>NW_026695008.1:50000-2737500 GCF_021218885.2 Marmota monax
TTCATGGTTAGTGTGCAGATACCTCAGTGGTGGGCTAAGAAGAGAGTATATCCCTGGGTTCAAAGTACTCAGATATGAGGTTCTTGGTCAAACAATCAGAAATGTAACCTAACCCAGCAAAATTGCTAGCTGAGGGTGAAGAAATTTTTAGAATATCAGCAATATGCCACTAAGATCATGTTCCAGGATTTGGATTATAATTGGTCTCCTTAACTGTTTTTTTTCTCTTATAGGTTTATTAAGGATAAAATGAAAAGAACATTGAAGATTTTTCTGGTACACAGAAAATGAAATCATAAATACAAAATGTGGCTTGAAGTTGATGCGTTGGTACACTACCCAGATGTTCTAATTGGGACTCAGGCACATGCTTCTCCAGTTGTTGTAAGAGCTGCTACTATCTCCCAGCTGAACCCCTTTTTGGACATTGCCTTCAGCAAAAATGATCTGCTTTACTCAAAATCACATTCCCATTTCAGAAGCCTCCTACATTCAAAGATTGGTCCATACATCCAGAATATGCAGACCTAGAATTATTTCTTCAGGGAAGGATAAATATGAAAAGCCATACCAGATTTGGAACTCTCTGTTGTGTCTCTTATAGGGCTTCACAGTTCTACTCCTTTCTTTGCTCAAGCCTCCTGTTTTGCTATCTACATATATGTTGATAACAATAGTACTTCTCAATAATTTTTTAAATGCAAGTCTCCACTTCTGAACATTCTTCAAGGGAAGAATGAAAAGCAAATAATATCCATGGTATATTTGATCAAAATAGTAAACCATATCAACAACTCTGATATGTGTTCTCTGTTTCACTTAATCCTTATGATAACCTATATCAGATACTTTTATTTTGAAGCTCTTAATGTTTTCTCAATTAAACATTGGTATGGCAAGTACTGCCAGACTCTTCCATTTCTCTAAGAAAATTACCTGTCCTTTTATAGCAGTAGCCCAAAGAATTGAAGTGTAATACTGACACACCAATTTTTCAAACGAATTTGCAGAGACTTCAGCCAAAAGTAAGACAGAGAAAAAAGAATATGGTTCTCACAAGAGAGAAATAGATTTTCTGCTTTGACTGTTTATAAGAACTCAAGGTGATAAGTGAGCTGATAGCAACAGTATATTTAAGGAAATGTCTCAATGTTTCATTTATCTTTTTATCAAAATATTCAGGATATTTGAATAGTATTTAAGAATCTCATTACAAAATCATTGACAATATTTTCTCTCTTCTATCTATATTACACAAAGAAGTTATGATATGATATAGATTCTCAGATACACTTTTAGTGTTTAATTATAGTCATTATTTTAGCTAACATTCTGGATACATTTTTTTTTGTCAAACATTTTTAACATTTTAATGTTAAAATGTTAAATGTTAAAATGTTAAACATTTGTTAAACATTTTCCTTCTAGGTTTACCAATTATTCATTTTACTTCTTAATTTCATTTTTCTTCACTTTATTTACCTTGCATATATTTAATTGTAATTAATTTTAAGTTAGTATTATAAATATAAAAAACATCTTATTTTCACTATTTTTGTGAGAATATATTTACCATTATATAATTTTTGTGGTTTTTTCATTAAAGATACAACAAAATAAATTTTAAAAATTACAAGATATATGTGTAACATGTTTATGTTTTCCCTTATAATGTCTACTTGTAGTTTTCAAAACCTCATTCAAATATTTGAGAACTGTAGCAATTAATTTAATTCTATTTTTCTGTTTGTTTTTCAATGTAATCTAAATTGCAATTGTAATACTTTTTGTTAAATAGTGAGAAAATTTTTTAACTATTTTTTCAATTTTTAACCAGTATTAGTAAAATTATTTAATAAGTATTATCTTTTATATGCATAAGTTGAGATTTTTCTTTTATGATATTTTATATTTTAATATTGGTTTTAGTGAATTTAATGGTTCATTTTGTTCTGTTTTGTCCATATTGTCAAAGCTTTTTAATAAAATTATGGTTTTAAGTACATTAATGTAAGTTTTCTCTTTATGCTTAAATATTACAGTAAGCATGAAATATAAGTTAGACAGTGTTCATCACTAGAATGAGAGTAATCATAACTTATTGCTTCTCCATTCATGCATTCTTTTCAAGACATCAGTATATTTTAAAAGAGCAGACAAATAATTCCATTCTTGCTAGATACATTCAAAAAAAGATGTAAATTCATTTGTTAAGGTAAAGAAAATGAATCCAAATATCACAGTTTGTGGATTTCCAGGAGAATAGAAACCTGAGTTGAGAGGTATATATTTTGACTATATATTACACTGTTATGTGAGAGGGCCTAGTTAATTCTAAGGCACCTTGTCAACACTGATAGTAAATTCTAAGATCTTAGTGTGAAAAATGTTTGTGAGATTATTTCTGCAAACACCTTGGTTTTTTATTTTTACTTTTAATCTTATACCTCACAATTTTCTTAGATTTATTAATTGACAGTGGTCTTCTTTAATGCCACTGGTTAGTTTTCTAGATCACTATCTCTACTATTTCATGAGATGGCATCTGTTTGTGGCCATTGCATTGAATATATTAGCTAGTTACAGAGCTCATAGCCGTGTCTTGCCAGGTGTTGACAGTTTGACAGGAAGAGTAAGAATGATTTTTCACAAATGTTTTTATCATATACCTGTATTATGTTTTTTATTTGTATTAATTAAAAGTGTTTTAAGATAAAATTAATATTAAGAACAGAGTTTTACTGGAATTCCATTAATATCTACATGATCTAGCAAGAAGTAATAACTTTCTAGTGCTCCATGTTCTTATTCTAGAATTCTGTTTATTTCACATTTTACTGAAGTCATACATTTGTCAAGAAAGTTTTATGGGTTGATTATGAGTATCATATATTTTACATTATAATCTTTTCCAAATGTTTGTGATTCTTATTATTGCTGTAGATAAGAACTGTTTCGTTATAATCTGCTTGGTGATGACTGCTGCTCAGTATTGCAGGAGGATAATTATCAGAGCAGATCTTAACCAAAGCAAACTTAATTACTGATTAGTGAAGGACACAAACAAAAAGAAAGCACAGATATTAAATATCTATCTCTGGAAGATTGAATTATCTGATGGCAGCTTCCAATGCACCTCTTCTTTAGATCTTGGAAACATTTTATTTTTGAAGTTAATAATAAATAAGAAGCCATTAAGCTGAAGCTATATAAGTACTTGAATTTCTTTGTAGCATGCTCCAACCTAATGTAGTAGATAGATAAGCTGAAAACTAATTTAGAATATATTTTTAGAAGAAACAACTGAATTTGAGTCAATTATAAAGAATGGAGCCTCAGCCTATCACAGGTGGGGAAAATGCCTAGAGGTGTTAATCAGATTGTTGCTCTATTTTCCATGGGTTTTAGGTCTTTAAAATGTCACTGCTCCTTTTGCTAAGCAGAACTAGCATTCCTTAGAAATCTGAGTAGCATGATTTGAATGAACTACTCTTTCCTTCTGTAGAAAGGAACCAAAAATTCCATGCTGTAATTGGCCCATGAGTGTGATGAAAAGAATACCCTTCACTGAAAATGCCAATACTGTAGAGTTGAAGTGTGAATCCAGCCTTATTCCATTCTTTTGCTCTTTTCTTCTTTCTTCATTGATTCTAATTGCTTTCTTCTTTTGGCCATTTATATGTAAAACAAATATTTTTGTCCCTGTAAGATTTTTAAAAATTATTTATTCTTAAAATGGATACTTTCAATTTTAATATAAATGACTTAGTCACCATAGATCAACACTGATAGCATACACTGCTAAAAAAAATCTCACCTTTAACAACTCACATTTCCACTACTAAGATGTTAAGTGAAGAGTGATGTAATTGATTTCATCATTGCTTCTGCCTTCTAATGCCAGCAACTTAACTTGCTTCAACACAAGTGCATCTTAATCATTATATTCAAAGACAATTGCTTGACTCCCCCACCCCCAAAGCATTCTTGACATCTCTTTGTTTTGTTTCTGTAATACTGATGGATTTTTTTTAGACCCTCTTGGGTCAAAAACTGTAGTTAATATGCAAACCATCTAGCTTTGTAATCAGTGTTTCTGAAAGGTTGTTACCAATGTTCTCTAAGGACCCTACAAATCCTGAATCAGGAGAAAACACCATGCCAATCTAATTATTCTTTGCCCTCAGCCTCAGATCAATGACAAAATCATATACCTTCATTATCTGTGCAATCAGTGAGAGTTCAGTAATTTATTATTTTGTTTAAGTTATTATCATAGCACATACACATACCCATAGATGTGCTTATATTCAAACATATTGATATACTTAAAAATTTTTACCCTGTATTTAATCTCACTAACTTGCTTAGTGTTACATGTTCCTCAAGGAGATACTGTATTTCATTAAGAAGCCCTTCTGGGGCAGTCTATCCTCATAGTTTTCCTCTAAATAATTGCAAGCTGATAGCTCTGTAATAAGTACAAGATGCTTCATATCACTTAAAATATTATCATAGGGAAGAACAACCTGTGTAAAATCCTCTGTGTCCTGTATATGGCGGTAATTAGCTTCTTTAAAAAAAACATTAAAACTAGAAAGGAAGGGTATAAATACATTGACAGAGGATATTTCAAAATTCCTATTAGGTATTTAGAATTCCTTGTATTTATAATAAGTTTCTAAGAATGTTATAAAAGCATAGGGATCTTGCAAATTGTGTTTGATGACAGAAATTTAAGGTTGTAAAACTATAAAAGAATAAAAAATGCAAAAGTTATTCATGACATAAATTTGATCTCAATGCATACATATTGTTATGTAGGCTAAATCTTAAGGAGGGAAAATAGTTCAAAATATTTTAGATTGTATTTTGTGTTTCTTACTGTGCAGTTAGGTTTAATCTGTGTTACAAAGCCTTGTAGTGTTTTGTGCTATTATTTATTCTATGTGATAATGTTTTAACAAATTTTCTTATATAAGCTGATGGAATCTTCATGCTATCTTCTGAATTTTATAAAAAACAAGAGCATAAATAAATAAGTACCATGATAAATCCTAAGTACTTTATGCAGAGGAAAAATTCACTTGAGAGGCAAAAAGACAAATTATTAGTTAGAAAAGGCCAAAAGGCTAACTCAGTTCATAACAGAAATTGTGCAAATAACCAGTCACAACACCATAGTTAAAGAAAACAAAGCAGATCATCAAGCTACAAGGGAAAAGGGACTCAAAAACCAATCATACTTGGCATTAATGGTTTCCATGCTCTCAACAAGTATAAATCTTGCTAACCGAAAGCAAAAGCTGAAGTTTTAAGAAAATAAATATTTAGGTGTGAAGCAGGACTCCTTTTCTTCTATTCTTTAGTCTTTCATTTTTTTTTAATTTAACCAAAAAAATATGTGTCCCAAAACATTTAATGGAACTCTTATGTCATTAAAATTATTTTATAAGCTAATGTTATTTCAAATGACCACGTGGAAGTTTACTTGGGATGTAATAAGTCCCTCAGTTATATTGAATGTTTATGAATTACTTATTTATGAATTGAAACCCAAGGTAAAATGAATTTGCTGAAGATTTAGTACTTGCTTATTTATGGAAACAACATTCTAGATAGTCTATGTATTAGTGTGTAATTTTGTGTGTGCTTTTCAAAAGTGGGTATAACGATTTTAATATGTATAATTTGGGGTTTATAAAACAAATTACTAAAAAGACTGGAAAATATAACAAGTCAAATTGTATTATTTATTTTCTATTAGAAATACAGACAAAAATATTCTAAGTCATCATTTGATTATGTTGATATTTTAATTTAAAAATCAGTATGTATACACTGTACAAACAAAAGTGAACTATGCATTTATAAAAATTCATTTATATCATATGTGCATTCATATATATCATAGGCCCTATTATCCAGTAGCAGTTCTTTTTTAAAAGGCAACGTGGAACAGGAACATTAAGGGGCTCCATCTTACAGACAGGAAAAATTCTGAGACTCTCAGTTTAATAGGAAAAAAATGGGACTTTGTTTTAAGTTACTCTGTGTCTTTCTTTTTATGCAGCAATAAATAACAAATATACCCTCACTCAGACCCTAACAATGAGAATAAAGAGAAAAGCTGAATCCTGAAAATGAATGGATATTTCAGAAGGAGGAGACAAGAAAACCATGGTGATTTGCATTTCTCATACAATAGTGAGAAGCAGAGTCTAACTGTAGATCAGTTTTCCTTTGTCCCTCCTGGCTTCCCCTTTTCCTTCTTTCATTTCTGCTTTTCATTATTTCATTCTGGCCCCCTCCCTTATACACACCAGAGTTTCTTCATCAATAACTAGTTTACTTTCACAATTTTAATGATTACATCACCAAATCACTCTCTCAAACTCTTCATTCTCTTGCAATTTTCAACATGGAGAGGTAAATGTGGGAAAATATTTTTCTAAAACTGTTAGTTTTGAAAAGTTTTAAAAATTAAAGCTAGGGTGAAATCAAAACCTATTAAACTCAGATACCACATTCATTCAGGCTACTATGTTAAAATTGAAGATTCTTATTTTTTTGAGAAGTGCAGATTGGAATGGGTTGGCTCATTTTTGGTGGAGGGGAGAAGTACCAGGGATTGAATTAAGGGGCACTCAAATACTCAGCCACATCCCCAATCCTATTTTGTATTTTTTTTTTTTTTAGAGACATGGTCTCACTGAGTTGCCTAGCACTTTGATGAGGCTGGCTTTGAATTCAGGATACTCCTGTCTTAGCCTTCGGAGCCACTGGGATTACTGGTGTGCACCACCATGCCCAGCATAAATTTGTTCAGTTTTTTATTCATCTTTTTTGATGCTGTGACTAAATGCCCTGACAAGAACAATTTTCAGGGATGAAAAGTTTATTTAGGGGCTCACAGTTTCAGAGTTTCAACCCATAGAAGGCTGGTTCCATTCCTCAGGGCTCCATGTGAGGCAGAATATCATGATGGAAAGATTGTGGTGGAGAGAAACAGCTCACATGATAATCAGAAAGCAGAGAGTACAACAATATGTACACCCCAAAGTCACTCCCCCAATGATCTATCTCCTCCATCCACACCCTGCCTTCCCTTCAGTTACCACTAAGTTAATCTTCTCAGGAGAATTAATTCACTTATCGGGTTAAGGCTCTCATAACCCAATAATTTATCCTTTAAACCTTCTTGAACAGTCTCACACATGAGCTTTTTAGGGGACACATCACATGCAAATCATAGCGCTCCTTCAACTGAAAATACATGCTCCTCTTCTGACAATATATGCTATTGGAATAAAACTTAATAGTTTTAGATACATCAGTACAGTTGTTATATTTCCAAAATTTAATTTTATTACAAAATTCAATATTTCTGTTTTCCCAGTCCCAGATATTTAGGATGTTGATACAGAATATTATTTAAACATAGTTATTACAATGAGTTATCTCAAAAAGTGGAAATAAAACTCCTTGTATGTTCAAAACAAAAAAAATACATTTATTTAATACTTATATTGATGTGCTAATCAAGTTGTTTTAAAAAAATTAGAGGTCTTCTCTGAATAAGAGTTCTTTCTAATCTACCACTAGAAACCACTAGAAACATTTTCTTCTTTCTTTCCTTCTTTATTCCTCCCTCCCTTCCTTCATTTCTTTTGAGGTGCTGAGGATTGAATGTAAATCCTCTTGCATCCTAGGTAAGCACTCTACTACTGAGATACATCCCCAGCTCTGAAATATTCACTTTTATTAATTTGATTTATACAGTGAAGAGTATGGACAACATATAATACATTTCTCGAATCTTGCAACTGATTTGTTCTTTTATTTTGATATATTATATTGAAAGAAAGCTAATCTACTTTATTTACTAAAAAAGTAGAAATTAGAATTATCATGTATGATAACAAAAATAATTTTGAATACATCCTAATGTAATGACCACAGCTTTATCATCTGTCTCCATGTTAAACTAAAAGGTGTTGTGGAAAATTTTCAGTGTTTGTTTTTATAAAAGTAGTTAGAACAAAAGTGAAACTGAGACTCAGAGGTGGTAAGGTATCATTTCTGTATTATAAAATGAACTGACAGAGGTCTGCCACTAAGGAGTACAGATTCAATAAAGCTAACATTTATCTTGTCACCAGATAAAAAGGATAGAAGCTTCATATAAGGTCAACAGTATTCTATAATTCTTTTAAAGACTGCATTGCTATGAAAGTAGGAATAAAAAAATGAATCAAGTGAAGAAAAGATTTGCTTCACAAAGGTGGGAAATGTGGGATATGTTGTCACTATGTGACTCTAATCCTGGTTAATTTCCCATTTTCAATGCTTGTTCATAACATATTTCAGCTAAAGTTTTAACCTATTTATTCAGTTTTTACAATATTCTTGTCATACATCTATGTCTGAGATGGACCTACTGATGATGATTTCATGAAGCTTTCATTAGTACCTATTCAACTTTCTTGCTCTGAACTGAGTATTGATATAAACAACAATTGGCATTTTATATTATATATTATCATTTTGTTCCATTGTTTTGTTTTGCAATTCTGCTATGTTTCAAATAGAGGAAATATCAATTCAACATAGACATAGATGTTTTGAATACAAATGCCTTTTTAATCATTGAAACACTTCAGATCCTACCACACTGTATTATATAATTAGAATAAAATATATAAATTAATCAATGGTTAGGGTTTGCATAATGATTGCCTCATTCAGATCTAAAAGAATATAACTTCTTTCTAAATTCATATTCAGTGCAAATATTGTGAAATTTAATTCTAGATTTCTATTGCCCTGCTGAAATATAGGCAATGGCTCTAAGGGACAATTAATAACTTTAAAAGAAGACTAGACTTGGAGTCAGGTAGTCTAAATTCATTTCCTACCTCTGCTTATACTAGTTTATTCATCCTTAGAATGGCAATTGTAATGAAATAGGCTGGATGTAAACTAAGATGGGCAATCTGGGTTAAAATACCTTGAATATTACAGAATAGAACATGGTTTAAGTCTTATGCCTGAGTGATGTAATATAGAATAATATTATCCCAGGAATATTGAGATCTTAGTCAAGGCAAGAAGAAAGATGTGTATTCACAGTGTAACTGTGAAACAGAATACCAGTGTCTTCAAAGTTCTACAGGAAGATGAAAATCCTGATCTTGACAACACAAGTATTCTCAAAATTGGAGCAATTAAGAATAAATAGAATTCTGTGATTCTTAATCTTTCTGGCCTAAGGATTATTAATGTGGTTTCACTTATTTTTGTCTTATAGCCCTGAAGGGGAATTATAAGAGGTGATATTATAAAATAATGAATACATTATCAATTAAAAGTAACAATATGGTTAAAAAGAGAAGATGACATATTAGAGGAAGGGGCGCTTCCCACAAATTTCTTACCTCCAGATTTAAAATGTAGAAAGAATACTACTTACAGAAGTGGTCTTAAAAGAACTCACTGTAATTCAATTCTATACAATAATAAACCCCAGACACACAGAAAGTGGAAATTTCAAGCATAATATAAAAAACATCAATTGAAAGCCTTCCAAAAGTGAAAAGTTCAGGGCCAGTTAAATTGGATTATCAGCCGAGTTCTACCAGACCTTTAAAGAATAACACCAGTCTTTCCAAATTTTTCCATGCAAATGAAAGGGATGGAACACTCCCAAATACATTTCATGAAGCCATTATAATCCTGATACCAAAACCAGACAAAACACATAAAGAAAGAAAATTGCATACCAATATCCTTGATGAACATAGAAGACAAAAATCCTTTAAAAAATAATAGATAACCACATTTCAAAGCACATCAAGAAGATAATATACCATGATCAAGTGGGTTCTCTTTGAAGGATAGAAGTCTGATTCAGTATATATAAATCAATAAATGTAACAACTCACATAAATATCTAGATATCTAGAACTGATAAAAGAGTTCAACAAATTAGAAGTATACAAGATCAACATTCATAAATCAATACATCTCCTATACTCCAACAGGAATTCTGCTGAGAAAGAAATTAGGGAAATTATCCCATTCTCAGTAATCTAAAAAAAATACAATACGATATTTGGGAATTAATGTAACCAAGGATTGAAAGAAGTCAAGAATGAAAATTACAGAACACTGAAGTAAAAAATTTAAAAAGACCTTAGAACATGGTCTTTCTTCTTGTTTTTGGATAAGAAGTATTAATGTTGTCAAAATTGCCATACTGACAAAAACACTATGCAGATTCAATACAACCCCAATCAATATACCAATGACATTATTCACAGAAGTAGAAATAACAGTTCTAAATTTCATTTGGAAGAAAAAGATATCCATAATAACCAAAGCAATCTTGTCCAAAAATAGTGAAGCAGGAGACATCACAATACCTGATCTCCAATTATACTGTGGAGCTATAGTAATGAAGAATAGCATACTATTGGCTTCAAAACAGATATGAAGATCAATGGAATAGTGTGATGACCCACCTGGCATTTGTTCAGTTTTCCAAATTTGGATGGCAAGAGGATTGGAAATAAGAAAAACAAATATAAATATAGAGAAAAAGCAAGACTCAGTGGACCAGCCAAACAAACAGGCTTCATACGTTCATGTGGATTTAAAGATCTGAAGGATTTACTGTGAGAACGCTTCTTCAAGATAAAAATGAGGTTGTGAGAAGGAACAGTTCAATTAAAGCTTATCAGTTTGCACCCATATATCTTCTACCTCTGGGAAGTTGGCTTTTGACTTCAAGGCCATGAACCAAAAAATTCTGTGAGCTACACAGAGCCACCTTTGAACAGGGCATCCTCAACGACTTAAAAGTCTCAATTGGAGCATTTCCACTGAAGATTTTCACTGAGATTTCTCAGAAGGGCATCACCTCTGTCTTGTAATCATTCAAAGAAACTCGAAATCCAATCACTGCTCCTCACAAAATAGAATAGTAAAGACCAACCTCCTTACTTAAAATCATCCAACGTTTCATAAACCAAAAATATATATTGGCTAAAAGATAACCTTTTCAACAAATAGTGCTGAAAAAACTGGATATACATATGTAGAATAACGAAGCTAAATCCACATCTCTTACCTATACAAAGTCAAATTAAAGTGTATAAAGAATAGAAAGTAGACTAGAATCTTTGCAACCACTAAAAGAAAACACAGGGTCAGCACTCTATAATGATATAGCCACATCATATTGGTGAGTAGTGGTGCTTCTTTAACAAGGTCTCTAAAGTCAAGAAGCAAAACCAAGAATCAATAAGTGGAATAATATCAAATTATAAAGTTTCTGCACAGCAAAGGAAACAAGCGTATAAAGAGAGAACCTACAGAATGGAAGAAATCTTCACCATCTGCTTCTCTGACAGGGGATTAATATCTAGAATATATAAAGAACTCAAAAAGTTTAACAACAACAACAAAAGAAATAAGTCACTGGGCAAAACAACTAAACAGACACTTCTCAAAAGAAGAATCACAGATGGTCCAAAAATATATAAAAAGTCACCATATCTAGCAATCATGGAAATACAAATAAAGACACTGAGATTTCACCTCACTCTAGTCATAATGGCAAATATCAAGAATATAAATAATAGTAAAACTTGGCTAGAAAATGAAGAAAAAGGTACACTCATATATTGTTAATGGCACTTGAAATTAATGCAACCTCTCTAAAAAGCAGTATAAATTCTTCAAAAAAAAAAAAAAAAAAAAAACTAAGAATAAAACCTCCATTTGACCCAGCTCTCCCACTTCTTGGTATTTATTCAAAAGATCTAAAATAAGCATACTATAGTGATATAGCTACATCAATGTTTATAGCAGCACAAGTAATAATAAACAAATAATGGAACAGAACACATATTGCTCATCAATAGATGAATGGATTAAGAAAATGTGACATATATTTGCAATAAAGTTTCATTCAGTCCTAAAGAAGAATGAAATTATGGCATTTGCTGTTAAATGGATGGAAATTGAGAACATAATGCTAAGTGAAATAAATCAGATCCAGAAAATTAAGGGTCAGAATTTTTTCTTTCATATGTCGAAGTTTGACCAAAATAAGGGGTAAAGAAGAGAGGTCAGATAACATAAAGATATAGAGTAGGACTATGGAGTAGAAAGAGGTTGAGAGGGAGGTGTGAGGCACAGGAAAGGGGAAAAAATGGGGACTGAATTTAACAAACCCCACTATATTCCTACAACATTGTTAATTCTAGCTTCAAATATATATATATATATATATATATATATATATATATATTATATACATTTATATATATATATATATATATATATATATATATATATATATATATATATATATATAAACGGAAGACCAATACAGTAGAGGAAGGAGAATAAGGCGAGGGAGAATAGGAATGAAAGGAGGAGACACTGGGGACTGAAATGGAGTAAATCAAATTCTATGCATGTATGATTTTTGTCAAAATGGACCTAACTGGGAGCTAGGGCTGTAGCTTGGTGGTAGAGGACTTGCCTAGCATGCGTGAGGCAGTGAGTTTGATTCTCAGCACCATATATACATAGTAAATAAAGGTCCATCAACAAATTTAAAAAGATAAAATGTTTTTAAATTTTTTTAAAAAATGAACCTAACTACTACGTATATTCTAATGTTCTATTAAGAAATAATAATAAGACCTAATTTATAGTTCAAGTAAATAACAAAATTGACCACTATATATATTTTATATTTTAATGGTTCATATGTAGGGGGTATTTGAATTTTCAGCAGATACACTGAAAATTTTGAAGGACTAATTTTTTTTTAAGAGAGAGAGAGAGAGAGAGAGAGAGAGAGAATTTTTTTTTTTTAATATTTAGTTTTTAAGTTTTCGGCGGACACAACATCTTTGTTTCTATGTGGTGCTGAGGATTGTACCCAGGCCCCACTACCACTTGAGCCACATCCCCAGCCCAGGTGCTAAATTTAATTATGTTGTAGGGAATGATTTTGGAGGAAGTATATCTATGTTCTAGAAATCCATGACTCTACTTTCAGAGAATAACACAGAAAAAAGTATTTAATAGTTCAGCTTTGCAAAACACAAATTCAACTTTTATCTCAATTTTGAAGAATGCATTGTAAATTCACCCTGTATCTTGCATATCTTAATTTTAAATTATTTTAAGGTGTTTTACAGCAGTATGCAATGCAGTACGATTGCATTCATACCAATTAATTAAGATTTCTAGTTGACAAAATATCAGTTGATATACAGTTCTTTAAATCTGTATTTGAAAATATGGGGCCAGCAATTTCTATACAATGGAATCATTTAGATCTATGAACTTTTACACTGACAGATTTCAGAAATTATATCAAAGATAATGGAACAGATTTTACCCAGACCATCTGTTATTATTCAAAGACTTTAATTTCACAAATGAAAAATTACTTGATAAAAAACATGAATGCTAAGACTGCTGAGATATTTATCCTCTAAACATCATAGTTTAGCTGTTTTCTCAACAATATATTGCTTGATTATCTCAGCTATAGAGTAAGACACAATGTATTTTACTGCTACTTCCTTATTGAACCTAATTTACCATTTGTCATCATTTAGCAAAAGGGTATAACTAGCAAATCAATCTAATTGCTCACTAAGGAAATTTGCATCATAACAATGGAAAGAAATGTCTTTCATTCAAATGATACAATAACAAAGATAATTGTCACAAAATATATCAAATGCAATAAAAATGTACTCTACATATGATTGGAAAAGGCCGAGATTGTATCTCTGAGTTGCTGCCAAATTGAATTTTTGCTATTTAATATCATTCGTCTGTCATAATAACCCTTTTTTATTATTATCAATGTTATAAACTCCTCAGTTGATTTGATTTGAACATTATGCCATGAAAAGCAATTGATGGTTTATTTTACAGTCAGTTTATTTTATTTTTCAATGTGGCTTTGATTGTCCAAACTTCATTTTTAGATGTTTAGGCAGAATTAAAACTCAGAGATAGGATAGTAAATTTTTGATGAAAATTCTGAATACTACAGAGTATTTTGTAAATGTACATTATATTGTGAGACGCAAAACATCATTTTTTAAAAAAATATTAGATTTTGGGATAAGATTGCTTTCTATACAAATTTTGGTTCTATCACTTGTAAGTAGCCTTCCAAAGCTTGGTGTGTTGACCTGTAAGAAGGAGATAATTTAAAAGTATTGTTATGATAATGTAAAATTATATTTCATATAACTTTTGGTAGTTTTTGGTTAAAGGGTTACTCCACTAACCTGCTGATTCAAAACCTTTTCACCATTGACAAATAGACTCCATTCTGTCAAAAGCGGTTGTGCCTTTGCCAAATCACTCATATATAAAATGGAAATATTTCCTTCAAAATTTACTAAGTACCTCCAGTGCCTTCATGAAATTTATAATCTACTAGGAAATTAATAACACTAACATATAAGATTATTTTGCTTCTGAAAAGAAAAAATTGCATACAGAAGAGCAGCTATTAATAACCATTTTGTACAATTACTAGTTATCATTATTACTATCATTATCATTATTACATGAGGGAAAATTTAAACATTAAAATTTAAAGAAATAAAAGTGTTGGGATAGGGCTTAATATGAGAAGATAAGGTGGTGAAGGAGAAAAATAAAAAACAAAGGATAAAAGGGATGTATGTGTTATTATAATTGTATGTCTCCAATCAGTATATGGAGAGCAAAGTCTGCTAAGAAATTAATGGGAAAAAATCTTGAAATGAAATTTGATGTCATTTTATGGAATGTGTTTAGGAATCTGTGCTTTTAAAATCTGCACAACAGAGCCTTCTGGGAACCATCTGAGTTGGTAATATTATGTGTAAAAATATGATGAGTGGTCAATTTGATTATATTTCACCTGTTTATAGCAATGGGAAATTTTTTAGATCTTTCCCAGTCAAATAATTGTAAGATATGCATATTTTTAAGGAATATGAATTAGTCCTATCACCTGATTATGTATTATAGATTCATGGTCTTCTGGTATACCTCTCAGAAGAAAATAGCCTGCAGCAAAGTTAGATCCTTTCTGCATAGTAAACTCTTGTTTACTTCTTCCTGGCTCTATTTTATCTTATCCGAAAATATAAAGCTGCAACTTCAAAGTCATTAGGAATAGAAAGTCTGTCCTACACTTGAATATCCTTCATATGAAGTGCACTCCAGAGGAAGAATTTAATGATTATAGTACCAGACTGATGTTCTCAACACCCCTGAAATTCTGGCATGAAGGTCATTCTACAAGGAGTTACTGGTAGCAGAGGCACACAGCTCTGCTCAAAACCCAGAATAAGCGCTTCAATAGGTTGCTTCTGGAGGTGAATCTGATTCTTAGTCTTGTTTCCGTGTCAGGCAAACATCTCTCATTTTATTTTAAATTTAGTACTCTGCAGACATCAAACGGGACAAGTTCAGATAGAAACAGCCCATGCATCCAAGAAGAAATCTACCAAGGTTGCAGTTTTGAGCTAGAAACTAGATTTCTAATTTCAGCCTAGCAAACTAATTTGTAAAATTGAACGCTTTCACCTCAATATGTCTCTTCCTTTCTCTATAGAGAAAACAAATGAAGTACTCAAACTGCTTATGCAGGTTTGCATAGGGATATGAGAATTAGTGCCTCAGTTGTAAACAAACTGTGTTCTGCTGAGTCTCGCTGAAGATGTAGTTATTAAACTATTGTATTTGATGCTTTCTCCTCATTATACACAGAAGCATAAGTTGCTTTATGGTATATTTTGAATATACTTATACTTCATTTGGAAATTTACTTTTCTTTTCTTCAACATATCTGAGACAGTAGATTTAGTCTAGTGCTTACAAGAATGTTTCTGGAGCCCACTTACCAGGGTGGAGCCCTAGTAATATTTTACACAAGCATTATACTGAAACTCTGGTTTATAACTGAAGTCACTATTCTCTACATTAGGCCTTAAATTTCTATTAGAGTGGAATCCCAACTCTGCCAGTAGTTAAGCTATATGATCTTTAACAATTTGTTTTTGTTGTCTGTTTCTCAGTTTCCCATAAAGAAAACAGGAATGCCCTTTACTAAGAGTATTGTGAGGGTTCAGTTAAGACACGTGTACCACTTAAAACATAGTCTCATGTATCATAAACTAATATCAGTGTTCAGTAAATGAATAAAGAATATCTGTAACTATACCCATATTCACTCCATTTCCTAGTATTACAATGAAAAATAAATCACCTTGTCAAATGTCAGATTCTCCCTTTGGCTTTGGATCATCTTGTTTGGTTTATAAGAGCTTCATTTTTATATTTATTTATTTCCTGCTTTCATATTTTTCTCATTCTTCTGGATCATTGTAACTGCCCTAAAAATTCTCTATTGTATCTCAAGCTAATAAAATTGTGTTTCCTAGTTCATTAATTACTTTCACCTACCATCTTGATTATTTTCTCTTCTTTAAAACAAATTAATAAAAGGCATTAATTGTGGTAGATTATAGTTTCCAAAAAAATCTATAGTGATGCTTCTTATTCTACTTGAAGCTTCATTTTACTTGTCCCATCAAGAGATGGTTTATTTCATCTTTCCTTGATCCCAGTGGAATTTTGTTATGGATTTCATGAAGAGAATTAGAGAGTGATTTTGTATACCTTCTCAAAGTAGGTAATAATATATGATGTAGTTTACCTCACTCAGTCTTCTCTGGGATACTTACCACTATGGTTTGGCCGTCACACATTAATTAAGCCCAAAATATACAGAGATTAAAAAAAAGAATAACATTCACAATCCAGTTGTGCTAGGGAAATGAGAATGGTTGCCAATAGACCAAAGAAAACACCCAAATATAGGACATGTAGTAATGGGTTAATAGAGAAAAAATCCAGAGAGGAAAATTCTTAGAGAAAAAATCTTAGGAGATGCTTACAGGCTGAATGGGTGTTTCACCCAAAAGTCCAGTGGTGATGGGCTGTAAAGATGCATCTCTGTTTCACACAGACCCCCCAATACTTCACCAGAAATAGTGCACTATTCTCATGATGTCTAGGGGTGGCCTCCTGGACAAAAACTTCTCCATGCTGCTCTGATCTTCAGAAGTTACCTGGGGGTGGGGGGTTTTGAGGTTAAGTTACAGAAGCAATTAACCATGGTTTCATTGGTCCATTAAATGACTAGTACCCTAAGGATCTTGTCATGCATGCAAAAGAGCTCTTACTAATAATGCTAATTGACTCAAATTCCTAATGTGAGGGGGAGAAAAGTATCCTTCAACATAATATGTATTCAGAGAACCCAGTTCACACAGTTCACACATTCACATCACACTCTCATTGTTCCCTTTACATAGGCAAGGCTTTGTGTTTTGTTTGTTTGTTTGTTTTAACAGAAAGGTGCATATTCAGTGACATAGTATTTTACTATCTTTATTTTCTTTAAGGAGGACATATCAAGTATATGGATTTTGATGAATAACCCCAATTGTCATCAATTTCCAGGCAGTTTCTTCCACCAGACAATAGTTATCAAGCCTTTCAATAATCCCACCTCCAAACCTTCAGTTTGGATCTTTCAGTTTGAGTTTCTACAGATCATACAGCAGTCAAGTTGGCCCTTGATCTGTTCAAATTCCTGACCCCCAAAATCCTTGATGAAGAAATGCTTTGTGCTACTGAACTGTAGGGCAACTTTTTATTCAGACATTGTACTGGAACTCTTGTTTAAAATAACTAAAGTTATAGCACTTTATTTTAGGACTCAATTTTTTATTGGGAAATACCAAATTAATGGATGTAAGAAAATTAATAAATAGAAGTTAAAATAAATGACGAAGTCATCCATAAGTCCTGAAATCAACCTAACTGAATTTCTAGGAATATATAATGAAAAATTAAATAAATAAAAGAAAAATTCCTTAAAAGTGAGGAGAGACAATTTAATTGGGATTAATGTTTACTCATTGTTATTTTCCCAAAATTATTCAATTTACATAATCAGACAATATATTAGTGATAATCTTTTGATTCCTACCTTTCTGTTTTGAAGTTATTTTAAGCTCGCTCAATGATCAGGACACAGTAAATATAATTTTGTTAAATTGAAAATTAAAATCAATATGTCAATGGCTAAAAACTTTATATGAAAGATTTCTATATAAAATTTACTTTTGTTGAAACATTCATTAGTTATAAACACATTGATGTGAATTTAAAAGAGATGCAATAAAGGTAAATATAATTCCCTGTAGATACATGAAATTTTCTGTATTTATTATTGATAATATAAAGTTTTTGCCTTCAAAAAGTAGAATATTAAGTATTTATAACTTATAAACATACTGCAATTTAAGTTTCAAACACTTATCAGCCACAGCTACAAAATAAATGATTTGTGTCTGTATAATTCACTATATTATTTGAATAATCTTGCACACCAACATTTCACCAAGCATTGTTGATGGAATGCTGGAAATTATACATTTAATTTTGCTAGTGGAAGATATGTGTTTCTCTTAACTACATAATTGGTTGTATCTCCAGAATCCTAAATTTATTATATTTATAATGAAGTAAAAAAATGCAAATATCATTCTATATTGAAATAAGGGCCATTTCAAGATTTTAATATCACGCTTATCTGTTATTATCAATAACAACACTGTTATTATCAATAAAAGTTATTATCAATAACAATGTTATATATAAATTTGTCATGTTTAGTATCCCTAATTGTACACAACTACTTTTTTTTTATTGGTTGTTCAAAACATTACAAAGCTCATGACATATCATCTTCCATACATTTGATTCAAGTGGGTTATGAACTCCCATTTTTTACCCCAAATACAAGTTGCAGAATCACATCGGTTACACATCCACATTTTTACATAATACCATATTAATGACTGTTGTATTCTGCTACCTTTCCTATCCCCTACTATCCCCCCTCCCCTTCCCTCTCATCTTCCCTCTCTACCCCATCTGCTGTTGTTTAATTCTCTCCCTTGTTTTTTTTTTCCCCTTTCCCCTCACAAACTCTTATATGTAATTTTGTGTAACAATGAGGGTCTCCTTCCATTTCCATAGTTTCCCTTCTCTCTCCCTTTCTCTCCCCCCACTCGTCTCTGTTTAATGTTAATCTTTTCCTCATGCTCTTCTTCCCTGTTCTGATCTTAGTTGCTCTCTTTATATCAAAGAAGACATTTGGCATTTGTTTTTTAAGGATTGGCTAGCTTCGCTTAGCATAATCTGCTCTAATGCCATCCATTTCCCTGCAAAATCCATGATTTTGTCATTTTTCAGTGCTGCATAATACTCCATTGTGTATAAATGCCACAGTTTTTTAATCCATTCATCTATTGAAGGGCATCTAGGTTGATTCCAAAGTCTAGCTATTGTGAATTGTGCTGCCATGATCATTGATGTGGCAGTATCCCTATAGTATGCTCTTTTAAGGTCCTCAGGGAATAGACCGAGAAGGGCGATAGCTGGGTCAAATGGTGGTTCCATTCCCAGCTTTCCTAGGAATCTCCATACTGCTTTCCATATTGGCCGCACCAGTTTGCAGTTCCACCAGCAATGTACAAGTGTACCCTTTTCCCCACATGCTTTCCAGCACTTATTGTTGCTTGACTTCATAATGGCTGCCAATCTTACTGGAGTGAGATGGTATCTTAGGGTGGTTTTGATTTGCATTTCTCTGACTGCTAGAGATGGTGAGCATTTTTTCATGTACTTATTGATAGATTGTATGTCCTCCTCTGAGAAGTGTCTGTTCAGGTCCTTGGCCCATTTGTTGATAGGGTTGTTTGTTATCTTGTTGTTTAATTTTTTGAGTTTTTTTGTATACTCTGGATATTAGGGCTCTATCTGAAGTGTGAGGAGTAAAGATTTTTTCCCATGATGTAGGCTCCCTATTTACCTCTCTTATTGTTTCTCTTGCTGAGAAAAAACTTTTTAGTTTAAGTAAGTCCCATTTGTTTATTCTTGTATTTAACTCTTGGGCTATGGGCGTCCTATTAGTATCCCTAATTGTACACAACTACTTTTTTTCAGTGTCTTCTTGTTAGTAAATACAAAGCAAAAGTTTTTTGACCTCCTTAGAAACATCTTTTATCCTTCCATCCCATCATGGTTTTTCTTCTCTCTCTTGTGATTTTATTTTATGTTGCATCTCTATTATTATTTTCTTGGACTTTCATGTCTTTATTGTATGCTTTATCACTGTGGCCTCTTTATTCTTCCATCAAACACACAAAGAAACTCTCGTTCAACTCTTTACACAGGAAGAACACATCAATATGGTGGGGGTGAAGGGAACAAAGATGGTGGATGATCTTATTTTAAAATTTAACCAAGTGTCTCATGTAGGTCTATAGAAGTTTCAAGCTGTTTTCCTTCATTCCCTAAGAAAAATTTACCATCAAATAACATCATATGACTTTATCACGTCCTTTTCTTCAGTCAGACTTTCATGTTTCTTCTCTCCTCCTCATTGTGTTTGATTGAAAAATAAAAATAAAGAAGTTTCACATTTTCACAATATGACATATAATAACTGTACTTTATGCAAACTCTGTTTTGCTGCAAACTGTCCAATCTCTTTTAGAGGCCGATTTTTCTCATGACATACTGAATGGATATCCCGTTTCCCCCCACTCATGATTTTTAGTCTTACAATTATTATTTCTTTTCACCACTGACCCTTTCTCCTTGATTCTTTTCAAAGAAACATGAAAATATTTCTTCCATTAAAAATATCTCATTTTCCCTTATATTTAATCCCAGTATTCAAATGACTTTTCAGCCCTTGGATTATAACTCCAGAAATATTTGGCTAAATTTACTCTCTCTACTTCCTCACCTTCTATTCACTCTTGAACACATCTCCACAAAGAAGCCACAAAACAACACCTCATCAAGATTTTCAATAATAACTATGTTTTCTCTCTGGTGAATTCTTAGCACTCAATTAAAATGAGCAACGTCTTTAACAGCTTTTGATGAGTTGATAACATCTTTCTTCTAGATACATTTCTTTCAGTTGATTTCTAGTACAGAAATATCTCCCCCTCTCTCATATATATTAACTGATATGTGTTGACCTAAAGATAAATTAAAACAAAATTATTTCCATTAATTTCAAACCATTGTTTATATTTTATCTTGGACGTGTAAAGCTCAAAAAAAGGCTTCCTAAAATATGGTTTTAATTAATTTTCTGCAGAATTCTATTAAAGAATACAAAATTTAACTGTGCTCAAGTGTGACTATTTTCAGTTTGTTATTTGTTAAATTTCTCCAGGCATTTACTCTGACTTTTGTAGTAAAGAACAATGTGTCAAATAGTTTATTTTGTTGTTGGCACTGCTCTTGTTTTTACTTATTTAGTCTTTGAAAGATTATTGCATTTCACCAAAAGTCATAACAATGCATTATATTGACAAAAAAGAATTGACTGTCTTTTTCAACATGAAAAAAACCTTTTTCTATAATTTAAACAACCATGGAGAGCTAGCATGATAAGTTCACATTTATGTTACATTCTACTTCTGTTTGCAATGTCCTGCAAATATATAAAGATGAACAACGTAATTTAATGATGTCAGCATTATGGTTTTCATATTACATGTCCCCCCAAAGCTCCTGTGTTAACTCAGGAGGTAAACCGATTACATTATGATAGTACTAATCCAATGAGTTCATCCTAGTTTGAATCGACTAACTAGGTAGTAACTATAGGCAGATGGGAAGTGGCTAGAGGAAATGGATCACTGGGAACATGCCATGGAAAAGTTCATCTTCCTTGTAATCCCTTTAGAATTCCCTTGCCTGCTTCCTGGCCACCATTAATGAAGCAGCATTCCTTCAATATGTCCTATGCCATAATGTTCTGCCTTACTTTGGACCCAGAGCTACTGAGCTGACTGACTACGAACTAAATCTCTGAAACTATGAGCTCAAAATATTAACTTTTCTTTATCAAAGTTGTTCTTGTTCAGAATTATGGTCCCTGCAACACAAAGCTGACTAAGATAGAAAGTGTTACCAAGAGTGGGGTCATTGCTGTGACTAACCTTATTATGAGGTTTAGAAACATTTTGAAATGGTTTGATTAAAGAATTCAAAAAAGTTCTGAGATGTAAGCAGGAGAAGCCTTAAAGTTTTTATAAGCAGAGTTAATGGGTAATTCTTGTGGGAGCTCAGGTGATATTGTGGATAATACAACTGTGCTCATTAGGTTTCACAGGGAAGTAAGGATTATGTTGGGAGTTGGACTAGATGTCCTTCAAGTTACATCTGGAAAAGACCTTGTCTATATTTTGTACATGTTCTGAGATTTTGTGTAAGTCTCAATTTAAAAACAATGTAGTAAATAACATACTGGAGAACATTTCAAGACAGCACAACATTCGGCCATTGGAATGGATTTTGCTGGCAGCTTTTAGTGTGGTTTGCTGTGAAAACTGGGAGCAAAAAGCAAAGCTGAACTTTTCTTTTTTATTTTAAATGCATTTTGGCAAAAAGCCTGCATGTAAAACTTAGGCAAAGGAAGGCGTAGATGTTAAAGAGATTATAGCCCTCTTTAGGGGCTATAATTAAGTATATTGTACAGAGACAATAGGAAAGAGGGCTTGAAGGTATCTCAAGAATTTTCAATACCACACCTATTGCTGGGACAAGGGTGCATAAAAAATATATTTGAAAAGAGATCCTGGGGTACCTTGCTTGCACAGCAGGACCTAGGAAGTTGTTTAACCATGCTCATCCATGCATGTTTCAGCAATTATTTTAGAGAATCCATATACTGCACAAGCTGGCAGTAGATCTTTGCGTCTTGCATGTGGTCCTGGGTCTGTAGGAATGTGGGATGCTGTAGTTAAGGGAAATATGGAGTATTTCACTCAGATTACAAAGGAAAGCCTGGAAGGCTAGTTAATATGCACATACCAGCTTCAGAATCTATGCAGGCTTCCCCTGTGAAGTCAGTGCATGAGGTATTAAGATGAAGCTGAAGATAAAATGGAGACCCCAGGAATTAAGTGATAATTGTAATATGGACTCTTTGCTAAGAAATGTTGCTGGCTGTGGAGAAAGGCAGGCTAAAAGGGAGTCCATGTGGTCTGCAATTGACAAGGCCAAAGGAGTTGGACATCCAAAGCCCTTTAGAAAGAACCTATCAGTGCCACCTGTTGTATATTCTGTTCATAGAGTGGTGTGACTTATTTTCCCTGCTGAGTTTCAATCTTCTCTTGGCTTCCTCTCTTTTTTTCTATACCTTCTCTTTGGAATGGGTATGTTTATTCTGTGTCGTTGAAATTTGGATATATGTAACTTGTTTATGATATTTACAGGAGCTCACAGCCAAGTGTTTGCACTGAGTTCACATAAAACTTTGGAATTGGAGTTTTGGGCAATGCTGGTACATTTAAGACTATGAGGACACTGGGAGAAAGATTAAATGCATATGACATAATGAGGTGGACACAAGCTTTTGGGATCTGGGGCAGAGTGTCATGGTTTAGGTATGAGAGGTCCCCCCCCCCCAAATAGAAGGGTCAAAATAGAAGGGTAAATGAATCGATTAGAAATTGTGAGAGCCCTCACCATGACTAGAGCAGTTCTTCTCCATCATGTTCTTGTGTCATGATGCTCTCCCTCATTTTTTTGTCCAAAGAAATGGGATTGGGTAAATATATCTCTGAAATTGTGAGCTTAAAATTAACTTTTTTCCCTCTATGTTTTTTCTTGTCAGCTATTTTGGTCATCATGATGAAAAAATGACTAACACAGTCTGGTATCAGATCTTTTTTTTGTTTGTTTTTCTTTTTTCCATTCCTACCATGGCAGATTCTGCCAAATAATCTGGTAGATTGACTGTCTGCTTTCTTTGTACATAATCCTCATTTTTCCTCAGTGAAAATAGGGTAGTAAGTAGACAATTAAAATTTTGTAAACTTTATTATTATTATTATTATTATTATTATTATTATTATGAATGTCAGTGTTAGTTGACTCATGAAATTACCTTGTGGATGTACTTGTGTCTATATAATTAAAACAATACTTGTTGGCAAAATAACAACTATGAGTAGGTCTTAAGAGTAAGAATACTTTATTAGGGAAACTTAAGCAGATTATCTCATCAATCCACATAGTAAAGATGTTTTAACAATAATATTATTAAATTTTATTAATTTTATTTCACAATAAACTTCATGTTAGACTGACCCTATTAATATTTCTAGAAAATATAGACCACAAAAGTCAGTTACAGTAAGATTAATTTAAAAAAAATCCTATATGAACCCTTGTTTCAACATTTGACTTTTTAAATAATAGATGTTCATTTTTTAAAATATTTACATACAAAATCCTTTTATATTTGCAGAAAAGTTGGAAGGATACTGCAAAAAAAAAATTTCTTTTATGCCTTTACCCAGGCATCTTTATTATTTAGATATATTTTAATGTTATATATTTCTTATAATTAATGAACTAATATTGATTCATCATGAGTATTTGAATTGTATGCTTTAATCATATTTCCTTTGTTCTAAGTCATGTCTTTTTGTTGTTGTTGTGCTAATATCCAACCCAGGGAATCACATTATGCTTAGTTGTCTTGTCTTCTGAAGGTCATCTGGGTTGTGACAATTTCAAAATCTTTGATGAGTCTTTCAAGAGTACTGATGAGGTATTTTGCAGGATGCACCTTATTGTAATTTTTCTAATTTTTTATCCTGAATAGACTATGCTTGTGGGTTTGATGGAGGAACAGCACAGAGGTAAAGTGCCATCTTTATCTCATATCAGAGGTACATATTATGTATAAATAATTATGCTATGAACCTAATTTATCACTTTGATATTGATTTTCATCATGAAGCTTTAAGTATTGTTTGTTAAGTTTCTCCTCTGTAAAATTACTTGATTTCCCCCTCTATTTTCCTATTGTACACTTTCAAAAGAAATAACAATGTACTAGATATATTGCAGTCATAGGAACTTTTGAGCCTCATTATTGAGGTTTGACTATCTGGAAAAAGTAGTAGAATACTTTGCTTTATAGACTTATTATGGCAAGAAGGATTATATTCAAAGAAAGAGGGGAAAACAGTGTATAAGACTTGAGGTAGAGTTGTGCCTTGACTGTCACAGAGTAATAAGGAGTTCAAGTTTGGCAAATCAGACACAACAGAAGCTTAATAGGAAATGCAAGGAGAGAAGAGAAAGAAACACAAAAATTGTTAGAAATATGTCTTTTAGTCATATTAATTAATTTTTATTGTTTCTTTTTATTACAGGAATTTTGAAAAATTATTTTTTAATAATTTTCATTGCAGTTTGACACAAAATGTTTACTTTATTTATTTTTATGTGGTGCTGAGGATAGAACCCAGTGCCTTACATGTGGTAGGTGAGCACTCTATTGCTGAGCCACAACCCCAGGCCCTGAAAAATTAAATTTTACGTGACCATAAAGAAAATCATAACAAAGTGTTTCTAGATCACTATTTCTGATGGCAATCTAAAAAAACTATAAAATTTTGAAAACATATTAAGAGATTTTAACTGTGTAAACTAAGAAACATTTTATATCTAGCCACTAAAAAAATAGAAAGAAAAATTACTATTTGATTTAAATTATCTGGAAAGTAATATAAAGAAGAATTGTACATAAAAACACATATGATTCACAGCTCAAGCTAAATTTAGAAAATAAAAGCTTTAATGATATATTTATTTACAAATAATATGGATTATGTTTTAATAAGTTATTTTTTGAAGTAAGAGTATTTAAAAACTCATGTGTTAAACATTTAATTTAGAGAAAAGTGAAAATGTCAAAATAAGTTTATAAATAAAGAATTGATAATAAAATTTTTACAATTTCTTTCCTAACACTAGACTATATATAAGTCTGGAACATATGAATAAGGAGAAAAGGTAAAATATTTTGCTTAAATATCTTAAGAAACTCGGATACTGAACATATTTAAAGACAAGAGTGTCATTAATGTCTCAGTTTGAACACTTTAAAATCTAGGAAAATTAGATAATTTTCCATCAAAGTATAAAATGTCAAAGTTGATTCTATTAGAAATATTATGTCTGTATAATAGAATAGCCTAAAGTCACAGAAAAATAAAGAAAGTACAAGACTTACGCATAAGTCAGACTTTTTTGCTGCTGTAACTAAAAGACCTGAGAAGAACAATTGTAGGGGAGGAAAATTTTATTTGGGGGCTCACAGTTTCAGAGGTTTCCATCCATAGACAGCAGGATTTATTCCTTGGGGCTTGAGGTAATGATGGACATCATGGTGGAAGAGTTTGGCACAGTGAAGCAGCTCACATTATGATCAGAGGCAGAGAGAGAGAGAGACTTTACTTGCCAGATACAAAATATATACTCCAAAGCTATACCCCAATTTCCCACCTCTTCCAACCACACTCCACCTCCCTTCAGTCACCACTCAATTAATCCCATCAGGTGATTAATTCACTGATTTGGTTAAGGCTTTTGTAGCCCCATCATTTCTTCTCTGTAATGTCTTCCATTTTCCCACAAATGAACTTTTGGGGTACACCTCATCTGCAAACCATAACATTCTGCCCGTGGCCCCCAAAAGATCACATACATCTGACAATGCAAATGCATTTAGTCTATTCTCAAGGGTCCTCATAGTCTCAAAAGTTCTTCGATTTCTCAATGTTCAAATCCAAAGTCTTCTCTGAGGCTCAAGACAATCTCTCATTGTGAGCGCCTGTAAAATTAAAAGCAATTTACAAATATACAATGTATAAAGGTACAGAGTAAACATTTCCATTCACAAAATTAGGGGCACAGAAAGAAGGAATAGAATCAAAACAAGACTGAAATTCAGCTGGGCAAACATGTCCTGTAGCTCCACATTCAGCAGCTTGAACAGCATGCCATTGTGAATGGTCTCTCTAAAGGGCTCCACCGGAACGCCATGTTGGTTGTGACCCAAGTGGCCTTTCTGTTGACTTGTTTCTGCTCAATTCCTGCAGCTTTCCTAGGACTACGTCCCACATTACTTGCATTTCTTAATCTCAAGTCTCTCCACCGCAGCTTTGGATTCTTTAGGGAGCCACATTGAGTTACCATGGCTTCCAGTCCTGATGTACCAAGGGGATCCGAAAGATCACAGTAGTCTGGTGTGGTAGTGCCATAACCCATGACTTGGTCTGCCCCCGCCCTTCTTCCCATCCTCGGGATAGCAAGGCCAATCTTCTGACTTGGCATACCCCTGGGGTTGAGCTACACTCATAATCCTATCCCTTTGCCCTGTTTGGGATAGAATGTTCTATGGAAACTCCTTTTGTGTGTCCTGTTCTCTTGCTCTGCCTTTGGATGTGGCCTTCTTTCATCAGATATCATGAAGCAACCCCCACCTCCCCACCCACAGAAACCTGACCCCTTGCCTCATTTGAATGGCTTCTTCCCAGTAAAAGGGTTCAGCATGTGCTCTCTCTCTCTCTCTTTCTCTGTATTTCCATAGACTCCTAAGGTTGGAGGATCCATCACAGGAGCCAAAGAGAAAGGTATCTCTGTCTCTGTGTGATTATTTTGCGCAAACCATTTGACCTGGAGTCACCTTGAGTGTTTTAGTCATGTAACGCTACAGGCTTCCTCCTCAAATCTCCACATATGACCCTTTCACAGTGTGCCCATAGGAATTCTGACCCTGATGCACTTTACCTGGCCTCCCAGGCCTTCCTTTGAAATCTTGGTGAAAACCTCCAGGACTCTCCTAATTCCAGCATCCTGCATGCCTGCAGAACCAGCACTCTATGGTTGATTCCAAGGTCTGGTGCCATCTTGAGCATTAGCATAGCCTCTAGGGACCCAGGCTGCATCTGTGCTTTGGGGGCTGAGCACATTGCAGAAACTTCCTAGGCCCCCTTGTGTAAGAAGGGTGTCCCACTGGTTTCTCCTCAACAGAAATTTCACTTTTTCTCCCTTGAGCCTGAGATCAGTGTGGTCTTGCTAGCTCCTGAGATACCCTCAATCCATCTTTCTTATTGCCTTTAGGCAAAGCCTTCAGCATTTCTTTAGTGGCTGTAATGACTTTAAAAACTCTAAATTTCTTTGCCCCAGTACTACTCCCATCTTTCAAGTCCAAGTTTTTCAAATCTTTTTGCTCTGCTTTCTGCTCCTGAATATCAAAATAAACTTGGTTAAAAATCGCCAGCAATACCGTGCCACTTCCTGAATGGTAAGCTGCCTTGACATTTCTTACAGCAGATTAGAAGTCCATCACTTTTAAAATCAGCCTCAGTAAAAGTCTCAGGATTTGCACAAAACACAGACAACTTCTCAGCCAGAACATAACAGGAATAGCCTCTAGTCCAAATTCCAGTAGAGTCCTCTTCTGAACTTTCTTGAGCCTTTTCTTCACTGTCCAAAGTCCTATTGGCATTCTAGTCTTTTAAGCTGCCACATGAATCAACCATTATGCTCTACTTACAAAAATTCAATTATTGCTAAACATCTCAAAATTCCTCCCACCAATTCCAAAAAGCTCCAGAAAATTTGTAACCATATGGTCAGGTTCGTCATAGAAATGACCCTATTTCTTGGTATCATTTTCAACTTATTTTCTAATTTTTAAGTTACACCTATTTCCTCTGTTTTAAAACATAAATATTGACTAAAGAATATGCAAAATTTCTAGTATTTTCATTAGGATCATTGTAAGCACTGAAAAGGATCAAGAGTACAAAATAAGTTAAAACTATAGACTAATTTTATTTGTTTATATAGAAACAATAATTCTAAGTAAAAATAATAAGTCATTGATTTCAGTACTTTACTCACAGGATAATATATGAAGGGCCAAGGAAATTATTTACCAATAGTATAATTTTTATTTAAATTTAAATATCACTAAACATAATTTACTTAGAAGCATAAGTAGAAACAAAAGCTTTTAAGAAATAAATTCTTTAACTTAGACAAATGAATATATATAACATCTAAAGTTGATGGTTGAATTCTGAGAACTGTACAGAGTAAACCATATTAAATTAATCTCTGTGTAGAGAAAGCTGTCAATAGCAAGACTTAGTCTTCACAAACATATTCTTGTGATACAACATGAAAACAGTGGCTTTTCAAAGAAAAATATGTGTGTTGCTTAAAAGCAGAAGAACAAAAATTGATGACAAATAAGTAATTACAAATGTTTGACTAACTATATGTGTTAATATTTTATGGGTTAAATATTAAATAAAAATGTAAAATGGTATCCAATATCAGGGATAAATTTCCAAAAATATAGTAAACTTGTAATGCAAGTTTACTTCTTCTTATTGTTTTTTGCAATTATTTTCTTCATTTGTCAGAAAACAAATGTATTTTTACTAGAAATTATTGATTTTGCATTTAAATATATCAATTATATCATTATTATTCTTTTCATGAAAATACTGTATATTTAATTTGATATTTAAGCTGATACACACTAACTATGTTAATATTGTTAATTGTGGATGTTTGTATATTTGGCTAGACATTTTGCTTCCTGACAAACAAGATTGTTTCTTCTGAATTTAAAACAATGAAAAAGCAAAAAGATAGCTCCCAAATTGCAAAAATACATCGTGTTTATCAGTTGAAGACATTTCTGTATTCAAAATTCTAACATTTTTGAAATCAGGATGAATTTTAAATCAATGGGATGTAATAATTCACTTGGGAGAAATGGTCTTTCTCATAGTAGTTTCAAAGATGTGCTAAAATTTCCTGATAGTACATATCTTTATTTCCATATAGGTAAAACTATTCAGTGATACATATAATTTGATTATTTTATAAAACATCTGGAAGACTACTGAAAATTAAATTGAATGATATCTAGATTTTAAAATTAACATCTGTGCAGTAATTAATTAAGATAAAATTGGACTAATCTTTTAAGGCTTTAAATTTCTCTTTAAAGTATTGTTTTCATGATAGATTACAACTTTTATTTTGTTTTCATTTCTGTTCTATTTTTTTTTCTTTTATATCCATTAATTCTTCTTTAGTCATGGCTTAATTTAATCATATTTAATTTTTCAAAAATATGGAATTTTATTTTTGTTATTAATTTTAATTTCTTTTTTTGCATAAATAGTGGGTAATATGTAATACCAATTATCTAAGTTTATTGGGATTTACTTTATGTATAACTGTATAATTATTGTTTGTTATATTTGTGAATTTCTTTATAATGCATTAACTAAAGTTTATGATTTCATTTCTAATTTTTATGTATACTTTCTTATTTTGGGGAGTACCCGGGATTGAACTCAGAGGTACTTGACCACTGAGTCACATCAGAGCCCTATATTTTATTTTATTTACAGACAGTGTCTCACTGAGTTGCTTAGTGCCTCACTGTTGCTGAGGCTGGCTTTGAACTCAGGATCCTTCTGCCTCAGCATCTTGAGCTACTGGTTTTAAAGGCGTGTGCCACCAAGCCCAGCTTCTATATACTTTTCAATTAATCTTTCAATAAATAAGAATTCTATTGGCATCTCACACTTTGATGCTGGATTTTACTATTCCATAGTAAAAATTATATATTATATATTATATAGCTCTTTTTTGTTATTTGTGTAGTTTTATGTCTATTTTTTTAAATTATTAGAGGTCTTAGACATATCTATCATTTTCACAAAACATTTTTGCCATAGTCCCATTGTTGTTTTTTATTTAAAATTATAAGTCTAAAAGTAATACAACTTTATGTATATTTATTTCTTAAACATATGCTAAATGTGATAATAATTAGAAACAGGATAGTTTTAAAAGGATTATTAGACATTCATTATTTATATTTGCAGATGGAATTTATTTATTTGGTACCAGGGTTTGAACCCAGAGGCCTAAATCACTAAGCCATATCCCCAATCCTTTTGGTTTTGAGACAGGATCTCTCAAAGTTTTTTGGGCCTTGCTAAGTTGCTGAGGCTGGCTTTGAACTTCCAATCCTCCGCCTCAGCCTCCTGATCTAGTGGGATAACAGGCATGAGCCATTGCACCTAGATAACATACTGATTTTTATGAGATTTTAAAACTCTTAGTACAAGATAACCACCTTTCAATATTTCATAAAATTATTGCTCAGCATTGAAACACTTAGCCATGAATGATTAGTCTAAAAATAGTCTAAAAACAGTATTTCAACTTGACAATTTGCAATTTTAGGCACTATTATAAAGACTTGGATGTTGACTCCTTACTTAAGTACCAGGTTTCTTCCGCCTGCCATTCATGGTAGCTATCTTTGGATGTTAATGTCATATATTTAAATGTTCCACTGAAGAGCACCATGTACTAAATTTGGCTCCTTACTTTAACTCAATTCTTTGCACTATTTCTTTTCTTTTTTTTAAATATTTGTTTTAATTAGTTACACATGACAGTACAATGATCTTCACATATCATACATTTGAATCAGATGGGATATGATTTCTCATTTTTCTGAGTGTACAGGTTGCAGAATCACATTGTTCATGCAGTCATGTATATACACACAGCAATAATAATGTCTATTTTATTCTGCTGTCCTTCCTTTACCCCCTTCCCCTCCCTTCCCCTCCCATCCCTCCCATCACTTCTCTCTACCCAATCTAATGTGACACATTTTTTCCCTCACATCATCATACATGTATTTTACATAATGATGAGGATCTCCTTCCATCTTCTGTGCAATTCTCCTTCTCCTTCCTTTCCCTCCCACCTCTCTTCCCTATCTAGAGGTAATCTTCTTCTCATGCTCTTCCTCCCTAACCCATTTTGAGTCACCCCCTGATATCAGAGAAGACATTTTGTGGGATTGGCTAACTTCACTTAGCATAATCTGCTCTAATGCCATCGATTTCCCTGCAAATGCCATGATTTTGTTATTTTTTAGTGCTGAGTAATATTCCATTGTGTATAAATGCCATTTTTTTTTATCCATTCATCCATTGAAGGGCATCTAGGTTGGCTCCACAGTCTAGCTATTGTGAAATCCACATGCAACAAAATGAAATTGAATCCCTATCTCTCACCATGCACAAAAGTTAACTCAAAATGGATCACGCCTCTAGGAATCAAACCAGAGACTCTGTGTCTAATAGAAGAAAAATTTGGCCCTAATTTCCATCATGTGGGGTTAGGCCCCAAGTTCCTTAATAAGACACCTATAGCACAAGAATTAAAACCAAGAATCAACAAATAGGATGAATTCAAACCAAAAAGTCTTTTGTCAGCAAGAGAAATAATATGTGAGGTGAATAGGGAGCCTACATCCTGGGAACAAATTTTTACCCCTCAAATATCAGATAGAGCTCTAATCTCTAGGGTATACAAAGAACTCAAAAAGTTAAACAACAAAAAATAAATAACCCAATCAACAAATGGGGCAAGGACCTGAACAGACACTTCTCAGAAGAGGATATACAAACCATCATCAAATACACAAAAAATGCTCACCATGGCTAGCAATCATAGAAATGCAAATTAATACTACTCTAAGATACCATCTCACTTCAGTCAGAAAGGCAGCCATTATGAAGACAAACAACAATAAGTGCTGGCGAGGATGTGGGGGAAAAGGTACACTCATACATTGCTGGTGGGATTGCAAATTGGTGCAGCCAATTTGGAAAGCAGTATGGAGATTCCTTGGAAAGCTGGGAATGGAACCACCATTTGACCCAGTTATTCCTCTTCTCAGACTATACCCCAAAGACCTAAAAACAGCATACTCCAGGGACACAGCCACATCAATGTTTACAGCAGCACAATTCACAATAGCACTATTTCTTCTCTATTCTTGAAAAGACTATTTTGTTGACAAATTCACATATAGAGAGAATATTTGGCCTTGGTCTTCTCTTGAGTTCTGGTCATTAAAATTGGTATTAGCTTAAGTAACTATTTTTCTAGCAACAGTTCACTGATTCAGAATTAAGAGCTTAAAGTGGGACACTGTAAAATAAAAAATAGCATGGAAGCAACAGACTTCACTGGTAGAAATATTCTGTTTGAAAGTTAAATTGTTTTCCAACATATTGAAAAGATTATGCATTAATTCTATATTAAGCACAATTAAAATAAAATATTAAAGTCATAAACCACACTCTTCAAATTGTTTTGGTGAAGAAAATGTCATGCATTACTGATGATATAGATATATGTTCCTCATATTTAGCAAAACTCAAGCATATTTATTTATGGTACATTTTATCAAAAAATAAAATCATTAAATTACTATTCAATTTATGTGAACTCAGCTTTTAGCCTGTGAAATAACAGACAATCTTGAGACTACTGAGTTCACAAAATGTTCAGAGACCATTTATTAAGTGAATTGTATTCATGTATAGTTTATTTGTTTGTACTCATTTATAGTTTATAGATTGTACACATTTAAGTATATTGTCTGAAATTTGTATAAAGTGAATATCTGTGGAGTAATTTTAGGGTAAGAAGTTTCATTAAGAAAATAATATATTTATTAAAATGAAAATCATAAGAAAATTTTGACCTTTGCATACACTGACTACATAGTCATTTTCAAAAACAACACAGCTGCTGGGGAAGGTGCTGTCTTTGCTTATTGCTTATGACTATGAATTAAGGATAATGTGGAAAGGTTATAAAAAAGAAAATTTCATATTCAGCAGACTCCAAATATTCTGCAATAAGAAATAATAAGTGAAGGAGTCATTTTACTTTTAAATTAGGACCTATTTCAGTAACTTTTGAAATATAATAACATGAATTAACACATGAAGTAACACTTGCACTACCCAATTTAGGTTTAAAAGCAATATGCTCTTGGTACAGGGTTGTTTAGGTCAGTGGTTTCTAAACTCCATTTGCTATAAGTTGCAAAGAGTAGTAAAAGTAGACCAGATCAGAAAAACTTTAGTACCTATATCTGATTCAATGCAGATGAGGAGCTAGTGTTTTATATTAAAACACTCCAAGGGAATACAGACTCAGGTGATTCTAGAACTACTCTTAAGAAAGAGGGGTTAGATAATGTTTTTCTAAGCACATAACATTAGCAATCACATGTTACAGGTATGTAAATTAAGTAATGCCTTACAATTTAAATAACAAAAATAATGAAATGTATACATATAGCAAGAGACTTGAATTAAATGGTAATGGAAAATTTGAGCTTGGTTTCTTAAATTTTCAGACCATTATTGTGATCTTCTCTGGGTTTTTCATCATTTGCTTTGCAGGAAAATGAGCTTTGGACAATACTTGCTGACCCTCAACTCATAGAACTACTTCATTTGAAAAAAAAAAATCATTCTAAATAATTTTCGCATGAAGAATAAAGCTAGCTATTCAGTACCAGAATGAGAATTAAACTGATTTGAAATACTCTTGTTAATATAAGTATCACTGAAGTTCACAATTATCGTAGTAGTTATACTTGCCTGTGAGAAAATATTTTGCTTATTTCTAGTGCATGGCTAATAAGAAGAGGGAAGTTATTGAATGTGTGTTTAACAGGATGGAGAGCTAGTATTAGAGAGAAAGTATAATTGAAATGTAAGTAATTGAAGCATTACAAAAATCACTGGCAGAGGCTGTTATCACTCCAGTGTAGAGTTCAGTCTAGCCTTCAATTGCTTTCTGTAATTTCTGTGTATAAGCTTTCGTTCATTCTGTCTCACAGGAAGCATTTGTGAGTTCAGAATTACTACCCGAGGTTATAGCACTGTGACATTTTTGAGCTCTTCAAGTCTTGTCAGGCACAGTAATTATGTCTACTAGAAGTCTCTCACCCCTCATAGTCACACAACTTAATCATATACACACTGGAAATCTATAGCATGCAGTGCTAGAATATAAAAAGAGTGCATTTAAATGTAACCTTTAGGATCATACAGATATATCTGAGATTTTGACAATAAAGTAATCCAATTGTTGTTTTTAAAGCTAGCATGAAAACTATTCTATATGACACTAGAATGTTCATACAATATTTCTAGATGGGTTGCTGCAGCTAAAAATATCCATTTGAAGGTTTACTGAGTTAAGCATATTCTGCTTCAGTGTTGAAAATTTTCTATATATAATTTCTATATATAATTTATTTTCTATCAGTATACATATCAGAATAATGTTTATAGTGAGGTTATGAATAGGACATTGTTAAGAAAGAAATTTGTTACCTCTCAGTGAAAAAAAAAATGCTGTTTAGAAATATTTTGAAAGTAGTATTTTTTAAATGTAACTGAATCAAGTAGGAAAAATGATAATTAATAAATTTGTTATTCATTCATGTCTTTGATAATAATACAATGTATTTTAAATGGTGTCTACAATAGAATATAAAAATTTGAATGGGAGATCCATATTCATATTTTACAAAATAAATGATCAAGCAGATACTGTTTGCTTTATAAATTCTCTTATGCTTGTTGTTACTACTAAGAACCCCATAGACTGAATTATATAGTTTCATGATATTAGAAAATATAATAGAAATATATATATAAAATATGGGAAGATATAATAAAATACTGAAGAGCTTGAAAAATATTTTAAATCACATCTTATTATGTGCTCTATTTTGAATAAAATTCATATCACAAAAAGAAGGCAATAACAAAATTTTCATTTTTATATGTTAATATTTCATCATTATATAAAACACTGTTAAGAGAATAAAAGGATAAGCAGCAGATTGTGAGATTTAGAAAACATGTATGTGATAAAGATTCATATCCAAAATATATGAAAAATGCTTAACTCAACAATAAAATATTACAGTTAAGTATTACATATTTGAACGACTTGCCAATAGTTATAAACTTGTGAAAAATAATCATATACAAGTGTACAGAAGATCATTGGTTATTAGAGAAATGAAAAATAAAATAATACAGAAATGCTACTGCACACAAAAAGAATGTCTGAAATTAAAAAGAATAAGACAGCACTTGCTGATAAGAATGAAAATCAGCAGGAATTCTTTTTTTTTTTAAATTGGAATGCAAAATTATACATCTACTTTGAAAGTGAGCTTTGCAGTTCCTTACAAAGTCTAAACATATTTCTCACCTTACTATCCAAAAATCACACTTCTAGTTATTTACTCAGTTGATTTAAAAATTCATCCACACCAAAAAAATAAAAATAAAAAAAATAAAAAGCTCTGCCTATAAATATTTATAGCTGATTTATCCATTACTGGCCAAACCAGGGAGCAAGCAAAATGTTCTTCAAAGCTGCAGAAGCCAGCAGGGAACTTTGGCAACCTAAATACTATTCAATGATAAAAAAGATTTTGAGCCTTAAAAAAGATATTCATGGATAAATGCATTGGTATGAGAAAGAAGACAGCAAGAATAGGCTATATACTACATGATTCAGTTTATCTGACATTATGTAAATGAGCAATCAATCTAGGTAGTGTAGCTAGATGGTTGACTAGAGTTCAGGGTGGGTCGGGAGCAAGAAAAGATAAGAAATAATTTTTTTTTTAGAAAACTATTCTATATGACACTAGAATGTCCATACAATATTTCATTGCATAATCATAGCAGATTTATGCCATTTTTTTAACCAAAAATTAAGATGTAGACAATTGCATGTAGGTTTAAAAAATTGTGCCAGTAATACTTGAAAATCATTTATTACTAAACTGTCTTTTGTGTAAGATTGGGATGCATGGAATACTCATGAATATTGCATGAATACTCCTGTATATTAATGTGCTGGTGACAAGTTCGAGGTGAAATACAGTAAACAATAACATGTATACCAAACACATAGTGTCTTGCAACATGAAGAATAAATCTTAATATGTGTATTTTTTTTTATTTTAATCACTTCTCAGGGCCCAAGATATAATGCAGACTAAGACAAAATAATCTAAATACACATATGAAATTAGCAAACTTAAGAAGACAGTGGAAAAGTGTCAAGTCAAATAACATTTGAAATGAGGGGAAACTACAAGACTAAAGATGATCAAAACAGAGCATAACACCATATTATACTTTGCTACTCATACAGAGCTACAGGTTGGGAATTCTGAAACCAGTATGAATTATAGCATTGAGTGATGAAATAAATGCATTTTAGATAATGGGAACTTGGTTTCTCACTCTTTAAGGGGTAAGCTTCAGACAAGCAAGGTGAGAAGACAAGAAAACTCACAAGTGAATAGATTATAATTGGAAATAGGTGAATTCATGCTTTGCTTAGTGCAGATCCAGGTGGACACAATGGAAATACTTACGGATATGATTAAAGCTACTTCTTAGTATATGTACTTATATTTCTGTTAGAGTCTGTAAACAAGTCAAATAACACCTGGCATTTTGCCAGGGGAATGTTAGAGTTTGTAAACAAGTCTGGATGGTGCCTGGCAAAATGCCAGAGGGAGTGGTTTGAGAAGTAACAAAACCAAGCCATTAAGTGTAGAGATTCCTGATTGGTTGACTGATGTATCTAGTTTATGCAAATTAGATAAGCTGTGTGGAATGTATAAATACTGCTCCTGTTCTGCAATAAATGGCTCCTACTCCTGCTGTATCAATCTACACAAGTTGTTCATCACCCCCCTGTTATTCTGCTGCAGCAGGACTGCTGCATATTTCCTTGCTTTTTCAGCTGAGGAAGCCTTGAAGATAACATACCACAGCAGTATTCAGATCACCTAAATAAATAAAGAAGCTTAACAATTGGGGTATGTCTAAGAGACATAGGAAAATAACTGAAAGATTCAAAGAGCCAAGGATGGAAAAATCTGAGTGCCAAAATACAATAATATTCGATTCTAACTCAACAGAATACCAATGCATTCAGAATATCAATGAATTCATTCTGAAATAAAAACATATGAGCCGGGCATCATGGCACATGCCTGTAATCCCAGCATCTTGGGAGGCTGAGGTAGGAAGATCATGAGTTCAAAGCCAGCCTCAGCAAAAGTGAGGTGCTAAGCAACTCATTGAGACCCTGTATGCAAATAAAATACAAAATAGGACTGGGGTGTGGCTCAGTCGTCATGTGCCCCTGAGTTCAATCCCTGGTACCTCCCCCCAAAAAACTCCACAGTGAATAAATAAATAAATAAGTAAACAGGGCAAAATAGAAAATTCCCTATGCAGAAGAATTCCAAATAATTTATATAGACGCTTTAGACTTCAAGAAGATGGGGAATAATTCTTCATTCCTTGAATAGGTATGGGTATTTTATTCTGAAATATAGAGTATGAAAAGAGGAAAAATAACTTTATAGAGGATCAAGCTGACAAACACAGCCCTGCCTGTAATCCAAGTGAACATGAACATATTGATATGTCATGTTGATTATAAGTCATATTCATGATATGCTCTTGATGTATCATTTTACCTCTTCAGTCTTCCTCCCTAAACTCTTTATCTCAGTCAAATCCTCAGGAAATCCTCAAGCAACTTCCAACTGAAGAACATTTTACAAAGTGTGAGACTAGTATTCCTCAGAAACATCAAAATTATCAAAAATCTGGTGACAGCCTTTTTACAGAGAAGAGGCACCTAAGAAAACAGAATTAAATATTGGAAAGTGCTGGAAATTTTAGGAGGTGTGGCCTATTTGGAAGTAAGTCACTATGGACATGTTCTCAAAGGTCATATCTTGGAACATTTGAAGCATCGGGTCTAGTAAGAGGTGCTAAGGTCATTGGAGAAGTACCTTTAAAGGCGTTTGTGGCACCCTGTTCTCTTTTTTGCTGGTTTATGATGAGATGAGTAGGTTTGCTTTGCCATGTATTTTTACCATGATATGCTTCCTTACCACAGGCCCAAAATAAGAGGACCAATCAATCATGGACTGAAACCTCCAAAACTGTGAGTCATAATAAACCTTTCTTTTTATAAGCTAATTATCTGAGGTATCTTAGTATAGAAATGAAAAACTGACTAACACACCAGTTGAGATGCTTGCTTATGGCAAAGCAAATATGGAAAAGGGTAGGAGAAGATGTTTGTTCTAAATACTACCTAGGCCCAGATTGCTAGCTGAGGAATTAAGGACTATAATTTGGCAATTGTTATGAGTGGTTATTATTTTGTTATTAATATATGTGATATATAATTATATATCTATATATCTATATATGTCATTTTTTAAAAAAATTTCTATTCTTATTCCTTTGTCATGTAAAAGAAGAATAATTATAATATTTAACTCTACCTCATTTTATTTTACTTACAGAGTTATCAGAAGCATAAATCTCACCCATAAATTTTGGAAAATGTTATGGGGAAAGGGTTAGCAAATTTTCAGTTGTAAACAGCATAGGTATGTTATGTGTAAGTACGACTTTGTAATTATCTTTATGTGCATGTCCAATGTGATTTAAGGGGATATATATGGACAACAAACTGACAAGGAATGAAATACAGTGCTGGTTTCATGAGTCAAGTTGGTGAGGTTATAGTACCTGGTTCCTCAATTAAACACTAATCTTAGTGCTCCTACAAAGGTCTTTTATTGATGTGGATAATGCCTACAATAAATTGACTTTAAGTACAGTAGTTTATCTTCCTTAATCCTGATTTTATCCAATTGGTTGAAAAGTCTTAATTATGAAACTGAAATTTCCCTGAGGAGTATCCTGCAGTATCAATTTCTGGCAGAAGTTTCTGGCCTGATAGCCAACTTTTTATGGATTTTAGAATTGCCAACTGGCACATTCACATCACACACACACACACACACACACACACACACACACTTTTATCAACCATGGGTAGAATATATTTAATTTTTTTTGTTCTGAATATGTGCAGAATTTTTTCTTACCAGCATTATCTGAATACTTACACAATACTTATATTAGTTATCTTAAGTAATATAGAGATGATTTAAAATGTATGGGAAGATGTGCAGATATTATATATAAATATTTCCATCAATTTATAATGGTCTTGAGACCTTCGGATTTTGGTATCCATGGGAATTTTAGAACCAATCTCCTACAGAAACTAAGGGAGGACTATTTATATATAATTTCCCACTAGCTTTGTTTCTCTAGAGAACCTTGATTCATATACAATTGAATAAAAAATAATTAAGAGGAATATCATTAGTTAATCAGTTCTTGTGGCACAAATGAAGATATGTGATATGAACTACTAATTCACCTTTCTTCCCAACATTGTCTTCTTACAGGATATAATCATACATCAGATGTTCTTTCTGTATAGAACCATGGCATGGCTATATCCATTTTGAGTTTCTTTATATGCTATTTCTAAGAAAGACTTAGGGATATAATTTAGCATCAAAAACATTATTTAAATAAGAAAAACACTCCCTGCAACTTTCCCAGCTGAGACTCAGTCTTGTGTGTGTGTGTGTGTGTGTGTGTGTGTGTGTGTGTGTTTAGGGAAGTTTCCCTCCTCTTCTCTGGATGATGCATCTGACTGATGTGTCTACAGTATAGCTGTTATAATAGATGTGGCAGCTTTACTGTTCCCTTACTCATCTAATCCAAAATTGGAGACTGATTCAACTAATCATACTCTTTTGAGGAATCACATCTTCATTCAGAACAGAATTCAGTGACTAGTAGAATGGTATGTTGAACTAATTAAATATATCCTGTAATTATTTTTCTTAGTGAACTAAACACATCAACAATTTCTAGAAACTTTTAAAACAATGCATTAGCACTTACCTTCTTTGATCAGGCACCTTCTCACCAGAAATTTTCTACAACAAGCTGTAATTCTGTTTTCTTAAATTTATAATAATAGAATCATTGCAAATACTTTGCTATTCATATTAGGGATAAGTGTCTTAAAATTGTCTTCCTCATATGAGATATTATGGATTAATCTATACCAGTACCTATCATAATGGGAAATTATACAAATTGAACAATAAAACACTACATAATTTAATATCAAAATAATAATTAAGCTTGACACATTGGAACTATAGTCAGCAAAGCTTAAATCAAATGGTCAAAATAACAATAAAGGATAAATTTTAAGATAGTATAAAAATAAAGCTTCATGTGAGCAATAAGCTAATTATTTAAAACTATGTGGATTAATTAGGGAGAAAAATTTCAATACATAATAAGTTGGTGTTAAAGTGGATGCCCTGAGACATGTGTATTGAATTGCCAGAAGACAATTGGCTAAAAACTTGAACTAATTAAAATTCCCAAGCTCAAATAAGAATAGGATTACAGATGATCATCAGTCAACCATAGAGATATTCTCCAAAAAACAAACATAGCAACAAACAAACAAACAAAAATTAGATTGCCCTTGGCCTTATTGTTCTCCACTTAAGTAAGAACAAAATGTCCATGGGAGAAAAGTATTGACTAAACATGACCTAACCTTTTCAAAAATCAATTCTCTTAGGATGTGCCTATTAGAATGAGATAAAATAAACATGTGTATGTATTTGTGAATGCATATTAATGCTAATGAGTATAGTGAAAATTTTAATTCCATGTCCATCCATACTTTGATAAGGGCTTTCAGTGGAAAGAAATTCTGCTTATAAAACAATATCTGCCAGTCTGACTTAAAAGTGAAACTTGGCAGATAGTCAGCATTTGGTTGACATGTTACATAGATTAAGAAAATGGCATTTCCAAATACTCTACATCAACTTAAATATTTTTAAGAAGAAAATGTTTTGTGCCACTCCAAAGAATTAAAAATCTATACACTTGTTTAAGGAGAATTTGCATAATGCATAATTTATGGTGACAATTCTAGTACTATCTATTCATTAAGAGTTGGGACTTAATTCATTTTAATAAAACGAAATTACTTCTGGATACTAGAGCTTTGAGATCAAAGAAAAAGTTTTAAAATTAAAACTTTTGGTTATGACCATTGATCATATTTCTGGTTAACCCAAGTTTATCCCAATCAAAATATTATGTGACATGCAAATATATAGATTTCAGATTTCTTATATCTCTGTTAAAATAATATATTGCCTCTCCCCTGAAAATATTAATTGTTGCTAAAATAAGCTGGGCAAATACTTCAGTCCATTTCATGTTGCTATAACAAAATACCTGAGCCTGCAAGAGAAAAAAGTTTGATTTACGTAACAGTTTTAGAAATTCAGGAGCATTGCACTGGGACATCTGTTTGGCTTTGATGAGAGCCACATGGTGCACATCACGATGATGATAGGATTATGTGGGGAAGAGAGATTCAGAGGTATGATTAGGCTCATTTATAACAACCCAGTCTCACAGGAACTAATCCACTTCTGCCAGACCAGATCTAATCTCTCAAAACAGCATTGATCCATTGATGAGGGTGGAACCACTGTGACCTTATTATCAACCCTGCACTAATCCTACCTCTTACAGATTCTGTCACCTCAACATCTCCACACAGTGAACCAAGTTACCAGCACTTGCACTTTTGGGGAATAAATAATATTCACATCATAGAAGCAAAGAAAGAATAAATTATACATATTGGTGATACAGGTTTCGTTCATACTAGAAAAGAATTCGCACAGTAATATTTCATGGAATGAACATTATCTAATTAAGACATATATCGCTAATGGAAGAAAAAAGCTTGCAATTATAATTATAAATTGCCACAGTTTTGGTATCCATCAGGATTTATGACATTTAAAATGTGAAAAATGCACATTTAGACTTGATAAAATACAATTTTTGATTACAGAATAATTACACAGATTGAGACAGAAGAGTCATTACAGAGAAGAACACAATCCCAATTATCTAGCTTTGATGTTTTGTTTTTCTTTTCCTTTTTACTTTCTCATAGTTAATACTGATTGAACTTTGATAATGAAGTTTTATTCCTAAGTGATATGAGTGAAACTGTATCTTCCCAAAAGATGCTGCTGTCCCAACCCCCAGTATGACCTTTCATTTCAAATAGGAATTTTGTAGATGATCAAGAAAAGCTGAGATCTGTAATCCAATATGACTGTTCCCTTATATAAAAGGGGAATTTGGACATTGAGACAAATGTTAATATTGAGAACAACTGGAGTAGGGTGTAAAAAGAAATCTCCTTCTCAGCTCTCAAAAGGAACCACCTTGCTGGCCTTCAGAATTCTATCTTGACAGAACTGTGGGACAGTAAACTGTTGTTTAAGCCATCCAGTTTGAGATATTTTGTTATAGAAGTTTTTGAGAAGAAATAGTCTGAGGTAATTTAGTAATGTTAGTAAAATGTTAGGATGCTATTGTTTCAGTAACAAAAACAATTAAAATTTCTCATTACTATTCTAACTGGCAAATAATTTAATCAAAACTCCATTTTTTCTACAATTTTCATATATTGTTGTTTGAATTTACTTTCATTTCACTCCTCTTAGGTAAAAAGTAGTTATGAGTAACATATCTGAAAAATAAATGAAACATTTTACAACAGCTAATCAGGAAGATAAAGAGTTAAAAGATAAATTCATGTGTTTCCTTAAATTGGATCACATTCAATACTGTAAAAGTTTCTAGAGATGCTTCATTCTAGAGACTGGAACAACTTTAGTGTGTCTGTGTGTTAGAGAAAGGGCAGGGGTGGTGATAAATTTTCACATTTCTTGCCGTCAGTCTTCTTTGTTTTGTTTTGGTTCTTATTTTGTTTTCCTTCAAGAGTCTCCTTATCAGATCTTCCTCATAGACATTTTAGTAAAATAACCTGATGATTAAATTAGTCTTTGTTAGACTCTTTATGCATCTTAAAAAAAAAAAAAAAAACAGTTGAGGCTTAGCATTAGTGTTTAATGGTTAGGCTCAGAAGAGCTCATTTTTGACAAAAATCAACAGAAGAAAAATAATGAGAATTTTATAGAACACCATTTAGATAATATAGGACAAGTAATATCACAATGTCAATTTTTTTTCATATATGAACATCAATATTTTCACAAAGTGTCTCAAAATTTTGGTACAAGTAACACATTTCAGAAATAAATTTGAAGGATAGAAAAAGCCTATCAAATGCCTCAATGATGAATTAAACAATTATACTTCTTTCTTCTTTGAAAAGCACAGTGTGGTATATGTACATAATATGACTTAAAAATTTACAGTGGGAAACTATTCTAAAATTTAAGCTATATTTATGAGCATTCAAAAATGTGTTATTGAGACCCTAAAACTATGTGGTATGTTTTTGAAGGAATAAATAAAATAATGTCTCTAATAAAAACTGAATTTGAAGGAGCTCTCTTACCAGAATAACTGTGAGAGAAGCTCTGTAACCCTTACCTTAGCAGAATAACCAGTTAAAATTGTTGCAAAGTGTCCTAAGGACAGAGAGACAGTGGTTATTTTTTTCCAGAATATCTACTAGATTTTCTAGAATACCAAAAGTCTGTGGTACTCAAGCCCTGTTCCTCCTTCTCACAGCAGTTCAGCACTGTAGAGAAAAGTGAACTTCTCTAGTCCCAGCTCCTAGTTAAAGAATTTGATATCAACTTTGTATGGATAATGAAGACTCTCTCCTGGGTCAGACTTGAGCGCACCTCCTCTAAGTCCCCCTTCTGACTAGACCCCAACCTTGAGCTCTGCCCTTGGCCTACCTTGTCCTGTTTTAATAAAAATCCTGATGAGTTAGTTTAGTGAAAATCCCTCACTGTTGATCTGATCACCCTTGATATTTGCTAACATTCCTCATCGTCTTTCTTTAGTATCTAAGTATACTTTCTTGTCTTCAGCAAGAATCCTGATCATTTGATCTAACAAGCCTCCCGACAGCCTTAATGCTTCATCTTAGCAATTTTTTTTATTGACTAATACTCACACTCTGCTCCTTAGCTACAAATCTCCATGTATCTTTGTATTTAGAGTTGAGCATAATCTCTCTTCCCTACTGTAAAATTTTACTATAGTATTTCTTCCCACCCTCTCTCTCTTTTTTTTTTGGGGGGGGGGGGGTGTACCAGGGATTGAACTCAGGGACCCTCAACCATTGAGCCACATCACCAGCCCTATTTTGTATTTTATTTAGAGACAGAGTTTAACTGAGTTGTTTAGTGCCTTGCTAAGTTATTGAGGCTAGCTTTGAACTTGCAATCCTCCTGCCTCAGCCTCCAGTTTGTTATTATCCAGTAGTTCTCTTGAATAAAGTCTGACTCAAGTTCATTAAAAAAAGTGTTATGAATAATTTTCTTTAGTAGGGTCAGACTGATGTTTATTTTTGTCTATCCCCTACCCACTAAGTGGTGAAGCGTTGAGTCACAGAGGTTAAACCCCACACTATAGCTGAAAGTCAATGACTCCCTTCTCCTATATAACCCCAACTTTTAGGGCGAAGGCCCTAACTCAAATGTGGCAGAGTAAGAGAAATAAGACCTCAATTTCTGTCACCTCAGCTAACTCAGAGTGTAGCATTTCCATTCTGAGAAAGGCAGCTGGAGAAGCCCAGAGGCAGCCACTCTTCTTAAGCACTGTTTCCAAAGTAGATCAGTCATTCTAAGAGAAACAGGCCACTGTCCCCACCCAGCTCCCAATAAGAAACAGAGATTTTATGCTGAGGAAAAGAGGTAAACTATAGAAAGGAGAAGACCAGAGTTCTCCACAAAGCCCCCCTTCCTCTCTCTCTCTCTCTCTCTCTCTCTCTCTCTCTCTCTCTCTCTCTCTCTCTCTCTCTCTCTCTCTCTCTCTCTCTCTCTCTCTCTCTCTCTCTTTCTTTTTATATTTTTGTAAAACATTGTTGGAAAATTTGAAGTTTAAATATGGTATGAAAAATAGAGGTCTTGCTGGTAAATTACTAAGATAAAGTTGGCAATAGCATAAAATACGAGCAATAAAATAAATGACAAATCAGCTAGTTTTCCAGGGGGATCTAAGAGATAGCCAAGAAAGACTCTTCTTTAATTAGAATAAAGATGAACCAAAATGTCTATGGATAGGGGGACACATTAATTCAAATACCCAAACTGTGTTAAAAATAAAGGAACAATTTGATGACAGTTAATGGAGTGTAATACTTTGATTGCAAACAGCATAATACAAAGATCAGGGGAATTGTCCTGTCCTTTAAAAAAGAGCTCTGCTAAAATCACTGTCATTCCATGGTTAGAGTGTGCATGCACAAGGCTGGACCTACTGGGGGTTGACATCACAAGATTTTCACTGCAGAGAAAATAAACTTCGTATAAGAAATCCATTCAAGTCACCAAGCAAATAAGTAAGCAAGCACAAATATCAATAAACTTTGATGTGGTGGAATTAGTAACCAGAAGTCCTATGATATATTGACTAAAATGTCCATTTCAATAAAAAAATTAAGATCATAAAGAATAAGAAATTGTGACACATACATAGGATAAAAGAGTAGACAATGGGAATTAACTTTGGGAGGTCTGTATGCTGGGTTTAGCAGACAAAGATTGAAAGCCTACCACTGTACTATGTTCAAAGAACAAAGAAATGACATGACTAAAGAAGTAATTGAAGATACCATGACAATGTGTCGACAACACAAAACACTTTATAGAATAGGATCCAAAGAGGAGTTCTAGATTTGAAAAGTAAAATAACTGAAGAAAAAATTAACTAAAGGAGTCAATGGTAGACCTAAACTATCAGCAGAAAGAGTTACCAAAGTCAAACAGATATTGAGAGAATATGTAGTCTGTAAAACAGAAGGAAGAATGAGGGAAAATGAAGAACAGAGAAATGATGGTGCACCATTAAGCCCAGTTGCATATGAATAATGGAAGTTCTAGGGGAGAGACAGAAAAAGGAGCCAAAAAGCACTTGAAAAATTTCTGCATGAAAACTTCTGAAATTGACTGAAAAATAATTCTAATATCCAAGACCTTGATGAACAAAAGTAGAAGAAACACAAATAGCCAGAAACAGACACATAAAATAAAATAAAATAAATGTGTAATACAAAAAGCAATGAATTGAAACCAGGAAATGATAAATGTCTCATTACATATAAAAGAAACCCTGTTTAAAAAAATTGTGACTTCCCCCTAGAAAAATAGAAGCCAGAGGCAATGGGATAATTTTCAAAGTACTAAGAGGAAACAAAAATCTATAAAACATTTTATATGTAAAAAAACTTTAAAATATGTAAATGATTCAAAGAACGTAAAATTTAGCAAAAGGAAAATAAGCAAAGTAAAAAGCAGAGGATCTGAGCTCTAAAGGCCATAGAACTTATTACTACTATCTTCACAAGAAAAGCATATATTTATGCATGTATTAGAAAAGAGAAAGACATGAAATCAGTAAGCTTTCTTTTTAGGAATCTCAAAAAAGATGAGCAAATTAAATCCGAACTAAGCAAACAAACAAACAAAAAAAAAATGGATAAATCAAACTGGAGTAAAAACCAAAGGTATTAAAAATAAGAAATTGATAAATAATATCAACAAAACCAAAATCTATATTTTTAAATTATTAAAAAAATGATGAGCATCTATCCCAGTACACAAGGTAACAAAGAAAATATTAGGACAGATGGGGGGGAGGAAAATGATTAATATCATAAACAGAAGAGTGGCCATAGCTATTGATATCATAAATATTAAAAGGATAATGTAGAAATATTATGAACAATTCTATGACAACAAAATTGATAAACTAGATGCAATGGATCAATTCTAGAAGGCCACAATTGACCAAAACTCCCACAAGAAAGAATGTATAATCTGAAGAATTTAAAATATATTAAATAAATTGAATCAGCAAAGTAAAAACTTTCCTAAATAGAAAGCATTAGACCAAAGTACTTTAACTAGGTTAGTCTACCAAATATATAAAGTATAAAAGATGATCACTTCTCTACAAAGTGTTTCAGAAACTAGGAGGCAGGGGAGCTTTCCTTGATTCATGCTGGGATCAGCATTAATCTTTCCACAAAACTAGATAAAGGCATTAATATGAAGGAAAATTATACTCTAAAACTTCAGTGAACACAGTTGCAAGCACTCCAAGTTTATTGAAAGAATGTTAGAAAAATAGATCCAGGAAATAAAATAATGAGCTCAGAAATAGGCCCAATGATTTTTGATGAAGGAGCCAAGCAAATGGTGAGCATTTTAGCAAATGGTTGCCAGAACACCTGGAAATTCACAGGCAAAAGAAAAAAAAAAAAAAAAAACAAGAAAAACAATCCATTCTAGATAGAGACAAAATCTTTCACAAATATTAATCCCAATTTGATCATAGACCAACATGTAGACTACAAACTTTGTAACTACTAGAAGACATTAATAAATAAAAATGAGGTTACTTTGAAACTGGCAACAGATTTTTTATGCGAACTGTCAAAGCACAATTCACAAAAGGAAAAAAAAGTTGTATTATTTTATAATTAAAAAGTTAATCAAAGTTTTTCATGTTAAAAGTTCAATTAATGTTTACAACTTTAATTTTGAGTTGAAGAGACAGTGAAAAGAATGAAAAGAGAATTGTTACTATCCACATTAAGGTGATTATTTAAAAAGCTATTAGAGTCAACTGTAAAAGCATATCTTCATTCTACTCTTTTACTCTCTCAGCTTCCTTAAATGTGTATTTTTAAGTTTTTAAAGTACATAAATATTTGTAGCATGAATGAAACCAAAAGGGAGAAGGGGTAACAAGGCATACACAACAGCATTTATCTCTCTCATTGGATTAAGTCAGTATAAACATGAAGTCAATTGTGGTCAGTTAGGGTCTGAAAATAAACCAAAGGGCAAACACGAAGATTATAACTGAAAAACTATAATGAGAAAAGTATTCAAAAGTTGACGTGCTGCACTAGAAAATATTCACTTAATATTCAAATATTCACTTAAAAATGATCAACAGAAGAGAATAGAGGAAGAACAACAAAACCATGAGACATACAGAAAACAAAAAGTAAGATGACAGATATAAATTCAAACTGAGATAGACATGAAATACAGTTTGCCCAGTATTTCCAGGTTCTTTTATATTAGACATAAGTTAGATATAAATTGTTTTTATGTGTACCATATTTTGCAATCTGTATCTGTGACATATTTTCATTCTTAAAATGATATAACTGAATTTTCAATGTATCGCATTCCTGAGAGAGCTCAAATCCTCTTTCACAATGGTACTCTCCAGCCAACACACAACTCAGAACTTCACTGAAGCACTTGCATTCGGTTGTATGGTAAACAGACACTTAGAGAGCCCCTGATGATCCCTGCTTCTGAGAATTCATGACCTGTGTGAACCCTTAACATTTGAGTGTGTGTATGATCTGTAACTTATCGCCAAGATATACAGTGTCAAAAAGGATGGGGTCGGTGATTGTATGTAGGTGATTCTGTGCTTACTTCAAGTAAGATTGAAGTGTCCAAATGTCCATCTTTCTGGAATCTCTCTGTCCCTTGTTGACTTTTAGGAACAAGTGATTTTGTGTGTGTGTGTGTGTGTGTGTTTTGAGAGACCTTAAATTACTAGAAACTGAAAATGTTCCCAGCAAATAGCAACAAAATCAAGTCCTCAATTCTACAACCACAAGGAACTGAAGTTTTCCAACAACTGTGTGAGCTTAAATGCAGATCCTTACCCAATTAAACCAAAGGTGATGCTCAAACCTGGTCACCACCTCAATTTTAGTCTTTGAAACCTTAAGCATAGGACAGACAAGATGTGCCTGAACTCCTGACCCAGAGAAATTGAGATGATAAATGAATGTTCATTTAAATTTTGTGTTAAATTTTTACACATCAACTTAAAACTCAGGTACCTTTTATCTTTGCAAATAACAACCGTAAAGGCCCAGGGATGTGGCTCAGTAGTAAAGAAGTAGCCATTGAATAGACATTTGCATTGTTTCACATGTGAATATTGTAAATAAAACTACTATGAAAATGTGTGCATATGAATTTGTTTTACTACCACTTTTTAATACTTTGGGGTATATATCTATGAATGGAATTTCAGGATGATATGATAATTCTTTTAACTTTTTGAAGAATACCCAAACTATTTAGTGACTGAACTGCTCAAAATACTTACTTTCTATGATGTACATGAACATAGAAAAATCATGTTAAGTGAAAGAATTCAGGCACAAAGGTTGAATATTATAAAACTCCACTTATACGGAATAACCAAAATAAGTATAATCATTGAGAAAGAGTGCATGGATGCCATGCAACTGAGGCCTGGAGGAATAGGGTGCAATTTTTTCATGTGTATCTTGTTCCCTTCTGTGTGATGACAATGTCTTGCAAGTAGATAGAGGCTGTGGTTGTACAACATTGTGAATATACACTTTAAATGGTTAATTTTATGATATAGGAACTACACCACCACTAGAAAAATAATTTTGCCATTTCTTTATCTACTGAGTATGATGACTGGTCAGTTCTTCATTACCTGGCATATATAAATCTTCTCCCACTGCTTCTTTCTAGTACCATAGGTAATGTTAGTGGAGTTGTCTCCTGAGTCTCACGCTTATAGTTCATTAATTCACATGTGGAGATAGTAGTAGAACTTTAAACATTTCAGGCCTCAAAAAAAAAAAAGTTCATGTGAATATGTCACTCAGTGAAAAAGAACTTTAAATATTCATGCTGGTTCATCAGTAACACTGTACTTTTATTTAACTTTGTATGCCACTTGAAGGAATTATTTGACAGTAAATATTACTCTTTATACTCTTGTGTATGCTTAAATATATATATTTTTATATATAAATAAATATATTTATTTATATATATATTTACTATATATATATATATATATATATATATATATATAATTTTTATAAATGGAAGCATATTAAGACTGTTTTTTTTTTTCCTGACAAATGCTTTTTTCCTGATTTTGGCTTTTGCAGTCTATAAGAACATAATTATTAATTTTGGAGAAAAGTTGCTGCTACTTGGGAGACAGCCAGAAAGAATGTGAGAAGCTGGAGAACAAGCTCAGATAGTGAAGAGGAAACAAGAGATCCTGAGTAGCTGAAAAAAAAAGTATCCTATAGCATAGGCCAGTCTGTCAGCCAACATTGTGACTACTCCAAAGGGACTTTGACACTGGCTTTACACTTAAGGCTTGACCCTGAATGATGCTGCCACCTTTAAATATGCTGCTTTAATCATCCACAATTTCTTCACCCAGTTTTTATCCCCTTATACCCTATAGGTATTTGAATTAATGAAACATTATTTCAATGATTATTTGTAAAAAGTTTAGATACTAATTTTCCAAGCAATCAGTTGCCTAAATTAAATTTATCAACTTGAAGGTGAAGATGCAGCAAAACATCAAAATGTATTAATCATTATTTCCTCATTTAAACATAGCAAGTTGTTCATAAGAACCAATGATAATAAAACACATTACTTTTCTGTAAGTAAATATATAAATATAATTTTAATCACAATAATCACAAAATACAAAATGTTGGTAGCTGTTACATAATACAACAACAACAAAAGAAAAAGAATGAAACATACCATAGCAATTCAATGAAAAGCAAATTCTAAAAGCACAACTGAAAAGTATTTATTTTCACTATTTCAGTGCTTGTTGATAATTATGAGAGTAGATGACAGTGGCTTTACTTTGGAACTACAGTTTGTAGCCTTAAGAGAATTGGGAATATTTAAAAACACCAAATCTTTCAGAAATCCTTTTAATATTTTTGTCACTATTTTGAAGCTCTTTCTCCAGGCACCGAACCAAAAGATTAAAAAAAAAAAATCATAGTTCAAATGACAACTACTTCAAAAGACTTTGTAAAGCCTGTGAAAAATACATTTCAAAAGAAAGAAAAATTCAAGCTATCCCATAAGTATATACCAGTGTGTTCTGTTGTTGTTTTCATTGTTTGCTCAAGTGAGAAACTTAAGAAGGGAGTCTGAAATAAAATAGAGTATTAACTTTCAATATAAATCAAGGGCCATCATCAGAATTAAATAAGATTGGAATTTGTAAACAAAATCTGTGTAGTTCTATTGTAAATATTGGCATGATTAAAATAGATATTCAAAAATATGAGTTCTAGAGACCATTTCTGATGTTCAAAATTAAAACTTTTTTTCCCTTTTTATCTTAGTTTTTATACAATGGAGTAAATACATTTTTGGAAATTTTCATATATGTGCACATATGAAAAAATAAGTATACACACACATACATACACACAAACTTCACCTTATAATTGGATTGCATCCTAATAAACCCCTTGTAATTTGAAAGCATTAAGTCACAAAGGCATTTAATACACTGAACCTACTAGAAATCATAGCTTAGTATGAATTCTTAAATGATTTCGGAACACTTACATTAGCCTGCAATTGAGAAAAATCATCTAACAAAAGGTAATTTTTAATGAAGTATTGAATGTTTCATCTATTTTAAAATTAATTTCCTGTATCAAAAAAAAGTGTCAACACAGTATAATTCAGAGTATCATTTGTTGACCCTCATAAGCAGGTAGCTGAATGGGAATGGTGGGTTACCAAAGCTGCCAAGTATCAGGACTGAGTGTTATACATATGTTAGTAGTCTGGGAAAAGGTCAAAATTCAAACTTGAAGTAAACTTTCTACTGTAGAAGTATAATTTTTGTATCACTGTTAAATAAAAAAAAAACTTAAGTTTTCCAATCATAAGTTAAGGATTGTACATGTGTATTTATTTAAGAATAATATAAAAATGTTGCATGTGTTTTTATATATACATTCAGAAAAATTGTTATTTGATAATTTAATTTTTATTTTAATAAACCATTGCCATACTTATCACTTAAAAACACATTACTTTTTTTATTAAATGTATTTTCTTTTAGAAAGTGATGATGCCACTTCTTTCTGATGTTACAATGAAACAGATAAAAAATTTGTTTGTACCATATAAAACAGAGATTAACTTGATCAATTCAACTTGTAAAACTGAAAATATTCACCAAGATTAACTATTGTCTTTCATGAATTGAATTTTTATTTCAATCCCTAATGTAGATTTTTATTCATTAAATAAGATCTCTCCAAATTGCCCAGAAATTTTTGGTATGCTAATCATTATTTTAAAAGCTTACAAGCAACTTAAATTAAATGCAGTTTGAAATAATTATTCTATTTCCAATTATTACTTCTTTTGTATTTATAGCAAATACCTATTCAGTTTCATTTTCAACTAATAACCTTCTACTGATGGAAGATATGTTCAGTTCCTTATAATGTTGGCTTAGTTTGATGTCAAAAAGCACCAGGACAGCAAATTCTCAAGCCTTAACTTGCCAGAAAGAAAGAGACAACTTTGGAAATAGTTCTCAGAAATCAGAAAGGACACCTGAGTAACCTTGCAAAATATACTTGTCCTGAATACCAACTACTGGGCAAAAATGTGATTTCAGATACTTCAATTCAGTTGTTCACAATTTTAGCCTATGCTGCTGTTAATATACAAAAGGCTTCCAGAGAGAATCTCCTTCAGCTACATGGTCTCACAGCAGAAATAACTCTTTCAAAAGTACCATGGATTCTCTTTCTTTTTTACTTTTTTTAAATATAAACTAGACTATATGTGTTTTCCATCTAAATTAGAAAATTTGAAACTGTTTCATATTTTAGAAATGACATATATAACAGGTGCCCACCATATGTAAGAATGCCAAAAACATTTGTGTGTTACAAAAATTGCAGTAAAACATGGTTATTTACTTTTCATGGAAAGTTGTGTTCCAATAATTATTGACAGAGAAAATATAAAAGAAAAAGTAGCAAATTGTGGGAACCAGCACGAATTAAAGAATATAGGTACTATACAAACTATGAAGGGTTACTTCATTTCAACCCATTGCTAACCTGTGACAATGTGGGCACCATATTTACACATTTTTCTTTATTTGCTTTTTTATACCTCAAATAAACTGAATTTCCAGAATATTAGGCATAATTGATCCATTCTCAAATTCTTAAGTGGGGGCTCACTTCAAAATTGTTCTAATGGTATGTGAGCTATACACAACTATACTGGCTGAAAGTATATCATGGATTGCAATTTGTAATCTGGTGTAGACAATCCAAAAAGAGAAAGTCACCCTGATTATTGAAAATAAGTTGGAAATAGTACATAATCAATGAGAATAAATGAAAGTCTATCAATGAGAATAAATGAAATAAGTCTACTAAAGTAATGAGGGACCCAGTGGTATCCATAAAAGTTTGATCTAGCCAAAATTAATGCTAGATAAGTTTTTGCCTGTTCATTTTTTCCATTGTTATGTAAACTCAACTCTTTACTGACACCAGTTTTGCCATTGTGCACCATAGCTGCTGACAGCTTTAATGAGCACTGCTCTATGTGGTAGGTGACATATATTTCTGCCTTTATGTAATGGCCCTTTAAATACACATCTATTCTAGCATCTCTTCTACAAGTTTTTTTGTTTCTAAAGTAAAACTCATTAATCTGAACAACAATAAAATAAAAGTCTTGAAAAGTATGTTAATGAGTATTAATGGCTCAAAGTTTTGTTCTCCTAAAGAACACAGCTGCTTTTGAAATGAGTTTTTCAATGAATGTGCAGTCTTCTAAGTGTACAGAATTATTATAGCAGTAAAAAATTCATTCATCCATTAAACAAATGGATTTTTTTCCTTGGTAAGCTGAGCCTTTTAGCACCTTCTCTAATGACATATTTTGGGAAGGACTAAGAAATATACCTTTGGTGTCAGTAACCTAACATGATAACATTACATTTTAGTCAAATCCCAAACCTTGAGAAAATATTAAAAAAACAAAAACAAAAACTTTTTTGTGCTTCTTCTGGGTAATGGAATCTCATCTATGTTCATCAGGGACTCTGATATTTAAAACATAATGAATTAATGAAGAGTTCTTTTTCTGAAAAAATTATGGAAGATATATATATATATATATATATATATATATATATATATATATATATATATATATATAATTTCTCCCAGTTTTCTTAAACTTAAAAATCGGTAGCACACTAAAATGTTATAATGCATTTATTTCCACGTATTCCTTATGCATTTCTATTTTGTAATCTATCTTCAAAGTAATGAAAGACTTAACTGGATGTACTGGAAACAAATTTGTTACATTTTTTTTACATTTATCTTCTCCTTTGTGTCAAATGTGCATTCATGCCAGGCCTGATGGTGCATGCCTGCAAACCCAGCGGCTTGGGAGTTGGAGGCAGGAGGATTGCCATTTCAAAGCCAGTCTCAGCAAAAGCAAGGAGCTAAGCAACTCAGTGAGACCCTGTCTCTAAATAAAATACAAAATAGGGGTAGGGATGTGGCTCAGTGGTTGAGTGCCCCTGAGTTCAATCCCAGATATCAAAAAAACAAAACAAAAACTAAAACAAACAAAAAAAAAAACAATAAACCAACCAACCAAACAAACAACAACAACAAAACACATTCAGTTCTTTTTTTGTTGCATTTGCATTTTTAAAAAATTGATGGTGGCATTTTCATTCCAGGACTTTTCAATTAATTCATTTTTATTCACATAGTCCTATTCTAAAATCAAAAATCAAATCTGTTAAATACAGTAGTTATTGTTTCTCTATGATTTTTATATCTCTACTCTGCAATTCAAAGATTCAGATTCCTACTGCTTCAAGTGAAGTAATCAGAATGTCCGCCTGTGTTGCTTATTCACTGGGCATGGCATACCCACAATAATCCCTGCATCCCCAAGCTCTACCATGCTTTCATCAGTAGTCTCCGCATGCTGCTTCACCAGCTTTTGCACTGTTTTCCTGATGATACAACTGTGGAGTGATTATATTCTGTCCCATGGCTTTTGAGTTGAATCTTACTTTAAAAATGGTTCCCCTTGCAAGAAAAATGAATGCAATGATGCCTTTTGTGTTACATTATTAAACATCTGTCTTAGAAAAAGCACCTCAGAAGCTTATGCTTTAAAATTCTCATGATCACTCTTAAACCTGCCATCATTACCTTTTATAGATATTAGAAGACTTCAAAATACAATGATTATAACTTAAATTTCAGAGTCAGCCTAACAATTAAGAAAAAAAACAAATGCAAGCATAGATTCATACATGTGCAAAAAGTAACATAGAGCAAAAAAAAAATCTCTGTGCTAGAAGATCACGTAACTATGGATTCTTTTCTTTTTACCTTCTCTTAAATTTCCAATATTTTCAAATAGACAGTATTCTACAAATATTTCAACATGTGTAAATATGACATAACATCCATATATAAGCCTGATTATTTTAGTCTATTTGTGCTGTTATAACAAAATACTTGAACCCAGGTAATTTATAAACAAAATACGTCTCATAATTCTAGAGACTGGAAAAGGAGTCAGCAGATTTGGTGTCTGGTTGATAGTTTAATATCTGCTGCATCCTCACTTGGAAAAAAAGGGTGAATGTCATGTCCTCACAAGTAAGAGGGAAAGGCAGATCCCTTCCAACCCAGTAGAAGGGAGCCAATCTTATTCATGAGGGTGGAAACTCATGACTTAAATTATTTCCCAAAAGATTTCATCTCTTTTTACTTCCATATGGGAATGAGGTTCCAACATAAATTTGGAATACATTGAGGCTGTTTATGATATATGTACACAGACAGATGTATATGATATATGTGGATATACGTCAGTGATGATATCGAGATAAAAATCAGCCAAGGTTTCCTCAAGGTTATAGAAGTCATTTTATACATTCCTAATATTAATATTTTAAGTAGAAATTTGCAACCACTGAAATGACTGCAAGAACAAAGTGAGAGAATCCCAACAAAAATTTCTCTATGCAATATAAAGTTAGCTGGTTCTGAACAATTCTAGATAGTTGCTGGAATTTACAAGGATCTCTGGGTACTCCTTATTATTTCCAGATTTGGGCCATAAATACAAGCAGTTTTCCATGTAGCCAACTGTGAACTTCACATCTGTAACAGTAGTCATTTCTTTCTCCTTTTCCAATTTTATTTTGAGATTAAGTTGACAAAATTATAAAGGAACTTATGTGATATGAACAGTACAAATACATAAACAGAAAATTTTATAATGTATTAACATCAATACAGTTTTACAATAAATCATAAAGCAATTACAACATATGCATCATTCACATTTTTAAAAATGTAAGAGATACACGTTTATTTGATGTTATTATGGAAGACTAAGAACCTAGAGTTTCATAGTCTGTCATGTTGCTGTCATTAGGATCTGATGGGATCTGTAGAGGTTTTTTTATTTTATTTGTTTTTGTTTATGTATACTGATATGAGTGTAAGAAATGGTTTTTACATATATTCCTATTTGATCTTTTAGACTTAAGTGGTATCTTTAAACCAATTATTTCAGATCCCCTGATGACTATCATTTAGAATGGCAAAATTTTACTTAAAACTTGCAGAATAATTCTGAAACTTATAATTTTATTCATTATAGTTTAGCTTGTGATGAATGGGTACTTCTACAAAATTGTAACATCTGTAAGCACACGTTAAATTTTTTAAAAATTTTTAATATATTCTTTCTTCTTCTTATACTTTTTGGGGTAGGACATTTTAAGATTTTTGAGGAGAAACAGTGATAGTAAACCTCCTCGTATGATGTTTTACTTTTAAGGTAAAACTTTTAACCTTTTGCCATAACATATGTTGCTTGTTTTGCTTGTTTAGGTTTATATTTTTAATATTAATCACATAAAAAATCCACTTCTATTCTGAATCTTATGTATAAAACAAATGTAAAAAATGTGCAATTTTATAATATACTTTACACATCTCATCTTTGTCCCATCAGTCAACTATTAAAACCACCACATATGAGTAATTTATTATAAACAGAAATTTATTTCCCACAGTTCTGAAGGCTGAGATCAAATTCCCAGCAGATTTCATGCCTGAATGAGGACCTCATTCCTGGTTCCCAGTCACATGTGACCTTTCCATTGAAATCATTCTCTCCCACAGACCTTTGTACCCTGAGCCTTCTTGGGAGTGACAGACTTTATAAACTCTAAAATGCTTTTGGGGTCATTCTTCCTTTGTCTTGATGAATGTCACCTGACTGGCCCACACCAATTTCCTTATAGAATGGGTCCTTGGTGACACTATCAGTGTTTTCCCCTGAATATTCTTTCTCTCTTTTTAAAATACGGACCAGCTGATTTTCCCTGCAAATTTAAAGTGCTGCTTTCTTTCTATATAAACATTCTACTTTAAAATTGTCTGTTTCTGTTTGAATTTTACTAGAATTATTTTGGACATGCCACACTTGACACATTGGTCAGAAATTTCCAGAATCAAATGTTCTATTTGATCCAGGCAGGTTCTGCCTTCCATAAAACAGAGTCATGGATACAACTGAGGCAATTTCTTTTCCATCTTAGAACAAGGATAAGCTTCCTTCCAGGTTCCAATAACAGAGTCCTCATTTTCATCTGATAACTTATCAGAGTGGTTGTTCCTATCTGTTTTTCTTTCAGCATTTCAGTCATAACCAAAAGGTAATTTCTAAGAACACTAATTCTTTCACTTACAGCCCTTTTCCTCTCCTGGGTTCTCACAAGGAGAATGCATTAAGGCTTGTTGAGAGTAGAGTTGCAGGGTTTTCTAGCATGCACCTAAAATTCTTCTGGTCTCTACCCATTGCCCAATTCCAAAGCCACATATAATTTTTAATTTTTTTTTTTTTGGTATTTCTTCTACCAGCATTCCTTCCCCTTCTCTGTATAAATTTTCTGTCTTGCTCTATTTGGGATACTACTTACAAAAAAAATTGCATAACTTCTAAGCAATAATAATAAAAAAGTTTCTCACAGTTATGGTAAGAATTAGTGTAGAATTAGAGAATCACCTTGTATACTATTAGCCCCGTTTACCTAAATAGTAACATATTGTATTTGGGATAATATTTTAAATTATGTTGTTATCCTTTCTGTTTTGATTATGTTTTCACTGTTCATTCAAGAAGTCTATGTGATTTGCAATCATGGAGACAAAAATGAAAAGAGTTATAGAAACCACTGGAAATGTTATGTAAGAATTCATATAAAAATAAGTAATTATTGTTTTGACATTAATATTAAAAATAAAACTTTGAAGCAAGCCACAATCTTGAAAATTTAAACCTCAAAAAATCTATTTACAATATTTAGTAATTATCACTAGTGTACAAAGTTGAAATCTAAAAAAATGAAAATGGAGATTTACCTATGAATGTTCCTGAAAATACAGAAAGTGGGAGGGAGATTTTTTTTCCAGGACCAAGGAATTGTGAGGGAAATGGAGACAAAAAGTTGGGAGAAAAATTGGTAAGTTCATTTTGAAAATACCTTTTCTTTATTCTCTTGTGTTTGAAAGGAATTATTTTTTGGAAAACAAAGGTATTTTGCACTATATAATTTATGTCCAAGAAGAAACAGCAATTCTGATAATAGAATACTAAAATAGCTTCTTCATAGTTAACTCAATAAAAATTTGGCAGCATGGAATAATTTTGTAGAGTAAAAGGCAATCATTCAAATAATTTTCTGGAGTTACCCTTTAGATTCTTCTGTGACATTACTTAGACCAAAAGTTTCCCAATACTCCCAACTGACAACACAGAAATAAGCCTCAATAAAAACGACCAAAGGTGTGTGAAGTCAGCTAAGACAAGGATTGAGTTTTACAAACTATTTCTGCTGCCAAAAGGGGCAGGGAAATCAGTGTGTACATACATGAAGACTCTACCTTAAGAAGCAAAAACAAAAACAGATACCACCTTGGAGGAAGAACAGAGATGCATGGAATCATAACTTGGAGGGAATAAACATTGCTTATTTATTTAGAAATCTTTAAAATCAACATATTGATTTAAAAGCCCTTTGTACTCAACTGCCCTTTGTACTCAACCCAGAATGTGTGGTTTGGTTTTATGATATGATCAATTATGTTTGAAATAAAGATACTTTTTATTTGTAGAGAGAGTATATCATGACACATTTTAGCCTGGTTACATACTTACTAAGCTATATTTCTCTCAGGATCTCACAGTCCAAATTATCCAAGCTAATTTCTTTCTTCCCTCATCTCTACTTTCATACATCACCAGGCAGTCTTCTAAACCAAGTGCCTGTCTCTTCCACAAAGTCTTCACTAATGAGTTTAACTTCTAAAAATCTTAATACTTGTTCAAAATGTTACTTCTGGGTATTGTCTAACAGTTTGACATGCAATTTCAAAAGTCTTCATACATTTCACAATTTTGTTCCTCATTTCTTCATCTATTTACATATATGAATAGACCACAATTAATCTCACTATCTTGTACATCTACAGAAATTAATTTTAAATAAATAATAACTATAGGTAAATGAGTAGTGGGTTGGGAGAGGAAAAGTGTTGGGGTTTGTATTAGAACAAGATATAGTCCATGCTTGTATAATCGTGTCAAAATGGATTATTTTTTAATATTTATTTTTTTGGTGTAGTTGTACACAATTCCTTTATTTTATTTATTTATATGTAGTGCTGAGGATAGAACCCAGGGCCTCACACACACTAGGCAAGCATTCCACCACTGAGCCACAACCCCAGCCCTCAAAATGGATTCTACATGTAATGTATAATGAAAAAGAACCAATAAAAAATGTACATAATAGTGCCTGGCACCTGGTAAAAAAAAATAGTGCATTTTATAAAGAAGATCCTTTAGAATTATCTGTAAGTTATAAAAGGCAGTGTACAATGGCAAGATCATTTGTCATTAGTCACTTCATATGGCAAGATTGCAAGTAAAATATAAATGAGTCATATTGATTTACTTTTATTTGTAAATAACCACACATTTCTCACATATTCATAATGAATGCTGTGTGCTTTCTAAGAAATATAAGATTGAATCTGCTTAACTCACTAGACTGAAGAATGTATTATTATAAATGTCATTAAAACTTAAAATATTTTAGAGATTTAAAATTAGATACCATTATAAAATTCAAAACAATTTGTCATCAGTCAACATTTCTTATTTTTTCACTACTGTTTACCACTTTAATAAATGACAGAATTATAAATATAGTACAGGGATTAAAATGTCCTATAAATAAAATATGCTATATATTTCAAAGTTTATAGAAATATAGCTATATATTACATAATATGCATGCATATATATTACATAGTATCAATAGGTAAATATTTATTACTATCTAGTTAATAAATGCTGTTTCAAAGTGATATGGTACTACTACCTATAATAAAACTAAATGTCTTTAGTTCCTAAAAATGGATGGAGTCATTTATATTATTTGTTAACTTCAGTACATCTCTTATTGTTTAACAGAAAAATAGAATATTAATTAAAGTAGTCTCACTTGATGGTTTCTTTATATTTTCCTTTGACAATGTGATCAAAATGTCTCATACACACAGATATATAGGGAAGGAATCTAAATATAATTTTAAACAATTCTGAGACTGTAGTAAAGAGATAAGTTCATCATAGCTGTGCATAATTATTTATCTTCACAATAATTTTAAAGAAATATGAGTAAAATTTATTTAGCATAAATTATTTCTTGCCACCTTTGGTGGCTGACATATCTCAATAAATCTATATGGCTCAAAATTTCTACGGTTCTAATTCCACATGTATGATTTAGATATTCTGGTTCACCTAGAATATTTATATTAAACATAAAATATCTTGACTAGATGTTTCAAAATAAGACCAGAAATATTAATAAGAATGCTAAAGTTGATGCCATTGGCAGGCATGTTCACTGACATTTTTGAGGGATGTTTCCTAATTTAAACACAAATAGTAAATAATTTTAAATGTCTTTTGAAAAGCAATATTAATGCCCCAAGATTTAACTTCTTTTTTAAATTTTTTTTATTTTAATTTGTTATATATGAGAGCAGAATGCATTACAATTCATATTACACATATAGAGCACAATTTTTAATATATCTGGTTGTATAAAAAGTAGAGTCACACCATTTATGTCTTCATACATGTACTTAGGGTAATGATGTTCATCTCATTCCATTGTCTTTCCTAAAATACTTGGGAATCAATGAAAGAGGTGAGAGACTTCTACAATGAAAACTACAGAATGCTAAACAAAACAAAAGAACATAGAATATGGAAAGATCTACCTTGTTCTTGGAAAGGCAATATTAATATTGTCAAAATGACCATACTACCAAAAGCACTATACAGATAATGCAATTCCAATCAAAATTTCAATGACATTACTCATAGAAATAGAAAAAGCAGTCATAAAACTCATCTGGAAAACTAAGAGACCCAAAATAGTAAAAGTAGTCCTTAGCAAGAAGAGTGACGCAGGTGGCATCACTACACCAGAACTTAAACTATACTACAGAACAATTGTAACAAAAACAACATGGTATTGACACCAAAGTAGACTGATAGACCAATGGTACAGAATAGAGGACACAAAAACTAACCCACATAAGTACAGTTATTTTATATTAGACAAAAGCACCAAAAACATACATTGGATAAAATATATCATCTTCAACAAAAGGTGATGGGAAAACTGGAAATCCATATTTAACAAAATGAAATTAAACTGCTATTTCTCACCATACACAAACCTCAAAGTGGATTAATGACCGAGGAATTAATCCAGAGATACTGTGCCTCTCAGAAGGAAAAGTAGGCCCAAATCTCCATCATGTTGGATTAGGGTCTGACTTCCTTAATAAGACTTCTATAATGCAATAATTAAAATCAAGAATCAATAAATAAAATGGATTCAAACTGAAAAGCTTCTTCTCATCCAGATTTAATTTCTTACTCCTCATTTCTTGGGCTCATACTTTCTGTTGAAAGTACAGAATTGACTTGAGAAAACAAAGTTAATTCAAGTATAACATATATAGATCTGTCAGTTAAGGCAGAAAATTACCAGAGCCCACGCAATAGGAAGTTGTTGCTCCCAGCCTTAACTGGGGCCCAGCCCTGCCCATGATCACAACTGGTGAGTATAAGGGCATTGCTTGGATACTGAAGGACCTTGCATTAGTCATAGTCAATAGAGAAAATCAATACCCACCATTCACAACCGGGGGCAGTGGAAACTAGAGCCCAAGGGAACTACGTGGGTCCTTTCACTACTGTACTCCAGAAAATGGTATCTGCAGGGGGAATACTTCTGCATCATAGAAAACCCATGAAAAGACCCCCAACCACAGTTCCTGAACTCACAGCTACCATCTTCACTATCACAAAAAAGAAGTCTATAGAAGGAAGCAGGTATACAGTAAGGCACAACAATCAAAGGAACACTCCAAAGCCTGTATCCTGAATTATTGCACACAACTGAAACAGACAACCCACAACACTGTATTTTTGGACAGCAGCTTCAGTACCCTGAGGTAACAAATAAGAATCAGATGCCCCCATAACTATTTAGAGCTTCATAGCCAAAAAATTATGGACATCTGCTAAATGTCCAAACCCCAGCAAAATTCATAACTAGATTCAACAAGAATTTTCTTCATCTTGATATGGTTTACCCTTAATAACTCTAATTTCAAATTTTATCATATAAATAATTCTTTAACTGGAATGATAGTTTTTACCCTAATAGCCAATATTATATCTTTAAGCCATTTGAATGTATTTCATCTAAGGTTTTAAGGCATCAACTGAAATCTATCTTCCTATCTTTCATTTCCTAGCTCTAGTTTATACTGGCTTCCTTAATCCATGTTTATCTTCTTGCTTTATCTTCAACTACTTCAAATACTCACATCCATCTATTTCTCCTTTCTGCCTTGCTATGAAGTACACCACCACCACCACCTCCTCCTTCTTCTTTTTCTTCTCTCTCTCTCCCCCCCTTTCTCTCTTTTTCTTTCTTTCTTCTTCCCTCTTCTTTATGATATTTCCTCTTCCTCACTTTATCTCTCATGTAAGGTTATAGTAACTTTATCAAGTATAATAACTATTTTTTACCTATTTCAGAACTTTATTACAAGTTTATACCTGGGTTTGAGGAACCATGGAGAAAAACAGCAACAAATTTTTATTCTTTATAAGGTTGAAGTGTATGAGATTTGGTTCTGAAGGGATTATAGTAAACAGAGACAAGTGGTATTTCTTACAGTGGTGCTGATGTTAGTATCAGCATAGATCACAAATTGATTTAAAATGTCAATATCTGTATATTCGCTCAACTCAGAGGATCTTTAGAGAAAGAAGCTTACAAAGTAGTCCCTCACTTAAAATAAAAAGTGAAACTCATATCCACAGATGGGTAGGTAAACAAAAAATATGAAAAGGCAAAACAAAAAAATCCCCCCAATCCCATAATGCTTCAAAAACTAACTCAATTAACACCATAATGAAGATAATATCAGAAAAAGAGCCTATAAAGTTCATAATTAAAATTTTTTATGAGCTAAAATAAGACATAGGAATGAAATGAAAGAGAAAATACAGGAAGTGAAAGATCATTTCAATAAAGAGATAATGACTCTGAAAAAAGAACCAAATGGAAATCCTGGAAATAAAAAACTCCATAAACCAAATTAAAAATTCAATGGAAAGCATCACCGGTATATTAGAGCACTTTGAAGACAGATTTTCAGGCTTCAAAGACACAATGTACAATCTTGAAATTCAAGTTGATCATAAAGACAAAATTTTTAGACCTAGAATAGAATATTCAAACCTTCTGGGATAACATTCAGAAGCCAAATTTGAGAATCATTGAGGTAGATGAAGGTTCTGATATACAAGCTAAAGTGATTTATAATCTTTTGAATGAAATAATGTCAGAAAAATGTCCAAACCTTAAGAAAATGAGATAGAAATTCAAATACAACAGGCATATTGGACTTCAACTATATATAAAAAATTATAATAGGTCTGCTCCAAGACATATTCTAATGTCTAATACAGATAATAAGGATAGAATTTCAAGAGCTCTACGAGAAAAATGACTGGTTATAGATAAAGATAGACAATTAAGAATTTCAATTGATTTCTCAATCTGGATCCTAAAAACACTTGAGAATCAATCTTAAAAAAAAAGTGGTGAAGGCCCTTGACAATAAAAACTATAGAATACTGAAGAAAAAAATTGAAAAATTTGGAAAGACCTCCCATATTCTTAAATAGGCAAAATTAATATGTGAAAATGGCCACACTACCAAAAGTACTATAGAGATTCAATACAATTCCCATCCAAATTTCAATGACATTCTTTATAGAAATATAAAAAGAAGTTATGAAATTAATTTGAAAAAAAAGAAAAAAGAGCAAGAGTGAGAGAGACCCAAGATAGCTAAATCAATCCTTAGTGAGAAAAACAAAGGAATAGGCACCACAATACCAGACCTCAAATTATACTTCAGAGCCGTGGTAACAAAAACAGCATGGTACTGGCACCAAAACAGGCCTGAAGACCAATGGAATAGAATAGAATACACAGATACAAACCCACAGAAATACAGTTATCTCATACTAGACAAAGGTGCCAAAAATAAACATTGAAGAAGATAGCTTTTTAAAAAAAATGTTGCTGGGAAAAATGAAAATCTATATGTAGAAGAATGAAAAATAACCCCTATCTCCCACTCTGCACAAGTCAACTCAAAAAAAGATAAATGACCTAGGAATTAGAACACAACTCCTGAAACTTCTATAAGATAATGTAGGCCCAACATTCCAACATGTTGACACTGGAGGTGACTTCCTTAACAAGACTACTAAAGTACAAGAAATAAAATAAAAATTTAATAAGTAAAAAGTTTCTGCATTGCAAAGGAAACAAGAGCATGAAGCGAGAGCCTACAGAACGGGAGAAAATCTTTGCCACTTGCTCCTCAAATAGTGCATTAATATCCATAATAAACAAATAACTCAAAAACTTAACACTAAAAACCCCCAAATAAACCAATTAACAAATGGGCAAAATAACTAAATGGATACACCTGAAAAGAAAAAAAATATAGGTAGTCAACAAATATATGAGAAAATGTTCAACATCTCTAGCAGTTAGGGAAATGCAAATTAAATCTATGTTGAGATTTCATTTCACTCTTCTCAAAATGGTGATTATCAAGAATATAAATAACAAAAAACATTGGCAAGCGTATGGGGAAAAAGGTACACTTATACATTGTTGGTGGGTCTGAAAATTAGAGCAACCACTGTGGAAAGTGGTGCAGAGATTCTGCAGAAAATTAGGAATGTAACAACCATGTGACACAGCTATTTCACTCCTCAATACATATACAAAAGTTTCAAATAAGTATATCATAATGATGCAGCCACATTGTGTTTATAGCAGCACAATTCCTAATAGTGAAGTATGGAACCAACCAAGGTGTCCTTCAACAGATGAATGGATAAAAACAAAAATGTGATATATATACACAATGGAGTATTATTCACACATAAAGAAAGTATGACATTGTGCAATTTGCCTGTGACTGGATGGAAATGGAGCCTATCATGCTAAGTGAAATAAGGCAGTTCCAAAAAAATAAAGGTTGAATGTTTTCTCTGATACATGAAAATTAATCCACAATAAATTGGTGGTGGGGGGGTTGAAAATTAAAAAAAAAAAAGATTAATGAAGTAGATGAAGTGAAATGAAAGAGAGAGAAGTGGGATGAGATAAGGAAAGAACATTTGAATGTGTGTGACCTAGTTTTCCTGTGTACACATATGAATATACCACAGAAGATTTCATTACTATATATACTCACAAAACACTAATTTTAAATATATATAAAATTATATATGTAAATTGCATATATGTCATTATATATAATTATATGTATAATCTCTGATATATATTTTTATATATCAGAAATATAAGTACAGTAGAAGAAAGAGAACAAGGAAAGGGATTAGGAGAGAGAAAATGGCAATACTGGAGACTGAATTAGAACAAATTATAATCCATGTTTTTATAATTATGTCTAAATAAATTCTAATGGTATATATAACTAAAAATAACCATTAAAAATGTATATTGATCTGTCCAACTATACTTTTTTTTTCTTATGTAAAATCCAAACATCTTGGAAAACCAGGAGAGGATAAATGTTCTCACATAAACTTTTTCTGGGATTATAAAATGCAATAACATTTTTAGTTATTTAGTAGCCTTTATTTGACCCTCAAACAATTCATTTTAACTACATAATCAAGATCTTTATTTTTTCCTAGAATTGCTATCAGAAATAATCAGAGGTGCAAGGTAAAGTTTGTATTCAAGGATACTCATCAGAGTGTTATTTATGAGAATGAAAATTCAGGGAAAAAGGAACAAATAGCACACAAATTGAAATGTTTAACTAAATGTTGCATATATAAATAATTACATATTAAGAAGAAATCAAGTGATGGGTAATGATTAATGAGAAGCAAAATATTGAATGCATAAATCTTGTGAAAATACAAAAAAAAAACAGTTATTTATGTCAACACAGTCCCAATTCCATAATGCAAATCTACATTTATAAATAAATATGAACACACATATATACATTTGCATGTACTCACACACACATCCACATTGGGGAAAACTATTTCTGGAACAAAGTATGCAAAATGCTAATCACAGAGTCAAAGCTGTTTTTTAAATTAATTTTTGAAATAATAATGTACTAAAAACTTATTTATTTATTTATTTGTTCTTTTTAGTTATATATTACAGTAAAATGTATTTTGACGTATCATATATGCATGGAGTATAATTTCACATTCTTGTGATTGTACATGATGTAGAGTTCCACTGGTCATGTGTTCATATATGAACATAGGAAAGTTATTTTCAATTCATTCTACTGTCTTTCCCATACCCATCTGCATCTTCCCCTCATTCCCCCTGTCCAATATGGTGAACAGCCCCTCATTCCTCCCTGCCACCTATTGTGAGTCAGCCTCCACATTTCAAAGAGAACATTTGGCCTTTTTTTGTGGATTGGTTTATTTCACTTAGCATGATAATCTCCAGTTCCATCGATTTACTGGCAAAATGCCATAATTTCATTATTCTTTAAGAGTAAGTAATCTTCCATTGTTTATATGTATCACATTTTCTTTACCCACTTTCACATTTTTTTTAAGGGCACCTAGGTTGGTACCATAGCTTACCTATTATGAATTGAGCTGCTATGAACATCATTGTGGCCACATCACTAACTAAATACTCATTTTTAACGAGTGAATAAATCCACAATATTTTCAAATTTCCCCTAACCCTCTTTCTCAGGAATTTCAATTCACAATATTCTTTATATATGTAAATTTTAAAGGATATAAGTTTATTTTCTTTTTTTAATTTTTTAAATTTTTTATTAGTTGATCAAAACATTACAATGACCTTGACATATCATACATTTGATTCAAATAGGGTATGAATCCTTATTTTTCCACGTGTACAGATTGCAGGATCAATTATACAGCCACGTTTATACATACAGCCATAAGGAATATAAGTTTAAAATGCATGAAAAATGTTCATACTTTTAAATTTAAGTAGTGTACAATCATATTATTAGCCTATAGAGCAAGGGAAAACATGATATTATGTTAAACATGATACATAATAATATTTATGTGGTGAGAATTTGTAATTTAAATGACTGCCCATTGCTTTAGTTCATTTTTTAAGGAAAAAAAGCTAGAACTGAATTCTCAGAAATTAATTAGTGAAGAAATTCATAGGAAAGTCCTACCATAAAGTACTAATCATAGATGAACTAAGGCTCAAATAAAATCGTTGTCCTTGTTGAGGAGAAATTATTCTAAAAATAGACTCTAATATTTGTGCTTGCAGGTGTGCATAAGACCACAGGATGACATGGAGTGCTTTTCCATAGTATATAAAGAATCATAATTGAAAAGTATTGGTTTCATGAATTAAGGTGAAGAGAAGGTCATAAGGCAAGTTTCAGAAAGAGAATCATACTCAATTAATTAAAATATATGAAGTGTCCATATACATTGCATTACACATTTTGTACTTTTAAAAATCATTTCTTAATTTTAATTGTACATTATCGAAAATTAGATATCTGTCAACTGCTGATATACACAAATAAGTATAATATTTGATCATAGGATTATTTGCCAAACAGAATAGCAAAAGACTAAAGAAAGCAACAGGGAGAAGTGTTGAGTTTATCTTTCCTTTTGATATTAAAGAGAAACTGAGTACATCAAATGAGCTAAAAAAAAAAGTATCAGTAAAATGGTTAAAAAAGTCCTCTCCACCAAATATATTGCTTGTATCTCCAGCCTTTGAATAGAAGAATTTATGATCGTCTATTTATCTCACAATAAATTTTGAGCTAAATGTTTGTTTTCATGTGTGTTATATTTGAGAAACTGCCTTGAGGGAGCCCAAATGATGGACTTAGAAGAAGATTCTAAGGACCTCATATAAATATTTTCCAAGTATTAAGGAAATCGAGTTTTAGACTTAAAAGAAAGTTTGACAATATTAGTGATGAAATAAAATTATCCACAACTAGATATAATGATCAAACTGCTGAAAGTCAAAACCAGATAATATTGAAACCAACAAGGGAAACAATCCTCAAGATTGACAGCTGATTTCTCATCAGAGATAGATTGGAACTTCCCTAAGTTCTCAACTTGGTTAGAAGTAGAGCCGGGGCACAGATCTGTGTTCTTTATTCAGGGTAGATAAAGTTTAATGTTTGTTATTTGTTTAATATTTTGTCCTCTGAAAACAAGTCTGTATAAGAAGAAATGCTTGTCTGGATCTTAGTAAGAATCAAAACTTGAGAAAATAATCCATCTAAGAGTTATGGAAAAGTGCCCAGGTTGGTGACCTGAAGACAACAAACTGAGATCTGCTTGAAATATAGCTACAAAAGTCACAGCACTCAGCAAGGATGAGAGGGTGATACAAAACCCTTCTGCAGAGCTGGGGGCAGATGAATGGGTCCTAAGAATACTAAATGACTTCCGGTTGGATACTTTTTGCCAAACCTCAGGCATAGATAAGTTGACCCATTTCTGTGGTCACAGTTGAAGGGGAAACAATGACTTAATTCTTTATTCAAGATAAATAGGGGAGAATTTACTTAAAAGACAAGAGAATCCTCATGGTGTAGTGAAGAAAAGGAAGAAAAAACATTATTTTCAAAACATGTACTGCAATAATAATCATCATAGAGAAAATAAAGACTGTGAGAATGTTTTTAAAGGGTCAACTATAGCAAGGTAACTATCAAGAAGGAAGTCAAAAGTACTTAGGAATAAAATCCAGATTTTAAAGAAAAAGCCCTAAGAGTGTTGTGAGCAAATGGGAACCAAAAATAGATAGTTTTCTATCTCAAGAAATTGGGGAAAAACAAGATTATTTCTCTTTTTAAAAAATTTTTGTAGTTTTAAATGGACAGAATAACTTTATTGTATTTGTTTATTTTTATGCTGAGGATCGAACCCAGTGCCTCATGCATGCTAGACAAGTGCTGTGCCACCGAGCTATAGCCCTAGCCTCCAAAATTAATTCTTAAAGTTCTACTCAAGAAAATTTTGGATTTATATATACTGCTGTAAGATGAAAAGATGTGTGTAGAAGACGGGGGATGTGACTATGATATAGTTCTTGCACAGCATGCACAAGGCCCTGGGTTCAACTCCCAGCAATGCAAAAAAAAAAAAAAAAATAGTCAGTGTACAACTAATCTGATGAAAGAAAATAGTGAAAGAAATAGGGGAGGTAGAGGAATAAATCAGGCCAACATGGATGACAGTTTTAGTGTTAATCCTTATGTAAGAAAAGAAGGGAAAATGGTACAAAGTTATTTGTTGAAATTGTTTAGAAAGCCATGAACTAGAGAAAAAATAAACAGCTTAGTTTATTTTTAAAATGTCATGCATTATAATTAAATATAAAAGTAACTACATCTGTTTTAATCTAAACATTTCATATGAAATTTATAAGAAAATGTGTTTCATGAGAAAAAGAATCTATAATAATGCAAATCATTTTCCTTGAGTATTATGATTTTGAATAACTCCCAAAGTATGTAGCAATTGATAAAATTTTCACCATGCCTTATTATTTAAGAGCATTGGTCATTAAGTAAAATTTTATGCATTTATTTAGAATTCACATTAGAATAACTACCAATTGCTTCTGTAAACTCAGGATTTTGAAATATATCATTAGAGCAGACTAGTGCTTTTTGAAGTTGTGATGGATAAGCAGCTGGAAGACTTCTGACAAGTCAGAATCATCCCATAGACACATCCTCTCTGTGACCCATGCACTGCTGAGGTACCAGATTTGGGTCTCCAACACTGAGACATATACTTGGCATTTTCACCATCTTCTTATTTTGACATTATGTCTGGGAGACCTGGGGTACACCTGCTGTAAAAGGAGCTATGAATGTTTGCAATATAAGCACCAAAAACATAAGTGTAGGAAACTTTTTTGGGTCTCAGTAGTCTGAGAATACCACCTTATCAGTTAGAGGTTTTCCATGTTAGTAAGTAAACTAAGGCAACAGTATGATATTACCACTTCCAGTGGATCTCACTGTAAATTTGTGGCTACTCATTCAATACTTATAAATATGTATATGCGCGCGCGCACACACACACACACACACACACACATATATATATATATATATGTATATATATATATATATATATATATATATAAATAAATACATATACTTTTACATATTTATATATAACACAAGAATGTAGGTAATCACCAGAGAAAACTTCATACTGAATATTGATTTCCTGTGAGTATAGTTGTCACAAGACCTCCATGGGTTGTATGTGAGTCACCATGCATTGAAGACTAGTGGATAGAAACATATGGTGTCTGGGAAAGACCAGTGGACATTGTCTCTGGTCAATTGCCCAGGGACAGTGTGAATTTCTATCCCACTCTGCCATATCCCACTTAGCACCTGAGATGGGCGTGACCTACCAAGATGCCAATCAACCTGCTGACTGCAAGACATCATCAAAGCAAGACTCCACCCTTGAAACCTCATCTCTGCCTTTGAGGTACCCCCTTAAATAAACCACTGGAGCCATCTTTCCTTTGTCTAGTTCCAGCACCCATGTGGACTAGATCTATCAGGGATCCACCTTTTGTAAATATATTTCTGACTGTTTTTTGTTCTTCACTAATTATTTTTGACTTTGAATTTCTAAGTAGCTTACACCATCCTCATTAGAAAGAAGACCCCCCCAATGAGACACTGGTCATCACTCCCATTATATAGGAGTTTTTAGATTTCAGAACAATAATAACTGACATTTTCTACTGGTTATTTGCTGTAAGAAATGTAAAGCCTATTAAATTTTTAGGGTAATAAATATCCTTTGGTTTCTTTCTCTTCCTGACTCTTCCCTAAATGCCTAATGTTTACTGACAATTCTTCCCAAAACAGCTTCACCCAGGCAGACTCATTTCAGATACCCTTTTCTCCACACAAGAGCATATTTTTAATCATTTATTTTACCTCAACTAGACTTAATTTGATCAAACATAATTTCACATAAAATAAAAGGCTAGATTTTCATACACACTGTAAAATAATAGAAAGAACCACACTTTTTATAAGTGTTTTCAGTTTTGAAGTCAAGCAATCCATGGAGATAGTGTGATTAGCATCTGGGCAGAATGTGGTGAGATCTGCATTTCTTCTACTTATACATGCCATCATCTCTTTTATGTATGAGGAAAACTTTCTCTGGGCTATGTATTCTTATCAAAATTATGCAGTCTCACTGCATTACCCTTCACTATTTTTCTGACTTTACTTATCTATTATGTTTCTGGAACATTCTCTAGGGTTTCAAAGCAACTCCTGCTTTGCAATGTCATTTCTATACCTCCCCAAAGAGGCAAGAACATCACTTCAGCAGCTTCTGTTTTGTAGCTCAGTGCTCAGTATGTTCATGTGGCACGGGCCACAGGGTCTGCTCCTTAAATATCTGCTGAATGAAGACAGGAAATTTACCTGAGTGACTGACACACTTAGAATTATTTTTTAATAACTCTGAAGAAAACTTATATAACTTTGTCAGGAACTTGGCTGAGCTGAGGAAAGCAGAAATCTCAGGTGTTTACGTAGCCAATGGTAGCTGCAAGTCCAATATGAAAATGACAAACATGTAATTTCTTGCTGGCATAGAGGCTAAAATCAGAGATTGCACAAGCAGCCACCTCATTCCATTTTTTCCCATGGACCCATGCACCTGTGCAGGTCTGGTGGATCAGAACAGACATGGGGTCATCTCACTGTCCAGGGAGCTCCAAATAAAAGACTCCTGCAATCTTAGGGACCTAGGTATGAAACAGGCATGCTGTTCTACCACTGTGAAAATAAAATTTAGTGTTATTTTGATTTTCGTTTTTTTCTCCCTGCATTATTGAGGATTCCTGGTCTTGGTTAAAAACCTTTGAAAGATTTCCCAGGTCTTACCTTAGGCTATTTTAAACTCATCTTCTGACAGTCCTCTCCTGAGGAAAATTTGTCTCTCCCATTCCAACCATGAACTGCAGCTTCTGAAAGGAGGCACATCTGTCTCTAGGAAAGTAAGACTGGTCTCCTGAATGCATACCAATGCTGTTTTTGGAATTTTTTTCCTTTATTCAACATGGACATGAATTTTATACCTCTTTTCCATATTTCCCAATATTTTTCTCCATCTGCACTTAAAAATACTGTCATTGTTTTCTCAGCTAAAAAACAAACAAACAAAAAAAACCAAACAAACAAAAAAAAATCACGCACAGTTTCTCTTCTGGGTGAAGCTCAGGATTGCACACCAGACTGAGTATTGAAACAAGGTGGGCTGGTTTTGATATTTTTCTTGTTGCTCTTATTGTTGACATGTGGCTAACGAAAGAAAGAGAGCAATAGTACACTGCTGAAATTTGACTGCTAGTTGAATTATTCAACATTTTTTAACAGCTTCTTGTGAATATATTTGATGCAAAGTTTTCATGAGAAATGAAGTGTTGAGGCTCTCAGTTAACAATGTTGTTTTGGGGGGTCTAAGTGGTGCTACAGTTAATTTAAAATTGGCAATAAAATACCCCAGTGTGAGGACAGCTAAATAGCAAGTGTTTTAAGAGAGCATCTTGGGTGACAGAGTATGGATTCAGAAAATAGCTGAAAAACTGAAGCCACCAATACCAAAAGGAGTTCAACTGAGCCCCATGGACTAATGAGATACAAAATGCAATTCAAAGGAGCAAGACTTCATAGCCTCTTTTACTGGATATGATTTTATTAACTATGCCATTAAATGGGAGAAGAAGCCATTATATAGCCTTTTTCTTTATTGCTATGGGTCTCTGAATTAAATGAGAAAACATATTCCGTTGTAAGTCTCAGAACGTTCTCATGTAAAAGAAGTGATTGTCTTTTCCCTTGATACCTCGACTGTTTCCCTTATTAAAAAAACCCTAAGAGATTTTGTAATGCAGAGACAAAATTGGTTTAGATATGGTAATGTCACATTTAAATACTTTTTTATCTTTTGTGTACTCAGAAATATTAAAAATCAAACATTTTCTAAGTGCTTTTTTTCCCTACTCCCACAACGACACTTTAAACTGTTTTGTGGTTTCCAGGCAAGGTAATGTTGTGGCTGCTTTGTGCCATAGCCTTAGGCTGCAAATGCTCTGAGTCCTCCAATTTTATCCTTCAGAATTGCTCAGACTACCTCACTGCAGTGTTGGGCAGGAGCACTGACTCTCTTATTCAGGTTCACCCTTCTGAGTATTTCCAATAATTAGCAATCCCTCCGTGTTCAAATAGCATGCTGCCTATGGAATGTACTATATGAAGATCTTATTTTGAATTAAAACTCTTAAGCTTTCCCAAATATACTGAGTCAAAATAAAACAACAACAATAAAAAAAGTGTAAGATTATAAATGATCAAGGCAAAACTGAACTACTACTATATTTGATATTTCATGGGGTGTGAATATTATTGATTAAATATTATCTTAGCTCAACAAACCAAGAGGGTAAAATTATATTTGACCTTTGCTGAGATTTTTTTTTTCTGTGAAAATATATTTCATATTAAGTAATACCTTTTGGATTTCCCTTTATCTCAGACCATTCAGAATATTGGGTTGACACATACACCCTAGAATAAACATGGAAGTTAGAGTTAGAATGGGTGTCCTTCACCACAGGTGAACATGTTATGGTAAGAATGAAGGTAATAACAAAGACAGGTTACTTTTTGCCAAGCGTTGACATATGTAGTTTTAATAAACGATCTTATTCAGGCCTCATAGTAAATTCCCTAGCCATACTTGTTTGGACAAAGGAAAGCAACTTCATCTGAACAAGTTCAGTCAGATTGTTTCTTTTGGAAATTTGAAATTGGTTTGGGACATATTGTTGGAGCCAGGGATAAGAACGGGTGAGATTGCTTCTAGGTCCTATGACCTGCTTATTTTTCCTATCTACAAGGATAAGAAGGAAACAATGGATGCTGGGAGACACTATTCAAGCACAGACATCAAAGAGAAGGTGAAATAAAATACACAAGAAAAGGACAGCCTGAGTTCTAAGTTTATGATAATTTTCTTGTTTCTGTCATTTCAGACCACTATGTCTGAATGACAGTAGACATTTTGAATGCTTTTCTTCCTTACATTAACTTGAGTTCTGTTATTTGAATCTGCAAAACTGTCTGAAGCTTATATGTTCAAAAATCATGAATATTTTGATATACATATAGCATATATTGTATAAATATATAATGGTCATGAAATCAACACTTCTCCTATCACATTTGATGACCTAACATTGTACCATAAACAGGTTGTAACTAATTAGTCCAACCAAAAATTATATAAAGACAACATCAACAAACAAAACCAGAATGATAAACACAATATAATTTGTTAACGTATTTGTAATTCTGAATGAGTCAATTTTTTTTGTGTGTTAATGTTCAAGGAGATTCATTTAAGTCATTTCAGTTTCTTTTTGTTCTTGTCAACTGTTCTCCCTGCATCCTGTGTGGGTAGGGAATAAGAAGCCCATATGAAAGTGGGGTACAGCTGGAAATAAAAGGCTGAAAAAATAGTATTAAGAAAGCCAAGGGGCACAAGAAATATAGTTAAATGGGGAGCTTGGTGGGTGGAAAAGACCTGAAAGATGTGATCCTAACAAAGGAAAAAGGGCTGCACATGCTTTATTTATAGTGAAACACATCAAATGGGGGCTTTATTGTAAGAGTAAAACTTTTTCAAGATAAACAAGTAGTGAGAGGCTGTGGGGAAGTTGGTCTGACTGCAGACTTATAACTTGCATGCAGCTGGTGCCTCCAGACTACCTGGGCACACAGGTATCTCTTTGCACCTCAGGGGAGTTACCTTTGAACCTAAGGCTGTCTGAACCAATAAATCCCATGGTATCACAGAATTTTTCTTTGAGCAGGACATTGCCAAGGCAATGGAGCAGTCTTAGAGCGATATGAGGACACAGAGAGTTCTCTGAGGGGCATACCTCTGCTTAGAAATGGCCTAGACAAGCCAGCAATTCATTCACGGTTCCTACCAAGGAGTTTATCAAGAACAACCTGAAAATGTTCAGTGACTCAGGGAGAGTCAGAGGAAGAGGCTCTTGTCATAAGAAGAACCCTTTATTTTCACACAGAGACACAAACACACATAGATATAAAGACAAATGCATCTATGATACTTAAATATAAACACAGACTTGTAAATATTATATAGTAAAATGATTCCATTGCTTAAGCCAGGCACAGTGGCGCACCCTGTAATCCCAGCAGCTATGGAGGCTAAGACAGGAGGATGGAGAGTTCAAAGCTAGCCTCCGCAAAAGCGAGGGGCTAAGCAACTCATAGAGACCCTGTCTCATGACATTAGAGCAGATTATGCTAAGTGAAGCTAGCCAATCCCTAAAAAACAAATGCCAAATGTCTTCTTTGAAGAGCAACTAAGAACAGAGTAGGGAGGAAGAGCATGAGAAGAAGATTAATATTAAACAGGGACGAGAGGTGAGAGGGAAAGGGAGAGAGAAGTTAAATTGCATGGAAATGGAAGGAGACCCTCAGGGTTATACAAAATTACATACAAGAGGAAGTGAGGGGAAAGGGAAAAAAAAAACAAGGGGGAGAAATGAATTACAGTAGATGGGGTAGAGAGAGAAGATAGGAGGGGAGGGGAGGGGGCGTAGTAGAGGATAGGAAAGGCAGCAGAATACAACAGACACTAGTATGGCAGTATGTAAAAAAGTGGATGTGTAACTGATGTGATTCTGCAATCTGTATACCAGGTAAAAATGGGAGTTCATAACCCACTTGAATCAAAGTGTGAAATATGATATGTCAAGAATTATGTAATGTTTTGAACAACCAACAATAAAATTTTAAAAATAAATAAATAAAATACAAAATAGGAATGGGGATGTGGTTCAATGGTCCAGTGTCTGACCCCCACCCCCCTCGTTCAATCCCTTTAAAACAACAAAAACAAAAAAAAGGCTTAAAATGTTAAAATGAATAAATAAATAAATAAATAACTCATAAGATTGAAAATATTTTCTGTTTTTAAATATGGTTATAACTTAGGCATGAGATGCCCCTCGAAAAGCTCATGTCTGAAACATGTGGAAATGTTCAGAAATGAAAAGATTACATTATGAAGTCATAACCTAATCATTGGATTAATCCATTTGGTGGCTTAAACATTTGAATGAATTACTGGATGGGAATGTCACAAATGGAAGGAAGGAAGGAAGGAAGGAAGGAAGGAAGGAAGGAAGGAAGGAAAAAAGAAAGCTAGAGATGAGACAGAAGTAACATTTTAAAAAATAATGTCTAGAAACTTCAATGTGATGACACAAATTTAAATATTCAAGAAGCTCAGTGAATTACAAGGAGGAAAAAAAGAACCAAAATCTCATCCCATGATATAGGATATTAAAATTTTCAAAGTCAAGGACAAAGAGAATCCCAGAAGCAGCATGAAAAGGAACTCATATACAAAGGATCCTCAGCAAGATTAAAGACCAGTGCCTCATTAGAGACCATAGAGGCTACAGACAGAGGGGTGACGTATTTATGAGGGTAAAATGAAAAACTTTTAACCAAGAATTTGATATCTTGCAAAATGTGCCTCTCAAATTTAAAGAGAGATTAGATTATAGATTTAGAATAGAGGACACAGAGACTAATCCACAAAGCTACAACTATCTTATATTTGATAAAGGGGCTAAAAGCATGCAATGGAGGAAGGATAGCATCTTCAACAAATGGTGCTGGGAAAACTGGAAATTCATATGCAACAAAATGAAACTGAATCCCTTCCTCTCTCCATGCACAAAAGTTAACTCAAAGTGGATCAAGGAGCTAGATATCAAATCAGAGACTCTGCGTCTGATAGAAGAAAAAGTTGGCTACGATCTACATTCGGTGGGGTCGGGCTCCAAATTCCTTAATAGGACACCCATAGCACAAGAGTTAATAACAAGAATCAACAAATGGGACTTACTCAAACTAAAAAGTTTATTCTCAGCAAAAGAAACAATAAGAGAGGTAAATAGGGAGCCTACATCATGGGAACAAATTTTTACTCCTCACACTTCAGATAGAGCCCTAATATCCAGAGTATACAAAGAACTCAAAAAATTAGACAATAAGATAACAACCCAATCAACAAATGGGCCAAGGACCTGAACAGACACTTCTCAGAGGAGGACATACAATCAATCAACAAGTACATGAAAAAATGCTCACCATCTCTAGCAGTCAGAGAAATGCAAATCAAAACCACCCTAAGATACCATCTCACTCCAGTAAGATTGGCAGCCATTATGAAGTCAAACAACAAGTGCTGGCGAGGATGTGGGGAAAAGGGTACTCTTGTACATTGCTGGTGGGACTGCAAACTGGTGCGGCCAATCTGGAAAGCAGTATGGAGATTTCTGGGAAAGCTGGGAATGGAACCACCATTTGACCCAGCTATTGCCCTTCTCGGACTATTCCCTGAAGACCTTAAAAGAGCGTACTACAGGGATACTGCCACATCGATGTTCATAGCAGCACAATTCACAATTGCTAGACTGTGGAACCAACTCAGATGCCCTTCAATAGATGAATGGATAAAAAAAAATGTGGCATTTATACACCATGGAGCATTACGCAGCACTAAAAAATGACAAAATCATAGAATTTGCAGGGAAATGGATGGCACTAGAGCAGATTATGCTTAGTGAAGCTAGCCAATCCCTAAAAAACAAATACCAAATGTCTTCTTTGATATAATGAGAACAACTAAGAACAGAACAGGGAGGAAGAGCAGGAAGAAAAGATTAACATTAAACAGAGACATGAGGTGGGAGGGAAAGGGAGAGAAAAGGGAAATTGCATAGTAATGGAGGGAGACCCTCATTGTTATACAAAATTACATATAAGAGGTTGTGAGGGGAATGGGAAAATAAACAAGGAGAGAAATGAATTACAGTAGATGGGGTAGAGAGAGAAGATGGGAGGGGAGGGGAGGGGGGATAGTCGAGGATAGGAAAGGTAGCAGAATACAACAGTTACTAATAGGGCATTGTGTAAAAATGTGGATGTGTAACCGATGTGATTCTTCAATCTGTATTTGGGGTAAAATTGGGAGTTCATAACCAACTTGAATCTAATGCATGAAATATGATATGTCAAGAGCTTTGTAATGTTTTGAACAACCAACAAAAAATATAAATAAATAAATAAAAAAGCTAAGCAATTTTGATAAACTAGCCCCAAAGAACATGCTAATAGATATGAAAGGACATCCTAAAAAATGAGGGGATAGTAGATGATTAATTGAAGCTAGACAACAAAGTAAAGATCACTGGTCAAGATAATTTTTATGAAAATATGCATCTAGTGTTATTTCTATTTTGTTACAGACTTTTTTTGTTTTTGCTTTTTGTGTGATTTAAAGGCAAGTACACAAAACATATTTTTTGTTAATTTCACAAAATTATACTGTTGTACTTTTGATACTAACAAAGAAAATGAGACTAACGGAATTGAACAGGAGCAAAGTTCTTGTATGCTATCAAAGGTAAATTGATGTCAACTTAAAATAGATTGTCATATGTTTGTAACATTAACTGTAATTGCCATGGAAAACATTAAGAAAATAACTAAAGGACACACAGAAAAAAAGATGAAGTAATTATAATGATATACTGAAATAAAATCAAATAAGGATCTCAGTACTAGAGAAACTGAGGAATAAAAGTATATAAGATATAAAGAGAAAGGTTGCAAATGACAGAATAGTTTATTATCAATAATTACTTTAAATGAAAGAAACTTAAATTCACCAATTAAAAAAAAAAAAGATTGAGGGACTGGGTTTGTGGCTCAGTTGTAGAGCACTTGCCTTGCATGTGTAGGGCACTGAGTTCAAACCTCAGCACCACATAAAAATAAATAAAGGTATTCTGCCCATCTACAACTAAAAAATATTTAAAAAAAAAAGAAAGAAAGATTGATAGAAGAGAAAAACAAAATGTGAGTCACTCAAGTGATGCTTACAAGGGACTAACAAGAGTCTAAAAGAAACAAAAAGAAAGAAAGAAAAGGTATTTCATAGAAATAGTAGCCAAAACAGAGCTAGTAAGCTGTACTAATGCAAAATATATCATTTTAAAGGATGTATTAGATGAGATAAAGAGGCGCACTTTATATTGATAAAGGAGTCAGTTCAGAGAAATGATATAATAATTATAAACATATTGAGTCTCTAAAAAATAGAGTCAAAACATATGAGATAAACATTGCCACAATTGAAGACAAAGTAGAAAGTTCTGAATAATAGTTGGAAATCAAATCCCACTCTCAATAATAAATAGAGCATCTTTACTAGAGATCAATAAATAAAATAGAAGACTTTAACAACACTCTAAAAAAAGACCCAGCACACATCTAGAGAACACTGCACCCAGCAACAACAGAATCTGTACTTTTTTTCCAAAGGAATATAAAGTATTTTTCAGGATAATTATATTAGATCATATTAATAATCATACTAGCGAAATTCTCCAAGGAAAATAGTGAATACTGAAATAAGTAAAATAAGAAATGAAAGGGGGATATTACTGATGACTTAACAGAAATGAAAAGGGTCTTCAGAGAATATACAATACTATAACCAATTATCAATCAATAAGTCATATGTTCTAGATAAAGTACACACACATTTCCTGATAAAGACAGTTGGTTCGGATTTCCATAACATGGTCTCACAAGTTTATTGTTTCAGAATAAATTTACCGGAGGCTAGAATTCCAATACATGGCATTGTCATGGTTACCTCTTTGTGAGAACTGTGAGAGGGGGTCCATGTCTTTCTTCTCTCCAAGGGATACTCTCAATTAGTTGTCAATTTTTGTCATTTTGTAGAATTCGGATGCATCACCCTGATCTCTGCTTTCACGTGCACATGATACTCTTTCTGCCTCTGTGTCCAGAATTTCTGTAAGTATTTCTGTCATACTGGATCAGAGACCACCATAATGACCTTGTTTTAGCTTAAATACATTTTCAAAAACCCATTTCAATAAGGAGACATCTTTCTGGGAAAAGTAAGAAATGCATGTTAAAGGGAGAAGCCTGGCCGGCTTGAAAGTGAGAAACCTTTGGGGCAAAGCAAGGGTTATGCTTTCAGGGGAGAATGTAGGCCATCTGTACAGGAAGAGACAGCCCATAATTAACTTTTAAATACCTTGATGTTAGCAATTTGATTAGTCCTTTTGCTAGGAAAGAGTTGCATAAGGACAGTAAGCAATTTTTTTCAATTACTACTGTGACCTCCACAATGCAAGCCTTTGATACATGGTCCAATTGTACATACAAACAAGAAGTGGCCAGGACTCGTGTTTTTCTACCTGCCATCTCACTCCTAATTTTTCCCATTGGCTGCTCTGATTTTTATTCAATCACAGCAAGATAGCAACAGTGACAGGTATTACTGCAGCAGCAGTCCAGCCATTGGACTTCCCCCTACCGAAGTTACCTACATGTAAAACATTTTTAGGTATAGGGACCTGCAGGGAGCTGTGAATGAATCCTTGCATGAGACACCTCTCCTGGGAATGCTTTGGTGCTAGGGCACCTAGGGGAATGCACATTTGCAGATGACTACTGTTGATAGGAAGAATTCCATGCTTTTCATGGAATTTACTAGTTTGAAACCCTTGAATTCAAATCCCAGTTGCCTGGGATAGAAGAGACAGGCATAAACTTGTGAGCCCCCACATAAGCTGTTTTGCTTACTATTTCCTCCAGTTTACCTCAAGAAGTCTTTTCACAGTGAATCCCTTGATGTTTAAAACCTATTAAATAAATGCTTGAAGCCTTGCTCAGACTTCATCAGAGCTGGATCACACACTGAGTTCTGCTTTCACTTATGTTTAAGTCTTTGTCTTACTTTCTTATAATTTCTTAGTCCAACCCACTTCCTGCATTTGGAGAACTGTTCATTCTCACTTCAGATTGAAGTGATAGGGAACACTCTTTGTATTTATGAAATTGCTGGCCCTGGAATGGCCATGTGAGGTGTGAAGAAGTTTTAAATGTAACTGACTCAACATCATCTGCATCTTGGGAGTCAAAAAGCTGCTGGAGAGGATATGACATTGTTTTAAATACACATGCCACTCACTTAGAGACTTATTCTAAAATAGATTGAGGCTGGTGAAATGAATCACTCATCCATCCCTTTACAGATAGTCCAATTTGCAGTAAAGTTTTGATCTGTGGCTCCACCTATAACATGGAACAGAACACTGGTAGAAACCACTATTCCAAATATGGTATATCCATTTCAGATCCCTTCCAGATATAGAGGTAATTTTTTCTTTGCTGTTTGTTGTTACTGCCAGATAATCTAATATATGCCTTCTGCTCTGCTTGTGATCTCTAACTGCACTGGCATGCCTGATAAATATGTGCATAAAGCCTGGGTCTCAATACCAGTATCTTTGCCTTTTGGAATGCTTAATTCTGGGAACATTCCAATTTGGCATGAATGAGTTCCTAATCATCTGATATAATAGGCATAGGCATTGAGCTAGATGAAAGCTTGTCAATAATCCAGGAGTCCTAATAAAAACATATAAATCCTTTAATGTAGGGTATATGGAATATTTCCACTTTATCTCACAATGGCCAAGAATAAAATGAGTCTTAATCGTTCATACCACCCCTAGGAACAATACAAATGGTCCAAATCCCTGACCATCATTGTGATTGACAGTTCATTCCCAGGCTTAGGGGAGTGCATAGTCATTCTACTGTGTGCTATGAAAGGGTAAAACCTTCACCAAATAGCTTGTTTTTATCAATGTAATATATTTGTGGAATGGGAACAGAGTGATGTTGCAAGCCACCGTGATAGATATAATGACAGTTCAAATATCCCCAAGGCAATATTCATTGTCTCTCCTCCTAAGTAAAAATGAACTTGTTCTGTGAATCCATCATCATTCTCTACAGTACTATCTAGCTTTTTCACTGGCCAGAAAAAGCTATTAAATGCATTGTGGACAGGTCACAAAAGTCCAGCCTACCTCAGGAATTTATGGTCTTTCTAATCTCTATATGTCCATGTGGCAGATTGTACTAACTTTTATTTACTACCTGCATCAGTCTTTCCTTCGTTACCAATGACCTCACCTACAACATACACATTTTCTCCAATAATCAGTCTGAGGAGGGAAACACAGGACCAAACCATCCTTGAGGGGTTCTTTGGTCAGCATTTTTGTCACTGAGACCAAAAGACCTGACAAGAACAATCAGAGAAACAAAAGTTTATTTGGCTCATGGTTTCAGACATCTGAGTTTGTAGATGGCCAATTTATGCCTCTGGGCCCAAGGCAAAGCAGAATAGCATGACTGAATGAAAGCAGCTTAGGGCATGGCAACGAGGAAGCATGGTCAACTTATTTGCAAGACTACATATTTTGTCTTCTTTGCTTGAGAAAAAATGTTTAACATCTCTAGCAATTAGAGAAATGGAAATTAAAAGTACCCTAAGATTTCATCTCCCTCCTGTCAGAATGGCAATTATCAAGAATTAAAGCAACAATAAATGTTGGCAAGGATGTGGAGAAAAAAGTACACATATGCATTGCTATTGGGAATGCAAATCGGTGCAACCACTCTGGAAAGCAGTATGGGAGATTCCTCAGAAAACTTGGAATGGGACCCAATTATCCCAATCTTCAGCATATACCCAAAAGACTTAAAATCAGCAAACTATAGTGATAAAGCCACACCAATGTTTATAGCAGCTCAATTCACAATAGCTAAACCATGGAACCAGCCCAGGTGCCCTTCAACAGATGAATAGATAGAGAAAATTTTTTTTTTAATTTTTTATTGTTGGTTGTTCAAAACATTACACATTTCTTGACATATCATATTCCACACTTTGATTCAAGTGGGTTATGAACTCCCACCTTCACCCCATACACAGATTGCAGAATCACATCAGTTACACATCCATTGATTTACATATTGCCATACTAGTGTCTGTTGTGCTCCGCTGCCTTTCCCATCCTCCACAATCACCCCTCCCCACCTCTCCCCTCCCCTCCCCTCCTCTCTCTCTACCCCCTCCACTGTATAACCCTGAGGGTCGCCTTCCATTTCCATGCAATTTCCCTTCTCTCTCCCTTTCCCTCCCACCTCTCATCCCTGTTAAATGTTAATCTTCTTCTCCTGCTCTTCGTCCCTACTCTGATCTTAGTTACTCTCCTTATATCAAAGAAGACATTTGGCATTTGTTTTTTAGGGATTGGCTAGCTTCACTTAGCATAATCTGCTCTAATGCCATCCATTTCCCTGCAAATTCTATGATTTTGTCATTTTTTAATGCAGAGTAATACTCCATGGTGTATAAATGCCACATTTTTTTTATCCATTCATCTATTGAAGGGCATCTAGGTTGGTTCCACAGTCTTGCTATTGTGAATTGTGCTGCTATGAACATCGATGTAGCAGTGTCCCTGTAGCATGCTCTTTTTAGGTCTTTAGGGAATAGACCAAGAAGGGGAATAGCTGGGTCAAATGGTGGCTCCATTCCAAGCTTTCCAAGAAATCTCCATACTGCTTTCCAAATTGGCTGCACCAATCTGCAGTCCCACCAGCAATGTACAAGTGTACCCTTTTCCCCACATCCTCGCCAGCACTTGTTGTTGTTTAACTTCATAATGGCTGCCAATCTTACTGGAGTGAGATGGTATCTTAGGGTGGTTTTGATTTGCATTTCTCTGACAGCTAGAGATGGTGAGCATTTTTTCATGTACTTGTTGATTGACTGTAGGTCCTCCACTGAGAAGTGTCTGTTCAGGTCCTTGGCCCATTTGTTGATTGGGTTGTTTGTTCTCTTATTGTCTAATTTTTTGAGTTCTTTGTATACTCTGGATATTAGGGCTCTATCTGAAGTGTGAGGAGTAAAGATTTGTTCCCAGGGTGTAGGCTCCCTATTTACCTCTCTTATTGTTTCTTTTGCTGAGAATAAACTTTTTAGTTTGAGTAAGTCCCATTTGTTGATTCTAGTTATTAACTTTTGTGCTATGGGTGTCCTATTGAGGAATTTGGAGCCCGACCCCACCGAATGTAGATCGTAGCCAACTTTTTCTTCTATCAGACGGCGTGTCTCTGATTTGATATCAAGCTCCTTGATCCGTTTTGAATTCACTTTTGTGCATGGCGAGAGAAAGGGATTCAGTTTCATTTTGTTGCATATGGATTTCCAGTTTTCCCAGCACCATTTGTTGAAGATGCTATCCTTCCTCCATTGCATGCTTTTAGCCCCTTTATCAAATATAAGATAGTTGTAGCTTTGTGGATTGGTTTCTGTGTCCTCTATTCTGTACCATTGGTCCACCCGTCTGTTTTGGTACCAGTACCATGCTGTTTTTGTTACTATTGCTCTGTAGTATAGTTTGAAGTCTGGTATCGCTATACCGCCTGATTCACACTTCCTGCTTAGCATTGTTTTTGCTATTCTGGGTCTTTTATTTTTCCATATGAATTTCATGTTTGCTTTCTCTATTTCTACAAGAAATGCCGTTGGGATTTTGATTGGCATTGCATTAAACCTATAGAGAACTTTTGGTAATATCGCCATTTTGATGATGTTAGTTCTGCCTATCCATGAACAGGGTATATTTTTCCATCTTCTAAGATCTTCTTCTATTTCTCTCTTTAGGGTTCTGTAGTTTTCATTGTATAAGTCTTTCACCTCTTTTGTTAGGTTGATTCCCAAGTATTTTATTTTTTTTGAAGATATTGTGAATGGAGTGGTTGTCCTCATTTCCATTTCAGAGGATTTGTCGCTGATATACAGGAATGCCTTTGATTTATGCGTGTTGATTTTATATCCTGCCACTTTGCTGAATTCATTTATTAGCTCTAATAGTTTCTTTGTAGAGCCTTTTGGGTCTGCTAGGTATAGAATCATATCATCTGCAAATAGTGATAATTTAAGTTCTTCTTTTCCTATTTTGATGCCTTTAATTTCTTTCGTCTGTCTAATTGCTCTGGCCAGTGTTTCGAGAACTATGTTGAACAGAAGTGGTGTGAGAGGGCATCCCTGTCTTGTTCCAGATTTTAGAGGGAATGCCTTCAGTTATTCTCCATTCAGAATGATGCTAGCCTGAGGCTTAGCATAGATTGCTTTTACAATATTGAGGTATGTTCCTGTTATCCCTAGTTTTTCTAGAGTTTTGAACACAAAGGGATGCTGTACTTTGTCGAATGCTTTTCACGCATCTATCGAGATGATCATATGGTTCTTATTTTTAAGTCTATTGATGTGGTGAATAACATTTATTGATTTCCGTATATTGAACCATCCTTGCATCCCAGGGATGAATCCTACTTGATCATGGTGCACAATTTTTTTGATATGTTTTTGTATCCGATTTGCCAGAATTTTATTGAGGATTTTTGCATCTAGGTTCATTAGAGATATTGGTCTGTAGTTTTCTTTCTTTGAAGTGTCTTTGTCTGGTTTAGGTATCAGGGTGATGTTGGCCTCATAGAATGAATTTGGAAGTTCTCCCTCTTTTTCTATTTCCTGAAGTAGCTTGAAAAGTATTGGTATTAGTTCTTCTTTAAAGGTTTTGTAAAATTCTGCTGTATACCCATCCGGATCCTCTGCTTCCTGGATTTGTTTGCGTAATTCATTGTCGAAGTGATCTTTCATTGTCTGATTTTGCTGTCTAATGTCTTCCTTGATACTCCAGATCATCTGAAGCATGTCTATCCTGAATTCTTTATCTGACATTCCATCTGCTGCAGCTGTTTCCTCTTCTAAAGTTGCATTGACCTGCATTGCTTGTGGTCCTTTCTTTCCTTGTCTTTTCATACTGCTTGCGTATCTTTCCTGCAGGTGCGGGCGGCGGCTCTTCTCTCTCCTTATTCCAATTGGGGTGTCATGGCTACCACGCCGGCAGGTCACTGGGCCTGTTCTGGGCGCTGGCGGCGGCTCTGTTCTGCTCCTACTCCAATTGGGGTGACGAGTGTACCACGCCGGCAGGCCACCGGGCCTGATCCGCCGGTCGGTTGCAGGTTTGCCTACCCTGCAGGCGCAGGCGGCGGCTCTACTCTTCCCCTACTCCAAATGGGGTGACATGTCTGTCGTACCGGCAGGCCACTGGGCCTGTCCCGCTGGTCGGTCGCAGATCTGCCCACCTTTCGGGCACGGGTGGTGGCTCTGCTCTGCCCCTACTCCAATTGGGGTGTCGTGACTACCCCGCCTGCAGGTCGCTGGGCCTGTTCCTGGCACGGGCGGCGACTCTACTCTGCCCCTACTCCAATTAGGGTGGTGTGTGTACCACGCGAGCAGGCTCCTGGGCCTGATCCGCCAGTCTGTCGCAGGTCTGCCTACCTTGCAGGCGCCGGCGGCGGACCTGCCCTGCCCCTCCTACCACGCCTGCGGACACCTGGGCCTGATCTGCAGGTTGGTCACAGGTCTGCTCACCCTGCGGGCATGGGTGGCGGTTCCGCTCCGCCCCCACTCCAATTGGGGTCACGTGACCACCAAACCGGCAGGGCCTGATCCGGGTGTGGGCGAAGGATCTGTTCTGCCCCTACTCTAGTTGGGGTGACGTGTGTACCACGCTGTCAGGCCACTGGGCCTGACCCGCCAGTCTGTCACAGGTCTGTTTACCTTGCAAGCGCGGGCGGCGGCTGTGCCCTGCCCCTCCTACCACGCCCATGTACCACTGGGTCGCGGGTCTGCCCACCTTGTGGGCGCGAGTGGCTGCTCCACTCCACCCCTCTCCAATTGGGGTCACGCGGTCACCACGCTAGCGAGCCGCTGGGCCTGCTCCGGGCGCTGGCGGCGGCCCGGCTCCTCCCCTCTGGCTCAACGACAAATCGAGGAGACTCGGGTGTCTGTGCCTCACCCCCCCTACCAGGAGACCAACTGTTTCTGTCGCCGCTGGTATTGATGAAGTTCTCTTCTCCGCCGCTTTCTGATGACATCAGATCTCTGCCATGTTGGTATCCTATGCGAATGGCAGCATTTCGTTCCCCTTGCCGGGAAACCAAAGCAACGGGTGAGTCCTGACCGGCCCTCAGCAGGACCCGGACCGAGAAGCAGTTTCCGCGGGCTCCTAGCCCTGGGCCAGGGCAGTTCCGGGAGCCAGAACTCGGCCGCTCCGTGCTAGGTGTATGCTCTGATAAGAGTAGGCTCCAAGAAGCAGTCCCCGCGGGCTCAGTTCCGGAAGCCGGAACTTGGCCGCTTAGTGCTTGGTGTATGCTCTGATAGGAGCAGGGTCCAAGAAGCAGCCTCCACAGGCTCCCCAGCCCTGGGCCAGGGCGGTTCCGGGAGCAGGAACTCGGCCACCCCGCGCTCGGTGTTTGCTCTGATAAGAGCAGGTTCTAAGAAGCACCCAGGCACTGAACCCTAGCAATCTGTCTGCAAGCCGCAGGCGAATGGTAGCCTGAAATTACCTGTTCTATGGCTGCATGAGCTGCGGTCAGTCGAAAACAGGGCTGGTGACGTCAGCTTTCCAACATGGTGGCCGCTGGCCTCCTCTGTGGTCTGACCGGTGTGGAGAACCGAGATGGACCGCTTCCTTCCCCCATCTCGAACCCAGAATTCAGCCCTGAGTACGGTGCTTGCACGGCTGGCAGAAACTGCAGCGCTGTATCCCTGCACCGCTATCTCCTCGTTTCCCAGCGTGCGCTGCAGACTCTAGCCGCGGGGCGATTTGCTAAATAAGCAGTGTTACGCTCCGTGCGACAAACCTCTCGCGTTTGAGTCCCCGTAGCCGATCCTCGTGCGATGGAAATCCTTCCTCCAGGTTCCGGAGCACCCCACTATTGCTGGAAATTCCTAACAAGATAGCCTTTAGCCGTCCTGACTTGTCATACTCCCACACAGTGAAGCAGTACACGGGGGCAATGCACTCCCCTCGCCGCCATCTTCTTTTTTCCCGAAAATTTGTTTTTTATAAATGGAATATTACTCAGGCTTAAAGAAGAATGAAATTATGGTATTTTTGTTAAATGGATGGAGCTAGAAAATATCTTGCTAAGCAAAATAAGCCAATCTCAATAAAGTAAAAGCCAAATATTTTCTCTGATATACAGATGCTAATTCTCAATAAAGTGGAAGGGCTGGGGAAGATTAGAGATACTTTGGATTAGACAGTGGGTAGTGAAGAGAGTGGAGTGGGTGTGGGGGTAGGAAAGATAGTAGAATGAATTGGACATTATTACCCTATTTTCATTTATGATTACACAACTTCTGTAATTCTACATCATGTACCAGAAGAATGAGATATTATATTCTACGTATGAAGTGTCAAAATGCATTCTCCTGGGCTGGAGTTGTGGCTCAGAGGGAGAGTGCTTGCCAAGAACATGTCAGGCACTGGGTTTGATTCTCAACACCACATAAAAATAAATAAATAAATAAATATAAATAAAGACAGAAAAGTTATTGTTTCCACCTACAACTAAAAAAGTGGAAAAAAATGCATTCTACTGTCAGGTACAACTAATTAGAACAATTCTAAAAAGGAAAAAAAAAAAAATATATATATATATATAATTGCATTTTCTGTGTGTAAATGAAATACTAGAGTAACCAAAATATATTTTTTAGATATTTCAAAATTATCTTCCACACAATTTGTTATTACTTATTGAATTATACACCATTTTGTCGTGACCCCTTGCCCGCAAGGAAGACGCAACTCAGGAATCTTCTTTCAGCAGTTTATTCAGGCCCTTGATATTTCTTCTTCTCTTTCTCGGATGCCCCTCCCAGCCTTAATAAAGCATCTCAAGCCCCAATGCGAAGCTGCCACGTGGAGCTGTCTCATAGGGTGGTGAAAAACCATGCGCCAACTCTCCCAAATAAGGAGTTGTTTGTCACAGACCACAGCGGAGCCAGCGCCATCTTGTAATGGCAACCAGAGTCTGCAGAAACGGCAGAAACGGCTCACCACAGTTCCCCCTTTCTGTTTTCTTAAAACAATACAGGCGAGAGTAGAGGTCCTATCCCACTGTGCAGAAATGGCTGCATAGTATGGCTCAGTCCTAAGGAGGGCCCTTCCCCAGATCTGAGGCCATATCAGCCGACGCCTTTTTTCGTGGGGCGGGGCGTGGACGCGTCTAACCCGCATGCAATAGGACATGCTCTCCTTGAGGTCCACGTCAAGGATCACTCAAGTGCAGCGCCTTGCCTCGCATCCTGTATCGTGACGATGGTGGACGAAGGGGGATAGCTGAGGCTGAACTGTGGCTGTTTATAACGACAAACAAGTTGACAGCACCCTGAAAGAAAGGCACGGACTTTAAGGCGATAGAAAAGCACTAGTGTGGAAACCCATCTGCGTGCAATGGCAGTAAGACCGGCAGAGTGCAAGGGCTTTCCAACACTAAGAGAATAACAAGGAAAGTCATGTCGATCCCAGTGCAATGTTATAATAACTTGGGGTGTAACGACCATGTCAAAGGTTTACTGTTTAAGATGCGCAAGCCAGACTTGAGGTGAGTTGCCATTTTGTAAAGCTGCAAGAGCTTGTATGATCATAGCCTTATTGTGAGCACTGCGGGCCTTAAGGCGACAGAGAAACCACAAACAGAGGAACATACCGAAGCAACACATTGCACCAAAAATGCCTACCCCCACCCACTCTTTGAAGAAGGAAAAGGCAGAAGATATCCAATCGGTGAATTGACCCAAAGTCACGGGATCGACACGGGTACTGTTCAAGACAGCTATCTGGGTTAGTTGAGACTGGATCATGTCTTCCGCTGCCATGGACCAATTTCCGGCCAAATATTCACCAATGATGCGGGAGGCATTCCTGGAATCATTAAATCTGACAGAGGTTATACATAAATGTGCACGTTGATCAATACAACCCAAATGTACTAGGTCAGAAAATTCCTCAACTTGAGCTTGAAGCAGATCTATCCTTTGATTAGCAGCCAAAATCCCAGATAGAATGTGTTGATTAATTCTACTTTGAGATTCAAGTATGGTGGATGTTTGTTGAATAACCTGATTAATAGTGGCAGCAGTTTGAACCTGGCTGGCCATGGCTACTCCAGCTGTAACTGCTACAGCAGCAGACACTGCCACAGCTGTCACTATAGCTGCCGTAATTCTAAAATCTCTACGGGCTCTAATCAGTTCAACAATAGGAAATGACTCTGGATCCGCAGTAACCGGGATCGGGACAAAGGTTGGAATTTTCATAACCACTGCCATAGGCCAGGAGCCATTCCAACACTCAGACAAATAACAGGTAATATTAGAGCAATTAAGCATCCCCTGTGATGTATCATTAGCCAAAAGAAACAGGAACGGAGATTGGAGACAGACTGCTGCGGAGGGTAATGTAGCATTAGATAATTGTGAATTATTTGCAGAAATTTTAAGCCTCCTACCTTGCTCCGAGTCTTGGGTACTGCCAGAAACATTAAACAGCCAACTTTGGACTCCTAATATTTCCCTGGGGAAACACAAGTGCGGAGTAGGCTAGCCCAATCTGAGGGAGTCATGCAAAATCTAGTAAGTCCCTCCACCTGAGTGAGAGTGAAAGCGGCATCTATGCCATAAGTGCGGACAGATTCTGCCAAGGTTTTAATTATCTTAAAGTCTAAAGGCTCATGATATCTTCCCCTGTTATTGTCCTGAAATACAGGGTATGCAAGTCCCATATCTGTATTAACTGTCCTCCAAACTTGTGCATGAAAAGATCTCCCGGAACCTTGGCTCCCCCCCACATACGGAGGTGGGGCAATCGGCACCATATCTTCTTCTAGATATTCTACCTCCTCCTCCTCAGAGTTTTGTTGACCGATGTTAACTCCCTTCCCCTTCTTACAGTAGGCCTGCGTGCCCTGTGTCTCCTTTTTCTTCTTTTTCATTTTTATCTTATGTAGTTGTTGTAACAATATATCAAGGTCCTCAGAACTCTCTGAGTCGCTTGTGTTCTCAGGCGTTTTTAATTCGGTCAAGTCTGGGTAGAGCCTTCTCCTATTTTTATCTTCAGGCTCTTTTGCCTTCTCACTACTGTTACTTTTAATACTCTCTGCCACTTCACTACATGATCCTTCAGATTTTTCCTCATGCAGTTGCTCAAGAATAGCTTGACCCTCACTCACAGTTTCCTGGCATTTACTATCTGTTATACATCCTCTAACTAACTTCCAAAGTAGTATAATGCCACCCTGCAAGGTACCTTGCTCATGAGCGAAATCTAGATCTTTCCCTAATTTGTCCCAGCTGGGAACCGTAAGACTCCCTGAAAAAGCAAACCAAGGAGCCGCTATATCAGCTTCTCTTAAAAACATCTGCAAAGTACTCTGCTTTATCTTAAGTCCTTTTGAATGTAACAACCCATCTAGGGCCAACAAAATTGGGCTTGAAGAAGCAACGCCCATAATGTTTTTAGAGCTATAAAGAAAGTGAAAGTACAAAAGTCCCCGCTCTCTTCCTTTTACAGGGGAGCGTTCCATTCTATGAATTCCCTGCTCTCTTCCTTTTACAGGGGAGCATCCCTGTCGTCACAACAACAAAAGAAGCACAAAAAACAAAAGCGAAATGACACAACAAAAGAAACACAGAAAACAAAAGCGAAAGTAGAAGCGAAAGTACACAGTGCAGCTGCAATAAAATGTAATGCTCTCTCTTTCTTTACAGAGGAGCTGCCCCGCTTTGGTGGCAGATCCCACTTACCTGGGACTAACCCCGCTTTGATCGCGGATCCCACTTATTGGGACTAACCCCGCTTTGGTCGCGGATCCCACTTACCTGGGACTAACCGGTGCACCACCCCTGACTGCTGAAAGTTCTGGTTCCCGGGTCTCGGCACCACTTGTCGCGACCCCTTGCCCAAGAAGACGCAACTCAGGAATCTTCTTTCAGCAGTTTATTCAGGCCCTTGATATTTCTTCTTCTCTTTCTCGGATGCCCCTCCCAGCCTTAATAAAGCATCTCAAGCCCCAATGCGAAGCTGCCACGTGGAGCTTTCTCATAGGGTGGTGAAAAACCATGCGCCAACTCTCCCAAATAAGGAGTTGTTTGTCACAGACCACAGCGGAGCCAGCGCCATCTTGTAATGGCGACCATAGTTTGCAGAAACGGCAGAAGCGGCTCACCACACCATTTTGTTAAAAAGCAAATTTACACATATATGATAAATTATTTCTGTGTTCTTAAAACAGAATGACTCCAGGTGTGGTGGCACATGCCTATAATCCCAGAGACTCTGGAGGCTGAGACATGAGGATCATGAGTTCAAAGCCAGACTCAGTAAAAACCAGGCATTAAGCAACTCAGTGAGACCCTGTCTCTAAATGAAATACAAAATAGGGCTGGGGACATGGCTCAGTGGTCAAGTGCCCATGAGTTCAATCTCGAATACCTAAAAAAACAAAAAAACAAACAAACAAACAACAACAAAAGAAAAGAAAACAGAAAAACAGGATGACTAACAATAGCTTATGGAAAAATATACATGGAGCATTGAAAGTTAAAGAAACTTAGAATGAGACAAACCAACAAATAAATAACTTTTACATAATATTATCCTTGAATAATTGATTATAAGTACTATTATAAGTACTCTTATACTTTCAATATAACATGTTTAATTGACTCATTTCCTTTGAGCTTCAGGGAAAGTTTTATAACTAAAAGATTTTGTCTACACTGGAAACTAAATTCTGAAATTATAGTCTTTCAATTTGATAGGACTAAGAAGAAATGGGAGAAATTGAGGGGAACAACATATTTTTCCATAAAAGTATTATTTTACAAATACATCAATGAAAATGTCTTCTGAAATATTTGAGAAACTTCATGATTATGTTTTTTATTGGATAATATTTTCAAAATAATGAAAATAATGTTTATTTATATCATTTTTCACCAAATTTGTCATATAACTTAATCATTTGCTTTCTATGGTTGAGTTATTCAGTAGCAACATTAATGGCAAGCTAAGTTGAACATTATTTTATACTCCATCATAAGAAATAAATGAAAACTACTACTGAACTATAACTCAATTGTTAGGTGAAATAACCTGAGAGAAATGGTTATTCAACTAATGGACCATTGAGCAAATTAGTACAAATTGACCATTTACAACTCACTGGTAAGAATGAACTTGGATCAATGAAACCTGTCCTCAATATCCTATAAAGATAATCTCTTAACACTTAAATGGCAAAGAATTAATAGGAGTACCAAAAGAGTACCACAGGATAAGACAGCCAGTAAAAAAGATATAGCTTTTATAAACTTGCATTAACTGAAAACAAAGACTTGGGATATATAAACCACATCCCACAAATTGGAGGAAGTACAAAAAAATATGGTGATAGAGTATAAAATGTATCAATGGCAAACTAATAAGTGAAGCCATAAAAAGTTTTCTAAAGATAAAAAGGACTTAAATAATTCAACGAATAAAATGAATATAAAATTTATTTTGGAAGCTTCCATACACAAAGAATTGTGAATTGAACATTGATAAGATTGTCATGAAACAGATGAAAAAATAGGACAATATGTCTATAAGATAAACTCTCAGAATAAATGTGCAATATGCAAAATGTAACTATTTTGCAAACTTTTATTAGCTCACATATTTATAGAAAGTTGCACTAAACACTTTGAAATATTCAGTAATGAAGTGTAAGGGAGACACTATATACACAAACCTTCATATTATAAAATAAGTGGAATATAAAAGATACTTTGTTATTATAATTTTATATTGATTTATTGAAAATAATACTTAAAATGAGTTTATTAGTTAACTAATAGGCTAGAAAGTAGCAGCAGTAAACTTAGGTTTGTTAAAGGCAGTAATGAAAGTACTGGGATGAAATAAGATAGGGATTAAAAACAAAAAAAAATAATTTTAGCAGACAATAGGGCAAACGTTATTAAAATAAGTGGAGAAGATTAAAAAAATGTTAAGAGTAATATTCTTGCATGCCAGGCAAAGGATTACCCTTTATGATAACAAAATTCTAAAAATACATATCAAAGAAAAAAATACAAAAATTATGGGAAATAAAGTATAAAATTTATATGGGCAGAAGGACCTCAAAATAGAATCTCTTGAAAATTGCTTTGAGAGAGTAAATATTGTTTAATACCATCTTTGAATGCTTATTTTTTACTTGTATAAATCCATATACTTAGTTTCCAATTATAAATATAGGCTGTAAATACTGATAGATTTAATTAGGTGAATATAGAGAAATATTTATTCCAGTTATTTTTAATTGATAATTTGAGAAGAATTTATGCTATTCTTTAGTATATGTGGTAGAATAAATTTTGGATATTCATTTAGAACAATATCTTTTCATAATTAAAATGTATGTTCTGAATATAAATTCATTCTGGAGAGTTTTCAAAATAAATGCATGTAGAATATTTCAAGAAAAAAAATGATTTTTGAAAATTTTACCTAAAAGTTGAAATAATATACATATTACATATAATACATTCATTATATAATATTTTATATTATTTATGACATAAATTATTATATTATGTATATATGTCATCATACATATGTACATATGTATGTAAAGATTGTAAATGGCCTTAGATATCCAAATTGATGACAGTGGTTATCTTTAAAGAAGAATGCAAACAAATAAGATTATGAAGAAAAAGTGCAAGAAAAAAAGTTTTTATTGTTTTCCATTAAATATAATCTAAGAAGTTTAAATTACCTAGCAAGAATGCTCTAAGCTTTGGCTTATAATTTCAAATAATCATGATTGCTTAAAGTAGAAAGCAAATATGCTGAATACTTCTAATCCTGACTAATGCATCATCATGTAGTATAAAAAGGAAAATTCTTAAAGCCCTTATATACATTATCTGTTCTTTCTAGATTTATGATTACTAGGATTGATGCTCCAGATGTTGTATCTGAGGGTCTGAAAGCTGCTATGTATCCTTCTTTTTTACCCTCCAAACTATTCTCTTGTTTTTCATGGATCACCCTTTGGAGTAGAGTCTCTTTCCCTTAAAGCTGTTGTATAACCCTGTGATGGAGCATGTGAGTATGTGTTCATTGTCATGAACCTAATAGAGAGAAGTTCTACCTGAGATAAATAGACAAGTCTAAAACTAAATGTCTTTCCTTGGTTTGGATAGTTAGCTGATACATGACAAATGTCATAAAGATTACAAAGAGAACATAATTATACCTCTTCTCATGACAGCTGTGACTGGGGCGTGTGTGTGTGTGTGTGTGTGTGTGTGTTTAATGGCTTTCTTTACATGCAAATTATAGATTATGCTCAAGAAAGACAATGGTCCTACCATTCACCAATATCTATTTTCTCTCAGTTGATGTAGTGTCAACTTCATGTTTGTATCCTGTCTATGTGATGATTATCATACTGCTATATTGTACATAAACAAATGTCACACATACCAAAAAGAAAAAAAAATTAAGGTAAAAATACAAGATACAAGATATAGATGAAAAAAACCTGATTGTTGTTGGTATGCTATGTTTTTCTAGAAGTTTAATAATAATTTCACAGTCACAGTGGAGTATAATCTAAGACTGCAGTGATTTTGGTAAATCTCAATAAACACTATAGGAGATAGAATAAAGTAGGGAATTATAGAGATTTTGAGAGGAAGCACAGCTGGAGGAAGACACAATGATTTATTTGAATAGTTATATTATTCCACTAAAAATACTATATGCAATCAAATATTTTAATTTTTTTGTAATTTACAATATTTATTACAGGCAACTTTATTGTTTTTTTCTACCTGTATGCATACCTAATTCTTATATTGCCTTCTTTTTGCCTCATATAGCATTCTTCATTTGTCCTTTAATTAGTTTAATGGGTCTATAGAATAATGCAATTATAGAAAAATGAATAACATAGTTAAAACCTAAAGTTTGCCATTGGAAAATTAGCATGAGATACTTAACAACAGAATTCTCAGTAGGTGATCAAGTGAACTGAGTAAGGCTTCTACTTAGCTGACAATGTTTAAGTTGTGAGCTGTTTCGTAATTGTAATTTAAATTCCTCCTGCCATTCTCTAAAGGACATTAATTTAGATGCATCATTTAAACTTCTACTGCCACACTGTTTTGTCACAATTATTCAAGCTGAAATAAAAAATTACTCCCCAGCTATTCTTAACCTGATATTTTATCAAATAAACAGATATATGAATTGTTCTAGAGAGTATTTAAATAATAAATGAGAAGAATTCCAGTTGAATACCTTGTCCTTTAAAGTTGGAAGGGTCTCCTTCCTCAGAGGAGTAACTAAGATGCCAGGGCCATTCCATTTTAACTTATTAGGAAATACATTGTTGGAAAAAACACAAAGAAAACAGACATAGAGTTCACATGTGCATTATATTTGCCGAGTAGGTTTGGTTTGTGTTGAAAAATAAAGAAATACACATAGAAACACACACACCAACTGCCACATTGTTTTTGTTAAAAATATTTCTTACCTATAAAATATTTCATAACAATACAGTGATGAACAATTAAGAAAGAAGAATTTACAAATTTCTTGGTGCACCAGTGCCCCAGTCCGGCTGCAGCAAAATAACCAGGGGGTGACGAGCAACATGTGTAGCTTGATACAGCTGGAGTGGGAGCAGTTTATTGTAGGAATGGAGGGGTATATATACATTACACACATCTTATCTTAATTAACATAAACTAGATACAGCAGTCAACCAATAAGGAATCTCTACACTTAATGGCTCGCTGGCATTACTTCACAAACCACTCCCTCTGCAAAATGCCAGGCGCCATCTTGACTTGTTTACAGACTCTAACACACCAGTTTCCATTTCATTGGTAAGTATAGGAATTTGTATTAAAAATAATCAAAGCACTCATTCCATTAACCCATCAATTATTTAGCTCACCAATTGATATTTTTTATAAAGTTTTCTTTCATGCTTAAGTTGTCTTTAATACAAAAATGTTAGTAAATCAATCACAAAAATCAAAATAAACATTTTCATTATTTTTTTAATATTGAATACTGATTAATTATCTTTCATTTCAGTCTTTCAGTTAGAAGGTATTTACTTCCTAGAAGAATTTGGTAAATAACAACATTTTTTTCATCAGGCTAACACCACTTATAAAACGTGAAGGCTAATTTCTATTTTTTTTAATACAACAACCAGATTGTATGTTATATTATGTACAACATCAACTTCTTCAGAGAGACATCAGGCATTCCTGAAAACAATTCAGGCTTTGAAATCTGGATTACAATCCTAGTTCTCTCAATGTCTAGATAAAGGCTGGAATAGTTCCTGAGTTTTAATTTCTTTATACAAAGTGCAGAGTAAAAAAGGAACATTCTTTTAAGTGCATGTGATAATTGTTACTAATAAAGTAAGCTAATAGACTAATTGAAGCACCCCCAAAAGCACAAATTATCATTATCTTTTTGTTGTCTTTATTGGTGAATTATAGTTGCATGAATTGATTGTATTTGCTGTTACATATTTGGGTGGGCACACAATATAACAATAGAATTTGGTCAGTATGGATCCCCAGCACTTTCAGCCTCTTTCCATTCCTTACCACCCTCTGATACCTTTCTTCTACTGATTTCCTTTTAATTTTTATGAGATCTTTACCACCCTCCACCTTTCCTTTTCTCCTCTAGCTTCCACATACGATAGAAAACATATGACTCTTGACCTTCTGAGTTTCAATCATTTAATTTAACAAAATGGTCCCTAGTTTCCTCCATTTTCCCACAAATAACATAATTTCATTTTTTTTTCTTTTTTTTTTTGCTTGAATAAAATCTAATTGTGTATACATACCCAGTATTATTGTACTAGGGTTTATCTGAGGCTTAAATTTGGGTAGTGTCTCTTTCATGTAATTTGTTGCACCAACATTTGATTCAAAAATGTTTATTATTGTTGTATCTTCTTGTTGGATTGTGCCTTTTACCAGTATAAAGTGACTTACTTTGTTTCTTCCCTTTAATTTTGTTTGGAAGTCTGCATTTTCAGATATGAGGGTAGCTACTGCTGCTGTCTTTTAGGCTCCATTCACATGATACACTAATTTCCATTTTTTATTTTAAACCTGTGGCTGTCTTTGCCTGTAAGGTGAGTGTCTTGCAAACAACATAGAGTTCAGTCAATCTGTTTTGTAATCCATTCTTCCAACCTTCGTTATTCTCAATGCTATAAGAGACACTTTTAATTCCTCACATTTTGGTTAACTTATAATCTTTAATTTAGTTCTATTTCTCATTTTCTTAGCTTCTATTCAACTGAGATTTACTTATATGTAAGCTCTAAGTTTTGTTTTGTAATTTTTCTCTGTAGAGTATTTCTTGAAGTAGTGCCAGCTTAGTATTCATGAATTCTTTCCATTTCTGCTTATCTTGGGAGGTTTCTGTTTCTTCTTTGATTTTGAATGATTGCATTGATGTCCAATCTTGGTTGCAAACTTGGTTGACAGTCATTTTTTTTTTCAGGACTTGGAATACACCACTCCTATCTTTCAGGAGTGAAATCAGAAGTAATTTTTAATGGCAGACCTCTAAACTTGACCTGAAATTCTCTTGAGAGTTTTAAAGTTCTATCTTTTTCTTCATATCAAGTATTTTAATTATAATGTGTCATGGAGATGTTCTTTTTTTTATTTTGTCTAGTTTGGTTCTGAATACCTCTCATATCTGGATATATATCACATTATCAAATTTGCAAATTTTTCTGATTTTATTTCCCTGAAGAAGGTATCTATTCCATTAGCTTGCATCTCACAATCATTTTCAGTTCTAATGATTTGTAAGTTGGGTCTCATTATGTTGTCTCTGAGTTTTTGTATATTCTGATCATGGCCAAATTATTTTCTTTAATATGGTCTGAATGTCCAAAGCTTACCTCTTTGTTTCCCAGCACTGAGATTCTGTCTTCAGCATGATCTTTCTATTAAAGAGATGTTCAACAGAACATTTTATTTGATTTATTGTGTTTTTCATTCCTAAGATTTATGTTTGGTTCTTTATTAATCTCTCTATCTTCTTTTTGGATTTCTCTTTTACATCCTTTATTGATTTCCAAATGAATTCAGTTGTTTTCTGTGATCTTTTGAAATGCATTGATCTTTTTTATAACCATTCTTTTGAATTAATGATGGTGGATTATGAACTTTAGGAGGTGTCATGTTACCATCCCCTCCCCCTACTTTTTGTTTTCCTGTGTGTTATCCACAGCATTTGTGTTCATTCTGTTTTTGTTCTTGGAAGGGCTGTCCATGAGTGAAATATCATGCCTACTTGGGGTATGGTAATTAGCTTTGGTATTTGTCTCTCCTAGTCTTTGTATTAAAGTACAGCTAATGTCTGAGCGTCACTAATTCATGTGTGGAACAAGGGGAATATCTTTTGCCTGAGTTTTGTTCAGCAGCAGAATCTTTACTTTATGAACTTTTAGTGTACCTGTAGCTTAGTAGCACCTTAAAGAATAAGGGGAAATAAACAATAAAAATAAAAATTGATGCAAACAACATATAGCATTAAAAGAAATGTCTGATTCCTAACATGGCAACTACAATGTTAATTATAACAAAAAATGAGGTGAGGTCAACCATTGCCAACTGCAAAAACAATAGTTACCATGAACTAGATCTAGCAATAAAGCAAACTACTGGTGTCAACCATGTAATCCATATCAAAATTTCAACAGCATATTGGGGGCAGGAGTTATTAGGAGAAAAGAAAATGTGATAGAAAGATAGAAGAAAATTTACAATTTAAAAAAGTGAACAGAAAGTATGCAGAAGACGTGTAGCAGGCAATGTTTATAAGATAGGAAGAGGAAATGTAAGGAAAACAAAGTAAAGGAAAAGAAGAAGAGAGAACAAGAGAAATTGATTGTTAGTGGGAAAAGAAACAAGCAAGTGAAACTAAACAACAATATCAAAATGAATAAACCAAAAATCCATAACACTCCAAAGGAAATAAAAACACAACAATTACATTTTTAAAAAGCTAAAGGTGAGTAAAAGAAACAAATATGTTTATGTATTTAAGTCCATGAATCAATCAGCACAGCAATAACACTTTCTCATTCTGTCTCTCTCTCTCTCTCTCTCTCTCTCTCTCTTTTACACACACACACACACACACACACACAACACACACACACACACACTATGGAAAATAGATTCTTAATGAAAAATGAAGGAAGAGAGTACCTCCACTGATGTGGTCAAAATAGTCCAGGAGAATGAAATGTCACTACCTATGCCCCAACTGCCCTCCTTTCCATTTCAACTAGGATTTTGTACAGAGGCTTGGCAACAAGGTGGTCTCTGCTATTTTCTGCCACCTCTGGCACTGCTGCCCCTGCCATCACCACTGTTGCATCCATTGCCATCACACTAGTGCAGTCATTGCCACCATGGCCACCACTGCCACTGCCCTTAGCTTCAGATGCTCAGCCCTGTGGAAAGGGGCAGGGGTGGCCAGGTGGAGGATGCTACTACCAACCAAAGGGAAGGGAGAAAGGGAAACAGAAACAACCAAAGTCACTGCTTAACAGAACCTGCTTTGGCCACTCTAACATAAGCACTCATCTGAATAGTCATCCATTGCCTTTACTTAATTATTTAATTAAGAACTCTCCTTACTATGAATGATTTCTCCAACTGTTTATGACTTGGTGACCCAATTAAATATGACTGTTTATTACCCATTGGAATGAAATATGCTTTGTTATGATTAGTTTATTGATAAATTTAAATTTTTTACACATGGTTTAATCCCTTTTGTAGATACTTATATCTTTCTGTTGAATCAGATATCTTTTGAATCATTCAAATGATAAGAATTATAGCATTTTCTCCTTTTAAACATGACACCTATAAATTTCATAATGTGTAATAAATTTCCCAAGTGGTTATTCTTCTTTAATTCTCCACATTGTTGAACCTCCCTTATAATCGGCTGGTTAGTGAGGTTTACATCTCCTACAAAGTTCCCTTTCACTTTCAAGGCTAATTATTCAAATAGGACATAAAGTTATTTTACTTTTTGGTGCTAATAGAAAACTTAAATTTTCTCTCCAATTCAATTCACATTGGACTTTATTCACAACTAGGCAATGTTTGTTAAAATACTAAATTGTGCCTAAAAGGCTGAGTCTATTCCATAGCAGGATTATAGTACATTTTAGCACTATGTTTCCCTTTGAAATCATTTGATAAGGCCATAAATTATTGCACTTAACATATTTGGTGAAAGGTAATATATAATAAATACTTAATCATGAATTTAGAAAGTATAAGTGTTAACTAAGCAAACTCAATCAATTTGGTTCTTTTGTTAAAGTATATGAAAGCATACACATTGCTAACACATCTCAGTTACTCTAAATATCTATTTATTTCTAAACCCTTGAAATATATTAAGAGCTATGTTATATATTTTCCTCATTAATTAAACCTAGTCCTCAAGAGTATTACTGAACCATGTTCTCAAAGCCTTTAAGCCATTAATGTAATCTATGTGTATATGATAACATTCAAATTATATCTATTTTTAAAACCAAATAACTTTTTGTTTGCCCAATTATGTTTCTGAGAAACATGTGCTATAGTACCATTTCTATCATAATTGTTAGATTATGATTACCTTGTAAATCTATGGATTTTTTCCTATATTTTTCTTTATATATATTTAGACAATATTTTAATCACAATTGTATGCATTACTTTAAAAATATTGTTCTATGTTCTTTATTTTTTTACGGTACTGCGGATTGAACTCAGGGGCACTAAACCACTAAACCACATCCCAGACTTTTTAAAAATATATTTTATTTAAAGACAAAGTCTTGCTGAGTTGCTTAGGGCCTCACTAAATTGCTGAGGCTAGCTTTAAACTAGCAGTCATCCTGCCTCAGCCTCCTGAGCCATATCCTTCAGTTTCTTAATATAAATTTTGAAATTAAGTAATTTTTTCTAAGTTCATGTTTAATCTAAGTGTTAAAAGCACAAAATATTTGGGCAAGATTGTTTATTCTTTTTTAGGTATCATCCTCCATTAATATTTTTCCATTTATTCTGTAAAATTATTCTTTGTTTCATTACTTGAAAAAGTTTAGTTTTAAATTAGACATTTCAATTTTAATAGATGAGGTAAACATGTAATTATAGTAATTATGATCATATTTTCCAGCTATTATTTGCATCTCAAATGGTACTTTTATTCACCTTGATTGTTCTTTGTTATTTTTAAAAAACTCTTGATTTTGTAGGATTAATAAATTTTTTTTTCTCATAAACTTTTTATTTTTTAATGGTTTAGAAAATATTATATCTTGTTATTCTTGTAGTGAATTTAATACTTAAGTTTCTAGGGTTAATGAAAATCATTGTCCTCTTATAGAATAAGGGATATTATTAGAGTGGTAGAAACACCATTGAACTTTCCTTTTCTTTTCTGTCTTATTCCTTACCTATACTATTAATTCTAGTTTGTGTGGAATGCCAGATTTTCAATATTAATGTTTGTTATTCATTTACCATTTACAATAAATTATTATGCATATGTTCTTATTTATTACATAAATTTCTTTGGTCTCCTTAGTTTCCCTCACATTTTTTCTTTTCTTTCATTTTTTGGATTACTTTTTCTTCTTAATGAAGAATAGAGTACAGTAACTTTCTGCCTCATTTCCCCCAATTGATGATAAAATAGTCTTTCAGTAATTCAATGATAGTAGAGGATAACTGAATTCCAGGGTATTTTTATTTTTCACTTCATTTTAGGACTATTACTCCATTGTTTACTTATTCATCCCTGCTTATAAAATATTTCTATTAATTTCACTGTTGTGGGTTTTTTTGCAATGTCTTTTCATTTCAGTTGATTTTTGAATTTGTGTTTATATTCAATTTTCTGCAGTTTGCTTTCAACTAAAATTTAAATTTTATTTTATATATTTATGCATTTCATATTCTTTACAAAGTCAACATTTCATCAGAAAATGTAAATAATTTAGGACAATGCATGTGAACAGATTTCTAAAGTTTCCTTACTTTTGCTATTTACCTGGAAATGCTTTTCATCTGAGGACATCATATGTTACTTAACATTAGAAAATGTTCAATCATAATATTTTGTCATTTTCAAATAGCTTTCAAAAGTTATTTTTCCCTAATTACTTCTAATATTTCTAAGAAACTTCTTTTAAATATATGATAAAGTACTCATTCTAGTATATATTAGTTGTTGATAGACCTTTAGATTCACACATTCAAAGCAAGCACTCTACCACAGAGCTACAATCCCAGCCCATGTTCTTATAAATATTTCTACATGCTTCATTTTAGGGTTTTCATTTATACTTATCTCCAATTTATTAATTATTTTCTTTCCATTTGTTTCTAATATTTACTGTGTGTACATCAGTATTGAGTAATTTTTTTTATTTATACAACTGAATATTTTTATTTCCCAAATTCATGTTTTTATACCTATTCCTTATTTGCATTAGCTTTCAATTCATTGAGAATGTATTGACTAATACCAACATATATTTGTCTCATAGCTTACGTGGGCCAGGGGTCTTGGCATGTCTCACCTGAACTCTGCTCTGCATACTACAAGGTTACCACCAGATGTGGGCCAGAACACACTTCTGTTTAGTGCCTTGACTGGGGAAGAATGCTTAAAATTTTATTTCAGTTGTTAGTATTCTATTCCTTGTGACTGTGTAATTAGTGTCCTGGATCTGTGACAAAGATTGGCTAAAGGCTTTCACAAGGTTGTTGAGGCACCTGTGTATTCCTTCCTTGTGGTCCTTCCACAACAATCTCCCAACACGGACTTCTTCAAGTCCATTAACAGAATATATTCTTCAGTGACTCAGAATCTTACATAACACATATAGGTAAGAGAATAACATCCCATCATCTTTGCCATAATCTATTGATGACAGGCAAGATTCCCCCTGTACTCAAGAGGAAGGGAGCACATGAAAGTGTGATTCCCTCGTGTCACATTTGATATAAAATTTACAACATTATTTAATAAATTTCTTCGCCAATGCAATAGTTGCAAGTCAATACATTTAGTCATTCTCAACAACTGTATTCTTGATCCTTTTGAAATGGTTTCACTTTATCTGTGGGTATGCATTCTCCATAAAATCTTTATATTCTCTGCTAAAAATATTACTTTGTTTTAAAAAGCAAAAAAATGTGTAATTTTTATTTGATAGTTCCTGTTATATAGGAAATTCCTTTCTCCTTATGTCAGATCTTATTTGTGGTTTTTACTTTCTAGGAATCTTTATTGAATACTTCTGGACTGGACTTAACTTTCTAGGAATCTTTATTGAATACTTCTGGACTGGACTTAGTTTTGAAAGATATCAGGAGAGGATCAAGATGGCAGAGGAGAGGAGGTTACTTTCCAAGCTGCTTTGTGGTGCGAGACCAGGACATGTATAAATATCTTCTCTTCATGGTGGGTGAAAAAGTTATTCTTTGGTTTTGTCTTTTTTGTTATTGTTGCTGTTATTTATGTTGTATTTCTCCTATTTTCCTTGATTTTCTTAGTCTCTTTTCTTTTGCTCACAGCCAAATTTTTTCTCTCTTCCTTTAAGTCTTTACTTCTACTCTCTCTTATTCTCCCTGTCAATTACCACATTCTATATACTATACAGAGCAAAAATCAAGCCTTAGGTTTGATTATGAAATGTAAACATTCAATGATAAACAAAGGTGTAAAGCATTAGCAACTACAAAGCCTGCACTAAAAAACATACTCAAGAAAATATTTCATGAAAAACAAAATTGAAAACCAGCAAAGGGAGAAAATACACTAGAAGAATAATTTAACACAGCAGAAACTAATTTAAATTAAGAAGCAGAAATAAAATGACAAGGAATAAAACTATTTCTCATTAATGATATTGAATGTAAATGGCCTAATATCAGCAACCAAAAGACATAGACTGACAGATTGAATTAGAAAACAAGACCCATGAATATGCTGTTTCCAAGAGACTCACCTCTTAGAAAAAGACAACCACAGACTGAAGGAAAAAGAATGGGAAAATACATTCCATTCATACAGATCTTGGATACAAGCAAGTTTTTCTATACTCATAGTATATGAACCAAAGTTGATCAGAAAGGAAAAATAAGGTCATTTCATATTGCATAAGGGAATTTTGCAACAAGAATAAATAACTACTATAAGTATTTATGCCCCAAACAATGGAGCAGCTGTATACATCAAACAAACCCTTTTTAACTTCCAGAAATAAATAGACACAATACATTAACACTGAGTGACATTAGTATGCCTCTCTCATCACTGGATTTACCATCAAATAAAAAGCTAAACAAACAAACAAAAAACAAACTACAGAACTAAAAATACTATTAATAATACAGACTTAACAGACACATATAGAATACTTCATCTATCAGTGATTGAATATATTTTGTTCTCAACAACAAAGGGATCATTTTCTAAAAGAGACAACATCTTAAGCCAGAAAGAAATTCTTAGCAAATACAAAAATGAAGAGATGATACCTTGCTTTCTATCAAATTATAATGGAATGAATTTAGAAATCAATGATATAATAGAAAGTAGAAGTCACTCTAACATTTGAAGACTAAAACACTACTGAATGATCAATGGATAGCATAAGAAATCAGGGATAAATTAAAAAAAATACTGAGAGGTAAATGAGAATAGGTACACAATATATCACCAACTCTGGAACTCCATGAAGGTGCTAATTAGAGGAAAGTTCATAGCACTGAGCTCATTCATTAAAGGAATAGAAAGTCACCTAATAAATAACCTATAATTACACCTCAAGGCCCTTGACAAAGAAGAACAAATAAAAATTAATATCAGTAGAAGACAGGAAATAATTGAAATCAGAGCCAAAATCAATGAAACTTAAATAAACAAGCAAAATGTTCCAAAAAATAACAAAATAAAAAGTTTAATCTTTGAAAAATTAAGTAAAACTGATAAACCCTTTTCCATGCTAACCAAAAGAATGAGGGGAAAAACTCAAATTTCTAAAATTCATAAAGAAAAAAGGAAATATGACACAGGTATCAATGAAATACAGAGGATAATCAGAAATTATTTTCAAAATTTATACTCAAATAAAATAGAAAATCTAGAAGACATCGACAGATTTCCAGAGACATATGACCTACCCAAATTGAATCAGGAGGACATAGAAAATTTAAACAAATCAATTTCAAGCAATGGAAAAAGCCTATAAACAATGAAAAGCCTAGGGCTAGATTGATACTCAGCCGAGTTCTACTAGATTTTCAAAGAAATAAAACCAAACCTCCTCAAACTATCCCATGAAATAGAAAAGTAGAGAATCTTTCAAAACTCACTCTATAAAGGTAGTATCACCCTAATACCATAACCAGACAAAGACACACCAAGGAAATAAAACATCAGACCAATATCCCTGATGAACATAAATACAAAAATTCTTAATAAAATAACAGAAAATTGAATAAAAACATATTAAAAAGATAGTGCATCATAATCAAGTAAAGTTCATCCCAGGGATGCAAGATTGATGCAATCTACAAAAATCAATAAATGTAATTCACTACATCAATAGACTTCAAACAAGAATCATATGATGCAGAAAAAGCATTTGACAAAATTCAGCATCCATTCATGCTCAAAACTCGAAAAAAATAGGGATAGTAGGAACATACCTCAACAATGTAAAAACTATATATTTAAAACCAAGGCCAACATCATTCTAAACAGAGAAAAATTGAAAGATGGAATAAGACAGAGATGCCTCTTTCACCACTTCTACTCAACATATTCCTTAAAATTCTATTCAGAGCAATAAGGCAAAATAAATAAATTAAAAGGATATGAATAGGAAAAGAAGAGTTCAACTATATATATTTGCCAATGACTTAATCTTATATTGAGCAGACCCAAAAACTCCTATCAGAAAATTTCTAGAACTCATAAAAAATTTCAGAAAAGTAGCAGGATATGTAATTAGCACCCATAAATCTATTGTGTTCCTGTACACCAATGATGAATCAGGTGAAAGATCTCTACAATGAAAACTGAAGAATATTAAAGAAAAAAATTGAAGAAGACCTTAGAAGATGGAAAGATCTCCCATGTTCTTGGATAGGCAGAATTAATATTGTCAAAATCGCCATATCTCCAAAAGTGCTATACAGATTTAATGAAAATACTATTAAAATTCCAATGATGTGCTTCATAGAAATAGAAAAGGCAATTGTGAAATTCATTTGGAAAGATAAGAGTCCCTTAATAGTCAAAGCAATCATTAGAGAGAGGAGTAAAGCATCACCATACCAGACCTTAAATTATACTACAGAGCTATCATAACAAAAGCAGCATGGTATTGGTACAAAAACAGGCAGGAAGCCCATTGGAATAGAATAGAAGAAGCAGAGATAAACCCACATAAGTGCAGTTATTTAATACCAGAAAAGGGCACTGTAAACATATATTGGAGGAAAGATAGCCTCTTCAACAAATGGTGCTAGCAAAACTGAAAATCCATATGTAGAAGAATGAAATTGAAGCTCTATTTCTTTCTCTGTGCAAAACTCAAAGTGGATCAAAGATTTGGACATTAAATGAGAAATTCAACACATGCTATAAGAAAATATAAGCCCCATGCCCTATCATGTTGGCTTAGGATCCGACTTCCTCAATAAGACTCCTAAAGCATAAGAAGTAAAATCAACAATCAATAAGTGGGATGGAATCAATTTAAACTGCTTTCTCACAGCAAAGGTATCAGTCAAGTACAAGAAGACAGAGCCTAAAGAATGGAAGAAAATCTTTAGTACCTGCACCTCAAACAGAGCATTCATCTCCAGGATATATAAAGAACTCAAAAAAACTACCTCCCCTAAAAAAATAGCCCAATCAATAATTGGGCAAAGGAACTAAACAAATATTTCTCATAAAAAGAATTATGAATAATCAACAAATGTATGAAAAAATGTCCGACATCTCTAGCAATTATAGAAATGAAAATTAAAACATACACTGAAAATTTATCTCACTGACAACAATCAAGAATGCATGTAGTAATAAAAGTTGGCAAGGATGTGGAGAAAAGGTACACTTATACATGCTGATGGGACTGTAAATTGGTGCAACTGCTATGCAAAGCAGTATGGAGATTCCTCAGAAATCTTGGAATGGAATTACTGTTTGACCTAGTTATTACACTCCTCAGTTTATACCCAAAGAACTTAAAATCAGGATACTATAGTGAGGCAGCCAAATCAATATTCATAGCAGCTCAATTCACAGTAGTTAAGCTATGGAGCCAAACTAAGTGTCAATCAACAGATGAATGGATAAAGAAAATGTGGTCTACATACACAATGGAATATTAGTCATATAAAAGAAAAACTTTATAATATTTGCCTGTAAATGGATGAAACTGGAGACTGTTATATTAGGAAAATTGGCCATTCCCCAAAACCAAAGGTCCAATGTTGTTTCTGATATTTGGATGTTAAAACACAGTAAGGAATGGGTGAGAATTAAAAGTTCAGTAGATTAGACAAGTGGAATAAAGTGAAGGGACTGGGAACAGGAATAGGAAAGACAATGGAATGAATCTGATTTAATTCTCTTATGTACATATATAAATACACTACAGTGTATCTGCACATCATTTACAACCACAAGACTGGAGTCTTAATTAAGATAAGATGTACTCCATGTTTGTATAATTATGTCAAAATATACTCTCAAAAATGTAATCATGGTTTCATACCACATACGAAACAGTTTCTCCACCAGGACTGACTTAACTATCAGGCTCAGGTGTCATGGTGCCTAGAGCCCACAATATTATGAGAGTCCTTGGTAATGATTTTATATCAACTTTTTTAATCAAATGAAGAAAATGGGTATAATAATACTAATAATTATGAGTATATAACAATGGATATAGCCACACTTATATTAGTCTTCATAATAGTCATCAAACATAATTATTTATTTGTGTGTGTGTGTGTGTGTGTGTGTGTGTGTTGCTGGGGGTTGAACTAAGGGCCTTGTGCATGTGAGGCAAGCACACTACCAACTGAGCTATATCCCCAATCCTGTTAATTTGTTTTATTGGAAAAGGGTCCCTGAAATACAAAATGACTAGAATTCAAGACTGTTGAGGGCCACAGCCCAGTCGGGATGACGCATGGCATTTTTGCCAGAAGTAGTGGTTGAGAGGTGATGCCAGCGAGTTCTCCCGGAGTTCCTGTTGAGTTCTGGTTGAGCTCTCGCGGGGATTCCTGAAGAGTTCCCATTGGTTGGGGAAGTGACGGAGGAGGGATTTCCGGTTGTTGGTTCCTGAAGGAGCTGCTTGGGTGGCGTTCAGGAGAGTTCCCCGGGGAACGTGTGTGGATTTCAGAAATAAAGTTTGTTCCTGCTTCAGTGGCTCGTGATTTGTTCCCAGCCAGACTGTGGCACAAGACAGTTATTTTTTTTTTTTAATTTTTATTGTTGGTTGTTCAAAACATTACATAGTTCTTGACATATCATATTTCACACTTTGATTCAAGTGGGTTATGAACTCCCATTTTTACCCCATATACAGATTGCAGAATCACATCGGTTACACATCCACTGATTTACATATTGCCATACTAGTGTCTGTTGTATTCTGCTGCCTTTCCTGTCCTCTACTATCCCCCCTCCCCTCCCCTCCCCTCTCCTCTTCTCTCTCTGCCCCATCTACTGTAATTCATTTCAATACTAGTGCTTCATATAGTGCTTCACTTCACAGAAAACTGCCCCCACCCCTTGGTATTTGCAAGTCCACTAGGTTTAACTATTTTTAAATCTCCTTCTCTTTCTTGATGAAGGACACTGTGTTTCAGCATCAAGAAGGACCTACAGATCTGTTTTTCTGTCCCTCCTTGCCTGCTCATTCCTTTCACTGTGTATGAAGGCTGACCCTGCCTTTCTTCCCCAGCATTACTGGCTTTAGTCTTATGTCCGTGATTACTTACTTCTTCTCAAATCAGTTTTATTAGTTACTGTCTTCTTGATTTTTTTCAAGTGTGGCTGTGTGATCTACAGTAGATTTCAAATCTCATTTATCATTTCTTGAAAATAAAATAAAATGTGAATCAGTGTGTACTTGCTCACTTCAACTTAATGGCCAGTAATCCCCTTTATTCTTATAATGTGTTTTACAAAATAGCATTAGAATAGTATTAAAAATCATCATTTTAAAACCTGTAAGGGACTACTAAATAACAAAAGTAAATGACTAAATACAGGAAAGGATAGAAGTATGATTTTTAAAAATATTTTACATTAATCAGAAAATGTCTATGGCAACTCCTGTTAAATGTATTTATTTTAACTGCCTACTATGTGCAGTGAACTGTTTTGAAACCTATAAATACCATATGAAGAAACATTTATATTTTAGTAGGTTGAGGATGGTAGTATATTTTTAAAAATATCTAAATAGTAAGGTTCATGGTGTTAAGTCTTAGAAAAAATGATATCATAGAAGAAATATTTATAGATGTATAGATTTTGTTTATGTTCTTTCATCTAACTCATTAATAGGAGAGTTAGTATTTTACCAACTGTCATTGCTTTAGAAAAATTGCTCACAAAATGACTTGCATTCAATTTCATGTATTAATATTTAAATCTTATTACTAAATTATTCTCTAGTATTAATTATATAGAAATTATTGGGAAGATTGAAAAGGGGTATTACAATTTATGGTAAGTATTTAAATACATATTATGATGAAAGTATTATGAAATAGTTTATCTGCAAGTTCCTTCTAAGAAAGATCACAGATAATCTTGAAACAATATATAATAATGATGAGTATATAACATTTTCCCTGATAGAACTACAGCTATTTAAAAAGTGTTTAATTATTATGTTCATTGTTCATTTCCATAAGTCAATCTACCTGTGATTTGTGGTTATAGATTGAGGTAAAACTTGCATTTTCGAATACCCATCACTTTTTTTTTGTAATAAATATTAGCCAATCGGGGTTTTTGACACCTAAGTCATCAGAAACTTTCACTGATTCCTTCTCAAAACTTTAATAATATACCTCAATAACCTTAGACTCTCCTTCCTTACCCAGCTGTCAGTTTAAAATGCCTAAGGCTAAAATAATATTTCTTGCCTATAGCAACCCCATGCTGCCTGCCCCAACTTGAACTACCCAACTTTCCCCATCTCTCAAATATTCCATAGATTCTATCATATTGTACTTTACTTTTAAAGTTAAATTTAAACTCCAGGTTAAGGTCATTGTTGATGTTTTTAGTTTTGCATTTTCTTTGCTTTTCTTCTTTTTTTTTAATATATAGAAGCCAATAGTCAAATGTAAAATGGATTTTTTTTTCTTCTATGCAACTTCATCACTATTACCTCTACTGAAGAATTATTTAATGGCTATATGACTGATGTGCTGTGTCTTATCCCTTACTCCCTGTAGAAGCATAAGTCCCACAAATCTCAGTTACCTTTAGTTTTAGATCTGTTATAGTCCCATTGAAATACAGTGAGTAGCACAACTCTGACAGATAAGACATTTTAATGCCTTTTTTGCCATCTGATTTAGTTATTAAATTTTGTATCTTAGAAGTGATTTATAAAGTACTACCTGTGCTAAAATAACTTATAAAATCTGTCTGATATTGATAGCATCACTTTAGTATTTAAAAATAATAAAAATGATTGTCCTGATTAAATTATTTAGGAAATGCTCTCAGTATTGTTAGGGGAGTTATAGAAGCTATGTTGTGCCATTTATTTAGCACAGTTCTAATTTGCTGTGGGATTGGTTGTTTGAAAAACAATGAAGCCTGCTGACTTTAAATTTCTGTATGAGAAAAAGGCAAATGTCAAAATGAGTAAAATAAATAGTAGATCCCAATGTACTAGTTGTTGTTCTCACTACTTTTGAGAAGCTCAGGCATCTTTCTGTAAGCTCCCCATATGTCCCCATGGACTAAATGGAGGAAACACTTCACTGTATTTAATCCACAAAGTTGGAGTGTGTCAAAATACTCCTGTACTATTTCTTCTGAGTTTGAAGAGTAAGAACTCATTTAAGGTTCATTTCATTCCTCACCCAAACTAATTAGAAGGAATATCAATATTGCCGCAGTCTGGCTGGGCACAAATGCCGCAGTCTGGCTGGGCACACAATCACGAGCCACCACACAGCTTGTAGATTCAAACAGCAACTCTTTGTTCCCGAACTCACACCAGCCGTCTACAATCACATTCTGGGGAAATCCACGTTCTCTTCCCAAATCCACCTCCACTGGGCTTCTATCTCCAAAATATACTGTCTAAATCCCGTGAGAACTCAAGGGGAACTCAGGCAGCAGGATACGCCCTATTCCCAGCAGGAATACACTTAAACCTTAAACCTGGAACCTAAACTGGGAACGCCCTAAACACGATTATCTTAAAACCGGGAACACCCTAATCTGCCTTGGTCCTTGAGCAAGGTCACGTACATTCAATGTCACTGCAACATGGGGTACGCTGGCAAGGAAATTGTCATACCTACTTGGCTAATGGCTCCCAGCACAATATAATCAATTTGTAATTATACGGTTGTGAATTATCCAATTGATTAATTACCAAAATAACAGAATCAATTTTTTTAAAATTCAACTCAGTTTGCACCTATATTATCCTGGTAGAATCTACCCATACCTCATCAATGTTTTCTAAGTGAACACTTTTGAACAAATTTAAAAATTTGTGGTAGCTAATAGATTCTCCTATATCCTGCATGCAAGTCTTAGAATTTAATAATTTAGTATCTTCCATGTGCAAACATATGTCAAATGTTGAATAAGAAACAATTGCAAATCAGTCTAATTAATGATATAAGTCTCACCTACTAAAAATAAAGAATTACTTTTATGTGTTTTATATTCAAACTAAAATTATCAAGATTTATGGTGCAGTCTATAGAAGCATTCAGCAAAGGAAGGATTGGATTAGGTTGAGACAGCTGTCAGGGGTTTTCTATAAATGAGGAATGAATGAACAGGAAACATTTCCCATATAAATTCATTTATTTAACTGACATCTATTGATTATGTCATCTGTTGAGCACAGGAATGACATAATCTAATTTATATTTGGCATCTTTGTTGGAGACCAGTACAGAGGTATAAAAGTAATTGAAAGCAGATGATTATTGAAACAATGTTATGAGTTTTGCACTAATCTAATAGAATGATGATAATGGCTTACCTCAGTGGTAGCAGCAAAGTTATGAGGATTTTGCACTAATCTAAAAGAATGATGATAATGGCTTACCTCAGTGGTATCAGCAGAAGTGGGAAATGTTAATGGAATTGAGAAAGGTAGACTTAACAGAATTGTGTAGCAGATTGGATATGGGGCATGAATAGATTAATCATAGTTTATTGTCAAAATTTGAATAATCATAAGATAGAAGATACATATATAATCTGAAAACATAATAATTATGTATCAATTTTATGCTATATATCTATTGGATTTTAATTAATGGAATTATTGTTTCCCTTGAAAAATTACTTACACGAATATTCTACTGTAGCACAACAAATTACCACAAAGTTAGCAGTTTATACAAATGTATTACCTGATATTTGGGTCAGAGGTCTGAGTATAGCTTAACTGAGTTCTTTGCTCAGGATATCACTACTCTGAAATTGAGTTCTCTGTGAAGGCCAAACTGTCATCTGAGACTATAATCACCATAAAGTGCAGTGGTTGTTGACAAAATTTATTTACTTATGTCTGACTAAGACTGACTAAGGTCAGTCTTGCCTGCTGTAAGCTAGGAAGCACTTTCAGCTCCTTGAAGCTCCTCTGTTTCCTGAGAAAGTATTTTATTCACAAAATTTCTGTTAAGATTACAAAGGAATAGCATTTTTACTTTACTATATTAATAATATCATTTCCATTTGTCTTGCAAAGGAAACGTGATTCTATTTCCCAATGGAAGAATAAGAACCACACCATAATCACGTAACATTGAAGCTATCAGAATCCATGCAGGAAGGGAAAGGGTGATATAAACCAGTAAACAATTGCTCCAGATATCAATTAAGTGAAAGGTCCTATGGAAAAGGGCCATTTTAGTTAGGTGTGGTGACCCATGTCTGTAATCCTAACTATCAGGGAGCCTGAGGCAAGAGAACCACAACTTTGAGATCAGTCTCTGCAATTGAGTAAGACCCTGGCTCAAAATTTAAAAATAAACAGATAAAAAAAGGTTGGAGATGTAGCTCAATAATAAAGCACCCCTGGGTGTAGTTCCCAGTATTGGGTGGGATAGGGGGAAGCTACTTCTGTGAGTCTCTGATGAATGGGATTGGATTGCACAGGGATATGTTGCGAAAAATTGCCTTTGAAGAAACAAGATCTTAAAGGAAAAGAGGTTTTAGTTATTAACATAATGTATATCACAAAGTGAAGTATAGTAAACACAAGGAAAGAGCTGGCAAACATATAGTAATTATTTCTGAATAAATATCAAAATATAATTGTATAAATATACAATGTTTTGAATATATAATAAATAATGGCAGATTTAAACTTTCATCCGTGTATTAGCATTGTGGTTTATAATTTATGCAGTAACTGAACTATCTTTACCTTAGCTTTTATTATTAAAAATAATAGAAAGAAGAGAAAAGAATGAAACTGAAATGGCTAAATCCATTCCTATTTCAACAGATGCTGCCACCCATAGGGGCATTTGGAAATCTCAGGGTTGCATGCTTGCTCCAATTATCTGCTTAGAAAAGTAGTATTTGAGTGGGAATTCTCCAGATTTACTAGATTTATTAATATTATTGTTGTGGGGAAGTTTGCTCAGAAAACACACCAAGTCCCAGTTTTGTCCAAATTGAAGAGTCTTTATTTAGCAGGCCATCCAGTGACTGCTCCCCACAGGATCCCCCCCCCCCCCCCCCCACCAGGATCCATAACTATCTCTGCAAGGAACAGCCCCAAGCCTGAGAATTTAAGGTATTTAAAGGCAAAAATTACATCCCAGTTGACATAGCTGTAACCAAGCAGGTATAGAAGCTGGATTGGGCAGTCACCGAGAAAATACAAAGGGTACATTGGTATTTCCCATAGGACTTTCCAGGTTGGCATAGCACCAAGCAAGGAGAAGGGAAGTGGATCAAAATGACCCTAATTTAGTACAAGTTAGAGAATGGTTACTAATGTCTAGACAATCAATTTCTGACAAGTTACATTGCCCAAGAAAAATGGAAACCAGTGAACAATTTTACATTGCATAAGAATTGCTATCTTGTGTTGCCAAGTATGCTATGCTAGGTAACCATTCATGGGACAGAGGTGGGGTTTTTCCATAGGAGAAGCATTTCTTACATGACATATAGTCTGAGAGTAAAATGCAGTCTGTTTGGTCATTGCCCATTTAGCCTGGCCCATAACATTATCAAGTAGGTTTAAAAAAAAGAAAATAATTGTTTCTAATTAATTGGGAATAAAATCAGGAATTTTATACTTTGATCATAATGATTTATTACTTTTTAAGAACATAGATCGTAGTTCAATTTTGGCATCAAAAGTCTAATTCTTCATGTGAACTTTAATTAACTTATAATACTGAAGTATTTATTAACTGATATCAAATCTACAAGTTAGAAATCATATTGTGTGATTTAGAAATGGTGTTTTTTCATTGTTTTGATTTTCTTAAACTGTTTTATTTTTTTCAGAATACTCTTAAATCATAGAAAAATGATTCAGCATGAGAGTTCCCACATTTTCATATCATGTTTCTTTTATTATTAACATCATATTTTGATATATTTATCATAAAGAACAAATATTAATATTATAAACTAAAATTATACTTTATTTTACTTTGTCTTATTTTTCAACTTACCTTATCTTTTCAGCTAATGTTCTTTCTTTCTTTTTTGTATTCCAGGATCCCAAGTTACCATATTACCTTTTATCATCATGTTTCCTTAGGCAATTCTGACTTTGACAGTTGTCAGACTTTCCTTTTTCAAAGATTTCCTTTAGAGTTGAGGACAACTTGTAAGGCATTTTGTAACGCCTCTTTGCTAAAATATCTAATTTTTTCTCATGATCAGTCTGAAGTTATGGAGTTTGGGGAGGAAAACCACAGAGATAAGGTGAAAAGGATCATCAACTAACATTAAATGTACAAATGAATGATTTATCATGTTTATCACTGTGGTTATTAACTTTGGACACATAGTTGAGGTAGTTCTTTTATTTTCTTCAGCCCTTTCTATTATAAAATTACTCTTTTCTCCCTTTCCATAATATACTCCTCATAAAGTAGTAATTTTGCATACCCCAAAGTTAAGTTGTAGGAAATTATGTTCACCCCCTTGAAGTTAAAGTATCTACATGAATTATATGGAATTTCTGAGTATCAGACATTGGCTCTTCTTTCCCATTTTTTTATTTATTTAATAGTTTCTTACATCAGTATAAAGTCTTGTACATTTCTTTAAAGTTTTGGGTTCTAACCCAATATTTCTTTATATTTGTTTTGCCACCTTTGGACATTGAAAGCTGTTTCATTTGTTCCTGGGTATTTCGTGTGTGTGTGTGTGTGTGTGTTTCTGCCACTATGAGGTGCTCAGGGAAACTTTGTCTACTTTATTCATTTCTTATTTTAATTTTAGAATCAGTTATGTCTCTTAGAAACTCTAGTTACTTTCTTGGAAAATGGCATTAGAAAACAGAACTTGATTATAAGTGTACTGTTAGCTATTCTAATGTCTTTTGCATCTAAAAAATCTGATCTGACCAATAAAGGGAATGCACATATAAGTGTAGTAAACCACAATTATAAATGTATAAATATTTATATCATACCCATTTGCATTATATCAAAGTAAGCATGAGTTCATATTAGTTTTTCCAAAATAAGCTATTACTGCATGTATAATTCTAACCTTGTCTGCATTGCTTACTTGCAACCTCCCATTCCAACAACAGAAACTTGGGTCCCAATATCTGAAAACAGTTTACTTAGGTGTTCAGTTCAAATATACAAAAATAGTGGTTTCAAAATGTTCACCCTCACTCAATGGGAAACAATTTTATTAACTAAAATAAAGCACAGTTTCTTTCTTTTTCATGGAGTTCTAAAAATCCTTCATTTCAAGTTATTCAAGACAATAACATTTTATTTTACTCTTTTCAGTGACATTACTTGATAAATGTGTGATAATTAAATTGTTATGTCAATTTCTGTATTACATCCTGGGATTCTTTAAATTACTAAATACATTTCTAAACTTGCACACATGAATAACATTTTAATTGGCATAATCAAAGCTCGCTATTTGTGTTCTGTATATTGACCAAAGGATAGTGACATTTATCCATTATTATGTTATATGGTATAGTCTCACTAAAAATAGTTAAAAATCCTGTGCTTTACCTGTTAATTCTCTACCCTAGACTCGTGACATCCACTGACCAATTATCACTATCTGCATGGTTATCCTCTTCCTGTGTGTCTCATAGACAGAATAAAATATAAGTATTTTTTAACTGCATTTTTTCACTAGCAAAATACATTTAAAATCTACTCATGACAATAGTTTATTCCTATATTATTACTCAGAACGTTTTCATTTTAGAGATGTATCTCAGTTTATTTATCTTATTCTCTGCTGAAGGACATTTTGGTTGCTTACAGTTTGAGGAATAATAAAGATGTTATCAATATTCATATATAAGTTTTGTGTATTTTCAAATCACTTAAATATATATCAAAAGCATCATCATTACATTATATGCTAAGATTATGTTCAATTTGCAAAACACTTACCTTATTAAGTCTGGTTACCTGGTTAATATACTGATGAACTCTCCTCCAAAGTGGCTGTACCATTTTGCATTTCCACTAAATTAAATAAAAGTATGTTGTCCCACGTCTTCAACCATATTTATCATCAGTTTTAGAATGTAGTTATTTTTAAAAGTGGTTTAGTGCTATTTCACATGTTGTAATTTGTACTTCTTTAATGACATGCAATGTTGATCATCTTTTGTTATAGTTTATTAAAACTCTTGTGTTAATGCAGGGGGTGAAATAATGAGACTAGAGTCTTAACCCAATCAAGAGATTAATTAATTTGATGAATTAATAATTTGAATACATTACTGGTTGATATCTGTAGGCAGATACATTCTGGTTGGAGAAAATAGGTCACTGGGGACATACCCTAGGAAATATGCATATTGTCTTTGGCGCTTTGAGCTTTCTCTCTACCTCTAGGCCATCATGATCTGGGCAGCTTTCCTCTGCCTCATGTTTACACCCTGATGTTCTGACTCACCTGAAGCCCAGAGCAATTGAACTGGACAACTATGGATTGAACCTCTGAAATTGTGAGCCCAAATAAACTTTTCCTCTTCTAAGTTTATCTTTTGTCAGGTATTAGGGTCACAGCAAGAAACATCTGAATAGTTCATCTTTCATATGCTTATTTTCTATTTATATATATTCATTGAAGATATGTCTGATCACATCTTTTCCTTGTTATACATTTGAGTATTTTTTACTTGTTAGTTTTTAAAGGTTATTTGTATATTTTTGATATATGTCCTAGTCAGATGAGTTGTTTTGTATACATTTTCTGTCAGATTATGGCTTTGCTTTATTCCCTTAACTGAATCCTTTGTGAAACAAATGCACTTAATCTGTTTTTGCTTTGCTGGGGATCAAAGTTGGGACTTTGTGCATGCTAGGCAAATGCTTTACCACTTAGCTATGTCCTTAGGCCGAAAAGTACTTACTTATATGGAATCCAACTTAACTTTCTTTCTTTCATAGTCCATAAATTTGGCTGTGTTTCTAAAACTCAGCAATGTTACAATAAATGATATATTTTAAAGTTTAATCTCCAAATGATTTATTATGATATTTAGAAAAAAAATGACTTTATATTGACATTTTGTCCTTTGATCTAAATCAACTATTACTGCTTTTAGTTCCAGGAGTTGCTCAATGGTCTTTGTGATAGCCTACCTAGACCATTATAGACTGGACTGTCTCCTCCAAAATTTGTACGCTGAAGTTGGTCCTGTTTCTCAGAATGTTACTGCATTCGGAATAGAAACTTTACAGAGGTCATTAATTCAAAGTGAGGTCATTGGGATGGCTTCTAATCCAATAGGACTGGTATCTTTATGGAAAGAGGAAATTTAGGTATTGACAGATTCAGAGGGAAGACTGTAAAGAGATGTAGAGGAGAGATGATCCTCTAGAGCCAAAAGAGGCCTCAGAAGAAATCATTCATGCCTACATCTTGATCTTGGACTTGTGGCCTTCAGAATAGTAAGAAAATAATAATCTGTCATTTAAATCACATAGTTTGTGGTATTTTGTTATGGAATTTCTAGCAAACAAATATATAAACAATCCTGCTATTTGTAGCTAACAATCTTTTAATATCTTCTTTGCCAATATTTATGATTTTTTTCTTATGTCTTTGCACTATGTAGGGCTTTCAGTATAATATTTAATACTGATGGTATGTGAGAGTATTTTCCATGACATTTTCTAAAATTTTAATGAAAATCACTCTATCTCAAGTATACAATTAAATATGATGTTAGCTGTAAGTTTTTTGTTAATGATTTTCCCAAGTTGAAGAAATCACTTTTATTCCAAATTAGCTGAAATTTTTCATCACAAATGGATGTTAAATTTTGCCAGAGGTTTTTGGCATCAATCAATAAGATCATATGGGTTTTCGCCCATTAATCTGTTGATATGTTGGATTACACTAATTTGCCAACCTTGCATATAGGAAATAAATCCCCACTTGGAATTGATTATTTTTAACATGATAAAGAAAATATATATTTGGAAAACTTCAGAAAAATGTAAAATATATTTTTTACTGTGAACTTTTTATTTTATACTGGAATTTAGCTTTGTGCCCCTTACCGCTGAGTGGCATAAGGAGTCCTTTTATGCATTTTTTATTTTGTGATAGGTCTCATTAATTTTCTGAGGATTTCATTAAATTTCTGAGGCTGGCCTCAAATTTGCAATACTCCTGCCTCAGTCACTCTAGTCACTGGCATTACAGGCATGTGCCACAACACCTGACCTATTGTAATTTCAAAGTATAACTTTATTATATTTTATGTTAAGTACCTCATTAAATGCATACTTGTTATAAATCTAAAAATACTTGGGCTGGGGATGTGGCTCAAGTGGTAGTGCGCTCGCCTGGCATGCATGCGGCCCGGGTTTGATCCTCAACACCACATACAAACAAAAATGTTGTGTCCGCCGAAAACTAAAAAATAAATATTAAAAAATTTCTCTCTCTATCTCTCCTCTATCTCTCTTCCTCTCTTTAAAAAAATAAAATAAAAAAAAAATAAAAATACTATTACCCCCAAAATGATACCATTACTGCAGCTACATTTGATTATAACCATTTATAATCACAATGTTGTTTTTAAATAATACATTCTATACAGTTTGCATGAAAAAAGACTAGAAGAGGAGAATTTTATAAATACTTGCTTTCCCTATATGCTGTTTACCCCCATATAGAAGCACTTATTTGCTTCCATTTTAGTTACTTTAAATATATATTTTTTTGTTTTGTTTGTGTTTCCATTTTTATCCTTTTCTTTGGAAGTAAAATATAATAGAATATCTCATATAACTCTCATTTTTTCTTGCTTTGATAATATTTACAATGTCTTTCCTGGATTTATCAAGAAATATACAATTCCCTATTGTTAGAGCCATTCAAACTAACAGTAGGAATTCTTAGTGTTGATGAAAGTATTGATCATACAAACATTAAAATTATGTCTCCTGTAGCAAATGTCAATAAAGGAGTTCTACATTAATCAGGAAATCCATGGTGCTTGTCAATAAAAAGGCAACATCTGAAAGGATGATGTTGTTGGAAGACCTGGTGGCTGTGGACCAGAAGCCAAGTAACTCAGCAAGTGAACTGTTTATTTGACTTCAGGCTGCTCTCCAATTATATATGAAGAAATACAGAATAAAACTAAAATATAATAAGCTATGTGTTGTTCATTCACTAGTGTTTTTTTTTTCCAAGAGTAAAGTCAAGGTTACTATAGCCATCTCCATTACTTATTCAATATCTAAAACACTTACTTATTCAATATCTGTTTGCTACCGAGATTCAATGAACTGTTCCAAGTAGGCAGAATACTTATGATAAACAAAAGTTTTAATATTTTTTTAAATAAATCTTCTGCTTTTTCCCAAATCCTATTTATTACTATTTATTAAAGTATACATTTTTGCAGTTTACATCTATAATCTGTGTACTTAGTTTGCCCAAAATTATTTTAGATATATGGCTCAATTAAAGTGTTTATATAATAAGACACCCAATTTCAGGTATTTAAAAGAAGACTTTCATGTCAAAAAAACCTACTTTTTAATAAATAATTGTATTTCAAAACATCAATCAACTTATTTATTCATTTGTAGTACATATAAAATATGAGAATTGATTTTTTAAAAATGTTGGCATTTTTTTGGAAATACTTTGCTTAATTTGTAGGTCAGATAAAAAGCATCTTTATGAATCAAAATGTCCCAAATGTAATAGAAAAAATTTTCTAATAGTGGTTTTTTACTAATGGAAGGTGTTTCATCAGTGCTTGGTAAAAAAGGAGATAGTAACAACAACAACAAAAAAGTAACAAGAATAGTGGTAAGAAAATATTTTCTTTAGTTTATCTAGAATCTCTGAGTCTAAAATTGAAATCATTAGTGGGATTGATTTTAGTGTACTTTATATTTTTTCTATAACCAATAACAATATTTACCAATTATTAAAATTTGGAATTTCCAACAAGAATTTAAAAAACAGCTATAAGTTCACTTTTTCTAAAAATCTTCTTTTAGTTATGCAGGATTGATCTTTGCTTGCCTCTTAAGTGCTGTAGGTAATGATTACCTGAGCACAGTATAAGGTAATATTCTTTCTTTCAGATGTCAGACAACCATAAATGGGAGTGAAATAATGTTTTTGAATTATTGTTATTACATAAACAAAAATGCCAACGTAGAACAGAAAATGAAAAACTGTATTCTGCTAATATAGTGTTCTAAAAAATTTTTCAGTACAATAATACATTTGTAAACAAATATCATAATTTGTTGTAAACAAAGGAAAGCAAAATTAAAGTCCATGAACCAATAACTTCTACACAGCACACTGCATAGATTTATAAGACTTAAGGCTATTATAACTTAGAAAAAGGTCATTTGATATGTTCAGAACAATCTCTTATGATTTTTTTCAATATATATATATATATATACATATATATATATATATATATATATATATATATATAGTTGTAATGGACACAGTACCTTTGTTTTATTTGTTTTATTTGTTTATTTTTATGTGGTGCTGAGGATCCAACCTAGTGCCTTACCTATGCTAGGCTAGCACTGTACCACTGAGCCACAACCCAGCCCTCTTATGATTTGTTGTTGTTGTTCTCGTTCCAAACAGATGCTTTGTAGTTTAACAATGACACATTATAGATGACTACATTTTTTTAAAAAATGGAAACATTTTTTAACTAGCCAGTGATATTAATTTAGAAAAATACTTATTTTGATCAGAATGTATAACATATAAGTTTACATTTTTGTAATATTTAGCATATAATAAATATAGCCTTCAAAAAGGTCCCAGTGTTTTATATTCTGTTAGAAATTACTGTGAGTATATTCTTATAAAGTGTTCAGACATAAGGAATCCAAGTAGATTCTACTTTTTAAAGAAATTACTCTAATACTAGGAATGTTCATGTAATAATATATATAAATATATGCATATATATGAATAACATAATAGTCTAATTTACTTGATTTATTTTTACATTAAACATGAACTTTCGAAGATTTTGATGGTCTTTGCGTGCCAAAACAACAATGGAAAAAAAAATCAATGTCATTAGAAAACATTTTAAGACTTTAAATCATAACTGTTTTGTATTAATAAATATGGCAAAAAGTTAAATATTGGTGTATTGGAAGACAATGACAGCGAAGTAAATGGAAACAACGTGTGTTTCTTTCTATTTTTTAAATTTATATTATCAAGTACAGGGGATTGAAACCTGGGCTTCACACCTGCTAGGCAAGGACTCTACCACTATGCTATATTCCCATCCCTCCTTAACCTTATATTGAGACAGGTTCTGGTGTTATTGGCCTGAAAATTGTGAACAGGACTCCTGCCTCAGCCTCTCAAGGTGTTTGGATTTAAGGTGTGCATCACTATACCCAGCTTGAAAACAATATTACAATACAATAAAATTGAAGAAGGAATCATAGTCAAATCATTTGATAAAATTATAAATTATTGTTAATTTTAAGAAGAAAAAGACAAAACTGATAACTTAAAAATGTTGGGGAAAATACTCTGGAAAAAAAAAGCGATTATTTGGGGAGTGCTTTCAGTCTAAATTTTCAGCCTTATTGTGATTAGCCTAGCTAATACAACTGACAATAATTAAGTTTTTAAATATATGTATCCTAGACTTATTAGTCTAGTATTTATCATGCACAAAAACTGACATTAAATCATTTAATACCAGCAAAGTTAGAATAATTCCTATGCTAATTCTCTTTGCTGAAGAGCATAATTTTAATTATTTTTATTTGAAGAATATTTAATTCTAACAATGTTATTCCTGCAACAATTATAATTTATATAAATTTGAAGTTGATTTTATAAAATGATTAATATCACAATCAAATTCAACTATTAGAAGAGTTTTAGTATCTATGTTACTAACATTTATAATTTTGTACAGACTCATTTGGAAACCAAAGAGATTAAATCCTACTGTTTCTGTTTAGAACAATAAATTATATATGTACCAGGATTTTGAGTTATTTATTTTAAATTTTATATAATAAAACTTTTATTCTCGAAACTGAACTTTTGATATATATGTTTTTTACATTCAAATTTAAGAACACCATTTTATCATCCATGTTATTATTTGGCATCTAATAACATGGATGATAATACTGTCTAAGTCCATTAAATGTCATGTATCAGGTCCCTGAGCTTCATATGGCTTATACTATCTGCAATGAATTTCTCTTATTAGGCCTTTAGTGTGCCAGGAATTTCTTGATTACTTGGTTGAATACAATATTGTGAACCAATGTTACACTGTGGGATAACAAAGTGATCTAGATCTCTTGGTGTTATAAAATGATGGAGATCAGAAGAAGTAATATATCCCTGGGGCAAAACTATAAATGTATATTTTGCTTGTGCAATGTAAACATAATCTATTTCTAATTCTCTTCTAGGATGTCAATAAATAATGAAAATGAACACAGTCACCAAATCATTTCCAAATAACCACACCCAAGACCATAACATTCTTTTCTTAAAAACAACAACAACAACAAAAAAAAAAACCTTACATATCTAACATTGGGTAATTAGTAATTGGGTCTAGCATCTGTTGAGTTGGTAACAGCCTTGAGAACTCCATGTTCCTTTTTGTTTCTGCAGTGGTTAGACTGGTAAAATAAATGGAGATAGAATGAAGACCATTGACTTTGCATCCTCAAAATTTTTATTAATTCATGTCATGTTCTCCAGCGGCATCATCATTTTTCCTTTGCTGCATTGCTAGAGTGTAAATTTCAGTGCCTTTACTTCACCTTCTACACTCTGAAAAATCTTACCTTCAATACCAAGAAATCAGTGTGGTGGTTGTGCCAAATATTAAGTATGGCAATTCCAATTGCACATTTAGGGATTATAAAAATGATCACCTGATGGTTTCATAGTACTTTGGGCAAGATTCCGTTTAATACCTTAGATGTCATAATGATGCTCTAAGTATCTGTGTCCAATAGACCCCCCAAATTTATTTCTTTTGGGCACAACTTATCAAGTAAGTAGACATACATATCTTTGTTGATGGACTGGGTAATCAATATTGGTGCAGATTCCATGGTGCTGTGGCATACGTTCTTCCAGGAGATTTGGTCTCCTTTTGTATAAATAGATTCTAAATTTTAAAAAATGACAGTAATCCAGGAATGGGGCACAAGTTCATATCTTTTTATTAGGATCATTGCTATCAGTCTCCTGGTCCTACCTTCTTATTTCCTTTAAAATTGGACTGACTAGTAACTTCTTTATCTGACCACCTGCTTTGTTCCTTGTAAGACTAGGTTCTATCAGCCATATCCTTAACTAACAGTGAGTCAAAGACACTTGGCTGCCACTCAAACCCTGCCAGTCATTAAGACAACTGGATAATTGTTATCCGATAGCTTCTTGAATTAAAGCATTGCTTATTGTCTTCTCTTGTTTCAAGGTCACATTGTGCACATTGCTGTCAGTGATTCTCATTCAGATTAGTGTTTTAACTTTCAGACTGACTACAGAGGAGAACTAAATCACATTTAAAAAAAATTATATTGGAGCCTCTCTCATCAGTGCATTCCTCATAGTTTTGGTAAATGTGTTCTCATTCAGGCCTTCACATGGAACATAATCATCGGTGGGTTTTATATTACATAATATATCCACTCCACTATGATTTCTTGAACCTACTATTTCCTTACGTTGTCTACTACAGCAATGCTACAATGCTTGTGATTTACCTTCATTTAACATTGGTCATTGCTTTCTCTGGCTTCTAGGAGCAATCCATGCAGTCAGTTGCCACAATTTCCAGAGGTTTTTGTCAGAGATTTAAGTGATGTATCTTGGGAGAAAGTTCACAAATCAGTAAATTCTTTCCTAACCAATCTTTTGTTCTTGGTCCATGATCAATATAGGCTCAATGCAGATTTGATCAATACCATGGAGATACCTAGAACATGCATACCACCAGGGGCCCCATGGTGCACTGAAATGGAAACTTTCATGTATTCCCTTTGGTTGGTAACTGGATGAGCACTGCCTTGGGAAGGCCTGACTTTGTGCAAGTAGTATTTTGCAGCAAAGAAAACCCTACAAAACTGAGAGCTAGGGAGGCTGTCTGCTGATAGCTGGGTAACAAGTCCCTCTTGAAAGAACATCTGCATGGTGCATCTTCCTCCTCTCCATACAGTGAACTAAATATTATATGAACATATCCAGAAAATTTAGACAACAAAAAATCATATTGATACTTTGGAACAAAGCAAAATATCAGCCTGCACTGTTGTTGTTGACTAGATGGTATGGCAGTGAGTGGCTCATCGCTGTCACAATTAAGGTAATTAATAAATAGGTGTGATTATAGAAAACTAAATGCTTTCCCTAACTATAGAATCCAATCCTCCCTCTTGAAATAAATAATAGACGTGTTTGAATGAGATAATAATCATGGACAAAAAAGCACATTCCATCCAGTCAACCACATGGCTTAATTTTCTGAATCTGTAAAATGACTCATATAAATAATCTGTCATGAGGAAGTAGTTTATTAACTAGATTTTTTTATCCATGTCAAAAGGAACTTTTACATATGCATAAAATAACGTATTTCCAGAAAAACAAAATTAAAGGAATGCAAAACAAAAGCCCAATCAAGATTATTATATTCAGCATAAAGTTTTATGTTGTCACAGTATTAAATTGCTTATTCTTTTCTAAATACTTGCTTCCCCTTGTTCTATTTATCTCATTGTGGAAAAAAATGAATGGGGATTTGCAGACTGGCTCTGGTATATAAAACACACTTTATCTCTCACTTAAGCCATTTTTTCCATCAGTACTGGAGATTGAACATAGGAGTTTTCTTCATCTGAGCCAAATCCTAAGTCTTTTTTTTTATTTTTACTATGAGACAGTGTCTCAGTAAGTTGCCCAGGCTGTCCTCAAACTTGCTATCCTTCTGCTTCAGTCTCCCAGGGTGAACACCTGAAATTACAGGTGTTCATGAGACTAAGCAATGGAGACTAAGCAATGTCATTGAGTGGCTGCATTGTCACAGCCACCCCTCCTCTGGGATTTTCAGTGATCCAATAAAACCCCAGATTACTTATTTCAGTTTGAGTCAGATTTTATGGTTCTTAAACCAAAACTGGTTTAATGATTCAAATATTTTAATAATTTTGCAAGCAAGGAACTGGGACATCGAATTTTCTGTTCCCAGTTACATGTGGTATGAATTTGTAAGAGGCTGAACATTTTGTTAGAGGAATTAAATTGTGCCCACTTAGAATAAAACCATAGATAAAACAAATAAGCAAACCATTTTTAGCTCAACCATGGGAAAGTAGGAGTGCTGCTTATCTACACCAACAAAATTATAATAGGGCTTTTTTCTTATTTTATTTCACTTTTTTTAAATTCCTCCTGTGTTTTGATTTTGATTATTCTAACTTTTTAAGCAGAGGTCATGGATACTGATGGCATCTATGATTATATTTTTCTAGTTCTACCACCTGACAGAATTATTCTCTCCCCTTTTGGTATAAACTTGAAAGAAGCGAGTAAGAATTCTCTCTGGCCTCAGTCAGAACATACATCTACTTGTGTTTCCAGAGACACCTTGTAAATCAATTTGTAGCATCTAATAAAGATCTGTAGTTGGAATAGGTAAAAAATAATTACTTTTAAAAGAAGGTTTTTTGAGTGGGAATTTCAAAAATTATAATAAAATAAAAGTTTGGTAAAATGGTGGAGTAGCTTTTAGTATTGGTCTATCTTAAGCGTCTACACTTTTATTCAAAATGAACAAAAATAAAACACTCTCCAAGACTGATTAAACTACCAGATTCATTATCACTATTAGGATAGTAATTTTAAGGTGAATTTAATAAATAAAACTGAGATGAAATATGAACTTTAATTTTACAACCTGTAGAAATGTAAAGGGCTTCTTAATCTCTTTTCACAATTTAAAATTTACAGCACAATGATAATCCACTTTTGTAATCATAAATACTCACATTTATTTTGTTGACTAATAAATCATTCCTCTAAATGTTCAACTACTACTAATAATAGTTCTTTAAATATAACCTTATCAAAACTTATTTCCTGTAAATCTTATAGGAAATTTAACTTCAGACATCAAATATTATAGAGGATAATTGCAATGATTCCTCATCTGTGTGTTCAATAATATTGAAGAATATCTTACATTTCCCTATATGGAAATAATCCTCTTATGTAGAAATATTTGGGAATTTCTTTTCTTTCTTTCTCTTTGTAGTTTGTTCCCTACATCTATGTTTTATATAAAACCATAGTGGCACAATCTAACTTCAGAATCAGAATGATTCACAGACAGATATTCTAATATACTTAAACTCCTTGTTCTCTACAATTATGCTAATATTTTTTTCTCTCTGAATTACCTACATCTTATCTTCACTTAGTTCTCCAAATTTTCCTTACTTTTCAAGTGGTTGTTTGACTTGTGGTATTGACTATTACTTCTAACTAGCAAACTCTTTGCTAAAATGTGTTTCTTTTTGCCTAAACTTACATCAAATGATACAATGTATTATAAATCATCAACATTTTATATCTACATTGAATTTCAAAACAACTATATTTTTTCTTATTATACAGTGATAACTTATTAAATATTTTAATTTTAAAATATTTGGCTAATAGAGGCTTAGTCATAATGGAAATACTGAAAGTATGAGGAGGGGAATGTGAGTGAAACATATCTCTCAAGATTATCTTTCAGGTGTAAGAAAATTATTGTGCATCTTTTTCTCTTTACACATCTGTGTTGTCCATGTACTACATGCACATTTCAACAAATTGTTCGGGGAAATATTGTGTTTTTTTTTTTTTAACTTACCCGTGATTAATGCTTCTAAAAATATCATTTTAATAATAGCTTGAATTCCTAATAATTTCTACCTTCATTATTTTCTCATTGACTTCAGAAATATTTAAAGAGTAGAAAAGGAACAGCTCCTGCATATTGTCTTAAATAGCTTCTAACTTGCTTTATTTAACAGTCTTATGTTAGAGAATGTATTTCTTAAGAATTATAGGGTTTTTTTTTAATTGTTCACTCCATACTTTAGTGGATTCACTGCCATAGAACCAATTAAGTTAGTGGACTCAAATACAAAGATACTTGAGGTATGGTTGTAATGTTAGTCTTTCACTAATAAATATTCTAGGCACCAAATATTCTAAATCTCCTTTCTATATCTAATGCCTTGTAGGTGCTTATAGCACATGGAGGTTTATAAATATTAAATCAATGAGTTAAATTTGATAAGATTCATGTAAAATATTTTCTTAGACAAAGAGGCCATGTGTATTTAATATAATACCTAAGATTAATGACTTCTATTCTTTTATTATTACACTGAGCTGTAACCTGGATTACAAATAAAATATAGAAAAAAAGAAATACATAAACAATTTCAAGGACTCATTATAAATAATGCACAATTATGTTTGTAATAACAGGGTTTTAACAAACAACATAACTGTTTACATGATTTTTTGTCATGTTGGCAAAGAATATTGAAATGAAGTATATTGTGTAAAAATCTATACTTGTAAATGTAAAAAGCAAAGACTCTAATATGTGTGGCTTTTGTGAAACATTCACATTTAAGAAGAACTCACTGGAGTCTATTTTTCTACTTATTTATAAGTCAGGTTAGAAACAAAGAGAAATGTAAGTAAATTATAATACATCTTTAATTACATCTTCAATTTTGGAGACTTAAATTATTCAAATTTATTGAAAATACTCTAACAATATACAGTACACTTTTTAAGTCTAAATCCATGATAACTGTAGGATCTTGTTCAGATGTGAACATGAAGGAAAGCTCAGATAATTTAATTGGTGAATGCCATTAAACAATGGAAATTAAAAATAATTTTAAATAAAAATTCCGAGATATGGAATAAGAAGTAGATCCCAACACATTTTATGAGGCTAATGCTTCAGCGATATCATAACCACACAAAGACATAACACATACGAACACAAACCTACAGAACAATGTCTTTATGAACACAGACATACAGTTATGAATAAAATACTACCAAAACATATATAGTACCACAAAAAAGGTTTTTTAATCTCAATAAAACCATGATGGAATAAAATATAAGCATGACCAAGTCAATTTATTCCAGTATTACAAGGTCCACTTAACATAAAAATCAACCATTGCAACAAACCATATTAGTGAAACTGTAAACTAAAACCACGAGTATCTCAATAATTGCAGAAAAATCATTTTTTAAAAAATGCAACAAATATTTCTGATTAAAGTGCTCAACTCACTACAGTTAGATTGATAAAATACTCTAGAGTTCCGTAAGGAAAAATACGCATAGGCAATGTACACTTAAGGATAAGAGATTGACTATACTTTCCTAAGATTGAGAACAAAATAAACACCTCCTCCTCTCAAATCTAGAAGCACACTAGAGATTCCAGTTGGCAAATAGGCCAGAAAGATAAGTAAAAGCATTACATTTGAAAAAGGTAAAAGAAAAATGTCTCTACTCATAGATATCAACCTAATATGTAGAATATCCTAAGAAACTAACTTAAAAATGAAAAGAACTAACATATGAGCTCTTAAGTCAGTTTATAGGGACAATATGGTCAATTCAGTTTAATTTTTATGTATTAGCAGTGGGTTAGCCAAAATATAATCAATAAAACTATTAATAAAATACCTTTAAAGGAAATTAATTTCTATATATGACATTTTTAAAAAATTATTTATGGAAGAGAAAGAAATATTATTAAATAACATCTTCCCCCAAATGATGTGAAGATATAATAAAACCCTTATCAAAATCCTACCTTTTTAGAGAATTTCACAAAGTTGTTTTAAATTCATATGAAATATAAAAGACTGAGAATGGATAAAAAAAAATCTTGAAAAGGACATTCTACCCAAGAGAGTAAACTAACACATTGCTGTTCAATTTATATTTTACAAAGGTGACAAGAAAATTCAATGGTAAAAGGAAAACTGTTTTCTCCTAATGTTGTTGGAACAACGGGATATTTACTAGTGAAAGACTGAAGTTACAACTATACCTCACATAGTTCACAAAAGTTAACTCAAAATGGATGAAAACATATAAAACTCTCAGAAGAAAACAGAAATGAGTAACTGTGACTTGAATTAGACAGTTATTTGTTTGATTTAAAACCAAAATCAGAAGAGACAAAAAAATAAATAAATGAGACAATCAATATTTAATTTTTTTTTGTCATAACTGATACTATCAAAAAAGTGACAATACAGCACACAGAATGGGAAAAATGTTTGTGAATCAAATATATAATGAAGCACTGGTATTTGGTATATATAAAGAACATTATAGGTGCTGGGGTGGTGGCTCAGCAGCAGTAGAGCTCTCATCTAGCACATGCGAGGCCCTGGGTTCGATCCTCAGCACCACATAAGAATAAATAAATAAAATAAAGGTATTGTTTCTAACTACGCCCAAAAATTTTAAAAAAATGTTAAAAAAAGAACACTATAAAGTAAAAAAAAATCAACAATAGGCAATAGTTTTAAGTAGTCATATCTTCAAAGATACACAAACAGCTGACAAACAGGAAAGATGCTCAAAATCATTATTCACTGAGGAAATGCAAATCAAAATCACAGTAAGTTATTGTCTACCACCTACTAGATTGACTATAATCTCAAAACCAATGATTACCACTGAGAATGTGGCAAATTTGGTCCTATCATAAATTTTTGACAAGATTGTAAAACGGGACATCTACATTGAAAATAATTTGGCATTTCCTCAAAATGTTAAATGTAAAGATTTCATACCTGGAAATTCCATTCCTAGGTATATACAGTATATACTGAAATGAAATGAAACCATATATTCTCATAAAAATTTGCACATAAATATTCATAGCATCATTTTTCATAGTAGCTTAAAACGTGGAAGCAACCCAATTCCATCAATGCTGAATGAATTAGCAAATGGTTTTATGTATCATTATATATGTGAAAACATAGCTGTCTGAAAATAACACAGACTGTTTTTCAAGATTTACATACAAATTATTACATATAAATTATGCCTTTGGAATGTGTATACTCAATATTTTAGATTTAGTTTAAAATTCACTGATGTACAATTTCTGGAATTTTAAACATTTCAATTTTATTAAAGATGTGAATATAAAATTAAGGCTTTTTTTCTTGCTATTCCAACTTAAACTATCAAATTCTCATTATTATATCTTAAAAATTATAAAAGAAATCCTTACAGAATTTCTGTATTTACATCAGTTTTTACTCAACCTACTTTCTTCAAAATTATATATAATTAAACATTTATCTTAGGTATTCTTTGCACAAAAGATCTCATGGGTATATGATAGTAAAAAAATTAAATTCACTCTCAGTTTTTGTTCATTTATCCTAACATTAATTTAAAAACCTCAACTCATTGATTTTTTTGTATAGTACAAACAAATGAAATCAACAGGACATGAACATTATATGCATAAGTATTAATCTATTCAGTCTTTGCATATTTAATGGAGCAAAAATAAAACTCCACTTACTTACAAATTTATTTATAAATGTCAACATTTTGATTTATAATACACTGTTCTAATGTATTCTCTAAGTGTTTTAATGAAGTGAAGTCATATTCTTCATTTTGGTAGAGTCCTCGAATTTTTATTTGGCTACACAAATGATACTATTTTTTAATCTGTTAACAAAATATATGAATTATAATCTTTTTATACAACATCTCTGAATCAAATGTAATCTAAGATATTTTAAAATTTGAAGAAGACTTGGAACATAGAGAGGTTTTTTTAAATACGCAAGTGCCTTTTTAGTCTCTGGAGTAGAAAAGTTACTTCCACTGTAAAATAGTGTTGTAAATTTAGATTTTACTGCATTCTAATCCTCAGTACCAATTAGCACATTTTATGACTCTATTTGGATGTTCTCCAAGTTTATATTCATGCCACTACACTTCATAATTACTTTATTTAAAGAGACTGCATCAGACCCTTGCTATATGGAGGTGGTCTGCTATCAACTTCTGGAATTACCACTTATATTAAGCAGATGTCAGCGCTACAGATTTTTAATTAGTTGCAGAGCATTTGTATCATTCCCTCATATTTCCTAAGACTGTAGTCAGTCATTGCCAGACCTCCAGGTCACCATTCGAATAAGACCGAAAACACCCAAGGGAAAGTAGCATCCAAGGCCAAGCATATGTTACCCCAGCACTCTCTTAGAGTAATAACTTGGCAATAAAAATGAATATTAAAAAAGAAAGGAGGAAGAATGAAGGATGCAGGGTCTGCAAATGATCACATTCTCACTTTACTTCCCATGAAGAAAGCTTCAACTGCACTACAGCCCTGGGAAAGGGTCTCCCCTGTGCCCTCAGCTCCCCACTGGAGACAAACTTGCTGGTGTGTGTGTGTGTGTGTGTGTGTGTGTGTGTGTGTAGACAAAGTGGTATACATGAAGTTTTGCATTGTAAGATAACAGAAAACTGGCAGAAAAACTGAAAAGACACTTAGAATCTATGTGAAAGAGGAAGAGTTTAAGGTGATCCTCATATTTGAAACTCAAGATTACAAAATATTCAGGAAAATTCACTTTGGGTAATGGTTAGAAAGTAATCTCTGCAGTGAGGTAGGCATGACTTGCATTCCTGCTCTGTCCTTCACACGTTTGGGAACATGGGGAGGTTATTTAACACCGCAAATCAGGTTTCATTCACACACTCATTCAAAAAGGGTAGTGAGCAGTACATAAGGACAGTATGCATCTCCTTTTGCCCTAGTCTTACTGCTGTGGCTAGATGTTCCATAGAGGAGGGAAGAGGAAAAATGTGATCCCTGTGTCTAAAGATACAGAAGGCTGCTATACCTCTACTCTTCTGAAAGGATCTCTTTTTTCCTCTCTTTGGTTTGCATGTAAACAAAATTTGTCCCTAATTTAGATATTCCCAGAAGTACTGGTTTTACGATATGGAGATGTCTCCTTGAAATATAAATAGCGAGAAGGATATCGCTCCATTCTTTATGGTAACTTTAACACTAATCTGGGTTCCTATCTCAGCATGTAACTCTGGCTACTGAAGAGATAATAGATGTTTTAAACAAAGAATTGCAGGTCTAACTTCATGGCACATAAAAATGTTCGGGAGAAGTGAAAGTTAATGTCCTCTAACATTAAAGCTTATCAGTTTCTTTATCTTCTAGGGCTAGAAATCAGTGAAGAGCACTGAGAAACCCAGAGGTTTTTTTTTTTTTTTTTTTCTCCTTAAAATTTGTGTAGAAAAAGCCAATAACAAATATAGAAACTATTCCTACTCTCTCCCTGATTATTTTTGTTTACAGCCAAACGTAGGCAAACTGTGTTCTTACTTCTAGATGTGTTTGTAGAGTTCCAGGAAACTTTATATTAATACAGAACTCAATTGTCTTGGCAATTCTTTGATGAAACTATGCTGTGTTTAAACAAGAATTAACCTTATCTCCTAAAAGGAAAAGTGGTTTCTAAGACTTGGTTTGCCATCATAAAATTTAAAATGCAAATTTATTAAGAAAACATTATTTGACTATTGTAGTTAGTAAATCAGAAGCTCTGGTGTTTTTTTTTTTTTGTTGTTTTTTTTTTTTTTAATGAAGTTGGCTTTTATCATATCAGGAGTAGCAGTATAATACTATCCTAAATTTCAATTCAAGTACTATATTTAATCTAAATAAAGTCATACTTCCATACTGTCAAAGGTCCCCAAATGTGTAAACACTATGAAATCTGCTCTCAAAGGGGCATCTGTGTTCTTGGGTGGAGACCCTGGGCTCACTTTCCTCTTTGCCCCATCCCAAGTACGAATCAATGGAGGAACATCAATTCTATCCGTTCTCCCTTTTGATTCAGTATACACCATAAAATTGAACACTGAAGGTGAAAAATAAGAGGTGCTACAAATGCAGGTTGATAAATAAATTTTCAATAATAGTATTAAAATTTTACCAATATCCCTCCATAAATACCTATGTTTTGTGTGAGAATATTTTAGATAAATATACAGTCAAAGAATATAAATAAGTAGATGATCTATAAGTCACCTTACCATTGTTAATTCCCATATGTATAATTAAAAGAAATTTATTGTTAGGTTTATTTACATACATGTATAGGTATGTGTTTTAATAGCATATTTCTCATTTTTCAACATTGTTTTGGTATATTGTAAGATATTATTTTAAAAAATTACAATGTCTTAAATACAAAGGAAAAAAATCACCTTCATATTAATTTTAAAAGTGTGTCCACCCCTGAAGCAGGAAAATTTGTAGGAAAGTGTGGCAGATCATAATTTCAGTGGCAGAAAGAGAATATTTGTAGTACACAAGAGGCCTGAGTATTTGAATTTCTGTCACTCACCAGGTCAGCTAAATTTGTAAAAGGCCCTTATCTTAAAAAAAGAATAATAAAACAGTGTCATAATTTAGATTAAACTACATATCTATTATAATTCAAAACATATATCATACGATGTATAAATGATTCATTGTAGAGTTGAAAAATTGGAATAAAAAAATCTAATTCAAAAACAAAACAAAAAGTAAATCAGAAAAGGAAAAGAAGAGATATAAACCAATGACTAGATTAGAGTTCAATCATGATATTTTGGCCACTTATTAGACCAAATCAATATTTGTGACTTCCATTACTGTTTACAATTTAATGATATTAATATATCTAATTTTTAAAGTTTTTATTAATCATATCAAAGTAATATATGTGCATACTTAAGTAGTCTGAGTTCCTTTCATTATGTCAAGATAAATAGAAGAGTTTAGGAAGTTAGTTTCTAAAATATAATTTAAAACTACAGCCATAAAAAATAACTAATGGCATTAAATCTAATTAAGGATATGCAGGATTTTGTGAAGAAGATAAGAAAACTTTGTTTAATGATAATACAGTCATTTTTAATAAATGGAAAAAGATATAATATTGGTGAAAATGTTAGTTTTCACCAAATTAGCATACAAACCCAATGCAATGTCAATTTAAAATTTTATTTCTTGGTGGAAATTCATATGCTGTGTCTAAAAATCATATCAGAACTATGCAGGAAGACAAATGGTCAGAAATAATTCATCAATATTGAAGAAGAATAAAATGTGGAAACAATTGTCCCTAACACACATTGATTTACAAATTCTACTACTATAAAAGTGGTATTTGGTGAGATATACCAAAATAACAAAGAGCAGAACTGATACCCTGACACATGACAAGGTGCTATATGAAAAGGTGGCATTTTAGATCCACATTGAAATAATGGACTGAGAATATCTCCAGAAAGATTAGTACCTCTGGAGAGAGCAAATAAAAATATCACATATTTAAGTATGAAAAACAAAATTTAAAGCATGTTAAATAAGCATTAGTGAATATATTTAAGCTTTCAAATTAAGTAAGGCTTTTATAAATAACATAACATACTATATATAAATATGTTGAGAATTTGATTAGCAAAACTATAAAGGGCAATATTGATATATTTTATTACATTAGATTTTGAAATTATGTATATCAAATATGCCAAAATATTTTTTAAATAGAATAATAAATTTACAAATTAAGAACATATTCACAATGCATAAGGATTAAAATGACTATTTATAACTCTACTGACAGACATTTATAAAATGACAAATTAGGTAAAGAAATATGATAAGGAAAAAGTGTGAAATAGTCTAGCACATGACTCTAAGAAGATGAGTCCATGGGATCAAGAGCCTGCTCAAACAAGCACTATCTGGTCATAATCCAGGGGGGTCACAGGATCTCAGCCAGCCCCAACTTTGGTTCAAGTGAATAGTCTCATTAACAGCTTCAAAGAGTTTAATTAGTTGTCCTTTTCACTGCTATCTTGCAAGCAATCTTAATTGGCCCTTTGTCCACTCACTATTGGACACATGATACTGTCTGAGTTCACCTCTAGATAAAGCCAACCTTACCTGGTTTAATCTGTGTGAACAATTTTCTTTTTCAGGAGCTCAGTGGCTATGTGATTGACAACACTGAAGGACAGGCCTCCTGATATGTAAAATTGAAGTTGAAGAATTACAAGGATTCTCCAACCCAAACCACACACCCTTAGCAGTATAAAAAGAACAAACAAACTTAAGATTGTACAGTGAATTAGTCAAATGGTGAAACACACTTTTATAATTAGATGCAGAATGTTCTCTCAGTTTATTATGTGAAAATGTGAATCTCTAAATTTATTTTATACAAAGAACATTGAATTATATATGATTCTTCTGATATCAAGATTATATTCTAACATAACAGTAAGTTATAAATTATTCCAAAGGTGAAGCATGCCTCTTGAAATGGCTTGACACATAAAAAAATTCAGAGATTAATTTGAAGGGTAACATAATCTGATGTGTAATCCAATCTGTGGTCATTACCCTTATTCTCTGTTCCAGATCCAGTTTCCATCTCTCATTTCTTTTCTTCGCCTTTTTCAGTCTTATCTCTGCACTCTAATAGTTCATATTTGACTTTAACAATGGTACTTGCAGCTCCCAATGTGTAGGTTACTTTTTATGGCATAAAGATCTCTCCTTGACTAAAGCCTACAGCAAATTTGTATCCTAGGTCAAGTAGTGTTCTGTGAACATAGCTGTACTCACTGCACCTGGAAGATTGATATAAGGAGACAATAACCCTGAAAGTTCAGGTAGCATCTCAGCAAGTGGAACATTGTTCAAATAAAGTTTGCTATCTGCATTTGCTCCAGGGCTACCTTTCCAAGAATGTGTGGCGAGGAATCTTGAAAAATAGTGATAGTGTTTTCCTCTAGAGCAGAGGGCAGTTTTTTTCCTGCCCATGAAGGAAATGTGTTTTCAAGGAAAAAAACTTTGCGGGTTATGAAAGTGGAGTTTTCTTTAATTTAAGGATCTTTGTCTGTGACATACACTTATTCTGTGTGTAGCCTCCATCTAAGCTCACTTTGGTGTCACCTTAGTGAAACTTGGGGGAAAATGGTAACTGATGTGAACATGAAGTCTGTGCTGAGTCTGATGCTGTGAGTCATAACATTTCTTTTCTCTGACCCAGGAGTCTCAAGTCTTCTGCCAAACTTTTGTAGGCAAGATGTGAATTTGAATGTTGAATGAGTGGTTGGACTCTCTACAGCTTTTGCCAATGTACCTTATGCTCATCCAGTTAATTATCTCCATAGAACAATTCTTCTAGTAATGACACACTTGGATCTCTTTTACAATTTCCATCCATTTTCTTTATTTTTCTTTGAAACTTGCTTACATGTAAAAGCACAATTTACTCATAAAGTATTCCTAAACCATCAAAATGAAATCCCAATGAACATATCATACCAAAGCAATAATTATGACATTAGTGTGTTTATGCAAATTGGATCACATTAACTTTAAGAAATAAAACTGTGGTATACAGAATTAGTTTTATGGATAAAATCCCTTATTTGTAGGTTCTAAAAAGTTGATACTACTTTATGGTGATGAAAAAAAAATTTTTACTCCTTCCTTTTATTTAAATGAGGATGCCTAAACATATCCAAATAAAAAATAACACTTTAGTGCTTTAATTATGTTGCCAGAATTATTTTGGAAATTCCTCTTTAAAATTACTTTTAGGATTTAAAAAATATATTTGAGTATGTAAAATTACAGTGATGTTTATCTTTCAAAGTATATTTTATTTTCTTAGAATGTACACATTAAGGATAAAATCTAATCAGAAATGTGGGTTGTGAATCTAATATTAGCACTAAAGAAAAGATGCAGCTATGAAGACACAATGGCAATGTTGTTTCTTCTGTGGGACAATGAAAATATTTTTCATATCTGTGAACTGGGAGAACAATAATGAATACACACGGATAATTAAGAAAATAAAGATGGAAATTCTGATTCAGGATAAGCTTTGACTCAGTAATTTGTAGAGGTAACACTGCTCTTTGAGGAGAGGGAAATTATCTCAAACAAAAGTAATAACGTAATCCTGGGCAATTTGCTCAGTAGTTTTGACCTATTTTTTTGTGTGTGTTAAGTGGGGATATTCCTAACTAACTTACACAGACATTTTAAACATCAAAATAAAAATTTTAATCTATGTGAGGTACTTTGCATAGACTGTATGCAACATGTAATGTTCCTATTAATGATGGTATAGGTATGTTAGTTTTACTGTTCTTAGCTTCTTCTGAACTAGAGCATTTATGCATTTAAAACTGGTAGGGAAGAGGTTGGGAATGAAACATGGGGTGTGTGTGTGTGTATGTGTGTGTGTGCACACTGCTAGTGGGCTTTGAGTATCACTACTCTATATATCTGGGCTTAAGAGAGTATGTTTCTTTTACTTCAATCGAATACAAGGAATTTCAATAGAATTCCTTGGTGAATTTGACATCTGTTATATGGAAATTGAAGAATGCAATGCCTCATACATAACTGAAGCAAATATTACCAAAGAGGAAAGTGAAGTTATATGTGGCACCCTGTGCCTCAGAGGGTGTCAGGGAAAATAATGTCTGTGCTTCCTTTAGACAAGTTGTACCACATATAAGAGAGACATTTCCCTCTGAGTTTAAATTCTCTCTGAGGAAACTGCTTGGAGAAGTCAGTTCACAGTAGTTCTGAAAAGCTCCTGGTATAGCCCTGGAATCTTAGGGGATCAGAAATCTACAAACCATATTAGATGCATTTGCCAACTGTTTATCTTTCCTTCCTCCTCTCTATATGCAACACTAGAGAAATCAGATGCAACCTGCCAGAGAATCAGGATAGCATGCAGAAAAGATGGAGACCAGAAAAAAGACAGCTGTGCCATCCTTTCCCAAGTTAACTTTTTAAAACATTTGAATATATCCACAGAAAGATACAAAATCAAAACTGAATAATTCAATATTTTTAACCAATTAATTACATTTATATAATACTATGAATATTAAGAAATATGATTCATATTTCTTGTGATGGTTTTTTCAGTCACTACATACTTCATTCTAGTCAAAAATTTAACTGTAATCTTTATGTCTAAGTATCCATTTAAGTTTTCATTGTTCTTGAATTTTAGATTCAAGTATGTAGTTCTTGTACTTTTATTCTATTACTCAATAACATGTTTGCAATATAAATCCATGCAGATATAAATTAATGCAATATAATTTTGATTACTGCAATTATTCCCATCATTAAATATACAAAAATGCATTCATCAGCCCTTTTTTACCAGCCCTTCTTTTAATGGGCTACTTATGTTGTTAACAGGGCAAATATAAATAATTTTGCTTAAATATACAAATATATGCAACTATATCACTGATGTTCAATTACGTGGCTGCCCAACCATTCTTTCTTAGAAGAGTGAGTAGAGATCCTGAGAGAGAGAACTTGAAGCATTCCTGTCTTTGACTTATCTTCATCAGCTATGAGTTTCTGATAATTTCCTTTCATTCAATGTCAGAATGATAACACTGATTTATATATTGCATAAATTTGTATATTTTATTTTCATGTTTATGCATTTCTGTTGATTATGTTTCAGTAGATAGAATTCTAGTCTTAAATTTAATAGAAAAGGATCAGGAGATTTCCAAAGTATATGTAAAACTGACACTATCATCATCAGAATATAGAAGCAACAGATGTCATATAGTTTTGTCAACCTTTCATATTTCATTCATTTTAAATCCTTTTTTTAGTGATGATATGGCATTGATCTAAAGTTTCCATCTCCTTAGTTGCAGGTGAACAGCTGCCTAAATGATCTGGACTGAACCATCTTTTTCCCTCTTTGTGTGCAAATTTCAGGCAGAATGTATTGAAAAACTCAACATCCTGAGATAAAGAGGAAGTTTCTAGAATGCCCAGAATTTGTCCTCATTCTTCCTATAAAAGAATATCATGCAATACCATAGCCCAGCAACTTAAGTGGATAAAATACAGAACATAGTGCTATCAGGGTCCCTCAGATGTGTTGTGAATTGGGACATGCACATATCTGCTCCATCTGCTCTGGGTCAACTGTCTGAGCCATGGGGAATTGGCTTTATATAGACCATAAGCTTCTTTTGATTCTTCACACTTATCTATGTGTAATAAAATTGTTACCTGAGATCCCAAAATGCAAATGGTAGAGGTCTGGTGATGCAGTATCCGTGTCTGCAGTGAGACTGCCAGCCTCAAAAACATTGCAGACCTCTTGAAGCTGAGTTTCTGCAAGACCTCCTTCCAGACTTAAGGCCCTTGCAGAAACTGGCAAGATGTTTAGAGTCTTCTCTGAGAATGGAAACTGGTACATGAGGTTTCCTCCTAGAAATTAATCCCCATGAGTAGTCCAGATCATTCAGGGACCTAGAATCTCATTAGGTTAAGTGCCTTTTGACTGATTTACTAATTCTTGGATATTATCTTCAGTGGGATATCCATGCTTTTCTGCTAAGGTGTCTAAATTTCCTTTATTTCTAGGTAGAGACTTTAAAGTACATTCTGGATGAAATTCATAGCTCTGTTGGTTATATAGATTGCAAATACATTTTCCTTCTCAGTCAGGTCAGTTGAAGAAAAGTTCTTAATATAAATGTCAAGTTTACCAGTCTTTCTCTTATGGTTAGTCTTCATTTTGTCCTGTTTAAGAAATAATTTCTTACTCTACATTTGTAAAAATTATTTGTATATAACTTTGAGACATGGGATGACTTTACTTTTCACATTAAGAACTTCTAATTAAGTTACAACTTCTAATTAGATTGCAAATTCTAATTGCCTTTTTGGTATGCTGTGAAGCAGAGGTCAATACAGTTTTTGTCATGTAAACCTCCAAGCCATCTAACACCATTTAAAAAGACCTGCCATTTCCCCTATTATGCAGAACCAGCTTTATCATGAATTAACTATCCATATGTGCATGGATCTATTTTTGGACTCTCTTCAACTTTATTATTCTACATTTTTCTATCTTTGCAGTAATACCACACTGTTCTTATTATAGATACATAATGTTTAATACTGTCTTGGCTATTCTTGGGCTTTAGCATTTCCAACAACAACAACAACAAAAAAAGCCAATATCAGCTTCTTAGTTTACATTGTAAAAAACCGCTGTCATTTTTCCTGTTAATAACTAATTCAGAGAGGAACATTATACACAGAAATTATCTGATGAGTTATATCAAATAAATGCATGCAACCTCCACAAAAATATAACTTTGGAAATTATAAATTCCTATTTTTACTGTTTCCTGAACACTATTTTATCTCTTTGTTCCTAAAAGTAACTTCTGTCTTTATTGCTAACATTTCTCAATTTTGCCTGCTTGCCTTTTAAAATTTATAAATATAATCATGCCATATTTAAAACAAATCTTTCACTTAAGTTTTGTTTGTAAAGATCTCTTTGGTGCTTCTGCTAGTTGTTTCTTCATTCTGTCACTGGGTAGTATCCCCCTTTTCTGAATATATCATAGGTTATTTATGTATTCGTTTGTTTATGGAGGTGTGTGTTGGTTTCAGGTGTGAGATGTTTTAAGTGATGCTGCCAACAAAGCAGCACTTGCATATACATTTGCCTTGGATATATTCATAGGGAAACATTGATATGTCCTAAAGTGTGCTCCCATTCAAAGTTAGTAGAGCATTTTTAAAAACATTTATATCAATTTATACTTCCACCTGCCTACAGTGTATGAAAGACTTGGTTACTATACATTCTTAGCAGTAGTTCTTGTATTTCTCAAAATCTTTAGCTATTAGAAAAGTTAGGACATAGTATATTACTAAGGTAGTATATGTTAGTCTAATCGCCAACTTTTAAGCACAATTTTGAGCATTTTTTTTCTCTTAGATTTAGTTGATTATCCTTGATATGACATACCTTTAAGAGTTTTTCCCATTTAACTTTTATAGTTTTGTCTTGGTTATTATTCATTGTAAATACAAGTCCTTTGACCAAGATACATATTAAAATATTTTTTCACCCTCTGTCTTTCCTTATTAATCTCTTAATGGAGTGTTTAATTTTAAAATAGCTTAAATTGATATATTCTTCCTCATGTTTCCTTTGTGCTTAGTAAACCTTTACCAACAAAGAGAAAATTATATATTCTTCTATTTTTCTCCTTGAATCATGCTGCTATTTGTTTTTTCCCCTCATGTTGTGAGAAAATGGTTCATTGTTGGACTAGAATATCTTGTTCAGCTACAAAGATGCTTGAGCATTGGGTCCCTGTTTGAATCGTTTTCATTTAAATTATGGAAAATGGGTCAGTTATTAAGTTTTTTACATAATTAATCTCTTTATGAGGATGAATATATGGGTGCATATGTGGTTGTCAGGGATTTAACTTGTATATAAGAACATTGTACCCTTTGTTCAATATTATTTAGTGTATTTAATTGTAAATGAGGAGTAAGTTATGCAACTCTGAGGAGCTGTGTGACTTGAAAGGTATAATATTTGAAGATAACCATAGCTGATAATTTCTTTGTGCTCAGGTAAAGAGCCGTCTTGCAAGTTTGTCTCTCTTGGCTCAGTGGTGTGTGAGGGTGTGTGCATGTGTGTGTATATATGTGTGTGCAGATGCACACATGTACTTGTGTCTGTAAATTCTAGCAGCCGTGGCCTGAGGGTTGTGAGCCATCTGGCATGCTGTTGCTCTCTTGTAACCTTTTGTTACCCCTAAGTAAACTTGGTACAAGGTCAAGCCCAAATTGTCAATGAGTTTGACTGTCCTTTCAATACTCTGTTGAATCATTTTTGGTGATCATACATGTACTTAGTTCATAACTCATCAGAGTTCAATGCTTAAGAATGTTGGGCAGTGGTTAAATATTAAAGTGTAATTAATATAGTCAACAAAAAAGTTGTGTAAATTTTACTGCAAGGTTTACTAATAACTATCTTTTCATAAACAATTATTCACATATGTGTTTATTTCAAGATTCTTTTGTTAACCATTTCTTTTATTTTCATTCTTTTACCAGAACTATTCTTTTAAAAGTGTAGTTTTTACTAACCATTCATGTATAGGTATTATAACTTTGTAATTATTTAAGGTTTTGTTGGCTGTTTATGGACTCCATAATTTCTGTGCAAAATTTAGAACTGAGCTGATCAATTCCCATTAAACATACACTACATCAAGGATTGAGTTGAATATATTGGTCAATTTTAGGAAAATTGATCTCTTCACAGTATTTAAATTTCACAGTGCATTAACCTGATATATTGTTTTAACTAAGTTAAAGAAGATTGTAAGTTAAACAAGTGGGAAAACCAATAGGGAAATTGTTTAATTTCCTTTATATTCATGGTCCCATACTGTGTTCATTTACAGTCATTATTTAATTGCATCCTAGCAATAATCTTGTGACAGCAATTGCATTTTCTTTGCTTTATAGTTAAAGATGCTGATAAATTTTGTCTCTCTCTTTCCAATACAACAGCTTTGTTTGGAAAAGTTTTAGTTATTTACTATTTTTTTGATATTTTATAGTAATTGTTCTCATTAAAATATCTTTTTCTTTCCATTTTCATTTCACCTATAATTATACTTGAATTACATTTAGTAAAGGCATTCTTATCAGTATGATTTATGTACTTATTTATGTACATTAATAAACTAAGTTTAGTTTTTATTTATTAATGTATTTTAGCTTCAATGATTTCATATGACTTTATAATAATACACAGTATAGTGGAGTTTTAATAAAATTTAAAAAAATAATGGAGTAAAAAAAGGAGAACACATGGAGAAGCAAGACTCCCAGCTGGACAGCCCAAGATGCTTTCTTAGCCATACAGAATGTGCTTCGTATTCAGATTATGAGCCACCAAAATGAGTGTAATGAATCTAGATTTCAGGAACGCTCAAGCCACAGTTTCTAGTGGGTTTTCTAATGTTCCATGAGTTAAGTTGGCTATTAAACCAGTTAATCCAAGCATTTATATTTTTAAAAATATTCAAGTAGAACAAAAATGCTAATCATAAGTAACACTTTATAAAATAAGTTATTATAAAATTAGTCCATTTCATCCTTATTTTGGCCAAGACTAATGAAGTCCTTGAAGATGTGCATGAATATGTCCAAATCCAACTGTCAAATAACTCTTATCGTATGGAACACCCATAGCTATCAATTGTTTATATGTTTATTTGGAGGAGGTTGCATTTCAAATTTTATTTATCTCCAACACCCTTGTTATCAAATTACTTTGTGACATATAATTCCAGAAAACAATAACAAGCAAAGTTCATGTTTTCTAATACTTCCCCAATTGAATATTTCTCCAAATTAATCATACAAGTTTAAATTTCACATATAAATTTTGTCTTTATTTAAATATGTAGAGGGCTGCTCAGTGGTAGAGGCTATTTAATATAAATAGCTCCAAAGAATGAGTTCTAATATATAGGTCATATAGAAATAAATATTTGTAAAACCAACATTTCTAACTCTGTGCTTTAACTAATAGGTAACTGATAAGTACTTTGATGTTAAGAAACACTTTTTAACAAGAGCTGGCTTTGCTAAACAATCAAGAGCAAAAAATAGAAATATAGAAAGGCACACTGTAATTTTTAAATAAGTAACTAAACATTCACCTGAGCACAAGACAGTGGTTTTCAGTTTATTAATTTTTAAAGAATAATAAATATCACCTTATGATTCAACCTGATTTCAATTAATCACTTTGTAAGTCAAAATTTGTTTTCTTTTAACTGGTGATTCAGTGAGGTCCTTATTGGGTCCTATCTGATTGAATAGAATTTCCCAAATTAAGTTTCACAACTTTAAGTAATCTAAATCATGCACTTTACATGTATTTTAGCTATTTGCTAGAACTTTTTTTTTCTTTTCTTCTTTTTATGTATCAGAAATTGAACCCAGGTGCACTTAACCACTGAGCCATATTCCCAGCCCTTTATATACATACATATATACATTTTTTCTCATATATATATATAAAAATTATATATATATATATATATATATATATATATATATATATATATATATATATATAGTATAATATAATTGTAATCCTCCTGCCTCAACCTCCAAAGCCACTGAGAATATAGGCATGCACCACTGTGCCTGGCTAGGTAGAACTTATTTCTAAACTAGAAAATTATAAAGTTAGAATGTAAGGCTAGGAAATGCAGCCCCCATATTTCAGAAAATGGAATGCAGAAAAACTTTGGATATATAATTCACCACAAGAGAAATAAATGTTCATGATACCAAAAAGCAACAACTTTACACTTCATAGGAAAATACACTAGTTTTCGGAGAGAATGCTAATTTTAAATAAAGATAAGACCCAATATAGAGATTTTTAGCAACAACAGAATATTAGCAGAGCTTCTGAGACAGACAGATAGGACATAAGAAGTGGCAAAAAGGAAGACATTTTGGAGAAATTAAAAAATGTGCTCTATTCACACTTATGAAATACATATTGACCCCCAATAAGCTTTAATATTTATTCTAAAGAATCATTATATTAGATGGTTTGTATAAGATGAATGATGCATAAATATTCATTTCATAAATCAACATATCAGTAAAGATTATTTCTTGAAATAAGAGATGTAAACATTATAGGAAAATAGTTTTAATCAAGAACAAAGGTATTTGGGCTGGGAATATAGCTCAGTTGGTAGAGTGCTTGCTTTGCATGCATGAGGCCCTGGATTCAATCTCCAGTGCGTATTTTGTAATTTTTTTTTAAGAGAGAGAGAGAGAGAGAGAGAATTTTTTTAATATTTATTTTTTAGTTTTCGGCGGACACAACATCTTTGTATGTGGTGCTGAGGATCGAACCCGGGCCACATGCATGCCAGGCGATCGCATTACCGCTTGAGCCACATCCCCAGCCTTTATTTTGTAATTTATATTCAAGGCCTGGTTCTTTTAATTTTCTTTTTCTAAAGAAACATGTTATCTTACTATTAAATAAATATAATCATTTGGATAACTGCTAACCTGTATTAATTCATTTAACCTCCAATCACTTATACTTGGATATTGTTATAATACCTTTTCAAAACATTTTTATTTAACTTGTGACATATTGGCTAAATTACAACATAATTACCAAAGAAAAAAGAAACAAGTTCCAGATAACTGAGCAGAATAAGATAAACTGATAATATTAAAACATTTTCTTTTAAATATCCTTTTGGATATTTAAACAATATTTTTTCATAAAGAAAATGGTGTACTAAATAAATGATCACTCTGATCACAGTGATACATGTTAGCTTTCTGTATTTTGTAGAATATTATAATATAAACCAGGGATGATATATTACACTGAATGTCATCCTTTTCTGTGCATCCTTAACATAAATTTTGTATTTCAATTAATGTGTCAAAAGATGTTCTCAATTAAAAAGAAAAGAACAACTATCTAGTCATGGTGGTGCATGCCTGTAATTCCAGCAACTCAAGATGCTGAGACAGAAAGATCACAATCAGTAACTTGGTGAGGCCCTGTCTCAAAATTTAAAAATAAAAAAGACTGGGGATATGGAAAAGGGGTTGAGTGCCCCTGGGTTCAATCTTTGGCACCATTAAATAAAAAAATAAAATATTTTTATGTGGGGTTTTCAACATATTTACTTGATACAAGACCCAAGATAGAAATATTCTAAATGGTTGATTTGATTATTTTCCAGGTTAAGAAAGCTGTTGTTTTAGTTTTAATGAAATCAAGCAACATATACTAAAGACTGTTAACAAAACCTTTGATTACAAAGAATGATAAGGCTATATTTCTATTAGAAAATTACAGATGAACTGCCAGTTTTATGATATATTTATTTTACTCTTAGAGGATGTAACCAAAACATTGTCAATGCCAGGGGAGAAAAATTCTTGTGAGAGACAGAGGCATTAAGTCCAAACTCTGATGAAATTTAGGCAAAGAGACTATATTATTTTTTTCATCTGATTAGTTTTTTGTAGAATGGAAAAATTATTCTTGATGAGTATTTCAAAAGGACACCAAGATTATCACTGTCATAGTAGTTGATGAAAAACACTGCATTTGTTTTACTAAAGAAATAACAAACAGATGATGTAAATTTCCTTCCATATTACTTTTCTCTAAGCATTGTGTCTCACACATGGTGTCAGAGAAAGCAAATTATTGGATCAGAATGTCATATCCTACTGTGGCTTTCTATCTTTTATTCAATAGCATTTTGATATTTCTGATGTGAGAGAACACCTCCAAACCTGTGCTCAGGAATAAAACTCTAAACTTGGTGTTTAAAGCATATTATGGCTAGCAGAATGGGTGGAAACATATGTTTTGCCCTCACCATAAAAAAAGGTTCACTCTCTGACAAAATATTAGTTACCAACTCTAAGCCTTCTTCTCCATGAGTCTATATCTGGACTTCTTTTTCATGTCCATTCATTGCAAGTATCCTCAGTCAGGTGAGAGGTAATCCCCACACTTGATGTCCAGTCTTCCTGGCCTGCTTTAACTTACAACTGTTGAATGCCTGCCCCCATCCTTGAGGTTTCCTTTTACTAATTCCTCTTTATTCATATTCTTTCTCTGCTTATTGACTATCAGTTTAAATTTGTCTTTGCTATATCTATAACTGAACCTGGTGTCTTCTTCAGTGGAATTTTCTATTGCAATAGTATTGAACAAAGTCTTCCTTACTGTTTTAGCCAGTGGCAGAATATGCTTTTATTTAACGAGATAATTATACTCCCAGTGGCAAATGTAAACAAAAAAGAGATTACAAATAAGCTTTAAAAATCAGTTTATAGCAACATGATATGTAAGGAAAGATATTGTCACATATCTTTTAAAATGTCTTTAAAAAATAAGGCAAATTTAGTATGCAATGATGAATTGTATATTGGGGCATTGGCCACGGGGATAAAAATCATTGTTTTTGCATAGAACAGAGTAGATTTATGCACCATTAAGCACAGAATCTCCAGGTAATTAACTTTGTGACTATTGAATAATGTATAGTAAAGTATTGCCACTCATATTCTCTTGATTTGTTTCCAAAAATTGTCTTATAATAGAGAATGTGCTTGGATTATCCTCCTTAAAGGAAACATTTAGCTACTAATTAATTAGTTTCAAATACCCTAATGAGAATTTGATTCTTTGATTGATCTTTCTTGCTCTTACAATAAAATATAATCATTTATACTACCTACTGGAGTGAGGAATTTCTCAATTAAATGAAATGCAAGGAATATTGCAAGTATCTCAATAATCATTAATATTAATACACTATTGATTCTACTCTGTAATATTATAGTAATAAACTTGAATAGTCATTTAATTTTATAACACTTTTCTCACAGTATAATTTGAAATCTCTTATTTAAATGAATATTGGAATCAATATTATAAAAGATTAAATTCTCACACCAGCTCAAGAAGAAATTAATTGCCAGTTTGTAAAAGTATTTGGTAAAACACCTAGAAATAGTTTTGAGTAAAATAGTCTTAACAACAACAACAAAACTCCACACAGATTTAAAAAAATTATAACCAGAAATGATAAACCTCTAAAATAAACAAATAAATAATATAGAGCCATATAAACTTTTGTTTGTTTTATCCATTTGGCTGAATTGAGTCATTTTATAGTTGTTACTCCATCTTGACTAAAAACAAAATTTTTCAAGGAAGATATTTTTACACAATGAAGGAAAGAATGTAGCTGAAAAATATGAAGACTCTTTTCTGGAAACCCACGCATTTTCTCTTGAGTTTTAGAAGCCAAATTTGAACCTGTTTTATAATCATTAAATACTCAAAGCAACTCATCCAAAACTTCCAGATAAATACATACCTTGATCTTAAGTGAAAGCTTAAAATATCTTTTTGTTTGAAAAAATTAGAATATAACTTAACTCTGATGTTAATAATACATATCTGGAAGAATATTAGGCTTTAGATACCTGAAAAAAGCACCCCATCTTGGTAGAAATGCTCATACAAAAGATATAATTCACATGTATGAATAATTTATTATGGATTTTGTTACTAATGCCCTTGTAACTTCTCAATAAGATCATTGGATTTTTAAGTATTTTCTCTTCAAGAGTCTGAATAAATCTTTCACATATTTGCACACATAAATACACAGTTTCTATTTTAGCAATAAATTTATGCTGTATATTTAAGTGACATGTATATGAAATTTCTCTCTCTATATGTATATATATGTACATGTATACACACGTATATATACACATATGTGTATGTGTGTGTGTGTGTATATATATATATATATATATATATATATATATATATATATATATATACTTCTCTTAGTTTGCTGTTATTTTAACTCTACTAAAGGTGTTTTGTTTATTGAAAACAAGTTCTTGATTTTATAATATACACCCTCCACTGTTTATCTACTTTCCAAGGTCATGAAAGAGAGTCTCTTCTTCTTCTCCTTCTCCTTCTCCTTCTCCTTCTCCGAAGCCGTTCATAATCTTGCTCTCACATTTAATCTAAAATCTATCTGGACTTATTTTTGTGTGCCATGAGGAAGGGGTTTAAATACTTTTATTTTCCATGTTAATTTTTTTCTTGTGTATAAAAACTTTGGTATTCAAAAATTATATAGATACATATGTGCATATCAAGTTAGGCTATCTAATCTGCTCCACTTTTGAAATTATCTAAATTTTGTAAATACTACACTATTTAAATTATTATTGGTTCCTTTTTTAAAAAATAAATCCTGGCCTTTTATATTAGTATTCAAATCCGAACATCATATAAACTATAACTTAAGCAAAGTGCAAGTTTGTTCAAATTTAAGATAAACTTCAGAGCATAATTACTAAGATAATTGTAGAAGAGTATCTATAGAATCATTGAGTACAGAAGCAAAGTAAAAAATGACAACAACAAAAATAATCATTAAGGGCTAAGAACGTAGCATACTGGTTGAATGCTTTTCTAGAATGCAAAAGACCCTGGGTTTGAAATCCAGTACCACCACCACCACCAAGGCTTTGATAGAAGCATGGATCAATAAATTCTGCCCGAGTCATAAAATGGAGTACTATATCATGCAAAAGAATGAACCTCAGCTATAAGTTATGACAAAGTTAAATCTTAATATCATACTAAGTTAAAAAAGCAAGCACCAGAAATCAAAATAAAATATAACAGTGTTTTAAATTTTTAATTAATATAACTAATTGAAATGCATATGGCTAGGTAGATATAAATAAATATGTTCAAACTCTATGAATGCATATGTGTATGATAAATGTTTTAAAATAAGAGAAGCTTAAAGCCAAAAAATAAAAATAAAAATAAATCTGGCACAAAAGAACACATATAAGTAAGAGGTTATGATACAGAAATTAGGTTACTAGATATGTTATGCTTGATAGGCAGTGTTTTTATGTATATGCAAAAGTAAATATTTCAAGTCTTTTAAAATAGTAATTTCCATATACATAAAATCATACGTATTTTAGGATATATATATATCATATGTGTACTATATTATAAATTTTAGGATTGTTTTCAGAAAACAACAACAAAAAAATCATGTGTTCTTATTTATACCTTTGATCTTGGTCAAAAGGTCTAGAAGACACATATGTATTATTATTTGGAACTCATATACTTGAGATATAATGTAATTATACAATTAAATACATGTCATTTAGATATTTAATTCAATTAATATTACATTAATGACTATGAGTGTTTTACACTGAATATTTTTTTGTTTTTACCTTTGTCTGCAGAACATTTATGATTTTAATTGAATATTTTTAAAGAAATCCTGCAAGCTTCCTTAACCATGAATTGATAAAGTGACAAAACTGGGGGTAATGAAATTCCCATCAAAATTGATATTTTGAAGAAAAATTAAATACAATAATAACCAATTTACTTCAACTGGATTTGCTATTCAGGAAGGCCATTTCTTCAATTAAAATATCCTTAAACATGTTATCAAATATTGGAAACATTCTACTGGAAATGTTATAAAAAACGTGCTTCTAAGTTTCAAGAGCATCCAAAAGAAATTTTAAAAATATAAATAATTATAGATGCCATATATGTTACTTACACTTGCTAAAGAATTCTTTATATAGAGTCTATACTCATCCCATTGCCTACCAAAGTTTTCTTGTAACAAAAAGACTACACTTCTAGTAAATTACCTAATAGTGTCATTATTTTAAATAATTATGGACTTAAAAAGATTGAAGACTAATTCTTAGCACTCTTGAGTGGAAAACAAAGAATCTTCGAATATCCATAAGTTTTCACAAAGTGTCATTCCATAGTGATTTAAGATACCCAAAGAGAGATGTGTTTAATTTGTTCTTGTAAATTTACAGTTCTCCACACAAGGTACATTATTTTATAGCAACTTTGAAACTGTACTCAAGACACTGAAAACCAGTGTTATTTAATAATAGTAAAAGGAGAAAAGCAAGATGGTTTGTCAATAACATTATGGACCCAACCTTGTTATTATTTTATGGTGTTTGCCACTACACATAACTCTGAATGCTGAATGACTTTCTCCTTTTTCTCCTTCTCTCTCTCCCTTTGGTTGATTATTGATCTCATTCAGAAGCAAGCACCTTCTGCAAAAGACAACTCCTGCATGTACACCCCCAATCAATTTGTCTCTCCTTAATTTCAGATTTTCTTTTCAAATTACTTACTATATATCTCCACTTAGATGCCTATAAGTGAGTCCTTACCCTTATTGAGTCCCAACTGAATTTTGGATATTATCCCCAAACCTATTATATCTTTTTTACTAAATGCCAATTAAATTATTTTATTTGCACATGTTGGAACCCAAAAGATATCTTTGAACTTTCTCTCAATTTACATTCAATCTCCCAGTATATTCTGTGTACTCTTGTTGAAAGACATATCTAATGTTGGTCATTTCCTATCTCCATTTTTACTCTGGCTACTGTCACTATAATTTCTGATAATGTTTTTTGCAATATCTAGTTGGTCATCATTTGACCTTGCCATATTTCTGTCTTTAATCCAAATTTAGCAAACATGGACCTTTGGGGACATTAAGTCTATACATAAGATTATGTCACTGTCTGAAACTATCTTTCCGAAAGGTTTTCTAAATCACTACAGAGCAAGATTCTCTAAAGTCAGCTATTTCCCTACTGTCTTTGTGAATTTTTCACCTACTGTTCACCTCTTTATGAAAAGACCCCAGTATCCTTGCTGTTACATGTCACATTTAACATTGTTCTATACTAGGGCTCTCAACTAAAACTCACTTTCTCTTTCACTTTGTACTTTTTAAGACCTAATAAAGATGATAAGTAACATTCAAAATTGGACAGGCTTTCCATTGATAAAATTTATGATGCTGGAGACCAAACCCCAGGCCTTGTGCAAAACAGAGAAGTACTCTACCTCTGGCTACATCCTCAACCCTAAAAAATATTTTCAAATACAAAAATAAATCAGTTCACTGTAAATAACTGAGAAATAAACAATAACCTTAAGGATTAAACATAATTATCCATAATTTCACAACACTGAAATAACTTCTGTTAGCATTAAAAATGTCTTTAAATAGTTTTCCTATTTTAACAAACTCCCCTTTTGTTCTCACCTTTGTAGACTGCTTTCTTTTTTGTGTATGTGTGCATAAAAAAAAAAAAAAAAAAAAAAAACCTTGAGTGTTTTTCCTCCTGCCATTTCACTTCATAGATTCCACATAATGTAGGAACATAGGAACTTGCCCAGCTTCCCTTGGCTGTCTTCCATAAACAGTTTAGCAAGTATTTACAGACAGGTTTATACTGAATTTTGTATAGTTTTGTAGATCCTGGAGACAGTATGTAGTAGGGAAAGAAGGATTAGAACATTAATATTTGTTATCCTTTAGGTGTTGATAAACTCCAGGGAAGGAAGATTGGGTGAAGAACAGCAAGTGGAGGTGGGTGGGAGAGATGTGCTTTATTTTATTTTTTTTTATTGGTTGTTCAAAACATTACAAAGCTCTTGACATATCATATTTCATATATTTGATTCAAGTGGGTTATGAACTCCCATTTTTAGATTGCAGATTGCAGAATCACATCGGTTACACATCCACGTTTTTACATATTGCCATACTAGTGACTGTTGTATTCTGCATCTTTCCTATCCTCTACTATATCCCCTCCCCTCCCCTCCCATCTTCTCTCTCTACCCCATCTACTCTAATTCATTTCTCTCCCTTGATTTTTTTTCCCTTTCCCCTCACATCCTCTCCTGAATAACATGCAGAGCTAACTAGCTGGTCACCAAACTTTTGGCAAGGAGTTTGTCCTTTGGTTCTTTATATCAATGGCACTCATTAAAGACTTATAAGGAGGTATCAGGAGTCATTCTATTAACAAAGGATATCTGTCACTGCATATCATATTTAAGGAAGAAAAAATAAACTCATTATACTTCTTTTTATTAATTTTAATATGCAAATGCAAAAAACAATGTTTCTTAATTCCATTACTTGATTAAATATATATTGTAAGAGTATTTATAGGTTTGTCAAAAGCACAAACAATAACAACAACAAAAACATTTCAAAGACATATTTGTTTATATTTGGTGTTCAGGAAAACCACAGCACCTCCATAATGGTTATTTTCCTATTACACTGTTAGACAAAGAACTGGAGGCTGTGTAATATTATACATGTTAGAATTTGGGTAGAATTTATGTTTGCAACTGTTTTGCTTAAATATATAATATGAATGCAAAAAAAAGAGAAAATGCCAGAACTAAAATTCCTTCTCATTGTTTGGTCTAAAGCACTGTTGATGAAACCAGGAGATATTATGCTCAAATCTTTGATTTTATTTCAGCAACTTCTAGAAAACATAGTAATGGAAAAATACATTGATATTATTATATGTTTAAATTTAGTATGTAGCTCAAATTAATTTTGCAATGTTCCATTTTAAGCTTTTCCAATAAAAGACTTGTATATTTCAAAAAAAAAAATTGGACAGGCACTCCATGAGCATATCCACAACAATTCATATAGATAGATAGATATTCATCATATATGTATCCACATCAATTCATATATACATGTATGCCTATGTACATGTATATATAATATATATGTATATATTATATATAATATCTCTATCTATCCACCTATATCTTCATGTAGATGTCTTACAGCTGGTGTGTGTATATGAATATATATTACAGTTCTTTAAACATTATTTACTCTTTTAAAGTAATTTTTTTAAAGAGAGAGAGAGAGAGAGAATTTTTTATCTTTATTTTTTAGTTTTCAGTGGACACAACATCTTTATTTTATTTTTATGTGGTGCTGAGGATCGAACCCAGTGCCCTGTGCATGCCAGGTGAGCGTGCTACCACTTGAGCCACATCCCCAGCACCTTAAAGTAAAATTTTAAAGTAAGGTGCCTTTTAGAGCTCATAAAAACACTTTTCTCTTAATCTTCTCATGTAGAGAAGAAATGAAATTAAGAAATTGTTGTCTTCTTTTCATATCAGATAACTAAGGTTAAGACATATTACATTAGAGGTCATACATGTTCACAAGTGGGGAAAACACATGGTGGCCACATCTCTTTTAAGAGAATAATTTGAGAGATTCCCTCTGTTTCTATCCTTTAGTTTGAGCCAGTTTAATTGTAGTGAAGTGCTTCATTGATGCCTCTCTAATTTTCACTTTCTCTGCTCAATAGTGAATTGGAGTATTTCATTAGCTATTGGGGAAATTAGTTTGCTCTTCTGTGAGTTATCTATTCTCATATTTTATTTGCTTTGTATATAAACTTTGGAATCTGTTAATACCTGAAAAAATAGCTTATTGAGGGTTTTACTATGCATGTGGGTTGATAAAGTTGGGGAGAAATGACATCTTAATAATATTGAGTATTTCAGTAGATTAACACAAAATATCTTCCAATCATTGAGATTTTCTTTAATTTTTTTCATCAGGGTTTTGAAGTTTTAGATATTATACATTTACAAATACACTTATAGCTAAATATTATCTATTTGTTTACTATTGTGTTTTAGTTTTCAAATATTGCTGCAACAAATTGCAACAAATTTGTAGACCAAAAAAAAAAAAAAAAGGAAGAGAGAATTTATTTTAATTTAGTTCTAGGAATCAGAGTCCAAATGACTCACTCAGCTAAAATTTAGATATTAGCAGGTTTTCATGTCTTCTGGAGGTTCTAGGGGAGAAGCTATTTCTATACTTTTACTTTTTTAAATATCTAGAGCTGGTCAGAATGCTTTGGTACATAGCCCAAATTCCATCTTCCAGCCAACAATAGCCTGCTGAGCTTTTATACACTGCATCACTCTGAGGCTGTTTCCCCCTTCAACATTTTAATCTGCTCCTGATTAACTTGATTCCACTAGAATAACCCAGAATAATGTATGTATCAAAGTCATCTGAATAGCAGTTTATATTCCATCTGCAACCACAATTCACTGTTAACACGTAATCTAACATGTTGCAATGTTCCAGTGATTAAGGAGAAAACTTGCAGAGGGATGTTATCCTGCCTACCACAGTTTACAATCTTACACAAAGTTTGCATGTATCCTACATCAATGAAATGTTAAAATCATCCCAATATTTATATTATAGATACATTTAAATTGAAAATTCTCATCTAACTTTCATCAGCTTAAAACTGTCCTATCAGAATTTAAATCAGTTATTGGTGAGTCTCTGTTTATAATCTATCCTAGGGCATAATTTCTAACTGTGGACTTTGCAATTCAAGAAATAAGATCAAGTCTCTTATCAGGATGTAATGCTCCTCTTTTAAAAATCCTTGATAAATATTCTTCTTTTGAAATCTTCTTTGTTTAAATATATATTATCATTCAAGCTGTCTTCTGATTATGTTATCTTGTGTATTAGTTTGCTATGGAAAAAATACCACAGACTGAGTTGCTTAAACAGTAGAAATTCATTTTCTGACAACTCTAGGGACTGGAAGTTTAAGATGAACTTTGACAAGTTTGTTTTCTCCTGATGCTTCCCTTTGAATTGTAAATGGTCCCTTCTCATTGTCACTCACATTACATTTTTCCCCCTATGTGTACACCTCAAGCAAATTTTCCCCATTTTATAAGAATACCAACCATATTGGAATAGGTTCCTATGCTTATGACCTCACGTAATATTAAATAATTCTATAAAGAACTGATATCTAAATGCAATTACAATGGGATTGCCATAGTTTGGATCTGAAATGTCCCTTAATGGCCCATGTGTTAAAAGCATGCTTCTTAGAGTTGTATGATTTAGAGGTAATGGAAAGTTTAAGAGCTGTGACATAGTCGTCACTGGGGTGTGCCCTCAAAGGGGATTGTAGAACATCAGTCTCTTCCTGTTTTTACCAGTGGCCATGGGTTGCATATGCCTCCTTCACCAGACATTCTTGCAATGATATACTGTACCATGATAAGCCTGATTGCCCATGGACTGACCTTTAAAGCTTAGACTTAAAACGAAACTTTCTTCTTTTTAAATTGATTGATATCAGGTATTTGTCATAATTATGGAAATCTGAATAAGAGGATTCATAGACTTCAATATATTAATTTTGCAATGCATATTTATTCCATGACACTATTAGGAAACAGACAGGTGAGGATAGTGGGAGCACATGGTTAAGAGAATAAGATGGGCCCACTGTGCTGAGCCCCCACATTCTTTCTGTTCCAAGAAGCAATTTACTTGAAGTTGTTTTTGGCCTAAGTGGATAGGATATGTCACATTCCTCAGCCAACTACGTGTTATCTGAAGGAAAAAATGCAGGCCCAAGATAATGTGGATGGGAGGAACCCAGGAAATTTTTGCGACCAGATTCTGAAACTCAGGGAGATAAAGTAATTCCTCCTAACAATAAAGTCTATAAAAATATATGGTTAAAATGCAGTTAGAACTTGTCTGCATGGACCAAGATGACCCAGAGTTGCCATGGCTGTAGTCTGATGTCATCTTGCTATAAGTCAAAATTCAAGAGGTGGACAGGGGTGGAACTCTCTGGAAACTTCTCTAGGATCCTCAAAAAGACTGGAGTGCAGGAGAGGCTCATTTTCCCTCTTGTCTCCCCTGGTCCTTTTCCTATCCTTCAATAAATTCATGCCTGTTACTCTGAACAATATGTCTGACATATTTCTGACTGGATTGCAAGAATTAGGTTTGAAGAGCATGCTCTTCATACTGCCTCAGTTCCCCAGAAGCCCCAGCTATGAAACATCACCATGACATATGGTTCTCCATTTCTTTATCCTACTTGTGAATTTATATTCAGGACTAATTTCTTATAGATAACATATAGTTGATTCTGGTCTCCTTATAATTTCTATTTCTGACATTTTTTAAATTGTGCTGCTTAGACTATTCACCATTAAAGTAATTATTGGTACGTTTGGGTTAACATCCTCTATGTTTCCAACTGTGTCTTATCATTGGTCTTAATCTTTACTATTTAATTTTTCCTTTCCTGACCTTTCTAATTGGAAATTTTAAATAATTCCATTTTTATTCTTTTTTAATATAATTAATATTAAATAATTGATATTACATATTTTTTCAATATTTTAGTGGTTATTATACATTTTCCAATAAAGAAAAAATAATTACAGTATTTTAACAGTATTTTAAAAAGAGTATTCTCAATACCTTTTCCATATCCATTATGATTTTTACATGATGACTGAATGAATGCACAGTGTACTGCAAGGATCCAATACACTGTTGCTACTATTACTTTAGAATGTCATAACAACTGTCTTCCTTTGCATAGATCCGGTTTTCTCTCATTCTTTGCTTACTCTCAATGAACTTCTTTTAACACTCTTTGCTGATATTTTCTCCTCAAAATAACTTCATTCAGTTCTTGTCGTATTATTTAACTGTGTTTGAGTCTGTGTGGTCTAACTGTGACCTACTTTGACTAGAAATATTGCTATCTATACACAATTCTGACTTTATAAATATGTCATTAATACGATTTTACAACTTTAATAATTATGAAAGCCAGCTAAGGTAAGAAATCAGTTTGAAAAGGAAAGACTTAAAAATCATCATTTCAATTCTGTGGACCTCAGCTCTTTTGTAAATATAAAACAAGAAAGCAGAATAATAAATATGATAAAATTATAAGAGAATAAACCTAATAGCTAAACAGAACCAGTAAAAAAAATACCATTAGTACCATGTAAACAGAATATTTTGAACACAAGATTTATTTGAAATAAGACTGCTGAAAGAAAACATATTTAGTTTCCTATAAAGAATGCTTATTTAACAGAATTTTTGGTAAAATGTATGCATTTAGAATTATATAGCCATCATTTTTATTAACATTTTGCTTTGCAGATTTTTAATTTTGTAATTAACTTAAGCTGCAATATGCAAATAGTATTAATAATAATAATTATGCATTATATTTAAATTTATGTATACAATTAAACTGAACATGCAACAAATTTAGTGGGAACTCTAATAATCATATCTATAGATACGTTCTGCAATGGAAAGCAATTAATTGTCATAATTTACATTAAATTAAATCATTTATGTGTGTTTATGTTAAAAATCATTGAATATGTAGCACTTTAATAATTAATATTCATAAAATTGCTAGACTTTTGTTAGAAAATATCTATAAAGTCACAAATTTTTATATTTTAGAAACTGATCATGTATTAATGGCAGTTTCTGTCCCATATATTTGTTTGTATTTTCTAATAAAAAAAGATTTTTTTGCCTGCCAACTATTAGTATATAAAATTAAGGCATTGTAGCCTTTAAGTATATATAATAATATTATTCAAATTACATAATTCTAATATATATATGTATTAATTACTACAATTATATAAATTATAATATAAAAGAAGCTTCACATGTAAACTTGTAATAAAATAGAGTCAAATGCTTTTTTATTTTTTTGTATTGGGGATTGAACCCAGGTGTACTCAACCACTAAGTCACATCCCCAGCCCTTATTTTGTATTTTATTTAGAGATAGTGTCACTGAATTGCTTAGGACTTCATTAAATTGCTGAGGCTTGCTTTGAACTTGCCATCCTCCTGTCTCAGCCTCCTCAGCCAGTGGGATTAAAAGCATGTGACATGACACAGGGTGACTTGAATGCTTTTTAAGTAAATATGTTGATTTCTATATAACTAAATTATTATTAAAATCTCTACCACAAAACACAGCTAATATAATGCACAGGAACCAATCAGGATAAAGGTCAGAGGGGTGGAGCGAGTTCACATGTACACCCATCCCATGGTCTGTAAGGGAAGGCATGAGCTATCCATGAGGGCGGAAGAGTCCTGGACCTATCCTGGAGGTGGTCTGTTTTTTCCATCATCACCCACAGAACCACCTCCTGACTGATCGCCAGATGCCATCCCAGCCACAATTGCCGCCCAAGACCAGGAAGCGGGCAGCAAGTCATGCCCTACAGTAGATCATTCTGTGGTCTATATCACATGCACCATTAGGCTTCACCAAGGAAGCAAGAGAATCCAGCTGCCCAAACCAGAGGAACCTTAATAGCCACATAGAAGGGTACAACTGTCAGAGCCACAGGGGGGAAATACTCAACTAAAGCTAACTTGGGAGAAACAATTCCCTGAATTCTCTTTCCTTCTTTCCTCTGTTTTGGAAAGCATGATCTGGACAAATTCAGCAGATCATGAGACAAAGAACAGTTTGAGGCACAGACACAATAGCATGGGTAATGATTTGGAAGAAAACCCAGCATTTATTTCTGTGCAGTTGAGGATGATTATGTCTGAAGAATAGGGAAAATAGCAGAAAAAGCAATTAGGTAGATAGGTAGGAACCAGATTGTGAGAAACATCTAATACTACCGCTGAGTTTGAGGTTTTAGCTGTAGAAAAGGGTGAGGAATGTTTTGAGGAAAGGTGTAACATGACCATATTTGTATCTAAAAATATCTCATTCTGTCTATGTTCCACTGTGTGGGGGGTGGTCAAAAATCAGGTATGATAGGATTCTGAATGACACCTTGGAAGCCATTGATTTTAATACCAGGAAAGTAAGTGATTACTAAAGAAAAGTTTGTAGTCAAAGAAGGAAAGATAATTACCACCTTAGAGTCATGCTGAACTTTAGTTTTTAAAAAAGAATTAATCAAATTAGAATTTCCAGTAAGCAATTGGATAACCTTTTCTGGTGATTAGAAAAAGCATGAGTTGGCAGCAATGAGTTGGAAGTCATTTACCTAAAACGACACTTGAAGCCAAGCTAGAGAATGAAAGTGAATCACTCCAGGCACATGTGGAGTGTGCATGAGAGCACTGAGAAGGGAAGACAAATCAAAAAAAAAAAAAAAAAAATCAAGGTATTTCACGATTTGAGGAGTGAGGAGTAGCAAGGTTTTTGTTAAAGTATTGCTCAGTCTTGAGCACTTAATTACTGATTCATAGTTAAGAAATTGTGGTTTCTTATAGGCACTGTGCTGGGTCTTCTGGGTAGCATGCTGAAACATTCCCTTGCCTTCACAGAACTTCCTTTGGGTAAGCAGGCAAGTAGTACACTTATGAATCAATCCATGCATAATTATCTGGTGAGATTTCTGTGAAAGAAACAAATACACTTTGCCGCAGTCTGGCTGGGCACAAATCACCAAGCCGCCACAAAGCACTTGTATGTTCAAACAGGAAACTTTATTGCCTGAACTCCAACAGCACTCCATGCACACTTCCTGGGAACTCTCCCAAATGTCACCCACGCGGCCCTTTCAGGCACACCACACCAACCGGAACTCCCTCCCCCGGAACTTCACCAACCAACACGAACTCCCCAGGAATCCCTGCAAGAACTCCAAAGTAGTGGGTGCCTGAGGCGGACAGCAGGTGTCTATATACAATTGAATCAATCCATCATCATTTTAATGACTCGCCTCTCAACCATTACTTCTGGCAAAATGCCAAGAGTCATCCCAACTCGGCTGTAGCCCTCAACAACACTTCAATGACAATTTGTGTAGGAACACACTTAAGTAAGATCTTTTATGGACTAGTTATTTCAACTAAAGAGCAGAAGTATGAAAAAACAGCTAACAATATAAACTGTAGAAGTTGAGTACAATGTCACCTGAAATGCCAATAGTAAGTCTCCTTTCTTCTCCAAAGATCTTGAGGACAGCTTCCGTGTTCTATGCAAAAAGTTTTTTTTCCCCACATTGAATCCTCCAATATATGATTACAGCATCATTCTTCCATGTATGTAGATTCTTTATTTCTCTCAAAAGTAATTTTTTGTTGACAATATAGAGATCTGAGCATTATATTATTTGTAGATTTACTTGTAGGTATCACTTTTCACGGCAAGTTTGCACATTTATTCATATAATTTGACTTTAGGTTTCGTGGATTTACTTTGAAATTTGAGTAAGTAGAAGTTTTTAAGAAGATAAAAAATTAAGAAACAATGAATTGTTCTTTACCAAATGTTAAAAGTAAGAACCCAAGTTTGGATCTGTCTCTAACCAAGATATAGAGACAAGATATATCTTTCTTCCTAAAAGCAACCAACATGATATATAAAAAACATCACAGACACTGGCCGTCAGACGGTGAGGACGAAGATACTTGACAGTTTGGAAACAAATGAAGTGATATACGAATTTGTCTAAATTTACTGTCTTGCGTGAGTTGTCATGAAGAAGGATACAGAGGGGAAAATCTAGTAATGTCCTCATGTCACCTTTAGTTAAGAAGACAGAGATGAGAGTCCAGGTTCTAGAGATTATGATGTGGGCATATTTGGGATGCCATTATTCAGCCTACCATAATCTATATTAAGAAAGCAAACAATTCAATAAAAGATGGAGTAAACTATTTGTTTACTTCAATTAATAGTAAATGAACACATCAAAAGATGTTCAACATCTGACAGAAATTAGGAAGTTGCAGACTAAAACAAAAATGATATATCACTGTATATACCTTTTAGAGTATTCTGTAGCAGTATAACGATTGACTGGAAAATATTGTTGAGGATTCAGAATTCTTCTTCCTCCCAGTGAAAAACAAGATGACAGATTTCAACAAATGGTCTACCTACTATGTTATCCAGTCATTCCATTACCCAAGAGAGTTAAGTCCATAATAGACATGTAAAAAATTTCCCTAGAAGTTTTATTTGTAATAACCAAAACTGGAAATATTTCAAATATCCATAAACAAATAAAATGGAATCATAGTCTCTTGTATGTTCATTGATGGTGAATGAAAGAAACAAGGCAAGAAACATGTCTATTTTTAATACCATTTATTTAAATTTCTAGAAGACACAAAATAACCAATATTGACAGAAAAGAGATCAGTGTTTACCTGAAAATATTCTGGAGTTGGGGCTTTGGAAACAATGACAGAATAGATTGCAAAGGGGCACAATGAAATTTTGAGTAATAATATATTTATTATCTTTATGGCGATGGTTTCTGGAGTATATGCCCTTGCCAAACTTCTCTAATTGTACACTTGGGATATGTTGAGTTCATTTGTATCAATTATACCTATAGAAAGCTCATGAAATGCTTTATTTGTAGAAAGAGAAGACTAAAAGTTAAAAAAAACAAAAACTGATAAAAGATATATGCAAGGTTTTTATCATAAGATCTTATCAAGTATATTTAATGAACTAAATATTTGTTAATACAATGTATACAATATTTCTGATTATTTATAGGGTGGTTATATAAACATATTTGTCTAATACTACAGGAGTATAAGTTTGTATTATCCTATGGAACATTACTCAAAAGCGTTTTATTAAGATACATACATACTTTAAAGCATAAAATGTGGATACTCTTTAATGATAATATAAAACAGTAGGATTTCGCAAAAAGAATTTTGAAAATGGTTCAGATATAAGTACCATTGCAAAATTTGTACTGTTAGATTAAAAATATTGGAAATCAAATGTCTCAGAGAACTGTTAAAATACATTACAGCATTTTTAAAAAATATAATTAAATACTTCCAAAATCATTAGTGATTTACATAAGTCAAAAGGAAAAGCGTGCAATTTAGTGTTTCTACTTTTGCTCATAAAATATGGTCATATATGAAAAACATTGGTGAACATAAATAAATAAAATTGCAGGAAATATTCAGGCATTTTATTGGTTTTAGAACTCACAAGGTTTAGACTTTTCAAGTTACAGATTTTAGGTGTATTAAGTTTGTGTCGTTAAAAAGAGAAGGACAATGTGTCATCTTCCCTACCAGAGAATGCTATGAATATTAGGATTTACAGAAGATTCTGTCAATTTGAAACTCAATGCTTTCATACTATTAGGAATATGAATTGTATTTTGCAGTTTTAAGGGTTTTTTGTATATGAAATATTCCTTGATTAATTTTTTTTTAAAATCTTGTCATGTTTCTGCAAACAAATAATGCCCTCTTACAATGTAGTATGTAATATCTCCTCAAAGTACCACTTAGAAAACATTTGAAGCATACTTACCTGCTAAATAGTCAAAAACATTGTGGGAATTTTCTATCCTTTGCTAACATATATATAAACAAAGCACTCCCAGCTTGCAATGTGTAAAATTCAGAAATATACGAGTAATCACCAGTATCCAAGCAAGTTCAATAAATACATTTAAAACCTATTCACGTTTATGTAAAAATCATGATTATCTTTTCTTCAGATATATCCAATTATGTTATCTATCATTCTTGAATAGTAACTGTGCTTAAAATTAATTACAATATGGGATATTTTTTGAAGAAGATTTTTCTATAATACGATATCTAAAGAAATAAGGTATGTGTGAAAAGTATGAATTACTGTAATAGTAGTACTGTGAGAAATACTAATTATTATAGAAACAGCACTAAAAGTACAGAAACCATGCCTCTCTTCTTTCTCTTCCCTCTTCTCTGCTCTTCTATTCTTTCCATTTCTTTACTTTTATTTTGTCTCCCCCCACTCCTCTTTTTTTTCCTTTTCAGTAGATTCAGGATTCGGGGTGTGGATAATCAGTAAACGAAGAAAAAGTCAGGCTCAGAATAGCCCTGACAGTGGAAGTCTGCCTTAAGGAGAATGATAATCTTAAGTAGTCATATGGATCATGCCTCTGTCCCTGTCTATTTAGGGAACAAAACTTAGTAGTAAAGTCTTTGAATGGAAAAGTGCTGATACCTTGCTGATGGGAGTCATGAACAATCCCCCAGGAACCACAAGGGCAGATATTAACCAAAACAATTTAAAGGAAAAAAGAGCAGCTTGTTGAGCTGATGTGTTAACCAAAAGCTGAAAGGAATAACCCAACAAAATTTTGAAATATCAGTACATAGACATCTTAGTTCTTGATGTAGATTTCAAAATGGGCTACTGATTTTAAAGGTGTTAATCAAGTTTCAGTTTGGTCCCTGTTTTTTTTGTTTCGTTTTCTGATTTGTTGATTGGCTTTTTGTTTGCTTCTTTATTTTTAACTTGTAATTGTCATGATTGAAGATAAAAGTATCTTTTGATATGTAAGAATAAGAATATTACCCTGCTAGTACTTTGGGAAAAAGTTATGACCAAATATTAAATAAATATTTTAATTAATATTTGCATTTTTGGATAATTCCTTTTTTATTAGAGAAACTTTGAAAATTCACAAAATTAATTTATTCTTACCATATATAACCATAATTAGTTGATTTAAATAGATATAGATTAAATAGATCTATATAAAATAGATCATATAATTGTTCCTAGATAGATAGATGCTTCTAGATAGCATTATCATTTTATTTTTAAACTGCAATCAATTCACATTCAGATACCTAAGTATATAGATACTAAATAAAATAACATAATTGTACAATTTTCTGTCTTCTTTACTGATTTCATGTAAAGTCTTGGTGAAGACAGGCTTCTCCAGAAAAGTGTGGATGTCTCTCCTCATGAGTTCTGTTTCTTTCAAGGGTGATTGTGAACCTCATGTTTCAAAATGGCTGTGGAAGATAATAGAACCAGCCTAGATACTAGAACTCCTATACTGAGGATTGCTGCCGTGGACAGTAACTCAGTCAGCATCAGATTTTCTGGGAAAGAGATAAGCAAAGATGAACATTATTACTATACAGTGCTGTACTGTTTAGGATTTTAGGTCTGGTAGGCACAGTAGTGTTTACTAATGCAAAAAGTGTGGAGAGCAATCGTACTACATAAGAAGGCCACAGAGACGCAAGAGGTGGAAGGTGTTGGGGAATAGCGGGCAAAACCACCATCTTAGGAGGAGAAAAGTCTGAGTGGCTGGTGATAAACTAGGTGTAAAACAGACAGGAAACAAGGACATTGTGAGGAAAAAAATAATAATCCAGACACTGTGTTAGTACGATGACATAGTCCAGAAAGTATTTTCTTGTATTGTTTTGTTACATGATGTATAAAACACTTTGATTCCTAGGCATAATGTAGGAATGATTGCAAATTATTTCATAACATTAACTCTGTCAACGTGAGTGGCTCTCATGTATGCCATTTAACTTACTTTTACACCTGTAATATAAGTACTGTATGAGTCAGTCTCAGCAGGGAACAGAAAACACATACTAATTAGAATATGTAAGGAGAGTATAATAAAGGAGTCATCTGCAAAGCCTTGCACATGAAATCAAACATGCAAAATAGGGCTAACATTACAGTTGCAATTATTATCCTTAGGAACATGAGGGATGGAGGAAGGATACAGGTCTTAGGAAGTGGGAAGGAGAGGGTTCAGGGAAAAGTAGTACTGAATGGACAGTAGCCTTCAGTCAAGGAGCACAGGCAGACAAAACCAATCTCACAGACAGGAAGATAGAGAAATAAACATCCTACTCTCTTCAGGATTCCTTTCAAAAATGTTAGATCTAAAAGCACAGATAGAGTAAAGCTGTCTATTGATATAATCTTTAGAGGGCAGCTTTCTGAATTGGTGGCAAGGAAGGAAGAGAGAGAGTGTAAAGGAAACTTAACCAGAGATACCCAACACTCCATATTTCTACTCTTCAGTATCCACTTAGACTTTCATCTGGATGAAAAATTCTTATTTTTATTTTATAAAGATGATGCCCAAGTACAACTAGATACTTTATAACTTGGAGTAATGTCAGTTCTTTCACTGTCATATAAAACCTAAAATAACAGTTCATGACTACCCTTAAGTCTATGGCTGTCAGTGATGCCAATTCTGGAAAATATCAATGCTGCATTCACTCCCCATTCCCTGATCCCGTTGACTTGCGTGAGTACTTCCAATTCTACAATGTTCTCTACTTGATGACATAACATGAATTATTGGTGTAATGGTAATAGTCGTGTGTGTGTGTGTGTGTGTGTGTGTGTTGTGTCTTTTTTCCTAGAAAATATTGGTCAAGCAGTTACCAACAGGTACTCACTCAACTCTGGAATGTTGTATATAGAGCTTCTTGTTCCATTGTGATCCATTTAAAATCAACTTTGTCTTATTGTCAGTTGATAAATTAGAACCAAATGGGTTTCATGGGGAATCTGATTTGCAAATTCACATTACCAGTAGCATTCAGGAGTCTAGCTTGAGCTTCTTTACAGAGGCTGTTCTTTAAGAATGGAGGTGGAAACTATCAACCCTCATAAGCATCAGGTCATACCTCACACTGTGATACTTCCACTGCATCCTCTTCATCAAAGTCAAATAAAAGTCCAGTCCAAGAAAAAATGGTTTCTAATTCTGGGTGGGAAATGGGTATGTACAATTTCTGAAAAAAAAAAATTAATGTCCATTGTTGGAATCAAGCTACCATGGTTACAATCTAATTTGTAAAATTTCAGTATTTTTGAAAATGTTGAGTTCTAAGACTAAGGTACAGAATAGCTTGTGTATGGCTTGAAATTGTTGTACAGTTTTTTCTTGATGCAAGTCTCACTCAAAATTACCATTCTATGGAAACTTGGTAAAGAGGTCACAGAAAACTGTTCATTGCAGTGTATGTTTTTCCACAAACCTAGAGATCCACATAATGCAATGTCTTACTCTTCGTGTCATATATGCAAACCATGGTTTTATCACATTAAAGGGGTACCCTAACATTTATTTATCTATTTTTTGAAAGGGGTGATTTACCACTGATCCACACTCCCAGTCATTTAATTATATTTTATTTTAGAGACAGGAACTTGCTAAGTTGCTTACGTCCTTGCTAAGTTGCTGAGGCTGTTTGAACTTATGATCCTTCTGTCTCAGCCACCCAAGGTGTTAGGATTATAGGCGTGTGCCATTGTGCCTGGTGGGGTACCCTAATTTGTCTCAGATCTCCAGACTCTTGAAAATTTAACTTATATAGCAGTTTTCTACACTTTCCCAGACTTAATATCATAACCTCTGACAAAGATATGGTTTATTAACTCATTTAGTTTTCTTATGTTGTACTCACTAGGCTCAATGAATATAATGTCATTCAAATTAAAGAATGTTGGTTTCTGGCATTCATGATGTTCCCCCATTTTATATTATAACAGAGATGCAGAGATGATAATACCTTGAGGAAAGATGTCAATATCTACAAAGTTCTGTTATTCCTCTCAAGTAAAAGAAAACTGCTTCTGATTCTTCTCAAGGATAGAAGAAAAAGAATATTTCCATCAATTCAGGTCATAGACTCTGTCCATTGGTCTTTATCTCCCCAAGAATGGTGTTGATTTATGCCAGATATATCATTTGGAACTGTACCCAGGATTGTCATTAAGATCTGGCTCTTATATTATTCTAATAAGCTATTAATATAAACATGTTAGTAATTAGTTTAATTTAAATTCTCTACAATGTATACATAGATCAAAGCATTACATTTTTCATCATAAGTATACAAAATAATTACTTGTTAATCAAAATAAACAAAAGTAATGCTATTGATCTCTGTGATAGAAAATAGAAAGGCAATATTAGAATGATAATGGAATATACACTGATTATCTGAATTTTGCAGTAGTCAAAAAGTTAAATTTGAATGCATTAGCAAATTTATATTAGTACTCTAATGCTGCTATAACCAATTACCACAAAGGCAACACAATTTTTTTCTCTTTTATGGTATCTGAGGTCAGAAGTCTCAAATTAATGTATTTATGTAGGGTTCTTTTTATTCTGGAGGCTTCAGGAACAAAGTAATTTCTTTCTCTTTCCACATCATTCCACAATTTGTGGTCCCTTCCACCTATCACTCTAACTTCTTTTTTTCTGTGGTCACATCAACTAGTGACTGATCAGCTTCCATCTTTATGAGTTCTTGTATCTCTTAACACACCTGCAGGGTTCTTTCTATTATGTAAGGTAAAATACTCATAGATTTTGGAGATTACAACGTGGATATCTTTGGGGGCAATTATTCAGCCTAAGACACCAGAAAGAGAAACGGGAATGGAGGATTGAAAGCATTCAAAACTTTGGTGAGGTATGTTTTCTCATTCCACTCTCAATAGCTCTGAACATTTACACATTCTCCATGTTCTTGAACCTCTGGCAGTCATGTTGCACAGATTCTTACATCTGTTTTATGTTTTCTTAATCCTCTCTTAACTTCTGCTAAATTATAATTTAGGGAATAATGTTAATTTATAAATAGTTTCATTTATTAATTTATGAATTTTTAATTGGTATTTATATAAAATATTTCCAACTATTTGTCAGTTCCCTAAATTTCCATTAAAACTTTTATATGCAATTATTTGATATGCGCTATGAATTTACTCCAATATCTGAAGTACATAATGGTATAAAAAACTATATATTGTTTTTGCTAAAACTCACATCTGGTGGGCCATTATTTTTTAATTTGTTATATGCCTATACAATTAGACATCACAAGCATATGATTCCTACTTGTTCAGACTAATGAATTCTTACAAAATGAATGTACTATTCTCACCATGCTAGAACAAGGAGAAATTATCGGCTCCTAGAAATTACTTTACCTCACATTTCCTAGCACAAAGATAGCATTTCTTTGATGTCTAACTATATGATTAAGCTTGCTTTCAAGATGTTTGTGTAATGTTAGTATGGTGATTTTCATTGTATGCAATTAGACTATGAATATGCTACAAAATAATTTAATTATAATCTCTATAATCATGTGAGTTCCTTGTCTGGTTTTGGCTATTATAAACAATGTGTTTAGGAATGAATGTAAATAACATGGAGATACTGCAAAGGCTCACATTTTGGACCTCTTCTCTGGGTTCCTGATCCACTGGATACCCCCTATTTTCTTTGAGATTTTCTCTGGAAGCCACTAAACAAATAATAAATTCAACTTAGATATTTAATGTTCTTGACTTATATATCCAAATTTCTCTGTGTGTTCTCCTAGAATTTTATATAGGGATTCAAACTTAATTCATACTGACAGATTGGTCATTTCCCCACAAAAGTTGTTTACCCCTTTTATCCATGGTTCTGATGTTTTATCACATGACTTTGAGTTAGATAATAATAATTGAAACACTGACATTTACTCAGTGAGTGAAATATGTCATATATTAGATGCTTTATTCATCTGAAAATACAATTTTGGATAGGGCTTTACATTTTTTAGATATTGTGGAAGAAATATAGACTCCCACAGGCAGCCAGAATAAGGACATTGGAAAGGGTCAGGAGGAGAGTGGGATAGCATGCCAACCTAAAAGGGGACATCAGGTCTGAAATGCGTCCTGTGCCTCATTCCCTGCCAGTGTTAACCACAATGACTTCTGAGTTAGAATACCTGTTTCTGTTCCTCACAGCTTCACCCACAGCAGCCATTCCTTAGTTATCCTTGCCATTACCCCTAGAAATGGGCAAACACAAGCAGACCCCTACCCCAAATGCTTCCTCTTTTTGATAGACATCTCAAAAACCATCAGTTAAGACCCATCCTCTTAAATATGTAAAGAAGGGATTGAAATAATTCACTTCTAATTAGCTTATTGAGCTCAATGCTTGAGAATTTGATTGGTCCATACTGGCACCCCTTCCCCCTAAAATCATTTAGGGGAGTATCCCTTCCATAGGGCTCCTCCCCTTTGGGAGCTCTTCTTTCTTTCCATTACTCTAATAAATCCTAGTACTTTGCTCTCACCCTTGTGTCTGTGGGATTCATTCATCAAATTTGTAAGACAAAGAACATTACTGCCTAACTCCGAGTTACAATATGACTAATGGAGAAATTATGAACTTCCCTTAGGTTTTATAGCCATAAGTTGTGCCTCAAGGATCTCAATTCAGGTAATCCTGCTTCAGAGGCCACAATGCAAAGTAACCTATTAGGTGAGGTAATACTGTCAAAAACTTTTTAGAAGCCTGACAATATATATAAAATAACAGTATTCTAATATCAAGCAAATTCAGTAACACAGGGTTATGATGAAAATAAATAAAGATGTCATAAAACGCTCTTGACTTATTAATAGGGGCACTTAATAAACTACAATGTAAGAGAGAACTCCAAGAATGCTTACCCAGGTCTGGGGAGAGTTTGTGCTGCCATTAGTGAGGGCAGTAGAAGTCATCAGAAAGGTCATTTCTTAGGAAAAGATAAATAATCCTACATGAAGGCCAGTCTGAGCATACCCTAAAAAATTCTTAAACATCCATCCACATACACATTTGAAATGATTAAATTGTCTGCAACTAACTTAATTGTATACTTGAATAAAATCCAAATTCATTTAAAAACAAAAATGCAATTAAAAAAATAAAAGTCATAATGCCCAGAATTAAAAAAAAGGGAGGTTTGTAAAGAAACAGGTATATGTGACCCACGAGACAAAAACAAATTCTATAAATGAAAACAAATATAGAAGTAACAAAAACAATGAAATAGTAACTTAAAATGCAAATATTGCCAAGTACTTGAAGAAACTAAGTGCATGGAAGGTAAATAAAGATATAAAATAGGTTTAAACAGAACATTTATAAATGAAAATTACTTTATGTGAAACCAAAATTTACTGAATAGGCTTACCTGAAGATCAGATACGGAAAGAAAAAAAAATCAAAGGAGTCAAAGAATAGTAGTAGCCATTATTTAAAATAAAGAACTGAGGCTGAAAAACACTGAAACATCAAATAGAGCTTAGCTGATAATATCAGTACCAAGCACTATTTCATTCATGTATTTGGCATCCTGGAATTAGCAGAAGGAGAAAAGGTGGAAGATAAAAATATTTGAAGGAACGATGGTAGCAAATTTTCTGAATGTTTCACTAAATCTAACCTACAAAATTGTAAGCTACCAAAACAAGATGTTCAATGAACTGCAAACAGAATATAACTAAAAAAAAAGGAATATCAAGGGTTTTTGGTCTAATACTTAGGTTTTGATCCATGTGAGTTGAGTTTTGTATGGGATGAAATATAGGAAATAAATTTCCTTCTGTTACACATGGATTTCCAGTTTTCCAACCACAATCTGTTGAAGAGGTTGTCATCTCTCCAATGTATGTTTTTGGCACCTTTATCTGATATGCCATAACTGTGTGTATATGGGTTTCTCTCTTTGTCTTCTGTTTTATTCCATTGGTCTTCATGCCTGTTTTGTTACCAATACCATGCTGTTTTTGTTGTTATAGTTTGGTAGTATGATTTAAGGAAAAGCTTAACACACAAACACACACACACACAAAAAATAATGAATAAATAGACAAAGGAATAAACAGACACTTCTCAACAGAAGAAATATGAACAGTCAACAAATATATGGAAAACTGTTCAACACCTCTAGAAATTAGAGAAATGCAAATTAAAACTACACTGAGATTTCATCTCACTTCAGTCAGAAGGTGATTATCAAGAATGCAAGTAACAATACATGTTGACAATGATGGGGGAAAAGGGTATACTCATACATTGTTGGTGGGACTAAAAATTAGTGCAACCACTCTGGATAGCAGTATAGATATTCTTAAAAATCTTGGAATTGAACCACCATTTCATCCTGTCATCTCACTCCTCAGTATATATCCAAAGGATTTAACATCATCATACAGTGATGCATCCACGTCAATATTTATAGCTGCATAATTCACAATAGCTTAGCCAAGAATCCAAACGAGATGTCCATTAGCATATGAATGAATAAAGAAATTGTGGTGTACATATATACTGGAATATTACTTAGCGATAAATAAGAACATACTATATGACATTAGCCAGTACATGGATAGATATGGAGACTATCTGCTAAGTGAAATAAGCCAATCCTATAAAAACGAAGGGAAAATGTTTTCTCTGATATGTAGAAGCTAACCCATAATAAGAGAAAGGAAGGGAGAATAGAAGTTCAGTAGATTAGACAAAGAAGAATAAAGGGAAGGAATTGGAGATAGGAAAAGGAAAGATAGTGAAAAGAATCTGATATAATTTTCCTGTGTACATACATGAATACACCACAGTGAATCCCACCATCATGTATGTCCACAAGACTCAGGATCTAATTAGAATAAGATATATTCCATGCATGTATGATTTTGTCAAAATGGATTCTACTGTCATGTCTAACAAAAAAGAATCAATAAAAAATAAAAATTAACATTAAAAAAGTATTTAAAAGTGTTCACAATTTCACAAAAAAATCAAGTAGAATGTGTGAAACAGTTGAGATGGGTCAAGAGTTTAAGACAATCAGAATATGGTAATTGATCTAAGAAGAAACAAAATCAGAGTAAAGGGGAGTGTTAGGAGAAGCAAATGAATTATGATCCTTGAGCTGTTTAGCAACAGAAGTGATGCCCCCCATCCCCGGGAACTCTCTGTGCAACAGTGCCTATCTGAGACTGCCCAGATGCTGTGGTGAAGCCCTGTTCAAAAGGAGGTTCTGAGCCAGCCATGGAATTAGCAATTCATGACTAGATTCAAAAATCAGCTGCCCAGGGTAGAAAATTATGGCCTCAAACTCATACTTCTAATTGAGCTGTTTATACCCTCAAAATTTAGTTCTGTTTATCTTTAAGAAACTTTCTCATGATAAATCCTTTTGATGTTAAAACATATGTAATAAATGTGCTGAGCTTTTTTGTGGTCACTATTCCCTATAGGGTTGTTAGTGAACCACTAAGTCCCAGTTTTTTTCTCTACTTGAGTGTCTGTCTGTCTTTTCTTCATCCCCTCAGTGCCCACTTCAGTTACTTGAATTAACTGTCATGCAGATCACAACAGGAGAGCAAGCAGGGTATGAATCAGAGGGGTGCAGAGGGAATTCCAAAGCTGCATGTTCACTGGCAGGTTACTTTCCATGTTTCACCTCAATAGGACACTGCTTCAATCATTGTAGCCTGATCCACACTGATCATGAAAATTTCAAGGTGTCTAATTAAGGGAAAAACTATTAAAAACTCTCTGTTTGTATTTTCTTTTCCAGTCTCTCTTCCTCAGTGCCTGATGGCATATAATAGAAGACTATTCTCCTTCCCCAACTGCTCCCCAAGACAACATATACACACAGAGATGATAACTCTGGGGTCTGTTAATTTATTTTGTCTTTTAGATGCACAGAGAACAATACCCAAAATATTTCTGTTGAAAAAAAAGGACTTTCCACACTATCTCCACCAGAATTTCCTGCTTTTTCCCATTAGTGTCTCTGTGTGTCCAGAGAGTAGCAAAACCGCAATGCATATTCCTTAATGAATCATATCTTTATTTCTCTGTGCCATCTCACACTGCTTTTTAACCTGATGTTTTTAACACTTCTATCTATCTATCTATCTATCTATCTATCTATCTATCTATCTATCTATCACTTATTATGTTAAATTTATTTCCTAAAACCTAACACTATTTCATTCCTTTTTCCAATTTATCTATCAACCTAGTCTGAATTAATCACTACACTCAAGAGAATTGTATTGCTATCTTCATATACCATCATAGCATTAGTCATAATTATGATTTCAATCATATAAATTATACTTCTCAGAGTCAGAATATAAGCTGTATCATCTCTGTATGCCCAGATACAGAAAAATAACTGAAGCTTAGTAATTGATCCAAATAAAATTTCAGTGAGTAAACTATCATTTTATTCTTGTTAGCTTTACTAACCTAACACTACTACCTATGGATTTAATATTAAATCTTGTTCCATTTTTCTGCTTTGTTTTTATGAGAAAAGGATTACTTCTACATCAGGCTTCATTTCACATTTTCTTAAAGTGGTAGTGGTGGAAAATCTAATTAGCTTCGCCATTTGTTAATTATACCATTCTAATACATTTGTCATGTTATAACAAATAAAAAGTCCCTAATCATTAAAATACTCAGTCTAACTGAAATGTAAAGTTACCAAGGGATTGTAGATTAATAGTTGTGACATTTAAAGCTAATTTCAATGTAGGCTTTATAATTAAATATGCAAACTTTTCACATGAAAAGATAATTTGCATATATAAATTAAAGAGAATAGATTTCTTACTGAACTGTTTACATGCACATTTCTGAAAGTTATTTGGAACTTTTAAAAACTTTGAACCTTCAACAAATTACTATGTTTTAAAACTACTACAAAGCTGGACCCTTTACCTAAGAAAACTAATACCTCAAAAACATTGTCAGTTGATATCTTAAGAGCCAAACAACTGGCTGTTTGATAACTACATTTAACATAGACACTTTAATTTTAAGTCTTCTAACCAGAGATGCACAACTGAACAAAAATAACTATCTGCTAAAGTACAAATGGTTTCAATACCTGAGAAAATTAAACAAAGAAAAACTCTACCTTTCATATTTTTAATTGCATATACATCAGTAATAGTGCAGTTAAGACTTTACTAAATGTTTTAGAAATTCAATAGGGGCCATAGAAGATCACCAAAAGGCTTCTGATGAAAGAGCCTTGTCAGTGACCTATGTTATGCATGAGAATGCATGTGACATTGATAGTATGGCTGGGTTAACTCATCTCTTTGCTGAAATCAGGCAATTAAAGATCCAGTCCAGCTTTGTGCATCAAGGTCACTTTCATGATGGATGACTGAAGAAAGACTTCTTAAGGAGAAATAGCACTTATAACCCAATTGCCGTTTTCATTTGTATACAGTCCACTCTTCTCCCTCTGGGTTTGTTGTCTGTTTTACAAAGAAACCAAACTAAGCCTACAGACTACCCTCTGAAGGTAAGGCAAATAAAAGACCTTTGAATAGAAACCAATGAAGTGAATCTCCTCCCTTCCATAGCTGTCTTTGTTTTAAATCATGCTACAGGTAAATTCTTTTACTGAGATTTTTTTTTTTTTTTTTTTTTTGGACAGAAGCTCCTATTTTGATACTCTGCTTCATATTTCAATTGAAATGCTTGTGATATTTAAATGAACTTTAGATAAAACTTAAAACATTTGAGGTTAGCAAACAGCTTTTTATTAGTGGTATTTGATATTTTCCTGGAATCTTATTTCAAATTCTTAATTCTGTAGCAAAAGTCACATGTTTTCTGGTTCATCAAACGAATAAACATTACATTTTTAACATAGATCTTAATATTTTATATTTGTTATTATTATATTTTACTCATTTGGACATTCTATAACCAGAAACAATATTCTTTATTATTACCCACCAGATAGGTTCTTGGTTTTAGTTAAGTTATAACCCTCACCCATTTCTGATCAGTGAAAATAAAAATGAATACATTTTAATAATTAAAAATATTTCACTGGCTTTCCTATTTATTTATAGTTGTTTTAATTAGTGCTTTATATATATATATATTTTTATATATATGTATTTTTATATATATTTATTTATATATATATATATTTATATATATATATATATTTATTTATATTTATTTATATATATATATTTATATATATAAAGATGAAATTCACTGTGGTATATTCATATATGAGCATTATATGAGCATTCCAGTTTGGTCAATTTCATTCAGTAGAGTAGAGGAAAGGAGACAGGGGAAGGGAGAAGAATGAAAGGGAAACTATGGAGACTGAAGTAGAATAAATTTCATTCCATGCTTATATGATTATGTTGAAACGAGCCCCAATATGATGTATAACTATAATGTACTTATAAAATATATTCCATTTGCTTAATATTTATCATGACTGCTTGAGTACTCGTTTTCTTAATTTAAAATGAATAAGATGTTTCTTCAAAAAGAAATTTTATTTATTACTTTATACTTACATATTTTAATATCATTTCTTTCATATATCTTCTGAACATTTTATTCTTATTGATCATTAGAGACACTAATATCATTACTTCTATGGACGATATCATCTCATATTCTTTAAATTTTCACAAAAATATTTATACATAGCTTTCGATTTCCCCCCCAAATCAGTGTCACTAGTGATTCTAAATTGTCACAAATGTACATGAAGTCTCCAAGAATATGCAGTAAATGTTCACAACAGGAAAATTAGAGAAAAAAAATAGATGCCTATGAGGATTAGAAAGTTTAAGGGCTTTGAAAAGGAAGACATTTATACAGAATATGAAAAAAAAAGTTATTTGATATGCCACTTTTTGCTTATGTGAGAACTGTTAAGTACAAAACAACATCAAGATTTTTTTTTTCTATTCCAAAGATTGGTGCCAGATTGTTTCAGAAGCATATGCTAAGAAAAATGGCAAAAATAGATTCAATCCTCACAATACATAGGAAGAATCAAGGCAGATAGTTCATCACATGGTCTCCTACAATTGCACTTAGGCTGAAGCCAGGTCAATATGTTGAAGAGCCTAAGAGACTGTCACTGGTTAATTTGCTATATGGTAAACAGCATAACGAAGATGACTTTGTTTGGAATGGTCTGCTCCTAAAATTCTAAGGGACAAAGTATAAATAATATAGTACTCCATGGGCCAAGTGGTTGTAAGAATATACCCAAGGCTAGGACAACAGGTCAGCCTTCCAGGGTGCAGGGAACCCAACCATCAAAAAATATGCAATGAATTTACAGCCACGTTTACACATACAGCCATACTACTGCAATCTGTACACGTGGAAAAAAAAGAATTCATACCCCATTTGAATCAAATGTATGATATGTCAAGATCATTGTAATGTTTTGAGCAACTAATAAAAAATTTAAAACAAAATATGCAATGAACTATTGAAGGATTTCAGGAGAGGAGTCAGATAACATGTTCTCTGAATTGGTGAACTTTAATATATCAAGATCACCATAGGGGATTTGAAATTACATACATATAACAACAATTTTAGATATACATATAACCCAGTGAGTGCCAACATTAAATTTAAAAAGTACCAATCAAATAAGAACTCGATAAGACCATTCATTCCTTGCTTTCAGTTTTTCCCTAGCTTCTCACTCCTTCCCTTCTCTAAACTTTAATTCCACTTGATTATAGAACAGCAGAGAATTAAGACTCAAGAAATGAAAGAGGAGGAAACTTGACAAATTTGGAAAAAAGTACAATAATCCATTGTGTTAGTAAACTTTCTGTTATGGTAACAAATACTTAAGCTTGTAAAGAAAAATGGTTCATCTTGGCTCCCAGTTTTGGGTGTTTCAGCCCATGATTGGTAGTCTCAAAACTCTGTCCCATTGATTTAGGCCTGTTGCAGCACAATATGGTGCAAACTTGTGGCAGAAAGCAAAACAACTGATTTCACTGCCAGAAATCCAAAGAAGAAGTGAAAAGGTCTGTGATCGCAATATGCCCTGTAAGGGCATGTTCCCAGTGACCTGAAGACTTCTTACTAGGTCTCACTACTTACCTGTTCCTTTACCATCAAATTTATGACCGTATTGAAATATATCCAAGTTATTTTAATTTTATGAGAATAAATAAAAAATTTTTGGAACGTTGTGAAGATTTTTAACCAAGGGAACTGAATGAAGAATGGTACCGTCATAACAGGTTTATAATGCAAAGTGCCAAAACATGAGTTGTTTTGCACTTTATAATCTCATTTTATAGAGTGCTATTGTTAAACACAATGGTAAACACATTAAAAAATGCAGAAGTTTAGTTAAGTTTGACTCCTAAAAAAGTAAGACCAATTCCAGGACCAGGACTAATTTTTCACAACCAGTAACTAGAAGATTTGTAACAATACGGGAATAAAAATTGGTAGCGCTTAAATAAGAACACACCTTTTATGCATTTAATTACATCTACCTATGCCACATCTGCGAAAGCAGAGTGCAAATCATACACAAGAGTTCTATTTTGTTTTACTATAATAATTGATTAATCGGTGTCCAAAATTTGATTAATCTCAATTTGGGTGCTATCGAATACCTGAAAAATATCTTCAATCCACCATTACAGAAAATGACTAAGTGACTTATCTTCTGCTTGACTGAAATGCCACTTATACTTACTTACTGCTCAGTAATTAAGTAGTCATTTTATGCAATCTCAGTGTTGCTGAGGCAATTTAATAATATATTCCCTCATTGCTACTCTCTCACTTACTACCTAAATCCAGATATTATGCAGATTATGATTACACTAGACTGTTGGCTTAGTGTTATCCCCGAATAGCTTTTCAAGTATCTGACATGGAGTTCTCGAAATATCAGTCGGAATGGTAGCTTCACAGAGATTTCTTAGTGGTTCCATTCTCTCCTATTACAAATAAGGTTATTAAACCTAAAGCCAGAACTTGAGAACTTGGAAAATAACTCTCAATTAACCTGAAAAACTACTTTCTCTATTTGGTTGGATAGCTATAAAGCTTGTACTTATGAGACAATGCCATTTTTTTCAGGAGTCATGTCCTGAACTGTGAGAGGCTAGATCAACGTGGCTAGTGGAATAGAGATGATTTCCCAGGGTAAATATGATAATTTACCTACAGTTTCTTTCTAGCAAATGTGGAGTCTTACTAGGTAAGGATTACCAAGGTGATTGACATAATTTTTAATATCCTGAGTCAACCATAAGTGCTAGACAAAAAATTGAGCATAATAAAATAATAAAAATAATGACTTACTTTAAACTACTCCTCAGATTTTTTCTTCTTTCTCAGCTTTTCTGTCACTTCTGCAAACATAGTTTTTAATTTTATCTGTTTTATACTTTCTTCACCCATAATAATATTTTTCTATATTGTAGTATAATAAATTTTATTATATCATTATGAAGATGATAGCTTAAGTGTCTGCCTTGTATGTACTTAAAAATAAGGTCTGAGAATACAGAAACCATAAGACAATGTTGTTATAGGTATGTTAGTGTACTTATTTGATATAAAATACTAGGCTACCGGTATCATATTTTGTAAAGTTTATTAATTGTTACTAAAAATCCTAACAATTTCTAACAAGTTATATTGATTTTTGTAGATTTGTCCCAATTAGTTAAAATGTGCATTTAATGTTTTTTTAAACAATCTATTCCAGATCCCTTAAAATGCCCTAAAATTTCAACATTGTGATTTTTTTTGTGTGTTCCCCTGTAAATGCAGAATCACATATGAAGATTAATTATCATGCCAAGGATGCAATAGGGATTAGCTAAGAGTGGCTTTCTGGACATTTGAAGTTATTTAGTACCTACAGATGAGTGAACAAGGTACTGCTAATGAGTCCCCAAAAGTGCAATAAAATACCAGTTGCCATATTTCACACTTAACATTTCCAAATGATTCCCATTGAATTAATGGTAAAACAAATTTTAATTTTATTGTTTTTACTATTTAACTTTTAGTACTATGTATAGTACTGAATAGTATTTTAGTTTCACCTTTCCATTGACTGCTACTGCTTTTTAGCCATAAAAATAGTTCACATAATGTTCCCACCGGAAAAATACTATGTAGAGTTTCCATTTAATGCCTGAAATTTGCTTTCACTCTTAAAAACCCATAAAACCAGTTCAGGCGAATCATTTTCTAACCACTTCTCTTTTATCCTTAAGATTATTTCATGTTTCTGACTTGCATGTGTGCTATTTGTCTCAAGGGAAATTAAGATAATTTGGGATGAAATGTTACTAGTGATAGATTTCCTTAAAACACAGACTGCAGTATTTCTGAAGAGAATTTGCACTGGACTTACACTCATCTAAGGTTAGTGCAATAAAAATGGTAAACATTGTTCTATTCTTTCATTGAAAATATATCAGAAGTTTTTTTTTTTAGGTATTTACTTATATTTTATTTCACTCATCTGTTTAAGAAGAATTATTTGTACACCTGGAAAAAACTGAAGATCAGAATCATTTTTTTAAATGTATGAGTAAAAATGGGTCAGTGCATTCTTTTCAGTGCATTCTCCTGTTTCCATATCTGGATGAAAAGTGCTCCTGAGGTCCTTCCAACTTAGAATCCCTTAGAAAATATATTAAACATACTAAGATTCAGAAAGCTTAACCTCTGAGAAATGACTATTCACAGTAGTTGTATCCTTAGGACGTAAAGCACTATTTAAAAAGAAACTCACACATGAAATAAAAAAAAAGTTGCATGAAGCCAGTTAGCAGAATATCATAGGAAAACAATAATATCTCATGTATTACAGAAACACAATAATATTCTATTGTTATGGTTCATCAAAAACAGATCATATAGAATTTATAGTTGCTCTCATAAACTTTTACAAAAAATACAAGAAAAAAAACTTAGTTGAATTTGTGTTACTGCAGTAAAGTTGAAGCTGCAATGAAATAATTTAAAGGTTTTAGGTCCAATGATATCCATTTTAGTGGATTTAGTATATATATATATATATATATATATATATATATATATATATATATACATATATACTTAAATGAAAGTTCAGCAGTAAATTGGCAATATTTCCATTCATTAATATCTACATTCAAGGACATAGAAAAGGAACTGTGAAGTTGGAGGTAGAAATCGAACTTTAGTATTTGTTTTTGTCAGCATTTTTTGCTTCTGTGACCAAAAGACCTCATAAGAACAGTTTTAGCAGGAAAAGTTTATTTTGGGACTCAGGATTTCAATGGTCTCAGTCCATAGATAGTCATTTCCTTTCCTCAGGCTCAAGGTAAGGCAGAAGATCAGGGCGAAATAGTGTGGCAAAGGAAATCAGAAAAGGGCATGGCTGCCAAGAATTGGACAGAGAGTTCCCTTGTGGATGAAATATAACCCTCAAGGGAATGCCCTCAATGACCCACTCCTCCTTAGCACTACCCTGCCCACCAGCCACACCCTACCTACCCACAGCCAGTTAATCCCTATCAGTAAATTAGCACACCATTTATAACCCAATCATTTCATCTCTAAACTTTCTTACATTGTCTTACACAGGAGCCTTGTGAGTCAACAAATCTAAACCATAATAGGTCTTGACTCTGGCATTTGTTTATCATATTTCATTTAACATTTTATATCTGATTGTGAAAGGTATCCCCTTTACCTGTGCCGACCATTTTATTGACAGGGATTGTTTATATATCAAGGCTAGCTTTGAGGTGTTCACTTCCATTTTTAGTGTTTCATGGTCTCCTCCATGGAGTCAGTAATATTTGAAAACCTTCATTAGTAATGAAAACCTTCTCTTCAGTGCAGTCTTCTCTGAATTAGATTTCTAATCTCTTCTGTGTTGATGATTCTATCAACACTATATCATGAAACAGACCTCTTCCAAGTTTTTCTTGTTAGGTATTTTGGTCACAGTGATATAAACTAATTAACCCAATAATTTGAAATATTCTAAAGTGAAATAAGTAAGCAGTCATCATTGGCCTCCAAGTACAAATGAATTACTTCAAGGAAAAAAAATGAAGAGTTCATAAGGGACCATAATAGGTAAATCTGACTTACCAGTCAATATTTGCACTATGGAAACAAAATATCAATGTAGAAATCCAAGAGGAATTAGATGATTTACAGTTTATGTAAAGTACACATAACTATAATATCTTGGGTAATGTAAGTTCTGTACTGCCCAGGAAATTAATAATATTAGTTGGCAGACTGTCTACAATTCTAAAAATAGGTTATGATGAAGGTTATTGTATCTTTGTTCATGAGAGATGTTGTTCAGAGTGGGCATAATTTCTTTTTTAAATATTTCACCAGTAATAGTCTCCATGTACTTGATGTGTTATTATGTGAAGGACAGCGACGAAGTGTTAAATTAAACTGAAAAAACAAAAATATTTCACCAGTAAACTCACTTGGCCTACTAAGGACAGGATATGAAGAGTCACTTATCTGAAATTGGAGAATAATAAAGTTAATGTTCACTATCAATGTTCCTTTTATATAGTAGATTGTGATATGTTGTAAGCAGTATATAGATTTCTTTGAAATAGCAATATATGGGTGATATAAGAAGAGTAGCTCCCAATTTCTCTTCCACAGTTTCTATAGCTTTGCTAAGTTAGGATTGTTAGTGATCATCTAAAATCACAAATTTGGAATCATATACCAAATTATTTTTATTCCTTAAGTTTTTAAGTAGAGAGACTAAAAGTTTGTTTTAAAATGTCTATAATAATAAATATAGGGCTGGGGTTGTGGCTCAGTGGTAGAGCACTTGCCTAGCATGTGTGAGGTGCTGGGTTCGATTCTCAGCACCACATATAATCAAATAAATAAACAAAGGTCCATAAATAACTAATAATTTTTTAAAAAAATAATATATGTAAATAATACAAAAATAAAATATGGACTAATTAATGTATCCTAGAGTCAGCAGAGAGCAGGGACATAGATGGAGTATGAATATGCAAGGAAGATGTGCTATTTAACTTTGTCTTGAAGGTTGTAGAAAAAAATATTAGGAGCAATTAGATTTAAAACACAAATTTTTTATTATGAAAAAATATACAATTATTTTAAAAATACAGAGATACATTGTTTAGGAGCCCTGGCTTAGAGGAAATGGTGACAAAAAGCACACTGACCATGGGATGTAACTAAAGGCTGGAAGAAAAAAAATTAATATTTTTCAAAACTTGGTGAACTTCAGAACTGCTTAAGGGAATGTTTTGCAATTGTTGATAGCTGACTCCAATATCTAGGGATTCAAATTCTATTGGTTAGCGGTTAGAAATGGCCAATTATAATTTTTTAAACTGTCCTGGGGATTCTATGTGCAACTAGGATTAAAAAGTTACATAGATAGTAGAATGAAAGTCAAAATATGAGAAATTAAAAACATGAATGGGAAACAAAAAATGTGAACAAATTATAAATAGATACAGGTTTTGACTATGCCCTTTATATCTGCATAGCTAAAATACTGCTAGCATTTACAGTAATAAATAAAAAAGAGTATAATTTTGCCCAGCAAAATATATATGGTAGTCAATCTATATGAATTTAAGAATTCATTGAATAAAATTTTTGTTAAATGGATCATTGGAGATAAAGAATATTTTAGTGAAGAAAAAAAAAATTTTTCATGCAAATTGATGTAAAACTGTGCCATCCTATTTATTTATATGAGCAAGGAAAGACTATGGACTTGCAGTCTATCAACATGGAGATGGTTACTGCAGCCATGAGAACATACAAAGTACATAAGGTAGAAGGTATATGGAGAAAAGTAATAGATAAGAAATGATCATTGGTGTCTTCCTTCAAGAGGACAAGGTAGAAACAGGCTGATAAAACTTCTGTATAACCTTTCTTCTCTATTTCCCAAGAAATAATGGCATGAGAAAAATTTCCAAAATAGGCAACATCATAGTAAGGTATAATCTATTTTAACTTCCAGACCCTTTGTTGAACTACATGCTCTTTGATTACACAGATGTTGTTCTTCATCTATTTGCTTCAGAGTAATCAGGAAAAAGTAAAGAGTACTTAATGGACATTTATTAAATCTATAAACAAGAGATATATCTTCCCCAACTCAAAATACAGGATATTAAGCTACCTCTTCCACTTAATGTTAAATAGTGAAATTTAAGCTTCAATTAGGAAAAAAAAAACAATTGATATTCTTAAAATCCAGATATTAGGTATGACAAACTTCTCAGGTTGTTTGAATAATAATTAATTGGGTATTTTTTATTGAATGATTATTTCATTTTAGTAATTAGATATTTATTATACTTAGATATTTAAATGTGTTTACTCACTTATTCCACAGAGAAATAATTATTCTAATTTCATCAAAAATGGGAAGTTAGCACTTCAATAAGTAAATAATTATCAAAGAATCATACAAATTTCACATGCAAAATTAAGATAAAAAGATGACAAATGCAGAAAATATTTTTTAAAAAGAATCAGAAAGACAGGGAGGGGAGAAGAGTGCAATGATTGATAATAAAGTAAATACCTACATAGTACCTACTATGTGGCAAACACAGTTCTAAGTTTTCAAAACATCATCAATTCATTTAATACTCAAATATCGTAAGTAAAAAGCCATAATTGTGCTCTTTCTCCAGGCATTTGTCCAAATTCACAGACTTAGTAAGAGTTGCATCTTGTAATTTCAGTTCTCTATGCCACCTCAAGGAAAAAAGAGGACCAGGTAACGAAGTCATATATAATTCTTTATAAAGTTGAGGCAAAATGGGTTTAGACATCAGGATTTCACTAATGGTTTGAAAGAATAGTTTATTCAAATTTACAGAACTATAAGCCAGATGGTGGAGTTTTTATTAGAGATGGTTAATAATTGAATGAAGAGAGTATAAACCACTGATTTTAAAAATACTAGTCAAAAACATATCAGATATACTGAGAAGGCAGTAAGGAAAATATGGACCTTCTGTGTTTTCATAAAGTGAAAAGGTTTTTTTTTTTTTTTTTCTAATGAAAAAATATTAAAGCCATTAAAGGGAGTAATCAAGTGTGAAAATGCTATTGGAAGATGTGAATGTAACATAAAAAATAAAACAACTAGGCTTGTAAAGTACAAAAGAGAGGAAGTAGAGGGAGGATATTGAGATTGGTTTTTGATGCTGACAACCTCCTATTGCCATTAACCCTGGTCTCCATGATGAGGGTGTTGAAAATCTCAGGTACACTTGATAACAGGGAAACAAAAAGACAGTGGTATAAATGAGCACTGTACTATAAGTACATTAATTTTTTCTCATATTTTCCAGTTACTCAAGTGCAGTTGGAATAAAATACAAGATGATTTCTATATGGCTTGAAACACTAGTTGCAGTTCAGAAAAGCTTATGTGAAAACAAATTATTTTAAATAAACAAGATCATAGTAATATATTTAAGTGTATCTAAATATATTTAAGCATTCAATATATTGAGTCTCCAAAATTGTATGACTGAATCTTCATGTTGCTTTCTTCTTTCCCTTTAATTTCAAAGACAATTTTTTCTTCTTTTTTAATATTAGAAGAAGAATAACTAGACACTACATATGAATGTATGCTGTATTATACTGCTGTCATTCATTGAAACTGGCAGGAGAGGAGGGGATACTCCTCAGGTAATTGGGCTGTACTATTTTACTTCAGAATAGCCAAGGCAGCAAGCAGAGCAAGAACATGCAGTTTTATACTTTGTCATCCACAATGTGTGCAGTGGAAATTAGCTAATGAAGTATGATTCCCAACATAGAAAAATAGAAATTTATGTAATTCCTTTATACTTAAATTAAAATTGAGGTTGAAATTAGTTTTAATCACAATATGCAGTTACTCTGTGGAGTAGTAGGAATAGTAGAGTTTACCAAATAAGTTTCTTTAAATATATAGGATTTTGTAAAATTAAAGTCCCCTAGCTTAGAACTGAGTTACACAAATTGAGGTTGTACGTCATGTGTGGCTCTGCTGAAGGTTAATAATGTCCCAAAGTGCAGGTGAGACCTTAGAATTCTTTTCAAAATTCTGGGGCATAAAACCACAATTGAGAAGCAGAAATGATCCAAAAAAGATGGAAATTTATTATAATACTATGATTCCCTGATGAACTTGCTATGGTCCCCTGATGAACTTGCTTCTATACTTTCCTGGTAACCTTGACTCTCTTCCTGGAGTTTGATCTTTGTATATGGCCTTCTTCAAATTTCATCCCCCAAACCAATATAGGACTGTTTAATAACTCAGATTCTTCTCAGTATCTGAAATGGAGACACAAGAAGTTGGTACCCAGCCTCCCATTCTTGCTTTGACCAAAAGGTATGCATCCAATGAGTTTATATATTAAAATTCCATGTGAAATATTACCATACAAACATGCTTCTTTTGATTTTTTTTTTTTTTTTTAATTTTCAAATCTCCTTTGGTGTGACAGAGAAAGCAAGATTACTTGGGCATTTTGCTGAAGGGAGGAATCCGCAGAGTTTCCACAGAATTTTTGAAGGCTGCCTGAGGTCCTGTAAGTGCTCAGTGTGACTCTTGGTGTTGTTTATCAGGTTCATTGTGCTCTCTGTTCCATTGATGAGCTTTGAGAGTCTACAACACTTTCACTCAGATTGAAATGCTACTAAATTGTGTGAAATGACCAAAATTCTGAAAAACTTGAAATGTCTATTAACTAACAATTCTAATTGACCAAATTTTAATTAGACAACATTTTTATCATGATACATTTTTAATTTGAAATAATTGATGATAAAGAAAGAAAAATATGTTGCAGTCAGGTATAAACTAATAGGCTCCATATACACAGTACAACACATAGACTATACCATTATTAAAATTATGCCTTACTTGTGCTGATTTAAAACCTCAACGAAAAAGAACATGGAGTTGAAATTGTGTTAATCTCACATTTTATGATAAGAAAGTAAACCCTGGGTCCATTGTACACATACAATATCTGTTTCCTTCAGTATGTGTTCTGCCTTCACAAAAAAATTAAGCACATTAATTCTGATCAAACATAGTTCATAAATATAAAAATACATAGGTTTTTAAATTTACTTTTCTCATCTAGAAGAAACTTCAAAAGTTTGGATAACATTTCCTAAGATCAACTAATATTAAAACATTGTTTTATTTACCATTAATAGTTATTTACAACCACTTACAAATGTCAGGAAGTTTAACGAAAAGTATAAATGTTATAATATTACTAAAACACGGTTTATGTGAATTTTCATTTTTGCAATTCAACAAGATTACAATTTTTAAAATTCATACATTTGTAGTATCTGGTACCATTTCCAGCAGATCATTTATAACCATTAGCTTCCTATAGTACAGTTTAGCTTAGATATTTTTCCTTTCCCTCCTTCCATCCCCTCTTCCTCTCTCAATTCCTCTTCTTTCTTTCCTTCCTACTTCTTTCCTTTTGTTTCTTTTATTTTTTTTGTAATTCCAGTCATATTTAAAATTCTAAATCAAAATTGAATAGTAAATATTACAAAAATCACAAAGGAAATAAAGACCTTTCCTCTACTCATAGTTTCCCACTTTCATTGTATGTAATAAAGATTTTTTAATATCTAAAATTCCCATCAATGTATATGAATTTCATTTTAAAGAGATATAAAAGTGAGTAGCATTAGACTGCAATTGAAAAGTCAGAGCACTGAAAACAAGAAAATGCACTTTGTAGAAGTTAATTTGATTATACAATTTTAGAAAATATAAAAGTAGCTTTCATTCACTAATAATTTGTTTGCACATCATTTTAAGCCCTCAAAAAGTTATTGTGAGAATTTTTCACAGCATGTGGTAAATAATAAATATCCTGGGCTGGGAATATAGCTCAGTTGGTAGAGTGCCTGTCTTGCATGCACAAGGCCTTGGGTATAATTCCCAACACCACAAAAATAAAATAAATAAATAAATAAATAAATAAATATCCTATATAAACTGTAACTATTATTAGTCATATTGTAGCTAGATGCATATTAAATACCCTGTAAGATTTATAACTCTGATTACAGAAAAGCTAGACAGGTAAATTTAATAAATAAATTAAATATAATATATTTCCAAAAATAACTTTTTTACTAACTTGGGACAAATTTTGATTAATGTAAATATTTAACAGATATGTCCTTTGTAAATAAAAATTCACAGAGATTGTGGATGATACAAATATCATATATCAGTTAATGTTCTTAAAGAGCTATCTAAAAGTAACTGTGTCTTAGCAAAAAGGCAATAATACACTGAGATATTTTGGATTTTGAACATCCCCCCAAAACTCATACATGAAAGGTATGGTCCTAGGGTTAGTCTTTGAAGGTCATAAAACTTGTGAGAGGTTGGGCCTACTGGGAAGCTCTTTGGTCACTGGAGACATGCCTTCAAAGGGGATTGTGGGAGCCTCGTCTTTTCCTTTTTCCTAGCTTTAATCTCTGGCCATGAGGTGAGTGATTTTGCTTCATCCTATCCTCCTGCCATGATGTACTGCCTTGCAACTGTTTCAAAGCAATGGGGGGCAATGGATCATAATTTAAGAGTCTGAAGGAGATTAAGTCAATGAGAATCTTGTTTGTCAGATTGCTACAAAATGTAAATGTTAGCCCATAAGGTAAAGAGAAAACAGAAAAGGGATTTAAGCAGTAGTAGAGCAGAATCAAATTTATTTGACAAAATTTATTCAATATTTAGAAGATACATTAGAAAAGAAAAAAAATTAAAAGGTAGGAGCTAATATAAGAAAATATTATACTTTACCTGGAAGATGAAGAGCAAACCAGGATGGCACTCTAAAGGTAGAAATGCAGTCGGTGGCAGCAACACAGAATTAATGAGCATCCAAATGTTGGAAAGTGTGGTAAATTTTGAGATTGAATCCCAGGTCTCCAACTTCTGGATCTGATGTATGAAAAGTGATGGCATTATGAACAAGACAGAAAATATGAGAGAAAATAGAGATTTGCACTGAATTAGTCAAGGTAATGAGACAAAAATCACTTAAGGAGTTTGATTTTGCTTATAGTTGGTTTTAGGTATGGATACAGGATGAAGTTTTCACAATAGACATATTATCTAGGAAACTTTCATCTTATAAGCAGTTAGGAAAATTGTAGCATTTGATCCATATGGAAATTAAATGATAGGACACAGAACAAATGTCCTGAGTAGCAGGAGAAAGCAGTCCCAGAAAGTCTTTTATGCATGTAACTACACTTACAAGTACACATATTTACTTATGTGTGTATGTAAGTATGTAAGTATGCATTTGAGGCCTGCAGAGTATTTGCAACAGTTCTGATTTTAAGTGTATTTAGGTAGGTAGGATTTGCATTTTCTCATTGTCCAAGGCATATTACAGCTCTCTTGTTTAATTATGCCTGTCTACATTATTTACTTTATCAGCCTAACTTCCATAAATAGCTACAGTATTCACTAAATATTCACTATTTACCAAACAATAATGTGAATTATAATAATAGTTACAGTGAATACTGAATGTTTATTATTTAAACAGCCTTGTGATAAATTCTGAGAACTCTTCAAGGTCTTAAAATGATGTGCAAACAAAATGATCCTGAATGTTAGCTACATTTTGTTTTTTATTCTGGCAAAAATAAAGCTAGCTTCTGCTAAAGGTATTTCTTTTTACTAACTACATTAACTAAGGTAATTCTACACTTGGGTTTCTAAGCTTAAACTTTATTATACTAAATAAACCATTGAATATACTATTTTATTTTTTCAAAGCTATAAGCAAAAGTTAGAAGCTTTAATAGTTAATAAGATGGCTTAAGCAAAAATTTCCCTAGTACTCTATTACTTTCTCCATTTTTCTCTCAGCCTAGACAGTTTCTTATGCCTTTAAGTGGTTTCTGTATTCTATATGCACAAAATAATTATATTTTAAACAAGAGACTCACAAGTAGAAATCTTAGGTGGGAAATAGCTTTTCTGAGTCATTTGAAGCCCAAAGAATCATTTTTACACAGTAAAGTTATTTCAAAGCAACAAATAAATATTAAGCTATTAATTTTCTAATCTGAATATTTTTGCAATATTTAGTTAACTTGAAAAACATATCAATGAGAAAAGGCTTTATATATTATTAAAATTTAGCAAAAGAGATAATGACAAAGACAAATTAATTTTGTCTTTTATTATCCTTATGTGGAATTTCCTAAAATAACTCCATTACAATATTTTTTGTGTAAGTATAGGGAAATAATTCATATTAAAACCTAATAAAAATAAAATATCCAAGAGGACTAAAAGAGAAAGACTGGTGATTGTTTTAAAAATAAGATTCTTTTTAACCCTTATATATTGCAAGTGCATTATTTCATTTATTTTTCCTTCTTACTACTTAACACCATGCCTGAAATTTGGTAGATATTTTTAAATTTTTTTGTTGAATTAAGGAAGGGTGAGAGAATTAATTATAAATTGGTACATTATGGGTCCATATAGTGCTAGATCTTACTATTATTCAAATACACAGATGTGGCTACATCATTATTTAATGCTCAATTCACAATAGCTAAGCTATGGAACCAACCGAGGTGCTCTTCAACAGATGAATGGATAAAGAAAATGTGGAATATATATTCAATGGAAGATTACTTGGTCATAAAGAATATGAAATTATAGCATTTACCAGTAATAGATAAAACTGTAGAGTAACATGCTAAGTGAAATAAGCCAATCCCCAAACACCAAAGAACAAATGTTCTTTCTGATATGCAGATGCTAACACACAAAAAGGAGGGGGCTATGTGGGAAGATAGAAGTTTATTATATTAGACAAAGGGGAATGAATGGAAGGGAGCAGAGATGGGGATAGGAAAGAAAGAACAAATCAGGCATAACTTTCCTAGATTCATCTGTGAATGCATGACCAGTGTAACTCTACATCATATTCAAGCGTAAGAATGGAAAGTTACATCCCATTTATATATAATAATTCAAAATATGCTCTATTGTCAAGTATATTTAAAAAGAACAAATAAAAACATGTAAAAATAAACAAAAACTGAAAGAAGTATAAGTGCAAGACAGAACACATTGACTTTACACAACAATTTGAAAAGGTATATGGAAAATAATAGTACATGGCACATATAGCCTACCATGCCCATCTAGTCTACTCAACCAGAGACAGCACTTTTGGGTTTGGGTTGAAACTGAAGCTAGTGACACAAATGAAAGATCTATTTGTTTTCTTGTTTTTGTTTTTGGTATGTGTATTTATTTCTAAGGTGGGATAATACTCAGATTCTATGCAACAGGAAGCTTTCAGAACTAGATACAACCTAAAATATCTCCTGAAGATCCATTTGTAAGCAACAATATGAGTAAAAAGTGGTTTAACATATTCCATATCTGAGGAAAAGAAGTAAATTGTAGTTTGACTACCACTTAGGCAAATTGAAACAGTTATGATAATGAGGTAATTTTAAAATTTCTTTTTTTAAATTGCAAAGACATTTATTTAGAGTTCATATATAACATCACTTCATACTCTTAGATAAATTTATCTTATAACTATACAAACCAAGACAGTACATATTACTAGATGTCAAGAAATTTCAATTACATATTATATTTGAAAAATTAAAATCATGTCATTTATAATACATTATTTTGATTTTTCAAAAATTCTATTACTTAAGCTTTTTTATTTTTTACACTTATTAAATTTTTCAGTTTCATGATTAGTAAAATTATATTTTAGCATTTAGAAAATTTCCTTTAAAACTAATTTCATGAAATTTAGAAACACGCACATTTGTTGATATCAGAATTGTTTTTCATTTTAAGCTATATAAAATGAAATATTAAATGAAAGAGTTAACTGCAACTTCCAAATTTAGCACATATTTGTGGAGGGAAAAGCACCATATTTTGACAGAAATCTTTTTAGGACTAATATGAAAGAACACTGGGAGATGTTTCTTAAAACTATGATTGCCACATTCCTGAAGCCATATTTCTAAAAGATACATTTCTAGCACCACTGTTATTCTACTTCCAATCCCTCTAATTCCACTGGGAAAAGAACATTTCCTTTAGCCAAGAATTTGATGGTATTCAAATGTTTCCAACCATTCATTTCTATAACTTTCAGTGGCTGCAAAAAATCTTCCAATTATGGAACTTGGGAAGTTCAGCACTCCTTAATGTGCTTTTGCAACTCTGTTCTAAAAAGGGATTCTCTCTGCATATTGTTATGGACAGTTGGAGGCTTATCTTGAGAGCTATTTTCAGGTCAAATGTTACCAGAAGAAGTTCTTCACATTTGCATGTTAGTTGTTGTGTCATGTTACTCAAGTACACCCAACATTCAACAATTCCCTATAAGAGTGAAGCTCCAGCTATATATAATAAGTAGTGGAATTTTTTATTAGATAACAAATTAAAATATCTGAAAACCTATAGTGTTTTCTGACTTTCTGTAATGACAAGTTAATCTCAGAAATTATCTTTCCACAGAATTTATTTATTAAAAATAATATTGCTCTATTTAAATGTAGATATTCACCTAAATAAATCTCAAAAATGAATAGTTTGCAAAGTAGTCTGTCCACTTATGTAATTTGATACATCACATAAAATGTGTCACTACACCAATTTTATATCTAAATATGAGGTATACTCAAAGTTAGGTTAAAAATATAATGAATATAGAGTTTGTAATAGATTAATGCAATATGTGTTACTGTCAGCATTTTTACGTATTAACACATTTTAGAGATTAACAGTGTAGTCTCTAAAAAATAATTGTAGTAAAAAATTAGATATATAACTTTTCTTATTATATCAACATAAAAAAGCAAAAAAAAGATGAATCAGAATATGTAGGAAATAAGAAATCTTATAACCTTTAGTAAATGATAAAACTCAAGGGATATGAACAAATTAATTCAGAAAATTATTTCAGGTCAAATTAAATAAACTTAAAAATATAAACATTTTAGAAGTTTTCAAATACTTGATTAGTTTTATCCCAAAGTATTTTATAGTTTTGAGGTTATGGTGAATGGAATAGTTTTTCTGATTTCTTTTTTAGCAGATTTATTAATGGAGTACAGGAAAGCCATTGATTTGTGACTGCTGACCTTGTATCCTGCTACTTTGCTGAATTTGTTTATTCATTTTAGAAGTCTTCTGGTACCGTTTTTTTTTTTTTTCTTTTTTTAAAGTCTACTAGATATAGGACCATGTTATCACCAAAGATAAATAATCTTCATTTGCTGTTTGTTTCCCTATAAATTCCTCTTCTTGCTTGACTGTTTAGACTAGAGTTTCAAGAACTATGTTGAATAGGCATGGTCAGCATTGTCAACTTTGTCTTTTTAGAGAATATACTTTCAATTTTCTCCACTGAATATGATGTTGATCATGAGTTTGTCATATATAATCTTTATAATGTTGAGGTAAGTTCCTTCCTCCATAGTTCCTCCAATGTTTTAAACATGGATGAGTGCTGAATTTTCTTGAAGGCTTTTTCTGCATCTGTTAAGATGATCTTGTGATGGGGCTGGGGCTATGTCTCAGTGGTAGTGCACTTACCTGGCATGTATGAGGCACTGGGTTTGATTCTCAGCACTGAATATAAATAAATAAAATAAAGGTCTATCAATGACTAAAAAAATAAAACTAAAAAATTAATAAAAAGATGATCTTGTGAATATTGTTCCTAATTCTATGAGAATTGTAGAGCACTGAGGAAAGATATTGAAGAAAACCTTAGAAAATGGAAAGACAGCCCATGTTCTTGGGTAGAAAGAATAAAGATTGTCAAAATGGCCATACTATAAAAAACATTACACATATTGAATGCATTCCCTATCCAAATGCTAATGACATTATTCACAGAACAAGAAAAAAAAGTTCTAAAATACATTTGGAAAAATAAAAGGCTCAGAACCCAGAATTACCAAAGAAATCTTGAACAAGAAGAGTGATGCTACAAGTATCATAATACCTGATCTCAGAGTATAGCATAGAGGCATAGTAATAAAAACAGCATGGTATTGGCATTAAAACAGACATGAAGGCCAAAGGCATAGAATCGAAAACACAGAGACAGACTCTTAAAAATACAGTCAACTGATAATCTACAAAGGTGCCCAAACCATGTTGGAGAACACCTAGTCTTTGAAACAAATGGTACTAGGAAAACTACATACCCACATATAGGATACTGCAACTAGATCCTTGTCTTTAACCTTGAACAATCTTAGAAATTCAAGTATTTGCATGCATTTTAAGTAAAAATTTTCACAAAAAATAATAAAGATTTGGGTGACAGTTGGAGATATCAGGAAAAGGAAATATATTAAATAATCATATGGATAATATGTGAGGAAAATATTCTCTCAATATTTCAGAGACCACTGATGTTATTTTTCAGCTATTATGTATTTATGTGTATGTGTAAACCATAGGAAAATCAGTGCCAGAAAAGCTATGATGGTCAGGCCATAGGGAAAAAAATTATGAATGATCACATTTAAAAAAAATAAAAGCAATGAATGTTTAGAGAAAAAAAATTAATTACTGTAAGAGAATGAATGAATGGCTCTTTTCTTTTCCCTTTTATTTGTTGCAGCTTTCCTCTCTGGAACGGTTCAAAGAATATTTATTTTTAATGTAACTTATGTAGTTCTCAGTTACATAAGACCTAAAATAGTTTACGAGGCAGAATATTATCCTTTAAATCTAAATATTTTGAATATTTTCAGTTTTGTTCTTTGTACCTATATCAGTAACTATTATATAACCACCAGTTAAAATCTCTGGCATACAATATTCACTCAACGAGGTAATAGCAAATCACAACATTTTTTAAATTATGGAAATTAATTTGAAATAAAAAAACTTTTCCCACTCAAATAAGTTAGATATATACATATATATGTATATTATATATTACAGATCATCATGAACAATTATTAATGTGAACAGAAAGAAGGGAGGAAACAGATACTGTCCATCCCACACTTAACCAAGTTAGCTGGATTGCTGTGGAAGACAAGTTATGACTCCCAGTTCTCCCCATAATCTGATATTCATGGTTTGATGTAATCCTCTCCCACTGAATGTGGATGGTGATAGTAATTTCCTTCTTATCAAGAAACACAAAAGATGATGAAATGTTACATTATATGAGGGAAGCCTCCTGATAGTCAACTGTGTCATCTCTATTCCTCACTGACTTAAAAGAAATAAGCTGCCATATATAGAGGGCCAGGTAGCAACAAGGTGAAGAAGGTCTCAATCCACCTATTGGTTTACAGTTCAAAATAAACTGAATTTTACTGTTACACCCTGCACAGTGGTTAATTCAGGAAACCAGAGGAGGGGCAATGGGAGATTAGAAAAGACAAATAGACACACAAAGAGAGAAAAAGCTGGTGCCTGATGGACATTACCCTCTGGTGAAAAAAAAAAAAAAATGACCATGAGCCAGTTTAGCACGTTTATTATATAAGTTATATTATTAAAAGGATTTATTGTCAGAAGTTTCTTCAAAGCACTCAGCGTGAAGGACAAACTTTTGTGCAGTCCAATTATAATTATAAACTTGTGCCTATAATTCTCTACCCCTGGGCAGCTGGTATCTGAAATTGAGGTCCAGAACTGACAATTCCATGGCAGGCACGGAACCTCCTTTTGAACAGGGCATCACCATAGCAATTGGGGAATCGTCAATCAGCATCTTCACACCCAAAATTTCCTAGGAGAGGCATTGTTTCTGTTGCAGGACAGCTCACGGACCATAATTCAATTAATACTTCCAACACACTGCCAACAACCTTGTGAGATTGGAAGAAAGTCCCTTCCCACATGTGTCTCAGAAGAGACACAGTCCTTACTGACGCATTTGCAGCCTTGTGAGGAATCTTGAAATTCTCGCATTTCTAATTTATAGAAATTGAAATAATATGTGCTGCTTTTAGTTGCTAAATTTGTGTTAACATTTTATAAGGCAAATATTAATACACTATAGTTACCTAGGTATTTGAGACCAGGCAAAAAGTCATTTCTTATATTTATTTTCTGGTTATATCACTGATAAATATCTAAATTTAAATGCAGGATAGTTTAACTAGTAGAATTATGTAGCACAGAAGTATATTCATACTCTTTAGGGTTTCAGATTACAAATATGACTTTCAATAATATTTACACAGAAAGTACTTGTACAATAGCAGAGAACTAACAAATTTGTTCTATAGATCAGTTATTTTACTTTTAATTTTATACAAACAAAACAATGGATGAACAGTTTTGCTCCATTCAAGTCTTGAAAGTATCAAGGGAATGACAATTATTGACTATATGTTAGATAAACACTTAAAAGAATGTTTCTAGTTTTTCTTTGAGAAAAATAATAAATAAAGTTCATTCTCTATTTATATTATTCCTTTAAATGAAAGCTAAAATTATTAGAATAATAATAATAATATAGTAGCATATTTGCCTTAAAAATAAATATGTGTTCATGCATACAGTATCACACATATATATATGCATTTATATATGTATTTTTATCTTTCCAAATATTAAACCTAAACTATATATGGATATGATACATAGAAAAAAGAAAGTTTTTTCTAACTAATTTGAGTTTCTTTTCTTATTAACTGATATGTGTTTCTTATAAATATGCATTACCCATAAAACTATGTTGGATTATGTTTTTAAGTGGGTCACATAGTATCATTTTTGAAGGTAAAAATATAAATTAGATTAATAATAGGAAAATTGAAAACTAAATTTTATAAACCCAATAGCATTTCTTTGTCAGCCAAAATATTGAGCAAGAAATTTACAGCTGCCAAGATAATAGATAAATAAAAAGTATTAAAAAGAGCAGTGTCAGTGATCTATTAACAGACTATCTGAAAGAGGTACACATATAAAGCCAGTGTGAGAAAGAATTATGTTCATGTCATCTGCTTAGAAATAGTTATTAAGAATCCCCAATGTAATTTTTCTATGTTCTCCTTAGAGTATATAGCATTTACAGATTCCCAAAGCATCATGATATGATACTGAATAATGAACAGGATAATTCTTGTTTTTTTCTAAAGTAGAATAAGTAATTCCTATGAGAAAAGTTATGCATTTCATTACTATCAATATGGTTTACATGGAATCAAGTATCATTATTTTCCCTTAAGAGATATTAGATTTTGAATTTTAAATTTTTTTAAATTTCAGTGTAACTGACACAATTATGAAGATAATACAAACGAATAAAATATTTTATTTACTATTTTAAAATAAAAGTTTTCTATCATAATTTTTTATTTAGAATTATATTTTGTAAAATTGCAATGCTAAACAGGTATTTAAGTATTAGCAAATTAAACAATCAAATGAATTTTGTTTTTCATTAAGAAATAATACATGAAAAATTTTATAAAAAAAAATTTAAGTCTGTATGCTTTATTAAGATCTGAAAAAAAAATGACCTGCATATTTCTTATCCAATCGTGGATTTATTAAACATTAGGCTTTTTAAAAAATACATCTAAATTGGTTTTAAATGAGAAACCAAAATTATTTTTACAATACTTTTGTGAAGCATATTTTAAACTTTGTATTCACATTAACAAAGACATTAAATAGAAATTAAGTCACAATAATGACAATCAAGTGTTTCTTGGAAAATATATTTAATGTAGTTTACAACTATCTTTACTAAATTTAATAGTCATAGTAAGAATATAAAGAGAAGGAAAGATGGTGAGCTGGAGGGAGGCTGTGTCACTCTGTGACCTGGGATTCAAGTAGTGGGAATACTGTTTCTCTGTGAGTGATTAGAGGACACCAACAGCTACTCCCATGCAGGAATCACGACCACCATGCCCCGCAGTTCTCCAGGCCTGAGTGTCAGTGCAAAACTCCCACCACCTTTCCATGCAGGACCTCCAGGGGCCCAAGAAGGACCACTGAGGGCCCCAGAAGGACCATTAGTATAGGCACCAGTGCAGAACTCCTAGCCACTCACCCATGCAGGAATCACATCCACCACTCCCATGCAGGACACCTGACCACTGCCCACATACAGGAACTCCAACTTCCACTGCCATGTTTATTCCCTTCTACCAATGTGGGGCTCCCTTGGTCACCTCCATCTTGGGACACTGCGATCACTGCTGTAGTCCACTGCCCATGGTAGCCTACACCATGGGACACTACACAGGGTCTGGAGACAGATGCCAGCCACAACATTGCAGCCACAGAACTGCATCTCTGAACACACCACCCACAGCCCCAGCCTGGCCCCAATTGACCTGACACCCCTTCGCTGAAAGCAGCCACCTCTATCTTGGGAAATTTTTCGCACCATCTTTAGATGAGGCAATCCCCAGCTTGGAACACTGGCTGGGGCCTAGAACCAATATTAAGGTACATTTAGTCCCCAACTCCCCATCTCCCCAGCAGCAGCTAACCAGGCACAGTGCTTGCACCTACATAGCCAGTCTGTAGCTCACAAAAACACTCCCACCTATTGGACAAGAAGGGAAGCAGGAAAGATACTGATCTCCAACAAAAATAATCTTTGTATCTTTCCTCAAGATTTTTTTTTCTCTCTCTCTTCTCCTACCCTCACATCCCTAACATTTGTGAAATCAAGTACTTTTCATGAATTAGGCTACTGAGGACTGGAATTTCTGAAGAGCATATTACAGTTTTGTTGTGTCTCACCCATGTCCAGTGCAGTCAGTGGAATTTGGGTTTCCTCAGTGTGTAATGGGTTAGCTGTGAAAGAAAGATGAGAAAGAAAAACAGCAAAGAAACCATAGGCTGCAGGAAGAAATTTTAGAAAATGTGGATGAGATGGCTCTTTGACCTTAGGGGTCAAACTTCCACCCTGGAAAGAAAGAATGAGAGACTACTTTTGCTTTATTTATATGAGGGAACTTCAAAGGTTTCCATGGAATGTTCTTTGCCAAACTGGAAATCCATATGCAAATAAATAAATAAGCCTCTAGATCTCACCATGCACAAAACTCAACTCAAAGTGGTTCAAGTAACTAAAATTTAAACCAAAGACCCTGTGCCTAATAAAAGAAAAAGTAGGCCCAAGTCTTCATCATGTCGGATTAGGCCCCAACATCCTTAACAAGACTCCTATAAAACAAGAAATAAAATAAAGAATCAATGAATGGGTTGGATTAAAACCAGAAAGCTTATTTTCAGAAAAACAATCAGTGAGGTGAATACAGAGCCTACAGAATGGAAGCAAATTTTTACTACATGTTCATCAGATAGAGCACTAATCTCTAGGTCATATAAAAAACTCAAAATCTTACACAACAACAAAATAAACAAATAACTTAATCAATAAATTGGCCAAGAAACTGAACAGATACTTCTCAGAAGATGATATACAATCAATCAACAAATACATGAAAGAAATATTCAACATCTCTAGCAATTAGAGAAATGCAAATCAAAACTACTCTTAGATTTTATCTCAGTCCAGTCAGACAGCAGCTATTAAGAATACAAGCAACAATAAGTGCTGGTGAGGATATAGGGAGAAAGGCACACTCATACATTGCTGGTGGGGCTGAAAATTGGTGCAACCAACATGGAAAGCATGGAGATTATTTGGAAATCTTAGAATCATACCACCATTTGACCCAGCTATCTCACTCCTTGGTTTATACCCAAAAGTCTTAAAAACAACATACTATAGGAACACAGCCATATCAATGTTTACAGCAGCACAATTCACAATAGCTAAACTGTGGAACCAACCTAAATGTCCTTCAGTAGATAAATGGATAAAGAAAATGTGGTATATATACACAATGGAATTCTACTCAGCATTAAGAGAGAATAAAATCATGGCATTTGCTGTAAATGGATGGATTTGGAGAATAATATGCTAAGTGAAGTAAGCCAATCCCAAAAAAACAAATGCCAAATGTTTTCCCTGATATGAGGATGCTGATCCATAATAGGGATGGAGGAGTGGAGCATGGGAAGAATGAATGAACGTTAGATAGGGCAAAGGGGAGAGAAAAGAGGGGAGGGGACGTAGGGGTAAGAAAGATGGTGGAATGAGATGGACATCATTGTCCTAAATACATGTATGAAGATAAGAATGTTATGACTCCACTTTGCGTACAACCAGAGAAATGAAAATTTGTGCTCTATATGTGTACTATGAATTGAAATGCATTCTACTGTCATGTATAACAAATTAGAATAAATAAAGTTTTAAAAAAGAATATATACAGAAGGAATTTCATTTTCTATATCAAAACCTGGATGAGAAAATAAAATTATTTATTAAATTAATTTTAATTAGCACATATTATTTATTAATTGGCATGCCCAATTGAAAAATATTGAGATATTTCTGTCTTCTTAATTAAGCAGTAGTTATTTCAACAAACATGTTCAAAAATTTTTATAATTTGTTCCTCTAATATTTGGTGTCTAATGACCTTGTGCTCAATCATGACATAAATCTATAATCTAAGAGAGTTAAACATAGTGTTTATAGATTGTAGGAGCAAAAAATCATGGATTTGTATCACAGGTAAAGTGTGAGAAAATGGCCAACTTACATTGTAGACTCTTCCACCTAGACTGTTGCCACAGAGCACCATCTTGAAACCTCATCTACTTAAAATCCCAAGAAGAAGCCAGCTGATCCATTCTCAGGATGATCTTGCCCTTCCTGGCATTGTGGGCCTGGGTTTCATGGCCACACTCTGCATCTCCATGAATAAAACAGGCAGTCCATCCCAGCAGCAAACCACATCCTTAGGAAAATCACTCCCCGCTCACCAACTAGTTTAACAATTCCATGCTTCATAGGATACTGAGAATTGATTAGAAAATAAAAAAAAAAAAAACTGCACAAAATCTACACTTCTTTTCACCTGAAAATAAAGCCAATGCACCCTACTCAACTGGCATCTTATGGCTGATATCTAGGGAACAAACTTTCACTATAAAAACTACCCTAAAAAACTTGGAGAGTCAAATATATATATATATTGTGTGTGTGTATATATATATATATATATATATATATATATATATAATCAATGTAGGAACAGAAGAAATAAGAAATATGAAAAAAATGTAAAACACCACTTTCATAGAACACAATAACTCCTCAGCAATGAATCCTAAAGAAAAGAAAATCTATGGAATACATGAGAAAAAAATATAAAATAATGGTTTTATGCAAAGTTAGTAAGATCCAAGAGAACATAGACACAATTCAATGAACTTCTTAGAAAACCAAGGTATCATATTAATGAGAAATTCAATATAGAGACAGATATCATAAAAAATAAAGAAATAAATGGAAATTTTGGAGCTAAAGAATTCAATGAAAAAAATAAATAAAAAACAGAGCTTTAACAACAGACCAGATAAGAATATAGAATTTCTGAACTTGAAAACATCTTGAAATAACCATGTCAGGAGAGAGGAAGAGAGTGTTTAGAGGCGGGGGGAATACTTTAAAAAATTAAGAAAGCCTATGAAAGTTGGGTACACCATTAAGCAATCAGATGTTCACATTATGGAATTTCCTCTAATGAGGATAAGACTAAGATAAAGTCCTTTCCTTGGAGAGTAGACATTTTTATAGACAATATCTTAGCATATTTAATATTGAGTTCTGTTTCCCTTCTTAAATCAAAGAAAAGAGGTAAGATTTCTTCTTCGACCTTCACTTTTTAAGATGATAAAATTCCTATAGGCACAGTCCACTTAATTGTCTTCCCCATTCCCCCACCAAGGCTGCAATCTCCAGGGGTTTCTCATTTTCTTGCTATTCTACTCAATTTCCAAAAATTTGTCAAAATTACCAAATTGTTCTGCCAGTTTATGTACCCAGTTGTTTCTAGGCCAACTAAGTAGATCTTGTATGTGATTCTTGGAATGTACCTGCTTCTCCACATTTCAAAGTGTCAATTTTCCCTAAAAACACTATACTGTGATGAATCAAAAATGTCATTGATTTTCAATTTGCCCAGTGTTTCTATGTAATGATCATGGTGAAAACTTTCAAACTCTTTATAGGTCACAGCTAAAGCAGAAAGCCCCAAAATTCATGGATAAATTCTTTATTATGTACTTCACCAACAAGTTTTCTAAACTCCATTATTGATCCTTTTCAACAGTTTTGATTGCACAATTTGAAAAATCTACAAACAAGATATTCTGAGAATAATAATTTCTTGGTACACACAAGAATAAAAAATTGAAAATCATGCTTTCCAGGAATTCTTATAACTGAGGGAACTCAGTACTATATGAATACAAGAATAACAACAATTGCACTTGTTAAATATAAAATCATATAAAAATTCAAAATATCAAACAATGAACTTCTAATGTATATAGGTTATCAGAGGAACAGAAAGTTAAAATAAAACCTGAAACTAACAGGACAGTGGGAAAAAAAATTAAGTGTACTTAATATAATGAAGAAAAGTAAGATAAAATAGATACCATTAAGAAAATACAAAATATAAGAAACAGAAACTTTAAAAAATAATGCAGGATTAGTAATTCAAATATGGACTGCAATATTTTCCTTTCTGTTTCTCCATCTCTTTCTTTTTTAAAACTATATAAGCCAAATAATTGATCTTTGTGATCTCCCCCTCCCTATCTCTTAATGGAAGTTCATCTTTAGTTTATTTTTAATCTCACTTTCATACACCCTGAACACTGCCATCATCTATTTTCCATCTGGCCTATTTTCTTTTTCTTCTCTGTTTAACATGCTGTTTAACCCACATATTGAATACGAAAAATATAAATACAACTATTAAAAAACAGAGATTGTCAGAGTAGATTAAAAAACACTCAAATGTATGTTATCTGTATGAAAAGTAAAACCTTAAACATAAAGCCTCAAATTAATGGTAAAGAAATAGAGAAAGATCTGTCATACTAATACTTACTTAAAAGAACATGAAACAACTCCATTAAGTCCAGACAAAGTGATTCCAGGTCAAGGGGAAGTATGAGGGATAAATAAGCCAGCTTTTCATCAGAATATGCTTGTCCTCAAAGTTTATGCACTGAGCAAAGAAAGTAATACTAAAAGAAGAAACAGATGAACTCACTGTTATTTGTGTACTTCAGTACTCCTGTCTCAGTAATTGATAGATCAAGTGGATAGAAAATCAGCAAAAATAGCATGAACCTAACCAAAACTATCAACTAGCTAGAGGTAATTGACTGTTTCAGGCTACAGCACTTAATAGCAAAATACATATTCTTCTTATGACCAAATAGAATTTTCACTAAACAAATCAGATTCTGGATCACAAAATATACTGACAAATTTAAAGAAGAAAAATTGCAATGGATTAAAATAAAATTCAATAATTGAAAAATAGTTGGTAAAACACCAAATATTTGAAATAAAAACAACATACTTCTAAATAATACAAAGATTGTGAGCTCAATAAAAAAGAAGACACAATTCATCAAAAATTTTGAGCTGTATTCTAAAGAATATTTATAGGAGAACACAAAGTCTCAAATGCATACATTAGAATATGAGGAAAATCAAAATTAATTAGGTTTCTACTTTAAAGATGGAAGAAATAGGAAAAGTTAAATCTAAATCAAGAATGAGAAAAGCTATTATAACAATTAAGGCCAAGAAATAATTAAATTCAGATCAGAAAGACAATAAAGAAAATCAACAAAATCAAAAGCTGGTTCTTTGGAAAGATCAATAATATTTATAAATTTCTAGTCATGAAAATCAAGAACTAGAATATTTCTCCATATATTCAGATCTTTTAATAATTTTATTACTGAGTTATAGTTTACAATGATAAGATCCTTTATATATTTTGGTACTAATGATATACTAACAATTTTTGCCATCTTTCTTATCAAAATTATTACCTCCAGGGTAATAAAGTGAAATAAATCATACATATCCCAGTTTAGAATTGTTCTACAAAGAGTCTAATCAGTACTTCCGTACTTAATAAAGCTGTCGAGGTCATGAAAATAAATTTTGAAAAATTATAACAGCCTAGTGGATTTTTATTGTGTGTGTGTGTGTGTGTGTGTTACTAGAAACTGAATATGAATACAAGGGCACTGAGCCAAACCCCAAGCACTTTTCTTATTTTTATTTTGAAACAAGTTCTTGCTAAATTGACAAGGCTGGACTCAAATTACTGTTTTGTTGTTGTTATTTTATATATTTTGGGAATAACGAGTAATTTTTCAAAGAACATCTTGATCTTGATATCTTTATTTTAAAGATGAAAGAAATTCAGATGAGCCATCTCCCCATGATTCCATAGTGAGGAGCAGAGCTAAGATTGCAGGTTTCTGTCACTATGTTGTCCAAAATATTTCAAGAGTTCAAAGTTCATTTCATATTATAATGTTATATACCTTACCAACATATTCATTTGAATTTGCATCCTTATTTCTCAAATGTTATTGCCTTTTATAAAATTTTAAGTAATTTGTAACATTTAAGAAATTAGAACACAGCTGTCTGGTTCTTGCTTAGATACCCATAATAGTCTCAATCTGGACTTGAAAAACTAAAATTAAAATAGTCAGCTTTACTTGGTAAACTTTGAGATTACACCTTTCCAAATTATACTTATGTCAAAACCATTCTCATTTTCATTGCCAGTAATAAAATAAAGAAATAAATTTTATTAATTTAATTTGAAAGAGTCTTATCATCTGCCAAATAGGTCTTGCTCTGATGTTAATAGAAGAGCCATAAAGCATTTATGGCTCTAAAATAGATCTGAGAGAGGCACATCTGCTACAATAGATACTAACTCCTCTTTCACTTTCTGTCCTTCAAAAAATATTGCATGTGACTAAATTGTTGAGTGTCAGGCTCATTGTATAAATGACAGTTATATCCAGCCTGCCCTCAGTGACACTTAAATATTACCAATGCATAAAGAAACATACATTTACAGGGGAAATAGAAACATTTTAGGAACAATTTGATATCTTCTCATAAGCAAAGTAAAAAAAAAAAAAGAATGAAATAAATTAGCATTAGCTCCAGGGATGGAAGAGGAGCAAGTCAAATTAATAGATACCACATAATTTTGAGGGACTTAAAAATAACTGATTTGTGGACACTAATTGGCCAGAAACAAACAGAATTTTCTACTCCTTTACTCAACCAATGGTTAAATGTCATGGGTTGTAAAACATAGTTTATAAAGTAGTTTTACATTCTAGAATCAAAACTTAATAGCTTGTTTAGTTTGATAATTCTTTCAAATATATGTTGTCTACCGTACCGGAACTTAAAATTAGTAGAAAATATGAACACAAAAATTATATGATATTTATATTCTCTTGTCTTTGAGTTTCAGCTATATCACTGCAAGAAATTTTTGAAAAAATATATTTATGAAGTTTGCATGCTTCTGTTTTTTGTTTGATTTGGTAGTATCAGGATAAAATAATGGAAAAAAAAGTTGGAGGCAAATGAAAAGCATAGGCATTATGTTAGGGACATGTAACTCTGTTTTGTGCTGTATTACCAAGTGCTTGAGTCTGAGTAATCCACAGTGAATAGAATGTATGACGCACAGATCTCAAGTCTGAGAAGTGCATAATTAAGGTGCTTGTATCAAGTCAAGGCCTTTTTGCCATGTCATCCCACTGGAGGTGAGATGGGGAGAGAGAAAAAAAACGATAGTGGCCATACCTACTCTTTTCCAGTGGCACTGAACCAACATTAGGGTGGAGCCCTCAGGGCATAATTATCTCTGAAATGCCCCACTCCATAATACTGTTCCATTGGCAGAAATTTAAGAATTAATGCTGAAATTTCAGCTTTAATTTTGAAACATTCACACCATAGCAGGACTTCACTTAGCCTTATCAATTTCAAAACAATTTGAAAATGAGGCATAAAGAATATGTTGAATGCAAACCAGTAACAAATTGAGAACCAGGGTGCTTAGGCTTATTCTATTATTTGGCTTCTGTGTTAGTCTATTTTCCAGAGAAACAGAATAAATAGGACATATGTGTGTGTGTGTGTGTGTGTGTGTGTGTGTGTGTGTGTGTGTGTGGTGTTAAGAGAGAGCTTGGCTTTAGGAATGGACTCATGTGATTGTGGGAGATGGGGAGTGGCACAAGGCAGGCTGGTAATGCAGGTAGCATTAATATTGCAGTCTTAAGTCTGAATTCCACAAATCCACAGGCTTGAAACTCACAGAATTTTTATGTTACTGTCTTGAGGCAGAATTTGTTTCTCATCAGGGAACTTCAGTCTTTACTGTTAAGTTCTTCAACTGATGGAATGAAGACCAGTAACATTGTCAAGAGTGAGCTTCTTTGCTTGAAGTTATTTAAATATTAATCACACCTAAAAATTATAAATGCTAATCATATCTGAAAAATACTGTCACAGCAACATCTGATTTTTGACCAAATAACTGGACACCAGAGTCTAGACAAATTGACATATAAAGTTAATCTTATTGGCATGTCATAATAATGTCAGTGCTAGCCATATTAGTTTTGAGATTCAAGTACTCATTGTCTTTGCCTGTGGTCAAACTGGGAGCACAGGACATGCAATATTCTTTTAAATTATGTTCATGGAATTGAAGAAATCATATCTAAAAGAACTTTAGAATTCATGATGCATAATACTGATATAATTAAACACTGTATCTTAGCTCTATTATTAAACTTAGAAAGGAAAATTTCTCTGACAAAATATTTTAACATAGATTGTCATAAACCTAAAAAAAAGAGGAGGATCCTGGGAGGAGGGGGAGGGAGGGGGGAAGAGGAAGAGAAAGAAAAGGAAAGAAAAAGACAAAAAAGGAGAAGTCATTTTTATAATGGAATGCTGAATTGTTTTTCTTTTTTTCATTTCCTCCTTTCCACTGAAATTAACCTGTTTATATATTATAAACTATAAATTTCTTATATCACAAAGAAATTTATGATCAAATTTTCTTTGTTTTATTGGCTAATGATTCCTAAATATTTAGAAGAGCCCAGTCAAGGTTAGAAATATATGGAAAATAAACAAATTTAATCACTGATAAAAGATGAGTTGTATAAAAACATATTCTGTATTCCTAGACAAAAGGTATATATAGTATGTTACATTATGATGTAATGTTTTCTGCAAAGTTTTAAAGATCTAAGTATTTATTCACCATTACTATTTGTTGGTATTAAAATATCACTTCAGAATGTGACCAGCTACATAATATTACACATTTAGTTTAATAACCAACCTCAATAGGAGTGACATTTAAATGAAATAGTTCTAAAATGAGCTAAAACATTTTTTCTTTAAAATGTAATTCATTATATTTGATTATAAAATTGATTTCCTATTTATTTATGTGACAACACTGTAATGTAATAAGTTTAACAAATCTAATCTTGTTCTGTGAAAATGTTTAATTTTTAAAAATACATATTTTCACTAGTGTTCTAATCAGTGTAAAATATATCAGTTTAAAGCATGAATGATCATAACTGCTGACCAAAGAATTAATTTAAGATTCATGTTTCTTTAGAGGCTGACATTTTTGCATGCACTAATTAATTTGATTACATTTCTTTTTTTTTCTATTTTACTATTCATTCTCATAGATGTATCTCACCGATAGCTGGCCCTTACTGAGCTCTTTATATTTATTTTGATATTCTGATGGATAAACAATCTTTTTAATAGTGTTATTGAAAAATGAAGTTTCACAAAATGACATTTGGAGAATTACTGTAGTTGACTTAAAATATTATTATAGAATTGTTCTTTATACATATTATATCCATTTACTAAATGGGCTATTTTGCTTTCATTTAACAATTGAACAGGTCAAACCTCCTGGATTAAACATCCTAAAAAAAAAGACTAGTTGCAGTTCACATGTTCCTAAGCAACAGGATGTGATGCCTTAATACAACAAAGAACAAGTCTTTTAAAACAAAGATGAAATGTACAATGAAGGACATTGTAACCAGGCAACTGGCATACTGTCCTCTGCTCAAACAGTCCTTGACCTCTGCCCTGTTCTGTCAGTAGCCAGATGGTCTGAGAATCATTTTAAGTGTGTGATACTAGATATGCGCCAACAAGGAATATGAAGTTAGATGTCTTTTCTACATGACATTGACCCAAATTGGCAAAAGATACATCTTTCAATCAGCAAATTAATTGTTTGCAAGAAAACCTAAAGACAACAAAAAGAGTTTTAAATACATAGTTTTCTGGCATCCTATTTGCTTTCCACATAGTACAATGCTTTATGTTGTAATCACTGTTTTGATGATAATAGCTTATTTTCATGGCAAACATGTACATTCTATAAATAGGCAAGTTTTCATTTACTATCCCTGTTTCCTCAAGGATGTGATAGTGAATTTCCTAGGTTTTAGAAGTAAAGAATATTGTAATTACATTCTTTTAAATTTTATAACCTCTATATGCTTAAATAAGTAGATGCATCAACATAAAATTTTATTTAATATATAAAAACTATTTGTATATATACTTTATATATACTTGAATTTCTATGTTAAAGATTAAATGAAAGACAAGTACTTAGGAAAAAAGTGTGTATATGAATGCTTTTCCATTTCAAAATGCACAGTAAAATTTTTATCTCACCTAATTTCAGTAAGATTAAAAAAATAATATGTAAGTTAAGTAAATTAAACCTGGTATTCTAGATAAAATGTTCAAGGTTTACAAGTAAAAATATATTTCATAAGATGACAGATTTTTGATTTGCTGCATTTATAAAACCATAATTAATATGTAATGTGGAAATGTTTCCATTTTTTATAATAACTAATGAAGTGTTAATGAAAATACACAAAATTATTTTCTATTTCTCAATAAGGAAGATTCTGGTACTTGACATGCAGTCCTGATTTCCCTAAAAATGGTTTATATTTGAATTTTAGCATTATATAACTTTAAAGAAGACTGAATTTTCAAGAAGAATGTGCAAATTTAGGAAACAAGATACATTTGCTACTAGCATTCTAATATAGTTGTCCACCAATTTGGGTCCTGACTATGACAATAAACTTTATCTTCATATCTGGATCAAACTATGTGATTTAACCAAATATAATCAAGTGTAATCATACTTTACCATGTACAGTGTCCCTCATTATCTGCAGGGGATAGGTTAGGAGACACCTAATGGATTTCTGAAACCAAATATAGGAATAAACACTATGTATGATATGTTTTTTCTTATTCATTTGTACCTGTGATAAAGTTTAATTAATAAATTAGGCAGAGTAAGAAATTAAAAACAATAACTAGTAACAAAATAGAACATTTGTAATACTATCCAGTTACAAAAGACACGTGAATATGGAGTCTCTCCCTCTCTCAAAATTTCTTATTGGATGGTGAGATAATACTGTGCCTACGTGGTGAGATGAAGTGTGCTGATTGATAGAGGCATTGTGAAGTAGTTTTGGGTTACTATTGACCTTTTACTTGAACACAAGAAGTATGATATGACACTGGAGTTGATAATGAGATGGTTACCAACTGCCTAACAGTTGTATTGTATTCAGTTTAAGTATTCTGGTAAAAGGAATAATTCAAGTCCCAGGCAGGAAGCAGAATAGCCCACAATTGCATGACATTCAGTATAATATAAAATTTGAAAGTTATGAATTGTTTTTCTTTATATTTTCTTTTTTTCTTTGAACTGCAGTTGATTGCAAATAACTGAAACTTGGGAAAACAAAACCAGAGATAAGGGAGGTTACTGACTACCTGATGACCTGAAATCTGAGTTAAAGACTGAAATAATTTTGTTTTACTAAAAAATGCATGGATTCAATGATTTTTCATGCATTCCAAAGGAATGCATTTTACTACAGTTTCAAGTTAAATTCTTCTTTTTATATGAATAGGTACATTTTTCTAACCTATTCTCATTACACAACTCATGAAAAAGTACAAAATAATGAAGTGTATACATTTCATCTTAATCATCAAAATCTGAAGGTGTTTGGTTTTGGAGTCATCATTCAATGAATCTCATTTTTATCTTATTGACATAAAATGTGGGAATGGATGCTTTTGATATTTTGGCACCAAATAATTTACTTGGCTCTTTGTCACACTTTTTAAATTTAAAATTGATACCAAAATATTTCATTTTAATTAGGAAAAAAAAGAAGAAAACCTGTATTACTATGTAAATATGTCAGATTTTAAAAAAATGTGATTGATACTAGGTGACACTTTTCATTGACAGGAAGATAATAATTAGAAAAATATTTTTAAAACTTTCCTGGAAGACAAAAGAATAAAAATTTAGCAATAAAATATCTATGTGTTGTGTTTACAAAAGAAAGAATGTAACCCAGCCAAATTCTATTGTATTACCCTCATTCTAACATCATGTACTATTGCACTGCTCCATTTAATATGGCATGTTTCATGTATTTAATAATTTATGTTCATTTTTTAAAATAATTTATTTAAATAAGATGTTCCTGAAAATATTCATTTTCATCTTTATCCTTTCTTATTATACAAAAGTTTGGACAATAAAATTTTGGATCAAACAATGTATGAATTTTAATATAGGAAATCTATAAATTATCTGGTTGATTATTTCAATCTGTGAGAGAAATCTTTGGAGACATTTCTGCTTTATCCTGGTAAACATATGAATATTATATTTTAATAAAATAAAATTTAGAAGACTTATAATTATATACTTTATAATGTTTAAAAAAGTGTTATAAAAACAAAAAAAATTTTGTTGAATTTATTAAAAGTTTTTTTTTCTAAAAAAGATGGTGTGAGTGTATACAAAAAGAAATAAACAATGAAAATATTTGAGCTGAAAAGTACATATTTCAATATGAAAATTTAAAATGTAAAGATCATTTAGCACATCAAGATTAGTGGATTTAGAACATCATCATTTCTGATCTTACATTCATGTTTATTTATTTAAATAATTCATATACCTTGAAATTAAAAGCAATGTGTAGAGATCTTGAATATTATAATGAAATTTTATAATTTTGTCCCTTTAGTTTTATTCTCTTTCATGTATATTGCTGCCCTCTTATTAGTTTATATGATTGATATGTTGATCTTTATTAAATTTTTATTAAATATTATTAACAATATTCAATATTATCAAAATGCCTCCTTTTTTACTAATGATATTTTTATGTTAAAGTCTAATGTGTATTTGTGAAACCATTCTTTTCATCTGTTTACCATTTGCCTAGTATATTTAGCTCTGTCATTATCTTTAATCTATTTTTTATGTTAAAAATGTAAAATCTATATCCTAATAACCAGATATAAATCTTGTTCCTATTAAAGTCTTGTTTAATTTTGTTTACTTAATATTGTTTCATAATTTGTGACTTTTGATTGAACACTTAATTTATGCTCATTTACTGTAATTATTGATATGGTTTGATTTAGCAATTTTGTTATTCTTTTTATAAATCTTATGGGTTTGATGTTCCTTGTTTCTTTGTGTTAAATAGTTTCTTAAATTCTTAATTTTTTTTGTTTTATTTCCTCTGTTTACTTTATGAATTAAATATGCATTAAAATTTATAAACATCTATCTCAAATTCATAGTGACTTAATTGCATTTAAAATATAAAATTTAAAAATATAAACTTTAAAATACTTATTTTCTTATTCTTTGTCCTTTTATCATCATGTATATTATTTATTCATGTAAATATGCAATTATACAATTTTTATAAATAATTAAAATAAAAATTTTCCATTGCAGGTGAATAAAATATTTCCCAAAACAAATTAAATAAAAAATAAATATATATTAACTATATTTTCCCCTTTACACATGTTCTTTGCAGTTCCTATAATATTGATGAAGGCCACAGAATGTTAAAAGTTAATTCAGTATTTGTAGAAGCACAAAAGCAATTGACATCCATTTTAGTTCATTTTATGTTGCTGTAACAAAATATCTGAGGCCACAATATTTACAAAGAGAGAAGTTTGTTTCATAGTTCTATAGACTTAATAGATAACAGTATTTGCTTGGCTTATGTGAGGGACACATAATTCTCCATGCAGGGTGGAAAATCACAAGGAGAAGCAGGCACATGTGAAAGACATAATCTAAAGAGAGGGAAAGAAAAAGACAAGACTGCCTCTCTTTATACCAAACCACTCCCTCAAAAAAGAATCTATTCTTTCTCAATGAAATTATTTTAATTCCTTTCTGATGCTGGAGTCCCCATAACCTAGCTACCCTTGAAAGTTCTCCCCACCGGTCAGCATCATTTATTCTCAATTTTCTTAAATTTTGTTCTGCTCTAGTTTAGCAACACTTATAACAATTGTGAAATTACTTCTATTTTCTTAGTTATTTCATCATTTTTATCTTTTACTGCAATTTTTATTATCACCCTGTGCACACTGGACACAACAATGGGAACACAATATGTATTCAATAAATCTATACTAAATTAATGAAACCACACCTTATAATAAAAAAATGTAATATGTGCTTGAAGAGAATTATATGATTGGAAAGAGTATTATATGATTGGAAAGCCTAATCTTATAGGTTGTATGAAATCATATAGAAATTTGCTTATGTTTATGTAGTTACATATTTTACTACAAATGTGGGAATACCATTAAGCAGGGGATATGTCCACACATGTATGCACACACACACAAACAGACACACACAAACATACACACACACACATACATATATACTCATAACAACACACTGAAGTCACATGTAAGTATGAGGAATTTTTTTAAAAAGCTATTGTTCTTTTTTTTTTTTTTCATTTTATGGTGCTGAAGATTGAATGCAGGATTTCACACATCCTAGGAAAGTATTCTAAACCACATCTCCAGCCCCCAAATTGGTAACTATTTCTGTTTTAAATATATAAAGAGGCAATTCTGGATGTCCTTGTTCTTGTGTTTGCATTTTATGTTTCATTGCCTTTGGATACATTTTGCAAAAGACATATAGAACTACTTTGCAATTTCTGGAAATCATTGCAAGTCTTATAGTTTAATGTTGGTTTATACTGTACACTGAAGATATTTAGAAAACATTTTTGGAGCTTCTTAAAAGTTGTATAGAACTTTGGGATTCACTTTGACAGCATAATTACAAAATCATAAAATATATTTTTTTCTAATTCAATCCCCAGTACTTCTCCTTTCCCTCCTCACCATGGACCACCATTCCCTCCCCTCAACTCTACTATTTACTTATAGATAAATTATTTAATTAGTGCCTTGTAGATGTACATGGTGGTGAAATTCACTGTGACATATTCATATATGTACATAGGTAGGTAAGTCAGATTCATTCCACTGTCTTTTCCTATCCCATCTTTCATACCTCCCCTTTATTTTGCTTTGTGTACACCACTGATATTTATTGAATTTTTATTCCCCTCCCACCTTATTTTGGATTAGCTTCCACATATCCAAGAAAACATTCAACTTTGAACTATTTGGAACTGGCTTATTTCACTTTCCAGGATAGTCTCCAGTTCCATTCATTTGCCAGCAAATATCATCATGTTATTTTTTTCTCTATGGAAGAGTAATTCACCATTGTGTTTATATATCAATTCTCTTTATCCATTCATCTGTTGAAGGGTATCTAGATTGGCCCCATATCTTGGCTATTGTGAATTATACAGCTAGAAACATTGATGTTGTATGTCAATCTAGGATGGTCATTTTTATTCCTTTGGGTATAAACTGAGGTGTGGGATAGCTGAGTCATGTGTGTGGTTCCATTCTTTGTGGGGGGTTTTGTTTGTTTGTGGTTTTTTTTTTTTTTTGGTGCAACATATTGAATTAGATGCTATGAACTACTGAGCCACATTTCAAGCCCTTTTTTATATTTTATTTAGAGAAAAGGTTTCACTGAGTTGCTTAGCACATTGCTAAGTTGTTGAGGCTGCCTTTGTACTTGTGATCCTCCTGCTTCAAGTCTTCCAAGCTGCTGGGATTACAGGCATGCACCACCACCCCAAGACATTCTTAGCTTTTTGAGGAATCTCCATATTGCTTTCCAGAGCAGAAGAACAAATTTGTGGTCCCACCAATGATGTACAAATATACCATTTTCCCCATATCCTCTCCAACATTTATTGAAACTTGTATTCTTAATAATTGCCATTTTGAGTGTTGTGACATGAAATCTCACGTATTTGTTGGGCATTTGTATTTCTTCTGTTGAAAAATGTCAGTTTAGTTCTTTTGCCCATTTGTTAATTGGGCTATTGGTGGTTTTTTGGTGTTTGTTTGTTTTTTTTAAAAAAATTATTTGTATATCTTGAAAATTAAGGCCCTCTTTGATGAGCAGCTGGCAAAGATTTTCTCACGTTCTCTTGGCTCTCTCTTCATGGTTTCTGATTACATGTTCTGCTGTGAATAAACTTTTTAATTTGATGCTATTCATTTATTGATCTGTAATTTTATTTCTTATATTTTAGGAATCTTGTTAAGGAAGTCATTTCCTGTGCCAACATGTTGGAATGTTAAACCTACATTTTCTTTTAGCTGTTGCAGGATTCCTATTCTTATTCCTAGGTCTTTGGTCCATTTTGTGTTGATTTTCTTTTCTTTTTTGAGGGGATGGGGGTGGAGGTGGGGGAACCTGGTATTGAACTTAGGGACAATCGACCACTGAGCCACATCCCCAGCCCTATTTTGTATTTTCATTAGAGACAGGGTTTCACTGAGTTGCTTAGTGCCTCGTTTTTTTCTGAGGCTGGCTTTGAACTTGTGATCCTCCTGTCTCAGCCTCTGGAGATGCTGGGATTATAGGCATGTGCCATTGTACCTGGTTTGAGTTAAGATTTCTGCAAGGTAAGAGAAAGGGTTTCAAACTCCTTCTACTACATATGTATTTCCAGTTTTCCAAGCAGCATTAGTTGAGGAGGCTATCTTTTCTCCAATGTATGTTTTTAGCACTTTTGTCTAGTATGAGATAACTGTTTTTATGTGGATTTTTATCCATGTGTGTATTTTCTACATTATTTTTTTCTAAATATTTTGATGCTTAAGTTCTTTATGTTCAGTGTAAGTTAATGCTGACTTTACATAATTTTTGTTATGCCCTTCTGGTTCATTTGTTTCTAATTGCTTCTTTCTTTTAGATGATTTGACCATATCCAGCTATCAAATATAACTTATCTATGGTCTTTATGGCTATGTCTGTTTACATTATGATATTTAGCATTTCTTCTAGGAATTTTATATACACACACACATTTTATATATGTATATATACATTTTATATATACATATATATATATATATACACACGCACACACACACACACACACATATATATATATATATATATATATACATATATTTTTTAATTATTTATTTATATTTATATTTCTGTAGATTGCCTTAGGTAAGATTTTACCACTGCATGTAAAATGTAGAAATCTCTCAGACACAATCCCTAACTCTACCTACTTTATATTATGATTGGTTGTGGTGTGTATTATCTGATATACATCAAAATCCCTGACCATACTACAGTAAGTTTTCTTTCAATATGTAGTAATGTTTTAAGGAAAATATTCTATAGTATTATCCAGATACGATATTCTATTATATTTACCCAATTTCTTCTGCTCTTCCTTCATTTGTAATTGCCCTGAAGAAAATTATTTAGCTTTTCTTTTGGAACTAGTTTGCTATTCTCTTATTTATTCTTGATTTGACAGAGTCTCTGTTTCACTTTCATCTGAAAAGATATTTTTACTGAATATTCAATTATGAGTTAGCAATCATTTTCTTTCTGTATTTTACACACATTCTTCAACTGTCTTCTGAGGATAAATTTACAATCACTCTAACATTTCATATATATTTGCACACATATATATTGAGTCTGCCACTTTTGCATGTACTCCTCAGGCACTGTGGTGGGCTTGGAACTGTGCTGTATTGTAGTTCTGTTCTCATAGGCTGCTGTCTGAATTTATGTGTGTGTGTGTTGGGGGTAGGGGTGGATGTGTTATGCTTCTGTGCAGCTTGAGGAAGTTTCTAATACTGGTGTCTTAGTTCATTTATAGAATTAGAGATCCAGTTCTCTCACTTTCTCTGGCTTCCATTTGGCCCAGTTTTTCAATCCTCTGACCTGAAAAATGAGATGATTTCAGAATTAGGTCCCCATCACTGTTCCAAAACTTCGTGTGACTAGGGTTTCCCATCATAACAAAGCAGTGACAAAAAAAGAGATGGGGAGCAAATACAGAGTTCTTTCCCCTGGATTCTTCCTCAAATAGGGGTCACTTTTATCCATGCTTCTGTGTAAAAGATGTGAAGTTCTCCCAGCACTCTGTGGTTGTCTCTGGCTCTGTAGCAGAAGTACCACTCATTGATTGGATCTGCTCTTGACACATGGCTGAAGAAAAAGTAAAGAAGTTATCCCTACTTTCCCTTGATGGAAGAGTCCTCTTTCCTGGCTCTGCAAATACTAAGATTTTGTTATTATTGCTGTAGTTTTGTTGTTTATTTGTTTTTAACACGTTTTGCTGAATATTATAATTTTTATATACATATTTCTTAAAAAACAAAATCCTGAGAGATAAAGGAGAAAAAGGAAGTAAATTGATAGAGTTGTATTTTCAAGTTTTGATTATCCTTCAATTTGTACTGATATGCTCGAGTTTGAGACCCCCAAAAAACCATCAGAGACCCAGATCCATGTAAGCAGCAAAGAGATGTTTATTGCAACGAGCTACCACCATCTTCCTTGCACACAGCAACTGGTGACAATGAGAGGCCCGGAGCCCAGGGTTTGCAGCAGTTTTATACACTCTTTGGGGAAGGCCAGGACTTTACATACATCATAGCATCTCTTAGCAAATCATCACACACCACGGGAAAATCATAAAACAACCCTAAAACATGATTAGCGTATCAAGTGGCAGGAAAGAATCTGGAAAGGATTATTGGTTAGTTCAAGGGGTTGATGCACTTAAAATGATTGGTTTAAACCGTAAGGGAGTCACAAGTGGGGTATGTGCCAAGCTGCAGGGCTTCTGGTTTAGATATTGGTCACCGCACCTCGGTGGGGGCCATCTGGAATTTCAGATATTTCAATATCTTGGCCCGTCTTAGGCAATCACCATCTGTGGCTTTTCAGAGAACTGTTTGCGCAGAGCTTTCTGTGGTATTTCCTGACTTTAGGACTGCAGTAGGTCAGGGTTTAAGTTTCAGAGCAAAATGAGGTCTCAAGTAAAATGAGGTGGCTTAGGTCTTTCAATCATCTATTATTTTATTTTGAGAGCATTCAGGAAGTATTTATTTGTTTGTATTTTATTCAAAGTTTTATCTTGAATAATTGAGAGAGGTGGGTTATATTGAATTTATCTGTCTTGGCCCAAATCAGAAAGTTACTACCATTATCATTTACTAAGCACTTATTATATTGAATCAAGCATTACATTTTCACATGCTCTATGTCACAATAGTTTGAATAAATTATTGGAATTTCCATTGTATCTAAAAATATTTATCGTGAGGATAAAAATGTTCTGTATATGTGATCATCTTTATGTATATATGAAGCACTGTGCGAAATTCTGCTAGACTTAAAGTCATTAAGTTTAATTAATTAAATAAATATTTAAATAATTCACATTCATAGTGGCTATTGCATTAACCAACACAGCACTGTATTCTACATGAATTATCATACTACTGAAATATAATTGCCTCAGCTCCCACAACATACAGGATAAAATTAATTAGCCTTATAAATCACCTCATTCTGTGATCCAGGTAATTATCTTGAGGGGGCTATGTTGTGCCACCTATCTAACACATCTAAATATTGACAGTAGCTCTATCTGAATAACCCAGAGCAAATTCAACTCTTTACTTTTCTTTTTAGGGTAATGAAGGTAGTTTGAATACAAAGATTGACATAACCAAAGAACTTTTATGTGAGTTTATATTAAACTAGCAAAGAAACAATGTAGAAAAAATATGAGTTTCAGAGTACAAATGAGATTTCAAGTCTCTGGATGTTTGTTTCCCCTAAAACTCATGTTGAAATTTAATCCCCCAAATTGTGTAGCATTCGGAAATAGAGCCTTTGGTACATAATTAGAATTAGACGGAATTTTAATAGTGTATTATTACATTAATGGCTTTATAAGAAGAAGAAAAGGGACCCAAACAAGCAAGCTTGATTTGTTTTGCCATGGGATGCACTGGGGCACATTGGAACACAGACGCCCCACTGGTAAGAAGGATGTCACCAGATGTGTTCATTTGAGCTTGGACTTCCCAGACTTTAGAACTTTGAGCTGACTATGACTTTCATTCTTTATTAATTACTCAGTATGTGACAATAAATCAGAGCAACAGAAAATGAACTAAGAATATCAGTCACATTTGGCCACACCTGTGCAGTCACATGGTATTTTGTAAAGAGGAGTATACTATACTTCAGAACCATACCAATTAGTCTTTTATAAGGCTTTATAGCACTGAATAGAAGGGATTGGGTGACCTGGAAGCATGTAAACCTTCAAAATGTCATTCTCTTGTCACATAAAAAATTATTTTATTTTATTTTTGTATACCATGTTCATATTTTTCTCTATTTCTTTCTTATTCATCAGCCCTGGTCAAGGTTTCACAAATACCCATCCACACCCAGGCTTCAGTTATTTAACACTCTGACTAACTCTGCTTTATATCTAATGCCCACATTACTTCTTAACTTTGGCAAATCATCTCTGGTTCCTCCATTGTTTTATTTATCAAGGTTTTAGAACCTTTAGTAATTGAGTGCTTTCCTGTGATTACATCAGTGACTCAGTGGCTGTATCTATCAGGATGTTTTGTGTACAAATGCATAAAAATAACTCAAATTAACTTTTCCAACTTGGGAAATTATGTGACAAAGATAACAATTTCGTGTCAAGGAAGAAAAACAATGTAAGAGGAGAGATGCTGATACATTCAGTTCACCAGAGGACAGGAACAAGAGTTCTAGGAAAACATGCATTCAGATGTACACTGAATAGTTTGAGGAAAAAAAATAGCCTGAAAGGAATCATCCATTGCACACAGGGCCTCTGTAATTTTTAGTAATAGATATAAATTTATGACTATTATTTCTAAAGAGGGCTCCTGGCATATTTATCTTCCAAGTAGTTTCACCCCTCTCTGTATCTCCAGCATATTGAATGGGTCCTTGACTTCAAAAATTTCTTACCTATAAGATGTTACAAATATGATTTCTGTAACTGGGATAGTCTAACATTTTGTTGCTGTTCCTTCATCTAATACTGTGTGTGTGTGTGTGTGTGTGTGTGTGTGTGTGTGTGTGTGTGTGTTAGTTACTGGGCATGGAACCCAGGGCCACATACATGATAGGTAAGCACTCTACCACTGAGTTACAACAAAAGTCCTATTTTTATTTTACTTAAAGACAGGTATCACTAACTTCTCCAGGATGGCCCAGTACAAGCATTTCTCCTGATTCAACCTACAGAGTAGCTAATCTTTACTTTATTCTTAAGGTATACATAGCAAATCATCCTAGACCTCTGTGACAGGTCAGTTTTCTGAACTCTCTGTCTTGTACTCCTGTTATTCAAAAAATAATAATATAATTTTATACTCACTACCTCCAGTGACTTTCTTTTCTATTGTACCTCCAAAACTGAACACAGAACATCACATTGAATAACTAACTGTTAAGATAAATGAATGTATTGTAGGGCTTGATCAGTATAAATCACAGTAGAAATTTACTACTTTTTTCCCCTTTTGAGATATTTGCTATAATGCTGTTTAAGATCAAAATAGCTCTTAGGAAAAGAACAGAAAACATTTTCTACATTAAACTTACAGCCAGACATTATATCTTTCTTTTGCAGACAGAATTTTTTTTAAAACTATTAAAACATATATTACAATGGAATAGTATGTAATAGTAACAGTCTGTTATGTTAATACATATCAAAAATATTTTTAAAATGAATCAATAAGTCTATAAGTGAAATGTTTAATTTTAAAAGACTGCTCATTTAGTTGTATAAAGTCTATTTTTAAAATACTTGATCTATTTTTCAGTATTCACATATCAAATATAACTTTTTATAATCTTGCCATAATTACAATATATTTTGTGGATAAACTTCCATGCTTTACTCATGCTGGACTTTTGTAATAGATTCTCTGAGGTTGGAAAATGTAAGTTCATATTATTCTGTAAGGTTTTAAATTTAAATGTTTAAAATTTACTTTCTTGATCAACACTTGTTGAGTCTGTGTATGTTGTTGCAAAAAACATAATAATTGAGACTGGATAATTTATAAATAGTGTAAGAAAACTATTTCTTACAATTCTGGAATTTTCAAACACAAGACCAAAGCATCAACTTTGATTGATGCCTTGTATGTCCTCATGTAGGGGAAGATGGAAGGGTAAGTGAGGACAAAACTGGCATCTTTGCATGGCAGAAAAAAAGAGAGCTCCACTCCTACAAGCCCTTGTAATAAGGGCATCAGTCTGAGCCATCATGAGTTAAGCACTGTCCATAGGTCCCTGCCTCCCACCACTGTTGGGGATGAAGTTTTTAGCAAATAAGAATGTGGCAAAATATTCAAACCAGGGTCCTATGTTTCTGTTTCTGTGTTTGTAGATTGATGGTCATAAGACTATGGCTGGACAAGTTTACTTCTAAGCATTTTATTTATGATTTTTTGTACAATTTGTGTACCAAGAATATCACTATTTTATTGCACTGTTTATTTCTGATGAATTTGAAGATCTTCCATTTCAAAGACCATGATATTTTCATTCAGATGCATATTAAGGTTGAGAATGAAATTTGGATTTCTAAAGAGTTTTTTTTTTTCTTCACCCACAATTGGGAGTTTTGGTTTTAACAATGTTACTTCTACTTGAGGTAATAGACCAATGTCCCAGGTCTGCTTTTACTGAAGGTTCTTTATTTATATGGTCCCTGCTCCCATGAACTTGATGTATGTCATCTTTCCCTGAATAAGCATTTAAGTCCAGAATTTTAGTGATTAAGACCTCTTTCTAGGCTTGAGGTTCCTCTGAGGTAATAATATAATAAAAGTGTGGAGAAAACAGTCATTTGTACAAGAGCTGTGTTTTTTGCCACTAATCTTAAATTACGCTAAATTGGATTTTTCTGTGGGCTTTGTTTCCAGACATAATTCCATGAACCTTTCTTTCACTAACATTTTTCCCTGAACTTTTAACAAAATAATCCTAAATCAAACTAAGTGAAAATTTTGATTAACTTAAAAGTTGAGCATAAACAATGTAATTAGAGATCTTGACAGTTTCTAAATAGCTCTCAGTACCTTCCCACACAGCAGGACATAAAGCAGAAAATCACTTTGACTTTGATATATAGTCTAATATTTCATCTAGGAATATTAAAATTTCATTTTTCTAAAAATCCAAAAGTGGAAAGATACAAAATGTGATTATATATAATATGGGCAGAACTAAACTTACATCAATTTATATTCATGGCACTAATCAAATTACATGTTTATTATCAACTTCCAACACATAGATAGTCTGAAATATTCTTTCTGTGGTGGTAAAGATTTTCTCAGATCTCTTTTCGTTCTTTAAGCATTTTCCCATTGAAAGGACAGTACTGAGACAAGTCAGAAATACAAGTTCATGGAAAAAGAAAAACTTTTTTGGAGTTAAGCTGAATTATGTTGGGACAGGAACAATGAATAAGTTACCTAAGTAAAAAGAGAGTTCAGTGTCTATAAAGAAATTTTGCATTTCATTTCACTGAAATTCAATATTTCACCAGAAAAACTTACCATGTCTTTTGTAAAAAGAACTACCCCCCATTCAACTCTATATTTTTAAGTATGCTCTTTTGTTTGCCTAAATTTGTACCATGTATGTTAATTACAATAATTTCCTTTCTCTATGTCTCTGGAATGCTAGTTCCATGAGTGAATGGATTTTATTTGTTCAACATTACTGTAAACATTGAGAAAAATGACTGGCATTCTTGACTATTTCAAAAATATCTGATAATGAATAAGCAAGTGAAGACACAAATACATATTTTAAGACATCCTGAGAACATTATGAAAGAAGTATTTTAAAAATACAGTGAGTAATAGTGGTATCTTTGGGATATATATATGTACATATATTTATGTTTGTGAAAAAAAAAAATATATATATATATATATATATATAATCATCCCATGAAAAATGAAATAATTTAAAACTAACTGTATATATATATTCAGAGAAAGTTTTTTATATGTAAAATAAACTTATATATATAAACTATATATAAGTTTATATATATAATAAACATATATATCTTAGTAGTCTATTTGAACTACTATTAAAAACATATAATAAGTAGTTTATAAACAAAATAAACAACTCTCTTTTTATTTAGATAACTTGTTCATCATTTATCTTTCAACATAACTCAGCTTAACTCCAAATTTTTTTCCCCTGAACTTGTATTTCTGATTTATATTAGTACTGCCCTTGGATTGAGAAAATGCTTAAAGAAGGAGAAGATACCTGAGAAACACTTTACCACCAAAAAAAAAATCAGTATAAAAATAACATAGTTTTGAAAAGTCCTATACCAAGGTGCTGCTATCTGGTGAGAGGTTGGTCCTCGTAGAGAATTCCTTCCAGCTGTGTCTGAAGTAGAGAAAAGGACTAGGCAGTCCTCTTGGATCTTATGAGAGACTCTAATCCCATTTCATGAAGGCTCTTTCCTCATCACTTAATCATCCTCCAAAGCCCTATTTCCAATATCACTTATGGATTAGGATTCCATCATACAAATTTGGGACGAAACAAACCCTCAGACTACAGTGAAAATGTATGTATGTGTGAGTATGTGTGTGTGTGTGTGTGTGTATGTGTATACATCAATTTGCACTAATTTCACTAAGTGAGTACTGTAATACAGAAGAAAATAAGAGAGAAGTAAAAGAGTAACTCATATTACAGAATATATATATATATATATATATATATATATATTAGTACATACATTTTATATATGTACAGAATATGTATATATATATATATATATATATATATATATATATATATTAGTACATACATTTTATATATGTACAGAATATGTATATATATATATATATATATATATATATATATATATATATATATATACACACACACACATATGTTCCTAGGTTCACATTCATAAGCTTATGTACTATACATATTGATCACATACTCCAATTTACTCTGAACATAAGACCATTATATAGTTAAATCTTAAAAATGACAATCCCAAACCTTTAAAATTATTTTTAAATTGTCATATACGTTATCCTATTCATACTTGATGCCAGTCTACTGTTAAGCTGATGAAGCCTGTAGTTTTCTAAACTTACAAATGCCCAATTCTGTGTTCTGAGTGCCCTTGGTAATGCATTTACATTTTCAGATGCTTTAAAAATTAAAATTTGCAACGTAAAAGTATATTTAGAGTACTAAGTTAAGACTACTCTCTTTTCCTCTGACTTTCTTGCCAAACAACTGTTTCTCCTGATGATCATTTTAGAGTGGTCACAGACATTTTTGGAATCTGTTGAAGGAATTTAAATTTAAAAAACAAACGTGTTTCTTGAGCTTCAAAATACCTTTATGTATAGTTGAGGTGATACTAGTTATCCTCAGAAGAAATAACATCTGGGGGAATAACATTAGCTATTCACTAAATTGATACCTTGCACACTAACCCAAGGTCTCACCTTCAGATTCCATGAAACAAAAAAAGGTCCTCAGGCCACCAACAAGGAAAACATATGGAGGGTGGAAAAGAAACCAATGTTAAATACATGAAACCAGAACCCTGTTTAAAAAAAAATGTTTTCAAATCATTATGCATATATAATAGTTCATGTAAGACTTAATTCCATCAAAGGCCTAGCAAAAATAAAACCTCTCCTATCAGAATAAACTGTATAATATAGTATTTATAACTGTAATGGTCCCACAATGGCATACCAATTTTTCTAATTTATTTTCACAAAACATACTTTGCTCATGGAAAACTAGTCTGTTGCATTATTACAAAATTATGTCTATGTAAAGTTTCATTATTTCACATATTCAGAAAAGAGACTTGAATATTAGCATCTTTGACTCAATTCTATGGAACAGAATCTTGTAGTTCTGATGACATGATGTGCTAAATTACCATAAATGAAGTGAAATTGTCTATAAAAACGAGGATACGACTGGTGACCCTTTAATATCTTTTTATCAAAAAATCAAGAAATATTATGCAAAAGAAATTTGATTACACAGTTCAGTATAATGTGCATGAAATTTTAAAGGCTCTTGATTATCTTTTAACTTCATATTAATTTTTCTGTTTCATAATTATCATGTATACCACTGTTTGCCTCTAATAGGAATTATCTAAGAAGAGGCTAAAAGCATAAACTGAAAAAAAAGTTATTAAACTGAAAGTTATTAAAAATAAAAACTATCAAAAGACATTTTTATGATGAAATGGAAGTGAAAACTCTCATGGGTCAAAATCATAAAATGAAAGAAAAAACATCACAATAGAAAAGAAACTATAGTTAATGAAATGATAATTGACAAAAGATATAGCAATCAGGACACACTAAACTGGAAAATTATTAATAGTAGATGAAAGTAATACAAAGAAAAATGCTATTTGAACTGATCAACAGAGTATACATGAAAGTCACCAGGCAATAATTTAATTCTGTGAATTCATTACCTTGAGAACTATGATTCTTTCATATGATCTCTTATGGACAATGACTTCATGGGGGCCATTTTTTAGGTTAACTCAGTAATATTCACAGATCTAAGTCAAATGCTTAATAAAACAAATAGGTGATTTACCTTTATTTTATTTATTTCTTAATGTGGTGTTGAGGATTGAACCCAGTGCCTTCCACATGCAATGTTATATGATTATTGCTAGCTTTTTTTAACAAAATCATTTTTTGATTGATAACTTCTTTTCATCAAAAAGATATTAGTAATGGAATTATAAAACTGGGTTATATATGAAAAACCCTTGAACCTGTCTTGAAGAAGCCACAAAAGATAGGAAGGCTATATATTTTTTTGTTATATAGAAAGATAGCTGTGGTACTCTAAACTTTTAAAGTTCATAATATTTCAATATGATTTCATATTAATATTCACCTTCTTATATGATTTGCATTTAATAATGCTTATTTTTATAATTTTCTGTGAGGACTACCCCCAAATTAGAGAACCATTAGCCCTCAGTAAACTTCGATCCACCCTTCCTTAGCCTTTATTATGTTTTCCTTGAGGAGTCCACTCTAGTTGTGCTAGTTTGCTTGCTTTTTCTTATCAGTGGAAATGATATCTCTACACCAGGGAATTTGCTTCCTCCACTGGGCTAGTTAGCTAACAAAGCCTGCCTGCTGTGGGAAGCCACTCCCCAGCTGTTTATTGTCTTCACTTGTCCTTGCAAGTCATTTTGTGGCTCTTCCCACTTAACGGATTATGCAATGCATGTGACTTCAGTCTTCCTTGGTCTAGGAAGGCTGTTCTCCTAACTCTGGCCTGGACAGCCCACCTCATGCCTTATTTGACAGAAGAACATTCTATGAAAAACCTTTGAAGTTCCCTCCACATGTGATAAAGCAAACATTGGCTCTCGCTCTCTCTCTTCCCAGTGTGGAAGATGGATTCCTAAGTTCAAAGAGCTGTCCCACCTGCACTTTCTGAAGTTACTTTCTGTGTAGTGTGGTTTTCTCACCGCCCGCCTTCTTTTCTTAGCTTTATGTCAAAGGCAGCCATCCTGCCTCACGCAGAGGAAACCCAAATTCCACCACCAGCACAGGATGTGGGTGAGAGGCTGCCTCACTGGTCACTTTAGGAACTGCTCAAGCCTTACCTCTGTAGAGAAGACTTCTCTTGACATTCCAACTCAAATAATAACTTCCATTACTTTCCATATCTTTTCTTGGCAGTCTTTTTTATTTTATAATACTACTATTATAGGATATTTTATTTATTAATTTCTTAACTATCTTTGTAGAATTAGTAAGATAATAATTTATACTAACAAGTAATTTATATGTTTTGCTAACTTCTGTGACTACACAAAAATCCTTAGTACATGGTCATTGTTCAATAAGTACTTGTGTAACAAATGAACAAAGGATTATAGCTATAGAAACTGTGAAAACAATAAACTGATTATTAACATAGAGTCATTTTTCATTTAAGAAGCTGTTACATGGTGTAGCCAAATTTTTTTTTGGGGGGGACTCTGAAGATCAGCTATGTCAATAAAACATCTTTTATAACTTAAAAATATTCTTAGAAAACAGTCTTGAGATTTAAGAGTGAAATGTATACTTTGCTAAGTTTCTAAGTGTTGATATTTTTAAGTATTTTTTTTTTTTAGTTTTAGATGGACACAATACCTTTATTTTATTTATTTCTTAATGTGGTGTTGAGGATTGAACCCAGTGCCTTCCACATGCAAAGTGAGCACTCTACCACTGACCTACAGCCCCAGCCCAAGGATTGACATTTAATGCTTCAGGATTTAATATATAGTACAGTAAAGTATCAAGGATGAAAAAGTAATTGTAAATTAAAGTTGGTTTAGGCTTTTAAAAGAAAGCATGACTTTATAATGTAACATGGGGCATTTGTTACTTAAAATAACATGTAGAAAAAGCTACCCTTTAATAAGGCTTATTAATTTGCAAAATCTACTATTTTAAAAAGTACAGCAAATATAATGTTAAATACATAATTCATCAAATGAAAACACAGTAAGCAGATGAACTACAGAAATACTATCATATTAAAGAAAAACAATATTGCAATACTAAGTAAAGTTTTTAACTTTAAGTTAGCAAATAAATAAGTTAAGATTATCTAGAAATTAAACACCACATTCTTATGAATTGCCAGTGTCCATTAGAAGAATTAGCAATGTCAACTTACTTTGATCTAGTTCAAACTGACTCACAGAATGAATTTTAAGAAAATTATCAATGCAGAGATTATGCAGAAAACACATTTTGAGAAATAGTATAGTATTAAAAACTGAAAGAAAATGTAAAAATATGAAACAGGTCAGAAAAATTAATGTTATTTTATAGTGAATGAGTGCTCTAAATCTTAAAGGTGCAAATTTGTTTTAAATTTGTATCATAGATACTTGAAATCAAGAAAGAGAAAATACTTCTGGAAGGATCCAGTTTCAACCTAGACTTAATATTATCCATACAATATATTTCTTGGAAAAAATGAGGTTAGAGTAAAAATTTAAAAACTCATACATAAATAAGACACTGTTTCTAATAATCAGCAGAACAACAGACACAAAAAAGTTTAGTTCTTAAAGTTCAGAAAAGAAATATAAAGTATTAAATTTATTAAATATTAATTTTAGTGTGATTTTACTCAGCTTTCATTCATTGGGACAAAACACCTGAGATACTTAACAACATACAGAAAGAAATGTCAAAAACAGGTTGATAGAAGAACCTGCATTTCTATTTACTGTGATCATTCTAAGGCTAAAACTGGTATTTCATAGCTCCTTCTTCCTCTACATCTTCTAGATTACTGGCTACCTTCACTAGTATCCTTGGTCGTCTGGGTGCTTTGTCTGTGGGGTGACCCAGTATTACACACCCTCGTCAGACTCTGGTTACTATATTCACCAGTTGCCAGTTTAGACTGGACATGAATATCATTGAGAGATGCCCTCAGTGGGTCTTTGAATTCCAAGGATTCTCCTTAATCATTGCATAAAGTAGCAGCACACTCAACCTCCTCATTATAATAAGGGTCACATATAACTGCCACTGTGTTATTTCTTTTAGTTGCCTGCTGATTTACTAATAAAAGCAAACTTAATAACTAACTAACCAAAAACTGCATATTTAGTTTTTTGTCTTAATTTTTATGTGTGAATTTTAGGAATCATCCTCATCTAGAAAAATGGGAATTTAAAATTGTGGTAGATGGAAGAAAAATCTTCTAAGCAGTTATCTGGTACTGAGTTTCTTTCTCGAGTTCACTGGATTTGTGTGTTCTCTCCCTCAATTCCACAGCTCAGACATTGCATCAAGCTGTATAGTGAAAATTGAGGCTATGAGCAGTTTTGTGTAGACATGTGCAAAGTACAGTTCTCTGAATGGAGTTAGATCACCCCAGTTCTCCCCTCTTTCTCAAATGTAGTTGCAAAGAATAACTGTAGAAGTGGTGGGAATGTGGTATCCTGAGGTCAGGATGAACTAGCAAGGCAGACCAGGCTCTGTTCCAGTCCTCCCTAGGAACAGGACATCCTTCAACATTTTATTCTAGATAGTTAGGAAAACGAAGATTTACTCCTCTGTTTTCTTTGACAGTTTCATAGTTTTAACTCTTCTATCCCAATATCTCCCAGGTAGTGCAAATGTGGCTCATATAGATGAGATTGTATCTGCACTGAACAGCTTTTCTGAGCCTTGGGGAACCAGCTCAACATGAATCTTACACTTCACTCTTGCCTCTGTATGAGTAGTAAAATTGCTTCCCATAGTTTCTGTGTGTTTATTGTCTTACAGGCTCATGAAAGTAGCAAAGATTGCAGCCCAACATTCTGTGAGCCTAATGCATTATACAGCTATATACACACATAGATATAGATATTAAATATTTTATGTAATTATAGAATTATAGAAAATACAGTTTTCAAATAATTTCTCCCATTCTTTGGGTCATTAGATCTGTTCACTCTCTAGATAGCATTATTTGAAGTACAGAATGTTAAAGTTTAATGTAGTCTATTCTATGTTTTTTGTTATTATTATTATTGTTTGATTTAATGTTATTTCTAAGAAATGAAGATTTAGTTCTATGCTTCTTTGAACATTTTTAAATAGATTTAATAGTAAGTTTATAGTTTTGATTATTACATTTAGATCTATCCATTTTGAAATATGTTGTGTGATTAGTGTGAGACCTGGGTCCAACATAATCCTGTCCTTTAAATATCCAGTTGTCCCAGCACCATCTGCAGAACACATTATTCTTTTTCTACTCATTGATCTTTGTTGAAAATTGATTAACCATAGGTATATATTTTCAGAGTTTGATTTATTATTATTCTTATTTATGATCCCTTTTTTTTCCTGTTTGCTAATGTTCTAGAGAACAACTATACAAAATATTCAGGAAAATGTGAGAATGAGAATTTTCATTACATAGAAAGAGCTCAAAGTATTTGGAATAAATGTGGTTGAGAGGTAGTGCACTTGCCTAGCATGTGTGAGGCATTGGGTTCGATTCTCAGTACCACACGTAAATAGAAAAAAATAAATAAAGGTCTATCAAAAACTAAAAAAATTTTAAAAATAATAATTAAAAAATAATGTTAGTGTCTTGTCATTACAATAAATGTTAATTTCTGCTAATATAAACTAATTTGGATCTTTGAAACATTTTCTTTTGAAGTAATTAGGAAAAATTTTTAAATTAAAAAAAAATCTATAGGAGAGTAATAATGAACATAAAAGAACACTTATGAGTCTACTCTTCCCACACAACTAATAAATTATAGATATAAGTATATCTCAAGCAATCATTTTCATATTGTCTTAACTATAAGTTCCAATGTATTCTCTAGATGTGTGTTTATGAGAGAATCATATTAATTTTCATTTGTGTAACTAAATTTTGCTTTTCATAGAATAATAAAACTAGGATGAACATTTTCTTTTGTTTTGTAAAATCAATTTCAATTACATGTTTACTTCTTTTTTCCAGGAGAGAAGCTGTAAACAAAAGATATAGACAATATATTTTTACATCCAAAAAATATCCAATACATAAAATGAAGATAAATTTAATTATGTTTCTAACATTCTTATATTGGAAAATCTTTTAACCCCAGCCAGCACATTTTCTGAATACTGAGTTACAGATGCAGACATAATTGTTTCAGACACCAGTTCTAAAATTGAATATGATGAATAGTGCAGACAATGAATTTTCAAAACAACATATTTTAGCCCTTGTACTAAACAAAAGAGCTCTTTTTCCCTCTTCTATGCCAATTTCTAAGTTAAAATCTCCAATAATGAATTAGTTATTATCGTACTCATCATGAGTTAGCCTTGTGTGTTTTTTTATGTATAATAAATATCTAAAAGCATTTTGTCACAGATTCATACCAGTGAAAGAATTAAAAGTTAAGGAGGTCACAAAATAGCTTTAACTAGAGAGATCTTCTATGAAATTTAATGTGATCATCTAATTGTGTCAAAGAAATATATTAGGAGACACTGCTGTCCTCAAGTTAATTTATACTGTTCAAACTAGAACTAGAACTAGTTAATTTACTATCAATACCACTAGGCTTCTGAACACTTTTGGTTTTAGTTATTTCTAAAACTAATGACTGACAATAGTTTGTGTTAGTATAAACTTTAGGTTCAGTGGTTTATGTGAGTAGCTTAAGTGATATGGACAACACTCCCAAAGCCAATATTTACAGGATAGTTATGCTTATTAAAAATATTATTACAAATATTACTAAAGTTTCAAAAAATTATACAAATTATCTCATCATTTTTTTTCTGGGGCTTTGCATGTTCTCTTGCTTTTGCTGGGTAAACCATTGACTCAGACCCATTAATTTTCAGATCTCCCATTTACCCTTGATTTCTTAAGTATTATGCTTTTATTTTTTAAGCTTGAACATATGCTATAATAGTTATAAATTCACTATATGTAATAAGTTAATTGTATGTATATATGTAAAATAGATTATGGTATTGCAGTGAAAATATATAATATCTGTGACTCAATTTAAATAATTATGCAATTTAATTTTTTTAAAAAAAATAGGTTGAGGCTAGGTCTGGGGATATACTCAGTTGGCAGAGTGCTTGCTTTGCATGCGCAAGGCCCTGGGTTCGATCTCCAACAACAATAACAATCATTTTGTTTACTCTCACTTTACTTTATTCTATGTTTCTGTTCCAGTACTAAGGTTTGTCACTTTCCAGAATCTTCAATATCAAAGTGGTATTTCTCCCATTGTCATATCCGTATTTTATTTATCCTTTATGTCACTACATTAAAAAGAGAATCATCACATATTTAAGTAACATATTTAAAATAATCTTTTAAGAGGTGACCAAAGAGTTCATCTAGCCAACATCATTTAGAAAGAGTTCTGTAATTTATTCACCACTATATACCATCTTCTGTAGCTATGCTGCTTGATTGATTTTAAGATGTAATTCTTTGGTTCTCTTTCATTCTAGTCAGCTATATCACTAACTCAGAAAAGCAGATTTTTGGTGTACATTAGAAATCAAGAAGAATTTGCTGCTTAGAAACAGAGCAATTGGGCTGGGGATGTGGCTCTAGTGGTAGCGTGCTTGCCTGGCATGCGTGCGGCCCGGGTTTGAAACAACGATGTTGTGTCAGCCGAAAAAACTAAAAAATAAATATTAAAATTCTCTCTTTCTCTCTCTCTCTCTTAAAAAAAAAGAAACAGAGCGATTATTTTTCAACTATACTTATTTTCTGTAAGAATGATCTGAGTAACACTGTAACTTGTTGAACTACCTGCCATCCCTGAGAAGTCTGCTCAGGGAGGTTTCCAAGAATACAATGTTATAAAACCTTTCTCAAATTAGCTGGGAGGTAATAAGAACAGTTCCATAATGAACCTAAAATTGGGGCTGGAATTGTGGCTCAGTGGTAGAGCTCTCTTCTCACATGTATAAGGCCCTGAGTTCAATCCTCAGCACTACATAAGAATAAATAAATAAATAAGTTATAAATAGATAAATAAATTTAATTAAATAAAAAAGAACCTAAAATTTCCCAAGTCTTTTCAAAATATTCAATTTTACTTATAAGAAATTAAATTTTATTTGATTTTGAAATATCATGTAGGATTTTCTTTTTTCAAAGATAAAATTTCTTAGCAGTTATGCATTTAACTCATTCTCCCTGCATCATAAACAGAGAAGCAGTATGAGAGTGTGGTCAAAGGTGACCATATTCCCTGGTCTTAGCCTTTCAACTGGCATCATCAATTCCAAAGCTAGGAACTTCATGACAGTATTTGTCTTGAACCCATCATAAGTACTATCACCAGGCTCTTATTATTTGACAAATTCATGAGATTCCTGAATTCTAGTTCATCTTTTGTCTACACACTGCATTCAGATCTCTGCAAAGCAATACACCCCACACCCCAAAGTGAATCTCTATCTCTAGATCTTAAAAAAAAAAATTACTGTTTGTCAATGTGCTATACAATTAACTTCTATAGTGAAACTTCTCTTAATTTTCTTGCTGCAATGGATAACTGGTCTTCCCCATGGTGGTGCTTCTATAATAAAACCGTACCCCCAGGGTGCCATCTAAATAATGGCTGTTTTTCTTCTCGTATGTCCCTTTCAGTAGGCCTGGAGAGGCAGTACATGTATTTTTTCCTTCCTTATTTCTGCTTTCTAATTTTTTTTCTTTTCTTACTACTAAATTACTCAATTTAGAATCATATATTATTAGATTATATGCTTAAGTACCCTTCATTATTGTTATGATCTAACAACCTCTGGGTCATTCTTCCATGTTACTCAGAGTTATTCTTGAATTAAATAAATATTTTCCAGTAATACCCCATGGAAACTGTTGGTGCTTTTCATACACACATCTCAGGTGAAACTTATACATCCTGAATTCCTGTTGTTTTACCACCCTCCTGCAGTGATCCAGTACTTCCCATTGTATACACTTATCCTTACAAACTCAAGGTGTATGTTGTCCTTATCAAATTCCAGTCTCTAGAATCCACACCCTACACTTTGAGAACTAATGCCCCTTTTCATAACTTCCTCCTGTGTTGGTTAGCTTTGTTTCACTGTGACTGAAATACCAGACAAAAACAGAGGTTTACTCCATGATTGGCTGTGTCCATTGCTCTGGGTTCAAGGTGAGGCAGGACATGATGGCAGAAAGGTGTGGTATAGGATAGCAGGTTACCTCATGGTAGCAAGAGAAAGAAGGGGAAGGGAACATGTATCATTCTAGGGCACTTTCTCAGTGATCTACCACTACCAAACATACCCCATCTACTTACAGTTACCATCCAGTTAGTCTATTCAAACTAAGATGGGAGGATTAGGTACAGTTTTCAGCACCCAATCATTTCACCAGCAAATATCCATGCATTAACATAGAAGCCATTGTAAGACTCATACATAAACCATAGCACTCCCTTTAACATAACTTTGTATTTCTCCTATCCTGTGTGAACTTCATTTTCCTAAAATCTACCATATTTTTTTCATTATATCAAATCCTGTGATATCCTACCTCATATTTACCAAGTTTTAATTTCATTGTCATTTATTAAAATAATTTCCTTTCATATAATTTTGACTGTCTTGGCCTCTTTCGCTTTCCTTGTGAATATTTGGTAAAACCATAACCCTAGTTAATTCCAATTAACTACCATTTAAAAAGCAGACAAACAAGTTCTCTTAACACACCTCTTATCTCCCCCCCCCCCAGGTCTCTTAACCTTTACCATTGGAATATATTAAATTCAAAGCCTTCAATCTCTTCTATTTCCATTCATTATCTTGGTGACTTTATACATTCTCATGTTTGTTTGTTGGTTAGTTGCTATGGGAAATTGAACCCATGGGCAGTTTACCATTGAAATACATTCCCGTTCTTATTCTTTAATTTTCTTTTATTTATTTTATTTATTTGAGATAGGGTTTTTCTTAGTTGCTGGGGTTTCTGCTAAGCTGCTGAGGCTGGCCTCAAACTTGAGATTCTCCTGCCTTAGCCTCCACAGTCACTGGGATTATGATATGTGCTGCTATACCTGACTCATTCTCATGTGTTTAAGTGATACATAGAGTAACACCTCCAGTTGAAACACCTTTAACAAATTTAATACTCATATGCTAATCATTCTATTTGCTATTTCTGTGTGCATATTTAATGGACATCTCCAATTAAATATGTCCAAAACTGAATGGCTGCCACTGCCCCCACCCCACCAAATCTAGCCCAAACTTCTCTACCTCATGCTACTTTTCCAGTTCTTTAGTTAACCTAGGGCCAAAATAATCTTCTGCTTTTTTGTATAGTATGTAGTCTTTTAAGACCATAGTTGGATTTAATTTTAAAATAGATCCAATTCTATCAGACCTTTTGCTTATTGTTATTGGTTTTGATGTCCTATTTAAGAAACTTTGAATATAATGGTGATGATAATCTTCTATGTTTACCTGTAGAGCACCTACTGTTTGTTCCATTTAGGTCTATATTCCATTTGAAAATGACTTTAATGGTGTGAAGATGGATCTAAATTTATAATTACTATAAGTTTCATCAATAATTATCTTATCATGCTAATTTGAAAGAACACCAATATGGAAATATCCCAGTGGGCAGTGAAAGTTTGTGTCCCGCTGAAATTCACATATTGAAATCCTAATACCTAATGTGATGAAATTAAGAAGTGGGCCTTTTGGGTAATTACACCAAAAGACAGAGCTTCAATGAATGGTTTAATGGTCTTATAAAAGTGACTCCAGATGGCTCCCTCAAACTTCCTAAAGACTTAGTAAAAAAATGACTGGCTATGAATCAAGAAGTGGCCCCTCTCCAGATACCACTTCTGCTAGCGCTTGTAATTAGGAATTAATAGTCCCTAGAAATGGAAAAAAGTCAATGTTTGCTTCTTAAAAACCCAATTGTCTATAATAACTTGAGATAGCAGCTTCAACACAGTAAGATATATATCTAGGGCTGGGGATGTGGCTCAAGCGGTAGTGCACTCACCTGGCATGCATGCAGCCCGGGTTTGATCCTCAGCACCACATACAAACAAACATGTTGTGTCCGCCGAAAACTAAAAAAAAAAAAAAAAAAAAAAAAATATTAAAATTATCTCTCTCTCTCTCTTTCTCTTTAAAAAAAGATATATATCTAAAGCCTTAGATATTAAGATTACAGTGGATAATTATCACCTACTTATGCAGTGGAATATTGTCCAGTTATGATATGGCTAAATCCAAGATGTAAATCTGAGTTTAAAAGTTGCACAAAATCATTCATTCTGCATGGATTTTATTTATATAAATTTCAAAATACACAAAATTATTCTATGATTATAGTATTAAAAATAGTGTGTTCTTGGGGGCAGGGAGGGTCATTTACTGGATTTACTGGGATGAGATGACTAAATGGTGTTAAACAGATGTTTATATATGTTAGAATTAATAAAATATACACTCAAGATATATACAATTTCTCCAATGTTTGCTATGTTTTAAGCAAAAAAAAAAAGTCTGTATCTAGGAATCCATCTTCCGATTGCATCCATTTCTACAGTTCTGGTCTCATCCACAAGCACTTTCCTACTAAACTATACTGATGTTCTGTTAGGTGAAATGATGCCCCCCACCTCAATGAAGTTCACTTTCTAATCCATTAAACTTGTAAATATGTTCTCTCACATGGCAAAAGGGAATTTTCAGATATCATTAAGTTAGAGTTCTCAAGATGGAAAGATTATCCTGGATTATGTGGACGGTTCCAGGATAATCACAAGATTATTAGCACAGGAAGCAGCAGAACCCAGGGTCACAGAAGGAAATGTGAGGAAGGACAAAGAGGTCTTGTGATGAGCTGGTTTGAAAGTATCCCACAAGTCAAGAAATATACGCAGTCTCTAGAAGACAGAAAAGGCAGCAGAGAGATTAGCCTTCAGAGTATCCACATGGAATGCAACCCTTGTAACACATTGATTTTAACCCCACAAAACTTATTTTGAATTTCTGACCCAGAACTTTAAGAAAATTCATTGTTTGGAAAAATGCACTTTTAGTCAGATTATTACAACAGCAATACGAAATGAGTGGAGCTTCTAAAATGGAAACTCACGCTGCATTTCTGTCCCATAAAGTTTATTTTCAATGCAAATCTCAATGCAATACTTTTAATTCATGGTAAAGATTAGGTCCCTTTTCAACTGCAAATGCTGCAGTAGTTTTGTATTTTACTTAGAGTAAAAGTCCCAGTCCTTGACCAGGATGACTATTTCTTCCCTTGCTCTCTCTGCTTTAGCTGCGGGTCCTTGCTCTTCTTAGTCACAGTGATACAGATGATGATAATCGGGGCCAAGTCCTGTTTCTCTGATGAGAAGATTGAATACCTGAGAAATGCTAAGGCAAGTGTAAAAAAGCAACTTTTATTTAAAGGATAGAACAGAGATAGACTTCCCTGCAGAGAAGGGGCCCCAGAGTTGGGTGTCTTGCCTCTTTTATACATTGTAGATTTCCTTTGTTCTTATGATTTCTCCTCCTGCTATCCCGCCTATGTGACTAGTGATCAAAAGTTAGGCCAAAAGGTGGAGTGATCCAAGGGAAGAAAGAAGCCACCCACAGGTGGAGGAAGGAAGGGAGTGGCCCATTTATGAATGTCTATTCATAAACAACTCCTACAACTCTTTTCAAGGAGGAACAATCTCCTGGAGGCAGGTTACCTTGGCAACAGATGGAAAAGGAGGGGGGAGGGATCTGGAAATACCGTATTTTATTTCCTTTTGAATCAGCCCTATCTTCCTGACCCAACCATTCATTACCTACACTGACTTTCCTTTTATCACCTATCCCCCAGCCTCAACAATACACATGCTCTTGCCAATGAGTGTTTTTCTTCTTATACTTTCTGAGTGGAACACTTGTCTTCTAGATGCATGCATATGTAAATATATCATCTCCTTCAAATATTTGCTGAATTTTTACCTTTTCAATGTGGACTAGGTAAAATCTACTTTTTCCAACCCGTTATCCTTCTCTGATAACTCATTGCTCTAAATTTCAGGTATTTTAATTTATCACATCATTGCATGACACAGCAATATTTAGATATCATGTTTACCATTCATTGGCTATTAGAATATAAATTAATAAAATGAGAGATTCTGGTCATTTAAGCAATGTAAGTGCTTAGAAGAGGGCTGGACACATGGTGGTTATTAGATAAAATATTTATCCAGGGACTGGTAAATGGCAGGCTGTGTAACATGGATCATATTTATAACAGCAAATAGAAAAAATACAGTGTCTATCTTCCCTGAAGCAAAACCATCAGGATAATAAAGATAACAATTCAAATGACATATAGTAGGATGTATGAAACCACATAAATTATATGAACACATAGAAAAGTACTTAACTGGCTTGGAGGTACCATTGAGGTTTGCCTGGAGGAGGTAACTGCAGTTTGAAAAATAAATGAGTGTGCAATATAAAAGATGAGAAGATGAGACTATAAAGGACATTTCAGGCATATCCAAAATAAGTATGTGAATACAAAATAGTGCTGGGACGTAGCTCAGTGGTCAAGTGCCCCTGAGTTCAATTCCCAGTACCCAGAAAAAAATAAAAATAAAAATAAATACATGTGTAAAAATTAAGGCAACATAAAACACAGTCTTTGAAATCACTAAATTTGGTAAATATAGATTGAGAAGTAGGGTAAGTGATGAGATATGATGAATGTGAGTAACAGCATGCCATTTATAGCTTTGTAAACCAGATACAGTGACTTGGACATGTATCTAAAAGCAGTGGGGACACATTGAATGACTTTAAAACAAGCCAGTAAAATGATTAGTTATTTTAAAGGTGATAAATTGTTTCATTGACTAGAAAGAGCTCAAACAAGGTAGAATAATCCACTTATACCCAGCAGTAGGAGAATCTATAAAGAATTTATAAATGATTCTATTAGTGGAGTGATGGCCATGGATTCTTAAAAAAAAAGTTTCAAAACTACTGTAATAGATCATACAGAATCAAGAAGTGAGTTGACACAGAAATATATGAGTTACTGGAACAGGCAAGCTTTACGGAACATTTAAGAAAATTGTTTGGTTAAGTCTTTTCTTTAGAGTTACTTTAGAAAATGAAAAGAAGCCTTATACAAAAAAACCAAGAAAATATTAAAGTTGTCAAAATTATTTTTCTTCTAAAGCAACTACAACAATAAAAAAGCAGACAGAATATATGAAATAATGATTTGCAAGAAAATTGTGCATCAGACAATGAAGAACGTTAACCCCTTCATTGAGAGACAAGAGATGAACAACAGTAGTCCTAATATTGCTTCAGGTTACTGCCTAGAGATGGTTCAAGGAACAGGAAAAATAAAAACTCAATTAACTTTTTGAGTTTCAGAGAAGGAGTGCAGAGAATTGGGAAAACCAGAAAGCTATTATTTTCAAGATGGAATGACAGTAAGAAGGGATCCTCACAGATAAATCAAAGTATCTGTAAAGGATCCTCACTGAGCATTAAGCAGGGTGGATAACTGTACACATGTGTCAGGAAAGTACCTGATTCCAGTGGAAGAACAAACTGAGATTAGAGGAAACAGCTAGGCTAGAAATATTCATAATTCATGAGTTGAGCACACACAAGAATTTTATATAAGTAGCAAAATTTTCACATTTTTTTAAAACAGTAACCAAAAGGATGAAATTGGTTATATGTAATTTGATTCCATTAAATAAAATTTATGACAATATTAAACAAATATTCAAGAATGTTTTTATGAGCTAAAAAAAAAAAACTCCAGCTTTTCTCATATAAAATCCACATTCTCTAGTTTTCTAGCTGGCAAAGACATTAAACTTAAGCCATAATGTGGATCAAGTACATTGGTAGAAACTGACCAAAAAATACCATAGATGATAGAATTAGTAGTAGTCAACAAATGTAAAACACTCAGTATAGGAATCTATATTAAAACACTCAATATAGGAATCCATGCGTTATTTTCCATAAAAATAATGCATGCATTGAATATATTAAGTAAAGATAGACAAGAAAAATACTAAAAAATGACCCAAATTGAACTTATAGATATGAAATTACATGACATGACATGAAACATGTACTTGACTGACAATGGCAGCTTAAACATTGCAGGATAAAAACAGTGATTTGAAAGACACATGAATAGGATATTCCTAAAATTGTAAACAAAGATGATTTTATTTCAAAAGAAGAGAAAAAGAAAAGCACATCAATGAACTTTGGGACAACTTGAAGTGGCCTATAATGAAAATAATTTTTGAGTCCCACAACTATAGAGAGAGTTCATGTTTGCAGACATAACAGGGAACATTCTTCAGATTTTATGAAATTGAGAAACCCAGATGTCTAAGAAGTTCAATGATTCCTAAACACAAGAAAAAAAGAAAAGTACACCAAGACCCGTAATTGAATAACAAAAATCCCATAACAAATAGAAACTCTTTGAAGCAGTTAGAAAAAAATATATAATACAACACAGGAAACAAATGTAAGGATGGCAACATGTTTCTCATAAAAAGAAAATGACACAAACAGAGGAAAGTGAAGCCACATGCTCCAAAATGTGGACAAAAGAAAGAAAAAACTGTCAACTTAAAACTCTTAAGTCCAGTGAAAATATATCTCAAAAATAAGTAATTGTGAATGATTGGTTTTGGTCACACAAACAGTGAGGAAATCCTTTATCTGCAGGCTCAAACTCCAAAAAAAAAGTGTATTGGAGATTGTGAATGAAGAGGGAAAACATCACCAAATGTAAATGTAGTTTTCTACATAAAAGAAAAAAGAGCAGCGAAAGTGATAACTTCTTTGGTCATATAAAATATATTTCTTACTATTTAAATGTGTTAAAGATAATTGATTCTTTAAAATAAAATAATAAACATTCAAATAAGAATAATAGTTATTCACTGTGATATTTATAATGTATGCTTATATAAAACCCATACCAACAACAGAAAATAGCATACATTTTTGGAAATGAGAAATGGAAATATACACTTGGAAGGTTTGTATACTATATGTGAAGAGGCATCATATCACTTGGCTGCAAATCAATACACTAAAGATTTATAATATAATGCCTAAAGTGATGCTAACATTACAAAAAAAAGAATTATGATAGATCAAAAAAGAATAAAAATGGAATCATAAGAATATTAATTAATTTATTTATTATTTATTTATTTATTTTTATTGTTGGTTGTTCAAAACAATACATAGTTCTTGATATATCATCTTTCACACTTTGCTTCAAGTGGGTTATGAACTCCCATTTTTAGCCCATATACAGATTGCAGAATCACATCAATTACACATCCATTGATTTACATATTGCCATACTAGTGACTGTCGTGTTCTGCTACCTTTCCTATCCTCTACTATCCCCCCTCCCCTCCCCTCCCCTCCCCTCTTCTCTCTCTTCTCCCTCTACTGACCTTCATTTCTCCCCCTTGTATTATTTTTCCCTTTCCCCTCATTTCCTCTTGTATGTTCTTTTGTATAACCCTGAGGGTCTCCTTCCATTTCCATGCAATTTCCCTTCTCTCTCCCTTTCCCTCCCACCTCTCATCCCTGTTTAATGTTAATCTTCTTCTCATGCTCTTCGTCCCTACTCTGTTCTTAGTTACTCTCCTTATATCAAAGAAGACATTTGGCATTTGTTTTTTAGAGATTGGCTAGCTTCACTTAGCATAATCTGCTCTAGTGCCATCCATTTCCCTGCAAATTCTATGATTTTGTCATTTTTTAATGCAGAGTAATACTCCATTGTGTATAAATGCCACATTTTTTTAATCCATTCGTCTATTGAAGGGCATCTGGGTTGGTTCCACAGTCTTGCAATTGTGAATTGAGCTGCTATGAACATCCATGTAGCAGTGTCCCTGTAGCATGCTCTTTTTAGGTCTTTAGGGAATAGACCAAGAAGGGGAATAGCTGGGTCAAATGGTGGCTCCATTCCCAGCTTTCCAAGAAATCTCCATACTGCTTTCCAGATTGGCTGCACCAATTTGCAGTCCCACCAGCAATGTACAAGTGTACCCTTTTCCCCACATCCTCGCCAGCACTTGTTGTTGTTTGACTTCATAATGGCTGCCAATCTTACTGGAGTGAGATGGTATCTTAGGGTGGTTTTGATTTGCATTTCTCTGACTGCTAGAGATGGTGAGCATTTTTTCATGTACTTGTTGATTGATTGTATGTCCTCCTCTGAGAAGTGTCTGTTCAGGTCCTTGGCCCATTTGTTGATTGGGTTGTTTGTTCTCTTATTGTCTAATTTTTTGAGTTCTTTGTATACTCTGGATATTAGGGCTCTATCTGAAGTGTGAGGAGTAAAGATTTGTTCCCAGGATGTAGACTCTCTATTTACCTCTCTTACTGTTTCTTTAGCTGAGAAAAAAACTTTTTAGTTTGAGTAAGTCCCATTTGTTGGTTCTAGTTATTAACTTTTGTGCTATGGGTGTCCTATTGAGGAATTTGGAGCCCGACCCCACCGAATGTAGATCGTAGCCAACTTTTTCTTCTATCAGACGGCGTGTCTCTGATTTGATATCAAGCTCCTTGATCCATTTTGAATTCACTTTTGTGCATGGCGAGAGAAAGGGATTCAGTTTCATTTTGTTGCATATGGATTTCCAGTTTTCCCAGCACCATTTGTTGAAGATGCTATCCTTCCTCCATTGCATGCTTTTAGCCCCTTTATCAAATATAAGATAGTTGTAGTTTTGTGGATTGGTTTCTGTGTCCTCTATTCTGTACCATTGGTCCACCCGCCTGTTTTGGTACCAGTACCATGCTGTTTTTGTTACTATTGCTCTGTAGTATAGTTTGAAGTCTGGTATATCTATACCGCCTGATTCACACTTCCTGCTTAGCATTGTTTTTGCTATTCTGGGTCTTTTATTTTTCCATATGAATTTCATGATTGCTTTCTCTATTTCTACAAGAAACACCGTTGGGATTTTGATTGGCATTGCATTAAACCTATAGAGAACTTTTGGTAATATCGCCATTTTGATGATGTTAGTTCTGCCTATCCATGAACAGGGTATATTTTTCCATCTTCTAAGATCTTCTTCTATTTCTCTCTTTAGGGTTCTGTAGTTTTCACTGTATAAGTCGTTCACCTCTTTTGATAGGTTGATTCCAAAGTATTTTATTTTTTTTGAAGATATTGTGAATGGAGTGGTTGTCCTCATTTCCATTTCAGAGGATTTGTCGCTGATATACAGGAATGCCTTTGATTTATGCGTGTTGATTTTATATCCTGCCACTTTGCTGAATTCATTTATTAGCTCTAATAGTTTCTTTGTAGAGCCTTTTGGGTCTGCTAGGTATAGAATCATATCATCTGCAAATAGTGATAATTTAAGTTCTTCTTTTCCTATTTTTATGCCTTTAATTTATTTCGACTGTCTAATTGCTCTGGCCAGTGTTTCGAGAACTATGTTGAACAGAAGTGGTGAAAGAGGGCATCCCTGTCTTGTTCCAGATTTTAGAGGGAATGCCTTCAATTTTTCTCCATTCAGAATGATGCTAGCCTGAGGCTTAGCATAGATTGCTTTTACAATATTGAGGTAAGTTCCTGTTATCCCTAGTTTTTCTAGAGTTTTGAACATAAAGGGATGCTGTACTTTGTCGAATGCTTTTTCCGCATCTATCAAGATGATCATATGGTTCTTATTTTTAAGTCTATTGATGTGGTGAATAACATTTATTGATTTCCGTATATTGAACCAGCCTTGCATCCCAGGGATGAATCCTACTTAATCATGGTGCACAATTTTTTTGATATGTTTTTGTATCCGATTCGCCAGAATTTTATTGAGGATTTTTGCTTCTAGGTTCATTAGAGATATTGGTCTGAGGTTTTCTTTCTTTGAAGTGTCTTTGTCTGGTTTAGGTATCAGAGTGATGTTGGCCTCATAGAATGAATTTGGAAGTTCTCCCTCTTTTTCTATTTCCTGAAGTAGCTTGAAAAGTATTGGTATTAGTTCCTCTTTAAAGGTTTTGTAAAATTCTGCTGTATACCCATCCGGTCCTGGGCTTTTCTTAGTTGGTAGTCTTTTGATGGTTTCTTCTATTTCCTCGATTGATATTGGTCTGTTTAGGTTGTCTATATCCTCCTGACTCAATCTGGGCAGATCATATGACTTAAGAAATTTATCGATGCCTTCACTATCTTCTAATTTATTGGAGTATAAGGATTCAAAATAATTTTTGATTATCTTCTGTATTTCTGAAGAGTCTGTTGTGATATTGCCTTTTTCATCCCGTATGCTAGTAATTTGAGTTCTCGCTCTTCTTCTCTTCGCTAGCATGGCTAAGGGTCTGTCGATTTTGTTTATTTTTTCAAAGAACCAACTTTTAGTTTTGTCAATTTTTTCAATTGTTTCTTTTGTTTCGATTTCATTAATTTCAGCTCTGATTTTAATTATTTCTTGCCTTCTACTTCTTTTGCTGTTGTTTTGCTCTTCTTTTTCTAGGATTGTGAGATGAAGTATGAGATCATTTATTTGTTGGTTTTTTCTTTTTTTAAGGAATGAACTCCAAGCAATGAATTTTCCTCTTAGAACTGCTTTCAATGTGTCCCATAGATTCCGATATGTTGTGTCTGTGTTTTCATTAATCTCTAAGAATTTTTTAATTTCCTCCTTGATGTCTTCTATAACCCATTGATCATTCAGTAACCTATTGTTCATTCTCCAAGTGATGTATGCTTTTTCCTTCCTTCTTTTATCATTGATTTTCAGTTTCATTCCATTATGATCAGATAGGATGCATGGTATTATCTCTACTCCTTTATATTGTCTAAGAGTTGCCCTGTGACATAATATATGATCTATTTTTGAGAAGGATCCATGTGCTGCTGAGAAAAAAGTGTAACTGCTTGATGTTGGGTGGTATATTCTATATATGTCAATTAAGTCTAGGTTATTAATTGTGTTATTGAGTTCTATAGTTTCCTTATTCAACTTCTGTTTGGAAGATCTGTCCAGTGGCGAGAGAGGTGTGTTGAAGTCTCCCATGATTTTTGTATGGTGGTCTATTAGACTCTTGAACTTGTGAAGAGTTTGTTTGATGAACATAGCTGCACCATTGTTTGGGGCATATATATTTATGATTGTTATGTCTTGTTGGTGTATGGTTCCCTTAAGCAGTATGTAGTGTCCCTCTTTATCCCTTTTGATTAACTTGGGCTTGAAATCTATTTTATTTGATATGAGTATGGACACTCCTGCTTATTTCCGAAGTCCATATGAGTGATATGATTTTTCCCAACCTTTCACCTTCAGCCTATGTATGTCTTTTCCTATCAAATGCGTCTCCTGTAGGCAGCATATTGTTGGGTCTTGTTTTGTGATCCATTCTACTAGCCTGTGTCTCTTAATTGGTGAGTTTAAGCCGTTAACATTTAGGGTTATTATTGAGATATGGGTTGTTGTTCCAGCCATATTTGTTTATTTATGTTACTAAACATGGTTTGTTTTCCTCTATGATTATTCCCCCCCCTTTACTGTCCTACCTCCCACTGTTGGTTTTCATTGTTATTTTCCATTTTCTCTTCCTGTAATGTTTTGCCGAGGATGTTTTGAAGAGATGGTTTTCTAGCTGCATATTCTTTTAACTTTTGTTTGTCGTGGACGGTTTTAATTTCATCTTCCATCCTGAAGCTTAATTTCGCTGGATACACAATTCTTGGTTGGAACCCATTTTCTTTCAGTGTTTGAAATATGTTATTCCAGGATCTTCTAGGTTTCAGAGTCTGTGTTGAAAGATCAGCTGTTATCCTGATTGGCTTACCCCTAAATGTAATCTGCTTCCTTTCTCTTGTAGCTTTTAAAATTCTCTCCTTATTCTGTATGTTGGGCATCTTCATTATAATGTGTCTAGGTGTGGATCTCTTATGATTTTGCACATTCGGCGTCCTGTAGGCTTCTAGGATTTGGGATTCTGTCTCATTCTTCAAGTCTGGGAAGTTTTCTCGTATTATTTCATTGAATAGACTTCTCATTCCTTTGGTTTGGAGCTCTGTACCTTCCTGTATCCCAATGACTCTTAAGTTTGGTCTCTTAATGTTATCCCATATTTCTTGGATGTTCTGCTCATGATTTCTTAACAGTCTTGCTGAGCTGTCTATGTTCTTTCCAAGTTGAAATACTTTGTCTTCATTGTCTGATGTTCTATCTTCTAAGTGTTCTACTCTGCTGGTAGTATTCTCAATTGAGTTTTTAAGTTGGTTTATTGCTTCCTGCATTTCTAGGATTTCTGTTTGTTTGTTTTTTATAACCTCTATCTCCCTGTATAGTTGATCCTTTGCTTCCTGGATTTGTTTGTGTAATTCCTTGTCGAAGTGATCTTTCATTGTCTGATTTTGCTGTCTAATGTCTTCCTTGATACTCCAGATCATCTGAAGCACATATATCCTGAATTCTTTATCTGACATTCCATCTGCTGCAGCTGTTACCTCTTCTAAAGTTGAGCTGACCTGCATTGCTTGTAGTCCTTTCTTTCCTTGTCTTTTCATACTGCTTGCGTTTCTTTCTTCTTGGTGAAACTGTTGTGTTTTTGAAATTCCCCCCCCCCCCATATATTTATATTGCTCTTGTATAGTTGAAAAGTCTCCCTTGCAGGTGCGGGCGGGGGCTCTGCTCTGCCCCTCTTCCAATTGGTGTGAGGTGTCTACCACGCCCGCGGACCCCTGGGCCTGATCTGCAGGTTGGTCGCCGGTCTGCCCACCTTGCGGGCAGGGGTGTCAGTTCCGCTCAGCCCCCACTCCTATTGGGGTCACTTGACCATCACACCGGCGGGCCGCTGCGCCTGATCTGGGCGCGGGCGAAGGCTCTGCTCTGCCCCTACTTCAGTTGGGGTGAAGTGTGTACCACGCTGGCAGGCCGCTGGGCCTGATCCAGGCGCGGGCGAAGGCTCTGCTCTGCCCCTACTCCAGTTGGGGTGAAGTGTGTACCACCCTGGCAGGCCGCTGGGCCTGATCCGCTGGTCTGTCGCAGGTCTGCTTACCTTGCTGGCGCGGGCGGCGGCTCTGCCCTGCCCCTCCTACCACGCCCGCAGCTGGGCCTGATCTGCAGGTTGGTCACAGGTCTGCCTGCCTTGCGGGCATGGGCGGTGGCCCCGCTCCTCCCCTCTGGCTCGAAGACAAAGCGAGAGAGACTCGGGTATCTGTGACTCACCCTCCCTACCAGGGGACCAACTGTTTCCGTCGCCGCTGGCACCGATGAAGTTCTCTCCTCGGCCGCTCTCCGATGACATCAGATCTCTGCCATGCTCGCATCCCCTGTTCTATGGCTGAATCCCATTTTCTTCTCTTCCAATAGGCGAAGCTGTGCCCTCTGAGCCGAGCTTCTGCCCTCTATGTGCTGACAGAAATCCCTGTAAGGTGGCTCCTGGGAGTCTCTCAATCCTGTTAGTCCAGAGCCCTTTCACTTATCTGGCCCCTCCCCCTGTTCCCCCTCCCAGCCAGCCAGCCAGGTCCTGTTCACCAGAGGCGGTTCCCCAAGCATCTGATTACACTTGCAGCCCCACCGTGTGTCCTATATCCCGAACGATGAACACCCTCTCTGTCATTCATCTAAGCCCCAGTGCTGTGGTGGGGTGATCTGGGAACCAACAGTTTAATTTTTCCGGACCCCTTTGGTGGGCACGCCCCCAGAAACTGGCGGCTAAGATCTTGGGTGTCGCCGCTGGTGTTAAGGGGAGGTGGGGATCTGGAATCCCCTCTGCTTCCCTACAGACACGCCCCCGGAGAGATTCCCGAGGTTTCCTGGCTGCTTGTATCTGGAGGGGGTGGGAGTCACACACCTGCTAACGTGGATTCCGCTGGGAAGGAATTCTGTCCGCGGAACTTTGGTGATGTCACCTCTTTGCTATGGCGGGTCCCAGGCTCCTTGCCAGAGTGTCCAAAGGGAGGGGTGGGACTGGTCTGTCTCTGGTTGGTTTCAGCTCCTGGTTCGCTATTTCATGAAGGCGTGGCGCGAGACCTCTTCCTAGAGTCCCTGCACCGCTCCTGCTGCGCTGCGCCTCGGAGGCTATCCGCCCTGACGCGGGGGCCGCGTGCAGGCAGCCGACAGTCGCCGAGTCGCGCGGGCAGCGGCTGGCGGGTCTGGACCTCTGCACTGCGTGGCGGAGATTCACTCGTCTAGCGCAAACTGTTACCTCCAAAAATCCTACCGATTCCTGGCAGGTCTCTCTTTAGTGGAATTTTGCTAGGAGTTTCTCAGCAGGTCGAATCTAAGCGTATCCATGCGTCTCTCTTTCCCCGTTGTTGAGGAGGTACTGAAAGCGCTGCCTCCCCTCTCGCCGCCATGTTGGATCTCTCAAGAATATTAATTTAATTCCAAAGAAGAAAACAAAGAATGGATGGCAGTGATGATGAATTTATACCTGTGTCAATAATCACATTAAAAGTAAAAAAGACCTCTGGCACTCTAATTAAAATTGCATTGAAGAAAAAAAATCAGGAATTAACAAAGACACAAATAGTTCTAATGTCAAGTTGGAGTGGGATATACTAATATTAATATTAACAATAATGCAGATTTCACAGAAGATATTTACCTGAGATAAAGGAAGAGATTTTCAAATGATAAAGGGAACCAAACCATGCAGAGCCTGTAAAAAATTCAAATATTTATACATGTAACTGCACAGTGTTTTGATACAGGAAGTAAAACTGGTAGAATTACAATGAGAAAATAGATTTCTGCAACTCAAATCATATGTTTTAATTCATAACCTGATATTGAATTGAGCAGAGGTAAAATATCCCTTGCTATATTCTTTCAAAATTGTGCTTATTATAAAAAAATCATTTTTATTTATGGTTGTCAGTTTTGTCATGGTTTCATAATACATATAATTATCTTCTCTTATAGCAAAATTCTAATATATATCCAAGTCTCTTGGCTGGGTGAAGCTTGGAGGATGTTTGGAGAGTTGATCAAAGCCTAAATTTTCTCAAGGATATGATCTGCAGTAGCCTGATGCTCCTGAAGAAGTTGTCAATGATGGTTTAAAGGAAAATTAGACACATTACTAGATGCTCGAAAAAGTGGGATTTTCATTATGTAGTGGTAAAACTTAAAACTATGAAATTGTTAAACTAAAATATGCAAAATGTAACTAGGAAGTTGGTAGTCCATGAGATTTCAAGGCAGAAGGACTCAACAACTACCTGCATATAATTTACTGCCTATGATAAGTAATACAGGAGAAAGATAAGCTGAAAAATTAATTATTCCAATTTTGAACCAAATTTACATTAAGTAGTAAAGAATCAGTACATGGGGCAAAATAAAAATGATTGCATTTTAATTCTCAGGTCTTTAAATATTTTCATATTAAAAACAGATTTGGAACAAAAGTGAAAGAAGAATGGGACTATATGGCTTTCAATAAAATACCAGAAAGATACTGGGTTCTGTGGTGCATACCTATAATCCCAGGGGCTCAGGAGGCTGAGGCAGGAGAATTGAGAGTTCAAAGCTAGTCTCAGCAAAAGCGAGGCGCTAAGCAACTCAGTGAGACCCTGTCTCTAAATAAAATATAAAATAGGTCTCTGGATGTGGCTCAGTGGCCGAGTGCCCCTGAGTTCAATCCCTGGTACACCCCCCTAAAATACCAGAAAGACATAAGGTGGTGTCTCAGAGAATAACCCTTGTCAGAGAAATGCCCCTTGAAGCATCTCCAGTGACAAGGCCACAGATCCTCCTCTTAAAGAATAGACCTTCTAAGAAATTAAAGCTGGAATGTGTTACAAATTGTATTTACAAGTAGTTTAGACATGGGTTATGTTGCCTAGATTTCTGGATTTGGGGAATTTATCAAATTACAGTTTGAGCCAGCTTGATAAACATGAGGTAAGGTAATGTATATAAATTCCAGTATGGAGATCCCCAATCATCAGAATGATTTTATGATTTTAAATGCTATAATATAATTTCACATATCAGATTTAACAGGGGTCTACATCATGCTTTGAATATAATCCTTGCATCTTTTTCTGTCACTGTAGCTTATTTTAAAACTGACTTTCTTTTTCTCTTCCTCTTCTGCCTTTCTCACTGCCTAAACATGGGGGAAGCAAGATTAACCTTCTTCACATCCTAGGCTGAGTTATCTGTCCTTCAGCTCATGGATCAAAGTAATGAAGAAATCCAGACTGGGGCTGGTACCTGCAGATCTAAGAAACAATTCCATCTCATGGCTGTAAATCAATGACTCCTGACAGGGAACAGCTGGAGTATAGCCTTTGTTCCCTTCTTTAAACACCCACTCTTTCCTCGGGCACTTAGAAGAATCATAGCCCCTCGGACTGGAGTCTACTATATATTCTCATTGCTAACAAAGCAATAAAAACTCTTTTTCCTTTTTCTCAAAACCTCATCCTCATAATTAGACGGGCTTGGGGACAAGGACTGAGCTTTCACTGACAATATCTATCCTCCAAGGACAACAGGTTGGGAGGAGAAATTTATTAAATTATAATTCATGAACCCAGAGGTTTTGGAGAATAAGAATTATATGTCCTCAATGTTTCTCTCAGCTCCTGACTTTGACTGTTTTCTCATGGTCCTTGTGTTGTTCTTGGGTACACTAGCACTGGAAAATTGAGTTACTGATAATGTTGGATGCTACTGTTGGCCCCAGCTCAGTGGTCAAAGACAAGCAAAGCCAAGTCCAACACATCCTTTCCTCTTACCTTCCACAGCCTGATTCCTGCCAGGACAGGCATCTACCCTCATCTGGTATAACAATGCAGAAAATCCTCCACAATATTCTTTGTTACTTTAGAGTTGCTGGAGGGGTAGCTTGTTTAACATCTAAAGAATGTAACTCCATTTATGCTTCCTATATAAGTTACTTTAATTAATAATTAGATAATATGAAGAATGATAGATCAGCATTCTGCTGGTCATATTAATTTAAAATGTTTCTTTAAAACTAGGAAGAACAAAGAGAGTGTCATGCCAAATTGGATTTTCTGAAAGCAACCTGGTCACTACTTCCATAGGGTTGAAAGTTCTTGCTGCTTCTTTCTTTCATATTGAAGTATTTGACACTGATATATAACTGGAATATATTCTTTTCTTCTCCAATCACTGAAATGTAAACCTCCCCTCATAATGAACAGAAATTATATATATATATATATATATACACATATATATATGTATATATATATGTGTGTGTGTATATATATACACATATGTATATATTATATATATATATATATATATTTTAATCTAATAGATCGAAATGTTAATATCTTATAAAAAACTGACATTTTTCTTGCCTCTCCCCCCCCACTGGATTCCCTTATAACTTAATTTTTGGAAGGAAGGTTTTTTTTTTTGTTTTGTTTTGTATTGTTTGTTTGTTTTGTTTTAGCTCACTTTGTTCTCAGATTTAAAAACAAAAGTTATCTGGAAACTAAAGTTCTTCTTAATTCTACCTTCCATTGTGTTCTTCTGCTCAAGTCCCCTTATAAGATGTGAAAACTGAGATAGGTCTGAGGACATGGGTGTTTAGGTCATATTGAAGTACTGTTCATTAATTCTCAAAAATAAGGGAAAGAGGCTAATTAGTATGTGTCTCAAAAACATACAAATGGTATTGATACTTCAAGTTCAACAATAATAATTTTTTAAGGCTTTAGATATGATAATTCCATTTCAATTGGATCTAGACTAAATGAACTTACATTATATTCAAACCTTAGTTAATTTTAACAGTCCAAGTACCATGCTTATGTCCCACATAAGCTTTAATTAAAACAATATATTCCTTCTCATGTCTGCCATTTTCATTCCACTTGCAGGTTTTCAGTATGTAGTCATTCATATATTTCATTACTTTTTTTTTCTTTGAAATACCTGTTCAAACCTTTCTTTGCTTACTTAAACTTAATGCATCTTTCCTCAGCCCAGTATTATAAATGGTTAATCTTTCCCTACTGTTCAGATAAGTGGTCAAATATGACTGCCATTGTTCCTTAGAGGGGAAAAAATGATTCTTTACAATGAATAAAAATCTAGATTTCCCAAGGTGATAAGTGAAATGAACCTTCTGGGGTCTGCACACTGTTAAGTGTAGAGACAGGTGGTGCTGACAAGTAGAATAGTTAAAAATTTAAGACAGTTTCTCAGAAGAATAAAAGAAATTAAATTTGGAAGGTCACATCTGGACATTGTAACTTTTGGGCAGATTGCACTTCTTCACATACCATTGGGACTCTAAATAGTATCATAACATGGAACTAAATAAGCCATTTTCTTCTAGATATATTTTATTACCACTCTACATATTAATAATTCTTCTTCCTCCATAAAATTATGCATTCTATAGTAGGATATTTCATTTTGAAACATTACCTTTCACTTTTTTCAGACCATAAGAGCAAGCTCTATTATTCATGTGGTTTTTCCAGAATCTACAACTTCAGCTCTTTTTTCCATGCTGGCTTCTTGTTTAGGTTAACTGTAGCAATAGTGAAATGCTGATGGCTCAGGGAACAGTGCTTTAACACTGCAAGTACTTCCCCGAATTGCTACCCCAGGAAGAGTGAAGCCACTTCCTTTCAATGTGTCTATATCTTCTTTTTCCAACTTGCCCAATTTTATGGTGTATAGGATTTGAAGGTTAAATGGGAGTCAGGACATTTTGACTATATTTTATCCACCTATAAGTCACTTAGATATGACACAGTCCTGAAAGGTTTTTTTTTTTTTTTTTTTTTTTGTACTGCATTATACTATATTAAATAGTTTTTAAAGTTTCAGCTTAAAAACAAGTTTCAACTTTTAATAATTTGTGGGCTCTGTTCTCAGAGTAGAAAAAACTCTCTGATATTATGCTCGATTAATAGAAACACTTAGTTTATATTAAAAATTTAGAACCTTGCTAGAAAGGTTCTAATTATAATTGAAATATGTTTCAGTCAGATGCTTACTGTTACAATTTGGATTGTAAGTGTCCTCCAAAGGTCCTTATGGTAAAGTCTTGTTCCCCTGGATGGTGCTGTTGGAAGACAGTAGGGCCTTCAGGAGGTTAGGCTTGTGGGATGTCTTTAACTCATAAGGGGAATGATTTTAAAGCCAACTGTGGGATTCCTGACTTTTATTCCACCTCTTTATCTTCCTAGCCACGAGATAAGCAATTTTTTTCTACTACACACCCTAGTCACGATGTGCTTCCAAAGGTCCAAAGCAATGAAGCCAACTGATAATGGACTAAAGTCTCTGAAGTGTGAGCAAAGACCAAATTTGTGAAAAAGTCTTGCTGGGCTAATATTGAGAATTGACAGGGCTACATGTTCCTTATGGTAGCTCTTGTCTTTCCCACCTTCTGGAAGCCACCTCCATTCCTTGTCTCCTGGCTCCTTCTTAACAGAAAGTAATATTACATCTTCAAGTCTCTCTTGGACTCTGACCTATGCTTCTGCCTCCCTCTTTGAAAGTAAAGAAATTTTGTGATAAAATCACAACCACCAAGATAATCCAAGATAATCCACTTATCTTAAGATCAGCTAATAGACAACCTTAACTGATCTTCAGCATTAATCTCCTCTTATCATGTACATAGCATATTCAGAGGCTGTCAGGATTAGAACATAGATATTTTTGGAAGCCAATTATTCCTCTACCACATTTTTAAAGTGATAAATTTTATGCATTTATAATATGCAAATAAATTTGCAGAAATTATAGATTCTGATGTTCTAACATTTAAATTAATATTTAAAAACATGTGTATGTATATGTGTATATATATGCATACATTAAGTTTTTGAAGAAGAATCAGTTTAGAAATCAAATGAATTAAGTTCTTAATTAGGCTCACTTTCTGATCTTAAATTCATAGGGAAAAAAATAAAAACACTAAAATTGAAGATTTGTTTTTTAAAAAAAGAACTTCTTACCACAGTAGTTCATACATAGTAAAAATTTAATAAATGTTATATATTATTATTTGTGATGAATATTTAATATTGGTTTAAAGGTTATATGATTTTTTAAAAAAATCAAAAATTTCAAGAACATAATATGCATTATAATGTTCAGATAATTGTATAGATGACTGAAATTTCACAAACTAAGAATAGCTGCACAACTGATATTCAAAACAGGAAAAAAAAAAGGAATATAGGTAACATGGCCCTATTTTTACTTTGTTACTCCTTAACTAAACACTACCTTTATCTTTCACAGCATAAATTAGATTTATCACTTATTTTACTTTACATAAGTACATTGATGCAGTAGGTACCCTTAGTGCCTGACTTCTTGACTCATCCATCCATACAGTTGAAACAGCTGCAGTGGTTCCTTTTCATTATTCTCTACTATTTCAGCAAAGAATTCCATTGTATGAATATAATATAATTTTGAACCATTCATCTCTGATAGGTATTTTGTATTTTGTTATTATTCATGGTGTTGTTCTTAAGATTCCAGTGGTTATCTTTTGATTAATATAGGTCTACGTTTTGTTTGACAGATGTAAAATTCTCATCATATTTATCAAATGTGCCACATAAAATAATGATTCCCCCAAAGATGTCTGCATATGTGTCCCTGGAACCTCTAAATATGTTAACTTACCTGGCAAAAGGGATTTTGCAGACATGATTAAATTAAAGATTTTGAGATGAAGAATTTATCCTGGATTATTCAAATAGGCCAACCTAGGTCTTAAAGTCTGAGAATGTTTCCTGGATGAATCCAACTTAAAAGGAAATGTGGTTGCAGATCAGTTAAAGAGCCATACAACCTTGTGGGCTTTGAAGATGAATGAAGGGGTAGAAGAGCACCCCCCCCCCAAAAAAAAAGACTTAGATACATTGATATTTTAATGTAAAATAGTGCCACTTAGTGAATTAACTAAAAATCTCAGTGGCATACAAGAATAAACTGAACCTCAGTCCCCAGGGTCTTATTATGTAGAGTGAGTATTTCTCTTGGTTTGAAATGGATTAAGCTAATTTCAGATGGCTCACTGATTCAGCTGAGGTCAATCAAAAAGGCCAATTTTGGCTTCCTTGGTCCATAATGCCTTTAGCTAATATATATGCTTCTGTTCCACATGGCATCTCATTTTCCAGAGACTTCAGATGGGCAATTTTTAGATCAAAGGAGTGATAAAGTTTGCTGTCTTGTATGAGCACTACCAGGCAAAGGCAGAACTAGTAAGTCTGAAGTATTTCTTACAGTCACACAGAAATTGGTTAAAACATTAATGGTGATCTTTAAGTAAATATCATGAATAGCATCCATTGTAAAATAAAATTGGCATGATATATGCAATGGTATGTTTGAAAAATGAGGAAATGTATACTATAAAGTTTAAAAAGTGAAGAGATTAAATTTAATACTTCAAATTTTACTTCTTTAAAAGAGGAATTTTGTTTCAGAGCCCTCCATCCCCACCCCCACCCCCAAAAAGAAAGAAAGCAGTTTTAGGTTTGATGGCATTCATGCTGATATTTATAAGGGAGGTCATTGAGAACATTTTAAACCTCATAATAAAGTAATCTAAATAAACTCTATGATGATTTCAATTTAGTAAATATTAATATATGAAGAATCAAAATTGAGACAACATGCAATAATCACAAAAATGGGACTACTTGTAAAATATATGTAGAGTTATATGAAAATTGGATAAAAATTTACTTGAAATAATTACCAGATAACACACTAATAGATTATTTACTAATTTTGGAAACTTTAATCCAACCAGTGACACAAAATGCTATATGTATTTTCTGGTGTTGGGAATTTATCTGATAGATTTCCTTAAGGCAACTGGAAATATAGGGTTATATGATCTAACTAATATGAGTAGTGAGTTACATAGATAATTGTATTAGAACATTTTAAGAAGAACAGAAGAAACCATATGTGTAAAGATCATTAGGTGGGGCTGGGGATGTGGCTCAAGTGGTAGCGTGCTCGCCTGGCATGCACTGGGCGCTGGGTTCAATCCTCAGCACCACATACAAATAAAGATGTTGTGTCCACCGAAAAAAACTAAATTTAAATATTAAAATTCTCTCTCTCTCTCTCTCTCTCTCTCTCTCTCTCTCTCTCTCTCTCTCTTTAAAAAAAAAGATCATTAGGTAAGAATATATTTGGCTTGTTCAAAGAATAAATGTCTGTGCATGGACAATATGAGAGAGGAAGACTGACGTTGAGAAGTAATTCAGGTTGGTTCTTAGAGCAAGTTGATAAAAATTTGAATTTTCACTTGGAGGGAGACACAGCAATGATAGAACAGTTCCATATAGTCTGGAGACTGTGGGGAGATGAGTGTGGATTCAGGGAGATCACTCCAAGATATAACTGACCAAGGAATCTCCATACTGCTTTCCGGATTGGCTGCACCAATTTGCAGTCCCACCAGCAGCGTATGAGTGTGCCTTTTCCCCCACATCCTCGCCAACACTTATGGTTGTTTGTATTTTTGATAGCTGCCATTCTGACTGGAGTGAGATGAAATCTTAGAGTAGTTTTGATTTGTATTTCTCTAATTGCTAGAGATGTTGACCATTTTTTCATGTTTGTTGATTGATTGTGTATCCTCTTCTAAGAAGTGTCTGTTCAGTTACTTGGCCCATTTATTGATTGAGTAGATATTATTTTTGTACTTGCACTCTACTGATTGCTACTGAAATGGGACTATTAGAATTATGTCATTTGCTTTCTCTTTTTTTTTCTTTTACTTCTTACTGTAATAGCCTCCTCCTCTCCTTCCTACTCCTCCTTTTCCTCCTCCTCCACCTTTTTACCTCCACCACTTTCTCCTCCATTTTTTTTTTTTTGCTTTGTTGGGGATGGAACCCATGTGTTACTTTTCTTATTCCTCATATTTTACTTCATTTTTCTTCTTATTCCTTCAAGGACCTGATGTTTTCACGAACTACATTTAGCTAAAACTGATTTGATTACACACATTAATCATTAGTGACAGAAAATTTACTAGTAGCAATGCCAAATTCAGCAACTTGCAAAATAATTTGCCACTGTAGAAATAAAACAGTTCTCTACTAATGGTTGTCATTTTAAAAACAGAAATTAAAATAACGTGTTTTTTTTTTCCTATTTGTCTTTTCTTTCTTCCAGTTGCACCTGTTAGCAGTTTAAAATATTACTGAAGGGAAGTAAAATGGTGTCAAATGAAGTGTCTTAGTGGTTATAGTTGGGATATAAAACATAAGGAAATGGCTTCCATGTGCCACTAAATTGTGGCCTATTTATAGATAAATGTTCAAATTACAAATTCTTCTAATGGAAACATTTTTCTAGTTATTTTCTTCTAACAAGACCCAAATACCTTGTGTGACATTAAAATTTTAATTTACTTGAAAAAAATTATAAATATTTATTTTTTAGTTGTAGTTGCACACAATACCTTTATTTTATTCATTTTTTAAAAAATATTTATTTTTTAGTTGTATTTTGACACAATACTTTTATTTATTTATTTTTATGTGGTGCTGAGGATTGAACCCAGGGCCTTGCATTTGCTAGGCAAGCACTCTACTGCTGAGCCACAACCCCAATCCCTTACTTGAAATTTTAATGCCTCCAACTTTAATCAATTTAATATAATTTAATAATGACTTGTGACAAAGTGGATACATTGAATATGAAAAATATTTCATGACAGCTAGTGTGGAGTTAATGCTGCACAAAAAAGTTAATACTGGAACTAAGATAATGAGAGACTTCTGATAATGTAATATTCTTAGAAACAAAAGTAATCATGATCCCAGTATCAAGAGATTATGTAGATTTTCTGTTCCTATGTGTTTTTATAAAAATTTTATTTGAAAGAAGAATATTAGAGTTTTAAGTTTTATTATAACTTGAGTACAATGTTTTATATTTATGAAGCTAATGGATATGTTTCCCTAAATAAATGTATAACACAAAGAAACAATTTTGTCCAATGTTATTAACACAACACTTCAAAGTTCTCATAGAGGTATTCACTAAACTTCTGATAAATTTGCAGTTATTTGGGATTACAAAGTTTATTTTATGTATTATATAGTGTTTTTTAATTAATACGTTGATTTTTTATATTCTGATATATTGGCCTACTGTGTTTCATTAAGTGTAAGAGTATATGCTTCTAATCTCAGTTCCACATTGTACATGTTTTGTGACGTCAGGAAATTTGTTTAATTTCTCTGGGATCTTACTTTCCTCACCTGTTAAATGGGAATTAATTGAAGTAACTACTACATATGAAGCCTGTAAGGATTGAGTAATTTAATTTATAATGGTCTTACATATCAAGATATTATCATAATTCAAAATTATTTCCCCTCATACCAGATCTATTAGATAATAGAATGATGGGCCAACAGTTTTTAATAACTGGAGAAATGGTTTAATTTAAGGTAATATGGAGCAAGTCTATTTCTGAGAAAACAGGGAAAAGTGGGACCACATTGAAGCTGTTGAAGGAAGAAAAACCTCCTGGTCATGAAGGCAAGATTTATCTCAATTTACTTTTTCTAGAGCAAGCATATATCTCTCATCTTTTTCTTTAGCTCCGAGAATATAAGCAGTACTGAAAGGAAAGCATCGGTGGGGTAGAGCCTTGAAAATCTTTAGATTCATCCTATAAATAGACATTTCAGTTCTTATTTACAGAGCTATCACAACACACATGACATAGAAATCATCCATAAGGAGAGTGACTGAGATATTCAACACTGTCAGTTAAGGAAAATCCCCTGAGAAAAGCTTATGCTGCTCAAAGGGTGTACAGCAAGGGCAGACAGTGGGGAGGAACCATTCATTAATAAACACTGATTGATGAAAAATACCCTGCATGGTCATATTAGATCCATCAGTCCAATAAACTGAAACACTATACCTGAGGCTGGGAAACAGTTCATTCTTTCACCTATTAAAGAAAATTTCTGTTTTTTGGTTTTGAGTTACTGAGAAGGGCAGTAACTCAAATAGATTGCATTCTATTAAGTATATAGGTCAGTTTTTCTTCATTAATCAAATTAGTTTCCCATGGACACAACATTATCAAGATTGTTTATTTACTCCCATATCAGTTAAGAAATATGCTTCAATATTGAGATAGATTAGTAATGTTTGTTAAGTAATGCTTTGCTGCTGCTAAATGTTAGAAAATATCTTGTTATGATTTCATCATTTCATAACTGAACATCACTGTTTCATATTTGCTCTCAAATTTCATGAGAGATTTTTGAAGAAGCATATTATAGAGTAACCTTAATTTATGGTATTAAAACAAGTCATTTAACTTTTTCTTTCCTGTCACTCATCACTTACCAGATGACCTCATGCTGATTCTTTGGCATATATTTGTTGAATTAAGCTGATGTCTCACATGTCCTACCTAGATGAATGAAAGTCATACTACATTGATGAAAACTTAATAATACTGTATTTATAAAAATTGTTCACAGAATAAAAAAAAAATATATATATATATATATATATATATATATATATATATATATATATATATATTATATATATAGGAAAATGGCTCAGTGGTAAAGCATTCCTGGGTTTAATCCATGGTAGTATAAAAAGTGAAAAATAAAAAATGATTAATAACTTTGACTTTGTGTAGTATCACACAGTAACTTTTCATTTACATTTATATTCAACTCAAATATTTTAAATATTGTAACTTGTAGATAGAAATAAGTTATTAATTTTAGAACTAGGAGTGTAGTTCTGTGGCAGAGCATTTGCCTTGGGTTCAATCTTCAGTATAACAAGTATAAAGTAATTCAGATATTGTACACTTTTTAAAACACAGAATTAGAGTGGTACAGTTGATATAAAAGAAACTAAGAGCATTTAAAAGGTAGAATTTGACAAGTTTTCACATATGTATGTACCTGTGATATGATAAAAAATGTTCAATGTTTGTTCAGGCCAGTTTACTTTTATTTATATATAGTACTTAATTTTGATTTTGTACCCATAACTTATAGACTTCTAGTATTCCTTAATTGCTTTATATGAAAATTATTATAGTTGTTTTCCTAAACAAAAAGCCATATTATGCCATTTGATACCTTGCCAATTATTCAAGGCTAAGTTCAAACACTACTTTCTTCATGAAATTTCTCTAACATGTCCTTTTCAGAAGCAAGCTTTCCCTCTTTAAGCAGCTATAACTGTGAATTAAGGCTGATTGACTATTTCATCTTTAACTGAATTTGCAAATTAACATACCTTAGTAGACCAGAAGCCTCCTGAAGGCAGAGTGTATGTGTGATTTATGTCCTATTCATTGCAATGCTTAACACATGGTGAGCATTTAATTGAGTAGAATATAAATTTATGAAATATATATTTTAGCATAAATTTAAAAGATCATATTAACCATTTAAACAAGTGCCCCTGTCAGAAAGGAAGGAAAGAAGGAAGGGAAGGGGGAAGAGAGAAAGAAAGGAAGGAAAATAGAAACAGGCTATCAAAAAAGTAAACAGCTTTAATTTTAGCAGTCATGATTATGGAAAAGATTTCCATATCGTAGGAATATTTGAATAATACACATTCATATTGGAACTTGCATACATTATGACATGGAAAATACAAATTACTAATTATTTTCACAAACATATTTAATTCCATAATTTACCTAATAGTTACATAAGAAACTTAAATATGACATTAAGTATTATTTTTAAAAGTTGGAAAATGAAGTATCTTCAATTTAAACATATAAACTCATTTTCCCTAGAAAACAAGTCCCTTCATAGTATTTAGATGCCTAAAAATAATCTCATGGAAATTGCACTGAATCATGTATTCCAATAAGTTGTGGCTTCCGTCCATTGAATTTAGTCAGCAGCAGCTGAAGTGTAGAATTTCCAGTGTGACTGGAAAATACAAGATTAAATTTTACATAAATTTTTATTTTGTTTCTATATTTTTTTAGAATCTTGTATTCTCATAATGATAAAATCCATAATGAAAAGACAAATATAAATAGGTAGAGATATTAGAAATTAGAGTTGTTTTTAAGAAGCACAACATTAAGGGCTGAAAGGAAGGAGTGAAAAAGATATAAATGCATAAGATATAAAAGCAGCAGATATAAATAGATATAAATGCATAAGATTAGCTTATAAAATTAACCTTTGGGACATGGTTAAGTATGAAACTTTGGGTCAGAATTGGATATTTCAAATGTAAAATTATTTAGTGATATAAACATATGGGTACAATGTATAGAAAGTTTTAACATCTTCTTTATAGCTTCCCAGTTTCCACTCTTCTTTCAAGGGGGGTGCGGGGGGAGAGAGAGAGAGAGATCAGATTGGAAACACTAGGTAGCAACTTAAATAATTTTCTTATAAATATTTCATTCATTAAAAGACAGAAAATCCCTAATGCTTTGTGTTTCCACCTTTGAAACACAAAACAAGCATTACAATAATAGAAACAAAGCCAAACATAATGAACCTTAAGAAAAATATCAAACGTAGAGTCTCACAGATAGGTGTGACCAAGTAAGCATTGCTTTTGCTGCTAACATCCCACTAAATCAAAACAATGGGGCCTATGGTGTGGGATAATTGACTCTGATATGCTGCCAGAAGTGTTATTCAGGATTGTCTATAAAATATGCTGTCACAATGGCAGACTGTCAAGGACTTCAGTGGTAACTATTGAGTTGCCTATCTTTAGATGTTCTCTGGGATACAAAATATTTGAAAAAGGAAAAGAAAGTATGCTCAGCATTGTCATTGCAAAACCATCCTTTATCTTTTCACAATGATATGGTTTATTCAAAAGCTAAATATGTGAAGTGCATCTGACCTTACATTTTTTTTAAAGTGTATAAACCCCCATCAGTTTAAGAAATTCTGTTCCACTTGTGCTCTTACATCCAGACTTACATTTACATAGGGGAAAGGCAGGGCAATTGAGTATTTGGAAAGTCTCTACACATATTGATAACACCAAAGTTGGTTTAATGCTAATGAAATTTTCTATAACTTAACTGACAATAGTCTTTTATAGTATATACAATACACTTGGCTTTAAGAGCAATGGAGCTCTTGCTTTTATTACAAAAATCATAAATCATAAAGATGCAATACCATTCTTTTAGATGAAAGGAATTTGAAATATAAATTGCACATATTCATGGTATTCTGATGACTTAAAAAAGAGCAATGATTGTCTTCTGTAGAAATCAAGCTAAAAAACAAAGTAATAATTTATTCAGGCAACTTTAGGATTTAGCTAATTTATGGTTTTAGAAGAATTTGTCTAACAAATTTCACTCTTCAGAAGAAAAGAGAAATAAATAAACAAGAATAAATAAATAGCAAATTTTAATAATATATTTTCTCTACATTATATAATGAAGTGAATTTTTAATTTTGATTAAATGTAGGTTTGTAGACTATTACTATTCAGGAAAATAATTGTTAGAGATCTTCAAGTTTTGAATGAGGGAAGCTGCCTCATTCTTAGCACAAACAAATAAACAATAAAATCACTTACATTTGAGCATTTTACCTCCCTTAAACCATACATAAATAAATTGTGAAAAGATAAGCATCTGTTATTCCTGAACCTCATTTTGTTAGCTTCAATGTTGAACTTTAAAATAATCAGTACCTCATGTATGTTCTCCTACAGGCCACTCTCAGAAGCTACAGACCATGATGGTGGAATAGGTCATATACAATGTTAAGGGTCAGAAAACGTGAACTTTAATGTTGAAGAATAATTAGAAAGGATTAATTAATATATTGGGGGAAGAATGCCCCAAGAAAAAGATGGAGCCAGTATGGACAGTATCCATGTGCAGAAACAAAAAAGATGGGGTGAAAAAAGCAATGAAGGGAAGTGAGGGCTGATGTTAATAAAGGGCAGGTCACCAAAAACCTTGTAGGATTTTAAGAATTCACTGTTTACTGAAGAAAGTGAGGCGTCATTACAGGTTTAAATATACTGAGAAGCAGAAGCACACACTGTAACCAACATTTAAATATCAATTGAAATTTTGCAGATTCTCTCTATCAGATTAAGAATGTTAACTGTGATGTCTAGGTTCATAATCTGCTTGAATCAAATGTATGAAATATGATATGTCAAGAGCTTTGTAATGTTTTGAACAACTAATAATAAAAACAAAATTTAAAAAAAATAAAATAGAATAAAAGCTGACACATTAGATGAAAAAAAAATAAAAAATAAATTAATTTTTAATGAATCAATTGAAATGATTTTTGTCCTTAAAATATTATGAAATATATTGTTTGATACTTTAATGTTAAACATGTAATTTAAAATTTTACCTATTTGGTCAATGCATAATGTTATTTTTATATTATGAAATTTGATTTAAAAAATCCTTTAACATGTTGACCTCTAAAATTAAAACAGTTCATTTTGCGATTCCTGTCCCGTAATGCTCTTGTGAATTTTTTTTAGCCAATTTTATTATGGTCTCATAGAATTGAAATTCTGAGAACTGAAATTCTAATTAGAACTAAAATTCCTTTATATGTATTCTCACATTTTGGGGGGTTTTGTTTTCCCATAGAATTTAAATAAAATTAGCGTTATTTCTTCTTTAAATGACTGGGAGAAATTACCAATGAAATCAACTCTTTATAATTTGATATTGCTCCAGATTTATAGAAATAAAATTATTTGAATCTAATATAAATGATTATTTTCCTACAAATAAAATCCACTTAATATATAATACTTAATTACCATAAAGATTTCAAAATATACTCAATTTTAAATAATTTTTAATAATTCACATATGAACAGCACTAGTAAATTCTGCCTTTAGAGAACATGTACATTATCCTCTTTGAAGATTCTACTATTTTGTTTGATGTATTATTATAGGTATACAGAATTATAATTCTTATATTTTTCTGAAACTTTGGCATATTTATGAGGTATCATGCTCTAATAAATGTTTTATTCTTCAATATTTCTTACCTAGATTGATATTGTAATAGTTACACTTGCATTCTTTTGTCAATATTAATGTGACATAATATAATTTACATAAACAAACATATAATTTGTTTATAATTAACTTTACCATGACTGCATATATAGTATAAGTGATATGTAATATATGTAATATACTAAAAGAAAAATTAAAATACAATCTTTGAAGAGTATTGTAGATGAAGGATTGACTAACCATACATCCTATCTGCAAAAATTTTCTTATGAATTTATTGTGAAGAGGAGATCAAAAAATAATATGTTGTAATATGCAGACAAACACTTAGAAGTCTCTTATTGATTATATCTTTGTGGGTCTGATGATATTTGTTTTTGGTGTACTCAGATTTTTAAAGATTAGTTTTATGTAGAAATTCTCATTGTATATGAATGTTTCTTTTTATACCTAATATTCCATTTACCATTTTATGTATTTTACTCACCAATTCTCTAACTTGCATGCTTTATAAATTTGGGTGCCTTACGTGGGCCAACATTGTGTGCTGGTTGTTGGATATTCTAGTGTAACCTAGGCAATGCTCACCATCTGCCTTGATACTGGAGCTCTTTGCTGTCCAGCTGATGAACAACTGATCCTCTCCTTGCTGACTCTTACAAGCTGAATTTTGTGACCCTGCAATATGCCATGTTGTCCTAAATAAGCAATCTACCATCCGCCTGAGGGGCAGTGTTTGCCTTCCACTGTATCCCCTAAACAGACCTGTCAACTAGCATTTCCTTCTTAACAGACAAAAATGGAGGAATGTTCAGAATGCATTCAGTGCTGGCACATGAGGTTGTGCTTAACTGACACTTCCCAAAATTAAGTTTAATGTTTAGGGCAGTAACTGCTTTAGTTTTCCTCAGCCTAAAGACAGAATTGATAATACACATATATAATTGCTCCATTCTCTTATTTTGCTCTACTTCTTCTACATACAATTTTAGTAAGTTATTTAAAATCTTAAATATTAACATGCTTCCATTTAATAGAGTTTGGTATTTACATTATTATATATATATTTTTTTTTCATTTAACACAGGGACTCTTTACCACCAAGTTATATCCCCAATGCTTTCTTAATTTTTTTTTTTTATTTTTTTATTTTGAGACAAGGTCTCATTGAGCTCCCCAGGCTGCTGACCTTGAACTTGTGATCCTCTGGTCACATCCTTCAAATGAGTACCTGGGATTATAAACATGCACCATTGCACCTGGTTAGAGTTTGCTCTTTAAAAAAAAAAAAAAATATATATATATATATATATATATATATATAGATAGATAGATAGATAGATATAGATATAGATAGATAGATATATTCTTTTTAGTTATACATGAGAGTTCTCTGTGTTTTGACATATGAAACAAACATGGAGTATAACTTCCCATTTTTGTAGCTGTACATAATGTGGAGTCACACTGCTCCTGTATTCATATACAAACATACTAAAGTTATGTCTGATTCTTCTACTGTCTTTCCTATTCTTATCCCCCTTCCCTTTCCTTCATTCCCCTTTCTCTAATCCACTGAGCTTCTAGTCTTCCCTTCCCCTCTGGCTTATTGTGAGTTAGCATCCACATATCAGAGACAACATTAGGCTTTTGTTTTTTTGGGATTGGTTTGTAACTATCCCTATATGAATATCATGCCAAGACATATTTCTATATTTAGAAGTCTCAAAAAAAAAAAAAAACTCCACCAGAAAACTTCTAGAATTCATAAATGAATTCAGCAAAGTAGCAAGATATAAAATTAATACCCATAAATCAATTATATTCCTATACATCAATGATGAATCAACTGAAAGAGAAACTAGGAAAACTATCCCATTCATAAGAGTCTTGAAAAAAAAATAAAATATTTGGGAACCAATCTAACAAAAGAGGTGAAAGACCTCTCCAATGAAAACTACAAAACATTAAAGAAAGAGATTAAAGAAGACCTTAGAAGATGAAAAAATCTCCCATGTTCTTGTATAGGCAGAATTAATATTGTCAAAATTTCCATATTACCAAAAGATTTATACAGATTTACTAAAATTCCTATTAAAATTCCAATGATGTTCTTCATAAGAATAGAAAATGCAGTCATGTAATTCATTTTAAAAAATAAGAGGCCCAGTCTGTTTATAACGAAAAACAAATTGAGGGAAAAACAACAACAAAATAAAACAAGCAACAACAACAACAACAACAAAACCAGATGAAAATAAAACTATTTTTTTTTGTGCAGAATCAGCTATTTTTGAAATAATATTGAAATAACAAAGTTTTGTTTTCTCTTGTCTAGACATACAAACTAAATAGTGACTTTTGGTAAAGTTTTTTTTCATAACATAAAACATTACTGTAATTATTCATGGGTAAACAGTATTTCATATTTTGGTAGTTCAGATGGCCCTGGACATTATAATGATGGTTCAAGGATTTTTTTAACTTTACCAAGGTGTGAATGCAACATACACTTGATAAGAGCTGTATCCTAAATTTTTAATTTTGTTCTTTTTCCAGGCTAGTAATATGCAGTATAATATTCTTCTTTCATGTTGGGCAGGAATCCCCACTTAGTCTTATAATCATGAGAGTAAATTATGAATATTCTACAGTATACAGTATTGCTAGGCTATGATGTTTGGGAAATTCAGTGTTTTTAGCACATTTTCCACTTACAACACTTTTAACTTATGAGGAGTTCCACTGGAACACAACATCATTGTAAGTTGAGTAGTATCTGCATTTTTAAACTGAATGAATTATCATTGCAAAATATGTGGCGATAAAATTGTGTCTGATTAAATTTAAATTATAACCTGGCTTACTAAAGTGTTACAGAAAACATCTTTGATGTTGGAATCACAGCGAATCTATGTTTGGAGTAGTTCTAAATCATTTATAAAAATGGCATTCAACACAATTTCAATTCATGTTATCAAAATAACAATTTTAATTACAAATTTAGAACAGTTTTTAAATTTAATCTCCATTTTATTTCATGTGCTTTACTTTAAATGGATAACTCAATTATAAAGCTGACTGCAATTCTAAAAAAATACCGGTGATGTATATATTCTTCACAATATATATATTTTACTCATAATATAAAAATAGATAAATCTTTTCCGTGGATTTCAAACAGACAATATTAGGCTGTCTATAAAGTAAGTTGTCTTTTTTTCTATTTCTAGTTTGAAATATTATTTTATTCTCTTTGTAAAGGATCAAAATACATTTTTTAAAGTTTTATAAATATCCACTGCAATTGAGCTGCAAAAATAAAAAAAAATATTCTGTGCTTTTGAATACCTATTAAGCTTTCTGAAACAAATCATCCTGAACTTCCTGACAAAGAGGCAAAATGGAATGCAACATAAATATAATTAAGAAAACAACCTTCACAGAGAGGGCACCCAATGAAGATGATGGAAAATGTTCACAGACTATAAAAATCTAAGTTTTCAATCAAGGGTGTCTTTTAGGCTAATGTTTTCTTTCCTTTCTCCATCAATCCAGTCTTGTCTATCTCAGGAAGACTTCATAGTGATTAATTGATTCTCACCAAGATTGTAATACACTGAAAGCATGGTGCAATTGGATGGGGATTGCAATTAGAACTATGCTGACTTTTACTGTAGCTTTCATCCAGGCAGGTAGTCTAGCCACCTTTGTGTTTTAAATATCAACTTGGTAAAGCAGAACTGAGATCAAACATTGGACAATATTACTGACTGACCTCATTTGGGAATAAAATAGAGACTCAAGTATTTTAAACGGATATTTCTTTCAACAGCTTACTGGCATATATGCAAGAGACACTTTTGTATTCAACACAAAATGACCTTTGAAAAAAAATCATTCAACGGGCTATGTGAATGTCTGATTAATAGGAATCAAGCAACTAAACAATGTGATTGACCTGAAAAAAAAAATGACTCTGAGTGATGTACAAAATGCCTTTGGATTTGTTTCTCAAATAAAAGCATTAAATTTTGCAAACTTATTATTTAGCATATTCCTATCAATAAAATTTAAAATTTTATTTAAGATCAAACACTTTATGTCACAGGTATACTAAATGCTGGGACAAGTGGTATCATACTTTTAAAACAAATTTTATATAAACAGTAGAAATTACTAGAACCATGATATTTTCCTTACTTCTTAGAACTAAATTTGATCCCTGCATTTAGGTTGAAATATTAGCTTAACATTAGTTCTTTAAAATTTCTGTACAGTATACTATTGATTAGTGGAGTATATTAAACAAGTAAACTATGTTCATATTCATTCAAAATTTGTTTACCCACAAATTATTTCAATTATATCCAGTAGTTTTTAACTTTTACTTGTACTCAATAAAATAAAACAATAGAACTGAACAATTTATTTTGGAATGTGTAGAAAAATCACCTATATATATCAACTGAAAGTACACATCAAATGAATGTAAGAATAGTTTAGATTAATACAGAACTGAGACTCTCATTAATCCTATGACCTTATTTCAAGTACACAAAACCCCACTAAGATTCAGTCAAGTTGTATTAATGGTGGATTCAATATCACAAATCACACAGCTAATTTCATGTTCTATGTTTCCTTTGTCAGCTTTTCTAACAAATGTCCCCCTCCCACCTAATCATAATGTTTGTCCCACATAAATGCACTTGTTGGAGAATAAACTGATGCTAAAAGATAAGAGAAAATTAGAAATTCATGCATTTTGAAGTTTTATCATAAACCTTTGTCCAGAAAAAAATCGATCCTTTATTTACATGCAGGAAATACTTCTTCAACTGTTACCTACATTTAGAATTCTATGTGTAATTGTTTACATCAAATATAGGTAGCCAAAAAATCATATTATTATAAACAATGTGTGGAAAAATGAGAGAAAACTATGATGTTTGAGGTGAAAAAAAATAGGCAATAATTTTTACCTGAAGGTTTAAGGTATGAAATAAAACAATAAAGTAGAAATTTCTAAATAACCAAGGAGTCCTGGAGTCAGATACAAGAGTATGTGATTGAAGGGCTTGAATCTCAGTAGCCAAGTGAGTATTCCAAGAATGTTTGCAGTAGAATGCAGTTTTATTTTCATCTAACTTTAGGTGATGGAAAATTCAATATAGATATAAAATATGACTGGAGTAATGGTTTGATGTAAGCTAAAAGAGAATTTGCATTGCTTGAAATAATGTGCTTCTATGCTGCATTTTCAATTATACTGGTTGGTTGTATTCCATATATAGATTCGATTGATACTATTGTCATGTTTTTACAAAACAATTCAAGAAGATTGGGATTTTCAAAGAGCCAATGGAAAATTCCTTATTAGCCCATAAAATCATTATGTGTAGCAACTTGTTCTCAGGTAAAGATGTAATTTCAAAATAATTTGTTGAAAAGCTTTTTAAATTAAAACATCTCTATGGTGTTTGCATTTTGAAAAAAAAAATCTGTGTAATGTAGCTGTCATAAACCGTGTATACTTTTCAGGAAAAGAACTAAATTAGCAATTATCTACATACTATTTTCATAGAAATGTTTAAAAACAATATATTTGGAATTTTTTTGTTTTTCCTTTCCTTACCTTTTATTCACTCTAGAAATAATTAATCCCACCTATTGTCCTGTTTTGACTAAATTCATATTACATATTATTGCACTTCACTGAATGCCTCTGTGAGATATAATTTATTCACTTGCCCTCAGGATATGTAAAGATTTCCCATGAATGTTTTACCTATTAGTATTCACTTTAAAAATCTGAGACTGTAACCAATGTGAACAATATTTCATTTGGTAAGAAATTTCAATTTTTGGCATATCTACATAAATCATTAGTGTTAAAGAATTATCCCCCCTTTACATATTTAATAATAATATGTATGTTAATTGCTTAGGGAATTTTTTTAAACCTAACTGTCACACTGCATCATTTTGCACTACATACAATATCACAAGTAGGTCAAGAGTCTAGTCCTGGGCACCTAGACATGTCAGTACATTTTCTACATTAGCCATTTTTCTCGGGGATACGTGCAATTTGGTTTTCTCTCTATCTTAGCAGCACAAAACTATGAAGAAACCAAATCAGTATTGATTTACAACACAGATAATTACGGATGAATGTGTGAGAAAGCTTTCTAATAGAATTCTGTCAATCAGCTCCCAGCCCAACTTTCTCATTATGTGTTTGCTGAAACTATATGATGGAATTTGTCTGGTGACATTTCAGGGATAGTGACTTTGATTTCAAAGGAAATGTTTCAGGTTCATTTCATTACCTTAGAAAAGTAAAAGCAAATTTGCCTTATAAAAAGCAATTACTTCTTAGCTGACCAGTGCACAATAGCAATATAAGAGAGATTTCTCATTCCACTATTCAAATCCTGAACCAGCAAACTAGTGTTTGATTTTGCTTTAAGCCAATTTTACCATGTTTGAATTGCAAAAGCATTTAATCTTCATAAAGTAGGTTATTATAATGGAGATCATATTGTATTGGTATGCAATACCAGCTAAGAGACAATAAGGTATTGGTATTTTTATAGTATTTATGGCATTTAAAATATATGTGATTGAAAACATCTATGAACATTTAAGAAATGCAGAAAACATTTTAAATTGTCATTGTACTATTACTTTCATAGGTAGTTATACACTTGCTTATTTAAAATGACAGTTTTCTGGTTTTTTAAACAGATAAGCCTGAGGAATATTTCAACTCCACCCTCTATAATAATGACTATTAGGAACAAAATGTTAGAAAATCCTAACTAAATCTTAGTCATGTTGTTTTCATTATTTTCTGCAATAATTACATTTTTATAACTAAGACTTTCATAAAAATATTTTTGAGCATTTTTATATAAATCATAAAAAGTGAGATGGAGACCAGGCTATTTACTAAGGAGGAATTATTATCCTTCAGTATCAAGTCTAACAAAAGGTTAGATGAAAACTTCTAATTACAAAAATTTTCCTATGGAGTAAAAAACCTAAAATTTGAGTATTAAATAGAAGAAAACTAATGAATAGCATAAACAAGAATTTTTTCTTTTTTGTTTTATTTTCAGTCTTGCTGAATGGCTCTATCTAAACTTAATTTCCAAAATAAATTCCCAGTATATAAAAAAAGGACAAATGAGAGAAAATATATCAACAAATAAAAAATGCAATATAGAAAATTGAAATAAGCATTAAATGTATGACATTGAAGCTAGTAAAGAACATGATATAAAGACAAATTTTAGAATTTTAGATCATAAAAATTATGTACATATTTATCTATTTATTTGTGATTGTCAACAAGTAAGAGGCATGACTATGCATGTAATTTTCTCCTGTAATTTGTTAGCATTTTTGAGTTTTGTTTTAATGCAAATTTAATTCCTAGCATTTAATATAATCCTTTAATTACATACCACTAGGGGCAAATGAACTATTCAAGTTTTAACTCATTATAATTTTGTTTAGAGCCAAGAATCATGATTCCTTTTATGTCAATGAAACTTCAATGAATTTACATACAGTGGATAAATATCAGTGAACCTTGGAGAGCTTTAAAGTATCTCATTAAAGCAGCTATTCTAACAGGTAAGTTGGTATTTTATCTGTATGAGAACAAAGAGATAATCATAGTTAAAATGACATATGGATGCCAAATAATAAATAGTAAAAAAAAAAAAAAATTAAAAAAATACAAGTAGAAATCTGTGCTTAGAAACTATTTCCTATTTGTAGAAGTGAAGAACATGTAAATCATCCAAATGGGCACAATAATTCCAATAGGATATAGGATCATGAAAATAAAATTATGAAATATCAGTGGAAAAAAACATGAGAATCATGTTTGAGTAAGACTGGAGATTTTTATGATTAATTAGAATAAATGGAAGAACACATGCAAAAAAAATTAGTATATGGAAAAGAATTGCATATTGAAATTCTAATTTCAAACTAATATTTACATATTTAATATAGCCACAATATAGACCCTTTTGAAGATATAGACGTTTTAAAGATGTAGACTTTTCTGTATAGTTAAGAAAAATAGAATCAATAACATTTTGAGATTATTTGAAAATTGATGATGTTAAAGTAGTTATCTTCTGATTTTAAGATAAGAATACAAATATCATTTGAAAATTAAAATGTGCAATTACCACATGAGCCTATATAAGTAAGGAAAAGTATGGCCTTCAGTGCCATTCCTTCTTTCTATTTTCATTTATTTATTTATGGCTGTGATGGGGATTGAAACCAGTGCCATATGCATGGCTGGTAAGTATTCTGCCACTGTGTTCCAACCTCATCAGTATGTTTTTTTTGTTTGTTTGTTTGTTTGTTTTTTTGTTTTGTTTTTTTAAGAGAGAGGGAGAAAACATCTTTGTTTGCATGTGGTGCTGAGGATCGAACCTGGGCCCCACGCATGCCAGGGGAGCACGCTACCACTTGAGCCACATCCCCAGCCCCTCATCTGTATGTTTTTAAACCTCTTATTTTCTTTTAGAAAACTCAAAACCTGTATAAAAGTAACTAAGAGATAAATTCATGGCAAATGTCCCTCCTCTTTCCCTTATAAAGAGGCAATGTTGGGTGTTGTTATATAATATAGTCCAGGTTATGTGATTATTGAGGAATTAGAAATAATATTCTTAAAATGTGCAAACATTTCTTATGTTCATATATGAATACACAACCAGTGTAACTCCACATCAGGTACAACTACAAGAATGGGAAGTTATATGACATGTATGTATGATATGTCAAAGTACATTCTACTGTCATATATAACTAAAAAGAATAAATTAAAAATATAAATAAAAACCTCCAGTAGTGGTGTCTTTATGTTATTTTCACTTTGCGGTTGAGGAAATGAAGGCAAATGTAAGCCCAACTTACCCAAAGATGTTTGGTGAATACAAATACAATTCACAAAGTAGACTGAATTTTTTGTTCTCTGTAAACTTCCTGTTCAAATAAAATAAAATCAACTGTATCTCTGAGTTTGAGAATGCTCACCAAAACTGAGGCTTCTCAGAAATTTATTTGAGGAAATAAACAATTTGCTAAAAGTTACCTTCATAGGAAAAATTTAGACATTGCATCTAAGCATAATTTAACCAGCTTTAATCACGGCATTGCAATGTTTTTCTCTTACACAACTGCCATTTCATCTGTTGTCCTGTTTGTCCCATGGTTTTGTTTATAAAAACAACAAAAAACAGAAAGCAAAAACAGAGGTGTGCTTCACCATGAACACCTTTTTATTAGTGGCAAAAATTCACTTGCATCTCCCACCACAACTGATCTAGAATTTTGAAATTTAAACACTTCGTTCAATTTGTCTATTTATCTGCTACAATCAGATCAATATGTCAAATTTATCAATTGAACAATTTTTTAAAATTTTTATTCCATTAACATTATAGTTCATAAATGTATGACTATGGATATGAATGACTTTGTCTTTTTTTGGTATCACAGATACACTTGCAGAAAAAATATAATATGATTTTAGTGGACATTGTTATTTTCTCTCCCTACCATGAAATTCAGACTCTCCCCCTAATGATGAATGAGATAAAGAGAGAGTAGACAAACAATAGTTTAGATCCGAGTGTGGTAAAAATGTAAATTCTTTCAGTCAAGATTTTTCTGAAAAATAAAGAAAACTCCACAAAGAAATCTGTTATCAGTTAAAAACTTTAAAAATTGTGGAAATACAGAAAAGTTGTGTTTCAGGACATTGTAGTTTTTTTATTTGAAATGAAGGAATCTAAAGTAACAACCACATACAACAGAAAGCTTATAAAACATGACAGTTTTATGAATTTTAAAATGATATATTCTCTAAATTTAAGCTCTTCTACCATAGAAAGACATTATATTCCATTTAATTGCCAGTCACTTAAAAATATGTCATCACAGAAGATCTGCAGAAGTTTTCAATCACTCAACTTATCCAATAAGAAGTTCTAATAAATTATTGAACTTTGTGTAGAATTCTACTCCTTAAAAACTGGAAGAAAGGGATAGGATTGAAGAGAATATTTTAAAGTAAACATTATATTTAGAAACTAAATCCTTTCCAACCAAAGTATAAGAACAATTGATACAGTATCTAAAAATAAAATAAAATATTTTAAAGCAAATTATAGTTTTAAGAAAAACTTCCTATTGAAGCTTTTCTGAAAATTGAATTAAAATGAAACCTCATTTTGCAGGAATTTGTGGGGAATGACAAACTGAAATCAGGGCAAGTGCAAATACTTATTTTCTAGAGACCAGGAGACAATCTTAATGAGAGGTACTGGCATTTAGGAAGCCAGAGAGGACTTGGCATTGAACACAGTCTCATCTAAGCCCGGTAATAAGAAGCTAAATAAAGAAAACTAAAAAAGAAGTTAAAATAAGCAAACAAATAAATACAAATATTTATAGAGTCATCAAGAATTTCCCACCATTAAAATGAGCATATCCTGTTTTTGAGAATATCTGCATTTTAAGAAAGAATATTTGATTTCAGAAAATGTGATTTGTTCTTTCATTTGGAGTATTAATTTGGTAGTAATTAGAAAGTCACTGAGCCAATTATTCAACAGCAAGAGATTACAAGATTCTTAAATACAGGCATGTTATATTGTGTAAGGGATCAAATGTTATTTCAGTATATTCCAGTGAGGTATAACAATCATTTTGAGTTGGAGGCAAATAAGATTCAACAGATATAGAAAAAAAGTCTTCTTATCTGATAAATACCAGAAACTTCTGAAAAATGATGACTGCTATCAAGTCTCTCTTCCAGAAGTTTCTGATCCTAAAAATTATGAAAAGTTGGTGCCAAGATGAAACTGATCTGCACAATTGAACTTTCTTAGTTTCTCACATATAATTATCTTCTTATAGTTTTAAGTCCTATAATCGTAAAACTCTTTGTCTCCTTAATTCTCTATCAATGTATTATTGTTTGCTAAACTGTTATGTAAGCCCATGCTCTAACCCCAACTTTGAATTTCTTGCTGCTGAGACTTCAACTGTCTTATTAATATGTGCAGCACATATTAATAAATATTTCCTCTTTTAATCTGCCTTTTGTCAGGCGAATTTGCAGGATTCCACCCAACAAATGTAAACAAAAAGAAGTTTCTTTTTTCCCTCCTCTATTGTCTTGGTCTATTTATCTCTAACAGATTTACATCATCATCACCAAGGGAAACAGCATGTTAATCTGCCCTGTGTGACAGTCTTGTTGATTATGAATGTTAAATGTGTTAGTACAAATAACCTAGTAAAACATACTGATGGAATTATTGTGAAATATAGTCAAAGCCAATGTAAATGGTTAAACAAGTTTATTAAAAATGGAAGGTTAAAACATGGTTTCTTTGACTTTTTGTTGTTGTTATTGTAATTGTTTTTCCTCTATTCTTTTTTTAAATTAGACAACAACTCCTTCTCCACCACACTAGCAATCATTTTTTTTTTCTAGCTTAAAAATGAAATCGTACTTCAATGCCATAGTGAAAGAAAGAATATAATAAAGTAAGCTTTGGTGAAAATTAATGTTTTGGCTATTTCTCCAATTTCAGAAAGTTTCAAGTATAATGGATACCTACAGGAGCTCTTTCTTTCTTGGTAGCTTAAATAATAACTATAAAATATTAGGCCTATATCCTGCTGATAGTGTAATAGACTTTTGCTGCACCATTGCATAGTTTCAAAAGAGCACTATCTCCTTTGACACTCGTTGAAATCAAAATAATAATTTTCTTTAGCTTCATTTTTTTCCTATGGAGTTGCTGAAATTTAAAAGCATATCAACATGTTTCAACTGTTGGTAAATTTATTTTGCTTTCTTTGGAACAGAGAGTAATGAATATGCACCAAGGCATTAAGGGATCCTGCAGTTATAACCCAAAGAAGTAATAATTTATGATATTCAACATGGCACTTGCTTAGTTTATCACTCCACTAGTATTAGAGGAAATTACATGATTAAAAAAATGTAGTGGAATTGTGGCTGAACTTTGGGAATGCATATCTGTCCTGTGATTTATTACAAGTCTTTACATTATCTGTACCTCCAATACTGCTCATGATGTATAGATGAAGTGCTTAATATAGTAAATTATAAAAAATAATGTTGATGATTAAAATATGAATAAAAACTAAAGAAAAAGAGAAATAGAAAAAATGCAAAATATATATTCACATTAATTTTCTATATGGCAACATTCCTTTATAAATTTTCATATGATTCCATATATTACCAACATGAGCATTTCCTATTAAAATTTTCCATCTTCTGAGCCATGCTTTCGGTTGTTTTGGATACATGGAAATCCATTATGCATGTGTTCATATACAGATCAAAAGTATGTTGGAAATACTATTAATATAAGGGCAATACTACGCTTGATTTTCTTCTTATCCTACCATGCACATATGATTTTCAAACCAGTCACTGACTTTACAGAGTTCTTAAGACAAATGCTGTTTTAAGATTTAATCCATTAAAAGCTCCTAGAATTTTGTCAGTTGGATAATGATACTGCAGACAAATGACAGGTTTCAGACTGAAATTTTTGTCATTGCCATATCTCATGGCCAATATAATTTCCAGAATTTGGCTTTCTGCCTCCCTTATAAAACCTCTCCCCTCACGATGTGAGTTGCAACTTGAGGGATTTTGATTTTCAGGATTTCAAGCATGTAGAACTTTCATTTTTCTTTGGGTTGTAATTATTATAATTTTAAACTGGGGGCTTTGATCTTTCAGGAGTTTAATACATGAGATTACAACATTATGCATTATTATTGACACCAGCTCTGAGCATCAATTGCTCCTGTTGTTTAATTGTGGAACACTATTCCATTAAATGGATCTACTGCAGCTTTTTCACTAGCTAATGAAAACCTGTAAATATGTTCTTTCAGTTTTTCACTATTACTGATAAAATTGCTATGAATATTTGTAAAAAATAATTTATATGCATTTTATTTACTTAAAATCTAATTTCAGCTTTATGAATTGTTTCTATTATTTTGTATTTTATTAGTTTTTGTTCTTAATTATTTTTTTTTAATTTTTTTTATTGGTTGTTCAAAACATTATAAAGCTCTTGACATATCATATTTCATACATTAGATTCAAGTTGGTTATGAACTCCCAATTTTACCCCAAATACAGATTGCAGAATCACATCGGTTACACATCCACATTTTTACATAATGCCCTATTAGTAACTGTTGTATTCTGCTACCTTTCCTATCCTCTACCATCCCCCCTCCCTCCCCTCCCATCTTCTCTCTCTACCCCATCCACTGTAATTCATATCTCTCTTGTTTATTTTCCCATTCCCCTCACAACCTCTTATATGTAATTTTGTATAACAATGAGGGTCTCCCTCCATTACCATGCAATTTCCCTTTTCTCTCCCTTTCCATCCCACCTCATGTATCTGTTTAATGTTAATCTTTTCTTCCTGCTCTTCCTCCCTGCTCTGTTCTTAGTTGCTCTCATTATATCAAAGAAGATATTTGGTATTTGTTTTTTAGGGATTGGCTAGCTTCACTAAGCATAATCTGCTCTAGTGCCATCCATTTCCCTGCAAATTCTATGATTTTGTCATTTTTTAGTGCTGCGTAATACTCCATGGTGTATAAATGCCACATTTTTTTTATCCATTCATCTATTGAAGGGCATCTGGGTTGGTTCCACAGTCTAGCAATTGTGAATTGTGCTGCTATGAACATCGATGTAGCAGTATCCCTGTAGTACGCTCTTTTAAGGTCTTCAGGGAAAAGTCCAAGAAGGGCAATAGATGGGTCAAATGGTGGTTCCATTCCCAGCTTTCCCAGGAGTCTCCATACTGTTTTCCAGATTGGCCGCACCAGTTTGCAGTCCCACCAGCAATGTACAAGAGTACCCTTTTCCCCACATCCTCTCCAGCACTTGTTGTTGTTTGACTTCATAATGGCTGCCAATCTTACTGGAGTGAGATGGTATCTTAGGGTGGTTTTGATTTGCATTTCTCTGACTGCTAGAGATGGTGAGCATTTTTTCATGTACTTGTTGATTGATTGTATGTCCTCCTCTGAGAAGTGTCTGTTCAGGTCTTTGGCCCATTTGTTGATTGGGTTATTTGTTTTCTTATTGTTTAATTTTTTGAGTTCTTTGTATACTCTGGATATTAGGGCTCTATCTGAAGTGTGAGGAGTAAAAATTTGTTCCCATGATGTAGGCTCCCTATTTACCTCTTTTATTGTTTCTCTTGCTGAGAGAAAACTTTTCAGTTTAAGTAAGTCCCATTTGTTGATTTTTCCTATTCTCTGCTCATGTTGGGTGATTTTTGCTCTTTACTTTCCAGTTTCTTCAGGTACAGACTTTAATAAATTATAAACTTATTTAATATTGTAAAATAATTACTTAATACTTTGAATATTCCTGTAAGTACTTCTTTGTCTACATCCATAACTTTGATATGCCAGGTAATGCTTTCTAATTCAGTTCAAGATAATTTCTAATGAACTTGTGAATTTTTCCATGAACACTATATTTTGTATCTATTTAAAAATACTCTCAATTCTATTTCATTGATTGATTGATTTGTCTGCTCATGTAACAGTATCACATTATTTTGATACTATTGGTTTGCAATAAGTTTTGAAATGGAGAATGTGAATGTTACTACTTTTTATTTGCCAGAAATATTCAGCCATTTTTAGACCCTTATAAAAGCTTTATCAACTTTAAAATAAGTTTTACTATATCTGCAAAGAATTTATTTGGATTCTGATGGGGATTGTATTAAATTCATAGATTAGTTTAGAAATTCTTATCATTTTTAGGTTAAATTTTCTATTGCATGAACGTGAGTGAGATGTTTTCCCCAATATATATATATATATTTATGTATTTATGTATACATATATATATATATGTATTTTTTTAGTCAGCAATTTTTTAAATGCACCTCTATGTATTTTAATCTTTTTGATGTTATTGTAAATGTAATATGAAATTTTATTTTTGTATTTTTTATTTCTACTTTGTTGAAATACAGTTTACTTTTATATATCAATCTTGTGATTGGTAACCTTGATGATTTTACTTACTAGGTCTAACAGATTTCAAATTTTTAAATAATTTTATATGTCTAAATTATGATATCTGTAATTAGAGGTATTTTACTTCTTCCTTAAAATATGGATATCTTTTGTTTTTATTTCTTGGATAATTTTTATAGAAAGAATCTGTGGTACAACATTTTAGAAAATTTTTAATAGTGGACATACTTGTCTTGTTCCTGATTGTCAGGGAAGATTATTGTCATATATATACACACACACTTTTATATATGAATTAATAATGCAGATTCAACAATATATTGCTATGAATTATAGTTTTGCCATTTTTAATTTTTTATTTACCTAAATATATCTTTGGTCCCAACCACTCCTTTGTGGTCATCTTGTCCAAAATGTTATGTATACATTATATTTCTATATGTGTAATAAGAATTGTAATGAATTCTGCTGTCATATATAAATAAAAAATTAATTAATTAATTAAAAAATAAATTCATGCTTGTTACTCTAAAAAAATTGTTCATTTTTTCAAAAAAGACGTATAAACTGACAAGTTCTGTTTTTTACCAGTATGGTTTCAATCATTTTCATGTAATATAAATATTACAATTATATTGAATGTTAGTACATTTGTTTGTTGATTCCATCTGTATGCACAGCATATTTGAGAAATTTTGTCACATCCCAGAGTCAATGGATGTCAAATAATAATATAATTTTATCTTACAAGAGAACATAATGAGAGTTAAACTTGAAACTTTTTATATGTAAAAATTGAAAACATTAGATGGCTACTTATCAGATCTACTAATGAAAAATGTACATTTTATCAAATACAAAGTCTATAAAATTTACTACATTTAATACTAAGGTGTATTAAATTAAAAATGAAATCTTGATAGATAATAAAGTAAATCCTAGGTTTAAAATAAATGACAATAATATATAATTTCTGAGATTTTTATAAGCAAAACAGAAACTTTCTAAGGAAAAGAGATATAAAAGAGATATATAAAAAAAGAGATATATAAAAAAGTGATATATAAAAAAGAGATAAAAATCATCAACATATCCATCATTTGAGGCAGAAAACGCCATATATATATATATATATATATATATATATATATATATATATTGCAATATATAAGCAATTGTACCTAAAATTAGAATTTGAAAAGTTAAAGGGATGGTCATTTCACCAATTGTTTTAGATGACTGGTAAAAGATTGCTCCATTGACCTTGACAAAAGAAGCTTTCATATGTAGAGAAGTCCTGTTGTCATGAGTCAGGGAATTGAGAGCAGTGTCTGAATGCTGAGAGCTGCCATAGCTGTCAACCAGCAGGGAAATGAGCACATCAGTGCCAGGACTTCTGCTAACACCTGCATGTTCCAGGAAGACAATCCCATGCCACAGAGAGGAGCACAGCTCTGAAGAAACTTCAGTTTCAACCTGTTCTAGACCCTAAAAAGAGAACCCAATTAACTTATTCCTGGATTCTGGACCAACAGAAATTTTGATATAATAAATACATGTTTTAATTGGCTGATTTTGTGATCAATTGTTATGCAAAAATAAAAAGAATGATTTTATAACAGAATAAATACCACCCAAAATGTTCAAAGCCATCAGGAAAATACAGCATAAATAAAAATAAATAGAACTTAACTGAGCAAAGATATACCTTTGTTCTTTGACAAACCTAAAATCACAGAACATACAAAACATTTTTATGTCCATATGTGTTCATGTCCATGTACTTATATATCAATACCTATATATTTAGTTTGTTATTAGTAAAACTAATTATGAAATCTTAATTTTTGTCATTAATGTATTTTATTTTATACTTACATAAGTAAAACAAATGTTTATTATTTGGTAATCATTTCATAAAAATTTAATTCTTTCTCATTTAAAAGCTCTCTGAGATGATGAGAGGTGAGAAGTCATTTTTGTCAGACACTCGGTCAATATGGGTAGAAAGAATGAGTGAACAGATCATATGATGATCAAGTAGTACTGCAACTTTTCACACACAAGGATATTTTCTCTTATAAATAAATAATGATTTTGTTACTCTAAATGACTATTCCAGCTATTTGTCCATGGTTTGATAAGGTAACTTAACAAACACAAGAGATAAATATATATATATATATATATATATATATATATATATATATATATATATATATATATATAGCCATGCAAAGTACTATTACCAATCAAAACCATCAATTAATATCAACTGCTCCCATGGGAGGTATTGGGTAGAAAGAACTACAGCCTGCTGTGAGTCTAATAATCTTGGTGTAAGTATATTATTAAGACAGAAAAAAGAAGGTCATGGATCTACTGGTAGAACCAGTGGGAATAATTTCCCATACTCTTAGTCCTTTTCCAAGTACATTTTTTATTCTAATCATAAAATGTTGAATTATCTCAAAATGTACTAAGACTGCCACCCTACTTCCAAGGCAGCCATTCTTTATTCCTCTGTGCCATATCAACAGAAGAAGGAAAAAATTGTTTCTTGGTGATTGTTATTGGCAAAAATTTAAATAGAAATAGAAAAAGCATATGTAGAATACTGTTACTAACAATAGCTAACATTTATTATCTGCTTGCTACTCTAAATACTTTGCATATGTTAACTCATTTAACATTTTTCATGTGAAAATAGCTTTGTCACAACAATAACTCTAAAGAGCCTTTCTGTCTTTCTGTAAGACTGCCTATTTAATCTTTAATAAGGTTGAGCATGAGCTTTATGACAGCATGCTTGCAAAGCATTAATTTTAAAAACTGCAAATGGCATAAAATAATTAAAAGTTTTTTCACTAGTTTAATACTTTCCCACTTAACATCTATATGAATGGAAACTTGATTACTGACTTATGTAATATTTAAATAGATACTGATATTAACCTGGTGGCCTCCTATGACCCAAATTATTTTTCTCTTAATAGAAGTAGTAGTAAAAGGCAGACTGCGTTTCACTGAAAATGTGCAAGTATTGAAACTAAAAAAATAGTCATTTTTATTCTTGAACACATGCATACAGAGAGCAATATGCACAGCTGGGAAACTGCAAATCTTTAAAGCTCTCTGGACTTAAAAGCAACAAAATGTCAGATAATTGTATTTAATTGCTCATCTCTGAGAAGAAACTAAATTGAGAGAGTATTTTCCCAATATATATTAAAAAAATTAAAGAAAGTAGATTATTGATAGCCAGATTTTTTTTCTAGGATAAGGACTAGAGCTTTTGGTAAGTTTTTTTTTTTTTTTTTTTTTTTTTTTTTAAGGTTGACAATTTTCTATTGCATATATTTTTTAGAAGCAATCATATTTTAAATGTCACAACTTTATCTCTCACATAGGGTTTAATATTATGGTTAAACTATTAAAATATATATTAACTTGAAAATAATAGACATGTTATGTCAGTCAGAATCATGTTAGTATCATTCATAAATTTCTTCTGTTCCCAGGACCTACCACTTACATACATCATAATTTATTGGTTAGTTGGTATCACACAATAAGATACAAATATGGTACTTGACCTTAATAAGCTTACTATGTAGTGATAAAAGGAGGTTTTATTTTTTAAAAAATGCTTAAAGAGTTTAAAATGTGGTAGTGCATTCTTATAATCCCAGCTATCTCAGAGACAGTGTAACACAGAGTTATATAAGCACTGGAGGGTTCTTGTGTCTCTTACCCAAAGAATAAAGTACACAGATGATAGATGGTGAGAATTCAGTAATAGTTTTTGGTGGATCTCTGTCTAGGGATTTTATACTACTTTTATGAGGAACTAACCTTTCGTTGCAAAGTCTGTCTTTATTGTTTTCTGCCTCAATTGAAAATGTACAATTTTAAATTTTTATTCCCACAATAGGATGGATTAATGCCTTTCTTAACCTGAGTGCATCCTATTCTCATTCTTTAAAACAAAAGAATTGCTTGGGTTGAAAACAACTCCTTGAGCTGACTAACTTCAAGGTAGTCAAGGAAGCCTGGGGCAACAACAGAATGCATGGGCATCTAAGCATGAGTTGGGCCTTCCAGCCTAACAGCAAAAAATTTAAAAAATAAGTAAATAAATAAAACAAGTTTTTATATAGGGTTTTAATCTGGAGTGGTGTGATTCCATTCTTTATGGTCTCCAATTTTATCTAGGTATAAAAACAATCGATCTCCTGTCTCTGCAAGAAGTTACTTAGTTTGAGGACGGCCTAGATAAAATAGCAAGACTCCATGTAAAAAAGAAAAAAACAACTACATAATGAAGAATTATAAAATGTTAAATAAGAAATATTCCACATGCCTTGAGAAGGTATTATAAGGGGGCATTTAATTTAAAAGGGAGAACTAAGAAAACAAAACTTCTGATGATAAAATATTTAAGATGATATGAAAGTGTGAGCATGAATTAGTTATAATGTGAGTTTAATTTGCACAGCACTATAAATCAGAAAATGCACATATTTTAACACAGAGAGAGAAAAAATGTTAATGTAATGTGAATATAATGTGATTGTATTCTGCAGGTGAGAGAAAATTCAGCTGAGACTGAAGAGAGCAACAGGACAGAATACACCAAGCTCTAGATAAAATTAAGATTTGAGATTTTTTTAGTATGGAAAGTTGAGGAACATTAGAAGGTTTTAAGCAGAAGAATCATATTTTTCAGATCTGTACATTAAAATCAAACAAACACTCAAAAACAATCACTAAGTGTCTTTTGGAAACAGCTGTTCAAAGGACAGGCACAATAGAAGATAGGAAGCCCCATACGATGGAAGAATAGTAGTATAAAGAATAGTATTCAGGATGGGAAGAACAGGGTGTAATTGCTTTACTTTTAAATCTCACAATAATGTTTTCCTGCAGATAGCCATTATTAGTCATTACATGCATGTATGTCATTACATTATATCATTATTGGTCATATATCCATGCATATGTGTGTGAAAAAAAAAATATATATATATATTTGGAATTTGAAATTTTATAAAGAATATGGTTTGCCAAAATTTAGAAAGCTCTAAATGACAAAACTATATTTTGACCTTTTGACCTGATTTTAGAGAGTATGTCTGGTACAGAATTAAGGTAAATGGTATGAATCGAGGGTAAAATTTAGGATTTTGACATTTTTGTGTTACTGTCTGTATATGACATCAAAAATGAATATAAGAAAACTTAAATTTAGAACCAGAATTTGAGAGGAGAGTCCAAATGTCTGCTGTGATTGTGCATCTTATGAGGCTCATATGAAATAATTTGCAAAATTGTTTCTAATCACCTAATACCAAATAAAAAGTTTTCATCTACTCAAAACATCTGATGTGATTTTAGTGTTTTCATAGTTTTGGTAAGAATTTTTAAGTCTTTCCTTTTCAAAGTTGAAGAAATTCAAAGTTCTAATATATAAAGTCTTAATCCCGCTTTTAGAGATTAACAAATGATCTCTTAAGAATGAGGTAGTAAATTGCTGGCATGTGGGTTATAGTCTGTGTTACAATTTTTCAACTTTGCTGCTGCTACTCTGAAACAATTGTAGAATATATCAATCAGTGGACAAGACTGTGTTCCAATAAAACTTTATTTACAAGTCATGGCAAATTCAACAGACTATGGTTTCATGATCACTGATGATACATTTATGGTCATGATCTGGATATAAGGTGTCCCCCAAAATCTCCTGTTCATGCTAGAATATTCAGAGATAATGAAATGATGAGATAATGGAAGTTGAAACCTACTAAATTCATCATAATTTGAGTGAACTGAATGGATGTTACTAATGACTGGTGGGATATGGCTAGATGAGATGGAAAACTAGAGGCATGCCCTAGAAGGGTGCATCTTCTCTCTGGCCTCTGCCTACCCCTCCATCTTTCTCCCTCTGCTTCTTTCTCCCACTCCCTCTACTTCTCCCAGCCTCCCTGCCTCCCTAGCCCTACCTACTCTAGCATAAGCTGAGCAGCTTTTCTTCACTGGACCCCTCTCCCAAAATGAGATGTATTGCCTTATTTTGAGCATAGAGCAGTGAAGTCAGCTGTCTATAGACTGAGATCTCTGAAATCATGAGCCCAAAATATGCTTTTTCTCCTCTAAGCTGTTCTTGTCAGGTATTTTGGCCACAGCAATGAAAATGGCAACTAAAACACATATTGAACATAAGCATGCAAACATTTCTACTTAAATAAAATAATTTCATAGTGTAAAATAACTTTATTTAAAGTAAATAAAATGAAGTATGTCACTTAAAATAATGATTAGAACAAGTATTTATAAAATACATTATTTAGACTAAACTATGTCTAATCACAGTATTTTTTTATTAAAAATACACAAAGAATATGTTGCTTGCTTAGTATTGGCTAAAAAACTATCCAAAATTTGCAAATGATGCAAAGGAAAATATAGAATCTATTTTTGCTTTGATACATATTGTCTGCTTATCCATTTAAGCATGATTTAAATATGTATTTGATTATTTAGGGGGCTGCATTTTTGTTTCACTTTGATAATTGGTATTATTTGAAGACTTTCATCCTTTGAGTTCGCAGAGTAAATTGAATATCCTCCTATAGTCCTACAATAATTTGTAGGATTAAAAAAGTAATTCCATGGGTCATAGTTATATTTACTGGTAGGACATTAAAAAGTTTTGTCTTTAAGCCAGGCATGGTGGCACATGCCTATAATTCCAGGAACTATGTTGAGGCAGGAGGATCATGAGTTCAAAGTCAACCTCAGCAATTTAGGCTCTAATCTACTTAGCAAGAACCTTTCTCTCTTTCTCTCTCTCTTTCTCTCTCTCTCTCTCTCTCTCTCTCTCTCTCTCTCTGTGTGTGTGTGTGTGTGTGCTTGTGTATGTGTGTGTGTATGTCAGTGATTAAACACCCATGAGTTCAATCTTCGCATTGAAAAAAAAAATGGGAGTTCATAACCCACTTGAATCAAATGTATGAGAGATGATATGTCATGAGCTTTGTAATATTTTGAACAACCAGTTAAAAAAAAAGAAAAAAAGTTTGTCTCTAACACAGAGTGTATTTTCTGAATAAATGTACAATTTCTACTCTATTTAATTCTCCTGTAACCTACTATGATTATGGTTTGTATCTCAAATGTTCCTTAAAGTTCCTTTGCTAAAGGCTTGATTGTCAGCCTGTGGTACCACTGGGTGGTGGTGAAACCTGTTGCGGGTGGGGCCTATGAAAGGAAGTCAGGTTACTAATACCATGCCCTTTAAGGGGATATTGGTACCCCATCCATTCTCTGTCAATCTGTGTTTGCTGCAGAGCTTGCATGAGGTAAACAACTTTGCTCAATCACACTTTACTACTCACTGTTCTAACTACAGGCTCAAAAAGATGGAACCAAGGATCCATGAGCTGAATCCTCAAGCATGAACCAAAATAAGCCTTTTCTTCTTTTATGTTTTCTCAACTATTTTGTTACAATGAAAGAAAACTGCAAGCACAATTATTTTACTGGTTCTCTCTCTAATGATTAGTAAATGATCTGCAATGCTTATTTGTATTTGTGTAAAATGCCATTTTGAGCATTTTTAACATTTCAAAATTACACATTGACAATATTTCAAAGTTGACATTTTTGATTACTTTTTAAAGAACATACATGGGCACTTTTTATTCTAGTAAACACTCTTACTTGTAGTTATTAATCTTTCTGGAGCAGAAAACTCTAACTTTATGTTTAGATCATATGAGATCTGTATCAATAAAATATATCCACCCATAAATACATTAAATATCCATTCACATTGTACTCCCTGGATCTCATTTTAAAGTCCTAAATTCATGAGTGTGGAGATAGGCTTTAGTCCATATAGAAAACTTTTGTGGGGACTGATTAATTCCTGAAAGTGTAACCTTTTAGCTTTCTGTTCACTGTATTCAAAGTACCCTAGGAAAGAAGTACACTATATACATCCATCAGTTTTATGTGCTCTCTGCTCATATGGCAAAGTTCATATTCTGTTTAATTTATTCAGATAAAATAGAAATAACAGCTATAGTATTTCATCTTCTTGATATATGTGCAATTTAGCACTAAGCAAAGGCTGATACCAAAGTATAAAGACTTATTTATGGAATTTTAGGCATCAGTTAGCCAAATATAAATGGGGACAAATCCATTTCAAAGATGCCTAATCCTTTAGTTTATATATCCATGTGTAGCTTATTGATGGAGAGGAGCATCTGTTAAGCTGTGTTCAGATATTTATGATGGGATAACCAAGGGTCTTTTCAGGTTTATGCACCATTTTATTACTCAATATTAACTCTTGAGATTTTAATCACTCTTTCATTAGTACATGTGCATCACAGATATATGATGTTCTCTAGTTGCTATTACATACTACTATTTTAAATTAAGTTGGCACTTATATTTTTACATTTTAATTTCTAAATTATTATTTTTATCTTACTTTTTACATTTGCCTAGCTTTTCTCTTCAATTAAGTACTAAACTATTTAGTTTGATGGGATTACCTTCAATCTCTTCTTATTTGTTAATTAGTGCAATCCATATGATTTTACAATGTGCACATGGAAGTGCTAATACAATAAAAAGATTAAAGATAATGATATCAGGAGACAATTTTGATTTTTATGAGAGAAAAGTATTACTGTAGAGGTGAATGTGTGGTTCTCTCTCATTCAAATTCAAATGGTGATTTCACCCAAAATAGATATATTTGCAAATATTTGCTTAATTTCTTGGGAATATATGTAAATCAACTGTATATCAGAAAAGTCAATGAATCTTATAAGCTTTCTTTTACTTGAATTTCTCATTGTTAGCTTTGTTCAGCAGATGGCACTACTTGAAAACTCATTTAAATTAATTTCTTTGCTTCTTGTGATATTTTAACTGCTCATTGGAAGCAAGATGGTTCTGCTAAACATAAGACACACTTGTTCTACATTTAATGAAAAACACAAATTTTTAGTCAGCACATTAGAGATGGACAATAAACTTCCTATTTATGAATCCCATTCCAGAAATTGAATGTCCTTTTGCTAATAATGCTTGGTCCTTGAAATTTTACTTTGCTTTCAACAGGCACTTCCTAACTTCATCTCTTTCTAAAATCCAAAAATTGCCTTAGGTAAGATGTTGCCTTGTTTCTTGAAGTTTTTTTGAGTTTTAATGTTCGTTCTCATCCAAAATCCATAATTACAATATCCCTTTTCACTCTCATTGGATGTATGTCTCCATGCCCCAAATCATGCTTTAATCTCTTTTCATTCAGATACTACAAGACATATATGGAAAGAAATTTTAGGTAAATCTATGTTTCAGAGCCTTCTGCCAGGCTTCCATGCTCTGATTTGATCTATTTTGGCACATCTTAATCGCTGAAAATAGAAAAATAAAATTCTTGTTTTGTAATATAATAAGACCACACTCACATCCACTAGAGTTGTAATTTAGGTAAGAATTCAAGGGTAGATTTTTACTTTCTAGAATTTATAATTAAAAGTGGACTAGTAATGTACATATTAGGAAGGATAGCAGAATACAATAGACACTAGCATGGCCCTATGTATAAATGTGGCTGTATAACCAATGTGATCCTGCAATCTGTACACGTGGAAAAATAAGATTACGTACCCCATTTGAATCAAATGTATGATATGTCAAGATCATTGTAGTGTTTTGAGCAACTAATAAAAAAATTTAAAAAAAAATCCATAAAAAAGTGGACTAGTAATGTACATATTAGGTCTGTTCCTTCCCTTGATTGTCAGTACAGTAGCTCCCTCTTATACATTGTTTCACATTCTGAGGTTTCTATTGCCTGCAGTCAACTGCAGTCCACAAATATTAATGGAAAAATCTCAGAAATAAACAATTCACAAGTTTCAAGTTGACAATCTGACTACAATGATGAAATCTGGCACCTTTCCACCCAGAATAGGAATCTTTTCTTGGGTCAGGGTTTTCAAACTGTAAATACTACACCTCTACTTTTCATGAGTGTTGAGAGAGAGAAAACACAACCATATAACTTTTTTATTCTTATAATTATCCTATTTTAATAACAGACATTATTGTTAATTTTTTCTGTGTTTGTGTTATAAATAAATCATAGTCCTTGGTTTTTGCATTTCCACTTCATAATTGTGATGACAAAAACATACATAAAAGATGTAAAATTATTTAATTATTTGTACAGGAGTATTTGTTAAGAATCTGCTAATAACTGAGAAAGAGCAAATTCAAAATCATGCAAAAGTTAAAAGGATACTATTTCAGATACATTGGCGCTAGTGATTATAGAGTGTTCAAAAGACCAACTTATAAATGTTTTTATTGTCATGTGAATCTGAATTTTCTACATTTTACGTAATTTATCTATTTGCAAAATTAGAATTTTCAATAATTTTTCATGAATTGGCAATAAAATTGAACTGAAGACAACTTGTTTTAATCTTATAATATGAAATCTCAGTATTTGGATTAAATAAATATATAGGAGATATAATGACCGGTTTAGATTTTAAGAGCCCTTGTATATTATATATGTCTTAATCACTTACCTTTTGATTATGGTAGTGGACTTCTATTTAATTATTTTATTGACTAGATCTGCTAAACTATCACTTATTTCAGTTATAATTTCTAATTTATGATCCAGGTGAGAAACTTCAGTGGTATTTGTTAATTTGATTTTTTTGACTTATTTTCTGGTGCTGCATTTTTTTCTTTTATTCTAACAGCAAACTTATTTAGTCTTGGGAAAATTACCTCCTATGTATTGGGTCTAGCATTTGTGAGTCTATAAACTAGGTATTCTGTCAAGTAACGGATGTGCTACTCAAGCTAGAGTTCTCAACTCATTTTTCTAAGATTCTGAATCTAGATTGGAAAAGTACAATCATGATGTATAATGATTAAACCTCATTCATTCCCATTGCAAACAATTTCTTTAAATTTCATCTCTGACCAATACATTTCCTTTTGGGGTAATTAAAATATTCTCTCTCTCTCTCTCTCTCTCTCTCTCTCTCTCTCTCTCTCACACACACACACACACACACAGGCACATGCATATACAAATTTTTTAATTACAAGAAAAATGTATCTATAAAAATAATATAGAAATATTTTGTTTGTATCATAATACTTCTTGGCTTATAAAATGGATTAAGGTACAGAAAAGAGTGAGTCTCAACAAAGAGTATGTCAGGGATGCCTGTAGCACTGACAATTGAGAGTAAAATATTCTGTTTTATGATATTGAAAGGGCTTTGTCAAAACATCCTGCACTTTATAGAGTCCCTGTCAAAACAACTTGTGGTTTGATATTGTACTTTACTTAGGTGTATTCTAAAAGGGAGGGATGATCTAACAGTATTTTTAAACCTGTGTACAATGTTTCTCCTCTCTAACTTGTGTTCGATCTACAGATGCATTTTGAACTGCTGAAATAATTACAGTCAGGTAAATTTCCTTCAAAATGTTCTTAAAATTTATGATCTCCATTTATTTTATAAATCAAGAGATAGTTATTCCATTGTTATAGTACACATAGCCTAAATCAGATTATATTTTCATTTCCTGTCCTGTGAAAAAACTTACAGAATAAATCATAGAATCTGCCTGTTTATGTATTTAATTCCCTTAAAAAGTAAAATTTTAAGTAGAAACTTTTCAGACCTTGACCACATTTAATTCACTTATCCTGACATACCATACAAAACATTTAATCCAAACAAAATCCTGAAGTATAACCTTTATTTAATGAAGTTGGAAATAATTTTATATATATATAATTTAGAAAGTTTAAATTCAAAGAACTTTAGTAACATATCCATGTATTAAACCATATTAAACCATTTTTTCTAGTGTAAAATTATCTTATTTTTTCTCTTCTTTTTTGTACCAGTTGCACTCAACCACTGGGCCAACATCCCCAGCCTGTTTTATTTTTTATTTTGAGACACAGTATCACTAAGTTGCTTAGGGCCTTGCTAAGTTTCTGAGGCTGACTTTGAACTCATGATCCTCCTACCTCAGCCACCCTAGTTGCTGAGATTATAGTTGAGCACCATGCCAGTCCACGAATATCTTTTTAATCTGGTTTGATTCATCCCTTTTATTTCCACTTTAATATAAAATGATATGAGACATTATTCAATTAATACCTAATACTTAAGCCAAGCAACAGGATAAAGGCATAGGAACTTTATTTCTCAAGAATATTAAGACAGAAAATATTTATGTAAAATGATAAGGCAAAGATTAACAGAAGCTATGCATTAAAAGTCTAATGGATAATAATGTCTAATTTATTCTACTATCTTTTCTACCTCCTATGTACATATATGACTACATGACCAGTGGAATTCTACATCTTGAACAACCAGAAAAATAAGAAATTATACTCCACTTATGTATGACGTATCATGGTGCATTGTACTATAATGTATAACTAATTAAAACAAATTTTTTAAAAAGTCTAATGGATGACATATATAATGACTAACATTTATTGTGTGGTTATTGTGACTTGTATCCTTTTCTAAGCATTTTAAGTACATTAACTCTTCTCAGTACATTAATTAATCTCAAAAATTTATGGTGAGTTATATTATCCTTCTTGGATACAAAAGAAACTGAGGCACAACAGTCAAGTAACATAGAAGTTAGGGTCACATAGCCATGAAATAAATGAGAAGGGATTTCAATCCAGACAATCTGGCTTTAGCTAGTATGATCAATTGTCAATTGATGCTCAGTGACCTATTATAAATATTTTGTTCCATTAAGTGACTACCAAGAATACTGTTGCTGATGTTTGTAGAAGCACTTCTCATATTATAATAAAATTGGTAGCAGTAATAATGCGTTAAAGCTAATATATTTTGTCATGAAATATAATTCAAAACATTATGTTATGTAATACTGAAACTGCCAATTTAACTATGACACAATAATTTTAAAGTTCTTATTTTTTTAATTATTAAAAAGGTCTTTTGGCAAATTTAACTAAATATTTAATCAGATATAGCAATTTGATATTTCCTAATAATCTTGAACTCTTTAGAGTATGTAGTATCAATAATAACATTCAAAATGCATCAACATCACTTGTAATAGCACTCAATCTAAAATATTCTAAAGTGTGCTATTTGTTTAACATCAACAAAATATAGAAGTAACTATTTAGTGTTTATGTACAATAACCTTAGTTGTCTACTACCAGATTTTACATAGATTATGTTATAAAATTCCACTCAAATTCTTTGAAATAGGGTGTTATAAGCACAGTTCTAAATGAATAACCAAAATCAGGTGATATTGACATAAATTTACATCAAAATAGACATATAAAGCAATGGAACAAAATTTACACCAGAAATAAACCATTATACATTGTAATTTATGTTCAAAAAGGGTAAAGAGACCAAAGAATGGAGAAAAATTGGTCTTTGTAGTGATTAAGCTGAGAAATCTGACAATTCATATGCAATATATGGAAGTAGGGCTTCTACTTCACACTCTATGGATGAAAGATTTAAATGTAAGGCCTAAAACTTATAAATTTCTTGAAAAAAACAGCACACATTTCCTGATGTTGGATTTGGCATTAAATTTTTGGCTATAACAACAAACACACAAGGCAACAACAACAAAAATATAATGAGAATTATAAACTTTTATGTATCACATATCACAATATACTATCAATGGAATAAAAAATGTTTCATGGAATGTGAGAGAATATTTATAAATGAAATATCTGGTAAGGAAATAATAATGTATAGAAAGCTTCTAAAACTCAATAGCAATAATAATAAAAAACAATTCAATAATGAACAATAACAAAAATAATAAAATTCAATAATTCATAGAGAACTTAAATTGATATTTATCCAAAGAATGTCAATAACTGGCAATAAAAATATGAAAAGATGATTACCTTCACTCCATATCAAATTGAAAATCAAAATCATACTAGATACCATTTCAAGCTTTTTATAGCTACTATAAAAATATAGCTCTTCTTGAAGATGTGGTGAAATTAGAATACCATGCACTGCTGCTAGAAATGTTGATATAAATGCAAAATGGGCTGTTACTATTAAAATAATACATAATTTTCACAAAAATTTAGAAATGAAATTTCTCTATGATTCAACAATTTCACTTCTTAGTATTGTCCCAAAAGATTTGCAAGTAGAGTCTCTAAGAAATAATTTTTCAATAGGAGCAAAATAAAATTCTATCAAACCTAAAAATTCTATCAAACCTAAAAATTCTATTAACCCTAAAAAGAAAGAAAATTCTGACATATGCTAACACATGAAGGAAAACTAAGAATGTATGCTAATTGAAAAAAGTCACAAAATTCAGATATCTTATTTCATTCATATGGACTAACTGGAACAGTTAAATTCATAGAGAAAGAAAGTAAAATGATGGTTCCTGACAGTTAGGGGAGGGGGAAATGTGGAGTTTTTGTTTAATGAATTTTTGCATTTCAGTTTTGCAAGATGGAAAGAATTCTGATGATGGTTTGTGGTGCTAATTGTATGATATGGTTATATTTAATACCATTGAACTATATATTTAAAAATTGGTGTAAAGTAAAAATAATTAAGGGTAAATCAAACAAAAGAGGGAGCAAAATTCAAAAGAATTAATTGGTTTACCTCTAATTTACAGTTAGCATTCTGACCTAAATATTTCTCAATTTTTAAATAATTTCCTTTTCAGTTGACTTCTATTCCTCATGTCAATATGCCATGGATAATTGGTAAGATCAAATCAGGTGTACAAATCTTAGAGCCTCCTAATATGTTGTGTAGGCAATGAGCTTATTACAGTTGCCTAGACATCTTATGAAACAAATAATGATACGTCTCATAAATATAAATACGAAAGCTTAATTTTAAGGGAACAAGAAAATATTTAAATACACAATGATCAAAAGATCTAATTGAGCTGTAATTAATTCAGGGTGAAGAAAGGGTAGGTGACATAATTACATTACTTGGCAGCACTATATCTGTTTTTGAAATTTAAATAATAATATCTTTTTAGGCAAAAATTATGTTCACATACAAAAATTTCCACATACTAATGATAAAGTGCTCTACTACAAAAATGGCTTGACTTCTTTAAATCATGTCTTATATTATCCAAATGAAATTTTAAATGTTGTTTAAATTGAGTTATGATTCAACTAAACATTTTAGGGAAATTTCACTCTATAATATCCAAATTCTCTTTAAAGTTATTTACAGAATACATTTGAAAATATAGATACATGTTATATTTATATATCCAAATATCATTTGGATAACTAATAAAGTATCTAAATATTTAGAAAAAAAACCAACAGTAATCTGTAATGTCTTGAATTGTGTTTTTAATCTTTTGCCATAATTTAAAAGGAATCAATAAGAAAATGTGAAACATGAGTGAAATAAACTCCTGCATGATAATAAAATAATAAAACTTTTTAAATTTATAAACTTTTTCTCATGGAATTTCTCCTGAATTTTTTTGAAAATTTGGATATATAGGTAGAAATTACCTTTTTGCCTGGGTAGTAATTACAGAATGTAAGAGAAGGATAATTTGAACAATAGTATTTTAGTGACAATCTGATTTAAAATATGGAAAGATAAAACAAAAATAGAATACAAAATGAGTCAAAAATTATTTTTTTACCTAATGTTAATTAATTTATAATGTAGAAAAAGGAAGAAAGAAGAAAATGGTACAATAAGAAACAAATACTGAAGTGACAATTTTAAATCCAACCATTATGGTAACTGAATTAAATACAAGTAGCTTTGTCACATCAATTATAAGGCAGATACTATCAGATTCTATTTAAAATAGAATTATTATTCTGTAGAAGAAAATGAACTTTATATAACAAGAAAAAGAGGTTAAAATAAAAGAATGACAAAATATATCTGAGGCAGGCACTAATTAAAAATAAAGTCTGAGTGTCTATATTATCCATGTCAAATTGTATTTCATTACAGTGATAGAAACATTTAGTAATTTCTGGCGAATTGACCAGGAAGCTATAGCAGTATTTAACGAAATATTTGAAGATAAAAAAAAGACAAGACACATTTTATCAATATCAGTAGAAAAACAAGAAGTACTTCTGAGGGTCTCACAGCCTTTAAATATACAGTAAAAAACTATAAACCAACATTATCAAGCAACACTGAAAACTTAGCATGTACAACTTTCTCACAAAATGCAAATTAATAAAATAAAATAAAGTAGAAAAAACTGTATAGAAATATTTCTAATGATGAAATGTAGTTGTATTTAATATATTCCCACAATACCATAATAATTTAATTGGTGAATTCCATAATAATTTAGGAAAACTTTATTTTCAATCCTGTATTCACTCTTAGAAGATGTGCTCATACACAACATACTTTTTGATGTCAAACTCACCTTGGCAATAAAAAAAGATAATACAGGAAAAAGCATGCTTCAAAAAAAAATTAAAAAAAATATAGCAAAATATTTTAAAAAATAAGTCTAGCCAACGAATAAAAAGAATACCACATAATCAAGTGAGATTACCCTGATATTTCAGGGTTTTTTCAAAAATTTAAAATAACTCATATATTTAATTTTGCTGATAGATACTTAGAAACCACTGAAAATAACACCAATTAACTCACAGTAAACTAAGTATAGATCATAGTTCTCTTAATTTGTTGAAGAGAAAAAATAAACAAAAAAATACAATTATTTTATTATTGTTGGAAAATCACATTCCCCTTAATATTAAAATATGACAGATGTATAGCCTTTCTGATTTCAGTCATCAGGTATTTGAGATACTTGTTAATGTTATAAGGCAAAAAATAAAATCAAAGGTATAAAAATTAGGAAGAAATAAAAACCATCTTTATTCACATATATGTGTATGTATGTGTGTGTATATATACATACAAATATATATGAATTATAATAAAACTTATCAGAATTAATAATTGACACCATTTTACACTTATGGGTGATACTAATTGATTTTTTTTTACCTATTTACAATATACATAAACTGATTTTATTTTTGTATTCAAGTAATCAATAAGTATAGATATTTAAAAATAATGAGTTTCAGAGAAATTTAAAAATCACCACAAATTGGTAGTAGATTAAATTAAATTCCTACCAAATTCTCCAGAAGTTCTATTGAAAAACTTGGTAATAAAATTAGTAATTGTTTTTGTAAATAGAATTTGTAATTGTAGATGAACAGCATACCTTTATTTTATTTGTTTATTTTTTAATATCATGCAGTACTAAGGATCAAACCCAGTGCTTTACACATGCTAAGCAAACACTCTGCCCTTTAGCTACAGCCCCAGTCCCCCAAATTGGTAATTTTTATTAAGTGAAATATTTAAAAATTACAAAATGATTTTGAAAATATAACAATTTGAAGAACTTACTATAATTTTTTTCACAAAAATTTTTTCTTATAAAATGTTGTAGTGAACAAGATAAGTTTTGTACTGGCTTCAGATTGAGCATATATGTCATAGGGAATAATAAACTGCTTTAAATACACCTTTTATTCTTCTTCTGATTATATATGGCTGGTTTTGATTATTCACATTACCTGTCATTCATTGGTAAATCATGTTATTTATCAATTGCAGTGGTAAGTTGTACGTCACTTACACTTATGGGTGATATTAATTGATTTTTTTACCTATTTACAATTTTTTAAAAATAGCTTATGGTTACATCTCTATTTTAGCTACTGAGCTATAGGTGGATTTTTTTAAATAATTTGTAGCAATATCTTTAGTTATTTCTAAATTATCTCTGAAAAACTGATCTTGTCAGGTTTCTAAACTTTTCAGGATAAATTACACTCCAAAGGACATGAATTATACTTTAATCATAGATTCTGTATATAATTTTTGATTCTTCTAATATTAAAATATCACTTGAAACAAAAATCACATATTAACCTTGATATGATTCTAGATATTTTCCACTAATAGTCATTTGCCGCAGTCTGGCTGGGCACAATCAGGAGCCACTTGTCAAAAGAAACTAACTTTATTTTTAGAACCACACACGCCAAACAAAACAGCCTCTCAGGAAAAACCCTCAGAGCCTCAACTGCCACCACCGGCTTTCCACAAGCCTCTCTCTCCCACACAAGCTTCTCTCCACCTCCCACAATCCTCCTGCTCTTGAGGCCGATTGGCTGGGTCACGTGGGCGGAGCCAAAAAAGTCCCCCAATGAGCAGCTCCGTGGTCTGAAAGGGCAGGGAAACAGCCCAATGAGCATCACCGCAGAGGAGCCAATCAGCTAGATGTTGCTGGGGCCGAGGAGCCAATCAGCTAGATGTTGCTGGGGCCGCTGTGAGCCAATCATCAGCTGGCAGCTGGAAGTTTGCTGGCAGCTGGAAGTTTGCTGGGACCCCTTCGGTTGTGGCTCTCAACATCTCCCCCTCTCTGTTTAAACAACAAGTATGTGGCTTAGGGACCGTGCCTGCCTTAGGTTGTCCAATAGTACATATGGTCCTTAGGTTGGTACCATTGCAATTGGATCTTACCCGTCACTGACTACCAGTCCAGTATACAGCCACACCTGTGGAGAGGTCTTTGTACCAGCGGGGGGTGAGGTTCTTTGCCTCACCTCTGTTGGCCCCCAAATTTTAGCTGGACGATCATGACAAGCAGAAGGGAGGAAGATACACGAAGCCAATTGACGGCTCCTTTTGGAAAAATTGTACCACCAATGACATCATCAGCAAAAATACCCCAACACTACCACAAGTTGCTGCACCAACAGATAGTTCACAATGCATACAGGTGAGCTCACAATGTGTCCAGGCAAGTTCTGCAAGCAGTTCAGTGATGGCTATTGTAGAAGCTGTAGATTGGTTTTATCTTTGACTTCACCAGCACTGGGATGAAGATAGGAATTCTGGCAATAATGGCTAAAGAAAAAATTATGTAACATTACAGAAGGCACTAAAAGAAAACAATTTTCTAAACAATTTACATTGTCTTCACAGGCACTGGGATGAAGATAGGAATTCTGGCAATAATGGCTAAAGAAAAAATTATGTAACATTACAGAAGGCACTAAAAGAAAACAATTGTCTTAACAATTTACATTATCTTTAAGAGAATTATTAAATATAATGAAAAGGAAAGGTGAAAGTAAACAAACAGATCTGTTAACCTTCTTTTTTGTTTACATATTAAAACAATCCTCAACAGTTGTTTACCCAATTTAAATTAAACCATATAAATCACGTGAAAAAAAAATATTTGGATCCATTTTATCATGAGCACTCATCATATATGATATATGGACATACATACATTCAAACATATAACACAAAACACAAGTGTGCATACATAATATAATAATACAACACATAACATTATAGTAAAGGCCTTATAACTTTTTACAGGTGAAATCTCCATTGCAATGTTTAAAAACTCTATAGTCAAAAAATAGAACTGATCAGCAAAACATTAACCTAGGTCTGTATGAGCTCAAAAAACAAAATAGAACTTCATGATATGGCAAAGGGCAATAATAAAATAGATATTGAAAAAAGCATCCTGGTTCTGTTGCAGATGTAAGAATAGCCAAACTGGAGTTTTGGATATCAGTTGTTATGGATTTGAGCCAAATCATCTTCTTTTTGGTCTGTAGAAATCGCTTTAGTTAATCTTTCTGGAATCCAAATCGGCTGCTGTTCTCCCTGTGGAAACACATAAACAGACCCCCGACTCCAGACAATCACGGTCGACCTGGTATCTCTCTGACCAATCGCTACTGTCTCCGTGAACCCAACGCCCCGACTCCACATTGGCGACTTCCATTGTCCTGTTAGAATATCCTTCCAAAGTACCTTGGGCTTATGCACATTTTTTGGACACATATGCCTTTCCGCAGCACTAAGTCCTGATGAATCCAAATTTAAAAAGTTTAGAGTAAAAAGGGTTATTTTAAGTTTATCTTTGGGGAATATATACCCCTTCCCAATTCCTTCTTTTTGCTTTAATAAGTACATTTTAATGGTTTGATGAGCTCTTTCAACTATGCCTTGTCCCTGTGGATTGTATGGGATTCCTGTTATATGAGTAATGCCAAATGTTGAGCAAAATTGTTTAAAAGAGGTAGAAGTATAACCAGGGGCATTATCTGTTTTTAACTGTTTTGGAACACCCACAGTGGCAAAATTTTGTAAGCAATGAGCTATAACATCTTTAGTTTTTTCTCCAGCATGAAGGGAGCCCATCAAAAATCCAGAAGAAGTATCAACTGTAACATGCAAATATTTTAATTTTCCAAATTCTGGCAAGTGTGTGACGTCCATCTGCCAAATATGGTTAGGTATCAATCCTCTAGGATTGACTCCAAGATTAACTTGTGGTAAAAAGGTCACACAATTTTGACATTGTTTTATTATTTGTCTAGCTTGTTCCTTAGTTATTTTAAAACACTTTTGTAAAGTATTAGCATTGACATGGAAATTTTATGAAAATTTATAGCTTCTTCTAGTGTAGAGAAAATATGTATGTCATGTGTAGATTTATCTGCTAACTCATTGCCCAAACTAAGGGCTCCAGGCAATCCTGTATGTGCCCTGATATGTCCTATAAAGAATGGATCTTTTCTGTCCCAGATTAGACTTTGTATAGTGGAAAGCAAAGAGAAAACAGTAGAAGAAGGGGAAATCCTACCAGCATCTTCAAGAGATACTATAGCATTAACTACATACTGACTATCAGAAAATAAATTAAATACAGAATCTTTAAACATCACAAAAGCTTGTAAAACTGCATTAAGCTCTACCTTTTGAGCTGATTGTTTGGGTACTAAAAATGTAAAAGTTTGATCAGGGGTAACTACTGCTGCTGTACCATTATTTGACCCATCAGTGAATATATTTGGAGCATTCATGATAGGTGTTTTTCTTGTCATTTTTGGAAAAATTACAGGATGCAATGACCAAAAAGACAATAAAGGATTAGATGGTAAGTGGTTATCAAATGAAACATTAGATTTGCACATGATTATTGCCCAAGTATTTAACTCATTAGCTAACTCATCAATTTGATTCATAGTATATGGAGTAATAATTTTATTGGGAGAAATTCCAAACACTCCCTTTGCTGCTTTTATTCCTTTGAGTATTAATTGTCCTACAGCCTCAGGATACCTAGTAAGAATAGTGTTAGGAGAATAAGATAAATGTATCCATAATAATGGACCTTCTTGCCAAAATACTCCTGTAGGAATATTTTTTGTTGGTAGTACAATAAATAATAAAGGCAAACTTATATCAATTCTATCCAAATGCATATTTTCCATATATGTTTCAATGATTTTTAATGCCTTTCTTGCTTCAGGCGTTAACATTCGGGGTGAATTTGGATCTGATGGACCTTTTAGGATATCAAATAAAGGTCCCAACTCTCCTGTTGGTATACCTAAATAAGGCCTTATCCAATTTATGTCTCGTAATAACTTTTGAAAGTCATTAAGTGATTTGAGTTGATCTACTCGTATTTGAATTTTTGATGGACGGACCATGGTTGAAGATAATAGAACTCCTAAATAATTAATTGGAAAATTTAATTGTACTTTATCTATTGCTATCTCTAGATTATAATTTTTTAATAAGTTTGTAAGTGTGGCATAACATTCTAGCAATGTGTTTTTATCTTTGTGTGCTAATAATACATCATCCATATAGTGAAATATTTGTAGTTCAGGATTTTGATTTCTAAGTGCCTGATTGCTTTGTTAACATAAATTTGACACATAGTTGGGCTGTTAGCCATCCCTTGAGGGAGTACTTTCCATTCATATCTCTGATCAGGACCTTCATGATTCAGTGCAGGGATAGTAAATGCAAAACGTGGACTATCCTCAGGATGAATTGGAATTGAAAAAAAACAATCTTTAATATCTATAACTAAAACATACCAGGTTTTTGGCAAAGCAGACAACTGAGGAATCCCTGATTGAGCAGGTCCCATAATAACCATCTCATTATTAATGGCTCTTAAATCTTGCAATAATCTCCATTTACCACATTTCTTTTTGATGACAAAAATGGGAGTATTATGGGGAGATACAGAAGGTTGTATATGTCCTTCCGCTAATTGTTGTTTGACCAGGTCATGGGCTGCTTGTATCTTTTCTTTAGTCAGGGGCCACTGAGGAACCCATACTGGTCTTTCTGATTTCCAAGTAATTTTTATTGTCTCAGTGGCCCTTTCTGAAAATCCAACCCATGTCTTTCTGTTCCTTGATCTATTTGTATTGGTGCTGCTATACCTTGTTCTTGTTTTCCTAATCTTTTTCCTTTCCTAAAACCTTGTCTAGTCATAATAGTGGTGCATTTTGGTTGATGTTATTTGTTAATGTCAAACCTAATTGATCTAGGACATCTCGTCCCCATAAATTTAAGGGAAGATGATCCAATACATATGGCTGTATAGTTCCTTCACATCCATCAGGATCCTTCCAATCTAATACCATTGCACTTCTATGGGGATTAGTTGCCACTCCTAGGCCTCGAAGCGTTTGAGTGGCTTGTTGTAATGGCCAATGTTTTGGCCATTCTTGACGAGAGATGATGCTAAGGTCTTCACCTGTATCCAGTAGCCCATTAAATTCATGTCCTTGAATATTTAGTTTTAGCATGGGGCGAGAATCTAAATTTAAAGAAAGCATAGCCCAATCTACACCTGTGGAGCCTAATCCCTTGGAACCTCTTTCTACAGTACGACTGGAAAATTTATCATGTAGGCTGGGTATTATTAGTAACTGTGCTATTCTATCTCCTGGTGAAATTACTGATATACCCTTGGAGAACTGGCTATAATTTTTATTTCACCTTCATAATTGGGATCAATTACCCCAGGACTTATCATAAGTCCTTTTAGAGTAGAAGAGCTGCGTCCCAATAATAAGCCTACTGTTCCTTTGGGAAGAGGTCCTTTCACCCCTGTGGGAATGATTTGAACTCCCATCTCTGGAGTTAGTACTGCTCTGGCGGAGGCGCAGATGTCCAACCCTGCGCTCCCTCTGGTTTGTCTGATGAGGGATCTGATGGACAATGTGTCCTGGGCACTACCCTGATGGGGTTGCTGGGTTCCTCCAGTGATCCGTATATTTGTGGTTTTGGGCCCCGGAGCATTGGGCCCCCCTGTCCATTTTTTGGCAATGGAGCCCGATGCCTTTCTCCACGATATCGTGGATAAACACCGGGTCCTTGTTCGTTTTTTGATAATGGAGTACCCTCTATGGTGGTTTGAGAACGGCATTCATTAGCCCAATGTCTCCCTCTACGGCATCATGGGCAAATACCTGGTATTCTACTCCTTTGATACCTAGTTTTGTTAAACCCTCCTCCAATGGGGCAATTCCTTTTAAAATGTCCTGTTTGTTCACAATTGTAGCATGTTCTTGGCCTGGCATCTAAAGCCTGTTTTACTGCAGCTGCCACAATTTGCCCTTGTTCATTAATGTCTCTGGCATCTAAAGCCTGTTTTACTGCAGCTGCCACAACTTGCTCTTGTTCATTAATGTCTCTACATAATTTAATATATGTGTTTAAATCTTCATGTTTCCATGGTCTAATGATATCTCTGCACCAACGCTTGCTCATAAGCCAGGTGTTTTAGTAATGGCATTGCTTGTTCTGTATTCCCAAAAACTCTGGTAGCTGTTTGAATAAGCCTATCTACAAATTCAGCATAAGGTTCATTAGCTCCTTGTATTACCTTAGATAATTGACCTTGTAAACCTCCATGTCCTTGTAAAGTCTTCCATGCCTTAATTGCATCTGCAGCAATTTGTGCGTATACGCCAGGATCATATGCAATTTGTTGCTGCTGATCCTCATAAGGTCCCTTTCCTAACAACATATCTAGATTTCTCTGAGGATAACCAGCTGCTGCATTTCGCCTAGCCGTCTCCTTGCAAAATTCCTCATTGGCAACCTTCCATAACAGGTATTGTCCTCCATTTAGCACAGCTTTACACATATTATCCCAATCTGCTGGCGTCATGTTCAAGTTGTTAATGGATTTGACCATGCTTACAGTGAAGGGTGCTTGAGGACCATAGGTTGTTACAGCCTCTTTTAGCTGCTTCACTGTTTTGAAATTTAAAACTTGGTAAAATCGCTGCCCTCCTGCCTCAAATACAGGGCATGTTAATATTTGAGATCTTGTCTCAGGATCCCAACTATCAACTGCGGGGGTTGGGGACCTCCCAGCATATGGAGGTGGCCTTGTTAGTTGGACACTTACGTCCTCTGGTGATAGAAAGGTGTTAGTAGCAGTCTCCTGTTGTAACTTTCCCCCTGATGGCTTTTTCTGTTTTACACTTTCTTTCTCTGTCTGACTAGCTTGAGAGGCCTTCTCTTTTACTTGAATCTTTTCCTCTGTCTGACTAACTTGAGAGACCTTCTCTTTTACTTGAATCATTATGTCTTCTTCTTCCTCTACCATTGTCTGAACTGAAGGCTTTGGACTAAGCAAACAAGATATGAACGTCCACAATGGCAATGTGCCAACTGGCAGAGTCCCTGGGATTTTCTTTTCTATTCTTTTTAAATCTTCACCATGATGGTTCCATTGTGATATATTTAACAACTCCTCCTTAAAAAGCCATGGGCTACATTTTTGTATTGTATCAACATATGCCCTGATTGTTCTTGATTTTACTGAGATGCCTCCTTCCTCTAACAATTTACTTAACACTCTTTCAGTTTGTTTTTTACTAATTTCTGATCCCGTATTTCTACTATAATACAACCCAACAAGATAACGCCTAACAAAACTGAAACTGAGTGAAACAAAATTGGAACAACACAAAATCATTATAATAGCCTCCTGAAATGTCCATCCGTCCTTTCTCCCTATCTGTTCCTCAGATGTGAGCGGTTTTTCTTCCATCTTACACATCTCCAGGGACAGGCAATTTAAAACAAAAGTGAAACAAAATAACAAAAGAAGAATCTTAAAATGGCTACCCATCCTCTCGCCCTGCCCTCAGGGGCGAGCAGTTCACTTACCCTCAGTCGCTCCCCGTGCGAGCCACCAAATGCAGCAGTCTGGCTGGGCACAATCAGGAGCCACTTGTCAAAAGAAACTAAGTTTATTTTTAGAACCACACACGCCAAACAAAACAGCCTCTCAGGAAATACCCTCAGAGCCTCAACTGCCACCACCGGCTTTCCACAAGCCTCTCTCTCCCACACAAGCTTCTCTCCACCTCCCACAATCCTCCTGCTCTTGAGGCCGATTGGCTGGGTCACGTGGGCGGAGCCAAAAAAGTCCCCCAATGAGCAGCTCCGTGGTCTGAAAGGGCAGGGAAACAGCCCAATGAGCATCACCACAGAGGAGCCAATCAGCTAGATGTTGCTGGGGCCGAGGAGCCAATCAGCCAGATGTTGCTGGGGCCGCTGTGAGCCAATCATCAGCCGGCAGCTGGAAGTTTGCTGGCAGCTGGAAGTTTGCTGGGACCCCTTCGGCTGTGGCTCTCAACAGTCATTTAGTTTCCAATCATCATAACTAACATTTTTTTTTAATTCTTAGAAAGAATGGAACAGAAGCATTAAGTTATATAGTTTGGTTTGAAATTGCTGTAAAACCAAAATATAAAATTATTATTCCATAAGTTTTGATAGAATCTTCTCCTCATGATTACTTTTTCTACTGATAACCAAGAAACTAAAATTTAGAGAACTTATTTTTAACACAGTAATCTGTGGATATTTTATTCTTCGACTGGAAAAAAAATATATACTTATCATTACTGGCCCATGAAAAATTTTAGTACAAAATGTGTGACTATTAATATACTTAGACTCTGATTCATAATATTTCTATAAATTTATGCTGAAATTTTTATCCTATCTACTTCTCAATAAACCATTGCTAAACTGAAGGAAATCTATACTCTTGACAAAAGTTGTCAAAGAGAAAGGATGATTGATAAGTTTTAAGCATGAAACACAGCAAAATAAATTCCATTTAGGATCTTGAAGATTAGAAAAGACTTAATTTAGAAAAAAAAAAAGAAATAAACAGTCCTATTTTGGTTATATTAACTTGATATATCTGTGAGACATGAAAAATAAAATGTGAGTGTGTACTTTCAATGAGCTGAAAATTCTATAATATCAGTTTTTCTCACAGAATGTCCTCTCAGAAAAGTTGTCCTAGCCAGGTGCGCATCCTTATAATCCCACAGAATTAGGAGACTGAAACAGTATAATCACAAGTAGCAGCCTGCCTCAGCAACTCAATGACACCCTGCCTCAAAACAGAAAAACGAAAAGGGAAGGGGATGTGGCTCAGTGGAAAAGTGACCCTGGGTTCAATTCTATCTAATATTATTTTCTTTGTTTACTTAACATTTGTTTTTTATCAAAGATTACACAAAGTAAATTCCATCAAAACTTCCATCAAAGCAACAATCCTGTCTTTCATGTTCATTATTATAGATCATCCTAAAATGGTATCTGACACAAAGAACCATGTATTGAATGAATGTATAAAATAATGAGTGGATGACTTGAAGTATTCCTCATATTCAATACAGATCATATTTTATCTAAAGGTAATTGCTCATGTTTCTACAAGCCATTAGTTCACTAAAAAATGTTATTCAAACATAAAACATATTCCAACATCTTTAATGTGTATTTGTTCGGGAGAAATAGCTAATAGAGAAATAAATAAATGGAAATGCCACTTATTTAATCTAGTCAATGTTCTTAGTTCATTTTCTTACAGTAGGAATTTCTTGTTCAGTCATTCTGGTAGAAACACACTCTGCATATTAGAAGGATTAGTTCTACTGATACTCATAAAATTTGGGGTACAACTCATTCTTGGCATTTGTAAAAATTCTAAGTAATATTACCATGATATTTACCATACTTGGAAATTTTGATGAAATTAAACCTAAAACTCATAATTAAATGCTGTCCAGTTTTATTTTTAAGTAATATGCTTAATAATCTTGATTGGAATTTGCTTCTAGTGATAATATTTGTATTGGTACACTCAACACTAGTATTTTTTTCCTTAGAAATCATTGAAATCATCTGTGTCTTACTAACACTGCCCCAGGTGGTATTGGTAAAAAAAAAAAAAAAAAAAATCCTCTTAATGTGCTATTGGATTCAGACCGAAACATTTTGTTAGAATATGTTTGGAAGAATTCTTTCCTCTTTTATTTTTTGAATGACTAATGGAGAGTTAGTATTGTTTTTTTGTTACATGATTTATAGAATTCAGCACAAGCCCTCTAGTTCTGAGCTTTTCTTTAATTAGAAGTTTTTTTTTATAACATTAGATCTTGTGACATGCTATTTGTCTATTCAAGGTTTTAATTTCTTTATATTATTTTGCTCACGTGTATATGTCCAGGAATCTGTCCATTTCTTCTAGGTTATCAAATTTGTTAATGTATAGTTCATAATCTTTAAGTATCTTTTGTATTCCTGTGTTATCAATCATAATGTCAGCCTTTTATCTCTGATTATTTGAGTCTTCTCCAGGTAAATGTTTTTCTATTTTGTTTGTCTTTTTAAAGTAAAAAATTAAAGAAGGACTTATTTTGTATTTTAATCTCCAATTTAGTTATATTTCTTCTGATGTTTGCTATTTCTTTCCATCTCCTCAATTTTGGGGGGGTGGTTCTTATTTTGCTAGTTTCTCAACATGCAGCAATAATAGCATACTTGGGATCTTTCTTTAATATGAAAAGGACACTGATTGCTGTAAACTTCTTAGTGCTGCTGTTCTACTTTTGCTGTATCTTATAGGTTTTGATATATTATCTATTGTGACTCCATTTTTTTCCTTCACAAAAATTGCTTTGAATTTTTAAAAATTATTTTCTCCACATTTTGATTGGTGTATTTTACTTGTACACAATGGTGGGATCTGTTGTTACATATTAGTACATGCATATACTATAACAATATAATTTATCCAAATGCACTCCTCAGAACTTTCCCCCTCTCTCCACACCTCCAACCTGTGGTCCTTTTCGTCTAGGCTACTGATATCCCTTTGCTTTTTAAGAGATCTCTCCAAATTTCTTTTCCTTTTTCCTCTAATTTCCATGTAAGAGAGAAATTGCATGACACTAGGTCTTCTGAGTTTGTCTAATTTTAATAGTGTAGTATTCTCAAGTTCCATCAATTTTCCTGCAAATGCTATAATTTGTTTTTCTTTTTCTTTTTTTTTTAGAGAGAGAGAGAGAGAATTTTTAATATTTATTTTTTTAGTTTTCAGCGGACACAACATCTTTCTTTGTATGTGGTGCTGAGGATCCAACCCGGGCCTCACGCATGCCAGACAAGCGGCTACGGCTTGAGCCATATCCCCAGCCCTAATTTGTTTTTTCTATATGGATGAAGAAAACTCTAGTAGGTATGCATACTATGTTTTCTTTATCCATTTATTCATTGATGGAAACCTAGACTGATTCCATAGTTGGGATAAATACTGAGGAGTGATATGGGTTATATATATGGTGGTTCCATGACTAGACTTTTGAGGAACCTCCATACTGATTTTCATAGTGATTGTACAAATTTAAGATCTCACCAACAGTGCAAAAGTCTTCCTTTTTCTCCACATCTTCTTTAGCATTCATTATTATTTTATTCTTGATGACTTCCATTCAGACTATGTGAGATGAAATCTCAGTGTAGTTTTGACTTGAATTTCCCTAATTGCTAATGGTGTTAGCAATATGCTTTCCCATATTTGTTGCTCATTTGCATTTCTTCTTCTGAGAAGTGTTTATTTAATTCACTTGCCCATTTATTAACTGGGTTATTTAGTTTTTTAATATTAAGCTTTTTGAGTTTTTTATATTCTAGATTTTAATACTCTTTCAGAAGAGTAGCTAGCAAAGATTTTCTCCAATTCTTCATATTATCAATTGTTTCCTTTGCTGTGCAGAAGCATTTTAATTTGATGCCATCCCATGTATTAAATCTATAGGTATTATTTCCCGAGCTTTAAGGATTCTAATGAGAAATTTGTTGCCTTTGTTTGTATGTTAAAATATTTGACCTACATTTTTTTCTAGGAATTTCATAGTTTTTGATCTAATTCCTATGTCTTTGACACATTTCGAGTTGATTTTTTTTTTTTTCAGAAAGAGATAGGATCTAGTTCCATTCTTCTCTGTGTGGATAACCTGTTTAACCAGCACCATTTGTTAAAGAGGCATTCTTTTCTTCAATGTGTGCTTAAGCACCTTTGTCAAGGATCGGGTGATAAAGATGTGAGGGTTTTTCTTTGTGTTTTCTATGCTGTACCACTGGTCTATGTATCTGTTTTTATGCCAGTATCATACAGTTTTTGTTACTATAGCTCTGTATTAAAATTTGAAATCAAGTATTGTGATGCCTTCAGTTTTTCTATTTTGACTTAGAATTGCTTTGATATTCTGGTTCTTTTATTCTTCCAAATGAAATTTAGTACTTTTTTTTTTCCTAGTCCTGTGAAGAATATCTTTGGGATTCTTGTGGGGATTGCATTGAATTTTTATATTGCTTTTGGTAGTATGGCCATCTTAACAATATTTATTCTGCCTATCCCTGAATTAGAAAGGTTTTTCCATCTTCTTGTGTAATTTTCAATTTCTTTCTTTAATGTTTTGTGTTTTCAATGCAGAGGTCTTTTATTTCCTTGGTTAGATTTATTGCTAGGTTTGTTGTGGTGGTTGTGGTGATTGTTGTTTTGAGGCTTTTGTGAATGGGGTGGTTTTCCTAATTTTTTTCTTAGGAGCTTTATTATTGCTTTATAGGAAAGTTATTGATTTTTGTATCTTGATTTTGTAACTTGATATTTGCTGAATTTGTTTATTAGCTCTAACTAGCTTTTCATGAAGTTTTTTGTTGTTGTTGTTTTGTTTGTGTGTGTGTGTTTTTTTTTTTTTTTTTTGGTAGTGCTGGAGATTGAACCCAAGGTCTTGTGAGGCAAGCACTCTACCAACTGAGCATTAGAGTTTTTTGGATCTTCTAAATTTTGGATTATATCATTTGCAAAATATAATAATTTCACTTCTTTGATTCCTATTTTGATCACTTTTATTTCCTTGTCTGGCCTCATTGCTCTGGCTAGAATTTATAGCCCTATATTACATAAGAGTGGTGAGAGTAGAGAGTTTTGGCTTGTTCCAGATATTAAAGAAAATGTTTTCAGGTTTTCCTCATTTACTATGAGGTTGGCTTTGGGTTTTTCATATATAAACTTCATGATATTGACGTAAGTTCCTTTTATTTCTAATTTCTTCAGTTTTGTTTTTTATCATGAATGAGTGCTGAATTTTGTTGAATGCCTTCTCTGCATCTATTGCCATAACTGATTTTTGGGGGGTTCTGAATTCTATTTTTGTGATGGGTAGATGATTTGTGAGTATAAAACCATCCTTTCAAACCTACAATAGAACCAACTTGATCATGATGTACGATTTTCTTAATATGCTGTTTAATATGATTTTATCAAGGACACTTATATCTAAATTCATAAATGATATCAGTCAGTGGTTTTCTTTCTTTCATGTTTTTTTTTGATTTGTCTTTCTTGGCTTTTGGCATGAGTGCAACACTGCTTTCATAAAGTAAATTTGGAAGTGCTGCATTCCTTCATATTTCATGAAATAATTTCAGGAGCATAGCTTTGGTTGTTTACAGGTCTGGTACAATTCAGCTGAGAATGTATCTGGTAATGTACTTTCCTTTATGGGAAGACATTTTTACTGTTTCTCTCTTATTATTAGTTATTGGTCTGCTTAGTTTTTCTATGTCTTTTTGATTCAATTTCAGCAGATTGTTGTATATGTCTAGAAATGTACCTGTTTCTTCTAGGCTTCCCAATTTATTGGAGTATAAGTTTTTGAAATAGTGCCTAATGATTCATTGGAATTCTGTAATGTCTGTGGTGATTTCTCCTTTTTCATCTCTAACTTTCTTAATTTGGGTCTTCTTTCTTTTGGTTAGTAGCTAAGGGCTTATCAATCTTGTTTACCATTTAAAAGAACCAACTCTTTGTTTTATTGATCATTTGTATTTTTTTCTTCCTTGCTTTTTGTATATTGGTACCAGGATTTGAACTCAGTGGCACTCAACTACTGAGTGACATCCCAGCCCTATTTTGTATTTTATTTAGAGACAGGGTCTCACTGAGTTGCTTAGTGACTCACCATTGCTGAAACTGGCTTTGAACTCACAGTACTCCTGCCTTGGCCTCCTGAGCCACCAAGATTACAGGTGTGCACCACTGTGCCTGGCTTGTATTGTTTATTTTTTTAAATTCTCAATTTTATTGATTTTTGTCTCTGATCTTAATTCTTTCCTTTCATCTACTGGTTTTTTAATTAGTTTATTCCTTTTTTTTTCTTCATTGACCTTCAGATAATGCATTATTAGGTTCTTTATTTGGGATTATTCTGATTTTCTTATGTAGGCACTCAAAGTTATGAACTTTACACTTAGAACTGCCTTCATTATGTCCAGCGATTCTCATATGTAGTGTCACTATTCTCATTTAAGCCTGGGAATTTTTAAAATTTATTCCCTGATTTCTTTAATCACCTATCCATCATTTAAAAACATGTTATTCAATCTCCATGCATTTATAAAATTTCTGGTGGGATTTTTTGTTGCTGATTTCTAATTTCATTCCACTGTGATCTCATAATATTCAAAGAATTATAACTTTTTTTAAAAAATTTGTATTTGCTAGTAGTTGTCTTGTGACCTAAGCATGGTCTATTTTGGAGAAAGTTTCAGGAGCCACTAAAAAGAAAACACCATTCAAGTGTCATTAGATGAAATATTATAATGATATCTGTTAAGTGCCTTTGATTTATAATATTTTTCAGGTGCAATGAGTTTTTATCATATTTGTATCTAATTTAATTTTATTTTTGATTTTTCCTTACTTAACTTTCTAAACTCTGCAGTTTTAATAGAAATGATGAGAACATGTAAAATTACTTTGTGTTAGTGCATTTTTCACTATTCACTTATGCTTTCTGTAGTTTTTTTTTCAATGTTTAAAAATGATTTTAAGGAAGTAAACTAATTTCTACTTTTATAAGCAATCTGATTTTTTAAAATAATGGTTCAATTTGGTCAAAACTTTCATATATTTAGATTGTTAGGTAACCTATAATTTTATAATTTGATGAATTAGATTGATAATAATAACTTTGTTAAAGAGTTCTTGTGCTACCCCATTTCTTTCTCACATATAAGGATTAACAGCTCTCAGAATATACATGTAAACAATGAATGCTCCAAGACATCCTGAAAGAAATGTCCTCTCTCTGCAAAATGGGAAAGGAAATGCAAGAAATTAAAAATAAGTGGTGATTATCAATCAATAATATCATGTCAAAATTAAAGGCCATAATACTGGATGTATCCTGAACAGAACTGATTAAATTGGAAAAAAAAATTATAAATATCCTAAGAGTAAGAGGAGCCGTGAGCTACATTCAGAATCTTTAGGTAATAAAAAGAGTTAGTTTTGCTAGTATCATTGAACAAATACATGATTTTTTTTTTAACACCAGGGATCAGTAAACTATAGTTTGTGACTTATTTTTATAAGGTACGTGATCTAAAATATATACATTTTTAAGTGTGGGAAAAAGTGCAAAGCAGAATAAGGGAAAAATATCCAATGTAGTTTCAAAAGTCTAAAATATCTACCATACACCCTGTCTCCAAAAAGTTTTCTGACCCCAACATTAGATTGAAAATAAGTAAGAAAGCACATAATCAATCAAAATTTAGCATTCATGAATGAACAGACTTACATCTGCTCTTTTAAAATCCATTCTGGGCACTTGTTAGCACAATATCTAACTATTTATTGAACGTATAATTTGCAACACCACCAATCTTCAGCAAACATTAACCTTGTTTTGTATGCCCCCCACCCATTTTTTGGACATACACATATATATTTCTATTTCTATTTCAGATAATGAAGTAACATAAATCATTAGACTGGATTGGAATGTTAAAGTGGTACACAGACTTGTATACAATCACATATAAAATCAAGTCTGGCTTTGATATCAGTACTCAATTTCCATCCAGTTTTGATCTCTACCTACTTCAAGGAAATTTACTCATGTCATGAAAGCTTATTCATAATTCTGTGTAACTCTGATTACTCTGCATGCATTAAAAAACACCTTTAAGAACTAAAATTACTAAAACCACACACAAAATAAATAAATAAATAAATAAATACTCCATTAAATAAATTTGCCTTTTTTACAACTCAAGGGTTTGGGTGTAGAATTTCTCTAACTATAGTTGTGAAAATTAGCGTAGCTGGAAATATAATGTACATTTATAATAATTTTCTCCAATTTATTCTTTTGAACACCTGGATAGATACATCCATATTTTTTGTAAATATTTTTTCTATGACAATATTTGTATACTCTCTGATATTAATATCTCAGATTTTATATGTGCAAATATACCATTTGCATACTATAGAAAAGAATGTGTCCTAAATTTGCATTCAAATGTATCCAAATGAAGGCCACTGAGGGTATTACAAATTTTTTACTTTTTTTTTTAATTTTAGTCACATATGACAGTAGAGTATATTTTGACATATTTATAAAAGAATAAAGTATATTTTATTCTAAATACGATCCCAGTTATGTGTTTGTGCTTAATGTGAAGATTCACTGTGGTGTAGTCATACATGTGCATAAGAAAGTTATGTCAGATTCACTCATCAGGATGAGCATGCTAGTATTGTAATAAATTAATATGACAAGATTTTAAATAAACTCTAATGGTAAAGGAGATACATGATTTTTTTTTAAAGAGAGAGTGAGAGAGAGAGAATTTTTTAATATTTATTTTTTTTTAGTTTTCGGCGGACACAGCATCTTTGTTTGTATGTTTTGCTGAGGATCGAACCCGGGCTGCATGCATGCCAGACGAGTGCACTACTGCTTGAGCCACATCCCCAGCCCAATACATGATATTCTAAAAGCTCTTTTGAATCTAGATACCTATGATGAACCCAGCCTACTTCCATCTTAAGATTGCTACTCATCTCTTCAAAAAGTCATAAAAAGTTCATTTTTGTTTTACCATAAAATACTAAGATTGCTATTTGTCTTGACCATACTTTGATGAATTAAGAACTTGTTTGGAATTCATGCCCATGCTCTGAACTCACCCATGCCTGGCTCTCCTTGACCAGATAAAAACCCTCCCTAAAACCTCAGTGGTACCTCATAAGTTCTGATGTTGGAATCTCAATTTACTCCCTACCTTGAAGTGTTAAGCCATGTAGATTATTAACCTACTATCTTTGTATTACATCTCCCAGAACCCTGTTAGCTGTTAAGTTCCCAAGACATGCCCTTTGTAACATTTTGTGCTATAAAAACTTTTCTTCCCAGAAGAGCTGTTGCAGATCTCTAGCCCCACTTTGGGTGAGACAGCCACTGGCCAGCTCTCTTGAGTATAAAATATAAGCTTGCTTTAATTTGATTTAAAATTGGAGTCAGTGGTCTTTGCATCATGGGTTAAACACCTATTATTTACATTTCTAACAGTTCTTAATAGTGGCAGAATAATTTTATTTTAAATATTTGGCCAATGCAGAGAGTGAATTTTATGATGTAATTTATCTTTATTGTACACATAATATCACTAAATTTATAACTTAAAGAAGTGAAAAGCTGTAAACTTGTTATTTTTTCAATACTCAGGTGTTTGGATTAATTCTCTTGCTAAAATTCCATTCTGATCAAAACTTGAAACATTTTGTTTCACTAAAAAATTTAACTATGATTTTAATCAATTGACAAATTGTGAGGGGAAGGACAATTCAGTGTAGGTAGTTAATGATTGGGTGAGATTGTGAAGATGGTGGCTGTTAAAGGAAAGGAAATAATATGCTAATACCTTCAGGACACTTCCCTCTCCTCCTCCAACCTTTTGCCAAGGTTACCTGCCTTCAAGGAGATTGTTCCTCACTGCAGGGAGTTGTAGTACTTATTAATGAATGACCCCTCGGTTAGTACCCTTCCTGCCAGCACCCCTGAAAGTCTCCTTTCAGGGCCAATTTTGGTCACTTAAGAAGGATGATAAATGAAGGGACCATGAGAACAAAGGTAATTTAAAATCTATTAAAGTGCCAGGACACCCCCATTTCCTTAAGCACTAAGTTTCAAATTAGACCCCCTCCTATGCCTCCTGGAGTAATATCTCTCTCTCTCTCTCTCTCTCTCTCTCTCTCTCTCTCTCTCTCTCTCTCTCTCTCTCTCTCTCTCTGTTGTATCCTCTAAATAAAACTTTTTGTGCTTGCCTGAGCATTTCTCAGGTACTCAATCTTCAACAAAGGAGGAAGCAGACCAGGATTCTGATTGCTTCTCAACATCGGTATCAAAATTAATAATCACATTACTCTTGAAAAACAATTTTGAATAATCATTTTCTGAAAACAAACTCTAAATATCTTTAATTTTTATTATCTTCAATTTTCTAAATAATTTTCCCTTTACACTCCATGTTATAATGTTATATTTATACATATTGGTTTATTATATAATATGTTTCTGAATCACAGACATCCAAGCAAAAATAAACATAATTTCAAAAAAAAACAAAATTGTAGTAAAAACATTTAAACTCTTCATAAGCAAATTGGAGAGTATAATGCAGTAAATGTTTCTCTAATACCGGAAAAAGTATTTTGAAAATATTTCCATGGTCAGTTAGTTATTTCTCTAATTTTAGCCTTTATAATTTCATGTAAATTTAAATTTCTCTTAAATGCTGTTAAATCTGTCATTTGTGCATTCAGGTTTTGGAGCACTTTTCTATGAGTAAACAGTTTTGATTGGTTTGTAAACTATCTTCATGATATCCATGCTTTCAAAAAATATTACAAGTGTTTGTTACAAATTATAGGGAATTGAGCCTAATGTGTATTGATTATCTTAGACCAACATCTTTCTTTGAGGAAAGAAAATGAATCTGCAGATTATTCTCTCTGTAGTCTAAATGTTTATATACAAACTTGGATGTTATAAGGTCTGTGTTATTTTTAGCAAGCAATAAGCAAATTTGCAGAGAATTAAAAAAAAATAAAAAGTAGCAGCCTGGAGTTCTAACGTCAATCACTAGTATTTTTACACTTGGCTTGTATAATAAATGTTCTGCAAACGTCCTCTAATTTATTGAATTATTGGTTATTTTCTCTCAAATTTGTTTCTGTGGCCTATAGCAAAAAAAGGCATAATTAGTGGAAGAATTCTCTGAACTGATCTAAATGTTGTCTTTCTGCCATTCTCTGAATCAAAAATAAAAACTTATCAACATACTAACCTACATGTTCCTGTATTAAGTATCACAGTTCCATTCCTTCCCACTTAACACCTTAAGTTTGAAGTATAATACTTGCTGCTATTGAAAAAAATGACAAGCATGCCGTGGTTTATACTGAAGTATAAAATGAGTAGTGAAATTGATACCATGGCCTTGTTCTGGACAAGTAAAGACATTTTTCGTGGTCTACTTGAGAGGTGTGGAAACTATGAAAGGAAAGAGATTTCATTCAAGTATCAGAAAAAAAAACATGAATAATGATAGTTAGGTGAGGTGTATACAAGCATTCAGAGAATAAAATATAGAACAATCTAAACAATGAAATAATTTTATTTGGATTATAAATGGAGAATACATATATAAAATGATCATACTTTCAGATTACTAATGTTTTGAACTATCATCTCACAAATTTTAGATTTTATCTTTTTAAGTGAGTGACATGATAAAAGGTATTAGATGGATTTATCTGAATATAGCATATTTATTGTGCAATTTCCTCTATATTAATTAAAAACTCACTTGTTTGAATACAATACTAATATATTTAATAATAACAAATATCTGTACACATTGCTTTTAGTTAATTATAGAACTTGATATATATTAGCAAAACTCAATATCCAAAGCAACTTTTGGAGACTTTCAACTCTGATTCAGAATATGACTATCCCTGAAAAAAAAAAAAGACTATAAATATAAAGCAGCTGTAAAGGAAGGACTTAGGCATGGACTCTCCCACAGAGTTAAACCCCCAGTCCTATTATTGTTATGTTTGATGAAGTATCCATTGAATGTGTTCATGCTCATTGGAATCATATAAACATTGAAAGAAATTATGATTATATACTAAAGAGAAAAATTGCTGAAGTGGTATCTGTATGTTGAGGAATTTGTCATGGGGTAAATCAATACTCACAAATTACACAAGCTTCGGTAGGTAAGTAGATTTATTGGTGTGAAATTTTGCAAGTTCTATTTTCATTGATTCTTTTTCTTCTTTTCAGTGAAATGAAAAGAAATTATGAAACAAAGGAAGCATGGGGAAATAATTGTCAGATTCCTGAGGAGAGAAAACAATGTGTAACATCATCATTTAGCAGAGTGGAAATATGGACTAGTCAATATGGAAGTAAGCTTTGCAATCAGAGAGATACTAAGGCTAATAGTAGTGACTATTATGATATCTTAGTGAATAATTTATGTTAAAGAGAAATAATTTCAATTGAGATACTCTCAAAATGAGATGGCTTAAAGCTACATTTATTTCTCTTTCAAGAAACAGATCCGAAGTTGTTGATTCAGGTTGGATAGTTTTGCAGTGTTACTGAAGATCATTAAATTACCTGGTTTGTAATATCTTGTATTTACTCTAGGAGCTGACTTGATCCCCATGTTGAAATATGACTCATAAACATGAATAATAAAAAAAAATCTTTTGCTTAAATTTCTTTGTAATTAGAAAAACAAAAGATGCAAATATTTCTTTGCTAGCATCTAATTATTGAAAGTTAGTAATGTGAGCTGGGCTTGGTGGCACAGGCCTGCAACCCCAGTGGGTGGGGAGGTTGAGGCAGGAGGATCGTGAGGTCAAAGCCAGCCTCAGCAAAAGCGAGGCACTAAGCAATGCAAGTGAGACCCTGTCTCTAAATAAAATACAAAACAGGGATGGGGATGTGGCTCAGTGGTTGAGTGCCGCTGAGTTCAATTCCTGATACCAACAACAACAACAAATTAGTAATGTGAATACAGCCTGAAACAGGGGTATAGGATATTGGAAAATATATCTAAATGGACCCCTGTCTATTATACAAGACAGAAACAATAAACTTGAATTAACATTTAATGTCCACCATATTTTGAAAACACTCAAAAATGTTTTTTTCCACTAATATTTATGTATAAAGTAAGTAAATGTTTGGATATAAACAAAGTTTTATTTACCAAGAGAGTCCAAGGAAAGGAGAGATGCCCCAGGAAATTGAGGATGTATGCAAACACATGATTATAATATGAACAAAAAAAATCCAAGTTTTGTGAGACATGAATTAAAGTTGTGGGGTGATAGCTGCTACTGAGAATTACTGAAATAAATGAAAAATATAGCTTTGAAGGAAGTATATATATTCTGTCACCATAATATGTCACCCGGGATGATGAATTTATTAATAGAAACTATTTATTTTGGCTCACATTTTTAGGCTTCCAGTCTATGAATGGTTGTCCATATTACTTTGGGCTTGTGTCATCACAGCAAATCATCATAAAGCATGTGATAGAGCTAACTTCTTTCCTCATCATCAGCCAGGAAGCAAGGGAGACAAAGAAGAAATCAGAGCTCCTCTATACACTTTGAGGGCATGCCCCCCATGACTGAAAGATTTCCCAACAAGCTCTGCCTCTTAAAGTATCCACCAACTTCTAACAGTACCACCACGGGGCCAAGCTTTGAACACATAGGCCTTTGGGTTCATTCAAACTCTGAACTACATCAAAGTACATGGGACATTAAAAAGCTGAAATATTTCAAGTTAAATTTTTTAGGGTGTGTAAATAATAATGAAATTGAAGAAAAACACAGAACTGCATTTTCAATTCATATTTTTAAGGACTGAGAGGTCAGATTCACAGAGGTACACTGGGGCAATTGTCATCTGTGTGTCTTAAGAGTCAACCATTCACCTCTCCTCTTTTAGCCACATCTTGGTACAGCTTTTCTGATTAACCTTTCTTTGCTGATAAACCCTTCTCAATTATCTCTATATAAATGGTTTACACAACAGCAAATAAGTCTGTACATTACTAAACCATAAAGAAATTGAGTGCTACTAAATAGGTTCGGACAGTAAATAAGACAACATATATATATATATATTGGTTTTAAAATAATAATTCACATTCTATGCCTGCCAATACATGAGTAATCTATAAAATAACACATTTTAGTGTTTTCTGCAGAAAGATATTTAATGCTTAACGACAAAAAATATGCTTTTATTTAGTGATCCGGTCAGAAAGTTATATGTGTGTTTTAATCTTTATTTGGCATGAAAAACCTTGCCATTTTCATTCAGACTTTGTAGTTTTTGATTCTTCCACCTCTTGAATTCTTTTTCTACTTGTTATTCACATCTTCCACATATTTGTACATCATATTCATATTCCCATAGCTAGCTATAAACATTACACTAATTCAATTTCCTCCCATAAATCAGAATCCCCTTCTCATTATTCAGTGTTTTTTTTTTTTCCTGGAGTATTTTCGAGTATTACTACATATGCCTGGTATTAAAGTGCCCCAGATTAACACAATAATATAGCTGCAGTATCTCCAGTGATATCAATTCCAATTCTAAGTATAGCATGTCTCCTCATTTTGTGTTAATTTGCATATTTGCACATTAATTTCTTTTTCTGGATGTCTTGTGTCAACTTTATTTGTGAAATGTTTATAATTAAACTAGGTCCATTATATATCATAATTTTAACTAAGTGTAGCCACTATGATATTCTCTAAAATATAAGGTTGAATTACATATATAATTTGATAGTTTGTTTCTTCTAGAAGTTCTGTACCTTGTCAGATAATCACCATATAATTCCACTGTCCATTCCCTTATTTAAGTGATTTGTAAAGGTATGAAATAGAGGAAGACTAAGAGTTAAAGGTATATTAATTATCTATAGTTAATCTCTCTGGAAGAGATATTTTTTTATTATTCTGACAATGATGTTCTAATAAATTTTCAGTACAAGAAGAAAAATTTATATTCTCAGGCAGTAAATTATGTAGAAGTAAAATTTATTGAAATATTTTTTCTAATATTATAGGAATTTACGTAGTGATTTTCAGCTAGGTTCTAATTACTCTAGCTCTATATTTTATATATGAGATGTCTGCTAAAAGCTCCTGTGAGAGACAATGCAGGAAGTTTCAGGAGTGAAACAATATTATGAAAGGTATAACCTAATCAGTGAATTGACCCATTGATGTGTTAGCAGGACAGAAAACTCTATGCAGGTAAGTTGTGGCTGGAAGAAAGAGGACAATGAGAGAATGAATTTGGGGTTTATATTTTCCCTGATAAGTAGAGTTTTTGCTATTTCCTACTTGCCGTGTCCTGAGCTGCTTTCCTCCAAATCCTTCTGCTATTATCTCAATGTGGGCCCAGAGCTGTGGAGTCAGCCATCTATCAACAGAGATCTCTGAAAAAGTGAGTTAAAATAAACTTCTCCTCTACATTATTCTTCAAGGTCTTTTGATCACAGTTACAAAAAAAAAAAAGCTGATTAAAACATCTAGAAAGATGTATTTCCTTGAAATGTTCTAAATTATATTTCTTTCAGCATTTCATTTGTTAGTCTGACAAGCCTGGTTTAGAAATCATAGAATCATGAGTGTCCCAAGAAAATACAAAAATCATGAAAGTTAGAAAAAATATTGTGTAACTCCCTGTTGGTACTGTGATATTATGTCCTCAAATCCCCAAATACTATCAATGTTCTAATACCAATGTGTTATATGAAACATACATTTTATTTGCATTTCCATGTGGAATCTTGAAACAAATTGTAAGTCTCCATATAGAATTTTTCCTAACAAATTTAACATATTTTGAGGTGTTAGAATGGCTGTGAGTACATTATAAAAATGAAGATACTAGAAATGTGTAAGTTGGAAATACTAAATAGAATATATGAATTCAGAGAGGCTTAAAATAATATGTTTTGTGTACATTAATTTTGACTAGATGGAACGTTTGAGGGAATAAAATTGCTTCCATAGAAAGATAGATGATTGTATACTATTGGGATCTTACATCATATCCATATCTATCACTGACATTGATTTTGTTCTGGTACTGATTTCTCTAATATGTGATTGAGGAGAAGATGATCCTGTATCAAGCTCCAGAGATTATTTTTGATTACTCATAGTCAATGTCAGGCATATCAATATATGCACTAAAGTAGAACAAAATCCAAAATCCAATTCTGATAAAAGTATTTAACCAACTAGAAAAAAGGAAAAGTTCATCAGCCTTAAATAAGCATCTATATCAATTACATAGTTAGCCTCATATTTAATAGCAAATGACTAAATGTATTGCTTTCCCCTTAGGATCAGGAAAAGCACAAGAATTTCATTATGAGGAATTCTATTTTATATTGTGCTGAAGATTGTAATAACTATAATAACAATAATAAAATATAGAATAAACTATTCAGAGTAGAAACAAAGAGGTAAAATTATTTTAATTTGCAGGTAACAGAATTGTCTACATAGAAAGTGTTATAGACATGAAACAATTCACTATATATAAAGAAAATAAAAGGAGGTACAGAGACAAGATACAGAGGCAGGAAAGATGGCAGAATGGCAGAGAGGCCAAACTGCCAATCATTATTTATATCAATAGGTTACTTTAGGTTGTAACTACGTTATTGTTTGGTGTATCAGTAAGGTTGCTTATTCTGGAGTTACATTCTGCAGTTACAATATGCAATGTCAGGAGCTTTGTGCAGCTCTCAAGAAAGTCTATTGTCTGAAGTTACTGTTAGGCAGGCGGATCCAGGAGCACCAGAGCTTGGTGAAACATTGTAGTTATCAAGCAAGCAAGTTCCATTATTCCCAGGAATTATATGCCTGAGATCAAGGTTGAGACTGATAAGACTCTAGCACAGAACCTTCTCATGCAAGCATTGCCATAGCAGCTAGACATTGCACATGTATTTAGCTATTTTACTAGTTATTAGGAGAAACCACAGGGCATTCTAAGGGTGGGACAGAGTTTCCGTTACCCTCCAGGAGTTTGCTCACCAGAGGAACACTTCTCTATATATTTCCACAGTCAAAATTTCTACAACTATAACTACTTATTAGATGAATTTAGGAAAGTTGAAGGATGTAACATTCATATAAAATTCATGCTAGAAATAAAATAAAAATAAATAATATTAAAATAAATAAGTGAAATTATTCAAATAAATAATAATATATAATGTTAATATGTTAATAATATTTTAAATGTTATTAAAATGAATAAAATTAAAATTAAAATAGCATTTATAATAGCTCAACTATTTGAAAAATGATGCAGAAAGATTTGTTACACAAACATACTTAAAGCCAAAACACTGCCATTAGCAATTAAAGAAGGCTTAAACAAAAGTAGAGAAAGAATTTTGATCATGTCTCCAGTGACTTACTATTGTGAAAACATCAAATCTCTCTAAAAATATGATAAATTAAATGATTACTGAAACCTCAATAACGTGTTTGTAGAAGTTTACATGCTATTTCTTAATTTATTCAGAATTCCAAAGGACCTAGAATCTCAAAAATAATTTTCAAAACACAAGGACAGGAGCTGGGGTTGTGACTCAGTGGTGGAGTGCTCACCTAATACATGTGAGGCATTGGGTTCTATCCTCAGCACCACATAGAAATAAATAAAGGTTTTGTGTTCATATACAATACACACACACACACACACACACACCACAAGGACAAATTGAGATGATCATCCAGATTTCTAAAGTTATTAATTCTATAGAATTGTTACAGTATGACTTTTAGAAAGTTAAAAATTGATGAATATATAGACCACATATTTTCTGTATTAGATTTGTTGAGAAATATCACATACCACAAAATTTACTTAGTTAAAATGTAAAATTAAATGATTTTTATTATATTCAGAGTGGTGCGGCTATAATCTCAATCAAATGTAGAATATCTTACCATCTCAAAAATAAGACCCTTACCCTTTAAGATTACACCGCAGTCTTCCAATCATCTGTATACCTATGTAAATACCTACTTTTGCTATTTTATGTAAACAAAATTATATTATGTGTGATCCTGTATGAGTGGATTCTTTTACTTGATACGATATTTTCCAGGCACATACACATCAAGAGCATTTTTCAATAGTTCCATTGTTGTGGCCAACTAATGTTACACAATAGGAGTATGCTGGATTGTGTGTACCTGTTGTTTACATCTTTTCAGTATTTTGAATATTGCTTCTATGAACACTAGTATATATGTTTTGTGTACATCTATTTTTATTTCTCTTCCATATATGCCTGAGAGTGGCATTGTTGGATCAAATAATAACACTATCTTTATTTTTTTTTCCAAAGTAGCTACATCATTTTACTTTCCCACCAACAATCTAAAAGGGTTTTAATTTCTGAATATAAACAATTAGTATGGTTTGGATTTGAAATGTCTCCAAAAAGTTCATATGTTGTAGGCTTGGTTCCCAGATGGAGTTGGGACCCAGTTGGAAAATATCAGATCACTAGGGATGTGCAATTGAAAGACACATTGTGACTTAAGCCTCTTTGTTTCTCTCTCTTTTTGATTTCCAGCTTTTGTTTCCATGAGGTGAGTATCTGTGCTCCTCAACATCACCCACCATTATTCTGCTTCATCCTTGGTCCCAAATCAGCAAAACAAACTGAACATGAACTGAAAATTCTGAAACCAGAAGCCCAATTAAACACTTCCTCCATATAAGTTATTATATTTCAAGTGTTTTGTCACAGCAGTGGGAAGATGGTGAACACAACTATCCTACCCACATTTCTAAAGTGTCTATTCCTATTTTATTATACTCACCAAACAGGGGTGTGAAGTAGAATCCCATTGTGGTTTTCATTTGAATTTCCCTGATGTCTATGTTGTTGATTTTATATATATATTTGATACATGTGAGGCATTGGGTTCTATCCTCAGCACCACATAGAAATAATAAAGGTTTTGTGTTCATATACAATACACACACACACACACACACACACCACAAGGAAAAATTGAGATGATCATCCAGATTTCTAAAGTTATTAATTTCTAAAGTTATTTCTAAAGTTATTTCTAAAGTTATATTTTATATATATATATATATATATATATATATATATATATATATATAAAATATATCCATATTTTAAATAAATTTTATATATAGTTTTTGGAGAAGTGTTTATTAATAACTTCATCATACCTCTAATTAGGTAATTTGTATTTTTATTTTGGATTTGTAGAGTTCTTTGTATATCTCATCACTTATTTAAATGGAAACTACTTTTTCCATTCTTTTAGTTATTTTCAATTTCTTGATAATGTCCTTTGATGCATAAACTGTTAGTTTTGATGAGTTGTAATTCATCCATTTTTTATTTCTTTATTATGTTGTGGTATCTAAAAATCTATACCCAAATCTGGGGTAACAAATTTGTCTCCCTAACTTTTCTTCTAAGAACTTTATAGCATTAGCCTTTACATTTAAGTCTTTGATCCATTTTGAAATAGCTTCTTTTACCTCTTCAGTTATGTTGGTTGTTGCTTTCTCAAGGTGATTTTGTTCATGTAGTAAATTTTCTAATCTGTACTTGTAAAAACTAGATAATATTAATTGTTGTTTGTTCTCTCTGTATGCTCTTTTCCCTTATCTGTGGTTAACAGATATTTTGACACGAATTTCTATTTTTTTTTTCAACCAAGAGATTTTATTGAGGGGCTGCCCAAAGGGTAAGAAAAGGAGAGGCAGAGAGCAGAGAGGAAGAGAGCAGAGAGAGGAGAGAAAGAAAAGGAAGTTGACAGGAATTTCTTTTAAGGCCTAGAGATAAAACTAAATAAATAAAAATTTAAAATTTAAAAAAGTCCAAACCACTTTGAATTGAGTTAATTGATTGAATTAATTAATTTAACCCCAACTGGAGTATTTGTTTTATTGTTGACTAAGAATCTTATTTTTAAGATAAATAGTAGAAACCATTAAAATGTTCACAAGCAGATCAATATTTAAATCAAAAAAATGGAATACCACTGATGGGGAAAAAAGGAAATATGACAAAGGTGTACAAAGCAACATGACTGATTTTTAAATTAACTTTGTAAGTTTCAGAAGCCAAAATATTTATAAATTATAATATTCTATTTTTATAAAACTTGAGAAAATGAAAACTACTTTATTCTGGAAAGAAGAAGAAGGAGGACTAATGTTTTTCAAAACTGTTGAGAGACTAAAGAAATGCTTATAATCTTAATTATACTGACAATTTTATAGGTGTATACATGTCAAAATATCAAATTGCACATTGTATGTGTATGTATACATATATAGATATATACACACATAAAAACACACATAATTCTGTGTACAAACTACTTACTTGCATATATGTGTGTGTCTACATATGTACATATATTTTCTTTTATATAAAATATACTTTTGTAAAACTGCCAAATGCTATCTGTTCCACATCTATCACCATCTTAGTTATTATTTCTTTAGTTAAGGACTGTCTAAAGATTGAAAAATTTTAAGGGATTTATTTTTCAAATCTGTTTATTTATTTTATTAATTTTTAAATTTTAATTAGGTATTTATGACAGCAGAATGCATTTTGATTCATTGTGCAAAATTGCAGCACAACTTTTTATTTCACTGGTTGTACACAATGTAGCATCACACCATATGTTGAGTTGCACATGTACCTAATGTAATGATGTCCATCTCATCCCACCATCTTTCCTGCCCACATGCACCCTCCCCAGCCCTACCTCTGCTTTGCCCAATCAAAGTTCCTCAATTTTTTTTTTCATCCTCCAAACACCCATATGGATAAGCATTCACTTAGCAGAGAAAACATTTGGCCTTTTTTTTTTTTTTTTTTTTGGCGGGGGGGGGGATTGACTTAGTTCACTTAGCATGATATTCTCCAACTCTATCCAGTAACCTGCAAATGCCATAATTTTATTCCCTTTTACTGCTGAGTAATATTCCATTATGTATAAATACCACAATTTCTTTATCCAATCATCTATTGAAGGGCATCAAGTTTGCTTCTACAGCTTAGCTATTGTGAATTGAGTTGCTATGAACATTAATGTGGCTGTGCTACTATAGTATGCTGATTTTAAGTATTTGCGTATAAAATGAAGAGTGGGAGAGCTGGGTCAAATGGTGGTTCCATTCCAAGTTTTCTAAGTAATCTCTATACTACTTTCCAGATTGGTTGGACCAATTTGCAGTCTCACCAGCAAGATATGAGTGTGCCTTTCCCATCACATCTTTGCCAACACCTATTGTTGTCTGTATTCTTCATAGCCACCATTCTCAGTAGCGTGAGATGAAATTTTAGGGTAGTTTTGATTTGCATTTCTCTAATTACTAGTGATGTTGAATATTTTATTCATATGTTTGTTTATTAAATGCATATCTTCTTCAGGAAAGTGTTTGTTCACCTCCTTAGCCCATTTATTGATGTTTTGTTTTGTTTTTGGTGTTAAGTTTTTTGAGTTCTTTATATATCCTAGAGATTAGTGCTTTATCTGATATGTGTGTGTGGCAAAAATTTGCTCTCAAGTTGTAGGCTCTCTGTTCACCTCATTGATTGTTTATTTGGCTGAGAAGAACCTTTTTAATTTTAGTCCCTCCCATTTATTAATTCTTGATTTTATTTCTCACACTTTAGGAGGCTAGTTAAGGAAGTTGAGGCCTAATCCAATGTGAATAAGATGTGGGCCTACTTTTCCTTCAATTAGGTGCAGGGTCTCTGGACTAATTCCTATGTCCTTGATCTACTTTGAGTTGAGTTTTATACATGGTGATGTATATGGGTTTATTTTCATTTTGCTGCACATGGATTTCCAGCTTTCCCAGCACCATTGTCAAAGAGGCCATTTGTTCCTCCAATGTATGTTTTTTATGCCTTTGTCTAGTTTGAGATAACTATATTTACTTAGGTTTGTCTCTGTGTCTTCTGTTATGTACAATTGGTCTGCATGTCTATTTTGGTGCCAATAACATCCTGTTTTTGTTACTATGGCTTTGTACAAGAGTTTAAGGTCTGATATTGAGATGCCTCCTGCTTCACTCTTCTTTCAAATAATTGCTTTGGCTATTCTTTTTTTTTTAGAGAGAAAGAGAGAGAATTTTTTAATATTTATTTTTTTTTTAATTTTTGGCAGACACAACATCTTTGTTTTTGTATGTGATGCTGAGGATCGAACCTGGGCCGCACACATGCCAGGCGAGTGCACTACCTCTTGAGCCACATCCCCAGCCCTGCTTTGGCTATTCTGAGTTCCTTAGTTTTTGAAATGGATCTCATGATTGCATTTTCTATTTGTATAAGAAATGATGATGGGATTTTAATTGGAATCACATTGAATCTGTAAAGCACTTTGGGTATTATGGCCATTTTGACAATATTAATTCTGCCTATCTAAGAGCATGGGAGATCTTTCCATCTTTAAAGGTCTTCTTCAATTTCTTTTTTTAGTGCTGTGTAGTTTTCATTGTAGAGGCCTTTCACCTCTTTTCTTATGTTGATTCCCATGCATTTTTGAGGCTATTTATGGATATTAATTTTATATCCTGCAACTTTGTTGAATTCATTTATTAATTCTAGAAGTTATCTGGAGGGTTTTTTGGTACCCTCTAAGTATAGAATCATATTGTCCATAAATAATTATAGTTTGAGTTATTTTACTTTTTGTATTCCTTTAATTTCTTTCATTTGTCTGATTGTTTTGGCTAGAGTTTCAAGGTATGTTGAATAGAAGTGGTGAAAAAAGGGCACTCGTGTCTTGTTCCAATTTTTAGAGAAAATGCTTCCAATTTTTCTCCATTTAGAATAATGTTGGCCTTGGATTTAGCAATGATAGCTTTCACAATGTTGAGGTATGTTCCTACTATCCCTAGTTTTTTAGTGTTTTGAACCTGAAAGGGTGCTATGTTTTGTCAAATGCTTTCTCTGCATCAATGGATATAATTATATGATTCTTATCTTTAAGTCTATTTGTGTGATGAATTATTTTTATTGATTTCTGTATGCTGAACTGACATTGACTTCCTGGAATGAACCCCACCTGATCATTGTGCACTATTTTTTTTTCTAAATATGTTTTTGTATGTGATTTACCAGAATTTTATTGAGAATTTTTTCATCAATGTTCATCAGGGATATTGTCAGAAATTTTCTTCCCTTGTGTCTTTGTCTGGTTTTGGTATCAGGGAGATATGAGCTTTGTAGAATGAGTTTGGAAGGGTTCTTTTATTTTCTATTTTATGGAATAATTTGAGGAGTATTGGTATTAAATCTTCTTTGTAGGTCTTGTAGAACTCACCTGTGAATCCTTCAGTTCCCAGGCTATTTTTGGTTGGTAGGCTTTTGAAAGCATCTTCTATTTCCTTGCTTGAAATTGAGCTATTTAAATTGCTATCTTGACTCAGTTTGGGTTGATCATACGTCTCTATAAATTTGTTGGTGTCTTTGAGATTTTCTATTTTACTGGAGTATAAATTTTAAAAAGAGTTTCTAATTATCTTCTGTATTTCAATAGTGTCTGTCATGATACTTTCTTTTTCATCACAAATTTCAGTAACTTGAGTTTTATTCCCCCTTCTTTTTCATACAGTGGCTAAGGGTTTGTCTATTTTATTTATTTTTCAAAGAACCAGATTTTTGTTTTGTCATTTTTTGAATTGTTCCTGTAGTTCATTTTTTTTTTTAATTTTCTGCCCTTATTTTAATTATTTACTGTCTTCTGTTACTTTTGGTGTTGGTTTGTTCTTCTTTTTTTAGGGCTTTGAGATGTAATATCAGGTCATTTATTTGTTGACTTTTTCTTATTTTAATGGATGAACTTTATGCAATGAACTTTTCTCTTAGCACTGCCTTCATAGTGTCCCAGAGATTTTCATAAGTTGTATCAGAGTTCTCATTTACTTCTGAAAATTGTTTAATCTCCTCTCTGGTGTCTTATATTATTCATGCATCATCATTCAATAGCATATTATTTAGATTTAGTCTCCTGGTGTTGGAGTAGCTTCTCTTTTGAATTTTATCATTGCTTTCTAATTCATTCCATTCATGTCTGATAGAATGCCAGGCAGTCAGTGTCTCTCTCTCTCTCTCTCTCTCTCTCTCTCTCTCTCTCTCTCTCTCTCTCTCTTTCTTCTTCTTCTTCTTCTTCTTCTTCTTCTTCTTCTTTTTCTTCTTCTTCTTCTTCTTCTTGTATTTGATAAGAGTTGGTTTGTGGCATAACATATGGTCTATCTTGAAGAACGATCCATGTGCTGCTGAGAAGGAAGTATATTCCCTCATTGATGGATGGAATATTGTATATATGTCTATTAAGTCCAAATTATTGATTATATTATTGAGTTCTATAGTTTATTTGTTTAGTATTTTTGGAAAAGAAAAGCTATTCAGTGGTAAGAGAGGTTAATTAAAATCACCCAGTATTTATTTTGTTCTGGTCTATTTGGTTCTTGTATTTGAGAAGTGTTTGTTTGACTTACATAGATGCACCATTTTGGGGGGCATAGATATTTAATTGGTTCGTCTTGTTGGTGTATGAATCCCATATGTCTTTATCTATTTTCACTAGTTTTGGTTTGAAGTCCACTTTATCTGATATGAGGATGGAAACCCCTGCTTGTTTTCATAGTCCATGTGAGTGGTAAGTTTTTTCCCATCCTTTCACCTTCAGTCTGTGGATGTCTTTTCCTGTGAGTTGAGTCTCTTGAAGGCAACATATTGTGGGCTCTTTTTTTAAACCTAATCTGTCAGTCTTTGTCTTTTAATTCATGAGTTTAGGCCATTCACATTCAGGGTTATTATTGAAATATGATTTGTATTCCCAGATATTTTGGTTTATTTTTGTTTTTTAACTTGACATAGTTTCTCCTTTGATTGGTCTTTCCTTTAGTGTAGTTCCTCTCTTTGCAGATTTTCATTGTTGTTTTTCATTTTCTCTTCCTGGAATATTTTGCTGAGGATGCTCTGTAGTGTGAGCTTTCTCACTATAAATTCTTTTAAACTTTTGTTTATCATGAAATGTTTTTATTTCATCATCAAATCTGAAGCTTAATTATGCTGGATATAAAATTCTTGGTTGGCATTTATTTTCTTTCAGAGATTGGTATATGTTGTTCCAGGATGTCCTGGCTTTGAGGGTCTGAGTTGAAAAATCTGCTGAGATATAAATTGGTCTCCCCCTCTATGTGATCTTATTCCTCTCTCTTGTGGTCTTTAAGATTCTATCCTTATTCTGTATGCTAGGCATTTTCATTATAATGTGCTTTGGTGTTGATCTGTTCTAATTTTGTACATTTGGTGACCTATAAACCTCTCATATTTTATTTTACAATTCATTCTTCATGTTCAGGATATTTTCTGATATTATCTCATTGAATAGTATGTGCATGCCTTTGGTTTGAATCTCTGTGCCTTCCTTTAGCCAAGTAACTTTTAGATTTGCTCTTTTGATGCTATCCATAATTCTTGGATGTTCTTTTCATGGTTTCTTACCATCTTCACTGTTTGCTCAACTTTACTTTTCAGATTGTAAACTTTGTAAACTTTGTCTTCATTACCAGACATTCTGTCTCCCAAGTGATTTAGTCTGTTGGAGATGATTTCTATTGAGGTGTTTTTGTTGTTGTTGTTGTTGTTGTTATTGTTTTGGTTTGGTTTAGTTTGGTTCAGTTTTTGTTTCCTTCATTTCAAGGATTTCTGATTTTTTTTTTCTTTTCAAAATCTCTCTTTCTTGAAGTAATCTTTTGCTACCCATATTTGCTCTGTTATTTCTTTCTTGGAGTGATCAATTTTTGCCTATGTTTGCCCATTTAGATCATTCTTTAATTCAGATAATTTTAATTATGTATATTCTGAACTCCTTCTCTGACATTTCATCAACTGTTATGTCCATAGACTCTGTTATTGTAGTATCTTGGTTTGTTTAGGGCCCTTTCTTCCCTTGTTTTTCATGTTGTCTATGTGTCTTCCTTTTTTTGCAGTTCAAATCTGAAGTGTTAGTTTCTACCCTAAAATCTTGTATTATCCATACATATTATCTGTACCTCATCTTGGTTTTTGGCTTCCAGACCCTGCTGGTGTCCCATGATGAATGCTACTGCTACTAAAGTTTCTGGCAGCAATAGTGGAGGTAACTCGAGAGAGTAGTGGGGGTGTCCCAAGATGGATGCAATCTCTTTCAGAGATTGGACTGAAAGGTTGGGTCTTATAGTTGCTTTGGAATGCCTGTTCTGAGATGCAGCTGCATCTAAGCCCTATCTGTTGTCTCAAGGTTGAGGCTACTGCATGAGGAGGGCTATGGCAATGGCTGCAGTATCCCAGGATGGGAGCTGGTTAGGCCTGGGTTCCCAGGTGGGCCAGGGAGGGGTGGAACTGGGTCTACCTTGGGCCTGAGCTTCCATGCAGGTTGGTAGAGGCAACTCTAGGACTGGGCCCTGATTCAGAGTAGGTCAGCAGGTCACGGGTATGATCTTGGACCAGGATCTGGGCTCCAGCATGGGTCTGCCAATCAGTGCGGTGGTCCTGGGCCTAACCTGGCCTGGGCTCCTGAATGGGTGACCTGAGAAGTCCTGGGCCAAGGCCTGAGCCCCAGTGTCTAAAGGATTCCTTTTAAATGAGAACTTTTATATCTAGTTCATAATAACAGAACTGTAATTTTTAACACAATAGAAATAAGTAGCTGAATCCAAAAGGAGAGCAGGACATATTTTTCTTCAGTTTAATAACAGACGATGTATACTAATGATGTCATGAATACAGCTACACTTTTATACTGAGCTTTTATAGAGATAGTAGAAAATAAAGGAGTCAGTTAAAACATTAAATTGATTCTGGTTTCAAATTTTTATACAATGCTTTATGTAAGACTTAGAGCCCACAACCTGTGTTCTGTTCAATCATTCATGAATCGTACTATCCTTAAGAAGAAATAAAATTTAGAGTTTGCACACATTATATTTCTCCAGGAATTTTTTATATGTCTGAACAAGATCTGAAGAAAAATGAATCAATGTATATTAAGATCAATTTTTAATTAATTTATACAATATAGACTTTCTTTACTGAAAAATATGTGGTGTTTATCAATTTTTTATTTTCTAAATTGTAGGAACAATTTGATACCATTCATTTAAGAAAATGAAACATTAAAGATCAAAGAGATATATAATTATGTGATTACATTATTTATATGTGTCTATATATTTATATGTGTCTATAAATAAATACACGCATTAGTGGACATATGCACCATATATTATATATTTATATATATATATATATATATATATATATATATATATATATATAATAGCTATGTAATAAGTCTGTAGACTTAGATATACATACATACATGCACAGATATATGGATATACACATGTCATGGATAAATAATGCATAATTTATTTCTGTAATTCTACTTGTTAGAAGAGAAATAACTACATTGCCATGGAAACAAATAGCTATGTAGTAAAAGGGGAGAAATATAAATATCATATTGTAAGCACCAACTGAACTACATTATGCCATGTGATTAAAATGTAATTCCATATATTATAGATTAATAATTCATTCAATTATCCTTAAACTAGCTACTTTAGTTACAGTTACTACTAGAAAAAACAATTGATACAAAGGCTTAAAGCTGCATGAAAGTTCTTGTTAAGTTCTGAATTCTGTAATATATAAAATAGCTGTTTTCACTGTTTCATTTTATAAAATTGTTACTTCTTTGTTATCCATATGTAAATCATCATCATATTTTATGTATATCTTTCACTTTTGTTTTGTTTATAGAAATGTTTGTGGTGGGAAAAGTATTTTTACTTTAGATTAGATTGTGATGAACATTGTTCTGTTTATTGGATAATACCAAATCGTCTACTGTTTGTTTTACATTTTTTAGAATAATTTTTATTTCAATTCTGAGCTATATTGAATTAACTCCAAATCTGTATAGCATATCTGGATGTGAAATGAAAAAAATTCAGCCCAATTCTTTGATCTAGGCCTATAGAGTTGGATGAGAAAAAGCTACCAATCACAAATATGACCTAATTTTCTGTAGTTGGAAACCTGTTAGCCCTTTCTCACAGACTTTTCATAGCTTCCATTTAAACTAGTTAAATAGGAGCCAGTTCTATTTAGATTCATCTGAACATGTGAAATGACCAAAGTAGAGAATTTTTGCTGAAATTGAACACAAAATTAAGATAAAAAAATAAAATAACATTTGGTAAATCATAAAACTGTGCAAATACAGATTAGCCAAGGCAAAAGATCTAAAGAGGCAAATACAGAAGGAAAACAAAAGAAAAGAAACATTGTTTTGGAACAATCAAAATTTTGTTCAAATTTAGTTATAGGTATATTTTTCTAAAAACCTAGCATTATATTAAATTAATATACTAAACTTCACACTATAGTATTTAATCATTACCACCTGTGCTCTTTATTTGAATTAATGAATATTAGAATAATTTATTCCATTGCTCAAGTGATTTAAACTTTCAGACCTTTCTAACTTGCTCACATAGTACTATTAATAACTTCTAGAGTAAGTATTAATCAAATAGTCATTTAATCTTTAACTTATTGACATGACACTTATTAACATTATTGGCTATAAAGTTCTTTCACTTCTTAACTTGCAAGTTTACCAGATCCATACTCTTACAAATGGTTTGTAAACTTTTTTCCTGTAACGAAATACATTTTTTCCATCCAAGTTGTAAGAAATTTTAGTTTATGTTCATTTTCTGTTAAACAGGGAACTAGAGAAGATCTACATACCTCGAAAAAGAAGTATCTGTATGCTTAAGTAAAACATAAGACACAATAGATTTTATAGAGGAGAGAACTGGGTTTTGTTACAGAATAAATTTAGAGAAATCTGAGCATCATGATTATGAAATATTAAAGGAAAAGTGAATGTTCTCAGAAAATTATGAAGAGACAGAACATGAAAGAAGAAAGAAAGAATAGTAGATGGGTAGGCAAGCTAACATTGTATAACATTTTTGTGTGCTTTTTGTGACTAGTTAGCTTCATTCGATAATTTTCCATCAGTTGGTTAATTGACTTTGGAAAAAAATATATATTGCATTAAGGATATAAAAGTCCTTATCTCAAAAAGATAGCCTGACGAAATGGTGAGAATAGGGTTCCTGAAGATAGGAAAATTGGTATCATTTTTGTGCTTTATTCTAATTGATTTACCTAGTTAGAATAAGATATATTCCATGCTTGTACAATTATGTCAAAATGGATTCTGTCACATAAAACTACAAAGAAACAATTAAAAAAAAAAACCAACAGACATATATTTTTCCCAAAGATAGGCAAGCCCAGTAAAGTCCCTTTCACAGTGAATACTATCAAAATGCAGCAGTAACAATGTTATACAAATCTTCTTAGTTCAAAAAGGATGTGATTAATATGAGCAAATCTACAATGAATTTTGTTTAAATGTGCTGTGTCATCAGTGTGGCCTTTCTTTTTCAATTAAAAGAATTCCCCAGATTAAATCATGGTAGTATCTTAATAAAATATGCATATTTTATAATTGGAAAGAGCAGCATACTTATTTAAATGGCATTTGTGAATTGTTATTGTAGAAACTGGACTAAACATACATCTTAAATATTTTACACTGCAGTAGATACTAGTTGCAGAGTGTCTTTATCTAAACAATAAAGAGCATGGAAAATTAGATCAAATTATTTTCCAATGACATTTTTTATAGATATGTATTATGTGACATTGTATGTAAGAATAGTTTCTCTTGAGCTATTTTTAGCTATTATAAAATATTATTTTCATCTAAGAAAGTTTCACATCTAGGTTAATATGACAGAAAGTGAAAAAGTATAAATTTTTGAGTGGTTCTATAAAGAATTTAATGATTAACTAATAACCAGTAATTGAGTAATTGGATCAGTAATTGCTCATGTCTGTATGTCCAAACTTCAAAATTCTTAAATTAAGTAATAAGAAGAATATTCTATTAGTTTGTCTAAATCATCCTCTTAAATCTTATTTTCATAAAATTATACATGCTAATTTAATTGATTATTGATTATGAGTGTAGGGAACCAAAACATTGATTTAGATAAATTTTGTCTTATAACCTTTGTATTCTTCAAAATAGTAGATTACCTAAAGCTGGAATATGCTTAATGTATTTATTATGAATTAATGAAAAAATATTTTTATTAACATTTTAAAATAGCAGAAGATAATTAACCCATATTCTTATGTATTAATGTTTAAAGAATATTTCCTAAAATCAAAACATAATATAAAAAAGAATACTTTGCTTTTACCTTTGGAATTGATAAATTATCTAAAAATTTTGAAAATACATAGACAACTTTTGTGAACAATTATATTTTTTTCATTGCTACAAAGCACTTGAACACATAAATGTTGTTTAAGAATAGTTGTGTGTGTGTCTCTGTGCTTTAATAAAAAGGGGCCTTAAGTTTAAAAAAGAAAAGATTATTTTGAATAAAAATTTTTAAAAGATGATATTTAAAGGTTTTAATCCTTTAAAACATTGTTCAGCAATATTTCTGTAATCAGTTTTTTCCTCTCTATAAAATAATAAATTGACAAAGCCAATTGTATAAAACAAAAAAACTACCTAGCACTGACACTTTTTGTATTGTCAGGATGCTTAAAAGTGGGAGAAGTTGAAGGATTTTCCTCTTGAGTAATTTCCCCATGCACTATATAATTTTCATTTTTTTTTTTTTTTTGGAAATGTCACCCAAGTCTCAGGAGAAATAAAATTTGATGCTAGTGTATCTAGTAAAAGAAACAAAGGTTTTGGATTACACAGTCATGTATCCCCAGCACTTAGAGGAGAACCTTGTGCATAATAGGTCTAAAATAACTTAAAATTATAAAATTCTATGAGTGGATATATCCAAGGACTTTTGGCTCATCCTCAAGACAATCCTGAGAAGCCTTTGGCAGCTGACAGTATTTTCCTCATGTAATAGAAATCTTAGCACAGAATTTTTTTTTTTTTTTTTTAAAGTTAGGTTTTCACATCTTATACCCTTTGGATTTAAATTGGTACTTGGGCTGTCCTGGGAATGTTCCATTTGTTTTAGCGTGAACTGGAAGAATCAAAACTTGCAAAGATATAGTGTAAACTGGAGAAATGGAACCTACTAAAGAAATCTAGTGCTCTACAATCTTAAATGCAAATTCATGTTGCCTGAACAACCTTAAATAATTCTAGGTGATAGTTCAAAGATGTGTTAAATGAAAGATTTTCACAAGTATACTATTCAGTTTGAGGAAATCATTTAGAGCATGTCAATGAAATTCTATGGGAAGTAAAATATCTGGAAGTCAATGGCCAGTGTCATATATGGGGGTGGGTGGGTTCTTCTGCCCAGAGGAGTCCAAACCATCCTAAATCTTAATATCTCAAATAATTAACAAATAATAAAACACAGACACTCAGAAATATATTTACAGATAGCAGAGGCCCTAATAGATCTAGTCCACAAGGGATCTTGAACTAGAAAAATAAAAAATGGGTTTAGTGGTTTATTTAAGGGAGTACATCAAAGGCAGGGATAAGGTTTCAAGGGCAGAGTCTCTCTTCCTGATGTCTTGCAGTCAGCAGGTTGATTGACATCTCGGCAAGTCATACCCATCCTAGGTGCTGTGTGGGCCACAGCAGAGCAGGAAAGAGATTCACACTGGGCAATTAACCAGAGGACATGTCCAGTAGCCATTCCCAGACACCAGATATCTCTATCCACACATGTGCAATAATCCACATGCAACCCATAGAGGGCTTGTGACAGTGAAGTGCTTTGTATAAATTTCTTCTTAAACATTTTCCCATTTTCCAGGCTCCAACTAAAGGGAATCAAAAATGCATTTGTGATTTTAAAAATAATACAGAACCCTCACATTAAAATATACATTAAATAGAATCTAAAATGGATACTCTATTAAATAAATTTTAGGGATACAAACATATTTTTAAAGTAAATACTTTTCAAAGTTATACATACACATCATATTTTTAAATAATCATTTTATATGGAACAGGAAGTGAATTTCAACATTAATTTATATATTATTTGATGAAACAGTTTCTTGTATCTGTTTAGCGTTTGAGGCCTGCATGAATCATTTAAAGACCATCTTTACTCATGTTAATACCATAGAGATCTTGGATTAATAGTATTTGAAGAAAACTCTTGTTCAGTCATCTTACACAAAGAATCTACACATATCACCCAGTTCACTGGAGTTATTCCCTATATGTTAAAAGAATTAATGACCATTTTATTTTTTCTTAATTTTCCTTCTTCTTTTTATTTAACCTTGGGTGTATCAGATACACAGAAAAACAATGTATAATGCAAGATTAAATTTTTTTTTCATATTTTTTTGGATACTATCACTGTTCCAAAATCCTACTTAGTTCACTAATCATTATTTGCCTTGATGTTTACGTCTTATTTTATTTCTCTTTTCCTTAATTCTATACTCCATTATAGTTCCCATTTTATTCTTAAAATTCTTTTTATGTAGAAATCATATAAGCAGGTGAAACTTTCTTGACATTTTTCTAATGCTATTATTTTCATTGTTAAACTTATATTTTATAAAATTAACTTGACCCAAATCATAATCTCTAAAAACTTTCTCTGAGTAGAGTAACAAAAATAAGAATAAAAATATTGATAATATGGTAATAACATTAATATTTAATATAGATTAATATTTTTATTAATATAAATTACTGATAATCTATATTAATATCTATTGATATTCTCATTCTCTGGAAATGTACCTTTTTATTGCCTTCTGGAAGCAGAATGGAAATAAGTCCTTCTGTGCCAGCAGTTCATAAGAGAAACCAAATTACCACTATGAGATATTTTGATCTGATTAAACCAAATATCTATCTTCTGATAGTGAAGAGATAAATTAATCTTTTAGAGTTAAAATCAGAATACTAAAGGAACACATGCATACACATGTTTACAGCAGCATAATTCACAACAGCCAAACTATAGAACCAGTGTAAGTGTCTTATCAATGGATGAATGGATAAAGAAAATGTGGTTTAAATTTAGAATGAAGGTTTTCTTCAAGCATAAAGAAGAATGAAAATGGATGAAACCTGAAAACATTATGTTAAGTGGATTAAGACAAACAGAAAAGCAAGGGTCATATGTTTTCTCTCACATATAGAAGCTAGACAGGATAAAGGAAAAGAGGGCCAGGGTCTTATCAAAATCTAAAAGAGAACAGCAAAATACAGGAAAGTGACCCCAGGGAGGGCATAGGGGAGAAAAAGTGGAAATTCTGAGGGATTATATTAGCCAAATTCCATTATTATATTGTTTATGTGTATGAATATATAACAATGAATACCACCATTACTTACAACTATAATGCACAATTTTCCATAAAAATATGGGGAGAAAAAAGAAGAAAAAGGAAAAAAAAATTACATTTGCACTTGAAAACTCCTCAGAATTACACAAGTGTATTGTTTGTTTTATTGACTATATATCTATGTTCTTGCCATTTTCTTCTTCACTGAAATTTAAAGATATATGTATATATATATATATATATATATATATATATACACATATATATCATATATATGTAAAATTTATCATTTATCAGGTACATCATTTATATATATATATATATATATATATATATATATATATATATATATATATACTTGAATAGAAGTATTACTGTTTTTTTTCGTTTTCACTAATCCTCATGGTATCATTAATCAATATAATGTAGAAGCTGATGTTTGTATTTAAAAGCATTCACATTTTATTAAATTGAGTAGTATGAGAAATTGAAGGTAGCTTACGGCTTTCAGCAGAAGCTTCCTTGTAATTTCTTCCATACTAGAAGAAATTCTTCCATACTAGAAGAAATATTAAGCATTGCCACAGTGTGGCAATGCATAATATTTTGAGTGATAAATTATAAGTACTATAGAAATCGTTGTTTTGTAATACAGTATTCCAATCTATTGTTTACATTAGGAAAAAAAGAAGTCTCATTGAAACAAAGATATTACAGGTTGCTAATAAATATTTCAAGGATTATTAATGTATACTCATCAATAGGCACATATGTATGCTTTATATCTGTGTATGTAGTAGAATCCACTTTGATATAATTATATAAGTATGGAATATATCTTATTCTAATTTGGACACCAGTACTTCTCTTTCCTTTAATGTTTCCATTTTTAAAAATTTATTCAATATCTAATACTCTCTGGAAATAAAACCTTGTATTGCCTTTGGGAAGCAGAGTCCAAATAAGTGCTCTTCTGCTAACTGTTCACAAGAGAAACCAAATTACTACCTATGGGACTTTTTGTTCTCACTAAACCAAAATATCCATCTCCTGATATTGAAGAGATAAATTACAGCTGGAGAGTCAATCTGAGATGGATTGTTAAAAGAGAAGATTAAAAACTAGGAAAACCTGAAATTGCATTTTGGTGGTATCAAATGGTTTTATCTTGACTTTAAAGTAACTATTATAGTGATTTTCCTTAAAAAGGGGGCAGTGAGATCTGCTTCTAAACTACATTATTTCCCCCTTAAAATAGTGATTGAAATGCTTGAATGCATTTCTGATGAAATCACCTATTTTATAGATGTATTACTTATCAGTATATAAAATATATGATAATAGTGTGTTAAAATGTTTCTCACATTGCTCAATTTAATAAAATGTTAATCTTGTTAATTACAAACATCAGCTTTTACTTTACCTTGATGCATGATGCCATGAGGATTAGTGAACAGGGAAAAAACTAGTCATAATTTGTTTACAAGTATATAGTAGCTGGACCCTAAGGTTCATCTTCCACAGAATTGTGGAAGATTTAAAATGATAACATAAGTCAAGTAAAAATGGGCAAATTGCCTTCAGAAAAAAAGGTAAATGCCTTTGAAAATGCCAATTTTAAAAATATATCTTGTTCACAATATGGTTAAGAATTTATTTTAGACAGTTATAAATATATGTAAGACATAAAGAGAGGGGAAGCCAACTTCATAAATATCATGTTGAAAAATGAAGAAAACAGTAAAACGTTTTAACTGCTGTGGGAACATATTTCTTTAGTAACAGAGGAACTGTGTATAGGACATATTCATTAGTAGCAACTTCTTAAGGAACTCTGTGTAGGAGATATTCATTAGCAGCAACTTCTTTATTCATATATCTGAGTGACCTTCTAAGGTTTAGTCGAGCAGGGCAGGAGATAAAGTTCTGGGGAAAATCTTGAAAGAGTTAAAATTTTTCAATAAAATAGCATACCAACAAATGATTAATATGTTTTTATATTTCTTAATATATATCTATAGACTATGAAACTATGTGGTTGCAAATTTAATATTATGAAATAATAGAGATATGCATGTTCTGTCATATTTATTGCCCTATAATTATTTATCAATCTTTATTTTATATTAATACTAGTTCATTTATCAAAAAATGGTATCTTTCATGATCATGTAATTTTTCATTCATCTTAAGTATTTTAATATTAAAGTAAGTTGTCTTTAATGCTAAATTAGTATCACATTTGCTTCTTCAATTTTATTTTTTTATATTTAATATATCCACTTAGGAAACTTATGAGTATTTTTGATATTTTATGTTAAATTTGTCTCATTTAATAAATTAAAACTAAAATTTATCAGAAAACATGTCCTTAAATATAATTTTAATGATTATTTTCTTAGATTGCAAATTATTACAGACTATAATTCCATCTTTAATTTTAAATTCCAAGAGATTAGACCATAAATTTCCTTTTTTATACTTATTTTTATTAGTTGTCTCTTCAGTCATTTGGCTGAGATAGTTTTTCTGTTAAATATAGCATTTATATATATCTTCAGTGAGAGGGCTTTTGTGGCAAATGTTCACAATTTTATCTTGCTCAAATATTTTAAACTTTTATTTTTAGAAGACAGTTGAACAAGAAATCTTACTATAGGTTGACAATTATTTCAAGTTATAATTTAAACCTATCTTCCCACACTCTTCTAGATTTTTTTGGATGTGAAGTCTGTGGTCTAATTATTATAGCCTTATTTTGAAATTATCATTCTTATTTCATCAATTCCCATGATGTTGGAAATAATGCACTTTGGTTTTTTTTTTGTAATCAGCTTATAATTTACATCATGTGTTTCTTAAGTGTAAAATGCATAAATTTAATTTAATAGTTTGTGGGATTTTTGGTAACAGTGATGTAAGATCAGTGTAAATACATTTACCACTCTGATTTTTTACTTTTATTTTAAACATTTTATGCTAATTTTATGTTTTAAATTGTATCATTTTTTTGAACATGTAAGACTTTATTACTAATATACATCAACTACACATTATGAATTCAGATTATTCATGAGTCTATTATTCAATTGATCTTTTCTCTTCCATTTATGACTTTCCAAATGGAATAATATTTCCTCTGCTTGAAATGTATTTCTTTGTAACTTCCAAAAATTTAGAAGAAATAACCAATGAGGTAATCAATGAAAAATTTATTTAGAATTTTCATTAAAACAAAACAAATGCCTGAAACTGTGGGTTATACCCTATACTGTTTTTTCCTATACATATATACTGATAATAAAATTTAATTTATGAATCAGGCATGGTCAGAGATTAAAAGTTTTTACCACATATCTAAGTAACTTCAGTATGCATTTTTTTTCTTTTGTCATTAATTTGAGAACTTTCACCTTTTCACTTAAGGAAACCACTTTATGACTTCATTTTGGCATTTCCAAATTTCTAACACTTTTGCTTTTGTGGTCATTATTAAGTAAAACAGGGTTACTTGAACAAGAGTGTTACAATACTAAGACAGTAAATCTCATACTCAGAACCATTACTAAGTAATTAATATAATTAACATGCAGGGACCCATGCTGGACAAAGTGATGGTTCACATCCTGGCCTAGACAGAGTGGAATGGCAGAGAGTTCTTTACATTACTCAGAACAACTTGAAGTCTAAAATTTATCAATAATTTCCTTCTGGAATTTTCCATTCAATATTTTTGCAGTTGATCACAGTAATTAAAACAATGGAATTGAAATCATGGATAAGAGGGGACTATGCACTGACAAAGTGCTTTTCGAGAATAAGATATTTATCAACATACATTTTGGCAGAGCTATAAGTAAGAATATGTTTTAAAATATTACTAAAAATGCAAAACAATGCAATTTTGTGGAGGACATTTTGCAATACTTAACAGAATTATGCATGCAGATTTCTTTTAATCTAGAAATGTTACTTCTAATAATATATACAAAATGCATAATGGAAAAACATAAAATGATATATCGCAGATTCAATTATTATATAGGAAACAAAACAGGACATGGATATAAGTGAAAATTCTAGGTTTTATATTTTCAGATTTACTACCATATATATCATAAATAATTTAAAAGCATAATAAAATAACAAAACATTTATTAAGATTGAAAATGATAAAACAAAACCTACCTTACTCTATGTAAACTTGATGTCATAATCCCACTAAGAAAAATCATATCTGTGAACCTATATACAGAGTATACTTTAAAAGAGTCACAATTAAATTTAAATTGAATGTAATAATTTTACTATTTAATATTATGTTCTTATATTGAGATATATACTCATTTACATAAACAGGTAGATAAAATTGTAGGGCTATGCATAAGAAATTATTTTCCTGTTATTATCATTTTGCATCAAATTTAAAAAGGAAAAATTATATGAATATAAAATTCAAAAAGTAAAATAGATTTTTACAATCTACAATTTAAATGAATTCTTATTCTCATAGTATTGAGATATTTATATGTATATATACATATAAATATCTGAGATTTTACACATATGTATTAAATTATTTATAATTTTAATAAAACAAATAAATATATGAAAAATTCTTAACTCTAATTTGTAGTGAAAGAAAATATTACATAACTCTCTTATATGTAGGGGATATATTTCCAGTGTGTTCATAGAAAAGGCTTTGAAGCAATGGGAAAGCAGTAATAGTAAGAACCCCAAATGCCCAAGAAATAATTTCTAAGTAGCATTCTGCATAATTCTCTTTCTCTCCAAATAATATTTCTGCCCACACTTTTTCTCTTTCAAATTTCCTCTGACACACTGGTTAGATTAAACAAACAAACAACAATAACAACAACAACAAAAAAATGCTTCTCACTCTTTGTACTACTTAGCCTCTTTCACTGAACTATGTAACCATATCTCTTGAGTTTAATTAATCTATGCAAGTAATCAGAATTTGAAGAAAATATATAAACGTACAGTGCTTCATTTGGGTGCACACAAATATTTACTTTGTTTTTGTTTACTGTGCTGTGATCATCACCTTGGTAATTTTTCATGAAATTCCCTCAAAGTGAGGGATAGAAAGTGTATATTTCTGAGTCATTGTTAAATGGTGACTAGCAATTTCATTTCCTATCCGTATTAAGAGAAAGTCCTATACTAGATCCTGCAACATGTGATGTGCACTGAATATTATTTTCTACTCTACATGCTCCTCAGGTTTGTAAACACGTATCTGAAATTCATTCCATTTATGAAATATCTTCAAAAGCCAATATATTATTCAGTTTACTGCTCTGGGTTCTTGCTATTTTTTTTCTGGTAACTTTTGTCAAAATTCAAGTGCTTTTCTGAGACTTTTAAAAAATATTTTGAAGGGCTCTTAATTAGATTTATTTTTCAAATAGTAGACAATTGCATTACTGGGAATAGAACTATAGATAAAACTGTATACAAAACATGCACAAAGATCCTTTCAGTTTTAAATATTATTTATGTAGAAATTTTATTAGGTTGTTTTCACCAGTAGTTTTTCCAAGCCATGTTTTAGTTCGTTGAAAAATAATAGTACATCAAATAGACTTTTTATTATCAAACAAGAAGTATTTTTTCACTTATTCAGCAAATATTGATCAAATGATATTTATCATAGATAGATAAGGAATCCAGAACATAATGTCTAACAAAACAGATGAAAATACCTGTCCAACTTCTATTCTGACTTGAGGAAATCATGAATAAGGAAAGACAAAAAAACAAAGAGACAAACAAAAAAGAAATAAAACAAACTGAAAAGGTCGGGCGAATATCAGAGGAAAAGACCGCCAAGAGGATGCCCTCTCTCACCACTTCTGTTCAACATAGTTCTCCAAACACTGGCCAGAGCAATTAGACAGACGAAAGAAATTAAAGGCATAAAAATAGGAAAAGAAGAACTTAAATTATCACTATTTGCAGGTGACATGATTCTATACCTAGCAGACCCAAAAGGGTCTACAAAGAAACTATTAGAGCTAATAAATGAATTCAGCAAAGTGGCAGGATATAAAATCAACACGCATAAATCAAAGGCATTCCTGTATATCAGTGACAAATCCTCTGAAATGGAAATGAGGACAACCACTCCATTCACAATATCCTCAAAAAAAATAAAATACTTGGGAATCAACCTAACAAAAGAGGTGAAAGACTTATACAATGAAAACTACAGAACCCTAAAGAGAGAAATAGAAGAAGATCTTAGAAGATGGAAAAATATACCCTGTTCATGGATAGGCACAACTAACATCATCAAAATGGCGATAATACCAAAAGTTCTCTATAGGTTTAATGCAATGCCAATCAAAATCCCAATGGCATTTCTTATAGAAATAGAGAAAGCAATCATGAAATTCATATAGAAAAATAAAAGACCCAGAATAGCAAAAACAATGCTAAGCAGGAAGTGTGAATCAGGCGGTGTAGCGATACCAGACTTCAAACTATACTACAGAGCAATAGTAACAAAAACAGCATGGTACTGGTACCAAAACAGGCGGGTGGACCAATGGTACAGAATAGAGGACACAGAAACCAATCCACAAAACTACAACTATCTTATATTTGATAAAGGGGCTAAAAGCATGCAATGGAGGAAGGATAGCATCTTCAACAAATGGTGCTGGGAAAACTGGAAATCCATATGCAACAAAATGAAACTGAATCCCTTTCTCTCGCCATGCACCAAAGTTAACTCAAAATGGATCAAGGAGCTTGATATTAAATCAGAGACATGGCGTCTGATAGAAGAAAAAGTTGGCTACGATCTATACACTGTGGGGTCGGGCTCCAAATTCCTCAATAGGACACCCATAGCACAAGAGTTAATAATTAGAATCAACAAATGGGACTTACTCAAACTAAAGAGTTTTTTCTCAGCAAAAGAAACAATAAGAGAGGTAAATAGGGAGCCTACACCCCGGGAACAAATCTTTACTCCTCACACTTCAGATAGAGCCCTAATATCCAGAGTATACAAAGAACTCAAAAAATTAGACAATAAGATAACAAACAACCCAATCAACAAATGGGACAAGGACCTGAACAGACACTTCTCAGAGGAGGACATACAATCAATCAACAAGTACATGAAAAAATGCTCACCATCTCTAGCAGTCAGAGAAATGCAAATCAAAACCACCCTAAGATACCATCTCATTCCAGTAAGATTGGCAGCCATTATGAAGTCAAACAACAACAAGTGCTGGTGAGGATGTGGGGAAAAGGGTACTCTTGTACATTGCTGGTGGGACTGCAAATTGGTGCGGCCAATTTGGAAAGCAGTATGGAGATTCCTGGGAAAGCTGGGAATGGAACCACCATTTGACCCAGCTATTCCCCTTCTTGGTCTATTCCCTAAAGACCTAAAAAGAGCATGCTACAGGGACACTGCTACATCTATGTTCATAGCAGCACAATTCACAATAGCAAGACTGTGGAACCACCCTAGATGCCCTTCAATAGACGAATGGATAAAAAAAATGTGGCATTTATACACAATGGAGTATTACTCTGCATTAAAAAATGACAAAATCATAGAATTTGCAGGGAAATGGATGGCATTAGAGCAGATTATGCTAAGTGAAGCTAGCCAATCCCTAAAAAACAAATGCCAAATGTCTTCTTTGATATAAGGAGAGTAACTAAGAACAGAGTAGGGACGAAGAGCAGGAGAAGAAGATTAACATTTAACAGGGATGAGAGGTGGGAGGGAAAGGGAGAGAGAAGGGAAATTGCATGGAAATGGAAGGAGACCCTCAGGGTTATACAAAATTACATACAAGAGGAAGTGAGGGGAAAGGGAAAAATAATACAAGGGGAGAAATGAATGACAGTAGAGGGGGTAGAGAGAGAAGAGGGGAGGGGAGGGGAGGGGAGGGGGGATAGTAGAGGATAGGAAAGGCAGCAGAATACAACAGACACAAGTATGGCAATATGTAAATCAATGGATGTGTAACTGATGTGATTCTGCAATCTGTATATGGGGTAAAAATGGGAGTTCATAACCCACTTGAATCAAAGTGTGAAATATAATATATCAAGAACTATGTAATGTTTTGAACAACCAACAATAAAAAATTAAAAAAAAAGAAAAGAGACTGTCTCATGCAACAGCAAAGGGTTTATTGGGGGTCCAGCATGCTGGAGCTCAGAGCTCACTTCGGAGGAACAAAGAGCAAAGAGCCCTGAGAAAAGCTTGAGCAGAGCTTATATACATTCTTTGAGAAGGGCAGGGACTTCACATACAGCATAACAAATCACCTTACGCTGCGGGAAAATCAAACAACAGCTCTAAAACATGATTAGCACATTCTCTGGAGGGAACAAGTTAGGTAGTGGTGATTGGTCAGTACAAAAGGGATATTCGTTTGAACTGATTGGTTTAAGCCAAGAGGGGTGTACGTGATGAACTACATGGTTTCCCAATATGTTATCAACCACCATAAACTACTGGGAGGTTTTTCTGGCATCCCAGGTATTTCCCTGATTCATGCTGATTGGTGGCTGCTAGGGGGCTGCTATAGGTCCCCACCTAGCCTGACTGAGTCAGGGACACCTGGCGCAGCAGATCTCTCTGTTATTTGTAGATAAATAACTTAGCAGGGTGGGAATGTGCTTAGGAGTGCTCTGTGGGTTTTTCCAAGGACAAAGGCCATGTCCCTTCCTTGGACAGGCTTTGCTCTGAGATAGAGGCTGGTTTTTCAAAACCACCAGAATATTATTGAGAGAAGCGAAGAACAAGTTGATTTAAATTTTGAACAGAGGTAATATGTTAGAATCAGGGTTTCTCTAAATTCATTCCCATAGTAAATTATCTCCATACATTATCAATAGTTCAGGAACTGTATGTCTATATGCATGACTATGATCTTTTCCTTAAAAATTACTGTTTCCCAGTTAAAGCCTTTGTCCCTGTTGGTGGTAGTGCCTTTTTCTTAAATATCCAGGTTTTTAACTATGCACTTTCTTGTCCTCACCTCTAAACAAATTATTAATTAATTCTGATGATTCTACCATCTGAGGTGTTCTGGATGCTAGTTTTTCTTCTTTTTTATACCCATCTTCTAGCCAACCTTTTGGATTCATGAGGACCTTTACAATAACTTTAATACTCAGTTGAACCACTTGAGTGACTTCTCTATACCAGCATATCAAATGCTCAAAATAAAACTGTAGATTACTTACATAATGTTCTTAATTACTTCCAATTAACTAAATCTAGTCATTAAAAAATCAACACACACACACACACACACACACACACAGCCTAATGATTTTAGGCTGGACCAAATCTCACTGCAGTTCCTTTTTATTGTCTTAGCATTGCAATCAGTGAGTATGGAACACTGATTTTATTTGGGACATTTCAGGGAGAAAAAAACAGTTGTTTTTTAAGTTGTTTACCTATTCTGTTATTCATTAAAACTTAAGTTTTCTTAACATGATAAATGAAAAAAAATTATTTTTTTCAAGCACTTTTATATTGACATCCCTGGTATCTATGTACCCTACATATTCTCTTTTCCTAAGGACTATAATCAGATTAGGTTAGTGTCCTCCTTAAAAGCCTCTAAATAAATTACCACTTCAAAACTACTGTCTTAAAATACAGTCACTCTTTGAAGGACCCAGGTTTAAGGCTTCCCCATTAGAATTTGAGGATTAGGGGACAATTCATCCCATAGCAACTCCTGTGTAGATGATCCATTTTTGACTCTTGATCAGTAGGAAGCTACCATTTATGTATGCACCTTCAACTATCAACACAGGAGCTCACACATTTCACATTTCTTAATCCATGTTAATTTATTTACTATCTTCCAGCAGGTCCTGTCATGTCCTAAAAATGCCATGATAAATGTGAACTGATCCATTGGGTACAATAAAATAAAGGAGAGAACAACTAAATTATACAAAAAATTAAAGTAAGCAAAGCATGGAATGTTAAAAAGAGTGCAACTTAAATTTTTCCATTCAGTGAATTCAAGCCTTATGTTTTTAATATTTCAACTGATGAAACCATATACTTTTGAATGCTAATAGGTATCACTTTGTTTGTTTGTTGATTGTATAGGAAACCACCAATATTTTTAACCTTTTAAAATTGTTCAGGACAATTAAGCCCTAGAAAACCTAGGAACAAGGCCAGAATGTGGAGTGCTTTATTTGCATAGCCAAATTTACAATTATGTGCGTAATAATATGCAAATGAGCCCTATTTCCTCTTGAGTAAGAACTTGATGGTTGCAAAATTACCTACTTGTCCTTGCAGAAAACCAGACCCAATAACAAACCTTCCCCTAAAATAATGTGCTTGATGAGTTTTTGGGTTATTTGAGAATTGCATATCTCATATTAAACTGCAATGGAAGAAAAACTATAAATTTACAAATATTTAATAAATTTTACTCATACATATATACTTGTACTTTACTTACACATGTGTACACATAAACACAAATGTTTGGTATATATGCATGTGTATAGATGCATTCCCATAATAACTTGACAATCTAAAATATAATAAATTTTGAAACACTGGATTGTCTATTGATATTTTGATATGATGATGAGCTAGAATTGAATATCATATAACAAGGTACAATTACTTTAATCATATTTTCAGTAAGAAAGACATTTTTCCCTACAGATATTTCTTACTGAATTACTAATAATCACAACATAGGATTTATTTTGAAATGATGAGAAATTTAATTGCTTGTATATCAGGACAAAAAACATATATATAACCATAAAGCATACACATATATAAAATAGACCTAAATTTTATTAAATCTGATAAACAACTTACAAAATATTGTCCAGTTTTAAACAAGATTATAATATAAAAATTTGTAAATACGGTATTATGTAAGCACACCTGTTTTTCAAAAATTTTATCATAAAGTATTTTGCTAGGAATTATATGTTATCTTAAATTGATTTAGTATATTAAGGTTTTGTATGATTTGTTTACCATGAAGCATTTGTTAGGGATTTTCAACTTTTCCTTAGATTCAAATATCATTAAAGATCAGTGAACTAATTTGAATAAGGAATGACTATAGTAGTTATAACTGTTAATACAGCCTCTTAGGCACTGAGGCAAATGTAATGCAAGGTGCTTTGCAAATATTAATTAAAATGTCATCCATTATATTTTAGGAAAGTAATAAATATTCCCATTTTACAGAAGAAATTTTTGTACATTGAAATAAAGTAACTTAAAAAAGAAAAAAAATAAGAAGTAAAATAACTTGCTTAATGGAACACCATATATATGATGGAGCCAGATTTAGAATGCAGTGTATTTAACCACAGTGTTCACACTCTTAAATCTGTTTTCTCTATGCTGGTTTTCTTTGAGGATGATTTAGAAATTGTTCAATATGGCATTTGTTTCTGTCATTAATGATCAAAATGACTATAATGCTTTTTCAAATAATAATGAGAAGATTTTAGTCAGAGCAGTGAGGTGACATGCATATGACCAGTGAATAGACAGAAAAATGTGCTTAAAAATCTATAGTTAATTTTATGTTTTTAAAAGTAATTTGACCATATGATTACTTTGCTGGAAGATTTCATGTGATAAAATACTTAACCCACATAAATACTTCCAATTTAGGAAATAGTATTTTCCTAAAATATTTAATACCTGAATAAAGAAAAAATTATATTGATCAAAAAATTTAAGTATGTTGATTAACATGGTTCCTCAGGATTATTGTAGATGAAGAACTGGTCATAAAATATCTAAGTGATAAAATGTTTAGAAATAGTATGCATGTCTAAACATGAAGGATATTAAAATAACTATACATTAGATACAGTATAAACATTCTCTTTGAATGTTATTGTTTTAAGTGGCTTCATATTCTATAAATTTATGGTATAATAATATTTGGCAAAAAGAATATTAGTACAAAATAAAATTGAGTATCTTAATATATTATGCAGCTGGCCAAACCTTTTAGATCACTGTGCATATTTACAGTAGATTGATGGATCTTTAAATTTTTTAAAGTAAAAATAAGGCTTTCTATTAACTATTTGACAATGTCTACATACAATATTTGTCACTTTTGTTCATTTCAAAAAATCTTTCTAAATGCTAAATTACATTGTGAATTTTATAATTCATAAAAATAATTAGTTATAGAAATTGTTCTGTTTTTGTTCATTTTAAAGTATGAGAGATACACTTAATACACTTATTAAGCATAATATTTTGATAAATTATTCTAAATACTAAGATGCAAAATATTTATTGATGGATGTGACATTTTAGAAGATAGTTACAAAATAACTGGCAGGTTTAGAAATACATTCAGATGAAATGAATCTTACAAAATATGGAAGATCTTTGCTATCTTGAATAAACAGCACAATAAAAGGGAGAGAAAAATTATCTCTAGGGATTCAGATTGAATCTGGCACTTTACAGAAATATCATGTTGAAAAAAATTAATATTTAAGCATTTCAAGAAGTAAAGATAAGTAGGAGAAAAATAACCCCAGAAGAATGAGATTGTGAGTCAGTGGGAAACATCTTGTGGCCAATTTTGGTTCAAGGAAGGTCTAAGTGAAACTTTAAATAATGGAAGCACAGGTGAGTAAATGAAAGGCATCCCTGACGTTTTTCAACAGTACCAGAAATGCTCACAGTAGCTAAGTTGTAGAACTCAGTTGGTGAACTGCACAGCACTTTGCTAGAATAAACTATTTTGATTCTGAAAATGAAGTCAAGTGTTTTGTATTTCTGGCCTGCTACCAAGGCAAGAAACAGCATTATGTCAGCCAAAAAATTTATAAGGAAATATCAAAATACTATAATTTTCATACTCTAAAATAAGTAAACTAGTCTAGATTTTTACAAGTTAAGAAATATCATTTGCTAACTGACACTTTAATGGAACTCTGATCTTAGTCAAGTACTCAAACTAAATATCATTTCTTGGTAAATCACTAATAAAGCTATCTACCTCTTGAAATTTAGTAATTTCATAAATATTATTAAATGCAATTAATTTAGAGTTGGACACATAAAGGAAACATCTCAGAGCTGTTTGTGCATGTGTACGAGCACCTGTATGCAAAACAGGGTTTTTCCTTATTTTTTAATGATGGAAGGTTTAAAAATCAGTTATATGTCAAGATGATAGTACAAATTTTTGTCTAAATAAGACTGATGATATACTTAACTACATAATTGGCACCTTCATTTGAATATCTAATAGGCATCTGATACAAAATGTTTTTTTTCCCCAAACCCATTCTTACCATTTTTTTTTTTTTTTTTGGAACCAGGGATTGAACTCAGGGATATTAGACCACTGAGCAACATCCCCAGACCTATTTTGTATTTTATTAGAGACATGGTCTCACTGCGTTGCTTAGTGCCTCCTGTTTGCTGAGGCTGGCTTTGAATTCACAATCCTCCTGTCTCAGCCTCCCAGTCACTGGGATTACATGCATGGGCCACCTCTCCCAGCCCCACACAAGTATTTTTGATCTCTGAAGAGGTATCACACTCCATTTAGTTGCCCAAGTCAGACATTAGAACTGCTTTCACTTCTCTTTTTATTTCTCATTTTGCATTCTATTCATCATCAATCCTTGTAGATTTTAACTGAAAGCACATATTCTCAGTCTCATGATGCTTTCCATTTCCATTGCTACTTCCTTTCTAGACCAAATCCAGCCATCTTTTAACAGTTAATTCTACAGCTGACTCACTGGAATCTTGCCAAGTACTTGCCCTCTGAAACCATTTCTCCGCAAGGCAGACAGAATCAAACATTAGCCCAGATTATGTCACTCTCCTGTCAAAAAACACTGCAATCTCTTCATACATAAAAGGATAAAATACCGAAGACCTTAACATACCTTCCAGGATCCTATCTGATATGCTTTGTACTCTTTTCTCTTTCTGCTCCCCAAATAAAAACAAGGTTGTTCCCACTCATGGCATTTTCATGAGACATTCTCTTTTTCTGGGCAATTTTTTTTTTTGATATGGGGGGAGATTGCACTCAGGGACACTCAGCCCAATTTTTGTGTTTTATTTAGAGACAGGGTCTCACTGAGTTGCTTAGTGGCTAGATTTTTGCTGAGGCTGACTTTGAACTAGTGATCTACCTGCCTTAGCCTCCTGAACTACTTCCTGGACAATTTTACTTTTGTTATTTTGTGATTTAGTTCTGTCCTCCTCTGTCCTTTCTCATAGTGATCTTCTCTGAAAATTCTAACTAAATTAACAAAAAAACAGACTGGATTACTCTTTTGACATTTTTACTCTGTATTTCATTGGTCTCTCAATTCATTCCTTTTCCATAGAATTTATCATGGAATTTTTCTTACATCTGGAATAATTTTCTTACATCTGAAATAAATTTCTAATTTGTGTTTAAATTTGATCTTCTCTTACTATAATTTAAGTTCAGTGAGCGCTGAGAGTTTTGTCAGTTTTGCTCTCCCTTATATTTGCATTATTTAGAATTATACTGGGCATGTAATATATACCTATTAAATATTGTAAAATAAAAAGCTAAACTATATAGTAAGTGTAATTTGTTTTCAACCTAATTTAAATATAAATTGTATGAAATTTGTATTTATATTACATTATATTTGAATTATATTTTTAATTTAATTTGAAAATCACTGGCACTGAAGAAGAATTAAATTTACATATTAGTCACACCATGTCCCAAGATAAAATTATGGGTCAAATATATTAGAACCAATAAACTGTTCTTAAACAAAGCTATACATAAACTGAGAATATTTTACATGCCCTCTTTTTGATTCTACAATCCTGGAAGAACTTCAGCAAGACAAGTGAATCAAGTTTGGGGATCTAGGACAAAGACACAGCAGAAGACACACAACACAAGACTGTTTCTTTTGTTGAGTACATGATAATAAGCAACAGTACATTCTTCATAGAGCTGGCAAGATGTAGAAAGTTAATATGGACAAGAACCTGTAAATACTTGACTCAGGATTAAGAACAAGTGGATTAATCATTTTTCAAAAGTGTACTCATGAATATTTATGAAGTTATGTCCAAGTTACAAGGTATATATGAAGTTTAGTAAGACACCTTATTTCATATGGAATCCATGCTAAAATAATACTGCCTAGTTTGGTAAAAACATATCAAAATGTAAAAGATATTATACAGTTGTATTTTAGCTATGCTTTGCCCAAACCATCACAACCCAACCAAACAAATCACCAAAGTTTTGCAATCCAGGAACAACAACAACAAAAAATGACAATAAAATACGAATATAAGCATAGTATCACATTAAAAAAAAACATTGAAAGAAATCAATTTTTTATGAAGATAAATGACAAAAATGTCCTTATGGAAGTACTTGGATCTTGCTTTGTACAAAGACTAAGGAGAACATTGCTTAGTCCACAGCTAGATCCAATGTCACAGTTAGGCATGACAATGAAGATATTTCAAATTAGTAAAAATAATGACATAAAATAGTGAACCAGGAATAATGTAGAATAGTGTGAATAATCTCCATTCTCCATGAATTTCAAATAAATTCCTTTGATCCTGAAAAATTTTGTTGTTTTGACAAGTCAGGTAAATTTAATTCAGAGAAGTTAGCTGATTTTCAAGCAGATAATCTAGGAAATATTGAAAATTACTCAAATTTGCTTCCTCTACTGTTAGTCAACATTGTGCTTCTTTCGAATGAGAATCTAATTACTCAATATGATGATGTACAGATTTCTAGAAACAAGCAAACAAAGGTTTCATTTACAAAATATATATGAGAGTTGTTTCTGGATTCAGATGTAGATTACTCTAGATGCTAATTAAATTTCAGGTTTATGTATTAATAAGTGATTAGATAATTTGAATTAATAATTTCTACTGAATGTAATGTTTTTTTAAAAAATATATGTATATAGTACATATCATTTATGTACTAAATGCTAAGTAAGTGATATTGTAAGTCACATAGAATTCAATGAAATATATTCTCATTATGTTTTTTCTCTAATTATAAATTTAAATTTTACAAGCTAGTTGTCAATCATATGTCCTACAATTAATAAATAAAAATAAATGGGGAAGCCAGGTATGGTGGAACATGCCTGTATTAGCAGTGGCCCTGGATCCTGAGGCAGGAAGATTGTGAGTTCAAAGCAACCCAGCAAAAGTGAGATGATAAGCAACTCAATGAGATCCTACTTCTCAATAAAATACAAAATAGACTGGGTATGTGGCTCAATGGTCAAGCATCCCTGAGTTCCATCACAGGTACCCTAAATAAACAAAATAAATATGGGATACTACTTTAAGTGAATCAAATGATGTATTCTTTTATTTAAGATAATTAAAAATTATATTATCTTATTTAAGCTATTTTTGAGCATATTCATAAATTAATATATCTGCAAATATCTATATGATAATGGCCCGGCCTACTTCACAAGCTTAATACAGTTTAAATTACGGACAAGTTTGCTCTATGATGAGATAACAATTTAAATATATTTCATGTCAAATAAAAAATGAATTAGAGATATAAAAAATTTAAGTAAGGGCAATGGGTTCTTGGTAAGATCATTGAGGAAATACAATACAGCTTGTGCAATAGTTTATAGAGAATATTCTGCAAGAAATAATCATGTAACTTAATGAATTTACTTGTGTTAAGCTTATTCATTGACCCAGTTTTCTTTTGAAAAACAAAGTTTTTTTTTCAAATTATGTAAATGGGCAAGTAAAGTCAATGACCCAAGTGAAAAATACTTTGTGAAAAGTGAAATGTAATCAAACTTTTAAAAAACAATGATCACATCCTCTATTTTTCTCTTTCTCAAAATCAACAGTAGATCATTCATGAAAATATATATCTTCAAAAAAATTTAGGACTTCCTAGATGTCTGCTATGTCAAATTTAACAATAACCTGGTCAAGTCAACTTATTGTATGTTTGTCAGAAACCTGATACCTAATCCTCTTTATTATTAATGGATTCCCCCTCTTTGGTTTACAGGCATTTCAATAGACCAATACAGAATGGGACCACTTTTCCTTTTCTACTTCTAGATTAGAGAAGTTAAGTGACTTGCACTAACTTAAGAAAATGTTATAAAATAATAAATGTTAGAAACTAATCAAATTTAAAATTCAAATTTTAAATATTTCTCAAACTCTGAGCTTGCTATGTGCAGGGTTAGCGAATGCATTCCAACAAGCCATATCCAACTTATATCCAATATTTCTTTTGATCAGTTGTTACCAGTAATATTATGTCTTAAAGACACATTTACAAATATCCATTGTAATATGCTCAGTTGATAAAAAAATTCTGGTATCAGCATACGAATTTTAATTTTGTCATTGTTTCATTAATACCTAGAATATGCATAAGGATAATACAGTATTGTGAAAGTATTGTGAAAGGAGAGTACTGATGATTAGTCTAAAGTAGCCTTCTGAAAAGTAATCATAACATTCATTCTACTAATGTTGTTGGATTGGAACCAGATGAGATAATATACTTTGTGTCAGCAATATGTTGTGTGTAGTTTCCCAGGATGAGCTCTAGAGAACAAGTTGCCAAACTAAGCATATGTGCATTTAGGAAAACATTTGCAGAAATAACCTTTTAAAACTCGAATGTAAAATTTAAAAATTTGAAAAATACAAGAAGAACTAACAAGCCATAAGAGAAACAAACAAAAGATCTTTCTTCCTTATTTTCTTTTTTTCCAGTGTCAGTGCATGTGTTTTCCTAACCAATATTACTTTCAAATTTAAACTGTCAATGAGCATTTTTTAAAGTGTCTCATTTCTAAATGATGTCATTAGCAAATGACAAAATTGATACTATTGATTATAATTTTTGATACATTCAAACAATAAAAACGTAACTACAAATATCCAGGTATTAGAATGATCAGATATGTGTTAAAATTGATTAGTATGTTAAAGAAATCATGACAAGTGAGAGAATTCCATCAAAGAACTTGAGCCATTTTAAAATAAATAAAATCTCTAGAACCAAAAATAAAAACTAATAGGTGGATTTAATATCAGATAATTTATGCCTGATATCTGATAAAACAATCAGAGATCAATTAGAAAAGTACCAAAAATGATGGAAAAAATATATTAGTTACAAGATACTTATGGAATGAGGGATAAAACACAATATATAAAAATATGAATGTGTAATTAGAATTCTGCAGGAAGAAGAGAAAGAATGGTCAGAAGCCATAATCAAAGAGAGAACTGCCAAACATTTTTTAAATTTGGTGGAAAGGTATCAAATTCTAGACAGAATAACTACAAACATTAAGAAAAAAACAAGAATAGAAACACACTTAATATTTCATATTCAAAATGATACTATACAAAGAAAAATAGATAACCTAAAAATATTGAAAGTGATTTTTTTTTCCAAAGGAGAAAGACTAAGAATGAGCACATTAGGAACATGTGGGGACATGTGCATACAGTACTGTATGCATTAAGGGCATCTGAGTGGCAGGCCACTCTCCTCATGCTAGGCACATTAGTGGCAGACCTCTTACCCCGTAGGTACAGCAATGGATGTAAGACCATGTGTTACAGTCCTGGTGCTTGCTCCATAGCCCGCTCCTTCGTTGGTCATTGCAAGGACAGTTAGCAAGAAATTGTATTGGTGGCTGCCTGCAATCTGCTTAGCTACTGTCTGAGTACATATACATGGTAACTGCGCAATAAAATCAGACCTGCTTCCTGCTTGGTATCCGGAGGTCTTGATTAGCATCTCCACACTCTCCTCTACCCTGTTCCGTGGACCTGCTCGCTGGACAAGATACAGCCCACACAGCAACAATATAAAATAGAAAACAGTGCTGAAAGAAAATTCTGCTACCAACAAACATGTCCTAAAAAACTAAAAATGAATTTTCAGACAAACAAAATTGGAGAGAATCCATCACTCATCACTATTAAAATTTTACTAAAATAATTTAGCGAAACCGAAAGAGAATGATATAAACACATGTACAGAAATACAGAAAGGAATGAAGGTCATACTGAGTCTAAATATGAAGTAATATTGATTGTATGAAATTATACTCAATATATTTGCAAGTTGAGACTATACATATAATTTTAGGTCATGGAAGCAACTAACAAAAGGCAAGAGAGTGGGCCTAAATTTTAAACATAAAAAAAAGTTTCTAAATAAATGTGTTAAATCTGCATATCATTCAAACAACACCATTTGCTGTGAATTGGCAACATTTTTTTCTAATATATATATATATATATATATATATATATATATATATATATTAGAAAATATATCATATGTGTGTATATAATTATATATATGATATATACACATACACACACACACACACACACACACAAAGCACAGATATTTTGTTTCTGCTGCCATATGCAGTTATTCAGAGATCATTCAAAGAGTTTTCAATTTTGATACAGAATCAAAGGAAAGCCTCAGATGCAAGAATTGATAGCTATTCTAAAATAATATGTTCATATAGTTATGGAATAATTTAATCATACAGATTTTGCTTTTCTGAGTTATGATGAGCCTTTAATCAGAAGTGCATTTTGTTAGCACTGGTCTAATAAAAAAGCATAAAAACTATATTTTGCAATAACTAATGCTTTCAAACAGCTTTTACAATGCATCACCTGTTTTCCCCTCACAGCAGCTATTTCATAGTGATTGTTTATGAATCTGCACACTTTATAGTTAAAAAAGTTTATGCTAATTGTTGAAAAGCCAGTAGTATGCAAAGCTCCTGCATCTAACATTTTTCAACTACTTTAGAATGCTTATTTCTATATTATTTTAGAGAAATTTGGCACTCTATGATTTAGGTCTTTAAAAAACAAAAGTAGATTAATTTTAAAGTACAATTATATACTGCCATGATCATTAATACATAGCCTAAGAAACAAACCTTGTTAAATTGACTTATTTCTAATGTGAAAAATATGCTCTATTAAGCAATTGACTTCAAAGCATAGAAACCATATACCATCCTACAAATATATATAATTTAATATTTTATATATTATTTAATATTTGTAAATATTATATATGTATATATATACATATATTTATGTATGTATATATATATATATATATATATATATATATATATACGTGTGTGTGTGTGTATAGATAGATAGATAGATTCCCTTCTTAGCATCAACATCATGGATGTGTTTTAAAATCAAGGTGGAGTGGGGGAAGGACAATCAGTGTAGGAAATGAATAATCTCCTAGGATCTGAAAGATGGAGGCTTGTTCAGAAGGAAAGAAAATAAAATGCTAATACCTTCAGGACACTTGCCCTCCTCCAACCTGTTGCCAAGATTACCTGCCTCCAGGGAATTGTTCCTCCCTGCAGGGCATTATAGGAGTGGTTAATGAATACTCCCTTGGCTGCTCCCTTCATGCCAGTACCCCTGGGCAGTTTCATTCTCACCCTTCATTACTCCACCTTTTGGTCACTGCTCTTTTTAGTTCCATGAGCAAGATAAGGGCAGAAAGGGAGCATGAGAAAAAAGGAAATTTAAAATCTATAATGCGGGGAGGACACCCCCACTTCCTCAAGCACCAACTTCCAACTTGGACTCTCCCCTTCTGCAAAGGAATCTCTGTCTTTCTCTTTCTGTTCTATCCTTTAAATAAAACTTTTTGCTCAGAATTCTGCATTTCTCAGGTATTCAATCTTCAACATCAGGGGAACAGACCAGATCCTGATTGATTCTTAACAGCAGTATCAAAGTCAGTTAAGATTCTGAATGGGTTCATCAAAATGCGGAATGTTACTGTATTTAGGTAAATTTTGGCAAAGAAATTATTTATTTTACATTTTTTCAATGTACAAAATGTAGAGAATGATTTGGAAGGAAGGGTAATTCCTTCTCTATTTCAGGTAAAAATACAGCAATGTGCTTCTAATTCACACTTTAAAGTCAGAAACAATAATCTTGAAGCAACCCCATTTTCTACCCTATTGATTCATATTTATTCCCATGAGATCAGTCTGTTCTAAACCTGGAGATAATTACAGCCTATGAACAATGTGGCATTGAGTAACATGTCATTTCCTCAAAACTCTAATCCAGTGCAAACACTTCTTGATTGTTTTAATTTTTAAACTTGAATTACTGTACTTTTACTTTTTTTTTTTTTTACTTTTTTTGTTTTTTTGTTTTTACCCATGCCTGCATACTTCTTTAAGTGCATAAATAACAGGGCTTGTGGTTGAATTATTAGCATGACAGAGCAAGCCTGGATCACCAATAGTTAAGTCCACTGTGAATGTCTCCAGTGATTCCACTGAATATTCCTTACTAAACCATTCCTCCAAAGACCAATCAGGATAACTTGTTAATTTACATTCCCACATCAGTTTTTGTTATTGTTATGGAGCTGGGGCTTTCTGATAAACTGTGGCAGCCCAAGAACCCCATCTTCAAATCCTGATTCTTGAGACCAAGTCAGAAAGATTTCAGACATCTTGCTCACAGTTAACAGGAATGAGTTTCTTGAAGTGATAGGGAAAAAAAAAAGGGACATTTTCAAAGGAGAGAGTGATTCCTCTCAGAGAAGGGAGAGACAATGTTCCTTTGTTGCACTTCATTTTTATTAGGGTTTCCAGAGAAGTTTCCAGAGATTCCTGCCCAGATCTACCTCTTAACTTTTGATTGACAGCAGGGTGACATCAGACTTTCAAATATTCATTATTATGGCAAATCTAGATCATCTTGGCCCATGCTGACTGGTGCTAATTGGATTCTTAACCATATAGTCATGCAGATTTTATGGTTAGGAGAAACAATCCTTAGCTCCCAGAGTTCCAAGATCTGGTCACAAAAATCTCCTGGGTCCCATCCACATTATCTTGGCCTGCATTTTTCCTGCAGTTAACAGGTAGTTTGCTGAGGAATGTGTCAGCCTGTTCATGTATGCCAGGCAGCAGCTGCAAGTAAATTGCTTCTTGGAAAAGAAAGCATGTGGGGGTCAGCACAGTGGGCACATTTTATAGAATTACTCTCTTAACCTCTTGTTCCTACCATTACATCTGTCTGTCCCCTAACAGTATGAATGATTTTACAGAAAGAGCAATTTATCTGGACGGAGAACAAGTGATCTCTCTCTCTCTCTCACACACACACATACACACACACACACACACACACACAGAGCACAGATTCAGCACTTATATAACTGAGGGTGTTTGAACAGAAGGTTTCCCAAATTGGGCTGAAAATGCCTTGAGAGAGCCAAAGAAGGATATTGACTTGCTGTTTTATTGTGGTTAGGGTATGAAAGTCCAGGTTGAGACAGTTACTGCATAAAATAAGAAGTTCCTATGGATTCAATCCCCATCTGGTGCCAAAGTGGGCAGTGACTCTTATCTGCTCAATCAGATGTAGCAAAGAGGGGGGGGGAGAGTAATGGAGCTCAATGATGGAAATTTTTTTTTTTTTAAATGGGGGAAAATCATTACTATAGATAATTAGAAGAAAAAAATTTGCATATTTGACCACATTTGCAAAGGAGTTTCAATCCCCAATTTCTGACTTCCTTATGTGACTCAAATAAATTGCCTGACTCCATCAGTCTCAGTCATATCCATCAGGAAAATAGAGTAAATAATGCATCTTTATCAGTTTGATGAATTCAAATTCAATTTCACATGTAGAAAATTCTAGATATCTAGTAATACATGCAATTTTTATCCTATTCATTCTTAAGTGCTGCCAAGATAATTTTTAAATAATGCAGTTTCCTGTAGATCCATGACAGAGACTACTTACCAACATTCCTGATTCTCTTCTTTCATTTCTATGAAATCCTTCATTCAAGCAATTCAGCTAACAAATGTTAATTGCATACATAATATATTCTATAAATGGTTTGAGGGCATAACCTAGAGTTTACCTAAAGTAGGGAACCAATAATAAACAATAAATATAAAATAAATAAATCATATAGTATATCAGAAATAAGTAAGTACTATGGGGAAAATGTTAAAGCTTGGTAAGAGGAATTGTAAATACCATAGTTTAGTGTGGATGAAGTTTGAGTGCCAGCTGCAACATTAGGCTAGTCCTGATCGAGAATGTGATATCTCACCAAAGCTTGAAAAATCCAAGTGGGCAATTAGTGTAAGAGCATTCCAAGCAGAGGAGCAGGTGGAAAAATGCTCTAGTCACTCATGTCAGACTCATTTAAAAAATGACAAAGAGGTTACTGTGCTTAGAGTCACAAAAGGAATGAGAAGAAAGAAATGTGTCAAAAAAGTAGTAGAACAGTAATTCACATAGAAACTTTGGCTGTGATACTTAGCACAATAGGAGGTATAGCAGAGTTGTTTTGAGTAGAGGAGTAAAATTATCAGAATTATAATTTCAAAATTCTCACTTAACTACTCTATTGAGAATAGCTTTTAAGGAGATTATAAAAAGACAAGATTACAAGCAAAAAGACTGGTAGAAAACCATTGCAACCATTGAAGTAAGGGATGACTTTGGCATGAATATAAGTATAGCACTCAGGTGAGAAGCAGTAATTAGATTTGGTGTACAGTTTGAAGGACAGGTCAATAGGGATTTCTCATAATCATGTTATTTTGACTGGACTGCTAAGATACAGAATGGATGAAACATTTTTTTGGGAAAAAATTGTAATCATCAGTTTTGAACATAAAGCGTTTAAGATATTTATTAGACAAATTGTACTGTTTTCTTTCAAATTTTTACAAGAAATATAAATATTTTTTCTTGTTTAAGCCTGTTTAATCTGGAATTCCTATTATTTTCAGATGAAATTCATCCTAAGTGGTAGAATCCTATTAAAAAATGGATGAGCTTGAATTAGCTCTTTAAATTTTTTCCTATGAGAAATAGAATATTATGTTTCTGGTCAAATCAACTTAGATTATGTAGTGCTGTATGAAGTACCATTACGTAAATATTTTAATCTATTTCTGCTTCTTTTTTCCATGTGAAAAAAAGAATAATAGTCATCTGTTACTTAATAGCAAGTGATTTAGTAAAATGTGCATGATCACATTGAAGCAATTATAGAGTAATCATGGAATCAATAAGGTACCAAGAGATTGCTGGCATCAACTGCAGAAAAACACAGACAAAATCTGTATATGTACATACATTTTAAAAATGGTAAAGGATTTTAGTATTACTTTTCTGAAGTATTTAACAGAGAAATCCTGAAGTAGTACCTATTTTTAACTTTACTAGTCATTCAAGGAAGAGCCTTAAGATATCTCTTGAAAATATTAAATAATGTAAAAATTTTAAAACACCATGAATAAATTTTAGGAGGCCCAGGTTCGAAATGTACTGAGAGAGTTACTTCTGTACTATATGCTTTGACCATATTAAGGTCAGCGTGTAATCTATTCAGAATTTTAGGTTAATTAATATAACCTGTCATTGAGACTATGACGCTTGAGAATAGTTTGGGGAGAATGAACTATGAAATGTCTTTAACTTGTTTCTTAAATCCTAGGCAAATAAAACCATGGCCCTGCATTTAAAAAGCACTCGTGAAGAAATTTTGTTTTTTCTTCAAAGGCTGTGCTAGTAGTAAATGAGAAGCCACATTCACAATTACCTGTGATTCAGGAAGGCAGCCACAGATATACAACACCACTGATGCACCCTTAGGAAGAAAAAAAAAATGAAAAAGCAGATGCCATGATTTTTATTTAGACTCCTTCAAAAGGAGAGATGAGACCCAATAGGAAGGAAAGTCGCTAGACAATTAATAAACATTACTTTTCATCTCACTGCTTTACTTTTATTGCCTCATCCTTTATAGTTTTATAGGTTTGTTCTTGCCACCCTAATCTTTCCCTCTTGTAATTTTGTGTTGATTTAAAAACAGCTTTCCTGTGGCTTTTTGAGGCTAGGGAGTTCTGCATTAATAGTGTGCTAGCCTAGCATTTTCCCTATACCCTTCACAGCTCTATTTAAGAGTAAAAAAGTAGGTGATAAAATTGAAATATGTTAATGTAAAAATGAAAAAAAGGACTTGTCCTAGTATATTAAGAAGATTAAGCAATGTTAAGTGAGTTCCAGACCATCCGGGTTTTAGCTTTGCTTATGGAAGCTACTCCTGCCTCTCTGTAAAAGCACTAGACAACAGCCCTCCTCCAAGGTCAGGTTATTCTGTCACTGCAAGTGAAAAGCATGAAAAAGATTTATTAGGCAGCAACGTGCACCTATGCATTTTACCTTCCTCCAGTATAAATACCTAGGAGATGCTTGAAGCCGTGTTAAAAAGCAGTCCTAATGAATTATAAATGATGATAAATCTGACTTGATTTCAAAGCGATGGGCCTTTTACATTCAACAATCTAATTATGGAGACTGGGTTTTGTTTTCTAGATCTTTTAAGTTTAAATATATGACACATTATACAAAATGTGTTAATGGAAGTCAATAAAATGACAAACATATTTTAATAAAATATAAATATATAGCAACCCTTTACTGGGGGAAAATGTATATATAAGTACACATGTAAATATGTATATATGCAAAAATGATATTTGTATATATGGATTCAAATTTTCATTACGAAATTTATTAATTGTAGAATCAAAGTATTATCATTTCTGTTAAATTTTTAATCATTTTTACCTAAGAAAGATTTAGTCATTCCAAAAACATGTTGAAATTTTTAATAACAGAAGGCTATCTGTGTGATCTTGCCTGTTAGTTTGAATGTATTTCATATATGTAAACAAATAATATTTTATGATTTTTGAACTATATATCCTTATTTAAATTTTATAAAGAAAGTAGAATGTAATCCCAATTGTTATACATATATAAAATACAGAAGGAAATTTTGTAAAAAATACTGATTTGAGGAAAGAGAATTTAGATTAATTGTACCATTTATGAAACACAACATTATGAAATTTCACAATTCTGAAACTTCTTTTTCTAACTATAGTTTCCACATTGTAGTCTAGGGAAACTAATAATGCAAAAGTGATTACTTATTAGAAGTTAATGTGCAAATTAGGTGGAATTATGTACATAAATATTCAGTTTAACTTTTAGCAGGTAGCAAGTATTTAATAAACATTTGCTATTAGAAAGTGATTAATTTATTATCACTTTTTTAATTGAAAAAATATTATTATTAAGTGCCTTCAATATATCAGACACTAAAGGTAAAACTCCAAACCAGACCAAATCCCTGCTTTGTAGTGGTAATATTCTGGTGAAGAAGGTGGAAAGGCAGAGAGAAAGACAAAATGTTTGTATTTAATTTATATTTATTTCTTTGTAGTATGCTAGTCATACATTAATTATTATTATGCTACATTAGATTTTGTTGCAAGGATATTATTTTATTTACTTTAATTGTCACATATTTGGATACATACTTTAGTATATTAATAAGAAATTATATTTAAATTCTATGTTGTCTTTAATACCAAGCCATTGAATTATCAGAATCATCATTCTGATCTACATTACATTCTTTTTTTATCTGTAAGACTACTTCTAATTTAGCAAAGATGGATAAAACATTAATTTGACTTTAAAATATTTAATTTTAAATATGGGTATGCTAATTGTCCTTATTTGATTACCTAATGTATATGTGAGTCAAAACATCAAATTTTACTTCACAAACATATACAATTATGTGTTTATAAAAAACATTTCAAATTTAAAAGAAAGCACTTTATAAAAATTAAAATGATACTTAAAATGTGAAAATTACACTTAAATAAAAATAAAAATTAAAAATATCATAGATTATTTACTACAGTATTAGGAAATCTTCTTTGTATGGCATTTGCATCATAGGCCAAGTAGGCAATGATAGTACAGTAGAGTTGTTAAATGGCCAAAGGTTTCTAGGTGCATGCTAAAGATTGACTATGAGGCTGGGGTGTATATAGCTCAGTGATAGAGCAATTACTTAACATGTGCAGGACCCTGGGTTCGGTCTCAGAAACACAAAAAGCAAACAAAATTATGGTTTCTTTTCTCTAACTTTTTACTTTGAAGTCTGCTGGCTGTTCCCAAATGATAAAGTGATGGTTGTTCTCTAGTGATGAAGTTGTTATGGATGGTTATGTGGTAATGTGGATGTCATACCTGCCTAGTTCTTAACAAAGAAGAAACTTTTTTTCTCTTTATTCAATAAAGTTTTCAATTTATGTAAGCCTTTTCTTCTTAAATAGCATACAAATGTGCACTTAATTCCTAATCCTTTTTCTATAATACAAGTCTCCAAAAGACATTTAAAAGCAGATAAATAATTTTTCAGAGGTATTTTAAATTTTGTAATATTTAGTATGATTTTGGAGGAGTTATAAATAAACTTGAAGACTTAATTCTTCAAGGTGGGGGGATTGTAACAATAGCAAAGAAAATTTCAAGTAAAGGGAGGTAGCTGAAAGGCTATTATGAGTCAGTACTGAGAGAAGAAATTTTGAAAGCATCATGGTAGTTATTAAATCCAATATCAGCTGTTGTGAGCCCCCCGCCATTGACTATGTGTATGAGGGGGCTAGTCTGGCGCTGCACACTGATTGGGCTATGAAATGCAAATGCACTTTTCCTCTTGCTCTGCCTGCAATCCCACACAGCACCTGAGATAGGTGTGACTTGCCAACATGTCAATGGATCTGCTGACCACAAGACATCACCAAGCAAGATTCCACCCTTCGAAACCCTACCCCTTGCCTTGTTTGGGTGGAGTATTCTATCAAAGGTCTTCTCCCCAATAAATAGGGTGGTGGGTAGGGTTCGGGTGTGAGTGAGCACACCTATTGCTCTTTCCAGCACTGCTTGGCATGGAGCTGACCTCTGCAGTCCAAGAGCCGTCCCTGACCCCAGAAAAACGTATTTTGTGATTTTGTGGTCTATTTGTTGCCAGCCCAAATCACAAGGAGTGACACTGATTCCGTTGCCTGCATGGGACATGGGCAACAATCAGCATTATTTTCATTTATGATGATGATATCACTCACGTGTGTCAAACTCACTGACTGAAGGCATATAAGTTCCATCATACAGGGTCTAAAATGACTACATAAAAAGCACAGGTGTTGATTAGACAATCAAATGGCATACAAGTGACATCCTATGGTTGGTTAAATCTATCAACTTAGAATGAATGAATAAACAATCTAAAATCTATATTAATGTAAATGTGATATTTAAAATTGAACATCCTGATTGATGTTAAACTTATTTTGTTAAAGATGGAAAATAGAGCACAGAAGATCATTTGAATTTCTGGTTTTATTTGCATGCTAATTTATCAAAGTTGTGGAAAATTTAAAGCAATCCACTGACTGTCAAGATGTTTTAATAATCATATGTGAGTTTGTGCAAAGTGGAAAATGCAAAATATAACTTAAATTCCCAGAGCCACAGACTGTCTGGGTAGGGGTATGACCTATTCACTTTTTATGTGAAGCTGTGATTTGAAATCATGATATTAGTCTCATTAAAGAAACAACCATGACCTCATCTTTATGTCTGGACCTTCCAGAACCGAGCAAAGCAGCCTCCACCTTAAACACTAAAAACCGTAGCCACATGAATTACAGAAGTAGGCATTTTAAGATCTGGTCTGTCCACGCATCACGCATCACTTTCTTTTGCTTTATTTGGCGAAATTCCTCGACAAAACTTTACCCTCATTTAAATTTGACTTATATTCTAGCTCTGCACCTGAATATCATAATGAAGTTAGAAATACCTCACATGAAGCTAGCCAGTCTAATTAAAACCTTAAAGGATAATCTTAAGGAGGTCTTTAATGCTACCTACCAATCATACTATACTCCCCTAGTACATTCATTCCATCTTGACATGTTCTTGTAGATAATTAGTTCATATTTATAACTCTCCACAAACTCCAATAACCTCCTCATGTTCTGAGCTGAAATACTGTAATATTTTATATCTTATCCCTTTACATTCTTGTTTTATCAATTTACACTATGAATTTTGGACACATTTCCTTCAAACAACTGACAAGACCCTTACACAGTACAGAATGGTAAGAGAGGACTCAAATGTGTTTGGACACATTAATTAGCAGCATGCATATATTACACATGATTTGTGCACCTGGGAGGAACTCTTGGCTGAGATGAGGAAATGCAGCTGCAATTATGTCATGAATTGTCTGATCAGATATCAAATGGTGGAATAAACTTTTCATTCTATTGAAATGTGTACTGGGATTACAACTGAGAAACAGGATCATCTCCAGCTTAGGGAATGCCAGCAAGAAAGATAATAAAAGAGGACCAACTAAAACTGAAATGGATATCAGTTATGAAATCATTAGACTCTTAATTGACAAAATGATTCTTTAATTTACAGAGAAAAATAATCCTTGACTATTTAGAATTGGCCAATATTAAAAGTTATAGTCATTTGGTAGAACAGAGGAGTAAGATCAAACCTATTTTGAAACAAAGACAATGGATTCTCCTGCAAGGGAGTATATACATAAAAAATGTTTGGCCTCTTATTATATATATTACAGTCAGGAAAACTTTTTACTACAAACATATCTAATAAATATTCTTTAACAACACTATTGTCTGACAAGCACAAGGTCATTACAAAACAAACAACAACAACAAAATGATGATGTAAAAAAAAAAGGATATATCATGGTTTTTGTGAGAGTTTCTTTGTTTTGTTTTGTTCTGGGTTGTACTGGGGATTGAACCCAGGGTGCTCTAACATTGAACTTCAACCCAGGCCTCCCCACTCCAACACACACCTTTTCATTGAGACAGGGTCTCCCTAAATTGTAAATTGTAAATTATGGAGAGGTGGCCTGTAACCTGCCATCATCCTACCTCTATCTCTGGAGTCACTGGAATTTTTACAGGTGTGCACTCCAGTGCCCAGCATGTTTTACACATGTTGACTCCTTTTTCCCTAGTAGACTTTTTTCATTATAAAACAAATTCAGAGTGAAATATTTTAAGAAATATACATGTACCTTAATAACAATAATTCATTTAATAATAATGAATTAAAGAAATAATGCTTATTTGTCCACATCTACAATTTAATTTGTGGAAGTTTAATGAATAAAGAAAAGCTGTACTATATTTCTATTAACAGATTTGATATTTATTAATGCATAATCCTAACTGATGTGAAAATTAATGGTTCCAATTGGTAGTGAAATTATCCAAACTGTACTAGTCACACTTGTACTAATTGATGTTTACATATTTGACATGCTCTGAGCATGGCTTGTACTCATACTGATGACTATGGATGCATCTAGGCAGCTACAGCCCATCCCCAATTTTATTCAGAAATACTGTAAAATGTAGTACCCTCAACCTAAAATGAGGATACAGAGAGAGGCTCTTCAAATAGAATAATTTATTTGGAAATAGCAGAGGGATTATAACCATAAGCATATGTGGGGGAGGGGGCTGAAGCAGGCAGAAACTTGTTAAGAGCAAAAAGTAAGTGTGCATGCAGGTTGCTTTGAAGCAAAAATTCATTGGTTACAGGGACTAATCACAGGTAGTGATTTGTGAACTTGCTAGTGCTAGGAGAGGGTCTTCACAGAAAAGCTATGACTACAAGGTTATGGTTCAGTAAGGCTACTTTCAAGGTTTTGGTAAGGACTGCACTGGAAAGACGTCCTCACAGAAGTGGCCTTAGGTGGAACATTGTAATTTGACTAGATGTCTAGAGGTTTGAACATTGTGATTTGGCTAGAGGTTTTTGTTTTGATTTTTGTAATTGTTTGTTTGCTATAGTTCTTGTTTTCAGGAAATAAACACAAGGACCATCCTTTCATGGTCTCCCAATTCAATTTTGTTATGGTTGATTATAAGTCTCTCCACTTTGATTCTGATAACTTTTGTAAAACTCTGGCCTATAGTAATAAAAATGATAAAGATTAAAATTAAAATCACAATGTAAGTTCACGTTTTTCAATTGGACATTGCCCGACACTTTTGCACTTTTTTCTGTATCCTTTCTCTAGGCAGTTTCGTCAATGTGGCTCAAAATGTGTACATAGTACCTGAGACTATGCAGTTTTGCCACTAAATTCAAAAAGACAACAATTTTCAAAAAACTTCCCCGTTTTTTTTTTTTTTTTCTGTTACATACCTAAACTAAGTTGATAGCTTTCAGAGGCATGATATTATTGCCATAATATGTGTTACATTTGTTGTCTCTTTGACACTGAGATGTTATGAGAAACATATTACATAAGATTTAACAAAATCTTGTTTGTACCAGATAAAATATGATTAATTATTGTCTTAGTGATAAATATTTATACAAACACCATGTGGATTATTCAATAACAGGTATGGGATATCACATATTCATTATGATAAAGTATTTTCATTTTTGACCCTGTAAAATATTGTCCATATTTACACAATGAGTACAAATCTTATACCTAAAATATGATACATATGTGGAAGTTCTGTTCATAAAAACAATTTAAAAAATGTTTTCACTGTTGTGTCACACATGGATTTCTTTATATATTTTTAAAAATCATTGCTTAGTCTTTTGAAGGTACATTAGCACCTGCAGATATTGTGATAGTGCAACAGCAACTCATGATAGTAAATTGAAGAGTCATAAACAGGTAGTTAGTATTTATGTGCAAAAATAATTACATCAATTGATTCCATTTTAACTTTTAAGTATTAACTCAACGTCACTTTTCTTATGAGACAGAATCAATGGCTGACCTGCTCTCAATGTATCTAAACTATTTTTTTAGTACTAATTAAAAATTTTAGTTGCTAAAAGAAAATGGTTGTGATAAAAATTATATTACCTATGAAGCTTAATCTGGAAATGTGAAGTAAGGAGTTATACAGGAAAATGATGAATAATATTTTGTTTGATTTTTATAGTATGTCTGTGATATATATATATATATATATATATATATATATATATATATATATATAATATATAAATACAATTTATATATATTATATTTATTTATATGTGGCACTGAGAATCAAACCCAATGCCTCACATATTCTAGGCAAGTGCTCTACTACTAAACCACAACCCCAGCCCATGTATGTGATTTTTCATTAATTATCTGAAAATATATTTCTTTCTATAATCCTTTTTGAATATTTACATAAATTAGTAGCAGGATACTATGTTGATAATATGGAAAAATGAATAAATTTTTGTAAGTGCACAGCAAATTAATGAGTATGTAAAAATCTGTCATGCATGTTATAGAGTACTACATCTAATATTTGTCAAGAACATATTGTGTGATGCATGTGCTTCTAAGTGCTTTGCATACTGCTGCATTTAAGATTAAATTAATTTAATTACCTTAACAACTTAATGATGTTGGCATTATTTTTTGCCCAATTTTACAATTTAGAAAACTGAGAAGGACATCAATAAACATAAGCTGACTGATTTTGTTAGAATAATGTTTGCCTGCTCATGTTTCTGTGAACAAGATTTGGTGAAAAAAATATGTATTCAATAATCATTTTTCACACATGATCTTCAGAAATACCACATTTTTCAGATTTACAGCTAATAATCATATTTTTAACTTAAACCATCTTCAATAAACTATCGGCTTGTTTACCTCTCCTTTCTATAAACAGATAACATAATTGCTCAAAGCTATTACATTTTTTTGAGATTTTTCCAATTAAAATTTCTATGGTTTTATTTCCCAGAAGTTCAAATTACATGTTACCATCCTGTTACCATTGTTACCTAATCATATAAAGATACATCATTTCATCTTTAGGGCAGTAATACCTTTGTATTAGTAAAGCATCTCATTTCTTAGGAACTGCGATTAATTACAGAATTTAATGAAATATTCATAACACAGATAACATTAGTAACATTGATACTAGTTCTCAGAAAATTGGATGTAGCACTATCTTAGCTCTTCAATATTAGCACTATGTTATTGAGTATATATTGCATAAGCAATCTGTATCCTAATTATCAATCTTTTCACTAGCTTGAGCTAATTGTAGTATTTTTTATTTTATAATTAAACCTGTATAGTTTTATTACAATGTGTACTTTCAATTATTGTAGCAACAGGTTTCTTTTATGCTGAGGTTTTATATTTATAATTAATAGTTATTAATTAGGAATGAATGTTAAATATTAACTGCTAATTTCCATTGAAATGACCAGGGTTGATTTTTTTCCTCTACTATTGAAATATATATTGTGTATAATAGTAATTTTCATACTATCTTAATAACTTTTCTGTGGATCTACAATTGTTTAATTCTTTTACAAATTGTCCATTCACATTAAGAACAAGATGATTGTCTTACAGCTATGGTATCATTAAACAAAAGAATTGCCTTAATTAATATTTGTTTTATACAAATTAAAATGAAAACAAACAAACAAAAATATTTGTTTTATGATTGTTATATATCTTTGTCCCTGATAAGAAGATGCTAAGCTATCTAGTCAAAGAATGATACTCACTGCTGTGAAAGGGCCTCAGAAAACTAGGTAATTATTCTTCACATCATTCTTTAAATTCAACCAGTCAGTGGATATGCCTTGGTGGTTATTACTTCAAAGATCATAAATGCTTGATGCACCTCATGCCACTTTCCAACACAAAATTTGAAAATATTACAAACCACATTCTGAAGAAAGATGTCAACTCACTCTTATCTCTACATCCCTATAACTAACAAAACCTTAGAACAAGGTTTTCCAAATGCATAGGAAAATTCCAGAATGTATTGGTCAAATATTAGCAGACTTGGACAGCATAGCACTCCCTTTTTAAAGGGAGCTATATATTCAGCTTTTATCTTATGTATTCACTTATTTATGTTTTGAAATATTTTTTTCCTTTAATGTAAACCACCTGAAATTCTTAATTAGTAATGCAAGAGGGTATGTATTATCACTCTTTTTTTTTCACTTGAGGCCACAAATTATCTTCTTTTTCTCAGCACCCTTTCTTCCTGAATGAAGTAGATTAGTGATTACTCCAAATACAAGTATTTGTCTCAATGTGGAAAAAACAGAACATTCCACTAGATTTTTTTTCAGGATTATTGCATTTATAAACATGTAATGTGGCCTTATTTAATATAATTCTTCTTTTAATTACAAATTCTGTGAACTCTGAGCTTTTAAAATTCCCCAACTCTGCGCCATGTGGACACCCAGCGAAACCTGTATCTTCAAAAATATCTCTATCTCCAAACCATGAGCTTCATAATTTTCAGAATTTGAACAATTTATATTACTCCACCAGTAGCACATGATTCTTTCAGCTAAATACCCTAAAAGTTTTAAATTATCAGAGTAAAGAGCCTATATAAAATATGGGTTACTCTAATACAAACTCTTCATAAAAACTAATAGGAAAGAATTGAAAAAAATAAAAAGGATATGATTGCTATATATATTTAAGGACAACAGTATGTGAAGGTAAAATTTTATGACATTAAAGAAAATAATTTTGAAACTACAGGAAATCTCAATGGCATTATCCATTCAGTATTTTTGTCACAGATCTTTTATGTTTTCCCTTTCTAAACAAAACTCTAGTCTTAAGAGAATAATAACAATAGTTAATTGGTAGTTACAGTTATTGTGTTAGGGTGTCTAGTATGTGAGAACTTCAATAACCCAGAGACATCACTGATAATAAACAGAAGATACAATTTAAGAATATGTTATTCATTCAGAACATTTCCAGATTTGTTCTGGGTCTATGGAGATTTATTACATAAACAAGTACAATTTTCTAACAATTTAATAGAAGCACAGCAATTTCTATATGCTAAGAGCAGTTACTGCATTTGCAGACAACAAGATTCAAAGGTAAATATTTCTGAAGCTATGAATACAAAAGCAAGTTTCAAAACACCAGTTTAAACAATCTTGCTGGCACTAACAATTATACTATGAACAGAACACCTTATGATAGAATTTTGCTATAAGAGTTAAATATTCAAAATGTAATGGTAACTTATGTGTAACCTGTGAGTGTGGCACTCAACAGGGAGATTGTTGAGGAATGCAAGGTCTGTCTAGAGCACCCACTTACTCTTTTATGCAAAACATGTTAATTGCAAGTATGATATAAAGAAGAAAATTACAATAATTACTCCCCTCCATGGATCTTATTTGTTATAAATGGGAAGAGGCAAAAACAAGTAAAATTATGAAAACATAGAGAAATATGTTGTAACTGCAATGGGGAAAAATCAGAAATGTAGTACAAAATATGAGGTGGGAGCTGCAATTTTAGATCAGGAAAGGAAAGGCTTCTCTGAGAAGGTAGAACTAGCATCAAGACCTCAAGAATACAGAGGATTAGCAATGTGAATATCCAAGGGGAGAATCTTTTATGGAGAGAAAATGCTTTAGAATACATAGCCCTGAGGCTTACCCAGGCATCACATGTTTGTATATGAAAATAAGCCACTGTGGCTACAGAAAATTGAGAAATAGAGAAAATGATAGTGTATCAGAATACACAGATTAAGGGACTCCCTGTTTAAAGCCTGATGTAATATTGGAGTACATTTCTAAGCAGGAGAAAATATTGAAAGAAGTCTTATTGAATTAATGTAGATTATAATTAATAGTGACTTGAAACAAAATGGCAATGGGTTTGGAGAAAATTAAATAATGAGAATATTTTATAGCTAGACTCTATCTAAACAATGGTATGATTTATTCAAGGTATGTTGTAAGAGTGAGGGTAGCTAGTGATGACTCAGAATTTCTTGACAAGCAGATGAATGAAGATGACCTTTAATGAAAGAAATGTACCAATTGCTACTTTGGGGAAGTGTAATTATGCATTGAGTAGAAAGCTTACATAGGTGGTGAGTTATATATGGAGTCTGGAGTTCAAAGAGAAATGTTTGTATCCAGTTGTATAATATTTTGAGATTATCAGGAGGGTATATTTTTGTGTAAAATGGATGCTAATTAAGTTGCCAAATAAGCAAGGGCTGAAATAAGAGTGTGGCGGTTCTAGAGATTGAGTAATAATGTCATAGGCACAAAATAAATCCAGATTAAAATTAATATCAGCATTCCACATATAAAAATGTGTGTGTTAGGGGAAACATGGAAGTTGGATTAGGAGTCAACATGGTTTAGGCTGAAAACAAAGTTATGACTTCATTACTTACTTTTATAGTTTTCGCCAGTACAGAAAACAGCTCTCTGGGATTTTAGTTAATCTTATTTTCTTGGTATCCATAGTCATAAGTAGCAAATAATCTCAATTAGGTCTTTATTTTATATGCCCTGATGCAAATTATTGTATCAGTATCTAAAGGAAAACACACTCTCTTTCACTCACACTCACACACACACACACAAAGAGGATTGCTCCCCATTAAAATACATTACATTCTTTAATTTTCATTTTGCTTTATCATTTTTGCTGTATGATTTCATTTCCTTATTGTATCCATGTTCTCTTTGGATAAGTCAATTGTGAGGCTCAATCTGTTTCTTTTAAAATATTTTTATCTGTATAACTATATCCACAGTCATATCCTTGTATATCTTTACATATTTTAAAGCTATCTCTATTTTTTATTTCAGCATATTTATGTTGTTGATGATGATGATGAGTGTAGTGCTTCCTTCTTTTTTGTTGCATGTATGCTTCCAGATTTCTGGAATGATGTCTTTTGTAGTTTTGAAAAAAAAAATCAACCTAATCTTTACAATATGTTTGCCATATTTTCACTTCTTTAACATTGGATGCTAATTATTCTTATATAAACATTTGATTGTTTCTTCATTTTTCATTCACATCTTACATTTAATTAGCATTATGATCAGACTGTTACATTTAGCAATCAACAGTATGGGTACAAAAAAAAAAAGTTTCCATTAAAACCCATTGTTGGAATGATTACACTTTCCACAGATCAGAAACTAAAATAACCTGTTATACAATTAGCCACAAATACAACCTTGAGGGTTTTTTTGCCCACACACATGAGTAATGTCTAAACTATGTCTTCTTGAAGCAGCTATTCCCTGCCATCACCTTCCTTGGCTAAGTTCACAAATCTGTTGTAACCTGTAGCTTCCCTGCCATTCTGGCTGTCCTTTCCTGCTTAGCTTTGTTTCCTGCCAATATTAAAACCTTCTGCCACTACCATAGCTATTGCTGCTTCTGGAACCACCACAATTACCTTGGTTTTGTGATTTGGCAAAGTATTGTCCTCCACCATCATGAGGTACAGAGCTTCTGCCTCTTAAGTTTCTGCCCTTCTTGGATCCAAAATCTGATGACTGATTGTTGTAATTGCCAAAATCATTGTAACTTCCTGTACCTCCAAAATTGCTTCTGTCATTACTGAATACATAGTAGCCATTCCCTCTGCCACCATATCCAGCACCACCACCATGGCTGCCACCAAAGCCACCACAACCACTGAAGTTTCCTCCATGATCAAAATTGTCATTTCCAACAAAACTACTTCCAGGACCACCACCCAAGTTTCTAGAACCACTTCGACCTCTTTGACTGGATGAAGCACTAGCCATTTCTTGATTTTATAAGATTTTCCTCACTTCACAGTGGCCATTCACCTGGTGTTTCTGAATGACATGGTCGTCAAAAGTTACGAAAGCAAAGCCCCTTTTCTTTCCACTGCCTTGGTCAGTCATAACTTGTATAACTTCCATTTTCCTGTACTGTTCAAAATAATCTCATAGGTGATGTTCTTCAGTCACTTTTTTAATGCCACCAACAAAGATTTTTTCAGTTAAGTGGGCTCCTAGTCTTTGAGAATCTTCTCTTGAGACACCTCTCTTTGCTTCCACAACTGTTCCATCCACCTTCTGTGGTCTTACATTCATGGCTTGCATCCACTTTCTCCAGAGCAGCATAAGTGACAAACCCAAAGCCTCTGGAGTGCTTGGTGTTTGAGTCTCTCATTACACAGTCTGTGGACATTTTCCATTGCTCAAAATGGCTTCTCAGATTCTTGTCAGTGGTTTCAAATCTCAGCACCCCAATGAATAGCTTCCACAGCAGTTTGGGCTCTTTAGGGGACTCTGATTTAGACATGACAGCAGTAGAAAGAGAGACTTTAACAATGCTTTCTCAGTGCCATCCACAGACAGAAAGCTTGATCCATTCTTAGTTTCTATTTTCTTCACTCCTCTTCTATTCCTGTGTACACAGTTTTCTTTGAAAATATTTCCTTTGAGCAGTCTATAGATCATAAAACTGTATTTATCTGGTTCTTTTTTGTGATATTTATTTATTTATTTATATCAAGATTTTAGTCCTATACTTTCTATTGTTCTTATCATTAAAGTTAATCATTCTCAAGCCTAAAACCCAGTCCTGTATTTTATTGTTTTGTTTGCAGTAAATAGTGTCTTTTGTAAAATTCTGTGTCTAATCTGAAGAACTACATTTGAGTATCTTCTTAATTACAAGTTGTATTTTCAATTATTAGAACTTCGTAAATACTATGAAAACTAGAGTTTTGGGCATTCTATTTATTTATAATTAGATTAATGAATTCCCAAATTAATATGATAAAACTGCATCCAAATGTAGAGGAATAACTTTATAAAGTATTTCATAGCAATTTAGGATACATAGGGCTGCTTTACAAAGTGGTCATTTAAGTGACTAAAAAGAAAAAGGATTATCTCATGCCATGCTAAAGCACTAACTTTAAAAATTCAGTTTTTTTTTTTTAATTTATAGTTTAGTCACACCATCTGTATGTTTTTAAATTTGTAAATTTGAGAATTTAATAACTTACTTCAATATCAGAGGACTTTAGTTTGTTTTGGTGCTATTAATAATTATGTGTATAACACAACCAATTCCAAATACTTCATAAATTTCACAATAGAGCAAAACTATTATTATTTCCACAATACAGTGCTCCATATTTTTAAAATTTTTTTATTATTAGATTAAAAATAATTTTATGTTCAGCACTAAACATATATTCTGAATTCATAACAGTATTCAAAATATTGTCAGAATTTTCTCCCTTCTATAAAGATTTGTGTGGATCACATGAAATAAATTTTTAAAAAATCAACCATGGTATGTGGTTTATTTTTACTCAAATTCCAGATAAAACTGATGTAAAGTTGAAATAATATATCTTTTCTTGAATTTCAAATTTTAATGAGTCAACACTTTAATAACTGGTGCTTTGCTTTTGTAAATACACAAGATTTAGAAAAAAATATTTAAAATACTTTTTTATCTAAAAGATAAGATATGTTCACCTAGTTATCAGTATAGTTACCTCATACTTAAATAATATTTCTAGGCAGAGTATTCTCATAGTTATCAATTATATAAACTCATACTTAAATAATATTTCTGGGCAGAGTATTCTAAAATGAATTTTTTTTCAAAAAAGATATTTATATTTCTTGAAAAGATTTGCTTCAGTTTTTCAAGGCCATGCTGATGTTGTCATGATGAGTAGGAAAAAAATTTTAAAGTGAATTTTGAAATAATAAACAATAATTGTACACTCAAACCTGAACACATATTACTGTTTCCATTATAAGAGTTTTTAGACTATCACTTATATGCTATACTTAAGTTACATTTTCCACACATATTTTACCTAAGTTATAATTAACAACCATTTTTTTTCCCACTGATTCAGCCATCTGATAATTTGGTGGCACCATGGCATGGACCATGTTATGATATCCTGTTAAGCAAAATCACTTGTAAATTCAAAAACACCTCCAAATGTATGCTTTAAATAATTAAGAGTCCTGAGACCTGCATGGTGAGCTGGCTAAGGAGAAGTTCTCTGCATTTCCAGGAATGTTCTCATCTTACTATGGTAGGGAACCATCTTCAGAAAGATCTTATTGTCTGAGTTCACTTTTCTGGGGACAGAAATCACTACATTTTCCAGTCTCTGGAATCCAAAAGCATTGTCTTGGCATTACCTCAGCAAGTGGCTGTCTTTTGACAGGACACAAACTTTGACATCAATTGAGAGTTTTAAACTCACTGAGAATTATGAGATGGGAAACATAGACTGCAATGTAGAAGGGAGTGGAGGGCATTTCTTTTTAAAATGTACAGCTCAGGAGACCTGCTACAGGGTCCAGGAAGTAAATTGTCACCTGTAATTTCATGTAGAACCCAAAGCTGAGGGCAGCTGTAGTGAGGGTGGCAGATCATGCAGATCATGTTGTCCCTTGCTCCCAGCACAAATCTTTTAAGCTCTAGTACCTCTCCTCATTCTCTGAGGTCTCCAATGGCATTCCTTAGCACTGGTATTTATTCTGTCCTCTGAACAGAAAGCCTGTTAAGCTCTGGAGTTAACCTCAACCTGTCAAGCTACCCATTCCATACTAGCTCATTCCATTGTCCAAAGTGGCTAAGACAAATTCCAAGTTTTCACTCATGTATTTCTCCCACTAGTCACTTGACAAACAAAACAACAGAAAAAGTTGGGAGGTGAATAACTCCCAGCCTTCACTCTGGATATGGATTCAGTCTAAGAAGACCCAGGCATCAGCTTTGATTAGAATAGTTTAAGATTTTTCACACTTGCTTCTTCATTAGAATACTTTGATAGGAAAAAAGACTTTTTGTTATACATACACATCACATATATGATAAATATATGCGCATCTATATAATAATACATATTTGGTGATATATAGGTCATATATATACATACAATTTTTTATCTTTTATAAAATTTTTCTTTCCTTTTCTCTTTTTTACTTTCACATTTTTTTTTAAAATAATATGTCATCTTATGTAATATCCACCTTTATTTTGTTGTGATTGTTGTTAATGTTGTTGTTTATATTTTTTCATCTTTGGAGGTTTATATTTTTCTTTGTTTTATTTTTTCCTTCTTTTATCTCAATTTTTGCAGGACTGGAGATTCATGTCAAGACTTCATGTATATCAGGCAGGAGTACTGTCACTGAAGTACACTCCTAGCCCCTCCAAGCTGATTTGTACCTAGTTCCAACCATGACCTATTCTCATTAAAACCTTGAAGGATATCTCAACTTAAAGTATAGTAGGTACCAAAAAAAACCCTAACTGAAATTCACCCCCAAGTAGGGAAACTAGGGAAGTCCTGATGCCCCACTCCTGAAAAGGCATTCCCACAGATACAGAAAAGATGAATAACACAACTGTTGTGGACACTACACCCATAAGGTTTCTCAGCACCCATCCTTCCCACACCCTGTCAGATCATGCATTGACAATGAGCATGGATATAAGTGTCACAGAAGGAGAGTTATATACAGCTCCCCATGAAATGCCAGGAAACACACCAGTGTCTAAACAAGAATAAAATTTCCAAAACCTTCACCATGAATGGAGCAACCAGGTACAGAATTATTTTCAAGTAATAGTTCTAATATTTAGAATTCTCACAAAAATCCATGCCACCTGATTTGGGTTTCCACTCTCATTGTTGGAGTATCCAAAAAAGGGTACATTTCACATACTCTTTGGTGACATTTCACCCTTCTGAAATAGCAGATGCCACTCTAGTAAGATCTGCAACAGAGAAAGACACCAAAACATTACACATTGTGTTCAAACTCACTAATCATAGAAGCTACAGAAGATTACATTACAAAGTCTAATTAGAAGTGAACTCAAAATCACACAACAAACCAACATCTCCACCCCAAAGCTTCTTATTAAAGAGTTACTCACATAAAAGTGGAAGAGCTCTCCATCTCAGCAGATGTACAAATCTCAAGATAAAACACAAAAAATATGAAAAATATAAGGTCATATGATAGTCCCTACAGTTTATACATCTATAGAAAGAGATTCTAAAAATGTCAAAATAAATGAAATGTGAGACAAAAAAATTCAAAGAAAGATTTTAAAAAAAACTCAATAAAATCCAAGTAATGTAGAAAAATAGTTGTATGACTTGAGGAAGAAGATGTAGGATATGAATGAGAAATTCAGTAAAGAGACAGATTTTGCAAAAGAACTAAAGGGAATGTTCAAAATTAAAACCTTAAAAAGCCAGATTAAAAGTTCAATTGAAAGCTTTGGCATCAGAATAGATTAATAGTAGAATTTGAGAGTAAGTTCCACAAAATATTATATTCAGACATAAATTTAAAAAAAATAAGAATGAAAAGAATATGTACAATCTCTCAATCACCATTAAAAAAAACATTCCAAACATAAAGCAAACACAGTTCATCAGCATTCCTGAGGAAGAAGAGCAATAGATTGAGAGCATAAACCACTTATTCAAAGAAATAATAACACAATTTTGCAAATCTTGGGAGGACAAGGATATCCAATTAATACAGACATTAAGAAACCCAAAAAGACATGATCATAAAATAACCTCTCCACAACATATTAGTTAAATGGCCAAAAGCACAGGTCAAGGGGAAAATATTTAAATCAGCAAGCAAAAAGCATCAAGTGACAATAGAAAGAAAACCCATTAGACAAGATTACTACACTCAGTAGTTTTAACCCTCACAATCAAAAGGAAATTCTAGGATAAGCATAAGATAAGAGAATTCATGACTATAAAACCAGAATTAAATTCAGCTGCTTAAGGAAATACTACATGCAGAAGAGAAAGGTAAACAAAATCATGCAACCATGTGAAAGAAAGTATCTCACTAGCCAAGAAGCCATGCAAATAAGAAACAGTAAAGAATCAAAAATGATCAAACAATCACCATCAAGCTAATAACATTAAGTACATAGGAAGAAATGTACATAGAACATTCAAAACAACCAAAATAAAAGAAAAAAGTAATTTTCAATAATAACTTGGATGTAATTGGTTTTAATTATCAAATTGAAAGGCAGAGACTTGCTAAATAGATAGAAAAAAACAAGAGTCTACAAATAATGCTTAGAAGAAATTCACCCCACCTGCAAAGACATACACAATCCTAAACTGAAAAGATGGAAAATGTATTCCAAGCAAATATATCCAATAATAAAAAGGAATATTTCTATCTAACAAAGTAAACTTTAAGACAAATTCAGAAGAAACAAAGGCTTCTATATAGTGATGAAAGGATTGGCTCATTCAGACAGACAAAATGGAAAACTAATTTCCCTTATCAATGTAATGATTATATATTTGCATACACCCAAAACCAGAGGACCCAATTTTATAAAACAAATACTATTAGACTTAGAGAGAGTCTCCAATGTAGTAATGTAGTAACAGTGAGTAGCTTCAGTTCACCAGTCTTATCTCTGTATCTCATCCAAACAAAATTTCCATAAAGAAGTATCAAATTTAAATTACACTATAGAATAAATACACTCAACAGATATCAACCAAATATTCCATCCTTTAGCTGATGGATACATATTCTTTTCATCAGCCCCTATATCATTTTCCAAAATAGAGTATATATTAAGTTAAAATTTGCAAAGCGAGTATTCACAAATAAAAATAAGTGTTTATATAATGTCTTGCATCTTATCACAATGGAATGAAATGAGAAATCAAAAGCAAGATAAATTCAGAAATTAAACAACTACACTATTGAATGAACAGTGAGTCAATGATGATATACGGAGAATTTAAAAAATAACTATTAAATGAAATTAAAAAAAGGAATACAAAATACTCAGATAGGTGAGTTGCAACAAACACATTCCTAAAAGATAAGTCTGTAATAATGAGTGCCTACATTAAAACTCAGAGGAATCTTGAATAAATAACCTAATCATTTGCCTCAACATCTTATAAAAACAAGAACAGATCAAATACCAAATCAATAGAAAGAAAGAAATATAAATATCTGACCAGAAACAATAAAATGGAGACAACAAGAACAATTAAAATATCACTCTAATAGAGTTGTTTCTTTAAAATGATAGACAAAATTGACAAACCTTTAGCTTGTCTAACAAATAGAAAAAGAGAAAAAGGTAAAAACAGATACCAAGAAAGATACAACAGTGTCCAAGAAATTCAAAGGATCATTAAAAAATACGTGGGCAAAGTATGTGCCAATAAATCGGGAAGTACCAAAGAAATGGATAAACTTTTGAACACATAAGACCTACTAAAATTTAACCAATAATACTTAAAATTATAAAAAGATCAAGTAATGAAATTGAGCTCACAATAAATATTCCCAACAAAGAAAATCCCAGAACCAGATGAATTCACTTCTGATTTCTACCAGACTTTAAAGGAAAAAACTAATGCCAGTGCTCCCCCAAATTATTCCAAAAAATGAAAAGCTAAGGAACCCTTCTATGCTCATTCCATGAAGCCAGTATTAACCTACCACCCAAATCTGACATGGACATAACAACAACAACAAAAAGAAAATTATAACCTAGTATTCATTATGAATATAGACTCAAAAGTTAGCAAAAAATACTTTTGAACCTAATTCAATGTCACATTTAAAACATCATACAGGTTGGATACAGTGATATAGACTTTTAATTCCAGCTCCTTAAGAGACTGAGAAAGGAGGATCATAAGTTCAAGGCCACCCTAGGCAACTTAGTGAGACCCTATCTGAAAATGAAATTTAAAAGATCTGTGGACTTCTCTCAGTGGTGGAGCAATGCTGGGGTTAATCTCAAGCACCAGCAAAAAAAAAAAAAAAAAAAAAAAAAAAAATATATATATATATATATATATATATATATATATATATATATATATATATAAATTCTACAGCATAACCAAATTGTTTTCTTTTCTGAGGCAAGGCTGGATCAACAGGCACGTCAATAAATACAATACAACATATAAATAGAATCAAGTAGGATAATTATACAATAAATTTAATAGATACAGAAAACGCCTTTGATAAAATTCAACATCACTTCATCATAAAAGCCTTAAATGAATTAGGATCAGACCTTGGCATTATTAATCTTGTATATGACGAATCCACAGCCAACTTCATACTGAATGGATAAAAACTGAAGGTTTTTTCCTTAGATCTGGAACAAGTCATGTTAACCCATTCTCAACTCTCCTTAAATATATTAGATATCTGAGCCTGATCATATAAGAGAAAGAAATAAAAGATACATAAATACAAAATTAGCAATTAAAATTATCCCTGTTTCTGATATTATTCTGTACATAAAAGAATTCTAAATGTTCTACCAAAAGATACTTAGAACTGAAAAACAAATTCAGTAAAATAGTAGGATACAAGATCAATATAAAAAATCATTAGCTTTCTGTATAACAGTAATGAACTCATTGAGAAATAAATCAGGAAATCAATTTCACTTACAAGACCCACAAAAATAAAAATACTTAGTAGTAAATCTAATAATGTGAAAGACCTCTCTATACTGAAAACATTAAAAGACTGAAGATTGAAATTGAAGAAGATGCTATGAAGTGTCCATGTATTGGGATAATTGGTATGGTTAAAATGACTATACTGCTATACAAATTGGTCCACAGATTCCATAAAATTCCCATTAAAATATCAACGTTATTTTTCACAGAACTAGAGAAAGCTTCCTAAAATTTATATGGAAATATAAAATAACTCAAATTGACAAAGCAACCCTGAGAAAAATAGTAATGCTGGAAACATCACAAAACCTGATTTCAAAACACACTATGGAGCTACAGGAACAAAAACAGTATGATGTTGACAACCATGAATTCTCAGTAAATTGATTCTACAAAATGTCCAAAATAGTGCCAAAAATATATATGGAGGAAAAATAAACTCTTCCACAAATTCTGTAGGGAAATGGGATGTCCACATGTAGAAGGTTTAAACTGGAACAGTATTTCTCACTTAGTACAAAAATCAACTCAAAATGGATTAAGTACCTTAAGGTAAGATCTGATGTTTTGAAACCATTAGAAGAAAACATTGGGAAATGTTTCAAGATATTAAACAGAAAACAATTTTCCAGATAGGAATTTTAAAACTAAGGAAACAAAAACATGAATGGATAAATGTTATACATAAGTTTAAAAAGCTTCTGTGCAACAAAAATAACAACAACAACAACAAACAGAGTAAAGGGATAGTACACATAATGTGATGAAAATCATTGTCAGCTATTCATCTGAAAGAGGATTAGTATCTAGAACATAAAGACCTAAGCAAAATTAACAATAAAAAACAAATAATGCAATCAAAAAATAGGCAAATGATCTGATCAGACACACCTCAAACAAAGAGATTAATAATTAAGAAGTACAAGGAAAAATGTTCAATATCTTTAGCCTTAATTGAGATTACATTTCACTTTACCTGGAATGACTATTACTAAGAAATAAAAATGTCACAATTACTGGTAAAGATGGAGAAAAAGCTATACTTATGCACTGTTTATTGGGGATGCAAATTAGGACAGTCACTTTTGGAAACAGTATGGATTTTCCTCAAAAAACTAAAAATAGAACTGCCATATGATATAACTACGCCTTTCCTGGCTATACAAGTGAAATGAATTCAGCTTTCTAAAGAGACTCCTTCATAAAAGTTTATTATGGCACTGCTCAAAGAAACCAAGATATGGAATCAGCCTACCAGCTCACCACCAGGTGAATGGATTTGGAAACCACTGCATGTATACACAATGGAGTATTATTGAACCCTGAAGAAAAATGAAATCAAGTTATTTGTAGGAAAATGGATGGAACCGGAAGACATTATGTTAAAAGAAAAAAAAAAAGGACACAATTCTCACAAATATTTTCTCATATATAGAAACTTAAATACAATACAAAACAAACAAATAAAAAAATTAAAAAAACCCTGAAAGTAAATGGTGAACTTGTAGTGACTGGGAATAGTACTGAGGGAGGGAGTAGCAAGAGGTGAATGGGAGAGAGTAGAAGAAGAGAGTGTATATATATGATTGATGTCTTACACGCATGTGTGGAAATACCACAGTGAAACTCATGGATTTGTGCTATGTTAATATTTATAATAAAAAAGCCAAAAGAATCAATTTCATATGGTTTCAGTTTGAAGCATACATTTACTGTGTTTCCAATCCTAATTTTTGGATGTTTAGAATACATTTTGAAGTCAGTTGTGGTTACTAAGGTTGCTCAACTTATTAAGGGCAATGAATAAATGTCGGGACTATGGACTCCCAATTTAATGTGCTTTTCCATAGAATATAAGTTCATCCTTTACCATAATTTAATATGATACTATACTATTGGTATTTATGCCAAAATAGACATATAATATATTTTAAAGATATGTCTACTAACTTTGTATTCTTTGGCAGGTCCACTCTACCCCAATTATTGTAAATTAAATATTACTGGGACAGAGTCATGCCGTTTTGTTTACTATTGTCTATGAATACTTTAATTCTAGAAAACCATAACTATATAGTTATAATGGAGACTATATGACCCAATCATTCTAAAATGTTTACTGTATGGCTCTTTATAGAGAAAGTTTATACATACATATATGTGTGCTTTCTTTAAGATGAAAAATATGGTTATTTGCTTAATTTCCAATACTTTGCAGGCTATTAATTTTCTTAATGCAGTGTAATAAAAATGTATTACTATAAAACACCATATATTTAAATGATACATCAATGTCACATAGCTATTGTTTATAAATGTTTCATCTTGATCCCTATTCTTTTTGAAATTTATTTCCTCATTTTAATGGTGGATTATAGTTACACACATTGATAGGATTTGGTGTTACATATTCATACATGTGCATTATATAATAATATAATTTGGCCAGCATCATTCATCAGCATTTCCCCCCTATTCTCCCACATCCCACTCCTTAGTCACTTTCTTCCATTGATCTCCCTTTGATTTTAAAGAGAGCCATTCCCACCTATGTTTTCCTCAAAATAATGAATTTGGATCACCCAGTTCCACTAGGTACAACTTTGAAAAATACTGTTGAAGATATTGAATATTAATTCTGGAGCAAAACTTTCAGGGTTTGAATCCCAGTCCTATAATTTACTATTATTTATTTTGTCAAAATACTAATATCTTTGTTTCTTAGAATCCCCATCTGAAAAATAATACTCATAATTATAATACAATGGTATTTTTTTCTTCATAGGATGTTGGCAAGTATCAACTTAAAATATGGTGCATTGAGAGCACGACTAGTATATAGTTACATGTCAGTGTTAGTTATTATGATTAGTTCTTGATATTTGAAGTATGCATATACTTAAAAGGTACTTTAATTATTAATGATTTAAATGTCATTTTTTTACCATAAATCACAAATATATTGTATCTGTCAATAATGTTGGTCACAGAAAAATCTAAATATACATGAAGAGGTTGAATCTAAAATATTGTTTTAATTCCTTTGGTAAATGTTAAAACATTTTTCAAGGACTATAACCATGGAATGAAAACCAAATTTTAAAATGGTTGTTAAAAAACAGAAATGAAGGACATGTTTCCAAGCAAGGTTGTAGTGCTCTTGAGGAAAATCTGCTAGCTAGGCACTGCACCATTTTCTGCTCAATACATGATCTTCTTCTTACAACCATTTTTGTTTGAACTCTCATTTATAATATACCACAAAATATACAACCCTTTGTTTATAATTGAGCTTCAGTTTACAACACCCGGAGGCAATGATGCAGGTCACTGGTTCTCAACCTCATCTGCCTTTTTTCTCAGAATTGTTTTTATCTTCTTTCTAAATCTCATGTCTATAAAGAATTTGGAGTCCTTCATAAAGGACGAACAATAATTTTTAAACATGTACTAGTTGTATTTGCATTCAGATATATAAAAAAGAATGATAAAAAATGTTTGCTAGAAACATTATAAAACATTAATAAAACTTACAGTAATAAATATGTGCAATTTATATATCAAAGGATATATATGCAAAATATATACTTTAAAAAATATTTTATTAAAATGTAATGTAGTTGAAATAGAAAATGATAGAAATAGGCACTTTCAATAGACCAAATCTGAATACAAATAAACAGAAAATGTACTTTATAAACTAGTCATGTATTACAAATTGAAGAAATTAAATATCATTTTAAAACATTTAGACTGGTAGAAGTTTTTTCTAATTTATTAATATCAGGATAGAGGATGGTAGGGCAATAGGAACTCATATAGCTAGTAAAGAAATATTTATCTGCAGGTATTTTGGGAAAAAATAACTTGCAATTTTCAAATTACAAAAACAAATTAGAAAATGCAATCCAGAATCATTGAGGTAGGATTCCTTAATAGAGCTGAGTGTTGTAGATTTCATTTACATCACAGAATAAGGTCCTTCACAAGGATAATAATAACGTGAACCCATTGGAGTAGAAAACCTGCATAGCAAAACAGTAGCCCCTCTCAGTGTGTAAGACTCCACAAATCTATTTGTAAATATATGCTCTATCTAGAATAGAGAAATACTACGATATGTGCTTTTATATTTGTGGATTAAAGAAAAAATTGTAAGCAACTTAAATTCTACTAAAGTAGACATTTTTGCATGACAGATTTAGTTAAAAATACAAACAAATTTCAAAGTTATGCTAATATTCATAGAAAATATTAATATGTGTTGTGATGGTTAATCTGGATGATCAACTTGATTGAGTTAAGAAATGCCTAGGATTAAGAGATTTATGGGTGTATTTATGAGGGCGTTTTCAGAGACTATTGGCATATGGGACAGCAAACTCCCTGACTTAGATTGTCACTGTCCAGTAGGCTGGATGCCAGATACAACAACAGTAGAAGGATGAACCTGAGGTTTAAGCCAACTGGATTTTTCTTGAGTGAGTGTCTGTTGCTGCTGACAACAAAGGACCACAGAATTCAGCTCCTTCACTCTTCCCACGTAGGCTTGCACTGGGCTTATGTCATTTGTCCCTCTTATTCCGGAGCTTCAGCTATTAGTTTCTTTGGTTCTCAGGTGTGCAGACTGTCATTGTGAGAATATCCAGTTTCTGATCATGCAAGGCACCCTACTAATCCCCTTTTATATCCATACATATATGTATCACATCCTATCTCTTCTAGAGAACTCTGGCTAATATAGATTTTGATACCACAAGTGATGCTCGAGAAACAGAATTTAAGAATGAATTTCCTATTTGGTTTTGTGGAGTTGGCTCTCTACATTGATTAGACCAACAATTGCTACAGTCTGTCTTTAGTGTGAAATGAAGAGAACTGATAATCCATGGCCTGAACTGTTTAAAAAGACATAGAAATGAATGCATGCAATATTTTAAATTTACCACTTATCAGAGGCAAGGATGTTAGTAATTCTATATATAACACTTTTGAAAATTTTTAGAAGATAGAAGAATGTAATGATGTTGACTGATTGTTCTTGGGCTTCTTAGGACAAAGTGAAAAAGGAAAAGGATGCTCAGAGATTAAATTTATGAGCTCCAGGGACGGAGGCTGTGGTTCAGTGGTAGTGTGTTTGCCTAGCACGTGTGGGGCCCTAGGTCAGATCCTCAGCGCCACATAAAGATAAATAAATAAATTAAAGGTATTAAACAAACATTCATCAGCTCCAGAAGCACATAACCAATCTAAAGCCTTCTCAGGATTCTCGGGGGTGTGTGTGGGGGGGAATCTTCCCTGTTGTCCATCTTGAGGTTGCCCAAAACCAAACACAATCAACTTGAAATGGATTATTATCTGTTTCACCCTCAGCTTTGAAAGGTGCCTGATACTACAATAAGGGTCCTGCTTGGGGGGGAAATGAGATCCTATAAATTGGGATGGAGACATGTAGCAGGAACATGAAGAGAATGGAGGTACTGCAATGCTACATTTGACCTCCTCACCCTTAGAGAAAGTGTCACCACCACTCCTACTCCCTGTGGTATTGACTTCTCTACCTTTTCCTAATCTTGTATTGCCTATGGAAATAGTAATGACCTATCATAATTTCATTGTTGAGCATGAAAACGTTGATACTCCTTGGGATCCACCCTCACCATAGGTCCATTATTGATATGGGCCAATGTTGCAGATATTATGGATTTACTGCAGCAGCTGACTGTATTAAAATGTATTAATAGCTTATTTGGTTGTTTGGCTAAAATAAGTATCAACAAGCCTTGCTGTGAATGAGCTAGAAATGCCTATATCCCTTGTTTTACTGTTACTTACAGGATTCAGAGGCTCAAAGAGATTGGAAGACAAAATATGAGTCCTTCACCAACACTTGGAGAAACATATTTGGGTGATCACCAGTATCCTTGAAAAGTGCTGTCATTGGTCTTCCCCTTTATGCCAGAACTTGACTTGGCAGGTCAATTGGAAAACTTAAATGTGATCCAAATAATTGGAGCACAGAGTGGTAAGGGCCAAGTGGCCGCACTCAACTTCCAAGGACAAGGTGATTTTATATACCATAATGGGCAGCAAAAGAGAAGCAATGAACAGAACTTTCTGACTCATGTAGATATATGGAAGTGGCTTATCAATCATGGCATTTCCAGAAGTGAAATAGACAGAAAACCCACACAATTCCACAAACAACAAGAAAAAGTATGCCTGGAATACAGAAGATCTCTTAGGGTATCTTTCAGGAATTATGCCCTGTTACTAAGCTCACTGGGGAACTATAACAACCTGACCCAGGCAAGATGAGAAATATTTCAGTTGCTTCAGGAATAAAGGTGAAGGTCACTCCTGCAGATAAAGAACCAATGTGTACTAAATTGCCTTCTGAAGGCAGAAAAAAATACAGAGTGTGTAGTGAGAGAAGTTAATTATAAATACTATCTATGGCCATAGGGCTAATTTCATGAGAACTGTAATTGTCACCATTATTTCTTAATGATTTTATTAAGAATATTTTTGAGGGGCTGAGGATGTGGCTCAAGTGGTAGTGCGCTCGCCTGGCATGCGTGCGGCCCAGGTTCGATCCTCAGCACCACATACAAAACAAAGATGTTGTATCCGCTGATAACTAAAAAATAAATATTAAAATTCTCTCTCTCTCTCTCTCTCTCTCTCTCTCTCTCTCTCTCTCTCCTCTCTCACTCTCTCTTTAAAAAAAAGAAAAGAATATTTTTGAGCAGATAAGCACATGTATGAAGTTGACATTTTTGTTTTCTCTCCTCTTATTTTGTTATCATGTAACATAATATTGACTCACTTAATAAGACTTAATGTTGTTAAATTTACCTTACAGTATGTAAGTGTGGAATACCAGGAGAAGAATAAAGATCATTCAAATTTGCCTTTTAATTTTTGGGGAGAAATTAATGCATTTTTATTACATGCAGAATAGTTATACATGTTAGGCTGAATCATGACTCTCAAATTGTGTTTATGTGAAGGTTAAATATGATTTAAAAGTTATGGTTGAGCATCATGTTGAAAGGGGTGGAATTGTGATGGTTAATATGGATTATCAACTTTATTGGCTTAAGAAATGCCTAGGATTAAGAGAGTACTGGGTGTGTTGATAAGGAAGTTTTCAAAGATGAGTGCTATGTGCAACATCAAATTGACTGGTGAGAGATTTTATGAATGTAGCAAGAACTGTCCAATAGGCTGGAGGTTTAGATAGAAGGATCAAAAGGTGAAAGAGGGAGGAACTCAGGTGGATATAAGCTCAATTCTTTTTGAGTGGATGTGTTGATTTCTGATACCATTATCCAGGGACCTCAGACTCCAGCTCCCTCACTATTTCAGTATGGCCTCTGGCCAGCAATTTCCCAGAGAGTACCCAGGCCTTCAGTCTTAAATTGGGGCTGCATCACTGGTTCCTTCTTTTCTGAGGCTCCACCTTCTTGGACTGAGCAGTTACTGGTTTTTCTGCCTCTCTGATGTGCATGTGGTTTATCCAGCTTATGAAAATGTCAATAATCCCCCCAAATTCTCTTTTATAATCATACATATACATATCCTGTTATTTTTGTTCCTCGTGAGGACACTGACAGATAAACATTTTGAAAACATTTTTTTAAATTACAAAAGATGGCTGTATTTCAATTTGTAGTGGTTGCATCTGGTCAGAATAGAAAAGAAGGAAATCCATTAGAATTTCTGTGATTTATTTTGCATCATCCATAACTATCATTTTTTTTATTTCTTTAAGAGAAATTTTAAGGCAAATAGATCATGTTGTTTAACATTTGATAAATTGAAATGGTGTTTATAATAGAGTTGTTTATTATTTACTTTATTGTCTTTTCTACTTTTGTTTTAATAATTTTCATTTAGTAAGGAAACAAAAACAGAAGTGTTATTACAATGAACAGCTAGTATAGTTTTTTTTTTTTTAATGAAAGGAAAAAGAAGATTTTATTTTTTTACTGCATTGTTTCTTGATTTTATATTTAACTTAATGGCTTGGTTTATACATATGTTTTTAGATGAATTTTAAACAGATTTAGGATAAGATTAGGCTTTACTCTCAAACAGAGCACAGTCATATGTTCTGAAAAATTTCAATGTGTATATATATATATATATATATATATATATATATATATATATATATAAAACTAGTTTCTCATTTGAGATTACATTGTCCCATCCATATACAGAATGAGGCCTAGAATTTCAAACACTACCTCTCAAAGTTTAATTATAACATAGTAATAAGTAATTTAATAATAAGCAATAGGCCAAATTTTTATATTTGACATGAAAACATCAAGGCGTAATTGCTCATAGAATCTGGTCTACTATTTCTTGATCAAAGAATTAGTATTCCCTGCGTATTATATAATTTACAGGAAACCTTCAATAATTTGGTTAAATTGGTCTATAAAAACTTTAGCCTTTATACACATAAAATTATGGCATGACTAAATTAATCATTATGAAATTCAAGCAAATGACTATTCCATATAAATGATTATTTCATATGGAACTGATAATTTTTAAATTAGCTTATTCATAGAACTTAGATATTCAGTGTCATGATTAAGCTACATCTAGAAAATTTTACAGAGCTATAATTTGTATATTATAAAATTGACTCTGTTAAATTTAATTGTTTTGAGTATATTGCAAGTTTGTGCAACCATTACCACTTTGTAGTTCCAGAAAATGTTCATTATTCCAGAAGCAGAGTATATATCCATTTACAGTTACATTTCATTCTCCCAGAACCTTTCCCAGCCCCAGCAACCACAGAATGACTTTATTTAGTTTGGATTTTGTATATTCAAAAATTTTACATAAGTCAAGTCATACAATATATTATATTTTGTATCTGGTTATTTTCATTTAGCACAGCATTTTAGGTTTTGCTTTTATATCAATCATTCATTCTTCTTTTTGAATATATAATATCCCATTTATTATATGAATATATCATTTTTTAAAAAAAACTATTTATCTGTTGATGGACTTTGGAATTCTTTTCCCTTTTTTGGCCATTATAAATAATGTGACTATAAACATTTATATGCAAACTTTTGTTTTTATTATCAAGTATATATATGAGAGTAGATTTTCTAGGCTATATGAAATTTCTATAATAAATTTTTTACAGGAAATTTAGCACACTACTTTCCAGAGTAACTGTGTAATTTTACAATCCCATCAGCAATGTATGAAGATTTCAATTTCTGAACATCTTTATCAACATTTATAAGATTTCCAATCTTTTAATTTATAACCATCCTAGAGGGTTTGAAGCGATATTTCATTGATATTTTGATGAATATGTTCCCTAACTACTCATATTCAAAAACATTGTTTTACTGAATATTAAATTATCAACTTTAGTGTGTCTGTGTGATGCTGGCAATTGAACCCAAGACCTTGGCATACAAGGCAAGCACTCTACCAACTGAGCTATAGCCCCAGACCCTAGATCATCACCTTTGAAGAAATGTATGTTTAAATTCTTTGTCCATTTTTAATTGTGTTCCTAGTATTTCTCATTGATGAGATGTCCATCTTTATATGTTCTGGGTACTAGCTCTTTATTTGACATTACTGGCAAATATTTTCTGCCTACAGTAGGATATTCTTTTCAAAGTCTCGTTTACCATTGAAACAAAGATTTAAATTTTGATAAGTTTGTTTGATATAGATTATGATTTTTATACTTTGTGAATTCCAAGGTCAAAAGATGTATGCCTAATATTGTCTAATGTCTCTGGATTTAGTGTTTTAATTTAGACCTTTGGCTCATGTTGTCTTATTTTTTTTTGAAGGGTACTAGGGATTGAATATAGGAGCACTTGACCACTGAGCCACATCCTCAGCCTTGTTTTGCATTTGATTTAGAGACAGGGTCTCACTGAGTTTCTTAGTGCCTTGCTAAATTGCTAAGGCCGGCTTTGAACTTGCAATCCTCTTGTCTCAGTCTCCCAAGCTGATGGGATTACAGGCATGTGCCATCACACTTGGCTCATGTTGTCTTAATTTTTCTTTGTGATATGAGATAGGAGACTGATCTCATTCTTTTATTTTGAATGTGTCATTATCCAAGTATCACTGGGAAAAAAAAATGAGAATTATTTCCCCATTGATCTATCTTGACTCTCTTCCTGAAAATTAGTGGTCATATACATAAGAGTTTATTTTTAGACTATCATTTATATTTCAATTTTTTATTATCTATTATTTTGCCCAGACCACAAAATTATGCTTAAAGTAGCTTTGCACTAGCTTTAAAATTGAAAAGTCTGAGTATTCCAACTTACTCTTCTTTTTCAAGACTCTTGGTTATACTGGAATGCTGTATTTGCATATGAATTTTATGATCAGTACTAGTTTCTTAAAAATAATATGGAATGAGACTGGAGATCCAACATGGCGGCGGGCGCAGAGAGATCAAGTCTTTGACCTCTTCAGCTGAGCGGGCATAGGGAGTCATAAACCGTCTAAATGCTGTTTGCTCAGAATCAGTAGGTAATGCTGAGCTGACGTGGATCGGGGGCGAACAGTCTGGGCCTTTCAGAACACACACCGAGCCCAGATAGGCTGAATTCAAGCTCCCATTCGCCTGCTTCTAGCAGACGAACTGCTGTGACTCAGCACTAAACGATCCCGCTGACACAACTGCTAGGCCCTTCTGAACCTACGGAGGTTAATGCCAACAGAGTCTTCATAGGCAGTGGCCACAGAATTGAAACGGGGCTTGGGAGAGCCAGTCAGGACCCACCCGTTGCATTGGTCACCCGGCAAAGGGACCAAACTGTCGCCATTTGCATGGGATACCACCATGGCAGAGAAATGAGTCACCAGAATGCAGCGGAGGAGATAACTCCATTGAAACCGGTGGCGACAGGTGCGTAACCCCCTAGCCTTCCCTCTCCACACAGCGGGGAAACCTTAGGGCCCCTCCCAGATCTCCCATAAGGGCCCCTCCCAGCTCTCCCGTGAGTGCGATAGCCAGACCGAGGGAATCAGGAGTGGAGTTGGACCCGTGGCGCGGATCTCCCTGCTACCGCTCCCACCAGTGCTGACAACTGAGGTCTCTTGCACCAGCTACCAGGGCATGGCTACGGGAGGGCAAGCAAAATTCGCTGAGGGTTCTCAGCCCGAAGCTCTACAAACATAGGGTCTGAGGGAATGGCAAACAGGGAGAGTGTGCCCAGTCGTTCATGAAAATAGGGCTCCCGAGAGCAGCAGACCTGGCATGTAGCCAGTATTGTGATGAGTGTCACCGGTGAGCGGGGCCTGGCTTGAGGAAAAGTGGGGAAGTGAATAGACACAAGAGAAGGCCCTAGGCACTCAGGAGACCCGCCCAGTCTGGGAGGAGGAGCTGCTACACAGTGATTGTTTCCCGCGTATTGAGAGGAGAAGCTTGGCCCGGTGTGAACAGCTCAACCTACTGAAAGAGAAGTTAATCAAACTCTAAGACTGCATTTATTATATTTTTTAATTTGTTTTTTTTTATTTTCATTTTTTTGTTGTTCTTTTAATTTTTTTTAAATTTTTCTATTATTTTTTTTAATTTTAATTTTAATTTTATTTTTTTTACTTTTTAAAAATTTTTTTTCTTTTTTTCTTTTCTATTTTTTTTCTTTTCTCTTTTCATTTCTTTTCAATTTCCTTATTCCCCGTTCCTTGAATTCTACCTGCTTACTCTCATTCTCTTTACTGACTTCTTCCCTTCCCTTCTAATACCTTTCCTCCCAAGCATCAAATAAATTTATAGGAGTAAACAGTAACTCAGCAGTCAAACAGAACAAGACGTAACATGAGCACCATGAAAAAGCAAGGAAGAAAAGTAGTACAAACAATGCAGGACAGCCTAAATATTCAGGAGGACCTAGAGGCATCAAAAAAATGGTCAAATAAAGAATTCAAGGATTACCTTAGACAGATGGAATGGAACCTTAAAGAGGATATGAGACAGCAAATTCAAACAGTGAAAGAACACATTAAAAATGAATTACAAAAACAGATAAAAGAAGAAATTAAGCATCTTTATCAAGAGATAGAGATTATAAAAAAATCAAACAATAATTTTAGAAATGAAGAAAATTATAAACCAAATTAAAAACTCAAATGAGAGTATCACTAACAGAGTGGAGCAAGTATTGGCCAGAACATCAGATAAATGAAGACAAAATATATCATCTTGAAAAGAGTCTAGCCAACTCAGAAAGGCTGGTAAAAAATCACGAGGAAAACATCCAAGAGATATGGGATAACATAAAAAAAAACAAACTTAAGAGTCATTGGGATAGAGGTTCAAACCAAGGGAATGAGGAACCTGCTGAATGAAATAATTATAGAAAACTTTCCAGAAATAAAAAAGGAAATGGGCATACAAAATCACAGTAGACCAAGGCCAAGACACATTGTTATGAAGATATCCAATATACAGAACAAAGAGAAAATATTAAAAGGTACAAGAGAAAGGAGGCAGATTACATTCAGGGGTAAACCAATAAGGTTAACAACGGATTTTTCATCAGAGACGCTGAAAGCGAGAAGATCCTGGAACAACGTATTTCAAACACTGAAAGACAATGGATGCCAACCAAGAATTCTGTATCCAGCAAAATTAAGCTTCAGGTACGACAACGAAATAAAAATCTTTCATGATAAACAAAAGTAAAAGAATTTGCAGCCAGAAAACCAGCATTCCAAAGCATCTTGAGCAAAACACTACACGAGGAAGAAATGAAAAACAATAACCAAAACCATCAGTGGGAAGTGCCTCTATAAAAACAGAGGGCAGGGGGAAAGCTAACCATGGAGAAACAAGCTAAATTAAATTAAAAAAAAAGAAGATAAATAATCAAACATGGCTGGAAGTACAAACCATATATCAATAGTAACTCTAAACATTAATGGCCTAAACTCTCCAATAAAGCGACATAGGCTGGTAACATGGATTAAAAAAAACAAATCCAACAATATGCTGCCTCCAGGAGACACATCTGATTGGAAAAGACATACACAGGCTGAAGGTGAAAGGTTGGGAAAAAATATACCATGCACAAGGTCCTCGTAAGCAAGCAGGGGTGGCCATCCTCATATCGAATAAAATCGACTTCAAGACTAAGTTAATCAAAAGGGACAAGGAAGGATATTACATACTGTTAAAAGGAACCATTCACCAGCAAGACATAACAATTATCAATATTTATGCACCAAATAATGGTGCTGTGACGTTCATAAAACAAATTCTCCTCAAGTTCAAGAATCAAATAGACCACAACACAATAATTATGGGTGACTTCAACACACCTCTCTCACCATTGGACAGATTCTCCAAACAAAAGTTGAATAAAGAAACTATAGAATTCAATATCACAATCAATAATCTAGACTTAACTGACATATATAGAATATATCAACCATCATCAAGTGAATATACTTTTTTCTCAGCAGCACATGGATCCTTCTCAAAAATAGACCATATATTATGCCATAGGGCAACCCTCAGTAAATATAAAGGGGTGGAGATAATACCATGCATTTTATCTGATCATAATGGAATGAAACTGGAATCAATGATAAAAGAAGGAAGGAAAAATCCTACATCACATGGAAAATGAACAATATGTTACTGAATGATCAATGGGTTACAGAAGACATAAAGGAGGAAATCAAAAAGTTCTTAGAGATAAATGAAAATACAGACACAAGTTATCAGAATCTATGGGACACAATGAAAGCAGTTTTAAGAGGGAAATTCATCGCCTGGAGGTCATTCCTCAAAAAAAGAAAAAACCAACAAATAAATGAGCTCACACTTCATCTCAAAGCCCTAGAAAAGGAAGAGCAAAACAACAGCAAATGTAGCAGAAGGCAAGAAATAATTAAAATCAGAGCGGAAGTCAATGAAATGGAAATAAAAGAAACTATTGAAAAAATTGACAAAACTAAAAGTTGGTTCTTCGAAAAAATAAATAAGATCGACAGACCCTTAGCCATGCTAATGAAGAGAAGAAGAGAGAGAACTCAAATTACTAACATACAGGATGAAAAAGGCAACATCACAACAGATACTACAAAAATACAGAAGATAATTAGGAATTATTTTGAACACCTATATTCCAATAAAATAGAAGATAGAGAAGACATCGATAAATTTCTTAAGTCATATGATTTGACCAGACTGAGTCAGGAGGATACACACAATTTGAACAGACCAATATCAATGAATGAAATAGAAGAAGCAATCAAAACACTACCAAGCAAGAAAAGCCCAGGACCGGATGGGTATACAGCAGGGTTTTACAAAACCTTTAAAGAAGAATTAATACCAATACTTTTCAAGTTATTTCAGGAAATAGAAAAAGAGAGAGCTCTTCCAAATTCATTCTATGAGGCCAACATCACCCTGATTCCGAAACCAGAAAAAGACACTTCAAAGAAAGAAAACTACAGACCAATATCTCTAATGAACCTAGAAGCAAAAATTCTCAATAAAATTCTGGCAAATCAGATACAAAAACACATCAAAAAATTGTGCACCATGATCAAGTAGGATTCATCCCTGGGATGCAAGGCTGGTTCAATATACGGAAATCAATAAATGTTATTCACCACATCAATAGACTTAAAGATAAGAACCATATGATCATCTCGATAGACGCAGAAAAAGCATTCGACAAAGTACAGCATCCCTTTATGTTCAAAACATTAGAAAAACTAGGGATAACAGGAATTTCCCTCAACATTGTAAAAGCCATCTATGCTAAGCCTCAGGCTAGCATCATTCTGAATGGAGAAAAATTGAAGGCATTCCCTCTAAAATCTGGAACAAGACAGGGATACCCTCTATCACCACTTCTATTCAATATAGTTCTCGAAACACTGGCCAGAGCAATTAGACAGACGAAAGAAATTAAAGGCATAAAAATAGGAAAAGAAGAACTTAAATTATCACTATTTGTGGATGATATGATCCTATAGCTAGAAGACACAAAAGGGTCTATAAAAAAACTACTAGAATTAATAAATGAATTCAGCAAAGTGGCAGGATATAAAATCAACACGCATAAATCAAAGGCATTCCTGTATATCAGCGACAAAACTTCTGAAATGGAAATGAGGAAAAACACCCCATTCACAATATCCTCAAAAAAAATATAAAATACTTGGGAATAAACCTAACAAAAGAGGTGAAAGACTTATACAATGAAAACTACAGAACCCTAAAGAGAGAAATAGAAGAAGATCTTAGAAGATGGAAAGATATACCCTGTTCATGGATAGGCAGAACTAACATCATCAAAATGGCGATATTACCAAAAGTTCTCTACAGGTTCAATGCAATGCCAATCAAAATCCCAATGACATTTCTTGTAGAAATAGATAAAGCAATCATGAAATTCATATGGAAAAATAAAAGACCCAGAATAGCAAAAGCAACTCTAAGCAGGAAGTGTGAATCAGGCGGTATAGTGATACCAGATTTCAAACTATATTACAGAGCAATAGTAACAAAAACAACATGGTACTGGTACCAAAACAGGCAGGTGGACCAATGGTACAGAATAGAGGACACAGAGACTAATCCACAAAGTTACAACTATCTTATATTTGATAAAGGGGCTAAAAGCATGCAATGGAGGAAGGATAGCATCTTCAACAAATGGTGCTGGGAAAACTGGAAATCCATATGCAACAAAATGAAACTGAATCCCCTCCTCTCGCCATGCACAAAAGTTAACTCAAATGGATCAAGGAGCTTGATATCTGTGTCTGATAGAAGAAAAAGTTGGCTCTGATCTACATATTGTGGGGTCAGGCTCCAAATTCCTTAATAGGACACCCATAGCACAAGAGTTAATAACAAGTATCAACAAATGGCACTTACTTAAACTAAAAAGTTTTTTCTCAGCAAGAGAAACAATGAGAGAGGTAAATAGGGAGCCTACATCCTAGGAACAAATCTTTCCTCCTCACACTTCAGATAGAGCCCTAATATCCAGAGTATACAAAGAACTCAAAAAATTAGACAATAAGATAACAAACAACCCAATCAACAAATGGGCCAAGGACCTGAACAGACACTTCTCAGAGGAGGACATACAATCAATCAACAAGTACATGAAAACATGCTCACCATCTCTAACAGTCAGAGAAATGCAAATCAAAACCACCCTAAGATACCATCTCACTCCAGTAAGATTGGCAGCCATTATGAAGTCAAACAACAACAAGTGCTGGCGAGGATGTGGGGAAAAGGATACTCTTGTACTTTGCTGGTGGGACTGCAAATTGGTGCGGCCAATTTGGAAAGCAGTATGGAGATTCCTGGGAAAGCTGGGAATGGAACCACCATTTGACCCAGCTATTGCCCTTCTTGGACTATTCCCTGAAGACCTTAAAAGAGCGTACTACAGGGATACTGCCACATCGATGTTCATAGCAGCACAATTCACAATAGCAAGACTGTGGAACCAACTTAGATGCCCTTCAATAGATGAATGGATAAAAAAAAATGTGGCATTTATACACAATGTAGTATTATGCAGCACTAAACAATGACAAAATCATGTAATTTGCAGGGAAATGAATGGCATTAGAGCAGATTATGCTAAGTGAAGCTAGCCAATCCCTAAAAAACAAATGCCAAATGTCTTCTTTGATATAATGAGAGCAACTAAGAACAGAGCAGGGAGGAAGAGCAGGAGGAGAAGATTAACATTAAACAGAGACATGAGGTGGGAGGGAAAGGTAGAGAAAAGGGAAATTGCATGGAAATGGAATGAGACCCTCATTGTTATACAAAATTACATATAAGAGGTTATGAGGGGAATGGGAATATAAACAAGGAGAGAAATGAATTACAGTAGATGGGGTAGAGAGAGAAGATGGGAGGGGAGGGGAGGGGGGATAGTAGAGGATAGGAAAGGTAGCAGAATACAACAGTTATTAATATGGCATTATGTAAAAATGTGGATGTGTAACCAATGTGATTCTGTAATCTGTATTTGGGGTAAAATGGGAGTTCATAACCCACTTGAATCTAATGTATGAAATATGATATGTCAAGAGCTTTGTAATGTTTTGAACAACCAATAAAAATAAATAAATAAATAAATAAATAAATAAATAAATAAATAAATAAATAGATAAATTTTTTTAAAAAAGAACTCCACCACTTCTCAACATGGCCATACTGGGGACAAAGCTTTTGGCATGTAAACATTAGGGGAACATACTCAAACCATATCCAAATCACAGCACCATTATAGATCCAATAAGCTTGCTGACATATCTTTGGGTCATGTCAGGAATTTGCTGACATGGACCAGCCTTATATCGCCTCTGCTGATTGTTGGGCTTAACCATTTATCTGTGTTATGCTTTTAGATAAATTGGTAGACACACAGTCTTGAGTGGCCTAATTTTTGTATATTGTATAATTAGAATGTTGGTTGGAAGGCTGAGATTAATTTTACTCTATGTCACCTGTTCTTCAGCAGACTAGACTGGATTATAATGGGAGGGAGAAATATTCTGCTATAACTACTTATAGTTTGGAGTGTGGGGGCAGAATAATTAATATATAAATAAATAGCTACATAATATTTTATAGTGGTAATTCTTTAAAGAGAAATAAGTAAGGATAAGGAAAAAGAGACTCTCTAAGTAAACTAAATTTATTGCTTCTCTTCTCAAGTAGCTAGGATTAGATGATTTCATACAGTTATGCTTAAATCAGCAGTCCATATTGCCATTTGAGGAAAGAAGAATAAAGATATAGAGAATAGTTCTTGGAACCATGCTTGAGACCAGTTTGTGTGTTTTCAAAGAAAACCAAGAACATCTTTTTTCTTTTAATTTTTTATTGTTGGTTGTCCAAAACATTACATAGTTCTTGATATATCATATTTCACACTTTGATTCAAGTGGGTTATGAACTCCCATTTTTACCCCATATACAGATTAGAGAATCACATCAGTTACACATCCATTGATTTACATATTGCCATACTAGTGTCTGTTGTATTCTGCTGCCTTTCCTATCCTCTACTATCCCCCCTCCCCTCCCCTCCCCTCCCCTCTTCTCTCTCTACCCCCTCTACTGTCATTCATTTCTCCCCCTTGTATTATTTTTCCCTTTCCCCCACTTCCTCTTGTATGTACTTTTGTATAACCCTGAGGGTCTCCTTCCATTTCCATGCAATTTCCCTTCTCTCTCCCTTTCCCTCCCACCTCTCATCCCTGTTTAATGTTAATCTTCTTCTCATGCTCTTTGTCCCTACTCTGTTCTTGGTTACTCTCCTTATATCAAAGAAGACATTTGGCATTTGTTTTTAAGGATTGGCTAGCTTCACTTAGCATAATCTTCTCTAATGCCATCCATTTCCCTGCAAATTCTATGATTTTGTCATTTTTTAATGCAGAGTAATACTCCATTGTGTATAAATGCCACATTTTTTTTTATCCATTCATCTATTGAAGGGCATCTAGGTTGGTTCCACAGTCTTGCTATTGTGAATTGTGCTGCTATGAACATCCATGTAGCAGTGTCCCTGTAGCATGCTCTTTTTAGGTCTTTAGGGAATAGACCGAGAAGGGGAATAGCTGGGTCAAATGGTGGTTCCATTCCCAGCTTTCCCAGGAATCTCCATACTGCTTTCCAAATTGGCCGCACCAATTTGCAGTCCCACCAGCAATGTACAAGTGTACCCTTTTCCCCACATCCTCGCCAGCACTTGTTGTTGTTTGACTTCATAATGGCTGCCAATCTTACTGGAGTGAGATGGTATCTTAGGGTGGTTTTGATTTGCATTTCTCTGACTGTTATAGATTGTGAGCATGTTTTCATGTACTTGTTGATTGATTGTATGTCCTCCTCTGAGAAGTGTCTGTTCAGGTCCTTGGCCCATTTGTTGATTGGGTTGTTTGTTATCTTATTGTCTAATTTTTTGAGTTCTTTGTATACTCTGGATATTAGGGCTCTATCTGAAGTGTGAGGAGGAAAGATTTGTTCCTAGGATGTAGGCTCCCTATTTACCTCTCTCATTGTTTCTTTTGCTGTGAAAAAACTTTTTAGTTTGAGTAAGTCCCATTTGTTGATTCTAGTTATTAACTTTTGTGCTATGGGTGTCCTATTGAGGAATTTGGAGCCTGACCCCACAGTATGTAGATCGTAGCCAACTTTTTCTTCTATCAGATGGCGTGTCTCTGATTTGATATGGAGCTCCTTGATGCATTTTGAATTAAGTCTTGTGCATCTTATTATGAATAGAAAGGAGTATGAAACTGGTAGAAAATAAAATCTAAATACATCCGAGTACGTAAGCAAGGATTTGGGTTTTTGGTGATTCAAATGGAAAACAATAAGAAGGATTTTTGACCCTAGAAATGGCAACTGTAGTACATTTGAAAAGAGTCAATATGTAACTTTATGGGATGCAGTTTCTAAGAAGGTGATTCAGGTAAACTACAGGCCCCAGTTAGGGGGTCATTACAATGATGCTGGTGAAAAACAGCGATAGCTTAGATGAGGTTAATAGAAATAAAAGTGCTCAGAGTGATGTGACTGAGAATATTGCTGTGAGGATAGAGTCAAGAGGATTTGAGAGATAAATTAATGAGGCAAACAGGGAAAGGGAAATGCCATTTATAAATTCATGCTTTTGGCCTAAGCAAATGAGAATTTCTAACCCAAGATAATTTGAGTGAAGTATAATATTTAGCAGTATATTATATGAATAAAAAGTTTATGTGTATATTATTTGAAATGCTTAATGTATGCCTATATCTGTGCTTGAGATTAATGTAACAAATTACCACAAACTTGGTGGCAGAATTTATTCTCAGAGTGCTAGAGATCGGAAGTCCAAAATCTAGGTGATAGCAGGGTCACACCAATTCCAAAGAATGTAAGGGACACTTCTTTACTTCTTTCAGTTTCTGAAAGTTCTTGATATTCATTGAATTGAAGATATTTAACATCAGTATCTGCTTCTGTCTTCCTATTGTTGTCTATAGGCACATTATTTTTAAAGATGTCAGTCATTTGATTTATAATCCACTCAAGCCTATTACATGAGGGAAGAATTTTTGGCAGTGGGAGCCTATAACCCATTACATGATCCAAGTGAAAATACTGAGTTGACATTTGGATATGCGAAGTAAATTGTTGAAAGATATTGAGAATGGAACCACAGATATGCAGACATACTCATAAATTATAGGTGACAGAAGATCATCTAGGAAATGATAATATAGAGAGACTAAAAGAGATTCCAGGATTGGGCCCCAAGGTGCTGCAATAATTAGAGATTTAAAAAAGAAGAAGTAGTAGTAAGATGGACATAATGGCTCGTGCCTGTGATCCCAGAACTTTAAGAGGCTGAGACAGGAGGATAACAAGTCCACAGCCAGCTTCAACAATTTTACAAGGTCCTAAGAAATTTAGCAAGACCTCAAGCAACTTAGCAAGACCCTGTCTCAAAATAAAAAATAACATAAGAAAATGGATGGGGATGTGACTCAGTGTTTAAAAGCCCCTGGGTTCAATTCCTGGTACAAAAAAATAAATAAATAAAATAAAAAGAAGGGTGCTGTGCTGCACAGCTGTAATCCCAGCAACCCAGGAGGCTGAGACAGGGGGATTGTGAGTTCAAAGCTGTCTCAACAAAAGCGAAGCACTAAGAAACTCACTGAGACTCTTTCTCTAAATAAAATACAAAATAGGACTGAGGATGTGGCTCAGTGGTCCAATGACACTGAGTTCAACCATCAGTGTCCTGCTCCCCCCAAAATTAAATAAATAAAGTGAATCACTCAATTATTTAGAAGGCCAGGAAGATATCAAAGGATTAATGTCTAAGAACAATTAAAAAGCAAAATTGGAAAGAAAAACTAAATCTCTGTCAAATGCACCACATAAAGTGGCCTATCAGCTTTGCATCACTGTGAACAAAACACCTGACAAGAAAAGCTTAGAGAAGAAAAAGTTTACTTTGTGTCAAGGGTTTCAGAGATTCAGTACAAGATTGGTTAGCTCCATTATTCTGGACCAGAGGTGAGGCAGAACATCATGGCAGGGTGGCCAAGTGGAAGAAAACTACTCAAATTATGGTGGCTGGAAAGCAAGGGGTGTGACAGAGACAAGGGAATCAGGGGACAAAATATATTCCTCAAAGACATACCCTTAGTGATCTATTTCTTCTAGCCTATTCCTGATTACTATTGAAATTATTAACCCATCAAATGGATTGTAAAATAAAATGAGGGGTATAAAATGGAACCACAGATATGCAGGCATATTCATAAAAAAACATCAAATGGATTAATCCACTAATTATGTTTTAGCTCTTATAATATAGTCATTTAATCTCTGAGTACTCCTGAATTGCTTAACATATGAATTGGGGGGTGGGGACACCTCATATATCAGCCATAGCATTCTACACCTAGTCCCAAAGGGCTCACAATCCATCTCAAAATGAAAAGTGCAGTTAGTCCATCTCCAAGAGTTCCAATAGTCTTAGCAGTTCCACAATGCCCCAAAGTCCAAGTCCAAAGTCTCATCTGAGAATAAAGGCAAACTCTTAACTGTAAATCCTGGAAAATATTAAAAAAACTTAGTGAGACCCTATCTGTAAATCAAATACAAAATAGGGCTGAGGACGTGGCTTAGTGGTCAAGTGCCCCTGAGTTCAACCCCTGGTAACCACTCTCCACCAGAAGAAGAAGAAGAAGAGGATGAGGAAGAGGAGGAGGAGGAGGAGGAGGATGAGGAAGAGGAGGAGGAGGAGGAGGAGGAGGAGGAGGAGGAGGAGTCTTTCAGTGGATGAATGTATAAAACAATGTGGCATTTATACACAATGGAATGTTACTCAGCATTAAAAAACAACAAAATCATGGCATTTGCAGGAAAGTGGATGGCAATGGAGAAGATAATGCTAAGTGAAGTCAGCCAATCCCAAAAAAAACAAATGCCAAATGTTTTCTCTGATATAAGGAGGGTGACTCATAGTGGGGTAGGGAGGGAGAGCATGGGAGTATTAGATTAATTCTAGATAGGGAAGAAGGGTGGGAGGGAAAGGAAGGGGAAGAGGATTAGCAAGGATGGTGGAATGTGATGGTCATCATTATACAAAGTACATATATGAAGACTTGAATTGGGTGTCAGCATACCTTATATACAAACAGAGGTATGAAAAATAGTAGTATATGTGTGTATTAAGAATTGTAATGCAAAAAAAAACAAAGTTCATATATTATGGCATAAATTGACATGAACATACTTTATATACAGAGATATGAAAAATTGTGCTCTATATGTGTACTGCAGATTGTAATGCATCCCACTGTTGTTGTGTATTAAAAAATAACAAAATCAATAAAAATAAGAAATGGGACCAAAACAAAGTCAAAACCCAACTGGGCAAGCAAAGCCTGTAGTGTCATGTTTTAACATCTGGGTCATAAGGCCATGAGATGTGATCTTCAAAGAGATTCTGAACATGTGCCCCTATTACTCTGTTGGCTGCTACCTGCTGACCTGTTTCTTAGGTTGCATGTCTGTACAGATCACAAACATTCAACATATCTGGTATTTCTTACTTCTGATAGCTTTTATTTCATCTTTGACTTAATCCTCACAGTTCATGCATTGCCTTCTCAGGGGCTCCCAGCATGAATTCAAATCCTGCTACATATTGTTTGGCCTCCTAAGCCTTCCCTTGAAATCTTGGTGGAAACCCCCATGCTTGCCTAACTTCAGCTTCCTTCATCCTTTCAGAACTAGTAAAACATGGATGATACCAAAGTTTGTCCCTTTCTTAAGCAGTAGACATGCCTCGTTGTACCATCACTAACATGGCCCCTGAGTGCCTGGATGGCTAAGAATTCACTGAGACAAATTCTGGAGAAATAGCTTTCTAGCTGTCCCTTTATGAACAAGATGTAACATGGTCTCTTAAATAGGTATTTGCTTTCAAACCCTTTAATCTGTGATGGATGTGATCTGGCTGATTCCTAAAATCCTACCAAGACATTGTCTTTGTGCAAAGTACTTAATTTTCCTTTAGTAGAAATAATCTTTTCAACAACTACACCTTTGCCCCAATTCTCTGGACAACCATCAAATTTTTAAAAATTTCCTTCCTGTTTTCTGCTCCTAACTATTACAGTAAGTCTGGTGAAAAGTTTCCAGTAATATGTATGCCTTCATATTTCCTGTACAGATTATTTGGTCCATCACTTCTAAATTCTGCCTGAAACAGAATTTCAGGACAGAGGCAAAAGATGAACAAGTTTTTGGTTTTTTTTTTTTTGGTTTTTTGGGTTTTTTTTGTTTTTTTTTTTGCCAGGATGTAACATGAATAGTGTATTCCCAGTAGAGTCCTATATTTTTATCCAAAAAAATCTCATCAGCACAGTATTTACTGTCCACATTCCTATTGTCATTCTGGTCTCTGAGTTCTCACTAAAATTGACCTTTAAACTCTACTTACAACATTATGAGGCTTTTCTAGCCTGCATCTCTGCTCTTCTCTAAACCTTTTCCCAAGTCTATGAACCATATTGTCAGATATTAGTCAAAACAATAATCCATCTCCTAGGGCCAATTTCTGTGTTAGTCATTTTTAATCACTGTGACCAAATTTTTCAACAAGAATAACTTAGAGGAGAACATTTTACTTTGGCTCATATGTTTTGAGGTTTCAATCTATTGTCAGCAGAATTCATTGCTCTGTGCCTCAGGTGAGGAACAACATCATGGCAGAATGGCCTGGTGAAAGAAAACTGCATAACTTCTGGCAGCCAGGAATCGGATAGAGAAAGAGAGAATGAAGATTGAGAGGCAAAATGTATTCCCTAGACTCATGAATCTAGCAATATACTTCCTTTAGCCATATGCCACCTGACTACAACCACCACCAAAAATCCTGTCTATTTGAATTACTAATCACACAAATGGTTTAATCCACTTATTGGGTTACCATTTTCATATCTAATAATTACACCTATAAATATTTGTACAATTCAGGAGATACCTTATATCTGAACCATAGCATAAAGCAAGTAAAATAAAGAAGACATTTCACAATTCTATGTTGGAATTTGTAGACCATTGCCATTCTTGACAATACTAGTTGACAGGAGCACTAGGAAAACAAAAACAAAAACAAAAACAAACAAACAAAAAAAACCCTATGGTGTTAAAAGAATGTAGGTTTAAACAAGTAGATATATCATTTTATAATTAAATTTTTAATTATTATCTTTGGTACTGGGTATTGATGCCAGGGATGATAAACCACAGAGTCACATCCCTAGCACATTTTGTTTTAAATTTTGAGACACAGTCTCACTAAATTGCTTAGGGCCTTGATAACTTGCTGAGACAGGCATTGGACTTGTGATCCTACTGTCTCAGCTTCCCATCGTGCTATGATTATAGGCATGCATCACTGTGCCCCCCTAAAATCAAATTTATAATAATGAACATGTATGTAGCAGTGGGGGAAGAATGGCATAGGTTTCATTTTCATTTCAAAAGTTGAGAGACATTATATTATGTTTATATATTGATTTTGCACCAAACTGTAGAGAGTTCATATGAAAGAAAAATCCAAACACATGGAAAGGACAGTAGAAACTGCAACATTAGAAGAAGAGAGCAGGAATAACTTCATTGTTAATTCTCCATTCATGAATAAGGAGGAGCACATTGAGGACTGGAGAAAAAAATGAAATTATTAAGGCGTATTACAAATTTAGACATATAATAGTCATTCAATAAATATTACCAAATGAAATTATATAAATTAGAGTTAATATGTCAATGGCAATTGGATGATAAGAAGGTTTTTAATGAAAACTGATAAACATTTAGGAAAAGTTTTCCATATCAGGTATATTTATAGGGGATATAGAGAGCTTGGAGACTGTTAAAGAACGGACTAATGGAGTATTCTGGAAATGGTGAGCCTAGTTTTGTGAGGAGTATTGATTTCTTATATGAGGTGAATAAATAGTAATTTGGGGAATATAATTCAATTCAACTTTTGTGAACTTTATGGAAATAAGAAATAAATACTATCTCTGGTATTATAAAATATATTAATGCTATAATTTTGAAAGATATATTTTAAGTTTGATTTTAAAGACATTCAAGTAAATAGTATCTAAGAACAAAGGGGACTAATTCGGTTTTTCTAAAAATCAAATGTGAATTAATTGGTATTCAACTTAGAGCAAATAAAAAGAAAGGTGAATTGATGCAAAGTACACAAAGAAATATATCAGCCAGCCATATAGTGACTCAACTTTGTACGCTTTAATGATATATGTCTACATTTTTTTCCTAAACAACTTTGCTGTCCTGTGAATATACTTCTATTGCCCTGTATCCCCACATCTGTCTATATTCCAACCATGTAGGTCTCATCTCCAGTATCTTACTTATTTTGTAATAAACAATGATCACTTTTGATAAGAATTGATCATTATTTATTTTAAAACCTAGAATATTAGATTTCTACTTGTGAAATCATTATTGTTTCTGCTTATAGTCATTGTTTTTCTTCTTTTCTCCTACCATTATGTTAGTTCTGAGGCTATTTGACAGTGATGGGATATAAAATCCCAAATTATTGACATGTTGAGATAGGGAAATCTGATGGAAATAAATCATTTCACAAAAGTTAATCATTTCACAAAAGTTAATCATTTCACATCTATAAACATTATTTTCCCTCAAAAATCAAAACGAAATAACAGCAAAATTTTGGAGGCTACAAAACAAACTGATATTAGAAATCACTGAAAATTCTAATGAATAATTGAGAAAGCTTAAATAACAAACAATATTTAAATAATATTTATATGTGTAAATTTTTTTTCGAACACTAGCATGGATGTTCTACTCCCAAACTGACATTAGAGATGAAAGAAGAGACATTTGAATTTTTCATGATATGAATAATGGACTTAAATCTTAAATCTTATCCATTTGGTTCTATACCATAGATTTCTTCCTCTAAACTATACTTAGGTTATGATTTAAATATTATTATGTGTTTTATGATGATTATACTAATAAATAAATCCACTTATCTTATTTAAATTTTAATATATGAGCAATTGAGTTGCTCCCGAACTGATTTAAACTGTGATATCCAAGTGATGTATGGTCAATAAATAGAATCTAGAAACCCAAAAAGTGTTCATTTCCTTTCTCTCGCTAATACACTCTTACTTTCAATCAAAAACTGGCCTTCACATTAAATATGGGAAAAAAGAAATAATATAATTACTTAAAGAATCATTGTTGGTTAAGTCATTCTTTTTTTTTTTCTTTTTCTTCTCAATGATGGGTATTGAATCAGGGCCCTCATGTATGCTAGGCAAATACTCTACCACCGAATTATGTCTATAATTCTGTTTGGCTCTTACAATTACAGGAAAATGGTATTCTAGTGGGCAGGCACTTGAACTTCAAAGAGAGTGCAATTTTAATGTGCAATATATCTAAAGAATTCTTATATAAGAGTTATGTTAAAACGGCCTCATATCCACTCAATCTATTCCCAACAGTTACCTGCCACTCTGAGTGCTTCCGTACCATTATAAAAATCTGTCAAGCATTCAAAACCAATTACACACAGGATGTCAAGTGTTGTCATGCCAGCTGTCCTTTCACTCCTCAGGGGCTCCAGCTGCCCATTTTCAGTTAAAAATATATCCTATTACTTTGAGGGTTTGCTGAGATAAACTTTACTATTTTAAAATGTCCATCCCTCTTATTGAACAAAAAAAGTAAAAGTGATTATCTTTGAATGACCAAAATTATCATAGGACACAGAAGAATTTCCCAGTGAATATATTCTACAAACTTCCATTATGAAGGCAAATTTTCACAGAACTTTAGATATATTATTGAATAACGTTACTATCTCATCTGAGAATGTTACCAGTATGTCCTATTATCTAATGGATAAAACATGGAAGTTAGTAATTGGAGTAATTACATCACTAGGAACATTTTTAGAATAGTTTCCAAAAAAGTATTACTGTATTCATATCATTTTTAAGATTTAAGTTTCTTTGACAATTTTTAATGGCTTGAGTAGAATTTAAAATCACATTGATCAGTAATAACAAATCAAGCAATTATATTGTACTGAGAAGAGTTTTAAGTAATTTAAGATCTAGAAGAAGGTAGGGTTTTCAAAATATTTAAACATTATGAGAAAGCATTGCAATTATATATACTAAGTTCAAAATGTTCCAAAAAGTTTAATTAGTATATCATGAAAGAAATAATAACAGATCTATGAATCACCCACTCTGCGTTCAATGTATCTACTCTCTATAGATAATTAAATGGAACAGAAAACAACAGGTAATAACAAAATTAGTTAATACAGAATTTAGAGTGACAGTAATTTGTTCATCAAGGCTGCTCAATGTGTATTGAAAATGGATATTAACACTATATCATAATTAATCTGCACAATTTAAAATGAATATCTGATTTTATATTTTTATAATGTGCTATTTATATTTTATCATTTTAGTATGTACATAATCACATACTTTATTAAATCATCTGTAATTCAGATAAATTAGATTATAGGTATTACTATTTTTTCTAAAAAATATGTATGTATAAAATTTGAAAAAAGAATTACCAATTCTTGAATTCAGGAATAACAGAATTCTTGATAACATAATCCAATGTTACATTGATCAATAAAAGTACTAATATTATCCAATATAAAAATTTGTTTCATGTATTCATGAAGTATTGTAAGTAAATTATACATTAATTAACAACTTTTGTTAACAATACTTATTATCTATTTATCAAGTACTGAATACGTTTATCACATATTTATTTTATCTAAGGCATTGTCAGGAAATTTAGGGAGTACTAATGTATATGGTATGGGGAAGGCCTTTGAGCATTTATATTTATATTTGGTAAGGCAGTCTCTTAAATTTTCATAAAGGGTTAAAAATCTAAGCCACAATTTAAAAAAAGTATGGGATCAATTAAAATAATCTGGAAGGTTTGTGGAAAGATAATTTCTATCAATAGGAAGTATTAAGATAAAACAAATACAATTTAAAAACTTAATAGTGTTGAAGACTATCAAGAAATCAATTGATTAAAAACAGAGATTCCAGAAATTGTATGGGATGGTTGAACAAAAGTAATAGTACCCTTTGAATGGAAGGTAATGCACAAGAGTAAAAGTATGTCATTTGCAGCAAAATGAATGGAATAGGAAAGCACCAAGCATAGTGAAATATACCAGATACAGAAAGTTGAGGGTCAGTGTTTTCTTTCATATGGGGAAGCTAGAGATAAAGAAGTTTCAAAAGAAACCTCGTGAAACTAGAAAGAAGACCATGGAGAAGAAGAAGGAGATAAGAGAGAGGGGTAAGAAGAGGAAAAAAAATAGTTATTGGGGAATGAAATTGATCAAATTATGTTATGTAAATGTACAAATATATAAAAATTAATTTCCCTGGTATGTATAATTATAATGTACCAATGAAACAAAAAATTCAAAGGAAATTTTAAAAAATAGCAATGAAAAAAGTACAAAGATTTGGAGTTTCTCATTGAACTTTTTAAGAACAGGGATAGTTAGAATTCTTCTATGAAGATGTTCATGTGGTTTTAGTGTAGTAAAAGATATGCTTGAATGGAATGACAAAATTGTAAACTGAATGACAAATAAACTGAATGACAAAATTATAAACTGTTTTGTTATAAAACAAAGCAAGGCAAAATTCCACCTCAAAAACCAAACAAATAAACCAAAAACAGTCATTCACTTTTGGAGTATTTCAGAAATTGTATGAAGGCACTGAACTACTGAACTCTATGTGCTAATGGAGAGAAAATAAGTTGTTTAAATGAAATTGTAATCTTAGAAACTATAAATTAAATTCCATTCATTCATTCAACAAAATCAATATCTCTAGGTTATATAACAGAAGTACATAGGTAAAATTTTTTGTTTTATATTGTAGAACTAGCTTATTAAGATAGAATAAATGTTATAGATTTTCAAAATTAGATAGCATCTGGATATTAGGATTTAGTTCCTTGTCAGTCAATGGCTGGGATTATGGTTTTTAAATCAGAGGTCATTCTATGTCATAGTCTTTTCAGGGTGCAGGATGAAAATGGCCAAATGCATCACAATTTTCATCTTCTGGCATGTGAAGTCACTGTGGTCATTACAATCCCAGAAGAGGCTGGGGCAGGTAGTTTTGCTGAGAGTCACAGAAGGGGAAGTAGATTCTTGTGAACAGTGGCAAACCAGAACCCCATCAGTAAATCACAGATGGTAATTTAAACACAGTGAAGAATAGAGATTATACTTTCAATATTGTTCTAAACAAAGAACTGTGGTACTATAAATTCTAACTTTTAAATAGAAACTTGATTGAACATTAATGTAAATAATTACTTCAAATTTAATTTTAAGCAAGTTTAATTGTTTATTTTCATTCCAACTTTTTGCTATTAGTGAAGTTGCTCTTGAAGATCTTTCCTTAGTACTTCATATGCAGTATTTAGTAAGGAAATACATATACTTTGTGTAATAATATATGTATAATACTTATATACATATATTTATATATATAATTTTCATTGAGTTATATATGATACTATTGACAAAGAAAATTAAAGATTATGGGCAATAAAATTACATTATAAATCATTTTAAAGTAAATCAATCTTTCTAAGCAAACAAATTCACTAGAATACAATTTCTAGGGTTAATACTTGCTTGAAGTATTTAAAACTTTTGTAAGATACAGTTTGATTAAGCATGAAGTAAATTAGTTTCTAGAACAAGATAAAATTACTTAATTGAAGAGGGTTATTATAAATATTACTATTTACTATGAATTCCATACATTTAGAAAAGATAACATAACAAGTAGTAATTGTGTCATTAATAACTGAGAACACAAAACATGACTCTTAACATGTTTGATGAAATTACATACTGCATTTTAATACACATCCCAATGAGTTGAGGTAATATAACTTCAAAAAAAATTACTCAAATGATACTTAAAATTTACTTCTTGAAATAAAGTTATCATAACTATTTTGTCACTCTTGCAGATGAAATAAAATAAGAAAATAAAGGAAAACAACTAATGTACAGCACCATTAATAAATTGCAAATTGGTTTTGAAGACCATGGTCAAAAGTATTTCATAAATATATTTTCTTAGAAATGGGTAAATTCTGAGACACAATCAGAGATTGTTGGAGATAGTAAATGAGAAACAAGTGTGTATTTACTTACCTTTGAATGTTCAAATATTTTGTAGTATGTTTGGACCTTTAATTGTGCAAACTGAAAATTTACATGAACTCTAGGTGTTTTCAACCACATGTGTAAGGTCAAAAGTATATTTATATTTTTAATTAAAGTGTTATGTTTTAGAAATTTACATAATAAAATTTTGAACTACTGAACTATGATTTGTTTCTTCAATTCCTAATTTAAAAGTGGCAAATGAGAAGGGGTTTCAAGCTGTCAGAATAGAGCAGGTCACTTTCCTGGCTGCTCAGTGGTGTGAAACCAAAAAATAGACAGGGAGCATCTCACAAGTTGGGTAAACCAAAAAAAAAAAAAAAAAGTAGAGGGAAGGGAACTTTACTGGCACTTAATACTGGACACTCAAAGCAGACTGGGGATTCAGGAGGTTGGATATAATAAAGTAAGGAACGTCCAGTGTCACAGCTGATGTAGAGGCCAGAGGCACCTGCCAGAGAAATCTCTGTGAGCACAGTGGATGGGTAAGGGAATTAAAGAAACCTCCATTTTTAGGAGGCCTGAGGCATATCTGGGTATGGAGCATATAGAGATCAGAGATATTGCTAGACTAAACCAAAAAGTGAGCTGCACAATAGCCTTGTATGGGGAAGAAATGGCATCTCTCCTGGAGTCCTACAGAAGACAGAGGAACCCTTTTGTAAGAGTTGCACAAGGACTGGCAGTTGAGGGAGCCAATTCCTGGCAAATCCAAATCTGGACCAAAATATTGCCTGGAAAACACACACAACATGACACAGAGTGTTTTTACGTGACCAGGAGAAAATCAAACATGGAGAGAGATTTACACAGGGGACTACTGTTTATGGAAAACCACATGACTCTCCCCATTCCTCTTCAACCTGGGTGCTTGCAGTATGAGCCATGTGAGTTGAGCTTGACCAGGAATTTGAAAGGGCCAGGGCTGGAGAGATGAGTTTGGTGACTTAATCTGAGACCAGGACACTTGGATTCCACAGGTGATATAGTGGACTAAGAATTGGCTCCACTACCACATCTGTAAAACCAAAGGGAGATCTATGGGGTGCAGTCTTCCAGCATGGAATGGCAATTTCTGGGTCCTGGAGGTGAACTCATTTAAAATCTCTAGACCAATATGCATCCAGGGAAGAGCCTGGAGCCTACATAACCCTACATGCCCCCTTCAGAAGTTCTATCTACTTGATGACTTCTCTCATCCTCGCAACCTCACCCTGAGGTTGGAGCAAGCATCATACTCCTGTCAACACCACCTAACTGCTAAGAAGGGGAGCTGAGAATTTTTTGAACTTCAATAAAAATAATTCTTTAACTTTTCATGGAGATCTTTTTTGTTCTTCTTAATTTTGACCTTAATTTTTCATGGACATTTATACATATTCATATTTTTTTTTCTTTTTTCAACTCTAGCATTTTTAAAATCAGTTTTTTTTTATTGATCAGAGTTTTGAGGACTAGGAAGTTTGATTGATATATTTAAATTTTGTTTTGTATTCTTTTATTTTTTAAATTTTCACTTTATGTCTCTTTTCTCTCAGTTATATGTTTTCCTTGAATCTCTTTCTTTCCCTCTGCTAACAGCTAATCTCTATTCTCTCTTTAACACTTCTTTCAGTATTTTTACTTCTAGTCTCTCTCCTCTTTCCTCATAATCATCATATTCTATATCACTTCTGTTCTTTCCCTGTCCACCATTTGAAATTGTATACCCATTTGTAGGCAATGACTCATCATAGCATCTCTATTTATTATTATATGTCAACATTGTAGATGTCTTGGCAGGTACTATTTCGTTTAATGCTATACATTGTTTGCACTGGTTGTTGTTATTATTTGTCTCCCTCTAAACAGTGAGGTACTGGAACATTCAGGAACACTATAAGTCTGTAGGGTAGAAACTGTATTACCTTAGATCCATACTGATAGATGTACATAGATGTACTGATAGATAGACACACAAACAACATGAAAAAGCAAGGGAACAAAACACCCAAATAAAGATACCTCAATAAGAGAATCCATTGTCATGACAGTGGAAGAAATGTGAGAAGAGGCATTTATAATGTACATAGTTAAACTAATCCATGAGGTAAAGAAAGATGTAAGAAGTAATATCAGAGAGAAAACACAGGAAATGAAAAATCAATAAAGAGATAGAGATTCTGAAAAAAAATCAAGCAGAAATCCTCAAAATAAAGGAATCAATATACCAAATTAAAAATTCAGTGGAAAACATCACCAACAGACTAGACCACTTGGAAGACAGAACCTCAGGCAATGAAGACAAAATATATACTCTTTAAAATAAAGTTTACCACATAGAGAAGATCGTAAGAAACCATGAACAAAACTTCCAAGAAATATGGGAAAATCTTAAAGGACCAAATTTAAGATTTATTGGAATAAACAAAGGCTTTAATTAAAGGAATGCATGATTTTTTTCAATCAAATAATATCATAAAATTTTTCAAGTCTGAAGAATAAAATGGAAAATCAGATACAGGAGGTTTACAGGACCCCAAATACACAAAATTGCAACAGACCTATAACCCAGTCATCACATTATTATGAAAATATCTAACATACAGAATAAGGATAGAATTTTAATAGCTGCTAGAGAAAAACAACTCACATTTAGAGGGAAACCAATACAGATCTCAGCTGATTTCTCAACACAGACTGTCAAAGCTAACAGGTCTTATAATATAGACCAAGCTCTGAAAAAAAAAAAAGGATGCCAGCCAAGAATAACATACTTAGTAAATTGATGATAAAATAAAAACCTTCCATGATTAACAAAAGTTAAGGTTACAGGCATGTGCCACAACTCCTGGCTCACAAGCAGGGGTTTATATCCTCATATCAAAAAAAAGGTGATATCAGAAGTTAATCAGAATAGACAAAAAAAGGACATATTATATTGCTTTAGGAAATTGTATATCAACAACACACAACAATCATAAATATCTGTGCCCCAAACAACAGAGCATCTATGTACATCAAACAATCCTTTCTGAACTTAAAGAGTCAAATACATAACAACACAATAATACTAGGTGAGTTTAACATATCTCTTTCACAATGGACAGGTCCTCCAAACAAAAACTATTGAGGTAAAAATAAAATTAATAAGTTAGACTTAACAGATATATAGGATATTTTATCCATCAATGGCCGAATCTCAACAAGATCCTAAAGTGTGAGAATCAATAAAGGAAATGATATCAAACTAATAAGCTTTTTCACAGCACAGGAAATAGTCAAGAACATGAACAGAGAGCCTACAGAATGAGAGACAATCATTTCCACCTGCATCTCAGCATTAATTTCCAGGATATATAAAGAGCAAAAAACTTAACACCCCAAAATAAACAAACAAACAAAAAACCAAAACAAAACAAAAACAAAAACAAAACAACCAAATAACTCAATGAATAAATGGCCAAAGGAATCAAACCGATACTTCACAGATTAAGAAATATGATCAGTCAACAAATATATGAAAAAATGTTCAACATCACTAGCAGTTATAATACAAATTAAAATACACTGAGATTCCATTTCACTTCAGTGAGAATGGCAATTATGAAGAATACAATGACAATAAATGTTTGTGAGGATGTTTGGATAAAGATACAATTATACATTACTGGTAGAACTGCAAATTGTTGCAACCACTCTGGAAAGCAGTATGAAGATAACTCAGAAAGCTTGGAACAAAACCATTATTTGACCCAGTTATCCCACTCCTCAGCATATACCCAAAAGACTTATAATCAGAATACTATAGTGATATGGCCACATCAATGTTTATTGTAGCTCAATTCACAATATCTAAGCTATGGAATCAACCTAAGTGCCTTTCAAATGATGAAAGAATTAAGAAAATTAGGTAATATAAACACAATAAAATATAACTCAGCTATAAAGAAAAATGAAACTATGGCATTTGCCAGTAAATGGATAGAAGTAGAGGCATTCATGCTAAGTGAAATAAGCCAATCCCAAATGACAGAAGGCTGAATGTCCCTTCTGATATGCAGATGCGGACTCAAAAGTAGGTGGGGAGGAAGCAGGGAGAAGGGGAGCTTTACTGCCTTGGACAGGTGGAATTGGGGGAAAGGGAGGGAGATGGGAATTGTAAAGACAGCAGAATGAATCCAAAATAACATTTTTATGTTCATATATGAATACATGCCCAGTGTGACTCTACATCATGTACAACCACAAAAATGGAAAACTGTACTCTCTCTCTATATATGATATATTAAAATACATCCTACTGTCATGTATAACTAAAAAGAACAAATAAAACTTAAAAAAATAATATCTCTCTCCCTCCCCCGACCTCCTCTCCCAACCTCCCTATCTCTCCCTCCTTTCACTTTTGATTTTATTTTTTAAAAAATATTTTCCCCACCCCCTCACCTCAATACTGATGTGGGAATGTTCAGTGTGGGACTGACTATGTGTTTATGTAACTGTGTCCCTCTTTCTTCCTTCCTTCCTTCCTTCCTTCCTTCCTTCCTTCCTTCCTTTATCAACCCCCTCCCTCTCTCTCTTTCTCACTCTTCTTCCTGTTGCCAAAAGCTTGTTCCTTATATCCAATGCCAATCCAATAACAAGGATGTGGTTTTTGAGAAAAAAGAAAAAAATAAGGTTTATTGCTTTCTTAGCAAAGGAGAGACCCAGGGGCCTTCTGTCCCAAAGGTTGTGATTCTGCCCATCAGCAGGAACAGGGGGCTTTTGTAGAGGGTTTCCCTCAATGGCTGATGCTGGCATTGAGCTTGTGATTGTCCTGTCTCAGCCTGTGATTATGGGACATTGGGATCTCCTTTCTTCTTCAAATGATGGTGGCATGACATGATGTGTGACACGGTTGGAGAATTGGAATGTTTTCCTCCTGGACAGCTGTCCAACCTGCAGTGGGACACATCCATTCATCCCACAGTGGAGGATCACTAAAAGATCTTCAAGGAAAAGATGGAATTGAAGGACTGAGTCCTGGAAACTCTTTCCATGGATCAGACCTCTCTTTCTTCCACTCTTTTCTTCTGGGAAATAAAAACCCAAAGTTTAAATAAATAATAACAAACAATAAAAAGCTAAAAAGTAAATAAAAAATAAAAGTGGCTAGTGTGATGATGATAGAAAAATATTGGTAGTAGTGTTCTGAAAAATCTGTTAGTAAAAATGCCTTCAAAAAACTAAATTTTCTTAATATAAATATTTTAAATTAATTAATCTTATTCATTGTAATTTTAATCCTCTTACACAAAACTTGTTTTAATGTTTTGGGTTGTGTCTAATCACAGATTAGACATAGATTAACATAGGCTTTTCATGTTTTCTAGGAATAATCAGTATTTTTGATGTTTATATTATTGAAATGGCATAAATCACTACTTTCAAGTTGTGATGTGATTCTGTGTAATTCAATAACTATTTAAGGCATTACCAAATTTTCACAATAGATTAATTTGTGAAAACCATGTAACAAGACTGGAAATGCAAGTTGCACACATAATGTGATTAGTAAGATGTTACATGTATATTTATTCCCAGTGGAAAATGAATTTGTGTTTGGGTATGCATGTGCATGTGCATGTGCACTATTGTAATGCTATTTTTGTCTTAAACATATCTGATGCCAAAAGCTATAATTAACAAAAACGAACTGAGAAAAATGAGAATTTATCCATAAATCTATGTGGATTTATCTCATAAGTTAATGAGATCTCATATAGAAATACAACATTAGATTACAATAAATTAGATACTTTAGAATAAAATTAGTAAATGAATTTTAAAAATCAACATGTATTTATTTTTTTCCCCCTCGGGGTCTGGATCTCTCTGTCTGTCTCATCTTTTGCTTCTCTCTTCCTCCTTCTCTCCCACATGCACTCTCTTGTCTCCCATTTTTCAGTCCTCATTTGGCTACTTCTAGCTGCATGACCAGAACGTCTCCCTGTCTGCAGGTTGGGCTTCGACCCTGGAAAAGAAATTCTCTATGTCCCCAGTGTTGGGTCTAAGCTGGTAGATGGGCACATTCAGTGGAAAGCAAGTTTGTTAGGTCCCTTTCCCTGGAAAAAGAGACTGAGCTTTGCAAGAGACTGATTAAGGGAGGTGTTGCTCAGGGGAAACAAAAAAGGCTTTGCTTCTCAAGGATGACTGCCCATTATAATTACCTGGGGAGATCTTATTTTGTTCATTATTTTAAATTTGTGGTGGTTATTATACATAATGCTGGACTTCATTTGTGATCTAGTCATACATTCAGGTAGCAGGAATTGCTCTATTTCATTTCCCCATGCCTTTCATTTCCTTCCCTTAATTCCTTCGGCTTCCTCAATCCACTTCCTTTGCTCATATCTCTTTTATTTTCATGAGATCCTCTTTCTTTTTTTTTTCTCTGTAACATCCACATATGACTGAAAACATATGGCCCTTGGTTTCTGAGTCTAACTTTTCTCAGTGTAATTTCCAGTTGCCCCCATTTTCTTGCAAATGACATAACTTGATTCTTTCTTATGATTGATTAAAACTCAATCATGTATATGTCCCACATTCTCTTAAATCCTTTCTTCTGTTGACAGACATCTAGGCTGGTTCCACAACCTGGCTATTGAACATTGTGCTGCTATAAACATTTATATGCATATATTGCTATGGTATTTGAATTTTATTTCTTTTATCTAAAGACTGGGGAATGATACATATGAGTCAATACATACTTTTAACAGAAAAATGCACCCTACAGTGTAGAGGATTAGTAATTAAAAGAGATGGTAATTCTAAAAGAAAAAAAGAGACTGAACAATAATTATGAAAAATAGAAGAAAACGTACAAAAGACAATGAAAATTTCCATAGTATAGGTATTTCTTGACATAGAGTAGGACCATTTTCCCATAAATATGTAAAAAATAAAAAATATAAGAGAAGTTAGCCTATGTACGGATGGTGTTATTTGATGAAGTTGTGTTATGATGGAGTTATTTAAAGTTAAGCCCATCTTAAAATTATTAAACAATACATTGAACTCTCATGAGTTAAGGACTATCTATATGCATACTTAGAACCTCAAAAATAAAAATAGAATAGAGGTGAAGTAATATTTGAAAACAAAAGTTTAATAATCTCCCAAAGTTAATAATAATCTTCAACTATATATTCAAAATATTTTAAAAACAAAGAAAGATAGATTAAAAAATATTCAGGCTGAGGGTGTAGCTTAGAGGTAGAACCCTTGTTTAGCAAACAGCTACTAGGTTCAGTGTTTGATCCTAAAGATGGAAAAAAAAATAAAACAAACAAAAATAAACTACACCTATGCAGTTTATACAATGCTATAAAATAAAACAATAAAAAATCTTATAATCAGACAAAAGAAACAAGATATATTCACTTCAAAGAAGCAAATTATATTAATATTGGATGCTACAGTGTGAACACATGTCCTTTCCAAATTTCAGGTTGAAGTTTCCTGTGAGCCATACCCACAGGAACAGATGGTGATCTCTAAAAGGAATGGAGGGTACTATCTTATGCCCATTCTTTTGCCCTCCACCACTTGTGTCATGTCAGGATATCTTCTTTGTCCCTTCCAGAGAGCTTAGCATTGGAGGTGCCATGTGGAAGCAGACAAAGCAACCACCTGCACCAGACCTTGAAACTGCCAACACTGTGCTCTTGTTCTTTCAGTTTCCGGACCTGTAAGAAATAAATTTTTATTCATCACAAACTATCCAATCTCAGGTGTTTTGTCATAGCATTGCAAATGAATTAAGATATTACATTAGAGATTACAAATAGTAGAAGGCAATAATATGACATGTTTACTGAAAAAGAGACTAGCAGCAAAAAATTCTATTCTTGAGGAAGAAAATTCAGAAATCAATGTAAGATTATGATTTTAAAATAAAACTGAGAAAATTTATCACAACAAATGTTTTTTTTGTTTTATTTTTTAAATATTTCAATAAACACACAAAAATGCAAAAATGATCTTTGTCCTAGCAGAAGTCATTTGGAATCGAAAGGGAAGAATTAAAATTCCATTAATTATTTTCCACAATTTTATTAGTGCAATATAGTTCTACATATTGATGGGATTTTGTTACATATTCATGCATGCACATAGTATTACAATGTAATTTGACCAAAATCACTCCTCAACATTTTTTCACTGCAAATCTTACTCTAAGTAAATGAATTAGATTAATTTTCTATTAGCAATTTAAGTAAAATGAAACAAGAAGAAACTAAATAAGTACCTGCAGAAAGCTAATATATATTGACTAAAAGTCATAACTTTGACACATTGTCTCAACAGTTTTTTTAATAAAATGCTAAAAAGAATAGCAAACAAGATATCTTTGAAATGCAATTTTTTAACAGACATACATAGAATGCTATAACTAATCATGAATAATAGCCGTTCTTCAAGAGTATAGGGATATTGACAATATGATGCTATATGTAAACTTAATTTACTCTATTATTTTATAAATTTTTGTTTCTAATTTTTATTTCATCCAATTTTTAGGTTAATTGGTAAAAATACTTATATTATTCTATTCTTATCTTTTTCCCATCTGCAGGATCTTTAGTTATGCTCCCATTTTCCTCTCAATATAGCGGAATTAATCTTATTTTCTTGCTTTTTTATTTTTGATCAAACTTAGAAGACTACATAATTAATTTATATTTTAAAAGAAACAACTATATGTTTTGATATTTTTTCTTTTGTATAATTCTTAATATCATATGTTTTCAGTTCTGCTTATTTTTTCTTATATTGATCCATTCTTAGGATAATTTCTTGTTTTATTTTTTCATAGTCTTTTAAGATCAAGAAATTTTTTTTAGTTTTTCTTTTGCCTAATGTACAATCTATAATATGTCCTGTAGAAATGGATTTAGTTAAAGCATAATAAATAAATATATTATTATAAAATAATCCAAAATACTTTCTAATGTCTATTTTAATTTTTAACTGTTAAAAAAGAATAAATGGTGATGATATTTGTCAAATTTTCTTTGTACCAAATGAACATTCACAGTCATTCACAGAGAAGTGAAAATTTTGAATCTCCCAGGGTTTGTGTTCCCTGGTGAAGGAAAAGCAAAATGACACTTGCCTTCTTGTTTCAGTTCTCATAATGTAAACAAGTGTTCATTTTACAATCTATCAATGGATATGTTTTTTAAAACACATTTTATGATGATTTTACTGTTTAAAACTGCACGCATGGATAGTAATGAAGTGCTGTCTAGTGTTACAAAATGTTAAGAGGCAATGAGGTAACATATAGACCTACAGAGAAAAGGCATATTAATACTTACTGTTGTTGTTTTTGTATTAAGGATTGCTGATGACTTTGTTCCTGAACAACATCTCCAGTCCCCTTTATTTATTTATTTTTATTTTGAAACAGGGTCTTCCTAAGTTACTGAGATTCTTGCTAATTGCTGATTAGCCCCTTGAACTTGAGATCCCCCTGTCTCAAACTCCCCAGTTGCTGGGATAACAGGTATGTGCCACCATACTTATATAATTAAACTCCATTTCAAAATGAGTATACACTCATATTCCATATTCATGGGGTACAGTGTGATATGTGGACACATACACAATACATTTTGATCCAATCAGAATTATTAATATATCCATCACCTTAAACATTGATCATTCTTTTGATAACAAATATAAAATTTTCACTCATAGTTATTTTAAAATGTACAATAAAGTTTTGTTAACTATAATCACAGCACTGTGCTATAGAATACTACACTAGAACTTTTCACTATGATCCACCTATATTTTTGTACCCATTAGCAAACTCTTGTCTATTTCTCTCTGCTTTCCCCAGGCTTTGGTAACTGCTATTATCCTCTCTACTATTATGAAATCAATTTTTTTGGCTTCTATATAGGAAGAAGAATGTGTGTTGCTTGTCTTTTTGTTTCTTGCCAACAATTCTAATTTATGTATATCAAAATAAATGTAAATCAGTGTGTTGAAGTCATACTTGTTGTCTACGGCCATACAACCCTGAACGCGCCCGATCTCGTCTGAAGTCATACTTGTACTTTTATTATATAATATTGCCATATTATTCACAATGGAAAAATTATAGAATCAGCTTGATGTCCACCAACAGATGAATGAGTAAAAATAAATGTAGTATTAAAGCAATTGTGCTTTAATACTACATTTACTGGGGCATGAAAAAAATACTACATTACTGGGGCATGAAAAAAATGAAATACTGTTACTTGTAACAAGAAGGGTGAGCTTGACATTATGTCAAGTGAGGTGTTTCATTTACAAATCAACTGAAATGCTTTTTCTATGCACCCATTATTAATTAATTTAAAATAAATTTAAACAGAAACACACATACACAAATAGACCACAAATACAACAATACTTGGCTACTTCCACATACCTATTTCACCATTGCATAGGTCATCCAGACATATACTAAGTAATGACACTTCAAAATTTAAAAATACTATTATAAATGGACCTAACAAACATCTATAGAATATTTCATCGATCAAAAATTGAATTTACTTTCTTCTCATTGGGAGATGGAGATTTCTCTAAATTAGAACATATTTCTTTTGGCAGAAAGCAAGTATTAGAAAATACAAAAAAAGAGAGAGATAATTTCTTACATCTTATCAGATCGTAATGGAATAAAAAAAATCAATGACAAGAAAAAAATGTAAACCATTTAGAAGATAGTACCCCACTATTAAATAATATCCTTTTGAATGAGGAATAGATTATAGAAGAAATTAGGGGAGAAATTTAAAAAAATGGAAACAAATGAGAATAGTGAAACAACATGTCAAAATCTCTGGGACAATATAAAGGCAGTTCTAAAAGTACACTTTATAGCAATGTGTTTCTACATTAAATAAATAAAAATATTAATACATACCCCAAGTTCTTAGAAAAAGAAGTACAAACTAAATCCAAAATCAGTAGAAAAAATGGAAGTAGTTTGTCTAAGAGCCTAAATTAATGAAAGCAGTAAGAATATTCTTCAAACGATGAGAAATGGAAGCACCATATGATACAGATATCCCACTCCTTGCTGTTTATCTCAAAGGTCTACAATCAGCATACTACAGTGATACAGGCACAATTCACAATAGCACAGTTTTGGAACCAGCCCAGGTGCCTGTCAATAGATAAATGAATTAAAAAAAATGTGATATATGTTCACACAATGAAGTTGTATTAAAAATCATAAAGAAGAATGATGAATCTAACTTCTTGATAAATGGATGGAACTAGAAAACATCTTGTCAAACAAACCCAGAAAGTCAAGGGTCAAATATTTTCTCTTATATATGGAAATGAGAGCAGATTAAGGGAGGAAAAAAGGGTGTGTAGAGGATACTATGAAAATAGAAATCAGTGGAGTACAAGAAGATTGATGGGGAGGCAGGAGGGATGGAAAACAGGAGAAATGGTGGAATGAAATTTACCAAATTATTTTATGTACATATGTAGTTGTTCTGTGTTTGGGATTGGGGTTGCTGATGACTTCATGGCTGTGGCATGCATGGTGCCTGGTAAAGTTTCTGTGCAAAGGCATAGGATGCCCAGTTGCTATAGTAATGTTCTCCATGTTCGAGTCTTACCAGCTTCAACCTTAGTCTTAGGCACAGAACTCCTGGGAATAAAGAAATTTGCTTGGATTGATAACTACAGAGTTTCACCATGCTCCAGTGCTCCTGGATCTGCCTGCCTAACAGACTTCAGACAATGGACTTTCTTGAGAATTGCACAAGTCTCCTTACATTGCCTATTGTAACCATGAAATGTAACTGCAGAATAAGCAACATTGCTGATACTCTAAACAAGAATGTGGTTATGCTACTAATAAACTAATGTAACCTATTGGTATAAATAAATGAGGCCACTTGGACAAGGAGCCACTCTGCCATTTTCCTGCCTCTGCACCTTGTCTCTGTCCCCTCTTCATTATTGTTATTATTTACATACATACATGGATATTCCACTGTGGATTTCACCTTCATGCCTATTTACAATGTACTAATTTCAGTGTGTGTGTGTGTGTGTGTGTGTGTGTGTGTGTATGAAATGCCAGTAGAGTAGAAGAAAAGGAAGAGAGGGGAAAACAAAAGGAGAAAAAGTAGAAGTCCTGGAGTCTGAATTGGAGCAAATTATATTCCATGCTTGTATTATTACATCAAAATGAACTGCAATATTATTATAACTCTAATATTCTAATAAATATATGTGTAAAGCAACTTGACATGATTACAGGATAAAACAGATAAATATATGACCGTAGTAAAGTATTTGAACACATTCTGTAGCAATTAATGTATTAGACCAAAACAATTACAAAGGTCACAGAAAATGTAAATTTGTTTTATGGGACAGAACTGATACAGGTCCAGTAGAGATGGGAATCAAATCTGTGTTCCATGAAGTTGAAGAAGGAGCACTGTGAATGCTGAGGTAAACCAGCCAGCAAGTTTAAGTTAAGAAAGCGATGGAGAACACAGGCCTCCAGGGAAAAGGGGACCTCAGAGTGGAAAGTTTTCAGGAGGAGATGGACTTGTCTTTTTATAGCCCTCAGTATTTTTCTCTTTCATTAATAATTTTCTTCCCTTTCTTCCCAATATATATATAGTGCCTAGGAACACTGAGCTTGGAGGTTAATCATTAGCAACCTTTTGTTCTCTCTTTCATTAGAAGTTGGCACCCTTTTGACCCTTATCATTCATGCCTACACTGACTGCATGACCTTCATCTGCTTCCCAACCCTTGTACATGTTGGGTAAGCACTTTGCCACTGAGCTACATTACCAGACCATAAGCTTCTTAATTTATAAACCTGTAGAAGTGTTTGCATCATATTCTTAATAAATAGAAACTATAAATATTTAAACAAAAAAAGCATTTGTACAAAAGTATAATATCCTTTGCAATCAGGGAAAATCAAATCAAAATTATACTGATATTTCAACTCACTTAGAATACAATTAACAATAAATGCTGGTGAGGATATTGGCTGGAAAGTAATACTTATACTTTGTTGGAGAGGCTGAGAATTAAAACAACCAATATAAAAACCAGTATTGGGGCTGGGGTTGTGGCTCAGTGGTAGAGCACTTGCCTTGCATGTGTGAGGCACTAGGTCAATTCTCAGAACCACATATAAATAAATGAATAAAATAAAGGTATATCAACAACTAAAAAATAAAAATAAATAAAAGTTACATTAAATATTACATTAAAAAACAGTAGAAAAATTTCTTGAAAAGTAGGAATGAAACCAGCATATTACCCAGCTATTTCACTCCTTGAGATTTATCAAAAAAAAAAAAACCTAAAATTAGCATACTATAGTGATACATGCATATCAATGTTTATTGCTACACAATCCACAAGAGCCACTCAAGGTGTGCATCAGTACATGAGTGAATAAAGACGATATAGTATACATGCTCACATTGAAGTTTTACTCAGCCATAAAGAAGACATTATCTGACTTACTGTTAAATGGATGGAATTGGAGAATTTCATGGTAAGCAAAGTAAGACTAGGTAGGTCAAGGGTTGAGTGTTTTCTTTCATATGCAAAAGCTCCAGACAAAAAAGGAATAAAAAAGGAATCTCATGAAAATTGAAGTGAGACAAACAGAATGGAGAAATTGGATGGAAAAGGAGTGGAAGGGGAGGTTCTGGGGGAAAAAAATCAAACAAATTATGTTATTTTCATGTACTAATATAACACATTGAATTCTACATTAATGCATAATTATAATGTACCAACTGAAAAAAAAATAGAAGTCAGACCAGTAGAGTAGGAGTTTGAAGGGTACAAGGGGAAGGGAAAGTGAAGGTACTGGGAATTAAGATTAATAAACTTACGCTATGTGCATGCATAAATATGTCACAATAAATCCTACCATTATGTATAATTGCAATGCGCCAATAAAAATATTAAAAAGAAAGATTATAGAAACATTTGCCATTTGTGTCTGTGTTCATAGTGGTATTTGATGCATTTAATTATTCATTTTTATGACAAAACATTAAAATTGAAAGGATATAGAAGCAAGGAGGTAGAAAATGATGTGCATATATTATTGGATTTAAGCAGTTTGAACAGTTTTGGTAAAATTATAATTATGTTGAACAGTATTTTCACAATTATTGTCTTATTTCAATGTTATACACATTGTTTATGTTATATTTATTATTTTATGTTCCAAATATTAAATAATACATTTTATTAAAAGCTATCAACATCATTTAAGTTACACATATCTGTACATCTGCAGTTAGGTAGCTTGCAATTAAAGCAAAGAAATTAAAATTTAAATGTTTATAAATGTAAAAATTAGGTATGTGTGGAAAATAGGATGTAGTCTTAATTTTAATAACCAAATTATCCGTTCTGTATGAAGGGAAAGCAAGGAACGAGAGATGGGTAAGCGAGAATTGAAAGATGAAGACCAAACAAAGATACAGAATTGACAAATAAATACCATCTCTCTATAGTGGAGAGAGGGGCAAAACAGACCGGGGTTCTGAGACTTTTATTTGGGGGGCTCAGGAGTCAGAGCTGGGCAGGTCCTAATTCGGGCAGTTAGGTGTTAGGTTGGTATAAGGGAATGGTGAGACTTTCTCAAAAATGCCCTTGGACAGGAAAGGGAAACTTTTTCCTTAAAATGGCAGGTGTCACTTAATCTGGCCATCCAGATGCTAAGCAAGGACCTTGTAATGTAGACTCCCATAACGCTACATATATATATTTTTTTAAAAATTATAAAGCTGGCCAAGAAAATGCATAGTAATTATGTGCATATTGCATAAACTACATTTTCTTTCAAAAAACTTCTTAGAGGCTTCTGTGTTAAATGATTTGAGAATCCAAAAAATGATTTGATATCCCCCCAAAAACAATGTTTCAACTCTTAATGTTACCAAATGCTCAGTTCTTGTACCTAATACCAATTCAAAAGATAGGACTTGGTTTGAAGAAAAAGGAAAAAGTAGTTTTATTGCTTTGCTAGCAAAGGAGAAGCACAGGGAACTTCTGTCCCAGCGGCTGTGATCCACTGTGATCCGCCCATCCAGGAGAACAGAAGGTGTTTAAAGAAGTGATTCATTCTAGGAGTTCCCTGTGGGGGTTGTGATTCATTTGTGAATTTGGGAGAAAGCCATTCCAGATTCCAGTAATCTGGTGCCATCCCTGAAGTCTGGATTTCTTGGTGGTCCACTTCACATTTTGAATATATAGCACTGAGGCTTATTTGAAAAGCGACTTGTTTTTCTTTGGGGGCAAGGAACAAGATTACCTTAAATTATCTGTGCTCCACAGGAAGAAGATATCTGCCAGAGGATCTAGGAAGTGATTATCTCCCAAATTAATAAGTGAATCCTAACCCACCATCAGGGCACCCTGGGACCCCCTATCAGGGCACACCTGGAATATAGCCTTTGAAGAGTTCCTTTATAATCCCCATATTCCTCCTGACAGGTAGAATCACAGCCTCTGGGACTAGAGTCCCCTGCATTTCTCCTTTGCTAGCAGAGTAATAAAACTTCTTTTTCCTTTTTCCTCAAAACCATGTCCTCATCATTAGACTAGCATTAATTGGCATTGAGGACAAGGACTGAAGTTTTGGTTACAAAAGAATAAACATATTTTGCTCATAAAAATCCCATAATGTTAACTATGACACTATATCAATATAAGAACTATAAACACACACTTGTTTAACTAAAGTGTATATTTTTATCTAATTCTAGCAAAAAGAACATCAGCTATTTCTGCTTTGTGCACATTTGGTTTTTGTCATTGGTCAATGTCCTCAGTATCTGTTGCCATAGTTAGGGTGCATGTGCCTTCAAGGAAACATGTGTATTGCAATGGGAATTACATACAAGTAAAGAAAATAGGGATGTTTTGGAACCAGGCTACAGCCACTAGACACCCACTATGGAAAAGCAAAAAAAAAAAAAAATACATAGTAAAGGAAGTAAACAGAAAAGTTCCAAGTAAATTCCTCCTTAAAGAGGCATTTATCCCTCTTAGTACCCCCTTAAAGAGGTACTTATCTTTCATATATAATGTTTAGATGCTCTCTAGAACTCTCTGGACTCCTTGAAAATTACAAAATTTCACCTTTACTATTTATGTAGAATTCATCATTGTTTATAACCATTCTATAATTCAGTACTAACCTCTAACGTGCCAAAATTCCTAACTAAATTGTAAACCTGTTTTTATCCTTTCCTATGAGGAAATCCACTTAGATCTTCAGAGTTGGTGTACAGATTATTTTAAGCCAAAGATGTGTGGAATTCTACAGATGTGGAAAGATGCCTTCTCAGAGGTTTTCTTATCTTACTAAAACCAGAACATTCTGGGGAATGAGGCTGTCATAAATTTCCTCCTAGGGAAAACTTTACCTCCCAGGAAAGGGAAGAAAGTAATTCTACTGTAAATTCCCTTTCTAGGGGATTTGTTATGAAGCAAAGAGAAGGACACCTGCAAAAATAAGGATTGTCACAAACTTGATGTATTGTTGTCTCCATACAGGCTTTTCTTCTCTTCTTCCTTTTCCTAAATTAGTTATAGAAGCCTTGAACTTCACCCATTTGTTGAGCTTTTGTAAAGTTATGGTTTAGGTGTAGTGTCCCCTGAAAGCTCATGTGTGAGATGATACAAGGATTGGATGAGAAATGACTGCGTTATAGCCTTAACCTAATCAGTGGATTAATCTCTAATGGGATTAACAGTGGTAACTGAAGGCAACTAGGGTATGGCTGGAGGAAGTGGTCCATTGGGGGCATGGCTATGGCGTATGTATTTGTATCCGGCTAGCAGAGTCTCTCTTGCTGATCACCATGTGAGCTGCTTTCCGCCCACACTCTTCCACCATGATGTTCAGTCTCACTTCAAGCCTGAGGAATGGAGCCTGCCTTCTATGCATTAAGAACTCTGAAACCTTGAAACCCTAAATAAACATTACCTCCTCTAAAATTGTTCTGGTCATATCTTTTAGTCATACCATCAAAAATGCTGACTTATCCAGAAATGTAGGCTTCTACATGCATATAAAGTTTTTTCTCCTATTAATCTCTCTTTTGTCAGTACAATGGCAGTTTCCCCAATCGCTAAACCTTGGAGGGTAAGAAAAGTTTTTTCCTCCCCAACACATCATGATGTTAATATTTTCTCATGTTTTCTCCTTGCATTTCTACTTCCAAAGAATCGATTCATTATACAATTACCATTCATTTTAAAGCAAATTTATTTGTTCCTCACTTACATAGGGAATATCTCCTTAAATTTGAGTCAATTTGGATTTGTAAACATGCTTCTTAACTTATTAATATTAATCCACATATTGGAAAGATAAATGGAATTTATCGTTTCATCTAGTGATATTTTCCATTTTAAAAATATCTTCCTTCTAATATTCTTTCCCCTTCATGGACTCTATGTTGCTATACATTTCTTTCAGTTGCCATTTTCTATGGTCTCATCCATGCAGATAATGGTATATAAAGAGAAATAAGATATAACTCTTATCTTGACAAAATGCACTATTTAATATTATTAGGCATGTACAGTAAACAATAATTTCTAATAGAAAAATAGTAGTATGCCACATTTTATGTTATTTGAGATAAAATAATAGTTCTGCTTACAGAAAAGAGTCAGATTTCTCTAAGCAGATATAATTGAATTGGACCATGAAAGATGAAGAGTCATTGTCAGGAGACTAGGAGACTAATTTTTCTCTGTCACCAGTGACTGCTATGAATCTGAATCATGTGAGAAGCCAGAGAGAATCAGTTCAGTATGATTTAATCTATTTATCAATAGAATTACTTACTGCTTGCTCTCACCAATAAGACTAATAAGCCAATGGAATAGCATCTTGTCAAATTTCCTTATTTCCAAGATCTGAATAATAAATTTTACCTGAGTGATATTTTAAAAATACTAGGAGTAACTGTAATCCTGATATGTTATATAACTACACTATTTATCATTTTAGAACATTATTGACATTTTTAAAAATTTGTTCTAATTAGTTATACATGACAGCAGAATGCATTTTGGTTCATTGTACACAAATGGAGCATAGCTTTTCATTTCTCTGGTAGTATGTGATGTAGAGTTGCACCACATGTGCAGTCATACATGTACATAGGGTAATGATATCTGTCTCATTTCACCATCTTTCCTACTTCCAGGTTCCCACCCTCACTTCTTCCCCTTTGCCCAAATTTCCTCCATTCTTTCCATCCCCTGCCTCCCATTATGGATCAGCATCCAATTATCAGGGGGAACATTCAGCCTTTGGTTTTTTGGAATTGCATTATTGCCAAATTTTGCTCGGCACAGTGGTGCACACTATAATCCCAGTGGCTTGGAGGCAGATGCAGGAGGATTGTGAGTTCAAAGCTACCCTTGGGAGATTAGAAAGGCAATTAGCAACTCAGTAAGATCCTATCTATCTCTAAATAAAATATATTTTAAAAAAAAGGACTGGGGATGTGGTTCAATGATTAAATACCCCTGGGTCCAAACCCCAGTACCAAAAAAAAAAAAAAAAATTATTGCCAAATTTAAATTTTTATTGAAAATAAGTATTGTGTATATAAGACATATGTTATTGGATAAATTATTATTATAGAATCTAATTTATTTTCTTGAATTTACTTGTTTTATTTTAGGACACATTTTCATACTCAAAAAGCAAAGAAGCTTAGTTCAGGGACTGCTGACTAGTACGTAAATTTTGAAATCATTCCATTTCCATCTTTAGTTTGTAAGAATAATGTTATTCCCTTAGTCATTTTTTTTTTGGTATTGGGATTGATTAGCCTTAGCAGTCACTATATAAAAATAGGAATAATAATATTCTAAAATAATATTTGACATATTGCAGAGAAAAGATAAAATGTTAATGTGAAACAATCCATGGGAATAAAATTGATTTTCTGAAACCTAGAAATTATTAATTGATTATGAAATGTCTCTAAACATCTATGTAGGATATAGGCTTAACATAATAAGTACATGCAAATTAAATGCTTAAAGGAATTAATGTTTTCTGATTTTTCTTTTTTTACAAGAATTTTAACCCTTTAAATGTAAAGAATTGCACAGTTTTTAAAATTTTTTTAGCTTTTATTTTAAAAATATATTATCAATTTTAAAATAAATAGCATTTATTACTTCAAAAATGTAGTGCAGCATCTATTAGAAATATATTCACCTGCCATATTTTAAAATATTTATGCATGTGTGTGCCTTTAATATTTTGTTTCATATAGTAAATCATAAGCACAAAAGTCACACAGGATTTTCTTTATAAAAATTTGTACTTCTTACACTGATTTTTAGAAAATGAGTTGTTATCAAACTGTCCTCTACATATTGCACAAATATACCTGTAGGATTTCACAACCTTCTTATGGCTTTAAGCACCATCAGGATAATAATATGCTATGGCTTAAATCTGACCAGAGGAGAATCAAGAGGTGTGACCAGAGGATGTACATGAGGACCCAATCAATAGTTTGGGATTTCTACTAGAAGAAAAGCTGCTTCATCTTCATGTTGATGCATATTTATATACATATTTAGATGCTACTTCCCTATTAATATCAATTTTTAAGGATGCTGCAAATTTGTTTTGAGTGCAAAAATCTGCTTTCAGCCAGGTGTAGTGATGAAAGCTTATAATCCCAGTGGCTCTGGAGGCTGAGGCAGGAGGATTAGGAGTTCAAAGCCAGTCCTCAGCAACTTGGCAAGACCCTGTGTCTAAATAAAATGTAAAAAAGAATGGGGATGTACTCAATGGTTGACTGCCTGTGAGTCCAATCCCTGATCTCCCCCCCCAAAAAAGAACAAATTCTGCATATATATTTGTGTGTATGTGTATTGTATATAACTCACTATATATATGTGTGTGTATATATTGTATATAACTCATTACATATATATGTGTGTGTTTGTGTGTGTGTGTATGTGTGTGTTTGTAATGAGTTACCTTCTCTCTCTCTCTCTCTTTCTGTCTCTCTCTCTGTCTCTCTCTCTCTCTCTTGTTTTTCAGGGCAGTAGAAATATTTACAGAGTGTACCTGACAGATTTATTTTACTTCTGTGTATTTATGTTAGTGTGTGTGCTAATAATGTGTAACAAAACTAGTTTTAAAGCAATTATGTTTCAATACAACACCATTGACTAGAAATTGGATATTATCAATAATTGTTGCAATTCAACAGATTACATTTCTCTACCTTCTCCTGCAACTAAGCCTAACTTAACTTTTCTGTATATCACACTTTTGACTCTTTATATTACTTAATTGGTAGATATCCAGAAAATTATCTTCATATTTCACTTTTCTACAAGTTATAGAAAATGTTACATGTCTTACTCAGTCTTAACCAGTGCTTGCTACTTTATCCATTCCAGTGACTGTACAATAGCATATCACTGTAGTATTAATATATACTTTTTTTTTCTTTGTACTGGGTTGCTGGACCACTGAGCCACATCCACAGCCCTTTTTATTTTTATTTTGAGATAGGGTATACTTAAGTTGCTTAAGGCCTTGCTGAGTTTCTAGAGCTAGCTTTGAACTTTCAATCTGCCTGCCTCAGCCTCCTGGACGTCTGGGATTACAGGAGTGCACCATGGCACCTGGCAATATGCATTTCTTTATAAAATTATAATGAATAACATTATGAGATTATGTATACTTACTTAAGCACATATATTTGTATATTTAACACACATATATAAAAATATACATACACACAGTCAATTCATAATATTCAAGGATGTATATTTATAAATTTTTGTACTTAAATAAATTTCTTGTAACCCCAAAATGAATACTCACATTCATTCACAGAGCAGTGAAAAAACTGAATCTCCCAAGATGTATATTCCCAGGCAAAGGAAAACAAAATCACACTTGTTTTCTTGTTTCAGATCTCCTAGTGTAAACAAGTGCTCATTTCACAATCAATTGATTGCTATGGTTTCTTTTTTGATATTTCTAATTTTTGCTGATGACTTTAGTCTTTATAATTTCACAAATGCATAGTATTAAGATGCTATTCAGTGTTACTAATTGTTAGGAGGCTGTGATGTAATGCACAAAGAAAAAACATATTAATTAAAACCATTCTTTTCCACTTTACTGTTATTGATAATGTTCCCCACATTTTTTTAATGCAGATATAAAATTGCAATCATTTTCTGGAACAGGTTGAGGAATTAGTTATTAAAAATAGGAAAAGGACTATTATTTTACATAGAAGCAGAAAAGAGGAGAGAAAAACAGTTGCAAGGAAAAAAAAGTACAAAAAATAACACAAACCAAGGTGAAAAGAAGAAAAGATTGATGAGGGTGGGGAATTTGAGGTAGCAGGCAATGAAGGGGGAGGGGCTATGAAGAACAAGTGTAAACCTGAGCTAAGAAAACAAAGAGATGATTATTCCAGCTGATGTTTTAAAACCTTAAGTGAAATACAATCAAATGGGTTGACTGTACAATATTGAATACTAGAGGAACAACTATTCAATGAAAATGAAGAGCAGTACATGTCTGAACAGATTTGACATTAGAGTGATTTATAGTGAACCATGCCAAGGTGGAGAAAATTCTTACTGAGGAGCCTGCTTGGTTTGGATTTCATCAGAATTTAATACCTTAAAAAATGTCTAATGACTCTTCAGCTTTGAATCGTCCTGTAGGTGCTCAGTCTAAAGGGATTACTTCCCTGGTTACTGTGGATTTCTCACCAGCATGTTCATGTTTGTCAACCAAAGGGCTTGCATGCTTGGCAGGTGCTGCCTTGCATCTGCTAGCTATTTTTATTGGATGCGAGAGCCCAGGATACAGGATTCAGGGATGTCATGCTAACTGCTGTGGGATATTGTGCACTTGCTCCCCTCCACAGAGTTTTCTTTAAAGTAACACAGAGCATAGTGACTGTCTGCAAGCATGGAAGCTGTGATTGTGGGTTCTCTGTTGGTGTTCCATGGTGCAGAAATGTTCTCCCTGGATTGATGTACATTACACAGGTGCCTTCCTTATGACTGGGAGTCAGTTGAACCACATGCATCTGAGCCCTTACTACCTGCAGTCATAAATTGTATGTATCCACACCAATCTTTGCCTGAACTCCCATGGAGGAGTGCTGGGTCAGGACTGGCACTGGCCCGGAATAATTAGCTGTTAGGACTGTTCCACCCCACTTCTGCTTGCAGTGAGGGGTAGGGGGTTTCAGTAAATTTCAGCCAGGCATGATTCTTCTACAAGTACCTTCAAGAAAGATTATTGAGGCAGCCTATTGCAGAAGGTTTTTCTTGTTGTTGTTGTTGCTCTCTTTAGGTGGGGAGAAGCTGTGTTGATTTAAGTTCTTCTAGGGAGGTTGGCTAGCTGTGGACTCTACAATATGGCTGCCATTCCCAGCACAGCTTTCAGTCCACAATTTGGGTTAAGCTGCCTGATATCCTTCACTGTCTTTGCTATTTCTGTTGTATTTTAATTTGGCCTGCTTTTTTTTCCAGCTGTTGTTAAGAAACAAAGCTTATGTGCTTTTCCTCTCCTTCCTTCTCTCTTTGTTGCTCTTTCCCCTTGATGCCACTATGGTCCAGGTTGAAGGTAAGGAATTCTATCTTTATTTTCTGCTGCAGTAACCAAACTTCGAATCCTTCTAACTCTCAGACTATCCAATCCTGTGTTTTAGAGTATTCTCTCTGTTACCCATCTCTACGGTCAGCTGTTTTCTCTCTGCTTCCTTTCTGGGCTGTGGAGGTACTGGGGGGTGGCTGCCTAGATCTGCTGTAGCCATCTTCAAATCTTCATATGTATTTCAAATCATGTATTATTTAGACTTTCTTGTTTTTCAAATTCATAAAATGAAATAATGTTAATAAATTTTTAAAATATTATTTTTTTAACATTATATTTCAGGAATTCAGCCATGTTATTGGTATACTTGGAGTTCTTTCACTTCCCTGCTGTGTTATACATTGTTTTGTTAATATATCACAATTTTTTGATATGCTTTACTTGTTTCAAACTGCTTTGATTGGAAAAACAATTCTGCAATAAATATATTTTCTGTGTCATATATACATGAATTTCTCCAAGGGACAGACATGAGAATAAACTTTGTCATTGACCTTCAACTTTCAATAATGCAAAACAGCTTCTCAAAATATTGTACCATTTAGGGTTTAATAGTGGGAAGAATTTGTACATCCTCACATCATCTTATATTTTTGAACTTCTTAGTTTTGGGCCATCTACTGTTTGTTAAGTAGTATTTCATTGTACTCTTAATTTTTAAATTCCTGCTCACTGCTTAGTTTTAGAGTCCCATATGTTTGTCACCAATCATGCTCTCCTTAAATATCTGTTAATTCTTATATTCGGAAACAATGTATAATCTAAATGCTAATTTTTACTAATTATATATGTTGCTAAATTCCCAGTTTCGGCTTAATTAACTCTTGGTTATATGTTTCATTTAATAATTTTTTTTTCACTTTTGTGTTGCAAAATTTATCATTTATTTATTCTAATAAATGTACTTTCTGTATCTAAAGAAAATCCCCTCACAACCTAAAAACAAAAAAAAGATGTTTACTAGAATTAAAACATGTATAGTTTTATAAATCCAATTATATTATTTAATCCATCAGGAATTAATTTCTGAATAGAATATTAAGGACTACTCCATTCTCTTTTCCTTTCTCTCCCATTAAATTGTTCTATTGTTATTGTTAGCATAGCCATTTCCTTCCCTGGAAATCTCCAAAGATAATATACCATATGTTTAAGGTGACAAAGTTTATTTCTGTCATCTAAGTTCTCTTAACTGGACAATTTTTTTGTCCTATTCTAATACTCTCTTTTCCTAGCAATAATTTTATGATGACATATAATAAACATACAAAATATACTTATAAGTCTTCAACTTAAGTTTCTTACTCAGGTATATTTTTATACTTCATATTCATTTCCTTTTTCACAAAAAAAAAATGTTGATGTCATTGTCCTCATAAAACACTTTAACAGATGGATTTAAGCGGCAATAATTTTATCAATGAATTTGGACATAATTTATCTCTTCACAATATTGAGTCTATCGATCATAAAGGTAATTTATCTCAAAATCCATGTAGAAATGCTTTCAAGATATGATAGTGATTTATATTTGCTCTATAAAAATACTGCACAATTGGCTTCACTTTGTCAGTGACTATATAATGCAACTGTTATATTTATTGATACCTTAATTTCTCATGATTTTAAAATTATATTCTTGAATTTATGTTTTTGAACTTTTGTTGATGCTGTTGAATTGAATTTACTTTTTGCATCTTGAACTTATACTAGATTCTGTCAATAATTCTAACATTTTGAGATAAATTGAAATTTTTTCTGTATTATTAATTTGATCACTTGTGAATAATGACAATTATATTTATTTATTTTGCATCTTAATATGAATGTCTTTTCTGGCATTTTTCCCTTGCTGTAGTTCCACTGTTATGCTAAATAATAACAATGATGGTATCTTTGCTTCATTATAATGTGTAAGGAAAATTACTGTCATTTCTACATGAAGAATAATAATTGTTGAATTTTTAGCAAAGAGTTCTGCTCCCTAATATGCTCAACTGTACCCCAAGAAAAGAAAATATTTGGCACTTAGTAAACATCCATTGAGATGCTTTAGAAGGGCAAAACTCATTAGTAACAAAACTAATGCAGAGGCCATGATGGCAGATAAGGAAGTCATTTCTTATTATATAAGATTCATATTTGTAAATTGCAGACATAATATTCAAAAGGTTTTAAATATATTCGAGTTTATTCTCATAACATAATTCCTATGAAAAAGAGATTTCAATGTGTCTTCATTGCTTACCGTATCCATCTATATATCTGAACAACAGTTATCTCATTTTATCTGGGGCAAAGGTAGCAATGCCTCTGAAGATTATTCAAAGCATGGCTTAAGGTGACTACCACAATTACAAACTTCATTTTCCCAGAAAGCTTTTCTGAGCATTGTAAAAGCTCAACTAAATGTTAGCAACTTGACAAGCTGCACCTGCAAAAGGAATATTTTATTTCTAAATCGCTATTCTGTAGACCCCATGATATTTAATCTTTTAAAGTGCAATGGTGATTCAGAGTAGATAAAATTGAAATGCATGTTTTCCAGAAGACAGGAACTGAAATATATTAAGCCAGAAAACCCTGACCATTAATTTTCTTCTACGGTCTATAACAGAATGTTTGTGATAGTCCTGTGACTGATCCCTTTTCTCAGAGATCATTTCCTGTCCCTGTTTCTGTTTAGTAAGATGTAATATCATCCTCCTTATAACAGGTATTTGTTACTTAGCAACAAGCTCTACTTGTATACACTACAATTCATGGTTAATAGATCTGAACATTCTCTTCAAAAATAAACAGTTATGATATTTTAGATTGAAACAATGCTTATATTAAACTAAATGTTTAAAAAATTCAAACAAGCACTGCTTACCAGCTCTGCAAAATAATATTTTTAAACTATAAAATAACCTAAACATAAATTATTGAAAGATGTTTAGCCAGAATAAGTGTCAATATCTCATTACTATTTTGGGTTTAAGAAGTTTAAACTCAATAGAAGTCAGGATAATAAAAACATAATGTTTTCCTTGGGAAACAAATGGGTGGAGGAACAACTTCATTTCAGTAGATTTCCTTAGTTTCACTGAGAGATTTGAGCTGTGCTGTAAACACAAAATGACTTGGTGAGGATGTTTGAATGCTAAATGTGACATAAGACCATGCCAATAATATAAAAATATTTGTGAGGAAAGTAAAAATTTGGGGGCACTGTAATTTGTGTTAGATTATATGCAGATTGGCTTAAAAGTAAAACAAAATAACATGAGACAAAATAGAACTTTCTACAGATTTAACACTCAAAAGGAAATGATATCTGATTCAGGATAATCTCCTATAGATATAACACATTAAGCAGAAACTAGATGATATTTTAAGTGGGAAGACAAGTACAAAATTTGTGCATTACTAGAGAATGGTGTATGCTAAGTTGATCAATCCAAAATATTAAATAAAATAATAATAATATAAAACTGCATTGTTTGCTAAATTGGTAATTAATTGCTCATTGATTATTACTATTTTCTTATCAATGGTAAGAAACATGACATATTTAGTTTTAGGAAACATCAATCAACAAATGTTAAGTGCTGTCTTTTTCTAGTCATACCAGGGAGAATATTGACAGTTTTGATGTGATATACCATCTGGTCAACATAATTACTTGATATTTAAATGAGACATTTAAAATATGTATGACAATGACTTTTAAGCTTATTAATTATTGAAAATATTTTTAAGAATACAATGAAAGCTAAAATAGGCAATCCAGGATATTGAACATATATAAAAATACTTTTAAATAGTGTTTCAGTCTTTACATTGTAGAAGTCTAAAAATGCATAACTAATGAAAATATTTTATAACATAGGTAACATAATAACTATAATTTTGTCTTCTAGTGTGAGGATGAGTTGAGTGTTCAATCTAATTTACTTCTGCCAATAACAGAGTTTAAAAGTAGCAAGGAGATATCCCTTTCCTTCTTATTATTCATGTTATTCATCACCATCTATATGAGATTTCTTTTTAGCAGAAAGAAGTAAAAATCTTTTACTATATACTATTTTAAAGTTAAATTCCCTACCCTTGAACTATTTTTTTTTTTTTTTTTGGTACCAGGGATTGAACTCAGGGGCACTGGACCACAGAGTCACATTCCCCAGCCCTATTTTGTATTTTATTTAGAGACAGGGTCTCATTGAGTTGCTTAGTCTCTTTTGCTGAGGCTGGCTTTGAACTTGTGATCCTCCTGTCTCAGCCTCTCAAGCCTCTGGAATTTCAGGTGTGAATCACCACATCCGGCTTTGAACTGTTTTTGAGACTGCTTTTAAAAATGTCAAAAGGTGGGTATAAGAAATGATATTTGATGAGTAGTAATATTTGATGTATGACACTTAGAAGAAAACCTCATTGATTTCTATTTCAAAAAAATTTTAAGGGTTGGGGTTATAACTCAGTGGTAGAGTGCTTGCCTAGCAAGTGTGAGGCACTGGGTTTGATCTTCAGCACCACATGAAATCAATTGATAAAGTTAAAAAAAAATTAAAAGTGTTAATTCTATAATCCTGCTCTTGACATATATTCAGATTCCAATAATTACCACTTGGGTGTTTATATCAGTTTTAGTATACACTACCTGCTACCTAATACTTTAACTTCTCCAGAATTAGTCTATATGTTTGGTATTTGGGTATGAATTGCAATAAATGTTTATTCTTCATTGTGGCCATTTGTTTGACCATCTTCCTTTTTATTTGAAAATCAAAATAGAAAGGATGTGTTTAGGAATGTTTTTTTCTGGAACTGTGCATGTTGTTTTAGGGTTACCAGCACCTCGAGAGCTAATTACTGCTTGGAAGTGTGAACCGGCTGGGAAAATAAAAAGTCTGAAAATAACCCAATAAGGAACAAAAGGCAATAGACAGAAAATAGTTTTCAAAGTGGGGGGACTGGTGGGTCTTCCAGCCCTCCTAGGGATTGGAACTGAACTGCTGAGAGCCACAGCCGAAGGGGCCCCAGCAAACTTCCAGCTGCCAGCAAACTTCCAGCTGCCAGCTGATGATTGGCTCACAGCGGCCCCAGCAACATCTAGCTGATTGGCTCCTCTGCAGTGATGCTCATTGGGCTGTTTCCCTGCCCTTTCAGACCACGGAGCTGCTCATTGGGGAACTTTTTTGGCTCTGCCCACGTGACCCAGACAATTGGCCTCAAGAGCAGGAGGATTGGGGGAGGTGGAGAGAAGCTTGTGTGAGAGAGAGAGGCTTGTGGAAAGCCGGTGGTGGCAGTTGAGGCTCTGAGGATTTTTCCTGAGAGGCTGTTTTGTTTGGCGTGTGTGGTTCTAAAAATAAAGTTAGTTTCTTTTGACAAGTGGCTTCTGATTGTGCCCAGCCAGACTGCGGCATTTGGTGGCTCGCAAGGGGAGCGACTGAGGGTAAGTGAAACTGCTCGCCCCTGAGGGCAGGGCGAGAGGATGGGTAGCCATTTTAAGATTCTTCTTTTGTTATTTTGTTTCACTTTTGTTTTAAGTTGCCTGTCCCTGGAGATGTGTAAGATGGAAGAAAAACCGCTCACATCTGAGGAACAGATAGGGAGAAAGGACGGATGGACATTTCAGGAGGCTATTATAATGATTTTGTGTTGTTTCAATTTTGTTTCACTCTGTTTCAGTTTTGTTTGGCGTCATCTTGTTGGGTTGTATTATAGTAGAAATACAGGATCAGAAATCAGTAAAAAACAAACTGAAGGAGTGTTAAGTAAATTGTTAGAGGAAGGAGGCATCTCAGTAAAATCAAGAACAATCAGGGCATACGTTGATACAATACAAAAATGTAGCCCATGGCTTTTTAAGGAGGAGTTGTTAAATATATCACAATGGAACCATCATGGTGAAGATTTAAAAAGAATAGAAAAGAAAAGCCCAGGGACTCTGCCAGTTGGCACATTGCCATTGTGGACGTTCATATCTTGTTTGCTTAGTCCAAAGCCTTCAGTTCAGACAATGGTAGAGGAAGGAGAAGACATAATGATTCAAGTAAAAGAGAAGGTCTCTCAAGTTAGTCAGACAGAGGAAAAGATTCAAGTAAAAGAGAAGGCCTCTCAAGCTAGTCAGACAGAGAAAGAAAGTGTAAAACAGAAAAAGCCATCAGGGGGAAAGTTACAACAGGAGACTGCTACTAACACCTTTCTATCACCAGAGGATGTAAGTGTCCAACTAACAAGGCCACCTCCATATACTGGGAGGTCCCCAACCCCCGCAGTTGATAGTTGGGATCCTGAGACAAGATCTTGCTGGGAGCCATTAGCCAAGTAGGTATGACAATTTCCTTGCCAGCGTACCCCATGTTGCAGTGACATTGAATGTACGTGACCTTGCTCAAGGACCAAGGCAGATTAGGGTGTTCCCGGTTTTAAGATAATCGTGTTTAGGGCGTTCCCAGTTTAGGTTCCAGGTTTAAGGTTTAAGATTATTCCTGCTGGGAATAGGGCGTATCCTGCTGCCTGAGTTCCCCTTGAGTTCTCAAGGGATTCAGACAGTATATTTTGGAGATAGAAGCCCAGTGGAGGTGAATTTGGGCAGAGAACGTGGATTTCCCCAGAACGTGATTGTAGACGGCTGGTGTGAGTTCGGGAATAAAGAGTTGCTGTTTGAATCTACAAGCTGTGTGGTGGCTCGTGATTTTGTGCCCAGCCAGACTGTGGCAAGATCTCAAATATTAACATGCCCTATATTTGAGGCAGGAGGGCAGCGATTTTACCAAGTTTTAAATTTCAAAACAGTGAAGCAGCTAAAAGAGGCTGTAACAACCTATGGTCCTCAAGCACCCTTCACTGTAAGCATGGTCGAATCCATTAACAACTTGAACATGACGCCAGCAGATTGGGCTAATAAGTGTAAAGCTGTGCTAAATGGAGGACAATACCTGTTATGGAAGGTTGCCAATGAGGAATTTTGCAAGGAGACGGCTAGGCGAAATGCAGCAGCTGGTTATCCTCAGAGAAATCTAGATATGTTGTTAGGAAAGGGACCTTATGAGGATCAGCAGCAACAAATTGCATATGATCCTGGTGTATATGCACAAATTGCTGTAGATGCAATTAAGGCATGGAAGACTTTACAAGGACATGGAGGTTTACAAGGTCAATTATCTAAGGTAATACAAGGAGCTAATGACCTTATGCTGAATTTGTAGATAGGCTTATTCAAACAGCTACCAGAGTTTTTGGGAATACAGAACAAGCAATGCCATTACTAAAACACCTGGCTTATGAGCAAGCGAATCGTTGGTGCAGAGATATCATTAGACCATGGAAACATGAAGATTTAAACACATATATTAAATTATGTAGAGACATTAATGAACAAGAGCAAGTCGTGGCAGCTGCAGTAAAACAGGCTTTAGATGCCAGAGACATTAATGAACAAGGGCAAATTGTGGCAGCTGCAGTAAAACAGGCTTTAGATGCCAGGCCAAGAACATGCTACAATTGTGAACAAACAGGACGTTTTAAAAGGAATTGCCCCATTGGAGGAGGGTTTAACAAAACTAGGTATCAAAGGAGTAGAATACCAGGTATTTGCCCACGATGCCGTAGAGGGAGACATTGGGCTAATGAATGCCGTTCTCAAACCACCATAGAGGGTACTCCATTATCAAAAAACGAACAAGGACCCGGTGTTTATCCACGATATCGTGGAGAAAGGCATCGGGCTCCATTGCCAAAAAATGGACAGGGGGGCCCAATGCTCCAGGGCCCAAAACCACAAATATACGGAGCACTGGAGGAACCCAGCAACCCCATCAGGGTAGTGCCCAGGACACATTGTCCATCAGATCCCTCATCAGACAAACCAGAGGGAGCGCAGGGTTGGACATCTGCGCCTCCGCCAGAGCAGTACTAACTCCAGAGATGGGAGTTCAAATCATTCCCACAGGGGTGAAAGGACCTCTTCCCAAAGGAACAGTAGGCTTATTATTGGGACGCAGCTCTTCTACTCTAAAAGGACTTATGATAAGTCCTGGGGTAATTGATCCCAATTATGAAGGTGAAATAAAAATTATAGCCAGTTCTCCAAAGGGTATATCAGTAATTTCACCAGGAGATAGAATAGCACAGTTACTAATAATACCCAGCCTACATGATAAATTTTCCAGTCGTACTGTAGAAAGAGGTTCCAAGGGATTAGGCTCCACAGGTGTAGACTGGGTTATGCTTTCTTTAAATTTAGATTCTCGCCCCATGCTAAAACTAAATATTCAAGGACATGAATTTAATGGGCTACTGGATACAGGTGCAGACCTTAGCATCATCTCTCGTCAAGAATGGCCAAAACATTGGCCATTACAACAAGCCACTCAAACGCTTCGAGGCCTAGGAGTGGCGACTAATCCCCATAGAAGTGCAATGGTACAGACCAAAAAGAAGATGATTTGGCTCAAATCCATAACAACTGATATCCAAAACTCCAGTTTGGCTATTCTTACATCTGCAACAAAACCAGGATGCTTTTTTCAATATCTATTTTATTATTGCCCTTTGCCATATCATGAAGTTCTATTTTGTTTTTTGAGCTCATACAGACCTAGGTTAATGTTTTGCTGATCAGTTCTATTTTTTGACTATAGAGTTTTTAAACATTGCAATGGAGATTTCACCTGTAAAAAGTTATAAGGCCTTTACTATAATGTTATGTGTTGTATGTATTATATTATGTGTGCACACTTGTGTTTTGCGTTATATGTTTGAATGTATGTATGTCCATATATCATATATGATGAGCGCTCATGATAAAATGGATCCAAATAACAACAAAAAGACCCATATTCTTTATTTAAGGAGAAATGTATCAAAAGGTTTCAGTGTGGCAGGCTTCTTGAGGAAAACAGAATAAAGAAAAGGAAAATGAGTTATTGGGGGCTAGGGAGTTTATGTCCAACACAGGGGCTGCTTTTGAACCTACAACTGTTAGCTAAGGTAGGCTGTCAGCTTTAATCTGAGCAATCTGCAATGGGTGAATTCACACCAGGGATTCTCAGAAAAGCAACCCCCTGCCTTATGATGGCTCCAACAAACCCATAATTCATACACAGCCTCCAACAATGTTGCTTCTTCATTTTTTTCATATATATATATATATATATATATATATATATATATATATGTGTGTGTGTGTGTATATATATATTTACACATTTATATATACACAAAACATATACATATAGTAAATGATAGCTTTTATTATATATTACATATATTTAAAATAAATATTTTACAGTCAGAGAGGTAGCTCAGTGGTAAGAGTTTTGCCTAGCGTGTGCAAGGCCCAAGTTTAGATGCCCAGTATCACACACATAAACAAAACAAAACAAAACCTCAAAAAACTACTAAATAAATAAATAAATATTATAGGTAAGTTTAGATTTATTTTAGTTCATAGATTTATTTTTATAGTTAGTATACTTAAATATGTTTATTATAATTAGCTCCATATAGTGATAGTATTTATTTCTGAGAAACAAGTTCATTCAACCCAAATTTCACATATACTCTATCTTTGGGTCGAATGAATATATATATATATATATATATATATATATATATATATATATATATATGTTAGAGTCTGTAAACAAGTCAAAATAACACCTGGCACTTTGCCAGGGGAATGTTAGAGTTCGTAAACAAGTCTGGATGGCGCCTGGCAAAATGCCAGAGGGAGTGGTTTGTGAAGTAACTCCAGGGAGCCATTAAGTGTGGAGATTTCTTATTGGTTGACTGATGTATCTAGTTTATGCTAATTAAGATAAGCTGTGTGGAATGTATAAATACCGCTCCTGTCCTACAATAAACGGCTTCCACTCCTGCTGTATCAACTTACACAAGTTGTTCGTCACCCCCCAGTTATTTTGCTGCAGCCAGACTGCGGCATATATATATATATATATATATATATATATATATATATATATCCTCTACTGACAAAGTATAAAACACCTAAATATCTTACTTTCTTAAGACTCCAGGACAGAGTAAATTTGGGGTACTATTGTCTATTTAATCAGGCTAAGTTAACATATAATGGTAATCATTCATATTAAGCTTAGGAAAATAATTCCAACTGTCCTTTATAATAGCAATAATCATTTTATTCTCTGTGATAAATTACACATGAATTAAAAATGGTTTTATGTACTTTTACTTAAAAATTAGGTATACACTTGTTTTCCCATGAATTTCAATGAATTCTATTTGGAAATTTACATTTACTTATCTTCTTTGAAATACTTTTCACTATCAATTATTTTGTCTCATCAAGAAATAGCACCAGATATTGCCCTTTGACTTAAAAACTATTGGTCTACTCAGGTTCTCTTCAATTTATGCAAAGTAGCTGTTAATGGATTTGGGGTGCTGCACACAATCTGTTCTCTCTTGTGTGACAGTGTTAATTACTCCATCCAGTTCTTCTCTGATTCACATGATATTTGGCAGTCACCAGGTGTACACAGAATAGAGCTACTGGACATAGAGAAATAAATAAAGTAGAAATTGTTCTTTCTTCATAGAACAAGTACATTCCATAGTCACTGAGAGAGTAAAGTCAACTGCTGCTAAGGGTGGGGAGCGTGGAATCCAATACTGAATAAACAGATTGATATGCTGTTCTAATTCAGCTAACCAGCTAGATAGTCCATTTCAAATAAAAGGCCTTCATTGTGATTTTATTCTTTCTACCTCTATTTTAAACTTGTTGGCTTTCTGCTAACACTTGAGGGTTTAAGAATAAAACTTATCTCTGTATTTACACTGGAGGGTCCTTAAAATAACTACATAATGGGGCCTTGGCGCATGTAATCACACACAGCTGTAATATTCTAAGCCTGTAATCCCAGAAAGGAGGATCCCAAGTTCAAAGACAGCCTCAGCAACCATGAGGCGCTAAACAACTCAGTGACACCCTCTCTTAAATAAAATATAAAAAACAGGGTTGGGATGTGGCTCAGTGCTTGAGTTCCCCTGAGTTCAATATCTGGTACCAAAACAAACAAACAAAAACAAAAACAAAAAACCTAATAATTACACAATGACTCCTTCCCTAAATCATATGTTAATTCTTCTATCACTAATATTACTGTTATGAGCTAGATGAATTATAAATTTCTCCAAATTTAGAACTCAGACTCCACAGCTAATCACCTGCTTCACTATTTGGAATTTGAACCTCAAACATCCCCCACATCACCTTACTGTAATTATTATTCTTTTTTCTCTCAAATACAAAATTTAACAGTGAATGCTAATGAGTTTTCAATGCACCATAAATGCTTTAGCTCCTGTTGTCTATTTCCCTCCATACACATACTGTTTCTCATTATCGAGAATACATGTCTAGTTTTCTACCAGGTATGTATAATCATTTGATCAGTTTATCTTAAATTGGGAATTTATTTGAACCACAATGCTATTTTTATTATTCACTCAGTCATATGTCATTTTTTAAAATAAGGGATGCATTTATTTTTAACATCATTTCAATGACAAAATCAGAGATATTGAGTTTGTATAACATAGTAATTTCTTTAAAAGGAATGAAATACTGGCACCTGTGTTAATCCAGACCATCACCACACAGCATGACACAATTTCCAGTTCAGCAATCAGGAGCTTGTTAAGATCATCAGAACTCACAATGGAAATAACTTATTTTATCTGGCATTGATAGATTGAAATTAAAATATAAGTGAATTAGGTATGTTATAGATAATTAGTTTTCAAAACTCCACTTGTTAAGTGTCAAACTTGGAGTGCAAATCACATTTCTAATATTATTTTCTGACTTTCCATGATAAACAGATGGTCCCCACTCACACAGAGAGGAAAAGACCCAAAATACTCCAAAACACCTATTATTTTTGTGAATGTTTAAGATAGCATATAACTGATTTAAATATATATATATGTAAATCCTAATTTTAAGTAAATGATGGGTCAATGTCAATTAAAAATGTCTTGTTTGTAAACTGTGATGGTTCACACAGAGCCAGAGGGTCCATCATGAGCTTGACTTGCCATCTGAGGTACAGGATTTCAAACACATTTTAAGTAAGCAGTCACTTGAATTAAGAGTCCAGAGCAGTGGAACATATGTGTAATCCTAGTGACTCAAGAGACTAAGGGAGAAGGATGGTCAGTTCAAAGCCAGCTTGGGCAACTTAATAGAATCCTGCCTTTAAATAAAAAGGCCTGGGATATTGCTTAATGATAGAGAGCCTTCTGTGTCCTATGTACAGTAACACACACATACACATACACACACAAAAAAAAATTGGGGCAATAACTAAAAGTGCTATTATAATCTAATAATCTCTTCAAAATATTTAGAAAAGAAATCAGCAAATTTAACATAGTAAATAAAAACATTATATATGTTACATCTGCAAAAAAATTTCTACAGGTCAGCCTTGTTATTTGTGTCAATATGATGAATGAAAACAAGATGATAATCATCAGTTGTCTTTTTTCTTTTACATTATGCTAAATCTCTGTGACCATAAACTAGGAAGGTGTGCAAGTGCTTACTATGAAATGTTTTTGTTAATTTATATGTTTGTAGAACTCTGGTACTGAGTTTAATGTTAGAGATTATTTAAAAAGAAAAATGGACAATACTATGAAATTCTGATTTATTTCTTTCTGGTTTGAACTTTCAAATTTGCTTTATTTTAATCTTTAATTTTCAAAAAAAATTTAGTGCTTTGATAAAGCAGATATACATTAAAAAGGGGGGTCTGCAAATTTCTATCAGGTCTGGAAGACAATAGTTGTGAACAGCAGTCGAAACTTCTTGAATTCCAAAATCTCACAGTCTGCTTAATTTACTTTTTGGTTCTCTAACTTAATTCCTTGTAGACATACTGATACCATTAGAGTAATAAATAAGTTGGAATGCCTTATTCCTGATTATCAATTTTCACCTGAAATGTATTTCATGAAGTGAACTAACACCAAAAAATACCCTCTACTCTTCTTGTCAGCAAATACATTTGTAACATCCAATTTTTTGTAATCCTCTTCTATTTTTTCTTAATTTACAAAACCAGACCCCTTCGGTGCCATTTCAGAGAATACATGCTTTCCAGGGTGGCCATCCTCACCTTGTTTTCAAAACACAGTTTGTTCTATATTCAGTGTGATTCAACTTGCCCCTGAGGTGCACAATAGTGTTGAGAATCATTTTTATGATTAATTATATTAATTATATTTTAGTATTCTTTATTTTCTTCCTTTTTCATTCAGTTGGTCATAATGAGATAACTATGTGTGCAAAACTAATATGGTATTGGTGAAATTAAAACCATTAATTGAAATTTATTGTACCTAATAAAAACAGAACATTTTTCTGTTTAAATATGGTAGACATAATTTGTGAATTTTTATATTCCTTCCTGGAATCCATAAAGATATTAGCAGAAAGAATAAAACAGAAGAGATGTTATCATAAAATGCAATGTAAGAAATTAGTTGAAAAATTCTAAATTATTTGCATTTTTATTATATTCATTCGGTTAAATGTCCTTAAGAATTAATAAGAAGTAAAGAAATTGACAACTTCTCATAAAGACTCAGCAATTGGTGATACCAGTTATCTCTGAAGGCCAGGTTTCTGGTGGGTCTTAAAACAAGAATGTACAAAGTGTCTACTGAGAATCCTTGAAGTTCTTACTATTTAGCACAGCCAGCAAATTTCCTTCAGACCTAGAAGGAGATACAGAGGTCTTGTTCTTTGGAAAGTTTCATGTAGGTTAACTGCAAAATCTGCTGTAGACACAATACTCTCCCTCAATGAGTGACTAAGTGACTATTTAGATATTGTGGAATGATACTAGGCTTATAGACTAGGCCTTCCCAGTCAGCTTATATCCTACCTGTGAGAGAGTTAAATAATTTTCTCAGAGTTATGTTCCTAACTTAGAAAGACATTCCTTTGAAATTTGGAATTTCCCAAAAGAAACAGCTTGATCCCTGCCAAAAATCAATTCAAGGTCCAAGAGTTCATTAGTTCTACAAATTTATAAAATTTTCTCAGTATCAAATTGATTGAGACTATAACAGATAATTAATCAAACCACTGATTAGAAATTCTAAAATGAAAAAAAAGAACAAAATATATCCATAAGAATAAAATTGGGAAAAAAATAGACAAATTCAAAAAAACAGAAGAAAAATCTTAAAAAATAAAAACAAAAACAAAATCACCGCAAATAATATATAGAGACAAATGAAAATAAACTACATTACTAAATCAAAGAAAGGATACCTCTCAAAACAGTGAGCATTCAAAACTAAAGAAACTCCTAAAATGTAAGAATATGATTATTCTAACAATAATTTAAAAGAATTTAATTTAATTTAAAAGAAACATCACAAAATAAATCTGGTGACATATGGAAAACTGTAGGTGGAGAGACAGTTTTATGAAACAATCCAGGATAGTGAGTGGGTTAGAGTATTCTAAAACACTTCACATGTGACTTACACATGACAGAAAGAAAGAAGAGCACATGTACAGAAAATTTCCATGATGTGAAAGGCACAATTTTTCTTAACTTAAAAGTTCTAATAACAGCTCAAAATATTTTAAAAATAAAGACATCGTATCATATGCATCATTGTGATAGTACAGAAGCTTGGAAATAAGTGACAATCCTAAAAAAGTTTCAGGGGAAAATATAAGTCTGGTTATATACTAAGCATCAAGAATGGGAGTAGCATTTCATATTAATAGCAAAAATAAAGCACTAAGATGATATCACCCAAATTATCAGTGAATTGTTTCTGTCCAGAAAATCTGCAAACAGAATCATCATGCTACCTCTTCATATGCTCCCGCCCCTGCCATCATATATATAATTCTCTGCCTAAACCACAAAATTCAAGAAACTTTAAATATGCCTACTAATTGAAAATTACTTTTTTCCCCTTTGCTTTTAGAATAAATGTGTAATGTGGTATTAGTATTACTTTTCTTTCTGTGAAGCTCCTACACATTTTCTAAGACTAAAATATTCCGCATTCTTTTAGGCATCTTCTCTAAAATAATGTTTGATGTTTCTTCTTAGTTGTCACAAAATTTATTGTGAATATTTCTATTACTATTTTTATATTAGCATATAATTATCTTTTTAAAAATATTAATCTCTGCCTAAAATGTTTGTTTTATAGGAAGAAATGTCTATTTGTTTATTCATCACCAAAATATAAAGCAATGCATGATACATAGACTATGTTTAAAAAAATGCCAAAGAGAAAAGTGTAGAAACGTGAAGATTTGAACAAGTACATGAAAAAGAAAAAAATATATATGAAATGCTGTAGATGGAGAATCTAAATTTAAAAATCAGTCTTATTAGTTTTACTTGTTTGATTTCAAAGATAAAAGGGCAAATATTAAAACCATTACCATTAAGTTTTAATATTTAGGGAGTAAACTTCCATATTCCTATTGAAAATTACCCAGTTGAGTCTCAAATTTTGAAGTGGAATATACAAACAATATTTTTCAGTATCTTCAAAATAGAATGAAAAAATTATCATGGAAAGAATTATTAAAACTTGGTCTAATATTAGTTTTCTGTTTTATATGCTACAGGGGAGGTGTTCAATTGAAAAAACAAACAGGTACACATAAGGGTTCCAAACAGTAGAATCTTAACTGTATATATGAAATTTATAGAATGTGTAAGTAAAATTTAGATGACAAAATATTTTGTTAAGCTATCTGCCCCAGAGTAAAGTCATCCACCTAGGTACCTTCTCATAATCAAGGGAAGAAAAATTCTCACATTAACAGTAGAAAAGATGGAGGGCTTCCAGGAAATACATACACAAAGAAGCATTCACAGCTGCACCCATATTGTGTGTTTAATTTTCTCAATGAAAGCACTATAGAATTTTAAGCAGGACTTACCAATACACTTGTTATCAAAGTATACTTAAATATATGCAAACAAATTAGTAGATTATTGCTTGAATATTTTCTAGGCGCTAACTTATTACATTGTGAAAACAAGAGGAGAAATTTATAAGAACAATGAGATAATTCCCTTTTTTGTAGTTTTCACTCAATAGGAACAACTGAATTAATAGCTGTTGTTTGTAAAAGATTGACTTAACAGCAAAATAATAGAACAATAATTACAAATGTTTAAGCTTGTTTTAACTATTTTATATTTCTAGAAGGTTCCTATATTTTAATTAACAAATATATCTTTCCTCACTTATGAAAAGCATATATGGTATTTAATTTTAAATTTTGATTTTTCATAAGGTACAGATTGTTGGAATTGATACATATCTGAAATATTATGCAGAAATAAAATTTGGTGTTACAGGATGACAGCCAGACATAGGTAATTTCCATAGACTAATGCAATAATGTTTTTTTTTTCTTTGTTGTTGTTGTTGTTGAATAATATTCTGATGGTGATAAGTGATTTATAAAACCCTGTTGTAAGAGTTAGAGATGAAATGCTCCTTAATGCCCAATCAAGAAAGAAGAAATTTGGGGCTGGGGATGTGGCTCAAGCAGTAGCTCGCTCTCCTGGCATGCATGCGGCCCAGGGTTCGATCCTCAGCACCACATACAAACAAAGATGTTGTGTCTGCTGAGAACTAAAAAATAAATATTAAAAAATTCTCTCTCTCTCTCTCTTTAAAAAAAAATATAAGAAAGAAGAAATTCATCAAAATGATTAGGTCAAAAAAGAATTGCCTGATTATGCATAAATGTTAGTACAAGCAACAAATACTGAAATCCCATACTGACCTAGCTATAACTAAATCTGAAATTTCTATTATGAGGAATTCAATTTCTGCTGTTTTTGGCTACTCCTTATCTTACATGAATCACATAAAGAAAAAAACAATTATACACAAACTTAGGTGATGAATAAGCTGAGACAAATTGTGAAGAGTGGGGTCCTTGGTTGTTGCCACTGTGTTGCGGAAGCTGCTGAGTTCTGCCATTGAGATTTGAATCTCTAGCACTGGTCCAACCAACTTCCAGGCAGCCTCAGGAATGGCTTTCACAACAGAGCCATGCACAGGAACAATGGCAAATGTATCCCTCAGAGTTCCCTTTTGCACAAGCATCATGGTCCTATAAGTAACTTCACATCAATCCTAGATTTCAGGTCCTATGCGCAAGTGGGGTCCATGTCAGGTATTTATTTAGAAAAAAATAATAACAGCACATTTCTTTTTGTTTCAGGGATATTCAAGCCCCGCGCCCCCCCCCCAGATTAGTAATCTTCCACATTCAGTGCACACTGCATTTATCTCCTGTCCTTCCAGAAGATCTTTCTGAACATTCCTCAAATAACTGGAATAAAAATGGATTTATTTGGAAAGAAACTCAGATAGATCTTCAGGCTAAGTATAGTTTTTAATCAAAGTAGAATTCAGGTAATCTGACTGCAATATTGCTGTATTTATTTACTACTAGGTTTTTACGTATCCAAGTCTTTCTTCTCTGGGCTATTCACTTACTTCTCTTCTCTCCAAATTTCAGATCCTTGATCTGCTTTTCAAAAGTGTTGAATGCATTTTATTCCTTCTATCTTATTTCAAACCCTATTATAAAATATTTATTAATGAATGTGACATATTCATATTAAGTATTTTTCTTGGCAATTCTTTCTGTGAAATTCCGTGTGGGCCTTTTCATTTTGTTTTTTCTTAACTACATGAAAAAACTAACACCTACAGGTTTTTCTAAGCAAATAAGAAATGTCACCTCTGTTCTGGGTAAGAGAATCATAGGATATATTATAATATCATTCTATTCATCAGATTATCAGAATTAGAGATATTTTTTTTTATTCAAGTGAACTCCAAAATAGCTTCAAAAGCTTTAGTATGCTATTAAAGTCTTGATCTCCTTTTAATAATAATTGTCAGTTAAGTTTGCATCACCACGACCAAAATATCGGACAAGAACAACTTAAAGAATAAAGTCTAGCTTGGCTCCCGGTTTCAGAGATCTTGAGTCTGGTCAGCTGACTCCATTAGGTGAGGCAGAACATCATGGCAAAAGGACAAGAGACAGAGTGAAGATAAACTTTTCAAGGCACACCCCAGTGACCCACCACTTCCTTCAACTAAGTCCCACCTCAAAGCAGTCCATTGAGTCCTCGAGGAATTAATCCACTGATGAAGTCAGAGCCCTGTTGAGTTAATCACTTCCCAAAAGCCCCATCTCTGAGGATGTGACACTGAGAGAGTTTGAATAAAAACTAGAACAATCATGATGCATGTCAGTATTTTAAGAGAAAAATCTCATTCTTTTACTATATCATTGCCTATTTTTTACAATGATTTTGTAAAGTATGGTCTCCCTTATTATTCATGTGAGATGTTATCCTTTTATAAGACTCCTCCAGTGTTCACAAAGGTATTTAGATTATAGATAACAATTGTACAGGAATGTTGTAATTTTGGGGTTCTATTATATATAACATGAACAGAAGCACCATATTATAGCAATGTATTGATATATCATACAATGGACAAACAATTCCAGATAAAAATAGTAAAGAATATTACTAGATGCTTCCATGTACTACAAAGAAAATGCAGATAAGAGAGAGTAAAATCACAAATCCTGAAGCACAATGTAAAATCTTACATAAATATGTCTCTGAGAATAAGCCAGGATAACATTCCTTTCCAGAAAAGAAAATAGAATTAATTAATTAATTAAAAATTTAAACATGATGGAAATGTATAAGTGCTAAGGAATATTTCTTACTAAAGCAATTTAAAATTTTCTTCTTGGGACTGCTCAATAGTCACCAAAGGGATACTGATATATGGAGAACAGAGTCATCTGCTGGGAGACCCTGTTTTCCATAGGTCAGTATTCTTTTGGTGACTTTTGAAGGGTCCCAAGAAGTGGCAGGCCTTAGCAATTCACAACATAAGCAAGTTGAAGCAATATCTCTAAGAAGTTGGGCCATGTTTGAAAATTCATATCAAGTGAGATGTGTGAAAAGTTTATACCAAATGGAGAGATGGATTTTTCTATTTTTGTTACATAGTTAAGGATTATTTTATTTATTTTTAATATTTTTTTAGTTGTCAATGATTTTTTTTGTTGTTGTTCATTTATATGAAGTGCTGAGGATTGAACCAAGGGCCCCACACATGCCAGTCAAGTGCTCTACCACTGAGGAATGACTCCAGGCCTAGTTAAGGGTTATTAACAATAGTTTTGCAATGATATAACTCAAGTAAATAATCATCTATGTAAGTAGCAGAAGAAAAAAAAAGAGTTAAAGAGAACATTTCTGTGTAGATGTACCACACTCATATACACACAAATATTCATTCACATATTCTCTCTCACATGTTTTTCAATACCAGAGATTGAACCCACAGGCACTTAAACATTGAGCCACATCTACAGCCCTTTTTAAAATATTTATTTATTTATTTTTAATTTTGAGAAGGGTCTTGTCTTGCTAAGTTGCTAAGGCTGGATTTGAACTTTTAATCTGCCTGCCTCATCCTCCTAAACCACTGTGATTACAGGCATGGAGTACCGTGCCTGGCTCATTCACATATTCTTAAATGCAGGAAGGAGAAAAAAAATAAGTTTTAAAACTAAGTAGAAAAAAATCATTAAACCATAGTTAGGACCTAATTATAAGAAATAAGGACATGTAAAATGGTTATAAGTAACAAAGTATTCTGAGCAGATGCAATGGTCATCTATTCTATCTGCCCACCACGTTGAAACATCCTTTACTCAATTCCATGTGATTCAGATGGAAGTTTTGATTGATTACCATGCCTGATCAATGCTCAAAAGAACAGAAGGGTCAAAGAATGACCAAACATAGTACCTATTGTTTCCCATGACCAGACTGAGAAAATTGCTTTTGTTCTTTGAGATTTGTATGATGGATAAAGGTACATATAATACTGTATGTTCTTTTTGGATTAAAAGTTCCACATTAACGCATTTTGAAGTTCTGTAATGATCTTTAATTAGTAAGAATAGAAGCCAGCTAATATTTTAAAAGAAAAAAAGAAACAGCATTAAAAAAGAAAAGTAGTGAACAAATGACAGGAAGTAGCTGGAGAAATATAGAATCCTGAACTACAATGATTAGTGGATCTAGAAAGGAAATAAGCAGATGACTTCTAGTTCTGTATTTATGTAAGTTAATGTATTTAGATTTTGTGTAAACTGTTTTGAGTTGGATCATTCTGCAAGATAAGTGTTATTGAATCCAGATATACCTGTGATAAAGTTCATCTTTTAATGTGAAGGAAAATCAGAGAAAATTAATACTTTTTCTTGCAAATTGTATATATTGCATTTGTCTAATTTTTTAAAATTTGTTCTAATTAGTTATACATGACAGAATAATGTATTTCAACTCATTTTACACAAATGGAGCCCAACTGCTCAGGAGGGTTGGTGGAATGAGACTCACACTATTACCCTAAGTACATGCATGATTGCACGAACAGTCTGACTCTGCATTATATACAGTAAGAGAAATGAGAAATTGTACACTTATCTCTTTTTAATTGGTAGTGGAGAAAATATTTTTTCTTTGTTATAAACATATCAGATTTTCTATGAGGGCTGGGGTTGTGGCTCAGTGGTAAAGCAATTGTCTCATATGTATGAGGCACTGGGTTGATCCTCAGCACCACATAAAAATAAATACAGGTCTAAATTTTTTTTAATTTTTTATAAAACATTTTTTTAAATACTTTGAAATATTTTTGCACCACAAAATATTCTGGTAGAGGACTTCATTTTTGTTTAAAAGAAGAGCCATTTTAGAATAATTTAAAAAGCTATAAAATTTAAAATTGATCATACAATGATGTTGAAGCACCAAGTGTTGGAATATTAGATCCTAGAGATTAGAGGATTGCAGCAATGTGGAGAGTTTTTCCCTTGGTAAATCTGACAATTATGCACATGGAGCCAGAGGGTAGGTATCTGGACTTCAGTCTCGCAAAAGACTACATCTGGGAGAAAGAAAAAACAGCAAAATACCTTCTAAAAAGCAGCACTTTTTCTTGACAGCCTCAGCATGCCACAGAGGCAAGAATTACAGATCAGTACTTGCCAGAAGGATGGCAAATGTCATCAAACCTGTCTCACAGCTTTTAACCCCTGGAAAGGTACTATTCTGGGAAGTAGATCCCTAGGAAAACTGCAAAACAGTCTCTCAATTCACTTCAGTCCCCCAAATGAATGACAGTTATGTCGGACAGGAAGTATGAAGTGCCCTCAATAAGATATGACAAATCTTCACAATCTGTTAAGTATTCAGAAATCAAATTATTAAGCATGTAAAGGACCAATAAATTATCAAAGCCTGATTAAAAAAAAAACTTAACAAAAAATAATAATAGACCCAAGGGTGACCTAGACATTACAATAACCATAATTGAATGACTCAAGAAAATGGAGGGAAAAACAGGAGGAAAGGAGAAAAATTGGACTGGGAATTGAACACCAGAAAAAAATAAATGCAGTTTATAAAGGAAGATAAGACATGGAAAACTTTACAAAATGACAAAATAATTCAATAGGAAAAGGAAATGACTTTTCTAAATTTGTGCATAGTTGTTAGCACAGCCTCAAAATGTTCAAAGCAAAATTTGATAAAACCAATGAAATAGTTGAGTCAACATTTATAGTTGAAATTTTAACATACCTCTTCCTGTAACTGAAAAAAGAAGCAGAAAAAAAATTATCAAGGGTATAGAAGATATAAAAAAAATGGTTAAAAAACTTATATCCCTTTTATATATACAACATTGAAGGTATAGAGTATACATTTTTTAAATGCATGTATTTCCCAAATTTAACTGCTTCAATAAATTTCTAAGAATTGAAATAATTTAGATGATTTTTCTGTACCAAAAAAACAGCCTTATAAAAAATTAAAAGACCTAACCAAGAAAATGATAAACATATTAGAAATTAAAGAATGAAAATAAGATTATATACTTTAGCTCAACATGAATAGAAACACTAAATGTCAAAGCATCATGTATTTGAGTTAATTCTTTGCTTGTAGAAATAGTTAAGCAATATAATATAAATATTGGAAAATTATAAATTAAAAAGTTAGATAATGAATCAATAATATAAGTCAATAACTCAAACAGTTAAATTAAATGTAATAAAAAGTAAAAACCTATCAAATAACTACAAAATTACAGATAATAATATGCAAAGCTGTACTTTTAAAAGATAATAACATATTCAAACAATCCAATCTCTTCTGTTTCTTTGCCCTATATATTTTTGCTATTTATACTATCATATTATTCTCTTCGAAGTTAAAGTTTTTTCATACTTATTAGATCAATCCCCTAAAATAAATTATTTCTTTTGAAATATCAGAAGTGTTATTGAATGGAATCAAATATTTAGAAGAAAATATAAAACCACTTTTGGAAAATCACTTAAAATTTTTATCTTCTTTAAAAAACCACAGGTACAAATTTAATGTTCAAAATTGATTGCTATTCAATAAATCAACAAAAAAAGAAAAGTAGCATGATAAACTAATATTACTTATACTAATACAAAAAGAAGAAAATAACTGGGAATGTATTTTAAAAAATATGAGCTCCAACAGACAATCTGTGAGGTTGAAGTGGCTCAGCTTGGATCTTAACTTCATACAGTTAAGTATGTTTAAGCTCTGAAGGGGCATTAATCTTCTGTTTTCCTATTGTGCCTTAATAATTGCTTTTTAAAAATATTGTGTTTATTGCTACTTGTTTGTTCTTTATATCAGTAATTTAGAATCTCCATTTTTTCTTAATGTCATTTAGTCTTTTATATTTAAAAAATATTATTAATCCTAGACATTCCACCTCATAACACAGAGATGATTATGAATAATAACTGTGCAGTTTGGGGTTTGCTTTTAAGGATGTCTGAAGAGGAGAAGTCCAGATGTTTATAGAAGCACAATTCACAACAGCTACACTGTGGAACCAACCTAGATGTCCTTCAACAGATGAATGGATAAAAAAAATGTGGCATATATACACAATGGAATATTACTCAGCAATAAAAGAGAATAAAATCATGGCATTTGCAGGTAAATGGATGGAGTTAGAGAAGATAATGCTAGGTGAAGTTAGCCAATCGCAAAAAAACACATGCCAAATGTTTTCTTTGATATAAGGAGGCTGATTCATAGTGGGGTTGGGAGGAAGAGCATGGGAGGAATAGATGAACTCTAGATAAGACAGAGGGGTTGGAAGGGAAGGGAAGAGGCAGGGGGTTAGAAATGATGGTGGAATGTGATGAACCTTATTATACAAAGTACATGTATGAAGACGTGAGTTGATGTGAGTACACTTTGTATACAACCAGAGATATAAAAAATTGTGCTGACTATTGGGGGAAGGAAGATGGCGGCGAGGGGAGTGCATTACCCCCGTGTGCTGCTTCACTGTGTGGGAGTATGACAAGTCAGGACGGCTAAAGGATATCTTGTTAGGAATTTCCAGCAATAGTGGGGTGCGCCGGAACCTGGAGGAAGGATTTCCATCGCAGGAGGATTGGCTACGGGGACTCAAACGCGAGAGGTTTGTCGCACGGAGGGTAAAACTGCTTATTCAGCAAATCGCCCCGCGGCTAGAGTCTGCAACGCGCGCTGGGATAGAGACGCAGGGTTACAGTGCTGCAGTTTCTGCCAGCCGCGCAAGCACCGCACTCAAGGCTGAATTCTGGGTTCGAGACAGGGGAAGGAAGCGGTCCATCTCGGTTCTCCACACCGGTCAGACCACAGAGGAGGCCAGCAGCCACCATGTTGGTAAACTGACGTCACCATACCTGTTTTCGACTGACCGCAGCTCATTCAGCCATAGAACAGGTAATTTCAGGCTGCAATTCGCCTGCGGCTTGCAGACAGATTGCTAGGGTTCAGCGCCTGGGTGCTTCTTAAAATCTGATCTTATCGGAGTGAACACCGAGCGTGGGGCGGCCGAGTTCCGGCTCCCGGAACCGTCCCGGAACCATCCTGGCTCAGGGCTGCGGAGCCTGCGGAGGCTGCTTCTTGGACCCTGCTACTATCAGAGCAAACACCAAGCACTAAGCAGCCGAATTCCGGCTCCCGGAACTGAGCCCGCGGGGACTGCTTCTTGGAGCTTACACTTATAGGAGCTTACACCGAGCACAGAGCGGCCGAGTTCCGGCTCCCGGAACCGTCCCGGAACCGCCCTGGCTCAGGGCTGCGGAGCCTGCGGAGGCTGCTTCTTGGACCCTGCTACTATCAGAGCATACACCAAGCACTAAGCAGCCGAATTCCGGCTCCCGGAACTGAGCCCGCGGGGGCTGCTTCTTGGAGCTTACACTTATAGGAGCTTACACCGAGCACGGAGCGGCCGAGTTCCGGCTCCCGGAACTTCCCTGGACCGGGGCTAGGAGCCCGCGGAAACTGCGTCTCGGTCCGGGTCCTGCTGAGGGCCGGTCAGGACTCACCCGTTGCTTGGGTTGCCTGGCAAGGGGAACGAAATGCTGCCATTCGCATAGGATACCAACATGGCAGAGATCTGATGTCAGCAGAAAGCGGTGGAGGAGAGATCTTCATCAATACCAGCGGTGACATAAGCAGTTGGTCTCCTGGTAAGGGGGGTGAGGCTCAGTCACCCGAGTCTCCTCAATTTGTCCTCGAGCCAGAGGGAAGGAGCCGGGCCGCCGCCAGCCCCCGGAGCAGGCCCAGCGGCTCGCCAGCGTGGTGACCGCGTGACCCCAATTGGAGAGGGGGCGGAGCGGAGCAGCCACCCACACCCGCCAGGTGGGCAGACCCACGACCCAGTAGTACATGGGCGTGGTAGGAGGGGCAGGGCAGAGCCGCCCTTCGCGCTTGCAAGGTAAACAGACCTGTGACAGCCTGGCGGGTCAGGCCCAGTGGCCTGCCAGTGTGGTACACACGTCACCCCAACTGGAGTAGGGGCAGAGCAGATCCTTCTCCCACGCCCGGATCAGGCCCTGCCGGTGTGGTGGTCACGTGACCCCAATTGGAGTGGGGGCGGAGCGGAACCGCCACCCGTGCCCGCAGGGTGAGCAGACCAGTGATCAACCTGCAGATCATGACCAGGGGTCCGCAGGCGTGGTAGGAGGGGCAGGGCAGATCCGCCGCCCGCGCCTTCAAGGTAGGCAGACCTACAACAGACCGGCGGATCAGGCCCAGGAGCCTGCCGGCGTGGTACAAACACCACCCTAATTGGAGTAGTGACAGAGCAGAGTCGCCTCCCTTGCCAGGAACAGACCCAGCGTCCTGCAGGCGGGGTAGTCACGACACCCCAATTGGAATAGGGGCAGAGCAGAGCCTCCACCCGTGCCCGAAAGGTGGGCAGATCTGCGACCGACCAGCGGGACAGGCCCAGTGGCCTGCCGGTACGACAGACACGTCACCCCATTTGGAGTAGGGGCAGAGTAGAGCTGCAGCCCGCGCCTGCAGGGTAGGCAAACCTGCAACCGACCGGCGGATCAGGCCCGGTGGCCTGCCGGCGTGGTACACTCGTCACCCCAATTGGAGTAGGGGCAGAACAGAGCCGCCACCAGCTCCCAGAACAGGCCCAGTGACCTGCTGGCGTGGTAGCCACGACACCCCAATTGGAATAAGGGGAGAGCAGAGCCGCCGCCCGCACCTGCAGGAAAGATACGCAAGCAGTATGAAAAGACAAGGAAAGAAAGGACCACAAGCAATGCAGGTCAACGCAACTTTAGAAGAGGTAACAGCTGCAGCAGATGCAATGTCAAATAAAGAATTCAGGATATACATGCTTCAGATGATCTGGAGTATCAAGGAAGACATTAAACAGCAAAATCAGACAATGAAAGATCACTTCGACAACGAATTATGCAAACAAATCCAGGAAGCAAAGGATCAACTATACAGGGAGATAGAGGTTATAAAAAACAAGCAATCAGAAATCCTAGAAATGCAGGAAGCAATAAACCAACTTAAAAACTCAATGGAGAATACTACCAGCAGAGTAGAACACTTAGAAGATAGAACATCAGACAATGAAGACAAAGTATTTCAACTGGAAAAGAACATAGACAGCTCAGCAAGACTGTTAAGAAACCATGAGCAGAACATCCAAGAAATATGGGATAACATTAAGAGACCAAACTTAAGAGTCATTGGGATACAGGAAGGTACAGAGCTCCAAACCAAAGGAATGAGCAGTCTATTCAATGAAATAATACGAGAAAACTTCCCAGACTTGAAGAATGAGACAGAATCCCAAATCCTAGAAGCCTACAGGACGCCGAATGTGCAAAATCATAAGAGATCCACACCTAGACACATTATAATGAAGATGCCCAACATACAGAATAAGGAGAGAATTTTAAAAGCTACAAGGGAAAGGAAGCAGATTACATTTAGGGGTAAGCCAATCAGGATAACAGCTGATCTTTCAACACAGACTCTGAAAGCTAGAAGATCCTGGAATAACATATTTCAAACACTGAAAGAAAATGGGTTCCAACCAAGAATTGTGTATCCAGCGAAATTAAGCTTCAGGATGGAAGATGAAATTAAAACCTTCCACGATAAACAAAAGTTTAAAGAATTCGCAGCTAGAAAACCATCTCTTCAAAACATCCTCGCCAAAACATTACAGGAAGAGGAAATGGAAAATAACAATGAAAACCAACAGTGGGAGGTAGGACAGTAAAGGGGGGAGGAAATAATCAAAGAGGAAAACAAACAATGTTTAGTAACAGAAATAAACAAATATGGCTGGAAGAACAACCCATATCTCAATAATAACCCTAAATGTTAATGGCTTAAACTCACCAATTAAGAGACACAGGCTAGTAGAATGGATCACAAAACAAGACCCAACAATAAAAAATTGTGCTATATATGTGTGATATCAATTGTAACACGTTCCACTGTTATATATAAATTTAAAAAATAATAAAAAAAAAATCTTTACAAAGCTTGTGCACAACCATCCTCTCTCATGTCTGACTGTAAAAGCAATGAGTACAAACCACTGACTCCATATTTTCTTAACTTCCTGATCTTTTATCATAGATTTTTACTATAGATACAATCTGTTGTTCATGGTGAACTGTATTACCCTACAACAGGAGCATCGGAAGTCTATTTAAATGACAGTTTTTATAAGAATCACCTGGAGGAATTGTTCGATCACATGACTAGACCTTACACTCAGAATTACCAATTTCTCAGGTCTTAGAGGGTACTTGGGAATTTGCATTTCTGGCAAGTGTTTTTGGTGTTGCCACTGCTGAAGTCCATGTTAGAGATGCACTGTAGACTCAAGGGAACCTAATTTCAGTCCCTCTTACCTGTCTTTCACCTTTGTTTCTGCTTTTTCTCCTTAACTAGCAGCTTTTTTTTTTTTTGACTATTCAGTCGACAATGCTCCCCCAGCTCTTTTGTTTCACCCCAGTGATAGCAATTCTTACCTCCTTTACATTACTAGATGGATCTGAGGAGCGTTAGTGATTATGATCAAATTCCGCCCCCAGCACTGATAAGAGATTTTTAATGCAAGTGAAAAAAAAATCAAAATATTAGGAAAGATAGATAGGGATATGGATAGAAGTATAAACAGAAGTCAGTCTTCTGCTCAGAAATATCCACTAACTCCCTTTTTCCCTAAGAAGGTAAACTAAAATGCCTTGTTATGTCCTATAAGTCCTTAAGCCATCTACAGTCTATGTCCTCTACCCTTCACAGATGTCATTTTTTTTTTACTGCTGTTTTGTTTCTTTCTGTGCCAGTCCCAATGGTCTAGACCTTCCAGCACTGCCTTTGAGTCTCTTCACTGGGTTCCCTTCTCTTGATTCTCTTTGAATGAGAATCAAGTGCCACCTGATGGTGTCACGTACATACACTGACTATCATAATTGATCTTTCAATTTTCCCCAGACCACACCTCCTTCGCCCCTGCTTTATCTCCCTAGTATCTACCACCTTCTAGCATATGATATGAAATGTACTTGCCCTCTTGTAACTTTGAAGAGCTGGGTGAAGGCAAGGGCTTCTGTTTGTTGTATCCAATACCATATTCCCAGCATCTACAAAATCATGGGCTCACAAAAGTATCCCATAATTATTTTTTCAATAACTGTCTGCAGTGAGATACATACATAAAAATTTTAAAAATTGGATCACACTATAGCTTATTTTAACAAAATAGGCCACTTTTTAATTTGTTCAATGCTTCCAGAAAAAAAAAATCAGTCTGAAATAAACATGAGACAGTTACTCTACTTTATTTAAATATTTCTTTACTATAGATTATATTCTAAAATCATTCCTTTTTTATTTTTTTTAAATTTTTTATTGTTGGTTGTTCAAAACATTACAAATTTCTTGACATATCATATTCCACACTTTGATTCAACTGGGTTATGAACTCCCACCTTCACCCCATACACAGATTGCAGAATCACATCAGTTACACATCCATTGATTTACATATTGCCATACTAGTGTCTGCTGTGCTCCGCTGCCTTTCCCATCCTCCACCATCCCCCCTCCCCACCTCTCCCCTCCCCTCCCCTCCTCTCTCTCTACCCCCTCCACTGTATAACCCTGAGGGTCTCCTTCCATTTCCAAGCAATTTCCCTTCTCTCTCCCTTTCCCTCCCACCTCTCATCCCTGTTAAATGTTAATTTTCTTCTCATGCTCTTCGTCCCTACTCTGTTCTTAGTTACTCTCCTTATATCAAAGAAGACATTTGGCATTTGTTTTTTAGGGACTGGCTAGCTTCACTTAGCATAATCTGCTCTAATGCCATCCATTTCCCTGCAAATTCTATGATTTTGTCATTTTTTAATGCAGAGTAATACTCCATTGTGTATAAATGCCACACTTTTTTTTATCCATTCGTCTATTGAAGGGCATCTAGGTTGGTTCCACAGTCTTGCTATTGTTAATTGTGCTGCTATGGACATCGATGTAGCAGTGTCCCTGTAGAATGCTCTTTTTAGGTCTTTAGGGAATAGACCAAGAAGGGGAATAGCTGGGTCAAATGGTGGCTCCATTCCCAGCTTTCCAAGAAATCTCCATACTGCTTTCCAAATTGGCCGCACCAATTTGCAGTCCCACCAGCAATGTACAAGTGTACCCTTTTCCCCACATCCTCGCCAGCACTTGTTGTTGTTTGACTTCATAATGGCTGCCAATCTTACTGGAGTGAGATGGTATCTTAGGGTGGTTTTGATTTGCATTTCTCTGACAGCTAGAGATGGTGAGCATTTTTTCATGTACTTGTTGATTGACTATATGTCCTCCTCTGAGAAGTGTCTGTTCAGGTCCTTGGCCCATTTGTTGATTGGGTTGTTTGTTCTCTTAGTGCCTAATTTTTTGAGTTCTTTGTATACTCTGGATATTAGGGCTCTATCTGAAGTGTGAGGAGTAAAGATTTGTTCCCAGGGTGTAGGCTCCCTATTCACCTCTCTTATTGTTTCTTTTGCTGAGAAAAAACTTTTTAGTTTGAGTAAGTCCCATTTGTTGATTCTAGTTATTAACTTTTGTGCTATGGGTGTCCTATTGAGGAATTTGGAGCCCAACCCCACCGAATGTAGATCGTAGCCAACTTTTTCTTCTATCAGACGGCGCGTCTCTGATTTGATATCAAGCTCCTTGATCCATTTTGAATTCACTTTTGTGCATGGCGAGAGAAAGGGATTCAGTTTCATTTTGTTGTATATGGATTTCCAGTTTTCCCAGCACCATTTGTTGAAGATGCTATCCTTCCTCCATTGCATGCTTTTAGCCCCTTTATCAAATATAAGGTAGTTGTAGTTTTGTGGATTGGTTTCTGTGTCCTCTATTCTGTACCATTGGTCCACCCACCTGTTTTGGTACCAGTACCATGCTGTTTTTGTTACTATTGCTCTGTAGTATAGTTTGAAGTCTGGTATCGCTATACCGCCTGATTCACACTTCCTGCTTAGCATTGTTTTTGCTATTCTGGGTCTTTTATTTTTCCATATGAATTTCATGATTGCTTTCTCTAATACTACAAGAAATGCTGTTGGGATTTTGATTGGTATTGCATTAAACCTATAGAGAACTTTTGGTAATATCGCCATTTTGATGATGTTAGTTCTGCCTATCCATGAACAGGGTATATTTTTCCATCTTCTAAGATCTTCTTCTATTTCTCTCTTTAGGGTTCTGTAGTTTTCACTGTATAAGTCTTTCACCTCTTTTGTTAGGTTGATTCCCAAGTATTTTATTTTTTTTGAAAATATTGTGAATGGAGTGGTTGTCCTCATTTCCATTTCAGAGAATTTGTCGCTGATATACAGGAATGCCTTTGATTTATGCGTGTTGATTTTATATCCTGCCACTTTGCTGAATTCATTTATTAGCTCTAATAGTTTCTTTGTAGAGCCTTTTGGGTCTGCTAGGTATAGAATCATATCATCTGCAAATAGTGATAATTTAAGTTCTTCTTTTCCTATTTTGATGCCTTTAATTTCTTTCGTCTGTCTAAGTGCTCTGGCCAGTGTTTCGAGAACTATGTTGAACAGAAGTGGTGAGAGAGGGCATCCCTGTCTTGTTCCAGATTTTAGAGGGAATGCCTTCAGTTTTTCTCCATTCAGAATGATGCTAGCCTGAGGCTTAGCATAGATTGCTTTTACAATATTGAGGTATGTTCCTGTTATCCCTAGTTTTTCTAGAGTTTTGAACATAAAGGGATGCTGTACTTTGTCGAATGCTTTTTCCGCATCTATCGAGATGATCATATGGTTCTTATTTTTAAGTCTATTGATGTGGTGAATAACATTTATTGATTTCCGTATATTGAACCAGCCTTGCATCCCAGGGATGAATCCTACTTGATCATGGTGCACAATTTTTTTGATATGTTTTTGTATCCAATTCGCCAGAATTTTATTGAGGATTTTTGCATCTAGGTTCATTAGAGATATTGGTCTGAGGTTTTCTTTCTTTGAAGTGTCTTTGTCTGGTTTAGGTATCAGGGTGATGTTGGCCTCAGAGAATGAATTTGGAAGTTCTCCCTCTTTTTCTATTTCCTGAAGTAGCTTGAAAAGTATTGGTATTAGTTCCTCTTTAAAGGTTTTGTAAAATTCTGCTGTATACCCATCCGGTCCTGGGCTTTTCTTAGTTGGTAGTCTTTTGATGGTTTCTTCTATTTCCTCAATTGATATTGGTCTGTTTAGGTTGTCTATATCCTCCTGACTCAATCTGGGCAGATCATATGACTTAAGAAATTTATCTATGCCTTCACTATCTTCTAATTTATTGGAGTATAAGGATTCAAAATAGTTTTTGATTATCTTCTGTATTTCTGAAGAGTCTGTTGTGATATTGCCTTTTTCATCCCATATGCTAGTAATTTGAGTTCTCTCTCTTCTTCTCTTCGCTAGCATCGCTAAGGGTCTGTCGATTTTGTTTATTTTTTCAAAGAACCAACTTTTAGTTTTGTCAATTTTTTCAATTGTTTCTTTTGTTTTGATTTCATTAATTTCAGCTCTGATTTTAATTATTTCTTGCCTTCTACTTCTTTTGCTGTTGTTTTGCTCTACTTTTTCTAGGATTTTGAGATGAAGTGTGAGATCATTTATTTGTTGGTTTTTTTCTTTTTTTAAGGAATGAACTCCAAGCAATGAATTTTCCTCTTAGAACTGCTTTCAATGTGTCCCATAGATTCCGATATGTTGTGTCTGTGTTTTCATTTATCTCTAAGAATTTTTTAATTTCCTCCTTGATGTCTTCTATAACCCATTGATCATTCAGTAACCTATTGTTCATTCTCCAAGTGACGTATTCTTTTTTCTTCCTTCTTTTATCGTTGATTTTCAGTTCCATTCCATTATGATCAGATAGGATGCATGGTATTATCTCTACTCCTTTATATTGTCTAAGAGTTGCCCTGTGACATAATATATGATCTATTTTTGAGAAGGATCCATGTGCTGCTGAGAAGAAAGTGTAACTGCTTGATGTTGGGTGGTATATTCTATATATGTCAATTAAGTCTAGGTTATTAATTGTGTTATTGAGTTCTGTAGTTTCCTTATTCAACTTTTGTTTGGAAGATCTGTCCAGTGGCGAGAGAGGTGTGTTGAAGTCTCCCATGATTATTGTATGGTGGTCTATTAGACTCTTGAACTTGAGAAGAGTTTGTTTTTTTTATTTTTTTTTTATTTTTTTTTTAATTTTTTATTGTTGGCTGTTCAAAACATTACATAGTTCTTGATATATCATATTTCACAATTTGATTCAAGTGGGTTATGAGCTCCCATTTTTACCCCATATACAGATTGCAGAATCACATCAGTTACACATCCATTGATTTACATATTGCCATACTAGTGTCTGTTGTATTCTGCTGCCTTTCCTATCCTCTACTATCCCCCCTCCCCTCCCCTCCCCTCCCCTCCCCTCTTCTCTCTCTGCCCCCTCTACTGACATTCGTTTGTCCCCCTTATATTATTTTTCCTCTTCCCCTCACTTCCTCTTGTATGTACTTTTATATAATTCTGAGGGTCTCCTTCCATTTTCATGCCTTTTCCCTTCTCTCTCCCTTTCCCTCCCACCTCTCATCCCTGTTTAATGTTAATCTTCTTCTCATGCTCTTGGACCCTACTCTGTTCTTAGTTACTCTCCTTATATCAAAGAAGACATTTGGCATTTGTTTTTTAGGGATTGGCTAGCTTCACTTAGCATAATCTGCTCTAATGCCATCCATTTCCCTGTAAATTCTATGATTTTGTCATTTTTTAATGCAGAGTAATACTCCATTGTGTATAAATGCCACATTTTTTTTATCCATTCATCCATTGAAGGGCATCTAGGTTGGTTCCACAGTCTAGCTATTGTGAATTGTGCTGCTATGAACATCGATGTAGCAGTTTCCCTGTAGCATGCTCTTTTTAGGTCTTTAGGGAATAGACCGAGAAGGGGAATAGCTGGGTCAAATGGTGGTTCCATTCCCAGCTTTCCAAGAAATCTCCATACTGCTTTCCAAATTGGCTGCACCAATTTGCTGTCCCACCAGCAATGTACAAGTGTACCCTTTTCCCCACATCCTCGCCAGCACTTGTTGTTGTTTGACTTCATAATGGCTGCCAATCTTACTGGAGTGAGATGGTATCTTAGGGTGGTTTTGATTTGCATTTCTCTGACTGCTAGAGATGGTGAGCATTTTTTCATGTACTTGTTGATTGATTGTATGTCCTCCTCTGAGAAGTGTCTGTTCAGGTCCTTGGCCCATTTGTTGATTGGGTTGTTTGTTCTCTTATTGTCTAATTTTTTGAGTTCTTTGTATACTCTGGATATTAGGGCTCTATCTGAAGTGTGAGGAGTAAAGATTTGTTCCCAGGATGTAGGCTCTCTATTTACCTCTCTTATTGTTTCTTTTGCTGAGAAAAAACTTTTTAGTTTGAGTAAGTCCCATTTGTTGATTCTAGTTATTAACTTTTGTGCTATGGGTGTCCTATTGAGGAATTTGGAGCCCGACCCCACAGTATGTAGATCGTAGCCAACTTTTTCTTCTATCAGACGGCGTGTCTCTGATTTGATATCAAGCTCCTTGATCCATTTTGAATTCACTTTTGTGCATGGCGAGAGAAAGGGATTCAGTTTCATTTTGTTGCATATGGATTTCCAGTTTTCCCAGCACCATTTGTTGAAGATGCTATCCTTCCTCCATTGCATGCTTTTAGCCCCTTTATCAAATATAAGATAGTTGTAGTTTTGTGGATTGGTTTCTGTGTCCTCTATTCTGTACCATTGGTCCACCCGCCTGTTTTGGTACCAGTACCATGCTGTTTTTGTTACTATTGCTCTGTAGTATAGTTTGAAGTCTGGTATCGCTATACCGCCTGATTCACACTTCCTGCTTAGCATTGTTTTTGCTATTCTGGGTCTTTTGTTTTTCCATATGAATTTCATGATTGCTTTCTCTATTTCTACAAGAAATGCTGTTGGGATTTTGATTGGCATTGCATTAAACCTATAGAGAACTTTTGGTAATATCGCCATTTTGATGATGTTAGTTCTGCCTATCCATGAACAGGGTATATTTTTCCATCTTCTAAGATCTTCTTCTATTTCTCTCTTTAGGGTTCTGTAGTTTTCATTGTATAAGTCTTTCACCTCTTTTGTTAGGTTGATTCCCAAGTATTTTATTTTTTTTGAAGATATTGTGAATGGAGTGGTTGTCCTCATTTCCATTTCAGAGGATTTGTCGCTGATATACAGGAATGCCTTTGATTTATGCGTGTTGATTTTATATCCTGCCACTTTGCTGAATTCATTTATTAGCTCTAATAGTTTCTTTGTAGACCCTTTTGGGTCTGCTAGGTATAGAATCATGTCATCTGCAAATAGTGATAATTTAAGTTCTTCTTTTCCTATTTTGATGCCTTTAATTTCTTTCGTCTGTCTAATTGCTCTGGCCAGTGTTTCGAGAACTATGTTGAACAGAAGTGGTGAGAGAGGGCATCCCTGTCTTGTTCCAGATTTTAGAGGGAATGCCTTCAGTTTTTCTCCATTCAGAATGATGCTAGCCTGAGGCTTAGCATAGATTGCTTTTACAATATTGAGGTATGTTCCTGTTATCCCTAGTTTTTCTAGAGTTTTGAACATAAAGGGATGCTGTACTTTGTCGAATGCTTTTTCCGCATCTATCGAGATGATCATATGATTCTTATTTTTAAGTCTATTGATGTGGTGAATAACATTTATTGATTTCCGTATATTGAACCAGCCTTGCATCCCAGGGATGAATCCTACTTGATCATGGTGCACAATTTTTTTGATATGTTTTTGTATCCGATTCGCCAGAATTTTATTGAGGATTTTTGCATCTAGGTTCATTAGAGATATTGGTCTGTAGTTTTCTTTCTTTGAAGTGTCTTTGTCTGGTTTAGGTATCAGGGTGATGTTGGCCTCGTAGAATGAATTTGGAAGTTCTCCCTCTTTTTCTATTTCCTGAAGTAGCTTGAAAAGTATTGGTATTAGTTCCTCTTTAAAGGTTTTGTAAAACTCTGCTGTATACCCATCCGGTCCTGGGCTTTTCTTAGTTGGTAGTCTTTTGATGGTTTCTTCTATTTCCTCAATTGATATTGGTCTGTTTAGGTTGTCTATATCCTCCTGACTCAATCTGGGCAGATCATATGACTTAAGAAATTTATCTATGCCTTCACTATCTTCTAATTTATTGGAGTATAAGGATTCAAAATAGTTTTTGATTATCTTCTGTATTTCTGAAGTGTCTGTTGTGATATTGCCTCTTTCATCCCGTATGCTAGTAATTTGAGTTCTCTCTCTTCTTCTCTTCGCTAGCATCGCTAAGGGTCTGTCGATTTTTTTATTTTTTCAAAGAACCAACTTTTAGTTTTGTCAATTTTTTCAATTGTTTCTTTTGTTTCGATTTCATTAATTTCAGCTCTGATTTTAATTATTTCTTGCCTTCTACTTCTTTTGCTGTTGTTTTGCTCTTCTTTTTCTAGGATTTTGAGATGAAGTATGAGATCATTTATTTGTTGGTTTTTTCTTTTTTTAAGGAATGAACTCCAAGCAATGAATTTTCCTCTTAGAACTGCTTTCAATGTGTCCCATAGATTCCGATATGTTGTGTCTGTGTTTTCATTTATCTCTAAGAATTTTTTAATTTCCTCCTTGATGTCTTCTATAACCCATTGATCATTCAGTAACCTATTGTTCATTCTCCAAGTGATGTATTCTTTTTTCTTCCTTCTTTTATCGTTGATTTTCAGTTCCATTCCATTATGATCAGATAGGATGCATGGTATTATCTCTACTCCTTTATATTGTCTAAGAGTTGCCCTGTGACATAATATATGATCTATTTTTGAGAAGGATCCATGTGCTGCTGAGAAGAAAGTGTAACTGCTTGATGTTGGGTGGTATATTCTATATATGTCAATTAAGTCTAGGTTATTAATTGTGTTATTGAGTTCTATAGTTTCCTTATTCAACTTTTGTTTGGAAGATCTGTCCAGTGGCGAGAGAGGTGTGTTGAAGTCTCCCATGATTATTGTATGGTGGTCTATTAGACTCTTGAACTTGAGAAGAGTTTGTTTGATGAACATAGCTGCACCATTGTTTGGGGCATAAATATTTATGATTGTTATGTCTTGTTGGTGTATGGTTCCCTTAAGCAGTATGTAGTGTCCCTCTTTATCTCTTTTGATTAACTTTGGCTTGAAATCTATTTTATTTGATATGAGTATGGACACTCCTGCTTGTTTCCAAAGTCCATATGAGTGATATGATTTTTCCCAACCTTTCACCTTCAGCCTATGTATATCTTTTCCTATCAAATGCGTCTCCTGTAGGCAGCATATTGTTGGGTCTTGTTTTGTGATCCATTCTACTAGCCTGTGTCTCTTAATTGGTGAGTTTAAGCCATTAACATTTAGGGTTATTATTGAGATATGGGTTGTCCTTCCAGCCATATTTGTTTATTTCTGTTACTAAACATGGTTTGTTTTCCTCTTTGATTATTTTCCCCCCGTTTACTGTCCTACCTCCCACTGTTGGTTTTCATTGTTATTTTCCATTTCCTCTTCCTGTAATGTTTTGGCTAGGATGTTTTGAAGAGATGGTTTTCTAGCTGCAAATTCTTTAAACTTTTGTTTATCGTGGAAGTTTTTAATTTCATCTTCCATCCTGAAGCTTAATTTCGCTGGATACACAATTCTTGGTTGGAATCCATTTTCTTTCAGTGTTTGAAATATATTATTCCAGGATCTTCTTGCTTTCAGAGTCTGTGTTGAAAGATCGGCTGTTATCCTGATTGGCTTACTCCTAAATGTAATCTGCTTTCTTTCTCTTGTAGCTTTTAAAATTCTCTCCTTATTCTGTATGTTGGGCATCTTCATTATAATGTGTCTAGGTGTGGATCTCTTATGATTTTGCACATTCGGCGTCCTGTAGGCTTCTAGGATTTGGGATTCTGTCTCATTCTTCAAGTCTGGGAAGTTTTCTCGTATTATTTCATTGAATAGACTGCTCATTCCTTTGGTTTGGGGCTCTGTCCCTTCCTGTATCCCAATGACTCTTAAGTTTGGTCTCTTAATGTTATCCCATATTTCTTGGATGTTCTGCTCATAGTTTCTTAACAGTCTTGCTGAGCTGTCTATGTTCTTTTCCAGTTGAAATACTTTGTCTTCATTGTCTGATGTTCTATCTTCTAAGTGTTCTACTCTGCTGGTAGTATTCTCCATTGAGTTTTTAAGTTGGTTTATTGCTTCCTGCATTTCTAGGATTTCTGTTTGTTTGTTTTTTATAACCTCTATCTCCCTGTAAAGTTGATCCTTTGCTTCCTGGATTTGTTTGCATAATTCATTGTCGAAGTGATCTTTCATTGTCTGATTTTGCTGTTTAATGTCTTCCTTGATACTCCAGATCATCTGAAGCATGTATATCCTGAATTCTTTATCTGACATTGCATCTGCTGCAGCTGTTACCTCTTCTAAAGTTGCATTGACCTGCATTGCTTGTGGTCCTTTCTTTCCTTGTCTTTTCATACTGCTTGCATTTCTTTCCTGCAGGCACGGGCGGCGGCTCTGCTCTCTCCTTATTCCAATTGGGGTGTCGTGACTACCTCGCCGGCAGGTCACTGGGCCTGTTGTGGGCGCTGGCGGCGGCTCTGTTCTGCCCCTACTCCAATTGGGGTGACGAGTGTACCACGCCGGCAGGCCACCGGGCCTGATCCACTGGTCGGTTGCAGGTTTGCCTACCCTGCAGGCGCGGGCGGCGGCTCTACTCTGCCCCTACTCCAAATGGGGTGATGTGTCTGTCGTACCATCAGGCCACTGGGCCTGTCCCGCTTGTCCGGTCGCAGATCTGCCCACCTTTCGGGCACAGGTGGTGGCTCTGCTCTGCCCCTACTCCATTTTGGGTGTCGTGACTACCCCGCCGGCAGGTCACTGGGCCTGTTCCTGGCACGGGCGGTGACTCTGCTACCACACCGGCAGGCTCCTGGCCCTGATCCTTCGGTCTGTCACAGGTCTGCCTATCTTGCAGGTGCGGGTGGCGGATCTGCCCTGCCCTTCCTACCACGCCTGCGGACCCCTGGGCCTGATCTGCAGGTTGGTCACAGGTCTGCTCACCCTGCAGGCACGGGTGGCGGTTCCGCTCCGCCCCCACTCCAATTGGGGTCACGTGACCACCACACCGGCAGGGCCTGATCCGGGCGTGGGCGAAGGATCTGCTCTGCCCCTACTCCAATTGGGGTGATGTGTGTACCACGCTGGCAGGCCGCTGGGCCTGACCCGCCAGTTTGTCACAGGTCTGCTTACCTTGCAAGTCCGGGCAGTGGCTCTGCCCTGCCCTTCCTACCACGCCCGTGTACCACTGGGTCGCAGGTCTGCCCACCTTACGGGAGTGGGTGGCGGCTCCACTCCGCCCCCTCTCTATTGGGGTCACGCGGTCACCATGCCGGCGAGCCGCTGGGCCTGCTCAGGGCGCTGGCAAAGGCCCGGCTCCTCCCCTCTGGCTCGACGACAAATCGAGAGAGACTCGGGTGTCTGTGCCTCACCCCCCCACCAGGAGACCAACTGTTTCTGTCGCCGCTGGTATTGATGAAGTTCTCTCCTCCGCCGCTTTCTGATGACATTAGATCTCTGCCATGTTAGTATCCTATGCGAATGGCAGCATTTCGTTCCCCTTGCCGGGCAACCAAAGCAACGGGTGAGTCCTGACCAGCCCTCAGCAGGACCCGGACCGAGAAGCAGTTTCCGCGGGCTCCTAGCCCTGGGCCAGGGCAGTTCCGGGAGCCGGAACTCGGCTGCTCTGTGCTCGGTGTATGCTCTGATAAGAGCAGACTCCAAGAAGCAGCCTCCACAGGCTCCCCAGCCCTGGGCCAGGCGGTTCCGGGAGCCGGAACTCGGCAGCCCCGCGTTCGGTGCTCGCTCCGATAAGAGCAGGCACTAGGAAGCACCCAGGCACTGAGCCCAAGCAATCTGTCTGCAAGCCACAGGCGAATGGCAGCCTGAAATTACCTGTTCTATGGCTGAATGAGCTGCGGTCAGTCGAAAACAGGGATGGTGACGTCAGCTTTCCAACATGGTGGCCGCTGGCCTCCTCTGTGATCTGACTGGTGTGGAGAACCGAGATGGACCGCTTCCTTCCCCCATCTCGAACCCAGAATTCAGCCCTGAGTACGGTGCTTGCACAGCTGGCAGAAACTGCAGCGCTGTATCCCTGCGTCGCTATCTCCTCGTTTCCCAGCACGCGCTGCAGACTCTAGCCACGGGGCGATTTGCTGAATAAGCAGTGTTACCCTCCATGCGACAAACCTCTCGCGTTTGAGTCCCCGTAGCCGATCCTCGTGGGATGGAAATCCTTCCTCCAGGGTCCGGAGCACCCCACTATTGCTGGAAATTCCTAACAAGATAGCCTTTAGCCGTCCTGACTTGTCATACTCCCACACAGTGAAGCAGCACATGGGGGCAATGCACTCCCCTCGCCGCCATCTTCCCAGTCCCTAAAATCATTCCTTTAACGCTTGCTTTTCTAACACGATGTTGAAGTCATTAGAAGATTGATTGCCCACTAACAAAGATAAACTTAGTGTCTTTACACATACCTCTCTACTGCCACTCCCCCAACACACTTTCCCAGGCTTCATTACTTAGATTATTTTATATATTCAAGATTAATATTTATATCCTCATCTTTAATAACTCATCCTATTTTATATTAAAATGAATTTACCACAACTTGTTTTACTAAAAAAGTCTCTATTCTTGGCTGAAATTCAATATAAATATCATTCCCACTCTACCCTACACCAGGGATAGCACATGCATGAATGCATGAGAATATGTTTCACATTGTATCAAATTTATCTTTCAAAAATTACCTCTACCTTACTTGTTGGACTTTAGAGCCACTTTCTAAGCTATGGTTTCAAAATAGGTTTATGAAGACATAATCTGTATATTTTCTGTGGCTTTTGTACAACTGTGCAACCCATAGTTCAAAAATGAACAAGTGAATAAATAAATAACCACGAGAGCTTAAAAAATAAACATTACTATTCTTTTCATGTTTATGGTACTAAATTTGGACATATTTTGTAGCCTATTGGTCATCCTTCAGAATGCCCCTGGATTGGTTTCATAAATATTTTGTTATTTTTCTGTGATAGTTGGTTTGAATCTTTTATCTATTGTTTTCACTAAAAGTATTTTTTGAAAATAAATTTCAATTTGTTAATTTTTTTCTGGGATTTAGAGAAAGGAGAGTTTTCATAGCTAAGGATTTATAATTCAACTCCTCCATTAAGAGTGTTATCTATCCTTAACTTAATAGAAAAAAAACCCACTCCAGTGGACTCCTCCTTGATATGAAATACACTTTTATTTTATTCCGACACCATCTTTACCTCAACAAGAATAACCTAAAAATCTGGTTCATGGAGGGTGCCTTCCCTCTTATTCAGTAGTGACACTGATTACTTTCTTTCATCTTGTGTTTCTTTGAAATTTTCAATGGGCTTATTAAAAGCCCAAAAACATAATATGATTAAAATATTATGCATAAAAAAATTACAAAGAAATACTGTCGGACATTTTGGTGATTGGCTGTAACATGCTTCTTATCATTTTTTGAGAAAATGTGCTTTTCACAGAGTGTGATATAACTTCATTACTTATTCTGTCTTTATAGCATAAAAATCACACAAAAACTATTTTATTAAAATGTTCTGCAAGTTTTTTACTGTTTATTTGCATATACATGATATATATCATGATTGATATTTATTTGTATACAGATTGCATATATATTTACATACTAACCTTTTATGTATCTTTGCAGAACTAAAGATAATAAAGTGAATAATCTTTGTTCATTTTAATACCAGTTGATATTTTTATTTGATAGTAAACCTAATTTATTTAAATATGTTACAATTGTTACATTATAAGTGATGTCTAGTATCATCATTGCTTCTCATAGGAAAGAATTTCAAATCTAGTACTCAGATCTTCTATCAAACAGGATATATTAGCATTATATTCTTGTTTAATCAATATTTCTGGACCATAAATCCAATACTTAGTGCTATTGTAAATTTTTGTCATTTTTCTTTGTAAATCTTGATTATCTTCTTTAATAAGGCAGAAAAGCAGAAAATGAGTAAGTAGATTTATATTCATTAGGTTTCTACTCATGTACAATTTTACCTGGGAATCTATAAAAAAGAAAAATATATTTATTAATTTATCTATTGAGAAAACCACATAGTGCCATTCAATAACCAGTTTAACTGAAGTTTCCATGTGGTATGTAATATACGTATTCAATCTCCAAATAATTATATTATTCAAATGTACTCACTTGTATTTAATATCTATTTAGGCTTTTGAAGAGCTTAGGTTTGCTTTCTTATGCCTCTAGTCTTGTTAAGCAGATAATTTAATTTTCGGTTTTATTTCACAAAAAAACAACATTAATCAAGGTTAGAGCCTCCCAAACTTAAAATATTTGTGTCATGGGAAGTATCTTAGGAAAAGTCTCTTCAAAGAACAGGTGGCATGAAATTTAAAGACTTATTTTGACTGAGATGTCAGCAAAGTAACATGTTAATTTTTTTTCTCTCCTGTCTGTTCTGTCTTGAACTATTTTAGAGCTCACATGTAAAGATGTTTTGAGAAGACACAATAATAGAAAAATCATAAAATAATCCTACCATTAAAATGTGATAAGTTTTTGAACAAAAAAATGGCTTATTCAAAGTAGTTTTGTAAATTGAAGTAAGTTACCATGTTACCATTTAAAAGAAAAAAAAAAAACTCATAAAATACAAGAGAATGTAGCTTATCCAAAAAAAAAAAAAAAAAAAGATATATGTTATGAATAGACAGCTTACACAGGTAAGTACTACCATTGGTTGAATATCCATAAACAAGAGAAGGTCACTGCTGCATAAAATAGACTCTTTAAAACCAAACATTGTGTTTTAATTGAATTGCCCGCTGAGCCAAACAAAAATCAAGACTCTCCCAGAATCAAATTCTGACTGTCATGCACTTTAAGTAAAAACAAGTAAAATGCCTCTCCATGCTTCCCGAGAGTGCTATGGCTTTCACAGAGTTTCAAAGAGCTTTTCAGCAAGGTTTTTTTATAATTGTATTTTTCCCCAGGTTAAAAGAAATCTCTAATCACAGAGCCGTTTTTTATTCCCCCAGGTATTTCCCTACCTATGTTACACAAGAGACCACTGTGACTCACAGGAGGAACCCTTTTTATAAAATTCAAACTGATTTTCACAAAGTTCATGGAAGCTTTAGACTATTGAATTTCTTAAGTAATGAAACTACCTCTCAAAAACTTTCTCCAATTACTGTTTGCTGCTTTATAGAATCCTTTATCCTAATTGGCACAGTAAAATCTGTGCTATATACACTTATAAGTATAGTACTTATATAAATCTTATAACAAATATTAAACATGTATATAGTACATCAGTATGATTTATGTACAAAAAATGACAAATTTTCTGAATGATGAAAGTCCAACTATTTTTTTTTCTTTTTATATCAAAATACATGACATATACAAGAGAGTTTGTAGTATGTTTCATGTGTTTTAGTTTAAGCAATACTTAAAGAAATAATGATAAATTTTACTTCAAGTTGATTAAGTACTAGAATGTAGTTTCTCAAATTTTTTCTTCCTGTTTTCTTCCCCACCATACATCTCTCTTTACCCTAATGCCGCTAAGTAGTTTAATCTGAATGTTGTATAATCATAGCATACCTTTTTTGTATCTATTATGTCTATATGCATTCCAAAATAGTAAGCTTTTCTAAAATTGTGGACAAGAAACTTAGCCAACTATTGATAAATGCTTATGTAATTTGTTATCTCATTTGAATCTATCATTAATGATTTGGATTGATTCTAGTTTTTTGAACATGAATAAGCTATTACAAATATTATTGTATATGTTTCCTAGTGCTCATATTCTTGTAGGTCATATTTGTTTGAGGGAGAAAATGTAAACTGTTTTCCAAATGGTTTTTACACTTATCTACTATTTTATTTAGTATATCAATTAAACTGCAATTATAAGAACAAAGAGTACAAAGCTACTTTCATATTTATTTCATGTTCCAGAGTCAAGTAATGTTGTCCTGATAGGACATGTCTACTTATGAGGTGCTGGGAGCCATTAGCCAAGTAGGTATGACAATTTCCTTGCCAGCGTACCCCATGTTGCTGACATGTTGCAGTGACATTGAATGTAGGTGACCTTGCTCAAGGACCATGGCAGATTAGGGTGTTCCCGGTTTTAAGATAATCGTGTTTAGGGCGTTCCCAGTTTAGGTTCCAGGTTTAAGGTTTAAGATTATTCCTGCTGGGAATAGGGCGTATCCTGCTGCCTGAGTTCCCCTTGAGTTCTCAAGGGATTCAGACAGTATATTTTGGGAGACAGAAGCCCAGTGGAGGTGGATTTGGGCAGAGAACGTGGATTTCCCCAGAACGTGATTGTAGACGGCTGGTGTGAGTTCGGGAATAAAGAGTTGCTGTTTGAATCTACAAGCTGTGTGGTGGCTCGTGATTGTGTGCCCAGCCAGACTGCGGCAATGAGGTCTCTCAAGGCCAAGTTCTTTCATCTTTCTTTACCCAACACACTTTTTGTCTTCACTTCTATGGTATAAGGGCTCACTTCACTCCTACTCAGGGGAAAAAGACTAGAGCCAAAGAACAGGGCAGGTGGTGTGTGAAGAGACCAAGAAGTTAGGCATTATTCCACTCACACCTTGTTAACATCCATGTAAACACATGACTGCATGAATATATTTTAAAAAATGAGAAAATCTATTCAATAAACCGGCAGTAACTTCCTTCTGCTCACGTTGTTTTCATGTGCACTCTTCTTCCATATATGAAATGCCCTTGTTTCTCACCAAAGAAGACCTTTCAAAGGTCTGATATAATTTATGCGTTTGACTCAATTTCAGCTCAATGTTTAGGTCTCTGGGTCCCGCACAGTATGTCTGATATAGGGTTCAAATAAATGAACATTAATGTCAAACACTGTATATACCCTTAATCAATAAAGAGGAGTAGTAGGAGGAGGAGTAGAAGAAAAAGAGGAGGAGGAGAAGGAGGAAAGTAATCACACAAATTCTCCATAAGAAAAGGGAAAAATAAATAAATAAAAGTCAATAGTGATATATTAGTTTGGATAACAAATTCCCGCTGGGCAAGAAAGGCAAGGGTGGGTGTTATGGCAATGAAGTCATATTCCTTGTTTTTGAAACTACTTGTTATTTGAAAGAAAGTAACTTTAAAATTTAAAAATATCCTCTGAAGTATCTACATTCTCCTTATTGAAAGTTCTTTTTCAATTAAGCTATCGGATTACCTTGAAATCCAGCACAGGTGAGTGCTTTTCCACAGAGCATGCATAGTTCCCTCAGCAGGTTTCCTTCGGGAGGGTGGGTCTAGAATTTAACCCACAGTGAACACTTGCTAAACAACGTCTATTACAAAAATGTAGCTATCTATAAAAAAAGAAATAAAAGATATTGGTAAGAAATAATGTAATGTAATAAAAGGTTAGAAAAATATTGAAATATATGACAGATGAAAAAAAGAAGAACTTTTAAAGATGAAATTGAGAATACTTCTTAGCAAATGAAAATTAGACCAAATAAAAGTGATGGGTTCAGAGTGCCAATGTGCAACTAATACTAATACTAGAAAGAATAAAAAGATAAATTAAATGGGTTCATTTTAGAACACTAAAGCAATATATGAAATTTAACTGAAAGGCATAAGTTTACAAATTAATTCTTAAAACAAGTAATGATATGCTTCTTGGAAATTTTGTAGCAGGAAAGAAACTAAAGAGGGAGACAGAGAGAGAAACTCTGAAGAGAATGAGACGCCACATAAAAATGAGAACGATAATGGCATCTAATTTCTTATAACACTAGAGCTTAGAAGCAAAGAACAAACCATCCAAAAGTTGGCAAGGTAATTATTTCAAAAGTAAATTTTTAACATCCACAAAAAAATCAGACATGATCTCACACTACAATGCATTTATATGTCCAATACTTCCACAGGCCCTTTCACAAACTACTAAGAAGCAATGTTTTGCAGAAGTAATGGTCCAAGAATAAAATAAACAAGAGTCATGAAAAAATACATATATACGTTTCTCTCTCTCTCTCTCTCTCTCTCTCTCTCTCTCTCTCTCTCTCTCTCACACACACACACACACACACACACACATCCATAAAACAAAGAGGTACTGCTGTGAAATTGTTCCAGAAAGCAGCTAGTCTATGTTTTAGAGCAGCATAAAGACTTAAAACAAAACAAAACAAAACAAACAAAAAACTATTCTAAAAAAATAAAAGATCCCTGATATGTTTGAATTTAAAAGATTTAAAATTAATAAAACATAGGTTTGTGAATAAATACAGGATAGGTGTCCAGAGATTAAACAAACCAGTGAGGCAAATACTAACTCCTTGCCTAAAAAAAGTAATTATACATGGCAACCCATACATTCAATAAGCATTGTAAGATGCAGGTATGAACAATATTGCACAGCCATGATATATTAGTGCAATATTTATGAAACTCAAAAAAAAAAAAAAAAGAAAACCAGGATTGAGTAGATTATGAAGGAAGTGAGCTGGTTGACTGCAGGTATATTGGGGGGGGGGGGATTGAAGAAGTATAATGAAATTGAACTAATACTTCCCCTAGGAAGAAAACAGTAGATATGTAAAACTGAAAACCTTAAAAATTGAGATATAATAAAGACATTATCTAGAAAGCAAAGTGACAGCTTCTGGGAAGCTGGAATTGGGAAGGGGAAGGAGCAAGGCAGTGTCTGTTCATATTTTCTGTAAAAGATTTTTAAGAATCTGGCTTTTGAAACTATATACATATATAAAACCGGGTGAAATTAAAAATTAAACAGACGACACAGATTTCAGAAAGTGACCCATATTTGGCACTCAGTAATAGCTGAATTCATAGCCTTACACTCACACATCCACTATTAGCTTCATCTTTCAGAGTCTTGATTTATTAGTCTATAAAAAGGCATAATAGTACATTTCACAAAAATATGTTACACAAACGAAAGGATATCAGGTCTGCAAACATTCTCAAATGTAGCCTCAAGGGCATATTATAAGCATTAAACTAATGTTAAAGTCTGCCATTTTAATTAATGATGCAACCAAATTCCAGAAAGGTTAAGTGATATACCCAAGTACACAGGAGTAAAAGGAGAAAAGATAATTCGATCGAAACTCTCACTGAAAGCATGACCTTCATTATTCTACATTTTACCTGGCATATTCATATTGAAGAGCACACCCTACTGTACATATTTGTGCCCAGTGAGAAAATTAAGTGTAGAGCCAAAATATTTCAAAGGGCAATTATTCACCTGTCATATTGTTATCACTTTAAAATTGAAAAAAATACAGATCTACAAGTAAATGTCTAATGAATTTCACATTACTTATTATATTTTTTTCCCTTTTCATTTCACAATTTTTTAGCTTCTACATTGAAAAAGACATAGTCAAAATTCAATATCTCCTACTCTCTTGTAGCTATAAAAGTAGAGGGAATAAAAACAGAGTACTTCTGAATCACATTCAGATGACATTGATAAATGATGACATTCATCATTAACTCAAACTTTTTTTCTTCTTTCTTAGAAAACATGTATGATATATAATTCTAAGTTCTACTCAGAATTCAACAGGACTACAAAGTGTATGGCAATAAAAAGTGCATTAGCATCACGGATGTCTATGGAAGAGCAGACTTGCAAAACAAAATGGACAATAAAGTCAAAATAAAATTATATTACATGTTATTTTCAGTTTTAGTACTTTAATCACTGACATGGGATTTGCAAGGTTATGGAGAAAACATTAGAGCCAAGTGATTTTTTCATTAGAGTTGATCAATTCATACTACCACATATGTATAAGAGAAATGAAAAGTGATTGTGGTCTAATACTTAATAAATATTTATATCCCAGGCACAAGTTTTCTGAAGGTAATGTCTTCTCAACTATGAAAAATAAATTGCAGATTATGGTGGGAAATTTTTTATCTAATGTGAATTTTATTCATGTTGTTAGTGAAAAAGCATTGATAGCGCCAACTGGTCCTTAAGTATGTACTTACATTTAATAAAGTCCAGTGTTAGAAAGGAACAGTGACTGCAAATTGATTTTCCATTATATTTCTACTGCTTAGAATAAAGCATGATATAGTCTAAGATGAATTCCCTCATGAGTCCTTTTAAATTTCATTCATTGATTCATTAAATAAATATTTATCATGAGAATAGAACAAATCAATTTCACTTCCTTTTTCTACTTATAATAGAACATGTACAAAGATCAGCTTAAAATCTTGTAGACAGAAACAAACACTCAAATGAGAAATTATTAAAGACAGAGAATATAAAAGAGTGGCATATATCATGTAGAAAATAAACAAGAGTTTTTAGGGAAAGGAAAAGAAAACGTCAGGTGCAATTATCCAAAGGTTGATCAGTATTAGGAGTTGTAGTGTGTCCACTACAAAAGACAGGTTGATGTTCTAACCACCAGCATCTCAGAATTGTGGGATTCTTCAAAAGTAGTGTGTTTGTAAATGTAGTTAGTTAAAATCAGTTAATATAAAATTAGAGTGCTCCCTTTATCCAATACAACTGCTGTCCTTAGTGGGAAGAGAAACCCAGGGAAGTCAGCCATGTAAAGACCAGAGATAGAGGGGAAAAATGGCATGTGGGTATGGAGGCAGATTAAGAGATGCTCTTCTACAATCCAGAGCATTTAGAGCTGCTGCACACTGCCCTCGAATGCCAGGAGAGAAACAGGAAAGTCATTCTTTCTCAGTGCCTTCAGGAGGAACTCTTTTATTTTTTCCACATTTAATTTTTTTTTGTATCTGTGCACAATGATTGGATTTGTTTCTACATATTCATTCATGCACACAATATAGCAATACAATTTGGCTAGTATCTCTCACTAGAACCTCCACCCTCTCTCCCAACTCCTTCCCCTTGGTCCTTTTCCTCTACTGATCTCCCTTGGATTTTTATGAGATCCATCCCCACTTTTCTTTTCCTTTGTCCTTTAGTTTCTGAGGCTACAGGGTGACTCTGTTGTGTCTATAACAGAATGGTTAAGAAAAGAGATTGGAGAGAAATTCCATGTACTAAGTGTGTGTGAGACCAGAGAAAGGGGACAATGTATTCAGACCCTTCCAGGGTAATTCTTGAACTTTTTTTTTTTTTAACTTACCATGAGTGGGAATGAAAGCCACTGATGGATTTAGAACAGAAGGGTGACTTAATGAGACTGTGTTTTACAATCTATGTATTATATTAAGAATTGACTATAAAGGGACAAAGTTAGGTACAGGGGGAAACATTAGGGAAAATGTCTTATAAACTGAAGGAAGATTTTATGGTACTTTTCCAGAGCAGTAACCTCGCTGTTATGGAATGGGATTAAATGGAAAACATTTTGTGGTAAGTAGATGGAAAGTGAGATCAAGTAATTTTGTTAAATGTATTTGTAAGAGGATGCCAAAGAACACATCTGCAAATTCAAAGTAAGACAAGGAAATTGTTATAGAGTTATCTTTGATTAGACAATGAGGCAGGTTGGTGGAATGGATGGATTAGTCTGCTAGTGGAAAAGTTGACGTTTGTTGCAAAAAGAAAAAATAAGTTTCCCTTCTTTAGTAAGACTGTGACTACAAAAACTATAAACACAAATACAAACACTTAGGTAGACAGGACCGAACGAGCTTACAGAAGTTCTCTTCTGATAATTATATTTTTCTTATTGAAATAGAAAGCAAGGTCAGGAACTGGGAGTTAGTACAGGGAAAGAGGTGTTTGGAATTTGTCGAGAGATAAAAGACTATGGAAAAGATAAAAGGAAAGTGAAAGAGTGAAAGAACTAGGATAATATTTTAAGATTGGTAGCATATGAGGTTAATGAGAATAATTTTTGAAGTGTGCCAGTCAACATTGCAGGGATTTTTTTTTTTTCCAGATACCTGAAGATGCAAGTCAGGAGGTATGAAGTAGATGCAACCAATCTTGAAATAACTGAGCCTCATCTCATCACACATAATCTCTTGCCACCTTCCTTTTTCCTCACTATTTTCTGAGTTTATCTTGCTGTCCCTCAAGTAGTTCAACACCACTATGACATTAGGCCTTAGCACTTACTAGCTTCTTTCTTATTCAGGCATGCTTGCTCAATTATCAAGTCTTCAGAGAGTTCTTCCTTATCTATTATAAGTAAATAGTTTTTATTCTTCACCACATAGGGATTTCTCACATTTTATTGTTATGGGACTTCCACTCAGAAAACACTCTTAAGTCCGAATTTGAAACAAATCAATGAGTTTATTTACCTGGCCAGGGACTGTTTTCCCACCAAGACCAACTGGTTCTCTGGAAGAAACAGTTGTTTGTGGACAAAGTATTTAAGAAAAAAAAACACATTCTATGGAATCTGCAAATTGCAAGCAAGTGGAATGCAGAGGCTGAGGAAGCAGTTAGCAAAGCAAAAACAGACAACCGCATCTTGGGTTCAAGCGTGGTTGTGGATCTACATCCTGGGTTTGAGTACATTTGTGGGTGTATGAAGTGCAGAAAAAAAACATTTTTAACATCTTAAAATAGCTTACACAACAGTTTCACATGAGAATCATAAAGATGGAGTCACTATCGCTATACTTATGCTTGTCCTATATCTTGTACTTAATCATTGTTTTATTAACCTACACTTATCTGTAACTATATTTCACCTATCGGTTTTCACTTATCACCTTACACAGTTCTCTATCTTATCCCTAACAACTTAAATTATATGTCCTATGATTATATGATTATGCTGCACTATTATTTCTTCTAACATATAGCTAAAGCAGACTAGAGTAACTTAACAATATCATTATCTATAAAACTTATCATATAATCCCATTATCCTTACTAATTACTATGTCATTAACCTAAAACCTATAATCTATAATTTATACTGATTAAACTCAAACCATAACACCATATGTATCTACATGGCATTTGTCACTGCCTGCCATTATTTTATACTATGTAATTTTTAACATATTTGTCATTTGTCTAACCTCTTCTCCTTTACAATGGGTGTAAAAAGAATTCTGTTAACACAAAGTTTAGAATTCTTTGTTAGGACTTTGGATTTTATTGTAAAGGATAAAGGGCCACTTTAGATAATCTTGTACACAGGTCTGATATTTTTGACTAATGTGTATGAAAATGGCACTGAGAACAAAGTGGAAGTCCTGCTCTAGGGTAGAGGATAGTGGGAAATCATGGATATATGTTATAAGCTATTGAAACATTCCTGGTAATAAACTGCTTGGGTTAAATATGTATTAGCAATGCTAATAAGATTTTGGAAGTAATACAACAAAACTTGGTGATGAGAAAATTAGAGGAATTATCACTTGAGTTACATGTTGTAAGGGAAAATAGATAAATGAGAAATGATTAAAAAAATTTTAAGAAGATATGCATCATCAGGGATATGATCAGGTCATTACAATGAGATTTGTTTGAAGGGACTCATGAGAAAGTTTAGTATGAAGAAATGAAGCGATTAATATTTTTTATTAGTTGGTTATAAATGGAACAGCAAAATCAGAATAGTACTTTTGCACCTTTTATTTTTACAGGTGTCTTCTTATTTTACTGATGTGGATGAAACATTAAAATAAGTTTCTATGTTGACTACAAAAATAGTAAAGAAGAAAAATTGCATGACATCTGAGATAATGAGAACTCTTCTACAATAAAGATATGATATGAAACATTTGTATTCAGTGAATAAAATTTAAAATAAAAATAGAATTTGGCCTTAAAAATGAGACAAAGCAGTTTATATATTTTATAAGATAAATGAAATATTGATATTTGTATTTTTACCAATATAAGTATATTTTGAAGATGGTCAGACTAGGTAGTTATTAGCAGTTGTTATCTAATTGCTTCTATCTTGTCAGGGAATAATTAAGGATACAATTAAATGTTCACATAGAAAGACAAATGGAGGTTTGAGAATAGGTAAACAATGTGTAAAATACGTCAGTATCTGAAAAGATTGAGTTCTTAAAGAAAACTGGAAAGAAATTTCAGCTGAGGATCCCTTAAAATAGTGTGGTCATTCATTTGAAGTAAAACCAAATAATACAGTTTTCTTTTATTCCAAATGTATTCAGTTGTGAGAATACATACTCTGTGTATTTTCAGAGTTAGTTTAGGCAGATTTGGAGTTTTTTTTATAGATAAATAAAGTAGTTTCAAAAGAACTTGAGGATAAAGAAAAAGGAATGAAAATAATGATGAACTATGAAAGCTAAGAATATGTGGGTATTGAGGTCATAGAAACAGAAAAAGACAGTGAAAAAACTTTGAGATTCTTGTTGCTGGAGGACCTTAATTAGGTGAAGAACAGTGGAAAATGAGTCAGGCTCACCTTTTAGTAAAAACTAAAACTAAACTAAACTAAACTAAATAAAAGTTGGAAGATAAATCTTTAAGGGTTGAAGTCTAAAATCAAATATAAGATTTTAGGTGAGGTGCAGTTATATTTGATTAGAAACTCTAGCTCCTAATGTTGTAAGTGAATTGTTGAGGTGCAAAAAATAAATAGATCAATGAAAGTAAAGAAGGAATGAACAGTTCTGCATTGTTTAGATACCTTATGTGAAATTTGACATTGTCAATCTATTAAATAAAACTAGAATATGTGAACTTATTTATTGTGGTTCCACATAATTAAGTAATTTTTTACTTAATAGCATCAGGTCATATAATTCTCAAACAATGAAAATTTCAACAATTTGCTATAAAAGATTATTGAGGAATGTCTTGAAGGTTTAAGAAGAACATTTCTATTTGTAGATAATTTCCACAATATATGGATTTGAAAAAGAAATCATACAGTAATAGAATAAACTATAATTTACCTTAGAATCAGTTTTTTTTATAATTCCTTCATTAACCCACTTGAACTATTAATATAATTTGTATGCTTTAAAGTTTTATTTTAAATAAAAACTTCTATGAAAATTGAAAATATTTAGCCATAAACATTTAATAATTTTAACTTTAATGTAAAAACAAATTCTTCATGGAATATTATGTCATATATACTTCCAAAATCTGTTTCTATGTGAATTGTTGAGGTGCAATAAATAAATAGATCAATGTTAGGTATGTAATCCCAAGACTATTCAGTTATCCATAAGTTATCTTTTTAAAACAATATAGTTAATAATGCTAATTCACCTTAATATTCTTATAAGAATTGTGAATTTTTACTAAATAGCATCAGGTTATGTAATTCTCAAACAATGAAATGCTGATTTTAGTGGTATAGGAAATTATATATTTGTAGAAAACCTAGAGCTCTGGGCATGGACCTGTCTTTCTATTAAAAATGATAATACTCCAGATGCAGTGGTGTAACTCCAACAGTGTGGCCCTAAGCAACTTAGCAAGACCCTTTCTCTAAATAAAATATAGAAAGGGCTGGAGATGTGGCTCAGTACTTAAGTGTCCCTGGATTCAATCTCTGGTACCAAAATAATAATAAAAATAAATACAAAAATTAAAAATAATAATAAAATACATCAATAGTAATTGTTATAATACTCTGCATAGGAACCCAGTGTGGTTTTTACCTCATTGTAGCTATCCATGCTTTTGTCATTTCTGTTCTACAAGTCTGGTTATTAAGAATGTGAGCACTTGCAGTACCTGATGGTGACTCAGGAGTCTGAGGCAGGAAGATTGCAAGTTCAAGGCCAACCTCAGCAACATAGTGAGGCTCCCAGACACTTAGCAAGATCCTGTTTCAAACTAAACAAAATAAAAATGCTGGAGATGTAGCTCAGTAAGTATAACAACACCCTTGTGTTTAATTCCTAGTAACAAAAAAAAAAAACACCTTGACCCCGCCCCCCCCAACAAGCATGTTCCTTACTTTCTAATGCATTTTGTGTAAAATGAATTACTTTAACTCCTTGTTTCAAAGGAAGTATAAGGACTTTCAGATAATTTATTACATAAATAATATGCATTGATAAATGCCTGAGATGTGGTGATGTTATGTTTGTTGTTGATGGAGAGACTTATATGTATTTCACTCTTTCCCTAACACCTCTATTATTCTGTATTTTACATATAGACAGTTTGTTATTGCCAAGTATTCTTAAAATATGATTTTAAATATCCAAAGACTTTTATTTCACATTGTATAATTCAATATTTTATATAATTTCATATTCTACCATATCAACTTTTAGGAATGTGGGAATATCCTCTAGATTCTGCTGAGTCAAATGTTCCATGACATAAATAACCTGAGTCACTTGCTATTTGCTACCTTCCTCAGACCATTCCCGTTATCTAGGGTTCACTATATTCTTTTATTTTTTAATTCTTTACTCATAATGGCAACTCCATCCACAAACTGTATTCAGAGGCACTTGCCAAAATTCTTGGATCTACCTTCCTATAAGAATTTAATTCACATACTTACACTACTATCTTTAATAATTCACATTATAGGTAATTTCCACATTTAACAAATGGTATAGCTAGTAGAATTCTTCCAATAGTTCAGGAAAGATGCTTTGTGAATTCACCTTGTTGCTGACGTCCTGCGTGGGCAAGGGAACAGGTACCTGTCAGAGGGATGGGCTTGCTGTGAAGTAAAAGCTATGAAAGTATATATCAGAAAATAAAGACAAAAGGGAAGAATATTCTTAAAGCAGGGGCATGATCAGTTGAGCCGACCAGAAGGGTCTGGCTCTAACAAAGAAGAAGTCTGTGCTTGCTTTCTTTATGGGGTACAGATCAAAGGGTTTGGGTAGGTACAGGGTTTCAGTCTGGGAGGAGATCTTGTTTCTCACTGTGGCCGGGGTCTTGCAGTAAATAGGTTGATTGGCATTTGGTAAATTACTCCAATCTCAGGCTGTGTTTGAACTTGAGCTGTTGACTAGATCAGGATATTCTTGGGTGGGGGATATTGCTCAGTTGGTAGAGTGCATGCCTTGCATGCACAAGTCCCTGGGTTCGATCCCAAGCAACACAAACAACAACAACAAAACTAAACTTGTCATTCTTGTACCAAGGGGTTTCTACCTGGGAGTTCCCAAAACAGTGACTTCCCTGCCTAATTAATGTCTTGAACATTGCTCAGTTCACCCAAGGCTCCTAGATGGCCCCCAGCAGTATCTCACACAGGACTGTGGATCAGTCAGTATGTTCATTGAAACTAATTTCATTATTTTTTAAGAGTTTTTCATACTTTTATTCAACTCTTAAATAATTAGATTTGGTTTTTCTCTTTCTTTCTTCCTTCCTTTTTTCTTTCTTTATTTTGTTTTATTTTAATTAGTTATATATGACAACATATTATACATATAGAGCACAATTTTTATATCTCTGATTGTACACAAAGTGGCGTCACATCCTTCATGTCTTCATACATGTACTTAAGGTAAATGATGGCATTCCACCATCTTTCCTACCCTAAGCCCCTTCCCTTCCATTCCCTCCCCTTTTCCCCTTTGCCCTATCTAGAGTTCATTTAATCCTCCCACCCCACCTCACCCCATAGCATATTATGAATCAACATCCTTAAATCAGAGAAATAATTTGGCATTTGGTTTTTGGGGGATTGTATAGAAATTATATTCTCCAGCTCCATCCGTTTACCTGCAAACAGCATGATTTTATTCTCTTTTAATGCTGAATATCTTATTGAGTTCCAGGTTGTTATGGTTTGAATGTTCCCCAAAGACTTCATGTGTCAGGCAATCAAGCAATGTTCAGAGGTAAAAGAAGATTGAATCACAGGAGCTATAACATCATCAGTGGATTAATCCATTTTATGGATTAATGATTTGCAAGAACCACTGGATAGGGATTGTAGGTACATTGGGACCAACTAGGGAAAGTAGGTCACTGGATGCCTAACTTTGAGAGTTCTCTCTCTCTCTCTCTCTCTCTCTCTCTCTCTTCTCTCCTTCCCACTTGCTATGAGCTGAGCAGTTTTTCTCCACCACGTTCTCCTGCCACAATATTCTGCCTTATTTTGACCCCAGAGCAATAGAGAAGGATAATCACAGACCGAGACTTCTGAAATCATGAGCCAAAATGAAATTTTCCTTTTCTAAGTTGTTCTTATAAGATTATTTGTCACGGCAATGCATAAAAATTGGTACCAAAAATTGGTTGCAGTAACAACACCTGGTTATTTAGTGAGCTTTTTTGTTTCTGTGACTTCAAAACCTGGCAAGAACAATTTAAGAGGAGGAAAAAGTTTATTTGGGGGTTCATGGTTCCATAGGTCTATGTCCATAGGATCCATTCCTTGGCGACTGAGATGAGGAAGAACATCAAGGTTGAAGTGTGTGGTATAGGAAAGTAACTCACATAATGAGCTGAGGGAGAGAGAGAGAGAGAGAGAGAGAGAGAGAGAGAGAGAGAGACTGCACTCACTAGATACAAAATATATACCCCAAAGTCATGGCTCCAATGCCCACCTCTTCCAGTCACACTCTACTTGCCTTCAGTTACCACTCAGTTAATCCCCTGATGGGGATTAATTCAGTGAATGTGTTAAGGCTCTCATTACCCAATCATATAAAATCTGAATATTCTTGCATTGTTTCACACATGAGCTTTTGGGGGACACATCACATCCATACTATATCACTTGTATGTATGGTTTAGAAGCCTGTGCAACTGGTTTTTGGAAAGAGTTTGAAAAACTTTGAAAATGAAGGATGCAGACTACTCAGAATGTGGTAAGCAGAGCTTAATGGACAGTTGTGGTGGGAGCTCAGAATGCCAGTAGGAATGCAGAGTAAAAAGTGTGATCATGAGGTTTCAGGTGGAAATGAGGATTTCATTGAGAGGTAGACTGGAGGCCATTCATATAACTTTCTGGAAAAGAACTTATCTACATTTCATGCATGCCCTGACTTTCTGTGAGGCTGAATTTAAGGATGATGAACTAATTAACTGGGCAGAGACCATTTCAAGGGGCACAGCTTTCAGGTGCTGGTTTGTGTACTGCTGGAAGTTTTTGCCAGGTTTACCATGGTAACTGGGAGCAGAAAGCAGGGATAGAAATTTTAAAACTTGTAGTTTGGCCAATAAAGAGGTGCATGTAAAACTGGGGCCAAAGAAGTTGTGGCTGCTGAAGAGATTATCCCTTTAATAGAAACTAAGTAATATGCAATGAGACAATGGGAAAGATTCCTTGAATTAGTCTCAATAATTGGCCAGTCCCTTCCCATCTCAGTCTCAAGTGCATAAAAAACTGCAATTCATTCCAAAGACATTGCTTTAGTAAGAGGCTATGGGTTTGTCTTGCCCCAAACGGGGTGGCCTTGCTCAAATAAGGATACCTAGGTAGTCACTTATCCAGGATTCATTTCACTGTGCTCAGCCCCCAGGCACTCAGATTTGCTGCAGCCATGATTCAAGGGACCCTCACTGCTGTTCAGTCTGGCAGCAGACCTTGGTCTGATCCAAGGGGTGCTAGTTTTGTAAGAATGGAAAATACTGGAATCATGGAGGCCTGCCATTAAATTTCTGAAATGGAAGTGCTGAGTGTGAACTGGACCTCTGAAACTGAGCCAAAATATTGTTTTCTTTCTATAAGTTGTCCTTAACAGGTATTGTCACATTAATGTAAGGCTGAGCAATACACCAATATACATTTTCTTCCCCTTAAAATGTGGTTTATATTCTCAAATATTCGTGGAAGGCTATTAGAAATCATTTTCTATGTTTATACAAATTTTATGCAAAGTGCTTAGTACAATATCAAGGACATAGTAAGATATCAATAAGGTAGTGGTGATGATTGCTACTTCTTTTCTTACATAATGGATAAAAATCAAGATTTAAAGTCAAGTTTGTGAAGGAGACATTAGCAAGATATATGAACAGACCTTTTCTTTTCTCCTCTCCTTCCCTGAGTATAAAATGTCAACATCAACATGGGGTCATATCTCTTTAATAAAATCCTATAAGTGAGGCAAGAGACATTTACATGTTAATCAGAGAATATATCAATAAACAAACAAGTAGGAAAGGCAGAAACAGACATCCAGTAAAAACACTGGGCATAACACCTTACAATTGGGAAGTAATATTTCTTTCTCAGTGTCTCCCTAAGGAGGGAATGATTTCCTTTCTAAATCACTTAGCTTTTGTAACACTGGGTTAAACATGAGTATTCTGAATCACAGAAAAGAGACATGTGATTTTATATGGGCACATGAGTCCCTACTGTGACTATTTTTCCTGGCTTAACAAAGAACACAGAGGCAAAATTTTCCAGGTCCCAGGTTCTCCCTAGAAGAGAAGAGGTTTGATTATTAACACCTTGACTTTCCCAGTTGCTGTTCATAGTTTTGGCTGTGTATTAGTCCACATATTAGTGCACATATTATGTACCCATCTAGCTCTCAGAGAAGACAGGAGTTAGCATTTCCTAGGACACTGAGGACAGCAAAGAGGAAAGGAATGGGTTAAATGATGCATGACCTTAGTTCAAGTGAGGACATCTCCCAGATTTCCTACTAGTTTAGTGCAGACCAAATGATAGATAAACTCAAGATCCTAGTTCTCCCTGAGATTAGAAAAACTGGAATAAGCATCTGACACCTCAACACTTACATCTGCATCTCAAGGGACTGACTTCTATTTCTTCTGCCAGGGCACTAATCAGATTTGACTCCCTTTAATCTCCTGCAGAATATTATGAACAAAGACATTACCTTGAATATGAATAAAATTTGTGGAAGCACCCAAAATCTTTGGCCAGACTGATTGGCAAGGTTTTTTTTCCTACATCAGACCAGTTTGTCCAAACTGAGAAAAGGACATATTTTATATAAGGCATAAAAGCCAACACAGAGACACGAGGAAATTGAAGAAGCAGAGGAGGATATTCCAAAGAAAGAATAAGAAAATTCTAGAAAACAACATTAATGAATTGACAATGAATGATGTAATTGATAGAGAATACATAATAAAAATCATAAATATACCTACCAAGGAAATTAGTGAAAAAAACATGAATGAAGATTTCAAAAATGAGATAGAAAATATTTTATAATACTAAATAAATTTGGTATTTTATATTAAAAGAACAAAATAACTGATCTAAAAATAGCCATAGAGGGGTTCAACAGCAGACTTGATCAATCAGAGGAAAGGATGAGTATACTTAAAGACATCTTTTTTTTCTTTTTGTTTTTATTGCTGCATTATAATTGTGCATAAAATTTGAGTTAATTCTGACATAATTATGTCTGCATGGAATTTAACTTGCTCTATTTTAGCCCCCAGTGACAACCCTCTTCTCTTTCCTACCTTCCTTATTCTCTTTCTTCTACTCTCCTGATCTGTGGTCTACCTTTCACTCATTTTCAATTGGTGCTTTATTATATATATAAGTATAGAATTCACTGAGGTGTATGTATATATATATATGCACATAGCTTAATTTTGTCAAATTCTTTCTGCATGTCCTCCTCTTTCCCATACCTTTCATTCCCCTTCTATTTCCTTCTACTTTCCTGATCTTTCTTTTGACTCTATGATGCTCAACTCCTCCCATTTATCCCTTTACTTTTCTGTTTCTGCATATGAGAAAGAACATTTGCCTTTTGATTCTCTCAGGATGCATTATTTCACTTAGCATGAGGTTCTCCATTTCCATCCATTTACTGGAAAATGCCACAATTTCATTGTTCTTTATGACTAAGTAAACCTCCATTTTGTATATATAACACACCTTTTAATCCATTCATTTCTTGATGAGTAGTGGGGCTGGTTCCATACTTTGACTATTGTGAGGTGCACTTGTATAAACATTGATAGAACTGTATGCAGATTATAGTTCTATTGAATAAATACCTACAAATGGGATGGTTATATCATATGGTGCTTCTATTTAGAGGTATCCACATACTGCTTTCCATAGTGGTTGTATTAATTTGCAGTCCCATCAATAACATAAAAGTGAATCTTTCCTCCCGTATCCCCATCAACATTTATTTATCAACATTCATCTCTATTCTTGATAATTGCCATTCTATCTGGAGTGAGCTGAAATCTCAGTGTAGTTTTAATTTGCATTTTCCTGATTTCTAGTGATTTTGAACACTTTAACGTATTTGTTGGCCACTGTATTCCTTCTTTTGAGAAATTTGTGTTTAGTTCTTTTGCTTATTTATTGATTGGGTTATTTGCTTATTTGGTGTTAAGCTTGTTGAGATCTTTGTATGTTGTGGATATTAACCTCCAGTCAGAGAAGTAGCTGGCATTTTTTTTCATAATTTGTGCTTTCTTTTTTACATTCGTTTATCACTTTTTTAGTTTGCAGAGTTTTTTTTTTTAATTTGATGCCAACACACTTATTGATTATTGTTTTTATTTCTTATGCATTTGGGTTTCTTAAGGAAGTTAGTGACTATAGCAATATACTGTAATGTGGATCCTATGTTTTTTTCTAGCAGTTGCAAAATTTCTGGTCTGATTTCTAAATCTCTGAGCCACTTTAATTTGCAAATACCCAGTTATTCTGTCATTATTTGTTAGAAAGGCCATCTTTTCTCCAGCATTTGTTTCTGGTATCTTTGTCAAGTATCAGATAGCTGCAAGTATGTGAGTTTGTTTCTGTTTCCTCAGTTCTGTTCCATTGATCTTCATGTCTATTTTGATGCTAATACAATGCTGCTTTTGCCACAGATAGCTTTGTGGTATACTTTAAGAGAAGGTATTGTGATGCCTTCAGAATCATTCTTCTTGCAGAGTCTATAATTTTTCAGATAAATTTTATGACTTTGGTTTTCTGTTTCTCTGAAAAAATATCATTTATATTTTGTTGGAAATTGAATTGAGTGTGTACAATGCTTTGGTACTATGACAATTTTGACAATGTTAACTCTCAATTCTGACTATCCAAGAACATCAGAGGTTTTCCATTTTCTAAATACTTCCTTCTTTTCTTTCTCCAGTGTTTTATAGCTTTCATGATAGAGTCCTTTCACTTCCTTGGCTAGATGAATTCCCAAGAATTTTTTTTAGGTTATTGTAAATACAATACTTTTCCTGATTTCTTTTTTAGTAGAATTTCTATTAGATTATAGAAAAGCTATACTTTTGGGGGTTGGGGGTGTACCAGGGTTTGAATTCAGGAGCCATATTTCCAGCCCTATTTTGTATTTTATTTAGTGATGGGGTCTCACTGCATTTCTTAAGGCCTCACTAAGTGTCTGAGGCTAGCTTTGAACTCAAGATGCTCCTGCCTCAGGCTCCTAAGCCGCTGGAATTACAGGCATGAACCACCACACCCAGCAATTGATTTGTGAATGTGGATCTTGGATCCTGCTACTTTTTAAAATTTGATTATCAGTTCTAGAAGTCTTCTGGTAGAGCTTTTTGTCTTCTAAATATGGGATCATGTAATCAGCAACCAGAGATAATTTGACTTCTTCTTTTCCTATTTGTATTCCTTTGATATCTTCCCCTTGAGTGGCTGGTTTGTCTAGTTTCAAGGTTAGTTTATTCTATTACTAGTTTCACCAGTGGTTTTTATGATGGATGTTGTCTATATTTTATCAAAGTACTTCTCTGCATCTATTGAGATAATTGTGATTCTTGTCTTTAATTCTATTTCTGTGGTGGATCAATTTTATTGATTCATGTATATTGAACCAACCTTGTATCCCTCGGATGAAACCCACTTGATCATGATGTATTATCTTCTTGATGAAATTTTTAATATGGTTGTTGATTTTTATTAAGGAGTTTTCATCTATATTAGTCAGGGGTATTGTTCTCTAGATCTCTGTATATGGTGTGTCTTTACCTGGTTTGGATAACAGAGTGACACTAATTTCATAGAATGTATGTAAGAGTGTTCCCTCTCTTTCAATTTTACAGAGTAATTTGAGAAAGAATAGAGTCAGTTCTTTAAACTTAGGGTAGAACTCACTTGAAAATCCCTCTGTTCCTGAGCTTTACTTTGTTGTAAGATTTTTAGCTGTTATTTCAATTTCATTATTTGTTGTTGGTCTGTTTAGATTTTCTGTGTATTCCTGATTCAATTGGGCAGGTCATATGTGTCTAAAAAGTGGTCGATGTCTTCTAGATATCCCAGTTTATTGAATATGAATTTTTAAAATAATTTCTAATATTTTTTCTGAATTTTAAAACTGCCTATGATTATACTCTCTTTTTTGTCTGTAATTTTATTGATTTGGAATTTTTTCCCTCTTTCTTTTTGTTAGTTTGGCAAGGCATTAATCAATCCCTGTTTATCTTTTAAAAGAACCAACTCTTTGCTACATTGATCCTTCGTATTATTTTTTAGTTCTCAATTTCATTATTTTTCACTCTGATTTTAATTACTTCCTGTCTTCTGCCAATTTTGGCATTTAGTTTTTTCTTCTTTTCCTAAGGTCTTAAGGTTCAGAATTAGGTAATTTATTTTGTATCTTTCTATTTTTTTTTTTTAACATAGGCATCAATGCTATAAACTTTTTCATGAGAAATGCCTTTAGGCTGTTCCAGAGATTTTGGTATGTTGTATCCCTGTTCTTATCTGTTTTCAGAATTTCTTCATTTCTTTTCTAATTTCTTCTTTTATCCATTCTTCATTTAAAAAGAGTATTGTTCAATCTTCATACGTTTATATGACTCCTTTAACTTTTTTCTTGCTGTTGATTTCTAGTTTCTTCTCTTATATCTGATAGGAAGTATGGGATTATATCAAATTTTGTATTTGCTAATACTTAGGTTGTGACATCTATCATTTATTATGTTCAAATTTTCTGTCTTTCCTATTCCTCTTTTATGGATGTGTCCTTTGGTGTGACCTAGGATAAGGTCTATTTTTTGAAAATGTTCCATGAGCTGCTGAGAAGAAAGTGAATGTTTTGGGGTGAAGCATTCTATAGATATCCATTAAGTCTTAGTTAGTTATAGTATTATTTATGTCAGAAATGTCTTTGTTGATTTCATGTTTGGAATACCTGTCTATTTGGGGAGAGGGGGTTGAAATCACCCATTGTTATTATTATATTGGGATCTATCAGGGAATCTGCTATTATCTCACTGAATAGATTCTTAATGCATTTAGCTTGTATCTCCATATTCTCTTCTATCCCAATGACTATCAGATTTGGTCTCTTGTTGTCTTATAAGAGTTATTTTGTTTTCTGATAATGTTTTTGTTTGTTGTTGTTTTGTATTGCATACTGAGTATTACAATTCATACACCCTGTCTTCAAGGTCTGAAAGCCTTTCTTGAAGACTTAAAATAATGATTTCTATGCATCCTATTCTGTTGGTCATACTTTCAAGAGAATTTTTAGTTTGACTCATGTGTCTTTCATTTCCATTAGCTTTGATTAATTTGTTTTCAATATATTTATTTCTTTCTTGAAATAGTCTTTTACCTCATGTTTGGTTCTCTTTATTCATTCCTTATTCTTTTAGTCCATTGAAGATTTTAATAATCGTTTTTTTATAGTCATCTCCGAAATTTTGTCCATTTCTATGTCTGTGGGTTCCTTTCTTAGGGAGTATAAATTTTATGGGGAGATTTGTTTTCTATTTCCTCATATTTTTGGAAGTCTTGGACTTGTGCATGAGTTGTATTAGATTCCTATTTCTCTTTCATACATGTGTCCTTTGGTGTGTAGTTATATATATATATATATATATATATTTTTTTTCTACAGACTTCTCTCTGTTTTGTTGTATACATCCAGGAGAGGGACTTAGCTAGCGGTTCCTACTGGGGTCCTGGTTGTTGCTTTGGGTTTTCCTCTCCCCTCTTTTATGTCTTGAAATATTGTTGAGGCTCAAGTGGGGATAATTCATGTGTAGGGAGAGGTTCACTGTTACTTGGCTGGGTTGTAATATTTGTTCAACCTCGGGATCTCTACTCTGAACATGAAATATCCCAATCACTTCCCAAGTTTTCTTAAAAAAAAGGGAGACCACAGAATAGAAATAATTTTAACAACCAATGTGAAACCTTAAAAAAAATCTCAGTTATCTATTTTGAAATCTGTAACATTAATTATCACCTATAGCAGAAAGGAGGGGCCAGCATTTAATAGAGGCAACAATAATAAGAAACCATACACCAAATCAGACTTTAACCAAGCAGGTGTTTACTACTCCAGACACTGTATTAATATTCAAAATTACATGAATAAACCTCATATCAGGCAACTTCTGGGCTAGACTGGCAACTTCCTTAAGGAATTCCCAAACTCTAGTCTCTGCTTGCTACCACATTGCCATTTTAAAACAGTTTCCACTGCCACAGAGTTAATTTCTGTTGGACTCAGTCCCTTGGACCATTGAGTTAAATCACTTTTCATTCAAAAACTACCCCGCCATCTCTGTATTAGTTAATGTCAGCCTCTCTGTATTCCATCGGTTTCCTCAATTCAATTTTATTTGCCATTTTCCTTTCTTTCTCTCTGTGTTCTCATTTTGCTCAACAGCAATGACCACCACTGCTACTGCTAGTCAAGTTGGCATGTCTCTATTATTTCTTATATTATTCTCAAATTTTCTGACTTTCAGTGTCTCCATGGTGCTTACTTTGTTGAATTTCCATAAACTCTCTTAATCAGTCCTCCTGCTTTTTATATCTTGAGCTGAGAAACTGTCAGAAAATACACCTTGCCTTTAATTTCTAATATCTAAGAACATCTTATTGGAAATCATCCAATCAGAGGAATGACAATGACAACAATGAATAAAAAAGAATGGAAATAGCTTAAGGGGTGCACAGGGCAACATCAATAGGCCAATATATACATTGTCAGTGTCCAAGAAAAAGAAGAAGAGAGAAAGGAACAGAAAGCTTATTCAAAGAAGCAATATCTTAAAATTTCTCAAGTATGGGGACAAAAATAGAAATACAAATTGAGGAAACTCAAAGGACACTAAATATAAAATTTCCAAAGAAATAAATTTTAATTTTAGAATGAGTGTCCATGCTAAACAAGGTAATATATAATTTAAATGCAATCACTATCAAAATTTTAGTGTCATCTTTAACAGAAAAGAAATATATATATATATATATAAATGAATATAATCTCCAAAGGATCTTCAATAGTCAAAAAACGTTGACAAAGCAAAACAAAATGAAAAGCTACACATTTCCTTATTTAAAATGATAGTACAGACATATAGTACTGAAGAATATGGTACTGGCTAGAAGAAAGGATTTGAATGTCTTAATCATAAAAAGATGATCAGAGTTGCATGAAATTTATATGTACAACCTAATGTAATTTAACATAATTATATGCATGTATTGAAACAGTGCATGTACCCAATTAATACATACAGCTATTGATTTTTTAATGTACAAATTAAAATATGTAAGCTAGAAATAAGCATAACAAACATAGAATAATTAAATGTATTAGAGGACAGAAATAAACCTAAGCATATATACAGTCAACTACTTTTTGACAAGGGCAAGAAGATCACATGATGGGATAACATTTATTTGATGTTTATTGAGAAATCTGAACATGTAAAAGAATGAAATTGAATCCTTACTTTGCACCATAAAAATAAATCAACTCAAAATAGATTAATTACCTAAACATAACACCTGAAAGCATAGAACTCATATATGTGTGTGTACATATATGAGTGTATATAAATGCATAAAAATATGTGCATACTTACATATACACACATATAAATGAACATTTTTAGACTTGAAAAATAAGATCTGACTGTTTTTGACAACTGACAACTTATGTAAACCTGGAAAACATTGTGTCAAGTAAAATAAAAAAAATACTGCATGATCTCGTTTATTTATACAATCTAAAAAAGTTGAAATACATGGGCATCAAGAATTGAATGGTTATTACCAGGAACAAGTAGTGGAAGTTTTGGGACTAGAGGTGGGAAAGAAGAGATGTAAATCAAGGAGTACAAATTTGCAGTCATGTGTACTGTAAAATTCCAGAGATAGAATATACAGTGTGATGACTATAGTTAATAATAATATATTACAAAATAGAAATTTTCTAAGGCTGCAGATTTCAGGCACTCTTACAACAACAAAAAGTAACTATGTAAAGAGATAAGTTTATTTTATTTACTGCAAATGCCATTTCACTATATAAAAATATTCCAGGACATCATGCCTGCCATACACCTTAAATATATAAAACTAAGCAAAGTCAATTTTATCTATCCCTAAAACAAGAACTTCAATTACATGTCTGATTCCCACCAAATAATAAGTAATGATATATTGAAAATTTTTACTATTTTTATTGTAAAAATTAATGATATTTAGATTAACTGTTTCACATAATTTTAACAGAATGCTATGAGAAATCATCTTATGATATCCTCAGTTCTTGAACTGGTAGCATACTTTTGAAGTGATTATTATTATTATTTTTTGCCTGAGTAACTAAAAACAAAATCAAAACCAAATACATTTTAGTCTCACTAAAAAACTTTGCTGTGCTTTAGCACAGTTTAATTTTCAGGTATATCCTTGTGCTTTACCTCTGAACTACATCCCCAGGCCTTTTCAATTTTTCAATTTTTATTTTGAGACACTATCTAAGTTGTTGAGAAGGGCCTTGAACTTGTGATCATCCTTCCTCAGACTCCAAAATCACTGCAATTACAAGCCTGCATCACCACATTCTGCTGCATCTTATTAATTTACATTAGCACAAATCATCTTAATGAAACTTGTTTCATCTAGATATGTTCAGATAAAATAACTCAGTTTATCATGTCTAACAATTTTTTCCTTAGATCACTCAACTTTTGCATATTTGATTCTCTAAAATCTGTAACTGTTGTAACTAAATGAAAATCCATACTAGTTAGTGACTATTTGGGATAATTTGCATTCATTTTAATACATTAACACTTCAAAACTAACATCTAATTTTCAAAAAGAAGGCTTACAATGTGAGTGTTGCAACATTATTTGTGGCAAACTGAATTAATTAGCTCAGGCAAATTTCCCTGGAGCCTTTTCTTTCACACCTTTCTGAGGAAAGTTATGCTTTTTGATTGTCAGTTCCATAGGGTTCGGGAAAATGCCCAAACACTTTCAACTCGTTTTCCCAATGTACAAATTACCAATAGGTGTCGAATTGAATTGAATACATCATGAAAATATTACACATAAAGAGAAGATTCAGGGGGCTTTTAAAATTCATTCTTTTTATTTTGTAAAATGTTAAAAGTTAAAAAAAAGTTCTAACTAAAAAAATATAAAAAATAAAAATATCATGAAACTTGAGAATGTCTGTTTAAATTTGGTCAAGTTATTGGTGAATCTGCCTCAAAACTGCCATTTGTTTTATTTTAGAATAGATTAATCAAATGGAATTGTAGATGTCAAAAGTTGACTTCATTAAATAATATCTTTGATGTATTTTTAACCAAAATGTTCAATAAACCAGTATAACACATCTATTGCCTCTGCAGAAAAGTGAAATAGAGCATTTTTATCTTGAATCAAATTGACAAAAGTATAACTAGTACCACCATCCCTTTATTTGGAGGATGTTGTCTAATATCTCTGGGCTTCAGTTTCCTTCCCTGCAGAGCAGAAATAATAATATAACTTACCTCATTAGGATACTGAGAGAAATAAATGAAAAAAAAATGTTAGATGTTAACAAATATTAGTACTTAAAAATCATTTGCTACTATTATTTCTTGTGAAAGTAAATTTTATATCATGATTGGTCTTCAGACATTAAGTGATCTGATATCTACAGAACGTAGACCACATTTTGTTTGTATTACTCTCAAATGCAATTTTAAAATCTTTCATTAATCATTTTGAGTACTGTTCTCATATTTATATCTTAAAAAAACTTTATCTGTATGGAAATACTTTCTTATTTTATTCCTCTTACTGTAAACTTATTGAAGACAGAGAATTGGCTTTTCTAACTATTGTATTTCTAATACCTAGTTTGTAACACAACATAATGAATATTCAATGAATATTTTTTTTTAAATTTTTTATTGTGGGTTGTTCAAAACATTACAAATTTCTTGACATATCATATTCCACACTTTGATTCAAGTGGGTTATGAACTCCCACCTTCACCCCATACACAGATTGCAGAATCACATCAGTTACACATCCATTGATTTACAAATTGCCATACTAGTGTCTGTTGTGCTCCGGAGTTCAATGAATATTTTTAACATAATGATTATTTTGGTATATGTTTCTCCATTTTTAACATATTATAAAAAGAGGTTGTCTCTTTGGTAGCAAAATGTATTAAGCCAGTTGATTATAATTAAAATAATTAATCCTAACCATATAATTATATTTGTAAATTTAACATAATCATAGAGTAATATTTTGTGTCTTAAAATCTATTTGTCAGTAATTAGAAAATTAAAGGGAAAAAGCCACCCCCAAATACGTTTCTCAATGTTGTTAAAAAGTCTAATACATGGAATGTACTTATTAACTCTTCATTGTGTTTTTAGTTCTATAATCAATGCCTAGTAGAAAACTAAAACTCATTCATAAACTAACACACAGATATTTTAAGTTATTTTAGTGTGAAAAAATAGAACATGTTCTCTTATTGGTTAAAATAAAAGCAAAGGAAAAAACAATGCAAATAAAATGTTCAAACATGAGATGAGTGCTTTCCTATGATCTCTCTCCTGCACTACTTAAAAAAAATACTACAAATAATTATCCTTAGATCAGTTTATTGTTTTTGCAACTTATTCCCTGCAGAGACAAAATGCTCTTCATAAAACATAGAATATCACCTAACTGCTCAAAATTTTGGATTCCTCATCAGTGTAAGTAGTAGAAGTCCCTGCTCTTGAGTGGTGGCAAACTGAATTAATTAGCTCAGACAAATTTTCCTGAGAGTCTTCAATTCCCGTATAAACCAAATTCTGTGGTCCCTTTCTGTATGTTCTGGTCATTGTTTTTCTCTACCCATCTCTGATCTGGATCCATTCCTGTGTCTCACTCACATACAGATGAACTTCCTGAGAAATATCAAATGCTTATTTACCATACTGCTGTTTAACTTTTGTTCTCAAATTGTGCACTCTGTCCATATAATATACTATATTTTATCTCTTTCTGATTCTGCCTTGATGGATTATGAAGGCAAAAGTCTCACTTAAATTCTAATCTGTCATTTGTAGTACAGTTCCAAATACATACTGTGCCAACACCCTCAATGTATAATTTTTTAAAATTCAGAAAATGTATCAGCTTTTTGAGCCTTTTCTTTACACAAAATGTGATGCCAAAAGTATTTTCCTCCACAATGTAATTAAGGGGATTGCATTTGTAGAAATTAAACTTTTTATGTATAGTAAACCACATCCTTCTTCTGGAAACATGCATTCACTGTTGAAGATACATAACTGCTATAATTTTACTTAATGTTCATTATATTATAATAGTATTTATATCATTATTAGAAAACAAATTATGACAATATGATGTAATTAAAAATAAAGAAATATAACGGGTCTTTAAGATGAAAAACACAAAGTCAGTCCAGGAGTCAATTTTGCCTTAATCAAAAAGAACATAAGAAACATTCTGTCTAGAGACTGTATAGGGCAACATTTTCCTGGGTAACAAGTACTCCTACTTAGAGCTTTCTGCTTGCTCTTTCTTCTGGTAGACACAGTGTTTCCCAGATATCTGCAGGGCTCCTTTCCTCTCCTGCTGTAGGTCTCTCTTAAATTTTTTCTTTTCAGATGTGCTTTTCCTAGATGAAATTATCAGAGTCAAACTGGAGAGCCACTGTGTCAAATTCTGGAAAAAAAAAAGTTGAAAAGGGTCTGAAAGCAGGGCTCTGATAACAGAAACTATAATAAGAATTTATTTTCCAAAGTACAGTTTATGGACAGCTTGCAGCACAAGAACAGTCCAACATGTAAAAAACAAACAAACAAACAAACACAAAAAAAACCTTGTCTTAAACACTATCTTGAAAGCCAACCCAATAAAAGAGAAGGGGAGGTAGTGGAAAATAAAATGAACCATATTAAGTTATGTGCATGAACAAATATGTAACAAGGAATCCCACAATTATGTATAATTATTATAATAAATCAATATAAAAGAATAGTTTTACTTACTAATTACACCTATTTGCTAATCAGCTCATAAGCTCTCATGTAGTGTAATAGGTTGACAATTAACTTTCTTTTATAGCACCTTCTATACCTTTTCTTTTTTCCGAATAAAACTTCAAACTTTCCTTTTGTCCTTGGGCAAAACAGAGTCCATTCAAACCTGTGCAAATTTGTTCTGGGTTGCAATCCTCTTTTTCAATTATTTTCAAATAAAAGTTTTTTTCTGTCTTTCTTTCTTTTTACTGAAAGTTCTTCTCTACATTTTTTTTGTAGGTGTCCACAACTAAAATGAATGTTTCACATTTTTCGTTATTTTATTACTTTCAATTTTTTCTTTATGGCACTTACAATGATCAGATAATTGATGTATGTTAAAAATTTTTGTATTTATCTCAAATAAATATAAACATACAGGAGGATAAATATGTGAGTCTTCTCTTCACCCATATTTTCACTGATATAGCTTCAGCAGCAGCTAGAGGGTACCTAAGATGTGATAAGTGTCAAATTATTTGAATGAATATGATTTGAATGAGTGAAAAGTATTCAATATTCAAATACATTATCTTCACTAATTTTGGATATGCTAAAGATTCTTTTCAAATAGGTTCCCAAGGTGAAAAATGATGCTTTTATTTGTAGATGCTTAAAATATTAAACTCTGTGGGGTTGAAGAGAGCTGGTTATCTTTAGTTAGGCAGGTCAAAAATGAAAAAGAAAAAGTGAAGTACAGTCATTTTTCAAGAGTACTTGAAGATGTGCCAAATTAACCAGCAGAAAACATTAGGATCCTGAAGTGAATGAAATAAAAAAGTCAGACATACTGCATAGTAAGTTTAAATAGCCCTGAGTAAAAATATCAGGTCATTAATAGAATAAAACATAATATTTATTTTACAGATACTCTTCAAGAATGAAAGGGAAAACTAATTTCACTAATCAAGGAATCATAAATTCAAACCTTCTGGAGAAGCCATGAATATATATGTGTTTAGCACAATACCCCAGTAGATTTACTTCAATAAATATGAGCTACTGTTGTCACTATAATCTTATTGTTATTTATATTAGTATACCTGAAACTATTTACCTTGTGTAAATATGATAACTAGGTGTGGCTAAAAATTATGGCAAGCATATAATACCATTGGGTATTTAGTTTTGGCATAACTCAATGAATTTTTCTGTATCAATATTTTATTACAAAAAATATGTTGAATGCTTATGATGTATTAATATAGTTCTTCAAGTTGATGGATATACAAAAATAAAAGGTGATTTTCACAATTCCAAAAATAAATACAAGCAAATTGATAAGCACAATAGTTTTATTAATGCTATGATAGAAATTAGAATGGGATGCTATAAAAATGATAAACAAGGTATCTAAAATGATGTTCTCCATAGAAATAAATAGAAAAAGCAGTCATGAAATTCATTTGGAAAAATAATAGGTCCAAAATAGCCAAAGCAAACCTTAGTGAGAAAAGCAAAGCAGAAGGTATTTCAATACTACACCTTAAATTAGTCTACAGAGCTATCGTAAGAAAAACAGCATGATATTGGCACCGAAACAGACATGAAGACCAATGGAACAGAACAGAAGACACAGAGGCAAACTCGTATCAATACAATTAACCTCATACTAGACAAAGGTGCCAAAAACATACATGGGAAGAAAGAATGCCTCTTCAACAAATGGTTCCGGGAAAACTGGAAATCTATATGTAATAAAATTAAATTTAATTGCTCTCTCTCACCTTGAGCAAAACTCAAAGTGTGCCAAAGGTATGTTCCATGTTTAGGAAATACAGTTGACAAATTAATCTATTTCATGTTATTGAGAGGACTTAATGATGTAACATTACAATTTCTCTCTTGGAAAATTCATCATAGGATCTTAACATTCAGGAAAATATTTTCATATGGAAAGTCAGTAGGGGAAGTCCTCTGTAGAATGGTCTTTGAGAAGAATTTTAGAACTATATTTAAATAATGATGAGAATATAAATTTTTCTGACATATTATTTTGTTAGAAGAACCAGTGAAGAGCATGCACTGAATAGAATCACCAATTAATAAACCTCATTAACAAATGAGCATTCTACCTGAATGACTGTTAAGATTTGATGTTAACTCAATAAAATGAGGACTCTATAATCCATAATTTACACCTAATTAATGTTTAGTCTTTTTTCAATAATGTGATTTAACTACAAATGTTTAGTTCAGCAAAATGAATATCTTTTGGTCATTGTTGTTCAGTTAAATCAACAAGGTTCCTTGACAGATATAGATTACCAATAAAGGTTTATCCTTTTATAATTACTTTAATGATTAGTGCAGCAAACAGGAGTCATTATAATCTTGACAAAGAACTTTGACAAAAGATTTTCCAAAACTTATTTTCATTATTATGCACATGAAAAAATCAAGGTTTATTTAATATATGTAAATGTTCTTTCCATTTCTTTTGAGAAATAAGTTTATTGAGTAAATATGTCACAGTATTAATGATATCATTGATAAAATTTGAAAAAGTTTAGCTATATTGGTCTCTTCGTTCCAAGCCTTTATTTATGTAAGAAAAATTGCCAAAATTATATTTTCAAAATTTAAATCTAATGCCTAGTTTAGGTTTTCTATTTTAGTTCACATCATAATTATGCATGTTGATCAATATTAATATTTTTCCATGAATTCCTTTATAGAAGTAAAGCATATTCATGATATTATATTAATTAATCAAATAATGAAATGCATGTATGTTGAACATTTATCATCAAAGAGAATGATCTTATGCATAATTAAATATATTGAGACTGAAATTGTTATAAATGACTAAAAATTCAAAAATATGAGAAACTAATAAGTGAATCAAATTAAATATTTAGAAATTAAACAAAACATTGGGCATTTTCAAGTAAATTAAGTACAAATTCATATTTTGAAATAATAGTAGCATGTGGACAATAACCAAAATGTCCATTTACTGGACAGAACACAACTAAGAACATGCATACATGATCACACACACACACACACACAGGTGCCCCAAATATGAACTATTAACACTGATGTACGTTGTCTAAGTTGTTGTGAGTTAGGACTTGCTTAAAAAATTGTTCAACGCTTCAAGTACAAGTTTCATGTGCTAGTCTTTTATTTTAAACTGAAAACTTTCTGTTTTCTTACATAAAGCAAGGTGGCTTGTTGAATTTTGTTCATTGATAATTCCATTGTTAACTTCAACCACTTTTTTTTTCAAACTACATAAAGGAACAATGGTAAAGGGGAGGCTTGGGATAATAATAAGTGAATAATTCTAGCTTATCAATTCATTTGTCATCCCTCTTCATTCATACATTATTTAAACATAGATAGAAAAAATCTTACAACAGAAAACATATTTCAAAACAATAAAAAAACACTTTAAACTCAGTTGTATATCAATAACCACAGGAAGTCTATTTAAAATTAGGATTTAAGATGCTCATAAATGTATTGGTCATATGAGAATAATGTGAGAAAAGCCTGGATTCCTCAAGAGATTCATAAAAGCTAAATCACAATCAGGAGCCACATATTTAGTAAACATATTTAAATATACAGGAGAATTTGAATGCCAGTGTTGTAATATTAACACTCTGCCAAACTTCAGTGATTAAATTAGGAAAAAATTCTTTGGACTGTGGATAAAAATCCCCAAATCCAAAATTGATAGTGGTTTAATTAAAGAATAATATTTTTAAAAAATCTGTCTATATATAGCAAGTAATAGTGTTTCTGCAACTCAACAATATTTTTGCAAATGACTTTAGATTATATTACTTGTGTTTGCATGATAAATGATCAAATTCAAATATTACAAACCAGGTATTAGTCAAGAATAAAATGTGTTCAGAGAAAGTTGTGTCAGCATCTCTCTTTCTTTTACCAAGAAGGCAAAAGTTATTCCAAACCCCCATCATTTTAAGGCTTCCCTTTACATGTTATTGGTTAGAACCAGATTTCATGCTTAGTTTTAGGAGCAAGGAATAAAAAGAGAAAGAACATAAGAATCTTTATTGATTTAAAGCCATCATGATCCACTGTCAAGGTGTGAACCTATTGTTGCCAAAACATATTAAAGTTTAACTGACAAAAAAAAATCAGAAGAAATGAGCAGGTTTCTAACATTTTCTTCATGCAATGATCCACTTTTGGACCAAAGTTGACACTAGAAATTATATACCTCCATCATCCATGTAATAATCACTATACATATATTTATTACTGAGTAATATTTTTATATAGATGTTTTACAATTAGTTTATCCATTCATTCTTTCATTCATGGACATTTTGAATGTCTCTAAGCATTATATTTTTAATAATATATGTTTGAAAAATCCCTTTATAATTGGAAGAATTTAAAAAACCTATATAAATGTAATAGATTTCAACTATGTCTTAGTATAAATATCATATATCACTTCCTGTTTTTAAATAACAACAAATGATAGAAAGTTCACATTTTGGAAAAGTTCAATAAAACCCAGTGGAATGAAATATTGAATGAGACCACTTTGAGTATGAAATTTCAAATAAACTGGGGAGCAACTCTTTGTTACTGATTTTTTAATTTTAATTTTTCTCAATGATTCTAGAAATCAGTATCATTAGGAATATTTTTCTTACTTAATATCAGTCTAATTAATTACCTCATCGACCATTGTTTATTAAACTCCTTGACTATAAGGGTAAATTAATGTGGACAGAAATTTAAAATAAAAATCGATTGCCAATTTTTAAATATATGGCCATACATGATAACTCCATTTAAGAAACCAAACTATAATGTTTAAACTGAGACAATTCCCAAACCATCTAAAACTAGTTTAGTGTATGAATTAATTGATTAGGTAATCTCTAACATATGTATAATAGGCTAAATCACAAATGTTTTCTTAGCCACAAATGCACTAGTTAAATATGCCTGACCATGGAATGAAGCATGATCACTTATCAAATAGACTAGAAATACATACCTGAAGTTAACTCACTTCATGCAGCCACTAGTGTTTCCTAATTGAGATGCTTCCAATTAATTTTTTGCTGGACTTACACTGTTTTTCTTTCTTTCTTTTTTTTTTTTTTTGTACTGCAGGTTATCATTCTCATCTATAGTTATTCTGATTCACTGAACCTTGATAGTAGGAGTCCTTTTACCAATAAATGCCTTTTTGTTTTCTTATTATAGGTAATTTACTTATTATCCCATATATCCATAACACAAGTGGACTTTCATATCTCTTATATTTTTTCAGTGGGATTTTGCTTTTTTTTTCTATTCTCATTAATGTCTCTCCCTCTTTATTCATTTATATTTTGTTGTTTTCCATTTTAAAAATCTATCCATTTTCTTTTCTCCTACATTTAGCTTCAAAATGATAGTAGATCTTGCAATAACTGCATTCTAGCTCTGGTAGAATTTGTGGTTCCCTGGTATATGAATTTGCAAATAATCAATTACAGCAATTGTGGCATTGCGCTTTGCATATACATACAGAAAGCAGAAAACAGCTCTCAGAAACTTACTTGAGGATTAACTGAAAGTTTTAAAATGATATTCATAAGTGATTGTGTTAAAAATTTTCTTCAAGGGGAAAAGTGAATTATAATATTCATTTTCCGGTTATTTCTTGCATTCTCAAGCATGACAGTGTAAAATTACTCAGATAGGATTGGTTTTATATGTGATCTAGTTTTACTCCATTGGAGACATGCTGAATATAAAATATTAGGTAGTAAAAATAGTAAAGTACTGAATTAATCTAGTTTGCTAGTACTGAGACACAGCGCTCTGGATAGATGTGAGAAAAGATGAGATTCATTTACCCAAGTAGTACCTGAAGAAAGCTACAGTGGTTCAATAATGAGCAAAGAAATAGGTGAAATATCTTTTTCAGTCTACATCCTCACTAAATTAACCAAAGATATTTGAACACTTCAGTGAATACAATTTGATTACTGAATTTAAGCATGACTATTACTGGATACCTAGAATATTTGATAGATTTTTTTTTTCTTTTCTAATGCACATGACTGGACTTCAATCTCTTCATAAACAGAATTACAGAACTTTGGAGCTGGAAGGAATATATGAAGTCATCCAAGATGCTTGTTCATTTTTCAAATGAGATCACTAAAGTTTATTAACTTACTTTCATACAGTTTCATAATTAAACTGTGGCAAAGTTACAGCAATAACGTAGATGCTATCATTTCTGAATTTTGAAGATTTTTTGGTAATATGTTAAATTAAAAGACAATTTATTATGAAATAACTGAAAAATGACATGTATTAAATAACTTTATATTTCATACATCATGATATTATTTTAATTGTATTTACTACTACTTACAATATTAATTTCATATTAAATATAAAGATATGAGGTAAGTATTAAAGAAAAGCATAATATTCCATGATTATTTACAGAAAAAAAATGTTGTAACTTGAGAACACAAAACTAGCCAACTAGTGCAAAGAAGTCATTTTAATTCAGAAACTTAACAAAATCTTGCAAAAAATGTGAGGTTTGGTATAATGTAAGCAGAAATAGAAGGAGATGAATATAAAAGATTTTAAAATTTAAAATCACAGCCCTTAATTATATTTCAAAAGAAAGTTATGGAAGATTCTAAATAAATAAGCAAAGATGGGAAATAAATGAGGATAAATTTTTTTTTGTTTTGTTTTTTGTTTTTATTTTTATTTTTTTTTAATTTTTTATTGTTGGCTGTTCAAAACATTACATAGTTCTTGATATATCATATTTCACAATTTGATTCAAGTGGGTTATGAGCTCCCATTTTTACCCCATATACAGATTTCAGAATCACATCAGTTACACATCCATTGATTTACATATTGCCATACTAGTGTCTGTTGTATTCTGCTGCATTTCCTATCCTCTACTATCCCCCCTCCCCTCCCATCCCCTCCCCTCCCCTCCCCTCTTCTCTCTCTGCTCCCTCTACTGACATTCGTTTGTCCCCCTTATATTATTTTTCCCCTTCCCCTCACTTCCTCTTGTATGTACTTTTGTATAACTCTGAGGGTCTCCTTCCATTTCCATGCATTTTCCCTTCTCTCTCCCTTTCCCTCCCACCTCTCATCCCTGTTTAATGTTAATCTTCTTCTCATGCTCTTCGACCCTACTCTGTTCTTAGTTACTCTCTTTATATCAAAGAAGACATTTGGCATTTGTTTTTTAGGGATTGGCTAGATTCACTTAGCATAATCTGCTCTAATGCCATCCATTTCCCTGTAAATTCTATGATTTTGTCATTTTTTAATGCAGAGTAATACTCCATTGTGTATAAATGCCACATTTTTTTATCCATTCATCCATTGAAGGGCATCTAGGTTGGTTCCACAGTCTAGCTATTGTGAATTGTGCTGCTATGAACATCGATGTAGCAGTGTCCCTGTAGCATGCTCTTTTTAGGTCTTTAGGGAATAGACCAAGAAGGGGAATAGCTGGGTCAAATGGTGGCTCCATTCCCAGCTTTCCAAGAAATCTCCATACTGCTTTCCAAATTGGCTGCACCAATTTTCAGTCCCACCAGCAATGTACAAGTGTACCCTTTTCCCCACATCCTCGCCAGCACTTCTTGTTTGACTTAATAATGGCTGCCAATCTAACTGGAGTGAGATGGTATCTTAGGGTGGTTTTGATTTGCATTTCTCTGACTGCTAGAGATGGTGAGCATTTTTTCATGTACTTGTTGATTGATTGTATGTCCTCCTCTGAGAAGTGTCTGTTCAGGTCCTTGGCCCATTTGTTGATTGGGTTGTTTGTTCTCTTATTGTCTAATTTTTTGAGTTCTTTGTATACTCTGGATATTAGGGCTCTATCTGAAGTGTGAGGAGTAAAGATTTGTTCCCAGGATGTAGGCTCTCTATTTACCTCTCTTATTGTATCTTTTGCTGAGAAAAAATTTTTTAGTTTAAGTAAGTCCCATTTATTGATTCTAGTTATTAACTTTTGTGTTATGGGTGTCCTATTGAGGAATTTGGAGCCCGACCCCACAGTATGTAGATCGTAGCCAACTTTTTCTTCTATCAGATGGCGTGTCTCTGATTTGATATCAAGCTCCTTGATCCATTTTGAATTCACTTTTGTGCATGGCGAGAGAAAGGGATTCAGTTTCATTTTGTTGCATATGGATTTCCAGTTTTCCCAGCACCATTTGTTGAAGATGCTATCCTTCCTCCATTGCATGTTTTTAGCCCCTTTATCAAATATAAGGTAGTTGTAGTTTTGTGGATTGGTTTCTGTGTCCTCTATTCTGTACCATTGGTCCACCCGCCTGTTTTGGTACCAGTACCATGCTGTTTTTGTTACTATTGCTCTGTAGTATAGTTTGAAGTCTGGTATCGCTATACCGCCTGATTCACACTTCCTGCTTAGCATTGTTTTTGCTATTCTGGGTCTTTTGTTTTTCCATATGAATTTCATGATTGCTTTCTCTATTTCTACAAGAAATGCCGTTGGGATTTTGATTGGCATTGCATTAAACCTAGAGAGAACATTTGGTAATATCGCCATTTTGATGATGTTAGTTCTGCCTATCCATGAACAGGGTATATTTTTCCATCTTCTAAGATCTTCTTCTATTTCTCTCTTTAGGGTTCTGTAGTTTTCATTGTATAAGTCTTTCACCTCTTTTGTTAGGTTGATTCCCAAGTATTTTATTTTTTTTGAAGATATTGTGAATGGAGTGGTTGTCCTCATTTCCATTTCAGAGGATTTGTCGCTGATATACAGGAATGCCTTTGATTTATGCGTGTTGATTTTATATCCTGCCACTTTGCTGAATTCATTTATTAGCTCTAATAGTTTCTTTGTAGACCCTTTTGGGTCTGCTAGGTATAGAATCATATCATCTGCAAATAGTGATAATTTAAGTTCTTCTTTTCCTATTTTGATGCCTTTAATTTCTTTCGTCTGTCTAATTGCTCTGGCCAGTGTTTCGAGAACTATGTTGAACAGAAGTGGTGAGAGAGGGCATCCCTGTCTTGTTCCAGATTTTAGAGGGAATGCCTTCAATTTTTCTCCATTCAGAATGATGCTAGCCTGAGGCTTAGCATAGATTGCTTTTACAATATTGAGGTATGTTCCTGTTATCCCTAGTTTTTCTAGAGTTTTGAACATAAAGGGATGCTGTACTTTGTCGAATGCTTTTTCCGCATCTATCGAGATGATCATATGATTCTTATTTTTAAGTCTATTGATGTGGTGAATAACATTTATTGATTTCCGTATATTGAACCAGCCTTGCATCCCAGGGATGAATCCTACTTGATCATGGTGCACAATTTTTTTGATAAGTTTTTGTATCCGAGTGGCCAGAATTGTATTGAGGATTTTTGCATCTAGGTTCATTAGAGATATTGGTCTGTAGTTTTCTTTCTTTGAAGTGTCTTTGTCTGGTTTAGGTATCAGGGTGATGTTGGCCTCGTAGAATGAATTTGGAAGTTCTCCCTCTTTTTCTATTTCCCGAAGTAGCTTGAAAAGTATTGGTATTAGTTCCTCTTTAAAGGTTTTGTAAAACTCTGCTGTATACCCATCCGGTCCTGGGCTTTTCTTAGTTGGTAGTCTTTTGATGGTTTCTTCTATTTCCTCAATTGATATTGGTCTGTTTAGGTTGTCTATATCCTCCTGACTCAATCTGGGCAGATCATATGACTTAAGAAATTTATCTATGCCTTCACTATCTTCTAATTTATTGGAGTATAAGGATTCAAAATAGTTTTTGATTATCTTCTGTATTTCTGAAGTGTCTGTTGTGATATTGCCTCTTTCATCCCATATGTTAGTAATTTGAGTTCTCTCTCTTCTTCTCTTCGCTAGCATGGCTAAGGGTCTGTCGATTTTGTTTATTTTTTCAAAGAACCAACTTTTAGTTTTGTCAATTTTTTCAATTGTTTCTTTTGTTTCGATTTCATTAATTTCAGCTCTGATTTTAATTATTTCTTGCCTTCTACTTCTTTTGCTGTTGTTTTGCTCTTCTTTTTCTAGGATTGTGAGATGAAGTATGAGATCATTTATTTGTTGGTTTTTTTCTTTTTTTAAGGAATGAACTCCAAGCAATGAATTTTCCTCTTACAACTGCTTTCAATGTGTCCCATAGATTCCGATATGTTGTGTCTGTGTTTTCATTAATCTCCAAGAATTTTTTAATTTCTTCCTTGATGTCTTCTATAACCCATTGATCGTTCAGTAACCTATTGTTCATTCTCCAAGTGATGTATTCTTTTCCCTTCCTTCTTTTATCATTGATTTTCAGTTCCATTCCATTATGATCAGATAGGATGCATGGTATTATCTCTACTCCTTTATATTGTCTAAGAGTTTCCCTGTGACATAATATATGATCTATTTTTGAGAAGGATCCATGTGCTGCTGAGAAAAAAGTGTAACTGCTTGATGTTGGGTGGTATATTCTATATATGTCAATTAAGTCTAGGTTATTAATTGTGTTATTGAGTTCTATAGTTTCCTTATTCAACTTTTGTTTGGAAGATCTGTCCAGTGGTGATAGAGGTGTGTTGAAGTCTCCCATGATTATCGTATGGTGGTCTATTAGACTCTTGAACTTGAGAAGAGTTTGTTTGATGAACATAGCTGCACCATTGTTTGAGGCATATATATTTATGATTGTTATGTCTTGTTGGTGTATGGTTCCCTTGAGCAGTATGTAGTGTCCCTCTTTATCCCTTTTGATTAACTTTGGCTTGAAATCTATTTTATTTGATATGAGTATGGATACTCCTGCTTGTTTCCGAAGTCCATATGAGTGATATGATTTTTCCCAACCTTTCACCTTCAGCCTATGTATGTCTTTTCCTATCAAATGCGTCTCCTGTAGGCAGCATATTGTTGGGTCTTGTTTTGTGATCCATTCTACTAGCCTGTGTCTCTTGATTGGTGAGTTTAAGCCATTAACATTTAGGGTTATTATTGAGATATGGGTTGTCCTTCCAGCCATATTTGTTTATTTATGTTACTAAACATGGTTTGTTTTTCTCTTTGATTATTTTCCCCCCTTTACTGTCCTACCTCCCACTGTTGGTTTTCATTGTTATTTTCCATTTCCTCTTCCTGTAATGTTTTTCTGAGGATGTTTTGAAGAGATGGTTTTCTAGCTGCATATTCTTTTAACTTTTGTTTGTCGTGGAAGGTTTTAATTTCATCTTCCATCCTGAAGCTTAATTTCGCTGGAAACACAATTCTTGGTTGGAACCCATTTTCTTTCAGTGTTTGAAATATGTTATTCCAGGATCTTCTAGCTTTCAGAGTCTGTGTTGAAAGATCAGCTGTTATCCTGATTGGCTTACCCCTAAATGTGATCTGCTTCCTTTCTCTTGTAGCTTTTAAAATTCTCTCCTTATTCTGTATGTTGGGCATCTTCATTATAATGTGTCTAGGTGTGGCTCTCTTATGATTTTGCACATTCGGCGTCCTGTAGGCTTCTAGGATTTGGGGTTCTGTCTCATTCTTCAAGTCTGGGAAGTTTTCTCGTATTATTTCATTGAATAGATTGCTCATTCCTTTGGTTTGAAACTCTGTCCCTTCCTGTATCCCAATGACTCTTAAATTTGGTCTCTTGATGTTATCCCATATTTCTTGGATGTTCTGCTCATGGTTTCTTAACAGTCTTGCTGAGCTGTCTATGTTCTTTTCAAGTTGAAATACTTTATCTTCATTGTCTGATGTTCTGCCTTCTAAGTGTTCTACTCTGCTGGTAGTATTCTCAATTGAGTTTTTAAGTTGGCTTATTGCTTCCTGCATTTCTAGGATTTCTGTTTGTTTTTTTTTTTTATAACCTCTATTTCCCTGTATAGTTGATCTTTTGCTTCTTGGATTTGTTTATGTAATTCATTGTTGAAGTGATCTTTCATTGTCTGATTTTGCTGTCTGATGTCTTCCTTGAGACTCCAGATCATCTGAAGCATGTATATCCTGAATTCTTTATCTGACATTCCATCTGCTGAAGCTATTACCTCTTCTAACGTTGAGTTGACCTGCAATGCTTGTGGTCCTTTCTTTCCTTGTCTCTTCATACTGTTAGCGTTCCTTTCTACTTGGTGAAACTGTTGTGCTATTGAATTTTCCCCCTATATATTTATATTGGTCTTGTATAGTTGCAAAGTCTCCCTCGCAGGCGCGGGCGGCGGCTCTGTCCCTCTGCGGGCCGCTAGGCTTGTTCTGTTGGTGGTCACAGTTCTGTCTACTTTGCAGGCACAGGCAGCGGCACTGCCCCTCTGCAGGCCTCTGGGGCTGTACTGCCAGTGGGTCGCAGGTGCGCCTACCTTGCAGGCGCGGGGGGGGCAGCTCTACCCTTCCTCAGGCCACTGGGCCTGTTCTGTCTCTCGGTTGCAGGTCTGGCCTGTTCTGATGGTGGTCGCAGGCCCGCCTACCTTGCAGGAGTGATTGGAAGCTCTGTCCCGCCGCAGGCCACTGGACCTTTTCTGTCTGTGGTCACAGTTCCACCTACCTGGCAGGTGTGGGGGGTGTGGGGCGGCTCTGCCCCTCAGCAGGCCGCTGGGCCTGCTCTGTGCGTGGTCACAGTTCCCTCTACTTTGCCGGCGCAGGGGGAGGGGGCGGCTCAGCCTCTCAGCAGGACGCTGCTCCTCTTCTGCCAGTGGGTCGCAGGCCCGCCTACCTTGCAGGAGTGATTGGAAGCTCTGTCCCACCGCGGGCCACTGGGCCTTTTCTGTCGGTGGTCACCTGGCATGCGCGGGGGGTGGGGGGTGGCTCTGCCCCTCAGCAGGCCGCTGGGCCTGCTCTGTGCGTGGTCACAGTTCCCTCTACCTTGCCGGTGCAGGGGGAGGGGGCGGCTCTGCCTCTCAGCAGGTCACTGCTCCTCTTCTGCCGGTGGGTCGCAGGCCCGCCTACCTTGCAGGAGTGATTGGAAGCTCTGTCCCACCGCGGGCCACTGGGCCTTTTCTGTCGGTGGTCACCTGGCATGCGCGGGGGGTGGGGGGTGGCTCTGCCCCTCAGCAGGTCACTGGGCCTGCTCTGTGCGTGGTCACAGTTCCCTCTACCTTGCCGGTGCAGGGGGAGGGGGCGGCTCTGCCTCTCAGCAGGTCACTGCTCCTCTTCTGCCGGTGGGTCGCAGGCCCGCCTACCTTGCAGGAGTGATTGGAAGCTCTGTCCCGCCGCGGGCCACTGGGCCTTTTCTGTCCGTGGTCACAGTTCCACCTACCTGGCAGGCGCGGGTGGTGGGGGGCGGCTCTGCCCCTCAGCAGGCCGCTGGGCCTGCTCTGTGCGTGATCACAGTTCCCTCTACTTTGCCGGCACAGGGGGAGGGGGCGGCTCAGCCTCTCAGCAGGCCGCTGCTCCTCTTCTGCCGTGAGGATAAATTTTTAAGAAAATAAATCTTATTGTTTTTCAGGTACTTGCTATCAATTCATGTATGGATTTTAATATTTGGACTGCACAATAGACATATGACTTGAGCTTAAATCAAACTTGGAGTGATCACTATTTTTCAGGAGTGAGTACATAGGGAGTCTGCAGTCAATTGAAGAAAGCAAAAGAAAAAAAAAGAATTTATGCAAACATTGTATAGATGGAGTCTGTGAATGCAGAGACGGAGGCTAAAAATCAAGAGTAACAGAGATAGAAGAAAATTTAGGAAGCCAAGAGGGTACAAAAGTTTTCAGAAACAAAGTGGTCTCCATTGTCAACAGACAGAAAAGAGACAAATGATAGGAAATTAGAAAAAAATTTTCCTTTTATCTCTAAAATTATAATAGATATTATGCTTTGCTATTATTATTATTATTATTATTATTATTATTATTATTATTATCATTTGTCCTAACTGTCTGAAGATAAAAGAATTTTACACAAGAGTCTCTGATTCCTACTATGATGGTGATTCCTCTTTTATTATTATTTTATTTCTTTTTTCCTTTGGGTACTGGGGATTGAAACCAGGTGTATTCTGCCTCTGAGCTACATCCCCACATCATTTTTTATTTTATTTTGAGACAGGTCTACGTTTTCCAGGCAGGTTTTAAACTTGGGGTCCTCCTACATCATCCTTCCAAATCACTGGGATTACAGATGTGCACCACTATCCCTGGGGTGATTCCTCTTTATTTGGATTTCTGAAGTTAAAACACTTTGAGAATTATACAGGACACTACATGGATTTTGGAGATAAAATTAGCTTTTCATAAATTGTACATTTTTCACACTATAATATTTAAAGTCAAACATGAAAACAATGTATTTTATTTTAAAAATACAATGAAAATTTTATGATACTATTTATATTAAGTGATTCAGATAAAAAAATTTAATGTGTTTAAATATCTAAACTACTGTACTACGTGAATTACAATTCCTAAATATTGAAGCAAATTAATAACTTGTTCATAACCTTTTTTATAATTATTAATGAGTTCCTTTGTTTTAAAAGACAGTCACTGATTTTTAAATTAAATCCATTTTAAATGTTAATGTTTTATAATTATAAAGTAAAATAAGTACTTCTTATATATAAATAGGTCAGTGTATAAAAGAACCTACTTTTTCTTTAAACATCATCTGTGGAATTCCAGAACTCTGTTGATATCTACAATATATTTCAAATAATTAGAAATTCTTTAAATTAACCTTGCCCCAAATAACATAATTTGTGTTTTCAAGAATTCATTACCAATAATGTGGTTTCAGTATTTAGTACTCTAAATCACAGTATGCAATTAGAAAAAAATAGATATTTTACAACACTATTTTATATGCCCTATCCATCCTAGAAAATATCAAAATAATCTTTGAGCTAGTTAAAATAATTTACCAACAAAGAAACATGTATCTAGAATCAAGTTTCTTTTTAAGTCCTAAAATTATCAGTTTATAGATGTCTAAAAACAGAACATTTTGAAATACTTGATTAAATATTTCAGTCTACCTTTATTTTACACTGCAATTAATATTGTTCCAGCAAGGTACAGTGACACACACTTGTATTCTAAGCAACTCAGGAGGCCGAGGCAGGAGGATTGCAAGTTTGAGGCCAGCCTGGGCAATTTAGTGAGACTCAGTCCCAAAATGGAAAAACAAAACAAAACAAAACAAAACTCTGGGGATATAGATTGAGAGTGAACCAGTTTTTGATTCTATTATCAGTAACTGTCCCCCTCAAAAAAAAAAAAAAAGTAAATTTTTTAAAAATATGCTCTTCCAAGAATTCAAGATCTTGTATATAGACAAGAAACACCAGTGGTTTATTGTTCATATTCAATATATAAAATTACAGCTATCTGTGATGATTAATGTTATGTGTTAACATCATTGGACCAAAAAATGCCCAGATAGAAGTAGGGTGAAACATTTTTCTGAGTGTGTCTGTGAGAGCATTTATGAATGAGATTGTTGTGGTGCAGACTAATCAATAAAATCAGTAAGAGTGTAAATTATAGATTATAGATTAGTAAAACTATAGATTAAAGATATAAGTGAGATAAGACAATTATTAAGCAAGAACTGTCATAGGCAGGCCTAAGACTCCATTTTGCTGCCTTCCATAAAAACTGTTACAAGACCTGTCTCTGAGAAACTGAAATGAAAGCATGGGAGGGGAGAGGATGCAGGGAAAGGAAGGGTAATAGAATGAAATAGACATTATTATTACTGTGTGTATATACATGACTGATGACTAATGTGATTCTGCAATCTTACACTCAGAAAAATTATATCCCATCTGATTCATATGTATGATATGTCAAGGTCATTGTACTGTCATGTGTAACTAATTAAAATAAAAAAAATAAAAAAAGAAAGCTGCTTTCTTATAAAATTGTTTTTCTGTACTTTGTACCCCACAAATTGTACCTTACTCAGGTTGCAGCAACGGTCATGGTGAGCTACATCCTGGGTTTGAGTGCACTTGTGGGTCTACATGACTTTGAAATAGATTCTCACCCCTGCCACCGACCCCCACCCCCAACTTCAGGATACCACTGTCTAGCACCTGCTTGAACCCAGGAATGTGGTCAACTGAATTGCAAAGCTCATTGCCTTTTTCTAGCTTCCTTACTTGCCTGCTTGCTAACTGGAAAATTTCAGTAGTGCTTAGGGCTCCCAGACCCTGCTTCCTATTGTTTTAATTTCTGTGAATGGCTTACTTCTATGATGGTAAGAAAAGTCCCTGAATTGTGGTTTTCGTTTTTAAGTTCCCAGGACACAGGCCAGGAAATTGCTGTTCTCCAACAGAGCTTCAGTCTCTATGCATGGGTGATAGTTCCTGGCCAGGTAAATGAAGCTCTCTTTGATTTGAATTCGGAGTGTTCTCTGAAGAGGCTCCCCACAACAAGATTAACATTTGTGTTGGTACAATAAAGCAAATAGCCTAGTCCAATATTGGTGGTCCTCATCCAGTTAAAGACCTGGTTTAAAAAATAAGAGAATTTACTATGTCCAATTCACTCCATTTAAGCTATACTTAAATATAGCCATACTTCTTCCTTTGGACTTGTGTTGAAACTCAGGACATTAACTTCTCTAATTCTCAGATATTCAAACTAGACTAGAACGGTAACATTGATTATCCTTAATCTCAAATTGGCCAACTGCAGATTTGGGGAATATTTAACTTGTATAACTTCAGAGCCAATTTCTTATAATAAATCACACACACACACACACACACACACACACACACACACCCCAAATATCATTCAGTTTTCCCTGTAGAGTCCAATCAAACAGATTTGGCAGAGAATAGTTCTAGTGGAACAGAATTTAAGGACATGTTTTCAGAATTGTATTTGAAGTTGGATCTCTAATGTGATGTAAATCTATTATAGATGTAAGTTTATTACAGACTACTTTTAGTAGAAAGGAGAGCTGATAGTTTCATGGTGTGATCTGACAATAGAAGTACATGAAATATCTTTACAGCATGGTCCTAATCAATTAATTATATAATTATCCTGAAGTCTCAGTATAACCCTGAATTAAAGGACAAAATATAACCATGAAGATGTGACCTATACTTCAGAATAACGACTTGGGTTTTCAACTTTATACAGACAGAAATTCAGAGATCATGTGTGGGAATGAAGCTAAGCAGGTGACAATAATGTTGGAAACAATATAAAATTAAATAAAGTCAAATTGTATGTATCTCCTACTAACCAAAGACAATTTAATGTTTTAGCTCAGGGACTTGGAAAGGGCCTTACTAGTTTTGTTTGTTTGTTTGACAGAAACATGGACTAAACTGTAAACCACATTGAGCAACCTATAAATACTGGGCCTGTATTGACTAAAATAGAGGTAGGAATGCAAAGACTTTGGGGAGATTGGAGTGCAAGAGTAGATTTATCATATGAAATCTATGTGTCTATCACAACATTTAACTTATGGGATATCATATTTTCAGTTTTACTCAGGATAATTTTATAATGTTAAGCAGAAGGATAGTATTTTCTATGTTTTATTTGGAGATTAAGGATGGTTTAAGAAGATATATTGAATATATGTGCCAAGGAGTGGACTTGTGACTAACTTTATACAATCAACTTGACTGGCTCAAAGGGTACCAAGACATTCAGTTATGTTATTCTGAGTATACCTTTGAGAAATTTTCTGAATGAGATTAGCATTCAGATCAGTGCAGTGAGTAAAAGAAATTGCTTTTTCTATTGTAGTTGAGTCTCATTTAATTTGTTGAAGGTAGACTTAATAAAACAAAAAGATTGAATAAGAGAGAATTAGCTTATTCTTTGTCTTCAATTGTGCTTTAATCCTCTCCTGCCTTCAAACTCAGATTTGAACTGGAACTTGCCCTATCAGATTTCTTGATTCTCAGACAACAGATTTCAGGCTGGAGCTACACTATTGGCTCTGTTGGGTCTCTGGTCTGCTAACTGCAGACTTTGGAATTCCTTAGTCTTTGTAACCATAAGAACCCAAACTACTGTAAAATGTTCACTATTTAGTTCTTTAATATAATGTTTGTCCATTTCTGTTCAAGAAAAAAATCTAAAAGAAAAATCTGAATATTTTAAGATAAGAAAATATTTCTTAAATACACATTTAAAAAACTTCTATAAGTGTTGATTAATTAGACATTGCATTTTTTTTAATACTTGATTTTCAAAAACATTTTTATTTCTTACATCCATATGAAAGTAAAAATTCAAGCCACATATAATGATAAAATATATGGAGCATATATATCTTAAAACGGAATTATCCCTGAAATGCATTAATATTTTTATAATTTATAACTAAGGAGACCAAAATTTTAAATTTTACCAAAGTTTTGAATCAATAATTCAAAAAGGTATTTTACAGATACAAATTGAACACAAGAAAATATATTCAACATTATCAATAATTGAGAAAATTCAATTGTAAACCATAATAAAATACCTCTACTGTTCAGTATTAGTCAGTATTTTCTAGAGGACCAGAATCAACAAGATATGTATCTGAATGCATATAAAAAGAATAGTACAAGGATTGCTTATGTGATCAGAGGTTGCAGAGTCTCAGAATTGCCATTTGCACACCTAAGAGCAGGAGGAACTACTAGCTATTCAGTCAAGAAGTTGGACCCTAAGAACAAGGGAAATCAATTATACAGCCCTGGTTTGAGACCTAAGGTCTAGTAACATCACTGACCAGAGTTCAGCTTGGAATAGTGAAGGCGATGGAATTCAATGTCTTTGGGCAATGGCAGTAGCAATTGATACCCACTCAAGAAAAATCTAGCTTGCAGCCACAGGGCTTCCTTTTTCTTCTACATTTGGCTCCATTTGGGCCTCTAGTCTGTTTGTCAGGGCCAGCCATTTTCATGACAGCCCCACCACCATCACCACCACCACACACACAGCATGGCTCTCACATGACAATTATCTTTGGAAACACACTTATTGACATATATAGAAGTCTCTTAATCCTTGGCACTAATTAATCCTATTAATTGAGTCAACAATACTGATTAACCATCACATCACCCAATTAAATGCTTTATTATTATTATTTTTTTAATTAGCTACACATGACAGTACAATGATCTTGAAAATTCATACATTTGAATCAAATGGGGTATAATTTTAAAGAGAGTAGCCATAGCAAATTCTACCATACATATGAAACAAATGCTCTTGAAAAAATATAAAAATACAACCTTTTTGGAAAACTTTTGGGTCCTTGTGATTTATGTAGTTAAACATAGATTCATCATATTACCCAACCATTACACTATTGGTAGTTACTGAAGAGAAATAAAAGCATGTGTGCATGACTTGTACTTGAATTTTCATAGCATATTTATTTTTATTAACCACAATCCATTAAAAATAATATGTTCATCAAGAGGTAAAGGATAACAAATTATATACTATTCCATGCACTGGAAATTTATTCAGATTTACTTGAATTACAGCATGCACAACATGGATGATCTTCACCACTTTTATACTGAGTTAAAGAGATAATCAACATCACATGGTTAAATCAACACAAATTTTAGAAATGTAAAACCAATCATAGATGAAAATAAGATCAGTAGTTGCTTGGAAATGGGGAACAGGAAAAGGGAAGGATGGCTTTCAGGGGTGATGGATGTCTTTATTATATATATGTATGTATATATATATATATATATATATATATATATATATATATATATATATATATATATATATATATATATATAATTTCTCTCCCTATTGCTGTATCTCTATCAAAGATAAAGTAACTCCCAAGTAAATGTGTGGTGAATTTAAATAAAAATGAAGAAGAGTTAAAATTGGTGATGTGAATAACTATTCCTCAGTGGAGTCAAAGAATAGTTGGAATTGAGTTGCTAGAAGAAATCAGAAAGAAAGCTGAGATATAGTGGCCACTAAGAAGGAGGCTTAAATTGAGGTATTGGAGGAGTTACATTTATTTACATTGGGAATTTATAAATGAAAACTAGGGAGGTGAGTAATAGATAAAACAAAGGAACAAATCATGAAATTGAGAGACCAGAGCTTTGGAAATATCTTCAGTCATTTATATCAAATTTGAGATAAAAATAGTTAGAAAGAATTATAACACACAAAGAGCTAATTACTTCAGATAAATTAAATAAACTCTAAGATGGCAGATTTTGCAGTAAGTAGGTACAACAATGAGTAATTTGATATGAGATTCAAAGTTTCCTGCTTTTATAGAAAAGAAAGAAAAAAATTGCAAAGCAAAGAGTAGCTGACAAGCAATTTACTCAAATTTTATGTAGTAAGCAAAGAAACATTCATGCATCCTTTAATGATGAGGATACAGTCTGAGAAATTTGTCCTTAGGCAATTCCCTATCCTGTGAGTACTGTAGAATATATTTACACAGACCTAGATGGTGTAACCTACTAAATACCTAGGATCTATTATTATCTTATGGGACCATTGCATATGTATCTGTTGTTCACTAAAATGTTACCTGGTGCAAAACAGCAGTCATATCCTGGTAAAATTATATTCTAAAGAAACAAGCCAGTAGAAATGTAAAATTCAAAAGCCAACAGATAATTCTGAAAATAGGTTAATAGGTCATTCAGTTGATGACTAATTTGGAGACCATTTACAAGGTTCTGTGTACATTTAAAGAAAACTTATAATGGAAGCTTAAAGAATAAAAGTAGGGAACAAAGGAGGAAATCGGAAGGAATACATTCTACTCCAACATGGAAGCAATCACTGTATAGAGTACTACCCAACAGAAGCTATGGCCTTGACAAAATGACGACAGGGACAGGTCAAACATTATCCATGCAGGGTCATAGTCAGTGGATTGTGTATCCTGAATTCTCAGTTTTCACACATTCTAAGTTTCAGTTTGTGGCTTATCAGTGACAGAATGCAAACAGAAACTAGAGAGCATAGGATCCTAGTTCATGTGCTCTATGAAGGCCAGCCTCTTGGACAAAACAAAATGCAGAAATATGGAGAATTAATTTGGAAGAGAGATAGGTTGATGTTCCTCAAATGATATGACTTATCTTTAAAGACAATTCTAGATACACTCTTAAAAATTGAATGAAATTTCCACTAAAAATTCATTTCTATTTCCTTTTGAATAATATATTTATTCAATAAACTTTTAGGGAAATATTAAATTCCCTGAATTGCCAAATTGACTTGGAAAAAGAAGGCCAAAAAATGGTATTTGCCGAATAGGATATAAAGACATTCTATAAAATTACATTATTAAAATTATTTTGGTACTGCTTAAAAACACTTGTAGCAAGTGCCCCAATATCAGAAGACAGAGATAGATCAGGTACATATATATGGAAACCTAAAGTATGGTAAGCTTCTAATAAATGGGAAAGGGATGGATAATCTTTTGCACAATGATTAGCAAAATTGCTTGCACAAAGTGGAAAAATCAGTTAACCCTGAAAACTTTTGTCTACTGCTTAGGTTTCGAGAAGCTTAAAATAGTGTCACTCCCATATTTACAATATAATAAGCCAGATAATGGATAGACAAGCACATTGTCATTGAACAGCAGAGATTGCAAGACCACTAAGTAACCAGAAATTTAAGAAAATACAGAAGATTCCAACTGACAAATGTGTGAGCATTGCTTAGAATAGACATTGAGCATGAGACAACAGGGAAGTAAGTACAATGAATGAACATGACATTTATAGTTGATTTCTAAAAGCCAAATCTGCACTACACAGAGTACAGAAACCATGAGAAGTCACAGGCACAGGCAGAATTTGTATACTTTTGTAGTCTCTTCATCATGAGTCTCATTCAGGTCTTCACAAGAAAGTTTTTGAGTGGAGTCCTCAGGAAGTTCTTTTCACAGCATAGTCCTGAGGATGCAGAGCAGCAGTTCTAGAAAGAAAAGGTCTCTCTTTCCTATATACCTTATGAAACAAAAGCCCTAACCTGTCTGGAGAAGGGAAACAAACTCCCTGGCTGCATAGTATAAGAGAGGATCCGGTGGAATGCAGTGCAGTCCTGGGCCCAGACTGTGGTGAGCCGCTTCTGCCGTTTCTGCAGACTATGGCCGCCATTACAAGATGGCGCTGGCTCCGCTGTGGTCTGTGACAAACAACTCCTTATTTGGGAGAGTTGGCGCATGGTTTTTCACCACCCTATGAGAAAGCTCCACATGGCAGCTTCGCATTGGGGCTTGAGATGCTTTATTAAGGCTGGGAGGGGCATCCGAAAGAGAGAAGAAGAAATATCAAGGGCCTGAATAAACTGCTGAAAGAAGATTCCTAAGTTGCGTCTTCCTTGCGGGCAAGGGGTCGCGACAAGTGGTGCCGAAACCCGGGAACCAGAACTTTCAGCAGTCAGGGGTGGTGCACCGGTTAGTCCCAGGTAAGTGGGATCCGCGACCAAAGCGGGGTTAGTCCCAATAAGTGGGATCCGCGATCAAAGCGGGGTTAGTCCCAGGTAAGTGGGATCCGCGACCAAAGCGGGGCAGCTCCTCTGTAAAGAAAGAGAGAGCATTACATTTTATTGCAGCTGCACTGTGTACTTTCGCTTCTACTTTCGCTTTTGTTTTCTGTGTTTCTTTTGTTGTGTCATTTCGCTTTTGTTTTTTGTGCTTCTTTTGTTGTTGTGTCATGGGTGCCGCATCTTCAAGTCCGATTCTCCTGGCCCTAGATGGCCTGTTACGTTCCAAGGGCCTGGAAGTGAAACATAGTACTTTATAGAGATTTTTACAGAAGATAGATATCGCTGCACCGTGGTTTGCATTTTCGGGCAGCCTTACTGTACCTAGTTGGGATAAATTAGGCAAAGATCTTGACTTTGCTTCTGAGCAGGGCATATTAGAGGGTGGGGTGATACCCCTTTGGAAAATGGTCCGTAGTTGCCTTACAGATGGCAGATGTCAGGAAGCACTTACTAAAGGACAGGAAGTTCTAGAGCAATTACATGAGGAGAAATCGGAGACGGCAGGAAGTGAGGTATCTCAGAAGGATGGGAGTATGTGGAGCGTGAAACAGGGGAGGAGACGATTGTATCCAGATCTCAGTACGCTGCGCACACCCCCATGTGAAAGTGGGTCAGAGGAAGAGGAGGATGAGGAGGAAGAGCTCGGGAGGCTGTCTCGTCAGCTAGAGAGTTTAGCTATAGGAGAAGGGAACAGAAATAAACAGGGGCTCAAGAAAAGCGATCCCCCGGATCCACCGCCGTATGGTGGGGGTGTTTCGGGGAGAGCTTTCCATGCCCAAACATGGAGGGCTGTTAACGCTGAGATGGGTCTTGCTTATCCAGTTTTTCAGGATGACAATAGGGGAAGATTCCATGAACCCTTAGATTTTAAAATTGTGAAGACCCTGGCGGAGTCTGTGCGCACTTATGGGGTGGATGCCGCCTTCACACTAACTCAGGTGGAGAGTCTGTCTAGATACTGCATGACTCCCTCTGATTGGGCTAGCCTTGTTCGGGCTTGTGTTTCCCCGGGTAAATATTTGGACTGGAGAGCATTTGTGCTAGAGGGCGCAATAGAGCAGGCCGCCCAAAACCATGCGGCGGGACACCCCCATTGGGACAAGGATATGCTTTTGGGGCAGGGATTTTGGAATTACGGCAGCTATAGTGACAGCTGTGGCGGTATCTGCTGCTGCAGCAGTTACAGCTGGAGTAGCCATGGCCAGTCAAGTACAAACTGCTGCCACCATTAATCAAGTTGTTCAACAAACTTCCACCATACTTGAATCCCAAAATACAATTAATCAACATATTTTGTCAGGGATTTTAGCTGCCAACCAAAGAATAGATTTACTCCAAGCTCAGGTAGAAGAATTGGCTGACTTGGTGCTTTTGGGTTGTGTTGACCAACGTGCACATTTATGCATAACCTCTGTCAGATTTAATGATTCCAGGAATGCCTCCCGCATCATTGGCGAATATTTGGCCGGAAATTGGTCCATGGCAGCGGAAGACATGATCCAGTCTCAACTAACCCAGATAGCTGTCTTGAACAGTACCCGTGTCGATCCCGTGACTTTGGGTCAATTCACCGATTGGATATCTTCTGCTTTTTCCTTCTTCAAAGAGTGGGTGGGGGTAGGCATTTTTGGTGCAATGTGTTGCTTCGGTATGTTCCTCTGTTTGTGGTTTCTCTGTCGCCTTAAGGCCCGCAGTGCTCACGATAAGGCTATGATCATACAAGCTCTTGCAGCTTTAGAAAATGGCAACTCACCTCAAGTCTGGCTTGCGCATCTTAAACAGTAAACCTTTGACATGGTCGTTACACCCCAAGTTATTATAACATTGCACTGGGATCGACATGACTTTCCTTGTTATTCTCTTAGTGTTGGAAAGCCCTTGCACTCTGCCGGTCTTACTGCCATTGCACGCAGATGGGTTTCCACACTAGTGCTTTTCTATCGCCTTAAAGTCCGTGCCTTTCTTTCAGGGTGCTGTCAACTTGTTTGTCGTTATAAACAGCCACAGTTCAGCCTCAGCTATCCCCCTTCGTCCACCATCGTCACGATACAGGATGCGAGGCAAGGCACTGCACTTGAGTGATCCTTGACGTGGACCTCAAGGAGAGCATGTCCTATTGCATGCGGGTTAGACGCATCCACGCCCCGCCCCATGAAAAAAGGCGTCGGCTGATATGGCCTCAGATCTGGGGAAGGGCCCTCCTTAGGACTGAGCCATACTATGCAGCCACTTCTGCACAGTGGGATAGGACCTCTACTCTCGCCTGTATTGTTTTAAGAAAACAGAAAGGGGGAACTGTGGTGAGCCGCTTCTGCCGTTTCTGCAGACTATGGTCGCCATTACAAGATGGCGCTGGCTCCGCTGTGGTCTGTGACAAACAACTCCTTATTTGGGAGAGTTGGCGCATGGTTTTTCACCACCCTATGAGAAAGCTCCAGGTGGCAGCTTCGCATTGGGGCTTGAGATGCTTTATTAAGGCTGGGAGGGGCATCCGAAAGAGAGAAGAAGAAATATCAAGGGCCTGAATAAACTGCTGAAAGAAGATTCCTGAGTTGCGTCTTCCTTGCGGGCAAGGGGTCGCGACACCAGACCATTAAGGCCCTCCTACTGCAGGGAAAGGAATGTCATGGATGCCCAGGGACACGCAGCTTCTGTAAGAGACAGAGGCTGAAACGGAACAGAAAATGCTTTCTTCCCTTCCCTGTCATCCAATCTTAGGCTCACAAATGTAAAGTAAGAAATAACAGCAGTCTATTGACAGAGTAGTTACAAAGAAGGGGAATGTTTTCTGAAAAGGAATTGCAAAGAAAACAGAACCTAAGGACAAAGCAAACATTCAGAGCAACTCACTGGTAAGCCATCCCCTGTATGTATGTATTATAACAGGAGAAATATGGTCTGTGGTGCTCTGAGGGTTAATAGCCATAACAAAACTTAAATGCTGCTCACATACTAAATCAATTTTCTCAAATCTTGGTGTGGTGATAATTAAAAAGGTAGATGTTTGTTTGCATCCCCTGGAAATGATATGTTGAGGAATTATAAGATTAGTCCTCCATGTGGCAGTGTGGGGAGTACAACTTAGTGAGAGGTTTTTGGATAATAGGCTCTCATAAGCAAATTATTTTTTGGTGTTGCTCACTTTGAGTGAGTTCTTACTCTGGTGGGATTGGATTAGTTACCATAAAAGTGGAGTGTTATAAAGAAATGAGAAACTTGTCCCTCTTGCACATGCTGCCCATTTATCCTTACATTTTCTGCCATGAATGAGTATAGTACAAGTTCCTCGCCAGAAGCATGGACTTCCTAGCCTCCAGATACATGAAGTAAAGAAAGTGATTTTTTTTAATTATAAATTACTCATACTCAGCTATTCTGTAATAGTAACATTAAATGGCCTAAGACAGCAGATAGGAAGAAGTTCGATATGACAGAACAGAAATTTTATTCATACAAGTAAACATATAGACTTTTGCAACCATGCACTATTAGAGCCCACTTCTGAGAAAAAAAATCTCACAAAAGCCCCAAAATAAGATGTTGATTATTTTTTTTTTTTAACAAGGAGTTAGGTAAAACCAGTTTTCATCAATAGGAAAAATAATAAGTTATGCACTTAGTTCAAAAAATCACATGCTCTTACTTAAAAAAAAAAGACTTTAAGATGTTTGATTATGTTTAGTTTGAAGGTATTGCTTATTAATACAGCACATACTTAGCTTGTGTGAGACCCTGAACTCAATACCAGCATAGTAATAATAACAATGTTAATAATAATTATAATAATAATGTTAAATTTTAAAAGTATAATGCTGGAAGATTAAGAAAAATATACCTCAATAGAATGGCATCGTTTTAACAAAAAAATACATGCACATTAATTAAGTTAAAATAAAACAAATATTTAACAAAGACAAATATCACTAAAATAATACTCCAGTCATTAGACTGGATGAATATAAAGAGGTTTGGGGATATGAGGAAGAAAGTGAGTAAAGAAGAAAATATAATAGGAATATGAATATAATAGGAGTGGATCTTTATAAATGTTGATGGCAATTACTTCAATGAATGCAGGGGACTAATTAAAGCAAAGATTTGTTCTTGAGTTAAAAAATAAAACAAAATCTGTACTGGCTTCAAATGTGTGAGGTTCTAGTTTATTACAGAGAAAAAAATAACTGCATTTAAGGCTTTTTGTTTTTATGGATTAAAAAAAAGGAGATATCTGTCTTTTACTGTGCATGAAGTTTGTTTTAATTTAATTTATTAATGTCTTATCTCTTTTCATGTATTCACCTCAAAAGATATTGAAGATATTGTATTTCTTGAATATAATACAATTTCAATTTTTATAAGAGTCACGTTGACAGAAAGGATATAATAAGACAACAGAAAGAGTATGTCTAAATATTTTCCTGGCTTTAGAAACCCAAGGGAATGAGTCACTTATTTTCTCATTGAGAGCAATAAAGTGACAAAGATGGCAAGTGTGGTAATAAAAATTTAAGCAGTGCATGTGAAATTCATGGAAAAAAATCTCTGGGAGACACTCCTAGAGCATTCCATGAAGTCTTCCAGCTTGCTTATAGGCTTAATGGTATAAAATACCACAGTTAAGAATGGGAAATCCCAAATATTAGGCTCAAATTTCTTTTACAAATCCGTTTGCATAATTCCTTTGTTTCTCAAATAAAAAGCACCACTTAGTACCGTGAGCCAAGTATTATCCATATTAGTGCAAGGGATGGATCATGAATACCTGCATATGCCCAACAAAGCTCAGGGATACTGATCTCAAACGTTTGCTGAAGAAAAAAAAAATGACTTTTGTCAATTAGATTATTTTGTCACCACCATTCCATAACTCAATCATCTTTACCATATAAGGAAGGGTTTCTTTCATTGCTTTTCCATTAACTCTCAGCAAGAATTGAAACTGGGTATGATAGTACACAGCTGTAATTTCTACCTACTTGGGAGACTGAGGCAGGAGGATCACAAATTTGAGATCAGCCTTAGCATGTTATGAAAGACTTATACTAAAATAAAAAAGGAATCAGGATACAGCTCTGTGGTAGAATGCCCTTGGGTCCATTGATACACACACACACACACACATACACACACATATAAATCATTCATATATTCATGTGTGTGTGTATTGAGTATATACACATATGATTACATATACAAAATATATATGATTTACTTCCTTATGAAATACAGGAGATATAAAAAGCCATCTTAAATATATTTTAAATATATATATTTAACATATAAATTTAAATGAATTATATTTAAATATATATTTATTTAAGATGGCTTTTTATATTTTCTGTACTTCCTAATGAAGTAAATCATAGCAAAATGAGAAATGGCCAATAAAACTTAGTGTGCTACATCACAAATAATCTATTAATCTAAATAAAACTGTACCCAACAAATAGATAAGTCAAAACGTTTATCTTACATGATATATTAAAATGTATGTTGTGTAAATATTAAAGTTTTAACATTTAATATACTTATAAAAGTTACGAGGCATAAAATTTGTGATATTGGTTACAACATATTATAAAAATAGGGCTGTCCAAGCTGTGCAATATGGTAGTCACTAGCCCTGTATAATAATTTAAATTTAAAATGGTAAAATTAAATAAAATTTAAATGTTAGGGCCCTAGTGACACTAGCCATATTTCATATGGTAGAGTTTTTGAGCATTTCTATTATCACCAAATAGTTTACTGAACAGCACAGGTATAAAAAATATGTGGAATTGACAGGTTGGTAAAAAGAGACAGTAAAATCCACTCATGTAAAGGACATCTGCTGTGCTGATAATGAAAAGTATTCTTATTACCTATGGTCTCCAATTTTCAATGATGGTGTCAGACTTGAAAAAAGCGATCCAAAGCAAAACTGAGCTGTAGATATGCAAATAGCACATAAAATTCAATGAAAGAAAACTCAACAAGAAAATATGTGCTCTGAAGAAGTGAACACACAAAGTGATTAGACTTGCTTCTATGAATGTTGTCTGTAGCCTTATGTGTTCTAACCAAGCTCTTCAAACGTATTCTCTAAAAGAAACATAAATATACAAATACACAGCACAGTATACAGATCTATGTAACTCTAAAAGCTAATAAAATCCATCATAAGTTTTTGAAACCAATTTTTTTAAAAGTACCATTATCAAACACTTTGCACATTTTGATGACAGTTTTTAAATTATTGATTCTCCAGTGTGTTTTCTAATGATTTTTACCTGATTAACATATTAGCAATAACAGCATATTAGGTAGGAAAAAATAACAGATGATGAAACAAACTTGATAAAAGTGCAACGCAAAAGGTTGCAATTGGTAGGACATGCTTTATGTATCCTGGTGAATGTAGAAGCACTGTACCAAAAATAAAGAATAGTTTATACTCCATAATCCTCAGATGAAATGTTCATATCTCAAAGTTGCTAGAATAATGCAAATTTCTTTCTAGGAAACATTATTATTTTTTGGTCTCCTGAAACAATATTTTATAACATATGTTTCCATTTAGTGTTTAATTTTTGGGTCTAAAAACAATAAGTTAATGTAGAGATTTGGGTTTGGACTCTGTATCTGAACATGGGGAATAGCATAAGAGAGAAGTCTGAGGAGCTGTTCATAGGTATTTTTTTAAATCAAGGATAAAGTATATTACCTGTGGTAATTATAGTCTTAAAATTACTATGGATTCTACCATTCAATCTCATTTTATGATGGTTAGCCAACTTCAAAGATAAACTATCTTACCAAGATACAAAATGAAACTAAATAAAATGTGTTTAGACAGTTCAGTCATACTCTCACTGTTATTAATAAAATAAATTCACTATAAACTCTATAAACTTCCAATAAATAATTCATAATAAATTTATACGGATAATTTTTAAACATCTATTTTAATCACATTATATAAAATATTATTGTAATATCAATATATTAATGTGAAAAAAATGAAATCGATATGTTTCACAAGAAAAAAGAAGATAAATTTTATATTTTTATATTTAAATACATACATTATCAAAAAGTATCTTCCCCTATTCTTTTTATACTTGCATTCTAACACTATGAAACGGAAGAATTATTTAGTACAAAATCGGCAAGAATATGAATATGGTATTTTCTACACAGTTTTCTTCTCTTCCATATTCTCTCTTTAATAACATAACCAACAATCTTTATTTTGTGTGTTAATTTGAGTCATTTGATTGTCTAACAAAACAGATTTGAGATTCACTATCTCATTAAGAAAAGCAAGTAACTAAAAATAAGAAATATTGGAATAGGTGTATTGATAATATGCTGTGCATATAAGGTGAAATATCACCTAAATGAGGACTGATCTCCTTATTGCTAGGCAAAGTATTTACTATCTAACAACCAGATATACCCTTAGGAATCAGAATATTTCCCAACCTGTCTCCAGTGGATTTTATTCCACTTGATAGTCTACAATGTTAAAACTTAACAATAAAATACATTTTCAAATTTCTTCCTATAACATCCTATTCTTGACACTATTGAATACATATCATTATCTTTTTAAGACATGAAGTAAACATTTGCAGTAAAATGGTCTTAGATATCTTAATCAGTATTAAGATATAATTGTTAATTCATAACAATTTTGAAGAACTCATTTTGGGAAATACCTCTTTAGCTTGAATGATTGAATTTACTGATGAAGTCATTGAGATTGAAAAGGTTAGTGTTGTAAAACTGCCTGAAACACCACATGATTTATTAACAAAGGAAATTATAAGAATGCCATCTGAGAAGTGTAACAGAAAGGGTAAGTAACAAATGGAATACCTGTAGGGCTATGGAGTTTGAGCTTAAGTGATGTATATTGGGTCCTTGAAGGACAATATCTGATTGAAATCAGGCAAAATTCATGATATAACAATTTAAATTTAGTGGACTGAGGACTTGATGTAAGCTGAGAAATAAACTTTTGTTTTCTACATGAGCTTGTGGATGCCATGACTAGAATACTACCTTTATAAAGTTGTCTCAAGTGATTTTCTCAAATTCACATTAAAAATATTGTTTTATAATTTCTAACTTTCTGTAGCATTTTTTTTAGAACAAACAATGAAGCAATGTTGATATAAGTCTTTTGTAGTCAGATCTAGGTCACCATAACATGCATGGTTTGATTCTCAGTTTATCCTTTTACTCATTCTTTAGCCTTGATTGGAAGATACACCATTATCAACTGAGGAAGTAGTCATTCTTATCTATACCACACTGAACATTCGGCAGTTAAACACTAAATATGTTAGATTTATCTTGTTTTTTTCAATGAATGTTTATTTGAGTCATTTGTCTAAAAAACAGACTTGAGATTCTAAAAATCACACATTTGAATTAGATAACAAAGACAAATACGAAGAGATGATTTATACTCAGTTTGTATTCCACTTCTAAACTCTAAGCCAAGTGTTCCCAAATTTAACCAAGAAAACTGATTCCTTCTCTAATTTTCAGAGCTCGGAGAACCAAATATGGGAGTGTTAGATAAATTTATTTATAATTATCTGTTGCTTGAATCTTGTTAATAATATTTAAAATGTGAGTGGTTTCAGTAGGGGTTTAACCGCAACATCAATATAAATGAGTACTTGCCATATGTCTTCTTTTCTTCCCCCCTTTTTAATTTTTTTTTTATTTTCTTGGTGAGGAGTTATAATGTAACAATGGCATCTTCTATCCACTGCCAGAATACAAACATAGCATGCAAAATTTTCCCCATTTTTCATGTCTTTTATGCACAATATGAAGAGATTGGGAGACAAGAAATCCATCCAGAATTCCTCCTGAGTCATATAAATTTTGAATCTTAGAACTCAGCAAGGTTTTTTTTTTTTTTTTTTTCCTTTTCTGATAAAGAAAAATATTGAGCCAAAATAAACTAAGAGTGACATAAGGGGCGATCCTTGAGACAGGCAGCACTTTATTTAAAAAGACAAGAACAGTGGCACACCATGGTGCATGCCTGTATTCCCAGAAACTGAGGCAGAAGGATTGTGAGTTCAAAGCCATCTCAGCAAAAGTGAGGGGCTAAGCACCTTAGTTAGATCCTGTCTCTAAACCAAATACAAAATAGGGCTGGTGATGTGGCTCAGTGGTTGAGTATCCCTGATTTCAATCCCCAATACCCACCACCTATCCCCCAAAAAAGATTAGAACAGGTTCATATATGATTTGCTTTGCTTTGATTTTTTTGGGGGGAGGGTAACCAGTGCTTGGACATGAGGAGATGGGAGCACTTTACCACCAAGCCCCATCCCAAGATTTTAAATCTTTATTTAGAGATAGGGTCTGGCTAAGTTGCTTAGGGCCTCGCTAAGTTGCTGAGGTTGGCTTTGAACTTGTGATCCTCCTGCCTCAGTCTCCTCAACTGCTGAGATTACAGTTGGGGGCCACTATGCCTGGCTATAGTTTGCTTTTATTAGCCAATAGACTTTAATGCCACAGATATAATAGCAGATATTGGGAGATTATCCAATGACCTGTTATAGGCAAAATTCCCTTTCTAAGTTGTATATCCTTTTTTTTATATGTTGTTGGCATCATCCTGATATACTTAGGCAACTACTTAGGCAGATGAATTAAAATCAAGTAAGCGAAAAATTAGATCTGAAAAGCCAAAAAAACTTACATAGGTAGTAAGATTTCTGCGATAGTTCCAAAGTAAATGTCATCTTTTTCTGTCTTCTTTTGGACACTTACCTGTATGAAAGTTTGATTACAGACATTACAACCTACAAATGGTTCCAAGGTATTGTTTTATTATTATTATCATTTTTCTTTCACAGATATTATATGTAAGTTGTCTTATAGTTCTGGTTGTGTGGAAATGTTTTGCTCTATTTTAACTCAATATCATTTAGTAATTAAGTGCCAATACTTATTATTTGACATAACTTTTTCCATTGCTATGACCTAAATACCCAATGAGAACAAATTAATTTATTTTGACTAAAGGATTCAGAGTTCTCAGTCCATACAGGACAGAATCCATTGCTCTGGGCCCAAGTTGAGGCAGCACATCATGGAGGAAGTATCCAGTATAAGAAAAAATGCTCAGTCAGAATGGAGAGAGAGAGAGAGAGAGAGAGAGAGAGAGAGAGAGAGAGAGAGAGAGAGAGAGAGAGAGAAAGAGAGAAAAGGGACATAGGAATAAGAACCTTTCCAGTGATCTTTTTCCTCTACACATGTCCCAATTACCTATAGTTACCACCCCTTCATTCAAATTAGAATGGACTGATTGGGTTATAGCTCTCACAATCCACTCACTTTATCTGAATATCTCTTTTCAGGACTTTTTGGGAGACACCTCATTTCATCCATAACAATCCACCACTGACCCTCAAAAGTTCATACCCATCTCAATTCAAACTGTATTTTGTCTATTCCTAAGAGTTCCGCAGCCTTAACAATTTTAGCATTGACCATGTACAAAGTTTTCTCTGGGACTCAAGGCACACTCTTGAACATAATCCCTGTAAAACTCAAAACAAGTTTCATGTATCTAATATACACTGACGTAGAATAAACATTCCCATTCCATATAAGAGAAATAGGGGCATAGAAGAAAGAAATGGGGACAAAACAACACTGAAATCCAGCCAAGAAAAGTGGTCCCATATCTACCCCTACAACTCTGCTTACAGTGTCTAAGACACATGATGGCATGATGTGCTATTTACAAGGTTTTTAAACTCTATTCCTAAGATTTGTCACATGAGCTATTTTTTTTCTCTGCCTGGTTTTCTCCATGGCCAGTAGCTATTCTTGGCAGACAATACACATTAATGATGTATCATAATTCCTCAGCTCTCCAGGCCAGCTTTGGCTTTACCTTCATAGCTTCATGCTTCAGTCTTTCAAGGGCAGCCCACAGGGACTCTGGCCTTGCTATACTTTGCATGGTAACTTGACTTGGCAGAAATATCCATGACCCCTTAACTTCAGCATTCTCTCTTCCTGTGAAACAAGCAGCAATGGATGGCACCAAGGTCTGCTGTCAGATCATATATTTATTACCTTGATCCCATGGAATCACAGTTTCTATGCCCTCTGATCATATATTTATTACCTTGATCCCATGGAATCACAGTTTCTATGCCCTCTGAGTGCCTGTGCAGCTCATCATAGTGAAAAAACTTACTAGGTCCCCCTGTGCAAGGAGGATGATCCCATGACCTCTTCTCAAAGCAATTTTTCCTTCTAGATCCCTGAGCCTACAACAGGTGTGGTCTTGAAAATTCTTGAGATGTTCTCAAGGCATCATTCCTATGGTCTCTATCCAAAGTGCTTAGAATCTCTTTAGGAGCTATAACCTCTTGCAGAGGCACACTTTCCGTGGTCTCAGCTTTATATTCGCTTTTCCTACCAAACTGCAAGTTTTTAAAATTCTTTCTCTCTGCTCTCTTCCCTTACTCTCAAATTAAACCTGGATGAAAGCTGCTAGTAATAATCATGCCACTGACCAAATACCACTGACTGCCGTCAAATTTCCTCCACTGGGTTAGTTAGTCCATCACTTTTAAATTCATCCTCACACAAAGTTTCAGAGTCTGGGCAAATATATACAAATATTTATAAGTTCTTTGACAGAATATAACATGAGTGTCCTCTAGTCAATTCCTGAAAATTTCTCAGTTTCCTCTGAAATTGAGACTCAGGTACACAGTCTGCATTCCTATTACCATTCTGTTTTTCTGAACTCCCATCTAAATTGCTCATTGAAGTCTACTTACAAAATTCTAAAGTTTTTCAAGCTTTCATCTCTAAACTTTATAAAATTCCTCTTGCAAACCAGCTCCACAGGCTTCTGAATCACATGGTCAGTTTAGCCACAGCCACAACCTTACTTCTCAGTACCATGTGCTGCTTTAGTTGGATTTCCACTGTTGTGACTAAATATACCAAGAATAGCTTAGAGGAAGAAAATTCTATTTTGTTTCATAGTTTCATAGGCCTTAGTCAATAGATGGCCAACTCCAATGCTCTGGGAACATGGTCAGGCAGAATATCAGGGGGAAAAGTCCCAATGAAGGAAAGCTGCTTAGTTTATGGTGGGGTCACGAAGCAGAGAGAAAGATGGGGAGATAGCGAGGTGGTAAAAGGGAGGGGAAAGAACCATATGTTGAGCAACCTGTTCTGTATAGGTAACCAGTGATCCACCTTCCCCAACCTTCCTACAGTTACCATGAAAGTCATTCAAACTAGGATGTACTGATTAGTTTATGGCTCTTCCAATCCAATCGTTTCACCAATGGATACTCCTGCATTAACAGAAGCTTTTGGAAGATACCTCATATTCAATCCATAACATTTATGAAACCAATATTTGTAGCAATTGTTTCTAAAAGGGGATATTTGGCACCAATGAAAAGTATGTACAAACAAATACTGTTTGATTTTATGTTTCATAAAACCAATGGTGGAACACTTATTCCAAGGGAACCAGAAAATAAATTTAAGGATAGAAACCTTATAAATGGCATGGTTAAGATTTTTCCAAAAATATATTGCTGATAATCTAGAATTTTTTTATAACAAAGAAAAATAATCACAAGAAAAAGTAAAAAATATTAAAACATGAAGTTTATGCTAACATAAAACTACTCATATCTTACAATTGTTTTCATTCAAAATTCCTGAGTGAAGGCATTTGTCAGGTGACAGCGGAGAAAGAGTTTTCCTTCCTCTCCTTAGAGTACTCAGTTTGATGCTTTCTGAATCACATGCAACATTTCTGCCATCCAGTTCTGCATTGTGGGTAGTTTCTATAGTATCTGGTACCTGCCATACAAACAGATCAGCAACAGTCAGAAACCAACATCTTCCTTGGAATTTTTGTACCACCAACATATTAGTTCTCAAACACAATACCTCTTAGCTATATCCTACAGATTTACAGCAAGCTCCTGAGGGTATATTTTCAGAAGTTCATACAGCAAGCACCAAAATAACTGTGTCATTCTGTGAGCCACTACTTTGCCCTTTTCCAGGATTTCTAGATTTAAGCTTTGTTTTATATTCTCTGGAGTTATTTCTATTTTATTAGCCAGCCAGCCATTACTCCAACCCCCTCTCATAGTTAATAATTCTTTATATTGACCTTTCCATGTTTAAATTACTATGTAGTTTCTTTCTGACTAAGCTGTGACTGATACACCATCCAAAGCCATCTATCTCTGAAAGATTATTAAGACTCTTAGTTCTACATTTCCTGATATAATGGCAGTCTGTGTCTTATATCTTTTCAGCCAGGACACATTTAGCCATGGATCAATACTCTAAAGATTAACTGTTGCTTTAATGTTCAAAAGTATTTAATAGGTCTTTTTCAACATTATTCTTAAGCATTTTTCCTTATGGTGTATTGTTCAGAAAGAAAATTCTTTAGTATTAGATCATTCAGAGCTCATTGAAAGACTGTGAGGAAAGGAAATTTGAATTTATTGATGATATGACCAGATGCATTACATGAATCTGAGGATAATTACCGATGTATTCCTGAAGTAAGTTAAAATCCAAAATCAGGTGTGAAGTTCTCAATCTCATAGTGTCAGAATTGCTGGTGAGTCAGCAGACCAGAATAGCAGGACATCATGGACTTGATGGGCAGGGTTAACACTCTTAGGCAAGGAAGTCCAACGCTCTCAATGTAATTGTGAATGTAATTTTAAAGTCTGATATCATTATTTACTTTCATTGAGGATGATTGGGACAATTTAATCATTAACAAACATTAAGACTTTTCTATTTTATCTATCAAGAATTCAGGTAAAATGAATGTTTCTGTCATTGGAGAGATGTGTTGAAATTGCCCAGTCTGGGACACCAAATCAAACTAAATATTTTGCTATAGTCAGAACCATACTTCTTTGGGAAGGAAAAGCTTCAATACCCCATCCTTATAATAAGCAAAAAAAAAAAATGAAGATACATAGTAAGTGGATGGTTATAGAAAATCTCTATCAGAGATGTTCAGTTTGGAGATACTGGACACTGAGGATTGGGTTATTTCCCAGGTTTCACATTATTTGTAAATGTATCTGATGATGCTGGTCATAGTTGAAAGCCTTCTAATCCTAGTAACTCAGGGGGCTGAGGCAGGAAGATGATAAGTTCAAATTCAGCCTCAGCAATTTAGGGAGGCCCTAAGCAACTTATCAGGACCTTGTCTCAAAATAACAAAACACAGATGCTAGTGATGTGGCTCAGTGGTTAGATACCTCTGGATTCAATTCCTATTACAAAAAAAAAAAAAAAGAAAGAAAGAAAGAAAAAAAAATCCAATGTATCAAATGATGCCTGTGAACAATGAGACATATACCAGCGATACTCAATGATATTTGTATAATTTGCTACCATACAAAAAAGATACAGGTCAAAATTTCGAAAGTGTCTACTTGAGGTCTCTGTCACTGCAAGAAACCCATATGAATGTATCAGAAGTTATTCTTACACATTTACAATCAGATTTTCAAATGTTAGAGATGATCAGTGACATAGCTTCTTTTCATGCCTCCAACAAGTTGACTTCTTAGAATATTATAGGGACCCAGATGCTAATGAAGGATAAGTCTTTGGCTTAGTGCTCATTGAAATCATTTCCTATATTCTTTATATCATCTCTTTTTCTATGGGATTCTGTCATTAGGTATCCTTAAAAGTTCTTGAAATTATATACCATTATCAGCTGGTAAGCTTTTTGATTGCTTCTACATTGACTATTCCAGAAGTGTTCTTGATAGGAGGTATGAGTTAAATCTCTCACCTTTTTAAACAAAGCAATATCTGGTAAATGTAATAGGTTTTGACATCTAAGCTGATAACACCTCTACTCACATACTTTGTTTCAAGGGCAAACAGTGAATTCTCATGGTATGTTCTGCCTGCTCCTTACTATTTCAGTTTTATTATCCACCAACAAAGAAGATGAAGTTTGGATTTAGTTAACAAAAAAAAAAGAATTAAAAAAATCTTGAATTTCCTTTTTTTGGTTAATAGAAAGAGAGAATAATATGATTTATAACGGTGAATAGAAATATTTGAGGGTAAATTACTAAAACACTGCATAAGATAAGCCTTCTTGCTAAAAATATTTTCTATTTTTAGTAAATAACAAAGATGTACAAAATGAAACACCATCAAGTCTAAGACAGATTTTAAATTCAGGATTGAAGACTTTTCTATTTCAGTTGGTGCTGTTATTGATCTTAGAATAGATATATCAGGCTCTGCCTATGGGTTCACAGAAAAGCTTTAAATAAGAAATTGGTTTTTGATCATTCCCATGAGTCTGACTCAGAGCTCCAATATCTTATACAGATAACTCACTACAGATGACTCATATACAAACAGGTTTGTGTGTTTCTCATAATTAAGGAAATACGAAGGAAGAAGCCATCAAAGACTGCATTTAAATCACACAATTGTATTCATGTTAGATTCACAGAAAAGTTTCAGTTATGAGATTTTGTAAAAGTTGGCATTCCATTGCTTATAATACACACCAACAGATTTTGAACACTTCTTTATCCAGCCTTGGATAAATTGTGCCTGAAACAACTCAATTTCCTTTCACAAAATCGTGGATTTTTTTGGAAATTTTGTCCTTCTAAGCCAAAACGGTAAATAAATGGATTGAGTTGGTCTTATTACCAGTATTCATCATGGATACAGAGGCTGAAATTCTCATAAATAGGAGAAAAACTGCATTTATTTCCTTTATACAATTTAATGGACTTGAAAGTTGGCATGCTGTCCCGTCCTTATGAAGAAAGAAAGAAAAATAAAAACCTGAACAAACCGAAAATCAACAACTCTGAGATCTACCAAGAATGGAGGTCATGGGGAAAACTATGGTCTCAAAAGCTAGAGAGGCAGGTAGACATAGAGGATCAGAGCTTATGAGGAGAGGAAGTTGCCCAAGCCAGAAATCAGTAAGGACACTTAAAGTAACTGAAAAATCACTGGGAGTGGGTGAGGACTGGCTTCCGTTAAAACCCCTTAGAGTTGTCTTAGTAGAATCAAGGCAGACACACTTCTGTTTTAGCTCCAGGATTCCCACTAGCTTCTCAAAATGAGGACCGAAGAAAAAGTATTCTTTAAGTTGGTCAAAAAGAGATATAAAAGTGATCATCAGATAGCAAAACTCACCAAATGTTTTACAATTCATAACATAGTACTCCAAATTAAGAGAAACTACTTTACCAGTACATTATCTGACAGAGGAGGGGTGATAAGAAAATTGAAAACACCCTCTGACCTTTCTCATATCATGGGAAAGTCAAAGCCCATAGATCTAGACAGGAAAAAAAAAAAAAGAGATTTAAAAAAAAGGCAAAGAGATTTAGAATTATAAGATTACAATATCTTTCCATATCTAACAAACATATCAACAGGTTCCATTACAAGAGTAGATTATAATTGAGAGAGCTACAAGACAGACTATTTAATAAGGAGTTGCCAAAGGCAACAGGGGAGAGGGAAAATAAAATAAAACAACTACAAGGATACCAGAGGACATAAAAACCTTTGATAATCAAAGCTAAAGCAAAGATTAAATACAGGCTATCTCCCTGCCAGATAAATATGAATCTAAGACTAATGTCCTGTTTACCTCCATTTCTATTACCTGACACATAATATCCAAATTCCAATAAAATTGTAAGGTATACTGAAAGGCAAAATCAGATTCTGGAGAGAGAAAGCAAACATTAGAATATACATCTGAAACAGATTTTGGAATTATCAGACTGACAATTTAAAATAATTATGATTACCCTATTAGGATTCTAATGGAAAAATTGGACATCAGAGAAAGCTACAAGTAATGTAAGCAGAAAGATGTAAGCTAGAAAGAATCAAAAGAAAAACTGTAACAGAAATGAATAAGACCTCTGATGGGCTCATTAGTATACAAGGCAGAGCCTAGGAAAGAATAAGCAAGTTTGAAGGTCTATCCATAGAAACCTCCCACAGTGAAATGCAAATAGATAAATTAATTTAAAAAGACAACAAAATATACAAGACTTGTAGAACAATTACTAAAGGGGCAAAATATGTGCCATGGGAAAACCAGGAGAAACAAGAAAGAAAGGAGAAGTACTTAAATAGTAACAGCTGAGGATTGACCAAAATTTATAAAATAACCCAGACCACCGATCAGGTAACTCAGCAAAAACTCAACAGATAAACAGCAAAATATATCTAGGAATAGAGTATTCAGTGGCAAAAAAAAAAAAAAAAAAAAAAAAAAAGACTAATAGAAAATCTAGAAAGCTGTTGGTAATTGGGAATTTACCTATAGAGAAATAAATATAAGAATAATATCAAATTTCTCTATCAAACCCTTGTATTCAAAAAGAGAACGGAGTATTTAAATTGTTAAAATGAACCCAAACAAAAGGGAAAAAAAAGATCTTTCTCTCACAGCCCTCAAAAGGTAAAAACCTGATGACACCTTGTTTTGTGCTTCTAGCCCCCAGAATTGTGAGAAAATAAATTGTATAATGCATATATGTATATATGTATGCATGTAAAATATTACATATATCTTGGTGCTTGGGATGTGAACCCAGGACTTTGTGCATAGTGATTATACATTACACTGCTGAACTAAACCCACAGACCAATTTTTGTAGTTTAAGTCACTCCATCTTGTTGGACTTTGATTTGGCAGCAACAGCAAATATGTCTTTCTCTTTTTTCTTTTTTTTTTTTTTTTTTGTGTTAGACTTGCTATTTTATTTTTTGTTTTGTGTGTTAGACTTGCTATTTTATTTATTTATTTATTTATTTTAATTTATTTTTTTATTGGTTGTTCAAAACATTATAAAGCTATTGACATATCATATTTCATACAATAGATTCAAGTTGGTTATGAACTCCCAATTTTACCCCAAATACAGATTGCAGAATCACATCGGTTACACATCCACATTTTTACATAATGCCCTATTAGTAACTGTTGTATTCTGCTACCTTTCCTATCCTCTACTATCCCCCCTCCCTCCCCTCCCATCTTCTCTCTCTACCCCATCCACTGTAATTCATTTCTCTCCTTGTTTATTTTCCCATTCCCCTCACAACCTCTTATATGTAATTTTGTATAACAATGAGGGTCTCCCTCCATTACCATGCAATTTCCCTTTCTCTGTCTTTCTCTTTTCTCATGCTTACTATTTCCAATAAGTAATACACAACATTTGCTTTGCCTATTTTGCATTATGAAACTTAGTAATGTAAAAATTATATAATTTATTGTAGTATATTTGAGGATTTGAGGGAATATATCCTCATGACTTTTTTATTCTTTTCTTTTCTTTCTTTCTTTCTTTTTTTTTTTTTTTTTGGTACTGGGGATTGGGGATTGAACCCAGGGACGTTTTCCCACTGAGCCACATTCCCAGCCCTTTTTTAGATTTTATTTTGAGATAGAGTGCTGCTAAATTGCTTAGGGTCTTGTTAAATTGCTGAGGCTGGCTTTGAATTTGTGATCCTCCTGCCTCAGATTCCCAGGTCTCTGGTTTTATAGGAGTGTGCCACCAGTTTCATTAATAAATATCCAGTGATGCACAGCAGTGATGCATAGAATGTTACCTCACTTCCACTGTATTACTTAAGTCACTTACACTGTCCCCTCCTTTTTGTATGGGGGATAGTCTTACAGGTGAGAGGCAGCACAATTCCTTTAGAATAAGCAATTTTAGATTATAAGAAGTTAAGGGAATGTATACAACCAGAGACATGAAAAATTGTGCCCTATATGTGTAATACAAATTATAATGCATTCCACTGTCGTATATAAATTAAAAAAAAAGAATTTATGGGAACTCTGTCTGCCCTAAACGTCAAGAACCTGAGGGAAGTTTTTGTTGCATGTAACTCTTCTTTACTAGAGGGGTGGAGGGGGAAGAGGACATTCTCTTAATCCAGGTAGCCAATTGACAAGTAAACCTGAAAAAATTCATTAGGAGTTTACAGCAGGTATATTTCTTGTTTCTTCATATGAATATATGGATATTTGATCTGGACATCAATTAGATCATTGATATTACTTAAAATGCAAGACAATAATTTTTATTGTTGAATTCATTGGGTAAAATTTTCCTATGATACAATATAAACCCTAATTGTTTAGTTCTATATCTCTTGTAATTTCAAAAAATCCTTATTTTATTATTTTGATCTTCATGCACTCCACATGCAGGTTTGAGACTTTTCTTTCATTACTCATCTTATGTTTATTCCATAATTCTCCTGTAAGTATCTTCAAAATTCTATAGTTATTTTTTCTCATTTATTTTTTGAAATTCATTTCTTTACTTTTTAAAATTACTTTGGTTTTCTGATTTGTGCAACCTTACACTGAATCGCTTCCTATTTTCCCATCTTAATTTGTCTTGTGCCCTTGTCATTGGGCTTTGTGTTTCTCCACACAGTGGTAATATTCCACTGGTTGTTTTGTTCCTGTTGCTTAGTTCCTCGGTTTTCTCCCATTTATGCTAAGTGCTCTTCAGCTTCTATTCCTTTTGCAAGCTACATTTTCACTCCAGAATGGTATCTTTATAGATTCCATTATTTCTTTTTCTATTTTAAAAATAATTATCCTTGAGACAGAAGATGCTTCAATCAGACTTTATATTCATAGTCTATTTGAGTAGGGGTGAAAGTAAAATTCAAATTTTAAACAGATTAGAACTTTACTTTGACCTGTTGTTTTATTTCTGAAAGTACTTTTTCTTTATTTTCCCCCACACAACTGAACTACTGAGATACAAATGAAAAGTCTTTTATGCTGTGAAAAGTCTTCTTTCTCTCCTTTTCATATCTCTCCGTTCTCTCACTGCACCCCATCTCCAATTTCAAAGCCATGAGGATTGTCTACTCCCCCAAAAATGTGGCATGCATTTGAAGATTCTCATTTGACCTATCTTGATGCTTTTCTAACTTAATGTGTGTACACATCACTTAAATGATTTAGATTTGGGTAGATTTGGATTCAATAAGTATGACTCAGAGCTTGTGATTCTGAACTTCTAATACTCTCCATATATTACTGATATGTTGCTCCTCAGAATACACTTTTATTTATTTATTTTATTTTATTGACAAATAACAATTATGTATACTATGGAGTAGCAAGCATTTTTTAATCTTTGCATACATGATAGAAATTAAGCAAATTTACATGTCCATTACCTCACAAAGTTATTATTTTTATGAGAAACCTTAAAAATCTATCCTTATAAAACTTTTAAAACAATGATCATATATATGTAATAAGAATTGTACTGCATTCTGCTGTTCTATAGAAATATAAATAAATAATTTTTAAAAGATATACTATGTTATTATTAACTATGGCCATAATGCAATATAATAGATTACCAAAACTTATTCTTCCAGTGTAACCAAAACTTTGAGTCATTTGATTAACAGCTCCCCTTTCTATTGAATTGACATTTTAGATGTCATACATAAGTAAGAATATACAGCATTTGTCTTTCTGTGCCTAACATTTATTTCAATATATCCAAGTCCATCTATGTTGTTACAAATGATAAAATGTTCTTATTTTTAAAACTACAGTGTATTCCATTTTTAATTTATACCAATTTTTGTTCATCATTTATTCTTTGTCATAGGTTTATTACATACACTGGGTATTGTGAATGATATCTGTGATATAGGAATATTGATATCTCTTCAACATATGATGAAATTCCTTTGGATTTATACAACTACTAGTCTTGCTGGACCATATGACACTATTTTCAATTTTTGAAGTACCTCCATACTATTTTCCTAAATGGTTTACTAATTTATTCCCACTTCATAGTGTTTGCAGAATTTTTTTCCTCCATATCTCCAACTATATTTATTATTTTTTATAATATTTATTCTAGCAGGTGTGAGGGGATGCATCATTGTAGCATTTATTTGAATTTCACTGATAATTAAATATGTTCAACCATTTTTCATATAACAAAATTCAAATCAGACAAATGAGATTATATCAAAATATATAGCAAAGGAAAAATAATAGAGTAAACAGAAAAATCCATGGACTGATAGAGAATATTTGAAAACCATACATGTGATAAGGTTTTAACATCCAAAATACAGAAGGAATCCAAGCAACTCAGTAGCAATAAAAAAAAAAAAAAACTACCTGAATTTAAAAAATACAAAGGACATGGATAGACATTTCTTGAAAGAAAATGTACAATAGTTTCAGACCACACTCTCAATAGCAAGAGCCTACTCTATTCTGGTTCTGTTAGTCAGCTTTGCATTGCTGTGAAAATACCTGAAAAGAACAACTTTGGGGAGGAAAATATATTTTAGCTCACAGTTTCAAAGTTTTAGTCCATAGTTGGTCAAGTTCATCGCTCTGTGCCCAAGATGAGGCAGTAGAAGTACATGGAGAAGAGAGAGAGAGAGAGAGAGAGAGAGAGAGAGAGAAAGAGAGAGAGAGAGAGAGAGAAAGGTTTTCAGAAAAGATGAAACCTTTCAGGGCATGTCCCCAGAGACGTGCCTCCTAAAGTTCTACCATACCTGCATACAGTTACCAACTATACAAACTAGAAGGAATGATTAGCTTACAACTCTCTTAATCTAATTATTTCACTTCCGAACATTGGTTTATTAACACAGGAGCTTTTGGGGGACACTTTATACACAAACCATAATAGTCTGTCTGTGTCCCCCAAAAGCTTATGCCCATCTTAAAATACAAAATGCATTTAGTTCATCTCCAAGAGTCCCATATTCTTAATAGTTTCAGCATTGCCCAGTAGTTCAAGTCTAAAGTCTCACCTGAGACTCAAGGCAAACTCTTGTCTTAAGATCCTGTAAAATAAAAAGCAAGTTACATGTACCCAATACACAACAGCACATAGTAAACATCCCCTTGGAATAGCAGGGTAAAAAGAAGGGATGGACAAAACAAAACCAAAACCCATTTTTTAACTTATTGAGTCTTGGTTTTATTTATTGAGATCTAGGAGTCCTATTAAGGAAACATATGCCTACACCAACATGCTGTAATTTTAACCCTATGTGTTCTTCTAGTAGTTGCAAAGTTCCTGGTCCAAATAATAAGTGTTGATTCACTTTGAGTTGATTTTTGTTTAAGATTAGAGGCAGGAATCTAGTTCCATTCCTCTACATAAGTATACTCGATTTTCCTAGCACCATTTGTTAAAAATGGCATCTTTCCTTGAATGTATGAGGAGCATGTGAATGTATCTATGTGGTGCTGTCTCTGTTCTATACTGTTGATTCTTTTTAATAATGTTATTGTATTTTTTATACCTTTATTTTATTTATTTTTATGTGGTACTAAAGATCGAACCCACTGCCTCACACATGCTAGGCAAGCGCTCTACCACTAAACTACAGCCCCCACCCCTGTACCACTGATTTTGATATCTGGTCTTCACGTCTGTTTCTATGCCAATACCATGCTGTTCTTGTTATTATAGCCCTGTTGTATACTTTGAGATTGGGTTTTGTGATGCCTATGGTAAAAGACCTGTGTAATAAATAAAACTGAACACTAAAGAAAGAAACTGAATATCTTAGAAGATGTAAAGGCCTTCCACATTCTTGGATAGGCAGCATTAATATTACTAAAATGACCATATAATCAAAAGTGATGTACAGATTAAATTCAATCCCCATTAAAATACTAATAAATTTATTTACAAAACTACAGAAAAGTATCCTAAAATTTATATGAAAGAATAAAAGACTCAGAATTGTCAAAACAATTCTCAGCAACAGCATCTTATTTTCACTTTCTTTCATGATTTGTTTGCATTCAATATTTCTTTTTCTCACTTAATTTTGCCTTTATTATTAATATGACATGATATTTTTTTCTTATAATAGCTTGTGATAAATAGGCTATTATCATTTTAGTGCACATCCTTGAAAATTTAATGTAAATGCTTAACATAAGAGCAATTAATAAAAGCCAACATCAAATCTACTTCTCATTAACAGTATAAATTCCACAAAATATTTAATTCCAATGGCCACTGCTTACCAGGACTGCCATGACAAGTTATCAGGGGTATTTTGAAGCACAAAAATTTATTCTTTCCTAATGTCTCCCTCTGTCTCTCCCTGAAAAAAGCAGGAAGAATGAAATCAAGATATCATCGGGTTTGGTTCCTTCTAAGAATCAGGAGGAAAGGCTCTGATTTTATGTCTCTTTCTTTCTTTTCCAGATGGTCAACTTCTCTCTTTGTCTTCTCATTGTATTTCCTTTATATGTTTCTATGTCCAAATTTCTTCTTCTTCTAATTATACCTGCTCTGTTGCATTGTCGTTTGCCCTAATAAGGTCATTTTATCTTATTGCATTTTTTAATATACTGAGGCTAAACACCGTCACATTCTGAAGTACTGGATCTAGGATTTCAAACATATAAATTTGAATATCAAATCCAGCCCATAAGACTCCCACACCCCCTTTACCTATTATTTTTACCAAAAGTCTTAATACTATATGCGTTTTATAAAATAAATTAGGTATAATTCCCACTTTTATTTCAAATTTAATTGTTTTTTTAAACTGTGAGATGTCTAAGTAGAATTCTATTTTTTAAAAAAACCTATATTTTGAATATTTTAGATTCAGCACCGTATCTAATAGTACCTCACGTAAAAATAATTACCTTAATCTTACATTTGATATATATATAATTATTTTTTAAATAATCATTTATTGCTGCACACGGAGGCACAGACCTATAATCTCAGGGGCTCAGGAGATGGAGGCAGGAGGATCATGAGTTCAAAGCCAGCCTCAGCAACAGCAAGGCACTAAGCAACTCAGTGAGACCTTGTCTCTAAATAAGAACACAAAATAGGACTTGGGGTGTGGCTCAATGGTCCAGTACCCCCCTGAGTTCAATTCCCAGTATCCCCCTCAAAATAAATAATTAAATAATAAATAAAATAATCAATTGTCTCTTTACTAAGTGTTTCAGGTCTATTATTTCTTTTTTTTCCTCCTAAAATAGAAATATTCCTGGATCCATACATATCTTTGCTTCTTTTATGTACTTCATTTCTATATTTTTGTGGTACATTTGAATATTTTCTAAAAACCCAAATTCTAATCAACTTCCTCCTTTTAACAATGTACAATCCCATATTTAACTTTTCGAAATATTTAAATACACTTTATTGAATCATTATTTGTGTACAAAAATCTTCTTTTAACAGTTTCAGTTACACAAGTTGCTGAGTTTTGACCCTAAATTAGCAAACAATATCAAATATTTATTTCACTTCAAATGTTTCTTCAATCTTTCCACTTAACCCCCACTCCATTCTGGCACTCAGTAATTCATTTATCTGCTAGTTTGTATTTTCTAAAATTTCACATATATGGTGTCAGATGGTATTTGCTTTGTGAGCCCATCATTTTCCATTAAGACACTATTTCAGTAAATTTTAATGCTGATATAGCACAGATCTTTAAATCACCTGTATTGACAAACATTGCACATAAAAGGATGTATCCAGTTTCATCCATTAGAATGTCCAACTTTAAAATATCTAGTAATGCCAAATGATGATGCAACTATGGAGTCATAGCAATTCATACATTGACGGTGAGAGTGAAAAATTACATAACCTTTTGGGGAAAATTAAGCCTGTTTTTTGTAACACTAAATGTAAATCTAGCATTTACATTACATTTAATTTGTAATATTAAATGTAAATATAACCAAGGAAATGCCATTCCTGTATATTTAGCCAAAGATTAAAAGCAGGTTTATAGAGATTGACATAAGAATATTTAATAAGACACTTCTTAACAATAGATAAAATTACAGCCAATTAGGTTTTAAGTTTATTTTTACTACTAGAACATTTTATTTAATTTTAGTTTTTCTTTTTTTAATAGTTGTCCATTATTCATATTTTCGTTATATGTCATTTTTAATTAACTTATTTTATCTTTCTAATCATGCTACATTTGAAGATGTCGTTTAAACATTTCATGTTGTTTTTTCTTCTCTTATGATGTTTTAATTTCTTGTCAGTGGTATAATTTTTTTTAATTTTTATTTTTGAGCTCTGTTGAAGAAGATATTGCAGAATATTCCTTTAAGTGTCCCACTTCTGCAGGACACCTCATGGACATATAGTAGGCCACCTTACTCTTATAGGAATGTTTTAGTTAACTTTTTCATCGTTGTGATCAAAAGGACCTGATAAGAACAATTTGAAGAGGAAAAATTTATTTTGGTGCTCATGGTTTCAGGGGTCCCTAGATGGCCAACTCCATTCTTGGAGTCCTGAGACAAGGCAGAACATAATGGCAAAGGGGTGTTGTTGAGAAAAACAACTTAGAACATCGTACCAGAAAGCAGATAGAGAGATCCACTCTCCAGGAAAAAATAAATACCCCAAAGGCACATCACCAAACCCAAACTCCTACACCTATACCCTACCTGCCTACAGTTAACACTTAATTAATCCTAATCAGGGGATTAATTCACTGTTTGATTTAAGGCTCTCATTACCCAAACATGTCACCTCTCAACCTTGCATTTTCTCACACATGAGTTTTGGTGGGATACTTCATATATAAAACATAACAAGGATCAATTTATGACAATGTTCAAATAAGGCAGGTGATATATATTCTACATGAAAATTTGCTTGTTACTATAGCAGTGATTTAAAATTCTCTGAGGACTACTATATTATCATTTTTAACTCACATTCCAAAATAAAGAAAATATTTCTTCCCTTACCTCCTTCCCTGGTGACTAGAATATTTTTGGTCTGGCTAATTTTATTTCCTTAGTGAACAGAATTGAAAGCTTCTCATTTTAACATTGAGGTTTGAATTGCAGCTGTCTTGGTTGATTGGACCCAAGTATTTATCTTTCATAACCTGTCTCATCATTGAAACCCAAGCCTGTTGGATCCTACATTTGGACAATGCCCTAAGGTAACCTGCACTTTAGAGTTTTATTTTTTTTATTTTTTTATTTTTTTTTTTTATTTTTTATTTTTTTTTTAATTTTTTTTTATTGGTTGTTCAAAACATTATAAAGCTCTTCACATATCATATTTCATACATTAGATTCAAGTTGGTTATGAACTCCCAATTTTACCCCAAATACAGATTGCAGAATCACATCGGTTACACATCCACATTTTTACATAATGCCCTATTAGTAACTGTTGTATTCTGCTACCTTTCCTATCCTCTACCATCCCCCCTCCCTCCCCTCCCATCTTCTCTCTCTACCCCATCCACTGTAATTCATATCTCTCCTTGTTTATTTTCCCATTCCCCTCACAACCTCTTATATGTAATTTTGTATAACAATGAGGGTCTCCCTCCATTACCATGCAATTTCCCTTTTCTCTCCCTTTCCATCCCACCTCATGTATCTGTTTAATGTTAATCTTTTCTTCCTGCTCTTCCTCCCTGCTCTGTTCTTAGTTGCTCTCCTTATATCAAAGAAGACATTTGGTATTTGTTTTTTAGGGATTGGCTAGCTTCACTAAGCATAATCTGCTCTAGTGCCATCCATTTCCCTGCAAATTCTATGATTTTGTCATTTTTTAGTGCTGCGTAATACTCCATGGTGTATAAATGCCACATTTTTTTTATCCATTCATCTATTGAAGGGCATCTGGGTTGGTTCCACAGTCTAGCAATTGTGAATTGTGCTGCTATGAACATCGATGTAGCAGTATCCCTGTAGTACGCTCTTTTAAGGTCTTCAGGGAAAAGTCCAAGAAGGGCAATAGCTGGGTCAAATGGTGGTTCCATTCCCAGCTTTCCCAGGAGTCTCCATACTGCTTTCCAGATTGGCCGCACCAGTTTGCAGTCCCACCAGCAATGTACAAGAGTACCCTTTTCCCCACATCCTCTCCAGCACTTGTTGTTGTTTGACTTCATAATGGCTGCCAATCTTACTGGAGTGAGATGGTATCTTAGGGTGGTTTTGATTTGCATTTCTCTGACTGCTAGAGATGGTGAGCATTTTTTCATGTACTTGTTGATTGATTGTATGTCCTCCTCTGAGAAGTGTCTGTTCAGGTCTTTGGCCCATTTGTTGATTGGGTTATTTGTTTTCTTATTGTTTAATTTTTTGAGTTCTTTGTATACTCTGGATATTAGGGCTCTATCTGAAGTGTGAGGAGTAAAAATTTGTTCCCATGATGTAGGCTCCCTATTTACCTCTTTTATTGTTTCTCTTGCTGAGAGAAAACTTTTCAGTTTAAGTAAGTCCCATTTGTTGATTTTTGTTATCAACTTTTGTGCTATGGGTGTCCTGCACTTTAGTAACAGTTTGCTGTCTGATTTTTCAGCCCAGTGTTTTTGGGGTCTTCATTTTTGTCCTAACAGGTAAATGTTTTGTCCTAAAAGATAAATGTTTCAATTTTTTTTTACAAAAATCAAAAATTGATAGTATTTTCAATTGTCTTAAAAATTAATGTATACATTCTGTATTCAGCAAAAATGTAACTTTCATTATTTTACTAATCTTAATTTTGGTAATGTTTTATCTGTTCATAATTCTACTCTCCCTCTGCTACCTTGTGGACAATAGAGTATACTTTCCAGTTATATCAAATTTAGGCTTGACCACACAGTTTAAATTGAGTAACAAATGCCCGTGAACAGGCTTGTGTACTACATCTAAGAAAACACTATGAATGCAGTTGAGCAGTTGAGTTTGTTCTTTATTTTGAGCAAGCCTGGAGTGAAATAATACATAAAAAGACTGGAGAGTTGTAGCTACACCACAGCTTTCCTTAATGTAAACAATACTAAGTGTTTTTGCTGCTACCCACAATCAATTTGGCATTCCGTATTGCCATAACAAATGTTGACTAATACACCAAGTGGTGTGGCTTTCATTTCATCTTAGTTCTTAATTCTCTTGCTGGCTTGAGTGCCTACAATTCTTTTATTCTGAAATATTCATAGATTCTTAATTTATTAAGAAACTCCTATTTTCAAAATCTCTTAATTTTCTGAGCTTCTAAAAGAGTGATTACCTAATACTTTCTAATCCATTTGTATGCACAGGCATCAAAATTATGTCTCTCTTTAAAACAATGGTCAAATAGTATATAATTTTATTTTTTTACTACCTCTCAAATATTTCAGTGAAGAAAATGAATTATATGTTCTTACAGTATTAGCATAGTGTATGTAAAACAATGAAGTAAATATTTCCCCAAACTTTTGGATCCAAAGAAAAATACTAAGCAGTTTAATAAGAAAACTAATACAAGGCATCCCATACACTTTATGCCACACAAACTATACAAAGCAGAGACATCACAGAAATTGGTGACAAATTAAAAAATAGGAAAAACCTAAGTCTATATATAACTAAGGATCTGAAGATAACAAAGAACATAGTGACGATTTTAATATCTTAAATTATATAAAGAGCACATCTTTTTTAAAAAAAATATGGAGAAGTTAGTGACAAATTTTTATTTTCACTTAGTAAATTATTTAAAGGGTAAATTTTTCATTTGATTAATATTAATCACTCAAAGTGTTATATTTTAAATCCATCATCAATCTGTAGAAGTAATTACCACATATATGTACTGTAATATAAGTTTCATTGCATCAGAATCACCAGGGATTGGTAAAAACTGAAAATGACCACTATCTCACAAATATTTCTTTTCACCTTAGAAAAAGTGATTATCTGTTATTATATTACTAATGAAAATGTGGGGGGCTGGAGTTGTGACTCATTAGTAGAGTGTTTGCCTAGCATGTGTGAGGCCCTGGGTTTGATTCTCAGCACCACATAAAAAAATAAATAATACAAAGATATTGTGTCCACTTACAACATATATATATGTAAATATATATATAGTGGTACACATACAAAGTGAAATATTACTCCATCACAAAAAAGCATGAAATCTTGTCATTTTCAACAACATGAATGGAACTGGAGATTATTTTGTTAAATGAAATTATCCAAGCAGAGAAAGACTTATACTTTATAATATGATTCACATGTGGGATATATAACAGTTGACATCATGGTAGTTAAGCATGAAATGGTGACTACAGAAGTGGTAGTGTGGACAGAGAGAGAGATACAGAAAGGTTTCTCAATGGATACTGATGGGAGAAAGGAGCTCTGGTATTGTATTACAAAATAGTGTGATTATAGATAACCATTGTACTATGTAGCTCCATAAGCTTGAAGAAAAGATTTTGAGTGCTTCACTATGAGAAGTAATAGAAGTTTGAGGAAATAGATACATTTGATCTGATTTCAGAATAATACAATTTATGTGTCTGTGCATGTATATATATTTCAAATATACACACACAGAAACAGGAAACATCACATATTACACAAAAATAAGTACATTTTTTATTTTACATATCAGATAGAAAGTTTTAAAAAATCAAAGAAAGAAAGAAATTATGGAAATTTGAGTTAGAAGAGTTTTTTTAATTGTTCAATTTTATGAGTTTTTTCTTCCATCAAGAAGGCACTTTGATTTACAATGGTCAGAAAATAGATATTCTGAAATATCAATTTCAAAATTATTAGTAATTTATTATTTTATTTTATATTGATGTAAATGCTTTCATTTTTAATTCTAATTCTCTCATTTAATTGAAATGTTACATGTTACATATTTAAGTGTAGCTTATTTTGATTCAAAAGGTTTTTTAAATAAAAACAAATATATTTAATCATATTAAAATAAAAGATTATGGTAGCATAGCTATGAAGCAAATGACAATGATTTCAAAAAATTGTAAATAGCACACATTTAAATTCAAATTCATTTTCTTCCAAAACAATGATTTTTCCTATTTAAGTTTTTTTTTCTTTTTTAATTTGCTTAATACCTGTACTGATTTTGCATTTTTTATACTTTAAAGAATATGCTTTACCAGCAAAAAATAAATAAATAAAAAGAGGCTTCCTGAATTGTGAAATTAAACATTAATTAACAAAGGAATTGAAAGTCTGAAGCTTGAAAGGATTGAAGTTCAGGACTGTATCTCCTGCAACACTTCAGTGCTATGGACAATCAAACATAGTTAACTCTGCATCAGTATATGGTGTGAACCACACCTGGGGAATATTGACTGTGAATTAGAGGTAGACATTGTAACAGTGAAATTGAAACCCAGCCTCCTTTATCTCACCAGAAATGAATGAAATATTACATATCTGCCCCTCCTTATAATATCATGATCCATAAAAGAGAAATCATCTCTGTGTAAAGGCAGACTCCCGGGAACATCTGGAACTTCTCAGTTCATTTTGTTTATAAATTTAAAAAAATTAGACATTTTTAAAGATTACATATCCTACAATAAATGGAAAAAGTCAGTTGAAACTCCCTTCTGCTCCCTCAGAATATCTTACCTGACACATAACCTCTGATAAGTGACTGTATAGTAAAATTTGAGGATGATTAGCAAAAACTAAATTCCCCTCAGCATGGAGTTTAATAGCTCAAACACAATGAATTAATAAAGACAAAGTTTAAGAAGTGGCAAAATAAATCCATAAGAATTAAAAATCAGAATATGAAAATTCTTGGAGGGAAAGGATTTCAGTTGCAAAGGGGCAAAGAGGATCTTTAGGGTTTCTGGTAAAGATCTAGTTCTTGCTCAAGGTGATTATTAAACAGGTGTATTAATTGTAGAAATTCACCAAACGTCACAATTATGAGTTGTACACATCCTGTATATAGATGTAATATTTCAAAAAAATTATAAATAAACCATTAAAATTTATAATACATTTTGAGGGGATAAAATATCATAAAGTTATGTCAAATCTTACATATTTTAATGCACTATTATTGTAGATTTTAAAAATCTTTAGTTATTATTAATTTTTGTCAGTTTTCACTATTTTAAGAAAAATTTTTAATGATAATATATCTATGGTATTTTTCAATGCCCGAAAGTTTTGATATAAGATATATGCATAAATGTTGTGAACACATAATACCTAGAAATAAGAAAATTGAGAGAGTGGAAATTGTTGTACACTGAAAATTTCTAAATATTCAAATGTGAATTTCAAAAGTCTCTAAATCAAGAATCTGGCTAAATAGGAAGAATTTTACAATGGAAAGGTAAAAAATGAATATCTAAAATAAAAGACAAACATCTAAAGGTGGTAAATACATCTTAAGAATGAAAACAAAGGGTAACATGACAGGATTAAATGTCCACAGCTTCAGTGTCAAAAAGAAACATGGGGAAAAAAATTAAGAATACATGAGGCAGGAATATAAACCACCTGAAACAAATGTTCATCAAGAGGATAAATGGAACACGAAACTCCCTATCCTCATAGAGAGACAATAACTGAGAAGATTATGTTTTGTGGTCAATTGTGATAAATTCTATTTACAGATGCACTAGGATTGGCAAGGAGCAGAACCACAACTTCTGCCACTAAAGGATAATGTTATGGTCCAGACTATACGGGCAATGACCAAACAGACCCCATTTTACCCTGAGACTCTATGTCATGTAAGAAATGCTTCTCCTGTGCGAACACTTTGCTTCTATAACCATCAACATTTGCTTACATATCATGTTTGGCATGAGAGGGAGGGCTCCTCTCTCTGCTTCAGAGGATCCAGGACTCCTATTCCCTGCCCTTTCCCCACGGGGAGCCACAGCCTTGAATCAGGTGATCATCTTGCTGAGTCCTCCAAAATGTTATGGCAAGAGTGCCATAACTCACTGCATGGATCATAAAGCAGGGGACAGAAACTTTACTCACCAGCTCATGGTCTGGATCAACCAGCTGGTGGGCCAAGGGGCAGGCTGCAATTCTAGATCCTTCGATCCCCTCCAGGAGTTTGAGTACACATTTTATAGTCTAAAACCACATTAATCATAGGTGGCTGTTTCTATGAGTCAAAACAACAAATGTCATGAAATCTAAAATCATAAGCAAAAGGGTAAATGGATCAAAATGATCCTAGTTGAGTACAAGTTAAAGAATGGTTACTAACATCTAGATAATTATTCTCTAACAGGGTACATTGTCTAAGAAAAATGGGAACCAACAAGAGAGCAATTTTACATTGTATAAGAATTGTCATTTTGTTTTGCCAAACATGCTATGCTAAGGAACTGTTGATGGTTACAGAGGTGGGTGTTCCCATGGGAGAAACATTTCTTATGTGACTTGGAGTCTCAAAATAAAATGTAGTCTGTTTGGCCATTGCCAGTATAACCTGGTTCATAACAATAATGCATCTTCAGATGTGGCACTTTAAATTAAGTGACCAATTTAGACCTTAAAATCAGTTGGGTATGCTGAAATTTACTATACAAAAGTTTTTAAAAAATGTTAAAGCATGAGTGCTTTTAATGAATACAGGAAGATTCATTTTATATATATATATATATATATATATATATATATATATATATATTCATTTATATATATATATATATATAAATGTTGAATATAGTATTTGAAATATTTTTAAAATATAATTAATGCACATCTAAATTCTGTGACCAATAATTGATTACTTAATTTAATAGAATACGGAAGGAAGACAAACTAAAAGAGAAAATAATTTCTAACTATTAGTCCACAGAAATTTTTTAACGCATTTAATTTTTTTTTTCCTTTTTATAAGTGATTGCAAATTACAATCAATAGTCTTGTTCAATGAAATAAAAATATCACATGTATTTCAGGTAAGATGCACATTGATCTATAGAAGCCTAGGATGAGGAATACGTATGTAAGAATAGCTATAGGTTTTTAACTTTTTGAGTTCTTTATGTACTCTAGAGATTAGTGCTCTACCTGATGGGTGAGGGGTAAAGATTTGCTGCCAAGATGTAGGCTCTCAGATTGTTTCTTTTGCTGAAAAGAAACTTCTTAGTTTGAGTCCATCCCATTTATTGATTCTTGATTTTATTTCTTGTGCCAAAGGAGTCTTATTAAGGAAGTTGAGGCCTAATACCAAAAAAATAAATTAAAAAAAATAATCCAATCAATATATGGACCAAGGACCTGAAAAGACACTTCTTAAATGATGATGTACAATCAATCAACAAATACATGAAAAAAATGTTCATCATCACTAGCAATTAGAGAAATGGAAATCAAAACCACTCTAAGATTTCATCTCACTCCAGTCAGAATGGTAGCTATTATGCATACAAACAATAATAAGTGTTGAAGAGGATGTGGGGAAAAAGGTACACTCATACACTTCCGGTGGTACTGTAAATTGGTGCAGCTAATATGGAAAGCAATATGGAGATTTCTTGGAAAATTGGGAATAGAACAACCATTTGCGGCAGCTACCCCTCTAGTCGGTCTATACCCAAAGGACTTAAAAACAGCATACTACCTACAGGGACACAGCCACATCAGTTTATAGCAGCACAATTCATAATAGCTAAACTGTAGAACCAACCTAGATGCCCTTCAGTAGATGAATGGATTAAAAAAATGTGGCATATATACACAATGGAATATTACTCAGCAATAAAAGAGAAAAAAATCATGGCATTTTCAGGTAAATGGATGATGTTGGAGAATATAATGCTAAGTGAAGTTAGCCAATCCCCAAAAACCAAATGCCGAATGTTTTCTCTGATATAAGGGGGCTGATTCATAGTGGGTTAGAGAGAGGGAACAAGAAAGGAAAGACCAACTCTAGATAGGGCAGAGGGGTGGGAGGGGAAGGGAGGGGGCATGGGGTAATTAATGATGGTGGAATGTGATGATCATTTTTATCCAAACTACAGGTATGAAGACACAAATGGTGTCAATATACTATGTATACAACCAGAGATATGAAAAATTGTGCTCTGTATATGTAATAATAATTGTAATGCATTCTGCTGTAATATATAAATAAAAAAGAATAGCTGTAGATACAAAGGACAAACAAGTAAATTCTTTTTGAGTATAAAATAATTTTTAAATTATTTAAAGTCAAAATCCTCAAAATGCCGAGTTTAGTAGATAAATGAAAACCTTAATGTAATTAGACTATGTTCCAGGAACAGGAAAACAGAAATGAACAAAATTGAATAGACGAATACACATGCATTTCTTTCCATTCACCATGAACCTACTGAAACACAAAGAAACACAAATTAAATTCAATTTAAAAGACTATATAAACATGGTAAGACTATGCTGCCAAGATTGCAAAGGAGGACAATAAGGGGTAAGATCTCAGAGGACACATGTTTCAGCCAAGAGTGCATTATAAATAGAGGTGACACTGTCAATATGTGTGAGGCAGTTTACAGGTTGACTGAGCATAACTACTATATTGAGATGGGCTGTCCGATGAGACATTACAAATATTGCTATAGGAAGAATCTTGCTTGTCCTGAAAATAAAATTAAAACAGGTTTTATTCTTGAAAACCTAATAAATCCATAAAGATTTTTATTTAACAGACAGAAAATATTTTATCCTTTAAAGGAATCATTCTTGGAAATTCTTAAAAATATTATTATTACTGTGTGTATATATGTGGCTGCATGACCAATGTGATTCTGCAACCTGTATACTCAGAAAAATGAGAAATTATATCCCATCTGATTCAAATGGGTGATATGTCAAGATCATTGTACTGTCATGTGTAACTAAGTAAAACAAATAAAGAAAACCTGTTGTAATTTTAAAACAGACAGACTAAATGTTATATAGTTGAGACTGATTATTATAAATATGTGTATATATAATATATTACACTATACTGTTCTGTATTATATTAATGATTACTTGTTATAATATGCACTATTTAAAATAATATAAATTATTATAACTATCATTAATTAATTAAGTGATTTTAAAATATTTAATCTGTCCCTTAAGGTTTTTTTTTAATAATGAAGGTATATAAATCTCATTTGATTTAAACAAAGTTTCATCTCTTCATCTGGGCATTACACAGTTTTGTTTAATTCTCCTGTTTTTCATTCCAGTCATTTTTTTACATCTTTGGTCACTAAATAAAAAGTACCCAGAGCAATCTAGACTAGTAGGAAAAAATACTCAAACAGAAAAAGTCTCTACCTCAAGAAATCAAGCTCATAACTTGATAATAAAAAGAATATGCCAAGAATTTTGTAGTTTAGGGTCTTGGAGGAAAAGACGGATTTCTACGCTTTGTTGATGCTTCTTTGGGGAGTTGCTGTTTGTAAAAGTAAAGACTGAAAAACCTGTAAAAATACAGTTGCTTGCACAGAAGAGAATAAATAGTTATTTTAAAATGTAGGTTTGGGGTGCATGCTTTCTTTTGTGTCTCAAAGATTAGTAACTTAAAAAACTAATAAAATTAAATCAAAAGATAAACACTGATGTATGATATTAAGAAAAAAGTAAAAAAAAAAAAGGTTTAAACACATATAGGTAATTGATTCAAAAAGACTGATTCAAAAGGAGGGTCAAGCTTACTGTCAATATATCAAAATAGAAAGTTCACATTTCAAAGAATCCATAGAAAAAGATAATGACACACTGAGAAAAGGTGCAGGATTTACATTCAACATTTACTAAGGTCATATGTTTTATCTAGAATATGATGTGCATTATACTACACACAAATAGAAAGTATCTAATGGTGTAGCCAAATGGGAGCCAAAGTTCTTTCTGAGGGGAATGACATAAATATTATAATTCCATCATAATTTATATACAAGGTGACTTTTAAAAATCAATTTGTTATATTTGGATTCTCAGAAAAGTAATGAATTTATGTATAGCACATACCTAAGCTTATGTACCATTTCGGTTTGGAATTCAAATTCTAACTTTCCTAAAGAATCTATATCCACATTTAAAACAGAAATACACCAAGGGTAGAAAATCATATTTCACTGATAGTATATTTGTATTTTTTTCTGGGAGAAGTAATTTTTTCATTAGGCATATATAGTCAGATCCTAAGGCAAGTGTGAAAGAGGAGAGAAATAAAATACCAGTTGGAAACTCTAAATTTTCAAACATAGTATTTATTTCCATGTTTATGGGGTACTCATGATAATTTAATATATGTATACAATGTAGTCAGAGTAATTAGCATTTAGATCTCAAACATTTAAAACAATTAATTTGTAATTGTTGTATGTATTTATAAGGTACAGAAAAATTTATTTAATGGGTCAAGCAGAAAAATGAATACCACATGCTGCTGTCACACATGGAAGCTACATAAGTATCTCTGAAAGCAAAGTAGTACTAGATTCTGGGAGGGGTGGGTGGGAGAGGGTTAGAGGGAGGTCGTTCAGTGAGAACCAGAACAGGAACAGAAGTAGTAAATTCTGGTGTTCTGTAATTCTAGTGTTCTATAGCACAGTGGAGTGACTATAGTGCACAAGAACATATTGTATATTTTATGGATAGCTAGAAGAGAGGAGCTCTAAAGCTCCAAACATGAAGTAATAATAAGGAACAGATTTGACCAGCACATATTTTATAGATGTATAGATATTGAATCTTCTCAGGTGAAGAAGTTGGGAATAGTTAACTGCTAAGTACCCATAGTATTTGCCTATCACTATTCTTGAATAGTATACTTCTGGTTTCTAACAGGCAATGATATTTTTGTAAAAGGCCAGGTATATTTGGATTATAAATTTTAAAAATAGAAAAGGGTTTTAAGTATTTTTAAATGAATACCGATAATTCAGGTCTTTGATATTTAAGTTAAGAAAGAAAAAGAGAGTATTTAGACTGGTAAAGAGACCCTCTCCTCAATCACATTGATAGGAAATATCCCACTGTCTTCTTAATATTTTTAATCCTTCCTTGTTCAGTGTCCCCAGTTTGGGTAAAAACAAAGGTTTGTGTAAAATCAAAATGCTAATGAAGTGAAATATTGACCAAGATAGCTCTTAATAAAATTCCTGCCCCCAAGTTCAATTTTCTCCCCATAAGTTGTAATATGGTTTATTTTCTCTAAATCTGATTTTATCTATCCTCCACTTGATTGTCTACTGGCTGCAAGAAGGAACTGCTGTTTTTACAAGTGCCACTAGAGCTACTGTCTCTAGTTTGAACTTGGTAATCTTACCATGTGTGAGTGTGTGTGCGTGTGTGTGTGTATAATGCACCACGTTATATTTTCTATTTCTTTATCCATTCATTAGTCCATGGACACTTTAATTATGTTTCTATCTTGCCTATGGTGAATATTATAGCAATAAACATGGGAGTGCTGATATCTTTGAATATCCCAATTTAATTTTCTTGTGTTTATATTTAAATAAGACTGCTGGATCATGTGACAGTCTATTTATATATATTTTTTTGAGTAATCTCCAAAATGTTCTCCATAATGGCTGTATTTATTTTCATTTCAATCAATGGCTAATAATGTCTCCTTTTCTCCACACTCTCACCAACACTCCTTAATTCTTTTTTCCCTTATTTATTATGATAACCATTTGAACAAGTGTAAGGTAATCTCTCCTTATGGCTTTAATTTGCATTTTTTTCTGATGAATAGTAAAGTTTCATTATTTGTATGTGAATTACCATATTCATTTTTTTATCATTTTTATTTTTTTTTATTGTTGGTTGTTCAAAACATTACATAGTTCTTGATATATCATCTTTCACACATTGCTTCAAGTGGGTTATGAACTCCCATTTTTAGCCCTTATACAGATTGCAGAATCACATCAATTACACATCCATTGATTTACATATTGCCATACTAGTGACTGTCGTGTTCTGCTACCTTTCCTATCCTCTACTATCCCCCTCCCCTCCCCTCCCCTCTTCTCTCTCTACCCCCTCTACTGACCTTCATTTCTCCCCCTTGTATTATTTTTCCCTTTTCCCTCATTTCCTCTTGTATGTTCTTTTGTATAACCCTGAGGGTTCTCATGCTCTTCTTCTCATGCTCTTCTTCTCATGCTCTTCGTCCCTACTCTGTTCTTAGTTACTCTCCTTATATCAAAGAAGACATTTGGCATTTGTTTTTTAGGGATTGGTTAGCTTCACTTAGCATAATCTGCTCTAGTGCCATCCATTTCCCTGCAAATTCTATGATTTTGTCATTTTTTAATGCAGAGTAATACTCCATTGTGTATAAATGCCACATTTTTTTTAATCCATTCGTCTATTGAAGGGCATCTGGGTTGGTTCCACAGTCTTGCTATTGTGAATTGAGCTGCTATGAACATCGATGTAGCAGTGTCCCTGTAGCATGCTCTTTTTAGATCTTTAGGGAATAGACCAAGAAGGGGAATAGCTGGGTCAAATGGTGGCTCCATTCCCAGCTTTCCAAGAAATCTCCATACTGCTTTCCAAATTGGCTGCACCAATTTGCAGTCCCACCAGCAATGTACAAGTGTACTCTTTTCCCCACATCCTCGCCAGCACTTGTTGTTGTTTGACTTCATAATGGCTGCCAATCTTACTGGAGTGAGATGGTATCTTAGGGTGGTTTTGATTTGCATTTCTCTGACTGCTAGAGATGGTAAGCATTTTTTCATGTACTTGTTGATTGATTGTATGTCCTCCTCTGAGAAGTGTCTGTTCAGGTCCTTGGCCCATTTGTTGATTGGGTTGTTTGTTCTCTTATTGTCTAATTTTTTGAGTTCTTTGTATACTCTGGATATTAGGGCTCTATCTGAAGTGTGAGGAGTAAAGATTTGTTCCCAGGATGTAGGCTCTCTATTTACATTTCTTATTGTTTCTTTAGCTGAGAAAAAACTTTTTAGTTTGAGTAAGTCCCATTTGTTGATTCTAGTTATTAACTTTTGTGCTATGGGTGTTCTATTGAGGAATTTGGAGCCTGACCCCACAGTATGTAGATCATAACCAACTTTTTCTTCTATCAGACGGCGCGTCTCTGATTTGATATCAAGCTCCTTGATCCATTTTGAATTCACTTTTGTGCATGGCGAGAGAAAGGGATTCAGTTTCATTTTGTTGCATATGGATTTCCAGTTTTCCCAGCACCATTTGTTGAAGATGCTATCCTTCCTCCATTGCATGCTTTTAGCCCCTTTATCAAATATAAGATAGTTGTAGTTTTGTGGGTTGGTTTCTGTGTCCTCTATTCTGCACCATTGGTCCACCCGCCTGTTTTGGTACCAGTACCATGCTGTTTTGTTACTATTGCTCTGTAGTATAGTTTGAAGTCTGGTATCGCTATACCGCCTGATTCACACTTCCTGCTTAGCATTGTTTTTGCTATTCTGGGTCGTTTATTTTTCCATATGAATTTCATGATTGCTTTCTCTATTTCTACAAGAAATGCCATTGGGATTTTGATTGGCATTGCATTAAACCTATAGAGAACTTTTGGTAATATCGCCATTTTGATGATGTTAGTTCTGCCTATCCATGAACAGGGTATATTTTTCCATCTTCTAAGATCTTCTTCTATTTCTCTCTTTAGGGTTCTGTAGTTTTCATTGTATAAGTCTTTCACCTCTTTTGTTAGGTTGATTCCCAAGTATTTTATTTTTTTTGAAGATATTGTGAATGGAGTGGTTGTCCTCATTTCCATTTCAGAGGATTTGTCGCTGATATACAGGAATGCCTTTGATTTATGCGTGTTGATTTTATATCCTGCCACTTTGCTGAACTCATTTATTAGCTCTAATAGTTTCTTTGTAGAGCCTTTTGGGTCTGCTAGGTATAGAATCATATCATCTGCAAATAGTGATAATTTAAGTTCTTCTTTTCCTATTTTTATGCCTTTAATTTCTTTCGTCTGTCTAATTGCTCTGGCCAGCGTTTCGAGAACTATGTTGAACAGAAGTGGTGAAAGAGGGCATCCCTGTCTTGTTCCAGATTTTAGAGGGAATGCCTTCAATTTTTCTCCATTCAGAATGATGCTAGCCTGAGGCTTAGCATAGATTGCTTTTACAATATTGAGGTAAGTTCCTGTTATCCCTAGTTTTTCTAGAGTTTTGAACATAAAGGGATGCTGTACTTTGTCGAATGCTTTTTCCGCATCTATTGAGATAATCATATGGTTCTTATTTTTAAGTCTATTGATGTGGTGAATAACATTTATTGATTTCCGTATATTGAACCAGCCTTGCATCCCAGGGATGAATCCTACTTGATCATGGTGCACAATTTTTTTGATATGTTTTTGTATCCGATTCGCCAGAATTTTATTGAGGATTTTTGCATCTAGGTTCATTAGAGATATTGGTCTGAGGTTTTCTTTCTTTGAAGTGTCTTTGTCTGGTTTAGGTATCAGAGTGATGTTGGCCTCATAGAATGAATTTGGAAGTTCTCCCTCTTTTTCTATTTCCTGAAGTAGCTTGAAAAGTTTTGGTATTAGTTCCTCTTTAAAGGTTTTGTAAAATTCTGCTGTATACCCATCCGGTCCTGGGCTTTTCTTAGTTGGTAGTCTTTTGATGGTTTCTTCTATTTCCTCGATTGATATTGGTCTGTTTAGGTTGTCTATATCCTCCTGACTCAATCTGGGCAGATCATATGACTTAAGAAATTTATCTATGCCTTCACTATCTTCTAATTTATTGGAGTATAAGGATTCAAAATAATTTTTGATTATCTTCTGTATATCTGAAGTGTCTGTTGTGATATTGCCTTTTTCATCCCGTATGCTAGTAATTTGAGTTCTCTCTCTTCTTCTCTTCACTAGCATGGCTAAGGGTCTGTCGATTTTGTTTATTTTTTCAAAGAACCAACTTTTAGTTTTGTCAATTTTTTCAATTGTTTCTTTTGTTTCGATTTCATTAATTTCAGCTCTAATTTTAATTATTTCTTGCCTTCTACTTCTTTTGCTGTTGTTTTGCTCTTCTTTTTCTAGGATTTTGAGATGAAGTATGAGATCATTTATTTGTTGTTTTTTTTCTTTTTTTAAGGAATGAACTCCAAGCAATGAATTTTCCTCTTAGAACTGCTTTCAATGTGTCCCATAGATTCTGATATGTTGTGTCTGTGTTTTCATTTATCTCTAAGAATTTTTTAACTTCCTCCTTGATGTCTTCTATAACCCATTGATCATTCAGTAACCTATTGTTCATTCTCCAAGTGATGTATGCTTTTTCCTTCCTTCTTTTATCGTTGATTTTCAGTTTCATTCCATTATGATCAGAAAGGATGCATGGTATTATCTCTACTCCTTTATATTGTCTAAGAGTTGCCCTGTGACATAATATATGATCTATTTTTGAGAAGGATCCATGTGCTGCTGAGAAAAAAGTGTAACTGCTTGATGTTGGGTGGTATATTCTATATATGTCAATTAAGTCTAGGTTATTAATTGTGTTATTGAGTTCTATAGTTTCCTTATTCAACTTTTGTTTGGAAGATCTGTCCACTGGCGAGAGAGGTGTGTTGAAGTCTCCAGTGATTATTGTATGGTGATCTATTAGACTCTTGAACTTGAGAAGAGTTTGTTTGATGAACATGGCTGCACCACTGTTTGGGGCATATATATTTATGATTGTTATGTCTTGTTGGTGTATGGTTCCCTTAAGCAGTATGTAGTGTCCCTCTTTATCCCTTTTGAATAACTTTGGCTTGAAATCTATTTTATTTGATATGAGTATGGACACTCCTGCTTGTTTCCGAAGTCCATATGAGTGATATGATTTTTCCCAACGTTTCACCTTCAGCCTATGTATGTCTTTTCTTATCAAATGCGTCTCCTGTAGGCAGCATATTGTTGGGTCTTGTTTTGTGATCCATTCTACTAGCCTGTGTCTCTTAATTGGTGAGTTTAAGCCATTAACATTTAGGGTTATTATTGAGATATGGGTTGTTCTTCCAGCCATATTTGTTTATTTATGTTACTAAACATGGTTTGTTTTCCATTTTGATTATCCCCCCCCCCTTTAGTGTCCTACCTCCCACTGTTGGTTTTCATTGTTATTTTCCATTTCCTCTTCCTGTAATGTTTTGGCAAGGATGTTTTGAAGAGATGGTTTTCTAGCTGCATATTCTTTTAACTTTTGTTTGTCGTGGTAGGTTTTAATTTCATCTTCCATCCTGAAGCTTAATTTCACTGGATATACAATTCTTGGTTGGAACCCATTTTCTTTCAGTGTTTGAAATATGTTATTCCAGGATCTTCTAGCTTTCAGAGTCTGTGTTGAAAGACCAGCTGTTATCCTGATTGGCTTACCCCTAAATGTAATCTGCTTCTTTTCTCTTGTAGCTTTTAAAATTCTCTCCTTATTCTGTATGTTGGGCATCTTCATTATAATGTGTCTAGGTGTGGATCTCTTATAATTTTGCACATTCGGCGTCCTGTAGGCTTCTAGAATTTGGGATTCTGTCTCATTCTTCAAGTCTGGGAAGTTTTCTCGTATTATTTCCTTGAATAAATTGCTCATTCCTTTGGTATGGAGTTCTATACCTTCCTGTATCCCAATGACTCTTAAGTTTGGTCTCTTAATGTTATCCCATATTTCTTGGATGTTCTGCTCATGGTTTCTTAACAGTCTTGCTGAGCTGTCTATGTTCTTTTCCAGTTGAAATACTTTGTCTTCATTGTCTGATGTTCTATCTTCTAAGTGTTCTACTCTGCTGGTAGTAATCTCCATTGAGTTTTTAAGTTGGTTTATTGCTTCCTGCATTTCTAGGATTTCTGTTTGTTTGTTTTTTATAACCTCTATCTCCCTGTATAGTTGATCCTTTGCTGCCTGGATTTGTTTGTGTAATTCCTTGTCGAAGTGATCTTTCATTGTCTGATTTTGCTGTCTAATGTCTTCCTTGATACTCCAGATCATCTGAAGCATATATATCCTGAATTCTTTATCTGACATTCCATCTGCTGCAGCTGTTACCTCTTCTAAAGTTGAGTTGACCTGCATTGCTTGTAGTCCTTTCTTTCCTTGTCTTTTCATACTGCTTGCATTTCTTTCTTCTTGGTGAAACTGTTGTGTTTTTGAAATTCCCCCCCCATATATTTATATTGCTCTTGTATAGTTGAAACGTCTCCCTTGCAGGTGCGGGCGGGGGCTCTGCTCTGCCCCTCCTCCAATTGGTGTGAGGTGTCTACCACGACCGCAGACCCCTGGGCCTGATCCGCCGTTTTGTCGCAGGTCTGCCTACCTTGCAGGTGGGGGCGAAGGCTCTGCCCTGCCCCTCCTACCACGCCCGGGGACCGCTAGGCCTGATCTGCAGGTTGGTCGCCGGTCTGCCCACCTTGCGGGCATGGGTGGCAGTTCCGCTCCGCCCCCACTCCAATTGGGGTCACTTGACCACCACACAGGCAGGCCGCTGGGCCTGATCTGGGCACGGGCGTAGGCTCTGCTCTGTCCCTACTCCAGTTGGGGTGAAGTGTGTACCACGCTGGCAGGCCACTGGGCCTGATCCGCCGGTCTGTCGCAGGTCTGCTTACCTTACCGGCGCGGGCGGCGGCTCTGCCCTGCGCCTCCTACCACGCCCGCAGACCGCTGGGCCTGATCTGCAGGTTGGTCGCAGGTCTGCCTACCTTGCGGGTGCGGGCAGCGGCCCCGCTCCTCCCCTCTGGCTTGATGACAAAGCGAGAGAGACTCGGGTATCTGTGACTCACCCTCCCTACCAGGAGACCAACTGTTTCCATCGCCGCTGGCACCGATGAAGTTCTCTCCTCCGCCGCTCTCTGATGACATCAGATCTCTGCCATGCTGGCATCCCCTGTTCTATGGCTGAATCCTATTTTCTTCTCTTCCAATAGGCGGAGCTGTGCCCTCTGAGCCGAGCTTCTGCCCTCTATGTGCTGACAGAAATCCCTGTAAGGTGGCTCCTGGGAGTCTCTCAATCCTGTTAGTCCAGAGCCCTTTCACTTATCCGTCCCCTCCCCCTGTTCCTCCTCCCAGCCAGCCAGCCAGGTCCTGTTCACTGGAGGCGGTTCCCCAAGGATCTGATTACACTTGCAGCCCCACCGCGTGTCCTATATCCCAAACGATTAACACCCTCTCTGTCATTCATTTAAGCCCCAGTGCTGTGGTGGGGTGATCTGGGAACCAACAGTTTAATTTTTCCGGACCCCTTTGGTGGGCACGCCCTCAGAAACTGGCGGCTAAGATCTTGGGTGTCGCCGCTGGTGTTAAGGGGAGGTGGGGATCTGGAATCCCCTCCGCTTCCCTACAGACACTCCCCCGGAGAGATTCCCGAGGTTTCCTGGCTGCTTGTATCTGGGGGGGGTGGGAGTCACACACCTGCTAACGTGGATTCCGTTGGGAAGGAATTCTGTCTGCGGAACTTTGGTGATGTCACCTCTCTGCTATAGCGGGCCCCAGGCTCCTTGCCGGAGTGTCCGAAGGGAGGGGTGGGACTGGTCTGTCTCTGGTTGGTTTCAGCTCCCGGTTCGCTATTTCATGAAGGCTTGGCGAGAGACCTCTTCCTAGAGTCCCTGCACCGCTCCTGCTGCACTGCGCCTCGGAGGCTATCCGCCCTGACGCGGGGGCCGCGTGCAGGCAGCTGACAGTCGCCGAGTCGCGCGGGCAGCGGCTGGCGGGTCTGGACCTCTGCGCTGCGTGGTGGAGATTCACTCGTCTAGCGCAAACTGTCACCTCCAAAATCCTACCAATTCTCGGCTGGTCTCTCTTTAGTGGAATTTTGCTAGGAGTTTCTCAGCAGGTAGAATCTAAGCATATCCATGCGTCTCTCTGACCCCGTTGTTGCGGAGGAACTGAAAGCGCTGCCTCCCCACTCGCCGCCATGTTGGATTCCCCACCATATTCATAATAAGGAAATTATTTTCAACATTCAGAAGAAATTTTGTCGTTAATACAAATTTTTACCTTTAATAGGTAGCTAATGCATAAAAAGTGTTAAGTAATTTTAGATTTGGTTCTTAGGCAAACAATGTAACAGATTTTAGCTCTCTATTTTCTATTACAATATGCTTTCTGTTAGAAATATGAAATATAAAATAAATATTTTCAAGGTCTAAGTTATGAAGGAGGAAACAGATGAAGGGCATATGAGAACTCTACAATTTTCCAGAAGAAAACAAAATTTCCAAAATAAACATTTGTTAATAAAATATACATAAATATATTTATTGATGTATAAATATATTGGGGTTCCTCTTTGGGGTTCCTCCTTTCAAGAGATGGGACTTAATCCCCTTTCCCATGAGCATGGGCAGCAATTTATGAGCTACAATTCTGGAATGTAGAAGAATAGATTGCATGTGGCTTCCAAGGATAGAATCTTAGCCTGTTCCAGCTAAACTTTACTGCTGATTAAAATTTCATTGTATGGACAGATCCCAGTTCACTTAGGTATTTATCTGTTAATAATCATTAAAGTCATTTGAATTTTTTTACTAAAAATATTTGCTGTTATATTCATGTACAGTATTTGCATGAATATATGCATTTATTTCTCTAGGTAAATACTACATATTTGAATGGATGGACCACATTACAGATTTATGATGAATGTTTTTAAAAATAGCCAAACCCTTATCCAAACAAAGGTTATATATTTTCACATTACTCATTAGTATATGAGATAATCAATTTCTCTACGTTCTTGACAATTGATACGGCCACACTTTTTAATTTAGGTCATCCTCATGGGTGTGCAGTGTTGTGTGTCATTGTGATTTTATTTATTTTTTCTTATTTATTTTTTATTCTTTAAATTTTTTTTCATAAAAAATCCACTAAATTGAGAGTTACACTTTCTATAAAACATACTAAAACAATGGAAGTGCTTTACACGAAAATATCTTATAATACAAAGAAATTCAAAAAAATATTCTGAAGGATTTTGATACTTGTCTGAAGGTAACTGACAGAAGGTGACCAACAGCAATGACTGAGCTAATCATGTTGCTAATGACTCCAAAAAATTGTTTAACACATCAGAAATATTTTTTTCTTTTGATATAAGTGATTTTAATACTTAATAAAACAATAGAATGGACCTCAAGATCTCAAGTCTTGAAATGAAAGCCATTAACCTTTCTATTTTTTCTTTCTTTCTTTCTTTCTTTCTTTCTTTCTTTCTTTCTTTCTTTCTGATTGTGTGTGTGTGTGTGTGTGTGTGTGTGCATGTGTGTCGAAGATTTTAATCCAGGGGTGCTTCACCACTGAGTTATGTCTCCAACCCTATTTATTTGTTTATTTTTGAGACAGAGCCTGACTGAATTGCTGAGGCTGGCCTCAAACCTGCCATCCTGGGGGCAAAAAGAAGGGGTATCATTGTGTTGACCATGCTGGGGTACAAGGCTCCTCACAGGCACAATCTCACCACTGCTCAGCATGGGAATTTTGACCTGTGGGGTTTCCAGCCTGGATGGTTTGCTTCTCCATAAGCAAAGTGGTGGTTCCTGGCTCTTCTCAGAGAGTTCACCATATTGATGCCAAATTTAACGTGGACACCTCATCTGCATATTGCACTATAGCCCAGAGCTCCAGGACTCAAGAGTTCATCCCACCTCAGCTTCCCCAGTTGCTGGGACAATCAGTGCTCACCATTGTGCTGGGGGAAGTCCATTAGCTTTATGTATAATTGCATTCATTACATATTATGAAATTAATGTTTTTTTAAATTGTAGTTGTAGTTGTACATGATATCTTTATTTTATTTATTTATTTTTATGTAGTGCTGAAGATTGAACCCAGGGCCCTGCATGTGATAGGCAAGTACTTTACAGCTGAGCCACAATCCCAGCCCTGTAATTAATGTTTTCAAAAGAAAAAAATGTAGTTTTTGTAATTCAAATACTTTAGACAAAATTAAAGGTTTGGAATCAGATCCCCACTTCATCAAATAGATGTGATCATAAATTTTATGAAAAATTTGATGAAAGAGCATCAACATACTATATAAAATGCAAATATTATAAAATTTATTAAATTAGCAAAATTTTCACTATTTTTTCTAAAGTAATAATGTTAAGAATATAGATGTATTTTTGAAGTATCATATACAGGATAACTCATCTATAGGCAAATGTTGGCTTTTTAGAACATTTTAAAGTTTATTTTCTATGTACTCATTTCACATAGTTCACGGAAACAGAACTGTGCTTTGTACTTATCATTTTGCTGTGTTAACATCATTTTCAGAGATGAAAATTGTGTTTGAAAATCAGAGAGTTTTAGCTTACAAAACATTTTTGCTACTTGCCAGAATTCAATTATCCCATATAGTTAAGATTTTAATATGTAGTCTACTGACATTTTTTTAAATAACAGAATTATCAACATTTTCTTTCAGCATTCCTCTAGAATTATTACAGTGAGCTATATACTACTGGCCAAAAAAAGAAAAGAATACATTCTCTTTTGACTTCTTCTTGGTATTTTACTTTGTAGGCAACACAAAAACATTCAAATTTACTTTTTTCTTTATCCTGCTTCCTTTTTCTGCATAAAAATTCTAGCGTTAGATTATTTTGTCCTCAAAAGTAGTTAATCAATTTAAACTATTTAAAAGAAAATTTTGAAAAAAACTTTTTTTCTTTCCTTTTTCTTCTTTTCTTATTTTATTTTTCAGTTCTGAGATCGATCTTAAAAAGCCTCATTCATTCCAAGCAATCCCTCTACTACTAAGCCACAAAAACAGCTATGAGCTAGTAACACTTCTTTGTTAATTTTCACAATGAAGCTGGATATCTCCTAAAATGACTATGATAGATTTTCTGGGGTTTTCCCCCTCATTAGTTCTTATTTATTTGCCTATAATCAGAATTAATGAGATATATATCTGTATAAGATTCCTTTCTTCCCAAATTTTCAAGAAGGCTCTTTAGTAAGTATATTCCTATGCTCATTTCATTCTTTATAATTATTAAACACTCATGCATTTAGTAATTTAAAAATGAAAGAATAGTAGTTGCTTGTGATGCTTGGTTCTGAATTGCTATACATAACAGGAGACATAACTATTTTATATCATAATATTCGATAGAGTAATATGAGTTCAAATTAATTTTTATACAATAATATCAAAATATTTTCTAATTTTTCTTTACTAAATAGCAGAAACTGTTGATAAGAGGGAGCATTGGGTAGAAAAATAGTAGAATGAATTGAACATTATTACCCTTTGTACATACATGATTACATGACAGTGTGATTCTACATCATGTACAACCAGAAGAATGAGAAGTTATACTCCACTTATGTATAATGTGTCAAAATGCATTCTATGGTCATGAATAACTAATTAGAACAAATTTTTTTTAAAGTTCATTCCTTTATTATAAAAATACATTTATTTTTAATCACATTGAATTAAATAATTTACAAAAGTATTTGTTATTTATTAAGATAAAAAGAAAAAATATGATTTCAACTCTAAACCCGAAATTGGTGGAAAGAAAAAAATGTTAAATATTTAAAAATGTAGAAAGAAATGAAGAAAAGAAGTAAAAGTAAAAGAAATATTAGAAAAGATCAATAAAACTAAAAATAATTTTCTCTGAAAAGATAGACAAAAGCAATGAGTCTTTGTGTAAACTCAGAAAAATAACAGGAGACTTAAAACTCAGAAGCTTTAGGAGACATTATAATTGATAGTATAGATATAAAAAGAATTGTAAGAGACTATTATGCACAATTATATGCCAACAAATTAGATAACCTAGAAGAAATGAATAAATTTCTAGAAACATACTCTCTACCAAAACTGAAATACAAATAAATAGAAAATCTGAAGAGATCATTAATGAATAAGGAGATTGAATTAGTAATGAAACATCTCCCATCAAAGAAAAGCCATGACATAGATATTTAATTTCCAAATTGCATCAAATCATTAACAAATCCATACAAATTATCAAACACTTCCACAAAAATGAAAAGAAATGAACATTTCCAAACACATTTTACAAAGCCAGCATTTAACTTATAACTAAAGCCAGACAAGGCCACCAAAAGAAATGAAAACGATAGGTGACATCCCCATTGAAAATGAATGAAAAATTTTCAACAAAATACTGGCACACTATAAGCAGAAGCACTCTAATGGGGCTAATCACCATGATCAATTGGACTTATGCCTGGGATGTAAGGTTGTTTCAATGACCAATCATTAAATGTGATACATTACATTAAGAGAGTCAAGGCTTAAAATTATATGATTATCATAATAGAAGCAGTGAAATCATTTAACAAAATTCAAAATCTTCTAATTCATAACCTCAACAAACACAGTATGAAGGGAATGTACCTCAACACAAAATCCCACAGAAATATCATATATGCATATGAAAAAATTGAAAGATTTTTTTCCTAAGACCAAAAACAGGACAAGAAGACCTACTCTTATAATTTCCGTTCAACATAGTACTGGAAGACTAATTTTTTGGTAAAAGAAATAAAAATCATCCAAACTGGAGAGAAGAAGTTAAATTGCTCTGTTTGCAGATAAAATTATCTCATTTTCCCAAAGTGTAGAATTTATAAACACATTCAGTAACAATTCAGGATACAAATCAACAAATCAACATGCAAAAACCTCGTTACCTTCTATAAATGAATAATGAACTATCCACAAGAGAAATCTTGTGGATACCTTGTCATTGACAATAACTATGAAAAAAGAAAATCAATTGAATTTAATCAATGTGGTTAAAGATCTGTGCACTGAAAACCATAACACATCAAGTTTTAAAAAATGAAGAAGTCACAAATTAATGGAAAGATAATCTTGTGTTCATGGATTAGAAAAAAATACAGTTTTAAAATGTCTATTAAACTCAAAACAATCCACCGATTCAGTGAAACCCTAATCTAAGTTATTTTTCATAGAAATAAAATATAAAAAAGTTCTAAAATTAATATGAAACCACCAAAGATACCAACTAATCCAGACAATCATGAAAAAAAAAATAACAACACAAAGTTGGGGCAATAATGCCAGACTTCAAATCATATTAAAAGCTATACTAATTAAAACGGTATGGTAATGGATTATATATATATATATATATATATATATATATATATATATATATATATATATATATATCAGAATAGAAATCTCATAAGTAAACATATACACAAGAAGTCAATTAAGTTTTTACAAGGAAAAAAATAAAAAATAAAAACAATGGAAACAGAATAGTGTCTTCAATGAATGTTGTTTGGAAAACTGGATATCCACATGTGAATAAAATGAAGTTAGAATTTACATTTCACCATATAAAAAATCAACTCAATAGAATTATGTATCTGACCATAAGACTTGGTAAAATATAAAACTCCCAGAAAAAAAAAAACAACATAAAAATAAAATTTCTTGATATTGGTATTGATAATAATTTGAGTGATACAATAGCAAATGCTCAGTCAACAAAAATATGTAAACATGTGATACTACATCAAACCAGAATTCTTCTGAATAGTAGAGCGAATAATCAACAAAATAATACAACCTACAGATTGTAAGAAAATACGTGTATGCCATATATCAGAAAAGGAGATGGTATGTAAACTATATAAGGAACTCACAGAAGTCAATAGCAAAAAAATAACAATAATGGTAAATATAACTGTATTAAAATACAGGCCAAGGATCTGAACAGACATTTCACCAAAGATGGAACACAATTAGGCAATAACTGTATTGAAAGGTGTTCCACATGAAGAATCATTAGGGAAATGGAAATCAAGACCCCTATGTGTCTGATCTCACCCTAGTTAGAGGAATCACTGTGTAAAAGGCAAGAGATATGGGCTGGGGATGTGGCTCAAGCGGTAATGTGCTCGCCTGGCATGCGTGGAGCACTGGGTTCTATCCTCAGCACCACATAAAAATAAAATAAATATGTTGTGTCCACCGAAAACTAAAAAATAAATATTAAAAAATTTTCTCTCTCTCTCTAAAAAAAAGACAAGAGATATAACATTGAACTATGTACCTAACAAATCTGATACTGTCAATAAAATTATTGTTTAAATCATAAATAAAATAAAATTGGGCAACACACACACACACACACACAAAGGCAAGAGATAAGTGTTGACAATGGTTAGAAGGAAAAAATCCATATACATGGCTGTGGATGTAGATTGGTACAGCCATTCTAAGAAACAGTATGGCTGCTCTTAAAGAATTAAAAAATAAAGCTTTTTAATGAAACAATAATCCATATTTTATTATACACCCAAAGAAAATGAAGTCACCACCTGGTAAAAATCATCCATACTCCCATGTTCAGTGAAGCATTATTCACAGTAGCCAAGGTATGAAACAATCTAAGTGTACATTGGCAATGATAAGGATTAAAAAAAATCCTTATGTATATTTATATTAAACAGCTTTTACAAAATATTATACAATATGCAAATTAAATATTATTAAGACAATAAATAATGGGTGAACTGGAGGGCATCCTGTGAAATAACCAAGATAGAGAAGGAAACATACTCTATCCTCTCACATGCAGAATCTAAAAATTAAAAGTAAAAGCTTAGAGAAAGTAGAAGAGTAGTTACCAGCTACAAAGTGGTAGGAGAAATGGGGAAATACATATCAAAGGGTACAGAGTTGTAGTCATTTAGGTTAAATTAATCTACAGATCGAATGTACAACCTGAGGACTAAAATTAATAATATTGTATTGTATACCAGAAACGTACCAAGTAATTTCAGGTACCCTTACCAAAGGGAAGACAGAGAGATGAGATTATACATATATTACTTTGTTTAATTCTAGTAATCATTTTGATATATGTATATTTATCAAAACATCATGTTGCGCACCTAAAACTTCTAAATGAAGTAAATAAAATTCTTTCATTTTCTATGTAATTATCAAATGAAGAAGATGGTGTAAGTTATTTGTATCACATATCAAGAAAAGCTTTCTTCCCACACATTCATGAAATAATTACTATGTTTAATGGTAGGTTAGACCCTAGTCTTGACAAATAAATTCTGCAAAATGTGCCTTTATGAAGTGTGTCTTTTTTAAACAAATAAATAAAAATTTTGTTTCATTTAATTTCTAAAGGTAAACTCAGAGAAGATTTGTTTGAATGAAATAAAACTAGATAAAGTGGTATCTACCCAAGATCACCCAAGAATGCAATCATTATCAAAAGATAATTAAAAATGTCTAATTCTCACAATTTATTTTAATGGTTACCTTCCAGTAATGGAAGAGTCACTTAAATTGACTTGTAAAAAGCCACTGAGTTAACACATAAATATTCTTTTTTTTCTTATTTGTTTTGCATGCAATGTTCCCATAGCTGGAACTGGATTGACAGAATATCTAAAGCATTTCATGCGATTCATAATGCTTTTCTAAATTGATTCAATGAATAAGCACACACAGATTATTTTAAAAAATAAGCATATTCTGATTTCAAAGGTTGATGCTCTTTTCCATTTGTTACAACCTGAACTTGGTATTCTAATATTTCACTACTTTCATGTGAATATATATATATATATATATATATATATATATATATATATATATATCTCAAAATATACCAATATAGAAAAAATACCCTTCATCAGCTACCACATATCAAGTTCTATACTAGTTTATTTGAACTTCAACATGGATGAACCTCGTGAAATAATAAAATTCAAATTTTGGTCTCATCAGTGCTGGAAAGATGTTAGATAACACTTTTTCTACCTAGGGACTTAAATGTTTTAGTTTTGGAGTGGGATTTCAAAATAGTGACTATTTCATTCAAAATAATAAACATTTATTGATAGTCTTATGAATTAATACTTTTAATTCCCTATATTCTGGTGATACAAAAGTGAATGAATTTTCTGGCAGGTTGTACTTTCCCCAAAATAACCACCTTGTTCAAAAATCAAGTAAATAATTTTGTCTAAGTGTGTGTATGCGTGTCTATGAGAATATGTGCCATGTGTTTGTGTGTGAGTGTGTGCATGAAAGAGAGAGACAGACACTAAAAATTCTATGTATTTTTTCATATTCCTCTCATAGTTCAGGGAAAACTGGGATTTATTTAATGCACTCTATGGCAGATATTTTGTATTTAATCTCTTTTCTCACTAATAAAGCCTTTTTTTTTTACCTCAACTTTAATTAGATTTAGAGAAGACCTTGACGTATATAAAATGAGTGGAGTATATCTTAGGCAATTATAAAAATGAAAGGCCAATTTTAGGACTCCTTATCAGACAGAAGTCAAGTAGCTTCCCACAGAGAGTGAGTAAATGTTTGGGTTATATATATCCCTATTTAAGTCCTCATATTGTGATTATCATGAGACAGGGTTGCGATTTCAATTGTTGCTCTCTAGAAGCTTATGCTTGACATTCTTTATATATGATTTTAGAGTTATCTTACATTAAGAGCCTCATTTTAGAACAAATTACAAATATTTCTCACAGCATGTGAGAAACGGCAGTTTAAAAATTATTTGGTAGGAGGGTTTGAGGTTTTGGCTTAGTAGTAGAGAGCTCACCTAGCACATATGGGGAACGAGGTTTGATCCTCAGCACTACATAAAAATAAATAAATAAAACAAAGGTATAACATACATGGAGTATAACTGATTCTTAAAAAAAAGTAATTGGTAGAATAAAATGAATACCTATGCTAATGGAAAATTCCATTTAGTATTCATCCAGAAAATCAGACATGGACCTTCATACTGGTTTCCATAATAACCTCAGTCTCTGCAGACCTCAGTTACCTCAAGACTCCTATCTCCTTCCCATAAAGTCTTGTTCCTTCTTTTGAAACACTGCTTTTCCTAAACTTCTATATTTGGATTGACCTACAAGATGTGCCTCTAAATAAGACCTCCCCTACCTCCAGGTCGACATATCATTGTGAGCCATATGTTTTAAGAACTACCCAGAGGATGAATATATTCCAGCCAGATAGGACTTTTAGTCTATAATATCTGAAGTATAACAATTGATTAGCAATATTCTTTTAAGATAATTATTTTAGGAAAAAATGGATATTTTTTTTTCACAACTTTGTACACGTTTAATCATCCAAAGACAGAGGGGTTTAGACAGTCCGACTTGCAAATCGGAATTTAAAACTTGGTGAGCGCCTTGACTTATTCTTCCTTATCTGGTTTTATCAAAGGGCAGTTTTTTTTTTTTTTTCTCATTCTCAATAGGAGGTGTTGGGCCTCCTCCAGCAATCCAGTTCTTAATCTTTGTCTTGGTCCTTCTTCCCTGTTTCTTGCAGTTCTTTACAAGAGGGATCAATAAATCCTGCTTTTCTTCTCTTTGCCTTGAGTAAGTGGTCATTTGTTCTCCCAATCATGCATATGATTGAGACTAGGGTCCCCTGTCTTACACACCTGCACACTGGAGCTTAGTTTTATGGCAACTATTAGTGCTGTCCTCATTGATGTCCCCTTTTCTGCAGGAAAGCACTCTTCTGATCACTCAAGCACTGTCCCCATCAAGAAAGGTTGAGCCCTGGCCTTTCTGTCTTGGGTTACTAGCACCTGTGTCAAAGTATGGAGAGGGTCATTTTGACTGAAGGAACCAGGCTGCATGCCACTGCCCTAAAGCAATGAAGATCAGACTATGTGTGGACAATTCCAAGCACCTTTTGGTTATATTAGCATTTTAAGATAAATATTTTCAACAGCAATTCCCTAAAGGTCTGCTAAAACCCATACAGCAGAAATAGAAAGGGTTGAGATTTTGAGTAGCCAAACCAAATGGCTAGTGTCTGCAACTGCAGCTAAACTGGAGAGTGTATGTTAGAGATCTAGGCCTGGAGAGGAGCAAGGAAGAAGGAAACAGCCTTCGAGGAACGCTCACAACATGTCATGCTCTGAACTGGTGCTAATTTGGTTTAGATACAATTTCCAGGTTCATTGATGGATGCTTGGTCTCCAGTCTAGTGCTATTGAGATAGGAAAGCTTTGGAAGGTGAAGCCTAATGGAAGGCAGTTAGGTTGTTGAGGGGGCACCACTGTCATAAGAAAGTAATGCTGTTCTCCTGGAAATCCGATTAGTTCCCATAAGAGTGACTGGGTTGTTATTCAAATAGCAAGCCTGGCCTCTGGGTGTCTCTGGCTTCATGTCTTACTGTGTTATCTCTCTAGCACACCGTGATGCCATCACCATGAGCCCCTCACCAAAGGCTGAATGACCTTTAGCCTCTGAAACTATAAATAAAATAAACATCTTTTCTTTATAAAATACGCAGCTTCAGGTATGTTGTTATCACAACAGAAATGGACTAATACAACAAGACACTATATGTATCACAAACCTTATTTTTCAAGTCAGAAGAGTGAGACTTTAAGAAGTTAACTCCCAAGGTCTCCCAGTCTGTAAGTAGCTGAGCCAAAATTTGGAACAAAATCTGAGCCTGTCTGTCAACATTCTTTTTAACACCAAGTAGTAACTAGAGTTTTGGAGACAGAAACTAATAGTATTGTCAGGTGTAACCCCATGTTTATGCTCTAAGGAATAATGAGATTGGAAAGGAAGATAACATTATGATCCTGCTGACACTGGAAGACAAGACTCAATAGAGCTATCTGGTCCTGCAAGAGACAGAGGTTTAAAACACAAAGCCAGGCAAGCCCCAATTTTGTAAAGTCCAGCTTTAGTGGTTGAAAAACTATCTGAAGAAAATCCAATTAGGGTTTCTCTGTTATGGATATGAACTGGACCAAATAAAAGGGAGAAGGGGAGGTTTCAGGGTATTTCAGTTTCTTTTTTTTTTATTGGTTGTTCAAAACATTACAAAGCTCTTGACATATCATATTTCATACATTTGATTCAGGTGGGTTTTGAACTCCCAATTTTTTTTTTTTAATTTTTTATTGTGGGTTGTTCAAAACATTACAAATTTCTTGACATATCATATTCCACACTTTGATTCAAGTGGGTTATGAACTCCCACCTTCACCCCATACACAGATTGCAGAATCACATCAGTTACACATCCATTGATTTACAAATTGCCATACTAGTGTCTGTTGTGAACTCCCAATTTAACCCCAAATACAGATTGCAGAATCACGTCGGTTACACATCTACATTTTTACATAATGCCCTATTAGTAACTGTTGTATTCTGCTACCATTCCTATCCTCTACTATCTCCCCTCCCCTCCCCTCATATCTTCTCTCTCTACCCCATCTACTGTAATTCATTTCTCTCCTTGTTTATTTTCCCATTCCCCTCACAACCTTTTTAGGGTTTTGTAGTTTTCATTGTATAAGTCCTTCACCTCTTTTGTTAGGTTGATTCCCAAGTATTTTATTTTTTTTGAGGATATTGTGAATGGAGTGTTTTTCCTCATTTCCAGTTCAGAAGTTTTGTCGCTGATATACAGAAATGCCTTTGATTTATGCGTGTTGATTTTATATCCTGCCACTTTGCTGAACTCATTTATTAGTTCTAGTAGTTTTTTTGTAGACCCTTTTGGGTCTTCTAGGTATAGAATCATGTCATCTGCAAATAGTGATAATTTAAGTTCTTCCTTTCCTATTTTTATGCCTTTAATTTCTTTTGTCTGTTTAATTGCTCTGGCCAGTGTTTCGAGAACTATATTGAATAGAAGTGGTGATAGAGGGCATCCCTGTCTTGTTCCAGATTTTAGGGGGAATGCCTTCAATTTTTCTCCATTGAGAATGATGCTAGCCTGAGGCTTAGCATAGATAGCTTTTACTATGTTGAGGTAAGTTCCTGTTATTCCTAGTTTTTCTAATGTTTTCAACATAAAGGGATGCTGTACTTTGTCGAATGCTTTTTCTGCGTCTATCGAGATGATCATATGGTTCTTATCTTTAAGTCTATTGATGTGGTGAATAACATTTATTGATTTCCGTATATTGAACCAGCCTTGCATCCCAGGGATGAATCCTACTTGATCATGGTGCACAATTTTTTTGATGTGCCTTTGTATCCGATTTGCCAGAATTTTATTGAGGATTTTTGCATCTAGGTTCATCAGAGATATTGGTCTGTAGTTTTCTTTCTTTGAGGTGTCTTTGTCTGGTTTCGGAATCAGGGTGATGTTGACCTCATAGAATGAATTTGGCAGAGCTCCCTCTTTTTCTATTTCCTGAAATAGCTTGAAAAGTATTGGTATTAATTCTTCCTTAAAGGTTTTGTAAAACTCCGCTGTATACCCATCTGGTCCTGGGCATTTCTTGGTTGGAAGTCTTTTGATTGCTTCTTCTATTTCATCTATTGATATTGGTCTGTTTAAGTTGTGAGTATCCTTCTTGACTCAGTCTGGGCAAATCATATGACTTAAGGTATTTATCGATGTCTTCACTATCTTCTATTTTATTGGAATATAGGTTTTCAAAATAATTTCTAATTGTCTTCTGTATTTCTGTAGCGTCTGTTGTGATATTGCCTTTTTCATCCCGTATGTTAGTAATTTGAGTTCTCTCTCTTCTTCTCTTCGTTAGCATGGCTAAGGGTCTGTCGATCTTATTTATTTTTTCAAAGAACCAACTTTTAGTTTTGTTGATTTTTTCAATAGTTTCTTTTGTTTCAATTTTGTTGATTTCCGCTCTGATTTTAATTATTTCTTGCCTTCTGCTACATTTGCTGTTGTTTTGCTCTTCCTTTTCTAGGGCTTTGAGATGAAGTGTGAGCTCATTTATTTGTTGGTTTTTCCTTTTTTTGAGGAATGACCTCCAGGCGATGAATTTCCCTCTTAAAACTGCTTTCATTGTGTCCCATAGATTCCGATATGTTGTGTCTGTATTTTCATTTATCTCTAAGAATTTTTTGATTTCCTCCTTTATGTCTTCTGTAACCCATTGATCATTCAGTAACATATTGTTCATTTTCCATGTGATGTAGGATTTTTCCTTCCTTCTTTTATCATTGATTTCCAGTTTCATTCCATTATGATCAGATAAAATGCATGGGATTATCTCCACCCCTGTATATTTACTGAGGGTTGCCCTATGGCATAATATATGGTCTATTTTTGATAAGGATCCATGTGCTGCTGAGAAAAAAGTATATCCACTTGATGATGGTTGATATATTCTATATATGTCAGTTAAGTCTAGGTTGTTGATTCTGATATTGAGTTCTATAGTTTCTTTATTCAACTTTTGTTTGGAGGATCTGTACAATGGTGAGAGAGGTGTGTTGAAGTCACCCATAATTATTGTGTTGTGGTCTATTTGATTCTTGAACTTGAGGAGAATTTGTTTTATGAATGTCGCAGCACCATTATTTGGTGCATAAATATTGATAATTGTTATGTCTTGTTGGTGAATGGTTCCTTTTAACAGTATATAATGTCCTTCCTTATCCCTTTTGATTAACTTAGTCTTGAAGTCGATTTTATTCGATATGAGGATGGCCACCACTGCTTGCTTACGAGGACCATGTGCGTGGTATATTTTTTCCCAACCTTTCACCTTCAGGCTGTGTATGTCTTTTCCAATCAGATGTGTCTCCTGGAGGCAGCATATTGTTGGATTTGTTTTTTTAATCCATGTTACCAGCCTATGTCACTTTATTGGAGAGTTTAAGCCATTAAAGTTTAGAGTTACTATTGATATATGGTTTGTACTTCCAGCCATGTTTGATTATTTATCTTCTTTTTTTTTTTAATGTAATTTAGTTTGTTTCTCCATGGTTAGCTTTCCCCCCACCCTCTGTTTTTATAGAGGCACTTCCCACTGATGGTTTTGGTTATTGTTTTTCATTTCTTCCTCGTGTAGTGTTTTGCTCAAGATGCTTTGCAATGCTGGTTTTCTGGCTGCAAATTCTTTTAGCTTTTGTTTATCATGAAAGATTTTTATTTCGTTGTCGTACCTGAAGCTTAATTTTGCTGGATACAGAATTCTTGGTTGGCATCCATTGTCTTTCAGTGTTTGAAATACGTTGTTCCAGGATCTTCTCGCTTTCAGCGTCTGTGATGAAAAATCCGTTGTTAACCTTATTGGTTTACCCCTGAATGTAATCTGCCTCCTTTCTCTTGTAGCTTTTAATATTTTCTCTTTGTTCTGTATATTGGATATCTTCATAACAATGTGTCTTGGCGTTGGTCTACTGTGATTTTGTGTGCTCGGTATCCTGTATGCATCTAAAATTTGTATATCCGTTTCCTTTTTCATTTCTGGAAAGTTTTCTGTGATTATTTCATTCAGCAGGCTACTCATTCCCTTGGTTTGAATCTCTGTACCTTCTTCTATCCCGATGACTCTTAGGTTTGGTTTTTTTATGTTATCCCATATCTCTTGGATGTTTCTCTCGTGATTTTTAACCAGCCTTTCTGAGTTGGCTAGGCTCTTTTCAAGATGATATATTTTGTCTTCATTATCTGACGTTCTGGCTTCTACTTGCTCCACTCTGTTAGTGATACTCTCAATTGAGTTTTTAATTTGGTTTATCGTTTCCTTCATTTCTAGAATTATTGTTTGATTTTTTTTATAATCTCTATCTCCTGATAAAGATGCTTAACTTCTTCTTTTATCTGTTTATGTAATTGATTTTCAAAGTGTTCTTTCACTGTTTGGATTTGCTGTCTCGTATCCTCTTTAAGGTTCCATTCCATCTGTCTAAGGTTTTCCTTGAGTTCTTTATATGACCATTTTTCTGATGACTCTAGGTCCTCCTGAATATTTAGGCTGTTTGTACCCCTTTCCTTCCTTGATTTTTTATGCTTCTCATGTTACTTCTTGTTCTGCTTGACTGCTGAGTTACTGTTTAATCTTATAAATTTATTTGATGCTTGGGAGGAAATATATTAGAAGGGAAGGGAAGAAGTCACTAAAGAGAATGAGAGTAGGCAGGTAGAATTCAAGGAAGGGGAAATAAGAAAATTGAAAAGAAATGAAAAGACAAAAGAAACAAAAACAAAACACACACAAAAAAGTTAGAAAATAAAGAAAGAAAAGAAAAAAAAATTTTTACAAAAATAATAATGATAATAAAAATAATGAAAATTAAAATTAAAAAAATTATAATAATAAAAAAATTAGAAACATTAAAAAAGTTAAAGAACAACAACAATAAAAAATTGAAAATGAAAGAAAAAAAAATGATAATAATAATAATAATAAATGTAGTCATAGAGTTCAATTAATTTCTCTTCCAGTAGGTGGAGCTGTGCCCACTGGATCAAGCTTCTCCTCTCACTAAGTGGGAACCAATCACTGTGTAGCAGCTCTTCCTTACAGACTGGGCGGGTCTCCAATCCTGAGTGCCTAGGGCCTTCTCTTGTGTTTCCTCAAGCCAGGCCACGCTCACCTGTGACTCTCACCACAATATTGGCTACACGCCATGTCTGCTGCTCCTGGGAGCCCTGTTGCGCTGGTTTCAATGCAGTTATCTCCTCCGCCCGTGACCTCAGTTCTCTGCCAAGGTGGTATCACATGTAAATGGTGACTGTTCGTTCCCTTTGCCAGGTGACCAGTGCAACGGGTGGGTCCTGACTGTCTCTCCCAATCCCCATTTCAATCCTGTGGCCATTGCCTATGAAGGCTCGGATGGTTTTTACCTCTGAAAGTTCCTAAGGGCCAACCAGTTATTTCAGCGGGATTGTCAGTGCTGAGTCACGAGAAGCAGGCGAACCGGAGCTTGGATGCAGCCAATCCGGGCTCGGTGTGTGTGTTCTGAGGGGCCCAGACTGTACACCCCAGATCCACGTCAGCTCAGCATTGCCTAGTGATCCTGGGCAAACAGCATTTATACAGTTTACAGCTCCCTATGCCAGCGCAGTTGAAGAGGTCAGAGACTTTATCTCTCCCCGCCCGCTGCCATGTTAGATCTCCTCAATGATATTCATGTTGCCCTTACAGCTTCCTGGCATAAGCAAGTTCTTGGGATTATACAAACTGCTGCTTCTGTTTCCAGTCCAGATTTCTAGAAATTAAACCCTGCCGCCGTCGCCTCTTCCCCAGGGCCACGCTCAGGGGCGCCGCTCTCGTCCGCGACCGCAGCTGCGCCAAAGAACCGGTGCCCAGCCCCCAGGGCCCAAGCGGCTGCCGCTGCGGCTCTCCAGCTCCCTCCTCTGAAGCACGGGTCCCCTCGCAGGGGCATGTAGAATGACCCCAGAGCAGGCTCTGCCCGAGGGTGCAGCGGCGAACAGGCGACCCAAGCACTCAAGGCTGAGGTCCAGCCTTTGGAGGACAGGGCTCGGCACGCAGCCCAGCTCCAACCTCTAGGTGCAGCTGCCGGACAATGTAGCCATAGCCATCAAGACAGCCGGCAGAATGCAAATGGCGGCTCCCGCGGAGTGGATTTTCGGCACAGAAACCGCAGCCCAGCCAACAATCCCAATCCACAAACACTCCCTGCATAAAAAATATTAAAAAAAAAAAAAGGCAGGGCGCACTGAGCTTTCTTTAACTAGGGTACTTACAATCAACTGCTGATTACACATTCACCTTTTCTGCCCGGAGCGAAGCGAAAGAGGAAGCAGATGGGAGCAAAGTGCCCGCGGCTTTGGTTGGCAAAGCGTCGGGGAGCCAAGCGTCTCTTTTACTATCTCTTTGTTCTTCCTGCTGCTTGGCAAAGTGGTCCGCTACAGATTAACGGTGAAAGGGGTTCTTACACGCTGTGCGAAATCTCGATTAAAGCCGCTGCTCTGTGCACCACGCTCAGCACTTCAGTAACCCCCGTGCGCAGCAGCCATCTCAAAAAAATGGATATTTTTATAATACCTTGACTTCCCTAAAATCTAGGAATTTGCTTCTATAACAATCATTTTATATCCTTCGTCATTTTCATCTCATCTGCCCATACCAATAATTATAATTATTATAAAAATTACTTCACTATTTCCCATTAAAGTTTTATGATTACTTTTTAAATTTCTATTTCATATCTTTAATACATTTTGAAACAATAGTCATTAAAGACTATTGGATTCTCTGGGAAACTTGCCTTTCTTACATGTTTTTATGTTCTTTGCTGAGGAGATCTCTCCTCAGTCACATCCTGTGTTTGTAGTCTTCTTATGAACACCTGATGGAACCCTAGGTAAAAGGCCCTCTGAGTAGGCAAATCAGTGAACTGCAATAAAATATGTGAAGCTTTATAGTCAGAGATATAAAGACAAAAATTATAGCAACTCAGAGACCTATGAGGCAATGACTACCAAAGTGTATGTAAATGAAGTCCCAGAAAAGAGAAAGAACAGAAAACACTATTTTGAAAATGCCCTATTATTTTTCAAAATTTCAATAATCCAATTTATTAATGATGTCACACAGAATAAACAGAAATATGCAAACAAGCATATTCAAATCTAATTTTTATAAGGCCATCAAAAAATGAATGAAGAAGTAAAACATACAAAGAACACAAATAAGAATTATAGAAGAATTATAGAAACTAAGTAAACCAGGAATTGATATTGATGAAGTTAATGTATCAAGTTGGTTAAGAAAAAAAAGAACAGATAAAATTATCAACACAAAATTTTCAACCTAGGATTTTAGACCCATTTAAACAATCTTCCAAAATGAAGAAAACTTGACATTTTTTTAAACCAAACATTTCACATAAAACAGCTGTTGCTGGAGAGTATATAAAGCAACAAGAACTCTTATTGTGTACAATGTGATGCAGCCAATATGAAAGGCAATTTGGCAGCTTCTGACAAAATTATAGAAAGTTCAGTCATACAATTGTATTTTAACATATGCCCCAGAAGATCTGAAAACATGTATAACAAAAATCATCAGGCGGTTGTTTATTGGACCCTAATAATTACTTCGAGTGGACAAACCAAGAGCAATAGAATAAACCAAGTAGTACTGAGTTACTTTTATACTTCCTAAATATAAAATAAATACCATGTGTCCATAATAATATAAATTAGTGGATCAGTAGAATAGACAAATTTATTTGAAGGTTAATTTCAAATAATTGAGTAATTCTCTGACTCCTATTTGGATTACACATAATGATATTTTTCTAAAGAGTACAGTATGAAAAGGTGATAGTATATTTACAGAAAAAAAAAATCTCACAACAATGACGTGGGTCATGTTGGTAACATATGTCTCAGGTAAATGTGATGAGAATTCACTGTGCCTCTGACATCTTCCTTCCGTAACTACAAAACCCTATTTTAAACATGAGAAAATCATCAGACAAATCACCATCCAGGAACATTCTACAAAACACATGAACAGTTCTCAAAACTTACATTCATAAAAACAAGGGAAGTTTGAGAAACGTGTTACTGCAAAGAGGTGGCACGGAAGTAATATGATTAAATGTGATGAAAAATTCCTAATAAGTTCTTGGAACATAAAAAGTACATTAGATAAGCAATAATGATAGCTGAATAAACTACATATTATTGTTAATATTAATGTATTCAAGCTGGTATAGTAAATTTAGTGAATACGCCATTTTATGTAAGATGTTCAAAATACATTCAAGTTGGATATTCAATTTTTTTTCTGTGAATATAAAGCTAATTTAAAGTAAAAAGTTGTGAAAATATTTTGAAGAAATGAGAATGTCTACAAATTTTATTCCACTTTTCATCACTGTGACAAAATACTTGACAAGAACAACTTAGGGGAGGGAAAATTTACTTTGGCTCAGGGTTATGGAGGTTTCATCCATGTTTGGCCATGTGCATTGCTCTGGGTCCAAGATGAGGCAGCATGATGTTAGGGAAAGGCCCATCAGAGGAAAGCTGCTCAGCTTATGGTAGGGCCAGGGAAGAGAGAGAGGGAAGAGGGAAGGAAACACAGGGAAGACAAAGCCTTTTAGGACTGCCCCGAGAGACAAACCTCCTCCAGCCATGCCCCTTCCTACAGTTACCACCCAGTCATTCAAATTAGGATGAACTGATTGGGTTACAGCTCTCACAATCTAAACAACCATAGAGGACACTTCATATCCAAACCATGACACTATACACAGGTATGGATATAACCTCTTGTTTATATACATAGAGAGAAAGAAACTGAAAAAAAAAATCAGTAGTTCCTTTAATATCAGCTAACAAACATCACACAGAAAGAAATACTACCATGTATGACAAGAAACAAATTAAAATGTAATTGATAAAGAGATTATACCTCTTAAAGGAACTTAATAACAAAACTGCATAAAGAAGAAAACTATAGAAGAAATGCAAGGAGAAATAGCAAAACCCATGAAAACAGTGTTAGATTTTGACACTCTTTCTCTTAGGAATTGATAGTACAAGTGTACACAACAAAGAATGAGAAAAAGTATAAAATGCTTTAAATAGGAGCTAGGGATGTGGCTCAAGCGGTAGCGCGCTTGCCTGGCATGTGCGGGGTGCTGGGTTCGATCCTCAGCACTACATAAAAATAAAATAAAGATGTTGTGTCCACCGAAAACTATAAAACAAATATTTTTTAAAATGCTTTAAATAAACCATAAAATGCCTAAAATAAGAGGCACAGTGAATTCTTATCAAATTTACCTGAAACATATTGTTATCAATATGACCCATCATCATTGATGAAATTGATCTATTTCTTCATACTTTAACTCATTTTATACTATTGTCTTTTAATTATTAACTGATATATAAAATTGCATTCATTTCTGAGCCAAACAATGTTTCAATACATGTACACATTGTGTAGAATTCAAATTAGGGTAAACCTTTTTTTTCTTTTTTTAACCATTATCCATTTCTTTTGGGCAAAAGTACTAAAAATCCTTTTTTGTAACTTTTTTTTTTCTATAGCAGCATATTGCCATTATCTATTTTCTGCTTGCAATACCTCAGCAGACTTCTTTCTTCCTATTAACTTTAACTTGGACCTATCAATCTTCTCCATCCCTCCCTTCTCTTTAGAATCTCCCACCCATGGTTACCACCATTCCAATTTAAACTTCTGTTAGATAAGTATTGGGTTTTTTTTTGTTTGTTTGTTTTTAAGATTCCACATATGAATGAGATCACATAGTTGGTGATAAATGTTCTAAGTTTTAGTTTGAGAATGTCTTTACCTCTCACCTTTTTAGAGGGCAGGTTGCTGAGTACAGTATTCTTAGTTGGAAATTTCCATTGCTGTTTGTTGAAGCTATTGAATTGTCCCTCATTAGTACTATAAAACTATCATTTCACTCTCTCTGGCTAGTTAGGCTTCTACCAAGGAGTTTCCATTAGGTCATTTGGTACAAACGTGTGTTTTTATTTTATGTCATTGCCTTGAGAATAGTCCCTCTGTCGTTAAACTGAACTTTTGTTAATAACATGAGTGGAGTAAACTTTGTTGAATTGAATTTGTCTGGTGATGTTAGATTTCTTGCACCTAGATAGTTATGCCTTACAGTAGGTTTAGGGAATTTTCGGTTATTGTCTCTTTGAATAAGATTTTCTCCTCTTTGTAATTTTCAAGTTCTCTTGAAATCAACTCATATATTTGAACTTTTACTGTTGTCCCACAGTTACTATAAGTTTTCTTTATTTCTCTTCATTTTTAATTATATTTTTCTTCTTCCAATGTGTATTTTTAAGCACCCTGTCTTCAAGGCCACCAATTCTTTGTTCACTTTATCTATTCTAAAGTCCTTTCTTCTACCATATTTTTAATTTTGCTTAATGTAATTTTCAGCATAAGAATTTACTTGATTTTTAAAGAAAAACATGCTTCTCTTTCTCCATTCAGTGTCGTGTCAGTAATATTAAGTTATTTCTGTTATTTTCTTGAAGCTTGTTGAGTTTCCTTAAAAGTTAGTTTAAATTCTCCATCTAAAAGTTTGCAAATATCAGTTGTTTTAAGGTTTATTTCTGGCACCTTAATTCTTTCCTTAGGAGAGCTCACCGTTTCCTGAGAGTTCTTGATGCTTCTTGACACATCTTCTGCACACTGAAGGACTTTTTGTTTATTCCAGTGTTTATCTCACTTTCCTTGTTTCTCTTTCCCAAAATTTTATGCACTCCACTGATTTTCTCTGAGCCTTTGAACACGTACTCGAGCTCAGCACTAAATAGCACTCTATGTCCAAATTTGCAAGTAAGTCCACTGTGCTGTGTTATATTGAGTGGCATTTTTAACCACTAGATGGAAAGTCAGCCTAAGGGTTGTCCCAACATTCACTTGAAGTGTTGGTCCACATAAACTAAGGAAGTGCACACACACACACACACACACAAACACAAAAACGAAAAACAAGCTCAACCAAATTGATTTTATACTTTCCTTAATCCTTGAATAATTTGAGGTGTACAAGGGATTCTAAAAAAAAGAAACCACATCTAGGTTCATAACACAAGTTTAAACAAAGTAAAAATACTAAAAGTATAGGATATATGTCTAATCATAATGGGAAAAGATGTTTACTAAGTAGTCAAATTATTTTTAAGTAATCAAGGTATAAATAACTAATAAAATTAGAAAAATATTTAAATAAATATTTAAATATTTAAAAATATTTAAATCTATACCTCTAAGCAATTACATTAGAAGAAAAAAATTTTCAAACCAATGAACTATATAAATACATTAAGTTATTAAAAAAATAAACAGGATGTAGGATGAAAATGTAATGCTAAACTAATGAAAATAGTAATGTTAATTTTATTATTTAATTGGTAATAAAATCAAAAGTGAAAAAGAATAGAGAAAAATCAAAATAATAATGAAACCTGGCTTTCATGAAAAGGTTTATAAAATTTATAAATATCTAGCCACCCTGACCAATTATAATAGATGCTAAAAAACATTTTATAAAATCAAAATTCATTCATAAAAAATACTCACCAAATTAGGGACAAAAGTGCATTCCCTAAAACTAGTAAAATAATAACATGAAAAATATATAGGTAATATCTTACTAATGAAATTCTGAATATTTTCATTCTAAGATTACTCAAAGGAAAACGTTGTCTACTATTTCTATAGTAAACTCAGTTGCTATAGAGTATAAAATAGAAAAGAAAAAAATATGAAGAGGATCATGAATATCAGAAAGTAAATAGTATTTTTTATCTGGTATAATCACATGTATAGAAAATGTTAAGAGATCTATAAAGAACTGATTGAGTTTTCTAATTTTGTAGAACAGAGGATTAATATTTAAAAGTTCATTTTTTCTAAGTATAAACATTACATGCATAGCATTAATTATTAAGTGCTTATTATTTTTTAAAGTCAAACCCTATATTCCAAAACTATAAAACATTATTATTGAGAGAAAATTTAAAAGATTGAAATAAATGGACAGCCAGGTTGTGGTTATAAGTTGCAAGCATCAACGTTTTTAAGATACCAGTCCACCCAAAGTTTGCTATTTTAAATAAATGTAAGTTGTAATTTCCTTTTTAGCCAAAATGTACAAGTGGATCCCTCTAAAAGGTATAGAAGAATAAAGCATCTGAAATAACCAAAGCAACGAGATACTATTAAATCAGAACAAAGTTAGAGAACTTATTTTTTAAGCAAGGGTTGCATACTTCTTTCATGTCAAGTCATGATTTTAACTAGAATTTAAGGAATCATGAACTGAAAGATGAAAAATACAGTCCCTAATGGGTACCCATTTTACATGTTTGAAAATACATATTCTGTGCCTTAATTTAGTCTTCTGATTTCATAATTCTGAGAAAATGCAAATTTCTCTGTATTTTCCAAACTTGCTGCAAACATTAAACCTACTTTGCCAAGCACCAACTGAGCAGGAAAGGCATGTCATTGCTAAATGTAATCACCTTTCTCTTTAGTAGCATCAAAATATTTGAAGTGCTAGTTGCAGAAAACTATTTGGCAATTATGATGTGAGTGCTGGATTTATTCCATATTATTTTGAGCAGTACTGGCTCTAAAATTGCACCACTTTAGAAGATAGCCTTATAAAACTGTGGGTGTGCAAGAATATTCTGTATCTTCTAACACCTGGGCATAGTGGGAGGCAGATTTAATGACTTCTCACTACATTCTCTTTGCTGGTAGATGGTATTGACAGCCACTTTTAGTGTTTCATTTTTCTCTTTTCTGATAGTATCTAATAAGCTTTTAAAATGAAATTAATTTACCTATGTGATTTTTTTTCATGATTTCCTGAATTTCTTTTTTAAAATTCTCTGTGATTTGTACACTTGCATGTGATTGTCATCTCTAAGATACTTTCAAAAGGGAACTGTCATGACTATCTCAGTCCAACTATGTGCTCACATGATAGAATAGTAGGTCCAGAGTATAATTCTGGCAAATGTCTCCTACCCTTTACTCAAAGGACAAGAATGGGTGCTCATTTGCTTCTGTGATTTCAGAAAGATTCTCCTTGGTCTCATTTATTTCTATGTCCATTGGGAACGAACATGCTGCTTTGGGATCTTAGTGATCCACTATTTCGCCTATATTTCCAAAAGTAAGTAGAACAGCAAGGGGCAAAAAGTTATTGCCAGGATATTATATGAGGAACTAAGTATGAACTCCTACTGGATTAAGAATGAACAACACTTGCATTGGTATACTGACTTGTATGTTTACATTATTTAAAACTGTTATCTAATTTGATTCTCATCAGCCATGTATAGATCAAGTGTTATGATCAGCAAATAGGAAAATAGAGCTCTCAGGGATTTAAGACACTGTGTAGAGCCATATAGAACATAAGTAATATCAAAAGTAATAGAATTGTCTCCTTATTAGAAATTTCTAATGTTCTACAAAACTATAAAAATAGAATCCAGGCAGAAGGGTAGAGAATTCTCCTTTTCAGTATCAAATATATAATGCCAACTAATTTCTAAAATTAGAATAATATTTCAAATATATTTTCCCTCATCCAAGGAATTATTATATATCTTGATAGTAGCGGTAAAGACACAGATGTATATGTTTGTCAAAACTCACCAAAGTATGTTTAAAAGAGATGTTTTTCTTGCATAGAAATTATACCTCGATAAAATGGATTACATAATCTATTACCTCAAGAACATGGTGATATTGTAATTGTAATATACTGCATCATTAGCACAAATGATGATATGTAAAAAGTAGCTGAAACAAAACTTATTTAAGTGATTTCATGTTTTTTTAGTTATTGAATTTAATAATTATGCCTTTGGTATCAGCCAATTATATTTTTTGACATGCTGTTCCTGGTTTTCTCTTAATATCTATACATTTTATGATAATGGTTTTAAAACATAAAAAGTGATTGTGAAAAATTCTGATAGCAAAGTTTGCATTTTGTACTTCAAATGTGACATGTGACTGATATTTATTGGAAGCAAAGATTTGGATTATCTATTGATTTATCAAAAAAAATCAGTGCTTTCAGGATAAACATTCAAGTTAAATGTAAATTTATTTCTATAATAGTATTATTTATACAAGCAAGTTAGCATGTAACTTAAGAAAACCAGCTTTATTTTGACAAGAATCAATTTGAAGACTAATATTTATTTTGATAACAATAATAAATTATTTCTAAAGCTGCCAAACTTCTGTCAGTCTAGTAAGAAATGACCAACGGAGAAAATGAAATTCAACTGATAGGAGTAAGGAATTTGTGTTTTGCTAGAAAGATGCCTATAGTTTTACCTTTAAAAAATAATAGTCTTCCATTTGCCTTATAGCATTGTTGCATGTTTTTATTCACTGTGGCAAGCAAAATGAATGGTGATTGGGAAGGATGCTGTTTATTTAATACAAGTATTAAGTAGAGGCTTTCTCTATAACTTATAGGCACACTTGGGATTTTTTCTCCAGTTTTAAAGAATGACAGCAAAAGCACCTTTATCTGACATTTAGGATGATTAAATTTTGAAAAATCACTTGGCATATTCAGCAGGACTCCACAGGGTACTCTAGCTTTATAAGGCAATGGATCATGTTAGCTTAACTTATATTTAAGATTTGCTGGCCCGATATTATTGTGTTAGGCAGTACTGCTGAAATGGAAACATAAAATTTTGCTGCTGTGAGATCACGTTTGTGCCTATCTCACACTATAAATTAGCTCCATAAAGTTTTAAAATTCAATGTTTATTCAGCTCTAGTAATATTGTGAAATAGTAAACTGTGCTTAAATACATAAAATTAAGACTACTTCGTATGAAAACAATATTTATGCCATGCATCACTGGAATTCAAAAACAAACATTACTTGGCCATCAAGAAGCCTTCATATATGAAATTAAAAGAAAGAAGCCAACTTTTTGAGGGCTCATTTAATAGTAAAATATACTTTTGGCCCATACTGTTTAAATTTTATGAGCCTACATATAAATAGGATACTATTGCAGCATAACATGGAATGCAATGGGACAGGCAGAGGAGAAGAATAACATAATATAATGTTCATAAAAGTGCATACTCTCTTTAACATTCTACTTATATTCTGTATTTGTGTGAGGTTCATGTTTTCAAAAATAATTTTAAATTTAGTTTTTAACAGTTACACAAAAACTGTACATATTTATGAGTTACCCTGTGATGTTTAAAAAAATGTACATTTTTTAAATATTTAGAACAGGGTAAAACAAATCTCTCAAAAATATTCATCCTTACTTTATAATGAAAGCATACACAATCCTTTCTTTAATATTTTTAAAATATACAGTACATCATTATATATACAGAAACATTGCTATTCCATAGCAACCAGAGACTTTTTCTTCTATCCTACTATAACTTGGTCCACATTGATGAACGTCTTTCCATTACTCTTTTTCATCTACTCTTCCCAGTCTCTGGTAACTATCATTCTGTTCTCAACTTCAATTATGTCAATATTATTTAGAGTCCACCTATAAATGAGATCATGTGATATTTGTCATTCTGTGCCTAGCTTATTTTACTTAACATGATGATCTCCAGTTTCATCCATGTTGTTACAAATGGCAGAAGGTTATCCTTTCTATAACTGAATGGTACTCCATGGTGCATATGTGCCATATTACCCTTATTTTTAAATTTTGAAAATTTTGTTTGGTAAGCCCTATGTGAAATGATTTCCCCAGTTTGAGAAACAGAAAATATATGTCTTGGCAACTTTCATCTTATGCCTTACTAGATCATGACCAAAAGCAGAAAGTGATGACTTGTCTTTAGATATCTTCTCAAAGTCAACACAATCATCATCACAGTTTTTAATGAAGTCAAACATATCAATGTTACAAGGAGTACTTCCATCATTTTTTTTTTTAATTTTTTATTGTGGGTTGTTCAAAACATTACAAATTTCTTGACATAACTTCCATCATTTTTTGAAGATAGTCACCCTAAATGTTCTATTTCTCCAGTTATTGTCAGATAATTGATAGTAGTTTCAAGTGCTTTTGTATCTGAGATTCAGAAGGTGTAAAAGTTCATTTTGGACTTAGTCTTAAGCTTATAAGAGCAGTGGATTCATATCTAGCTACAGTTTTTTAACATTTATCTCGAAATGAAAATCAGTGTTCCTACAAAGAACAACCAGCACATTGGGTGTTATAAATTTCTAAGTTTTAGGAATGCATGTCCCATGTTCATGTCAGAAGATATACTGTGATAAGTCAGTGTCTGCCTGCCAACTGTGTGCTTGCTTACTCCCCCAAGATAGAAAGAGTCAACTCACTATAAAGAAGTAATCACCGTATCATGGACTATAAAATGTTAATTTCAGAACTGTAAGTTTTAGTGTGATTATTATGAATTTAATGACAGAATACATAAAGTTGAATTTTGTCTAGTACTACACAGGTCAAAGTCTGAGTTCTTTCATTGATTTTCAATTTGATACAGAAAAGAGGAAAACTGTATCTAACTATTTAGATTTTGTTTTATTGGGACATAGCTGTATACTTAAACTGAAAAAGAATTCTACATTTTATTTCTGTTATATGCTTCATTTTTAACACGTCCAACTATGTGTATAATTAAAATTGAGTAAGCTGAATTTTTGTTTTCTTTTTTGTAAAGTGAGGACAATAATACAAATCAACATCAGATGCAGACTCTAAGTCAGTTAAAATTTTCAGAAATCGGTACATATATATTAGCATTATTTTTATTTTTCAATAACACTGCAATAATTTATACATACATATGTTACATATGTATCATCCATTTATCCAAAATAATATAATATAGGGTTATAAATAAGGAATTTAGTAAAGCATTTATATTGTGAATAGGATTTAACATTTCTCAAAGTGTTCAATTTTATTTTATATTTTTTGAAAATCCTATGAAGTTGGAAGGATTTTTATCTCCTTCACCTATACCTGATGTCCTAACTTTAATTCATCTTGAAGTTTTCACAAATCTTAACTAATTGTTATAAACACCAAGATTCCCTTGTGAATCTCAAAATACTGTGAAATTCTCCAGCAGCTTAATACATTTGATCCTTTACAAGGCCCTTCACTTATACTTTAGAATTGTACTTTGGAAATAAGTTCAGGAAGACATGAATTGTGCTATATCCTCACAGCTTCCAGGCACACATTTATACCAGGTATCAAAAGCTTAAAAGAGCTCATCTGTTTTCCTGGAAACAATCTTTTCAAAATACATAACCTTGCTTTTACATGTATGAGAGATGAAACATTTGACACAGTTTTGGGAAAATAATATTGCCATAGAACACTGACTATCTAAATGTGGTAATGCATTAATATCTTTGTGATTATGTTGATAAAATTGACAAGTAGTCTCCTACAACTGATGTATTTCCTAATAGTTCACTTAGACTCTAAATTTCCAGATGTTAGTTATCTCTTTGCATAATTATTGACAAAGCATGTTTCAGTCATCTGGATTATGAGTTTTGACATTCATATTTTAAAGCATGTATATTTGTGGAATGTAGGAAAAGATAAAACTTTTATGAAATAAATAAGATTCTGTTCCAAATTCCTAAATGTACCATTTGGCTTAAGGATTTAGATTTATGTCACAAATAAATTATAACATAATTTTCAAAAAATCCTATTATTCTTTTGGTCAAGCTCCAGCATTCTTTTGCATTGTATTCATAAATGATATTTTTACTTGGTACTTTGGTAATTATATATTTCTCAACATTGAATAAAAGAATATTTATTGTATTTTGTCTCATTCAGAGCCACTGAATCTTCTTTGTTCTTTCATTTATGAAGCTTTAATAGATAAAACTTTCTCCATTATGTATAATTTAAATATTATCAAGGCTAATTATGTTACTCACGGTTTTAAATTTGAGAAAGGAGATTTCTATATTCCTCATATAATTTAATTTTAGGATACATGTTTGGAAATAAAAAGAACTGTTTCAATTCTTTCAAAGTTTTGGAACAAAAAAAAAGCATATCTAGTTTATTTTGCCTCAGATTAAATAGATTAAATTAAGAATGGATAATATTACAGGCTTGACAACACTAATCAAATTGTAACATTTATGACATTTATAGAGTTAACTTTTGTTTCTTTTTTTCATGAGACCTGTGATCTCTAGCTTATATAAATGAACCAGAAATAAACGTTCTGAGTTTCATAATTTTTCCTTTGTTGTAACAATTGCTACATATATTAAAAACTATGAATGCCTCTAGCATTTTTTGACATTTTCTCAAAATTTACTGATAAATGTGATGGTTGATCTGGATTGTTAACTCGACTGGAATACATATGCCTAGCACCAACAGACTGCTGCGTCAATGAAGGTGTTCCCAGAGATGTTTGGCATGTGGGACTGCAAAGTGAGTCAAAGACCTGTCCCAAATGTAAGCAGCATTGTCCAATAGGCTACAGGCTCAGAGATGGAACAAAAAGTGGAAGAGGAAGAACTGTGGGTTTGAGCTCCATTCTTCGTGAGCAGGTGCATCAATTGTTGCTTCCATTACCTGAGGACATTGAAGTACAGCTTCTTTGTTCTTCCAATGGGGACTCTGACCAGAAATTCTCCAAGGAAATGCTTGGCATTCAGCCTCACACGGAGGCTATATATTGGTTCCCCCTTAATCAAGGTTCAGGTTTCTCAGACCAGCAGCTACTTATTACCAACGTGCCGACTGCCACTGTGGGACTATCTAGCTCTGATCATGTAAGCCAATTGAATAAATTCTCATTTATAAATATGCATATCCTGGTGATTCTGTTCCTTTAGAGAACAATGACTTTACTTATATATTGTTAATAAAATAATTAACCATAAAAAATATAAGCAGGGATTCTAATTATATAGGTAATACCACTTTTTCTGAGTTATGCTACCTCTATGTTCAAACATGAAAAGAAAGCAATACATATTTTAGGTATCTTCTTTATGAAATAAAAACCACTGAAGAAATACATATTAACTGAAATACATATTTCAGTTATAAATTATAACTTTAATTAGCTTTGAAAAATAGCTTTATTCAAGCACTAAAAATGTAAGGGAGAATTTCCATCTCTCACCAGCAACATCACATCCAGTAAGTCTCATATTTTTTTCTTCTATGAAATTGATATAATAATTATCATTTTTCTCATAGGGTTTTAGTGAGAAAGTAGCATTTTTAAGTACACAAAAAATTATTGTATGTCATGTTAAAGCAAATATTTAATTTTAATTACAATGATATCATCATAGTTTTTATTATTTTCAGACAAGAATATTTCTGCATGAAATATCCATGCATCTTTATAACACTTTAAAAACAATTATTTTCAAAAATACTGTATCTTAAATGTAAATTATAAGTGTAATCCTGATTGATATATAAAATAAACTTTCTCCAGACTTCATAAATAAGGGAATTAATAATGCAACACTCCTGAAGTACTATTTAATGACCAGACAAGTGATAAAATGATGCTTAAGAGGCCTAAAATCCAGATCTTCTAATTCAAAATCCAAAATTATTTTCATCATATTAAAAGTAGAGAATTCAACACTTTTAAATTAGAAGAGAAAATATGTACACCATCCCTCCTCAGAAAGAGTACACTTTTACAAAATCCACCAATTATGGAAAACATTTACTTTTTAAAACTATCAAATCTAAAGTCATTAACAGTGTAAATACGAATGTTAAAAATATAGGAATACTAATAGAAATCTAAGGATCATAATAAACAATGTAAACTATGAACTCGTTCATCCACAAATATGTTAAATGGACATCAGAGGGAAGTACTGAGAATAAGATACTCAAATTCAGCCTTAGTCACACAGTGATGGTTCAATCCCAGTCATTTATTTACAGATGTGCCTGGTTAGTCCTGCATTAAATACATAAACAATACAGGTAGTGAAGAGAGCAGTCACAGAAAGAAAATTGTTAAGTCTTTCCCCCTGCCCTTATAGGAAGGATAGCAAGGGTTTTCCAAAACGAATGATGATTTTTCCAGCATAAACAATATAAAAAGCACTAATGTTCTGTTATTTTTTAGCAACTTAAAAGTAAATATTTAAAAGTGATCTCACAATTTTTATATTGATAGAATAATATTGCACTATATAATACATATTGAAAAGGAAATGAAGATATAGACTGTTCTACATAATTACATAATATTTATGAATTATATGTTTCTTATTACCTGATTGATAAACTCATTTAAAAAAGAACAGTGTAATTATCATGATTTCATTGAAGAATCTTGTTTTGCTTCATCATTTAGTCTGAAATCTCTGTATCAAAACATTTAACAGGACAAATTCAGTTCTTCTTTTGGAACCTCACCACTTAAGTGCAAATTTCAGAGTTAATATATCAGTTATTACTTTCTTTCTGTGAAAAGTGCAAGATTGACTTTTAGTCCGTATTCAACTAGAAAAAGAGAACATTGGTAGGAAATTTTTAAAATGTGAATATTAGTTATAATGAATGTGTTGATTATTAATGTATTAACTATTTCAAGAAATTTGTATATTTTTATGTCAATGTATTTAGTATAAGGAATTAGCTTACATAAGTTTTTTCTCAGGTGTCTTGAATTTCCATGGCGATTCTTTTCAGTGTGCTCTGTCCTAGATGCCTCCTCACCAAAAATCCCATATGCCATGGATTCCTGATTTTGAGGTTGGAGTTGACACAGGTTTGCAGCCATTAGAAATATGTTAACATGCCATGTAGCTAAAAGTCAGTTCTCAACTCTTAATGCATTATTAATTACACTCATTTTCTTTTAAGCAAAAGAAATATTTTGCATCTATTAACAATGGAAATGAAAGTACAGGATATGATGGCAAGATTTGGAACTAGTTGTTCAGTGGTCTTCACAAAACCTCTACTGCTCAGAAATTGTCTTATTAAAATACATTGTCAAAATGGATAAACCATGTACATACCTTTCAAATAGGAAAAGAAGGAACTACAAGTTTCATCAAGTTCAAGTTCAGATAGAATGGGAACATTAATCCCCTTTTAACAGGGACAGGTAAACTTCTTATTTTTTATATTTTATTTTCCCTTACAAACTATTCCCTGAATTACTATAAAATTGTAACAGTAGTATTTTCTAATTATTTTCATTGTTGTTTATCAAGTTCTGTGGGAAAGTTGTAGCCTTCAAAATATTCTGCAAAAATGTAACAAAATAGAAGCTAAAACAATTGTCAGAGTTATTAATAAAATAATAGAATTTCTGAATGGTTAAAAGTCAAGATTTTTTTTTTTAGCTTTAGAAGATAACTTTGGAATATATCATACCAGTATTGAGTAGTTAAAAAATATTTTTATAACTTTTTATTTGTTTTAATTAGTTATACATGGTAGTAGAATGCATTTATGCACTTTGATATATCATACATAGATGGGATATAATTTCTCATTTTTCTGAATGTACATGTTGCAGAATTATATTGGTCATGTAGTCACACATATACATACAGTAATAATGTCTGTTTCATTCTATTATCTTTCCTATTCCTACTTCCCCTCCCTTTCCTTTTCATCACTTCCCTCTACCAATCTAAGGTAACACTATTCTTCACTAGTGTCCCCACCTTATTTTGAATTAGCATCCACATATCAGAGGAAACGTTTGGCTTTTGGTTTCATGGGATTGGCTTATTTCGCTTAGCATGATATTCTCCAACTCCAACCATTTACTGGCAAATTCCATAATTTTACTCTTCTTTAAAGCTGAGTAATATTTAATTGAGTATGCTACACCTTTTTTATCCGTTCATACATTGAGGGACACCTAGGTTGGTTCCATAGTCTAGCTATTGTGAATTGAGCTGTATAAACATTGATGTGGCTACATCACCATAGTATGCTGATTTTAAGTTCTTTGGGTATATACCAAGGGATTAGACATTTACAAGGAATATTTCTTAGCTATATGTTAATTTTACAAATTATTAGGTTATTTTTATTGCTTTATTTTAATATGATTATCAACTTTGGGAGTCTTTTGGAATTTTTTTACAAAGTCCTACCTTATTCAAAGTTAACAAATAGCTTAATTTTAAAGGCTAATAATATCAAATTTTAGTTTTCTTGACAAGAAGAAAAAACAAAACAAAACTCCTCATTTTGATTATCACCTTAATACCATTATATCTAAATGATAATTTAGGCCTTTTAGTAATTTTTTTCTATCTTTTATAAGTTTTACTCAGATTTGAATTGAATGTGAGATTAAAATATCCTTTATAATTATTCAGTTTTTAGTTCTTATTATGAGACACCTTTGAAAGGTATAGAGTAAACTTCATGTGTTTTTGTATATGACTCTAAATATTAAATTATATTAAATAATTAAATAAATTGACTCTATGAGCCTTTTTGGTTTGTTTGGTTCAATGCTGGGCATAAATTATTAATACTATTAAATAGCAAATTAAATCTCCATAAAAATTATGTAGTCATCTTTGCTTTTTAATCTGTATTAAGATTGGAGAAAATTCTTAAATTACTCAAATAATATTAGAGCTGTGTTTTTCATTCTCTGTGTATATCAGATTTCTCTATGTCTATTACATATATATATATATATATATATATATATATATATATATATATATATATATATATACATTTTGTCTATATTATCCTATCAATGTTTGTTTTTGATTATCAAGTTTAGGACTTGAGTCCTTGGATACATATTAACTAATTTACTTTGTTAATTTTAAAAATTACTATTGAATATTGTCCCACATTTACTCTGTCAGTAATCAGTTGCTGGACATGTAATTCTAGACCATTTATTACATTAGAAGTATGATTTAGACCTGATAGGATTAAGATAGTCAGATGCTGCAGTCTGGCTGGGCACAAAATCACAAGCCACTCAAACAGGAACAAACTTTATTTTTGAAACTCCCGCCAATGCCCTGTATGCTCCCGGGAAATATGCCGACCCACACGTGCAGCGTTCACCCTACCCCAACAGGAAATCCCTCCTCCGGAATTCCCTCCTACCGCACTTTTCCAACCAATGGGAACTCTTTGGGAGTCCCGCTAGAGCTCCAAAGTAGCAGGCCCAGGTGGACAGCAGGGGTCTAACATCCATTTGAATGCAGATCTTAACATAATCATATCATCTCAATGGCTTGCTGGCGTCACCTTTCAACCAAAAATGCCATGCATCATTACTATTTGGCTATGGCTCTTAGCAGTCAGAGTCACTACAGTTTGTTTTATTTACTATGACAAAACGCTACAGTCTAGGTGGCTTAAATAACATTTATTTTTCTCATAACTAAAGATGCTCAAAAATTAAGATCCAGGTATAATTAGAATTGATTTCTTTTGTGAACATTTGTAGAGCTTCTATTTGATCCTACTCAACTAGTTTCTGGTGATTTGTTGGCAATCTTTTGTGTGCATTGTTTTATGAAAGCATCACCTTTACCTCTGCCTTCATCTCCACATGACATTCCCCTGGTATATATATTTGTTTCCAAATTCTTTCTTTCTATATGGATACCAGAAATATTGCACTGAAGGCCCTACTTTTGATCAATATGACTTCATCTTAGCTAATTACACTGACAATGACCCTTTTTCCAAATAAAGACTCAATCTGAGATATTGGTTGTTAAGTAAGACTTCAACATATGAATTTCTCAGGGACACGGTTCAACCCATATCACTGGAGTTACAAGAAGAAGTCATATGGCCAATGTCATGTTTGTTTTCCAGTAAAATGAGATTCTTAAAACAGTTCAAATGACCCTAATGTGAATAAGATAAGAATGCAGTCATATATTATTAATAGTAGATTTAAAAGAATACTTACTTCAGTTTAGCTCAATAATCTGTTACTTAAGAAAATTTAAGTTTCAAGTCTCTAGTCAGAACCACAGCACATTTTCCTGAGGTACTGACTTCACATGAAAAGCATAAATCTAGTTTGGGCTTTCACTTAGCCAAACAGGTCATCAGCAGTATTTAAAATGTTCTTCCAGGGAGTTGAGGACCCATCATTCCTCTGGGAATACTTCAGGTTTAATGAAATATCATATAGTATATGGAAAATTCTTCTATTTATCTTGAATAAGACATGTAAATAAGTCTGTTAACAAATAGCACACAAGTTTAATATTTAGAATAATTTCATCTATTTAATAAGATATATATATATATATATATATATATATATATATAAATCATGTTCATCTCTAAACATCACATTTTAATCTTTATAAAATAATCCCAAATAAAACAAACATGGGAAATCATTGGTAAATTTTACTTTATCTTCTACATCAAAATATCATCTTTATTTTTCCAATTAAACCCTAAAATAATATTCCCAAATACATTTTTTAAATCCCTCAATTTTACATCAAAATTCTTTCCTTCATACCAGGAGACATAATTAAAAGAGATGAACTCATTATGAAAAATTAAGAAAAAACATGAATTTGAAAACTAAACACAGTTCCTGTGCTTATGCAAAGGGCTTACACATAAATAAATCTAGTGAAACAATGGAAATACATGTGCACAAGCTAGCAAAATGAAAACAGCTCACCTTCCTGAATTCGAGCCAAGAGTCCACCTTTATTGAAGATCCGCTGCCAGGATGTGTTATAAATTTATGAGAGAATGAGAAAGTCTTTAGGGAGAAATACAATAATCTTCTAATTTAACAGTTGTCCATCTTAGTCTGGATGGTATTTGGGCAGAATCACACTTTTAAAATGTTCTACATTTTTTTTACTCTTATGTTTGTTATAGTACATTACTTCTTTTAGTAAATATAACAATGAATAATTTTAGTGCAAGTCATTTAAAAGTACATGTAAAACACTCTCTCAAGAGCTTTATTGCTCTTACAAGTTTTCATCATATTGGAATGAATTGTGTAAATTATCGAACCATAAATCATCTTTTGTTAATAAAGTGCCTAAATTATTTAAGAAGTTTGGTACAGAGTAAGCCAGGGAGTGGCAAACTGATCAACGTCTTTAATTATTTAAGACAGGGTCCCCTGTACAAAATTCAGATTTTATTGTACTCAATTTAAGCATTAATAATATATAATGTTAAGCAAGTCACACACAATCCCTTTCTTCTAAATAAGGAGTCTGTTTCAATAAGTGAGATCTGTGACTTCATGCTGGAAGCATTTTTGTTTGGTTATTATGTTGCTGTCTGATTATTTCTTTCCTTATTTAAATATTTAATGAAGGGTTTTATCCATCTTGTGTCCTGAGGCTTTAAAGCAAAGGGCATAATTTAAAATATCTAATAAGTAAATAAATGTCAGGGTACTGAAAAAACATGGGATATGCAAAATATATTAAAAGCACAGTTTTAATAATGGAATAACAAATTGTACCCTTCTCTTGAGATTATGAATTATAAGAAATGAAATTTGATAAGATATCAAGTATTTTTAAAACATGGCTATGCAATACTAATTTTCATAAATCTGTTGCAATGTCATGAACATAGTTGTTGCTCAAAAATGATCAAAATTATGTAACATAGATCCTGGGGAACTCTCCTTAAAAATTTACCTTATTTCTCTCTAACTTTTTTTAATGTATACACTAAGTCAAGAGAAAATTTTAAAGTGAATAAGACAGTCCAAATTGCTGTATTATTATAAATGGAAGATTTCAAGGGTATTGGTAATACCAATATATATGTATTAAAAACTAAATAAAGAAGGGAAATCATATGGAAATGGTAGGAGACCCTCGATGTTACACAAAATTACACATAAGAGGTTGTGAGGGGAAAGGGGAGGGGAACAAGGGAGAGAATTGAACAACAGCAGATGAGGTAGAGAGGGAAGATGGGAGGGGGGGGAAGGGGGGATAGTAGGGGATAGGAAAGGTAGCAGAATACAACAGTCACTAATATGCCATTATGTAAAAATGTGAGTGTGTAACCAATGTGATTCTGCAATTTGTATTTGGGGTAAAAATGGGAGTTCATAACCCACTTGAGTCAAATGTATGAAAGATGATATATCATGAGCTTTGTAATGTTTTGAACAACCAATAAAAAAAAGAAAGAAAAAACTATATAAATATTATGATGATCATTCTCTGAAGTTGATAAAGTATTATAATAGAATAATGAGGATTTAACTAATGGTAGTCTTCAAAATTATTTCAGGGCTAGTACATGGGAGATAAGTTTAAAAACTTATGTTCAGAGGACATTTTGCTATTATAGGCATAAGTGAGAGAGGTTCAAAGATATCTTGCAGAAGCATATGTCTTTGGCTTAGGAAGGAACAGCAGAAAAAAAAATCAGAGATTAAGAATAGAAAAACACAATGAAATGAGAGCCTCACATATCTTCTGAGGATTTTAAAACTTGGTCACTAAAGCTGAAGAGAACTGTGGCCAAGCTTTCATAGGGCTTTAAATAAAACTCTAAAAATTCTAGTTAAATAGACTAGAGGTGTTCTAGTTGGAAGACTTTTAGAAAGATAAATGGAAATCAGGCCTGTGCATGATGACATTTCTGACTGTAATGTGAAAACGTGTATATCTCTTGGAACTAACACAATAACTTTGAGCTTGCTAGCTAGTTACATAACAAAGTCAACATTCAAGCTATGTCTTTCAAAACTATTGTACTTTGAAATTATCAATGCATTATATTGACTGTCAGATAAATAGACAACTTTAAAAGATTATTATATTAAGAAAAAATTGAGCTGCTTTTAAACAATTCTCATAAAATTATATATTACACATTTAACTTTTTGTAAAATCATTACCTACAATATAATGATGATATATGTTGTTGGAATGGTAGCTGGTGTTTGGGAATGAGTCAACCCATAGTTGTAATTCTGGCTTGGTAATCAGCCATGAATCTTAGGTGAAAATTCTGAGTTCTCTTAGGTTTAGTTTCTCTTAATTCAATGTCCTATTTTGAGAGTTGACAATTATGATATAGATACAGCCTATTTAGTACATTGACTGGTAAGCACAGTGCATTCTTATTATGGAATCTGTAAGTAATTATGATATTGAAATCATGGTAGGGTACACATTAGAAATTTGATTATAAAATGCTAGGATTTTCTTTCATTGCCCTATCACTCATAATACACTCTACACATATAATAACATAGTTAGATGAATGATTCAAAACTAGTAGATAATATTACATAAGTTACTAAATATCAAGAAAATAGAAAAACTCAGTTTTTTGTTCTCTGAATATATACAAGTATTTTTGAAATACACCAAAAAAATGAAGCCTAACAAAACCATCATGTTTTATTATTCTTAATACAATGATGGCTATTTCAATACAAATAAAAATATACTACAATCATAACCTAAGTAGATATAGTTAGCATTGTTTTTATATCCTAAGAGAAATAACTATGTGGTTATAAGAAAAAATGAGGACAAAAAGTCATTGAAGTTGACAGAAAATGTTTGCATATACTTTTTAAATCTTTTATTGTCAGCACTTTGGAATCTGGCCATTATTATATTGTGTGAAAAATCAACTTTGCTTTTCCATGTAAACTAATTTTCAAAAGAGATACCCATATATCATGCTACAATCCCTCTGAAGAAATCAGATTATAAGTCTACCAGCAGCTGAACCAAAGTTTATGATATTTATTTTCTCTCCACTTGATGCTAAAGGTGTGAAAACTATATAAGACCTATATACTTAGAACTTATTCTAGTTACACAAACCATACAATCCATATTACTTGATAATGTAATTTTATTATTCATGAAATATCTTATATCATAAAAATGTTAAAAATGACATTTTAAAAGAAAGGCATGTGTGTGTATATGTGTATGTATGTATATATATATACCTATATTTGTTCACTTATAATTTCATGTGTGTTTTCTGAAATAATTACCCCATAGCTGACCATTTCAGCTCTCCCAAAATTTACTAATGTAACACATGTAACACAGTTATTTTCTGCACATGGGCCTTTATTCCAATCAATCATTTTCTATGTTTCTTTGCATCTTGCTGTGAAAAGAATATTTGAACATGGGGAAATGTCTACCAAGCATATCTGATAAAATAGTATCATAAAATGCTTTGAAATATATTCTATCTTCTAAAGAACCTTGTTGTTATCATACTGCATATTAACCAGTAATATAACTGAGAAAAAAATGATTTCAAAGTAACCATTTTTAAACCATTATACATTTAAAAACACTGTCTAAGTAAACTGAGGAAGTTTTAATGCTATTCTGATTAATCAAAGATTATACTAAAATCATTATCATCAGCATGTCTGTCTTCACTGTGAGAATGGAATGTCTGATGAGAAGAGATTGTCCCTTTCTTTCTCTTCATCTGGCTACCTCCAAACTCGTTATTCCATTACATAAACAGTTTTATAGAAAGGCCAAGATCCTTATGTCTGGATTTATTCCCATTCTTGTTTGTCCTAGTCTCATATATACCCAGAAAAAAAAAGTACATCAAAATTATCAGAATATATTATCCATGGCCATGTGTATACATGAAGCTTGTTTTAAAAACTTTTGTCCTTAATACTTATATGATATACTTTCAATATTTCTGCTTTCCTTCATTAGTCATTTTTCCCTTGGAGATCTATTTCATTATTCTAATGCTATCTTTTCTTTTCCAATAGCTTACAGTTGATGTTTTTCATTTTCTGGTCCTAAATTAGACACTTAATGTAGAATGTAGAGCTCAGGTCAGTTCATTTATCTTTCCCTTTGGTCTTCAGATCCAGAAAGTTCTTGTGTACTTTTTCTGAATTCTTCACATATATTATGAAGTTTTGAAAATACACACTAAGAACTAGAATAGGTAATTGTATTCTGTCCTTGAGAAGTAGCCTTTATAAAATTTGACGTATTAACATTTTATTTCATATTTAGATATGAATTTATCATAGTTACTTAAGCAGCATGAAAAAGCAAATTAATTTGGCAATAGTGGTAGAGGAATAAATACTTCTTTAGAAATGACATTTTTGTTTTTCTTTGTTTCTTCAGGGACAAGAAATGATGTTGAAATTTATTCATGCTGAATTTATGTCTTACCTCTTCCAAAACCAAACCTGAGGTACAAAACATTGTATTAAAAAATACCATTTGGGGAACATTTTTTTTTCCAAGACAGGTACTTCGATTTATACACAGAATCTTCTGTTTAATTTGCTTTCTTTCATTTGCTCCCAAAGAACTAATGTATCTTCTGTCTAATTTGTTCTCTTTCATCTGCTCCCAAGAAAATGCTGTATCTAGTAACAAATTTGGTCTCACATCACAAAGCTGGGCTTCTTCCCAAGCTATAGTCTTTCAAATGACCCCTTGATCTCCAGGAGCTGTGAACACAGGCAGAGAGACCCTTGGGCACCACTGGCTCTTTCTCAAAGGCAGAGTGTCATGGAATCTTGGATTCATGCTCTCATGTAGTTGTGTGTGTGTGTAAACGTGTGCAAAAGGAGACTTCAAAGTCTGTGCACGCCATGACTGGTACTTGAAAATAAATAATCAAGATGACTAGACTTACAGGCTATGAGAATCCTGAACGAGCAGATTGATTTCAGGATTTATGAAACCATCTTTTGAATGCTCTTATATTTGATGTCTTTCAAAATACTAACATTCAGCCTTCTTTCATAGCATAGATATCCTTCTCAAGTGATCTTATCTCATGAGATCCACAGGTTAATAGCCATTATAGGAGATATGAGGTTAATACATAAAGGTTTTAATTTGCACTTTTGTTGTAATGCTAAGCATTTTTTTCATATGCATATGTGCCATTTATATGTATTCTTGGAGATATATTTATTCACCTTCTTAGCCCATTCTTAAATTAGAATGTTTGTTTTCTTGCTATAGAGTTCTTTAAATTCCTTATGTATTTTGTGTGTTTACTCATCAGATGGATGGCTTGGAAACATTAAGTTGTCTGTAGGTCTTCATTTCACTCACTTGGTTATTTCGTTATTGTACAGAAGTTTTTAGCTTGACACGATCTTATTTGTTTAATTTTTATTCTGTTACCTGTAATTTAGGGTTCATATTTAAAACATTATTGCCCACACTAGTTTCAAGAAGATTTTTCTCTGTGTTTTCTTCTGGTAGTTTCAGATCTTATGTTTGAGTATTTAATATATTTTGAGTTGATTTTTATATATTGTGAAATATCAGGGCCCTATTTCACTTTCCTTTGTGTATATATTCAGTTTTACCATTAATATTTATTGAAGAGACTGTCTTTTATTTTGTTTTCTTGGGACACTTGTTGAAAATCAGTTCCAAATAAGCCAGGCAAAGAAACGCATTCCTTTATCATCTCAATTATGTATAGAATATAAAAAAAGTTTAATTCATGAAAGTAGAAGATAAAAAGGAATTTACCTGGGGCTGGGTGAAAGGGAAGGTTGGGTGATATTGGCAAAAGTATATAAGGTTTTAGTTGGATAAGAAGAATAAATTCTTCTTTTTTTAAATTTTTTATTGTTGGCTGTTCAAAACATTACATAGTTCTTGATATATCATATTTCACACTTTGATTCAAGTGGGATATGAGCTCCCATTGTTACCCCATATACAGATTGCAGAATCACATCAGTTACACATCCATTGATTTACATATTGCCATACTAGTGTCTGTTGTGTTCTGCTGCCTTTCCTATCCTCTACTATCCCCCTTCGCCTCCCCTCCCCTCCCCTCTTCTCTCTCTGCCCCCTCTACTGACATTCATTTGTCCCCCTTGTATTATTTTTCCCTTTCCCCTCACTTCCTCTTGTATGTACTTTTGTATAACTCTGAGGGTCTTCTTCTATTTCCATGCAATTTCCTCTCTCTCCCTTTCCCTCCCACCTCTCATCCCTGTTTAATGTTAATCTTCTTCTCATGCTCTTCGACCCTACTCTGTTCTTAGTTACTCTCCTTATATCAAAGAAGACATTTGGCATTTGTTTTTTAGGGATTGGCTAGCTTCACTTAGCATAATCTGCTCTAATGCCATCCATTTCCCTGTAAATTCTATGATTTTGTCATTTTTTAATGCAGAGTAATACTCCATTGTGTATAAATGCCACATTTTTTTTTATCCATTCATCTATTGAAGGACATCTAGGTTGGTTCCACAGTCTTGCTATTGTGAATTGTGCTGCTATGAACATCAATGTAGCAGTGTCCCTGTAGCATGCTCTTTTTAGGTCTTTAGGGAATAGACCGAGAAGGGGAATAGCTGGGTCAAATGGTGGCTCCATTCCCAGCTTTCCAAGAAATCTCCATACTGCTTTCCAAATTGGCTGCACCAATTTGCAGTCCCACCAGCAATGTACAAGTGTACCCTTTTCCCCACATCCTCGCCAGCACTTGTTGTTGTTTGACTTCATAATGGCTGCCAATCTAACTGGAGTGAGATGGTATCTTAGGGTGGTTTTGATTTGCATTTCTCTGACTGCAAGAGATGGTGAGCATTTTTCCATGTACTTGTTGATTGATTGTATGTCCTCCTCTGAGAAGTGTCTGTTCAGGTCCTTGGCCCATTTGTTGATTGGGTTGTTTGTTCTCCTATTGTCTAATTTTTTGAGTTCTTTGTATACTCTGGATATTAGGGCTCTATCTGAAGTGTGAGGAGTAAAGATTTGTTCCCAGGATGTAGGCTCTCTATTTACCTCTTTTATTGTTTCTTTTGCTGAGAAAAAACTTTTTAGTTTGAGTAAGTCCCATTTGTTGATGCTAGTTATTAACTTTTGTGCTATGGGTGTCCTATTGAGGAATTTGGAGCCCGACCCCACAGTATGTAGATCATAGCCAACTTTTTCTTCTATCAGACGGCGCATCTCTGATTTGATATCAAGCTCCTTGATCCATTTTGAATTAACTTTTGTGCATGGCGAGAGAAAGGGATTCAGTTTCATTTTGTTGCATATGGATTTCCAGTTTTCCCAGCACCATTTGTTGAAGATGCTATCCTTCCTCCATTGCATGCTTTTAGCCCCTTTATCAAATATAAGGTAGTTGTAGTTTTGTGGATTGGTTTCTGTGTCCTCTATTCTGTACCATTGGTCCACCCACCTGTTTTGGTACCAGTACCATGCTGTTTTTGTTACTATTGCTCTGTAGTATAGTTTGAAGTCTGGTATCGCTATACCGCCTGATTCACACTTCCTGCTTAGCATTGTTTTTGCTATTCTGGGTCGTTTATTTTTCCATATGAATTTCATGATTGCTTTCTCTATTTCTACAAGAAATGCCGTTGGGATTTTGATTGGCATTGCATTAAACCTATAGAGAACTTTTGGTAATATCGCCATTTTGATGATGTTAGTTCTGCCTATCCATGAACAGGGTATATTTTTCCATCTTCTAAGATCTTCTTCTATTTCTTTCTTTAGGGTTCTGTAGTTTTCATTGTATAAGTCTTTCACCTCTTTTGTTAGGTTGATTCCCAAGTATTTTATTTTTTTTGAAGATATTGGGAATGGAGTGGTTGTCCTCATTTCCATTTCAGAGGATTTGTCGCTGATATACAGGAATGCCTTTGATTTATGCGTGTTGATTTTATATCCTGCCACTTTGCTGAACTCATTTATTAGCTCTAATAGTTTCTTTGTAGAGCCTTTTGGGTCTGCTAGGTATAGAATCATATCATCTGCAAATAGTGATAATTTAAGTTCTTCTTTTCCTATTTTGATGCCTTTAATTTCTTTCGTCTTTCTAATTGCTCTGGCCAGCATTTCGAGAACTATGTTGAACAGAAGTGGTGAAAGAGGGCATCCCTGTCTTGTTCCAGATTTTAGAGGGAATGCCTTCAATTTTTCTCCATTCAGATTGATGCTAGCCTGAGGCTTAGCATAGATTGCTTTAACAATATTGAGGTATGTTCCTGTTATCCCTAGTTTTTCTAGAGTTTTGAACATAAAGGGATGCTGTACTTTGTCGAATGCTTTTTCCGCATCTATCGAGATGATCATATGGTTCTTATCTTTAAGTCTATTGATGTGGTGAATAACATTTATTGATTTCCGTATATTGAACCATCCTTGCATCCCAGGAATGAATCCTACTTGATCATGGTGCACAATTTTTTTGATATGTTTTTGTATCCGATTCGCCAGAATTTTATTGAGGATTTTTGCATCTAGGTTCATTAGAGATATTGGTCTGTAGTTTTCTTTCTTTGAAGTGTCTTTGTCTGGTTTAGGTATAAGTGTGATTTTGGCCTTGTAGAATGAATTTGTAAGTTCTCCCTCTTTTTCTATTTCCTGAAGTAGCTTGAAAAGTATTGGTATTAGTTCCTCTTTAAAGGTTTTGTAAAACTCTGCTGTATACCCATCTGGTCCTGGGCTTTTCTTAGTTGGTAGTCTTTTGATGGTTTCTTCTATTTCCTCAATTGATATTGGTCTGTTTAGGTTGTCTATATCCTCCTGACTCAATCTGGGCAGATCATATGACTTAAGAAATTTATCTATGCCTTCACTATCTTCTAATTTATTGGAGTATAAGGATTCAAAATAATTTTTGATTATCTTCTGTATATCTGAAGTGTCTGTTGTGATATTGCCTTTTTAATCCCGTATGCTAGTAATTTGAGTTCTCTCTCTTCTTCTCTTCACTAGCATGGCTAAGGGTCTGTCGATTTTGTTTATTTTTTCAAAGAACCAACTTTTAGTTTTGTCAATTTTTTCAATTGTTTCTTTTGTTTCGATTTCATTAATTTCAGCTCTAATTTTAATTATTTCTTGCCTTCTACTTCTTTTGCTGTTGTTTTGCTCTTCTTTTTCAAGGATTTTGAGATGAAGTATGAGATCATTTATTTGTTGGTTTTTTCTTTTTTTAAGGAATGAACTCCAAGCAATGAATTTTCCTCTTAGAACTGCTTTCAATGTGTCCCATAGATTCCAATATGTTGTGTCTGTGTTTTCATTAATCTCTAAGAATTTTTTAATTTCCTCCTTGATGTCTTCTATAACCCATTGATCATTCAGTAACCTATTGTTCATTCTCCAAGTGATGTATTCTTTTTCCTTCCTTCTTTTATTGTTGATTTTCAGTTCCATTCCATTATGATCAGAAAGGATGCATGGTATTATCTCTACTCCTTTATATTGTCTAAGAGTTGCCCTGTGACATAATATATGATCTATTTTTGAGAAGGATCCATGTGCTGCTGAGAAAAAAGTGTAACTGCTTGATGTTGGGTGGTATATTCTATATATGTCAATTAAGTCTAGGTTATTAATTGTGTTATTGAGTTCTATAGTTTCCTTATTCAACTTTTGTTTGGAAGATCTGTCTAGTGGCGAGAGAGGTGTGTTGAAGTCTCCAGTGATTATTGTATGGTGGTCTATTAGACTCTTGAACTTGAGAAAAGTTTGTTTGATGAACATAGCTGCACCACTGTTTGGGGCATATATATTTATGATTGTTATGTCTTGTTGGTGTATGGTTCCCTTAAGCAGTATGTAGTGTCCCTCTTTATCCCTTTTGATTAACTTTGGCTTGAAATCTATTTTATTTGATATGAGTATGGACACTCCTGCTTGTTTCCGAAGTCCATATGAGTGATATGATTTTTCCCAACCTTTCACCTTCAGCCTATGTATGTCTTTTCCTTTCAAATGTGTCTCCTGTGGGCAGCATATTGTTGGGTCTTGTTTTGTGATCCATTCTACTATCCTGTGTCTCTTGATTGGTGAGTTTAAGCCATTAACATTTAGGGTTATTACTGAGATATGGGTTGTTGTTCCAGCCATATTTGTTTATTTATGTTACTAAACATGGTTTGTTTTCCTCTACGATTATTCCCCCCCCTTTACTGTCCTACCTCCCACTGTTGGTTTTCATTGTTATTTTCCATTTTCTCTTCCTGTAATGTTTTGCCGAGGATGTTTTGAAGAGATGGTTTTCTAGCTGCATATTCTTTTAACTTTTGTTTGTCGTGGACGGTTTTAATTTCATCTTCCATCCTGAAGCTTAATTTCGCTGGATACACAATTCTTGGTTGGAACCCATTTTCTTTCAGTGTTTGAAATATGTTATTCCAGGATCTTCTAGCTTTCAGAATCTGTGTTGAAAGATCAGCTGTTATCCTGATTGGCTTACCCCTAAATGTGATCTGCTTCCTTTCTCTTGTAGCTTTTAAAATTCTCTCCTTATTCTGTATGTTGGGCATCTTCATTATAATGTGTCTAGGTGTGGGTCTCTTATGATTTTGCACATTCGGTGTCCTGTAGGCTTCTAGGATTTGGGATTCTGTCTCATTCTTCAAGTCTGGGAAGTTTTCTCGTATTATTTCATTGAATAGATTGCTCATTCCTTTGGTTTGAAACTCTGTCCCTTCCTGTATCCCAATGACTCTTAAATTTGGTCTCTTGATGTTATCCCATATTTCTTGGATGTTTTGCTCATGGTTTCTTAACAGTCTTGCTGAGCTGTCTATGTTCTTTTCAAGTTGAAATACTTTATCTTCATTGTCTGATGTTCTATCTTCTAAGTGTTCTACTCTGCTGGTAGTATTCTCCATTGAGTTTTTAAGTTGGTTTATTGCTTCCTGCATTTCTAGGATTTCTGTTTGTTTGTTTTTTATAACCTCTATCTCCCTGTATAGTTGATCTTTTGCTTCTTGGATTTGTTTATGTAATTCATTGTTGAAGTGATCTTTCATTGTCTGATTTTGCTGTCTGATGTCTTCCTTGAGTCTCCAGATCATCTGAAGCATGTATATCCTGAATTCTTTATCTGACATTCCATCTGCTGCAGCTATTACCTCTTCTAACGTTGAGTTGACCTGCATTGCTTGTGGTCCTTTCTTTCCTTGTCTCTTCATACTGTTCGCGTTCCTTTCTACTTGGTGAAACTGTTGTGCTATTGAATTTTCCCCCTATATATTTATATTGGTCTTGTATAGTTGCAAAGTCTCCCTCGCGGTGGCTCTGCCCCTCCTCCAATTGGGGCAATGTGCCTACCATGCCGGCAGGCCGCTGGGCCTGCTCTGCCAGTCGGTAGCAGGTCCGCCTACCTTGCAGGCGCGGGCGGTGGCTCTGTCCCTCTGCGGGTCGCTAGGCTTGTTCTGTCGGTGGTCGCAGTTCTGCGTACTTTGCAGGCACAGGCAGCGGCACTGCCCCTCTGCAGGCCTCTGGGGCTGTTCTGCCAGTGGGTCGCAGGTTCGCCTACTTTGCAGGCACGGGGGGGGGGGCGGCTCTACCCTTCCTCAGGCCACTGGGCCTGTTCTGTCTGTCGGTTGCAGGTCTGGCCTGTTCTGATGGTGGTCACAGTTCCGTCTACCTTGCAGGCGCGGGGGGAGGGGGCGGCTCTGCCTCTCAGCAGGCCGCTGCTCCTCTTCTGCTGGTGGGTCGCAGGCCCGCCTACCTTGCAGGAGTGATTGGAAGCTCTGTCCCGCCGCGGGCCACTGGGCCTTTTCTGTCGGTGGTCACAGTTCCGCCTACCTGGCAGGCGCGGGGGGTGGGGGGCATCTCTGCCCCTCAGCATGCTGCTGGGCCTGCTCTGTGGGTGGTCACAGTTCCGTCTACCTTGCCGGCGCAGGGGGAGGGGGTGGCTCTGCCTCTCAGCAGGCCGCTGCTCCTCTTCTGCCGGTGGGTCCAAGAAGAATAAATTCAAGAAACCTATTTTATGACATGGTGACTGTAGTTAACAAGAAGGCATTTTCTTGAAATTGCTGAGAGTAGATTTTAAGTTTACTTGTCACAATAAATGATAAATTATATATTATATATATATATATATATATGTATATATATACATATATATATATTATATATATATATATACATATATATGTGATTAAATTTACCATTCCACAGTGTATGCACGTTTCAAAAGTTCATTTTGTGCATGAAAAATATATAGTCATCTTGTCCTATCCATGGAGGATTGCTTCTGAGTACCTCCATAGATACCAGAATCTTTGGATGTTCAAATCACTTAAATAGAATTTCATATATGCAAATAATCTACACACATCCCCTGGTATATTTAAAATCATCTCTAAATCGCTGATTTAACTAACACAATGTAAATACTCTATAGGTAGTTGTTATACTGTATTGTTTAGGGTATAAAGGCCTGGGGGGAAATCTACCTCCTTAGAACAAATACAAATTTTTCAGATATTTCCCATTCATACTTGATGGATATCATGGTTATAGAACCAACTTATTCAAGAGATTAACTATGTAATTATTTTTCTGTCATTAAATATTAGGAAAAAAGAAAATTAATTGATTATGAAAATATGAAATGTTTTCTACATTTTCATTCTGTCACATTAGTCTATACTTCAGTTTTTATTTCAGTATCATACTGTTTTTTTTCTGTCTCTTTAGCATTGAAATCTATTGTGAAATTTTATATTGTGATATCTCTAACTGTAAACTTTTTGCTTAAATTTTGCAATTAAAAGTTTTTGGTGTTTCCATATGAAATTTAGAATTTTTTCCTGCTTTAGTGAAAATTGCCAGTGGAAGTTGCTAGGAATTGCACTGAATTTGTAGATTGCTATGGGCAATATGATATTATAACAACATTAATGCTTAAAATTCATCAAAACTAGAATATCACTCCATTTACTTGTGCCTTTATTTTATGAGTTTTCGTTAGTTTACAGTATATAGATTTACAGTATATAGATCTTTTACTAGCTTGGTTAAATTAATTCCTGAGTATTTTATTTATTTGGAAACTATTTTTAGTGTAATTGATTTCTTTTTTTTAAGCATTCATTATTATTATGTGGAAACACTACTAATTTTGTATAATAAGTTTGTAGTCTACAACTTCACTGAATTTGTTTCTTCACTGTTCTTTTGCTTGAATCTTTAGGGCTTTCTGTAAAATACGTTACCTGCAAACAGAGAAAATTTTAAATAGTCTCCCTAATTTGGATCAATGTTGTTTATTTTTCTTGCCCGATTACTCTGGCAAAGACTTTCAACAGTAAGACATGTATAACTTACCAAGACTAAATCATGAGGAAATTTAAAAAAATATGAACAGACAAATAATTATTAAGGTAATTGAATCGTTAATTAAAAAACAAATCTCCCATTAAGAAAAAACTAAGGATTAGATGACCTTGTAGATTAATGTTACAAAATATTTGGGGAAAAAAACCCTAATCTTTCTTTCTAAATATATCCCCCAAACTGAGGAGAGAATGCTACTAAATTCATTTAAAGGAGCTAGAAACTTCCTGAAACCAAAGCCAAAAAAGGACCCTGCAAGAAACAAAATTTATGGACTTATATCATAGATGAACATAGATGCAAACATTCTTAAAAACTACTAGAAGCCGAATTCAACAGCATATTTATAGGACCATTCATTTAGAATAGGAGAGAGTTCCAACATATGGAAATCAAAAAATGTTAATCAATATTAACAGAATGAAGAAAACAATTCTATGATCATCTTTCATTAAATTCAGAAGAAAATCTTTGTCAAAATTCTACATTTTGGGGGTTGGGGTTGTGCCTCAGCAGTGGAGCTCTCCCCTAGTACATGTGAGGCCCTGGGTTCAATCCTAAGCATCCCATAAAAATAAATAAAGGTATTGTGTCCAACTACAACTAAAAATTAAATATTTAAAAAAGAATTCTACATTATTCATAATAAAATTTCTCAAATATTAGATGTAGGAAAATTACTGCAATACAATTAAAGCCAGATATTCCTATTGTGGTGGTGTACTCCTATAATCCCAGTAACTCAGGAGTCTGAGGCACGAGAATGCAAGTTTGGGACCAACTTCAGGAATTTAGGGAGGCCCTGAGAAACTTAGGGAGACTCTCTTAAAATAAAAATAAAACGTGCTGGGGCTGAGGCTCAATGGTTAACTGCCCTTGAGTTCAATCCCCAGTATGCACACACACAAAAAAAGCCAGATATTACAACCTCAAAGTTTACAACATACTCAATAATTAAAAGTTGAAACTTTTTCTTCTATATCGAAGGAAAGATTGTTAAATATTTTATATTTATATTTTGTTACTGGCAAAATAGTTTTACTTTTTACTTTAGAAAATCAAATGTTAAACAACTTTTTAATATGAAATTCGTCAAAACACAAATTTAAAAAATTCTATCAAGTATGGGATTAAAAAAATCAAATGAAAACAATAAACAAAATAATGCAATATAGCTTGCTCTGAGTCTTAAGGTGTTAGGTTGTGTAAAAGAACTACCAAAAGGATGTGATTTTTTTAAAATACCTATAGCCATAGGAAACTAAAAAACAGCTTTAGAATCATTAAGAATCAATGACACGTGAAAGGTTGACATTTTCAGTATTTTGGCTCACACTGTTACACTGTTTGAAAGACGATTGCCTTCAGGATAAAATTCCTGTTATTTCATGTCAAACAAAAAATTTAAGTACAATAGTATATGTTGTTGCTACAAAATATATGCAACTTCTGAGTCAGGCTTTTAACTCCATTGTTTAATAATATTTCTATTCTACCTTAAAATAATTCTAACAGCTATATATTCATATTATATTGGAGATCTTGTGAAAAAAGAATTGTCCTTAAGGGCATGAAGGAGAAAAATGATTCCAACCCCAGCTTAATGTACATAACCTTTTTCTTTGTCATTATAACTGTTCTGGAGAGCAGAAACCTTATCTGGATAACCCATCTTTTAGCTAGTGATGCTTTCAACATAGTGTCATGCTGCAACCTGAGCAATGTGTATACCATAAATACACATCCATGTACGACATTTGTGAAGTTTCAAAATCTAACATAGGTTTAAATAAACAAAATTTTCATGAGTATCAAAATAAGATGATGGTTCCAAAATTACTTTATGTTATCTCTGAAATAGTAAATATTCAGTACAAGTGATATCACTCATAAGTGCTAAAATATGCCATCTCTGTATATATCAGGGATCGTTTGCCCAGAAGAAAGTTCTAGTGAAGCTTTTCCTGCATGCTTGCATGATGAAGAATCCCATTAGGTTTTTTCCTCAAAATGTTATGGTGCCTGTTCCACTGACAATTGGAGACATCAAATGAATGTTTTCCAACCTTTACTAATTTCTGTTCCTCAATGTGTTGTTATGGTTATTATTATTATTATCTTCAACTACTAATATCATTCTAACCTACAACAGAGCACTGATTTCGTTTTTGCTACTCATCATAATTCAATCTTTTATTTGGTGGTTTTTACTGAGTTCAGTAGAAAAGAGTTTTGTTTTTTTTTTCTCTCTTCCCTTTTCTCTTGATCCTCAATGTATTTTATCCCTACCTTGATAGTCAGTACAAGTTTATCATAGTTTTCTTTCTCTCTCTCTCTCTCTCTTTTTCTTTTCAACATTACTTAGGAATAAGCCCAGGGACACTCAATCACTAAGGTATGTCCCATTCCAAACCCCAAACTTTTATATTATTTTATTTTGAGTCTCAGTCTCACTGGTCTTGAACTTGTGATACTCCTGACTCAGTCTACTGAGTTGGAGGATTATAGGTATGTGCTATCAGGCCCAATATACATTTAATCAAAATACTAAGTTTCTAAAATGATTGAAGAATGATTATTGTCTCATACAATCAATATCTTCCCACCTGTTTTAAAACAAAACACAATAGATCATACCTTCAGAAGAAAGATGAATGTTTCACAAATAACATAATGTTTGTGCCAGATAGCTAATGAAATGATTGAGGAATTGTTATGTAAAGCATATTGAAAAATTCAAAAAAATACTAAGAGAAAATACTACATGTATGATCAAACCATTAAGAGGGTTTAAATTTAATAGCCTCCTATATTGTAAGCATCCAGTTAACATAGCAAAGTGCAAGGTATTTGTAGTCACAGGTTCCTATGAATTATTAATGACAATGTTTAGACTAATATTTTAATTAAGTAAATATGTGCATAAATCATTTTGTATAATATAAAATATATTTTTATAACATAAAATATGTTAAAAGCTTATAGCATATGTTATAATATATATGACATTTTGTAATTTTTTTCTTTCTTTTTTTCTTTGTAACTCTCTCTCTTTCTTTTTTTTTTTTTTTTTTTTTTTGCACTGGGCAAACCCAGGGCCTTATACATGCTAGGTAAGTGCTCTACTACTAAGCCACAACCCATCTGTTGTTTATCTTCAATGATGCAACAGAAAAGTATTGACCAACTCATCACAAACTCAGGAGACTGAGTCAGGAGTATCACAAGTTCATGGCTTGCCTGGGCAACTTAGTGAGACATGAGACCAAGAATCAAAAATAAAATAATATAAAGGTCTTGGGGTTTGGAATGGAACATACCTCAGTGATTGAGTATCCCTGGGCTTATACCTAAGTAGTGTTGAAAAGAAAGAGAGAGAGAGAGAGAGAGAGAGAGAGAGAGAGAGAGAGAGAGAGAGAGAGAGAAACTATGATGAACTTGTACTGACTATCAAGGAAGAGTAAAATACCTGGAGGATCAAGAGGAAAGGGAGGAAAGGAAAAATACGTTTATCAGCAGTTTGCATGGGGTATGTTTCATTAAAGCATTGAAAAAAATACCTACAAACACTTTCATTGATTCCATCTCCTTGAATGAAAAATGCAGTTTTAACTTCTCATTAAGCATTAGCATATTCATTCAGACAATATATCTGTTTATAATATATTCAATTTACTAGTATATATCTATATAAAATAGACATATCATCTATAGGATCACTGACTACATTTTTTTAAACCAGGGATTGAACCCAGGGGTGCTTCACTACTGAGCCACATCACCATCCCTTTTAATTATTATTATTTTTTTTTAATTTTTTTTTTATTTTAAGGCAGAGTCTCACTAAGTTGCTTAGGGTCTCACTAAGTTACAGGGTCTGGCCTTGAATTTGCAATCCTACTGCCTCAGACTCCTGAGTCACAAGGATAACAGGCATGTGCCACAGCATCCAGCACTTACCAACCAATTTATATGAACTTTTACATAAATAAACTTCATAGGGGCACACTCACATTTTTTTAAGTTATATGACTAACAGCTGCTTCCTTTATCAGTATAAAATCCCCAAAGCAATGGAAATATATTTTAATGCTAAATAAAATCAAAATATTTTTTCTATATGAGAACAAATTTAAATTCAACAAAAGACAGATTAAATTTAGAAGAAATTATTAAGGTAAGACTCTGAAACAGGAGCAATAAGAAATTCTATACGTGTGTGTGTGTGTGTATATATACATGTGTGTATATATATATATATATATATATATATATATATATATATACACACACACACACCCCAAATATCCGCATATGTGTGTATATGTGTGTGTGTGTGTGTGTGTAGGTATGTATGTATACATATAAATTCTATTTAGGGGGGCTGGGGATATAGCTCAGTTGGTAGAGTGCTTGCCTCCCATACAGAAAGCCCTGGGTTCAATCCCCAGCACCACCAAAAAAAAAAAAAATTAAAAAAAAAATACTATTTAGGCAATTATGGAGACAAAAATATAATCTGGTTTCTGGAGAACCAAGAAAGCCATTGTTGTAATTCAAGGCCTAAGAATCAAGAGAGATAATAGTCTTAACTCCCAAGGTCACTGGGCCTGGGAATCAGAAATTAATATATTCAAAAGAAAGCGGATCTTGAGCAAAGAAAAGAAGAAGAAAATTCATTTGCCTCCTCTACTTTTTGTTCTTTTTGTACCCTCAGTAGATTCCCCAAACCTCTGAGAGTCAATCTACATTACACCCCCCACTTACAAAATGTCTGTACATTCAAATATTATCTCTTCTGGAAGTTTTCACATTTATACTTTTTACATAATGATTCTTTATGTAACAATGTGCTATTCCTGGTTTGCTTCAATATGAAACAGCCATGCAAGAGACATTCATTTGCATATATACTCACCCACAAATTTTTAACTTGTACTATAGGAAGGGAAAGAGGCAGGAGCCAATTTTCAGATTAGTCATTTGTCTAAAGATACAACTGTTTCTAGATAATGGCAAACAGTTTGTTATTAGAGGCAAGAGGAATACAATATTGAGCAAAGAATTTAATCATAATTTTTGCAGACATTTCAGTGGAGTGTCACAATATGCAAACTTGGGGTTTGGAAGGTTCAAGTTAAAGCAACAATTATATATATATATAATTTTAAGCAATAATCCAACAAGTTTGAGTAATGCTGCTTGACATTAAAAATTCACCAAAACGTTTCCAACACTTAAAAATTTCCGTATAGCATTTTCCCCAAAACTAATGCTTAACAGTAACAATTAATAATAGAGTACTATCACATATTATTTTGTACCTGAATTAGGTGCATATGTCTCCAAACTGCCTATTCTCATAACACTCTTTATAATTCATTATAAATTGAAATATCTATGGACAATATCTCCAAAATAATAACCATATTCTGGTTAGTGAATCACATCAGAAATTGTTTATTTTATTTTATCTTACATAAAGTGGTAAATAAATTCAATAAAAGCAGAGCATTGAGAATGTAGATTCACATGCCAGGTGGACAGAGTAATATATTTGACAACTGAAATTACTATAATAAAATGAATAGATTTTATTGGCAAGAAAAGATTAATGTTAATGTATACAAGATAGCATAAAATATCTTATATTTAATGGTATATTTTAAATTTCGTGAAGCATGTCATACTCTCACAAGGATCTTCCACTAATTGTTAATTTCGAATGTTAACATAAAGTAGTTATATTTTAAGACAAACTTTTAGTGGGAATGTAAAATTATGTATCCTTATCTAAGAACAAAATAATGTTTCAATAACCAATTTATAAGTCTGAATTCCTGGTATTAAAGTAGTCAAATGAAGATAGAATTTATTGTCATCTATAATTATGTTATTGGGAACCTGAGGATTTTCTGGGAAATGACTTTCATCTAGAGAATCAGATCTAGATGAGAAATTTATTCTGACATAATTTTTTCATAGAAATGGGATAAATGCAAGAGATCTAGGTTAAAACATGCAAGACATAGTAAATCATCCTACTTTCATTTACTAGTTATTACATTGCTTAAACAGATTGCATGACTAAATTCACTGTAACGATGTATAAAAATATACTCTATTCGTTTCTGGAGATGATCGTTAATGTTGCATTCCAAAGGTGTGGGTATGAAGTTGCTGTGTAGAAATAGGCAGATGATAGAGAAAACAACAGTGTAAACACATTATATGCCTACTGACTTTCCCTTTTGTAACAAAAAAATAAACACAAAACCAAGGCAACATATATCATATAAATGGATTTAGATTTTGGAAAATATATATTCAAAGAACTAGAATTCCTGAAAGAGAGAAAGATGCCGTAAGCTGTATGATGATCATTTTCTTTTTAACAGGAGATGCTTTTCCTGCTCAGACAGGGGAAAGGTCAGGTACAGTGTAGCTAAGAATGATGAGGGGTCTGGTAATTAGAAAATTGGCTAAGGACTGTTTTTTTCTAATCAGGCAGTGGAAATAGGTGAAATAATGAGGTTCAAGAGGGTGACAATTGTTTTTCAAGGAAAGAGCAAAGGGTTGCTGATGGTTATTTTTCAAAGAAAAAAAAAAAAAAAAAAAACCTGTGTTTGTGCTCCTAGGCACATATACAGAGTAGAAAGGAAAGACAATGATTAATGAAATAGAGAAGTTCTGGGGCTAGCTGAACCCCTTTCACAGGTTCTTGGCTTTGGAGGTCACTACCTCTACAGGGGAGTGTGTCTTCTATTAGTTTCTTAAATAAAATTTGCTTGTGATGAAACACAAACTCAGTCCTGATCATCAATAAATCTGATATTATTGCTATATCATAAATAAAACAGTACAACCATTGCAGTAAGGTCTCAGTGACTTAATCTTTATAATTTATTCTAAGTTGAAATTCAGTGAATCTAAAGCAGCTAAGGGTTTGTGGCAAAGGACTGTAAGGGTAAAAGAAATTGAAGTTAAAGCGTAAAAGTTAAAGGGTAAAAGACCGGGTGTTGTAAAGTTTCTAAGCTGCAAGGTCTGAGTTAAAATGTAAAGGATTAGGTATTGTTAGGTTTCTATGCTACCTGCAAAACCTGAAATTTCTGTAGCTGTTAAGACAATTCTTGGAACTGCCCAGTAAATATTTCCCCTGACTATTTGGATTATTTAATAAGGGCTCTGTGTGGTCGCACATAGGCATTGCAGGGCCTGGACCAATCAGTTTAAATGTAACCCCCTCCTTAGGAATGACCTATCACTCCAGCCTGACCTGTTCCCGCCAATGAATGAATCAATCATGTTTAGGAGTTGTTGTTCAATTTTCCCGCGCCTAATGATGATTTGTTCTGATGTATACAAAGCCCTCCGGCCTCCCCAAAAAGTGTACTTAAGCAGTGCTCAGCCCCTGCTTGGGGCTCTGGGCTGCTTTCCCTTCTTGAGTGGGCATGGAGCCCCAGCATGCTGGTTCAATAAATCCCCCTTCTGCCAATTGCATGAGTGGTCACTTGGTGGTCTCTTTCTCGGACGTTTCGCGGGACCCTTACAGGACCATGATCTACACACAGTTCCAGAATTCTGCCTTGTAATTAGGGAATAGTAAACTGTCCATGTACATCATATCAGGTTTTTAAGGAATTACCAGGGACCTATATGGTATTAGCTAAATCCTGTAGGAGGTGATGCCATGCATAGAACACTTGGAATGAATCTTTTATTTAAAAACCCTCTGTTCTCTCTGAAGTTCTCTCTCAACTTTTTTTTTTCTCTCTTGCTTTCTCTCTTTCTGTAAGTCCAGGTGTCTGCATTGATTAATTCTACCCAATATTTAAAGAGAAAAAAATGTGTTAATCCTTTTCAAAACCCCAATAGGTAACAGAAGAGAAGGGAAAACTTTCAAAATTATTTTAGAAGCACTAAGCTGATACAAATATTCAATAGACAAAAATATAAAAAAATAAAATTTCAATGTGTAAGCTTCAGGGTTACACACACACACACACACACAAAAAAAAAAAAAAAAAACTTTAACAAAGTTTAGCAAAAAAAAATATTCTAAGAATATATAAACTTTATTTTGTTCAGGGCCATGTGTTTATTCCATGAATGTAAATTGATTTAAAATTTAACATAAAATAAAGTTCTTCATATTACCAGAGTAAAAGAGACAAACGATATAATGACATACACAAATTCAGGAGATATGGATAAAATAATCTAATACTTGAAAAATGCATTAAAATCATAAGTGTATATGTTATGTATACCTATAAGATATTGGTTTAGGAAAAAAAGAAAAAAACTGTAAATAAATGGAATGAAGATTACCTTTTCCCCATCTTATACCTAGTTGTCTGTCTTTGAGTACACAGAGCACCACAGGAAGTAAGTAATTCAGACATTCAGGGATGGCATCAGAAGCTCTAAGGAATGACTAGGTCCCAAATTAACAAATGAATCACTCTCCACCTCCCACCACCACCCCAGACAGGGAACACCTGGAATGAAACTTTTCTTTAAAAACCCTCTGTTCTCTCTAATGGGCAGAATCACAGCCTCTGGGACAAGACTCTTCTGTGCTTCTCTTTTGCTAACAAAGCAATAAAGTTTCTTTATTTTTCTTTTTCTCAAAAACTGTATCTTCCTTATTGTATTGGCTTGGAGACAAACACCAAGCTATGACAATAAGACTTCTGGTCAAGTTCTATGACCAATTTTTAATGGGATTGTTTATTTCCTTTATTAAGTTTTAAGGTGTTCTGTGTAAACTTTGTCTATCAGATGAATTGTTTACAAATACTTTCTTCTAGTCTTTCTTTGAATTTTTGCAAACTGATTGACTTCACTTAGCATAATAGGCTTCTGTTGCATCTATATACCAGCAAATGCCATAATGTTATTCTTCTTTATGACTGTGTTATACTCCATTGTGTGTATAGATCACATTTCCTTTATTCATTTATCTGTTAAAGGGCACCTGGGTTTGTTTTGTAGCTTCACAATTCTATTGTGAATTGTTCTGCTACAAACACTGATGTGACCATACCACTGTAGTATACTGATTTTAAATATTTCATATATGAATAAAATATTTATATATATATATGGTTTAGCTGGGAATTTCCAGACTGCTTTCCAGAGTGGTTTCACTAATTTTTGCAGTCCTACCAACAATGTATAAGGCTACCTTTTTCCCTACTTCCTCGCCAACATTTGTTGTTACTTGTGTTCTTGATAATTGCCATTCTGACTGGAGTGAGATAAAATTTTAATGTAGTTTTAATTTGCATTTCTCTGATTACTAGCAATGTTGAACATTTTTTCATATATTTGTTGTTCATTTGTATTTCTTATTTTAAGGAGTGTCTGTTCTTTTACCAATTTATTGATTGGGGTATTATCATTATTATTATTATTATTATGGGTTTAAGTTTTTTGAGTTCTTTGTATGTTTTGAATATTAATGTTCTATCTGAGGAGCAAGTGGCAAACAACTTTTCCCTTGCTGTAGCCTCTATCTTTACATTCTTGTCTCCTTTTCTATGCAGAAACGTTTTAATTAGAAGCCATCCCACTTATTTTATTTTATTTCTTGTGCTTTAGGAGTTTTGTTAAGTAAGTCAGTACTGCAAAATTTTGTCCTTGTCCATAATGCAAATCCAATAAAGGACATGGTTTTAAGAAAAAGGGAAAAGAAGGTTTATTGCTTTGCTAACCAAAGGAGAAACACAGGGGACTCCTGTCCCAAAGGCTGGGATTCTCTCCATTAGGAGGGACAAAGGGCATTTAAAAGAACTCATTTAAAAGAGTCACATTCCAGGTGTGTTCTGGTGGGGGGTCCCAGGGCACCCTGAAGGCATGTTAGGATTCACTTATTAATGGAAGATATTTACTTCCCAGTTCCTCAGCAGGCATCTCCTTCCAATAATGGTGTGTTCAAGGGCAATTAACTAGGGGAAGAAAAAATTAAAATGATCTCCATGATCTTGTTAGAGAGAGGAGAAGAAAAGAAAAATGTTCTTTTAAAATGTAAGCCTCACAGCAAGGAGGGCTATGTTCAGAAGGTGAAGGCATAAAGGGACAACTGTTACAGTGATAGACCTACTCTTTTTTTTTTCTTTTTTTTTTGGTACTGGGGTTTGTACTCAAAGGCACATCCTCAACACTTTTTATATTTTATTTAGAGACAGAGTCTTGGTGAAGCTGCTTAGGGCTTCACTAAGTTGCTGAGGTTGGCATTGAATTCATGATCCTCCCACCTCAGCCTCCTGAGGCACAGGACTTTCAGGCAATGCACCACCATGCCTGGCTAGACCTACATTTTCTTCTAGCACTGAAGGATTTCTGGTCTAATTCCTAAGTCTTTGATTCACTTTGCCTTGATTTTTGTGCAGGGTGAGAGTTAAAGGTTAAATTTTCTTCTTTCACATATGGATTCCCAGTTTTTCCAGCACCATTTATTAAAAGGGCTATTTTTCCCCCAAGGTATGATTTTGTCATCTTTGTCTGATTTCAGATAACTATGTTTATGTTGGTTTGTCTCTGTGTCTTCTATTGTACTCCTTTGGTCATTATGCCTCTTTTGGTGGCAGTACCATGGTGTTTTTGTGTTTGTTCTGTATAACTTGTGGTCCAGTATTGTGATGCCGCCTGCTTCATTTTTCTTGCTAAGAATTGCTTTGGGTATTCTGGTTCTCTTGTTTTTCCAAATGTATTTCAGAATTGCTTTCTCTAGTAGCATGAAGAATGTCATTGGAATTTTGATGGGGATTACACTGAACCTGAATACTATTTTTGTTAGTAGGGTCATTTTGACAGTGTTTATTCTACCTGAGAATGTGGAAGGTATATCCATCTAATAAGGCTTCTTAAATTTTTCTTTATTGTATTATAAATGTCCTTGTAGAATAATTAACCTCTTTTGTTTTATTCCCAATATTATTTTCAGGCTTTTATGATTGAGATAGTTTTCCTAATTTCATTTTCAGTGTAGATTCATCATTGGAAAGTGGCAGGAAATTAAATTCAAGTACTCTAAGGTCTTCGATTCAAACATAGGTTGTCAGATTGGTTTAAAAATCAGATTACAACAATATGCTATCTGCAAGAGACTCACATCACAGGCAAATACATCCACAGACTGAAGATGAAAGTCTAGGAAAAGACATGGCATTCAAAGGGTACTCATCCACAAGCAGGGGTAACTATTCTCATATCAGGCAAAGTGAACTTCAAGCCAATTTTCATCAGAAGAGACAAGGAATGTCACTTTATATTGCATAAGGAAACCATACGATAACAAAATATAATGATTATAAATATTTAACCCCCAAACCATGGTGCATCTATGTACATAAAACAAAACTTTCTGAATATTATGAATCAAATAGAACACAATAAAGTAATATTAAGTAACTTTGACATACCTCTTTCACTGCTGGACAGATCAGTGAGACACAAGTAAAGATTCTACAGAATTAAAACATATAATTAATAATATGAAACCATCAGCCATCTTAAAACAAACAAAAAAACTATCTATCAATGTCTGTATTCATTTCTCAGAGGCATATGGAACATTTTATAAAATAGATTATGTTTTAGGTCACAAAGCAAATCGTAATAAATGCAAAACAATGGTACAGATACTAACTTGCATTTTATCAGATCATAATGGAAATAAATTAGAAGTAAGCAAGAAAATAAAAAAAATTCTAACACTTAGAGAATAAATTATAAACTTTTTAATGAAAGATAAATAGCAGAAGAAATCAGGAGAGAATTTTTTAAAAACCTTAGAAGAATATTGATACAGCATATCAAAACCTCTGGGACACTATGGAGGCAGTTCTAAAAGAAAAGTTTATAGCATCAAGTTCATAATCAAAATAATAGAAAGACACCAAATAAATAGTCTAACATTATATTTCAAAGCCCTAGAAAAGAAATAATAATATAACCAAATATTAGAAGATAGGAAATAATTAAAATTAGAGATAAAATGAATGAAATAGAGAATAAAAATAAATTTGAAAGATCAACAAAAGTAAGAATTTTGAAAGACATAAAAGATTGATAACCACTTAACTAACCTAGCCAAAAGAAAGAGAGGACAACATTCAAATTAACAAAATCTGAGATTTAAAAATATCACCATAGATATTACTGATATGCAGAGGATCATCAACATACAAATAGGAAAAGAAGAGCTAAAATTATTTCTATTTGCTGATAACAAAATCATATGTTTAGATGATCCAAAAACTTCATCAGAAGTCATCTAGACCTTATAAATTAATTCAGTAAAGCAGCAGAATATAAGACCAGAACTCAGAAATTAATTCTTTCTTTCACGATTTATGCCTTTTAGTGTTATATATAAAACATATTTACCATACTAAAGTTCATCTAGGTTTCAACCTATGTTAACATCTATAATTTTTGCAGTCTTTCATTTTTCATTTATGTCATAGCCTAGGAACTCTCAATGAAATAAGTTGACAGGGCTCAACTCATTTGTGTATAGTCCATCAACGATCTCCCTTCTTTATTTTTTCATAAAAATTAACGTTCTTTTTTCCACTTTTGTTTGTTTTAGATGGAGAGGTAATTACATTTCCTGTTAATTAATTTTGATCATAAACATGCTTTACACAATTTTTTTCATTGGTCTGAGAAATTTATCTTTGGAAATTTCTTGAATGACTCTTAATTGGAAGTTAAGTTAATCTTATTTTTCTTTGTCTCCAAATTTACATGAAAAATAAATTGGATGGATAAAGAGATCTATTTCTCATAACAGGTCAAATATTATTTTATTTTCTTTTTATTTTCATGGTTGCAATTAAGAAGTAATTTGCCAGTCTATTTGTTGTTCTTCAAGTAATCTGCATTCTCTTTTGTGCTGATTTTAACATGTCTCATTGTTCACTCTTGTTTCAATTATGTTTGTCTAATGTGTAGTTTTTTTATAATCATATTGTTTAGAATTCAGTGGATCCTTTGGAAATAAGCTTGGCTTATAGTCAATGATGTTTTTAAAAAGTTTCTGCTGTGACATTTTGTTGCTTTCTTAAAGCATGTTTTTTGGGATGTTTCATAACAAGAAAGATATTTGCAATCCTGTGTAACATTGCCCTTCCCTTTATCTCTCTTTATGCAATTTCTAGATCACCAGTTCTGGGTAAATTTACCTATATGATCTATTTTACATCTTTATTTGATGCATTATACTCTTTTTCTTTCATATAAAAACAACAAGATGTATGATTATATTTATTTCAAATATCTCCTACAGAGATTGTGAATTTGTTTTTCTTTTTTATTTATTTAAAATTTTATCAAATACACCCTATTCATTTTTATAGCCTCATTTTTCTTCATCATATTTTATATGTTCATCTTATTTTTTTTAGTTGTATTAAACATATGGGATGGTTAATTTTATGTCTCAACTTGACTGGGACATTGGGAGACCAGATATGTAATTAGTGGGTGTGACTATGATGATGTTCTTGAATGAGATTAGCATTGGAATCAATAGACTGAGTCCAAGAGACTAACCTCCTCAAAGTAAGTTGTCCTCCTTTGATGTATTAAAGTCATCCACAAAATGCTATGTGAATAATTCATTCTCTGATTATGTTTAACTGTGACATCAATCATATGCCTTTGGACTCAGATTTAAACTGGAATTTTAACATTAATTATCCTATTTTAACATTAATTATCCTATTTCCCAACACCTTAATCGTACTCTGTAAACATACTGTTATATCTCTTGTGTTTCCAGCTTTCCAATCGCAGGTATTAGGACTTCTTAGGATCTATAATTTCATGAGATGATCTCTTATAGTAAATATATTCTGTGGTGTGTGTGTGTGTGTGTGTGTGTTTCCATGAAGATATACTACATTTATGTACTTTTAGTATTTGCTCTTTGTGTAGGTGTGAATTTTCTTTTTTTTGTTTGTTTGTTTATTTCTATTTTCATGGTAACTGTTTCTTACATATTAGTGGTTAATGATTTAAAAATTTGACTGTGGTACTACACATTCTTTGTTAGATAAATTTTACCCAAGCATTTTGTTTCTTTGAGATTATTGTGAATGGATAGTTGTCCTAATTTCTTTTTCAGAAGATTCATTATTGGAGTATAGGAAAGCAAATGATTTATATGTTCATATTTCATCCTGTTAATTTGCTTTATTTGTTTATGAGTTCTAGAAGACTTCTGGTGGAAAGTTTTGGGTCTTTCAAATAGAGGATCACTAGGCAAAGATAATATGAGCTCATCTTTTCCTATTCTTTAGTTTGATTCTCTTGCCTGAATGCTCTAGCTAGAGTTTCAAAGATTTTGTTAAAAAGGAGAGGTGAGAGTGAGCACTGTAGTCTTGTTACTGTTTTTAGAGAAAATGCTTTTGGTGTTTCTTCATTCAGTATAATGATGGCCTTGGGTTTGTCATGTTTATCTTTACAATGTTGAAGTTAATTCATTCAATCTCTAGTATCTCTAGTGATATAAACATGCATGTGTGCTGTACTTTGTCAAATACTTTGTTCTGCGTCTGTTGAGAAAATCATGTGATTCTTGTACTTAACTATGTTTATGTGTTAAATACCATTTGTTGACTTTCATATGTTGAACCAAACTTGCATCCTGGAATGCAACTCACTTCAACATGGTACACTATCTTTTTAATGTGTTTTTGTATGTGGTTTTCCAATATTTCATTAAGAATTTTTGCATCTATGTTCATCAAAAATATGGCCTAAAGATTTCTTTCCTTGATATTCTCTGTCTGGTTTGGTATCAAAGTGATAATGACTCAGCTGAGAGTCCCTCCAGTCCTGGACTTTCTTTATTGAAAGGTTTTTAAGAGCTGCTTCCTTTTCATTATTTCATATTGATCTATTTAAGTTTTCTATATACTCACAGTCAGTTTAGGTAGGTCATATGTATCTAGGAACTTGTCATTATTTTCAGAATTTTCTAGCTGTTTGGAGTACAGTTTTTCAATATAGTTTCTGAAGATCCTCTGTATTTCAGTATTCTCTGATATTTATTTTTTATCTGAAATTTGTTTATTGAGTATTTTATTTTATTTGTTGAGTATTTTCTCTCTTTATATTAGTTCATTTGGCTAAGGGCTTATCAATATTGAAAACTGAAAAAATAAATTTTAGAAGACCTTTGAAATCCTCCCATGTTCTTGAATAGGTAGAAGAGAATTAATATTATCAAAATGGCTGTACAATGAAAGTATTATATAGATTCAGTGAACTCTCCATCACAATACAGTGACCTACTTTGCAGAACAGAAAAAGCAGTTCTAAAATCCATTTGGAAAAATAAAAGGCTCACAAGACAAAGCAATCCTGAGCAAAAAGAACAACACTGGACACATCATCATACTAAACCTCACATTATACTACAGAGCTGTAGTACCAAAACCAAGAAGGCATGAGCATCAAAATAGATATGAAGATCAATGGAATGGAATAGAATGCACAGAAACAAATTCACATAAATAATTTTTCTGATACCTGCTAAAGGTGCTAATATCAACTAGAGAAAAGATAGTCTTTTTAACAAATTTTGCTGGAAATCTATGTATAGAAGAATGAAATATTAAATCCCTATCCCTCACCCTGCACAAAAGTCAACTCAAAGTATATCAAAAACCTAGTAGGAATTAAACCAGAAAAAAAAAAATTAGGACCAACACTCCAACATGGTGGCACAGGAATTGATTTTCTTAACAAGTCTCCTAAAGTTTAAGAAATAAAACCCCAAATCAATAAATTTGATAGGATTGGATTAAAAAGCTTCTGTACAGAGCAGGAAACAATTAAATGTGTGATGAGAGAGCCTACAGTATGGGAGAGGATCTTTGCCACTTGCTTCACAGGGTATTAATATTCAAACTATAAAGAACTAAAAAAACTTATCATCAATAAAACCTCAAATAATCCAAATAATAAACTGGGTAAAAGAACTAAAAAAAAAAAACACTTCTCATATGAAGACATAAAAATAACCAACAAATATATGAAAAAAAAAAAAGTTCAAATGTTCAACATCTTCAGCTACTAGGAAAATTCAAATAAAAACTACATTGATATTTTACCTCAGTCTAGTCACAATGGCAGTTATCAGGTATAAAACTAATATTAAGTGTTGACAAGAATATGGGCAGAAAAGTACACTCACACATTGTTGGTGGGACTGCAAATTAGTGCATCTGCTCTGGATTAGAAGCATAGAGATTCCTCAAAAAGCTAGCATAGAATTACCATATGGTCTAGCTATCCTACTCCTTGGTATATATCCTCATGGTTTAAAATAAGCATATTGCAATGATTGAAAATAAGCATACTGCCAATTGTAAATTGTACTGCTACATACATTGATATACTTGCATCATTTTTTTTTTGGTACATCAATGTATGTAGCAGTATCATTCACAATAGGGAAGCTATGGAGCAAATCTAGGTGCCCTTCAAAAGATAAATGGACAAAGAAAATGTGATATATATACACAATGGAATGTTACTCAGCCATAAAGAAGAATGACATTTGCTATTAAATTGATGTAATGACAGCCTATCATGCTAACTTAAATAAACCAGTCCAAAAAAGTCACAGGTTGAATGTTTTCTCTAATACACAGAAGACAGTCAAAAATAAGGAAAAAAAGAGTTGGGGGGAATAGGGGTATTTCATGAAAAGAGATCAATGACCTGTATTGTAGAAAAGGGGGATTAGGGGAAAGATGGAGGGATGGTATAAAGGAAGAACAGTGGAAAAAATCTGACCTAACTTTTCTATATACATAAGAGTATGTCACACTCAATACTATGTGTATCCACAAACTAATTAAAACAACAAAAACAAACAAAACGAAACAACTATGGATAGATAATATAAACATTAAGTATAGTAGAGAAAATGGAAGAGGGAGAGAAAGGAGGGAGGGAAAAAGGAGAGGAGGAGAAAGGGAATTACTGTGGACTGAATTAAAGCAAATTATATTCCATGCTTCTATAATTATGCCAAAATGAATACTAATAGTATTTATAACCACAAAGAATCAATAAATTTTTGAGAAAAAGATAAATTTCACCATGATATAATGTATTGAATCTTAAAAATTGTTTTATCTAAATATATTTTAATTTCTGGTTGCTAATAATTCAGGAACAAATGTCTCATTTAAACTGTGAGTCATTGTGAAATTGTTAGATATCAGTGATGGCATAAAAAAAGGTATTTAAATTTTGAGAGTGTGAATTTGTTATAGAATTGTTTTTGATACATATGTGAATTCAGAATTCAAAGAAAAAAGAATAATAATTGTGTTTTGTTTTAGTCCATAAGAGTATTATATTTAGTCCCAATTTTATATAAAATTTTCTAAGCATATTTTCAATTTTGCACTGTCTCATATTTCTCCTATTGCTTCTTTCCAAGTTGAAGGTCATCTAGAGATTGAGATATGACCCAAGGGTAAGCATCAACTACAATTTTTGATAACATTTTTTGCTACATTATTTCTCATGGTTTATGGACTCTAACTTCTAACACTTTTCTGCTTAGTCATTTATATAGGTTTTTGCTTGAGTTTTTTTGTTAATTTGATTTTTTTTTGTTTTTAAATATACAGCATTTTCATATATGTTGCACCAAGTGGTTGCTAATGAATATATGAGGAATCAAATTACCAAAAAAGAAACACTCGTAATAAGACCCTTCATTATCCTCATTGGTAGGATGTTAAATTCAAAATAAAAAATACAGCATGAGAGTGCACAGTATGGTCATACATACACACAACAAAGCTTAAATTATATTTGTACAAAGTTTAGAATTAAGTGAGACTTTTAATGACTATTGAGAAACTAATTTTATGTTTTTAAATGTGTATTTTCTTTTGTATTACATTTTGTATAGAAAGTTACTACTAAAATATATAATCTAGCTGGGCTCAGTAGCACATGCCTATAATCCCAGAGGCTAGGGAGGCTGAGACAGGAGGATGGCAAGTTCAAAGCCAGCCTCAGCAATGGCAAGGCACTAAGCAACTCAGTGAGACTCTGTTTCCAAATAAAATGCAAAATAGGGCTGAGGATGTGGCTCAGTGATTGAGTACCCCTGAGTTCAATTTCTGGTAATACATAAATAAATAAATAAATAAATAAATAAATTTATAAAATCTAAGCTTCAGAATTGCTATAATTAATAGTTAAAAATGTGTGTTTATAAGCAAAATCTTTTAGGGGGTATTGTAGATAATTACATTACATCCAGGAAGACCTAAAGAAAAATAACAGTGAGATTATGCAAGTAAAGACAAGTTGATACAATAGTAGCAACATCAAGTTATTTTGACTGAATTTTTTTTTCCATTTCTCTCCTCTACTAATAGAGATAAGGTATAAATGAGGAAAGGTGTGGAAAGAAAACAAGGAACTATGAAAGAGTAGAATGGAGAGTGCGACAGAAGAATGAGTGGATCACCACTAAAGAGGTCTGAGAGTCTTCCGTCTTTCAATGAAGTCCTATACTGCCTTTGCCATTAAATCACATTTGTCTTTCTACAAAACTTTTATAGTAAATTTTCTTTCTGAGCACTTCTTGAATGACAAAAGCAACTTGCAGCATATACTGCCTGAATAGGTGATGTCTTTATTTGTGGAAAAAACTAATTTTTGTACGAATGACTTTCTAAACACTCCACCAACCTAAAAGCAGAAAAGCTTTAACATGTGCCTTATCTGACTTACAACATAGCAGCTGCATGGTTTATTGTATGGAAACTCTTGAGTCAATCAAATCTGAAGTTTCAATCACCCTAATACCAACCATGAACTGTATTAGGGACTTAAATATCTTTGCTAAAAGATTAGACAAATGTAGTACCCTTTGGCTTAGACCTGAGAAATGAAAGAGATGTTTAGAATAAAAGCATATCTGTGTCTAATTCTTCAAAGGAAAATCAGAAAAGGATTTTGGGTCTCCTAAAATTCATTCCTGTTCTGTTAGTTATCATCAGGCATCATTTCTAACATTGATTAGCTAATTTGGGAAAATCTTACTTTTTTATAGTTATGATAATTTTTAATTATAATTATATTTTACATTTATTATTTCTTTTTTAAATTTTATTTTTATTTATATATGACTTTGGAATGCATTACAATTCTTATTACACATATACAGTACAATTTTTCATATCTCTGGTTGTATACATAGTATATTCACACCAATTCCTGTCTTCATACCTGTACTTTGGATAATAATGATAATCACATTCCACTATCATTAATAACCCCATGCCACCTCCCTTCTCCTCCAACCTCTCTGCCCTATCTAGAGTTTGCTTATTCTTTCCATGCTCCCCCTCCCTATCCCACTATGAATCAGCCTCATCATATCAAAGAAAACATTTAGCATTTGGTTTTTTGAGATTGACTAACTTCACTTAGCATTATCTTCTGTAACTTCATCCTTTTACCTGCAAATGCCGTGATTTTATTCTCTTTTATTGTTGAGTAATATTCCATTGTGTATATATGCCACATTTTTTTGTCCATTCATCTATTGAAGGGAATCTAGTTTGATTCCACAGTTTAGCTATTGTGAATTGTTCTGCTATAAACATTGATATGGCTGTGTCCCTGTAGTATGCTGTTTTTAAGTCCCTTGAGTATAGACGGATGAGAGGGATGGCTGTGTCAAATGGTGGTTCCATTCCCAAGTTTCCAAGAAATATCCATACTGCTTTCTATATTGGCTGCACCAATTTTCAGTCCCACCAGCAGTGTATGAGTGTACCTTTTCCCCCACATTCTCACCAACACTTATTCTTGTTTGTATGAATAATAGCTGCCATACTGACTGGAGAGAGATGAAATCTTAGAGTGGTTTTGATTTGCATTTTTCTAATTGCTAGAGATGATGAACATGTTTTTCATGTGTTTGTTGGCTGATTGCACATCATCTTCTGAGAAGTGTCTGTTCAGATCCTTGGCCCATTTATTGATTGGGTTATTTGTTTTTCTGGTGTTTAGCTTTTTGAGTTCTTTCTATACCTTATAGATTAGTGCTCTATATGATGTGTGTTTATAAGCAAAATCTTTTAAGGGGTGTTGTAGATAATTACATTACATCTCGGAAGACCTAAAGAAAAATAACAGTGAGATTATGCAAGATAAAGACAAGTTAATACAACAGTATTACCTTGTTATTTCTTAAGCACAAAAATCAGTAATAACTTTTGAGAATTATTCACACACACACACACAAAAAAAAAACTAACAGTAAGCTTATGTAAAAGAACTTTATTGTTTAGATATAATTTTGCAAGATTCAAAAAATGTTATATTGAATATGAAAAACTATATGGTTTTATTTTCTTAGGTGAACACTTTAAATCATACTACTATGCTATAAAAGTTTTATTAATTATAAAGAAATGGATGTGGAAAAATTAAATGTCAATTAAATTTATTTTTTAATTTGTTGCCAAAATTGTTAACTGGTGAATATTATTTTAATTTATATATAGATTAATCTTAAAATAAGTAGATTAATTCTGTCTTCCATTAATAATTCCAACTTGAAAAACATTTTCATGTATATTAGATGAATTGCCTCTTTTATGTTTTGAATTATCTTTTTTGCTTAAACAACTGTTGCTTTCAGAAATGCACTTTGTAAAGCACAGCCAAGTTTGTATCTATAGGTTTAGAATATATTGTGAAGAAAATATTATTTAAGTAATGGATGTAATTTGGGGACATATGAATGTTAAAATAATGAATACTACAATTCTTTGGTTGCTATTTGCCAGTCAAAATTCCAGGTGATTGAAATTATTTAATCTTCACAATAGCACAATTAACTGTGAATTATTACTGTCATTCTTATTCACATGAGGAGTCTCTAAGCCCATAATCTCTATACTCATAACCACTAAAATGTGAATTCAAGTTGCCTCCTTTGTGCTAACAATACAAAAGGGACAATATTCCCTACTATACAGCTATTAAACACCCACAGATCTTTTCAGGAAACCTTGATATAATGTGGGCACTCCATGAGAAACAATTTATACTTCTACCTATTCTGTTTCATCTAGAGATACCACAGTTAGTAACCACATTCAGTATCACTCACAGAGGGAGAGTTCTCTTCTGTTTCAGAATATATATTTTAAGGGGTGTATATATGGCTTGTTTAATGGGTTAAATTTATGTTTAAACTAAATATAAACCAAATTTGTGGGTTGTTGCTCAACATTCAAGATTCAAATCAGTTAAAAATTTTCATGACATATGGAGGCAAAAAGCAATATAATTGTTTTGTAGTCTTGAAAAATGTCCTATAAGTAAAGCAAACAAATATCTCATTTTGCCCAGACAATTCCCATTTTATTCCCATTGCTCTGATGTTCCCCAAGGGTCCTGGTTTTCATGATAAACTTGGAGATTATGCTTATTTAAATTCACTTCTAATAATATAGTTGTGGTCCTACTGACCTTTGTATGGAAAAGAAAATATTTATACACCAGCATGTTACCTCAGCTGTAGAAAATGTCCTTAAATGACCAACTGTAGAAAAATGGGAGGGTAAAATAGAATTTTTAAAGTGGTTACCAAAGGGGGGGGGGAGAGAGGGCCATGTGTGCTCTTATAAATATTTTTAATATTTTTTTTTTTAATTGCACAGAAAAAAACTCCCTCCCTGGGAGGGAGAAGGGGGCCATAGCTGGTATCCTGGTATTCCAAGAAGTGAGGTGTTCTGCCCTTTTTATACTTCCTATGCTTTCTTCATTCTGCCCTCTTCCCCTTATCTCTCTCCTTCCTGCATAAGTGACTAGATTTAGGAAATGCTAAGTGGGATGGCCAAAAGGTGGGAAACAGGTTGGTTGAAGTGGGAAGGGCAGGATCATGTAGCCAAGGACACATTAACAACCTTAAAGCACCAGCAGGTTGTTGATAAGGATGGAGGAAGGGCTCTGAAGGAATTAATATTTCAGTCCTTCAAGGGATAGTCTCCACCTTGCAGGCCTAACTCAAAATTGTCCTCCTTGATTGACCTGACTCAATTTATCTATCTATGTTGACTGCATGTCTAATTCTGGCTTCAGTTGTAAGCAACATTGTACTTTTAATACTACTGAAAATTTTTAGTATTGCTATGATAGAGACAATGGGTTTAAAACTCTTATAAAAATGAACCTTCAATACACTGCCAGTCATATTACTCCTATACTGACCAAGAGAGAATAAAATTCACTTCTCAGAAACTTGTATAGTGTATGTTCAAGTGCTATAAATCTGCAAATTAATTTTACAAAAAATTGAATTTCACGTATATTGATATGATATTTTCATTCTGACAATATCCTTATTATCAATAATTTAACAAATATTTTTTAAACAGCATCTAGGATAATTTAAACAGGATGATTTTTTGAACAAAAACATATAGAATGTTATGATTTTAAGTAATGCTTTATGCTAAATATAACTATATTACATTACTCCTTGTGAGTTTTGTGATTTGCCCAACAAATTTCTTGATTGAGATAAAAATTGTCTGATTAAATTCATTAAATATTTTCTCATTCCTTTCCAACATTACTCACTAGGGTTCTACTTAGAAAAAAAAATTAAGTGCCATATTATAGAAATATTGTGATTAACATTGAAAATGAAATTTTAAAATGTCTTTGTTTTTATTTATTGTAATATCACCTGACTTAATGTTCAAAATGCTTCTGTTATGCTTAGCCTATTAATTAAAACTGTTTAGTTTCCAGCAAAATTTCAACTTGAGATTCAATCATCTTTTTCATGTTAACAGACAATCTATTCCAATAACACAATTATTTGCTTCTTACTTTTGATGACTTTATCCTATTAAGGTTAAGATGTACTTTAATTTATTCTTTTAAAAATATAAAGAAATTTAATGCTGGGCACAATGGTACACACCTGTAATCCCAGCAGCTTGGGAGGCTGAGGCAGGAGGATTTTGAGTTCAAACACAGCCTTAGCAAAAGCAAGGAGCTAAGCAACTCAGTAGGACCTTTTCTCTAAATAAGATACAAAATAGGACTGGGGATGTGGCTCAGTGGTCGAGTAGCCCTGAGTTCAATCCCAGATATCTAGCCCACCCAAAAAAAGAACATTAGTTATGCTTTATCCCTCCCACATTTTGCAACCCATGTGTAGTTAGTCTATCAGGAGACTGTATGGGCTCTAACTTAAGAACATAAACAAAACATGATCACAAAGTGGTCATTGTGTTTTCATTCTTATCAAAAAGATCATGAACTCTTGCAGGACCCAAAGTATCCCTTTAAAAGACCCAATCTTTTCATTTTTCTGCTCAAAATCCTATGATGGTTCTTCATGTCCTGCAAAAACAGCATCAGAGTTCTTATAATGGTCTACTGCCTGATCTTAGTACCCTCCCCTTTCAGTCAGCTCCCAGAACACTGGTATCCTCACTGTCCCACAGTTGTCCAGGCACACTTTCACCTTATGGCCTCTGCACCAGAAATTTTCCCAGGACACACATCTTTTACATCCCCATGTCTGACTTCCTCATTGTTAACTCTTTACTCAAATGTTGTTCTTTTAATGAAGACTATAACTGATTGTATTGATAATACCTCCCTTCCTCATCCTTCTTGTTTTTATTTTTCTATTTATATTGTTACCCCTTTAAACAAGATGTTTTATTAATTTATTATGTTTACTTATTACCTGTCTTCGCAGACGACTTATCAGTTTTATTCAGTTTTCCTCTTCCTAGTCCAGGTGCCTAGAACAGGGCTTTTGACAGAATAAGAGTCCAGAAAATAACCAAAGAACGAATGTGTAACTACATTTGAAACTGAGAGGAAAAGTTATCTTCGGAGCGTGACTTAGTAGCCACTAATAAATCCTAAACATGTTTTGCATTTCAAATCATTTCACACATTGGTCTTATCTTTCTTCTTGCTTTCTTTCTGTTTTCTTTTATCTTTTTCCTGGTACCAAGTACTGAGTTTTGAGCTTAGGAATGCTTTATCACTGAGCTATCTCCCCAGCCCTTGTTATTGTTTTATTTTGAGATAAAGTATTGCTAAATTGCTGAGGCTGGCCTCAAATGTGGGATCCTCCTGCCTCAGGCTTCCAAGTAGCTGGAATTGCAGTATGTACCACTGTCTCCTTCTTGGAAATATTTTCCCAAATAATTTCTGTTTTCCTCCTACTAACAGTTGGAAATTCCATTTATTTGTTTCTTCTTTGTTTTTAGAATGTTGCAAAACTCAATTTCTTATTGTTCAAAATTTTTTACTATGGAGGTTCTATCATTTTAGTTTCTTGCTATACACTTAACTACATGCTTCACAAGTACTTCTTGCTGGTTCCTTCACTTCAACTTTGTTGTGTTTCTGTTCTCCATACTTCCACCCTGTTCTCTTCTTTTAGTCTCTTCTACAAAAACTGTAACAATGATATATTAAAATGTGGATGATATTGTGTCACTTTATTAGTATGTATATTTGTGTGTGCGTGCAACTGTGTATATATAGAAAGAGAAAACAAAACAAAACAAACAAACGAAAAACAGTGGTTTTAACACCCTATAAAGCCTCTGTAATTGCCATATACCTACAGTCTACAGCAAGACTAGCCTTAGTCTAATAACTCACTAAAGGGACTAAAAATGTTTGCTGTACTTATGGTGAGTGACAGTTGTTTTTCTGTGAAAGGATATAAATTAAGAGGAACAGGACTGGGATTGTTGCTCAGAGATAGAGCGCTTGCTTAGCATCATGAGTCACTGGGGTCGATCCTCAGCACAACATAAAAATAAAGATATTGTGTCACCTATAACTAATTATATATATAACAACTATATGTATATATAACAACTATATGTATATAGATATAGTTGTTGTTTTGTTTGTTTTTTAAAGAGGAACAGAGTAAAAGAACAGCTAGGACAAAGTTGAGAAGAAATCAGGTTCAAAATTTGGGCTATTTTCACTAGTAGAATTGGAGGGACAGGTGTATTTCTCCCAAAAATAAAAACTCAGGATTTCAGACCTCATCTCCAATGACCTGGACAATTAATCTGTTTAGGTGAATGTGCAGAGCTTGAGAAATGAAGGTCTGCACAAACAGGAAGAAGCTAGTGCTAAAAACAAAAAAATAAAAATAGGCTCTGATGTTCTCAAAGTAAAAGTTTTTAAAAAGGCATTTCTTTAAAAAAGGCATGGCACTGATATTTACAAATATCAGTTACCACGGTTTAGATAGAAAACCACCCGTTCTATAACAACGTGGTTCAATTTTTTCAATTGCCACAATATATTGATGGTGATTCCCTAAACTGCAAACCTTGCTACTGGTTCTGCACAAACTAATATGTCTATAGTAGACACATATCATGATCAAGGATTAGTCAATTCATTTCTTATGAGTTAGTATACACATACAAAAATGTGTTGTTGCTTCTTTGTCTCCAGTGATAATCCTACATCATATATTATAAAAATAAATGAGATATAAAATAACAGATGATACTATCTATAATATTTTAATACAGAAGTATTAAGTGTTTTATTATATCACATAAACTATTGAATATAACTACAAACGTGCTATAATTATATATTATTTAATATCTATAACACTTTTTGGATATAAGAGATAAAATAGCTGATTGTTAGAATGTTGGCACTGCTGTATTCAAAAGACTCTATCTAGTCAACTAAATTTAGTAAAGATGAGATTGGCAACATAAATAAGAAAACTGATTTTGGTGAAAAAATGAAGTTGACAGAGGAAGTGAAATCAATGAAAAATAATTTATAAAGAGCTCTTATGAAGGCCTCCCCTGCTAATGGATAAGAAGAGTTAAAATTGTTACAATTGCCATACCACCTAAAGCAGTTTACAGATTAAATGCAATCCCCATTGAAGTATCACTGATATTCTTCACAGAACTAAAAAATTAATCCTAAAATTCAATTGAAAGCACAAAAGACCTCTCTACTCAAAGCAACATTGATCAAAAAGAACAAAGCTGGAGGTATCATAGTAACTGATTTTAAGACATGCTGTAGAGCCACTGTAACTAAAATCATATTGTACTGGCATTAAAGCAGATACATAGACCAATTAAACAGAACAGAGAACCCAGAAATAAATGGATGCATCTGTAGTCAAATGAATCTCAACAAAGGCACCTAAACAAACATTGAAGAAAGGATAACCTCTACAATAAATGTTGTTGGGTAAATGAGATATCCATGTGGCAGCACACTGAAATTAGACCCCTATTTGTCACCCTATGCAAAAATCAACTGAAAATGGATCAAAGACTAAAATGTAAGACTTGAAACTATGAAATGTCAAGAAAAAAACAAGAGAAGTATTTCAAGATTTTGGGTAGGCATTTATTGTTTTAATATGACCCCAAAGCACTGGAAACAAAAGCAAAATGGGAAATGAGATTATATCAAATTATGCTTCTGGCAGAAAAATAAAACAATTAACTCAATAAACAGGCAATCTATATATAGAGTGGCACAAAATATTTGCCACCTACTTATTTGGAATATGATTGATATCCACATGTAAGAGTATCTCAAAATCTTTCTCCTAAAATAACAAGTAATGTGATTTAAAAAATGGGCAAATGATCTGAATAGCTATTTCTCAAAAGAAAAAAGACAAAGGTCCAATAAATATGCAAAAAATACACATTATAATTAGTTACTAGGGAAATAAAAATGAAAAACATAAAATATTATATCATCCCAGTTAAAATGGTTATTGTAAAAAAAAAAAAAAACCTGACAAATTGTGGTAAGGATGTAGAAAATACACTGTTGTGAGAATATAAATTAAGTCAGCCATTGTGAAGAACAGCATGAAGGTCCTCAAAAAACTAAAGCTAAAACAGCACGGAGTTTCCTCAAAAGTCATACGAACTTGCCATCCCACTTCTGGGACATATCCTGAAGAAGTAAAATAAAAATGACAAAAACAGATACCCGAATTCCTATGTTTATTTTAGAACTAGTCAGAATAATTAAGATATGAAATCAAACTATGTGCCCATCAGTAGATGAAGTGTGGTATACTTTCACAAGGAGATATTATTCAGCCATAATGAAGAATTAAATCCTGTCCTTTGCAGCCAAATGGTTGGAACTGAACGACAGTGTTAGGTGAAATAAGCCAGACACAGAGGAAAATACTACATGTTATCCCACATAAGGAGATTTGAAAGAAAATAAATAAATAAACCCTCAAATGTGATGCTGAATGTTGAATTGTGGTTACTAGAGGTTGGTAAATGGGAGGTAAACAAAGGAATGTTGTTTTTGATCATTGTCCCCTGTACGCATTTTGAAATATCACACTGGGCCACTTTACTACATGACTAATACATGTTATTGAGAAAAGAACTCTCAGAGATATTTCACGATAATGAAAGATTAAAACGTTGGTAGCTATTACAAAGTTAGAAAAAATCTAACAGGCAATTTAAAGGCATAGAAAAGATGCATCCTTAGTAATATCGAAAATACAAGAAAGCAATCACTGTACAAACTTTTCATAATTTCTTACAAAGAAAAACTTTAATTATATCTAATATTTAAATTTTCTATATAAAAATATTAATTTTAGTTAATTTCCCTGTATATTTATGAACAATGTTATAAAGTTTTTAATGCTTTAACAAAAATCATGGAATAATTATTTTTTTCCCAGTGATTGTTTGGATCTTCACACAGTTGCAGTCCTCTCGGTCATTTTTTTTTTCAATCAGTCTTTTAAATTTTAGTTGTAAAGTGTTTTTGTGGGTTTTCTTTTCTTTTCTTTTCTTTTGTACCAGGGATTGAATTCAAGGGCACTTGATCATTGAGCCATATCCCCAGCCATATTTTGTATTTTATTTAGAGACAGAGTCTCACTGAGTTGCTTAGTGCCTCAACATTGCTGAGGCTGACTTTGAACTCACAATCTCCTGTCTCAGCCTTCCAAATCGCTGCCTCATGGTCATTTTTAAGGCCCCATGCTACCATTTAAAGAAAACCCTGTGTGTATTAAGATGGATCATAAAATTCTGCTTATTTTTATTTTGTCAATCTTCCCCTTTGTACTATACAGGATGAGTCTGCCACTTGCATCTTTTAAATAATGAGCACCAGAGCACAAAATTTGAGTAAAAAGTAATATAATCTAATGAGCATAATTTATTTTGCTTGGATGGAGGAGTTAACACTGAAGTAAAACATGAGATAATGTAATAAGAAATATGAATGTCTGAACCTTTCTTGACTAAATCTATTCGTCCTAGTAAAGCAAATACGGAACTAAAAAGGTAAACATGCCCCAATTCCCGGATTGTTGTGACTTGTTCAAGTCATTATAGATTCTTACTGTATATCTAGGAAACTAAAGTTAAATGCTTTAAAGCTAAGGTTTAATGCATCTATCTACAATGGGTAGAAGATGATCTCTTGTATATATTTCTACACATTAAAACACCCAAAGTGACCAGTTTTCAACCTTTGTGTGCTTCAGTTTCTAAGAACAGAATCCTGGGTGTACATTAGGTCTCTGGTGATTTCAATCAATCTGTTGGCCAGGGCAGAAGCTTTATCTGAAGGCCAACTGGAGGTGGGCAGAATTCCCAGTTAATTTATTTAGCTATGGAAGGAGTTTGTTCCTGTTGAGATGCTGGATTAAACGTTATTCACCACATCAATAGACTTAAAGATAAGAACCCTATGATCATCTCGATAGACACAGAAAAAGCATTTGACAAAGTACAGCATCCCTTCATGTTCAAAACACTAGAAAAACTAGGGATAACAGGAACTTACCTCAACATTGTAAAAGCTATATATGCTAAGCCTCAGGCTAGCATCATTCTAAATGGAGAAAAACTGAAGGCATTCCCTCTAAAATCTGGAACAAGACAGGGATGCCCTCTCTCACCACTTCTATTCAATATAGTTCTCGAAATACTGGCCAGAGCAATTAGACAGACAAAAGAAATTAAAGGCATTAAGATAGGAAAAGAAGAACTTAAATTATCACTATTTTCGGATGATATGATCCTATACCTAGAAGACACAAAAGGGTCCACAAAGAAACTACTAGAGCTAATAAATGAATTCAGCAAAGTGGCAGGATATAAAATCAACAAGCATAAATCAAAGGCATTCCTGTATATCAGCGACAAATCCTCTGAAATGGAAATGAGGAAAACCACCCCATTCACAATATCCTCAAAAAAAATAAAATACTTGGGAATCAACCTAACAAAAGAGGTGAAAGATTTATACAATGAAAACTACAGAACCCTAAAGAGAGAAATAGAAGAAGATCTTAGAAGATGGAAAAATATACCCTGTTCATGGATAGGCAGAACTAACATCATCAAAATGGCGATATTACCAAAAGTTCTCTATAGGTTCAATGCAATGCCAATCAAAATCCCAACAGCATTTTTTGTAGAAATAGATAAAGCAATCATGAAATTCATATGGAAAAATAGAAGACCCAGAATAGCAAAAGCAATTCTAAGCAGGAAGTGTGAATCAGGAGGTATAGCGATACCAGATTTCAAACTGTACTACAGAGCAATAGTAACAAAAACAGCATGGTACTGGTACCAAAACAGGCGGGTGGACCAATGGTACAGAATAGAGGACACAGAGACCAATCCACAAAATTACAAGTATCTTATATTTGATAAAGGGGCTAAAAGCATGCAATGGAGGAAGGATAGCATCTTCAACAAATGGTGCTGGGAAAACTGGAAATCCATATGCAACAAAATGAAACTGAATCCCTTTCTCTCACCATGCACAAAAGTTAACTCAAAATGGATCAAGGAGCTTGATATCAAATCAGAGTCTCTGTGTCTGATAGAAGAAAAAGTTGGCTCCGATCTACATATTGTGGGGTCGGGCTCCAAATTCCTTAATAGGACACCCATAGCACAAGAGTTAATAACAAGAATCAACAAGTGGGACCTACTTAAACTAAAAAGTTTTTTCTCAGTAAGAGAAACAATAAGAGAGGTAAATAGGGAGCCTACATCCTGGGAACATATCTTTACTCCTCACACTTCAGATAGAGCCCTAATATCCAGAGTATACAAAGAACTCAAAAAATTAAGCAATAAGAAAACAAATAACCCAATCAACAAATGGGCCAAGGACCTGAACAGACACTTCTCAGAGGAGGATATACAATCAATCAACAAGTACATGAAAAAATGCTCATCATCTCTGCAGTCAAAGAAATGCAAATCAAAACCACCCTAAGATACCATCTCACTCCAGTAAGATTGGAAGCCATTATGAAGTCAAACAATAACAAGTGCTGGCGAGGATGTGGGGAAAAGGGTACACTTGTACATCACTGGTGGGACTGCAAATTGGTGCGGCCAATTTGGAAAGCAGTATAGAGATTCCTGGGAAAGCTGGGAATGGAACCACCATTTGACCCAGCTATTCCCCTTCTCGGACTATTCCCTGAAGTCCTTAAAAGAGCATACTATAGGGATACTGCTACATCGATGTTCATAGCATCACAATTCACAATAGCTAGACTGTGGAACCAACTTAGATGCCCTTCAATAGATGAATGGATTTAAAAATGTGGCATTTATACACAATGGAGTATTACTCAGCACTAAAAAATGGCAAAATCATGGAATTTGCAGGGAATTGGATGGCATTAGAGCAGATTATGCTAAGTGAAGCCAGCCAATCCCTAAAAAACAAATGCCAAATGTCTTCGTTGTTATAAGGAGAGCAACTAAAAGCAGAGCAGGGAGGAAGAGCATGAGAAGAAGATTAACATTAATCAGGGACTAGAGGTGGGAGGGAAAGGGAGAGAGAAGGGAAATTGCATGGAAATGGAAGGTGACCTTCATTGTTATACAAAAATACATATAAGAGGATATGAGGGGAAAGGGAAAAAAAATCGAGGGAGAGAAATGAATTACAGTAGATGGGGTAGAGATAGAAGATGGGAGGGGAGGGGAGGGGGGATAGTAGAGGATAGAAAAGGTAGCAGAATACAACAGTCACTAGTATGGCAATATGTAAAAACGTGGATGTGTAACCGATGTGATTCTGCAATCTGTATATGGGGTAAAAATGGGAGTTCATAATCCACTTGAATCAAATGTATGAAATATGTCAAGAGCTTTTTGATATTTTGAACAACCAATAAAAAATAAACAAATAAATAAATAAAATAGAGATCAATCTAAGATGGCGACTGTGGAACCGGAAACCACCCCTACTCCTAATCCCCCGCCTACAGAAGAGGAGAAAAACAGAATCTAATCAGGAGGATGCTAACCCAGAACACTATATAAAACATCCTCTACAGAACAGATGGGCACTCTGTTTTTTAAAAAATGATAAAAGTAAAACTTGGCAAGCAAACCTTCGACTGATCTCTAAGTTTGATACTGTTGAAGACTTTTGGCCTCTATACAACCATATCCAGTTGTCTAGTAATTTAATGCCTGGCTGTGACTACTCAATTTTTAAGGATGGTATTGAGCCTATGTGGGAAGATGAGAAAAACAAACGGGGTGGAAGATGGCTCATTACATTGAACAAACAGCAGAGACGAAGTGACCTCGATCAATTTTGGCTAGAGACACTGCTGTGCCTTATTGGAGATTCTTTCGATGACTACAGTGATGATGTATGTGGAGCTATTGTTAATGTTAGAGCTAAAGGTGATAAGATAGCAATATGGACTACTGAATGTGAAAACAGAGAGGCTGTTACACATATAGGGAGAGTATACAAGGAAAGGTTAGGACTTCCTCCAAAGATAGTGATTGGTTATCAGTCCCATGCAGACACAGCTACTAAGAGCGGCTCCACCACTAAAAATAGGTTTGTTGTTTAAGAAGACACCTTCTGAGTATTCTCATAGGAGACTGCGTCAAGCAATCGAGATTTGGGAGCTGAACCAAAGCCTCTTCAAAAGCAGAGTGGACTGCATTTAAATTTGATTCCATCTAAATGTTACTCAGATATAAGAGAAGTCTCATTTGCCTTTGTCTTGTACTTCTGTGTTGTTTTTTTTTTTTTTAATTTTTATTATAGTGTCCACTATCCCAATCAAAGAATTACAGTCCACATCATCCCCAGAATCCATAAATGTGTTCCTGGCCCACTCTGTATTAGCTTAGTAGAATTACCATTACAAACAAGTTTTACCCATCCACAATATTCAAAAGAACTTGCGTTTCTATACCTTAATAGGAAAAAAAATGAGTTTATGTTCCATTGTATGCAGGGGCATATTTTGCTGGTTTGAAAGAGTATGATGCATACAGTTTTCTAGCAATTTTCTTTGTTTCTTTTGACAGCATTATCTTTGCTGTACTCTTGCTGATGGCTGCTAGATTTTAATTTATTTGTTTCCCTACTTGATAACATTAGTGATTCTGATTTCAGTTTTCCATTTGTTTTGCTTTTGTTTTTCCTCATGTAACATTGGTGAAGGATCCAGGAATATGACACAAAGGTGGAATAAACATTAATTTTGTGCATTCTTTGGTAATTTTTTTTGTTTTTTGTAACTACAAAACTTTGCTACAAATTTATGCATTTCATTCAAATCAGTGATCTATGTTTGTGTGATTTCCTAAACATAATTGTGGATTATAAAAAAATGTAACATCATAATTACATTCCTAACTAGAATTAGTATGTCTGTTTTTGTATCTTTATGCTGTATTTTAACACTTTGTATTACTTAGGTTATTTTGCTTTGGTTAAAAATGGCTCAAGTAGAAAATCGGTCCCATTCATATTAAGACAGTGTACAAAACTGTACATAAAATGTGTACAGTGAATTGTCTTTAAAAAAAAAAAGAACCTTAGTGTCTACCTGACTGATATTTGGAAACTTTCTCAATCTCTTGCCACACGGGACTTCTTATAGAAAGGATATTTCACAATATTGAAAGTGTAAAGTGCCAAGACCTAGAAACTCGTTATATGTTGGCAATTGGTTTTCCTCAGAGTGTACAGAAAGTGACCAAGAGTATGTTCTCACAGAAGTCAATGGTCTATCTTGTAACCTATATGCAGTCCTCTTGTCAGTTGGTGGCACAGATGTCAAGAGAAGACAAACCCAAACTATGACAAACAAGAGAGGTGTTTGGTATCCATTTTAGAGAATATTTAACACAGAGGCTCTTCAGATGTCAATTTCAATCTTTTAGAATCAGCTGGCAGTATCAACTTGTTCATAATATTTGTGATCTGAGGAATGAAATCTCAAAATTCTGACAATGTACTTGTCTATTCATTACCAATTTGTAGTGGGAAAAATGCCTCTGCATTGTCTTCCTTTGTACACAGCCCAGGAGGAGTGGATTGGATTGGGAGTTTTGCCCTGGCTATCAGTGGTGTAGCCAACTGGGAAAAAAAAAGAAAAGAAAAGAAAAAAAAAAAACCTTGAAATTTGAAAATCATCTAGAGAAAAACTTGTTTGTAAAATTTAGAGGTCATCAAATAATATTTCTTTAAAATTTATCTTGAGAGAAAGACAACCTGCTATTTGATTTCATACTTAATTTTAAAGCAGACATATTAAGCACTTGCCAATATCAGGAGTTATTCGCAAGTCTAGGTAAAAACAAACAAACAAAAACAAAACAAAAACTACCAGTGTTTCAGAATATTGAAACAATTCAAAGATATTCTTTATTCTCATACAAAATACATATTGAAAAGCAAATAAGTGTAATACTGCAGTAGATTTAGTACTATTTTTATTCCATTCTTTTATAAATACTAAATACATTTTAAAATAAATATGGATGAAGAGGTTGTTCTAACCATTTAGCAAACTTGAAAAAAATGATACAAAAATTATCTTTTTTGTTGCTAAGAAAGGAGTTAAGGGAATAAATGAGCTCAAGAAAACATTCTTGTAAAAAGATAACGACTTCCTAATAAACCTGTTAATGGTATTAATTATTGGAAGAACATCATTTGGAGCAGAAGATAACATATTTGTCTAGATTTATTTTAATTAAAAATAGAATATATTTATTCAAGAGACATGACTAGATTGAAAATGAAAAGAAAAATTAGAAATAATTTCAATTCTGTACAGTCAACAGCATATAAGAGAAAAAACCACATAACAATAATAGTTTTCCTTTGTGAGTGATGCTTCTGCATACATGACAAAACCCATTTCTTAATCCCAAATTTAAGTACATGCTAATAGGAACAAGAAAATGATATTTTGGATTGCTATATCTTTCAGTGCTAGGGATTCTCCAGGAAAATATTGTTTTACCTGCATCCAATGTTTGCTATATCATTTGGATTCATAAGTTTTGGCATTAAATAAGAATTATAATTTGCTTGAGGTTACTTTGGTAACTAAACAATCTGTGTTTGATGTCTTTCAATTAGAAGATATGTTTGGTTTCATAACAAAATTGATTAATAAAAAAGTTTTTGACAGAGACGACTCACTGACAATTTGTAAGCATTGTGTATTATTTGCAGCAATTTGAACACTTATCTATTAGAAAGTCAATACATGTGTTCATTTACTCTGCACTAAAAAATGACAAAATCATGGCATTTGCAGGGAAATGGATGGCATTAGAGCAGATTATGCTAAGTAAGCTAGCCAATCCCTAAAAAACAAATGTCAAATGTCTTCTTTGATATAAGGAGAGCAACTAAGAACAGAGCAGGGAGGAAGAGCATGAGAAAAAGATTAACATTAAACAGGGACTAGAGGTGGGAGGGAAAGGGAGAGAGAAGGGAAATTGCATGGAAGTGGAAGGAGACCCTCATTGTTATACAAAATTACATATAAGAGGAAGTGAGGGGAAAGGGAAAAAAAGGAGAGAAATGAATTACAGTAGATGGGGTAGAGAGAGAAGATGGGAGGGGAGGGGAGGGGGGATAGTAGAGGATAGGAAAGGTAGCAGAATACAACAGTCACTAGTATGGCAATATGTAAAAACGTGGATGTGTAACTGATGTGATTCTGCAATCTGTATACGGGGTAAAAATGGGAGTTCATAACCCACTTGAATCAAATGTATGAAATATGATATGTCAAGAGCTTTGTAATGTTTTGAACAACCAATAATAAAAAAAAAGACACACTAATTTTATAATAAAATATTTAGGAAATATAAAAAAATCATTTAAATAAGAGAACATTGTGATAATATGCCAAAATTTTATTCTCACTCTAAAGGGAAATTTACTAACTGTAGGCAAATACTGGAGCTTTATAATATAAGCCTAAAATTTTTCTCTAATTGTACAGATTATGTTTTACAGAATCTTGTGAATCTTCAAGCAATTTTAACATATGATAAATAATACTGGATGCTGAATGTAATTTTTGGTGCAATGAATGCCTTGAGTCAAATCATAACTTGAAAATTGAAATGGAGTCTTTGACACAGTCTCACCCTGCCAGAGTGCACTGTATTTAATATAAATATATATACATATTTGTTTGTATATAAACTAAATATTATATATTACAGTCATTTAATCTGTCACATTAATATGTCACATATATATTAATCTGTATATATTAATATATTAATCTGTCACATATATATGTCATATATATGACCTATATACTTATATACATATATTTACATATATGCGTATATACATATATATGTATATAGAGACTTTGACACAGTCTCACCCTGCCAGAGTGCACTGTATTTAATATAAATATACACACACACATATATATATATATATATATATATATATATATATATATATCTTGTTTACATATATAAACAAAATATTATATAATAGACTGTGTTATATAATATTTTGTTTTCTCTTCTACTTAAAAAAATATTAAGGCAGTATTTATTTACTCACTTATTTCAGTCAAATTGAGTATAATTGAAATGTTTTTTAAGGAATATATGAATATACATATTAGGTAGTAAAAAAAGCAAGTGGCTAATTCCTAAATTTACTTAGTCTCATTTTTGGTAGTATTCATATTCTTATGGGAAGGAGTTTACTCATTTACTTTTTGAATATTTAGTTTCAAATGATAACTGATTTTTTGGCTACTGTTTTCATTTGGTGGTATTGCCAAAAATCATTCTTTGTGATTTTTGTATACTATCATTATGGTGCTTTTGATACTTATGGTTGCTTTGTAAACTAAGAAAAGTTTATATTAAATGATTTTGATTATGATTGAGAGAAAAGAAAATTGAACTTGACTTAAAATATATTATACAAATTGATTTTTGTGATTTTCAAATTGAATCTATTGAATATTTGGGATCTTATTTTTCCCCCTTCAACTCTGGGTGGTTTCATTATGCAGACTTCTGGACTGCATAGGTATTTTTGTTCTCTTTGTAACTCCTTTCTTCCTTCATCTTGCTCAATCTCTATTTCAAAAGGGAATTTTAGAATGTTAACAGCCTGAATTTTAACAATATGGTTGCTAGGAGAGAGGAAAGTATCAAAAGCTGCTTAGAAAAACCCACATGGATTCCCATATCTCTTTGGTAAAGTAAAATCTGTATCTTGAATATGATCAGTAAGTTAGTGGGCAAACTTTTAAGACTTATTTCTATATTTCTGTGGTTGGAAAAATTTTTAAATGAAATAACTTTTTAATTTTTAAATGAAATAACTTTTTAAGTGCAAAGACAATTCTGAACTTACTGCCTTTTAATTTTTCTTTAGCATATTACTGGAATGTTTCCTGGGACTAACATTTAAAAATTAAAGATTTTTGGATGAAATTAAAAAACAATTAAGATTTTAAACATCTTTTTTTTAATCTTTAAAAGTTGATAATATTTAAAAAAGTAAAATTACTGATTTCTATTTAATATTTTAATTATTTTAGCCACCATAAATATAAGTACATACAAATATAGGCTCACTTACACAGATTTTTGAAAAGTATTACATATTTATTTTATATTCCTCTTATTCTGATTGCTTGATTTTATTCAATTCAGGTGAATATGTGTTCATGCACACATTCCTCCACATGCATATATATTTCTATTATAGTAAAACTGTTTTACCACTCATTTGGAAAGACCTAAAACAATTCATAAAGTTAAAAATGAAAAATAAATTATATGAAGAAAGTACAATATTTCTTTTTTCTAAAATGCTATGAAGTGAAAAAGTTAAAACATGATTTTATTCAGGGTCTTTTAATAGAGAAAATATTCATTAATAATAAATTTTTCTAAAAAAGAAAATAAAAAAAACTTAACACCAAAGAACAAATAACCCAATCAATAAATGATCTAAAGAGCTGAACAGACACTTCGTAGAAGAAGATATATATATATATATTCAATCAACAAATATATGCAAAAATGTTTAAAATCTCAGTAATTAGAGAAATGCAAATCAAAACTACTCTAAGATTTTGTCTCACTCCAGTCAGAATGTCAGTTATCAAATTTTGACAAGTATATGGGGGAAAAGGCACACTCATATATTGCTGGTGGGACTGCAAATTGGTGCAACCAATCTGGAAAGCTGTATGGAGATTCCTTGGAAAACTTGGAATGGAACCACCATTTGACCCAGCTATCCCACTCTTTCTTATTCTCTGGGTTGGGCACTTTAATCACAATGTGTCTTGGAGAGGATTATTATTGATTTTGTGAAAGTGTCATTCTAAATAATCTTGTATTTGGATTTTCATCTCATTTATACTGTTTAGAAAATATTCTGATATTGTTTCATTGAAAAGATATGCATTTCTTGCCTGTACAGTGTGCACGCCTGTAATCCCAGCAGCTAGGGAGCCTGAGGCAGGAGGAGCATGAGTTCAAAACCAGCTTCAGCAAAAGAGAGGTGCTAAACAACTCAGTGAAACCCTGTCTCTAAATTTAGGGCTAGAGATGTTGGCTCAGTGTTCCAGTCTTCTGAGTTCAATCCCCTGGGTACCCACTGTTCCAAAAAAGATATTCATTTCTTTACTTTGTATTTTTGTTTACTCACTTTTGCCAATGATTCTTAAGTTTTTTAATGTTATTTCATATTTCTTGGCTATTGTGTTCATGGTCTCTTAACATTTTTTTTTTAAATTTTAACTTTATTTTTAAGTTTATATACTTTGTCTATGAGGCCTCATAGCCTCTCTTCATTGTGGTCTCATCTATTGGCAATATGTTCAACACATTGTTTGATTTATTGTGTTTATTGTGTCTTTTATTCCCAGGATTTCAGTTTGGTTCTTTTTCATAATATTTATATCTTTATTAAAATCATATATAATATCTTTTACTTTCTCTGTGTTATCTCTTATATCATCTTTGATTTCATTGAACTTTTTTATTGATTTAAAAAATGATAGCAGAATGCATTACAATTCTTATTACATGTATACAGCACAATTTTTCATATCTCTGGTTGTATATAAAGTATGTTGACACCAATTTGTGTCTTCATACATGTACTTTGGATGATGATGTCTATCACATTCCACCATCCTTGCTAGTTCATTGAACATTTTAATTATCAACTTTCTAAATTCTCTCACTCTCTCTCTTTTTTTGTTTTTCCTTGTATTTCCTCTATTATGGAATCAATTGTGTTATGAGCTATTTTGGGTGCCTTGTGCCCTTACTTTTTCATATTGTCAGTATTTCTATGCATCTTCTAAGATGGTTCTCTCTTCCATTTTTGTGGGGAGTGGGGTGGGGAAGGGTTACTAGGGATTGAATTTACAGGCACTCAACCATTGAGCCACACCCCCAGCCCTATTTTGTATTTATTTAGAGACAGGATCTCACTGAGTTGCTTAGCGCCTCTCATTTTCTGAGTCTGGCTTTGAACTTGCCATCCTCCTGAGCCATGGGATTATAGGCCTGCACCACCACTCTCAGCTCTTTCATTTTATATCAGAAATTTTTTATTGAGTTTCTTTCTCTTTACTCTGTGTTCTTAACTCAGTATATGTTGTGAAGTCAGTATTTTTACTCACTGTAAACTCTCTACTATGTTCAATCTTTAGTACTTTAGTAAATTTAGTACTTTAGTACCTTGAGCATTTTGGCTTTTTATTCCACTTGTGTCCTTAAGTAAAAGACTACAAGTCTGGTGAAGCAGATATCTCTACCAATTGTATATGGTAGTTTTAGAGATGAAGCTCTCCTGGTGATACAAGAGATTGGTAAAGTCTTGTTGGTTTTAGTTCAGGTGGACACAGTATTTCATTCTTTTTGAAACTTTTTCATATTCAGTTTTTGACAGTAATGTCTGTGAGTGCATCAGTTAACTAAGATATATGAGTTTTGGGGATTTGTCTTTTTTTTTTTAAGAGAGAGAGAGAGAATTTTTTTTTTTAATATTTATTTTTTAGTTTTCAGCGGACACTACATCTTTGTTTGTATGTGGCGCTGAGGAGCGAACCCAGGCGGTAAGCACGCCAGGCCAGCATGCTACCGCTTGAGCCACATCCCCAGCCCAGATTTGTCTTCTTACTAGAATCTTACTCTCAGAAAAGGCAGGTTTGCTAGTGATTAGAGGTTAATAAGCTCTAGGCCATGCACATGTGAGAGCTGTTCAGCTAGCCATTTGTGGGCTGCCTGTGGATAGGGACACCCCTGTGATTTTGGAATGGAACATGAGCCTGTTCATGTAACTATGGGACCACATCATTACACAGTTTTGCAGCATGAGAGTATATGTGGTCTAAAGATGGTGTCATTCATCAGGCTGAATCATGGAGGGCAAAACACTGAGCCCCTTTTCTGGATTGCTGTAGTGGTTTGAACTCCCTGGAAATTTATTTTACTGAGTCTCAGTGCTTGTGAGGTTTGCAGTGTTCTCTAGCAATTAAAAAAAAAAAAAAACAAAAAAAAAAACAGGTGCTCATGGAACTACTGGGAGCAGTGGAAACTTCCCTTTTACTTATTCATCCTTCTGGATGTCTCTCTTCTATTCAGTTAATTGTTACTGAGGGTATGTGGTCAATGTTTTATTCCCTTTTTAGTAAAGCAATCTTAAATGTCTGTATTGCTTTATGTTTCTGCCACATTTGCTTTCGTGCTTTCCTTCAAATTCTCCAATCCAATACATGTTGTTTATTCTTTTTTTTTGTGTGTGTGTGTGTGTATGTGTGTCTGTGCATGCACGTGCTTGCTTCAGGAAACATATGGAATCATTTTATCAGAAACCCAAATGAGGTTTAATAATAATAAGTATTATAATAATAAAGAACAACTATAAAATTTAGAAGCATATACAACTAAAAGGCTCTAGGGAACATTATTGCTTCATTTCTTCAGGAATTTGTAAATTCTTCTTTATTACATCAGCTTTGAGACCCAGTCCATCTATCATAGAATTAATTTCAAATAAAACAAAAAATGCAGCATTTACAACTAAGCTTTGATAAAGTTTAAATTGAATTTTATTACTGTTTTATTGTTCAGTTAAATAATTTCAATTCTCTCTAATACATAGGTTTTTTTTTTTTTTTTTTGGTTCATACATTTATTTATTCAAATATATTTCATTTAACACCTAAAATTTTTTAGGCACTATACTCATAGTATGATGGAGAACAAGACAGTCTAAGATATTCTGTCAAAGTGAAGTTTTCAAATAATATATATATATATATATATATATATATATATATATATATAATATTGTGATGATTATTAAGGACTGAGTTTTAGCATTCTGGATGATTGATTGAGAAATATAAATGAGTCTGTGCCCTTAGGGAAACACAAATATAAACAAACAGTAGGGGAAACTGATATTTTCAGATAGAGGGAAAATTGGCCTAAAGCTTGTAGTCACTATGGCAAGTAAAGGAATTGAGTGAAGGTCAATATACCTAACATAAGCAAATTTAAGATGACAAAATGATGACAGAAACTTAAGAAGATATGTAGTCAGCTCTGTAAAATATTTATGGTTAGATTTGAGATCTTTTCAAATATCTGAATTATAACAGATATTAGAATTGTAATATATATCAGAAGAATCAGATTTACGTTTTTAGTAGTTGATCAATGAATACTAAGGTGAAGTTAGATCAAAGCAAGATTTGGTGTGTTATGCTCAGTAGGAAGAGCACTGATACATTTTAAAAAGTTTGAAAAAGGATTTTGAGTCTCTTTCACCATGAAGAAATGATAAATGAGGACCAATATGTTTAACCTAATTTAAATATTATATGATGTGCCTATGTATCACAGCATCACAAATCACCCCATTAACATATACAATTATTGTTTTTACCTAATAAGTTAAAATAAACTTTACCTAGAGACAAAAATTATTTCAAAATATAAATAATAAAATGAAATTGTTAGAAACAGATAAAAGGTAATCCTTACAGAAGATTTAAAAAATGAATCATGAAGAGCCAAGAGCTGATGTTGAAATATTGGTTAAGTAAATAGTGCAACAGTTTACAATATTAAGGAAGAAGATGGTATATTTGCAAGAGAATCAACTGGACTTTTAGTAGGATTGATGAGAAATGAGACAAAGAAGTAGGAATAATTCCAGTTTCAGGATTAAAAAATGTGAGCCATCTCTGGTCTAATTTCTTAGGAGACACCAAAAGTGTGCATGTTTTGGAGGGTAAAATACTATTAAATGGGAAGTACTCTGAGAAGTACTTTTAAAGCTGGATATCATTATATGCAATAGCATTTTGCACATACAGACCCTGAAATAATCTTAGTAAATATGAGGTCTCTTACAAATAGATTATTTTTGAATCAATGAAAGTTAATGCAGACTGAAAGAATACTAAATACATAATCAATAGTGGCAATCTTATGAAACCTCTAATAATCAACGTATAGAAGATGCTGACAAGATACTCAGAGGAAATATCTGAAGATGTAAAAGGAAAACTCAAAATAGCATTTTATATTATTATAAAATCCCAGAGGAAGAATATTAATAAAGATAAGCAGGGCCAATGATCTAGGATGATGAAGATAGATACAGAATTAAAATTAAGATATGCCCATTATAGTACATGATTATGAAAGCTCCTCTGATATTTCATAATATCCATGCTATGCCTTCAAAAAAATTTTTATTTGTTCAATATCAGAGGGTAAATATTCACCATTACTAGTTTATATTCAGTCTTATTGAGTCTTATAATAAAGATTCACCACAAATTTTTAACAAAATGATCTTCAGATCCATAAAAAAGAAAGAATGGAGACAAATATTACTGGACTAAATCTTCAGGTCAGATGTTCAGTAGCTTCACGATGTCACAAATCTTTATGTGTAGTAAAACTGGGGATGTACATAAACAGTCAAAGTGAGGTAGCCATTGTATGCTGGTTCCAGTAATCAACTAGTAATTACATACAACATCATCTTTCTCTTATTCCTGCTCTTCCTCCATACATCTAAAAAAACTCTGTCAAGAGAGTGACTGTGTTCCATCTAAAACATTCTACCATAGTCTAGAAATGTAATGCAGATCAAGAATTAAGTCCCCAAAAGCAGAAAAATAATTACTTGACCTTCTCTTGATGTACACTTTAGTCAATAATTCAGAAAGAATTCATTGATAGCAAATATTAAATTTGAAATTGAATTATTAATCTGTAAATTACCTATTGATTTCTTTAGTACATTTGTACACTTATGCTTTGTACAGAAGCCTTACCTCTGAGCAAGTGATTGCAAATAGAAGTACAACATGTTATTTCATAATTGAAATATCTAAGAATTAGAAATACTTTTTAAATTTTTCTCCATTATGATCAACATCTAAATTTAAATTTAAATTTTATTCTTTAACTTAACCACCATCTATGTTATTATCTTTAATCTTTTTTTATTTTTAACAAATTTTCATCATCTTTTACCTGGATTGTTGTAATCTTTGCATAACATTTTCCTCTTTTCAATATTATACCACCATAATATCCTTCACACTGCTAAAAAGCCTGACATTATAAAATGAATATTGCTTATGTTACTAATTAGCTTAAATTATTTTGATGATTACTTATTCTAAGTGCCAGAAGATAGGAGTTAACTTTCTCACTTTTCATAAAAGACTGTAGGCAATCTGGGCTTGAAATTTTTATTGTTTCTTTTTAGTTTTACATGACAATTCACTTTGATGTAATTATACAAGCATATATATATATATATATATATATATTATTATAAATAGTACCCCAATTTTATGGATATACATGATGATGGGATTCCCTATGGTGTATTCATAGAGACGTATATAGCAAGAATAGCAAAGCAGAAGGCATCATGATCCCAGACCTTAAATTATACTACAGAGCTATAGTAACAAAAATATCATGGTATTGGTACCAAAATAGTCAAGAAGACCAATGGAACAGAAGACACAGAGACAAACCCACATAAATACAGTTACCTCATACTAGATGAAGGCAAAACATACTTTGGTGGAAAAAGTAACCTCTTCAACAAATGGTGCTGGAAAAACTGAAAATCCGTATGTAGTAGAATGAAATTTAACCTGTTTCTCACCTTGCACAAAACTCAACTCAAATTGGATCAAAGACCTAGGAATTAGACCAGAAACCCTGCACACACTAAAAGAAAATGCAAGCCCAACCCTCAAACATACCATCTCTGGTCCTGAAATTCATCCATTCTTCACACTAATAGGCATTAGTAAATTTCTAAATATTTGCTGTTATAAACATTGTTAGTATGAGTCAATTTAAATTTTTTACTATGTGTATTTTATGAATATACACAAAACTGGAATAAGGAGTTAAACGTTCCAAATTCAACTCTCCAAGATAATGTCTGACTGTATTCAAATGTGGTTTAAAACTTTTACATGCTAGTATTTTACACTACATATTATATGCTGAGATTTGCTACTATCAAACTATATATTTTTTCAACATATTAAATACAAAATTCTATTCATTGTAGTTATATATTTCATTTTCCTCAATATAATTAAGATTTCCTGGTAATTTACTGGCTATATTTAATTTTTTTAGTATGGATATTTATAGAGTTTTGAAATAACATAGTTAAAGTAGTTGTCAGAGTTTTATCTTAGATCATTCATTTAAATTCTGTCATTTTTAACAAATGAACTATATCTACTCTGTGTAATTAATTTCTAAATTACCATGGGTAAGATAAGCTACATAATATTTTCATGCTAGTATTTCATGCTTTTTATATGCTTATATGTATATGTACATTGATATATTTGATTATAAAAATTAGAATTAAATAGAATTGCAAAGATGTAATGCAGTTGTAATACTGAGCATCCATATTTTTTAATGATTTTTGTGATCATGTTCTTCTAATTTAAAGAAACATTATTTAAGTTAATAGTTTTTTTTAAAGAATAATCAAAGCTGGCAGTTTTCCAAAAAGAAATATTGAAAAAAATTAAATTAGTATTGTTCTTCCTGACAACATATGGATTTTACAGAGATGAGATCAAGTACTGTGCTTTCCACAATCAAGGAAATGAACAGATGTAATCCAGCATACATGCAACTGGAAAGTTAACCATGAACAATTCAGTAAAGAGTTCAGGAAAATATGGAAAAGGAAGACATGATGTTATAGTTAAGAATGAAACATGATATCAGAAAAATAAGAAACAAAAAGCACAGAAAGATGGATATATTTCAAATAATTACTGGCTTTATGTTGATCAAGGTGGATCTGTTAAATAAGGCAGAATTTTACATTCCAGTTACATATGCTGCAGATTTTCGCTATGAAATCTTGCATGTAAAGTGAAACTTGATAAATTCCTGGATATACATTAATGTGTATATTATGTGAAATATTATTCAACTGTCATCTGAAGAGCTATTAGAAAACAAAATTGTACATATATAAAAGCGTAATGTTGAAAAGCAAATGCTTTCCTTACATTTTAAATATCATGAGATCAAGACCTAGTCTTTGTTTACTAGTCTTTTTTTGTGGGGGAGGGGTGGGGAGATACCAAGGATTGAATTTGACCAAGGAGCAATATCCCCAGCCCTATTTTATATTTTATTTAGAGCCAGGGTCTCACTGAGTTGCTCAACACCTCATTTGTGCTGAGGCTGCTTTGAACTTGTAGTCCTCCTGCCTCAGTCTCTCAAGCCACTGGTATTACAAGTGCAGGACATGGCACCCCCATTTACTAGTCTATTTTTAATGCCCTGGCTTCACTACTGCTATTTATCTGAAAATCTAATAGATATTTGTTGATAAAATAAAGATAACATACAAGAAAACAATAGCAAACTTCATTCATGTATGAATAAAAATGGAAAACAAGAAAAAAATTAAATGGTCTATGATATTTATAGTAGAAACAGTCTGATTGTCTTACTTTAGGTAAAAAAAAAAAATAGCCATAAAGGCTATGAAGAAAATAATTATGAAGACAAATTTGAATGCATATATTTTATGCATGGGAAGACAATGTCCTTGAAATGTCAAAATACCTAGAAACAATTGGTTTGATTTAGTTTTAAATGATTAATTTTATCCCCCAGTACATAAGAGCACCCGGTCAGTATTACATTTCAAAGAAAAGTTTCCATCTATTCTAGTTGAAATCTGATCTTTGCTTTTGTTCCTTGAATTATTTCCAAGAAAAAGTAAATATAATAGACTCTAGATTCAATGAAATAAATGCCCCCACCCCCAGGAAGTACCTTCAAAAATACTATATGCTGAAAAATTTTGCCAGTACCATGAAAACAATTTATTATACAATCTATATAATCTAATCAATTTAATCAGAAGTATTATAGAATAAAACATAGAAGAAAAATGAAATTTGAATTATGATATTAACAAAGAATATATTTCAATAACACTTTATTTTGTCAGTATTTTATAATTTTTTGAATTAAAATTAGTTTTAAAAATTAAATTAGACTTAAAAATGATTTTTTAATTTTACTTCATATCCTCCAAACTGACAGAATACTGGGGGAAAGTTCAACATATAAAATATATTTATTTATTACCTGTTCAAGACAAATAGATACAAGTATTTTCGGTTAATAGTTATTGAAAATGATTTTTCAGAAATAAAAATATGCAAGTAAATTTCAACAGAATATGAGATAGCATAAGGAAATAGTGTACTTCGGGACTCTATAATGAGAGTTTCTCACTCAATATCAGTATAATGGAGTTCAGAAATTTGCATGTATGGCAAGGTTTTAGACAATACATTTGCAGGTCAAGAGAACACATTTAGAAAACCACTGATAGAGATCCTACTCCAGCAAGACGTTTGCTTTGAAAGCTAAATGACTTGAATTTGTCTCTACCTGTTATGGATCAAAATAAAATAAAATAGTGTATAAATATATGCATACATCAATTTTAAAATAGTACTCAATAGGTGAGCTTGCAAAGTCACTAGTTTTAGTGTTACACAGATTGAAGGCCCATTAACATTCAAAAATAATAAATTAAAAAATAGTCAATAGATGTACTCAATAAAGTATTCAATAGATGCAGAGGCATTTTTTTCAGGTAGAATACTAAAATGTTCATGAGCATGACTAGTTTTTATTACCAGATTGTTTAGATAAGGAAAGTTTGACCATTACTGCTGCTTACATGTTTACATAAAAGCAATTCCTATCCCATAAGATTCTATAAGGATTAAAACAGAACTGGGTGCAATTTCAAAGTTTTAGAGTGAAAGGTAATGCAAATTGATAAGAAAGAATTTATTAATATTAAAACCCCTGCTCTTGGAATGACTTAATAAAATGAAAAGAAAGGGCATACAAAAATTTGCATAGTATATATCTGATAAATGGTATATATAACATATGAAAGAGCTCTCACTACACTCTAGTAAAAAAATGAATAAGAATTTAAAAATGGGAAGAAATTATTTGAACAGCAATTTCACTAAGGAAATGAATTTTAACTATATAACATATGAAAAGGCACCTATCATTTGTTATTAGGGAAAAAAAGCAAATCCAAATCATATTACAATGGTTCCAAAATGACAAGAGCAATTACTAGTAACTAGTAAGCAATTGCAATTTTCATATATTGTTATTATGAATGAAATACAGCATATGGAGAAAAGTTCTCAGTTCCCTTTAAATTTGAACATATAATTAACCTATGGCCCCACCAATGACACTCATTTATTCAGGAGAATTAAAAGCATATATTCCAACAAATATCTGTAGTTGGTGTTGTCATTTCTGAAGTAATTGTAATCTGTATGTTTACAGGTTAAATTATTTTCTTTATTGAAATTACTGTTCAAATCTTTCCTTTTCAATTTTAATTTAAATAGTCTTATTATTTTTTCTTATTACAGGGTAGTGAGAGCTCTTATGCTATTTGAACAAGACTCCAAAAGCCCAGGAAATAAAAAGAAAAATGGACAAGTGGGATTATATCAAACCAAAATATTTTCACAGAGCAAAGAAATCTACTAACAAAGTTCAGAGAAAACCAACAGAGTGGGAGAAAAATATTTGTGAACTGTACAAATGACAAGGGATTGATATCCAGAAAGTATAATGAAATCCCAATACTCAATATCAAATATAACCCAATTTAAAAATGGACATTAGATATAAATAGGCTTTTCTTATCAGAGGCATACAAACAGGCTGCAAGTACATAAAAAAAAATCTCAATATCACTAATCATCAGAGAAAAGCAAATCAATATTACAAAGTCACCTCACCACAAAAGAATGGCGGTTATCAAACAGACTAAAGATAATGAGTGATGGTCAGGATGTGGAGAAAAGGAAATCTTTGCACAATGTAAATGGGAATGTAAATTAGTGCATGCATTATGGAAAATGGTATGTCTATTCTTCAAAAAATGTAGAATAAAATCACCAAATGCTCCAGCAATCTAACTTCTAAACATAGGTGCAATAGGAATGAGAGCAGTTTGTCAGAGACCTCTGCATTTTCATATTCAGTGCAGCACTTTTCTCAATAGCCAAGATCTGGAAGTAAAAACAGTGTCCATCAACAAATGAATGGATACTGAAAATGGGGTGCATGCATAAAATGCAATTTTATTATGCAATAAAAGAATGAAGTGCTGTGATTTTTGGAACTGTGGGTGAAAACTAAATCATTAAGGGAAATAAGACACCAACACAAAGACAAGAGCTACATGACCTCACTTATGTAAGGAAAACAAAAAGTTGATCTCATACAGTCAAGAGTAAAATGGTGATCACCAGAGATGGGGAAGAGAAGAAGGAAAAGGGGGATATGCTATTGAGGAGCAGGAATGTCTGTGTGCTGTGAGTTTGTAAGTTTTTGCCCTAAAGAAATGATATGTTTGAAGAGATATGTTTAACCTGTTTTAAAAATTATGCAATTCATTCACATTTGGAAATAATTGGTACCCCATTAGTATGTACAATTGTTATATTTTAATTTATTAGTTAAAATTTCAAGAAGAAAAAATGAGGAAAGTACTTGAATAAATATTTTTTTAAAAAAACATACAAATGACTAACATGAGTTGTGTTATTGCATGAGACAAATTAAAAAAAAATGATGACCTTACTGGTCATCAAGGAATTGCAAATTAAAACCACAATGAGCTATCACCTCACCCCAGTAAGAAGATCCATCATCAAAAATACTAAAGATAAGCCATGCACGATGGCACACACCTGTAATCCCAGCAGGAGAATCTTGAGTTCAAATCCAGCTTCAGCAACATAGTGAGGCCATAAGCAACTCAGGAAGACCCTGTTTGTAATAAAATATATTTAAAAAAGGGGCTGGAGGCTGGGGTTGTGGCTCAGAGGTATAGTGCTTGCCTAGCATGTTTGAGGCACTGGGTTCGAGTCTCAGCACCACATAAATAAATAAATAAATAAATAAATAAATAAAGCAAAGGTCCATCAACATTTTAAAAACATTTTTTTTTTTAAAGGGAGCAGGGTTGGGGATGTGGCTCAGTGGTTAAGCATCCTGGGTCCAATCCCTGGTACAAAAAAAAAAAAAAAAAAAAAACACTAAAAATAACAAATGTTGGAAAGAAACAAGAGAAAAGAGTTTCCTTACACCCTGTTGGTTGTAATGTAAATCAGTGCAGATATTTAAAAAATGTTAAGTTTTTTAGTAAACTAAAACAGAAGTATAATATTATCTAGCACTCCCACCATTGGGTAAATACCTGAAAGAAATGACAGCAATATTTTGAAAAAAAGTCTACATTCTTATGTTTATTTCAGCAGCACTATTCACAGTAGTGAATATTACAAGATGTAATATCAAAGTAAGAGTCCATCAGTGAATGGAATGACAAACAATATATAATACATTTGCAGGATGGCATATTATTCGCCCATAAGTAAAATGAAATTCTTCAATTTGTAGAAATATGGAGGAATCTTGATAATGTTATATTAAAATAAGTCAGGCACAGAAACAAATACCACAGTATCTCACTTATATGTGAAATTTAAAAGTTAGACTCATAAAACATGTGAGTAGAGTGGTGGCTAAGAGGAGTTTGTGTAGTGGTGAGGCACTAAGATGTTGTTTGCTCAAAGGATACAAAGTTTCAGTTAGACAGAAGGAATAAATTCAAGAGATCTATTGTATATTACACTGACTAGGATTAGTAAAAATGTATTATATTCTTAAAACATGATGAGAATAGATCCTGTTTTCACTAACGCAAAATAATTATGTGAGGTGAGACATATTAATTAGTTTGATCACCCACCCAACAACTTACATATTTCAAAGCATAATACTATACGTGATATTTATATAATTATAGATATACATTTATATAATTTTGTTGAACTTAAAACATCAAATAAAATGAAAGCATTTAAAAATATGTTCCAAGACATTTAGTAACTTCCTTAAACATTCATTGCTTTAATAAAACACATAAGTGGATTTGGAAAGGAAAATCAATATAAAGTTTTATTTATAAACTATGATTAGTTTTAGAAATGTATATACATCATTTCAGAGTTAATACTTAAATTTTCTTCATTTAAATAAATTGTTTACCTCCAATCTGTTTGTGTGCTTATATTGTCAATCATGAAAAGTCTGTGAATTACATAATCCTCTTCAGAAAAATCATTGACAGGAACTAAAACTGAAAACATTATTGCCATTTGAAGTATGAATACATTACACTATGATGGTTTTTACATATCATTTGTCCACTTTATTAGTTGGCCTATTGAGAATTCATCTATTCCTCCCATGCTTCCACTCCCTACCCCACTATGAATCAGCCTCTTTATATCAGAGAAAACACTTGGCATTTGTTTTGGGGGGATTGGCTAACTTCACTTAGCATTATCTTCTTCAACACCATTCATTTACCTGCAAATGCCATGATTTTATTCTCTTTTACTGCTGAGTAATATTCCAATGTGAATATATGCCACATTTTTTTTATCCATTCATCTATTGAAGGACATCTAGATTGGTTTCACAGTTTAGCTATTGTGAATTGTGCTGGGGTTAGCAAAGATGGTGGAATGTGATAGACATCATCATCCAAAGTACATGTATGAAGACACAAATTGGTGTGCACATACTTTATACACAACCAGAGATATGAAAAATTGTGCTGTATATGTATAATACAAATTGTAATGCATTCCATTGTCATTTATTTTAAGAAAATCAATTAAAAATTTTTAAAAAATAAAATAAAAGTCAAAACAAAAAAGTTGGTCTTATGTAGAAGACGGGCAATTTTAAGTCAGTACTTCTTAATTTTATTTTCCAGTTGGCATAAAACTTGTAGCCTCGTTCTGGAGATTTGCTATATATTTAGAATCCATGTTAAGTGCTGAGTTCTTCATACCGCTTATTATCCATTTATTCTCATTTCCCTGCATATGTAGGTGAAGTCCTTGGTAACCCACAAGTCACCCTTGATCACTCTATGGATTTTGTAACATTGTTCAATGATTTAAAAAAATGCCTTACAGTCTGTTGGGCTTTCTTCTCTGCAATATGGAATCTGCAGATATACATTTATTTTACTAGGTTAAAATTATTTTATTCCACTGCCTGAAAAGTAAAATGAAAACAGTTTTTCTGTTAATCAAGATGATTATATGTGACCTAGAAATAACTACCATAATGATTCCATGAGAAACTTTTACTAACCTTAAGTAAATAAATCAACAAATTATTAAACTAAACTGTGATAATCAGTTTGAAGTGTTTTTTTTTTACTACAAAGAGCATACTATCATGATTTTGAAAATTATGACACCTTAAATACATATTATTTGAAGATTCTTAATTTTTTTTAAATTTTCTTAGATTTCTGTAACTGAATGAGCATTTCACCTACTTAATCTTATATTCTACTATGGTACATTTTCTTTATGAGAAAGGAAGTTTAATTTATTTTTCCATAATCTTTACATTTTTACTAAATACTTATGTAACTTATTTTGTGCTTGTAGATGTCTTAGCATATCTAAAATAATTTTTACAAAACAATAAGTATCCCGCTTTTTTAATATGTATTTGTTTTATTAGTTACACATGACAGTACAATGATCTTGACAATTCATACATTTGAATCAAATGGGGTATAATTTCTCATTTTTCTGATTGTACAGGTTGCAGAATCACATTGGTCATAAGTTACCTATATACATACCCCAATAATAATGTCTATTCTGCTGTCCTTCCTGTGTGTTGTAAACATATTTTAAACATGTGCTGTATTGGTTTGAGAAATATATTCAAGAGTTTTAGTTATAAATTCTGTATTACTTGCCACAGTTTCTCAGTTTCTGTAACACAAAACTTTTATCACACTATTTTCTTTTTTTTTAGAGAGAGAGAGAGAGAGAATCTTAATATTTATTTCTTAATTTTCGGCGGACACAACATCTTTGTTTGTATGTGGTGCTAAGGATCAAACCCCTGGCCGCACGCATGCCAAGCGAGCATGCCACCACTTGAGCCACATCCCCAGCCCTATCTCACTATTTTCAACAACTACACCTCTCAAAGTGTGATGTCCTAACCAGCATTATCAGTATTATATAGAAACTTATTAGAAATACAAATCGTCAAATCCCATCCTGGAATTACTGATACTACTAAAGTAGAGACTCTGGAGATGTGGCTCATCTTTATACAATGAAGGCTTTTATTGTATCTTTTCCCCTTTCCAATACTTTGACTTTCAATCCATGCATTTCATTGAATTTAAATTTCCCATAAGCAGTGTATAGATAGATTGTGCTTTTTTATCCACTTTGCTAATTGCTGCCTTTTAATTGGTATAGTTAATACTTAAAAGTTTGCTAGAATTAATATCCAACATTTTATTTGTTTCTCTTTATTTTCTCTGCTTATATTCTCTTGTTTACCTTCCCTGAAATTCATGAACATCTTTTTACGATTACATCTTTCTTTTCATTAGTGGTTTTTGTTTGTTTGTTGGCACTAGGGGTTGAAACCAGGGACAAACAACTGAGCCACATCTCCAGCCCTTTTTTATTTTTATTTTTATTTTAAGAGAGTATCTCATTAGGTTGCTTACAGCCTTGCTAAATTGCTGAGGCTAGCCCTAAACTCACAACCTGCATAGCCTCCCAAAATGCTGGGATTATAGGCGTGTGTCAACTGCTCTTTTGGGTGTGTGGGAGACTCTCTCCTTCTCGGGAGAACATCACAGAATCCCTTACCTCTCTCCATCTTCTCCAAATAGGAGTATTTATGGTGTTCATGATGTATTGTTGACTGAGAGGTAATAAAAAACAAAAGAGTATATATGAGATTTATATTTACTGATAAAAGATTATTTATTCATTTTGCAGATGGAGATAGGTCATAGCTATATGACTTTTATAAAATGTACATGAAAAAAGTACATATTTCCATTAACATTCAAATTTCAGCTCAAATATCATTTAAATATATTATTTTAATCAGATTAAGCTAATTTTAATTATGCACACATTTTTCTGATTCTCTTTTTTTAGCACCTATAGTGGGAAGCTGCATCTGTATGTGATTGATAATTTATAATTTAAATCCATTATATTTCAAGTTTTCTGAAAGCAGGAACTATGTCTGATTTTTCTCTTACACATGATAAAGATTAGTAAATTATTGCTGAACAAGTAAATAAATACAAAATACATTTGTTTTCTGAGTGGGATTAAATTCCATCTTTTATGTATTATAATGCCCTTTTCCAATAATATTCTCAAAAACACATATAGAATTTGTGCAATTGCACTTTAGAATGTTGAACATGTTGAGTCATAGGTCAGTGATGTTTGTTAAGAGTTGTGTAACATGGTGTTACTGGATGAGCAGTTTGTTAATTACAAATAATATCATATTATACTTTGTATTGCATAAAAGGTGAAAATGTAAAATGAAAGTAGATCTGCACAAATTTCATATTTTCATAGTATTCTACAGGACCAAAACATTTAATATAAAATATAAAAATATTTAATAGCTAACTCTTCAATTTCTAATGCAATGTTGGAAACTAATCTCAGATTTACTGTTCTTTAAGCTTGCATTTTCTAAAAAATAATTCGAGTTATATAAGGCTTCTAAAAATATTTTCATGGTCACAGAAAGTTCTTTGAGCATTAACATTAATCAATCCTCTGGTTACTCAGTATAAAGCCAATAAGAGCTACAGATTTTTAAGGAGATTCAAACAGAACATAGTCATTTACCAAATCTAATGATATAAGGGTTTGCAAGCACAATTATGTGACAGGTTGTCATGTCTAATCTAAACCCAAGTGAACATTTACTTTGAAGGACGTGAAAATAAATTCTAAGAGAGGACAGAATCCATAGGGTGAGAATAAAAGATCAACATCTGCTCAAAATCTTCTCATACCCAGTATCTGAGCAATTACACAGACTGAGTAACTGTGAATTGAGTTTACAATCTTACCACAAATTTTTAAAGAACTCCATATTCTGTCCTTTCATTTTCATGTGACTTAATCCATGTTCATGTTCCAACCTGTCCTTGGAATACTTCAGAGCTGATTTATTTTTCTAATGTCATATGTGCCTGAGGCACTAACCAGCTATCAGTGTTCTGCACACCTAGGAGCTAATTGGTGGAACTGCTTTCCATAAAATATTCATACTGGGAACTATTTTTAAAGTTAATTTCAAAACTATTTCTGTTTCATTTCAATCTCAAATATTGCTATTGAAATTTTATGTGATATCTCTACTTACAGACAAACCCAAAAGGTATTGCAAGTTACAACTTTCCTTAAAGGAGAAGACAGTACACCTTTATAGCCAGTGGTTCCCTGTTCTTTATTGCAGCATGGCTTGATTGAAAGTAGGCAGAAATCACCAATCACATTAGACAATGTAATAATTACACATTCATTTCTTTGAAAGCACATTTTTTAAGTCCTATGGTCCTTAAAAATGAAAAACTAACAATCTTTAATACTGCCACACAAAATAACACTATTTTCTTTAGTTCAATTTTAATTTAATTTTGTAATATAAGTAATTATATCATCTTAATTTCTAAAAATTTATACCACAAATCTAACATCACACTTGAGGAAAACTGGCACTTCACTGTAAATAATTTCTCTTATTTAAGGAGGCATAAGAAAGATATATGCAAATTGTAGCCCTAAAATAATGCCCTTCATATTTAAATGCCTAATTTTAATCAACATAATAAAAACAATAATATTAGTATAATAATATTAGTAGGATAATTACATTGGGTTATAAACTTAAATTTTCTTGAGAAATTTGTTTCAATAAATGGTAGCAATTCAACTTTAAGTTTCTTTTGATTGTGAACTCCAGTGATTATATGTGACTTTATATTAGAATTGTTTTGATACAATAATCATATTAGGAATGTTTTTAAGTCTTACATGTTCACTGCTATTTATTTATTTATAGCTCTATTTTATTTATTTATTTATTTTTATGTGGTCCTGAGGATCGAACCCAGGGCCTTGCACATGTGAGGTGAGTGCTCTAAGGCTGAGACATAACCCCAACCCCAATTCACTGCTATTTATGAAACAACATATTTGAATGAAATATTAATATATTCCATTCTTTTTTGTAGCATAATTTTGTTTAAACCCCTTTGGATTGAAAAAATTTAGAGGCATCTTTTTTAGGGGGAAGTAGACAAGAAAAATAAAATTGAATACTATACAATATAATACAATAGGCAGCTACTTAAGTTTTGAGAATGGATATTTTGTGCTATACTGATCAGAATCATATCAACAAAGAATGTTTCCTAAATATTTTATGCTGAGTATTATTTTTTTATGTTTTGTATGAAGAGAACATATGACCCATAAATAAAAACATGTTATCTCCAAAGATATCATAGATTACAAATTATACACAACAATTCTTGACATAACAACTTCAATTTAAATTATATCTTTAAATTATGGAGCTATTGGCTTTGAAATAATTCTGATAATAATTGGAGTTACCCTTTTGATTTTAGATATATAAATTTCACAACTAGAATGGATATGTAACCAATAATGACATTGTTCTTATAACACAGATATAATTTCTAAAAGAGAGAGAGAGAGAGAGAGAGAGAGAGAGAGAGAGAGAGAGAGAGAGAAACAAGTAAAGTCAGTTTCCTTAAAATTCATTAAATATATATAAAAATCTGGAACTGAACCCTCCAAATTGTGTATCAACAAGTCATTTTTTAATGAAATGATTCTGATGCATGTTCAATGTTGAGATTTACTGCTTTAAGAATGTAAGAGTTTTATATTTAGTCATTTATTTTTGTTTTGTAGATCTTAATTTTCTTATACTTCCTTTGTTCTACCTGATATACTTTCTGCTCAGCCTCAGGAATTTTCTATACTACATTTGGCAGTGTTGCTCTCTGGGTGACCAATTCTCTTAGCTGATGTTTGCCTAAGACATCTTTACTAGATCTTTAATTTTGAGATATATTTTTAGCCAGGTATAAAATTCTAGATTTGCCTATTTGGAGGAGGGGTGTGCAATCTGATTTCTAAATTAAATCAAAAAGGTTTAGGTGAGAAAACAATTATTAATTGCTTCAGTTAGAAGCTAAATTGCTCTAGTTTAGATTATCTTTTTCCCCACAAATATGCTTCTTGTAATTTATCACTTTAAAAAAAATTTTTGCAAGAAAGATTCAAGATGGTGAGCTAGAATAAGCCTGCATTCCTTGTTGTCCTTGACTCAGGATTCAAGAAGAGGAAATACTGTTTCTCTACAAGATAGCTCTTACTGCCCATCTTGCTGTTTGCCTGCCATTTTTCTGCCACCACCAGCCCTTTGCCAGTATATCATCTGCCTTTTGCATGCAGCTCGCTCACTGTTTGCAATCTGCACCACCTGCCAATAGCCTGTTTGCATACCTTTTGTGTGTCCATCACCCATCTTAGCCTACCCACCGCCCACCATCCACCAATCAAATACCCTGCTGTTTGCCCACAGACCACTTAAGGAATGCCTTCTGCCTATTCTGCCTGGGAGTCCATTGTCAGTGTACCTGTAGGTTTATTTACACATGGCCACTGCCAACTTGGGACACTGGCTAGGGCCTGGGAGTCCAGGGCCAAGTGGATTGCAGGTTTGCCTTGCAAGTGCTGCCATCCCCAGTCGTGATTGCCTCAGTCTAGGGACACCAGCCAGGGCCTGGAGATATATTGCCAGATCTGGTTGCACCTGAGGTTCTCCTGCTAGTGACCACCAGCTGACTGCCTATTTGCAGCTCTTTGTGTGGGCACATCACTGGTGGTCTCTCTGCAAGTTGGAAGGGCATTAAGATCTTGGGACTGTAGCAAGGCAGAGACTGGGGAATCTGAAGCTCAGCTTGATCATATTGCAGCTGAGTCTGCATGAGCCAGTCTGGGCCTGGCAAGCCTTTGGAAAGTCAGAGACTGGGGTTAGTTTTCCACGGGAAGCACAGGTTGGAGAAACTGGAGAAAACTGGGCTCCCTTCAGCTTAGTAAGTCCTGAAGTGCATGGGGATAGAAGGGCCAGCTACAACAGGTGAATGAGGACATCTTGTTTGGGCTCACCCAAATGTAGGTTCTTTGAAAAAATAAATAAAATTGATAAATGCTTAGCTACACTAACAAAGAGAAAGAAAACTTAAATTACTAAAATTCATATTGAAAAAAAAAACTATCATAAGGGACACTACTGAAATACTGAGATAAATAGAAACTATTTTGAAAATTTATACTCCAATAAAATAGAAAATCTTGAAGACATCAACAAATTTCTAGAGACATATGATTTACCAAAACTGAATCAAAAGAACATACACAACTTAAGCAGATAAATTTCAAATGAAGAAAATATAAGATACCATCAAAAGTCTACCAACCAAGAAAAGCCCAGGACCAGATGCATTCTCAGCTGAGTTATACCAGACCTTCAGAGAAGAACTAACACCAATCATCCTCAAATTATTCCATGAAATAGAAAAGGAGAGAATCCTTCCAAACTCAATATATGAGGCTAGTATCACCCTGATATTAAAACCAGTAAAAGACACATCAAAAAAAAGAAAACTTCAGAAAAATATCCCTCATGAACACAGATTTAGAAATCCTTAATAAAATTCTGTCAAATCACATATAAAAACATATTTTTAAAAAATGTGCACCATGATAAAGTGGGATTCATCCCAGGTATTCAAGGTTGGTTTAACATACAGAAATCAGTAAATGTAATTCATCACATCAATAGAATTAAAGACAAGAATCATGTGATCATATTAATAGGTGCAGAAAAAGTATATGACAAAATACAGCACTTCTTCATGTTCAAAACACTAGAAAAACTAGAGATAGTAGGCACATACCTCAATATTGTAAAACCTATCTATGATAAACTGAAGGCCAATATCATTCTAAAGGGTAAAAAATTGGAAGCATTCCCTCTAAAAACTGGAACATGACAGGAATGCCTTCTTTCACCACTTCAATTCAACATAGTCCTTGAAACTATAGCTAGAGCAATCAGACAGATGAAAGAAATCAAAGGGATACAAATAGGAAAAGAAGAACTCAAACTATCAGTATGGTTAGAGGACATGATTCTATCCTCAGAGTATTAAAAAAAAACTTCACCAGAAAACTTCTAGAATTAATTAGTGAATTCAGCAAAATATCAGGATATAAAATCAATATCCATAAATCAAATGCATGTCTGTACATCAGTGATTAATCCACTGCAAGAAAAATTAGTAAAACTACTCCATTTTTTTGTAGCCTCAAAAAAAAAAAAAAAAAACATTGGTAATCAACCTAAACAAAGAAGTGAAAGACCTCTACAATGAAAAGTACAGAACATTGAAGAAAAAAAATTTAAGAAGACCTTAGAAGATGAAAAAAATCTCCATGCTCTTGGATAGGCAGAATTAATACTGTCTACATGGACATACTACCAAAACTGTTATACAGATTTAGTGCAATTCCTGTTAAAATCCTGAAATGTCAAAAAAATGACATTCTTCATAGAGCTAGAAAAAGCAGTCATGAAGTTCATTTGGAAATATAAAAGAGTAAGAATAGCTAAAGAAATCCTTAGCAAGAAGAGTGAAGCAGAAGTCATCACAGTACCAGACCTTAAACTATACTACACTGTGGTGAGCCGCTTCTGCCGTTTCTGCAGACTATGGTCGCCATTACAAGATGGCGCTGGCTCCGCTGTGGTCTGTAACAAACAACTCCTTATTTGGGACAGTTGGCGCATGGTTTTTCACCACCCTATGAGAAAGCTCCACGTAGCAGCTTCGCATTGGGGCTTGAGATGCTTTATTAAGGCTGGGAGGGGCATTCGAGAGAGAGAAGAAGAAATATCAAAGGCCTGAATAAACTGCTGAAAGAAGATTCCTGAGTTGCGTCTTCCTTGCGGGCAAGGGGTCGCGACACTACACAGCAATATTAAAAAAAATGGCATGGTATTGGCACTAAAATAGACATGTAGACCAATGGTACAGAATAGAAGATACAGAGACAAACCCACTTAAATACAGTTAAACTAGACAAAGGTGCCAAAAACATAAATTGAAGAAAACATAGCCTATTCAACAAATAGTTCTAGGAAAGCTGGAAATTCATATGTAGCAAAATGAAATTAAACTGCTATCTCTCACCTTGCAAAAAAATCAACTCAAAGTGGCTCAAAGATTCAGACACTAGGACAGAGACCCTTTGCCTAATAGAAGAAAAAGTAGGACCAAATCTCCACCATGTAAACTTAAGAACTGAATTTCTTAACAAGACTCCTAAAGAGCAGGAAATAAAATCAAGAATAATAAATGGGATGGATTTGAACTGAAAAGCTTCTTCTCAGCAAAGGAAACACAGCATAAAGAAACAACATAAAGAGAGAGGCTACAGAATGGGAAAAAATCTTTGCCACATGCACCTCAGATAGAGCACTTATCTGGAGGATATATAAAGAACTCAAAAATCTTAACACCAATAATAATAATAATAATAATAATCATCATCATCATCATCATCATCTAATCAGTAAATGGGCTAAAGAACTGAACAGACACTTCACAGAAAAAGAAATATAATCAATCAACAAACATATAAAAAAGTCCATCATCTTTAGCAATTAGAGAAAGGCAAATCAAACTAGTCTAATATTTCATCTAGTTAGAATGGCAATTATTAAGAGTACAAGCAACAGTAAGTGGCATGGCGAGGATGTGTGGAAAAAGCTACACTCACTCATTGCTGGTGGGACTGCAAACTGGTGTAACCACTATGGAAAGTAGCATGGAGATTCCTCAGAATATTAGTCTTAAAGAAGAATGAAATTATAGCATTTGTAGGTAAAATGAATGGAGCTGGAGAATACCATGTTAAGCTAAATAAGTCAAAACCAAAAAACCAAAAATGAAATGTTTTCTCTGATAAGCAGATGATAATCCATAATGTGTGCTATGGGGAAGAATGAAAGAACTTTAGATCATGCAGAGGGAAGTGAGCGGGGAGAGAGTGTGTGGATGGGAAAGAGGTGGAATGAGATAAAAATTATTACCCTGTATACAAGAAGGATTACACTGCTGGTCTGACTCTCCACCATGTCCAGCCAGAGGAAGGAGAAGTTGTGCTCCATTTGTGTACTGTGTGTCAAAATGCATTCTACAGTAATGTAGACCTGATTAGAACAAATTAAAAAACAAAATTTTAAAAAATGAAAAAAATTGTTGCAACAGATGGCACATAATGGTGACACTACATTGTGTACAACCAGAGGAATGAAAAGTTGTGCTACAATTGTGGACAATGAATCAAAACGCAACACGTTGTCTAATTCTTTAACATTCCAACCAAGAAATTGAATTTCACTTACAATTAAAATTAATAACACCTGGGATGAATGGTTTTCCAGTGTAACCTGGCATTCTGAGGTTGAATGTAACAATGTATGCGGAAACTAAATTTTAAGCTTCATATAATTACTATTATGAAGAGATATAACATTCTTCATTCATTGTGCTTAATGATTATTTAAATCCACTGTGTTTATACATGTCATGTTAAGAAAAAGGAGAGAATTAAAAATTAAAGTACTTTAAAATTCTTGAAATCTTTACAAGTAAACATGAACTTGACCTGATAGAATTCATAAGGTATGATATTTCTACAAATTTATTGTACATAAATAGGATAAGATATAAATTGAAATGTTGGTTGATCTTATATAAAGGGAAAGTGTTTTAAAAAGCTAAAAGTTAAGAAGTAGGAAACAGATTATTTAAAACCTATAAAAGCTAATATAAAAAATCAAGAAATATTTTGATAATTTGTTTCTTTTTTCTGTGAAGTATCTTCACATATTGAGTCATAAAAAACAATTCACCTATCCAAGTTTGCAATTTATATAAAAATTTTATGCAAATGTTTATAAAACTGTGTTCATGATAATCATATTTTAAAAACATGATTTCCATGCTCTCTCATTTTTATAATATGTACATGTCCTTTCACATATTTCTCTCCACATGTATGTTTATATATATGTAATAATATATACATATAGATTTGTATTACATTCAGCTAAATGGATTCATTGAGGAAGTCATTAAAATGGACATTTTCTGAATAACCTTAAAAATTCTCTGAATTATGAGTATTTTAAAAATCCCAAATTGATATTGGCAACATGAAACACACACACACACACACACACACATAGTTTTGAAACAATGATTTTTAAATTTTATACTTTATCTTATGCCTGAAAACATTCTCACCTGTGGAAAAATACATGCATGAACTTAGAAGGATATTTGCTCAGATATTGCTAGAGTTTATATATATATATATATATATATATATATATATATATATATATATATATATAATATAAATTTGTATATTTATATATGTATATATATATATATACATATAGATATACAAATTCTGATTAGATTTATTTGGCTCATTGTCTTCTAGATACTCATTATCTGTTGTCCATGAGACAGAGAATAGGTTTTTTTTTTGTTTGTTTGTTTGTTTTTTATTGGTTGTTCAAAACATTACAAAGCTCATGATATATCATCTTTCATACATTTGACTCAAGTGGGTTATGATCTCCCATTTTTACCCCAAATACAAATTGCAGAATCACATCAGTTACACACTCACATTTTTACATAATGGCATATTAGTGACTGTTGTATTCTGCTACCTTTCCTATCCCCTACTATCCCCCCTCCCCTACCCTCCCATCTTCCCTCTCTACCTCATCTGCTATTGTTCAATTCTCTCCCTTGTCCCTCCCCCTTTCCCCTCACAACCTCAGAGAATAGTTTTGATTTTTCCAACTGTAGCTATTGATTTTAGTTTCTATCAGTTTTTATTCCTTACATTTTAAATTTCTGTTGTCAGTAACATACATATTTGACTGTTACTTCATAAAATATTGATTCATAATATAGAATTAAATGTATATTCATTCACTTTAATGAAATCTTATATGTACACATACAATATATATAGTAGTTTCACTCTACTACTGATAATATCCCTCACTGGAAATCCTCCTGTCCGATATTAATATAACTACTCCAGTTCTCCTTTGCTCTTGCTTTCTCACCATAGCTTAATACATATTTTTACACTATGCATTTATGTTTATAGAACATATATGGGTCACGGCACTCACTTCCATCTTCTTCTGCATTCTATTTAAGAATGTTTATTCTTTTAGTTTTAATCATGTACATTTGAAGTGATTATTTACCAGTTTAGATTAAAATACATAATTATTGTAGATGTTTTCTATCCTACTTCTTTTATGATCACTGAGGGTTTATTACAATTCTTTTTTATCTTCTGCATTGACTTAATATTTATATCTCTAATGAGAAATGGTTTAATGATTGACTACAGTTTACAATATACATCCATAAATTATCAATGTCCAGATTTAAAGAGTATTATCCCACTTGACATAGAGCATAATGCCTTTATAATATTATGTTCCTAACTCCTTTCCCCATTCTTTGTGCTATTACATGTCCTTAATTCTATGCTTGTTATAGTGCCATTTTTTTTTAATTTTAAGGAGTTTTTTTCAAGTAATTAAAATTAGAAGTTTCAGTTTCTTTCCAGCCAAATTTGCTTTTTATTCTCTCTCTCTCTCTCTCTCTCTCTCTCTCTCTCTCTCTCTCTCTCTCTCTCTCCCTCTTCTGTCTTTATTTCTTTTTATTTTAAAAAAATAATTAATTCATTAATTTTATTTATGTATATATGACAGAAGAATGCATTTTGATTCATTGTCCACAATTGTAGCACAAATTTCTATTCCTCTGGTTTTATACAATGTAGCATCTTGCCATATGAGCAATCATATATATATATATATATATATATATATATATATATATATATATATATATATATACCTAGGGTAATGATATCCATCTCATTCTACTCTCTTATTGGAGAGTTTTCTTCACCATTTATTATAGAGGGATTGTTGGTATAGGATTCCAATTTTTGTTTGAGAATTTATTTATTTTGCTTTTAGTTTTGAAAAACTGTGCCACTGGGTTTGAAATTGTAAAGAGACAAGTTTTTGATTTTGTTTTGTTTTGTTCTCTTTAACACTTTTAAAATATCATGGATTCTGACAAAATGTCTGAGATAATTCTTTCATTATTCCCTATGTAAGATTTATGTTTTTCTCTTCCTGCCTTTAAGTTTTTTTTTGTCTTTGTTTTCAGTAGTTTCAATACAAAATGTCTAGGTCTGGGTATATCTTTGTTCTTTGTATTTATTCTTTCTGATGTGCTTAAATCTTGAAACCTATTTTGGTGTCTGGTATTTGTGTAAAGTTGACTTTTCCCTGCTCCATTTTCTCCAATGGACTAGCATGCCAATTATGGGCCAAAAAGATAAACATAAAGTTCTTAGTGCTAAGGGAGCCCTGAAAGGAAAAAAAAAAAAGTAAATAGCACTTTCATGGACCCAGATGCCAGGGAGAAGAGAAGAGGAGAGGGCTTGGAGTGGAAAAGTACTAATTACTGAGTCAGAGTGAAGAAAAGTGCCTTCAGCATTCCCATATCAAGAGATTTCTAACACAGAAGCACCAGGGATAGTGATGCAAATCTGCAAAAAAAGTATAGTTAGGAGAACCTGAGCTGTAGAATGCAAATTCCTTCAGAGTGTGCAGTGCACTGGCTTTTCTGCAAGTCTGATGTGATGGGGTGGGCAACCTGTCCTCTCCTGTCTGTCAAGTAAAGCTTTTGTAATTGTCTATTGTTGGGTCTGAAGAATCACTCAAGATTTTGGACTGGAAGAGAGCACTTCAAAGAAAATTCTCAAGCATTATTCTTATCAAATATCTCTTCCACTTGGTTTCTGTTTCTCAGACTACAATTACAGATACACTAGAATATTTAACATTGCTCCAATATTTAATATTGCTATTGGATGTGTCTATGGTTTCCCCACTTTTTTTTTTCCCTGTGTTTTAGCCTGGGAAACTTTCACTGAATAGTCATTAGGCTCACTGATTCTATCATTGTCTACATTATACTGATAAGCTTGGTGATGTTTTGCTCACCTTTATGGATTGTTAATTTCCATAACTTTAATTTTATTCCTTCTTACAATTTCCAACTCTTTGCTGAAATTACCCATCTGATCTCGGATATTTTACTCCTATTCCACAAGAACTTTTACACCTTAAATGTATTAATCATAGTTATCTTAAACTCTCTTAATATCTGAGTCTGCTTGTGATGAACATTCTTTCTCTTGGGAATTTTTTTATACTTTCTGTTTTGCTATTCTTTTTGTCTTTTTGAGTGCCTTATAAATATTTATGAAAACTGATATGTTATATAGAATAAAAACAGGAAAACTTAATAAATAGTTCTTTGCCACAAAATAATCACAAGTTTTCCTGCTGCTCAGCCCTAAATGCAGGAAGTTTTATTCATTAGTTTCAACATGGGTTGCATTTGAGACTTGTTTTTTATCATGGTTACCTTCAATGCACTATTTGTAGTATTCAGATTTACATATAACTTCCATCAAGGTTTTTGGTACTTTATCAGAGAACAACTTATTTTTCTTGAATTTTAATTTTAGTTTCCTTTTGTGCTGTATTCCAGAGGAAGTAATATTGTATGCTCTTCTTCCTCTTTTGGCCTTCTTTTAGAAGGATCGTGCTGTCATTGAGATTCATCTGGTGTGGTGGAGGTGTGGGGGTAATGCAGCCTCTCTTCTGCTCTTCAAGACTAGGTATCAGGTATGTACAAAGGCTCTGGCTTGTGCATGCCTGTACTCTTCTCCATTATCCCTTTATTTTCTTGTTTAAAGTTTGAGGCTCAGTGCTTATTTCAAAGGTAAGCTTTATCCTTCCTTCCTCATTGCTGCTCCTTAGCTGAAATCAGTGTTCACCAGTGGACTAAAGCCAGTAGCATCATGATTTCTTTCACATATGCACTGTAGTGCGATTACAGGGGAAGTAGTCATTTCCTCCTCCTATGTCCTGGTGTTCCCATCAAGGTCTGCTTCTTAGGAGATGGAGCTCAGAAATCTTTCCAATCTGCTCTGTGATCTGTGGTGAGGTTTGTGGAGGAATAACAAATAAGAGCTTAAAAAAAACCTCTCTAATCTCTGCAGCACGCCTAAATCCCAGTTGCTATTACATCTGCCTCAGTTGAATGTGTGGGAAAGAGTGTGTGGGAGTGCTGCCTCTTTTCAGTGTCCTTCCTGAGAGTATGGCTCAATTACTATGTAACTACAAACTTTCAGTGATCACAGAAGTTGTGAAGTTAGTTCAGATTCTTCTTTTTTTTAAGTTTAGTTTTTAATTTTTAAAATTAACTTATTGTTGTTGTTCCTGTTCCTGTTGTTGTTGTTATTGTACTGGGGATTGAACTCAGGAGGACTTTACCACTGAAGTATGCACCACTACCCCTAATCCTTTTTATTTTCTTGAGATAATCTTGCTAAATTGCTGAGGTTCTGGATAAATTCCCGAAGCTGACCTCAAAGCTGTAATCCTCTTGTGAGCTTCAGCCTCCCCACTTGCTGGGATTACAGTTGTGGGCCATCTCAGTGGCTCGAAAGAAAGCGTCTGTGACTACAGCGAATTTTAAATCAGAGAAGTAAGTCTATCAAAATGAGGTACTCATCTCAGTTACCCACCTCCAATCAGAGCTACTGATTTTTCTTTTTGGGTGCTAGGTATTGAACCCCAAGGCGGTGTACTACTGAGCTACATCCCAAGCACTTTTTATTTATTTCTATTTTTTATTGAGAAAGGGTCCTGCTGTCTGGTTAATCATTATCTCAGATGGGTTCTGGGAATCTATGGGAAGGGTAGCATCTCTTAAGTGGGCGATTCTGTTGTCATCCTAGATGGGCTGATGTGTTCCCTCCAGGCGTAAGCCTAGCATTGATAGCTGTTTAGGTTATTGCCCCAAACTCTGAAAGACTGAACATGCAGATAAGCCACAGAAACTAGTCCCAATCATAAGGCACATTCCTTAAACCCTCATATACAGAAGAGATGGGCACAGAGGGAAAACTGTGAGGACTAGGAGAAGTTACTATCTACAAGCCAAGGACAGGGGCCTAAGAAAGGACCAAACTGAAAGCACTGTGTCTTGGCCATGGTTGTGTGCCCATCCCTTCTGCCACCCTCAGCAGGTCTGCTCCTCCCACCCCATCCTTTCCAGGGCCCAGTTCCTCTATGGTGTCTTCTAAGCCTTCCTTTTCCCTCTTTAGAGCTCTGAGGACATATCTGCTCCCCTAGCCACTTTCTTACTTTTGGCATTTCCTCCTCTCCCTATTCAGACTTTAGCAACCAGCACAGTCTTTGACACACATGTTGAAAAAGAATTCATGCACAGTGTGAGCAGAGGCACAGAGACTTCCCAAGGAAGGCAAAGAGTACACTCTCAGGGGAGAATGTGGCCATCGAGAGTAAGAGATGTGTTTTGGGGTTCCTGTCTCTTCTTTAGAGGAAACTTGGTGAGTGGTGGGTATGAGGGGATGAAATCAGTCTGGCCATTCTCAGGAGCCTTAGACTGTACTGGTCTCCACTATCTGATAGGGGGCTAACACTGGAAAGTCCTTTCAATTACAAGTTTTCTTAAAATGTCATAGGTCTCTTTACTTAATCTCTTTATTGATGAGCTAATAAATAGTGCACAAAGTAATTTTTATAAGTGGGTGCATTCACAGAAACTTTATGATTTACAGATTTCCCAGAAATTTGGAAGTGACAGGCCTGGGAGAAAGACTGGCTTGGAGAGTGTCAAGCATGGGAAAATATGCAGGAACTCAGTTATCCATTGTTTTTTTTTTTTTTTTTACTTAACTTTTCTACCTGTTTTTTTTTTCTTTTTAAATTTTTTCTTTCTACCTCAAACATAGTGCATTTTCTCTGAAGTTCATTTCTCATTCTCCTCTGTTTAATTTCTTGCTCTTCATCCTATACTGCACTGGGATGATGGATGTCCCTGCATTCTGCATCTAGGAAGAAATATCCTTGCTCCCTTCCAACCTCCTGAAGAAATCCCTGCCAGTCCTCTCTTTTTACATTGTCTATTGCTCCCCCACTGCTGATTCACATTTTGGGGGACCCTCAGTACAGTTTCCCCTCTGAGATCCTCTTGGGGGGTGCCTTCAGGCTGGGCCTTCCCACACTCCTGAAGCTGAGGACAGAGGCAGCCAGGCAGTCCTTGAGGGCAGGTGCCCGCAGTCCTCTGTGGAACCCTCATACAGCACAGCACTGGCTCCAAGAATGGGCTTGAGCAGTATTTTTGTAATTACTTTGCTAAATAATGATTCCAAAAATCACTACTCATGGTCACTTTCCAGAGATGCATACCTCCAGAGTAACAAATAATAGTGACAATTGCACTCTGCCCTTGCTTAAGGAAAGCAAGTGGCCCTACTTGTGGTGCCCCAGATCCTTTTTATTTTAAGGGTGGGAGTCCTTCCACTTTTCTATATTCAATAGGAAAAACTAGAAGTGCAAGGGTCAATTTTAGGCCAATAAATATTTCTTTCTTTCTTATAAATATACAGCATTCTATATTTCAGATAATACAAATGGAATTTGAACTAAAGAGGCAAAGGCATTTCCTAAAATATTTAATGAAATAATTATTATCACTTATTTTTTCCTTGGGAAATAGTAATTCTTTTTGCCATTTGGATAAGCAACTACTAATTTGGAAAGTTAAATGATTGATAATTCAGAATTAAAATTATTAAAAAATGAAAACTAGTAAAAATCAACAGTTAACAAGAATTTAGAAATCATCTGCGTTTTTCTACCAAGTTAAACGTTTTATATGCATTTTGGTTATGAAATGATTTTAAAAACTTTAACCATAATGTGGTCAATGTTAGTTAAAAAGAGCAATGTCAATTTGAATGATAATATTTTAATATTGAGATTCCCCTCCTTATGTTGGCATAACGCTAGTTTTCATTAGTAAATGTAATCTCAGTTTTGTGAATTGAAGAATGATAATAATTCACTCAAAAATATTCAAATGCATTGAATGATAATTATATTTTTTCTCAAAATGAGTTTAAATGCATTAAATTTAATGCTGAAATGATATTAACCTATGTCAGGTGTAATTAGCAGGAGTCAGAATTTCTTTGAGAGCAAGATATAAATCAGAGAACATTTTTGTATTCTGAGATCTATGTACCCTTCTCTCAATTACATTAGCATATTTATCTAAATTATAAGATCCCAGTAAAAATAGTAATCACTTATATATTTGTTGTATCAATAAATATTTTAGGTTCTTCATTTCAATTAGTAGCACTGGTTTTGTGTTAACTATTAAAATTAATATGATTACTTCATTTATTTTCAGAAGTTATACCACTTCTAACTTTGGGTTGTGATATTAGGCCAATGTGAAAAGAAAGGTGACTCATCATTCCCAAGATCAAGGAACTAATTAATAGGAGAAATATAAGGGATGAAATAGGATTCAGTGGATTAATGCCATAATAGAGGTATGACCAGTGTAATTTGGATATGCCTTAAAAGAATTATTTAGCTCTGCAGTATAATGCCTGAAGAAAGACCAAGGTGGCTGGATGTCATAAGATTGTACAATGTCGACAGTCTTATAGCAAATGACAGACAACAAAAAAGACCTATGATTCAGGGAAGTATACTTCCTAAAACTCAGTATTTTGGGAAAAAAACAGGCCACCACTGTAAAATAAATAGCAATCCAGCTACATGAAATATTCAGGGATATGTTCTATGTGCAAGATAACAAAATTAACCAAGTGAGTTGTATTCTTGACATGAAAAATAGGGTGACAGTCTCAGATGTGTCCACTACTAACACAAACCATATACCCACCTTGATAATCCTGTGCTATTCATTCTATCTTTTCCAATGATTTTTTTTCCTTCATATTTGTTCAGTAAGTATCATAAGGGAAGTTGTGTTGTTATTTTTCACAGATGCATGCATCTGGCTAAAAATACATGTTCATATATTTAATTATTAAATGATTGATAAACATGTGATTAATACTGCTATGGTAGGCAGAATCATAAGCCCAACAAAGTTGTACATGTCCTAATCCCTGGAAAAATGACTATGTTAAGCTACATGGCAAACGAAAATTAAAGTATCAGATGAAAATAAAATTGTTAATAAACTGACCTTAAAGTAGAGGTAGCCCTGGATTATCCAGATGGGACCAACAACAACAACAACAGCAAAATGCTTTATTTAGTGAGAACAAGTAAGACAGAAGAGTCAGACATAAAGCTATGACAAGAAGGAAAATGGTTGTAATGAAAATAAGCCCTGGATTGAAAGGTGGAGAATGGGAACAAAAAGCCCAGGAATGAGGTCAGCCTCTAGGTATTACCAAAAAAAAAAAAAAGAATTTCTAGGGACTTTCATTCCCTAGAGAGCTATATAGGCCTGAAGACCCCTCAGGGTCAAGTTAGCCATCTCAGATTTTGAACCATAGAACTGGAAGATAATAAATTTTCATTGTTTTAAACTTCAAAGTTTTGTGATAATTATTTTTGCTAATACAAACCAAACATAACTAATTTTGAAAGCTTTACAATTTCCCAATTTTTTCTTTTTTGGGGGTACTGGGGATTAAACTCAGGGACACTTAACCTCTGAGCCACACCCCCAGCCCTATTTTGTATTTTATTTAGAGACAGGATCTCACTGAGTTACTTAGCACCTCCATGTTGCTGAGGCTGTCTTTGAACTGGAAATCCTCCTGCCTCAACTTCTAGAGCTGCTGGGATTACAGGTGTGTGCCTCCATGCCTGGCACAATTGTCCTATTTATTTAAGGAATAAAATAGCATATTCCCACTTAAAAGTAGACTTTTATGGTGGGATACTATGACATGAAATGCTTTTTGATTACCAAAGGTTCTCACGAGAATAGAAGACACTTAATTCAGAGATGAATTTGTTGACTACATGATAAAATTATCTGATGCTCAAGATATTTGACATCAACTTGGCAGTATTTAATTAATCACAGACTACTTGGAATGAAACTAAATAAAAAGTTGTTGTATAATAACTTATTGATTTTTATGTTAATAAACATAGTTCAAATATATTGTGCATAGTTTGACGTGAACCTCAAAAATGAAATCATCCAATTACTCTAGAGATAATTTTGTACCCCTGGAAAGGCTGGATTTCAGTGAAGCCTATATCTTCTATTTAGCATTGACCAAAGAGGCTTATAATGAATAGCCATAGTAACTGAATATCTTTTCTCAGTGCATTGATAAAAGAAAACTACCCAGATCTAAGAATTATTCAACCATATGGTGAATTAATATCTCCTTAATCCAAAACTTTATTTCAAATTGACTTACCTATGGAGTGTCAATTTTAAGGATCAGGTGGACCAGCGTTAATTCATACCTAATAGACTATACACTCTAAACTTCATGTTTTTTTTTTCTCCTGTTTTTCAGTGTACAGTTGAAATATACATATTCAGCAATAACAGAAATATCAGTTTCCCCTCATGTAAGAAATATTATAATGGGAAATTCAAATTCCAGTCCCTAGAGCTTGGCTACTAAAATGGAAATAAATATAACACTACTCAGGGTATTTCAGGTATTAACCGCACTACAAAAGTCTTCAAAGATGTATGAGTAATTCTACTTTCTCTTGGACACTGACATAAAAATATGGGTTCATACTGAATAGCTATGGATAATCGTACACTGGACCAAATGTAATATTCTTGTTGTAGTAAGTAAATATAGAGCTCAGTGCCTGTTTTCAACATATTATTCTGACAGATGCTGCATATTTAAACACCAATACAAATAAGCATCACTACCAGTTAGCTCTAAGGTTTCAATAGATTTGGGGATGTTTATAGCAGATTGTTATAGTTATTCAATCTTGTTCCAAACCCAGGTGGGAGAGTCATGGCAGTGGCTCCTAGGATGTTTTAAACATTGCAATGCTCTCTTTAAGAAGAAAAATTCCCTTTTGAAAAGAAACTCCAGTCATCCTCTTTGGCATGGATAGAGAATGAAAGCCTTATCTAAGATACTAGTTTATAAAGACCTGTGATGCCCTTCACTAATTTCCTCTATTCACATACCTGGGTATGCTTATCAAAAGTTCAATGTCAACTATAAGTGACATCTTTGGACACATATTTAGGCATATCCTGAAGACCAATATAAGTTGCAGAAGCATGACATTCCTCTTCCCAGTTTTCCTCTTTTTGCTGTACTGTGCTGTACTACCACCCTTTACTCAAAGTGCATGTAGAGTCTCATAGTATTTTGTTTTATTATGAGTTACATGAGGAAAATACATGTGGATTCTAAAGGCCTCTGAACATCTAGTTATTGCTTTCAGAATTAGAATGCTTGAACATAATAGTCTCAAACAGGGGAAACGTTCCCCAAATGATCACATTCACATCTAGCTTTAGTAACAAGAATGAAGAAAATTAGGGAGTATAATTGTAGGAAGTAAGGAACATCAATTGCCAAGTAATTTTCTTATAAAAATGCGTGATAATATTTAGAAATAAGATGGGATGATCTTCTTCCTTTTTCAAGAATTGTCCACTGTGACTCGTCCTGCAGTTCTAGAAAGAAAATTAATTATGTTACATGTTTAGAAATCCTTGTGTTTGCATTCATTCTCTGGCCACAGAACTTGTCACACTTTTAAAAGATTGCCTGGTGGACCCAGAAGCAGCCACCATAATGCATGTCCAAATATATAATTGCACATAAGGAGAAAAATTAAAACATCTACTTCACAAAATATAAACAAAACATGTAAATGTTATTAAACATGTGAAAACTGTTTGTTTTCATAAGTAATCTAGAAAATCCAAATTAAATCTTAGAAGTGTAAACTTTCTAAAAGTTGGAAGAATGTGGAGTATAATATCCAGCTTCCAAGATGACCCCCAGTAATCTTTACTTCCTGATATTAACACACTTATAGGGTGCACTTCTAATTGAATGAGGGAGGCCTGCGTGACTAATATATACAACAGAAATTTGGGGGGAGGTCATTTTTAGACTAGATTATACAACTCATTGCAGTTTCCACCTTGCTGTCAGGTTGTTCAATCTGGAGTAAGCCAGCCACCATTCCTTTCACAAGGACACGAAAGAAGTCCCCATGGACCAGAATTGAGCCACATAACTAGCAGTCAGCACTAACTGCTCTTTCATTGGCAAATGATACTACCTTCTGTTCCCACCTTTCATCTGTCATATGAGGGAACCACCTTTGAAGTGGATTTTCTAACTTGTAGCAAAATTTCAAGGTTACAGTTGCAGATGATGTTCAATTTTTGTAATCTGATGGTAAATTGAACTGCTCCTTTATTCCTGACATACAGAAATGTAAGAGCTGATAAATCTATTGTTTTAAGTCATCAATTTTTACAGCAATTTACATGCAACAATAAATAAGCAATAAAAGGTGAAACTCCTACTTTCATATATCTGCTTTAAAAAGTACAAATTGGTGAAGACACTTCATATCGAAAAATAGCTGAGCGTTTTTAAAGTTGAAACTATGCATAGCACGTTGATTTACAAATCTGCTCATTCTCAGCTTAATGGGGCAAAAATATTCCACAGCATCTTTGGTCAAATTGAATATAACCCAAATGACTAATAATAAAAGAGCAATTTACAAACAAAAATGCAGTGTTATTGTATGATGGAATAGTAGATAGCAATGAAAATAAAGTCCAAAACTGGGTATGGTGATATATGCTGGTAATCCCAGCTACTGGGAAGTATAATTACAATTTTAGGGTTACCCTGAGCAATTTAGTGAGACGCTGTCTCAAAATTTTAAAATTAAAAAAAAACAGAGTTGGGTATTTTCCTCAGTGGAAAAGCACCAACTGAGTTCAATCCTCAGTGCTTAATAAAAATGAAAGAAAGAAAAAGGAAAGAAATAAGTTATTGAAATAAGTTCTGCAGACCTAAGCAAGGTACAATATGAAAATGTTTTATATAAATATCAGAAACAAGAATAATTGACTATATTTCTTAAAGATGTATACATAAGTATCAAAAAGTAAAGCAAGGAAATGATAAGTTGAGGATTAAAATAACAATCATAATTGATACATGACTCTTTTCCAGAGAATTTCTCAAGAGGACAAAGGAATTAAGTGTAAGGTGCATGTTGAAGGTAGAGGCTGTTTCTGGTATTGTGGCAATGTTTTGTCTACTGACTTGATTTGTGGTTTCATAGTTATAATGGTGTTCACTTTATGCTTGTTTATTAAACTTTATTACATATTGGGGGCACTTTTTTGCGTTATATAGTCATGTATTAGTTAAGGCTGGAATATATCCTGAAAAAAGCCTTGTTAGCTGAATTTTTCATCTGTGAACATTGTAGAGCATACTTACACAAACCTACATGGTGCAAATCCATTGTCTGACTTGGCCTCTTGATGCAATCAGATATGCAGGAGGCATAAATATTATGTGAACCTGTTGCTGTGTAAGATAGTATACTCTATTACAGTTAATTTATTTTTCAATGAGTCATAGTACACTCTAAAATAATTAGGAGAAATATAGTAAACAGATAAACCAGTTAATAGATCTCTATCATTTTAAAAAATGTTATGTACTGTACATAACTGAATGGACTGTGCTTTTATAGGACTAGGAATACCCTTGTTTGAACTAGCATTACCTCAATCATGTGAGTAATGAATGGTCACATATATTGTAATCACTGATTAAAATGTCATTCTGCACCTCATGACTGTATTTTACAGTATATATTTGTTTAATAGAAACTATTTACACTTTCTGTATACAAGGAAATGTTGTGAAAACTTTATAAATATTAGCACTTAATTGCCATACCATTAATTTTACTATGAAAAGTCCTTTTGTTTGCCCCAGCTTATAGATTACAAGACACAGAGAACATAAGTGAGTTATGAATGGTCACATAACCTGTAAGGGACAGAGTAGAGTCAAACTCAGACAGTCTTTCTCTAGAGCCTCTGTTCTTAAGAATTAGATTTGTTTGTTTGTTTTGATTGTTTTCTTTTTTTTTTAATTTCTCTTGGTTGTTTGGTTTTTGGTGATTAGTTTGGTTCTGTTCAAACACATAAGAAAGGAGAGGTATATTCTTATTTTGCATGAAAACTACTGTCATTGCATCCACCTATACTTCAATGACAAAATGAGAGGTTTAGCCAAAATAACTAATTTCAAAATCCCCAAAAGCTAAAGGATATAAGCAATCTCCTAAGATGGAGAGATGTAAATGAATAGAAGCACACAGTTTAAGAGCAGGATTACCTTGACCTGTTTTCACATATGAGGTCTATTACATTAGTGCTTGAACAAAATCCAAAGAAGCTTTAAAATCTTAGAAAATGCAGGCACTCTGGAAAGTTCCTCCTGGGTCTCACACATGATGACATAAGTCTCTATTTTGATGTGTACCAAACATCTTTTTTAAAACATCCAGCACATTGATTTATCACTGATCACCTTCAGACTAGGATGATTTCTTGTATAATTGTTACTTTAATGCCCAAAGGTACATCTAGATATGGACCTTGCTCCTTAAATCTGTAGGTGAATACCTTTAAAAGGGCAAAATTTTCATAGAACAGATTGGCTTGATCTTTATGCTGCAATGCAATTAAGTGTAGAATGTCAGTGTTTCTCAAAAAAAAAGAGAAAGAAAAAAAAGTGTAGACTTTTTGAAAGCCACAAAAAATAATAACAGATAAAGGAATGCAAATATAAATTGAGCTTTCTTGGTTTGAGGAAACAAAGCCATTTTGTTTAGAAATAACCTTTTAATTCAAGAACAATTCAGGAAAAATTATGACATGGGAGAACAACATGGATACAAGGAAGTGCACTGTGGGCATTGTGTTTCATATGAACTTAATTATAAAATCAATAAAAAATACTCAATGCCTATCACCAACAACCAAGAACAAACCAATGAAAGAGGATTCAATTGAAAGATCTGACAACTTAGAAAAAAATATATATCTACATTCTAGTTAAAATGGAAAAATAGTATTTAAATGAATTAATTTTTATGGTTTAAAAATGAAAAGAAATATAGAATCAAGGTGTCTTCCAAGAATTGGTAGTCAAAAAAATATTAATGAATATTACAACTTTTACAAACCCTTCTCATTGCCATATTCAAACAGTTATTTCTCCTGCTGAAATTCTTCTGATCCAACTTGAGATCAGTGTGAGAGACTAAAGGGAAGGAAAGTAACTAATAAAAAAATTTAAATGAAATAATAAAATAAGAAGTGATTTAGTTATTTTTGCCACATATCTGCTTTGTGCATAAATGAGGACTCTTCCAATTTTAGGACAGGTTATTCTTGCAGAAAACAATTCCAAGAGTTCATATGGCAGAAAGTGACCTCACAATCTCTCTTTATTGTAAATAAACATGATGACTAGTTTGTATTTGTGTACCCACCACCAACCCATCCAGTAGGACCCACAGATTTATAAGAACAATAAAAATAGAATTCCAGGTGGCTTCGACAAATTGGGGGGAAAGCTGGTACCACCATATGACATTCTAATAAATACTCTAATTTTGGAAAATGGGTCTAATTGATAGATGTCGCCCAGAACTCATACAGATATTGGCATATCTAATCTTCCCTTGAAATAATTTGAGGTTATTTATTTCTATAAATTAGTACATTATAAATAGAAATAATTCACTATATTGACAGCAGTATATAATATTTGAACTCAGTAACAACTTTTTAATGATTACAGAAATTTTCATTAAATACATTGAATTTCACTTTTCAGAAATATATCTCCAAGGAAAAGATGACTTAGAATATTGCTATTGCATAAATCTATGTGAAGGTATTATGAATTTATAAACTGATGAGTCTCTAAATCAATGTGGCGTATGGTTACTCTAGCTAAATTAATTCTGCAAAGTACTAAAGGAATAGACTTTAACATCAGATTATTTGCAAATGGAGTACAGTGAATTTCTGAGTTTTCTAAATAACAATAATTGAAAAGCCAGAATCTTAGACTTAATCATCTGTTATCAACTTGTTAAAATATCTATACAAATTACCATTTTATAAAAGTTTGAATCAAGCAACTTTTATTTAATAGGGGAAAAATCTTTTTGTTTTAAGATACACATGCATAACCACATTTTTATGAAGGATATTATAATCAAAGAATAGATTGCAGAATTTGTAATTGATTTACAATGTTTCTTCATTTTAATGATGTTTCTTCTATACCTAAATAATCCAGGAACTTGACTTTAAGTGCTAAATAGAATATTTGGACAAATTAAGCATTGCTCATTTTAGTATCTGCTATATTCCTTCATCAGGGTTTTAACTTAGTGCATATTAATAATACAGAAAGAGAAATTTTACAGTGGCAAATTCTTACATGTATATAACACACTCTAATCATTTCCTACCCCCATTAACATCCTTGGCCTATGGTCTACCCTCCCTGATCACTTCTTGTTCTGTACTAGTCTGTTTGCTATTTATCTGTTGTCTTTCTTTCCCTATAGATCCCACATATGAGAGAACACATGTGAAATTTGTTTTTCTGAATCTGGCTTGTTTTGCTTACCATGATGCTCTCCAGTTCCAACCATTTTCCTACAAATGATATAATTTTATTCGCCCAAGTGGCTGAATAATATTTTGTTGTATGTACATAGCAAATTTTCTTTATCCATGTATCCACTGATTAGCACATAGGCTGATTCCGTAACTTGTCCATTTTCAACTGTTCTACAATAAACATGGATATGCAGACATTTTTATGGTATGTTAATCTTTTTAAATCTTTTTGAAATATACCAAAGAGTATATAGCCAAAACACATGACAGATTTATTTTTAGATTTTTTCAGGAACATCCACACTGCTTTCCTTACTCATATAAATATTCTTGTTTTCCCTCATCTTCACCAGCATTTATTATTTTTTTTGTGTGTTCTTGATGATAGCCATTCTGACTGGGGTGAGAGGAAATCTCAGGGTAGTTTTGATTTGCATTTTCCTGATGGCTAGAGATATTGAATATTTTTATATAATTATTGGCCTTTTGTACTTCTTTACAGAGTGTCTCTTCAGTTCATTTGCTCATTTATAAGTAAATTGGAATTGTTTATTGGGACAAATTTTTTTTCTTTTCAGTTCTGTACATATGCTGGATATTAATCTTTGTTGAAGGAATCGCTGAAAACGATTTTTTCCCTATTCTGTAGACTTGTTTCTCACTGAGAAAGTGAATGAAGCCTTTTGATTTAGTCCAATTTGTTGACTCTTGCTATTATTTCCTGAGCTACCTAAAGTCCGATTCAGGAAGTCAAGGCCTTTATCTATACCTTGAAATGTTTCCCCTATTTTTTTTCTCTAGTTGTTTCAAAGCTTCATATCTTATATTTAGGTCTTTGATCTCTTTTTAAGTTGATTTATGTATAGGTTGAGAGAGAATGATCTAGTTTCAATCTTCTATATATGGATATACAGTTTTCTTAGCACCATTTTTCTTAGCACCATTTTTCTCCCCAATGTAAGAATTATAGGAGTCTTAGGTATTTCTTTATGGGCCATAGACCAGAGAAATGAAATTGGTTGGACATGCTGTGTGCAATCTTCTTGCATGAGCACTAGTGAATGAGTGTAATAATTGTTGCTCTGATACAGAAAATCACGAGTTGATTAATAACAGTTATAGGAAAGTAAACCAAGTATTTAATGAGTGTTATCATTAAATTCAATGTCTTTAAAGTCTTTCTTCTTCAGAACACTGGTGTGTTCTCATTTCCTCATGAAATTCAAGGGATATAAAAAAGCTCACCATTTATCCCAAGAATAATCACTTGAGAATGAATGTATCGGAAAAATTCTGAAAATAATATACAAAAGCACATATGAAGTTTCTATTTTATTTTTCTTTTGTTTATTATTGTCTTAACAAAAACACATCATGCATTCATCCAGGTAGCTATTCACTAAAAACAATGTTGGTCATTCTTCTATTTCCTCTATTTTCCCACATACTGAAGTAATATATTTTGTTGAGTACTCTTCCTACTTTCATGAAGTTTGTAAACTAGTAAGAGAAGCCAGCATCTAACCTATAAACAGATATTCACTGAGTGTTATGGTGGCCATTATCTGAGTGTTCAGGGAAGGCCTGTCTAGGGAAGTAATATTAATGGTGACTTCTGAAAGATCACTAGGCAATGGCCAGGAAAACAAGGAATCCTGTAGGACAGGGAAAACTTCTAGACTGAAACTGCACCTTCAGGAAATATTCTCAGATGGAATAAGTTATGACATTTTAAAAATGGAAAGGTGGCCCATGTGACTTGGAAGACTGAGTAAAAAATAACAGATGTCACAGCTAAGTCTAACGAGATGAATAGAGGGTCATGTGTGCAAAGACTAATTAAAATACCCAACATTTTTCTGCTTAGTATGGTAAAGAAACCAATACAAGTCTTGAAATAAGTCGTGATGTATCCCAAATTGGACATCAATCAGAGGATGACAGGTGGGTTTTGGGGAATTTAAAGACTTGAGTAGCTGTTCCACATTATCTCTACACTCATTCCTACCTTTCTCCTCCTAGATTGCCTTTATACCAGCCATAGTGACCTGCAGAAATTTCTTTAAAATTTTTCTAGTGCTTTTCTAACTCAGGACGTTTGCATTGACTTTTAACCCTTATTTCATCTGTGAAATACTAACCTCCACACATCTATTGCTTAACTTTGTTTACCTGCTGTCTCTTTCTCTGTATCAGTTAAGAACATGCTAATCATTTCTATGTTGAATATGTTGAAAATGCTAATCATTTCTATATCTGCCCCATCCCACAGCCATATCCCAGCACAGAGACATTATGCCTGGTACACAGTCCATGCTCAATAAATAATTTCTTTGTAAAGGAATGAATCAATGACTTAGTAAATGAATATAATAATTTTATAAACACTGGGAGTTCAATGATGAACAAGGTAGTTAATGAAATCAAGACTTCTATTTTATTATTTTATCTGAATTGGTAACTCAATTACTACAAACTATGTACAGTATACTCAAAAGTCTCTCATAACCAAATGGCCCCCAACAAACTCTAATTCTAGAATTTAAAAATTTGAATAGGTGGTTTCAGTCACTTATTCAGTCAATATTCATTTACTGAATTATTATATGCTTAAAATCCATACACCACAAATATCTTTGTGATTTCAACTGCTGTTGTAAATGCTCTAAGGTGGTAAAATATTCATGTAAAACATTTTAGTAATGTATGATATGAGTAAAAGAAATATATTTTAAAAACTCTATGCTACAATAGAGAAGCAAAATAACATATTTCTTCAGAAGAAATTAGGGGAATCCCAAAAAGGAATGACCTTCAAAGTGAGGCATAATGGATTGATAAGAATTTACTAACACACAAAATGAGAAAACCAGTCAGGTTGGGAAAGAAAATTTTACAGTTACAAAATTATAAACAGGGAGAATTAGTTCTACTAGAGAGAATTATTTTTTAAATGTTTTATTTATTAATAAGTTCTGTTGAAGGAATTAAGTCTTCAAAAGAGAAGTCAGAGTCAGATAATAAAGGACTCTATGAGTTAAAAAATATTTCCAATTAGGTATTACCACAATATTGCAATTGGTGCTCTACCATGGATAGTTTTACATTTTAAGAAAATAAACATGGCAACATACTGATTTGGGGTTAACAGATCTAAGAAGCTAAAATTTATGTTTGATCTGTGAGGGAGGAAAGAAATATATTGCAAAAATAATTAAGTAATTAGGTGATATGATAGGAAAAGGGGAAAATGTTAAAGGATCTAGCTTTAGCCCTGTGACCAGGAAGTAGTGTCTAATAGACCTGAGAATCCAGACTGAGGGATCAGTTCAACAACAACAAAAAAAGAGTTCTTGCTTGCCTGGGTGGGGGTGGTGTTGGTAATTTTGTCAAACTTATAGGACTATTAAGTGTCAGTATACTGGGAATATAAAACTTGAAGAAAAGGTGAACAACATATAGATTTTAAAATAATTAACGTGTCTGCATGTATGACATCAAGAGAAAGCTTATTGTCAAAAAGAGGTGAACCAAATCTGAAATCCCTAGGAACATCAAAACCACTGTGGAAAAAAAGCGAACAAAAGAGAGGAAAGAGCCAGCTTTCTTCACAAGAATGAAAACTTGGAGGCAATTAAGATGCTTTACCAGTAAGTGAATAGATAAAATTGGCTGGCGTATTCACACAATGTGATATTATTCAGAGAGACAAATAAATGAGCTAGCAGATCATGACGAGTTCATGGAAAAAACTTAAATGGTTATTAGTAAGTGAAAGAAGCCAATCTGAAGAGGCTGCATATTGTATTCCCAAGTATTCGATGTCATGGAAGAAGCAAAACTATGAAGATGGTAGAAGATGAGTCATTGCCAGAGTGAGTGAAGGGCACAGGAGAATTTTAAGTCAGTGAAAATATTCTGGATAATTCTGCTATTGTAGATACATGTCATTATACATTTATGAAAATATATAGACCATATAACATAAATAATAACACTGAAGATAACTATGGTTTTTTATTTAATTATAGTGAATCAAAAATGTCCTATGAATTTATTTATTTATTTATTTATTTTTTATAACTAAATATATATATATTTTTTATTTTATTTTATTTTTTTTTAAATTTTTTATTGTTGGCTGTTCAAAACATTACATAGTTCTTGATATATCATATTTCACAATTTGATTCAAGTGGGTTATGAGCTCCCATTTTTACCCCATATACAGATTGCAGAATCACATCAGTTACACATCCATTGACTTACATATTGCCATACTAGTGTCTGTTGTATTCTGCTGCCTTTCCTATCCTCTACTATCCCCCCTCCCCTCCCCTCCCCTCCCCTCCCCTCTTCTCTCTCTGCCCCCTCTACTGACATTCGTTTGTCCCCCTTATATTATTTTTCCCCTTCCCCTCACTTCCTCTTGTATGTACTTTTGTATAACTCTGAGGGTCTCCTTCCATTTCCATGCATTTTCCCTTCTCTCTCCCTTTCCCTCCCACCTCTCATCCCTGTTTAATGTTAATCTTCTTCTCATGCTCTTCGACCCTACTCTGTTCTTAGTTACTCTCTTTATATCAAAGAAGACATGTGGCATTTGTTTTTTAGGGATTGGCTAGCTTCACTTAGCATAATCTGCTCTAATGCCATCCATTTCCCTGTAAATTCTATGATTTTGTCATTTTTTAATGCAGAGTAATACTCCATTGTGTATAAATGCCACATTTTTTTTTATCCATTCATCCATTGAAGGGCATCTAGGTTGGTTCCACAGTCTAGCTATTGTGAATTGTGCTGCTATGAACATCGATGTAGCAGTGTCCCTGTAGCATGCTCTTTTTAGGTCTTTAGGGAATAGACCGAGAAGGGGAATAGCTGGGTCAAATGGTGGCTCCATTCCCAGCTTTCCAAGAAATCTCCATACTGCTTTTCAAATTGGCTGCACCAATTTGCAGTCCCACCAGCAATGTACAATGGGCCTGCTCTGTGCGTGGTCACAGTTCCCAGTCCTATGAATTTAAACATATGTACACACTAATGCAAGATGTTAATAGAAAGGCAAACTGAGGGAAGCAAGATATCAACGGGGTACTCTGTAATTTATTCTCAATTTTTATATAAACTTATAACTGCACTAAAATGATGTTTACTAATTTAAAAAATGAAAGGTACAAAATGAATTTTCAGAATAAATTGAAGGATAAAAAGAAAATAAAAAGAGCTGGGAATGAAACATAAAAGAAACACCAAATGAATGCTGGAAAAGCAAATTCACATGGAAATCAAATGCTTTCTATCAAGTAAGATGAAAACTGAAGTGAGTGAATTCTATTTTCTATTATGACATTGTTGGTAATCCCAACAAAAACAAATTCTGCAAGGAAAGTATTAAAAACTGTAGTTCTGTTGTTAGGGGCTGTATTAGAGATGAAGAGTTAGAACCAGTACATGGAGATGGAGTTATTTGCTATAATTTCATATTTATTTGAAGTTCTACCTTGGAGACAGGATAGTCTCATTGAATGTTCACTCCTTGTAGGATGAAGCACTCCATGTATTAAAGAACGCTGTGTCTGTTTTATATATGTTTGGATTTTATTTCCTTTCAATTTTTTGTATGATAGTGAAACAGTGCTAAATTTTATTAAATGAGTGAAAAGATCAACATATTTTAAGTCCTTTTCATATGTTGGCTCAGAATAGTACTTTCTTTAAATCCTAGACTGGTCGCACAACCTGTAATTCCAGCTATTCGAGAGGCTGAGCCAGGAGGATTGAATTTCAAAGCCAGCCTCAGTAATTTAGTGAGCAACTTAGTGAGACGCTGTATCAAAATGAAAAATAAAAAAGGGCATGGACGCTGTGGCACAGGACGGTAAGTCCCTGTAGTTCAGGAGGCTGAGGCAGAAGGATCTTGAGTTCAAAGCCAGCCTCAGTAAGAGCGAAGAGCTAAGCAACACAGTGAGACCCTGTCTCTAAATAAAATACAAAATAGGGCTGGGGATGTGGCTCAGTGGTTGAGTGCCCCTGAGTTCAATCCCTGTTACCAAAATAAAATAAAATGCCAGACCAATTCAAATGCCTTAGGAAATAAAGAATTAAGAATAAACATTGAAATGGTAAGCAATGGCAATAATGTTTTCTTGGTCTTATCAGGGAAAGCCAGACCTTAATATGTGTCATGAGAGAATAAATGGAAAATCTCTCAAGATTCCAAATAATTATTTACAATTTTGGGCATTTGAGGGGAGTAATTTCTACAGTTCCTAGGCACTGCAAACCCAAGCCAGTGTGAGACCAGGCTTGGCACTGTCACATGTTTTGGCTGAAGGGGAACTTTTCTGTTCAGAGAGAGCAGCAGTTCTTGGAGGGACCTGATTTACTTCTCTCACAGTTGGGGCTACAGAGGTGAGTAACTGCCGTGCATCTCTCATGGTGTCATCTACCCCCATGAGCTGATTCCATAGCCTGATGCCATCTTTGCCTTTGAGATGGACTTATGTATCCATGCTATGATCCATTTCATAATGAACCTATAGTTTACCCTCTAGACAAAAGTTAGGATTAACTTTAAGTCTCACTACAAACCATGATCAGAGAGCTGGCAGGTTGGTAGTGTTTCCTCTGCTTTCCACTCTACCAATTTTGTTTATTATTTATTTATTGCCTTATTTATTTGCTATTCTAGGGATTGAACTCAGAACCTGATGCATGAGAGACATATGATCTATCACTGAGCTATACTCCCAGTCCATTAACAGTTTTTAAATAATTTTGGTATCGTTTACATCATCGGTATCTGCATTTAAAAATTTTTGTAAAGAAAATATTTGCTGTGCTCGCTTCGGCAGCACATATACTAAAAAATTGGAATGATACAGAGAAGATTAGCATGGCCCCTGCGCAAGGATGACACGCAAATTTGTGAAGCGTTCCATATTTTTAACAGTAACTCAGCAGTCAAACAGAACAAGAAGTAACATGAGCAGCATAAAAAAGCAAGGAAGAAAAGGAGTACAAACAATGAAGGACAGCCTAAATATTCAAGAGGACCTAGAGTCAGCAGAAAAATGGTCATATAAAGAACTCAAGTAATACCTTAGACAGATGGAATGGAACCTTAAAGAAGATACGAGACAGCAAATCCAAACAGTGAAAGAACACTTTGAAAATGAATTACATAGACAGATAAAAGAAGAAGTTAAGCATCTTTATCAGGAGATTCAGATTATTAAAAAAAACCAAACAATAATTCTAGAAATGAAGGAAACGATAAACCAAATTAAAAACTCAATTGAGAGTATCACTAACAGAGTGGAGCAAGTAGAAGCCAGAACATCAGATAATGAAGACAAAATATATCATCTTGAAAAGAGCCTAGCCAAATCAGAAAGGCTGGTTAAAAACCACGAGAAAAACATCCAAGAGATATGGGATAACATAAAGAAACCAAACCTACGAGTCATCGGGATAGAAGAAGGTACAGAGATTCAAACCAAGGGAATGAGTAACCTGCTGAAAGAAATAATTACAGAAAACTTTCCAGAAATAAAAAAGGAAACGGATATACAAATTGTAGATGCATACAGGACACCGAGCACACAAAATCACAGTAGACCAACGCCAAGACACATTGTTATGAAGATATCCAATATACAGAACAAAGAGAAAATACTAAAAGCTACAAGAGAAAGGAGGCAGATTACATTCAGGGGTAAACCAATAAGGTTAACAACGGATTTTTCATCACAGACGCTGAAAGCGAGAAGATCTTGGAACAACGTATTTCAAACACTGAAAGACAATGGATGCCAATCAAGAATTCTGTATCCAGCAAAATTAAGCTTCAGGTATGATAACGAAATAAAAATCTTTCATGATAAACAAAAGCTAAAAGAATTTGCAGCCAGAAAACCAGCATTGCAAAGCATCTTGAGCAAAACACTACACGAGGAAGAAATGAAAAACAATAACCAAAACCATCAGTGGGAAGTGCATCTATAAAGACAGAGGGCGGGGGGAAAGCTAACCATGGAGAAACAAACTAAATTAAAAAAAAAAAGAAGATAAATAATCAAATATGGCTGGAAGTACAAACCATATATCAATAGTAACTCTAAATGTTAATGGCTTAAACTCTCCAATAAAGAGACACAGGCTGGTAACATGGATTAAAAAAACAAATCCAACAATATGCTGCCTCCAGGAGACACATCTGATTGGAAAAGACATACACAGCCTGAAGGTGAAAGGTTGGGAAAAAATATACCACGCACACGGTCCTCGTAAGCAAGCAGGGGTGGCCATCCTCATATAGCATAAAATTGACTTCAAGACTAAATTAATCAAAAGGGATAAGGAAGGACATTATATACTGTAAAAAGGAACCATTCACCAACAAGACATAACAATTATCAATATTTATGCACCAAATAATGGTGCTGCGACGTTCATAAAACAAATTCTCCTCAAGTTCAAGAATCAAATAGACCACAACACAATAATTATGGGTGACTTCAACACACCTCTCTCACAATTGGACAGATCCTCCAAACAAAAGCTGAATAAAGAAACTATAGAACTCAATATCAGAATCAACAACCTAGACTTAACTGACATATATAGAATATATCAACCATCATCAAGTGGATATACTTTTTTCTCAGCAGCACATGGATCCTCCTCAAAAATAGACCATATATTATGCCATAGGGCAACCCTCAGTAAATATACAGGGGTGGAGATAATACCATGCGTTTTATCTGATCATAATGGAATGAAACTGGAAATCAATGATAAAAGAAGGAAGGAAAAATCCTACATCACATGGAAAATGAACAATATGTTACTGAATGATCAATGGGTTACAGAAGACATAAAGGAGGAAATCAAAAAATTCTGAGAGATAAATGAAAATACAGACACAACATATCGGAATCTATGGGACACAATGAAAGCAGTTTTAAGAGGGAAATTCATTGCTTGGAGGTCATTCCTCAAAAAAAGGAAAAACCAACAAATAAATGAGCTCACACTGCATGTCAAAGCCCTAGAAAAGGAAGAGCAAAACAACAGCAAATGTAGCAGAAGGCAAGAAATAATTAAAATCAGAGCGGAAATTAACGAAATTGAAACAAAAGAAACTATTGAAAAAATTAACAAAACTAAAAGTTGGTTCTTTGAAAAAATAAATAAGATCGACAGACCCTTAGCCATGCTAACGAAGAGAAGAAGAGAGAGAACTCAAATCACTAACATACGGGATGAAAATGGCAATATCACAACATACACTACAGAAATACAGAAGACAATTAGAAATTATTCTGAAAACCTATATTCCAATAAAATATAAGATAGTGAAGACATCGATAAATTCCTTAAGTCATATGATTTGCCCAGACTGAGTCAGGAGGATACTCACAACTTAAACAGACCAATAACAATAGATGAAATAAAAGAAGCAATCAAAAGACTTGCAACCAAGAAAAGCCCAGGACCGGATGGGTATACAGCGGAGTTTTACAAAACCTTTAAGGAATAATTAATAACAATACTTTTCAAGTTATTTCAGGAAATAGAAAAAGAAGGAGCTCTGCCAAACTCATTCTATGAGGCCAACATCACCCTGATTCCGAAACCAGACAAAGACACCTCAAAGAAAGAAAACTACAGACCAATATCTCTGATGAACCTAGATGCAAAAATCCTCAATAAAATTCTGGCGAATCGGATACAAAGGCACATCAAAAAAATTGTGCACCATGATCAAGTAGGATTCATCCCTGGGATGCAAGGATGGTTCAATATAAGGAAATCAATAAATGTTATTCACCACATCAATAGACTTAAAAATAAGAACCATATGATCATCTCGATAGACGCAGAAAAAGCATTCGACAAAGTACAGCATCCCTTTATGTTCAAAACATTAGAAAAACTAGGGATAACAGGAACTTACCTCGACATTGTAAAAGCTATCTATGCTAAGCCCCAGGCTAGCATCATTCTCAATGGAGAAAAATTGAAGACATTCCCCCTAAAATCTGGAACAAGACAGGGATGCCCTCTATTACCACTTCTATTCAATATAGTTCTCGAAACACTGGCCAGAGCAATTAGACAGACGAAAGAAATTAAAGGCATCAAAATAGGAAATGAAGAACTTAAATTATCACTATTTGCAGATGACATGATTCTATACCTAGAAGACCCAAAAGGGTCTACAAAAAAACTACTAGAACCAATAAATGAATTCAGCAAAGTGGCAGGATATAAAATCAACACGCATAAATCAAAGGCATTTCTGTATATCAGCGACAAAACTTCTGAAACGGAAATGAGGAAAAACACTCCATTCACAATATCCTCAAAAAAAATAAAATACTTGGGAATCAACCTAACAAAAGAGGTGAAAGATTTATATAATGAAAACTACAAAACCCTAAAAAGAGAAGTAGAAGAAGATCTTAGAAGATGGAAAAATATACCCTGTTCATGGATAGGCAGAACTAACATCATCAAAATGGCGATATTACCAAAAGTTCTCTATAGGTTTAATGCAATGCCAATCAAAATCCCAAAGGCATTTCTTTTAGAAATGGATAAAGCAATCATGAAATTCATATGGAAAAATAAAAGACCCAGAATAGCAAAAGCAATTCTAAGCAGGAAGTGCGAATCAGGCGGTATAGCGATACCAGACTTAAAACTATATTACAGAGCAATAGTAACAAAAACAGCATGGTACTGGTACCAAAACAGGAGGGTGGACCAATGGTACAGAATAGAGGACACAGAGACTAATCCACAAAGCTACAACTATCTTATATTTGATAAAGGAGCTAAAAGCATGCAACGGAGGGAGGATAGCATCTTCAACAAATGGTGCTGGGAAAACTGGAAATCCATATGCAACAAAATGAAACTGAATCCCCTCCTCTCGCCATGCACAAAAGTTAACTCAAAGTGGATCAAGGAGCTAGATATCAAATCAGAGACTCTGCGTCTGATAGAAGAAAAAGGTGGCTCCGATCTACATATTGTAGGGTCGGGCTCCAAATTCCTTAATAGGGCACCCATAGCACAAAAGTTGATAACAAAAATCAACAAATGGGACTTACTTAAACTGAATAGTTTTCTCTCAGCAAGAGAAACAATAAAAGAGGTAAATAGGGAGCCTACATCATGGGAACAAATTTTTACTCCTCACACTTCAGATAGAGCCCTAATATCCAGAGTATACAAAGAACTCAAAAAATTAAACAATAAGAAAACAAATAACCCAATCAACAAATGGGCCAAAGACCTGAACAGACACTTCTCAGAGGAGGACATACAATCAATCAACAAGTACATGAAAAAATGCTCACCATCTCTAGCAGTCAGAGAAATGCAAATCAAAACCACCCTAAGATACCATCTCACTCCAGTAAGATTGGCAGCCATTATGAAGTCAAACAACAACAAGTGCTAGAGAGGATGTGGGGAAAAGGGTACTCTTGTACATTGCTGGTGGGACTGCAAACTGGTGTGGCCAATCTGGAAAGCAGTATGGAGATTCCTGGGAAAGCTGGGAATGGAACCACCATTTGACCCAGCTATTGCCCTTCTTGGACTTTTCCCTGAAGACCTTAAAAGAGCGTACTACAGGGATACTGCTACAACGATGTTCATAGCAGCACAATTCACAATTGCTAGACTGTGGAACCAACCCAGATGCCCTTCAATAGATGAATGGATAAAAAAAATGTGGCATTTATACACCATGAAGTATTACGCAGCACTAAAAAATGACAAAATCATAGAATTTGCAGGGAAATGGATGGCACTAGAGCAGATTATGCTTAGTGAAGCTAGCCAATCCCTAAAAAACAAATACCAAATGTATTCTTTGATATAATGAGAGCAACTAAGAACAGAGCAGGGAGGAAGAGCAGGAAGAAAAGATTAACATTAAACAGATACATGAGGTGGGATGGAAAGGGAGAGAAAAGGGAAATTGCATGGTAATGGAGGGAGACCCTCATTGTTATACAAAATTACATATAAGAGGTTGTGAGGGGAATGGGAAAATAAACAAGGAGAGATATGAGTTACAGTGGATGGGGTAGAGAGAGAAGATGGGAGAGGAGGGAGGGGGGATGGTAGAGGATAGGAAAGGTAGCAGAATACAACAGTTACTAATAGGGCATTATGTAAAAATGTGGATGTGTAACCGATGTGATTCTGCAATCTGTATTTGGGGTAAAATTGGGAGTTCATAACCAACTTGAATCTAATGTATGAAATATGATATGTCAAGAGCTTTATAATGTTTTGAACAACCAATAAAAAAAATCCATTTCTCTTAAAAGACCAAAAAGACAGCAAAATCTCTGGAAAGAATAACTTAGAAAAGAAATATACAATATATTCAGAATAAAAGAAGACATGATCAGATTTATAGAATTAAAAGGCAATAACTGTGAACAATTTAAATATAAATTAATAAAACTGACACAAGAACAGAAATACTTGCCTGGTCCTGAAACCATGAATGAAATGGAATAAAGAAGTATTTTCACTAAGAATACACCAGGAATAGTAAGCTAATCCACTCATGCAAGAGTAGTAAACAAAAAAGAAAAAAATTAAATGGAAGACAAAAAGGAAATATGAAATGCAAAAATTACTAGAAATTATAAAGCAATAGTAATCCTACAAAAAGATAGCATAATAAAATATGGTTCAATAAATGACAACTAATGGGCTAAACTTGGCTGTTTATGCATTTTTTGTAAATAAAGTTTAACTGAAACAAAAAAAAAAAAAGAAAATATTTGCTTGTGATGATTACATTAGCCTAAACTGAGGCACTGAAGAGTTTATACCATCAGAAAAATTCATTCACCTTGATGGTTATACATTACCTTTTGTTGTCGTTGTTTAGTTCAATTTTTTTTTATTTTAGAAATACATAACAGTAGAATATACCTTGACATATTATACATACATAGAGTATAACTTCCCATTCTTGCATTTGTACAAAATGTGGAGTTTCACTGGTCATATATAAACATAGTGTTCATATATAAACACAGGAAAGTTATGGATTCATTCTACTCTTTCCTATTCCCATCCCCCGTCTCTTCTCTTCATTCCTCTTTGTGTAGTCCAATGAACTTCTATTTTCATTCTCCCTCTTAATGTGTGTTAGCACTCATATATCAGAGAGAATATTCGGCCTTTGGTTGTGGGGGATTGGCTTATTTCACTTAGGATGATAGTCTTCAGATGCATCCAGTTACTGGTGAATGTCATAAAGTCATTCTTCTTTATGGCTGGATAAAGAAAATGTTATATATATGTACATATATATATAAATGTTATATATATGTAATATTTTCTTTATTCATTCATCTGTTAAAGAGCACCAATGTTGATTCCATAGCAGCTTAGGTATTATGAATTGAGCTGCTATAAACAATGATGTGGCTGCATCACTACAATATGATGATTTTAAGTCCTTTGGGTATATACTTAGGAGTGAAATAACTGGATCAAATAGTACTTCCAGGGTTGAGGATGAGGCTCAAGCGGTAACGCACTTGCCTGGCATGCACGGGGCGCTGGGTTAGATCCTCAGCACCACATAATAATAAAAAAAAAAATTAAGACGTTGTGTCCACCGTAAACTAAAAAATAAAATATTAAAAAATTCTCTCTCTCTCTCTCTCTCTTAAAACAAACAAACAAACAAAAAACAAATAGTACTTCCATTACAAATTTGTCAAGGAATCTCCATAATGATTTCCAGAGTGGTTGCACCAATTTTAGTCCTACCAGCAGTGTCATACTTAACTTTCAATACCCAAAAATATAAAGAAATCAAGCAAAGAATAACTAATTTTGGTCATAATAGATAATATTTTGTTTAAACTATTTAATACACATAGATCAAAGAGCTCTTAATTCTAGAATGCAATGCTACATCTTTAACTGTATGTTATCTCAGCAAATAAGGGAACACATATTTGATCTAAAAAAGTCAACACTGTCCAGAGAAGTTTCTTTTTTTCCCCACATATTTCATTGGTGCATTTTAGTTATACATATTAATGGGATTTGTTGTTACATATTCATACCAGCAACAGAGAAGCTTCTTGTACCACAGTTTACAGAGGTATACAATTCTTACATATTTCAGTGCTATGGACATTATAGATTATCCTACAGAAGGACAGATAATCTACCAAACTATCTGTACCTGGTCATTAGGCTGGATTTTAAAGCAACTGATATTAAAAACATAGATTTCACAAAATTTAAACCATGAGCATCTGAATTCAATATTAATTTCCTTAATTTCCTCCTTTGATTTAATATATTTATAAAAGGATAATTTAACAAAACTATTCCCAGCTCTTACCCTTCCCTAACCTCTACTCTGGCAATAATGAGGTTAGAAAAAAATGACTATTGAAAATCCCATGCTCAAGCATTTTGGATATAAGGTAAGTTTTACATTGCAGGGAAATTCAACTTTATCATCTATAATAGCTCATATAGTTTGAATCTCTGTGGAAAGTATTTACAATGAATAAATAGTCACTTTCTAATAGTGCAGGGTTAAAAATGCAACATTTATTTACTGACCTTGCCAAAGTATTTTCTTCCAGTATTTTTTACTATACATGTCCCTCCCATATTTGATTTTCAAAGAATACATAAAACAAAAATTTCTTTTATGAAATGAAAAAGAATATTTATAATTGGATTATGAACACTTAGAAATTAGTGTTGAGTCCTTTCTTTTCATAAGCTCTTCCATAAAATCTCTGTTGGTATCCTCTGAATGTTTATGGTATTCTAGCTACTCTTCTAAGTTTCATGTTTTAATTAGTATAGACTTCAAGAAACTCTAAGATTATTTTCCTAGTGTCAGTCATATGGAAACTCTGGCACAGAGAAACTGAATAATTGTTTGTGGTCACAAAATTAGTGACAAAACAACTATCAAAACAGGTACATCTGGATACAACATTTCAAATTTTAACTACTGTTATCCTAAAATTTAGCTTCCATATTTGTTTGACCAATTTCATGCATATGAAAGAAACCAGCAATGATTGAGTGTGTATAGTTTGGTTATATGTTACAAATATATGGGAAATTAGAAGTATGAAAAGCCCCAGATTAGGCTAAAACCACCAGCAGCAGCCCTTATCTGACCCAGATCTACAAATGTGGCATTATTTTTAATCTTACATGCATGACACAACCATGACAGAACAGAGCAAAATGGCATCCTGAAAATTATACAAGTTTAAAAATTTCTGAGAAATGTAAACCAAGTTACAAATAATATTTTCTTTGAAATAAAATGGTATGGCCCCTGAAAGAATTTCACTTTTTATACTTCAGTTATTTTTGGTTTGGCTTTGTCAAGATGGAATTATTTGATTTTTTTAGAGTAAATAGCTATATTTGGTTTATTGCAGTAAAAGAAGAATTTATTGGAATGATTTTTCTAATTATATAATAAAGGTGATATAAAACTAAGAAAAGTAAAAATTAAAATAAGTGAAATAAATATTAATAGCATAATAAAAGTCTTTATAATCTTCATAATGAAAATATGTTCACCTTAAAAATGTGAAATACATAGGCTATAAAATCATGCAAATGTGTGAAGATAAATATAGAAAGATGACATGAAAAAAGAGGAAAGGTAAAGAAAATAAAAGAAAATGAGAAATTTGGTATTAAAAATAAAATTTAAGGCAGCACAAACTGCACTTATATTTAATCGTTATTACACAGAGATACAAGATTCATATATTTTATATGCAACCATTACAACCAGATATTCTGTTAAAATATGGTTCATAGATGAGAACACAGTTGCTTTTGAAATGGATTTCATAGCATGTAAATCAAAGAAGTGGTCTTCTAAGGCAGAAGCCATGAAAATAGAGATTTGGAAAATTTTTAGTCATAGATATATTTTAACTGTATTTGTAAATTAGAAGGGCACAATTCAGAGTACAAACTATGCATGATCTCAAATTTAAATATGTTGCCTTTTTGGAATGCAAATTGTGTGGCAGATTCCCCATAACTGATATTATAGTACATGTTGTTTCAACAGATACAGAATATAGAAAGGATATGGCTGTGAATTTGGAGGATTTTTCAGGACTCCAGATATGACAAATAGATCTAGAAGCAGGTGAAGCCTTCTTGATCGAAAGACTGATCAATGATTAATGTATTTTCAAAAATTAGAAGATTTGAACAGTTTTTGGCAGGGTCACTCAGACCTTGGATCTGATCTGTTTATTCTTTCTTACGCTATAATGGCTTTATCATCAAAATGATGGCTTAGAAAAACTTTTTATTGAATTTGAAGATGACATCAAAGATGTAGAGGAGATAGTTATTACATTAGAAAAGTGAGTCTAATGTAATTTTTAAAGACCTCGGAAATGTTTAGATATGAAGAGAAATAGTGTAGGTAAAATTTAATAAAGTCCTTTGCTTTTAAAAGAGTTGTACAATGAAAGCATAAAAAGACATATATTAAGAGGAGACAATAACAACAAAATCTCCTTGAACTGATTACCAAAACATTGGCCAATAACTTGTTTTGACTCAAAAATTATAAAGTAACTTGTCTTTGAGTACTAATGAGATGTCATTATAATTCCTTCCTTCATTCATTATTTCAAGTAATAATTTCATGCTCTATATAAACAATTAACCAAATATTATTTATACAATCCTGCAAAGAAATAATACATGCTATCAAGAACAAGCAATCCATTTGGGGAGAAGGTCGTGAAAAAGGCCAATTATGATATAGAATCAAAAGTACAATAAAACTTATAATTACAGAGTACTAGGAATGCCTGAAATAGGATAAACCTGTTAATGAGAATACAGAAAATTTATTTGAGAAGAAATTTCATCTCAGCTGAGCCTCAAGAAAACGATTTTGATTTGAGAAGAAAAATAAATGAATACAAATATGAAATCAGCCTATTAGAGAAATAGTTGTCAGTGTGATTAATTAAAAAAAATAATATTAGACAGACAGAATATCTTACAAGGCCTTGTAAAGTGGGTTCAAGGTTATAATACAAAGAGTATAATAATCTATGAAATTGCAAGTGTCACGTACACATGTGGTGTCCTCCACACGTGGCCTTATTTGTTGGTTAGCACCAACAATCTTGTCCCTGTGTTCTCTCTTGTGTTGTAGTAGCTAAACTTTGAATTATACTTTGCAAATATTTTTCTTGTGAATCCTGGGTTAGATTTCATCAAAAAGAGTCTTATGCTAAATTTGGAAAGTAGAAGAGGATAGTAAGTCATTTTATAACTCATCTACCATTATTGAGAAAATTAAGGGCTTTGAAGGAAATGATCTTTGTTAGTATTCCTAGAGCATTTCACTACAAATCACAAAACTTCCCCTCCCCTGGAAAATTTTGCTCATTGAGTTCCATTTTCCGTGGTTCCTGAAACTTTCCTAAGTCTAAGGATCTTAACAGAAGACCATATACTCAATAAAATCAATTTTCAATTAAACCATTGTATAAATTTTGTTGAATATCAAATTCCTGGACATGAAATGCACTTCTGCTTGAAATAATAATAATGATTTCTAGTTTCCAGTTTCCTCAGCAAAAGCCTGAAAATTGATGATATGAACATATTTGAGTCAGATCTTTGAACAGTTAAAGTGAATTGAATATTGGAATACAAAAGGGAGAGTATGATTTACTAAATACAAGATCCTAGTGAGAGGTCAGGTAAAGTAAGCATTCTTCTTTGAAAGCCTAATATCAAGAAGGTGTGATTTCTAGGTTAAAAAAAAGAAAAAAAAATTTCAGAAACAATGTGGCTAGAGGCCAAACTGCTTTGGAGTTGAGAGAAAATAGACTTTTTCTCCTTTTCTGAGGAATGGATTGGTGTGTTCTCAGTTGTAGAAAGCACATGTGTGTCATGTTAGGTAGAATTATGACCCTGTCAGTGTCTTTATTTCAAGATTAAGTATGATTTAAAGAGATGCATATGAGAAATTAGTTGACAAAGGGTTGATTGTTATTATGGTTAATTTTACGTCAACTTGACTAAGCTACAGGGTGCCTAAATATTTGGTTAAATATTTATCTTGGAGCATTTGTGAACGTGCTTTTGTATGAGATGAACAACTGAATTGTTACTGAGTAAAGCAGACTGACCTCCTCCCCAGTGTGTATAGGCCTTATTTAATCAGGTGAAGGCCTGAATAGAAGAAAACATGATGTTAAGGGAACTCCTCCTGCCTTCGTGCCTTTGGGATGAAACATCACTTTTTCTTGCCTTTAGACTTGAACTGATTGATACAGTGGCTCTTAGGCCTTGAGCTTACCTATCTTCAGACTGGAACAACATCTGTGTTTGTTCTAACAGTCAAGTCTTCAAACTTAAAATGGAACTGCACCATTGTTAATTGCACATTTGGGAATTGTCAGCCTCTCTAATCACATAAGTCAATTTCTTAAAGTATATCTATATCTTCATCTGTATCTACACCTATCGCCTAACATCTGTCTATGTATCTGTAGCTATCAATAATTCTATCTCATCCCTTCTGTTTCTCTGGAGACTCATGACTGAATTGATCATCTTACAACTCCATTTATTTAAATTTTATATGCTATTTTCTACATTAACTCTCATCATCTGCTGTATGCATGAAAAAAAAATGAAAGTAATTGAATAAATTTAGGATTTCAGATATCGCCAGTCTGGTATGATCCAAGAACAGAGAGATGGCAAATGATAAAAGAAAGTGGAGAGATAATTCAAATCATAAATTATAAAAAAGAAACTTACACACATTTACACAGTTTCATTCATTCATGGATTCTGCTCTCTTTGATTCTTCACATGCTTGCTATCATCTAGATTTGACCTAATAGTTTTCTTCTTTTTATATAAAGGATTTGTTCATTTATATTCCATACATTCTCACCATCCATGGTGCCTGCAGTCAATTGACAATATGTGCAGTCTTGCTCACAAAATGCCAAATTCAAAGATCAAAGCTCTCTTTTTACTTACATTTCAGACCACTTAAATGTTATGTATTAAGAAATCCCTTGTCCTCAATTTAATTGTACAACAATCCCTGGTTCTAATCCTACATTAATCTACATACAAAAAACTATATACATTTATTTTTAGGTATATATTAACTTGAATGTCATTTAGTTAATCTGCTATGAGTAGACATGGAATCTTAATCTACCTAATTTTTTATCAATATTTCTCACAGAATTTACTGCTGAAAGTATTTTTAGAAATAACCTCAGAATATCTCTTACATGTATCAATAAATATTCACTTGATGTCTAAGCCATTAGAAGTATAATTTTTAAGCTACTGACTCCAATATTTTCACTTAGAAAACCTGCACTGAACTCTTACCTGCTATATCCAGAACTATCACCAACCTTGTTAAAGGTGAGTCAGATATGCATTTTTGCATAAGTAAGTGATGGTGTAGATATGCAGTTTCATTTGGCCTAGGACAGAGATCAAATCTTATTTTGGGCTCTCATAAACAAGTGGTTGGATTCCTAGACCTGTATTAAGTCAATTTATAAATCCATATATATTTCACTAAACTCAACATATACCACACCAAAGTAAGATAATTGATAGATGAGTATGAATGCTCTCATACTGTAATTTAGAAACATCAATCCCTTTTTATCTTAGAAACACCTTAAATAAACACACCTATAGAAACGTGCATGCAGGTACATATATACCCGTACATGTGTGTGTGTATATATATGCATGGTTTTTGAAACCTGGATGAATCCAGAGAAAAGATGAAAATTTGATCTCTCTGCTTTTGAATTTGTATAGGTGTTAGAAATTATGTGAAGGCATTATCAAAATCATTTTCCTATGATTATTTAAAGGAAAGGTCATGTAAAATACAACCATTTAATCACTCCTTTTCAAAGTGTCCTTAAAGCCACTCTGATTGTATAAGTATGTTCATATTAATGATTGGCTAATATTCTCCAGAGTATGGTGAGATTTATTACCCAAGAACAGTAAAAATTGCCAATTGCAATAATTGCAGCACCTGTGAATGTCCTAAAGAGAAAATGCACTGGAAAAATTTTAAGATAGGCTTTAAGGATGGAAAATAAACACACGCAGAGGTTTTCCCCTCAGGCATTCATCATCTGGTTCCAAGTATGAGTTAGCTCAATTTTCCTCCTCTGCTCAGCAGGTCACCTCTGTGGAGGGAAGCTCTACCTGCTCCTGCTCCTGCACTACTCAGTCTCCTTGGGCACTTGAGTACAGATTGAATACAGCAACATATTATTCAAGCCTAAAGCAGCCACCATTCTCCATTTCCTTTCAGTAAATCTACTGATCACCCTCTCTACTTTTTCCATGAATAAAAGGAGAGAATTAAACTTTGCATTGAATTTGTGATTTTACTCTGTTTATATATGCATCTGACTTAATGAAATATCTAAGAAAATTTCTTAAATACTGATCTTAGAAGTTGTGAGAATGGAAAAAAGTGCCTTCTTGAATTGCTACTTAATTTTGTTTATGTTCCTCTTCTACAAGATCAATTTTATTTATAGGCACAAGATACCACTGCTTGAGGTGTGAATGAAAAAAGACAAGGGGTCGGGAGGGGAATTCTGTACCAATAAATTTAGTTTGTAAGTATTCAGGAACATGTACATCCTGTGTATTTTGAGGGATACACATTAATAATTATTCAAATGTAAGCATGATGTAAAAAAATATTACCTCATTTTACTTCGAAATTTCAAGTGCTTAAATTCAACTAAACGAATCCAGGCCCTCAGGACACAATTTAAAGAAGTGTAGCTCCAAGATTTAAGATTCAGAGTTTGAGGAGAGAATAAATATTTCTGATAACCAAATACCTTTCTAGGTCAGATTGTGTGTGTGTGTGTGTGTGTGTATCTGAAGACAAAAAGGAGAACGGATATTACAAATATTTCTAATACTCTATCGTTGAACATATTTTTCACCATCTCCTCCTCTGAGTTATTCTTTCACTTTATATAATCCTCATAATCCTTATTTTTTACACTTTAAATAATTCATTTTATTCTTTAAGACTTCCATACAGTCTTTAACCATGTTATCTATGAATGTATCTTCCAAACAGTTACAAAATCTCTGCCCATTTTGAGGATATTATTCATTTTCAAACATTCTAAATGAAGTAATTCCTACTCCTATAATTCATACCTTAATGTCAGAAAATGTGATCAATATCCTCAGGCCTGTAGCTATTTTCCTCTGTCTTTCATTAGTAAAACATACTCAGCTTCAGGAACTGTGGTAGATATTGGGATACATGGATGAGAATATTTCATTTTTGCCTCTGAGAATTTATTGTTTATACAAAAAATAAACATTATAAATATGATAATAAAGTAAAATAAAAGTGTTGGGGAGAAAACATAGAATTATTTGGAAGCAAAGAAATATTATTTCTCTATGAAGACTTCCCTTAGGATATGATATTTATACTAAAAGCAGTGGTAGCTAACAGCAGACACTTCTGCTCTAGAAGAGGAAAGAGAGGTATATGTCAGAATGGAAATAAGACACATTGGACTTACGAATCATTGAAAAGATATTTACTATAGCTAAGAATAGTGTGCAAGGCAAAAGGGCCACAGGTAATGTAAGAGAAGTCTACAAAATAAATCTTGTAATACACTGCTTATCAATTTAAGGCAGAAATAGGAAGTCAATGAGTCATAAAAAGGGAGAGACACGATATAGGTTGGCATTATTCAAAATCTAGTGAGTTATTCTAAAAAAAGAATTAAATATAGTTCTTTTGTGGATGAAAATGACTAGTTTACGTGAAAATAGTAATTGTGGAAATGACAAAAATCAGATGAGTATTTATGAAATTTCAGTAGATAAAAGTATACACAGTTGTTTTAAAAACTTTGATTGTTGAGGTGTGATTACACACACCTGTAATTCCAGCAGTTCAGGAGGTTCAGGCAGGAAGATTGCAAGTTCAAGGCCAGCCTCAACAACTTAATGAGGCCCTCTCTCAAAATAAAAATAAATAAATAAATAAATGAAGGGCTGGGGAAGTGGACCAGTGTTTAAATGCCCCTGGGTTCAATCCCTGGTACAAAAAAAAAAAAAAAATCCTACTTTGATTCCACCTATAAGAGAGAGAGGATAATGCATGTAAAATTTAAAACTGTTGAAGTGATTAAATACTGATCCAATAAAGCAACTAAAAATTATAGGAGGTAAATTGGTTTTCAAAATGCTGTTCAGTAGAGAAAAAGAGTAACATGTTGTAAAGGAAGATAGGAAGAATAAATTACACCTGACCAAAGTCAATACAATGTTTGACAGAACTGGTTAAATTAAGCAGAAGCAAAATGGCCACACAAAAAAAATATTAACAGTAGCACATAATAATGTCAATGACACTTCAAATAATGCCAATGCCACTTCAAAACAAAAGTATAAGCAAAAAAGAAAGATCAAGAATCTAACAAAGACATAAAGGGATTAATTATGAAGGCAAAACACATCCATCTCATGCTTTAAAGAACACGATAAATTCAATAATTCTACAAGTAAAAGCAAAAGAGATTAGCTACTAATGAAATAAAATTAGATTTTTTGTTTATTTTTTTGAAGTGCCGAGGCTTGAACCCAGACAAGCATTTTGCCACTGAGAATAAAATCCCCAACACCTAAAATCTGATTTTTAAAAGAGCAGTTACAAAGAGAATAAATGTGATTCAAAACAAGAAAATTATAAGTAACACAAATTTAAAAAAATATTGAAATTAAGGAAAGTATTAGGGAGAAGAGAAAAAAAAGTTATCACTGTTCCTTATAGAGATAATCTAAGTGAAAAAAGTTACAGATAAATTTATGTATATATTACATATAATTATATATAACTACATATATATGTAATTACTCCAATATGCATATTTGAATACAAAGTCCCCTCTTTTCTGGCATTTTGTTTTCTAAGATTTCAGAAAAATTTTATAGACAACTTTGGTCTGGAATATTAACTAGACTAGTCCAGATAAAAACAATTTGTAAGTTTAAATTGGATGCCATTTTAAGTAGCATGATGAAATCTGACACTATCCCTCTTCATCTGATATTTAAAAATTACTTTGTTCAGTGTTTCTGCCCTGTGTATGTTACCCACCCATTAATCATTTAGTAGCCATCTCAGTTATCAGATGGAATGTGGTGGCATTTCAGAGGTGGTGTTCAATACCCCCCTCTGTTATAGCCTGTCACTGCACTATAATGTGTATGCTATTCACCTCACTTCATCTCATCCCATAGTCACTGCACCATCTCACATCATCACAAGAAGAATGGTGGACATGGAACCTTCAGATATTTTGAGAAAGAGAAATAGGGATTATATTCACATTACTTGTATTAGAGCATAATTATATTTCTTCTATTTTATTATCAGTTATTGTTCTTAATCCCTTATTGTGACTATTTTGTGAATTAAATATTGTAATAGTTATACACACATAGGTAAAAATAATATGTATGCATCGTATATACAGGATTTGGTATTATCCAGTTTTAGGCATTCACTATAGGTGTTGGACTATATCCTCCATGGATAGAGTGGGGGCTACCATATATAATCTGGACTCCAGGCAAACATGGATGTATGAGAAAATTTAGGATGATAATTGAGATTGCTGCTAAAATAACCTATATCTATCTATATGTAAAAGACATGCTAGAAAATTTAATAAACTACATCCAGGGGGATGAAAAACTTAGTTTTTGGCTATTTACATATATACGATTTGAAAGAATAAGGAAACATTAAAAATCATAATTTATCAGAATACTGAATTATTATAGCTAAAAGAGTAGCAAAGGAAGCTCAATTAACGTAATTTCTCCATTTATATTTTCTCCTCCAAATGATGGGGACTTAGTATAGATTAATAGGGATAAAAATGTACATGTGCATTTATTGGGCATTATGACAGCCCATTTAAATCCCTATTTCCTCATTCTCAAGGAAATACTTTTTGGTGGCGGGGAGGAAACAAGCACAGGTGTTTTAAAACCAAACATTACTAAATTTTATATTTCTGTCAAAATCTCCTTTTTCAGATTTGATGGAGCAAGTAAAATAACTCTCAAAATTTCTTTATTCTATATCCTTACTCTAAGAAGGCATTTTTATCTACAAAACAGCAAACAAAAATACATTAGTCAGGAGTTATTATGGAAAAACACATTGTAGAACCTCTGAAGAAATGACTTGGATTTACTTTTTACCATCCTGTGAATCCTATCTTATACTCTTTTCCCAGAGTGTGATTTTGACTCTCAAATGTGACTTGATATTTCTGCATGTTCCAACATTCAATTTGAACACTTCTCTGGATTCTAGTTCCAGTTAATGTCCTTTGAATTTCTCTCTCCCTATTCTAGTTTGTCTCATGGTCACAAATGCTCCAGCCTACTTCACACAATCATTTACTTCTTCTAGTTTTCCAATTTTTAGACCCCAACATTGGCCTTCCTACCAAAACTCTGACTTAGTTCATATGCTTTATATTTATGAAACCATGCCATACATGGCCCTTGGTTCACAATTGTTTTGCTACCAGCTCAAATATTGGGTTCATGCTAAGAACAAAATAAATATTTTTATTCTCTTGGGAAAGCAGATGCTTGTTTCAGTCATCTTATCTTGTAGTAATTTTTTATATATCAGAGGTGATGCTGGCATATTCTGGTTTATAAGTACCTTTGTTCGGTCTTGCTCATCTAATTTCACAATACATAAATATATACACATTTAATTAATGAATGTATTTCTTGGACACATTATGCTGTATTTTAATTTCAGATTGAAATATGAGTTCTACATTAGATGCCTTACAACAATTCATCTTTCAATAGGATTTCATCACTACAGAATTAGTAACAACTTGACAGTTAAATATACTTAATATAATACTGAATATATTGATATGATTTAATTTAATTGTGCAATATTTCTTTACAGAAAAATAGATACATGTGAGCAATTCACACAACAGATATTATATAGTCAGGACAAAGAAGCAAAACCATTTATGTTATACAGTTCAATATCTATAACACGTAAAAGTAGACAATACTATCTCAGGTCCACACCAGCCTGTGTGGGTCCCAGGCACACAGCAGGCTACTTCATCCCACCCTGGCAGGGCAGACACCTGCAAGAGCCTAGCCTCTGCTGCAGGACCATCCCTTCTGACCAGTGGATTACCACAGGAACCAAGATCTGCCCAGACCACCCACACCAGCCCACACGGGATCCAGGCTCTCAGTAGGCCTGGTTCACCCCTCCCCTGGTGGGGAAGACACCACCAGAGCCTAGCCTCTGGCATAGGACTGCCCCTTGCAATCAGCAGATGGCTGAAGGAGGTCAAGCCCAGTGCCCCAGATCCACTCACTCCAACTTATGCAGGACCAAAATCCAGGACCCAGTAGCATTCATTGGGGGACACCAGCAGGGTCTGGAAGCCCAACATCAAGGTGAGGTACAGAAAGTCTGAACGTGTACTACAAGAATATAGAGAAGAAACTGTAATATCTCAGATCCACATAGCAAGAAAGGAAGACAAATAGACAACATAAATAAATAAATAAATAAATAAATAAATAAATAAATAAATAAATAAATAAAAACAAGGGAGGAAAGTGCCCCAAACAAAACAGAACGCTATAATAATAGAATCCATGGAAAACCAAGTTGATGAAATGTCAGAGAAGGAGTTCAGAAGGTTCATAATTAAAATATTCTGTGAATCAAAGAATGATCTAAATGAGCAAATACAGGCAAAAATTGATCACTCAAACAATGAGATAAAAGAGAAAATACAGGGAGCAAAAGATTACTTTGAGAGAGATACTCTGAAAAAAATAAGTCAGAAATCCTTGAAATGAAGGATACAATAAATCAAATAAAAAAATCAATAGAAAGCATAAGCAAAAGACTAGATCACTTGGAAGAAAGAACGTCAGATAATAAAAACAAAGTATACAGTCTGGAAAATAAAGTTGATCACACAGTGAAGAAAGTTAGAAACCATGAACAGAACATCGAAGAATTATGGGACAGCATCAAAAGACCAAATATAAGAGTCACTGGGATAAAGGAAAGCACAGAGTTTCAAATCAAAGGAATGCACAATCTCTTCAATGAGATAATATCAGAAAATTTGCCAAGCATGAAGAACGAATTGGAAAACCAAATACAAGAGTCTTACAGGACATCAAATGTACAAAATTACAACAGATCTACACCAAGGCACATTATAATGAAAAAGCCTTGTATACAGAATAAGGATAGACTCTTAAAAGCTGCAAGAGAGAGGAATCGGATCACATATAGTGGGAGATCAATTTGTATCTCAGCAGATTTTTCAACCCAGACCCTCAAACCCAGGAGATTGTGGAACAACATACACCAAGCTCTGAAAGAAAATAGATGCCAACCAAGAATCTTATGTACAACAAAACTAAGCTTTAGATTTGATGATGAAATAAAAACCTTCCATGATAAACACAAATTAAAAGAATTTACAACAACAAAGCCGGCACTACAGAACATCCTAAGCAAAATATTCCAAGAAGAGGAAATGAAAAACAATGATGAAAATCAGCAGAGGGAGGTATTACACTAAAGGAAGATCTAATCAGAGGAGAAACCAAGTCACATTAAATACCAAAAATAAACAAAATGGCTGGAAATACAAATCATGTGTCAATAATAATCCTGAATGTAAATGGCCTAAACTCACCAATTAAAAGACATAAAGTAGCAAATTTGATTAAAAAAAAAAAAGACCCAACAATATGCTGCCTCCAAGAGACTCATCTCATAGAAAAAGACATCCACAGACTGAAGGTGAAGGGTTGGGAAAAAATCATACCACTCACATGGACTGTGGAAGCAAGCAGAGGTTTCTATCCTCATATCAAATAAAGTAGACTTCAAACTAAAGTCAAATCAAAAAGAATAAAAAAGGACACTGCATAGAGGAAGGCACAGATGACTTAAATGACCAAATACAGGCAAAAATTGCTTCAGGGAACCATACTCCAATAAGACTTAACAATTATAAATGTGTGCCCAAACAATGGAGCATCTATGTTCATCAAACAAACTCTTATCAAGTTCAAGAGTCAAACAGACCACAACACAATAATTTTTGTTGACTTTAACACACCTGTTTTATCACTAGATAGATCTTCAAAACAAAAGCTGAACAAAGAAACTATAGAAATTAATAATATAATCAATAACTTAGACTTAACTGACATATATAGATATCCTTCAATGAGAATACTTTCTTCTCAGTAACACATGGATCCTTTGCTAAAAGAGACCATATACTATGCCACCAAGAAAACCTCAGCAAATACAAAAAAGTAGAGATACTACCCTACATTCTATCAGATCATAATAGAATGAAATTACAAATCAATGATAAAATAAGAAATAAAACCCACTCCAACACCTGGAGACTAAATAATATGCTGTTGAATGAACAATGGGTTACAGAAGACATGAAAGAGAAGATTTAAAATAAATTAGAGGTGAATGAGAACACAGATACAACATATTGAAATCTCTGGGACACTATGAAAGCAGTTATAAGAGGAAAGTTCATTGCATGGAGTTCATCTTTAAAAGAAGAAAAAGTCAACAAATAAATGACTTAACATTAAATCTCAGAGCCCTAGGAAAAGAAGACCAAACCAACATCAAAAGCAGCTGAAGACAGGAAAAAAAATCAAAAATCAGTGCTGAAATAAATGAAATTGAAACAAGAGAAACAATTGAAAAAATTGACGGAACAAAAACTGGGTTCTTTGAAAAAATAAATCAAATTGACAGACCCTTAGCCATGCTAATGAAGAGAAGGAGAGAGAAAACTCAAAACACTATCATACATGATGAAAAAGAAAATATCACAATAGACACTAAAAACATAGAAGATAATTAGAAACTATTTTGAAAACTTGTACTCCAATAAAATAAAAAAATATCAAAGACATTGACAAATTTGTAAAGTCATATAATTTTCCCAAGTTGAATCAGGTTGAAATACAAAATTTAACAAATAAATTTCAAATGAAAATAGCAGACACCATCAAAAGTCTACCAACCAAGAAAAACCCATGACCAGACAGATAACACAGCCGAGTTCTCCAAGATGTTTAAAGAAAAATTAATACCAATACTCTCCAATTTATTTCACAAAATAGAAAAAGAGGCAGCACTTTCAAACTAATTTTATGAGGCCAATTATCACATGATTCCAAAACCAGGAAAAGACACATCAAAAAAGAAAACTTCAGACCAATATCTCTAATGAACATAGATGCAAAAAATCCTCAATAAAATTCTGGCAAATTGAATACAAAAACATATCAAAAAGATCATGCACCATGATCAAGTGGGATTTATCCCAGGGATGCAAAGTTGGCTCAACATACGGAAATCAATAAATGTGATTCATCACATCAATAGACTTAAAGATAAGAATTATATGATCATCTCAATAGATTCAAGAAAAGCTTTTGACAAAATACATCACCACTTTATGTTCAAAACACTAGAAAAACTAGGGATAAAAGGAACATATCTCAATATCATAAATGCTATCTATGCTAAGCCTCAGGCCAACATCATTCTAAATGGAGAAAAATTGAAGGCATTCCCTCTACAATCTGGAACAAGACAGGCATGCCCTATTTTACCACTTCTATTTAACATAGTTCTTGAAACACTGGCCAGAGCAATTAGACAGATGAAAGAAATCAAAAGAATACATATAGGTAAAGAAGAATTCGAATTGGCACTATTTGCTGGTCATATGATTCTATACCTAGAAGAACCTAAAAGTTCCACCAGAAAACTCCTAGAACTAGTAAATGAATTTAGCAAAGTAGCAGGCTATAAAGTCAACACCCATAAATCAAAGGCATTTCTATATATCAGTGAAAAATCCTCAGAAAGGGAAACTAGGAAAAATACCCCATTTACAACAGCCACACAAAATAAAATAAAATAAAATTTTGGGATATCTACTTAATGAAAGAGGTGAAAGATCTATATAATAAAAATTACAGAACGTAAAGAAAGAAGTCAAAGAAGACCTTAGAAGATGGAAAGATCTACCTTGCACTTGCATAGGCAAAATTAATATTATCAAAATGACCATACTTCCAAAAGCACTATACAGATTTAATTCAGTTTTGATCAAAATCCCAATAGCATTCCTCATAGAAATAGAAAAAGCAATCAAGAAATTCATCTGAAAAAATAAGAGACCCAGAATAGCTAAAGCAATCCTTAGCAGGAAGAGTGAAGCAGGTGGCATCACTATACCAGACATTACTACAGAGCAATAGTAACAAAACCAGCATGGTACTGGCACCAAAACAGACTGGTAGACCAATAGTATAGAATAGAGGAGACAGAGACTAATTCACAAAATTACAATTATCTTTTATTAGACAAAGGTGTCAAGAACTTGCATTGGAGAAAATATACACTCTTCAGCAAATGGTGTTGTGAAAACTGGAAATCCTTATGCAACAAAATGAAATTAAACCCCTGTAGGGCATGGCTGCTTGCTTCCCGGTCTTGAGGCCGCACGTGTGGCTAGGATGGCTCCTGGCGATCAGTTAGGAGGTGGTGCTGTGGGCGATGACAGAGGAGGCGGACCACCTCCAGGATAGGTCCACGACTCTTCCGCCCTGTGAACAGCTCCTGCCTTCCCTTACAGACTATGGGATGGGTGTACACGTGAACTTGCTTCACACCTCTGACCTTTATTCTGATTGGCTCCTGTGCAGTATATAAGCTGTGTGTACTTCCTCATTAAATGAGATCCTGCTTTGACTATTCTCCCTGGCATGCCTGATTATCCTCCAGCAAGGGAGGGCTGGGTGTGGGCGGCCAGTTGACCTTTACCTCTCTTGGCTCCTTTTGGTTGGGGTGTGCTTTTCCTGCTTCTCCCACTGGTAAGGAGGAGACAGAGGGCTAAAACCCCGACAAACCCCTATCTCTCATCATGCACAAAACTCAACTGAAAATGGATCAAGTACTTAGGAATACAACCAGGGACCCTGCATTAATAGAAGAAAAAGTAGGCCCTAATCTTCATCATGTGATATTAGGCTCCAACTTCCTTAATAAGACTCCTGTGCACAAGAATTAAAATCAAGAATCAATAAATGGTATAAACTCAAACTAAAAATTTTCTTCTCAGCAAAAGAAGCAATCTGTGAGGTGAATAGAGAGTTTACATCTTGGGAGCAAATCTTTACCCCTCACACATCAGATAGAGCACTAATCTCTAGGGTATATAAAGAACTCAAAAAGCAAACACTAAAACAATAAATAACCCAATCAATAAAAGGGCCAAGAATCTGAACAGACAATTCTCAGAAGATGATATACAATCAATCAACAAATTCATGAAAAAATGTTCATCATCACTAGCAATTAGAGAAATACAATATAATTAGAGAATACAATTAGAGAAATACAAATCATTGAGTGAGATTTCATCTCACTCCAGCTACAATGCATACAAATAACAATAGTGTTGGCGAGGACATGGGGGAAAGGTCCACTCATATACTGCTGGTGGGAATGCAAATTGGTGCAGCCAATATGGAAAGCAGTATGGAGATGTCTTGGAAACTTGGGAATAGAACCACCATTTGACCCACCTATCCTTCTCCTGGGTCTATACCCAAAGGACTTAAAAACAGCATACTCCAGGGTCACGGCCACATCAATGTTTATAGCAGCACAATTCACAATAGCTAAATTGTGGATCCAACCCAGATGTCCTTCAATAGATGAATGGATAAAAAAATGTGGCATATATACACAATGGAATATTACTCAGCAATTAAAGAGAATAAAATCATTGCACTTGCAGGTAAATGGAAGGAGTTAGAGAATATAATGTTAAGTGAAGTTATCCAATACCCAAAAAACAAATGCTGAATGTTTTCTTTGATATGAGGCGGCTGATTCATAGTGGGGTTGGGAGGAGGGGCATGGGAAGAATAGATGAACACTAGATAGAGCAGAGTTTTGGGAGGGGAAGGAAGGGGTTATGGGTTATAAACAATGGTGGAATATGATGATCATTATTATCCAAAGTATGTGTATAAAGACACAAATTAGTGTGAAAATACTATGTATACAACCAGATATATGAAAAACTGTGCTCTACATGTGCAATAAGAATTGTAATGCATTCTGCTGTCATATATAAATAAAGAAAAAATAAAATAGTTTTCTGAGGATAATAGAAGAGCAGCAGATAAATAAAATTGGGCATGGTGGGCTTCTGACTTGGGAATAATATTTTCCCTTGACTAGGATGCAGAATGCATGTACATAGTTACAACTTAAAAAATGCAGTTAACCATATTATTAATGAAATATGTAATTCTTCATATATGTTATACTTCAATTAAAGGCTTTTAGATGCAGGTAATGCACATAATTATTGAATAAAATAAAATTCTGTTGGTTATTTGATAGATAAAAAAGATGATGGATTCATAAATTCATGAACCATTTGTATATAATTAATAACTTTTTTCATGAAGTTAAATTCATGGTATTTTGGTCTGTGACCCAATTTTTATAACAAACAATATAGATAAAATCCATAGATCAAGTTTCCTTTGTAAAATTATCCTCGGAGAGTTCAACCTGTGAGCCATAATCCCTTACTTAATAAGTTTAACAAGCTACTGATAATCACATATAACTAAAAAGAACCAATAAAAAATGTTGACATTTAATTAAAATATTTAAATGTGTACTTGAAAGCATTACTTGCACAACAAAGTTGCGCAATAAAGTAAGATTCTAAGTTTGAAAAAATTGCACATACAGTCAGGAAATATTAAACCTAAAGTTTTGTTTCTGAGGTAGCTTATTTATACACTTTGAAATAATATTTTCCAAATGTTTATTCTTAGAAAAAAACAAGAATATAGATCACACATCACTCAATTGGCATTTTAGTTTTTTGTTTGTTTGTTTTTGAGAGAGAGAGAGAGAGAGAGAGAGAGAGAGAGAGAGAGAGAGAGAGAGAGAATATGAATCTTTTTTGTAGATGGACACAAAACAATGCCTTTATTTTTTTTTATGTGGTGCTGAGCATCGAACCCAGGTCTCGCCCACGCTAGGCATATGCTCTACTGTTGAGCCACAATCCCAGCCCAAGCATTTTAGTTTTATTCTTTGTTTTAATCGTAAATCTGAAATATTTTAAAGTAGTAATTTCACAACCTTTTTGTGAATGCTAGTGAAGGCAGCATCAGTTATCCCTTAATGTTTGGAAGAAATCTAATATATACCTCTTGTTACCCTATACTCACAGCCAACTTTTCAATACTTAGACATATTAAAATCAAGCTAGCTTTTGCAGCAAAGCTGCTGAGAGTTGCTTAGCATTACTGACATTTTCTTCATATGTGCTTCAATTTTTCCCATCAATCTTCGGGAAAGATGATTTCTTCATCCTTTATCCAAAGTAACAGGTTGTAAGTACGGGAATTTATGTACGACACTCTATTCTCCATTGAGGATATACTGAGATAGTATTTTCCCATAAGTAAACCTTCCCAAAATGTAGGCAAGCATGATGGGTGTGTGTTTGTGCATGTGCACATGTGTGTGTACATTTATATATATACACATATGTGTGTGTGTATATATATATATATATATATATATATACTTTCAAAGATTTTAACATATTTTCTTTGTTCACTGTAATTTAATTGTTTCATATGACTTTATCTTGCCTCTACATTTGAATAATAAAAGCCACTTTAATAGGAAAAAAAAAAGCAAAAGGACTGACCAATGGACTGATAGGAACATTAAACAATCATGTGTAGCATGTGTAGAATTTCTACCCAGTCTATGGCAGTGCCTAAGCATTCATGTAAAGTATCCTGGGTGAGTTTGTGGGGAGTCACAACTAAGAACAACTGCACAAAACCACAGGCTTTCTAGCCCACTTTCTATCCTTTAGGCATCCCTTAGAGTAATCTTAGCAAAAGAGATGAAACTCAAATTCAGAAACTCAGAAAGTGAATCCTACAGTGTTGTCCAGATACTTCTATTAATACTTAAAACTGATCTTGTATTTTCCTATCTTGAGAAATTATGCTGAAAAAAAGGCATTTAATTACTAAAAACTGTTGAAATCTGATTATGTGATTTTTCTTGATTCTCTAGACCTATGGATAAATGAGTTATCATATTTATTAATATGCACAGATAAATGAATTGATTAGAATGAGTGTTTCAATAAATAATTATATTGCTATATTTACTATGATGCACATAAAAATTCATTAAATGTTATTCCTTCCCTCCTTTCATTTTTTTTTCCCAGTGTCTTCACATAGATTAATTAAAAATTATTTCTTTCACATACAAAATATATAATGGAACAGTTAAGTACAATTTGTGCTAAAATCAGGCACTAGTGATCATAAAAATATAATTATGGGAATAAGAAGATGAACAAAATAATATTTTGAAGTTATTCTTTGGTGGATTCCTCCATTACTTGAGGGAGAAAAGGATACATGTATAATAGATTAGATCTGCTCTGCTGGGCTTTTTGAGAACTGAATTGAGCTGTACAATATTTTTGTCAAACTCTATAAAAGAAACTACATACAAAACTTAAATAAAAATCTTTGAGAAAGAAAGATGAATAGAAACAGAAATTACCTCATGTAAAGTCAAATGTTAAAATAAGGTGATCATCACCAATACTCACCGAGAATGCAAAGAAGTGGTTCTCAGGGAAGTCTGAAGGACAACCACCTGAGGAGTTATAAAATAGCAATACCTAACCTCGTTCACAAACATTGAGATAATTGACCTCTATGGCAGTCTGTTGATCTCTGACTTCATTTTGTTTATTTGTTTTGCTTGCACTTTTTTTTTTTTTTTAATTTAAGCTGCCCGGGCAATTCTAACTTGCTGAGAGGGCTAATAACTACTAGTCCTCCAGTTGAGAGTTGATGTGATGTTATCTCTTGATAGCTGATGAAATGACTTCCTTTGGTAGAGGGGATAACATGCATGTACCATTCACTGTTCTTTATTTTTTACACACTTTTAAGATTTTAGTCCTTCTAATCTCTGGTTATATTCAGATATTGATTTTAGGTTTTCAAAATATGTATACTTATATAAATTTACACACATGGCTCATGTAACATAACAACATTCTTCATACATTCTTGAGTTTGTTTTTTTTTTCTTTTTTTTTTTTTTTTTGACAATAATGGAGATTGACTCTAGCAGTGCTCTACTCCCAAGCTCCATCCACAATCCTTTTATTTTTATTTTGAGACAATATCTCACTAGTTGCCCAGGTTGGCCTTGAACTCTAAAATTCTTCTGCTTCAGCCTCCTGAGTACTTCTTCAATTTCTTTTTAGTTAGAATACAAGTAGTGGCATCTAAAGTCTACCCTTCACTTCTCACAGTTGATTTTATAGAATAGCTTCTACTATACAATGACAGTAAGATCATTTATTTTGTGTCAAGTTCTATTCTACATTCATAAAATACATTATGAATTATTATATTTATTTTACATGCAAAAATTAAAGACTTAGAAAATTAGACATATCACTTAGAGACTTAACATCTTGAAAGTTAGCATGATCATTTATATTCCAAAGTCAAGCCTATGAAATTTGAATAATTTCTTTTTGCTTTGATATAATTCAGTTATTAATTTAATCTATTATTAATTTTACTAAAAATAACTATTTCTTATGTGAACTTTTAAGTTTTTAATGTACTAAGTCTCTTGGTGCTAATATTTATTATTTTCAGATTTTATAGTTTAGTTTATCATCTATATTTATCTTTATTTTTACTTCTTTAGTTATCTTCACATATATTTTAAATGAATATTAAACTCTTTATATATGTATTATATTTGTTGAAATTAAATTAGGAACATTCTATATATTATTCTTACTTTCACTTGCACCACTAGTTCTTAAATAATTTTTTCTCACAGTTCTATATTTTAACTTTCTCTTTATTATTTCCTTTTATTTTTACTTACACCAGAAGCATGTTGAAATCGTAGGATAGAGGGTCCGTACTACAATGAGGCATTGCAGAGAGTCTATTCTTTTTGTTTTGTTTTATAACAAAGTCTCACAATGTTGCTTAGGTTGCCTAGGCCTTCCGTGAACTGGTGATCCTTCTGCGTCAGCCTCTCAAGTATTGGGCTTATAGACACATGTCACCATCACTCAAAATCCACAATTTATCTATAAATAAAATTCCTAATAAAATAAATATCAGTGAGCAAAACAGTAAGTACAATCCTCTTCCTGATAGAGGAATATATACTTTACATATATAATATACTGTATTTTGGAAATTTAGATATTCTATAAACAAGAAAAAGTAAAGAAAATTTTATCTAGGATTGCAGAGTAGGACTATTGATAGGAGAACATGTGAATACTGAATATATGTATTTTAGGAAGAAGTTCTGGAAGCAGATATGCTGGGAGTGGAGAAAGGGGAGGAAAGCTATGAAATGCAAGGCCAAAGAGGTAATAAAGAAACACATCTCTGAATTACCTTTTGACCTGCCTTGTAGGCCACTTAAGAAAATTAGAATGTAGCACTGAATTAATTGAATGATGAGAAAAAAAAAATGTGCTATTCTAGTTTAGGCTGATCTAGCTACTATGTTTAAAAGAGACTGACTAGAGCAAGGGCAGAGGCTAGGGACAATCTATGACGCTACTGTATTTCCTAATAAAACATAATAGTGGCTTGAATCAGAATAGAAGCAATAGTGGTGTTAGGTTTAGAGTCTTGTTATATTAAAGATACGAACAAAATTTCTTAATAGATTGAATGAGGTGTATGAGAAAAAAATATCAACAAGAATTATTTACAAAATTATTGTTGTGTTCTCACCTATTTTCATACCCCTGATCAAATTGCCCTTCATATTTCCCTTTTACAAACTGTTTCACATACAGTCTTAGGATTCCTACTGAGTTCCTTGAGTTAATTTTTGTTTTAATGTAATCTTAAAATGACAATTACTCTCAACAGAGTTTGAAATTTAGAATAATCAAATCTACTTTACTTCTCCAAGTCATCTCACTGTACTAAGTCTATATTCAGTATTCATCTCCTTCTTCCAATCAACCCGGAAACATAATATTTAATTATTCCATGATAAACTTCTTAATCTTCTGGAATTTTAAATAAGACTTAACACCTTATATTATCCATTCATTACAGGAGGAATGGCACATATTTAAAATAACGTCATTGGAAATACTATAAATTTGATAAAAATTCATACTCTTTGATTCAAGAAGCTCAAACCTCAAGAAAAAGAGAAGTATTAAGAAAATTAGACCAATCTACATTACAGGAAATCAACCAAAACCCATAGTAAGATGTGAAAATAAAATACAAAACCCTAGGGAAACAGAGATGGCAGGAAATTTTCACCAGAAGCCATGCAAATCAAAAGAGATTGGAACAACTCCTTCAATATATTAAAAAAAAGTCACCAACACAGTATTTTACACTGAAAAACCATATCTAAAATGAAAAGAATATAAAGATGATTTTTTTTCAGTTCAAAAATTGGAAAAAAATCATCATGAACAGATCCATACTCTAACAGGTTCAAAGAATTCCTTCAGAAACATACAAAACGATATGAGATAGGAATGTAAATCTACTTAAAGTGTAAAAGAAGAAATTATGACTTCATTGATAAGTGTTTAAAATAGAGAGAAATATTTTTTCTTGCTATTTAAATTTTCATAAAAAATAATCAACTGCTCAAACAAAAATAATAACAATATATATATAAACATATGACAACATTACCACAAAAGTTGAAGTGGAAAACAATTGAAGTATACCACTACAAGGTTATTAAACTCTAGATCAAGTGTTATGATATCCCTTAAAGGCAGATTATGATAAACTTAAGATAAATAGTATAAATAATAAAACAATTACTAAATTAAGCAAAACATTATAACTCTTAGGTCAGCAAAAGAGATAAAATAATGTTATACAATTTGTCAATTAACCTTCAAAATATCAATCATTAAAAAAGACAAGAAAAAAAGTGGATCAATTATAAGCAAACAGCAAGATGATAGATTCACATCTAAACATAACAACAATCATGTTAAATATAAATTTCCTAAGTATGCCAGTTAAAAATGCAGAGATGATTCATTTGGATATTCACATAAAAAATTTAAAATAAATTTTGACACATGCCTATCACCATATGAAAATTATTAACTCAAAATGGAATATAGACCTTAGTGCAAAAACTAAAATTCCAAAATATTTGAATAGAATATAAGAGAAACTTTCATAACATTGGATTACATAAGGCAAATAACAAACTGAAAAACTGAACTTCATTAAAATTAAAAAAAAAACTTTGACAGATGCTATTAAACTGATGAAATGCCACAGGCTGTAAAATATATGAAAGTAATCATTTCTTTCTTTAAACTTACATACAATATGGCTGAAATCCAGGGATGATTATGAAATCATAATAAAGAATTCTCAAAACTCAGTAATAAGAAAGCAAATATTCTTTTCAAAATTGACAAAATACTTGAGCATTTCACTCAAGAAGATATTCAGATCGCAAATAAGATGAAGCTCTACACCATTAGTCATTAGAAAAATATAAATTAAAACTAATATAAGATACCACTACACACCTACTTGAATAGCTAAAATTGTACAGACTGACCATATTAATCATTGGAGTGAAGCAACTATGACTTGCTGTTGAGCATATGACCCATAATTATGCTGAATAATGGAATCCTGACCAAAAGGTATATACAGTGGGGGAATCCTTTGGAATTGTCATAGAAAGTTTATTGGTTTCCTTGGGAGCAGATAGCAGGAATAAAATGGTAATATAAGACAGGACTATACATGGAAGTGATGTACGTTTTCAGTGTCTTTGCTTTGGTGACAGTTGAGAAGAGAGAGAGAGAGAGAGAGAGAGAGAGAGAGAGAGAGAGAGAGAAAGAGCGTCACAATATCACATTGTACAGTTTAAACAAATACAGTTCATTACATGTCAGCAGTACCACGACAGTGTTGATTGAGAAGGTTAAAAAAAATACATGATGTAAAACATGATTTTGTTCATTCATTCATGTAAACTTCATTCAATCTTTCCTCTCAGTGAGGCAACATGTTTGCAAAAGTTGTTTCTAGAAATTGTTTCTGGGGCAATTATTAATATTGGATTTTTTGATGGTCAATGGCATAGTAACTTGTGACTGTTTATTTTTTCTGTTGACTTTAATTATGTAGCTTTACAGTTTACATTAAGTTAGATGAGGCTACATCATGAATATAGATTCACATAGTTTCAGAAAACTCATTTATGACTATCAAAGGTTAATTATTAATTATTTCATGATATCTAATTGTTAATCTTAAAGAAACCAGTATGTCCTAATGTATAAAAATATGGTGATAATAGTAAAAAAAATCAAAATATTGAAACTTGTAAGGATTAAGTATCCTACTTATATTTAAGGTAAACTTCAAAATTTATTAGGTCCTCAGGAAAGCTATTAAAACTCATTGGCATTTTAAAACCTAGTCTCTGGATTTTTTTTTTTTTCCTTTTGGTAAGGTTTTAAAATGTAATCATGCAATCTAACACAGCATGAGCTGGCATCTACCTAAGGAACTCATTTACAGGGCCCTGCCATTTGAACAGCAGGGAGCTAAGTTCCCTGAAGTGTCTCTAAGCATTTCAGGCTCAATGAGTCAAGACTAAATAAAACTCAGTTTCTGTGAAAACAAACACCTGCCAGACAAACCTTCTATTGGGTGGTTAACCATTACCAATGCTGCCCAACTCCATGACACTTTTAGATTGTCACATTTAAATCTCAACTGTAGCAAGCCAGAGAAGGATACTACACCTCAAAGAGGAGGTTGTCCTGTGATTATTCATACTTTTTGTTAGAAAAGAGACTTAAGGAATCAAAACAGAATACCAGCGAAGAGAATTAGATAGGAAATTCTGGAAAGACAAAGCCATATTATCATATATCAATAATTCTCAAAAATATGCATAGTAACTACTGCTGCCGTGTCATCTTAATACTAGAACATAATTAAAAGTGATAGATCATTTTCTCTAAATGTTAGTTGAACTATGTCACTTCATTGTATTTCTTTTTTTGTACATGTAAGAATCAAGTGCACATAAAAGAAAGTTGATTCTTTAGATATGAGAGAGTCCTAAATGGGAAATGGGAGAATTTTACCACTAGATGATTTTTTTCTTTTCAATGTAAGGAACAAGGAAGATCAGAGACCTTTCCTATCTTAAGTAGGCTTTAGTGAGATAGAGTCTCTACATACACATCCTCTTATCCTCTAATACAGAAGGGAAAACGAACAAAAGAGCAGAAAAGAGATGAGGTAGGATGTAACTATGTGGAAGAGGCCAGCTCTCTACAGTTTGGAGATGTGCCTTCCAAAGCCTCATATGCTGAAGGTATGGTCTTCAGCATGTGGTGCTAATAGCTGGTGGTGGAATCTTTAAATGGTGGGGTTTAGTGGGAGAATGTTAGATCATAGGATCATACACTTAAAGAGGATATCGGGACCCTGACCCTTTCTTTTCTCCCTCTTTGCTCACCTCTTTGCTAAGAGGTAAACATTTTTTTCTGTGTCACATCCTCCCACAATGATGTACTGCCTCACCGCTGGCCCCAAAACAATGGAGCCAACTAACTCAAACTTCTGAAGTCATGAGCCCAGACAAACTTTTCCTCTTTAAAACTTAACTTATCTCAGATATTTATTGCAGTTACAGAAAACTAACAAGCAGATTTTAGTTTTTACTCTTTTTTTTTTCAAAGAGAGAGTGGGAGAGAGAGAGAGAGAGAGAGAGAGAGAGAGAGAATTTTTTTAATATTTATTTTTTAGTTATCGGCAGACACAACATCTTTGTTTGTATGTGGTGCTGAGGATCGAACCCGGGCCGCACGCATACCAGGCGAGCACACTACCGCTTGAGCCACATCCCCAGCCCTAGATTTTACTCTTATGTCCTCAGATAAATGAACAAGCTCCCAGAATACTGAGAGATATTAAGTCCTTATTCTAAGCCATTGAAAAATCCAATGGTTGCTATACAACTGATATAGGTCCAAAGCAAGCTTTGATTATCTAGAAATCAATAGGAAAAAGCCAAGAATAGTGCATTCTTATTTGTAACATTTTTCTTTGTTTTCATAGTTAACTCATGTATTGAGTTTTGTTTCAATACATTTTTTTCTGTGTACATATATTTTCTCTAGTGACTATTTTTTTCCAAGAAGCTTTACCATGCTTTCCTCACTAGTATCACATATAAATTTTCTCCTAGCCTCTTTTTTTTTGTAAAACACTTACACTTTAGGTTTACTAATTTCTTATATTGATGCAAAACAGGAAGCCAATAACACAAAATGAACAAGTTACTCATACTTTAATTTCAACTTTTCTCACACTTTCTTTCATATTTTCTCTCACTTCCTTTCATATTGGTTTTCAGATCAACCACAAAGACCACCAAATATGAACTCATCAGTTAATGTAGAGAATATCACTAATTTATAAGAGAAGTATCAATCTGACAAAAGAAAGTGATATAATCTCTCGAAAGATGCTGGAAAATTTTAAAATTATATGTATTAGTGTGGACATTAATATTTTATGGCTTTTTGTTTTACCCCAGCATTGATCTTTCAAGCTTAAAATGAAACAACAACAATGACAATAAAATACACATACATTCACAAAGTAATGAATCAAATTTGGTTCTTCCTTCAGTATAAATATCAGGACCAGAAGCTTTTGGCATTGCTAAGTAATTTTATTCATGGCTTTAAAATTTACTGCATATCTCATTCTGTGAAAGTCCTTAACTAGCTAAAACAATATTTTATTTTACTTCAACTGGAAAGATCATATATAGAGAATATCAAGAGTAAATTTTTAGTGATTAAAAATGATGATTCTAATTTTTCCCACCATGACCAAGTAATTTTTTTCTCCTTGTACTCTTTGTAATCTATATCAAAGCTTGTTTCCTACTGTGCTAAGTGACACTTTATGACATCTAAATCTGAATAAAACTTATTCTCTGCCCTTGTTTGCTATTCTTACCTGACCTTTCCCATTTTAGTTTGTAATTGCATTATCACTACCATGCTGACAGTTCCAATTGTCTTCCGTAGTTGAAACAACATTTCATCAGTTCTTCAGATTGCCTAGTGTTCCCACTAAATCATCCTAGCACATTAAATAAATAGTCTTATCTGCAGATATAACATGTTTGAACAAAAATATCGGTTATCAAAACAAAACAATACACATTTTCTTGTTGTTTCAATACCATAAAATATCTACTCTTATCTATCCCTTGAGTCTCAGGGAATAGGGAAGACCAAGAAAAGGGACAAAGAATAGAACAACTGGTTTCTGGAGAGGTCAGAACACACCAACATTTATAGGATTAAGTTTTCCATCTTCTATAGGTAATATTTACATTTCCCCCAAATAATTACAGGGATAATATCAAAGATGACTACTCCTAGATCACCATAAAATATGTAATAATAATATAAAAAAGTTTGAATGTGAAAAAATTACCAAAATGAGACACAGAAACAAAAAGTGAGCATGTTTTAGTAGAAATCATACCCTTAGTCTTGCTTGATGCATGCATGCCACAGTCCTTCAGTTTGTAAAAAACACAGTATTTACAAACACAAGAGAGTGAACTGCAATAATAGGAGGTATTTCAATGTTTAGCAAATTGCTTCATCTTTTTTTTCAGTATTTTATTCTATTTTACTTTATCTTATTTTATTATTTCTTCTAATTAGTTATACATGAGAACAGAATGCATTTCAATCCATTGTACACAAATGGAGCCCAACTTTTCGTTTCTCTGGTTGTACACAATGCAGAGTCTCACCACATGTGCAGTCATACATGTACCTAGGGTAATGATGTTCATCTAATTCCACCATCTTTTCTACCCCTTTCCCTTCCCTCCTTCCCCTTTGCCCAATCAAAGTTTCTCCATTTTCCCCACACCCCACTCACCCCCATTATGGGTCAGCATCCACTTATCAGAGAGAACATTCAGCCTTTGGTTTTTTTGGATTGGCTTACTTTGCTTAGTATAATATTTTCCAGCTCCATCCATTTACCGGCAAATGCCATAATTTTATTCTCTTGTAATGCCACATAATATTCCATTGTACCACTGTTTCTTTATCCATTCATCTGTTGAAGGGCATCTAGATTTGTTCCACAGTTTAGTTATTATGAATTGAGCTGCTATGAACATTGATGTGGCTGTGTCACCTTCTAGCATGGTCCTGTCCTCTTTGGGGATGTGAAGGTCAGAGCCTGAGAGACAGCACAGAAAGAGAATGAGGATATGATTGGAATCCAAGGAATCAGATGAAAAAAGAAAAAAAAAAAACTCATAGAGCAGTTAAAAGGTCTCTACTTTTATATGGTTTGGAGTATGGGTGATCATGTCTATGGAAGTGACAGATGCAAAACGAAGTCACTTCTGAAAAGTGAAAAAAGAAAGTACAACCCATTTAATATTTGAAGAAAAGTACAGAATTCAGCATAAATACTAAATTACTGAGAACCCATTTAATTTTCGCAGCACTTTCCTACTTTGTAATAGTATAAAAATAATCTTTTAATCTGTTTCAATTAAGATATGAATTGGGAAAATATTGTATCATCATTTCATGATAAGTAATTTGATAATATTATAATTAAAATATTGGTAATATATTGCTGATTTAATTGGTGAAAATTCAACAGTAAACATATCTCAAATGTTACATCTTCCATACGACTTATATCCTAGAAGCATTTAATATTTATTTAATTTAATATTTAATATTCAACATTTATATTTAGGGCTATTTTGGAAATTTGGTTTAATACAATAGTGAGTTAAAAATTAAAAAAAAATATGTAAATGTGAAAGAAAGAAAAAAGAAGGAAAGAAACACATTCAAAATGTGTGGGTGAGATGCTCTTTTACTTACAGAACTAAAAATAGTCTAAAAAATTTTTTAATTCATAAATTTACTAAAATAAACAGGCAAATTTCCTAAGCAAAATATTATTATATTTTTATACCCACAAATAACAATTTAAAACTGTACTTTTTATGGAAGAAGAATGTATTTTAATTAATTCATGATAAATGTTTAGCTTTTTGGAAAATTTTAAAGACTTCTACATTATTAATTCATGGAAAATTCAATATTGAGAGAAGTCAGTTTTATCCAATTATTTGTATATTCTATAGTATTCCAATAAGACCTCTAAAAGGGATTTTTTAAAAAAGTAATTCTAAAACAAATATGAAGACCAAAGTACATGAATACCAAGTACAATTCTAAAGGAAAAAAATGAAGTAAGGGGTTTCTTTACCAAATATCTAATGAAAGTAAAGCCACATTAATGCATTATATACATTAATGTGGCTTTACTTTCATGTGTATAATGCAATATGTAAAAGCATTTTTAAAAAATGTCTATAGAACATGGACCTCAAAGACAAAATCCAGGCATTCAGAAACATCTCAATATATGACATATTTTGCAAATTCCTTTAGAAAAAATGGCAAACATTAAATAGTATTATAAAGATAAAATATGTAGAAAATAATTTCTGACCACATAAAAAACAATTCTAGGCAAATTTTTAGTGTGAAATGTACAATTTAATACTTTTTGAATAAAATATTGATAACATAAACTATCTGATTACAGAACTTTTTGTATGTGTGATGCTGGGGATCAAACCCAGGGCCTTGTATATGTTAATCACATACTCTACCATGGAGCTATGTCCCCAGATCTTATGATTATTGAAGGATTTCTTTAATACAAAAATCATGAACCCTAATAGAATATTATTTCTAACTGATTATAAAAAAATATATTTTAATTGTGAACTTCAAAAACCACTACCCAGGGAAATAAACCAGCAATGAGAAAATCCATTAAAACCAAGAATTTCTATAAATCAAAAATCTTTTAAAACATATGAAAGAATAAAATGATCAAAACATTATGAGCTATCATTTTTAAAAAAGTATAAAATATGATCCTTAGGATTATACATAAGAAAGCTTGGCATCATGTATCTAAAATGAGATATAAAATCAGACATAGTAGTAAAAGCCTATAATCCCAGAGTCTTGGAAGGCTGAGACAAGAGGATCTCAAGTTCAAGGCCAGTCTCAGCAACTTAGTAAGGCCCTAAGCCACCTACTAAGGCCCTGTCTCAAAATTAGAAATAAAAAGATCAGGGGATGTATTTCAGTGGTAAAATGACCCAGGTTTCAATCCACAGTACTTATAAATAAATAAATAAGTAAATAAAATGAGATGTACTTTTAATTCCATTCAATTTGTGAAAATCAAGACATTGGTTACATCCGATATCAATAAAAATATGGATGCCTATCAATTTCTGAACATTGCTTATACAAATGTAAAATGCTACACACACTTAAGAAAACACTTTTCCTTATAAAATTTAACCTGAACATTATCTAAATGTAATACTTTCACTCCTATATTTATCTGTATCAGAAATTTTTGCTTATAAAACTATACAATGTCTAAAGTACTTTTGCTGTGAAATGGTTTGGAATTATGGCTACAATTTACATTCTAGGACACAGATTTTCCATTTTGGATCAAGTGCAGAGATTGTGATTTTAGGATAACACTTCATCACATATCACAATGAGGCAGTTTAATGATCAGATATTTCAAAAACTTGTTCTACTCACAGTAAGTTTGGGTCAGTAGCATAGGTTAAAAATATCAAATGTTGGAATCCCAGCCTCTGGGACAGGAGTCTCCTATATATCTCCTTCTTTTTCAATAAATCTTCTTTTTTTCTTTTTTTTTCAAAACTGTGTCCTTGTTACTGGATTAGCATCAGGGACAAAGACCCAGCTCTCATTAAAATATCTTTTATCACAGGTGGGACCTAAAATAGTCCCAGCTCCTACTTTCTTTAGCAAACCTGGCTTTCCAAGGAACCCCACTTTCATGCTGAGAAAACAAGGTAGTTCGTAAATGTTCTCAGGAAAGTTAGTAGATGGGTGAGTTACCCTTGGTTGGAATCAAAGAAACTATTTCTGTGAGCAAAGGGAAGAACTGAGAGACCATCCCAGTATCTGCCAAAGCTCCTTTTCCTTTTCCTTTGGGGAACTCCTGCCTTCTGTTTCTGAGTGGTACAGGTTGCTCCATCCTGATCCACTTTGAGAAAAAGTGCTGAGAGCCATAGCCAAGTAGGAATGATGCTTGGAATTTTGGGGTTGAAAGGTGACCCTGCTCAGGGATTAGGGTGGCTCCGGGTTTAGGGGTGGATCCTGCTGGAATAGGGTGGCTCCAGGTTTAGGGCGGATCCTGCTGGGATTAGGGCATATCCTGCTGCCTCAGGCACCCGCTCCTTGAAGTCCCGTTGAGTTCTCACGGGGTTCTGAGAGAATTGGTATGCAGAGCCCTGTGGAGGGAGTGTATTTTTCCCAGAACGTTCTTGGAGAGTGCCGGTGAGAGTTCGGGAATAAAGGGCTGCGGTTTGAATCTACAAGGCTGTGTGGTGGCTGGGTTATTTTGTGCCCAGCCAGACTGCGGCAAAAAAGGAAACAAATGCCAAATGTCTTCTTTGATATAAGGAGAGTAACTAGGAACAGAGTAGGGTAGAAGAGCATGAGAAGAAGATTAACATTAAACAGGGATGAGAGGTGGGAGGGAAAGGGAGAGAGAAGGGAAATTGCATGGAAATGGAAGGAGACCCTCAGGGTTATACAAAAGTACATACAAGAGAAAGTGAGGGGAAAGGGAAAAATAATACAAGGGGGAGAAATGAATGACAGTAGAGGGGGTAGAGAGAGAAGAGGAGAGGGAAGGGGAGGGGGGATAGTAGAGGATAGGAAAGGCAGCAGAACACAACAGACACTAGTATGGCAATATGTAATCAATGGATGTGTAACTGATGTAATTCTGCAATCTGTATATGGGGTAAAAATGGGAGTTCATAACCCACTTGAATCAAAGTGTGAAATATGATATATCAAGAAATTTGTAATGTTTTGAACAACCAACAATAAAAAATAAAAATAAAAAAAAGGAAACTGAACTCAGTAAAATTGCTACCCTTGGCCATCTGGTAAGTGCCTGGTATGTACATGGAGACCCTTGATTCCACAAAGTCCCCTTTCTGGGGACTTCTGGGGCACCACTGATATGGGAGTCATGGTTAAGTCAGACTGGAGATCCTAGGGATATTTACTCCCTCCTGGTGTGTTATAGGTTCTCATCTGTTTCTTGACCTTAGTTTTGGGAATTTCCTCTAGTTATATGTTTTGTTTTCATCTGTTACTACCCCTTTTAAAACATGGCCGGTTCTACATCATTTTATAGGTAATCTCTTGGGAAAAATTTGGGCTGCTCAATTTAAAGGTTCCCATCTGTAGGCCTTGGTTTTAGAACTCCCCTCTGTTTCTTTTCTGTCAAACTTTGTAATTAGAGTTGGCGTATCAGACATAAAGTGAGTTGAAGAAAGGGCCACCTGTACTTATAAGCCTGTATAAGATAATGATTTACTGTAATGATCTGGCTTTTGGAATTGTTTTCTGGATTATCACACAATCTTCAGTTGGAGTTGGTCTTTCAAAGGTAAAGGAAGTGGAAAAATTTGTATGTGTTGGCCTGTCTGTTTTAAAGATTCCTACCTGTCAGTGCTGGTTTCAGTGATCTTTCTAGTCTGTGTTTTTTGCATCTGTTACTGGCCTTTTAAGACGTGGGCCATGCTGTGTTGATCTTATCAGTAGTCTCTTGAGCAAGAAGATCTTGTCTTAACAGCTGAACTATAGGTTTAACCAAAGAGAAAGACAATTTTCTGTAACCACAATCAGGCCTTTGAATGGTTTTACAGAATTATTAAGCAATCTTGAAGTTGAAGTTTGTCTTTCAGAGGTAAGCCATATAAAAGAGATTCTGTATGTCCAGGCATTTATGCATTTGACTAATAAGGGAGACTGAGCTGTCCGAAATTAAGCTGAATGTGCCAAGGGCACTGCCTTTGGTGTGCAAAAACAGAGCTGGACACCAGAAGAAAGTGTTAAAAAAGATTTAACTCTTTTAAACCCAGTGCTGACACTCTCAAACTGTTTCTCAGGCTGGCTCCAGGCAGCCACAGATCATCTCATGGTAATCAAGAACATGAGCAGAAAGCTGGAAAAAAAATTCCCAGAAATCTGCCTGGGCTATGGAAAAATGGCCAAACAGAACCTGGCCTCTGCCTTGCCTTTTAACCGCTTTTGTCCATGGTGGGTAGATGCTGCTGGCCACAATGGATGTGGCGGTAGATCCAACACTGTCATTTTATGACCTGATGACAGGAATAGTCTCCTCTTTTCAGATCTGTTGGGACATCCCTTTTTGGTCAGTGTATATCCAACACTGGGCAAAGCAATTCTTGTTACAACAGTATCCCATCAAACTAAATGCCTGGGGAGATTGGCATAATAAATAATTGCAACCAGAAAAGAAAAAGACAGAAATGAAGGTCAACCAATATTTTGTAGGCTGGCTCTGCCAAAGGATCTTCAAGGAAGCCTAAATAAAAGAATGGAAAGGGCTTCCTCCATTGCATATCAATATGTCCAGTAGAAGAAAAAGGCCCAAAAGGAGCCGCCGGGTAAAACTGATAGTCGGGAACTTACAGTTGATGTCATAATGATAATAATAAGGCAGACAGGTCAGGCTCAGAAGTATTCTCATTCCAACCCCTTAAATGCAACCTGGGTGAAAAAAGATTAAGACACAGTTTTTTAAAATGCTAGATTGTCCAACCCTGTCCTGGGATAAAATTTGTACTGTAAATTAAATGCACAGATAACATTTATAAGGATTGTTTTAGAACATAAATTTAAGAAAGGTTCTGAACTGAAAAAAGATACAAGAAAGTTATAGTTATGGAAGTATTTTAATATGGAAAAATAGAAAGTACAAGAAATATTTCTGGATGAGAAAGTATTTTGCCTGATAAAGTGATATTCTTATGCTTCAGTCCAAGATAAAAGAGAGGACGAAACAAAGGATTCAAACAAGTTGTAAATATTTAACTAAGTCACAGAAGGTTTGCAGAAGGCAAATCTCAAAAAGTTTGTGTTTGTAATTAAATTGGAGATAGCACAGTCAGTTAAAGTTATTTGAACTTTAATGTACTGATATGAAGCAAAGTCTGAAACATTGGTCTGCTCTCATCTATCAAGATAATTTTCTTATATTAGATAGATTTTGTTAGTTGAGGAAATAAGTCTTAAATCAATTAGGTTTTCACTTGTTTTAATGTCTTTAAATGATTACTTTATAAGTGGTTAAACAAAAACGTGTTATTTAGGTTATAACAAAATAGTTGACACCCTAAATATATGTGACTAGGTATATGTATGCATCTCAGAACTCTGTCTAAGCCTTGTCTAAGTGTTATGTAAAAGTTTATAAAATGAAAGTTTATGTAAGTCTACTGGCAAGATATGCAATAAATGCTAGCGTCCATACCTTGTATCTGAAATACAAGGGCAACACTGTGATTTGAAAATCTGTTTTATAACTATTTGCTTTGACTAATTCAATTTCTGATCATTAACACTGTTTCCAAAAGTTATAAGAAATTTAAGGTTATTCTTTTGTTTTTGCTAACCCATGCAAACCTATGATTATTGTTACTGCACACTATGGATTATAAATTATACTTTAAAATTTTAAGCTTAGTTAGATATAAAGCTTAGGAGAGCAGTTGGCCAAGTTGGTGTTCTTCAAACTAAAATTGTCTGCAGCAATAATCCCATTCAGATTTATATAGAAATAACAAAAATTAATGGCATTTATTTATGTCATTTAATGTTTTATAAGTTATATATTAAATTTTGTGTTACTGTTTACATTGGTATGGAAATTTAAATGCACTTTGGATTTATTAAGGAATGTCTGATTTGTTCAAAGTTTAACAATATGGAACATGAAAATATTCTATCACATTTTCCTAAAAAGGGAAGTTAAAAGCCTTTCTGTTTGATTATATTTCAGATGTAATGTTGCATTATATTAACTGGTATTCAGAGACTAAGGAAATAATACATGAAAACTTTGTATAGCAATATTTTTCAAAGAGGCAAAGATCATTTTCAGCAATAAAATAATTTTTAAGCTTTGTCAAGAGGCCAGTTTAACCTGAGTTAAGGATCTGCTTATCTTATCATTCTCCATGTTGTTATGTCTCTGAAGTAGGCTAGAATTAAGCTTATTTATGTTGTGTTCAAAAGATAAATTTTTGTTATAAAGATTACTGGGATCTCAAAATAAAAGGGATATTATACATTACTAAGTAAAGGTTTAAGATTATAAAAAATATTTTCCTTGGTTTGTAGCTATTATACACATTCAATTTCGCTTTGCTCTGTTAATTTTATTTTGTATTTTCCTTGTTAACTTTTTAACTGTTGACTGTTGGTGTTTAGCGGTACAGCTTCTTATAAAACAACCTGAGTTAATTTGAGATAATAAGTCATAACAATCTATATCCTATAGAACAAATAGGATATAATTCTGACTTACAATACTAATACTGACCCCAATTAAATAGAAAGGGTAACTGTAAAATTATACATATTGAAGTTATAACCTGTTACTCCTACTTTAAGATGGGTGACAGTGCCCTGCTAGATGTTTAAAATCCAAAACTTGGAGACAAAAATCAAGGAAGTAAAAGGACCAAAGAAAGAGGAGCCAATGTTTTGGCCCTTGCCCTCTAAGGTTAGCCAGGGCCCAGAGAATGATGGGATGCTCTCTGGGCCTTGGAACCCTGGTGATTCTCCTGATCTGCTAATCAGGGAGATTGACAGGACCCTAGAGAACAGAAAACCTACCTGTGCACATTCTGTACAGAGGAGGGTCATTGGAGCGGGATATGTCCTTGATGCTTCCATGAGAAGCCTCCTGTTACTGCTGATGGGCAGAATCCCAGCCTCTGGGACAGGAATCCCCTGTGTTTCTCCTTAACCTTCATTTTCTTTTTTCTAAAAAAAAAAAAAAAAAAAAAGAAGAAGACGAAGAAGAAGAAGAATCAAATGTCATGTACCTTTTTAAATAGAAAAGAAAATATTTAGATAAACCAAAAATTTATCAGTGAAGATGTTTTGTATCACTTATAAGAAAAGAATTCAAATTTTCATATCATTTTTCTTTTTTCTTCACACTCAACTACAAATATATAGAATAGTGAACATTAACCATAACTGTATCACATGAAAAATGTTCATTGTCTAATAATCACTAAATAGAAATTAATATTAATAACTCTTTTCATATGGAATTAGCAGTATGTTTTTCTTTTTCATGACATTAGCTTATTCATGCTATACATTTTTCTTCCTAAATTTTATCTTTTTTTTTCCTTTTAATAAACAATTAATTTTAGGCTTTCTATATATCAGTCTTATAAAAATTGGAAAGTTTTCATGTTAGAAATTAATATTTACATTACTTCATAGTTTTATATTTTTAATTCAAATTATATTTAAGTCAAACTAAGAAACAACAGCATATTCTTTATTTCTGTTTTGAACGGACTCCATGAAACAACACATTTTAATTAAAATCACATTTATTAAACTGCTAATGAGAAAACGACTCTATCTTTCAAGGAAAAAAGATGAATTAGTTTGGGTTTGGTCTTGCTTCAGCTCCTTTTCCCTTATCCATCTCCTTCAGTCAGTGATGAGGAAAGCTTTCAGCAGTGGATTATCAAATTCAGGCATCCTGGAAGTACTGTGAGGAAGAAATTTCAAAGTAGAAAATATACTAGTGTGCCAAGTAAATAAATTACCAGGGAAATATAAACCAGAAAGTGTAATAGAAGAAAATTGCCTAATCAGATGGCAAAAAAGGAAAGAGGTAAAATTCTAGCCACACTGACTATTAACTAAGGAGCGGCAACATTCCCAACCAATGTCCAATATGAATAAACATAATATTTTATGAATATTTTATGAATAAACAAAATGTACATAATTACTGAATTTTAATGTTTTTCTTATGCTATTTCATTTTATCATCTTCAAGATGATCACAATTGGATATTAAGTAAAATATGTGTGCTCACTTTAAAATGCATATTGATATAATTTCTATTGGAATTTTTATATGTTAGAAATAAAAAACAGACTTTTTAAATGTTAATGATTCTTAAAAATAAAATAAACCTTGCGTACAAATATTAATAAAAATAAATAACATTTAAAACACCGTGAATTGGAATTCCTAACTCTCCGATCCATGGTTGACATGAATCCTGGGCTTTCAGACCGAGTTCCTTATGTTATGAAGCAGCAAGGTAGGTGTGTCTGTGTCCTTCACATACTCCAAAACATTTCATCCTATATTTTTGTTTAAAGGCAGCTCATATTAGTAAGGAAACTGATAGAAAGCAGTTCTGCTCTTTTCAATGACAAAGAGATGTGATTCCTATTATTCACAGTTTATATAACTAAAGAAAATAAATGAATAATTCCCTTTGTTCTAAATTTGTTATGAAAAAGCAATATTTGAAGTTGTTTCTAAGTTAAAATTATTTTACTGAACAGAGTAACATTTTTGAGATGTGGTATATTTTAAATACATTAAATGCATCTTGTTTTAAAGTGTTTATTAAATGTAAAACCAATGTCAATCATTTTTTCCTAAAACTGCATAAGTATCTTCTATTTTTATAATGCAAAATTTGATGCAACAACACCTATGAAGGACCTACTATGTGCAGATCATGAAATATAATTGAACAGGTAAAACATATTCATTTTCATTAAACAACTTATAATCTAATCTAATATGTGTACTAATAAATAATCCTGGTCTTAGAAAGAAATTTAGACATATTTTTTTTTCCTGTGTGTGTTCATCAAAAAGAAAAAAAAATCATTATACCTAAAAGATTTCATTGGAAGATACTATTTAAATTTGGCCTTGAAAACACAATAATGATGCAATTACGTGATAAATATATGAAGGGGAAAAATAAAAAATAAGTAAATGTAGAAATAAACAATCTTACTACAGTGTCCTTCTTACATGACTAAGACTGAATTATAACGAGTCATCTTGTCATAGATAGCATGACAGTTTAAAGAAATTTTAGGATAAATTCATGGTTTTTGAGGAACTAAGTGAAGGACTGAGTAAGCAATTTATAGCACATTTAAGAAGGTCTTTCCAAAGGTGGAAAACAAGTCAATGAAACAAAACAACTGAAATGTGTGTGTTTCTTTTTTTATTATTAATTAAGAAAGGTGTTTGATTCTAGAAGTAGTAAAATAAAAGATATTGGAAAGATTGTTGCATTTATTCACACATTTTTTATTTAATGTTGGAATAATATAGCAGAAGTTTTCTGATGATTCCTTAACAATGGTCATAGAAAAATAGGCATTGAATAAAAACACTTTTCAATAAGATTAAAAATATAAGGAAGGAGATTTATAGATGACATGTGTTTGCTTCTTAGTGTATTTGTGTGAGATCTAAATGTATTGTTGTTGTTTGTTGTTGTGAGTTTGGGAATGAAAACCAGGATCTCGCACATGCTAGGCAAGCATTCTGCCACTCAGCTACAGGCCCAGCCTTGAGACCTAAATTTTGAGTTTCAATTTTAATTCACATCCTAAACTATCAGTTTTTTGCTGTGCCTGATACATGCATCACTACTCCTTTTTTATTAGTTCTCATATTTTTATGTAAAAACATGGTTTCCTATTTTGAAATAACAAGATATTTATGAACGAATTGTATTTTCTTTATGGTTTTATTCATTTACAAATAACACATAGTATGAACAAGTAGTATTCTAGTAGATGGTGAGATATAATTCTCATATGCAAACATGTCTACACAGGAAAACAGAATGAAAAATCAATATTATACACAAATAATTATTCATATACATAACAGAGAAATATTCAAATTAGCATTAATTGTAGAGAAGGGAAAATAATACAATTTGAAAGATAGAGTCTTGAAGGAAGATCAACAGTAGCTATAGCTCTTGATTTCTATGTGGAAGATGATATCAGTAAACCATCCTGAAAGTATTCAGTAGAATGTTCTAAGACTACTTTGACCAGTCAGTGTTTAAAAATGCTAAAATTTTTCAGTATATGCACTATCCAATATGATGACCATAGTCACTTGTCAATCAATATTAGAGATATAGCTGTTAATTGAGCAATTCAATTTTAATTATTTTCAACTTATTTTAATTCAAATTGTCTCCTGTGGCTGGTGGCTACTTTATGAGAACAGCACAGCATGAGGGTACAGGAATATTACTTCCTCATAAGGGCATTGGTTTGCCATATTTGAGGAAGAAAAGAAAGCTCGGTCTTGTTAGTATATAATAAGCATGGCTGGAGTTGTATCAACATGAATTTGGAAAAGAACAAGAAACATCATGCAGTAATCTAAGTAATCTAAGCCAGGCTAAAGAGTCTGGTCTCATTCTTATGGAGATAGCCCTTGATGGTTTTAAAGTTAATTTTACCTAGATACTAGATATATGTATTTTTAAAAAATGTTCACTTCTGCCTCCTACTAGTCAGCATTTTGTTTTTCGATAAACAGAAACTATTTTTTTTATTAGCAGAACAAATACTGACATACAGAGAGTCAGATTTAACATGAGGATAATGAAGCTAAAGTTTCGGAAGTACACGCTTATATAGGTTTCAAGCCTTTGCATTAAATTTTCTTGGGGAACTTTCTTTCAGAATTTTCCAAATTATGATATTTAATGCATGTTAACTGTTGCACCTGTACGCTCTTCCTTCTCCTCCACTGTATTTGGAGATTTACTTGTGGAAAAGATAAACTTAGGATATATAAGTGTAGCCTTAGTTGGCTATGTTATGTATTTTATTTCCAAGTTAAATTAGCAATAGCTTTCAGTTTAGGAACAACTTATAGGAAGAGTCTTATTATCACCCTGTAAAGGATGCTAATTTACCTGAGTGGAAATGCCAGCATTTATATCATCATAGAAGGACAGTACCATTGCTCCTTTCATTAGAAAAATATCAGGAATAAAGAATTTAAAATGTTTGAAATATATAAGAACAAAATTCTCAATCACCAAATGTAAAAGTGTGATTGGAGTTCTGTTTGCCAACAATATCTAAATAAAACAGATGTTCTTTCATGCCATGAACATACTTGAGAAAGCAGAATATAAAATTAAAAATCCTATGTGTATATATCTTCATGTATAACTGTATATGTATATGAGATACATATTCACATTTAGTAGACGATATTAGATAAACATAAATATTTTTTCAGTAATTACAAAAATAAAACATCAGAATTTCAAAATTCCTGTTTGTGAGGGGGCACTAAGCTATAGTATTGGTTCAGACAATAGATATGTCTTAATGTACCACTATGTTTTATGCATACAACTTTAAAAAAATAAAAAGAATCTTCATTAAACCATGATAACAGCAGAAATAAATTTGCTTCATATTCTCTGTGTAGAGAATTATAATAAATGTTATTGTCATATAAAGAAAAGATCAAAGTATCAAAAATGTAAGAAAATAATGTGGAAGTAGCTAAATTATTTACATTTTAAAAACTTACTATAGTTTGGATATGAGGTGTCCCCTAAAAGTTCATGTGTGAGACAATGCAAGAAGGATTAGAGGTGAAATGATTGGGTCATGAGAGCCTTTATCAGTGAATCAATTCCCTAGTATAATTAACTGTGTGGTAACTGAAGGCCAGTAGGGTATGGCTGGAGGAGGTGGCATTGCAAGTGAGACTTCAGGGGTATATATTTTGTATCTAGCATGTGCAGACATCTCTCTCTCTCTCTCTCTCTCTCTCTCTCTCTCTCTCTCTCTCTCTCTCTCTCTCTCTCCTCTCTGATCATTATGTGAGCAGCTTCTCTCTGCCACACTCTTCCACCATGATGTCTCTGCCTCATCTCAAGCCCTAAGGAATGGAGCCAGCTATTTATAGACTGAGGCCTCTGAAATTGTGAGCCCCCAATACACTTTTCCTCTTTAAATTGTTCTTGTGAGTCTTCTGGTCATAGTAACAAAAAACTGACTAAAGGAGTTATTTTTTTTTCTCTATTTTGTCTGTACATTCTATTTGACAGCTTTTAAAATGTATAATCCATGATCTTTTTATCTTTCCAAATAAGTGTTTATTTTCATTTCTAATTATACATGTTTTTTTTCTTATTAAGATTACTGTAACTTGTATATACTCTAATTCTTATGAAATCTATATTCACTCATGAATAAGTGAATCTCTTGTTTCAATTCATTTAAGATTGAAAGAACAATCTATATTATCTTTACTTCAAAGAAAGATTCCCAGAAAAACACCATGGAAATGACCAAAATCTTGTTTCAATTCATTTAAGATTGAAAGAACAGTCTATATTATCTTTACTTCAAAGAAAGATTCCCAGAAAAACACCATGGAAATGACCAAAATAGTAGACATTGTTCCACGTGCAACAATACAGCATGTAGACAATCAGGAAGCTTCTGCCTTGTCGCCTTCAAGGACACACTGCCATGGCTGCAATCTAGGAATCAGTAGCTCTCTTTTTCACCTATGTAATGTCCATTTGAGACCCATGACATTGGTGACCTTACCCTGAACTCTGTTCTCTATGAACTGCTTAGATAGGAGAAAATTGTTGAAACAGCAGGGAGATGAAATCTGCCTCATTCTATTTTGCCAGTAACACATCTCACCGTCAAAACTTGAATCCCATGCAGAATAGTCAGCCTGAGTGACTAGGAAACATTGTTTTGAGCTTTCCAGTCTGTGTGGGCCAGAAATAAACACTGGAATGATCCACACTGATGGCCAGTCTCATGTTCAACATTATCTGGAAGATTTCTTTCAACAAAAAATGTTGCAAAATCTTCTTTATAATAAGAATAGTAATCCTTTGACATCATGCCTTTGTTCACTATAATCCCATTGCCTAGTGTATTTTGCAGAAAAAGTACTTGAAACAAATTTCCAGACTTTCTTGTTGTACTTCTGCATTTCCTAGGTAATTTAATGTACTTCCAGTGTAGCCTCTATGTTCCTCACTTTACTTAATATGATTTTTCCAAGTGCTAATCTACATTCACATCACAAATGTGTGTATGCATGCATGTGGGCATGCATGAAAGAGAAATCTTTTCCATTTAGTATATTTTTCTTATTTCATGAATTTACTTTTCTCTTTGTAATATTTCCATTTAACAGTTTAAATGTTCATCTCTTCTGTGGCAGGCCTTTGGACTAGCCTGTTCAGGATGCCCTAATGAAACATCACAGGTTTGGTGGCTTGAACTACAGAAATTTTTTTCTCACAATTCTGGAATAAGAAACCCAAGATCAAGATTCCAGAATTTGATTTGTAGTGAGGATTTGTTTTTCTTTTGGTTTACAGAAATTATTTTCTCATGTGTCCTCATTTTTACTTCCCTCTGTGTACATGAATGATGAGGAAGAGCAAGAAAACAAGCCAAGGAAAGTGACAGATATCTCCCATCTCTTTCTCTTCCTACAACTGTCATATGAATAAAATCCCATCCTAAGTCCTTGCTTACCAATTATTTCTTCCTCATAGACCCTATCCCCAATTATAATCACATTGGGAGTTATGCCATCAACATTTGAATTTTGAGGGGGACACAATTCAGTTCACAATAACTTTGCAAATATCAAGCTTTCTCCAAGAGAGAGTACAGATTCTCACATGCCTTGTTTTGTTTCTTCTAAAGAAAAATTTTAGATACTCTTTTATTTTTTTTATAAAGAGAAAGTAGAAGTTCATTAGATGCAAAGATTAGGAAGATATAGGTAGTTAGTTTCATATTTTTGGCAAATTACTTTTTGTTCTTTATAAGTCATATATCCTACCCACTTCTCTACCTAGAGAAAGTGTCTTCAATCCAAGAACAATATGTCAATGATGTTTTCTCACTCAGTATGATGCACATAGGAAGTACTACCGAAGTATGCTAGCAATCTGTATTACTAAATTCATTTGTTGTGTTGAAGTATCTGCTTATAGATTCCCTCAATATTCACAAAGGTCTGTGTTTGATAAGTAATTTCAAAGACTTGTAGCAGATAAAAAGTGATATAATAATAGGGAACTAAGAATATTTACTGCAATCGTAGAGCTTTCCTTTTCTGTATCTGTTGTGACAACCAGAAGTTAGATGGTGCTATGGGCTGGGAATGTAGCTGGATGGTAAATCACTTGCCTAGCATGAGTGAGGTCTTGAGTTAAATCCGCAATAACATTAAAAAAAAAAAAGTTAAGTGGTTTTGTGATCTGAAATATCTCCCCACGGCTCATTGGTTGAAGGGTAGTGCTGTAATGGTATTGGGATGTGGTAGCACATTTAGGAGATAGGTCATAGTGGAAGAAAGTTAGTCAATTGAGAGTTTGTTTTTGAAGGTGGTATTGGGACCTAGGCCTTCTTTCTCTCTTTCTCTTTGCTTTCTGGCTGCCATGAGGTAAGCAGCCTCTTCTACCACACTCACCACCATGATGTTCTGCCTCATCACAGACTCAAAGCAATAGAATCAGTAGACCATAGACTGAAACCTCTCAAACTACAGGGTGAGATAAAACTTTCCTACTTACAAATTGATTACCTCCTGCATTTTATAACAATGGAAAGCTTACTAATGCAGGTGGGTTTTGACTACCACTTTTACTCAGATGACTGTTCTTCTTAGATATCTCAGTGGCAATAACCCATTTTATTCTATACTCTATATATACTGAAGCAGATTTGAATTAGCCCTAGATCCTGATATATCCATATTAGATCCTGGAGTTCTTCAAAAAGTGTGAACATAACTGAGTTTGTATCATTTATGAAAATTATCCTATAGATTTGTTTACTTATAGTTTAATCACTGTCTTTCAGTTTGGTTATTTTTGATTCTGAGAGAGATTTTGTCAACTAACCTTAATTTATTGTCTTTGAATACATAAATAATGACTATTTTAATTACTATCTGCAACTCAGCTTTATTCTTTCTTCAAAAGAAAAATAATCAAATTCATCAAAGACCTTATATTGTGATTTCCATCATATGCCATTTTATTTATATTTGTTTAAAACTGATTAAAAATTTCTTCTCTTTTATTCCTCTTACCATTTCAATGTGAGTTTTGAAAAAAGAAATAATAGATTATTTAAATCATTATCTTGAAGCAAAATCATAAACTGCCTGTGTACTGACAGCATAATATAGATTTTTGAGAGGTCATTGATGGGTTTAATATGTATGCTAAGTGTGAGAAATTTCAGTAAATCTGGGTGAGCATATATAAAAGCAAAATGTGATACCCAACTCATTATAGAGCTGAAGCAGAAAGTAAAGACAACTGTAACAGCAATGGACCATCAATCAATCACAGGGCTCAATTGATGAGAGTGATATATGAAGAAGGTGGAAACATTCATGAATTATACATAAGGCTGACTGTTGGTGAGTTCATTAAAGATTCTGGGCTCCTATCAGTGGACTTTTCATGGGTATATTATAATTGAGAAATCTTAGAATCTCCTGTATTCATGTATATTATGGATGTCATAGCATGGCAATTTTGACAATAAAACTAGAAAAGATTGAGGCTGTCATCAAGAAAGAGTAATGTACTTTATGCATTGACATAAATGGTCTGAGGTTCCTGAGCAGCTTGTATTTTTATTGTAACTTACTTTCTTGTCTACGTAGGCCCTGTGGTAAATAAAGCTGGTTAAACATATTTTACATACCTTCTGACACTCCCAGAAAGATCTCATTGGAAAAGGAATAAGTTATAAGGCAGTTTTCATTCAGCTTACTTGAATTATATTCATTGGTAATATTTCACCTCAAATTTTAATGTCTGTTATACTATCTCAACAGAAAAGACTTCATTTGATTGAAAAATATATTTTCTCTAAAATAGAAGATAATTTTTATGACTCAACCAAAAATTATTATAAAGCTTACTCACTTAAAATTGCACAAATTATTAAAACAACATCTCTATCCACATCAAAATACAGATGCAATATGGACTCCTTTGAAGACAAGAAACTTTAAATAGGATTTTAATATTTTCCATATACATATATATAGATAGAGATATTATAAATATGTAAATAGGTATGTTTTCTGTTAAGGAATAATTATATAATTCTTTATAAATTTGTCACTAAAATTATAGGTTTTCAATATTTTAAAAAATAAATGCATAATTCCAGAATTAAATAAACAAATTTTTATTTTTATTAGCATCATCAGAGGGCTTATGATACTTTTCTTTTTCCCCAAAAAACAATAATTAGTGGCTGAGTCTTGTCTATTATAATTTTGATAGCTTTCTAATTATCTATTTTCTACTGTCTATCTTATGTCTGCATGAATGCTTACTTATCAGTTCATAAAAAGGTATTTTGTTATTCCTTTACAAACTGAGTATTGTTTTAGGATAGCTTCTTGGTTGTACAAGAGACCTTCTCTGTGTGGGCTCTTTCTCGTCCAGCAAGGAGGTCCATGAAACAGGGTAGAGGAGAGTGGGGCTGAGGAGTCACAATTCAAGACCTTTGGAGACCAAGGTGGAAACAGGTCTGATTCTATTGCATAGTTACCATTCTATATATACTCAGGCAGTAGCTAGGCAGACTATTGGCAGCCACCAATACAATTTCTTGCCAACTGTCCTTGCGGCAACCAATCAAGGAGCAGGCTGTGGAGCAAGCGCTGTGACTGCAACCTGTAGTCCTTCTCCAGGGGCTGTGCCTATGGGCTGAGCAGTCCGTGGCTCATGGGCCTAGCAAGAGGGAGTCATTTGTCACTCTGGCACCCCTACCGTATGCCACATATGCAGTACTCCATGAATCTGTCCCCACAATTCTCTTTCCATTTTTCAATTTATTTTTCATACTCTGATAAGTCAATATTCCTAAAACAAAACTTGTTCTTGCTAAAAAAATGTTTAATTATTTCCTATTTTCTAAGGGATAAATTGCACCTCCAGTCTTACATTCCAAGTTTTTAAAAATTAAGTTTAAATGTTCTTTTCATTGTCCCTAAACTCCAAAATATACAATCCACTCAGACTAAAAGTTCCAATTGCTTCCTCAAAACATACACTTTCTTCTTCTTTCTTTTTCCACATCCACACTAGTATTAATTTTCCAGTCAATATGAGTCTGAACCATATTTCAGAAACAAGCTCAGATTTCTTCTCTTGGGAATATATTGTGAAGTGCTCTCTCCCTTTTCTGGAAGTCTGTAGCAATTAATTTCCATAAAATTTAAACCAAACAGTAGTGTAATGAATTGAATTATCTGTTCCATTGTATTTTTAAAAATTTCTTCCAGATATCTTGTTTTAAACATTTAAAACATGGAAATATCATTTCCAACATCTGCAGTAAATACATATGGCACGGATGCCTATGTATTCTAACACATATGTGTGTCTATAATACATTCTAAGGTATTGTGACTAACAATTTTTCAGGGAATCAAATCCATACAGCTATACTATAAAAGTGTAAAATGAAGCACTTGCAGGATTATAGGTTTTGTAGTCATCAGAATGCATACTTATACAGTTTATGAGATGTTTTCAATAGTGTTGCATCACTTTGTCAAATAATCAGGATTAAGTTTATCAATGGTTTAAATTCAACCTCTGCTCATCAAAAGAACAGTTTTTTGTTTCTATTTTCATGCTGATTTGTGTATCCTAAGAAAGTAAAATTGTTCCCTGAGCAATAAAGCAACATAATTTTTCATTGCTTCCAGGTCCTGTACCTCTGCCTCAAGTACCTGAAATCCTAAACAAATACAATATTCTGTTTCTGTCCTTCTCTACTTTTATACAAGTCAAGCCATAGCTCAGGGAATGAAAGAAAGAATGGAAAAATATCTGGAACTCATTTATAATTAGGCACCCATATTAAATGAAACTATTATGTTAACTCCCTACTGCTTAAATATATAGAAAAAATATCACTGTAAATGTGTACTATTATATTTTAATCAGCTTTTTTTTGCTATGATAAAAACATTTGACAAAAACAATTTTAGAGGAGGAAAATTTTATTTGGGAGCTTAGTTTCAGAGGTCTCAGTCCATAGATAATGGGCTCCATTCTTCAGGGCTAAAGGAGAGGTAAAACATTGTGGCAGAAGAGTTTGGTGAAGGAAAGCAGGTCAAGACATGGCCGGCCGAAAGCAGAGATGCTAAGCTCAGCTCACAGAATATATATTCCCAAGGTGGGAGCCACTTCATCCAGCCACATCTTACTTACCTACAGTTACCACCAAATTAACCCCTATCAGGTGGTTAATGCACTGATTAGGTAAAACATCTTATAACCCAATCATTTCATCTCTAAACTTTCTTGTGTTGTCTCACACATGAGTTTTTGGGAGACCCCGATATACCAACCACAGGATATTTTTATTGATTTTTTTTTTAGACTAGTGTCACAAATCCCAAGTCTTGGTGAGCTAAACAACATCAAGTGAAACAAAATTTTAGCTAGAAGCAGTTTTTCCTTCCCCAGAAAATGCTTAAAATGAACAAGTCAGAATTTCCTCTCTAATAATTAAAATTGAGTTAATTTAAATAGTTCATCCAAATACTAGAATTTTTTGTCCTATGTGTCTCCTGCCTCACCAGTCTTCAGCCCTGTGAGACTAGAACAAAAGTTAAAGAACTTGAGGGCTTTAACTTTTTTTAATTTGCCCTCAAGTGAAAACTCTGATCCTAAAAACAAGAACCCAAGAAATTTCCTAAATCTTATAATTTTACCACAATTCCTAACTTCTCTTCATCTAGTTTTAATAATTGTCCATTTACTTAAAGTTCTAAGCCCGTCCCCTGTACTTTAACAAAATTAATAATTTTTCTTAAAAAAATCCACTATACAATACACGTAAGATGGAGTTTGATAACACAAATATAAAAATATGGAAGATGATTTCTTATTCAGAATATCATGATAATATAAAATATTTATCAAAGACTTTTGTTTAATCTAACATTGATTTGAGTAAATATTGGGATAATAAAATATATAAAATTCCAGGTAAATGAAGGAGTTATATTCTTCTGGTAGAGGAATATTTGTAATTGTCTCCATCATTATCATCATCATCATCAAATGTCTAAGAAGAAGAAATAATAATTATAACCATACATTATACAGTATTTAATATATTAACTATTACAAGTATAAAAAGCTGTATCAATGAAGAATAATTATAAGGAAAAAGCTGAATAGTTTTTATTGGTAACTGCCATGCCCCTCTCATCTCTCTCAGAGATGTGGCCATTAATTCAAGAGATACCTGTGGAATGTGAGTGAGGGATGAAGAAAAGAAAAACAGACAAAAACAGAGAGAAAAAAATGGGGCTAGGTGATTTAGTCAACCCTGACGAGGTTTGACTGACCTCCAAAATAGTTCCACACATTTATTATACAGGTTTCATCAAAAGGCTATTTGTGGGAAAGTTTCAGCAAAGCTGGCAGTCTAAAGGATGCATGGCTGGTGACACATTAGGGTCATTTTGTTTTGCTCAGAACTCACTATTCCTGGGAGTTGGTACTGAACTCAAGGCATCCACTGATAACAGCTCTGCACTTTGGCAGGGCATCTTCTCCCACCACAAGCAGCTCCCAGCATAAACCTAGCCATCAGAGAGTCAGAGACCATAATTTGATTAAAATCTCCACTCTCCACTGGCAGTGCTGAGAGAAAAAGAAAATGGAGAAAGAGAAAACAGCACAGGAAAAAAACAAAACAAAAACAAAGATATAAAAGAAAAAAATTATCCCAATGGAATTCTTCAGTAGAATACAGAGTTCTCAAAAGAAAAAAAAAAATCTATTTGTAATGTTTAGGCCTGTAAGGAAACCACATAGATAATTTGAACATAATGGATGAATCAGAAAGACAACTTTTAGTACCTTTGCATCTTAGGTAAAGAATATAAGAAAAATTAATCTGTTCTTTACTGTGTTTTAAAAGGTAGTCATTTTCTTCTCTAAGAATCCATCTGCATTATTGTTTTTAAAAACTTCTTGGGCTGGGGATGTGGCTCAAGTGGTAGCGCGCTCGCCTGCCATGTGTGCGGCCCGGGTTCGATCCTCAGCACCACATACAAAAACTTCTTGTCCATTAAGAATTGAATTTTATGAAGGTGGCTTGGTAGGGAAAAGATGCTACGTTTGTTTAATCTACCATTTTAACCTGGAAGTGATTGAGCGCTTTCTAAGGGTCATGGTATTTAATCCAAATGGCATTTTGAGTAATGTATTGCTTTTCAAATTCCCAACATCTTTGTTTACTTTCTCTTCTGTCCCTTTTCATTCTCCTCATACTTCTTTCATCTTCTTCCTCCTCTTTCTTCTCCCCCTCTCCTTTCATCTTCTTTCTTATTAGTCTACAAAATAGCAATAAAAACAGAGACCCAAAATCACCTAAAAAATGCTTTAAGGTAAAACCTCACTTGTAGTCTTATTCTCCTCCCTTTTATAGTTTTCTTTGAAAAGGAGGTTCTGTAATAAAAATATAAAAGTAATTATTTTAAGGTTTGACAGATCTTTTTTAATGTGACACTGTAAACCTAAATTAATAAATTATAGTACAATCTGTTTAGCTTCTTTCTTCAAATTCATGGAGAAATTTTAAGTATACATAACTTCCTTTCTTGTAAGCACTAAAAAAAAAATGACACATTTTCTTCATATCTACTTCTTACTATTTCCCAAGGAAATAATGAGACTGGGCATATATCTTGAACATATTTGGTTCAGGTACTTTACCTGATTTTTAATTATTTTTAGTTATTTTTTAAATATTTAAATAAACTTTTCTCCTCTGCCCTTGATGTATCCTTTAATCTTTTAATTAATTTAAATGTCACTTGTTCTTTACATCTTTTAATAATACCCAATGCCTGTCTCTTTCATTTTAATCCAGAATGAATTTACAATGGTCTAAACCAACTCCTAAGAAAGTTATCCATTTAATACAGAATTATTTAATAATGATTTTTCTACAGTCATCATCACTCAAGATTTAATAATATGAATTAACATTAATATATATCTACGTCCCGTTGCTTTAATAATAATAACTAATATTTGTTAAGAACCTTTTTTGTCAGGCACTTTGCTAATCACTTCGCATACATTAATATATTTTAATCTCCATATTAATTCCAGGGATTATTGTTATTCTCCATTTAGAGATGAGGAAACTGAGCAAAAAAGATTAATTAACTGAATTCAGGTTTATCTAGTTATAGAGTGGCAGATCCTAGCTATAAATCTAGGCATTCAGAGTCAGATTACACAGCATCCCAAGAATATTTGTGCAATCTTATTAAAATAAATCAGGAAACTATTTAGGACATTACTATTATTATTATCCTGTAATGGCAGGATGACTACCTTAATTCATATGTGTGTTTTGGAGCTATTTTTACCATCAAAAGAAATAGAATCAACCATTACCATGCATTTGCATTTAAAGGCAAAATTAAAAGATATTTTTCAGACTAATGCTCTTTGGAATGATTTTGTCATGCTTTAGTCAAAAATTTTAATTATAAAACTGATGCATCTAATGTTAAAGTGAACAAGTTAAAAATAAAAAAGCAATTAGTTTGAAATATGAAATATTGCATATTAAATGAACAGTGTAAAATTATTTTTGAATCAAGATAAGAATAAAATAGGTTTTCTGGTATGTCACAAAAGTTTAAAAAATGTTTCTGACTGCAGCAGTTTCTATTGGTTAAGGTAAAATATTCCATCTTTTTTAATGGTCCTAAATTAGAATTTGGTCATCAAAATATAAGAAAACTGGATTTAGTTCTAGTGTAATTTTTTTCTAAAGATGAATGATTTCTTGTTCTATATGTCAAACTTCCAAGAGTCTAACAAAATTAAGGATTATAATATAAACTCAAGGAGAGCTATAACCTTGGTTAACTTAAAAATAAACTCTAAGTTAACAATACATACCTGTGACTATTAATTCAGTCCTTTAAAAAGGGTTGAGAAAGGAAGTAACAAATATTTAGGAAATTAAAATCAACTTTAAATATATGAGATTTTAATGCCTAATTGGCATTTTGAAATGAGCTTTCAATTTCAACATAAAAAGAATAATTACTTGTTGTAAGTCAGAAGATTACAGTTACCATTGTTACTAAATAGAATTTTTTTTTCAGTATTTACTAAGTCTATGAGGAAAGCACAATATAATTTTAATGTTCTCCTTGCTTTTATGAATAATCAATGGATGACTAAGTTTTCACAGTTTCAAAATTTAGGAGAGACATTAAATTTCATAACACTTAAAATCAGAAAATTATGCAAGCAGTATTTTTATCAGTGAAGAGTCATTTTTTAATATTGGAGGTTAATTAAATTTGCTGTTCCAAACCATTAAGTATACTATCAATAACATTCTTAGAAGTCTATCTCATTTGGTTCCCAAAAGCATAATATTGATAGCCTAGAGGATGGGAATAAAGGCGGTATCCTTTGTCAGAACCAGAGAGAATTTATATTTGTTACTTGTGTCTATACATTTGTACTTCAAATTTTTGTACTTCAAATTTAATATACAGTATTAAATACTATTCATCTCCAAAGAATTATTGTCAGGTCACAAGAGATATAGCTGTTGATTTCGGAGGTAGTGCTTGATAAAACAGATTACCTCATTTACTATACTGAGGAAGAAACTAGATTCTGAGCATTTTCTCACTTTTAATAGCAAGACAGTGAATGACAGCTGCATAAATATACAAAATGAGTTCTTCATTCAAATTATTTGGCTTCATAACATTGGATATATTTGAATTTTAAAATGTTCAGAAATTTGGAAAAAATAGAGAAAATGACTTATAGTTAGTGAACATGCTGAGATTGAGTATATCAGTGTAGGCAAACTATTGGTAAAAGAATTTGTTTTGACCTTATTCAGTACATGATAATATTGCTTGTTTGCTCTTTATGTCTAGGTGTTCCTTAAGTATGTTAAAGTATTTGTTAGACCAGGATGCAAGAAAAGACCACTGACTCCAATTAAAATCAAATTAAAGCAAGCTTATTATTTTGACTGGCCAGGCTGCTTCTCCCTCCCAAAACGGCAGGAAAAGACAGCACCCCAGCTTTCCTGCAGCCCAGCTTTATAGCCCAGAAAGTTACACAAAGGGGGGTTACAGATAACAGAACTCTGACAAGCATCACACTAATGGTAGTTTACATTTTTTGCTGGCCCCAACATCAGAATTTATGAGGACCATTAGAGCCTCAGAGAGGGTCGTTGTCTGGCCAGGGAAGGCCAATATTTATGAGGTGTCACTAAGGTTTCAGAGAGGGCTGCTATCTGGTCAGAGAGTCAGGCATGGGTAAGTTCAAGGCACGGGCAGGCATTCCAAGCAGGTTCAGAATTTGCAGTAATTTATAGTAAAGCCGAAATTATCTTTTCATGGCTTTGTGGCGAGATGGCTCTCAATTTTAAGAAAAGATCAGGTTGGGTCTATCATATTATGGAGAAGATATTATTATAACATTTTGCACTTTGATTATGTTTGAACAAAGTAAATTAACACTAAGAAATTAATTAATATTTTCGCTATCATCAAGGTTATAAGTAAATTCAAGGTACCTTGATAAATACAGCAGACCTCAGAGATGTTGTGCAATCAGCTCCAGACTGCCATGACAAAGCAAATATCACAATAAAGCATATCACATGATATTTTTGTTTCCCAGTGCATGTGTAAGTTAGTCTTTTATTTGCACAATAACATTATGTCTAAAAATTGTATTGTCAGTTAAAAAACACATTTCTAAAAATAATTTAAATATGAGCCTATTCAAGTCACAGTCTTTACTGGTAGGAGGTCTTAGCTCCAGATGATGGCTACTGACTAAGCAGAGTGGTAGTTGATAGTTGATATGACTGTGTCAACTTCTTAAAATAAAACAACAATGTTTGAAATGTTGATTGGATCTTTTCTTTCTTGGAAATTATTTTATAACATATGATAGTGCTTGTTTTAGTCATCTTTGCCATTGATATGAGTGAAGGACCTGACAAGAACAATGTAGAGAAAGAAAAGTTTATTTTAGGACTCACAGTTTCAGAGTTCTCAGACTATGGACAGCCAACTCCATACATCTGGGTCCAAAATGAGGTAAAACATCATGAACAAAGGGCATGACAAAGGAAAGCAGCTCAGGACATGATATTCAGGAAGCAGAGGGAGAGCTCTGCTCACCAGGGAAAAAACATGTACCCCAAAGGAACACCCTTAGTGACCTTCTTACTCTCTCTAGCTACACCCTACCTGCCTACATTTACCACACAGTTAATCCACTGATATGGTCATACATTCATAATTCAATAATTTCAACTCTGAAAATTGTTGCATTGCCTTCCACATGTTAAAAAAAAATAAAACTACTTTCTTCACTTAACCATAAAAACCAACTCCTCATCTGTTAAATTTTATCATAAGATTTCAGTAATTCATTCACAATATTCATTTTTAATTCTAGTTCACTCTATTTCCACCACAACTGCAGTGACTTCCTCCACAGAAGTTTTGAAACCTTCACAGTCATCCAGGAGGGTTGGAATCAGTTTCTTCCAAATTTCTATTAATGTCAATATTTTGACCTCTAACAAATGATAGTCTATAGGAACTGCAGCCTTATGAAATTTATTTCTAGTCAATCTCATAGGAAAATTGAGTGGAATATTGGTCAAAAAATATTGAGAGGGGCAGAGATTAAAGTAAATGTAAAAAAATGTTTTTTTTTTAAAAGGCATAAAAACTCTATGTGAAATAGGAGGTATTATTTCTGGTGTTCTTTAACACAGTAGGGTAACTATTTGTTAAAACATTATATGATGCATTTCAAAATGACTAGAAGAATACAAAGGTTCCCAACACACAGAAATGATTAATGTTTGAAGAGATTATGTATTATCTGATTTTATCCATACATATTGTATATAAGTATTGAGTTATCATATTTTACCCCATAAAATTTTATGAATGTTATGTCTCAACAATTTTTTTCTAAAAATAAAAAAAAAAAGTTGAAACAACTCCTTTATCCATTGGCTACATAATAGATGTTGTGTTACCAGGAAGGAACACAACATTAATTTCATTGTATATCTTCACCAGAGCTCTTGGTCTATTTGGTGCATTGTCAATGAGTAGTAATACTTTGAAAGAAAATTATTTTATTCTGAGCTGTAAGCTTCAACAGTGATCTCAAAATATTTAGTAAATCATTTTAGAAACAGAGGTGCTATCATCCAGTCTATTTTCTCCCATTTTTAGAGTCCAAAGTACATTTAGTAAAATTTTTAAATGTTCTAAAATTTGGGGCATTGTAAATGAATGCCTTAAACTTAGAGTCATAAATTGTAGTAACTCTTATCAGCAAAGTCATACTCTTCTTTGAAGCTACACATTGACTTTAGTTTAGCACTAAAGTCACAGATGTCATGTTCCAATTTAAGCCTGTTAGTGTACACTGAAAATCTATTGGTTAGTGTAGCCACTGTCACAAAGTACCTTGGCTGGACCTTCTGTAACTTGCTGCAGCTTCTACATTGGCACTTAAAACTTCCCCTAGCACTATTAAGTTGTAAAGATGTCTTCTTTTCTTTCTGATGACTTCAAACATTTCTTTTGCATCTTTATCAGCTCTCTCAACCTTCATAGAGTTGAGGAGAGTTAGGGAATGGCTCTGAATTTGCCTTTAGCTTAGGGAAACACTCTGACTGGTGTAAGTACTATCCAGACCATTAAATTTTCTCCTTATCAGTAATGTTCACTTCACTTTCTTATCATTCATGTATTCACCAGAGTTGTACTTTTGATTTTCTACAAGAACCTTTCCTTCACATTCATGGCTTGATTTACTACTTGGTTCAAGAAGCCTAGCCTTCAGCCTATTTTGCCTTTTGAAATGTCTTCCTAAATTTGGTCGTTTCTAAAATTTCATTTAGATTGAAATGTGCAGCTCTTTCAGTTAGACACTTTGAGGCCATTATAGGGTTATTAATTAAGTGACCTAATTTCCATATATTGCATCTAAAGGATAAGAAAGGCATGAAGAGAAGAAAAAATATGGGGAAAGTGCTTAACCATGGAGCAGTCAGAACAAAACATTTAAAAATGACATTTGATGTCTTATACAGGCTCTGTTTGGGATACCCTAAAAATTATAAAAGTAATAGCAAAGATCACTGATCAGAGATATGCTATAATGATGATAACAAAGTTTAAAATATTAAAAGAATTATAAAAATGTGACACAGAAACATAAAATGACCACATGCTATTAGGGGGAAAAAAAGAGACTTGCTTGGGTGCAATTTCCATAAACCTTCAATTTGCATAAAAATTAAGAGAAGAAAAAAGCCACAATCTATTAAACACAATACAGTGAAGCATGATAAAACAAGGCAGGATGAGAATAAAAGTAATAATGACGGAACAGAATAGCAATCTAATAGCTCGATGACTGGAGCAGGTTATATCCCATGCATTTATAATTATGTCAATTCTAATGTTATGTGTAACTGTTAAAAACCAAGAAGCACATTATCAGATTTTGAAGACTTAATACTTAAAAGAATGTAACACATCTCATTAATGATTCTTTTATACTGACCCATGTTGAGATGATACTATGCATATACTATATTTAAAAATACACTATTAAGATTTTAAAAATTAGGTTTCACAGATGGTCACGGTGACATCTTTGTAAATTGTAAATCCAGAATTTTCTTTGCCAAATTGTGAGGAATTTCTTTCCTTCAGCCTTGCCTATTAATTGGGAACATGTTCTGAATTCAGGAGTATACTTTTAAATAACTATATTATGATTCAATCCATAGATAATGGAAGGCCTGCATTTAAAGTGTAAGACTCAATTGTTTTTTACTGTGTGTCGATAATCTTGTTCAACCATCACCATAGTCACTTTTAGGACAATTTTATTAAAAATCTTTTACTCTTTACCTATCAGTCCTCTAAAACCATAACACTTCTAAGCAATACCTTGAGCAATCAGTAATCTACTCTCTGCCTCAACAGAGTTCTTTCTCTTGACTCCCATTTGAATGAAATCATTTGGATGTCATTTTTTATGACTTGTTTTTTTCTTTCATTTAGCAAAACATTTTTGAAGTTTATATGTGTAGAATGTACAAGTACTTCTTTCCTATTTATAAAAAATATTATATTTTATGTATACCTCGCATTTTGTTTATTCATTTGTATTTTGATAATTTTTTTAATTGTTTCCCATTTTTTACTATTTTGAATAAAGTTGCTATTAGCATTTATTTAGAAATTTTTGTGTTGACATATTCATTATTTCTCTTGAATACATAGCTATAAGTGTAACTTCTATGCCATATGATAACATGTCCCTTACTCATTGAGGAGTTGTCTTTTTACTATTGAAGTGTAGGCATTCATCATATATTCTATATAAAAATTGCTTGTGGGACACACAATAGAAAATATTTTCTTTCATTTTGTGGTTTGGTTTTTCACATTCTTGATGGCATCATTTGAATCAAAACTACTTTTAATTTTGATGAAATCCAAAATAATGTATTGTTTTTTTCTTTTAAATCTCGTACTTTTGGTGTCAGATCTAGGAATTTTTTGTCAACTCCAAAGTCGTGAAGTACTCCATCTTTTCTACAGAGTGTTCTAGACTTTTAATTTCTATATTTAGATTGTTTAGACATTTTGTGCTAATTTGTGTATCAAATAATGAGAGTCCAGCTTCATTTTGCATGACTATACAGTAGTTCCAACATCATTTGTTGAAAACCCCCCATTATTAAAATGAGTTTTTAAAAATGAGTTGCTCATACAAGTACAAGTTTATTTCTGGATTTTTCCTTTCTATTAATCTACATACTTATCCTTGTCCCCAAATTATACTTATTTGATTATTATTGTATGTGTGTATTTTAAAACGGGAATGCATAAATTTAATTTTCTGGGAGGATTACTTTTTCTATTATGAATCAACTTGAAATTAGCTTGTTAATTTCTAAAAAGATGGGCAAAAAGAGTTGTGGTGTGGAATCTATAAATCAGTTTGGGAAATTCTGCCTCTTTAACAATGTACATGGAAGCAGGAAGTAGAGACATCTTCCCAATCCATGAACATGGAATGTTTTGTAATTTGCACAAATATTTTAAAATTTATTTCAACAATGTTTTAAAGTTTTTAGAGAAGAAATTCCCCCTAATTTTATTGCCATATCTTAGAATATTTTGCCAAATCTATGGCCATGAAAATGCCCCGAATTTTATTCTGAGGCTTTTAGATTCTTTGATCAAATTTATTTCAAAGTATTTATAACTTTTCTGGCTATTATAAATGAAATTACTTTCTTAATTTAATTTACAAATTTTTATTTACAAGTATATAAAATATAATTAATTTATGCATAAAATATCATATTTTACTAATATATTTAATTATTATTAGCAAATATTCTTTATATTATTTAAAGTTTTTAGTGTTCCAGTGTATTTTCTATAAACAAGTTTTTTACTTCTGTGAAAATAGTTTTACTCCTTTCTTTCCATTTTGGATGATTTTATTTATTTTTCTTGCTTAATTTCCCTAGGCAGAATTCTCAGTACAATATTGCATAGAAGTTACAAGAGTGATCTTTTCTCTTTTGTGATTTTAAATGAAAATCATCTATTCTTAATCACCAATTAATGGTTTTTGGAAGTGTGTTTATCAGATAAAAAAAGTTCTATTTTTATTTGTTAAGTGTTTTTATTATTTAAGGATTTAGGATATCATCAAAAATCTTTCTACATTAATTAAGAAGAGGTGATTTTTTTTTAAGAAATCTGCTGATATCATGTATTACATTAATACATAAATTAACTTTTATCACTTTATAAATACTTAACGGGTTGCTAAATTTGGCTTTAAGCATTTTATTGAGCCTTTCAAAATACTAAATTAAATAATATCTCTGTAAAACAATGCACAAAAAATTATCCACCACTAGATATTTTCAATTGTTCTATTTTTTTTTCATTTTCAGTGATCTACTAAGTGTTTATTATTATTCTTTTAAAATATTAAAATAATTTCCCATCCATTTATTCCATCTGACTAAGTATTCTGCATTGATTTGTTTTCTCTGTAAAATATAAATTTAATGCATTTTAATGGTGAAATAGTGGTCCAAGTTTCAGGTTTTTTAATAATATTCCCAAACTCCTGAAAAAAAAAAAACAAAACAAAACCTAAGGCATATTAGAAATGAAGTAAAATTTATAGGAAAATCAACACTATAAGCAGGTGACTAACTAGAGATCCAAAACACCCACCTTCTCTACAAAGAAAAATAGCTGTGTATGGAGCTACATACTGAGGTGAATGACTGTAAGATAACACTGGGATGCAGTAGTAGAAAAATAGACAATTTTTAAAATCCAGAGACTTGGAATATCAACATAGCAAGAGAAACAAAATTTTTCATTACCCCACCATCCCAGCTCCACAGTTGATGGGGAAATCTGTCATCCACAGGGGTAAAACCATCTGTGAAGATACTGACCATCCCAGCTATTGCAAAGTTTGTGGCCCTTGTAGAAAATAGTTTATGGATAGGACTTCAAGACTCAGGAAAGAAAAGCAAGAATTTATAAAAGGGATTATATCAAACTAAAAATCTTCTGCACAGGAAAGAAAACAATCACCAGAGTGAAGAGACAACTTGTAGAATGGGAGAAAGTGTTTTCCAGCTACTCATATGACACAGGATTACTATCCAGAAAATATAAGAAACTCAAGTAACTTAACAGCAACAAATGAGGAAAGTAATCCAATTAAAACTGGGAAAATGATCTGAATTAAAACTTATCAAAGGAAAAAAACAAATGGCAACCAATAAGTTGATAAAAAATTCTCAGTCTTTGCTTACTGGAGACATGCAAATCACAGCATAGTGAGATATCATATACCCTTATTAGAGTGACATATATAAAAAAAAAAAAAAACTGATGCCAAAAAGGATATGCAAAAAAACAAATTTTTAAATATCTTTGACAGGAATGTAAAAGGAATGTAAATTAGTGCACCCAGTATGGAAAACAGTATGGAGTTGTCTCAAGAAAATAAAAATAAAACTACCATATGATTCAGGTATCCATTCCTGGGCATATATCTGACAAGAATAAAGTCTGCATATGCTATAGTCTGAATCTGGAATGTCCTTCAAAATCTCATGTGTTGAAAGCTAGGTCCCCAGTGCAGAAATGTTCAGAGTTGAGTCTTTAGGAAATGATTGCAACATAAGGATTCTAATCCTATTTATGGATTACCCCATGTGAATAATTAATAACTTGAATGAACTGCTGAGAGATGGAATAAACTGTAGGCTTGTGGGGCATGTTTGGAAGTAATTCACTATGTATATAGTCTTGAGAACTGTATCTTGTACCTGTCCCTTTACTCACTTTATTTCTCTCTGTTTCTGGGCTTCCATAAACTGAGAAGATTCCTTCCACCATACTTTCCTGCCATGATGTTCTGCCTCACTTCAGGTCCAGGAGCAATAAAGTCAATCAACCATGGACTAAAACCTTTGAAACTGAGGCAAAATAAATCTTTCCTTCTTCAAGTTGTTTGTGTTATGTGTATTGGTCACAGTGATAGAAAACTGACTAAAATAGCATGCAAAGGTAATACTAGAATCCCAAGCACTTTGTAGCACTATTCACAGTAGTTAAGATATGGAATCAACTTAGGGCTTATCAACAGGGGAAAATATGGTATATATACACAATGGCATATTATTCAGCCATAAAGAGGAATGTAACCCTGTCATATCTAGGAAGACTGATGGAACTACAGACAATTATGTTAAGTAAAATAAGAAAGACACAGATAGAAGTATGGGATGCTTTTTCTAATATGTAGAAACTAAAAAAAAGAAAAAAAAAGGATAGAGAAGACCTAATAAATCCAAATGTGATCCTTGATCATGAGTATTGAGAAGGGTAGTAAATTATAAGGTATAGAAAATTATAAGGGCAGGAATTTAGGATAGAAGGATAAATGAATGGATGCCATCAAAGCACAATGTATGCAGATATGAAGATATCATAGTGAATTCCATTAATTTGTGTGATAAATATATGTTAGTAATTATAATTAAAAAATAGCTTTGCAGAAAGTCATGCTTTGATTCAGGGATGCATTTCCACTGAATCTAAATGGTGGCAAATAGATTTACATTAGATTAATGTTTAAAATTCAATGTAAATACTACAATTGTGAAATATGGTGAAGTTCTACATTATTTTTCTAGCACTTTTTGATTATGAACTCTAGAAGGTAACACCTGTGTCAACAAGAGACATGATAACAATCCATCTCTTCTATGATAATCCATTTATGGTGTCCAAATATATATATTTTATTATAGCTGGTAGTTAATCCTCCAAAAACATCTAAAAATTATACAAAACAGAAGAACAATAAGTGTCATATGATTGAATTTGCTAAGTGTTTGAACAGACAATCTGTTGGCATCATGGGTGACAAATAGAAAGGCTCAGCTGTAATGGATGGTTTCTTATTTCTTAATGAGTTCCATTTGTCACCTAAAGAGGAAGGACACAGGTGTTACCTTCTAGAGTTCATCATCAAAAAGTGCTAGAAAAATAATGTAGAACTTCACCATATTTCACAATTGTAGTATTTACATTGCCAGAGAGAGCTACTATATGAATGTCTGACAGAGAAAGCAAATGAATATATGTGTGAAAATAAACAGTTACTCAACCAGAATTATTCAAGCATTCAGCTAAAAATGGCTTAAGTAGTAATTAAAAGAAATATTTCTAGTATCATGTGGTTCTCCCCAAAATTAAAACATGAAAAAAAATGAAAAATAAAGTGTATCAATTAAGAATCATTAATATAAATAGAGAGCATTGAATTTTTAAAAATTATTTTTTTAATATTAAAAAGCACAATTTAACTTTACCAAAATAAGTCCAAGGAAGTTAAATAAAACATTTTGATTGTATTAAACTGGAAAATATATAGAACATTTAATTTTTATTCTCATTGACTGTACAATAAAACATGTACTTGCGTTGCCTGAGAGTTGAAGTTAAATTTTCCATTTTAGTAAGCAACTGAAAAATAATTTTAAGAAGACTTTAAAGTGTTCAGATATTTGGTTTTGGGGGCTTGAAAGATGAAGAGAAAAATGAATAAATTACAAGGAGAAGAGACAGAAAATCTGACAAGAATCATTAGATCTGGATGGTTGAATTCTGTGTAAGTCAATGCTGTACTTTAAATTGCTATACATGCAGTTGTTGATAAATACTTGTTGTTAAAGTGAGAGGAAGAGAAATTCATGTCTTATTGCTGTCAAAAAGAATAAAATAAAATGCTTATTTATATAAGCTGAATCTGAGTTTGCCTTTCTCTATAGCACTTAATACAAAGAAAATATTCATAGAAATTTCAAAATTCTAGGCAAATTTTAAAATTTTTCCATAGTGAAGTCATTCTGTATATATGAGAGACAGTGTTACATAGAAGTTCAATTTGTAGGTGAGAGAGATAATATACCACTTCAAAATAGTCTTGCTAGCTTTCTAATTACTTTACATTAAAAGCAATTAACAGAGTCTGCAACGCGCGCTGGGATAGAGACGCAGGGTTACAGTGCTGCAGTTTCTGCCAGACGCGCAAGCACCGCACTCAGGGCTGAATTCTGGGTTCGAGACGGGGGAAGGAAGCGGTCCATCTCCGTTCTCCACACCGGTCAGACCACAGAGGAGGCCAGTAGCCACCATGTTGGTAAACTGACGTCACCACACCTGTTTTTGACTGACCGCAGCTCATTCAGCCATAGAACAGGTAATTTCAGGCTGCAATTCGCCTGCGGCTTGCAGACAGATTGCTAGGGTTCAGCGCCTGGGTGCTTCTTAAAATCTGATCTTATCGGAGTGAACACGGAGCGCGGGGCGGCCGAGTTCCGGCTCCCGGAACCGTCCCGGAACCGCCCTGGCTCAGGGCTGCGGAGCCTGCGGAGGCTGCTTCTTGGACCCTGCTACTATCAGAGCAAACACCAAGCACCAAGAAGCCGAATTCCAGCTCCCGGAACTGAGCCCGCGGGGACTGCTTCTTGGAGCTTACACTTATAGGAGCTTACACCGAGCACGGAGCGGCCGAGTTCCGGCTCCCGGAACTTCCCTGGACCGGGGCTAGGAGCCCGCGGAAACTGTGTCTCGGTCCGGGTCCTGCTGAGGGCAGGTCAGGACTCACCCATTGCTTGGGTTGCCCGGCAAGGGGAACGAAATGCTGCCATTCGCATAGGATACCAACATGGCAGAGATCTGATGTCAGCAGAAAGCGGTGGAGGAGAGATCTTCATCAATACCAGCGGTGACATAAGCAGTTGGTCTCCTGGTAAGGGGGGTGAGGCTCAGTCACCCGAGTCTCCTCAATTTGTCCTCGAGCCAGAGGGGAGGAGCCGGGCCGCCGCCAGCCCCCGGAGCAGGCCCAGCGGCTCGCCAGCGTGGTGACCGCGTGACCCCAATTGGAGAGGGGGCGGAGCGGAGCCGCCACCCACACCCGCCAGGTGGGCAGACCCACGACCCAGTAGTACATGGGCGTGGTAGGAGGGGCAGGGCAGAGCCGCCCTTCGCGCTTGCAAGGTAAACAGACCTGTGACAGCCTGGCTGGTCAGGCCCAGTGGCCTGCCAGTGTGGTACACACGTCACCCCAACTCGAGTAGGGGCAGAGCAGATCCTTATCCCACGCCCGGATCAGGCCCTGCCGGTGTGGTGGTCACGTGACCCCAATTGGAGTGGGGGTGGAGCGGAACCGCCACCCGTGCCCGCAGGGTGAGCAGACCAGTGATCAACCTGCAGATCAGGCCCAGGGGTCCGCAGGCGTGGTAGGAGGGGCAGGGCAGATCCGCCGCCCGCGCCTTCAAGGTAGGCAGACCTACAACAGACCGGCGGATCAGGCCCAGGAGCCTGCCGGCGTGGTACAAACACCACCCTAATTGGAGTAGTGACAGAGCAGAGTCGCCTCCCTTGCCAGGAACAGACCCAGCGTCCTGCAGGCGGGGTAGTCACGACACCCCAATTGGAGTAGGGGCAAAGCAGAGCCTCCACCTGTGCCCGAAAGGTGGGCAGATCTGCGACCGACCAGCGGGACAGGCCCAGTGGCCTGCTGGTACGACAGACACGTCACCCCAATTGGAGTAGGGGCAGAACAGAGCCGCCACCAGCTCCCAGAACAGGCCCAGTGACCTGCCGGCGTGGTAGCCACGACACCCCAATTGGAATAAGGAGAGAGCAGAGCCGCCGCCCGCACCTGCAGGAAAGATACGCAAGCAGTATGAAAAGACAAGGAAAGAAAGGACCACAAGCAATGCAGGTCAACGCAACTTTAGAAGAGGTAACAGCTGCAGCAGATGGAATGTCAGATAAAGAATTCAGGATATACATGCTTCAGATGATCTGGAGTATCAAGGAAGACATTAAACAGCAAAATCAGACAATGAAAGATCACTTCGACAACGAATTACGCAAACAAATCCAGGAAGCAAAGGATCAACTATACAGGGAGATAGAGGTTATAAAAAACAAGCAATCAGAAATCCTAGAAATGCAGGAAGCAATAAACCAACTTAAAAACTCAATGGAGAATACTACCTGCAGAGTAGAACACTTAGAAGATAGAACATCAGACAATGAAGACAAAGTATTTCAACTGGAAAAGAACATAGACAGCTCAGCAAGACTGTTAAGAAACCATGAGCAGAACATCCAAGAAATATGGTATAACATTAAGAGACCAAACTTAAGAGTCATTGGGATACAGGAAGGTACAGAGCTCCAAACCAAAGGAATGAGCAGTCTATTCAATGAAATAATACAAGAAAACTTCCCAGACTTGAAGAATGAGACAGAATCCCAAATCCTAGAAGCCTACAGGACGCCGAATGTGCAAAATCATAAGAGATCCACACCTAGACACATTATAATGAAGATGCCCAACATACAGAATAAGGAGAGAATTTTAAAAGCTACAAGAGAAAGGAAGCAGATTACATTTAGGGGCAAGCCAATCAGGATAACAGCTGATCTTTCAACACAGACTCTGAAAGCTAGAAGATCCTGGAATAACATATTTCAAACACTGAAAGAAAATGGGTTCCAACCAAGAATTGTGTATCCAGCGAAATTAAGCTTCAGGATGGAGAATGAAATTAAAACCTTCCACAATAAACAAAACTTTAAAGAATTCGCAGCTAGAAAACCATCTCTTCAAAACATCCTAGCCAAAGTATTACAGGAAGAGGAAATGGAAAATAACAATGAAAACCAACAGTGGGAGGTAGGACAGTAAAGGGGGGGGGGAAACAATCAAAGAGGAAAACAAACAATGTTTAGTAACAGAAATAAACAAATATGGCTGGAAGAACAACCCATATCTCAATAATAACCCTAAATGTTAATGGCTTAAACTCACCAATTAAGAGACACAGGCTAGTAGAATGGATCACAAAACAAGACCCAACAATATGCTGCCTACAGGAGACGCATTTGATAGGAAAAGACATACATAGGCTGAAGGTGAAAGGTTGGGAAAAATCATATCACTCATATGGACTTCGGAAACAAGCAGGCGTGTCCATACTCATATCAAATAAAATAGATTTCAAGCCAAAGTTAATCAAAAGAGATAAAGAGGGACACTACATACTGCTTAAGGGAACCATACACCAACAAGACATAACAATCATAAATATTTATGCCCCAAACAATGGTGCAGCTATGTTCGTCAAACAAACTCTTCTCAAGTTCAAGAGTCTAATAGACCACCACACCATAATCATGGGAGACTTCAACACACCTCTCTCGCCACTGGACAGATCTTCCAAACAAAAGTTGAATAAGGAAACTATAGAACTCAATAACACTATTAATAACCTAGACCTAATTGACATATATAGAGTATACCACCCAACATCAAGCAGTTACACTTTTTTCTCAGCAGCACATGGATCCTTCTCAAAAATAGATCATATATTATGTCACAGGGCAACTCTTAGACAATATAAAGGAGTAGAGATATTACCATGCATCTTATCTGATCATAATGGAATGAAACTGAAAATCAACGATAAAAGAAGGAAGGAAAAAGCATACATCAATTGGAGAATGAACAGTAGGTTACTGAATGATCAATGGGTTATAGAAGACATCAAGGAGGAAATTAAAAAATTCTTAGAGATAAATGAAAACACAGACACAACATATCGGAATCTATGGGACACATTGAAAGCAGTTCTAAGAGGAAAATTCATTGCTTGGAGTTCATTCCTTAAAAAAAGAAAAAACCAACAAATAAATGATCTCATACTTCATCTCAAAATCCTTGAAAAAGAAGAGCAAAACAACAGCAAAAGAAGTAGAAGGCAAGAAATAATTAAAATCAGAGCTGAAATTAATGAAATCGAAACAAAAGAAACAATTGAAAAAATTGACAAAACTAAAAGTTGGTTCTTTGAAAAAATAAACAAAATCGACAGACCCTTAGCGATGCTAGTGAAGAGAAGAAGAGAGAGAACTCAAATTACTAGCATACGGGATGAAAAAGGCAATATCACAACAGACACTTCAGAAATACAGAAGATAATCAAAAACTATTTTGAATCCTTATACTCCAATAAATTAGAAGATAGTGAAGGCATAGATAAATTTCTTAAGTCATATGATCTGCCCAGATTGAGTCAGGAGGATATAGAAAACCTAAACAGATCAATATCAATTGAGGAGATAGAAGAAACCATAAAAAGACTACCAACTAAGAAAAGCCCAGGTCCCGATGGGTATACAGCAGAATTTTACAAAACCTTTAAAGAAGAACTAATACCAATACTTTTCAAGCTACTTCAGGAAATAGAAAAGGAGGGAGAACTTCCAAATTCATTCTATGAGGCCAACATCACCCTGATACCTAAACCAGACAAAGACACTTCAAAGAAAGAAAACTACAGACCAATATCTCTAATGAACCTAGATGCAAAAATCCTCAATAAAATTCTGGCGAATCGGATACAAAAACATACAAAAAAAATTGTACACCATGATCAAGTAGGATTCATCCCTGGGATGCAAGGCTGGTTCAATATACGGAAATCAATAAATGTTATTCACCACATCAATAGACTTAAAAATAAGAACCATATGATCATCTCGATAGATGCGGAAAAAGCATTTGACAAAGTACAGCATCCCTTTATGTTCAAAACTCTAGAAAAACTAGGGATAACAGGAACATACCTCAATATTGTAAAAGCAATCTATGCTAAGCCTCAGGCTAGCATTATTCTGAATGGAGAAAAACTGAAGGCATTCCCTCTAAAATCTGGAACAAGACAGGGATGCCCTCTCTCTCCACTTCTCTTCAACATAGTTCTCGAAACACTGGCCAGAGCAATTAGACAGACGAAAGAAATTAAAGGCATAAAAATAGGAAAAGAAGAAATTAAATTATCACTATTTGCAGATGATATGATTCTATATCTAGCAGACCCAAAAGGCTCTACAAAGAAACTATTAGAGCTAATAAATGAATTCAGCAAAGTGGCAGGATTTAAAATCAACACGCATAAATCAAAGGCATTCCTGTATGTCAGCGACAAATCCTCTGAAATGGAAATGAGGACAACCACTCCATTCAAAATATCTTCAAAAAAAATAAAATACTTGGGAATCAACCTAACAAAAGAGGTGAAAGACTTATACAATGAAAACTACAGAACCCTAAAGAGAGAAATAGAAGAAGATCTTAGAAGATGGAAAAATATACCCTGTTCATGGATAGGCAGAACTAACATCATCAAAATGGCGATATTACCAAAAGTTCTCTATAGGTTTAATGCAATGCCAATCAAAATCCCAATGGCATTTCTTGTAGAAATAGAGAAAGCAATCATGAAATTCATATGGAAAAATAAAAGACCCAGAATAGCAAAAACAATGCTAAGCAAGAAGTGTGAATCAGGCGGTATAGCGATACCAGACTTCAAACTATACTACAGAGCAATAGTAACAAAAACAGCATGGTACTGGTACCAAAACAGGCGTGTGGACCAATGGTACAGAATAGAGGACACAGAAACCAATCCACAAAACTACAACTATCTTATATTTGATAAAGGGGCTAAAAGCATGCAATGGAGGAAGGATAGCATCTTCAACAAATGGTGCTGGGAAAACTGGAAATCCATATGCAACAAAATGAAACTGAATCCCTTTCTCTCGCCATGCACAAAAGTGAATTCAAAATGGATCAAGGAACTTGATATCAAATCAGAGACGCGCCGTCTGATAGAAGAAAAAGTTGGCTACGATCTACAGTCGGTGGGGTCGGGCTCCAAATTCCTCAATAGGACACCCATAGCACAAAAGTTAATAACTAGAATCAACAAATGGGACTTACTCAAACTAAAAAGTTTTTTCTCAGCAAAAGAAACAATAAGAGAGGTAAATAGGGAGCCTACATCCTGGGAACAAATCTTTACTCCTCACACTTCAGATAGAGCCCTAATATCCAGAGTATACAAAGAACTCAAAAAATTAGACAATAAGAGAACAAACAACCCAATCAACAAATGGACCAAGGACCTGAACAGACACTTCACAGAGGAGGACATACAGTCAATCAACAAGTACATGAAAAAATGCTCAACATCTCTAGCTGTCAGAGAAATGCAAATCAAAACCACCCTAAGATACCATCTCACTCCAGTAAGATTGGCAGCCATTATGAAGTCAAACAACAACAAGTGCTGGCGAGGATGTGGGGAAAAGGGTACACTTGTACATTGCTGGTGGGACTGCAGATTGGTGCAGCCAATTTGGAAAGCAGTATGGAGATTTCTTGGAAAGCTGGGAATGGAGCCACCATTTGACCCAGCTATTCCCCTTCTTGGTCTATTCCCTAAAGACCTAAAAAGAGCATGCTACAGGGACACTGCTACATCGATGTTCATAGCAGCACAGTTCACAATAGCAAGACTGTGGAACCAACCTAGATGCCCTTCAATAGACGAATGGATAAAAAAAATGTGGCATTTATACACAATGGAGTATTACTCTGCATTAAAAAATGACAAAATCATAGAATTTACAGGGAAATGGATGGCATTAGAGCAGATTATGCTAAGTGAAGCTAGCCAATCCCTAAAAAACAAATGCCAAATGTCTTCTTTGATATAAGGAAAGTAACTAAGAACAGAGTAGGGACGAAGAACAGGAGAAGAAGATTAACATTTAACAGGGATGAGAGGTGGGAGGGAAAGGGAGAGAGAAGGTAAATTGCACGGTAATGGAAGGAGACCCTCAGGGTTATACAGTGGAGGGGGTAGAGAGAGAGGAGGGGAGGGGAGGGGAGAGGTGGGGAGGGGGGAGGGTGGATGATGGGAAAGGCAGCGGAGCACAACAGACACTAGTATGGCAATTTGTAAATCAATGGATGTGTAACTGATGGGAATCTGCAATCTGTGTATGGGGTGAAGGTGGGAGTTCATAACCCACTAGAATCAAAGTGTGGAATATGATATGTCAAGAAATTTGTAATGTTTTGAACAACCCACAATAAAAAATTAAAAAAAAAAAAAAAAAAAGCAATTAACAAATATCAAACACCTGAAAAGTGATCTACTTTCTCCCTTTGTGCTCAAACACAAGGTACAGGCTTCCCTTCACAAAAGTGTTCCTTTCTACCAACAGGAGGAAAAAAGCCATTATCACAGGACACAGAAAGCTGTCACTGAGTTAGTTGGCCCTACACAAACAAGTCTTACTAAAGTAATCTTTGTTTTCTATCAATTTAACCCATACTTTCATCTTCCCTAAATTATTGCATGCTATGGTTTGGATGGGTGGGTCCTCCAAAGATTCAAATGCTAGAAGCTTGACTTCCAATGTAATGACATTGAGAGGCAGTGGGACCTTTAAAATGTGGGCCCTACAGGGAGGTGCTTAGTTCATGGGGGCTTGGAGACTGAGTTAGTTCTCTGTGGATGTGATTAGTTCTGGAGGGAGTGGGTTAGGTCCTTAGAGACTAGATCAGTAACTATGAATGGGTTGTTAAAAAGTATGTTAGACTCCCTATTTTGTCTCATATATGTGACTATTTTAATAAGATTTTTCACTTCTGACTAAAATACCTGACAAGAACAATTTTAGAGGTGGAAAAGTTTATTTAGGGGCTCATGGTTTCAGAAGTTACAGTTCAGAGATGGCGACCTCCATTCCTTGGATTCAAGGTGAGTCAGAACTTCACAGTGTAAGAGTGTGGGGGAGGGGGCTGAGGATGTGGCTCAAACAATAGCATGCTCGCCTGGCATGGGTGTGGCCCAGGTTTGATCCTCAGCACCACATACAAAGAAAGATGTTGTGTCCCCCGAAAACTAAAAAATAAAATATTAAATCTCTCTCTCTCTCTCTCTCTCTCTCTCTCTCTCTCTCTCTCTCTCTCTCTCTTTATGTACTAGGAATGCCCCCAGTGACTCACCTCCTGCAGCCATGATTAATTCACTGATTCTATGATTAATTCACTGATTAGGTTAAGAAGCCATAATGAAGCCAGATTTAAAGTTAGGTAGTCAGTGTAGTTAGGTAAATCGGGTCTAATATCGAGTAAGATCTAAAATGGAGGCCATGTTGAGAATGAATTCCAGGAAAAGGTGAACAACACTGCCTACCTAAACCATAATAGTGGGCTTCCAAATATGCCTGCTTTCCTTGTTCTTTCCATGAGTGATAGCTGCATGAGATCCTCACCAGAAGCTGTTCAGATGCTGATACTACACACTAAGACTTCTATAACTATGAGTGGACTAAACTTCTTTGCTTTACAAATCACACAGTCTCAAGTATTTTGCTACAGAAACAGAAAATAGACTAAAACACTGTCCCTAGAACCCCAAACTCTTTATCCTTTGTCTCTATAAATTCATTGCCCCTTTGTTAAAATGGTATACAGGCCTTCAATTCTAATGACTCCTTTAAATTGCTCTTTGGGTTCTCCTATGTTTATGAACATTACATGCATAAATAAATTTTTATTTTCCTCCTGATAATCTGTTATTTATTAATTTGGTTTTCAAGGCTTGGCTACCTAAGAAATAGTTGCAAATTATTAATCCCATACATGGGTTTTGAGTCATAGAAACCTGGATTAAAACACCAAACCTCCAGCACTTTGGGTATATAAATTTAAGAAAGTAACATAGCCTCATTATATCCAGTTTCCTTATTTGAAAATGGATACTATAATATTATTTCATAAAGAATTAAACATTTTGAGAAAACACTTTCAGCATCATTCTTATTACACATTTTGCATTTAATTAATTTTAGCATTTATTATTTTGGTTAAAAGCAAGATAAAATTATTTTTCTATTTCAATTGACCCAGAAAAAAATACTATCCTTAAACACAGTGAAGCTATCCTCAAGCAGATTGAGAAGTTAATTATTTTTGATCCTAAAAATGAGAAAATTGTATCATAAAACACCAGTAATACACCTTGAAACTAATTTTAGATGCTCAATAAATACCAGCTAGATTAATAAAGTACTTATTGAGAAAATTGTAAATTAAACGGAGAACTTTTTATATATTATCTGATATCAGAATTTTTAAAAATCACGTTTTAGAAAATATTTAGTTGCTTAGAAAAGATCAAGTTCTATTCTCCCTTCTTAGATAACTTTGCACATGTAGCTACATCTTCAAATGAGTCTCAATTAGTTTACTCATCAACAGTTACTGGATTGGGAACTGGAAAATAGAATAGTCCAGCTGAAACCTCCAAAAAGTAGTTTGTTTGTTTCATGTTTGGGAAAGCCATTTCTCCTATCTTCCTAGAGCAATCAAGTACCTCTCCCTGCCAATATTGAGGATTCAGAGCAGAGAGATGAAATAAACCTGTTCCTTAATGATGTCCTCAATCTGCTATTATACATGTAATCTGAAATACCTCTGAAGTGCCTGATATGTGAAATAGTCCTTCTTAAAGCCAGTTTAAAAATTTTCTGCTAAAAGCATCCATAACAATAAATATTTTATAACAGTAATATGGTTCTTAAAACTGATATAATCAAACATTATTAAAATGTCTGTGGGAAAAAAGTCTCATTTAAGAGAATGCATTGTTCATATAAGATTGATGAAACAAAGAATATTTTAAAATTGAGAGTCTTATAGGAAATCTTATAAGAAATCAAGGCCAGGCTTATTAATTATTTCTAAATTTAAAGGAACAAATAGTTGTTATACAAACTATCCTAAAATATAGTCAAAGAAGGATAGTACTCAAATTCTTTTTGAAATTGTCCATGCACTCACAGGCAAACATGTCAAATACAGTCGCCAAATATCTGACCTAAACTAATGTATAAATAAAGGGTGAGGGACTATAATTGAAATGATAACACATTAAATACAGAATCACATTAAAAGTGAGCCAATGCAGAATATTCTACATATAAAAATATGGTTAACTATTATGTTTGGCCTCTAAGGGGAGCTCAGGCACCTTTTCCAACCTCATCCTAGATGTCAGCACAAGGACCCAGAGCACAGGTGTAAAAGACCAATCAAATACAAGGTCCTGTTTTGAATGATGCTGCTGGGGCAAATAGTTAGGAAATTCAAGGGGAAAAAAAACCAAGATTTGCCCTTAGAAATGCTAATGAATTAGGTCTGAAAAAACGATGATTTATACACATTTTATACAAGCAACATGTCAATTTTGTGTTAGATGATGAAGAAAAAAATATCTCTAAAACATAGCCTCTTCTTTCTTGTCTCTCTCAAGGTTGGCAGAATGTACAAATAACACAATAGAACATCACATAGGAAATAAATGGTATCACTTGAATTTATATTGAGCAATGACTGAATGAAACTTTTACAGATCCAATTACAAGAAAAGGCAGAGACGCAGGAAATAGGGAAAGTTACTAAAAGAGTTAATTTCTTCAAAGCAGAGGGAACATTCTGGTCACTAGAAAAGAAAGACTCATATTGTGATCCAGCAAAAAAAAATGACTCATGTTATTAAACATGAACTCAGAAATTTAGGGAACAATGGAATCAGCTTAAAGATTTTTATCTTCTGGTCAATAGATGCAACAGTCTGAGTTAGCTGTACACATGGTAGGGGAGAAAAAAAATTATATCAAAGTTTTGAAAACTCAACTTGACCTCTTAGGATGGAAAAAAGAACAGTATAGAGAAAAAAAAAATAAAACATTTAAGGAAATAAGGTCAGGGCTACCTACAGGAGGGAAAGTTGCTGGAAAGAAATGTTTGTGCTGCCATTGGTGTCCCAAAAGTTACTCAAGGCCAGAATATATATATAAAAAAAGAAACTAGAACAATGAGAAGTTTTAAGATGGGAAACATAAAGAATGTTTATATTGGGTGAGATTGTGGCTCAGTGGCAGAGCACTTGCCTTGCACATATGAGGCACTGGGTTGGATCCTCAGCACCATATAAAACTAAATAAATAAAATAAAGGTATTGTGCCCATCTACAATATATATATAAACGTTTATATTTATGTAAAATACACATTTTATAGCCCCTAAGCTTCTAGATTTAGTATATAAGAAAAACAAGACTTTTTCTATAAAGGAAATTTATTACAACTATGTTAGAACAAATCTCCTGCCAAGTCCCTAAATAAATGTAGAAGAAGCTCACACAGGATGTTTGAGGCAGAGAACTACAGAAAGAAAAGTCAGATTTTGTGAAATGAATAGGCCATGGATCCCAACCTATAAAATTGTCGGCAGTTAAGTACAGATTAAACTTCTTATGAGACTATAAGGGTGGAGATCCATTTAAGTGATGACATGCTTTAAGAATAATTGACAAGTGTTTAGGTCATCATGAAGTCCAAATAATAGGAAAAACAACACACAAACAAATCTTATGATTGCCAATTTTATTAATATCAACTTTATACCAGAGATATTTGTCAAATACTTCATTCAGATTCCTCTTCAAGGAATGACCTGCTGCTGTCCAGCTCTGAGCAGTAAGGTTTCCCACCTGCTGCTGTTAGCTTCCTCTAAATCCATCTCCAAATTCAAGTCCAGGTTACAGTTTCTTAGAGTGGTCCCTGGTCAGTGACCAGTGGTGGAAGACAAAGATTAGCCCTGGTCAATGACCAAGCATGGCCATAGTGCTAGGGCCTGGGCACTGCTGCCCAAGTTGAAGCTCCTCCATCCAATGATATTTGTCCAGGGCTCTAAAATCATAATCTGCTTGTACTTCCTGGCTAGCCCTGCTTTATCTTTTTAAGTTTCACAAGTTTTCTACCCTAATAACTTTTTGTACTCAAAACTAGACCTCAGCATCTGCTTCCTGGAGAACTCAACCCAATCCCAGTGATCAGATGGAACTAATATTAAAGTTTATTGCTGCTGTTATTGATAATTTCCTTTTGTTTTAGTACAAAGTGTAATTATTTGCTGTTGCTTTTGTACTCTTTTGTACTCTTTCTACTTCAGCGTATCAGAAATAGTGTGGCACTAAACATCAGGTGAAATTCATCAAATTTGCACTTTAGTTTTAATCAGCTGACTTTGGGGAAGGGCCCCATTTTTCTTCCTAGTCTTTGTATCTGTACCTGAAACAGTTTATTGAATAATTATTAGTCTACCCCCTTAGAAACTAAACTCTCTCTACCCAGGGATTACCTCATTTTCCTTCTCCTCCATATCCCTTTAATCCTCTTTCTTCTTCTTTTATTACTACAGTATCCTCAGTACTGCAGACAAATAGCTGTCATCTAGTGAACTTCAGGCATGTATTTTAGAATGAAGAAAGGAATGGTTTTATTAGCAGCTTAGACATACTTTTTCTTACTACAATATAACAACAGGTCTCAAAAATTTAAAAGATTAACAAAAACAAGTAATTTCTAATGCAGCATGGACAAAATACTGTTATGCTCGGATTCGGGACCCCCAAAGACCACCAAAGACCCAAGATCGATGCAAGCAGCAAATAGGTGTTTATTGTGAGCTAGCTCGGTCCTCCGCAGGCACCCACAGCAACCGGTGACGCTGAAAGGCCCCAAGCCCAGGGTTTGCAGCAGTTTTATACATTCTTTGGAGAAGGCAGGGACTTCACATGCATCATAGCAAATCATCACACACCACGGGAAAATCAAATAACAACTCTAAAACATGATTAGCACATTCACTGGAGGGAACAAGTTGGGTAGGGGTGATTGGTCAGTACAAAAGGGGTATTCATTTGAACTGATTGGCTTAAGCCAAGAGGGGTGTAGTGCTGAACTACATGGTTTCCCAACTTGTTATCAACCACCATAAAATACTGGGAGGGTCATCTGGCATCCCAGGTATTTCCCGGTCTCATGCTGATTGGTGGCTGCTAGGGGGCTGCTATGGATCCCCACCTAGCCTGACTGAGTCAGGGACACCTGGCACAGCAGATCTCTCCTGTTATTTGTAGATAAACAACTTAGCAGGGTAGGAATGTGCTTAGGAGTGCTCTGTGGGTTTTTCCAAGGACAAAGGTGATGTCCCTTCCTTGGACAGGCTTTGCTCTGAGATAGAGGCTGGTTTTTCAATACATTTACATTAGAAGTTCCAATGTGGTTATCAGAAGTTGGCACTTCCATTTAGAATCACAGTGAAAATGAAAATCACCTTATGATAAATGTGTTAATGTGTATATTAACATATATGTTCACATTTTTTATATGATGTTGATAAGAGTAAAATACTTTTGGAAATTTTCCCAAACAAAGCAAACTCTATCAATTAAGGTAGTACTTTTTCTGACAATTTTTGTTTATACTGAAATCATGTATAGTAAATATGTAAAAATAATTAAGTCCTATATTCAGATTGTTTAATAAAGATTTTATATATGAGAAGATGTATTTAGAAATGTTATACCCTATCTTAATGTTAACTGCTTAAAGGAAATTTTACAAATGGTATAATTTACATAGAATAAAATGCATTTATTTCAAGTATCTAGTAAATGTTGGCAAATATCACACCCAAGAGAGCATATTTGCATCACCTGAAAACATTCCTTTGTATCCCTTCTCTGCCAACAGTTCTTTTGGGGCCCCAGGGAATAAGTAAATTGCTTTCTTGAACTCTGTATTAGATTTATATTTTCTACAGATTTATGCATACCAAATCTAAACATATTTAAAAATAAAGTAAAAGTTTTGAAGGACATCAAAAATCTCATGAAATACAGGGAAATTTTTCATTCTGTGAAACATGAGAATTACAAGACATAATATGAATGACATATAATTCAGTATTGGAAATTGAGCTATTCTAGGTATACCTTAAACAGGGAATTAATTCATGGAATTAGGTGTTTACAAAAATTTTGGAAGGAGTGAAAGAAGCAAGATCTGGACAGATCTGGACAGATAGATCCAAGACCTGTGGGAATGTATCAAAACCAAACCAAGTCAAAACACAAAAAACAAAACAAAACAAAGAAAACTCCAAAGAACCCCAGAGTGTGGACTTGCGAAACTGATGTGAGCAACTCATAGAAACAACACAGAAGTCCTTTGTTGTTTCTTGACAGATGCAATGGAGCTAAGCAACAATAGAATCTGATGCAGAAAGCAACCTTCTAAAATACTGGCAAGTGACTCTAGACATAGAAGATTATATTCATTTTTCTTTAACTTCCAAATCCACAACAAGCCTATTTCAATATATTAAATTAAATAAATATATCTTAACCCATTTGCAAAACAATCTATATATTTAATCTGTCTAGCTCTTGTAACATTGAGGAGAGGTCAGTGGGATGGGGAAGGAAGTGGGAATGGGCATGGATATGGACTATTAGAGGACAATAGGCAGGAAATCTAAAATCCCTCCCCATGAAATGCCTGCCAAAGTTGCCCCATGTTATTGTGGGAACCAAGAATCTCCTTTCAAATGTTCAGAATGCCCTTTTACTCATGGTACTACTGCCATGGAGATCCACTGGTTTAGAAGGTAACTTTTTTTGATCACCCATTTGTGTGTGAACTTTGCTTGACTTTTCTTAGTATTGTATACCCATGGCTAGTGGCATAATTTACTTTGATGAACCTCTGAAAACAAAAGTGGGACAAGTGAAATACATGGATTTGGGAGAAGTGAAATTCCAACATGATAAAGAAAGTAAATCATATCATGATCCTCATTCCTGCTGTTGAAAACTAAATCAGGACTCCAAATGGGAATCTAAGTAGTTTATGGCACTAAATGAGCAAAATAAGGATGACCTTGGAGAGGGTAAATCCTTGTATTTATTTTACTTACAGTCTTTTTAGAAAAATTATACTGAGCATTCGGTTTGCTGTACTTGTCTGGTGGGATAAAAGGAAAACCATGTCTGTCCAAAAATGATCATACTATTATATAAAAAAATGGCATTGTCTTATATTTATTAAAATTTGAAAATTTTAATTGTGGTCAATTGAATAAACAAGTTTTTCTTTCTTTCTCTCCTTTTTTTTTTCCTTTCCTTACCCTTCTTATGATAGTATTTACAACAACTGATGTTGGTTGAGTTGCCAGAATCCCATGGAGAATACCTGTCACCTGAGAAACTGTTGCAGATGGGAAAAGTGAAATTGAGTAAGGAGACTCAAACTACACCACTAATAATGCCAAAATAAGTTAGCAGCTGCCAGGAGACATACCCCAGTCAGTGTGTGTGTGTGTGTGTGTGTGTGTGTGTGTGTGTGTGTGTGTTTTAACTGTTTTCAAAGAATGACGTGTAGGAAGAAGAGTTTTTCAAGCAAGTGGTTTTGAATTTTTAAAGTTTAATGAAGTCATATACTTCTAATAACAATATGTTTTTCCCTTCTATAATTGATGATATTCACCAAAGTGCCCTTTGGTAAGTTCTATAAATCAGATTTATTTAATATAAATGCTAACATTAATATTTTTTTTAAAATTCTGAAAGTGCATAGACTTTGTTTATTTTAGGAATTTGTATTAAAAAGTCTTAAAATTTAAAGGAAGGAATGTCATCAAAGGTCTCATCTTACCCAGTAAATTTATAGGGAACTACATAGGGTCAAAAATTTATGAAATGGCTTGCAAAAGGATGTATATCTCAGTAGTGATAAGATTAAAAGTAGAATTTAAGTTAATTATTCTCTGTCTGTGTTATGAGCTACATTTTGTCTCTATCACTAGTTGCTCAAATATCAAGACTTAAGAGTATTCCTGCCTATTGTACCAGCTTATTGATTCTGGAAGATTTTCTCTAATATGGGCATATTTATTGCTTTTTTTGGTAAGCATTTACAAAAAATAAATTTTTGTGCATACACAGACAAACATAACAATAACATGAAATTTTGTTTTCATAGATTGATCAACATACATAACAAAGATAAAAGTCTTCTAAAGACCTTTCCTTTCAGATAAAAGGAGACAGTATAGTCATTATTTTTCAATGTTTTGAAATCAAAATTTACATATGTTATCAAATTACAAGTACTAAAAGTGATGGCAACTCTGGCTAATTTAAGCAGAAAATGCTTTACTAATGAATATTGGATAGCACATGAAGTCTTGCTAAGAGGGCTAAAAATATAGAATTAGAGGTTTTATACTGAAAACAATCCAAAGTTACAGGATAGGACTATTCTTATGAAGATACTGTTTCTGCTCCATAGAAGAAGGACACCACTGTTTTATTGCTACTATCACTAATATTCAATTTAAAACTCTATTGCTGGAAATACAACCTCCAGAAACTAGAGATACCAACATCTGTTGCTGCAGTGCTTATCCACACCTGCTACTGACAACCATTTTATGTAATCTCGGTACCACTCAGACATAGGGCAATTGATGGTAGGATTGGAGATGGCATGCTTAAACCCTCACTGTGAAGAAATTTGAGAGAGTACGCAAATATCCTCTATATTAAAAGATGGATTCATGCAGAAGAGAATCCTGAGACATTAAAAGTAAGTCTGGTCTTTCTTTGAATGTAGTTTAAAGTGGAGATTATGACTCATCCTTTACCAGTGAGTGGACGTAGAAGCCACAGCGATGTGAGCAGACTGGAGAAGTTGACTTGTGCATAGTATTCTAGAGAGGGAACACAATGAGCATGCTCTGGGCTCCTGTGAGGAACAAGTGGAAATATGTCACTCAAAACTCATGAAAAAGCAGTGTAAACTTCAAAAGACAAAGAGAAATATCTGGGAGGCTAAAAACAAAACAAAGTACATATTTTCTATTTATTTCTTGGCTACAATGTTAGTAGATATAAGAAGTCAGACAGACATAAAAAGCTGGTAACAGATAGAAGAATCTGTCACTCTTCTTGTACAGGAAAGAAGCAAAAAAGAGAAATGAGATATTAGAAAAAATACTTGTATTTTGTAATCCATTTTGTATTATTAAAGAGGTTTTCAGAAAAGATAGAAGAAATCCAAACAGATAGCCGAAGCATAGGAAGTCTCATACTCCCATCCTAATGCAGAAAAGAACCATACCTCCTCCAAAAAACAAACAAACATCATCATCATCAACAACAACAACAACAAAACCCCACAAAGAATCATTTCTCTCAAAAGATAACTCTGTACCACCTAATGCTAATATGGACTCCATAGAAAATAGAACGTTGCATTCAATATTGACTTGAAATTGAACTTTGGGAAAAACAGCAGTCAATAGGGATGGAGAGGTTGATGTCTTTCTCCTGACATTCCTTATCTGAAATATGTTTTAGATCTAATGTGCAAAAATAAGGTAATTTAATGAGAATTTCTCAGGAAAAGCAAAAGTTACATTGCTTTTCACCAAAGTTTTTGCTCAATGCACATTTTTAATAGTATGTCTTAGAAACATGTTACAATCATTCATTTAAGATTCTTGAAAATAGGTATCCAATAATTTATATCTTTTGTGTGGATAATAAAATTACAGTATTGGATGGAAAAAATCTATCAGAATATAAAGTTTTTCTACATTTAGTAAATAGTAAAATATTCCCTCTGATCCAACAACAGACATTATTTCTGCAATTGAAATTGGTTAGCTGAATAATAATTTTGGAATCAGGTATGAATTTGAAAGTAAGTAGATTAAAATCAATAAAAACACATTTCTGAAGCCTAAGAGAGAAATCTGATTATTGAATATAGATGAGTATACAAGAACTATCTTGGAGAATAAGACCAAAGGGTAAAAATAAACAAAATTAATAAAGAAAATACATTGTAAAATCACTTTAGACTTTACATGTGAGCTAGAAATTACAAAAAATCCTTTAAACATGATGTTATAAGCTTTTCCTTTCTAATTCTCACAGGAAGTCTTATACAGAAGTTATCAAATAGAACACAATACTGCCCAGATATCTTCTTATTCAAAAGACTAAAAGTAACTTCAATAATTTTATCAAGGAGTTCTCTCAAAATTTATAATAAATGAGGTCAGTGTACTTTTGATTCTATTACAGCAAAAATTATATTAGGTAAAAAAAAAAACAAGGAGGTCACATCATTGTAGCAGAGATGGTGACATTATTCACAAAGGAAAAAAATAGGTCAAAAGTGTACTGGGAAAATGACTTATAATGAGCTTAGAAATTTTGGACAAGAAAAGGGTGTTTACATTTAGTCAAAACACTTCTGAAGATGAAGAATAATAGCACAGCTAAGGCCCTTCATTTTTTTCATTTGTGAAACCTGATAAAAAGGAAAACAACACTGGGAAAAACAAAAGACAAGACTAAATAGGAAATATTTTGAAGGAAATCATTAAACATGAAAGGAAAAAATGGAACATAGTTCTCTGATTAACCTAAGAGTGAACCTCCATTGATAGAAAATATGAACATAGGTGACCCCAAAGAGAAAATGGTTTACTGTGCTGTTAATTGAAGTGTGCTGATTCACACTGGAACAAATGAAATCATTGGGGTTGGCAAACAGTGTAAGGTTTGTGATAGTACAAAACAAATAAGATACACTTAATATTCATCACACATAGCTATCTGAATAGCTACTGATTCTTTTTCTTTTAAATACAGGATGCCCAGTTTAGGAAATTCTTGCATGCTAAGAAGGGAAAGTAACAAAATTCATTACTGAATCTCAAATACTGTTCTGATATTCATGCTATGGGTATAACAGCACGAGAGGTTATATTGTGTATGAATGGGCCTTGTTTTCCAAAATCTAGAAAGTTCTTATAACTTCCTTCAGAGAAACCCACATAGCTGATGCTTTGATGTATTTAAGTAGTGTTCAGATTGTAGAGGAGTGATGCCCTCTAGTATTAGTGTGTTCTGTGTCTTCTAAGAACTCTATTTATGTCTCTAATCTGTATTTACCTCTATAAACCAAAACAAATTAACTCAAAGCATACACCATTTTCTCTTCAATAAATAGCAAGAAATTGTCTTTTTCCTGCCATGTTGGGAGGCGTTTCTATGACCTTATAGTCACATTAATACTTTCCTGAAAGAGGATATTATGAAAGGAAGTACTTCAACGGGATAATGTTGATTCCAACAAGTATGGAATACATACAGAAATATAGAATTTCTTACTGGTTGAAAATATACAAAGAGCACTTGTTGTTTATCCTGAAAATATTTTTAGTTTTGTTTAAGTTCATAATCTTTAGTAGTTCTAAAAGATATAAAATCATATATGAATTGGATTGGATCTAATAGGACATTTTTCAACTATAATTCTGACAGGATTGAGTCTCAGCTTGACAGTCATAGATACATAATTTTTTTCCATTTGAAACATTAACCAAAAGCCAGAGTTTTGACAATGAAAACAGTAAGCAAAATTAAAGAACAATGACTTCGTCTAAAAGTTATATTTATATTTATTTGTCCTAGGCAAAGATCCTTAGGAATTTTTTTTTCTAAAAGACAATATTCTTAGTGACTTTTCTACATGTTCAGGAATAACACCAAAGAGGACATAAAACTCCTGAGGCTGATTTTCATAATATTTCAATATACAAGTCCAATGAACTTTTTCCCAAATCAGAGTCCCAGAGCAATGAAAGTCATAATTCTATGTCTGACTCTTAAATATAATGAAAACTGGAGAAAAATACATTATTTTTTTAAATTAAAAGTTCAATTACCATGTAATAGGACTTGATTAAGAAAAGTTTGTGATTAAAATCAGTAATATGATCTCCCATTTGAACCAATGTAATAGTAAAATAAAAATAAAAAAATGGGCTCAACTGACTCCTCAGAAAATTGTAATATTTAAGTATTTATTGGTTTCTTTAGAAGCCAGGAATGGAGATGTATGTCAGGAGCCACAAATGATCCTTTATAATACAAAAATGTCAGTACTAAAATTTTCATTAAAAAAATGTTTAATTTTTGTTCTGGAGAAAGACTTTGGAACGTTAAGACTGATGGGAGAAAATAGTTCCAAAAAATAAAATTAAATTAAAAATTAATGTGAACTAGGAAAAGAACAAATAAATATGATAAAATGTGAATAAAGAATATTGATAATTCATACAAAAAACTATCAATAAAAGTGTGAAAATGTTTACCAACTCAAAGCTATTAAAGCCATGAAAACTAAACTAACATTAAAATGCCACTGCCCAACCATTAGAAAGACAAAGTCATCTAGTAGAAGAAGTCTAACCCTTAAAGCCCTTTCAGAAGACAATTTGTCAACATGTTTCAGAATGTAAACAACACCCAGCCTTAAATACAAAAATTTTAATAAGCAATTACCCTTTTATCTTATTACCATAGATTAATAATTATCTTACCCAGAAAACACAATTTTCTTAAGATTTATATATAAAAAAATAGAAATTGAAGGATCAACAAGAAAACCTCATTATTTAAATACTACCTTTCGTAAAGGACCAATCTATTCCGAAATATATTCACTTGTGAGTATGATTTTGTTGTTACTGCCTCTGGGTTACTTTCCCCACTGTCTTCACTATATATTTTCTTTTAACAATATTCTTATTCGTATGTACAATTTTTAAAACAACTACATTTAAAATCTTTTTGAACATCCACAGAAATTGCAGCCATCTTACTTGGCGCATATGCTCAAGCATCTGCAGTATTTGAACCATTCAAAGCAAGGTTTCTGAATTGGCCCTGCTTCAGGCCTAGTTACTGCTCAAAATTTCCAAGAGTCACTAGGACTTGACTTGTGAAATTTCCTTCCCAATCAAAATCACACATGCTTTCATTCTTCTCACTTCCTAATTCCTATTTAATTGACTTTTAAACATGAAGATTAGGTTTCAAAAATTACGTAACTTCTGGGCATAGTGGGGCACACCTGTAATCCCAGTGACATGAGAGGCTGAGTCAGGAGGATCACAAATTCAAGGTCAGCCTCAGCAATTTTCAGAGACCCTGTCTCAGAAAATAAAAAGTACTGTTGGTGTAGCTTAGTAGTAATGCAGGCCTGGATTCAATTCCTAAAAATAGAATGAAAGAAAGAAAACAAGCAAGAAAGAAAAGTTCACTCTCCATAATCTGTGATTTGTGTGGGTCTGCCTTGATGATCCAATGATTTTGGTAAAACAATGATGTTTTCAGATCACTGGAATTTCATTAAGTAGAAGGGAGAGTGATGAAGACAGGGGGTTATTTAAGTGGTAGAGTAAGACCCCCAAATGAACAAAGTCTAGGGGAGGAAAAAAAGTTTTCAGAATTAATTTGCAAAAATATGTCAAATACTGGAGTAATTTCTGAGGAAAAGGGCAGAAAAAAGTCATTTCATAGCTATTAAATAAGTTTCTTTAAGATAGTTCAGAAGAGCTCTCAATATATTAAAGAAAGAGTTGGTAATGAGAATACGGATTCATCCTGAAAATATTAAAAGATTAGAAGATACTGTACTATCCAGGATCAATACATAGTATATTTTAGAGATAGATTCAAAACCCCAAAACAAAGACTTTCTATCCACAAAGTTCTAAGTTAAATTGTGATTCAAAACAAGGCAGAGTGTCACTGAGAATGCAGTTTACTATATTATTTTATGTGAGGTCATTTTAAAATAATGAAATCTGAAATAAGCTCAGTGGCATACAGATATTTTATAGACTTATACTTTATAACCACAACCAAAATAAATCCAAATATTGAAAAGTTAAATAATGGATGATGGACAAATAAATAAACATTAAAAACCAAAATGTCACATATCACCAAAATGTCACATTAATCAGAATATTATACTTAATTCAGTTAAAACTTCTCCTTGTAATAAAATTGAAAAAAAAAAAATTAAGTCATGTTAAAAAGTGTAAAAGGCTTATAAACTAGCATTCTAAATTTAGGCCTGCATATATAAATTACTGGCATTATTCTATATTATTGAGCGTAAGCACGACAGGAGAGTCACATAGTTTAGCAGAAACATTTTTTGATACATTCTTTTGTGTTGCTATCCTCAGATTTAGGAAAAGAGTTGCACCAAGTTAACTTAGTTAAGCTGAGGTGAGTTTATTGACTGTGTGTCAAAACTGTAAAACAACACACACACACACACAAAAAAAAAACACATCATTTTTGAATGTCAAATGGTCTTTCATTTCTTCACCTTGAGATTCATGTCTCTATTCTTTCTCTATATTTCATGTCTGCTTGTTCTTTCAACCCCCTTGGAGTGCAGCCAGACACTGCAGCCTACAGTGTGAATATGCCTGATATATTCCTGTTTGATCTTCTTCCCTTGATGTGTCAGTTCCTTTGTGGGCTGCCTACTTGTCAAACAATTTTTATTCTTCAAAACTTTATACATAATTTTCAACTAAGCTGTGTAGCTCTCAGGATACTTGATGGATTTTCACAAGTTAATCACACTTAAATAGTATTAACACTGCTGCTTACATGTTGAATGTTGTGAGGACAAACATATATTTACTCGACTACAACCAATTAAATGCAAAATACTCAAATTATAGGTTAAAGAAAGATGTTTCTGCTTCTCTTTGAATTAGCCATATATATGTAAGGAGCTAGTGAACAATGCATCTAGTGTTTATAAACATAGAATTAGAGGATATACTTTGAGTATTTTACTAAAAAAGGAAAAAGCAAATTTAGCACTCATTATTGAGTGAATAATTACACAAAAATATAAAAATCTCAAATTAAATGTTGTCTGACAGTTATCATAATTCTTGTTCACCTAGGAGAAAATGTACACCTTGCCCTTATTTGTTTTCACTTATTAAAAAGAAAACAATCTAGTCAGAAATGTTTTCTTTACAGAATATGATATTTGTTACATGGAAAAAGATGACCTTTTCCTGTGTGTCTCATATTACCTGAGGCATGAAATAATAGTCCCCAAATCTGTTGTATTTTGGAGATGAAATCATTCACCTCCAAGTCTCTGTAAATTATAATGAAAATATACTAATCAATGGAAAGAAATCCATTTTTAAAGAGTACTCATCAGATTATGAATAATGTTACTCTTGAGGAACTATACAGAATGATAAGGCTATCCTAGAATTAACAAATAATTCTACAAGTTGGGACAAAATAATCCATCTTAAACAAGGCTAGTAAAGGTCAAATAAAAGAGAATTTAAGTAAACTGTACAGTTTTATAAGCTGCTGTTAAGGTCAACTCAAGTTAATTTTTTTTCTTTTTTTTTTTTTTTTGTCCTAGAGCAGTAATAGAAAGAAAGGGCAGGATGTTCAGAAAAGATAAATAAAGGTATTTTAATCATAAATCAGGAAATGATTTATTTTTATTCTCAGATACAGTCACCATTAAGATCTTAAAACCATTCTGTCAGAAACTGTATGCTCTTTATTTTATATCTAAGCAGTAAGAACAATGACTGGCAGATTTGAAAACTAACTTGTTTAAAACTATGAAAGATTTGGAACCTCAAACTAATACACATGAGGGAGGGCTGTCAGAGTGACTCACTATCAGACTGAGGGGTGTGCAGATGCTAGGAGAGGCACTTGCAACTGAAATTCCCAGAAAAATATTGGCACAGGGATAATTGTCTGGACTAATGACATTTGATGAGGGGCCAAAAGTCAGCAGTGTTTTGTTTGTAACCATGGGGATGGCATAGGGAGGGCTATTTGCAGGAGATGCTCTGAACTCCATATAAGAACAGAGGAACTAGGCTTGAGGAAAAAAGCATATTGAAATACCTTTCATGGAGGCTGTCTTTCAGAGAGGAAGTGTGGGCAGGACTTGACTGTTGATCTCTGGTATACGAAGATATTCAGCTTCTCTCTCTCTCTCTCTCTCTCTCTATAGCTCTCTCTCTCTCTCTCTCTCTCTCTCTCTCTCTCTCTCTCTCTCTCTCTCTCTCTCTCACACACACACACACACACACACACACAAGATTATATGGAACTTCATGGTCAGTTGAAAAAAATTTCTTCTTAGATCCAGAGGTGGTTGCATACATTCTTGAAAATAACCAGTCAACTTCTTTTTAGATCTACACACTTTTCTTATGTGATCTCATCCAATCATATGTTCTTTTAAAAACTCAAGTTATATTCCAATGTACCAATTTGTATTTATCCCTTATTTATTCAGAACTAGAATTTATTATCCAAGTGTTTGGTTCACATTTGCATGTCTAAAAAAGCATCTTACACATCTTACATTTAACGTATCCCAGAACAAGCTCTTGATTTCCCTGTTTCAAAATCTGATTTTTTTCAACTCTTCCCAGAAATGTTTAAGAAATATCAACTCCCGTTATTTCTTCTTACTTAGAATAAAAATTCTTGGAAGCATCTGTAACTTCTCTTTCCATTACTTTCATTTTGCCAAAAAGCCTGTAAATTCTTTTATTATTATTAATTTGTTTATTTTAATTGGGTATATAGGACAGCAGAATGCATTTTGACTCATTGTGCATAATTGCAGCACAACTTTTAATTTCTCTGGGCGTACACAATGTAGGGTTGCACCATATGTGCAGTCATATATGAACCTAGAGTAATGATGTCCATCTTATTCACCATGTTTCCTGCCACCATGCACCCTTTCTCACCCCTTCCTCCCATTTGCCCAGAGTTCCTCCATTTTTCCCATGCCTGCCACCCCCATTATGGATCAGCATCCACTTATCAGAGAGAAAATTTGGCCTTTGTTTTTGGGGATTGGCTTACTTTGCTTAGCATGATATTTTCCAACTCCATCCATTTACCTGAAAATGCCATAATTTTATTCTCTTTAATGCTGAGTAATATTCCCTTGTGTATATATAAGACAGTTTCTTTATCTATTCATCTATTGAAGGGCATCTAGGTTGCTTCCACATTTTAACTACTGTGAATTGAGCTGCTATGAACATTAATATGGCTATGTTACTATAGTATGTTGATTTTAAGTCCTTTGGGTATAGAATGAAGAGTGGGATAGCTGGATCAAATGGTGGTTCCATTCCAAGTTTTCTGAGGAATCTCTGTACTGCTTTCCAGATTGGTTGCACCAATATGCAGTTTCAACAGCAATGTATGAGTGTGCCTTTTCTCTCACAACATTTATTGTTGTATTCTTTTTTTTTTTTAGGGAGAGAGAATTTTTTAATATTTATTTTTTAGTTTTCGGTAGACACAACATGTTTATTTTATTTTTATGTGGTGCTGAGGATCGAACCCAGCCCCCCACGCGTGCCAGGCAAGCTCACTACCACTTGAGCCACATCCCCAGCCCTATTGTTGTATTCATGATAACTGCCATTATCGCTCATAATTAGAGAAATGCAAATCATCAAAACTACTCTAAGATTTCATATCTGTTGATCAAATATTTATTCTCTTCTGAGAAGTGTCTGTTCAGCTCCTTGGCCCATTTATTGATTGGGTTGTTTGGCTTTTTGGTGTAATTTTTTTTAATGTATCCTGGAGATTAGTGCTCTATCTAATGTGTGTATAGCATAAAATTTGTTCCCAAAATGTAGGCTCTCTCTTCACCTCATTGAGTGTTTATTTTGCTGAGAAGCAGCTTTTTAATTTGAGTCTATCCCATTTATTAATTCTTGATTTTATTTCTTGAACTTTAAAAGTCTTGTTAAGGAAGTTAGGGCCTAACCCGATGTGATGAAGATTTGGGTCTACTTTTTTCTCTATTAGGTGCAGAGTCTCTGAACTAATTCCTAAGTCTCAACTTTGAGTTGAGTTTTGTGTATGGTGAAAGATAAGGGTTTATTCTCATTTTGCTGCTTATGGATTTCCAGTTCTCCCAGCATCAATTGTTGAAGAGGCTATCTTTTCTCCAATGTATGTTTTTGGTACCTTTGTCTAGTATAAGATAACTGTATTTTTGTGGGTTTGTCTCTGTGTCTTCTATTCTATGCCTTTGGTCTTCATGTCTATTTTGGGGCTAATACCATGCCGCTTTTGTTATATAGTTTAAGGTCTGGTATTGTGATGCCTCCTGCTTCACTCTTCTTGCTAAGGATTGCTTTAGCTATTTTGAGTTTCTTATTTTTTCCAAATGAATTTCATAATTGCTTTTTCTATTTCAATAAAGAATGATGATGGGATTTTAACCATGATCTCATTGAATCTGTATAGCACTTTGGGTAGTATGACCATTTTGACAATATTAATTTTTTCTATCCAAGAGCATGGGAGAACTTTCCATCTTCTAAGTTTTTTTCATTTTCTTTCTTTAGTGTTTTGTAGATTTCATTGTAGAGATCTTTCACCTCTTTTGTTGGTTCCCAAGTTTTTTTTTTTTTTTTTTTTTTGAGGCTACTGTGAATGGGGTAGTTTTTCTAATTTCTTTTCCAGAAGATTCATCACTGATGTATATAAATCTATTTGATTTTGGGGTATTGGTTTTATATCCTATTACTTTGCAGAATTCACTACTGAATTCTAAAAGTTTTCTAGTGGAGTGTTTTGGATACTCTAAGTATCGAATCATGTCCTCTGCCAATAATGATAGTTTGAGTTCTTCTTTGCCTATTTATATCCCTTTAATTTAACTTTATTTTTGTCTGTCTAATTGCTCTGGTTAGAGTTTCAAGAACTATGTTGAAAGAGGGCATCCCTGTCTTGTTCCGGTTTTTAGAGGGATTGCTTCCAATTTTTCCATTTAGAATGATGTTGATCTTGATTTTAGCAAAGATAACTTTTACAATGTTGAGGTATGTTCCTACTGTTCCTAGTTTTTCTAGTGTTTTGAACCTAAAAGGGTGCTATGTTTTGTTTTCTCTGCATTAATTGATATAATTATATGATACTTATCTATAAGACTATTGATGTGATGAATTATATTTATTGACATCTGTATGGTGAACCAACCTTGCATCCCTGGAATGACCCATACTTGATCATGGTGCACTATTTTTTAAAAATATGTTTTTGTATGCAATTTGCCAGAATTTTATTGAGAATTTTTGCATCAATGTTCATCAGGGACATTGGTCTGATTTTTTTTTTTCTTGATGTATCAGGATGACACTAGCTTCATAGAATGAGTGCATAAAGATTCCTTCCTTTTCTATTTCATGGAATAATTTGAGGAGTACTGGTATTAATTCTTCTTTGTACATCTTGTAGAACTCAGCTGTGATTCCATCCGTTCCTGGGCTTTTCTTGGTTGGTAGGCTTTGGATAGTCTGATTAAATTGTATATGTCCTCTTGACTCAGTTTGGGTTGATCATATGTCTCTAGAAGTCTGTTGGTGTCCTTGAGGTTTGCTATTTTACTGAAGTATACATTTTCAAAATAGTTTCTAATTATCTTCTGTTTTTCGGTAGTGTGTCTGGTGATATGCATTTTCATCACAAATTTTGTTACTTGAGTTTTCTTCATCCTTTTTTTGTCAATTTTTTTGAATTGTTTCTTTAGTTTTAATTTCATTGATTTCTGCCCTGATTTTAATTATTTCCTGTCTTCTACTACTTTTGATGTTGATTTGTTTTTCTTTTTCTAGGGCTTTGAGATGTAATGACAGGTCATTTATTTTTTGACTTTTTATTCTTTTAATGAATGAGTTTAATGCATTGATCTTTCCTCTTAGCACCGCCTTCATAGTGTTGCAGAGATTTTGATAAGTTGTATCGGAGTTATCATTTACTTCTAATATTTTTTTTGTCTCCTCCCTGTTGTCTTCTGTTATCCATGCACCATTCAACAACATATTGTTTATTCCTCAGGTGATGGAGTAGCTTCTCTTTTTAATTTTATAATTGATTTCTAATTCATTCCATTCAGGTCTGATTGAATGCAGGGTAGTATCTCTATTTTCCTGTATTTGATAAGAGTTGTTTTGTGGCATAATATATGGTCTTTCTTGGAGAAGGGTCCATGCGCTTCTGAGAAGAAAGTATATTAACTCTAACTCGTTGGTGGATGGAATATTCTATACATACCTGGTTAGTCCAAATTATTGATTGTATTATTGAGTTCTATAGTTTTTGTATCAAAGATTTATCCGGTGCTTAGAGAGCTGTATTAAAGTCACCCAGTATTATTGTGTTGTGGTCTATTTGGTTCTTATATCTGAGAAGGGGTTGTTTGATATACATAGATGCCCCATTTGGGGGAGCATAGACATTTATTATTGCTATGTCTTGTTGGTGTATGACTCGCTTAAGCAGTATGAAATGTCCTTCTTTCTCCCTTTTAACTAGTTTTGGCTTGAAGTCCACTTTATTTGATATGAGGATAGAAACACCTGCCTGTTTATGTTATGGTATGTTTTTTCCCACCCTTTCACCATCAGTCCGTGGATGTCTTTTCCTGTGAGCTGAGTCTCTTCAAGGCAACATATACTTGGGTCTTTTATTTAAAATCCAGTCTGTCAGTCTATATCTTTTAATTGATGAGTTTAGTCTATTCACATTCAAGATTATTGTTGAAATATGATTTGTATTCCCAGACTTAGTATATTTTTGGTTTTTTACTTGACTTAGTTTATCTTTTATTTAGCCTTTCCTTTAGTGTAATTCCTACCTTTGCTGATTTTTATTGTTGTTTTTTATTTCCTTCTCTTGGAATATTTTGCTGAAAATGCTCTGTACATTCTTTTAACTTTTGTTTATCATGATAAGTTTTTAGTTCATCATCAAATCTCAAGCTTAATTTTGCTGAATATAAGACACTTGGTTGGCATTCATTTTCTTTCAGATCTTGATATATGTTGGTCCACAATCTCCTGGCTTTGAGGGTCTGGGTTGAAAAATCTGCTGAAATACAAATTGGTCTCCCCCTATATGTGATCTGATTTTTTTCTCTTGCAGCCTTTAAGATTCTATTCTTATTCTGTATGCTAGGCATTTTCATTATAACATGCCTTGGTGCAGATCTGTTGTAATTTTGTACATTTGTTGTCCTATGTAGGAATTCTGTGTTTGAGATTGGGGTCTACAAACTTTGTGATTGTGACATGCTTGGTGACTAGGAAATTTCTGTGCAAAGACACAGAATGCTTGGCTTCTAGGAGATAGCTAGCTACTGGGAAACTCTTGTGCAAAAGAATGGGATGCCTGGCTGCCAAAGCATTGTCCTTTACAAGTTTACCCTGCTTCCCTCAGGTAATTAGATAACTATGCAGGCACTACCTGGTTTCCATAGTAACATCCTTGGGTGTGAGAGACTGTGTTTGTATTAACCTGGAACTTATCTCAATTAGCTAGCACTCAGGTTAAAGGAATACTGGTTAGAGTGGAGTCGGGTGTGATGGGTAAGATGAGTTAATAAACTGGCAGGAGGGAGGAGAGGATACTTCACTTCTGCACTTCTTCTTCACCACTTCACTACCCTCTGTTCCACCTCTGTCTGACCACTTATATCATGTGTCTGTGTCTATTCTTTTTTGCATCTCCTCAGAGATATTCCTCCACAGGTGTTCCTTTACAGTCCTCTAAGCCTGATTTATTTGATTTTCCAACTCATTCTTTATGTTTGGGACATTTTCTGATATTATCTCATTGAAGAGATTGTGCATTCTTTTGGTTTGACTCTGGGCCTTCCTCTATCCCAATAACTCTTAGATTTGGTCTTTTAATGCTGTCCCATAATTTTTGGATGTTCTGTTCATGGTTTCTAACTTTCTTTACTGTGTGATCAACTTTATTTTCCAGATTATATACTTTGTCTTCATTATCTGATCTTCTGTCTTCCAAGTGACCTAGTGTGTTGGTGATGCTTTCTATTGAGTTTGTTGTTGTTATTGTTTTTTTCATTTTTTCAGTACATTGTTTCCTTCATTTCAAGGTTTTCTGATTTTTTTCCCAGAATGTCTATCTCTTTCTTGAAGTAATATTTTGCTACCTGTATTTGCTCCCTTATCTCTTAGTTACAGTGGTCACTTTTTGCCTGTATTTGCTCATTTAATTTTCAGATCATTTTAGTTATGTATATTCTGAACTCTTTCTCTGACATTTCATAAACTGCTTTTTTCATGGATTCTGTTATTGTAGTATCCTTGTTTGTTTGGGGCACTTTCTTCCCTTGGTTTTTTTTTTATGTTTCTATATGTCTTCCTTTTTGTAATGCAGATCTGAGTTATTACAGTTTCTACCCTATAATCTTGTAGTATCTGTGCAGATTATCTGTACTTCACCTTGGTGCCATGCTTCCAGACCCTGCCCATGTCCCACAATGGATACTACTGCAACTAAAGGTGTTGGTGGCAATAGCAGAGATAACTTGAGATAGCAGTGGATTTGTCCCAAGATGGATGCAAATTCTTTCAGAGATGGGGCTGAAAGGGTGGCTTTAGGATGCCTGTTCTGAGATGCAGCTGCTTCTAGGCCCTGTTTGTTGTGGCAAGGTGGAGGCTAATGTGTGGTGAGGGCTATGTCAATGGCTGCAGTGTTCCAAGATGGAGGTGGATTAGGTCTGGGATCCCAGGTGGATGAGGTGGGAAGACCTGGGCCTAAATTGGGCTTGGGCTACTATGCAGGTTGGTGGGGCAGTCCTGCCCAGGGCCTGAGCTTTGGCATAGGCAAAGCCTGTAAATTATACCTTAATAAGTATCCAGCATCCAATTATTTTGCATTACTTACAACATAACAACATTAATCCATCATGTGAAATTTGGTAATATTATTGCTTCATAGTTCTACTCTTGCTTCTCAAAATATTTTTCATAATTAAACCTAATTTTTTTGAAAGTAAAATTATGCTACATGTGAACTTAAAACCTTTCAATAGCTTTTGTTTTAATTGATGATAAAATTTAAAGTTCTCACATTGAATTAGACATACCAACATAATTTTTCTCATGGTTAATTATATGCATTGTTAACTATCTCTTAACATACTATCACATGATAACACTTATTTTTTTTTTAATTTGTTGCTTTACTATTCTCAAACTCTCCATTTAAGCATTTCTCACATAATTGCTGTTATATACTATAATACTTTCTCACATTACATTCTTCAGAAAAATACCATGAATATTTCTCCAATTAACTTGATAAGAGTTTTCCTCTAACATATCAAGCCACCCATCACTCTAGTTTCCTACAGAGCTTTATTTTTCTTTAGAGAACCCACACAATCTCAAATAGACTTAGCTAGGTTGTACTGCCTTTCTTCTCCTAAAATAGGACAAGGTTTATGAAAGAATATTTTCTTTTGTTCATTTGCTTTGGTATTTTTTTGCTAGTTCACTGGTTTTATGAATCCCCAGTTTTTAGAAAAGAAAAAAAAAAACATACAGTTAACACATAAGGCATTTTGTCATATGATCACAAAGGTAAACAGGTCCCATTGTCCACTGTTTACAAACTTGAAACAAAGAAAAAAGGATTTCTGAGAATCAGAAAATCCAATGGTGTAAACTATAGTCCAAGTGTCAAAAGAGTGAGACAGAAAACAAAGAAGTAAATTCCTTTTTTCTGTATTTTTTATTCTGTTCAAGACACTAACTTGTTGAATGACACACATCCACATACATGCCTATATACTTCAGTGAATCCACTCATTCAAATATTTATCTCAACCCTAAACTCAGACCTATACCAGCAATGATGCTTAACCTTACAGCTAGGCACTCCCTTTTCCAGCTATGTTCATACATTACTAATAACTGTCATAAATCTACCCCTTCAACTTGGCACTCATACACATCTCCTTAAATCAATCTTAATCTCCAAATAAAGACAATAGCAATGTCATAGTTCTGCCTAACATGAAGGGACGATTCTGACTTTAACCATAATTACACTCTTTTCCAAATAAGAGGTAAAATTCCTGAGTTGTTTCCCCTTCATGATATCTCATATTGACTATGAAGTAAAACTAACAGGCCTTAAGTATTCTGATGTAAAGTCAGTATTTCTTAAGCTACACGATAAGTAAGAGAGGAAAGAAAACAAAGTTATTTATTTTACTACCTATCCCCCTTTACCTTCAGGAGGCACCTTACTGGCTAAGGTTCTCTCCCTAGGGAGGTGACCAAAACCTTCACTCCTGAAGATTCTGTGCACCAGCAGATTCACCTAGATTGCATTGTTGTAGCTTCACATTGACCTTAATAGCTGTGCATGGCAGTGCTAAGGGATACTTTAAGGGGTCACATGCTTTGCATACAATACTTCATTATCTCTATCATCTAGTAAGATTCCCATTTTCCCATAGTGATCTGGATCAATCACCCCAGCCAGCCTCAATCATTCCTTTAGCTACTTGTTGATTCAGAGAAATGAAGATCCCAAGGCAGTCCAGTGGCACTCTTAACTACCAGTGCAATAGAATCATTATATCTGTTGGTAGAAGCACAACTTCCACCTCTCATCCAGGAGAACATAAGGTCATGGTAACAGAAAACAAATATGCTGCTACTGGGTGACTAGGGGTAATAGAGGATTATGCCACTCCCACTTTCATCTTTTGTTTCCTTGACCCATGATTCCTGGTTATATGAGAAACAGTATCATATATCAGACATTGTTTCAGATCATATACAGGTTTCTGGAGAATCTTGCCCCAGTGAGAAATTGTAACTAAATTTTCAAAAATATCAAATTTCATTCTGTCAATCCAGTTGATTCAAGATGATGGAAGCATGTCAAGACTGGTAAATTCCAGGGGATAGGCATATTGACAAAATTCTTTTGGTGTGAAGTTTCTTCTTTTTTCTTTCTTTCTTTCTTTTTTCTTTCTTTTTTTTTTTTTTTTTTGGTACTGGGGATTGAACTCAGGGTCACTTAACCACTGAGTCACATCCCCAGCCCTATTTTGTATTTTATTTAGAGACAGGGTTTCACTGAGTTGCTTAGCATCTACCTTTTGCTGAGGCTGGCTTTGAATTTGTGACCCTCCTGCTTTAGCCTCCCCAGACACTGGGACAAGTATGCACCACCATGCCCAACTGTGAAGTTTCTTGATAAGAAGGAATCCTGTGTGAATTATCATGATAGTAGATGAGGCATTCTAAAAGTCCACAGATAATAGTTTGGGTGAAAGCATGGTGTGAAGGACAGGTGAATCCATATTGAAGTATCTGTTTTCGGAAGAAGTAAATGCTGTCCTTTTCATGATGGGAGCAGTATAAAACAGAAAACCTCTTTTACAAGGCCAATAATCCAGAGACCTGGTGCCACTCTAGGGACACAGAGTTTGTTTCTGCTACTGGCAAATTTGGCACTCAACAGTGACTACTGCAGCACAACATTAGCGAATAAAAATCTATGTTGCTGAGTCCATTAATAATCTTCATCCCTGACACAATGGCTATTTTGTTCATGTACTTATTGGATGACAACAAAAATAACTGTAATAACTAGAGAAATAGATTGACATATACACAAAAGAGATCATCCCATCTACTTTATTATTAAAATATTAAAAAACTTCAGTGTGTAAGTTACTCATGTCTTAAGAACTTAATAAAGTCCAACAATGTGCATTCAACTCTCCTTTGACAGCAGTATACTGTCATTCATGACCAAGTTTATGGATGAGTGCATCAAATAGCATCCAGATAATGATGGTGAGCTCAGATTGCATGGTATCTTGGTGGATCATAGATAAGTGTCACTCTCTACTTCAGTCTAAATTCAGACATGAGCTCTTTCTCAAAAAAGGGAGTCAAATGTGTACTAAAGTCCAGTAGCAGACAAAGAACTCATTGTCAAAAGAAAAGTTATCAATAGAGTATGACAAAATTTACTCCAAAATCAAAAGACCTGCACTGTGATTCTCCTATAAGTGAAAGCCAAAGGCCCAAACACATCCCTGTCTGTCACTGATATCTCAACTGTCATTGAATTTTCTGGGCCAAATGGTCCAACACTGAGAATAAATTGCAGAGCAAAGTGCCTGTTGCAGGTTCTTGTCTTGTTCTTGGCACTAAAGACTCAAAACAAGCATATTTTAGGTTCTGTAGTAAAGAGATCAAAGTAACTCAGCTGGTTGAGAAAAACATTTGTGTTAAAATGCAGAGAAACCTACTAGGCATAGCACCTATTTCTTTGTTATAGAATGAACCTTATACAACAAGTTTTCCTTCATCTTAAATGAAATAACTCAAGTTCAGCACCACTGGATTCTAAGAAATTTCAGAGGTACAAGAACCCTATGTTTTAGTTAGATTTATTTTCCATAGTGTGGTGGACAAATACCTTAACGAATCTAGAGTATTTGCTGCTTTTTTTCTATGTTTATCCAACATGAGGTTATCAATGTAATGACACAGCCAACCTTACTGCTAACCTTAGGACTGGCAAGTAGATACACCACTAGGGTAGGACAGTAAATGTTTATTACTGGATTTTTCAGTTTAAAGCATTCTGCTTCTGGTTGACTAATGGGCAGATATGAAGAATAATGCATTTTCCATATCTAAAACTTTATAGTAGTTCAAAGGGGATGGATTAATTTAAGCAGCCAATGAAACCACATTTGGTAAAATTTTGCAAGGAAAATCACTGTGTGGTCAAATTTAGAATAATCCTCTCTCATTCTCCAAGATCCATCTGCTTTTTGCACAGATCAAATAGAGTTGAATGTGAATGTGGAAGGGAGTGATAATCTTTTTTTCTTCAGTTTTTGATGCTACAATAAAATTTACATGTCCTCAAAGAATGTAGTATTCTTGAGGTTTGCTATTTATTTGAGAATTTAATAGACAGTTGCTATTTAATAGAGACAGTTGGATTGGTTTTGACTTGGTCTTTCCCTCTAGGAAATCCTTCTCTATACAGATCAGGGAACCAATGAAAGAATTCTAGCAGTTTTTCTGTTTAATTCAATTATGCATCCTGAACTGTGGGAAATAACCACAGTGCTGGTGGAGGACACATTCCACCCACAGAAAGAATGATCTGAACTAAGATGACTAAGCAAATGAAATCCATTAGCCCCTACTCTAATTGAAGTGCCACAGTGATATCTTGGGTCTCCTGCAATGAATGTCAGTTCAAAGTCATTTTTCAGTAGTCCCCCAAAGGTCTGATTGATTCCTTTTTCTCAATTTACATACAGTTACCCTAGTAAAGGCATATAGATGCTGTTGGGGACAACTAGGGATAAAGATTAACAGTATAAAATTGCAACACTGTACCAAGGACTTTCCTCCAGGGGATTGGGACACTACATAAATTATTGGGTCATATATGGGTCAATAAACCTGTTCAATTCTGGGACTTGATTGAGGAGCTCTGAATCTATGTTTTTATTATTCAGTTTGGCTTTTATACACTTGACCTAGAATATCCATGATTATACAGCTCAAGTAATAATATAGCAGATTTTTTTTAATGTATTTCACTTATAGAAACATCAAAGTCAATTAGGCACTGCCAAAAGTAGAGTCATACTACTGACTGCTGCTTTCACAGTACTGTCCAGTAATAATTTTAGAAACTGTATGTTAATCTACCAATAATATTAATTAATAAAAATCCCAAATAAGATATTAGGCAAGTCCAGGAAAGAAAAACATTAAAAACAAAGTACTATTTTCCTTGTTCACTATTAAATTTACCCAAGTAGGTTGGCTAGACTTTTCAATATTGCTAGATGCTATAATAATAATAACTCCTTAATGCTCTACTTGTTGAAAAGATATATTGACATTTAATACTGAAATGCAAGGTGTGTGCATTGAGATAGGATGTATGTTTATTTACATGTATATATGTAAATATATTTATTTTAAAATTCCATATTGCTATACTATATTTAATAGAACATTGTATAACCCAAACCTTTGAAGTTGAAGCAGTGATAAAATTCTTAAGCCAAAATGTCTTTAAATATGTTTTGATAAATTTTAAGTGGTCTATACATATAGCAAGATCCAAAGATTATTGAAGTATTTTTCCATAGATATAAACGCAATGATTTTTAAAAACTTTTTATTTATATATGACAGTGGAATGCATTACAATTCTTATTACACATATAGAGCACATTTTTTCATGTCTCTGGTTGTATACAAAGTATATTCACACCAATTCTTGTCTTCATGCATGTACTTTGGATAATAATGATCATCACATTCCACCATCATTAATAACCCCATGCTCCCTCCCTTCCCCTCCAACCCCTCTGCCCAATCTAGAGTTCATCTATTCCTCCCATTCTCCCTCTTCCTATCCCACTATGAGTCAGCCTCCTTATATCAAAGAAAACATTTGGCATTTGTTTTTTTAGGATTGAATAACTTCACTTAGCATTATCTTCTCTAACCACATTCATTTACCTGCAAAAGCAATGATTCTATTCTCTTGTATTGCTGAGTAATATTCCATTATGTATATAAGCCACAGTTTTTTTTTTAAATCCATTCATCTATTGAAGAGCATCTAGGTTGTTTCCACAGTTTAACTATTGTGAATTGTGCTGCTATACCCATTGATGTGGTGGTGACCTTGTAGTATGCTGTTTTTAAGTCCTTTGGGTATAGACTGAGGAGAGGAATAGCTGGGTCAAATGGTGGTTCCATTCCCAATTTTCCAAGAAATCTCCATACTACTTTCCAATATAGAAAAATATATTTCAAATATATTTCAATCTTCATACTGATTTCCATATTGGCTTCACTAATTTGCAGTCCCACCAGCAGTGTATGAGTGGACCTTTATCCTCACATCCTTTCCAACACTTATTGTTGTTTATATGCATAATAGCTGCCAACTTCCTTAATAAGACTCCTTTGGTGTAAGAATTAAAATCAAGAATCAATAAATTGGATGGACTCAAACTAAAAGTTTCTTCTCAGCAAAAGAAATAATCTGTGAGGTGAATAGAGAGCCTACACCTTGGGAGCAAATCTTTACCCCTCACACTCAGATAGAGCACTAATCTCTAGGGTATAAAAAGAACTCAAAAAGCTAAGCACCAAAAAAAAAAAAAAAAAAACCAACAAATAACCCAATCAATAAGTGGGCCAAGGATCTGAACAGCCAGTTCTCAGAAGAGGATATACAATCAATCAACAAATATATGAAAAAATGTTCATCATCACTGGCAATTAGAGAAATGCAAATCAAAACCATTCTAAGATTTCATCTCACTCCTGTTAGAATGGCAGCTATTATGAAGACAAACACAATGTTTATACACCAAATTAGGGACATTTAATTATTGTTTAAAGAAATATCTTTTCTATTGTTAATAGTAGTGAGTTATTTTGTTCCAAAATCTTTTTAAAAACAGAGATTGAGTCTAAGTTTAGAAATATAGATTAACACATTTCCTCTTATGTTCAAAATAGTTATGTGAGAATAAAATAAGAAAACATAAGTCTATCAAAATGGTTCATTTTATCTCTACAGTGTATATAGTTAATGTTTTTCCTCACAGATATCCACAATTTTCTTTCCTATAGTTTACCATTTTAAATATTTAAGTTTGATTTTTGTAATTTTCAAGTAGACTCAGGAATTATTTCTATGCTAAATTCTTCCTGAGTGTTCTGTCTTAAGAGTAGAATCTCACCCATATCTGAGACAATAGAAAAGGCAGGACTGAAAAAGGGGGACTGAAGAAGGTAACAGAGAGAAAAAGAGAGAAGAGGCCAGGGAGGAAAAAGGGAGAAAAAAAAGATGATAAATAGATGATAGATGGATGAGGGGGAAACAAACTAAAAGAGTTTCATAGGCACACCAAGACTTGTTTTCAAATATATTTCAAGATTCTAACATCTTGAATTTCTTTTGTTTTCCTTCCTCTCATCTTTTTTGTTTTCTCCTTCCTTCCTTTCTTCCCTTTTTTCTTTCCCTCCCTCCCTTTCTTCTTTTCTTTCATACTGGGGATTGAACAAAGGGCCTCAGACATAGTAGGCAAGAGTTCTACCTGCGCTCTAAACTAAGCCCCTAGTATCTTAATTTTATATGTAGATTAATTAACAATCTTAAGGATATAAGATGTCAGGTAAGTTTACCTGGTTGAAGTAGTATTTTATTGATTTCTCCATTGTAAAACTATTTTTACGACTTTTCACATAATATTCTGTGAGCAGCCTAAACATAGGAAGTGGGAATTATGTTTCTCACATTGAAAGACTTCAATGTACATTATTTAAAATTTTTAGCATGTTAAAAATTTATTTAAAATTTATTGTGGTTTCCTAATAGTTTATACAATTATCTTATTGTGTATTGAAAATAGACTCATGGATTTTTAATGCATTTTTTTCAGTAAAAATCTAATATTAGTCTATTTTTTTCTGTTTATTTTTTAAAATATTTAACATTTTATATGTTGTTTTGGAAACCATAACCATATTTTAAGGGTCTTTTTTGTCTATTGAGAACTTTTTTAATTGAATCCTGGTCTTTTTTCATAAACCCCTGTCACTGTGAGATTTTCTTTCTTATTTAAGCATGTTTTTGTACTTTGTGACCCTAAAGGACTCTGGGATTAACTGCTGAATATATATACAGCCCTAGTACTGAATCAGCAATTTCTAGAAGAAGCTCTAGACCTTTTGTTTGGAGAATTGAGTGTGTGTGTGTGTGTGTGTATAATATATATATATATATATATATATATATATATATATATATATATATATATATATATACAAGATATATAAAATCTATCTATCTATGTATGTATATATAAAACTAAATGTATCTATATGCAACAATCTGAATTCATGCTAAGACAAACATGACTTCAAACTGATATAACCAAGAGTAATCTATTACCAGTTGGCTTCTTCAAGACCCTGCCCTTGCATTTCAGCAAATTCTCACACCATCTGTGAGAATTGTTGATAGCTCCCACTATCAAGCATCTATTTATATAGTGATACAATTCCAGCACATTTTTTATAGCAGCATCAAAATTCTAAACATGTGGGTCAGTGAAAACAATATTATCAACTAAAGCACAGTACTACTATACAGTTAATTTTGCCTTTAATCTAACAGATTTCACTTATTTCCAAAGTTACTTAGGTAAGTATCTTCCCATTTTAAATGAAGGTGTTTCATATTTATAATATAATTAGATTATTTAGTGACTTTCTAAATTCCTTTTTGGAATAATTTGACATCCTAAATAAGTTTAATATTTACAAATATTAATAATTGTTTTTGCTGTTCTTCTGTAAAGCTCTATGAGGTTTGGCAACTACGTGATGTCATGTTCCTATTGCTTGAATTGCCACTCTTTATACCCAGTGAAAAAGTGCTAGGAGATTGGGACCCAATAAGAGGTGACTAGATCATTACTCTTATACCCACATGAATTATTCAGTTTCATTATCAAGGGAATACATTATTTATCTCAAGACTGGGCTTATAAAGCAAGGTTAGCTCCTCCTTGCTTTCTTGTTCTGACAGGCACACTCACTTATTCTTTTAACAATTTTTTTCATGAAATGACAGACAAGAAGTCCCTCACCAAACGCAGGCTTCTTAACTAACAAAAGTGTGGGAAATAAATTTATTTTCTTTGTTAATTACTTGGTCTGTAATATTCAGTTATAGCAACATAAAACTAAGTTACATGTACCAACACTGACAGCATCATAAAGGATAGTATTATAATCCTAATAAAAATATTTCTCTAACAAATTCTGTGTCTGACCTATATTATATTTCTTTTCCATGAAGAAACTTTTTCATATTTTTTTTTGCAGAGTAGTTCTGTTGGTAATGAATACCCTCAGTTTTATTTGAGAAAATCTTTTATTTTACTTGAAGAATAATTACTACATATGAAATTCTAGGTCAGTTGTTATTTCGTTTATTACTTTAATTATTTCTCACTATCCTTTTCTTGTTCACATAGTTTATAAGGCAAATTACACATATAATTTTTTACCCTTGTTTCATCATAAATGACATATGTTTTCACCTCTCTGAATTCTTTCAGAAATTTTGTTTTTGTCTTTGGTTTTCTGCAGTTTCAATGAAATATGCCTAGGTGTAAATTATTTAATGTTTATGCTGTGTGGTAATCTCTGAGCTTTCTATATCTGTGTGTTTATAGTTGTCAATAATTTCATATCACAATTAAATCAAATATTCTGCTTTTTGCTTTCTTTTCCTTCAAATATCCCATTTATACATTTGTAAATATTTTAAAACTTTCTCAGAGTTCTTATGTTTTTCCTTTAAAAAATGTTTTTCTCTTTTATTTTAATTTCATAAGTCTACTGGTATGTCTTTAGGCTCACTGATTATTTTTTTTCCTTTGGCCTGATAAGATAATCAAATTCTTTAATGCTTTATAGTGGTTTAATTTGTTATATTTAGTTACTTCTTTTACTTAATATATTCAAACATTTACATCTCTGGCTACATTATCTGGTTGTGTGTCGTCTCCCTTTCACATTACAACCCTTAAAATTTATCATAGTCATTTTATATTGCCTTTATGATCATTTCAAAAAAAATTGTCATATCTGATTTTGGTTGTGCTTTCTTTATCAAATCTAGCTGTGTTTTCTTTTGAAAAAAGAAATGCCCTATGATTTTTTTAATTGAAATCTAGGTATGTATTGGATTAAAAAATATTTAGATAAAAGGCCTTTCCTATGAGGTTTTATGCCATTATATCTAGGAGTTAGACCACCTTTAATACTATCTGTAGTTATTGATGCCAGAGATTTCAGATTCCTTTAGTATTCTTTGTTTTTTGTCTCCCCTGTTGTCTTTGGGTGTCCCTAAGAACTACTTTTAAAGTTAAGTCTACCTTACAACGCCTTCAGGTGTAATCCACACTTATGGTGCTTTCTTGGCATGGTGGTGGAAGAGGAGGGACGTATTCTATAATTTTATTATTAAATTTTATCCTTTCAGTGGTTCTGTTTTATTAGGCAGTGGCCCTCACAAATACTGCATAGGATATTCCCTTGCCTTTATGTGAGGCAGAAAGGCAAAATCTGTTGGATTTGGGTAAATGACATGTTCCTTGGTGGGCCTGAGCTCTGATAAACTCTCTTCCCTTGAAGAGTTTGATGTTTATTTACAGAATTAAATTACATTTCAAGAAGTGTAATTTCTCCACTCTATACCAAAACTATGAGAGTTTTTTTGTTTCTCACTGTGAGAATCTGGTGGGGGTAAATCCAGGAGGTAAACCCGAGGTGTGAAGCCTTCTGAGACTAAAGTTTCAATGAGCTTATCATCCTGATATAGTTCGAATTCAGGCTTCCGGAACTTGTGAAAATTACCATTTACAAATACCATTTGAGTTCCACTAACAACACTCCAGGTAATCAAATCTCAACTGGCTGTGGCTCTTCCTATTGTCTGCATAGATTTCAGGTTTTTCAGGAAATTGCTCATTTCCCTGCAATTTCAGTTCTATGATGAATCTAAAGGAAGATAGATTCCATTTTTTTTTTCAGGGTTTTCTTGTAAGAATGAGACTGATGATTTCCAAAGTTCCTTCATGGAAGAATTGAAACTGGAAATCAAAAGGTTTTAATAAATAAAATATATCACATGATAGCAATTATTTTTATGTGCTCTTTCTCTATTCTTTTTACTGTTTTTTATCATTGATCTTTAGAAGAATACATGGTGGAGGATAGCATTCAAATATATTCTCTCTCTGCCTGCCTACCTTAAAGTTTACTATTACTTTCATGAAATCAATAAATAAACTTCTGGGTTTAAAACAATATCCTGAAGGGGTATTTTAAAATGATGTTGCTAATTTCTAGTTTTATTAAATTGTGTAAAGCATAATATTTTTATTATTTTTGCTTCATAGTATTTGTTGATGGTTCTTATCACTTAATATATTATTCACTTTGAGAATGTTCCACATGTTCTTGGAAAAAAAATCTTATCTCAAGATCCAATGTGATATATGTATAAAATTATGTCTGAGTGATTATATCATGTAGACATTTTATGTGTGCCTTATTGTTAATCCACTTGATTTATAGTGATCTAAAATGATGCAGTAAATCTTGTATCATTAGAGTGCTCCTGTCTATTTTATCTTCTATTTCTGTAATGTATCCTGTATGGAACTGAATTCTGCTCTTTATCATCTTAAGTTTGTGTTTGGTGGTCACATTTATTGCTTTAGTCTGGGTTTATCTGAAAGAAGATTTCTAACTGCCTACTTTTATAATAGTTTATTTATTTATTTATTTTCTGTTATACTTTTGCCATCTTTTTATGTTTAGCTTTTAGAGTCTTTTAGGGATATGTTAATTACATAAATACAGATGTTGCTTTTTGAGATGAACTGGGAAACACTTTTTGACTAAAAAGACAATTATTTTAGTTAGTTTTTTTTATAACTATGACCAAAAGACCGAAAGTAACAATTAAAGGAGGAAAAGTTTATTTAGCTCAAGTTTCAGAGGTCTCAATTCATAGTCTGCTGACTTCACAACTCTGGGTCCAAAGTGAGGAAGAACATCATGGTAGAAGCTCATAGTGGAGGAAAACCACTCAGGACATGAGAACAAAGAAACAGGGAGAGCTCTTATCACCAGAGACAAAATATAAACCCAAAGGCACAACAAGTGACCTAAGGCCTCCAACCACACTCTATATGCCTGTTACTGCCCACAGCTGAGGTTAAGACTCTCACAACACAATCTTTCAGCTCTGAAAATTCTTGTGTTATCTAACCCATGAGCTTTGGGGATATATCTCATATTTAAACCATAACATGAAGCATGTTCACATTTATTATTATGTCTTATATATTTTGGTTTCAACCTCATATCATTTAATATTAGCTTAGTAGTCTGGGTTCTACAGAGAATATATTTTTCAGGAAACTGCATATTATAAGAATTCTGTAAGTACTCATAAAAATCATATAATATATTTATACATATTATAAATATTAAAGTCATATACAAATATTTATATATATATATGTGTATATATATATATATATATATATATATATATATATATATATATATCACATTTCAGTGGAATTGCTCTCATATGCGAAATTCCTTACAATAATTTACTGTATGATTATAAAGACCACAGAGTCCCACAATATACTGTCAACCATGTGAAGAACCAGAAATGCTAGTATTATAAATCAGTCTGAGACAGAATGGCTGAGAACCATGGAGCTGGAGCTATAAATTCCAGTGTAAATCTGAAGAACCCATAATCTGGGTCACTGATTTCTGTGGCCAGGAGAATATAAATATCTCAATTCAACAGAGAGAGTGAATTGGCCCTTCCTCTGTCATTTTCTTCTATTCAGGTGCTCAACATATCAGATGAGGGCCATTACCTGATGAAGGTCCTGTTTTACTCAATCTACTGAGTAAAATGCTAATATTTGAGTAACACCTTCTCAGGCACACCCAGAAAGAGTATTTTACCAACAGTCTGGACACTCTTTAGACGAAACTGATGCATAAAATTAACTATCACAAATAGCTTAACAGTATAATTATAATGAATATTACTTATTAATAATCTTTATGTGGATTTTTCTTTTTATTTAAAAACCTTGTATATATAACTGCCTTTATAATATCTTCTAAGAAGACTTATTTTCTTTTTTTTTTTTTCTTATTTAAACATCTTGGAGGTGTCAGCTCAACCATTATTATTATAGTATCATTTAACTACTACCACCAATTACCAATGTGACAATTTATTTATCTTCTATTTCTGTAATGTATCCTGTATGGAACTGAATTCTGGTCTTTATCATCTTAAATTTGTGCTTGGTGGTTGCATTTATTGCTTTAGTCTGGGTTTATCTGAAAGAAGATTTCAAACTGACTACTTTTATAATAGTTTTTTGTTTATTTTTTTCTGTTATTTTTCTTTTTTATTTTTCTTTTACTATTCTGTTTGCAATATTTCTTTTGATCAGAAAATACACATACTAAATTTTCACATTTATTATCAAATCTTATTACTTTTTAGATCTATAATTAAATATATTACATGCTAGCAGGAACAATTTTCCAAACTTTTCCGGTCATGATTTAATAGGATTAAAGTCGTATTCTAGTAAATTCCTAAGAAAGAGCTTATGATATCACTACTCCCTTAGGTCTTGCATGTGTGTAGATATTTTATATCCTTGATAATTAAAAAGTAGTTGGATGGATGTGACAGAATTACTGAACATTTTGTTCCCTGAGTTTTTTAGAATGGCATGCAATTATATTTTGGGTTTGCGTGTTTCTCTTGCAAAATCTGAGTATATATATATATATATATATATATATATATATATATATAGGCATACGCACACACTCACACAGTTTTCAGAATCAAGACAATATATTTGGAGTTGATATTCTAGGTCAATTATATCATAAAACATGTAAAAACCTTTCATTTTGTACAATACAGTATTATACTTTTTCTGAAAAATGTTCTTAAACTTTGATTTAATATTCTGTAACTTATATGTATGTTTATAGAGTGGGCTTAATTATGTTCAAGAGCACACATGTTGGCCCCTTTTCTATCCTTTTTTTAAATGTCAATTACTTTCTGAATTTCATTTCTTCTTTATCTGAATTTCCATTCTCAAGTTAGATTTTATTCAATTCCCAAATCACATATTGTTTTTCTTTATATGTTCTCTCTTTTCTTAGTACTTCTTTTTCAGATAATTTCAACTTTTTTACCAATATTTTTTTTCTATATCTATTCAATTCTAATTGATATTTTTTTTCTTTCTTTTTTTTTTTTTTGTTTTTGGTACTGAGGATTGAAACTAGGGGTACTTTACTGTTGAGCTGTATCTCCAGCCCTTTATTTTATTTTCATAATATTTTATTTTGAAAGAAAGTTTTTTGCTAAGTAGCTTAGGCTTTGCTAAGATGCTGAGTCTGGCTTTGAACCTGTGATCCTCCTGCCTCTGCCTCCAGAGTGGCTGGAATTATAGGCCTGCACCATCATTCCAGGCATGATTTCCGTTTTTTATCTGTTAATTTTCTAGTTTTTATATATTTCTAATTCCAGAATTTTTATTTTTTTAATGTTTTAATATCTTTAAATACTAGTTTTAATATTAAATAGCTGTAAATGATTGTATAGTGTTTATTCAAAAAAAGAGTGCACTTTGGTGGTCTTTGGGTATATTCAATTTGTTAGTTAAAATGTTTTAATTATCATTTTTTACTTTCTTTCTTCTTGTGAGAATATAGCCAGCATGATTTTTACAAATAAACAATACTAGCTATTTAAAGAGAGAGGTGAGAGTCATTGGATGACAATCAGATTTACTAGATCAAGAGCATCACCTCTTTTTGAAACAATAAACTAATCTATATTTAACCAGTGATGGATATTACAGAGGAATGAAATAATTTGTTCTTTTGATTTTTATTTCTAGTGTACCCTTAGGTTTTATCCTTTTCTTATTTATATTTTTTTTCACCACTTAACATCCAAGGGAACTCTACATCTTCAAAGATACTTACTACTTCTTTAGAAAAGATGTCATGTTGATATTGGTGCTTTGAGTCCTGAACCCTTCATTTATGTTTCACCTGTCTGTGTTCTGAGCTAACTGCTATGACTTCAATGTGGTTTGTATCCCCTAGGCATCCATTGTAATTAAGGGCTTGGTGATACAGTTTATAGCTTGAATGGCATACCTGTTGAAGGCTTGGTCTGTTGCCTGTGACAATAGTGGAAAGTGGTGGGACTTTTAGGAGGCGGGACCTACTGGAATAAAGTTGGTAACTGGGAGCATGATCTTGAAGGGAAATTAAGAACTTAGCCATTCTTGTATTTCTCCTGGATTTAAGGCTGCCCAGACATGAACAGGTTTCTTTCACTGTATGGTCTTTCCATGGTGTAATGTCCCATCAGAGGCCCAAGGAAACAGAGCCAAGTGACCATGGACTGAACTTCTGAAACTATGAGCTAAAATAAATTTTCCTTCTTATAGCTTACTTATCCCAGACATTGTATACAATCATGGGAAACTAACAAAATCCATACCAAGATCTGACAGGACACTCCACTTAGCCAGGGGATATGCATCACTGGGACAAAACAACTCTTGCTATAATAGTATCCCATCAAATTCATGGGGGAGAATGGCAGAATAAATAACTGCAACAAGAAAAGAAAAAGACAGAAACTAAGGCCCACTCATATTGTGTAGGAAGCCTTGACAACAGGATCTTCAAGAAAAGCCAAAAGAAAAGAATGAAAAGGGTTTCCTCCATTGGATATCAATATGCCTCGTATAAGAAAAAGGACTCTGGGTACAATTGACAGTGGAGAACTTACTTACAGTTGATGACATTGTGATAATAAGGGAGACAGGTCAGGCTCAAAAATAGTCTGTGTTCCACCCCCTTGAATACAACCTCAGAGAAAAAAGATTAAGACACAGTTATTTTTAATGCTGGATTGTTCAACCTTCTCCCAAGATGAAATTTATTGTGTAAATTAATGCACAGATAATATTCATAAGAATTGTTTCAGAATATAAATTTAAGAAAGGGTCCAAAACTAGAAAAGATAAAAAAAAATGTATAGATACAAAATATATTTGTACAGAAAATTAGAGGGTAAAAGAAATGCTTCTGAATGAGAAAGTACTTTGGCAAAATAATATTCTTATGCTAAAGTCCAAGATGAAAGAGAGAAAAAAACTAAGGATGTAAACAGTTTTGAATGTCTAAGTAACTTGTAGAAGATTTGCAGAAGGTAAATCTCAAAAAGTTTATTTGTTATTAAATTAGCTACAATTAGCATAGTCAGTAAATGTTATTTGAACTTTAGTGTACTCATATGAAACAAAGTCAGAAACATTTCTCTGCTCTTATCTATGAAGATAACTTTCATGGATCTGTTAAGATTTTATTACTTACAAAAATTAAGTCTTAAAAAGAATCAGTGTTTGTACCTGTTTTGAAGTCTTTAAGTTATAACTTTGAACCTGATTAGAAAAATAGTTATTATTTTTTATTATAAATATAGTTGACACACTAAATATATATGAATAGATATGTGTACATCTATCTGTACATATTAGAACTGTTTCTATGAGCCTTGTCTAAGTTTTAAGTAAAAGTTTATAAAATGAAAGTTTATCTAAGTTTACTGGCAATGTTGTAACCAATAAATGCTCCCTTCTGTACATTGTATCTGTCATAGATAAAATACACTGTCATTTGAAGATTTTTCTTATATCTGTTTGCTAACACTGTTTCCTGAGATTTAAGGCTGTCCTTTGATTTTTTTACTATACTGCTACCCCATGTAGACTGGTAATTATTGTTACCATACACTATGGGTTCTAAATTGTACTTTAAAAGTTAAACTTATTTAAATGTAAAGCTTAGGAGAGAGCACTTTACCAAGTTGGTATTCTCCGAACTAAAATTATATGTAGCAAGAGTCTCCAATTTGAATAGAAATGACAAGTTTGGTTGGTATTTATTTATCACTCGAAGTTTTTTTGCTGGATAAAGTAACATGTTGTCAATAAGTTATATATACAATTTTGTGTTACTCTTCACCCTGGAATACAAAATTAAATATATTTTTGAAAGGTTATAAAGTGAGTTTGAGCTGTTTAAAGAGAACAGTGTAAAACATGGAAGCATTTTGCAACTTTTTCCACAAAAAAGAGTTAAAGTCTCTCTTAGCCTTTGTTTGATTTATGTTAAAGATGTAATGCCATGTTGTGTTATTTCTGAACACCCCCACCTTACCTGATATAAAGCTCTGCCTCCTACCTTACTCCATGTTAGAATAGCTTCAAAACAGGCTAGAATTCAGCTCATTATAGTTGTGTTCAAAAGATAAATTTTTATTTTAAAGATTTATTGTGATCTCAAAATAAACTGGGGATGTAATATGTAACTGATTAATAGTTTAAGATGATAAAAATAAATTGTCCTTGTTCATAACTGTTACACAAATTGAATATTTTTTCTCTATTTATTTCATTTTGTATTTTTCTTTATAACTTTATAACTGTTGCCTGTTAATGTTTTGCAGAGGTACTGCTTCTAATAAGATAATCTGAGAAATTAATTTGAGAAAATAAGTCATTACCTATAGGACATATAAGATATAATGCTGACTTCCAGTTATAATACTGACCCCCAGTTATAATACTGACCCCCATTAAATGAAAGGGGTAACTGTAAAATTATACATATTAAAGTTATAATCTGATACTCCCACTTTAAGACTGGTGAAAGTGGCCTGCTGGATGTTTAAAACCCAAAACTTAGAGATCAAATTCAAGGAAGTAAATAGGTCAAGGAAAAAGCAGCCAACATTTTGCCGCTTGTCCTCTAAGGTCAGCCAGAGCCCCAAGAATGACGGGACCCTTCTCAGGACCCTAGAACTCTGGTGAATCTCCTGATCAGCTGATCAGAGAGATTGAGAGGTCCCTAGAGCACAGGAAGTCAACCAATGCACATTCTGCAAAGAGGAGGTTATTGGAGAGGGAAATGACATGATACTTCCATAAGAAGCCACATATGGCCAAGAAGATCCTGATTCATCCTGGTAGGTGACATGATAGCCTAAGAACAGTTCCACATGGACATTTAAAAGGAAAAACATGCTTTGGTTTGTTTGTTTGTTTTAACATAACTTAAGATGTACACTTGTGTTAGCCCTACCAAAAGTAAGTAAAGCTGGAAACTATAAAGGAAGGGGTCTTGTGTGGGAGTACCTAGTAATAATGATAACAAAGAACTCTAGAGTCACAAATTTGTCTTGAGTTAATTTGAGCCTGATCTCATAGACCTACAAATCTTCCTAACCTCCTACATTGATTAACATGATTGTGAGTTAACTGTCTTCATGGTTTTCAGAGAATGGTTGAGATACTAATTGCTTTTGTGCTAATTGTTTACAGAAAGTACTGCTCTTCTCTGCTGTTTATTGTTGTCTTAGCAAGATTCCCTATGTATGCCTATACAGTCACCTGCCATTAACCAATGCACATCTCTAGATTGCTCTGATGCTGAATACCCTTAATTGTCCATGTGCAGAGGTACTGTTTCTAATAAAACAATCTGAGATAATTTGAGAAAATTAAGAGAACAAGGATTTTGGGTTACTTCCCCCACTGTTCAACCAGTGCCAGGTACAACTTGCTTAATGGTAAGTGTTGGCATCAACCACTTGATGCTGGTTTTGCAGGCATTAAATTCCAAAGCAAAGTCAGGAAAGTCATTGAGTGTGTGGCTAGATAAGAGTTCCTAAAAGCCATCCCTCATTGGTCAGTGCTAAAACTGTGAGAGTGAAGCCAAAGCTGCAACGGAGACCCCCTAGAAGCTAGTACAAGGTACTAAAAGTGTGGGATGCCTGCCAAGAGAAGCTATAGGCAATGAGCATAATCAGCCCAAAGGTGTGGTCCTGCTGGTTGCAGGTAGCAAGGCCATGATGAAAGGGTTTTCCAAGCCCTTCAGACCTCACATCACATCACCATGCACACAATATTGTAAATATGGGTGATAGAGTTCATGATTTGTGCTACTGTTTTGTTCTTGCTTTGATCTAATTTATCCTTATTATTTTATTATTATTCCCATTTGAATGGGAATGTTTACCCTGTGTCATTGTATTTTGGAAATATATAACTTGATTTTTTATTTTTTAAATGTTTTTCATATGCTTCAGTTATCATTTAGTTTTAGAGAAGACTTTGTACTTGGGCTTTTGAAAAACACTCGAAGAGTTAGGGCATTGGGAACTCTTGAAGATAGACTTCAAGCATTATGCATTGTGAGGTGGACAGGAGCCTTTGGAGGCCAGAGACAGGATACTATTCTGTATCTTGAATATCTTTCAAAGACCATGCATTGCATACCTGATCCTTAACTGATGGTGCCATTAGGAGGTGGTAGAAAGTGGGGGCTCTGGGCAAAAGAAAATAGTGGAACTTAAATAACTAAAGAGAATATTGGGCCTCTATGTGCTTTCTGTCTCTGTTTGCTATTTGCCATGTGGTTGGCTAACAGACCTTCTGGGGTCTGTACTCCTACCTTGATATACTATGATACCATAAGCCCAAAACAACAAGCCAAAAAATCATGACTGAAACTTCTAAAAAAATAAATTAAAATATGTATTGATTCTTTATAAGGGATTTGCCTCAGGTATTTTTTCTCAGTAATAGTTCAATATCACAGCCTCACTATTGGAGAATTGTAGAACCTTGGGTAATAAGTTTCAGTGGGAGGTCCTTAGTTTATTTGGCAACATATCTCTGAAAGGGATTGTGGAATCCCAGACACTTTCTCTTTCTGTTTGGTAATCTATACTCTTTGAATGGACTTTCTACCATGGTGTGATACAGCAAAGAGGGTGGGGGGGAACCCCTTCAAAAAGAACTAATGCAAATTCTGTGTCTTTGAATCTCTGAAATTATAAACAAACTAAACATCTTCTTTGTAGGTGGCCTGTGTGCTTGATGTTTCATTATAATGATAAAAAGCTAACACATTTACCAATTATCACTATATCTCATATATAATTTCACCATTAAGGGTGGGACTATCTCTTTCTAAAAGGGAAATTACTGTTGTTCCTTCACCAGTAGCCTCCTGGTACCCCCCCCCCCTGCATCTCCATAGTCGTTGCCTGACTTTCTTCTTTTCACCATATCAAAGCTATGTCACCTTGTTTTTTAATTTTCATTTTCTAAAATAATTAAAGTGACATTTAAAAATTCTCTGCTATAATTTTCATACAAAACCCTGGACACTTTGAAATACAGTTTATGTTCTTTATATCTACTATATAATTTGAATAATTTTAGTTCTAATATTATATTTTTGCTTAATGTTTATAAAAACATGATTATTTGTAAAAACTCATAATAGTTCATTTATGCATTTTAATATGATTTCTATGCATAAAATTCATGTTGGTTATATATGCATTGATAATTATAGCTTTTATTAGTGCAAACTGATGATACTTTTTCTATGAAATGATTTTTGTATTTTGTTCTATTTTGTCTGATATTACCACCAGCATTCCTGATTTTATATTTGCCTTTGTCAGTACATCATTAAATCCCAAAATTCATAATGCAATAGTCATGAGCTCAAGTTGATTATAACACAAAATATGGTAAAATGGCTGTAAGCAGGAAAGATATATGCAATTATGAAGTTTAACACAAGGGAAAAGTTCTCTCAGTTTACTTTCAATGGTCTTGTTTGAAAAAAAAAATAAAAAACTTTTCTCCTATAAATGATATGCAGGTGGAGCAATTGGTATGTTTTAATGAAATAAGAAAATATTTATGTTAAATAAAGCCATCTAACCCAATTTAATAGCTTTTAAATATTTCATAAAATGATTACGATTGAGAATTTATCCTTAATTCTTATGGTTGTCAATTATTTTCATACTTTAAGAATTCTCCCTTAACTTTGGCTTGTTCTTTCTGAAATGTTTTCTTCACTCAGAATGGATCAGTTGAGAATATAAACTACAAAAGATACAAATACACCTTGGAATATTTAAGAAAACAATTTCATTAGACAGATGTCTGGTATTGAAGTGTTATGGTTTTAGATATGAGGTGTTCTCAAAAGCCCATGTGTGGGACAATGTAGAATGTTCAGAGGTAAAATGATTAGATTGTGCAAGTTGTAAGATAATTAGTGGGTTAATCCACTAATATGGATTAACTAGTGGTAACTATAGGTAGGTAGGGTGTAACTGCAGAAAGCAGATCACTGAGGGCACATCCATGGGGTTTATATTTTGTCCCTGATGAGTAGAACTGTCTCCATCTCTCTCTCTTTCTCTCTTTCCTTTCCTCCCTCCCACCTTCCCTTCCTTGTTTCCATGTTTTGCTTTTGTTTTTGTTTTTTTTTTCTTTTTTTAATTTTAATTTGTTATATAGGACAGTAGAATGCATTACCATTCCATGTTTTGAGCTGCTTTCCTCCACCATTCCCTTCCAATGAACAAACTTGGGCTTTTGAAAAACACTAGCCTTATCTCAGGTGCAAAACAGTGACATAGGCAAACAATTGACTGGTACCTCTGAATCCATGATCCCCCAATAAATTTTCCTCATTTAAGTTATTCTCTGAGGTATTTTGTTCACAGCAATGAAAAATTAACTAAAATATACAGAGAACTAAAGGAAAACAAGAGAAGGAACAAGGTTGCAATTCTGTGATAGAGTGTGTGCTTAGCACACATGAGACTTTATTTTTAATCTCTTGCGAGAGAGAGAGAGAGAGAGAGAGAGAGAGAGAGAGAGACTGAGAGAAAAAAGAAGAAATGATAATAATCTGGGATTGTAAAATCAGTAGAAATGCTTTATGGATGAGTAGGCATTAAAAAACAAACAAAACAACTGTCAAAGTGATTTTATAGGAATATTCTATTTAGTATGATCCAGTTGGCTCTTTATCAAAAGGCATGTGACACCACTTTTGAGTGACAAATAACATTGCAACTCTCTTCACATCTTTCATTCCCTCCCTCAAGGCTTAAAAATTTGAGCAAGTGCATTATTTTGGCAGAGCTTAAGTCATTTATTTAAGAGGGAGCCCTCAGGGACAATAGAGAGGTTTTAGTATATTTTGTAATTGAAAAAGGTTTCTAATTCCTTCTGAGAGAGATAATTAAGAACTACCACAAAATAGGAAGAATATTTGGATTCTAATTACTCAAATTTTTCACTTTTTTAATGAAAAGTATACTAGGGACAGGGAATTCAATATTCACAATAATTATATAATTTTGGAGTCTGTATGACTGGAAATAATTGGCATTTTCTTTGAAGCATTAACAATTCAGTTATTTTAAACAAATACTACTATAGCTTTGTAAGTATCAATTAATACAAATAATTTGATTTAAAAAAAAAAACTGTTGGATTGGTAAAGACAGATATTCTATGTTGGATCCCAAGAATGACAAATTTGGAACTATAGTAGCTAGCACACTGGAAAATAATGAAGTTATCATTCCAAATATTAGTTCTATTACAGCATCTCCTTGGCCATGATGTATGTTATAACAGCCTGTCACAAATGTTCACTACAACAATATGCTGCCTGTCTTAGCTGTACTGGGGATCAGAGTCATAGAAATCTTGGTATAGTTCTACTAGAAAAAGTAGATGCTTTACCTACTACAAAATTTCTTTCCAATTTGCCTTACATAATAGTGTCTTAAATATTTTTTTCTGTATTAATATCCTATTTTACATGTATTATATGATCAACAAATGGTTAATAATTGTTAAGAATAATTATATTAATGTTGAATATGATAATAAATACTAATTCCTCCAGATGTTTAATATTAAGTGGATCCTCATAATAAATGTTTGTATCCAGGACAAAAGAATTGCTAAAATTGCTGTTTACTTCATCTATATTTAATTAAGTAATTTTTTGTTATGCCAATTATTCCTAAAAAACGATTCCAGTGTCTTGATTAATAACTTTTAGCATAAGAATTTTTTTTTTATTATTAGTAGTATATGTTTGCTATTGTTTTCACTTTTAAAGAACTATAAAAGACTTCCTATAATAAATGTTTTAATAAAAATATATATATACACTCACAACTATTTTACTTTTCAACCATAGCCATAAAATCCTAGAAACTCCTGGTTTTTCTTTATGGCCAAAAATTCTGTGTCAGATCAGAAGACACTATATTATTTTTGAAGTAATTTTGGCGATAACAATGAAACAATTTACTAAGGAGGTTATCACAGCTGTCAGTGTTCTTTCCATAATTTCACAATCATCCATGATCTGATACAATGTCTCCTGGCCCAGGACAAATGCAATAGCAAAGCTCTCAAGGGTCTACAGAAATAGAGAAGTTTTCAAAGGAAGTTTTCAGAGGGCATAACTGCTCATCAGTGATCATCTGAAAAACTACAAGCTAAAAAAAAATTGAAACCCATTGTCTCCTTGTTAATTTACATTGGGATTATCTGACTGTGGATTAGGGATGGGTGAAGAGGCAGGAATATAAAATTTCTTAGCTTAGGGGAAGAAGGAGACATAGCATTAGAGTTACACTGCCTGAAATGGTTCCCAAGTCTAAAAAAAAATAAAGCTTTCTGTGCAAAGCCATTGTCCAGTTGTATATGATTTTCATAGGGCAGCAATTTCCTTTGGGTTGTTATGTGGATCACATGACTTAAACAGAACATGCAACTGAAAGATCGAGAGTGCTCACTCTACACAAATTTGGCATCATCAATCATTGTTCATTTTTCTTAACATATAAGATGTTGGCAAGGTCTGTGAACCAGTCACTACAGGAAAGCTTGCAGGTGCCAATTTTAGAGTGACATGAGTCACTCTAATGGAAATTCTGAAGGAACTTTTCTTTCCAGAAGACACAAAACTTATACTGTTAGATCATAATATGACAATATGGGAAGGAGCTATTAGGAATATGTAGAAATCCCTCATGATCATAAAGAATACAAGAAAAATGAACATACATAAATGTTAAATTCTTCAGGTCAAATATCCATTGTTAATGATCCAAAAATGAAACGATTTCAAATACTCTGAACTAACATACAGGGGTTGTAGTGACACATTTTAACCATCAAACAAAAACTCTTTTTTTTTTCTTTTTTGAAATAAAATTTTCTGACCTGAGTTCTTTTTACACACACACACACCCCTAACTTATGATTCCTGAAATAAATTCTGCTAGGAAATATGAAGAAATAGTCTAAAGATATATGGGGACACAGAAATGCAGAAATGTGAATAATAGATGTTTTGCCTGGAACACTATAAAAGTAAGGCTCAATTTTGTTGACCATCGGGGCCTGTGGATTGGAGCTGCTGATGGAGCCATTGTAGAGCATGTTAAAAATAACATGGCGGCTTCACCTAGAAAGTCTTTTGTCTTAGAAAAGAAATGCCAGTAATGATTTAATTCTGTTTCAGTTAAGGGAACAAATGAGAAACACATGTTCTCCAGGGGTCAGAAATAATTCCAGTTCACGTTTACTAAATATTAATTTTAAGTCTTTTGACTTTCAATTTCCTTTCCATATGAGCTTTCATTGAAGCTTCTATGAGTTAACACCTACAAATTTGTTCACTTAGTGCTCAATAAATGTGGTTTCCTTTCTCATTCAAAGGATCAAAAACTAATCATTGTTGTTATTTAGTTTGTGTCATGTACTTTACACAAAAAGAATAGCAAGGATGCTGAATAAATCCAACCATATTATACTTTTGGATTTAATTCAATGTAGTATATCTTGATTTCATCTTGTGACTAACATTTTGAAAACAAACAAAAACAGATACTTTGAATGAAAAAAATATTTGACCTTCCCTCCCCCTATTTCTGTCACAGAGCTGCACAAACCCTGAATTTTCTGATGACCTGCTTTGATGTATTCATAAGGTCAGTCCTGTGGGCTCCCTAGATGGCTTCAGATTGAGGGCCTGTGACAAGAAAAACCAGCCACTTGATTAGAGGGCTGCAATTTTCAACATCCTCACCTCATTACTCAGACCTCCAGGAATGGAAGGAGGGATGCAGACTGACTTCCTTAAATGGTCAGTGATTTAAGCAATTGTGCCAGTACAATAAAACCTTAATATAAACTCTGAATGATGTTGGCATGGAGAGTCTCCTACCTAGGGTCATAATGATAGAAGTCAATGATAGAAGTCAGTATCCCTGACTCTAGTGGGCATGAGTAGCTGTCTTCCAGTTGACTATTCTGATCTGCATTCTGTCTAATAACACTGAACTGTAATTATAGTACCATAAGTGAGTACTGTGGTTTGTTCTTAGGAATTATTAAACCTGAAGGATCACAGAAATCCCTGAATCTGCAGCTGAATCAGACAGATGGGAAGGGTAGCCCTAGGATCCTACTCATGATTAGTGTCTAAAGTAAGGGTAGTCTTCCTGTGAAACTGAGGAATCCCCAAATTATAGGAACTGACCTTGTCTCTATGTAGTTAGTGCCAGAATTTAATAATTTGTGGGATCTAACACTAACTGGGGCCTATGGATTGGAATTGCAGATGGAGACATTGATCATCAAACTGAATTGACACCATTAATGTCAGAGAATTGGTTTCAAAATGTAACTCCCATAAAATGTAGCTGTTCTGTATTTGTGTGATCATGTACTCATTTCCTTGAATTTACATTATTCATCGAAAACCTTAACTTCTCTCCTTGCTCACATTCTTTGTCACCATATCAATGTCCTGCTGTCAGGACCCTTCAATAACTGAATAACCCTTCCTGAAATATTGATTCTTATTTTTCCAATATTTTCATTTCTGCATGTATCTCAGCTCTTCCCACTCCTACATAAACCTCATAATGTCATTGTCTAAAAAATTTCACTGCTATCCAAATCAGATATTTAAGTGTTTAATTAACTCATCAAAACAATTTTATTTCACTATAATTGACCAAGCACATAACATGTAGATACTCTTTAACCAATGAAGAGCTCCAATCCATAAATAGTCTTCAAAGCCCATCTAAATTCATATTCCAAATTTATTTTGCTTATAGCCATGAACTCAACATTAAAATTATTTTCTTGTAAATGTACTCATACATCCAGTTCCAGTGTCATTCCAACATATCAGAACAAATCCCAGCCTTGAACAAATGAACTTAAAACACTTTTTTCCAGAGTCTGCAATTGAGTATGTGAAGTATATGATTATAAATTATAAATTCATGATTTGCATTCCATTTTTAGTCATTAATACTGCCCAATAATAAACTGCATATCATTATCTAAGCTGTTCTCTTCATTCCCTAAACACACAATTCCCTCTAATCCACAGTTTTCTGATGATCCTTCTAAAGCACAACCAAAAATCTCTGATAGAATTGATCATGATTTTATAAGTTGAGAGAAACCTTACCCTTCATAAGTCTTCAAACTTACTTACATTTTATTACCTTCTTTTTCTGCCATATATTCTTCTTTTAGTAAAGGCTAAACTCTTTATCTGTATTATCAATAACATTTCTTCTCACATCCTTAGGGGTATTTTCCTTTTTCATATTCCCTTTGTTATATTCTTCTGAGTGTTCAATCATTGCATTTATTCTTAACATCATTATAATTAATGACCATACTTTATTGGCTTATTGACTTATCTTTCACTTTAAAGCAAAAAATAAAAAGGACAACAACAACAAAAAGTTAAAACAACAAAACCACAAAACATTATTCATCTGAATTTTACTAAGCTGTATGGTATGTTTTCAAAATAGTCATTATATAAACTTTAATTTTTCCCTCTAATTTGCAAGTGTATCAAAAGTTTTTTATAGTGCTGGGTTGCTCAAGACTAAAAACACTCAGTGGTCACTTCTGGGGAACTGAAATAACTGGGGCACCTGAAATAACCATACAAAAGACAGAAATACCTTTTTCTTTGGGGGTGCTCTGACAGCTCCTCTGACCTTAAGGGTCCACAGGAAAAAAAGAGAGCCCATAGTGCTGACTCCATTTATTGAGGAGAAGCCATTCAAATGAGACAAGGGGTCAGCTTTCAGGGGGCTGAGTCTAGCTTCATGATGTTTGCTGTCAGCAGGCTGACTGACATCTAGGTAGGCCACACCCAAGGGCAGAGTAAGAGAAGGGGACACACAAAGGGCGTTTCCATGGAACATACTATCCTAAACAGGGCAATATTACAAAGGAATAGGTGAGCATAGCTCAACCCATGGGGATGTAGGATGCTCGTGCTTGAAGACACAGTTGCTGGACCCTAAAGATCTGGGCTACCTTCTGGGTTACCTAGGCAACCAGATCATAGAGTGACTGACAATGCCACACCAATCAGAAGAGGAAACAAACGTGGACACGTGCTAGTTGGCCTCCGACACTATATTACATTGATTCATCTCACTCTCTGCCAACTTTCCAAACTTTAGCCTCCACTAACACTCCTCTCAATCTGCTCTTTTTAGACTTCCTACACTGTTAACCAAATGTGTACTTTTGATGGTGTTCAAACTAGTTAAAACTTTATTGTTTTTGAAACACTATTTGCTATCATGACACTGACTTCACCAAATTTTCTTTTTTATCACTCTAATAATTTTTTTTTTGATTTCTTTTTCATTATCTTTCTGTCCTACTTTGATACAGATTTATTTTCTGGATTATATCCTAGGCCAGTTCCCCCTTTAAATTAATATTTTTTTTCCTATAAGTGAGCTCAGTCTCCCTGATGAATTTCAACAGCATATATGCTCATAAATGTGTCCATATTCAAGTACGTATCACATTAATCTTATTTTTCATCACCATGTACCACACATATTGCCTAAGCATTTAGAAATATTTATACTTAATTTGTCCCAAATAGAAACTATCATTTCCCTGAGTCATTAAAACTTTATATAACTCAATTTTCTCAAAACTGGTGACACATTCCACCTGTGTTGGTGTTTAAGAAAGAAAACTAAAAGTGATTCTGGATATTTTTTCTCTCTCAACTTTTACATCAAATTCATTAACATATTCTGTCATTTCTAGCTTGTAAATCTGTACCTAATTTGTCCATTCTGAGAATTTCTGCAACATGATGGCCCTTCTTATTTCCTTCCAAACTCCAGCCATACTGAGCTTCTCATATTTCCATTAACAACCACTATGATTACTCTAGGAGGGTCTACAGGGAAAAGTAAATCAAATTGTTTCAATCACAATTCTCACAGTTTGAAGTAAAACCAGTTGAATTTATTTCTCATAGAGGGAAAAACACATGCAGAGAAAAATGCCCAAGTTTATTAAAAAAATATATGCTACTAATTTATAGCTGTATCAAATAGGAAAATCCGGAAGACTAATCTGAATATATTTAGGCATATGTTTGAAAGAATTTCAAATATAATATACATGAACAATATGTCACAAATGTAATTCCAAAGTATTCAATGTGAACAACTTCTTAAGACCTTGTAATTCATGAAAAAGAAAGCAGACTAAGCTTTTTTTAAAAATAAATATATGAAATAGGCCTACCTTTGTGCTTCTTAATGGTTATAACCCCACTCATATTTCTTAAAAGTAGATACATCATTTTATGCTAAGTGCCCATACATTTCCCTGAAGATTGTCAGGAATCTTAGTTTATTAAGGGCTTTTTGTCATATAAAAACACAATAAAATAAAAATCTACATACAAGTGTACAAGTGTAAATATATATATATATATATATATATATATATATATATATATATATATATATATAAACTATTCCTAGATCCAAAGTGCTAAACATAAAAATACACAAATTAGAGAGGGTCTAAATTAATCAAAGAATTATGATCCATGCATTTTGACTTACCTGATGCTTTGTTTCCTCAAGAATTATATTTAAGTAATATTTATCCACAGAATTCTTTCCTAAGTTCCCTCTGCTATCTGCACATGTCCTGTGGTTGACACTTGTTCAAATTGCTAACTCCTTCTACTCTTATTAATAACTCCCTCATAACTCTTCCTGATCACACCCCAAACATCTCCAAAGTCCATATTTCTCTACCGATTTTCAGCCCTCTACATTTGTTCATTGGATATCTTATTTTAGTTCACTCACTCCACTTCAAGCATTTCTACCTTCTCTCCTTGCCACCTTTCATAAATACATTATTCCATAATCTGGAGTTCAGTGAATTATATCATTATCTGTTCTACTTTGGTTTTCTTAAATCATTTTTTGTGCATGTAACATTAATTCATTGTTTAATTATTTATAGTAAATATATTTTCTGCATGCTGTGTGTAACAGAATTTGGGACCCCTGAAGACCCAAGGATATTGTGCCATTCCCTGAGAAAACTAATTTCTTAAGATAGTAATAACTAACACGTAAGCAAGTCTTCAATATGCAAAACAACCAATCCTGAGTCTTTAGTGACAATTAACTTCTTACCTAACTCTTCTCATCCAGGACAACATTGTGCCTGCCCTAAATCATACCAGGGCCAAACTTAAGGCAATTATAGGCTACCACTATAGGCCAAAGCACCCTAGAATTAGTCAAGCCAGACAACCATAAACTATTTACTCTGTTCTGTCCCCTCTCCCATACAAGCCTCCATAAAGTCTCTGGCTTAGATTTTCTTCTAATTCCTGTTTCTGCGATGACCCCAAACTAGTGCTTTCCCATGTGATGCTGTATGGCAGGCCATGGCTCTTCCTCTCAGGAAATGTAATTATTGAAGTTTTTTTTTCAATGATATTAGCCTCTGTGTATATCAATCACTTCCTTAAACTTGAATCTATTATTATAACTGAGTCATTATCTAGCAAAGTAGCCACCAAAGAAAGATAAGTATAGATAGTCTTTATGATGTTTAGATATGTTTCTATTATCTCTAGATTTTCTAGTGTTTTGAACACAAAGGGGTGCTGTATTTTGTCAAATGCTTTTTCTGTGTCTATTGAGATGCTCAAATGATTTTTATCTTTAAGTCTATTGATGTGAGGAATTACATTTATTGATTTCCATATGTTGAACCAACCTTGCATCTCTCGGATGAATCCCACTTGATCATGGTGTACAATCTTTTTAATATGTTTTTGTATTCAATTTGCCAGAATTGCAGAACTCAGCTGTGCACCCATCCTGTCCTGGGCTTTTCTTGGTTGGTAAGTTTCTGATGGCTTCTTCTATTTCCTCACTTGATATTGGTCTGTTTAAATTGTGTATAACTTCCTGACTCAATCTGGGCAAATCATATGACTTAACAAATTTGTTGATGCCTTCAATGTCTTCTATTTTATTGGAGTATAATATTTCAAAATAATTGCTAATTATCCTCTGTATTTCTATAGTATCTGTTGTGATATTACCTTTTTCATCATGTATGCTGGTAATTTAAGTTCTCTTCATTAGTGTGACTAAGGATCTGTCAATTTTATTTATTTTTTCAAAGAACCAACTTTTTGTTTTGTCAATTTTTTAAACTCTTTCTTTTGTTTTGATTTTATTGATTTTAGCTCTGGAGATTCCTTAAAAATCTGGGAATGGAACCACCATTTAACCGAGCTATCCCTCTCCTTGGACTATACCCAAAGGACTTAAAAAAATATACTATAGGGACACAGCCACATCAATGTTTATAGCAACACCATTCACAATAGCTAAACTGTGGAGCCAAACTAGATGCACTTCAGTGGATGAATGGATAAAAAAAAATGTGGCATATATACACAATGGAATTTTACTCAGCACTAAAAGAGAATAAAATCATGGTGTTTGCAGATAAATGGATGGCATTGGAGAAGATAATGCTATGTGAAGTTAGCCAATCCCCAAAAAAACAAATGCTGAATGTTTTATCTGATATAAGGAGGCTGACTCATAGTGGGTAAGGAGGGGGAGCATGGGAAGATTAGATGAATTCTAGATAGGAAAGAGGGGTGGGAGGGTAAAGGAAGAGGCAGGGGATTAGCAAGGATGGTGGAATCTGATGGATGTCATTACCCAAAGTACATGTATGAAGACTCAAATTGGGTGTCAACAAACTTTATATACAAACAGAGATACGAAAAATTATGGTATATATGTGTATTAAGAACTGTAATGCAAAATAAAAACAAACCCAAAGAACATGTATAAAGGCATGAATTGGTGTGAACATACTCCATATACAAAGATATGAAAAACTGTGCTCTATATGTGTAATAAGAATTGTAATGCATTCTGCTGTTGTGTATTTAAAAAAATAAAATCAATAAAACTAAAAAAAAACAAAAAAGAAAAAAAGAAACATAAGCACATCTCATATCTATTCTTCTCTTGAATTCCAGTTTCTTCACAGACATTGAGATGTCTTAGGTGAGGCCAGCATCAGCTCTTGGCTAAATTATTATAATAATAAAACAGTCTTTTTAATAACATTCCTTATCTTTGTCAATTTCTACTTCATCTTTCAAACCAAAGCAAGAGAAAGATTGATCTGAAATCAGAAAGATTACAACATGATAAGTAATTTTAATAGTTTCTCACATTCCAAAAGGTGAAGTCCAAACTTGCAAATACAGATGACAAGAACCTCTGCCATCTGATGCTTTTTTTTCAGTCTTACCAGACACAGGCCAGTCCCCTACATTTAGTCCTTAATCATCCTACAAAGCATGCAGCCTTCTGGAAGCATTGTGCTCTGTTTTACTTATAAGTCTTTTGAGACATGCTTAAACTTTGCCTAGAATAACCTTCCAGTCACCTAATCAACTCTTACATATGCCTAAGATCTCAGACTTGCTTGTAAAGATTTTTTTACTCCATATAATGTTGGTTGGTCTTGTAATTGCTTAAAATTACCCCTATGTCATATCATAGTCATACAGTCTATGGACTACTAGGACCAGGAAAGGCAGGGCCCCTAGATCTCACTCTTATAAAGCATATAATGATTTGGTTTATCCATTTGACATGTATTTTAATAGAACAATTTCTGAGCAGTAGAGGTTTTGTGAAGACATTGAAAAACTAGTACCAAATCTTGCCATCATATCCTGTGCTTTTATTTCCATATTATTTCTTTTGCTTAAAAGAAAATGAGTGTAATTAATATTTCATTAAGAGTTGAGAACTGACTTTTAGCTACATGGCATGTTAACATATCTCTAATGGCTGGAAACTTGTGTTAACTAGATCCAAAAAGAAATTAATAATGTTAATTTAAATCAGGCACAAAAGAATAAACAAGTGTTTGTGTAATGGCTACTTACTGATCAAAGATAGTTAGAGCACATTCTTACTGGATGTCATTTTAGAAGTTTAGAAAGGAGAACTCAATGGATTTTACACTCAACATATTTATTTCTAGGGATCATTGAAAAATCAATCTGCATATTCCCAGATACAAATGTTGAGAGGAAAGACTACAATAAAGCATCCTGATGAGCTGAAATACAAACCAAACACCTTAGGAAAAATAGCCATCATGAATATTGATGCCACAGCTAGCTGATATAATTATGGAAATTATAACACTTTATTCTAATAAGACAAAGATCTCTATCCAGGTACAAAAAGTTTTATTTAATTGGAGCTGGAAAATGCACATGTATTAGGAGATGAACTAGATACTCTTTTAGAGGAATACGTCCAAGAAAACTTAACTTGCACTATCAGTTAGGGAGCCTGGTCTTATAGTTTTCAGTCACATCAAATAATTCTAACCAAAATATCTCCAAAGTTATAAAGATCCTGAATTAGGATCTTCTGATAAAGAAATCTTGGCAAGTCTTGATGAAGATGATGAAATTGCAGCAAATAAGAATAGCTCCTCCTTAGAAGAAAGGTGTTTCAAAACTGTGGGTCTTGAATGCTATTCCTTCAAGACAGTCAATATTGCTTTTTTATCTGAAACCAAAAAAGAAACCATCACAGAAATCTCTGCATTTCTCAATGCAGAAAGAACAGATAGAATTGAAGATTGCAGATATTAAGAGTGAACAGAAACACAGATAAAAGTCAAGAAAACTTTTCCCATGAATCTATATGAGTGATTTCTTTGATTTATAAAAATGTAAAAATAATTGGAATGAAAACAAATTATCTGAACAAATGACTAATGAAGACAAATCCTTTGTCCATCTGATAAAGATGAAAATATTATCTTTTTAGTTCATTATAATATACCTCAGACCAGGATTTTATAAATAAGCATAAGGACTCAGAGTGAGACAATAAAATAAACAAATCATCTGCAGTTCAGGCAGACATTACTTAAATAATACAATACTATAGAAAAGGGCTAAAATATACCAAAAAGGAGTTCACAAATTTCTAATGACCATGAGTGCCATTTTCAGGCTTAAGTTCTTAAGATGATCAGAGAATAGCAATGATATCTCTGTCACCGTAGATTTGTATTCTCCACCCTTTATCATTTTGTGTTTCTAATGGCTACCAAATCAAAGGAAGTTATAATGCTGAAAGTGACTTATTTATTGTGACTTTAGATTGAGGTATATTAAGCTCTGTGATCATGTGGAGAGTAACTGAACAGGTTTCTGATCATGCTGCATGTGTAGATGTAAAAATACATGATATGCTTGCTTGTCTAATGGGATTTTCAGTACCATACTGAAATGGTTAAAAAAGCTTCTTCTTAAATATGAAAAGTTCCTAATAGATTGTGGAAATGTCAGAAAGATCTGTCTGACGACTATTTCATTTAATCCTTCCTTGTGTAAAAAAAAAAAAAAAAGTGTTACTGGAAATTACAAATTGTTTTCATGGAATACCTTGAGAATCTAAATAATAATAATAATTTATTAATAATAATAATAATATAATAATGTTAGAGAACAATTTAGGACAACAGAAACTATTTAATGTTCAATTTTTCAAGTTTATTTTTGAAACATTCTTTTTAAAGAAAAAAGGGACTTTCATACCTTATTTCAGTTTAACTTTAAAGTGTTTGATCATCTTTGTGTAGGTTTCTTAAGTTAACTTTATAGTTTTAATTATTATATTAAAATTAATTTATTTTTAATTTTTATATTAAAAATATAAATTTTTATACCATTGAGTTAATTTTTATATAAATTTTACATAAAAATTCTTATTAATATTATTATTATTAGTAGTAGTAGTATTGATAAATTTATTTTTCACTGTCTTTTCACACAAGGCAATTGCCAAAATGGTGTACATTGATGAATTATATTGTTGAAAGTTAATAATTATAAATAAATAGTTTTACTTCTAATATGTTAAGTACTCCAAGCAATTTGTTATTAATCTCAGAAAAAAATTAAAATCCAGTTATCAGAATATCAGGCTTTCAGATGTAAACTGTTTTAATGATTTTTATTTTTTTAAAGTATTTTCTAATAAAATTTATTTTATTTTTATTTGAATGTTGTTAATCTAATGCCTTAATTCCACATAAATATTCCAGGAATTTTTGTACATTAACATATCTTCAAGTACCTTTTATTTTAATAAAATTGAATTTACATAGAATTTAATTATTTTTATTATAATTACACATAATAGTAAGATTTATTTTGACATATTCATAAATTGATATTGCAAACTTTTCTTCATTCGAATCTCCAGATATTTGGTATATTTAAATAAATCTTGCCAACTACTCTGTAGGTTATATTAAATGACCAAATACATTATTTTCAAGAATAGTTTATTTTAGCTGGGCATGGTGGGGCACGCCTGTCATACCAGCAGCTCTAGAGGTGAGGCAGGAGGACTGCGAGTTCAAAGCCAGCCTCAGCAATTTAGTGAGGCTCTAATCGACTCATTGAGAACCTGTTTCTAAATAAAGTACAAAAAATTGCTGGGGATGTGGCTCAAGGGTTAAAAGGCCCAAGGTTTAATCCCCATGCCCAAGAAAGAAAAGAAGAGTTTATTTTCAAAGGCATTGAAAACTTCATTGTTAAGATGCAGCAAAAATCTAACTACAAATGCCATAATTTTATTCTCTGTTAATGCTGAGTAATATTTCATTGTGTATGTATACCACAGTTTCTTTATCCATTCATACATTGAGTGGCACTCAGGTTGCTTCCACAGTTTATCTATTATGAATTGAACTGCTGTAAATATTGATGAGGCTGTGTCTCTGTAGTACGCTGTTTTTAAGTCCTTTGGGTATAGACTAAGGAGAGGAATAGCTGGATCAAATGATGGTTCCATTCCCAATTTTCCAAGAAATCTCCATACTGCTTTCCATATTGGATGCACCAATTTGCAGTCCCACCAGCAGTGTACAAGTGGACCTTTTTCCCCACATATAGTGATGTGGCTGCAACACTATAGTATGCTAATTTTAAGTCCATTGGGTATAGACCAAGGAGTGGGATAGCTGAGTCAAATGGTGGTTCCATTCCATGTTTTCTAAAGACTCTCCATATTGCTTTCCAGATTGGTTGCACCAATTTATAGTCCCATCAGCAATGTACAAGCATGCCTTTTTTCCACACATTCTGTACAACACTTATTGTTTGTATTCTGATAATACAAACTTACTGGCATGCTATGAAATCTTAAATTAGTTTTGATTTGCATTTCCCTAATTACTATGGATATGGAATATTTTTTCATGTATTTCTTGATTAATTATATATTTTCCTCTGAGAAGTGCCTGTTCATTAGTCCATTTATGACTGAGTTATTTATTTATTTATTTTTGGTTTTAAGCATTTTGAGTTCTTTATATATACTGGGCATTAGTGCTCTATCTGATGTGCATGTATTAAAATTGTTTTCTCACTCTGTGGGCTTTCTCTTCACATTATTGATGGTTTCCTTTGCTGAGAAGAAGCTTTTTAGTTTGAATCCGCCCCATTTTTTGATTATTGATTTTATAGAATATCATGCTAAGTAAAGAAAACAAATCCCCCAAAACCAAATGCAGAATGTTCTCTTTGATAAGTGGATGCTAATCTATAATGGGGGGGAGGAGGAGGGTGGGGAAGAATGGAGAAATTTTGGATTGGGTAAAGTGAGGGAGGGAAGGAGGAATGGGTGTAGGTAAGAGAGTGGAATGAGATGGTACATGCATAAATAACTACATGTATGACTGAACAAATGATGTGACTCTGTATTGTGTACAACCAGAGAAATGAAAAGTTGTGCTCCACTTGTGTACAATGAAATGAAATGCATTCTGCTGTCATGTATAACTAATTAGAAAAATAAAAAACAATACCTAAGCTATAGAACCAACCTAGATCCCCTTTAACAGATGAACAAATAAAAAAAAATGTGGTACATACACACAATGGAATATTTCTCAGCCATAAAGAAGAATGAAATTATGGCATTTTCTCGCAAATGGATGGAACTGGAGACTATCATGGTAGGTGAAATAAACCAATCCCCCAAAACCAAAAGCCAAATCTCTCTGATATGCAGATATTGACTCACAATAGGCAGGGTTGAGGGTAGTGGAGGTTCACCGAATTAGACAGTGGGGAATGGAGGGAAGGGATGCTGGATGGGAATGTGAAAGACAGTAGTGCCGCAGTCTGGCTGGGCACAAATCACGAGCCACTGAAGCAGGAACAAACTTTATTTTTAAACTGCAGGAAAACACTTCACACAGCTCCCGGGGAATCCTCCCAAACGCGCCAGGAGGCTTGTCCAGGAACCCCCAGCCGGAAATATCTCTCCCGGAAATCCCTCCTCCTGCACTTCCCCAACCAATGGGAACTCTCGGGGAATCCCCGGAAATCCCCACGAGAACTCCAAAATAGTGCGAGAACTCAAAAGTTGCGGCAGAGGCCGATAGTAATGCCTCGCCTGTCAATCAATACTGTTGGCAAAATGCCAGGGGCCATACAGACTCGTCCGTGGCTCTCAGCACAGTAGAATAAATTGGACATAATTTTCCTATGTTCATATGTGAATATGACCATTGTAATTCCACATCATGTACAATCACAATAATTGGAAGTTATATACCATGTAGGTATGATACATCAAAATACATTCTACTGTCACGTATAACTAAAAAGAACAAATTAAAAAACTTCCTAAATTTAGGTCATAAAAAGACAGCAAATAGCTAATTTATCAGATTAAAATAAGACACTATTTGCATCTTTATCTTATTATTTCCATTCTGAAATAACTGGACGTACAAACCTTCTTCTGATTTTTATTTATCTATTTATTTATTTGGTACTGAGGATTGAACCCAAAGGGGCTTAACCACTGAACACCTGTCCCAGTCCTTTTTATTATTTTTTATTTTTTATTTTTTTGATTTTGAGATAGAGCCTCAGTAAGTTGTTAGGGCCTCACTAAATTGTTGAGGCTGGCTTTGAAGTTGTGATCTTCCTGACTCAGCCTCCTGAGCCACTGTGCCTGGCTCTGATCTTTCTTTATAAAGTGAAACTACTTACCTCTCACCCACTCTACTGTTTATAAAGTTATATGTGAAGAGTAATGTTTATTTCATTTATAAAACATTTAAAATGCTTAAACAGTACTTAAAAAATTATCCCTGTTTTAATAGTATGTTTCTTTATTGAAATCAGCTCATTACTTGTCTTCATACTCTACCTAGCAATAAGTGACTTGAGTCAGGCTTTGTGCCTTAAAAAACTTGTATGCTAGTGGATACTTAAAACAATGCTTGTAAAATACTTGAAATTCCAAAACATTCTGCATAATCAATATTATATTTAAATGACACTTTTATACAGAAATATAGCTTCTTCTCTTTCAATAAAAAGTCTATCATATATCTAAGAATATGCCAGTCACTTCTTGTATGTTTCCTTATGTGTATATAGAGTTGAAGTGGTTGATATGTGGTTAATATAATAAGAATTTGTGTCTTTTATTACTTGATTATAGCTAGTATGACTCTACTATGAATTGCATTTTCTAAGGATTCTTTCTTCTTGAGGGCTTTTTCAATAGTGGATAGGTTTGTTAGGGATAAAAAAAAAAAAGAAAAAAACCTGTAAAGGATTTTGCTGGGAGCCATTAGCCAAGTAGGTATGACAATTTCCTTGCCAGCGTACCCCATGTTGCAGTGACATTGAATGTAGTTGACCTTGCTCAAGGACCAAGGCGGATTAGGGTGTTCCCAGTTTAAGATAATCGTGTTTAGGGCGTTCCCAGTTTAGGTTCCAGGTTTAAGGTTTAAGATTATTCCTGCTGGGAATAGGGCGTATCCTGCTGCCTGAGTTCCCCTTGAGTTCTCACGGGATTCAGACAGTATTTTTTTGGGGAGATAGAAGCCCAGTGGACGTGGATTTGGGCAGAGAACGTGGATTTCCCCAGAATGTGATTGTAGACGGCTGGTGTGAGTTCGGGAATAAAGAGTTGCTGTTTGAATCTACAAGCTGTGTGGTGGCTCGTGATTGTTTTATTTCTCTTCTTTAAATTCCATTTTTCTAATTCTATGCAATATTTTGCCCTTATAAATTGTCAGACAAGGCCTTCAAATAATTTAAAATGTGAATTATTATCAAGATTACTCTGCAAAGATGGCAGGGTAGATGATACTCGAGAGCTGTCTTCACACCTAGCTAATAGTTGCAATGGTAGAATCGGGTCTGATTCATTATTTTGGAACTCATGAGCCTATAGAAAACCTTAAACTTCTATGGGAAATACTGGGCAGTAACTTGCAGCTAATTTTGATTATTTTTTCTTCTATACAGCAGTGACTACCCCTTCCCATGCCACAGCCCTTGTGGCAGAACAATGTGTCTGTTCCTGCAGAGGTTTGTGTAAAACTACAGGAATCCAAGGTGGGAAAATGTATGTTGCTCTCCAAATATTGAAGATTTTTTTTTTCTCATCCATGACTTCTGCTTATGATCATGGATGTCTGCACACAGGAACATTGCAGCCACGTTTAGATTCATATATAGCTTTCTTCCACTTGATCAGACTTTTCTTCTGTAGCTAAAACCATCCAGGGGACATAGAGGTCCAATATTCTTTACTCAGTACATTTTGTTCCTTTTGTTCTTCTGAAGGCCAAACATTAGATAAACACTGAAAAGCAGCTGCATATGCAGGGGCAACTTGAAGTCCCTCTCCATACACAGACAAAGGTGTTTGTTCAAAGATGACCAGAGATGATCTTAAATTTGCACCTTAAACTAATCTTTGGCACAGAGAGAGCTTATAACAGTGAAAAACATGGCAAACCAAATAATAGAAAACCCTGGGAAAGGGAGAGAATTTGAGTTTCTTAACAACTACTTTAAAAGATTCAAATTTCCAATTTTCGACAACAGAAGACAAAGCACACAGAGAAACAGAGAAGTGTGGTCCAACCTAAAGGAAAAAAGAAAACTAACAAAACAATGAAAACTGTCCTTGGGAAATACCATTAGGTAGACCTGCTAGATAAAGGATTTAAATAGCTGTCCTAAAGATGCTTTTAAAAAGTGAAGAAATACATGTAAATGTCAGGAAAATTATATATGAACAAAATAGAATTTTGAATATAGTGATAGAAACAACAACCCTCCCTCAAAAATGAAGCAAAAAAGAAGTTCTAAGGCTGAAAAATCGCAACAAATCTAAGAAAAAATTTGGTAGAGAGATTCAGAGGCAGATTTGAACAAGCAGAAGAAACTCTTAACTTCACAACAGGACAATGGAAATTATTAAGTTGAGGAATAGAAAGAAAAAAAATGAAGAAAAATGACAGACTTGGGGACTCCATCAAGCGTACTGAGAGATGCATTATGAAAATCCCAGGAGCAGAGACAAGAGCAGAGAGATTCTCAAAAACATAGTGGTTAAACATTTGCCAAATTTGATGAAAGATATGAATGTTGGTAAACATCCAAGAATCAAACCAATACATTTCAAGTAAGATAAACTCAAAGGGATCCACAGCAAGACCAATTTTAATCAAATTGCTGAAAGACAAAGAAAAAAAACTTAATAGCAACAACAGAAATAATTTATCACATGCAGGGATGCTCAAAATGGTAATTAGCATTTCTCATCAGAAGATGAGTAAGTCTGTGATACAACCAGACATAATCTGTAAGAAATCCTAAAAATAGTGCTACAGGTTGGATAATAAATAATATTATATATTTAGATAATATGAAAATATGTCCACTTTTTAAAATTATAAGTTTTAAAAATGCTTTAATTTTATGCTATGCAAGATAGGTATTTACCTTTTTTTAAAAAGAGAGAGAGAGAGAGAGAGAGAGAGAGAGAATTTTTTAATATTTATTTTTCAGTTTTCAGTGGACACACATCTTTATTTTATTTTTATGTGGTGCTGAGGATCAAACCCAGCACCCTGCGCATGCTAGGCAAGCTCATTACCACTTGAGCCACATCCCCAGCCCAGGTATTTACCTTTATGATACATTTCTCTGCATTATCAATTCCATTCCATACATTTACCCCCAGACTCACATTTGCATATATTTCTATGGTAGGTATAACACATAGATTGAAAATAATTATTTTGCATTATTTTATGTATTGTGCTGTATATATTATTTTATATAGAATAGCATTTATTGTAAATACATAAATGTTATTTTCAGTCTAGTCCCATGCAACTAGCACACTTTTACACTTTCTTGTGCAGGTTGCTTTCCTTGAAATTAATAGTTGCCTTATTTTGCATGTGCTTCATCTCCACTGTACTCTCCATGAAATTATCTAAATATCCTTCCAATATTCTGAAATGTTAAAGACATTTCTGAATTCTATTTTCTTGGTGATCCCTGGTACCATCTGAAACACTCTGGAGAGATATAATTTATTTATGTTACACAGTATCATCCAAAGTTTTTTTTTTTCCTTAAAATTCTTCCTAGAAAATTCCTTAACATATCTCTGATTTTCTGGATCACACATCTTTCTCTCTTTATCTCCTAAGTTCGACAGAGTATTTCCAAATCAGCTTTCATGAGAAAGAATTTGTGAAAGTAAAACTTTTGAGATCTCACATGTAAGACAGTTCTGCTAGTGAATTGGCAACATGCCTAGCTGTAGAATTCAAGGATGGAAATCCCTCTCTATCTTTTTAAGAAATTGTTTTATTTTCTTCTAACATTTTAGTGCTGCCTTTTGAAAAGTGATGGCTTCTTGGTTTCTTATCATTTCATGTGGGATCCATTTTTCATATATTAGCATTTTGTGGTCCCAAATTCTGAAAATTGTTGATAATATTCTTTGTTGTAAGTTTATTTTAATTACTGTGCTTGGGTACTCCACTGAGTGCTCTCAATCTTGAAATCTCCATATCTATAGAATATAGAAAGTTATTCAATAATTTTCTTTTCTGCTTTTTCTGTTATTTCTTTCTGGGATCAGTAAACTTTGAAGGTTAGTATCTTAGAATGATATATATTTTTCCTATTTATTTTTTTTTCAATTTTCATCTGTATATGTACAATTTAAAGAAGTGGTTTTTTTCAACTTTATTTTTTAATTTTCTAGTGATTAAATTTTAACAAGGCTTTAATTGAAAATTTATTATTTTCCTATGATTTTGTTTTGATTGTCTTTCATACTAGAAATTTTCTCAGTATCTGTTAATTTTTATCTATTTGTTCACATTAACAAAGGAAATAGGAGAAGCTAAACATAAGTATTGTATATGGAGAAGAATTGTTTATTGACTATGGTTTTCAGTGTGGGGAGAGCTGAATTGGTCCTTTGATGAGGAACCACTAATCTCAGTATCTTTAGATCTTTGGTCTTTGACAAATACATAGAGTTGAATGTTTCTAGACTTTTCCTACAGAATACCAGTCAATTTACCAGGGCCAAAGAGATGAAAGAATGATGGATATCTCAATTTTTAGTAAATAATTTTTCCCTCAAACTCTAGTTTTACTACAGTAACTTCTATTTCAACAAGTTTTCAATATCTCTTGTAAAGAAGAGCTTTCTTCCTCCTACTTCAAAAAATAAATTTTTATCTCATAAGCACACATGTATTTGAAGGAAGTGGCAGTTACTTCACCCTTTGGAGTAAGGGAGAGGTTCCTGAGGATGGGAAGAGAATCAGTTCCATCAGATTTGGAAAAGAATGCTTCAACTTCTTGTTTGATGCTTCTCTCTGCTGTGAGATTCTACCTGTTTCTCAGGTTGTCCATTGCTAAATTATGATTCTGGTTCCTCTGGTCTGCTGAGTCAGTGATACTTATTTTTTTTTTATTGCTTTACAATTTTTAAGATGCATCAATTATCATTTCTCCCATTCTTTAGGTCCTTATGTGTAGAAATAAATAAAACTATCTTATTGTCATTATAGTGGGTGGTCAATGAGAATGAAACAAAATGTATATGTTTAATCTGCCACTTTTCATTTGAATTCAAGACAATCTTCTTTACATATATTTTTTTTCTTTAATTAAAGGGACAAAATACTAGGTTTTCAATTAAAATGACAAATCAAAATAGTAAGGAAGAAATAAAAATATTGACAAATGAATATTAGTTTTCTGTGGCTACTGTAAAATATCATTACAAATTAAGTGGCTTAAAAAAATAGAAATACATTACCTCACTATGCTGCAGACCAGGATTTCCAAATCAAGATGTTGGCATAGATATGCTCCCTTTTGAAACTTTTGAGGGAAAAAAAAAAGTGTCTCATGCCTCTATCCTAGATGCTGGAAATTCTTGGCATTATTTAACTTGCCATTATATCACTGTGATTTCCGACTCCATTTTCACAGTGTCTTCTCCTCTGTTTCTTTGTTTTCTCTGTTTATCTCCCTTTTCCCAAATAAAGTAACATTCATAAGTGCCAGGATTTTGAATCTATCTATCTATCTATCTATCTATCTATCTATCTATCTATCTATCTGTGTGTGTGTGTGTGTGTGTGTGTGTGCAGGTGAGGAACATAATCCAATACAACACAGTAGCATTCTTTTAAAGCAATTCAGGTTTTCCCTCAATTTGCTATCTTTTAAAATTAAAAAAAAATTAAAGTAAGCACTTTAAAAAATGTGCTTAGTATATTAATATGATATGAGTTTAGCGTATATTATTTTGTCAAATAATTATGAATTTCAATGTAAAAGAAATGAATAAGAATTGATGAAAAATCTAAGCTACAAAACTGAATTAACTATTCACTAATGCAAAACAAAATAAAAGTGTTACAACACCAAGTGTCTCAGACAGATGATATTCATTGTGTGAGCAATGTTGCAAAACAGAATATGAGGTATAAAATGACACAGTGCTGTACTTATCAGAAATGGTTCACAGAGCATATACTAGTAAGATTTGACATTATATCTAAAATAAGCAAAAATTTATTTCTTCAAAATGTGGAAAATAGGCTCAGGACTATGCAATCTGTTGATTCACTAATTTTAATTTCTCTCATATTATTAGAAAAATTTTTATTTGACGAATGATTGCATAATGTTGTTTTTTTAAGTATGAAGCAGTTCACAGCAAATAATAAATGTGAAACTTTAAATTTTTGTTATCTAGAGAAAGATCATGAACAAAAAACAATATGAACAGATTTGATGTTTTAATTAATCTCAGAGATATTGTTGCTCTTTATATTAAACTTTGCTCTCAAAGGTCTTCTGCTTCTCTTAGCATTATCAATGTTTTCTAATCTTATGAAATTTATTAATTATTTTACATGAGAATATATTTTTAAGTGAAATGTAAAACTGATTCTATTTGTGACAAATTTAAAATGCTATTATTTCTTTATGGCAGTTAGATTTGCTGATTCAAAAGGCAATTAGAATTTTAATTAAATTTATTACCATACTATTCTAGCAGCAACATCTATTTTCTTATAATGCTGACGTTTATATTGATGTCTGACTGTTGGCTTAATTACAACTAAGCTGTTAATAGAACATCAACTCTTCATTGTCTTTCTAGATAACTTGTTCAGGTTTCTGTAGTTTGTCAATTCAACTGGTTAAAAGACGGCCTGCTACCACTGAATAAGATTGCTGAATGGATAATCTAATTCAGTCATTAAAAGGAAACCCATCCTGCAATCAACACAGATCTTTTCCTTTTATAATAACCAAGTCAGCTTTCCTTTGATGGAGCATATTGTTTAGGAATTTATCCAAAAGCAATTAAAAGAAATCTAATAAAATAATTACTTAAATGAATTAAGAGTTATTTTTCCTTTATCATGGGTTCAGGTTAGGCAGCCTGGAAATTGCATACTGACTTGTGGCTTTCTCTCTCTGAGCACTTATCCACCTCATCATGGAGGTTGATCTTAGTTGGTCATGTTTCAGAAAGCAGGATGTGAAGGCTAAAGTAGAGAGGGTCCAGGAAACCTCAGTGTTTGTTTTCCAGTTAAGAAACTAACCTAGAAATGTCACACAGTGATTTCTTTTAAAATTATATTAACTAAAGACAAACCACAACAGACCACATGACCAATCCATCAGCAAGAAGTCTGTATGTGGTCGGCAAAAATGGGTTCCCCAAAGATATATGTCTTAATCCTGAGAACCTGCAAATTCGTCGCTGTTTCTGGAAAAAGACTTGTTGCGATGTGACTAAGTTTAAAGTCCTTGACATGGGAAGATTAACCTGGACAACTGGGTTGAGTCCAATCTAATTGCAAGTTCTTAAAAGCTTAGATGCTACCCAGCTGGTTCAGAAAGCAGGATAAGACAGTGGAAGACACTTCATACAAATGTGACATGATGCTCATTGGCTTTGACAGTGGAGGTAGGGGGAAAAGTTAAGGAATGTGAGAGGAATGTAGATGTGGGAAAAACAAGGGAATGAAATCTCCCCCAGGACCTCTAGAAAGGAATTCAGGGTGTGAGCACTGTAAAATGGACCTGTTAAAACTTACACCAGACATCTGGCATTCACAACTAAGACAATAAATAAATGAGTGCTGTTTAAAGTCATTGAAGTTTTGGTAAGTTGTCAAGGCAGAAACAGCAAAACTAATATTTTCTTTTAAGTGTATATGATCAATGTCCCCATCCAAATAATATAGTAAAAGATAAATAGTGATTAATAGGCAATGATCTAATATTTTCAGTCTCCTGTGAATTTTATCCCTCCACCTCATCAAAACTGAAAAACAGAATAAATGAGAAACCCAACTGATTTGGGATGTTACTAATAAAATAGTAAAAAAAAAGTTCAAATTCTAAATAATGTTAGTCAATAATATTATATATTCTAAGAATAATATTTTAAATATTCATCTCTTAATGCTATGAAGAAGTGAAGACCTGCATTAAAATACTAAGAGATGGTTGTGGTTTCAAATTCATATAAATGTCACTCTTTTCTATTGGGAACTTGCATGACTCACTGTAGTGGCACCCCCTTCTCCACAGAAAATCCTAATTAAGCTTCTCCAGAAATCTTCACCATAATTCATTATAGGACTATCAGCAAAAGAGTCTCTACAAAAATGTTCAAGGTAGTTAAACTTCGTATTTTCCTGTTGCTCTATTTTACTTCGCCACTGGCCTAGAAGAGATCAGTACTCCAGGTGCTGAACTCCCCTTTTCCTAGTTTTTCACAAACAGTTATCCAGTATAGTAGTTTGTAAAAGTGTGTTTGCAAATGCAAAATGTTATTTAAAAAAAAAAAAGAAGACAGATTCTTTAACAAGGCCTCTGGACTGAGCTGGAGCTTCACAGAGATGTCTACATTTCTAAGAGAAGAGAAATTACCAATTGGGCTCCATGGTAACAGCAGATAGGGGGAGGAAAAAAAAGGGGGGGGGGAGAGCTTCTTCTCCCTTGAAGGGTTAATTGTCCAAAACAGTGAAAGAAAAAGCTGCTTTTATGTGAACTTCTGAGCCCCTCCCCTTGCATACTGGGTATAAAGTTCTGAAACCACCTGAACTCTGGGTTCAGGGGATTAATTGATTACAGCAAAAGCTGTGCCCTTTGAACCTGGCTACAGCCAAATAGAACTGTTCCTGCTGTCTTCAGTGCCCTGCCTCATCTGTCCCCTACAACATTACCTTATACATTTTTAAGATTTAAGATTAAGTCCTTTTTTTTTTCGGTCTGAAAGACATAATCATTATCTCTTGTTTTATTTCTCTCTTCAACTTATTAGTCAATATTATTCTGATTAAACACAAGTATTAATTGCCATTTGAGGTTTCCTCATTCACTGAACATTTTACTTGCACATTTTTCTACTACCCCAATAAGAAAATGAGACTTGTAGATTAACAGTCTATTTTTTCATTCCTCTGTTAATTGACATTTAAGTTATTCTTTTTATAAAGTTATCTTTATCTTGGACTTCTGATCTTTCTTATATTTTCTACTTGTAAAACCTAGACCAGTGCCTGCCATATAGCATGCCCTTCATAAGGTTTATTTGATTTTTAGAAGCACAAAATGAATTAACTTTAACAATTTAAGCACAGAAAAATCACATGGTTGATGTCATATTAGTAAATAAAAATATATTAAGTGCTACAACAGAAATACAAGCTAAAAATATCACAAGTCCAGCAATATATAGTAATAACATATTTTGCCTTGAATCCATAGATTAACAGTACAGAGTAAAAGTATGTCAAATGGCCAAATATCCTGGAATAGTTAAAAGAGCCATCTTCAAGTCTTAGAGCTCATATGAATGGCATGGAATGTTTGTAAAAATAAATATTCCTTATCCCTGACTACAGAGGTTTTTAAGCTATCAAATCCCACTGAGAAACTGATCTATTGGGTAAAACAAATATGGTGAGAAGTTATGCAAAGGCAATATATTTTTGTAAATATTGTGGTGTCCATACCTAAATGGAAGGAGAACTTGATGAAGCATTTCAAGGAAGAATTATTGAAAAACTGAAAGACAAAATCATTTTATGTTGAGCAAAGAGAGCAGAGTTTAAGAACATTTCTGAGATAAAATCAATAATATTGATTGCCAATTGGATGAGGGATAAATATATAATTTTCAGACTATTAACAGGTTCTCCTCTGAGAACAAACATCACAGTTAGTCATGTAAAGAAGAAGAATCTCTAAAACTGCAGAGAAAGAGAAAGATACAGTGATATCAGAATCCTAAATGATGTGAACCTCAGCTAATTTGTTATTTGAGGAGCAGCAGACCCTGACAAGACCAACAGAACTGCCCAACTGGGCTCAGCCTTACTTGGAGGAATATGAGCAGTTAAATTTTTACTTAAGTCACTCAGTTTGGGTTTGTTATTTTGCATAATATCTCTAACCTGGAATCCAAGTGAAAAATGTCTTGAAAATAAGAATTTGCTACTAAGTCAGAGTTGATGTTAGAAACAGATTTGGGAGACACCAGAGAGAAGCTGATGCCATTTTAGGAAATAAAATGACTGAAGAAAGTATTCAGAGGAAAAGATAAATTCTAATCACAGTATGATAAATATTCTTAACCTTTAAGATATAAGTATGCATTAAATAGCTATCAAAATGGAGAGAAGACTGTCAATAATTTAAAAAGGATCATGGAATCCAAGAAAGAATTTTTGTCAAGGATGTGATAATGAATGATAATAATTATTGAAGAAAGGCCAAATAGACCTATTTGCAATTCTATTGATCTTGCAATGAAGAAATCATTAATGCCTTCCATGGAAGCAGTTTCAATCAAGTTTTATGCATGAACAGCTTGTGTGTGATACTAGGTTGGGAAGGAAATGGAGACCTTGAGAAATAAATTGTTTGTGTATTTGTGTGTGTGTGTGTGTGTGTGTGTGTTTCAGTATGTATTTGGTTTGGATCAGGGGTTGATCATATATTATGCTGGCATTAAAGACATAGAGAACTATAATAGAAATTCCAGGCAATAGAAAAGGAGTTGTCAGAATGAATAAATGATAAATTCTGAGCACACAATTGTCAGTAATCTTTTTTATTGTTTCCTTTGAAGAAAAAGGAAATAATTTTTTTTCTTTCTGAGAGAAAAGAGGAGGTTTTTAGAAATGATCACTACTTATATATGCTACTTGAAATGAAACAGGAGAAATATTAGTTTGCTAGTAGATATGCAAAGTGAAACTTATTTTTTTTCTTTCATCCTGCTCAGCAAAACCAAATTTCAATTCTTTCTTGAATTGAATCATAGATAGAATATAGTAGTCATATGTGTGCTTTTAAATGACCAGAAAAAAGGAAAAATGTATTTATAAAGTTTTTTGATACTATATGAACTTTTAAACAAGAAAATGCAGGTTAATTCTTCTACCTTACATATACTTTAGACATCATTATATTTAAAAAAATAAAATAAAATATTTCAGAGTGGTAGCATGTTTTTCTAAATTTTATGGGTCATGTCAATACCACTCCCTATTAAAACTTTTTTTTTAAAGAAAAATCTTTACAGCATCTTGATGATCACAAAGTTCAAAGCCAGCCTCAGCAACTTAGAGAAGCCCTAAGCAACATAACAAAACCTGCCTCAAAATAAAAAATAAAAAAGGCCTGGGAATGTGGCTCAGTGTTTAAGCACCACTGGGTTTAATCCTTGGTACACACTCACCCCAGCAAAAAAACAAACAAACAAACAAAAAAAACACTTTCAGCATTTGTTTTTAAAAAAATATATTTTCAAGCATTTTAATATAATTAAAACATTTTAATATCCTCATAAAAGCATTAATTTAAGATCTATATCTTTGAATTTTAAAAAAATTAAACAAAGGAAAACATGACAGAATATTTTAATAATAGTCACATTTAATTTATTCAGATGATTTTGTAAAAAAATAAGATACATGATATACAGTTATTCTTTCTCAACTTTGTTAGAAATATAAACCTCTAATTTTGATATTTATGACAATTAATATAGTCTAAGTAGTAAAATAGATATATAAAACTATAGCGAGTGAAAGCCAAACACATATATTTCTTCTAGTGAATTCTCACTAATTTACATTTATTGAACATAAGAATTTCAAAATAATAAGAAATGTCCTAAATTTTAATTTAATTGGACAACAGAATTATGCCAGAGGGAGACAAAGTAATGGTATTTATTCTTTCCTAGAAATCATACAAATTTTGCATTTGTTATAAAAATGTAGTTATCCAGTAGTTATTTGAATAAACTTAAATCCAAGTAAAAATCAAAAGAACTTATCTCAAAGTACAGTTACTTTATTCTCAAATCTATGACTTTGAGAAATGTTTACACATGTGCATTAAGAGACACGTTCAGTAGTGCTTATGGTAGCATTGGTGGTAAAACTTTATAAAAATAATAATTTAAAGGTCAATTAACAGATGAAAAAATAAACTGTTAGTCAACTAAAATAAAAAAACAAAAATCAGTACATAAAAGAACTTGAATATACATCAAAACAAGATTGACTAAAAAAGGATATATAAAATATGCTATTGTTGATAGAAAGTTTAAAACATTGAAAGTGATGCAATAAATACACATACTTATATAATAAAAATTAGAAAAAAACTATCTAGTAATAACACCACTAATTTTGTAAAATTATAAACATTTGGCAGATGCGGAAGGATTTGGAAGAGAGACAAAAGAAAAAATGTAATCAGTAGGGTGAAAATAACACAAAATAAATATATCTTGTCATTCTCAATTCATATACATAGGTAAAGAGAATAAATTTTAAGGTTTGAAAATTTTGATTCTTAAAATGACTGTTAAATATTTCTCATGTTACACACTTAAATGATTTAAAATAAAATGTAATAATGATTAGAAAATTTATAATAATAATAAACAATATATGAGAATAAAGAAATGTCACTGCACACCAAAAACTTCCATGGGTATTCAAACAATAAGCACACATCCCTGAGGAAAATTCTTAAATGGGTTATACTATCTATGAAAGTGGTTGAAAATTTTAAATTGGTGTTATGTAGTAAAATTGCACTAATACCATATTTTCTGTGTACTCAGAACAGAATCTAATATCAATATGAAGAAAAACATCCTGATATGTAAAAATGGTGAATACTGTGAATTAATGTATTAGTGTCACCATTTACCCAAAGAAGCTAATAACTCATTGTGGTCTATGTTATGTCAACCACTCTTTGGAGAATTCACATTTCAAAAGAAATACAGAGCTTCAACCTTTAAGTGGAGGTGAACCTGCAAATAAAGTATATTATGTAATAGAAATATAATAGAAAATATGTACAAAATTAAATATAGGTTTACATATAGATGTATCTCTCTTAGAAGCGTTGATATAATTAATATACAAAATTGTTTTGATTTTGAGCATTTTACCATTACAAACATTATCAGTATGGAAAATGAAGTGTTTAGTTATCACTTCCAAAATGACCGTTTACTCAGTTTCCCTGAACCGGGTTGATGAGGGATCTGGAAAAAAAAAAAGAGCAAAGACAGAAATGGAGAAAACAGGACCAGTGATTCAGCCAACCTCTGATGGAGGAGGACTGATAAAGAGCAGGCTCAGTGCATTTATTTTATAGGGTTTTTGCATCAAAGGGATTCATTGTGAGAAAGTTACTTTAAAACAGAAGTAAGGTCAAAAGACTGAACAGCCCAATCACACCATCATCTTGCACCCACAATTCTCCACCCACAGGCCACTGGCACCTGAACCTTAGGTCATGAACTGATATAAAGGGACCGTGGAATTTCCCTTTAAACAGGGCGTCACCAGACAACTGGGCAGACTTCTTGGTGCCTTTGAACTGAGAAATTAACAATGGACCTGTCAGCCTCTGTCTCTGAGCACTTCAAAGCAATGATTCATTCTAGTTGTCAAGTTGGTTAATGAAAATATTAGCTTATTGGAAAGTTTCTTCAAAAGGCATTAAGTCGAGTTGAAGCTCTGTAGCATCTCTGTGTGAGCAATTCAGGATATTCCAAATACACTTCAGTATAAATACAAGTTAAAAATAAAAATACACTACTCTTGAGAAAATTACAAATCCTAAGAAATGGGAACTAATTTCAAAGATCAATCATATACAAAAGGATGATGTCACATTTGTTTTAAATTTATAAATTTTACTATTCAGATAATAATAATACATCATTGACTTCATTTTTTAAATAAATTGATAAATAAAACACAACTCACATGAACACATCCCTTGGTTTTTAGTCAACATGAACACATCCCTTGGTTTTTAGTCAACATTTCTTTAAGAAGTCTTCCTGTTTGCATCATACATTAGTCTATGTTCTCCCAAGAGATAAATCACATATACACACACAACAGAAATTTATAATGGAAATTGACTATTGTAATTACTGAGGGTGATAGCTCCTACTATGTGCCATTGGCAAGACTGAGAACACAAGAAGTCATAGGCAGACTTCCACTTAGACTGAAGACCTGAGAACCTGGAGCTCTGATGTACAAGGGCAGGAAAAAATGGAGGTCATGGCTCAGGAGAAAGGATTACAGAATTCATCTTTTCTGAATCTTCAGTAGATTGGGAGATGCATTCCCATTGGTAACAGTTCATCATTACTCAGTTGACTGATTCAGATGCTAAATTCCATAAAAACACTAAAGACAGACCCAGAAATATCAACATCAGTTGAGCTATCTGGACCTCTCTAATACAGTCAAATTAATGAAATTGACGATCACAAATATTTCTGATAATGATTCTAACTTAGAAGCCAGATAATAAACATGATATAATTTTCACCCCCTAAAATGAACCTCTCTTTAATCTTCATAGTTTTTGTTTCCTAAATCTTATTATATAATTTTTAAAAACTTTTACAAAGGTAAAATATAAATATAAAATGAACATATGTCAAGTGTTTGATTTAAGTAGCTCAGGAATGAGGGAATAATAAAAATGACATAATCTGGATAAAAAAATAATTCAATAAGTATGTGCATACATGGGCAAACAGGAATGTTTAAATGAACTTAATACGTAAAATGAACTTAATACATGCAAAAATGTATCCTCAGAAGAGAAGGTGAGACTCTATTGTACTTCCTTTGGACAAAAATTCACTTTCATTTATCTGAAAAAGAAATTATTTATATCACTATCGATTTTCCAGATCATATTAAAGAATAAAATAGCTCAAACCATGAAAAATGCATATCTGCACAGAATTAAAAGAAAAAAAAAGTTGGCAATTTTTGTCACTTTAAAACTCTTCTACAATTTTTTTTTTCTTGGCAAATGCTAGAAAAGACATGCAAAGTATGAGAATAAGCAAATTCAAAAGTTTTCAAAAGTTTTGCTCATTTGCTAAAACAAAGAGAGAAATTTAAAAAAACTCAAAATTTTCTTAATGAAGTACAATTTGGCTCAGGATTGTAGCATTACAAACGCTTTCTTACATAAAACACACAGAGAACAGAGGGCTGAAATGTCATTAATTTCTTAGATCTTCTGTTTCCCCATCTGCTACCCAGCCACTCACGTGATCCATTATACATTTAAAGCTGACAACTTGAATCATAGCTGTCCTTATTTCAGGGTTTTGATCAAGTCTTAATTATAATATTAGTATCTGATTGATTAGAAAAACTATTACTAGAAAAAAGAAGAGGATTAGAGTTATTATCATCTTGCCAAAAATGTTAACAGAAAAGAAACAAATAAAAATTGCAAAAGAAAGATAATTTGGGACCATTTTCAAGCAATTTTGTCTTACTGTTTGCAAGTCATTTTGCCTGATAATAATGTGAGATATTTTAAGAAAATGGAATATACCATGTTCTAAATTCTTTATATTTTCTTTGAAAAAATAATGCATATAGGATCCCCAGATGCCCTTCAATAGATGAATGGATAAAAAAAAATGTGGCATTTATACACCATGGAGTATTACGCAGCACTAAAAAATGACAAAATCATAGAATTTGCAGGGAAATGGATGGCACTAGAGCAGATTATGCTTAGTGAAGCTAGCCAATCCCTAAAAAACAAATACCAAATGTCTTCTTTGATATAATGAGAGCAACTAAGAACAGAGCAGGGAGGAAGAGCAGGAAGAAAAGATTAACATTAAACAGATACATGAGGTGGGATGGAAAGGGAGAGAAAAGGGAAATTGCATGGTAATGGAGGGAGACCCTCATTGTTATACAAAATTACATATAAGAGGTTGTGAGGGGAATGGGAAAATAAACAAGGAGAGATATGAATTACAGTGGATGGGGCAGAGAGAGAAGATGGGAGGGGAGGGAGGGGGGATGGTAGAGGATAGGAAAGGTAGCAGAATACAACAGTTACTAATATGGCATTATGTAAAAATGTGGATGTGTAACCGATGTGATTCTGCAATCTGTATTTGGGGTAAAATTGGGAGTTCATAACCAACTTGAATCTAATGTATGAAATATGATATGTCAAGAGCTTTATAATGTTTTGAACAACCAATAAAAAAAAATTAAAAAAAAAAAAAAATAATGCATATACTTCAAAGCTTTAAAACTATAACACCTATTAGTACCTGTTATTATAATAAATTATGAGTTAAGACACTTTGTATGTAAAGTTTGTATCTGAGATGATATATATCTACCTCATTCCCCCACTCACCTTTTAGTCTTGTCCTACTTCTTCAAGCTGTTTTTTCTTTCCTCAAAATTTTTATTTTAAAATATTTATATAGAGTAGCTCTTACACTCAAATCATTATTTTGGAAATAAGCTAAAAGTAATTTAACTCAAGTTTTCAAATTAAAAGTGGAACTAATGATAATGTTCTTTTCTCTTTGCATTTCTGCATTAATAATTCAAATCCTTCAAAACCAAAAACTTCTTTTAATTAATTAGGGAAAAAGTACAAGGAAGTTGAAAAAGAAAACATATTTATTAGTATTTTTATATGTGCATTCCCAATATACTTCTCGCTACTTACATTTTAGCTAAGCACTGCTGGGAAAGTCACATGCTTTGTACCTTTTGTGTAAAAATTTCTCTTTCCCTTTTTCTCCACCTCCTCTTTTTCTTTCTCCTTCTTTTCTTTTCCTCTGTACCTTCTGCTCTTTCTTCTCTTCCCTTTCTCATATTTTTTTTCTTCTCTTAGATTCTAAGCTCACTTCTTCAAAAATCACCAGTTTTTCAGTTGCCATCCCCTGTTCAAACAAAACTATTGATTCAGAACTAGATCCAGATGGATTGTAGGGCATGATGTAACATATGGGGCATGTTGTATCAGAAAGGAGGAAACCTAACTAGCTACCTGCTACCCACTTCCGGGTCCTGGGGCCACAAGTGGCTAAGATAGCACCTGGCCATCAGCCAGAAGACTTTGCTGTGGGTGTGACAAAAAATCGGACCACCTCTAGGATAGGCTTAGAACCCTTCTGCCCTTGTGAACAGCTCACGTCTCCCATTACAGCCTGTAGGATGGGTGTATATGTGAACTCTCCCCATCCTGCTGACCTTTATCCTGATTGGCTCCTGTACATTATATTAGCTGTGTGTGTTTTCTCAATAAACTGAGATCCTGCTTTGACTGGTCTCCCTGACGCCTCTGATTGTCTTCTGGCGAGGGAGGGCTGACCGAGGGAGGGCTAGGTCAGTTGGCCCTCTCCTTTCTCGGCTCGGCTCGTCCTGGGCAGGGCTTGCTCTCCCCATCTCTCCCGCAGGTCAGGAGGGGGCTAAAAACCCTGACAATGTATCAGAGCTTGTATTTCATAATATTGTAGTACTATAATTTCAGCCAATAGTAACATAGACACTTAGGTTCTTGTGCAGGTCCAAGTACATTCAGTACTAGCTTTGTAGCAATTGTGACTCTAATGAGAACTTTTAAAATACACATCAAAATATCTAAAACTTTAATATACATTCATGTACAAACATATAATTTAAAATTACCCTGCAAATAAGAAACATAATTAGAAGTTGGGTAAAGTTTAACTGAATTACTAAACTCAAAAGAGTGGTTTTTTTTATACTTTTAATTGTTATCTTCTGTAAATATGTACACTATATAATTATTTTACATATGCATATATATATAATCACACAGATAGAGACAGAGAAACTTTCAGTTTGATTTACTTTAAACAAGATACTATGCATTCTGATGTCTCCAAAGTGTAAGTATCCTTTCTAGTATTTGGGAAAAGGGGAGGGACAGAGAAAATACTTCTCTATTTCATATTACACATTGTGATACCTGCTCTTGGCTTAGTTGACTGTAAGTATTCATCTGTGAAAAGCATCATATATTCATGTTCTTTGTCTTCCCTTGGCTAATTTTGTTGCTTTCTGTTTAGTCAATATAAAGTGCCATTTTCCTACATTTGGCAGGTGTATGAACTCTGACTCACTTGTGAGAGTGAACTAGTTAGTTTCTTGAGAACGCCATATCCTACTTATTTTCTAATTTGTGTTATTTGTATTGGGGTGTTTGTGTCTGGGCAAGTTCTTCTTTCCCACTTATACTGTCCATTATAAAGTCTCTTGCTTCTAGAGTTCCTATTCCCATAAACCTGGCTTGTAAAGGTGATATTTTGGGCATGCCAAGGATGACAGCTCACATATTGAACAGGAGGGGAAATGATCTCACATTCTAGAAACTTGTTCAAAGTTGGCACATTAACAATAGAAATATGGAAACCTGTTATGGTTTAGCTGTGAGGTATCCTTCAAAAGCTTATGTGAGAGACAATGCAAGAAAATTTAGAGATGAAGCAATTGGGTTATGAGAGCCTTAACTTAATCAGTACATTAATTCACTTGACTGGATTTACTGGGTAGTAACTGTAGGCAGGAAGGGTATGGCTGCAGGGGGTGAGTCCTGGGGGTATGCTTTTGGGGTATATATTTTGAACCTGGTGAGCTGAATTTCATCTCTCTTTGCTTATTGATTATCATGTCCTGAGCAGTTTTCCTTTGTTCCACTTTTTAGCCAAGATTCTCTCCTTCACCTCAGACCCAAAGCAATGGAGTCAGCTGTTGGTGGACTGATACCTCTAAAACTGTGAGCCCTAAGTAAATTTTTTATCCTCTAAAATGGTTCTTGTCAGAACATTTGATCACAGAGGCAGAAAAGTTGACCAGATCAATCCCCTTCCTCATACCTTCATCTGCATGAAATCTCTTAGGTCTGCTATGTTTTTCTTCCAGGCCACTTTCCAAGTGTCCCAGCTCTATGGTTTTAGAGATTGAAGTATAACTCAGACAAAATATGTCACCAATCCATAAGTAATTCAGAGAAGTGAGATTTCTCAAACATCATAGAAAATGAGGTAGGGGTATCACATCATATATAGTTATCATTATGAAAAGGAAGGAAAGGTACAAAAAATGGGAAGGTCTTCTATTACCTCAGTCTCCAAGCAAGTTCTCTGGTTCATCCATTGTACAATCTGTGTATATTCATGTATATTCAATTTCCTTGATATGGACATGTACTATTTAAAAGAAAGCGAGGAACTGGGAGATGGGCAAGAGAGACATGAAAGACAGAGAACAGACAGAGAGATACAGAAGAGTTTATTTGTCAGAGCTGACAAATAAAGACACATCTCTCCATAGACAGAGAGAGGCAACACAGACTTGGGGTTCAAGACTTTTATAGGAAGACTCTGGGATTAGACCTGGGTGGATCCTAATGTGGGTAGCTAAGGGTTAGGTTGGTATGAGGGAGTGGTGAGCCTTTCTCAGAAAGGCCTTTGGGCGGGAATGTGAAATTTTTCTTAAAATGGCAATTGTCCTTAAGATGGCCATCCAGATGCTAAGGAAGGACCTTATTATATTCCTTCCTTTTTTGTTTGCTTTGGGGCCACTTAAGGGACAGGAGTGTAGATCAATCTTCTGTAGCTACTTCCAGCTGGGAAGTGGTAGCATCTAGACCCTTGTTGGGGGATTGGGGTGTCATTGAGGTCAGGAGGTTCCAGAAGATGCTGACTCTGGATGTCCCAATTTGGGAGAAGGGTTGGAAGTCCTGTAACAGAAGCTGGTCCTATGAATCTGGTCTTGAATAAATCTAATGACACAGTGGGTGAGCATTAGCAAAAGGCCTATGATAAGCAGAGAGGTCAGGAAAGGAAGTGTCCACTGGAGAAGGGGATTATTAGCTGCCATCCTTCAGTTTCAATGGCAGTGGGAAACTTTGAGGTCTGAAGGAGATTGGAAAGAAAGGGAGTATTAGTAATTGAAGTTCTCTTGGTGGTAAGGAATCCACGCTCCTTCCAAATAGCAGAGTGGGAGAGAAGTATGTGGAAAGCATATTTAGAATTAATGTAGACATAGAGGGAGCCTCCCTTTGCCAAAGTAAAGGCTCTGATGAGGGCAACAACTTTAGCCTGCTGATTGGACGTATTATTGAGGAGGGAAGCCGCTTCCACAACTGAGGTTAGAGAGACGATAGCATACACTGCCCCATGAACTCCCTCCTGAAGGAAAGAGGAGGCATCTGTGAACCATGTGTATGTTATCTGGAGCAAGGGGTCTTCCTGTATATGGGAAGGATGTGGAAGAAACTCCCCCAGAGTTTCAATGCATGAATGGGTAAGAAGAGAAGAGGTGGAAGAGTCCTGAGGAGCAGGGAGGAGAGTAGCAGGATTTAAAGGTGAGCACGTGTGGAAAGTAAGACTGGGATCTTCCACCACAGAAACCTGTAGAGATAAAAGGCAATGGTGGGTAAGGAATGTAATCCCTTGTAGGTAAGGAGTTTCTTGTGGTGATGGGGAACCAGTATGGTGAATGGAGCCCCAATGGTGAGTTTCTTTAATTCATTAATGAGTAGAGAGGATGTGGCCAAAGTTAGTAGGCAAAGGAAAAGTTAGAGTGACAGCTTCCCCCACCCTTAGGCCTCCTATCAAGCCCACTGAGTCTGTATTTCATTGTTAGCTTAAGTGTGGCCTTGGCCAGGGAGATTGTTACGTAGGGCTTTACCATGTAGGAGGGTTCTGGGTCACCTATTTGTCTAGAAGTAGGGTCTCTACAGGATTCCAGAGCTTTAGTGGCAAGTAGAAGCTGGGCAGGGAAACAAGAAGAGCAGGAGCCAAACAGAGTGGGGCTAAGTGGGTGAGGAGGCAGCTGAAAGGTAAGTTAGATGGGATTTGGGAGTTCCCCATGGTGAGTTGGAGCTTAGGACTGAGAGAGGGGAGTCACCCGCTACTTTGCTAGTCCTGGGCTTTGTCAGTAAAGAGCCTTGGTTGCCTGGCCAGGGCTTTGGTGAGCTCTGCTGAGGAGCTGAGAACCAAGACCAGAGTGAACTTGCCAAGAGGAAGGGATGGGTGAGAGATTTGTGAAGAGGAGGGGAGGGGAAGAGCAAAGTCACTTACCCAAATGAGGCTGAAGTGTGGATGAAGAAGATGAGGGCTAGGCAAATGAAAAAAGGTGTGTGGTAAGTGTCCTGGGCCCTTGGGCCAGGATCCCAAAACAGCTCAAATCCCCAGAAGGGAGAGCAAAGCTGTTGGGAGAAGGTTATTGAGTCACTGGCATCAAGGAAAGAAAAATGGCACAGGACTAATCACACACACACCTGGGATAAGAATAGCAGCAAGGAGGGAATTTAGGTATTGTGATTGGGCCAGAAAATGGAGAGGATTTTTGAGACAGATGTGAATGAGCTTGTGTTGTGAGGCAATCGAAGGACTTGAAACATCCCAGACAGCAGGGTCCACCTCGGAAGCGGGTAATGGCTAGGCACGGGCAGACAAAAGAGGGGTTGGTCCTAAGGTAAGGATGAGGATCAGGGGAGTGGCAGGAAGTCTGGATAGAAGCATATATGAGGGGAGAATTAAAGCATAGCCCCCAACTTTATGAGGATGTTCCTTTCCATCAGGGGAACAGGGCAGTGTGGAATGACCAAAAAGGAGTGTGTAAACATTGGAGAACCAAAAGTGCAAACAAGGCTATGTGTCTGTAAATACAGGCAGTAGGCACCAAGAACTCATTCAGCATGAATATGTAGCCCCCGTGTCTAGGAGGAAGAAGACAGGCCTACCTGAAACACGCAGAGTTACCCTGGGTTCCTGTGGAGTGATGGTAGTGGTCAGGTGATGAGGACCTGGGACTCATCAGTCCTCTGCAGCCAGTCCTAAGAGTTGGAAAGGGGAACCAGAAGGGCTGGATGGCTGAGGGCCACTATGGGCTCAGGGACAGTCAAAGGTCCAGTGTCCCTCCTGTTGGCACTTAGGACAAGGGCCCGGAGGTTTGTGAGGCTTGCCATGTACCAGCCCAGTGATCTATCTGACCACATTTGAAACAGGATCCGGGCAGTCCCAAGGATCCCTTCCATGGGCCAGTGGAACCAGGGACAGATGCTGAAGCTGGACAGATGGCTTGAAGGAACATCTGATATCTCTGCTTCCAGGCCTTCTTGTCTCTACCCTTATACGCCTTAAAGGGAGTTAGGTGCCCCTTCTCGGGGCATCCTAGTTTGGCCTTAATATTGGGAAACTCTGGAAGAAAAAGTAGGTCATTAGTAGTTGTCTCCCATCTGGAGTCTCAGGGTCTAGATTAGTATATTGTGATAAAGCCTTGGTCAGGTGATTGAAAAATGCTGAAGGGTTTTGTTCTGATCTTGGATGACTTCCTGGAGCTTTTCATAATTGATAGCCTTATGGGTTGCCTTTCTAAGTCCTGCCATGAGACAAGTAATGAATTGGTTTGTAAGAGTTACTCCTCTAGGTGAATTATAATCCCAATTAGTGTTTGATCAGGTTCTACTTCAGTGCCGATCAGATGGGTAGGGAAGGTCTGAGGTACCTCATCAGCATAATTTCCAGCTTGCTCCCAAACTTGCCTGCACTCCTCAGGCAGGAAGGTGTTAGACAAGATCATATGGCATATATGTGGTGGGACTTGAAGTATAGGACCTAAGCCACTTTTCTATCTGTGAAAGATCTAACAAAGAGAAAGGCACATGAACCCATATTACACCATCCACCCCAGCCACCTCATGTAGACGACAAGAGATGTGGGTTAGGCAGCGGTAGCCCTTGAGCATGTGGCAGAGGGGCAGAAGGCACAGTTGTTGTGGTGGCTTCCTAAGAAAGAGAATTGTGGTATGGCAGGGGCTCATGTGCTGGGTTCAAGGAGGAGGAGTCCTGGGTAGAATCTTCTGTCCTTTTGGAAGCAGGCATAGGGGAGGTGAGTGCTAAGAGGACTTGTGTGGGAGAGCAAGAGTTGCAGAGAGAGGGCTTATGACTAGAGAGGAGAAGGCCTGGATATATATCTCTTTCCATTCTCCTGAATGATCACAATAGTTGAAAAGATCCCTGATAATATTGGGATCCAGAGTGCCAGTAAGTGGCCATTTAGAGTCGTTATCCAAATGATATTGAGGCTACATCCAATTATACAAAGTGATGAGTTTTGGGGGTTTTAGGTCCGGAGTGAGAAAAATGGGAGGGAACTGATGAGGAGCCACCCATGGTGAGAGGAGAAGGTGAGTGTAGAGGTCGGGTGTCCCCAAGCCTCTAGTATCACCCAACTGAGAGGACAGTTATGCTCAGGGAGTTGTCACCACCACTGGGTAAGCACCCAGGTGCCTCTATGAGGGCTGAAGCCCATAAAGGCACTTGGGCTCCTGGTGGGGAAGAGGTAGGGGCAGAAGCTGTAGAGATTAACCCAAGGCCTAGAAGTCTCATCGGGAACAACTCTCAATCCCCCTCGGTGGTTTTTCTCAAGACCCAGGACCCAAATAAAAGACCACCTGTAGAACCGGTTGACAGTAGGGATCAGCCGTCCTTGTGAAAGCTATGGCTGGGGGTGCCCACAACCACTCCCTGGGGAGTGCCAGATGGTTGACAGTCACTTCCTGGGACCTGTATTTTGTTTAGGTCAATAGGAGACAGGGGTCTTACCTGGAATGTCCTGCGGTGGGTGCACAGAGAGCGTTCGGCAGAATGGAGGGCCTGGACCCATGATGGAATTCGGATCGGGTCCCATGGACACTCAGTGACCCTCAAAGAGGGGAGCAGGCACACTGGGAAGCCGATCCAGGTTTTCAAAATCAATGAAAGGAAAGTGAGGAACTGGGAGACAGGAAAGAAAGAAATGAAAGACAGAGACCAGGCAGAGATCAGAGATTGACATGAGAATTTATTTGTCAGAGCTGACAAAAAAATGGCCATCTCTCCATAGACACATCTCAGGCTTGGGGTTGGGGACTTTTATGGGGGAGGCTCATGGATTAGAGTCAGGTGGGTCCTAATGTGGGCAGTTAAGGCTTGGTTGGTATGAGGGAGTGGTGATACTTTCTCAGAAAGGCCCTTGGGCAGGAAAGTGAAATTTTTCTTAAAATGACAGCTGTCATTTAAGGTGGCTATCCAGATGCTAAGAAAGGACCTTACAACTATGATTCAATAGACTATGTCACATGTCCAACCCTGTAACCGTAATAGTGGTATATCCAAAATAATGGAAAAAAGCAGGAAGCATTTCCTAAAGATAGTACTCTTATCAGAAGAAAGATTTCTTGAAGATAAAAAATAAAATTATATTGAACATAATAATAGAGAATATATATATATATATATATATATATATATATATATATATATATATATATACAGACATTTTCCAAATATTCTACAGAGTCACAAAATGATAGAGAAGAAGAAAAGTGTAATTGAAATAAAGCTCAATGTGAAGTTACAGTTATTGCATGTTTTTTTCCTAGGTACACTCTTAATTCACTCTGAGTTCTTTAAAAAAAATGTTTATTTCCTTTTCTAATTGCTTCTTGCTCTCTAAAATTATGGATCAGGATAGATCAAAAGTCAAATTAAATTGCCCATGAGTACTACTAATATAACACAACTGAATGATATAGAGAAAATAGAAAATTTTCATCTAGGCCCTGATTATTTGCAGTGAATAGAAGAAGAAAAAGAAAAACATAAATGTTATATTTCTTACTTTGTTGAACTATGAAAACCCCTAGGTAGATCTTCCATTTGATAAACTTTTATAGTTTGGCCAAGACGAACTATCTGTTTTGCAAATGGTCTTGTTTCTTCTTCCGTAGTTGAACAAGCTCTCCAGATACGAATTTCATACCCCATTCCTGCTACTTCTAAGTGATTTGTCATCTTTGAAGGAAATGATATGCCTCACTTTCAGACCCAGTGATTACATGATTATTTAGGTGTTGTGCAGTAGTGCCCATTATCTGTGGGCACTGCCAAAGCTTTAACATCAACACTTTTGTGCTTTGGGGCTATTATTAAGTTAAAACAATGAAGAAAGTAAAAGAAAAGAAAACTATTCGGATACAAATCCCCTAAATTAGAAAGTTGAGTAGGACATGGCACTCCAAGTAAGTAACAATTATACCATCACAAGTGAGTGAGGGTTCAAACACCTGCCACATGAAGAGAAAACACTGGTCTTTATGGGTTAAACAGAACGCAGTGAAAATAACAGAACAGAAAAAGAAAAAGCCCACAAGTATGTGGTGCTGGTCACAGATGAGAATTTAATGTAAACCAAACAAAGAACAGTAGCTAAGTATGATATGTGAGATGAAAAGGGGGGAATTTTCTCTCTCACTCCCGGATCTCAATATTTAAAAAGATATATATGTTCTAGAGACAATTGGATTTCTCACATCTTGTATTAAGCTAATGTAACCATAAGTTTAACTGTGGGTTTAATATTACTAGTACTTAGGAGATTTTTTACTGTCATTTGAGTTTTTTACAGTAAGTGGGACAAATTAGTTTGAAATAGCTAATTGTTTTTGTAGACAGTAGTATTTTTAACAGTCCACCAAGGTCTGAAAATATTGAACACAAAATTCCAGAATAAACAATTCATTAAATCTTAATTTGCATGATGGTCTGAATAACATAACAAAATCTAACCCCATCCTTCCCCATACTTCTGCCATTACTTCCTTTAAGGGAAAAGAAAAAAATTAACCATTGGTATGAAAATATAGGAAAAGAACATGATAATGTGTAGAATCTGGTACTGTCTACACTTTCAAGAATTTGCTTAGGGCTTTGGAATATATCCCCTGCAGATAAGGAGGTACTGCTGTCCTATCTACATCCATTCTTCCCTTCCACTAGCAGGTCACACCGATCTCCAAGGCTCAGTGGTTTCAGAAGTCACAAGATAGAGGAAAATGATTTCCCAAATCACTGCTTGGAGGAATCCATATGTTAGTCTGTAACATAAAAGATAAATCAAATTATTTTATATTAAAGCACTAAACATTTTGTTGTTGTTTTCATAGAAATTTACCCTGCTCTAATATAAACATAAAAATGGAAGAATTAAAATTCTATACTTAGAAAATATTGACAGAAAAGTAAGGCAATAAATGGCAGCAAGACACTTGACTGTAGTGCCTTAGAGATCATGTTTTCTGGTGAGGACAGTTAGGGAAAAAAAAAAAAAAAAAAAAAATATATATATATATATATATATATATATATATATATATATATATATAATCCTTCTCTTTTTTCCACTAGAGTTTGTATCCAAATAGTTTTGGGATATTTGTCTATTTTATTTTTTCTGAGTAACCAGAAGATAAAATACAGAACAGGATATCAATAAATATCAGTTTGAGTAAATAAATGAAAGAATAAATATATTAAGAGGCAGGTACCAACAGTGTTAGTACATTGCTGTTCTTCAGTGATTCAGATTCTCTGTTGTCAATTTTTTTTTCTTTTTTTTTTAAAAAAAGATGTAAATATGAATATTTATATGTTGATTCAAAACACTTGAAAACACTCCAGACTCCAAGGAAATTATTTCTACAATTTAGATTCAGTTCACTGGCAGCCAGTTTATGATCTCTAAAAGGTATCACTGGTTCTCAAACTTGAATGAGCCGAGTACTTCAAAGAACCCCTTTGGGAATTCTATGATAATTTTTTTAAGTCTTAGCTCTCCTTCAAACCTGTTATTAAAATTTCTAGGAGTCTGGCACATTAATATATATTTTTATAAATTTCCAAAGGGGATTTTCATATCACAGCCCTGTATTTAATTTATGGAATCAGATTGAGGATTACTACATTAAATAACTCTAAATTATTTCTTAAAATTTATGTTTTATGATATGAAACATAATAAGAAATCAGAGTAAATTGGAGTACAATTTAAGAACCTCAATTATTTGGACTAAGATTATATTTTCTGTATTATTTCATTATCCTTCCTCTCTTCATATTTTTATGCTACATTTATTCAACCCATATTTTTCAACTTGTATTTCTTATTTCAATCTTTCATTAGCAATTGATTTATGTATTCAAATATTTATTTGCCAATACAATCATTTAAACAAACATTATCCATTCAGGTGTTTGACTAACATTCCCTCCAGGATTGTATCACATATTGTATTAGTCAGCTTTTTGTTACTAATGCAAACTACTTGAAGTAGGATACTTTATATACATTAAAAAAATGGTATTTCTTTTGCCATGTGGTTCTGGAGGTGGAAGTTCCAAATAGTCTCTAGTGGGGACCCCTGTACTATACCACATCATGAAGGCAGTGTATGTGCATTTCTGTATTATGAGCTCCTTCTCCCTATAATGACACCCAGATTCAATCACAGGAGCTTCACCTAAATTACCTAATATAATTATTTCCCCAAAGGCCCCATCTTTAAATACCACAGTTGGATTAGATTTCTACTCTCTTAATACTGTTGGCATAATTCTTGAAAAATTAACTCATGCCTGAATTTGGAAGGACAAACTATATATATATATAAAACAAAGCAAATGTGAATTGATCAGGCTTAATAATTATATATTTCATGTTCTTATTATCTACATAATAAAATACAGGTACATGTATGCTTTGATAACTAAGTAAGAATACTTAGTTATTTTGATCCTTTAATTGGGAAGAAATATAACTCTGTTAAATCACCTACATTTCATATTTTACTGGCTGCCCCATTTGGGGCTTATTCATGATGTTGCCATGATAAAAATACACTTGACATTTATTTCTACACTCGGTTGTAAGTTGTATTTAATAACTACAATGTTTTAATCACCAATCTAGTTGCTGAATATAAAACAGTTAAGAAAAAATCCCCTACTCATTTGGAAATTAAAATTTCATGGGCAGAAAACAAATAATAAGCAAGTGTGCATACATGGGGGGGATGAGTAATGGTGGTAATTAGTGCAAAAGAAAATAATAATAATAAAATGATTAAAATGATAGAACTTTCTTAGATGAGGGAGACAGCAAATTTTGTGGGATGGTGTGACCAGGGAGGTAATGTTTGAGTGATCATCTACAGAAAAAACATGACTTGCACAAGTTATATGAGGGACAAGTACCCTAAGCAAAGGGAACAAAAAAGTGCTTAAGTCAAGAGCATGTTAAGTACAATCAAAGAGAAGCAATTCCAAAACTGGAGTATAATTGTTAAATATTTGCATTTTAATAGAAAAATCCATTTAAATTTATTCTCTCATTCTCAGAATGGATTTTTCTTTTCATTTGCCTGTATTGCATTTGTATATTTATTTTCAATAAGGAAATTCTTATCCACAGAGTTTGAACAGCATGCATTAAATGAATTAAAAATGCATTCAAATACTTTTTTCTCACCCTAGAGGTAAAAAAACATTTTGAAAGACCATAAGTAAGTATACTTTAATCATATTATGCAGAAGGTATTTTGGAAATGCAGAATAGAAAAAAAAATTACCTATTGTTTCAAGAATTTACTTTATATCTTTGAGTGAACATGTACCTATCTAACCTTCATATATTAACAGAGATAAGTTTTAATGATAATAACTATATATCAGTTAATAGTATCTTCCAATTTCAAAAACAAAAAAAATACCAAATTTCAATTACCACATTGATTGACTAATTAATAAACAATTTTATGCTAACAAAATTAGAACAAATATGTAATTAATATTTTAAAGAAATATTTGAATAATCATGTGAAAAAAACTGTATCAGCAGAGTATCAAATACTGATTTGAAATTTTACTCAGTGATTTTTATGAACTTAATTAAACTGTATTAAAGAATAATTGATATATACCCTGTGCCATATTATAGATCTTTTAGTAATTAATTATAAGCTATCAAATTATTATCCATGTATTCATTTACATATTGAAATTCATCATTTTTTAAAAATAAGTTGATTTCATTGTGGTTCAAATGTCCATATTTCATCATTGCACTGAATCTGGTCCAGTTATAGATGACACTATAGTAGACATTCATTCATTTAATTATTACTTACTGAGATCTTTTTGGTGTAGCAAGATACTTTTCTAAGTATAGTAAATGCAAATAATGACAAAACAATTAAATATTCTGCCCTATTTGAGTTTATAATATATCAAAAAGATGGATACTCAGTCAATAATTACACAAATAATGAATATACAAAATCACCATGATTGCAGGAAGGTACAATTCGGCAGCGTGAATATATTTAATTTGGGCAAGATTGTTAAATATCTTGTGATATCAAAGAAATACATAGGAAATATTAGAATTACAGACTGATATTTAAAGTCTGAGTTATTCAGGTAAAGAGGACTCACAGAGTAGGGCAGGAGTCTGTTAAGAAACTGTAACAAAAATTATGCATGAAGAAATGTAATTAGTTGGGGTAATGGGTTCTAAGATGAAGATATAAAAAGTCTTGATTTTCATTAAGAAAATAAATGAAACCCTCTACAAAGTTTTATGTTAGGAAATAATAATCTATGCATACAAGGATTTTTATTAATTCTAAAGGTTATTTTTTGAGCATAAATTGGAATGTAGGGAAAGAAAGGGGTAATATAGAAAGAATAATTAGTATAAAAAAGGAAACTTTAAGTAAAAACTGGTGGCTTGGTGATGAGCATAATTTGTGGATAGGAATTGTGGGCACATCTCTGTGGTACAGCTTGTGTCTGTCATACACAACACCACTGTTTAATCTCCAGGAGGGGACTGGTGGGAAAGGGAGGAAAGGCAGGTGGGCAGGACAAAAAAATATGTGGATGAATTAAAAAGAAAGGAAACAGAGTACCCCAGCACTTCCTCAGAAAAATCTATTCTGAATTTTATAAATCTAAACTGGGTTATTTTATTATAACCCTTTAAACTAAAAGCATATCCTCTTTATAACAATCCGTAAGTTTTTGGTTTTTTGGTACCAGAAACTTATCCAAGGGTCTTAACCACTAAGTCACATCCCTAGCACTTATTTTGTACTTTATTTAGAGACAGGGTCTCACTGAGCTGCTTAGGACCTCACTAAATTGCTGAGGCTGGCTTTGAACATGCAATCCACCTGTTGCAGCCTCCCAAGCAGCTGGGATTATAGGAGACTGCCACCAACTCCACCTGTAAGCATATTTTTTTTTTATGTGATTATAACAACATGTTGTCCTTCTTTACTTGGTAAGGGTCCATGAGTAGAAGTTTCATGTTCTATTTTTTTGTTGTTGTCGTTGTCACCAAAGTCACAAAACATGGCAGAGGGTTCACAGATTAACAGTCATTTCAAAACTATTTTTGAATAAATTATTTTGATGGGATTAATAAGATTGTTTGAATAAAAGAGAAGTGAATGAAGATTTCTGGGTTTCTGACAGAAACAACTAGAAATATAATTGAGTCTAAGTGATCAGGAGATTATGGGTTCATTCAGTCAACTTTTGTGTCACAGTGACCAATATATCTGACAAGAATAAATTTGAAGAGGAATACTTTACTTGAGGTTCACAGTTTCAGAGGTCTCAGTCTATAGATGACTGACTCCATAATTCTGGGTCCAGCTTGAGGCAGAACATTATGGAGGCAGCTTCTAGCAGAGAAAAGCTGTTCAGCACATGAGTGGGGTCAGGAAGCAGTGACAAGGGAAGGGGTCTCAAAGGGTATAAGTCATTCCAGGGCAAAACCCTGTGACCCACCTCCTCCAGCCACATCCCTTCTGCCTACAGTTAAACCCAGTCAGTCCATTCAAACTAGGATGGGCTAATTAGGTTACAGTTCTCACAATATAATCATTTTGCCCCTGAATATTCCTGTTTAATCACAGATTTGGGGGGACACCTCAGATCCAAACCACAACAATTGGTATATCTGTTTTTAATATTTTCTCTTATACCTTTATTTTTTATTTATTTATTTTTATGTGGTGCTGAGGATCGAACCCAAGGCCTTGCACTTCTAGGCAAGTGCTCTACCACTGAGCCACAACCTCAGCCCTGTTATAAATATTTTGACATTGAAACTCTGAGTTATAAGGCTGGGGTTGTGGCTCAGCGGTAGAGCGCTCGCCTCGCATGTGCAAGACGCTGGGTTTGATCTTCAGCACCACATAAAAATAAACAAGTGAAATAACGGTATTGTGTCCAACTACAAATAAAAAATAAATATTTAAAAAGGAAGCTCTGAGTTACCAAAACATGGATATTGAGCTGACAGGTGAAGATGATCCTTTGGTTCAAAATGGATGTCTGAAGAATATATATTTTATATCTGTCAGTACATAAACATGTAGGAGGAATATAGATTCCTACTGTAGCCTAAACTTTTGCCTTCCTCCAAAATAGATGTGTTGAACCCTCATCCCTAATGTAAAGGTATCTGGAAGTTAGGCTTTTGTGTGGTACTCAGGTCATGAGAGCAGAGTCCTGTGAATGGGATTAGTTCCCTGCCATAAGATGCAGCTGAAGGCTTCCATGGCTTTGCCACCATGTGAGGACACAGCAAAATGTGGTCCTGCATGAGCCAGGAAGCGGGCCTTTACCACACACTGAAATTGTTATGCCTTAATCTGGGAGTGGCCAGCCTCAAGACTGTGAAAAATAAATATTTGTTGTTAAGGTTATCCAGTCTATGGAAGTTTTATTATAGCAGACCAAAAGGATAAAACTATAAAACTATTCCTGCATCCAAGCTGAACATAAGACAAAAAAAAAAAAAAAAAAGAGCCTGGGTCAGAATCTTGTGAAAAATCCCAAATACAGAGTTCCTGATAACAAAGAAAACTGTAAAATAAAGCAAATAGTGAGCAGCCTGGCCAGTAGGAAAGAGAAAACAAATGAACAGAAAAGAAAAAAGAAACTGCTGTTTCTGACAATCTAAAGGACTGTGGTTGAAAGAGGGTCAAATGAATGAGTTGGGTCAAGTAATGGAGATCAAGTGGAAAAAATCGACAACATGCATTAAACTGATTTGTTTGAGGTTATCATGAGGGAATTTTTTGGCACCCTTTCTCCTTAGCTCCCACAATCACACTGCAACCTGACTAGAGACCTCCCTGTCCTCCTGTCTTCAGGATAGACTTACTTATCAAAGAGAATCTGGAGATTCTCACTGATCCTACTATTTTCCACTTCTCAAACTCTTTATCTTAACAAGTCTCAGCCCTTTACATTTCCAAAATATATTTTGCATTCTCCCCTTCTTGGACTTAGTCAAGCAATTTAATTTCATTATCCTTTTTTTTCCTTTCTTTTCTTCCTCCCCCACACCCCTCTTTGTGGTTGTTTGTTTGTTTGTTTGTTTGTTTTTGGTTTGTTTGTTTGTTTGGTTTGGTTTGGTGGGGAGAGGTATTGTCATTGAACCCAGGGCAATTTGCCACTGAGCTATGTCTCCAGCCCATTTAATTAATTAATTTATTTATTTATTTTGAAACAGAGTCTCAGTAAGTTGTTTAGGGTCTTGGTAAGTTGCTGAGGGTCTCACTGAGTTTCTGACGCTGGCCTTGAACTTTTCCTTCTACCTCAGCCTTCTGAGTCACAGGGATTACAGGCATGCATTACTGGGCCTGACCTCCATTCAGTATCTTAAAAGACAAAATCCCACATGATAATGTCTCCCTTGTTTAAAAACTTTCAATAACTTGTCCTCACAAGTTAGATAAAATCCTAACTTCTTACTATTCATCATAAACCACTAATGACCCAGAACCTATTTTTGTATTCCTTTTCTCTTGAACCCTCCTAATTACTAGATGCTATTTCTACTGGACTTACAAGGACCCCAAAATCTCTGCAACCTTGTGCTTTTACAGGAGCCCTTTATTCTCAGATATGACTGGTTTGAATTTCATCTTAATTTTCACCTATACACACACACAAAAAAAATATCCTTCACTACTTAGGTAGGTAACTACTCCTCACATCCCATGTTTGTTCTTTAGATCCTTACCACTCTTTGTGAAGATTAATATTTGTTTTATTTTCTCTGTCTCTAGAGAAGCAGTGACATTTGCAGTCCTTTACCAGTTGTATCCTCTAATACTGTCCCAATGTCTGTCACACAGTAAACATTTCCTATGTATTTGCTCAAATGAATTGAATTTAGATGGAATGGTTTCTTGGAGGTGTAGGGACCAGACCCCATTTTGGAGCATAGGAAATAAGACACTGAGAGTACCTTCAAGCATGGCTATGGGGAAGAAGAGGGCAGAGATTCTGAAGAATTGTGAAGTCTACAGAAAATTATAAATGCTCTTTTAATGGATGCTGTAGAGAGGAAGGAAGCCATATAGGAGAGAGAGGTAATATTTGACAGTAACAAATTATTGTTAAAACAGGAGTGACTGTGATTCAAACATACGTGGAGGAATGAGTCAATTGTACAAAGACAAACTCTTCCCTTATTAAAGCAAAGTGTGAGAAAAAGAGAAGAGAATGGTTGTTACAAAGTTCTTGTAGCTGTTTTAGTGATTTTTCTAGTTAAAAAAATTACTAAACATTTTAGTTAAAATTTTTAGTTAATTTTAGTTAAAAATATTAACTAAAAAATTTAACTAAGCTTTTCCTCTTGCTTCTCATGCTGATTCTCTCTCTCTCTCTCTCTCTCTCTCTCTCTCTCTCTCTCTCTCTCCTCTCCCTTTTTAAATAAAATCTTACAGTAACTACATCATTAGAAAATTTCAGATTGATAATTTCAGTTCAGTAGGTTAATGGAAAATTCTTCCTCATATTATACTATAGATGGTTGCATACACTCCTGACAATAAATTACTACAAATCTGTCCTAATTCAAATAGAATTATCTTATTTTTCCTATATATTGGTGTCAAAATCCTGGAGTATATTAATAAGACATTAAAGTGAAGTATTGTGTGCTGGTAAAAATTTAGGAATCCTATTAACTTTCTATTTATAATTTTACCGCCTGTCAAAACACAAAGTATTTTTTTCTACACTGGTTTTTAAAAAGAGTAAATGAACTCCTCATATTCTTTTTAAGCTATTTTATAGAATTCCTGGTGTATTCAAGTTATTTTCTCAGATACACAGAATCTCATGACTTAAAGACCTCAAGACCTGATTAAATCAGAGGCAACCAATGAGGTGATGCCCTCAAGCTCCCTAACTGAATGGTCATTCAAAAAGAGGAAAAAGTTCAAATTTTAAATTTTTCCTGCTTATTCAGATGATTTTGCATTCTATATCTTCTTTTTCCATATAGAGCTCAGAAGATTCACTTCTACACTCATATTTAGGTTCATTCATTCTATCTTGCTGATATCCTGAAAACAGTTGTTAGACTTAGATGAGATAAAACCTATCTATTCTAGATCAGGACTGAAGAAAATGTACAAGCATGAAAGAAAAAAAAGTAGATGAAATAATTACAGCACAGATGGTTTTCTGGGAAGTTTTGTCTATCTTTCTGTCCAGCTGCCTTTTCACAAAATCACAAGTAGGAATATATTGAGAAAAAATCCACCTAAGAATAGAAGTGACTTTAATTTAGCAAAAAAAAAAAAAAAATTTGAATGAACAGACTCCCTTTTTTTCCTTAAAAAAACAACAAACAAAAAAACATGAAATATGACCTATATAAACAAACTCAGGGGATGACTGGACTATAATTCTCAAAGCTATCTTCCAAAGAACACTCCAATTCTTCTTTTTATATATCCACCATGGAATAGGAGGTTTAATGGCAAGTTACTTATTTAGTTCATGATCACAACCATCCTATTTGGAACCCGACAGTTCTGGTACAAGTTAGTGTTTTGGCAACCCTTCAGAGAAATGTTTTAATATTTATATAGCATTTGTTTAGTGAACACTAAGAAAAATTCATTTCATGTCAATACCTGAATATTGCTTTAAATCTAAAAAAGGATTTATAAGATGCACTAACTGGAACATATTAGTACATAAAATTGTCATATTTCTTTTGGGTGGTTTTCCATTATTAATATAGAAACATTAGTCTGCTGCCTAGAACAGACATAATGTAGTTACATATCTCTACTGTTCAAAACTGGTTGTGATTTTCTTTCATGTTACCAGAATAACACCTTTCTATATTTATTGTTTCTGCTTACTATAATGGGGTATGACTGTCATTTCCTGTAGTTGTGCTGTTCAAGCTTAAAAAATAAATCCACTATTTTCTTCTTAGAACATTCTCTGCAAATTGAATTCTTGGCTGAATTCTCAGGAATACAGTTGCCTTTTAATATCTGCAATTAATGTCTGGAAATCCCTCAAATTTTGCATGACCAAATAAGAATTCTTGATTTCTGTCTTACCTCAAATCTCAAATTCACTAATCCCCATCTCAGCTAAGTTACACCATTGACACAGCTGATCAAACAAGAAATCCAGAAGGAAACTTTATATTCTCTGTTTTATTAGTTTGCTCTTAATCAATATGCAAGCCTTGAGACCTCTACATCATAGTATTTTTTTACTATGCTTTGTTTTCCCCCCAAATCATAGTCTGCTATGTTATTTCAGTGTACTATCATTTCTCAACTAAGTAAAGTGATACCATCATGCCTTTCTTAAGACAAAAATTCATCTCAAGTCAATCCTTGCTTACCTAATCAATGGTCTTAAGGGTTTTTATGTGGGGGCCTGTACCTTTCTCACGTATTTCTGGGGTGTTCTCTCTCTTCAATACTGTACTCTACTTACACTTACATTACTAGTACAAATTAAATAACTTCCTTTTCAGAAATTTCTTCAGGGTAGAATAATTTTTGTTGTGTTCATTTACAACCCAGCAAAGTAAATGGTACCTATTATTCAATTCCATCCACTGTCTTACACTCACCGAAATACACACAGATACCCATACTATGTACACATAATCCACAGCAACAATGAATGAATCCCAAAAGTATTCCACCAAAATAATTACTAAACTATGTGTTCTGTGTTTATTGTTTTCCCTGAGACACAGACTGCAACATGGAGTTGTTTGTAGTTGGTTTATGTGGGAGTTAATCACAAGAAGCTATAATAAGAAACTGAAACATATTGAATGGGTAAGGAGAAAATACCAAAAATCATTCATTCATGAACAAACTAGTTCTTCCTGAGGGCAACTGAGGTACAACTCTGCTGATAATAATCTGAATAATTTTGCAGAATGTGCTCAGAATTTTACCATAAAATAGAGACCTGCCCATTTATTTACTGATGCCTCACTTTCTGGCCACTATGAGGTGAGGAGTTTTTTTTTGCCCTGTGCTTTCTACTATAGAGACCCAAAGGCAATGGAACCAAGAAATCATAAATAGAAACTTCTCTAACAGTGAGCCAAAATAAACCCTTTTTTATAATTATTTATCAGGTATTTTTGTCACAGTTATGGAAAGCTGATTAACACAATGTCCCCCCACGGGGGCATTTCTATGCATTTTTTAGGCTACATATGTGGAAAAGCTCAGAAGCCTTCTATGACTTCAGATAGGTCCCTGGAACAAACAAAAACAATAGCAATAAACAAACAAAACAGATGGTTGGCAGGCACCTGAGAAGGGAGATGGGATTATCTGTATTCAAGTACTATACAGCAGAGCTTTGAATTAAATCAGAGTTAGCCTGAAGGAATGTGGCCTGTGCCACCAAAATAACCACCTAGAGTGCATGCCTTTGTACAATCATAATCTGTTTTTTTTTCACATTTGTCAAAGTGTTTATTATAAATGATTCATTTTTATATAAGGCATACATTTTGGACAAAATCTGTTCAATGTTCACTACTGGTATGAGTTTTCAGATGTTCAATGAATTTAAAATTTGAATACGTTTTCAAAATATGATTTAACTTTTTAGGGTTTCTGGGCACAATGAATCCTCCCCAAATCAGTAGTGTTTAAGAAACATGTGGTTATGAAATGTTTTTTTCCATTTGTATTCTCTTTAACCAGTACGTATCCACAGGTGCTGAGTATTGGTGAATAAATTTTAGAGGCATTGTCACATTGTTAATTTTCACATTTCAAAACTTTGTCTCTTCTATGGTTATTGTGGTGAGGATTAAATGTTGACTCTTTCTTAGAGGAATGGTAGGATGGTCTCATTTGTAAAGCTTCTCTCCAGTGTGTTTTCTCTGATGTCTAATAATGTATGATATATAATTTAAAATGTTTCTACATTCTCTACATTTATGTCTTCTTTCCAGAATAAATAGCTTAGTGGTGAAAAAGAATTGATTTCTTATTAAAAGTTTTGCTACATTGTTTTCATTTGTAGGAGTTCTTTTCTGTATAAATTCTGTTGTTAATGAGGTTTAGTTTTTCTTTGAAAGTATTATCTATTGACACTCCTTTCAGTTCACTATTTCTTCAAGGCTACTCCAGCTCTCATTTGTTCCATGTGACATTCACCTCTTCTCTCTAAAAACAAGTAATATGGAGGTCAGTGAAATAAGCTACAGTGTCCAGTGCCATAGTTTTTACTGGGTGAAAATTCATTATCACCGCTTTACATTTTTCTCACCTTTGGTGAATGTGTTAGCTCAGCCAGATGACTTGCCTGGTGGTGTGACAGAACTTCATTAAGGAGTATCCTAAGCCATTTTTCTTAGCCTTGTCCATTGCAGTGCTGCTATTTCCTGTTATTATTATTCATCATGGAAACACCAAAGACTTTGCACTAATTTTTTTACCAATTGCCACTTTACCAAGTAATATAGTAACATGATCAAAATCAATTACACTTCTCAGCTCAGTAAGTCATTTATGTGTCTGTGTAACCTAGTGTCATGAAAAGCCACAGTGGTCTTTCAAGCTCAATGCAAATCTCTATCTACTCACTAGTGGGAACATCTTGCCTTGGCAACATTACACAAATAATCCAGCATACCTAGAGTGATAGGCACACGAAGGACTAACTGCATACCTAAAGCAATGGGTATAGGAATGATGAATTGTTAAATCCAGTGGTTGTTATCTCCTTGAAGAAGGGTGACATATTGAGGCTCCATTTTTGGGACACTGCTGCTAAGTCAGTCAGTTAGCAATAGTAGTCTTGGTGAGGAGTCCTGCTATTGAACCAATTTATGCCTTCTAATCTTCCACTGTATCTTCTCCATTGTTAAAGTATTGCATGAGCAGTCTCTCAAGGAGAATTTTGATAGGTTGAAGATGGTAAGATTTAAAATACTTCTCTCTTTCAAGGGAAATAAATAAATTGCTAAGTAAAAACAAAGATATGGAAGTAGTTATGCAAAGATCCTACTTAGTCTTTTGAGAAGCTCCACTTCAATTGATTACAATTCTAGAGCCAAAAGAATGAGAAGTAAATTTCTTATTCAGAAACCATTTGTACATTTCGAAAAGATATTAGGTGAAAATAAAAATCAGAAAAATAATAAATACTTGATAATAATTGTTCAGAAAACAATATTATTCATATCTACCATATTCCTAATTAAGTACTACATTTTTACATCTTTATATCATATTTAAATTACCTTTTAAAATTAGCATTAATATCACCATTTACAAATGAAGTAATTGAAATCTATAAAAATTTCCCAACAAACCTTTCTTTATGCAAGGTTCATGGGTGACATCTCTAAAGTAAAGACAGATTAACAACAGAAAAATATACAGATTTATTTAAGGACAAATTTGTGTGATGTGAGTCTTCAAAAATGAAGAATGAAACCCAGGGACAACTATTTTTATGGAAAATTGTACAGAAGATTGAATGGACAGAAAATGTGAAGGATCTAATGGTAATAAAGTGGAGGAACTTTGCAAAATCTGCTGGTTCATATTCTTGACCTCTGGATATAGAGCAGGATCCCCCAGGAATGAGGGTCTTAAGTCCTGGTTTCAGGAGAAGCAGGAGGGAGGTGAGGGACTAATTTTCCTGCTTTCCCTCTTTTCTCAATTTCCTTTGACTTAACATACTCAATATGCCAGATATCCCATGTTGGGGGTTTTGTGTCCTGAGCCCAGACACCTGGTTCTAACATATAAATGTTTCATCCCAGTGCTCACACTCATTCTGAGAAGAAAGAAGATAAGCACAAAGGAACTTAAACTTTGCAGCTTCATCTATATTATCTCACTTTTGTAAAATTCAAAGTAATGGATAATGAAAAACAGAATGTCTAAAATCAGGAATAGAAAGAAGAATGGGGACTTCTGGGAATGATGGACGGATTTTCATCCTTATTGTGATGATGAGTTCATGGATGTATATATATCTGGGAAACTCATTCAATGGAGTAGGGAGAGACAGTGAAATAAATCTGACCTAACTTTTCTATGTACATATATAAATATACCACAGAGAATCTCACCATGATATGTATATCCACAAGACACTATTTAAACAAATATATAAGTAAATAGCAGAAAGATCACTAAAGTAGAAGGAAGGGAATAGGAAGACGGAGGACAGGAAAGAAAGAGGAAATACTAGTGGTTTTAGTCAGCTGTTTTGCTGCTGTGACTAAAAGACCTGACCAGGACAATTGTAGAGAAGGAAAAGTTTATCTGGGGGCTTGTGGTTTCAGAGCTCTCAGTCCATGAAGAGCCAGCTGCATTCCTCAGGGCTCAAGGTGAGGCAAAAGATCTTGGTGGTGTAGCAGAGAGAAGTGGCTCACATGATGATCAGTAAGGGAAGAGAGAGAGAGAGAGAGAGAGAGAGAGAGAGAGAGAGAGAGAGAGAGAGAGAGAGAGAGAAAGACACTAAGCTCAGCTCACCAAATATATATATATATCCCCAAAGCATGCACTTAATGATCCACTTCTTCTAGCCACACCCTACCCACCTTAATCCCCGCTCAGTTAATCCCATCAGGGGATTAATTCACTGGTTGATATTTTCATAACCCAATTATTTCTCCTTTAAACCTCTTACATTGTGTTGTTACACATGCATTTGGGCGGGGGGGGGGGGGAATCTCACATCTAAACCATAACAACTGGTGATCAAATTAGAACAAATTATATTCCATGCTTTGTAATGTTATGTAAAAATAAACCAATATTAAGAAAAAAGAAAACCTCAGTCAAGTCTATACTTAATTGCACATAATTGTTTACATAGTGATATATAAATTATTCCTCAATAAAATTAATGACAAAATAAAATATAAAACATAAAAATAGGACACTCTGTTTATATGTATTAAGAATACAAAATAATATAATTATAATAATAAAAATTATCCAGCAATAGATTTCACTTAATGATAGTTCTGTTATGTTTCTCCTAGACATGATTATGTTTGTATTTTTGTATTAACTAAACCATATTAAATACACACTTGAATAGCAGTTTTTATGTTCCAGCAAATTTTGTTCATGTATATATTAATCAGAAACGTTGCAAAAACTATGCCTTCCCTAGAAATGAATATATTAGGAGGAAAACAAATTCACAGACACAACTTGTAAACACAGTTATCTCTTAACTAAAGTAACTTGTACAAAAGGATAATATTGTCCTATCAAAATTTAAAATGTTTTTAGAGACTAGTTACTTTATTAGGAATTATACATGTGAAAAGTAATTATTAATTCAGCCAAAATCTAAGCAAAAGATTGATATAACACCTTTTTGTAAACAAAACTTGGGACCCAAGTTTTGTCTAAACAAAAAATCCATTTATGTTTTATTGTCACCTTATATTCATAGCATAAAGGTAATTTTATACAATAGTTTTAATAATTTTTTACATGAAAGAAGTTTCATTTTGTGGAACACTGTGGACAAAAAGTGTAAAAATAAATCCAACATACAAACAACAACAACAAAAGTCTTTATAATGGTGGTTTGTCTACATTTACAAAAAGCCATAACAAAATTCATATTTCTGTTCAGTTGTTTTACTTGGAATTATTTATGAGAAGAGTAAACAGTAATTCAGCCAAAATCTAAGCAAAAGATTTTGATGTAGCACTTTTTTAGTATAAAAATTGTAAGCCAGGTGAAATGGCACACACCTGTAATCCCATCTGCTCAGGAGGCTGAGGCAGGAGGATTCTAAGTTCAAAGTCAGCCTCAGCAGCTTAGTGAGTTCTTAAGCAACTTTGCCGGACCAACACTGTCTTAATTTTTTTTAAGAGGGCTGGATATGTGGTTCAGGGGTTAAGCAATCTTGGATTCAATTCCTGATTCAAAAAAAAAAAAAGGAAAAGAAAAGAAAGAATAAATAAGTAAAATAAAAATTACATATAACTTGTTACTTTTCTACTTAACATTATAAACCACTTATAAAATTATTTCCTGAACAAATCATGTGGATTATGTTACAAACACTTCATTTATACAGATTTTTTCTAATTAATTTATTATTACAACTTTACCACTCCTTTTCCTAATTGAGGAAATCATTTTTAAATAATTTTCATGTAGGAAGAAGTTAGAGTGCTACTGCTTAATGAATGTTCTGATTCTTCCTTAATAATTTAGTTCTTATAAAAGACAGGTTCTATTTTATTTATTAACCTATGATATTATTTTTATAGTACTTATGAAATTATTTGGCAAAATAATTATGTAATGTGAGCATCTTTTATCCAAAACTTTTGGAACTAGACCTGTTTCAGATTTCAGATGTCTACTAGGTTTTGGAAGATTTGTACATCATAATGAGATATCTCCATGTTGAGACTCAAGTCCAGACACAAAATTAACTTGTGTTTTATAATCCCTCTCTATATATAGTCCATAATAAATTTTATGCAATATTTCTAACAACTTTGTACATGCAAATGAGTTTTATATTGTTGAATTATCTACTTGTGATCTCATGAAGATACTCAAAATGTTTGATATTTTGAAGTATTTTAAATTTTGAAATTTTGAATCAGGGACACTCACCTGTATAATACTATGGAAGATATTCATAATTACATATAGCTAAAATGTCATAAGTACATTAGACATATAATACTAAGTTGAACAGGTAGTACATAGTTGTGGGTATACCCTCACAGGGAAAATGAATATTAATTGAACAGTGAATTAAGAAGCAAATACAATTAAAAATATTGAATTGTCAAATCTATGGGGAGGCCACAAAAGAAAAATAGATAAATGGGATTACATTAAAATAAAATCTTCTTTATTACAAAGGAAAAACAGAATGAAGAGATAATTTATGAATTTAAAATTATTTGCAAGACACATATCTGATAAGGGTTTAACAGAAAAAACATGAAAAATACAACACTATGGTGAGAAAATAAGTAATATAATTTTAAAAATGGTCCAGTGTCCTGAACAGACATTTCTCCAAACAAGATATGCGTATGGCTCCCAAGTAACTGAAAAAAAGTATTCAACATGACTAGTCATTAAGGGAATGAAAGTAAACCTGCAATGATACCACTTTACGCCTTTCATAGAAGCCATTACGAAAAAGATAAAATAAGTATTGGTAAAGATCTGAAGAAAGGTAACCCTTGTGCACTGTTGATGAGAATGTGAATTAGTCTAGCCACTATGGAAAACTGGCATCTCCAAAATCTACAAATGAAATTAACAATTGAGGCAGCAATCTCACCTCTGCATTTTAACCCAAAATATTTGAAGCCAATGTGACAAGAAGATGGCTATCATCCCACGTTCATTGCAGCACTCTAATGCACAATTCACATAGAATCATCCTAAGTTTCCATCAAGAAGTGAATGGATAAGTACATGTGTGGCAAACACACAGTAGAATACTATTTGGCTTAAAAAATCATTATTGATGATGTGGATGGAACTGGTGAACCTTATGCCAAGTAAAATCTTTCAGGCACAGGACACCAATACCACATGATCTCAATATGTCTAGAATCTCAAATTCATAAAAGCAAAAAGTACAATGAAGGTTTTTCAGAGGTTGAGGGATGAGAAACTGGAGATGATGGTCAAATGATACAAACCTTCCATTAGACAAGAGAAATAAGTTGTTTTCTTTGAGATATTTCATTCAATGTCACAAATACAATAATAGTGATAATATTCTGTGCATTTCAAAATCTCAGTGTAAATTAACAATTTTGTTACCACAAAAACAAAACAAAACAAAAAATAAACCAAGTATATGAGGTGATGGACATGTTAGTTTGATTTAATTATTCCATATCATATTGATAAGTCATAACATCATTTTATACTCAAATATGCACAGCTATAGTTTGTCCATTTATAATAAAAAGTTTAAATAAGAAAGAAGAAGCATATACAACAAGAAGGCATTTTTAAAAGAAGTATATTTTGTTATTATATTTCTGAATTACCCATGTGCTTGCTGTCTCCCTTTATTTCTTTTATATTTTTTTTAGTTGTTGATGAACCCTTATTTATTTCTTTATGTGCAGTGCTGAGAATTGCTTCACACATGCTCCACAAGTACTCCACCACTGAGCTAGAACCTAAGCCCTCCTCTTATTTTTAATTTTGTTAATGTTTACTTCTCAGCACACACCAAATATTGAGTAGTGTTCAGTATGTTCTTGTCTTGTTCAAGTACAGTTCTCCATCCCCTGTTCAGGATCCAAATTCTGGTGCTCCTTACTGCTGATGTGTGTCTTTCAGCATAAGTTGCTTTTACTAACATTTTTATTATTCGTCACATGATTCATGGGGTCCTAGAGAGCCCACAATTTAAAAAATTGTATCATTCCAATAAAAGCTTACCAAGAAAGTGCTATGTTCAACATGCTATGCAGAAAGATTCTGAAAATTCTGAAATAAAATCCAGAATAGCAATAACAGAGCTTATAAGCTAGTTAAGAAGTAATTACACAATTTCAATACAACATGGAAATGCCTTAAATAAGTAAAAAATCTTTGATATTGGAGCCATAAAACATAAATGGGGTAGGGAAGGTTAATAACATTTTATGGGTGACTGAGTTTTGAAAGATGAGTTTAATTTTAGTGTTAAAGAATACAGTATAATGGGCAAATTAAGTATAATTTGCAAAGATATTCTCATAGAAAGAATAAGACTATATTTAATGAGATACAAACTGTTCCATGTGGTTAAAACATAAATTTGAAGATACCAAATAAAAATCAGAAGCTGTCAAATTACAGGGAATATCAATGTTGTAAAAATAATTTTGACTTTCTCTTGAAGAAGACTGAAAAAACCGAATAATTTTAATGAGATGATATAACCAGTTTGGCATGGGGGTAAAATGTAAAAACAGGTCACAGTGCCAATGATGCATGAACTAGAGGTGAGTGAAGATTGGAGGAAAATACTATATAGGAAGCTCTTGCAAAAATTTAAATGGAAGATGATGGAGATTTGATTGATATATCAATGGAATGAATAAATTAGAGTAAATTATGATTGCAGTAATGATAGATAATAAGTTATAAAGTAGTCATTGTGCCAGGGTTTTTTCTAGATGTGTATGTGTATGTTATAGTAAGTGAATGGGTGTGTGTGTACACACAAAAAAATACCTGTCATCAAATTTCCAGAATGTGGCATTCTTGCTGTTGCAATTTGGATTTAGAATGTTACCCGAAAGATGATATATCAAGAACTATGTAATGTTTTGAACAACCAACAATAAAAAAAAAAAAGAAAAAGAGGTAGGAACTTTAAGAGGTGGGGGTTAGTTGGAGGAAGTAGGACACTGGAGTTGTGGTGCCTTAGCTATTCCCCTCTCTTTGTTCCTCAGGCTCCATGAGGTGAGCAACTTTGCCCTGTCACACCGTGACCTTTGTGATATTCTGCTTCAACCCAGGCCCAGAAACATTGGAACTGAATGACCATGGACTGAAACCTCTGAAACTGTGAGCCAGAATGAATCTTTCCTCCTTTTAGATCACTTTTGTCAGGTATTGTGTCAGAGCAGCAGAAAGCTGACTAACACACATGCTTAATAGAAGAGATAAAGGACAGAGTCCAATCACTAATTAGAGTGAACTGTAAAGATAAGAGACAATGTGTCACACATACCTAGCATGTAGAAAAGAATACTCCATTTCTTTGAGATTAGTTCATTGGTGAAGAGAAAGTCTTTTTTTACTACAGGGTATGAACCCTCTGGAGGTGATTTATTCCAACACCTAAAAAATATGTGTGATAATAAAAGAAATATTCAGGGATTTGTTTTACACATTAAAACTTATTCATGTGAATACCTTTACTATCTGACAAGTGCACTGTTAAATATTCATAGCTTTTCATGAAAACTCTGAAAATAACTTACTCCTTTAAACTTTATCTTTTCTATTGATTACCAGAGAAATGACTCAAAAATGAAAAAAAAAAATTGTCATACTCTTTTTTGACAAATAACTAATTGATGGCTAACGGTTAGCACAGGTTTAATTTTCGTCTAAATCCAGGTGTTCAAACAGGGCACAGATACATTTTAAACTTATGTTCTGTTTGCTGCGTTTTCACAGGTGTTTTATTTTAGCCTAAGGTGCTAATGTTAGACATCACCAACACCTACAATTGAGAGGAAGACCAGCAAATGTTTGAAGTTCACAAAAGTACAATATTTCTTGTAGTAAAATAACTGTAGAGAGATTTAAAAAGAATGTCCAAATCCTTAAAATAGGTTGAGAACAAACTGGGTTATATTTGTACAACTGTCATCTGTGCTATAAACAATGATGTCATAACCTGTTTCCAGAGGCCTCTGATTCTACACCCTACCTGGGGGCTGACCTAGATTTCCTGTGCATGCTTCCTGTGTGCTGGTTCGCTTTGCTGCTCCTCCCCAGAGTCTCTGAGCTCCTCAATTTATTGCAATTGGCTACCTGCTTATACTGTTTTCTCTTCCCAGATCAGTACTGTTCAGAGCGCTGGACTGGAGGTAACATGTGTTATCAACACTCTATACAGAGAGCTGCAAAGAGCACTACTTTCCCACTGGTAGTAACTGTTTGCCATTTAATTTTAAATCTACCTTTGGCCTTTAGGACCTGTTTAAATCTGTCTGCTATGAAGAACATTATCACCTCTTCACAGCCTTAGTCACAGTCAGAAGCTGGAGGCCATGTAGATGCCGTACCTTCTCAGCCCGTTTCCTCAAAACCTAGTTTGCCTTTCTTGATTCCATTTTCTCTCCTTATTTATCTATCCAAGTAGTGTTGTACAGCATGTGGTTTGTGAGTGATCCAAGCCTGGGGCTCCAATTAGAAAAGGTTGAATGAAACTAAAAGCCCCGCTAACTGCAATCTGTCTACCATTCACAACTTAGGAACCAAGTGCAGTTCAGTATTGAAAAGGTGAAGGGCCTACAGGGGAAAATAAAAAGATTTGTTTAATCACTGTTGGTATGTAAAGTTAGGCAGATTCAATGACTGCCCTGGTTGTTTCACAAATAAGCTTGGGAGCAGAGCCTCCCTCACATTATAATACTGCAAATGTATCTTTTGCTGTACTTCTTTGTTTTCATACCTTGTTTTCTTTTTTAAATTTCTTACAGTAATATCAATAAGGGCTCTTAATGGATGCTGCAACACTTTGAAAACAATAGGAAACTTGGGTTTTATGAAAATGAACCAAGTGAAACCTACTTAGACACTTTCAGTTATAATCTTCAAATCACACAGTGAGACACATATTTTGCCCTGGGTAAATGTTTACTTTTATTTTTATTTTTCATTATTCTTTGTTCAAATGAATTTTTTTATTTTATGGTTAAATATTGCCTTAGTATGATACTGAGCTGCCACTGTTACAGCCACCATTTCCTCTCTACCAGAAATGAATGAAAACGAGATTTAGTCAAGGGTTCTCCAGAAAAACAGAACAAAAAAGGATATGTATGTGTATGTGTTTGTGTTTGTGTGTGTGTGTGTGTGTGTGTGTAAAGACAGAGAGAAAGATTTATTTTAAGAAAATAGCTATATGATTGAGAAGGCCTGATAAACCAAAATCTGTAGGGTAAGTGGTAGTCTGGAGTCCAGGGAAGAACTGCAGTCACCCTTAGAATGCTAAGGCAGTTAGCTGGAAGAATTCCTTCCTGCTCAGAGCAGCAAGTCAGTTCTGCTGAGATCTTCAACTGATTAGGTGAGGTCTGCCCATATTATGGAGGACAATCTGCTACTCAAACTCTACTAACTTTATGGTTAATTTCCTTCCCCCAAACATCTGCACAGACATATCTAGAATGATGTTTTACCAAATATCTCGTACTATGGCCCAAATAAATTGACATAAAATCGAGCATCTTACAAACATGTACATTTCAAAAATAAAAATAACACACCTTAATTTGCCAGGAATCTTACTTATATTTATTGAAATATATGGTGCAGTGAGTTTCCCCCTTAACTTATAGCATTTTTTTTATAGAAACTTTTTTTTGGGTTATTTTATATTTGGTGGCTGTTTCATTTCAATTCAATTAAATTAAACACATGCCCACAAGCAATATAAGGAAAAGCCAGAGATAATGTTATTCATTATCAGGAAGAAAGATCATGTCTCTGTCTTTTTTTTTTTTTTTTGTAATTTTCAACAATTTGCCAAATTGCAAAATGCATTAAAACATACTTAGATATTGTCAAAAATCCTTAATTCACTTTGACCTACTAACTTTAGCTGGGTCTTGATAATTTAAATAAACTGGAGAGCATATTGGTTTCTTTTATGAGATAAATATATTTCAAACACCCTGTCCCTGTTTATTTTCTGGAGACATAGTACACATTGTCTACTGACGGTTACCTTAACAATAAATTTATAGGGAAATAAACGCATTACCTAAATAAATATTTTTTTTAAAACAAAGCTTTTTCAATTTCACTTCATGTATTTTTTCTGAAAAGCAAATGTTGAAATGGTTATGTCTCAGGTCCTTCATACTCTAATGTGTTTTGGTTCCCTAAACAGCATTAAATCACATGTCAGACCAGAGAGAAAACCTGTGAGTAGGCCTGAGGTATATGTAACAATACCTGCCATTTTTTGAGGACATTAATAAATGATTTAAATGTGTTAAATAGGTGTCTGGTAATCTGTTCAGAAAATTAACAAAGTATATATTATTCCCACTATACAGTTGAAGACACTGAAGTAATAGAATGTAGCATCCTTACACAGCTACCACTTTTAAGGTAAATTGTTCATTAGTATCAAAGGTAAGTTCTATTTCTCAGGTTATTGAAACTCTAGAAGATGTAGTTACCCTGACAGTGTGACATTATTTATATAAGCTGTTTTCTTGTATTTATACTGAGTGATTTGAATATTTAAGATATTGCCAAAGTGACTTCTCCTTTATCATTGCTAAAGTGATCAATTACATTGTGTGACAATAGTATTCTTAGCTATTCTCAAAAAAATTAGTCATAGATGAATATCAAGATATTTTAAAAATGTAACATTTCATTTTGTCATGTTCTTACATGTTTGGTATAGTCAGGTTGATCTCTGCAGAATTAAGTAATATTAGAACCACTTTTTTGCAAAAGAATTGATGATAATCAAATACATAATAGTGAATATTTACTTGAAAATTTGGATCAAAGTGTATGGAAGAAAAATTAAATTTTAAATAATGATTATTTTTAGCTCAATAATTTTTTACTAATAGAAAAGGTAACAGTTTGAGAACTCATAAGCAGATCAACAAAATATGCTTAGGGTTACAGCATTTTAGAAAATGATTGTTATTAGGCATAGGGTCTCTGGTCTAATTCCTAGGTTCTTGTCCTTGATACACTTTGAGTTGATTTTTGTGCATGATGAGAGATAGGGGTTTAGTTTCATTTTGCTGCACATGAATTTTCAGTTTTCCCAGCACCATTTGTTGAAGATGCTTTCTTTTCTCTGATGTATGTTTTTGGTGCCTTTATCTAGTATGAGGTAACTGTATTTATGTAAGTGTCTTTTACTCTGAACCATTGGTCTACAAGTCTATTTTGGTGCCAGTACCATGCCGTTTTTGTTACTATAGCTTTGTAGTATAGTTTTAAGATCTGTATTGTGATGCCTGCTTTTTCACTCTTTTTGCTAAGAATTGCTTTGCTAATTCTTGGTCTCTTATTTTTCCAAACAAATTGCATGATTGCCTTTTCTATTTCTTTAAGAATGACATTGAAATTTTAATTGTAATTGCATTGAATCTGTATAGCACTTTGGGTAGTATGGTCATTTTGACAATATTGATTCTGGAGTGAGATGAACATCATTGCCCAAGGTACATGTATGACTGCACATGTGATGTGACTCTACATCGTGTACAACCAGAGAAATGAAAAGTTGTACTCCATTTGCATAAAATGAATAAAATACATTCTGCTACTATGTATAACTAATTAGAGCAAATTTAAAAAACATTCAGATATAAATTCAAATGAACAATGTTATTGTTTGGGGGTCATATGAGTCTCTTACACTATTACCTAGGTTATTATTTTTAAATAACCTTCAAAAACCCATATTTTATTGTTTATTTTAATGGTCTTTAAAAAAGGGATATATCTATCTTGTCATTTATATATACTCAGTTTCCCCTTATATAGTTTACTCCCACTTGTTATAATCAGCCTATTATAAGTATGTATCTAAGGAGCATCCATTTTTTATAGATTCTTTTTAGTTGTACATGATAGTAGAACCCATTTTGATATAATTACACAGGCATGTCTTGTGGAACTCAGAACCCTGAAGCCCTTTAGTACTTTGGAAGTTTTGGATTCCCAGATTATACATCTGAAAATCTGACCAATAAAGAAAACCTGGAAGATTTGCTTCTTACTTTTTAGGATATATGTCAGTAAACTATTTTATTCTTAAAAAAAAAAAAAAAGATAAAATGATAGTATTTTGTTATATGGGGCCTTTAAGTAGTACAGTATCATCATACAAGGAAAAGCCTATTAAAGTTTCTTACCTTTTATCCAGAATCATATGATATTAGTTATCTATTACTTTTCCTTGTACCTTCAATTATAACTCTTCTAAAAGGACTTTAGATTTATATTTTCTTCTAAAAAGAGAATAGAATTTTTTTTAAAAAACCCTAGAATTTCCTAGAATCTTGCAGAGGTCATAATATGTCTTTAAAATTATTTAAGGAAAGTATGTATTGTATCAAGTAAAAAATTCCAGTGTATTCTAAATCATTCCTCTAGTGTCAAAGCAGTTTTTTTGTTTTGTTTTGTTTTGTTTTTTGGCTGGATCACTAATGCCTGTGATTAATCAGGGACCCACAGAATTCATATGTTTACTTCCTTAGAGAATACTCACAAATCCTGTCATACACACATTTAAAATACTTAAAAGATCATCAAAATTATTATTTCAGTAACACCCAGATTTACAGAAAGCCCAATAATATCAGGTGATCATCCATCCTCATGCTTCATTGGCTGGACGTTCACCATCATTGGGCTTCCTATAGACTTAAATTTCACACCCTCCCCAAACTTAAACTTTCCAGTATGGAGTTTACAATTTCTGATTACCCAAATCTCTTCACTCATGAATTTCCTCACTGATGTTTCACTTACTGTCTTGCTTTAAGTGACAGCAAATTATGTCCTCTAAGAATGTTGATTCCCCTTTCCACTCTGGTATTCAGTAGGTTTTTGATTTTCCTATTCCTCAGGCCAACGTTTTTCCTAAAGGAAGGGGGATGTTTACTTTGCTCCCATGGACACTACTTCCCAGCCATTATTTCTGGGCTTCTCTAAAGCCCTTCCATTTATTTGAAGTTCATAATAGTAAACAAACTCATCTAGTTTTGTAGTTATTTGCAAAATACAACCTCACTTCTTCAGTTATATAGCAAATATGTTTCAAATTCTTTTTCTCTTCTTCTCTTTTTTTTGAGGGGGGGGCGGGGAGGAGATGAACCCAGGGAACTGAGGGACGCTATACCACTGAACAATACCCCCAGCATTTTTAGTTATTTATTTACTTTATTTTGAGGCAACGTCTCACTAAGTTGCTTAGGGCCTCACTAAATTGCTGAGGCTGACCTTGAAATTGCAATCCTCCTGTCTTAGCCTCCCAAGCTGCTGAGATAATAGCAACAAGCTACTTTTTCTTTTTTCCAAGCAATATTACCATTTCTCTTGGTATTCATAAATAGTTTCCAAAATCATTCTTTTGAATTATTTATCTAATATTTCATTCATTCAAATATCTCTGGAGTCAGTTATTTGTGAATCATGAACATTAATGTTACCTCATTTTTCATATTTTTATATTCCTGTACTGGATTCTTTGTATCTGTTGGGAGTGATTATTTTCCATTCTTATGTGTGGGACTTTTTAAGGCAGATCTTGCTAATGCATTCTGAGGCATCAGGTTTTGTGAATTTTTACCTATATGTCCAAATGGGCTTTGTAGTATACTTTTCCATTTGGTTATAATTAACATATTTTGATACACTACATATTGTATCAGGTCTTATGGATTTCACTTTTCCTGTAGGTCTCAAAAGAGTGGTGGTATTCTCCATGTAGATTTGGCAGTTTATATTGTATAAAATACTCTGTTATTGCTCTTCTTTATTCAACAATTCTTTATTATGTAAATTAGTATTGAGTGATCTAGATTAAGAGCACTCATAGGTGTGGATTCCACAGCCTTTGTGTTAACTGTCTCTGCTTTTATTTTAAGATAGATGTCCATGAGTGAGATAACATTCCCCACCAGCTGTTACTACCTGGGGCTTGGACATTAGTTTGAGGGATTTCTATTCTCTTTATTAAAATATTGCTGAAGTTTGAGCATGGATAATTTGTGGGTGGCCAAAGTTATGCTACTTCTTGGCTAGGTTACTCTTTTTTATGATTCTTATATCTTGATAGATGATACTTCCATTACCATCTACATTCTCAACTCAATCACTCTACTAATGAAACTCCAAATAATTTTAATCCACCACAATCTTTAATCCATTGGCTATACCAATTCCTCATTGACTTTTTCCCCCCATGACTTCAGTTCACTCCTGTCTGTTTATATTGGTTTATCTTGAATGGAGTATTATTTAGCATTCTATTATACACTACTCCATCTCTCTATAAACTCATTCTTTTTTTGTCCATAAACAACAAAACTTGGAGTCTAATTCTCTATTTCATATCTTCATGTATAAAGTTTAATATGTGTGTATAAAGTTAGAACTACATTGACTACTGTCAATTTTAATTGCTAATCATTAATGTCAAGTGGACCCTCCCTTGATGCTGTCTAGTAAAACTGTTAATATTACCCACCCAGTTTACTCTGCCTGTCTCTTCAATTCAGTAGGTTTTTGATTTTCCTATTCCTCAGGCCAACGTTTTTCCTAGAGGAAGGGTGCATGTTGACTTTGCTCCCATGGACACTACTTCCCAGCCTTTCTTCTTTGACCTCACATTCTTTTACTTATTTCCCTTTCAATCAATGATCTCATTTTCACTGGGCAAATATCCGAAGAAAATATCCATCAAGAAAAGAACACCAAGGAAAGAATACTACAGACTAACTTCATTGATAAAATAAGATGCATATATCCTGAATAAAATATTAACAAATTGTATTCAGCAACACAAGTAGATTGTACATCATGACCAAGTTGATTTTATTTCAGTGTTTAAAGGATGACTTAACATACAAAAATCAATAAATGTAGTTTGCTACATTAATCAAATTAAGGGCAAATATTACATAATCATCTTAACAGAGGCAGAGGAAGCCTTTAGAAAATTTCATCACACATTAATGATGAAAACACTGAAGAACCTAGGAATAGAAGGCATTTACCTTAATATCATAAAGGTTATATACAGCAAGCAAAGCCAATATAAGTTAATGAATAAAAACTGAAGGTATTTCCTTTAAAATTTAAAACAAGACAAGGATGTTCACTTTCACCATTTCTTTTTACTATAATATTAAAAATTTTAGCCATAGCAATTAGACAAGAGAATGAAATAAAAGGTATAAAAATAGGAAAGAAGTTAAATTATCCTGTTTGCAGATGATATAATCCTACACTAAGAAGATCTAAAAAGATCCTCCAGGATCTTAAAATTCAAGAAGTAATACCAAGAGTTAATAAGTGGGATGGCATTAAATCATAGAGTTTTCAGAAAAGTAAACAAGATAAAAAGAGAATCTACAGAATGGGAGGAGAATTTTGCTAGCTACTTTTGTGAATTAATATCCAGAATATATTAAGACAACACATAAAAATAGTTGTCAATTAATAAATGTGCAAATGAACTAAACAAAAACTTCTAAAAAGAAGAAATACAAATGGCTAACAAATATATGAAAAAAATATTCAACAATATTAGCAATTAGGGAAATGTAAATCAATATCACATTGAGATTTTTATCTCAGTCTAGTTAGAATGTCAGCCATCAAGAAAACTGTTTTATTCACTTTTTTTTTTTTTTTTTTTTTTTTGCTGCTGTGACTAAATGAAATGACCAGAACAACTGTACAGGAAGAAGAGTGTATTTGAGGGCTCACAGTTTCAGAGATCTCAATCCCTAGATAGCTGGCTCTGTTCCTCAGGGATCCAGGTTGGACAGGAACAACATGTTGGAAAAGTGTGACAGAAGGAAGCAGCTTTACGTGGTGATCAGGAAGTAATGAAGAGTTCACTTGCCAGATATAAATATATACCCAAAGCCATGCCCCAATACCCAGCTTCTCCTGCCACACCCTATCACTTCAGTTATCACTCAGTTAATCCATGTTAGGGGATTAAATCACTGATTGGGTCAAGACTCTTATAACCCAGTCAGTTCTTCTCTGAACCTTCTTGCACTGTCTCACACATGAGCATTTGGGGGATACCTTACATCCAAACCATAACAAAAACAATGATATATGCTTCAGAGGATGTGAAGGACAAAACATCACACTATTAATGAGATTTCAAGTTATCACAACTATGCAATTCAGTGTTTCCTCAAAAGATTAAGAATGGAAACAGCATAAGACTTGGATATACCATTCCTTGGTATTTCCCTAAATAATTAAATTCAACATACTATAGCAATACATGCATACTCACATTTGTGACAGCATAATTCACCATAGCCAAACTATGGAACCAGTCTAGATTTCCCTCAGTGGATGAATGAATAAGGAAAATATACACAATAAAATTTTATTCAGCCGTGAAGAATGACATTATATCATTTTCTGTAAAATGCATGAAACTTGAGAATATTATGTTAAGTGAAATAAGAAAAATTCAGAGAGTCAAGGGTTGTATATTTTCTTTCATATGTGGAAACTATAGAAGAGAAGGCAAAGAAACAAGTATGGGGATCCATGAGAATTCAATGGAGATCAACAGGGTAGAGGAAAGAAAAGAGTTAGGGAGGAGAAGGAGGGCAAAGGGAAATACTGGAGAATGATGTCAGCCAAAATATAATGCTACATTATGTGCATGTACAAACACGTAACAATATATGTAACAATCTCACCATTATCTAGAATTAGAAAGTATCCATAAAATCATGGGAATATTTTAAGTTAGAATTCTTTGAAGTAAACCAAGAGGTCAGTTAAGTTATGCTATTGACTATGATACGGAAGAAATTCCACTCAGACTTACATTACTGGGAGCATAAAGTCAAAGTTGAGCAGTGACAGAGTTGAAATGAAAAAAACTGAGCCAGGTCATGAATAGCTTCATAAGTTTAATTATAGTTTGTTTAATGTCAATGTTTTTAGAAAATCTAATTCCAGATTTTCACAAGTAGTTCAGGAGCCAGTTTTATAGTGCCAACTCCTTTTACTAATCAGGCTGAATTGAGTATGTTGTTACTTGTGATTGTACATAATGCTAATATAGATATCTTCCACTCAAGAGCCAATGAACTTAGTCTGTTTCCTATTATTTATATGAAAAACTACATATAACAAGCATACCAATTATTCTGATGAGTAATTAAATTTTCCATTCCCATAATTAACAATGCATAACATTCTTGGTAATGTGTTTTCACGATCATGGCTAATTGTATTCATCTGCTAATTTTTAATGAATTTGATGGCATATATGTAGAAATTAATTGGTAATAAAACATGCAAATTTATTAGTTGAATTCAATTTAATTCTATTAGTTAAATAAGTTTACAGTGCAAATGTATTTAAAACAAAATAATTATTACTATTTTACCTACAAGTAGGCTCATTCATTTTAACATTCCAAAGTAATATTACTAAGGAAATGTTGAATTAAATAGTAATAATAGTAGCTTAAAATCATGTAATGACAAAAGGGTAATAAATATATTAAAACACCTTACCAGAGATGAGAAAATATAAATTGAAATACTGATATACATTTGCACTATTAATAGAGTATATTGCATAATTTGGGGAATGAAATGCTCTATACAAATTTTAAGTTGTTCATTTGAATAAAGGTTTCCAGTCCAAGGAAAGAAATAGAGGCGGAAGGTGTTCCACTTTATAAGCCTGTGTCTTGGGACATAGCTACATTTACATAGATAAATAAGTGTGCTTTCTAAAATCCCATAAAATGTCTATGTGGGATAAGAGGAACCCTGTCAATTTGAAAATATTTATCAACATTTTAAAATTCCTCTACTTGAGACAAGGACTTCCAATAATATGTTCGCTGCAGGTTGTTTGATAAAGAAATATTTTAATCAAAAAACTAAGGAGCAATTGAATTATTTATTAAAAGAAGAATAATTAAATAAGCTATGATACACACCTGAAGTGTGCAAAAACTAGGCTTCCTTTTAAAATAATAAGGTAAGTCTGAAAGTATTGCTATCAGAACATATTAATAGCATTAACAGTAAATGATGTATAAATGAATAAAAACCAGTTTCACATAATTGATCAATAGCAAATTATGCACAAATATATACGCAAAATGTATTTTCCCTGTTCTAAAGAATCTTTAGGCAGTCTATGGTGTTTTTAGGAAAAAAGAAAGAAGTACAGTGTACAACATAAAACTTCTCTAGGTAAACAGAATCATAAATAAAGTAAATACTTACTTATGGATATGTTTAATCTTTTAAATAATTTAAGACATGAAAATGGGTCTTATGGAAGGAATATGCAATTTCTATAGTCTGACAAATACATAGTAGACTAGAAGCCTGAATACAGTGAGTAATTATACTTGTACCTGCACCAGAGATGATAGGAGGTTAATGCTTACATATTTGATACACTTATATACAGAGAAGTCTTCTGCACTTTTCATATACAACTCTTTAAATCATTTGATGTTAATAAACAATTGCAAATTGCTTAATAGTTTTAAGGAGCTTTAAAATATATTGCTATAACTTATTATAAATAATGGAAATAAAAGGAATAATTAGTATATTCTGAAATAATTTAGCTTAATGACTATAGGCTATTATGAGTACTGTACCTCTTATTCACAATTCACTGTATGAATATTATTTTAGGAATTATGATATTCTCAGCTCTCTTTTGAGCAGTGTGACCTAATGATGAACACAATTTAAATTTTCTTATAATTTTATATCTTATGTACATAGTTATAAATGTAATTCAATTTTATTTTAAGAATTTATGATCTTCTACCAAAATAGATGCTATATTATGCTCTCATGAAATTATCAATGATTTCCAAAAGTCGCAGATATTGAAATAAAATTAAAAATATAACAACTATTAATTGAGGAATCTCTAGTTCTCTATTGCTAGTTTTTTTTTCTGTAAAACAATCATAAACATGGGTTGCTTCTAAAAGTAAACAATTCTTGTAGACTAGAGTTTATATGGAAATTAATAAACACACTATTAATTAAAGGGAACAAAGTTATAATGAGAATAATCCACTTCTTAAATGATTTATTATATAAGACATAGTGAAAGAAAGTTAATGAATTAGAGAACACAATAGTCAGAAAAATTAAAGCAAATCCTCACCCTCATATCATGAGAAAAAAAAAGTAGAGAAGTGGAAAGAAGGAACAGAATGGAAGGAAGGGTGGATTGGTGCAGGAAGGAATGAAGGAAGAAGAGACAGGAGGGGAAGAGAGAAAGAAAGTTAAATATATGATCCTGTGAACAAAAGGAAACAATAGCATTTTAAAATAGATTCAAGGACTAATTTCTTAAAATGACAAGAACTTTTTAACATACTGTGGAAATTGTGCTGTAACTTTGTGTAGAAATAGAGTAGTTGTATAATAAGAGATGAAGAGAGTTCTAGATGGGAGAGAGAAAACAGAATAATTAAGAGATATAAAAATTAACACCAATGTAAGTACCATGTATATGTTATGAGGTACGGATGGGAAATTTTAATAAAATGAATATTGAAGTTTAAACATAATAAATAAATACACAAATCTCATTGATGAACAAGAATTCAATATTGGAAAATAAGGCAATTTATTCTATCAACAGGCCAATATCACATGAATGTCTATATAAATATTAATATACTACTTGAAAATTGTGTAGGATTTATTTTTAATTAAAATGACATCCTGGGCTGGGTTGTAGCTCAGAGGTAAATCCACTGGGTGAGGTACTGGGTTCAATCCTCAACACCACATAAAAATAAATAAGCAAAATAAAGGTATAAAAAAATTAAAACCTTACATATTCACAAATTATCTTAGATTTTAATATTCTCTTTCAAAACAGCAAAGATCTTCTTTAATGGGGCTACATAAAGGAATAACATAAATCTCTAATCAAGTCAAAAGTAACTTCACAATTACCATGATTTTTTCTGAAAGTTACAACTAAATGCAGCACATGACACAATGTTATATACACATTTACGTATAGACATATATATGCATATTTATCAGTATTATATCTGAATATACACACACAAAATAGAATATATGTGTGTGAGTATAAGAAATTACATTATTGTAATTTGCAAATTATCCTACAAAATATCTAACTGAAAAAAAATCAAATAATTGAAAGAGATTAAGTTGATTACTAGTTACAAAATAAATAGGCCAAAACCAGTTACTCTGATGTTGCAGTAGATATCTGTCAGAAAATATGGTACATTTTTCTTTCTATTAAACATAAAAAATATAAAATAAGTAGAAACAAAGTTACAAAGAAATACCCTTCATCAATGAGGAAAACTACAAAATTTTACTGAGGTGCATAAATAAAAATTTGTAAGTAAAAATATTTAAGTACTTAAATAATCAATATATTAAGAATATTGGGGAGTGATGTTGGCCAAATTCTATTTTTATATTGTTTGCATGTACAAATATGTAATAATGAATTCCAACAATGTACAGCTATAATGCACCAATAAATAATATTGAAAAATGTTGATGTTGTTTAAATTAATTTATAAATTGTAGTGCATGCTTAACAAAATTTAGGAGAAGTTCATATCTTAAAATTTGTCTCTACAGGTTCTCTGAATGAAAAAAAAAGAGTTAAGATGCTCTTAAAAAATTAGGAACCATTTACATTGCCAAATAACAAAATGCTCTATAACATTTCACTAATGAAAACATAACAGATCTTAGTTGTCTGAATGTCACGGAATCTTAGTGGGTCTCCAAGTTGAAATGGATGCAACAATTAACTGAACCGGATTTAGCCAAGGGTCTTTGGTGGGAAATTTTGTTTTGGTTTTCAAGTTTTTATTTTATACTTTTAGTAATTAGCTCCTCAGAATTCAGAGTATAGGTCTTCACCTTCTGGGTTGCCAGCTAGATTCATGTTTGAGAATAATGGCTATATAATATGCACTTTGCAGTGTGCATGGAGTACCCTAACTAGAAATGGCTTAGAAATGCAGTAGCCACAATGGATAAATTTTTATTTTGAGGCATGCTAGGAAAAAACCCCAAAACAACATCAGATATTTTTAGTTGGTACCTGGAGGTATTTGAAAGTCTAAATTAATCTAAACTGACTCATTAAGTTTCTTTAAACAATGACAAATAAGGACTAGGGCAGAGCGCTCACCTAGCATGTGTGAAGCACTGTGTTCAGTTCTCAGCACCACATACAAATAAATAAGAATAAAGATCTATTGACAACTTAAAGAATTAAAAAAAAATGCCAAATAAAAATTTAAGCAACAGACTAAGGACAATGCAAAACTAGACGCCACTGTATTGAATTAGATCTGATTATTTATCTGTAACTATGTTTACTTTATCTTTGAGTCTGTAAGTGTTTGGGGAAAAAAAAAGCCAGAAGAATGTCTGGAAAATCTTTTGAATCTAATTGGTAATTCCTAAGGCTTTTCTGCAAAAAGTTGATTTGTTTGTTATAAGATCTTTCAGAGGAAAGAAGAGTAAGCCATTTTTAGATTGTAGAGTACATTTGGAAACATTGTATGTGGGGCAGTCTGAGATTAAAAAAAAAAAGGTAACAAAGAGAATTTTCTACAGGAATGGAAACACTATCAACTTTCATACTGGAATTAGACACAGTAGCCAACGTATAAACTATTGTTAAAAAGCCCTTTGTACAGCAGCCATATTAATAAAGTTCTTATCTGAATTGGATTTGATGAATGAGACTTTTTTTTTTTAGGTTCCATATGCTGTGAAAAATTTATTGAATTCCAGTCAAACTCAGCATCTTTCAGTAAGCAGACTAACATATTATGGCATTCTTATTTTGTTCCCTTCTAATTCCATCTAAAATTCTGAAGGTTTCTTAACCCTACCACTTTGCAACTTCTGGCTGATGACAATGAGGACCACAATTGTGTGAATGTAGTATAAGAATTACTGAGCTTTCATACTGGTTTATAAGATACTCCAGTGGATCATTGTGAGCTAATACTTTCTGCTGATGGGTTTTTGTGTCAATGACTCAGAAAGAAAATACAAGGCAAACTGTGTGGTTATAAGGTAGATAGGAAGCAATAAGCACTACCCCCCCACCCGTCTATATCTCCCTCTCTCACATTCTCTCTTTCTCATGTAGAAGTGCCTGCCTGCAGTGGTGTGCTATTGCTCTACTATTGCTCTACTGATTCTTTGGTCCCGCTAGCTTCTTTCACTCCTCAGAGTCAAGGCTCAACTCTGTGACTAAGAGCCCTATCTTCTGTAGGATGTTCTTATCATGAAGTCAGAGGCTTCAAGAATGGTTGCAAGAATGGTTGGCTTCAGCTTAGGGTTCCACCTGATCCCAAAATTGCTACCTGCCTTTATTGTTCCCTTCTTAACAGGTACCTCTTATTTGCTACCTGTCCTGCAACTTCAAGGTCCCACTCAGAAATGGAGGCAAAAGCCTTATAAACACGTTGTAACCAGCAGTTTTACTTGTATGAGACCAGTTTCCTGTAACAGAAATATATGTTGAAGTGGTGTTGCTTTTCTGGTTGAACACTAACTGATAGTGGATACAGTGTGATGCTGTTATTTTTGCCATAATGTTTTAGTATGGAAAATAAAAACTGGAACAAAATAAAGACAGAAATGATGACAGTTTTTTTTTTTTTTAAGAAAAGACTGGCATAACTGTAATAATCATATTACATTTCAAGAATTTTCTTTGTCATGTTTCATTCTTGTATTTGTTTGGTAATTGGCACACACTTAATAATAAACAATAAGCCAGAAAAGTCACATTGCATTAAAACATTGAAATACCAATGTCCACAGCCAGAGAAGGTGACAATTCATTTACATCAGTTACACTGGTCTTTTGTCATTCTTAACCTTTCCTTCAAAAATAGATTTGGTGGCTTTTCACTGAAGATACACATATTCCCTTAAAGACTGTTCTACAGTAACTTCTAAACTATATCAGAAAAGAGGGGGTGGGGGGAGAAATAGAGAGAGAAAAAGAGAAATTAATACATTAAATTAAGCAGAGTTTTAGAGTTTTTTCTCCTCTCTCTTTGCATCTGAAGGATATTTTAAACCCCAAAGTAGGAGTAAAGGAAACACTTCTAATTTATTTCTTACATCAAAGTCTTCAAGGATTATTATGATGTTCCCCTATGGAGTATCTTCCCACTATTAATAATTAAGGAAGTGACAAGTTTTATTTTTAGAGCTCTTTACAATGTGTAACACATTATAATAAATATTCCCCATTCTAATCTTTAGGAACTAAAGCCCAGATAATAACTTGCCAAACTGCACACAGTGACATCCATGTCAGAACCCACCTATTAAAGCATGTTTAAAAAGTCCATTGGAATCTATTTTGTTTGGCTCTTTGGATTTTAATACAGCATTATTCATCTAATGTTTCTGGTGGTGATAAAAGCATTACCTCATCTCAAAATCACCTTCTTCAACTATTATGTGGATCCATGTTTGTAGAGGATGCTGGAGTGACACAGGAGGAAGAAGGGTTTTGTCCTCTTTGTGTAACTTTATCTCACTTGCCTGACTTCTACAGTACTCTTTATCCTGCACTTGGCTTCTGAGTTTTCATTTTTGTCCACCTCTGGGCTATTGAAAATCATGTTTTCTCCAACACTTGACTGATGAAAGTGCAAGGTTTTCTACCCTACTGAGTTGTAGAGTGCCGCAGTCCGGCTGCAGCAAACTAACGGGGGGGGGGGGGGGGGGGGGGGGGGGGGGCGGTGACGAACAACTTGTGTACCTTGATACAGCAGGAGTGGGAGCCGCCATTTACTGCAGGACAGGAGCAGTATTTATACATTCCACACAGCTTATCTAATTAGCATAAACTACATACAGCAGTCAACCAATCAGGAATCTCCACACTTAATGGCTCGCTTTTGTTACTTCTCAAACCACTCCCTCTGGCATTTTGCCAGGCACCATCCAGACTTCTTTACGAACTCTAACATTCCCCTGGCAAAATGCTAGGTGTTATTTTGACTTGTTTACAGACTCTAACAGTAGAGGACACAGCTTTCTCTACCATCTGACTTCTACTCAGAGTCAAGCATTCAGCCCCTTCAGATCTGCACTTACTGCTATATTGACAGCAGCAAGAAGAAGTACCCACCAATGAGCAAATCCCCCCAGGCATCTCCTTTGGAAGCTTTGCCATGAAATATCACAGATGAAGTACTTTTCCATGGGCAGACTCCCCAACATCCCTGAGGTAAGTATACATTAATATTTAAGTTACAGTCTCTGTGTGTGATTTCTCCTGGAAACCTAAAAGAAGGATTTGCACCAGGTCTTACAATAAATTACTTCAACAATGTGTGTGCCATCTAGTGATTCACATGTATGCCACCTCCAACAGAGTATAAATTGCAGACTTTTTGTAGTGAGAAAGTTTCTTTCTTAGGCCATCCTAGCTCAACCTCATGGAAAGTGGCTGATCCTTATATTTGCAATTACTGTATTCTTTAAAGATCACTTTAACTCTCACCATGCAGTTCACCATTGCTCCATCTCTTAGCGATCATTCACCATACTAAACTTTCTGAATTCAAATTAAATCATGATTTCTTATTCCTACTTGAACCCTGATTTAAAATTGATACAATCCCAGTATATGGACTCACAAAGGTGAAAATTTGGGATTATTTCGGTTGTGTCCTTAGGTTTAGTGCAACGCTGCACTTCACACCAATGGAAAATCAGATACTAATTATCATGATGCATAATAGTGTCACAATCCATCAAGTTACTATCTGTGATGGATTGTAATATTATACCAACTAAAGCACATGTTTTGGATGCCCAAGCAAGTGCTTTCACTTAACCATTATGATGGTATTATGGCTGTCCTCCAGGTGGCAAGAGATGAACACTTTTTTTTTTTTAATTTTTTATTGTGGGTTGTTCAAAACATTACAAATTTCTTGACATATCATATTCCACACTTTGATTCAAGTGGGTTATGAACTCCCACCTTCACCCCATACACAGATTGCAGAATCACATCAGTTACACATCCATTGATTTACAAATTGCCATACTAGTGTCTGTTGTGCTCCGCTGCCTTTCCCATCCTCCACCCTCCCCCCTCCCCACCTCTCCCCTCCCCTCCCCTCCTCTCTCTCTACCTCCTCCACTGTATAACCCTGAGGGTCTCCTTCCATTACCATGCAATTTCCCTTCTCTCTCCTTTTCCCTCCCACCTCTCATCCCTGTTAAATGTTAATCTTCTTCTCCTGCTCTTCGACCCTACTCTGTTCTTAGTTACTCTCCTTATATCAAAGAAGACATTTGGCATTTGTTTTTTAGGGATTGGCTAGCTTCACTTAGCATAATCTGCTCTAATGCCATCCATTTCCCTGTAAATTCTATGATTTTGTCATTTTTTAATGCAGAGTAATACTCCATTGTGTATAAATGCCACATTTTTTTTATCCATTCGTCTATTGAAGGGCATCTAGGTTGGTTCCACAGTCTTGCTATTGTGAACTGTGCTGCGATGAACATCGATGTAGCAGTGTCCCTGTAGCATGCTCTTTTTAGGTCTTTAGGGAATAGACCAAGAAGGGGAATAGCTGGGTCAAATGGTGGCTCCATTCCCAGCTTTCCAAGAAATCTCCATACTGCTTTCCAAATTGGCTGCACCAATCTGCAGTCCCACCAGCAATGTACAAGTGTACCCTTTTCCCCACATCCTCGCCAGCACTTGTTGTTGTTTGACTTCCTAGTTGTTCAAAACATTACAAAACTCTTGACATATCATATTGTATACATTTGACTCAAGTGGGTTATAAACTCCCATTTTTACCCCGTATACAGATTGCAGAATCACATCGGTTACACATCCACGTTTTTACATAGTGCCATACTAGTGTCTGTTGTATTCTGTTGCCTTTCCTATCCTCTACTATCCCCCCTCCCCTCCCCTCCCATCTTCTTTCTCTACCCCATCTACTGTAATTCATTTCTCTCCCTTATTTTTTTCCCTTTCCCCTCACTTCTTCTTATATGTAATTTTGTATAACAATGAGGGTCTCCTTCCATTTCCATGCAGTTTCCCTTCTCTCTCCCTTTCCCTCCCACCTCTCATCCCTGTTTAATGTTAATCTTCTTCTCATGCTCTTCCTCCCTGCTCTGTTCTTAGTTGCTCTCCTTATATCAAAGAAGACATTTGGCATTTGTTTTTTAGGGATTGGCTAGCTTCACTTAGCATAATCTGCTCTAATGCCATCCATTTCCCTGCAAATGCCATGATTTTGTCATTTTTTAGTGCAGAGTAATACTCCATTGTGTATGAATGCCACATTTTTTTTTATCCATTCATCTATTGAAGGGCATCTAGGTTGGTTCCACAGTCTAGCTATTGTGAATTGTGCTGCTATTAACATCGATGTATCAGTATCATCTCACTCCAGTAAGATTGGCAGCCATTATGAAGTCAAACAACAACAAGTGCTGGTGAGGATGTGGGGAAAAGGGTACACTTGTACATTGCTGGTGGGACTGCAAATTGGTGCGGCCAATTTGGAAAGCAGTATGGAGATTCCTTGGAAAGCTGGGAATGGAACCACCATTTGACCCAGCTATTCCCCTTTGTGGACTATTCCCTAAAGACCTTAAGAGAGATGTACACTTTTGATTGCACTTGAACAACTACAGAAATAAAGTGACAAAGTCAGGTCCATTAACATTTAATGCCAGTCACAGTCTGAGTACTAGAGAACTTTTATGACAACCAAAAAAATTGTTGATTTCTTGTTAGCTGTAGAACTAATAGTGATGAAAATAAAATAAAAAAAAAATTAAATGTCCATTCCAATTATTTACAACATTTAATTTCATAGTTTTTCTAAATTTGACATGAAAGTTAAGGTGTAGGTTGCTTAAGAATGTGATCCTGAAACCTGGAATGGAGATATGTGATTTTAAAAATAAAACACACACCACAGATACAAAATTTAGTGTTTTATGATTTGTTTAAAGACAGTACTTCCATAACAACTAATTTGAAATCACCAATGTGAAGTTATAAAGAGTGAAAATAATTGTGCATCATCAGCACCCTCCAACTGCATTGTCTCCTGAATATTGCTGATTCTACTCCAATGCTAAGGTACTCTCAGTTTATCTCCACTCAATATTGTTGCATATTTTATATAAGTGCATGCTAAACATAGCAAATTTCTATAATTTTATGTTGCCTTGACCCCCGTTTTTAATGCAAGTTTCCAAAAGCCAAAACAGAGCTCAGTTCCTCTTTACAGTTTCCAAGTTTACTCCACACCCCAAAAGGCTCAAGCCAGTAGCCAGAGATAAGAAATAAGGGACATCTCCCCTGCCTAGCAGACAAGACCATTTATTTTCCTACCCTTTCCTTTAAAGAATCATTGCAACCTTTCTTTGGAAACTTAAAGTGACCCATAGCCTACATCTTAATTTCTACCTCTAGTGTTTTTATGCCTGGCTCTTCATTACTGAGTCTGTGGCTCAGAGACAGAGAACTGCTCTGTCATATTCTCCATCATTCTTGCCCAGGATTTATAAATAATAAAAATTTGAACTTATTAACCATTGCAGTGTATTGGATGCTTGCCTTACATTTGAAGCAATGGAAACTCCAGGCTACTTTTGTTTTGTTTTGTTTGTTTGTTTGTTTGCCACAGTTGAGGAAGTAGATGGTGCCAGAGTGATGTACAGCAGATGTAAACTGGTCACAGTCACAGGTCAGACAAGAACCACAATACCCGTGTAAATAACTTCCCCATCCAAGCTACCTCCTGGTCCCTGTGTAGAAAACTAGATTAGATCACTTGTCAGGTAAAAAGAAGTATCCTATGAAACACATTCTGTAACCACCCATGTCCTCCTCCTGATCATTTCCCACTAGGACAGATTACTAGCTGCTCTGGCACTAGAACCCCAATTATGTGGGGAACTCTCAAAATCACCAAGCTTCAAGATCAAATCTGTACAACCACGTGAAACTTTGGCAAATAGGAAATGGGGGGAAAAACAAAATGTAAGTAAAGAAAGATTAGTTAAATACATATGGGCCTTTGATAATATAACAAGTGAACCAATTGCTTGATAATTGACTAGAATCTTTGGTTGTATGTATTTGCTTGAGTTCACCTTCTGACCAAGAGACTTGATCTCATTCTAAACTACAGGTCATCCAGACAAGTGAATGTACACTGGCATAGCGAGGCTGTAGTTCTCCATGATATAAAATGGAAGATAAGTAATGTGAACAAAACCACAAACAATGGGAATCACTCAAACCCTCTAAGTATATCAAAAGTGCTAAGATTCTTATTTCCAATTCTTATTTTATGTGAGTTAGTGTCTGCAATCTTCCATTTTGATTGTAATTAATTTTGATGACATATCACACAATCTTAGTGTAGTCTTCAAAGAGCTGTTAGATTTTTTTTTCCAGAAATATATATTTCTGACCTTTGAATATTTAAAAATCATTCTCCAACCCCAATCTATTTAAAATTCCCTTTGAAAATAGAGGTAAGTGTATATTACATAGAAACAAAGAGAAAGCTAAAATTGTTATTATAAACAAGCATGTAAATGTGTCAAAGAATAAAAAAATTATGTTCTTCACGAGGCTATAGAACATATACAGAAACTAATAATAGCAATGTCCTAGTCTGTACCTCTCATGCTTTTGAATAAACATAAATTATCCTGTGTTTATAAAATCAAACATGTACTCAAATTTAATCACCCTTTACAAGAATACTTGTGCATTTCCAAGAAAGATTTCCCAGAAACACACTAATATTTACAAATTAATGTTTTAAGGATTCCTGCCCTCTATCCTTGTCACAAGATTATAAAAGCTTGGTTATATAATCAGTGAGGGATTATGTGGAGGATGAATTTAATCTGAGAGCTCTAAGAGAAAACACTGCTTTCACTTCCAATAAGTTGAAATTTCCTCTAAGAACGATATATTGTTGGTGAATTTTCAAATACTAGAAGAGCTCCAAGGTGAAGATACTAAGGACATTTAGGAAAAGAAAAAGATTAAAAAAAAATCAGCAACAAAGGGATTCGGGAGTAGAAAGCAAAGCTGACCTTTGCCGTGGCTCTCCTGCCCTGCTGCTGCACTTTGGCTGGCATTCTTCAGAGCCGTCGCAAGGGCTCCGTTTACAGTGAAGCAGCTCTAAATCAATGGCACATAAAGTTTCTTCTATAAGTGAATTTTCTGGTCACCAAGCAGGCAACCTTTACGACTGGTGTAAGCAGGTTGTTTTCTTTAATATGCAGCAGATACTGGAAATGGGAAATGGGAGAAAGGTAAAGCTTGGGTTTATTTACTCAAGTGGAAAAAAAAAGACTTCACCACAACACTGATTCTTCTTTTCATTTCTTCTCTTCATTGACCGCATTTCAAATATAAAAGCCATCAATTTATTCCTGACAGCACCTTCTCTTATCTTCCTTTTCATTTACTCTCTACTTTCCTTTTCTTCTCTTTAATAACCAGCATGTAAATGTACCCTAGTCTGGTCTCTTTCTGATCTGATCCAGGAGGTTTTAATGAATGTTGTTCAGAAATCCGTAAAGAAATGAAAAGCTTGATAAGTCAATTAATGGATTGGACCACTATGTACCAAACTCATGCATGGGATGTGCTTAAATAATGACAAAAAGAGAAGCACAGATTATGAACCATCCTAAAGTTTAGAGACTATGGAAAGAACGGATCAAGGAAATGCAACATTGCAAAGGTAACTAGTGCTCTGTGAGAGACTAGTACTACAATAAGCACCTATTAGGATACAACAACTTTAGGGAGGACGAGGAGGATTTTGGGGGGGGGAAGTGATGATTAAATTAGGCTGTGGATATAAAGATATTCATTTGAGGAATAGCGGATAGAGACACAAAATTAACCACAAGTGCACAGTGTCTATAATGAAAGGGACCTGAAGTGAAAAGAGAGGGGCTAGAGAAACCAGCAAAGGAAAACTCTTACAGAGATTTTTCAGTTATATTTTTGAAAGTTTTTTTTTCTTCCAAAAAAGGAAATGGAAAGCCACAGGTGTCTTTTAATATAATACCAAGTGATTTTGTGTGTGTCTAAGAAAGATGTCTTTAGCTACAGTGAGGATGAAAAATTGGAAGCAGCAAGAATTGATACTATTGGATCACTTAGAAACTGTGAAGTAGTCTCAGAAAAATGATGGTAACTTGCAGAACATTGAGTTATAAAAATGGAAAGAGATATGGATTTGAAAAATTTCTTTATGTGTGACTACAGTATTGACATTTTATTGATTTCAGTAAAATTTACTTATTTATTATCATATGTGTCTTTCTTCTGTGGGTATAATCTATATCCTGCATTAGATGATGTGTGACATAAAGTCGGGAGCAAACCTCTTTGTTTCATTGTAAGAGGGAGCCACAGAACTACCTGAGTCAGAAGAAAAATTCATTCAGAGAATCCACATCAAAACCCAAAAAACCTACCTAATACACCATCAGAACAATTCCATCAGGTTCCCCCAAACCATTATTTATCCCTAGATCTTTATACATGCCAATCTGTCTCCAATTCTCCCCTCTTTCCAGATCTCTTAATTTCACTATGCCCTCTGGAATTCACAGTCTATCTTTAGCCTGCCTTCTCCAACATCTTCAGACTCTTCTCTGAAAATTTCCAACTTTTCTAGCAGAAACCTGACTTCCCACTGAGCAAACTGTCCATAGGTCCCTTGCCATCGGTCTGAATGTTGGGTAATATGTCCTATTTGCTGTTCCTCCTGATTATTGTTCTTTCCTTCTCTCCCAAATCTAGGAGGTTTGAAATTCATAACTTTGAATTATTTTCAATGTGAACTTAATTATAACTCTTTCTATATTGAGTAAAAACAATGCATGTGAAGGGCTGGATCTGCAGGGTGACAGTACTGGGAGATTATGTGGAACTTTAAGAGGTGGGACTTTGTGGGAAGTCCTTAGGTCGATGGTAGTGCGCCCTCTCTGACAAGCCTGTCTCTTTCTCTCTATTTTTGGGGTAGGATATGAATATAAAGATATCAATTTTATATGATCACCCACTCCAACATATACTCCCACTATCACCATCCACCACCCTCATTAAGAATCAAAACAATGGGAATTTTGTTTTTCTCTCTCCTTCATAATTAATGTATATTTTCTCCTGGATTATTTCTATCACCATATAAATAGTTTATAATATGTAAATAGTTTATAATATCTCTTCTTTAAGAAAAGCCTCTATTATCTCAATATTTTAGCTAGTTATTTCTTCAATTATGTATTTTCTAAAAAAAAGTGGTACTGGATATTGAACCCAGGAGTGCTCTATCATTGAGCTACATCCCCAGAACACCCTCCCACTACACACACACACACACACACACACACACACACACTTTTAAATTTATGAGACAGGGTTCCACTAAGTTACCCTGGGTGACTTCAAATTTGCCTCAGCTCCCAAGTCACTGGAGATACTTATATTGGCCACCATGCCCAGTCTATATTAATTATTAACCTTTGTCATCATGAGAAATTTGTTACCTTAGGAGACTGATATATCTTAAAAGTAAATCATGAATACTTATGTTTCATGGTAATTATGAGAAATATAATAGGCAAAAAAATTACTGAGACACATTTTTCATTCCTGCATGTAATAAAGACTAAATAAAAGTAATCATTATTATCAGTATAATACTTAGATAACTTGACAGATATTTCACCAAACCATTCATTATATGATTGTTCAATATTGTCTTTTGTCTTTATTTTTTGGAAGTATAATGTGTACATACAAAATGTCCATTGAAAATATAAAATACTATAGCCCAGGGCAAGATCTTGACTGCAAACTCACAGAAAACTTAAACTAGAAAAAATAACCAGAACCATTACCATATAAAACAATAAAAAATTATTGCATTTAAGTCACTAAGTTTTGAGGTAATTTCTTATGCCACAATAACTGAAATCTTTGGTTTTAGGGGATAGCATCAGAGTTCTGCATTCAACAATGTAGCAGAACAGAGTGGCCCAACTCAGCCCAAGTTACTTTAGTGCAGATGTAGTGACTTGTGGTACCAGGGTACCATTCAAGAATACACCAGAACATAGTCTTACTGCTTCTCCTTGTAGTTTTCCTGATGCCTCTGAAGCATTCCCAGCTCTTATTTGTTTATTTATTTATCTATTAATTTTTAATTTTTGAGACAGAATCTCACCAAGTTGCTGAGGCTGGCTTTGAACTTGCAGTCCTCCTGTCTCAACCTTTCCAGTCACTGGGATTAAAGGTGTGCTCCAACACATCCAGTAGTTTATTTATGTCAAAACTCCGAAAGAAAATATAAGGCAAATAAGAAAAGTTATGTGGTTATAGGGTATATAGGAATCACAAAGCATCTCTCTCTCTCTCTCTCTCTCTCTCTCTCTCTCTCTCTCTCTCTCTCTTTCTTTCTCCCCCCATCTCCTTCTCCCTCTCTTTGTAGAAGTCAAAAAAATATGAAAACCAAGAGTTTACTTCAGAGTGTGTTTTTAAAAGCATACAAATTAAAGTATATGTGTGAAGAGCCAAATAGATATATATATAAGTTTTAATGATGAGCAGGGAATTGGATATGACATTTGTACTTTAACAAAATGATTTGAGTTACAGATAAATTTGACAATGGGAATTTAGTTGCTGACTAATATCTATTTTACGTGATAAAACTCAATAATTCCCAAACAAATAATTCTAGATAAAAGATATCAAAGTTTAAGTACTCCGTTATGAAATATTCCAACAATATAGATTAATCATTTTTGCTTCTTATTAAACTAGAAACTCTAATATACTTATTGATTCTGCACTGTCAAATAATTTGCATTACATTAGTGTATAATAATATATCAGAGCTCTCTAGAGAAACAGACCAATAGGGTGGATGGATGAATGGATAAATAAATATTGATTTTAAAGAACTGGGTCAAATAATTATGAAAACTGGCAAGTCTCAAGATATCCAAGTTGGAGATCCAAGAGAGTTGATCTAGCCTGGCAAACATGAAGCTCAGAAAGGGCTGATGTTTGACTTTAAGTCCCAAATTTGATATCCCAAACTGAAGACATTCAAGCCAGGGAATTACGGGAGTTGCAGGAATTACAGAGGAATTGCTACGATTATAGGAATATAGCCTTTGGCTATATTCAAATCTTCATTTACTTGGCTGGAACACATTCACATTAGGAAAGACAAATTCTTTTACTCTGTTTACCAATTTCAATGTTAAATGCATCCCCAAACACCTGCACATAAACAATAGTCTTTGACCAGATATCCGAGTACTGCATTACCCAGTTGAAACATAGATTTAGCCATGATAATGTGTATGTTGTGTGTGTGTGTTCTTACAAAATATGTACATATATTTTTTTTTATTTTTTTTTATACTAGTATTTGAACTCAGCAGTACTTTACCACTGAGCTACATTCCCAGTAGTTACATACATATTTTTTATTTTGAGAAAGGGTCTCACTCAATCGCTCAGAGTACTAACTAAATTGCTGAGGTTGACCTTAATTTTTGCAATTCTCCTGCCTTAGACTTCTCAGTTGCTAGAATTACAGGAATGTGCCACTGCTACTGGCTTTCAACAAGCTTTTTACACATTTCTTCTGTACTTCTTTGACCTTGAAATTTTCAGTGTTAGGTGCTTAAAAGGCTAAAAATTGATAGAACTTTTCATTTCAAAATTAAAATGTACATTCTTAGATATATTTTAAAAATAACCTCAACCTTCAAAAAAGTTAAAAAAAAACAAGTATTTCAAGAAATACCATGATTTTGCTAATTCATGGTCACTTATTGTTAGCATTTTGCACCATTTGCTGTATCACTTATTGGGTTGCTAATTCTCTTTCTCCCTATAGACTTATATTTACATAATAGTTCAATGTTTAATGATAAGTTGGGTATGTTACAGACATTTACCCATAAATATTCTACATACATTTCTTAAGAATTTTAATGTTCTTTTATATAGCCAAAGTACACTGAGAAACTTTATTAACTTCATGTTTTGTACAATTACCCTTATCTAATTAACCACCCATATTTCAAATTTGTTGATTGATTTATTGATATCCTTTATAACATTTCTACATCTTCAGTACAGGATCCAAAATCAGGTCAGAATTATAATTAGTTAGTGATTTTTTTTTATTCCATTTAATTTGGAACATTTCTACAGCCTGTGTCTGTCATTTGACGTTGACATTTTTGAGGAAAACAGTACTCTACTAATTTTATAAATAGACCATTTTTCATTTTCTGTTTGTCAAATGTATCCTTATAATTATTTTGAGATTATGCATTTTTGATCAGAATATATGTAGGTAATTGTGCCTTCTCAGATATCACATCTCGGAGCAAATACTGTCCATCTGTCACTCATAGTTGAGCTCATTTCAATAACCTGGCTAGGGTATTGCACACTTGTTTTTACCTTTTGATAAATCCTGTTTTCTTTCTTTCAACTACAAAGCTGTTTTTAGAGAGACTGCACTATCTTGACATTCTTTTAAACCTCCCTCTAGATTTGTCATCCATTTCTTTACTGTGATGGTTGCAAAAGTATGTAGTTTTCAATTACAGCCTCCCCTCACATTTGCAACTGACTTTTGGCATTCTACTGTGAAAAACATCCCTAATTTCTGCTGTGTATTGTGTGTGTGTATATGTGATCTGAAAAGGGTGATAGAGTTACATACATATTTGATACATAAAAAATTAGATAGATAATATAAAATTCATTACTTCAATGTTTCATAATAATTTACTTATTTAAGCTTATAAATAGCTTCTATTAGCATAATGGATTCCCTTTAAACAAGATAACTTATGTTTCCTTGATTCTTGCTCTAGTTCTTAGTTTCTGGCATAGTATTACAGAAACTAAAATATGTTTTAGGTTTTTGTCATGCCTAACTGCCTCAGTCTAAGAATCAGCTAGGTCTTTAAGAATGTATGTTATTAGAAATCAAGATACAAGTATTAGGGGTACTCATACCAAGCAAGTATGTTTGCTTCTTTGCCGGTTCTTGGGACAGAGCTGGGAAATGAGGCACACACATGCACATAGAGATACACATACTTTACCAGTTGTAATTTATTTAGTTTGATATTGTTTGTTGATTCTTCTCTATTTTTCCTCTGTTAATCATACTAAGGATATGTTGATTTTATTTATCTATTCCAAAAACTTTTTGTTTTATTTACCATCTCTATTTACTAGTATCTATTTTATTTAGCTCTGCTCTTTGTTCTATCTTTGTTATTTTGGTCATTCTGTTATATTTGCGTTTACCAATTCCTCCCTGCCCACTTCCTTGTGTTAAAATGTTGAGTTGCTTGTTTGAGATGGTTCTTGTTTTTAAAATGTAAGCATTCCTTTTTATAAACTCGCCTCCCAGTACTGCTTTGCTATATCACATAAGTTCTGGCATGTTATGCTTTAATTTTTGTCTTAAGGTGTGTGTGTATATATATATATATATATATATTTTTTTTTTTAATTACCCTCGTGATTTTTCTTTGACCCTTGGTTGATCAAGATCTTTTTTTTTTTTTTTAATTTTCACATCTGTGAGGGTTTAACAAAATTCCTTCCATTATTAATTTCTACTTTCATGGCATTTTGGTAAGAGGAGATAAACACTTTCTTTTTTTTTTTTGTAAATACAGAAGATACTTTCTTACATTCACATCTTTTTTACAAACAAATCTACATATAGTATGTATTATCTAATACTATCTTATTTTCATTGAATAACAACTTCTAAAAATCACCCCAAGGCAGTTTCATACAGCTCTTTCAAATTTTGTAAAGCTATATAAAGATGTATTTCAATCACCAAATGTGTTCCTCTTTAATATAATTTCCATTGAATATTTCATAGTCACATCAAACACAATATTTGCAACTAACACCATCTTGGTCTTTTTCAACAAAATAAATCCCAGGTCAAATTCAATTTTTGTTTATACTATTTGTAAGTATTTAGAGTAATTAATAATTATGTTTTTAATTTTCTGTTCTACATTTAATTTTCATCATGGTCATGTAATTGTGTGTATTGTAAAGATAATATTAACCTTCTATTTTGATTCTTAACAATAATTTTTACCTTACTGCTGCCCTCTCAGTTCATTTTTTTATTCTTTTATTTCTTATTTTTTTATCTTTAAGAGCAAACTTTTATTTATAGGAAATGAAAAGTCTCTTTTACTATGAAACATGTAATTCATCTATTTTTTCTAAGATTTATCGAAGAATAAATTAAATAATGTGTTCTTATGTACTTCATATTCTCAAATTATATATGACTAGATACTTGTGTTTCCAATAAGAGTTAACATTCCTTAGATATTTGTGCACCAGATACTGATTATTCTAAGGGTTACCTATAGCACATCATTCTTTTTTTTTTTCTCTCACAGTTCTTAACATTTTCATCTTGTATTATTTTCTTTGGTATTTCATTGCCTTTGGAAATCTTTAATTTTAGTATGATTTCTACTGTCAAACTAAAATTACTAAAATATTGCTTTCTTCACATTCATCTGTGTGCAAAATGAATAACAGATTTTCATGTTTTATTTTAATATTTTATTTTAATCTATTAAATATGTTAAAATATGCCCCCAATCTTTCTATTTGTGTTGCCTTTGTCTATGAAAATTCTTGTTTATCATTTCTCATATCTTAATCATTTATTATGTGCTTAATTTTGCTTGCCTACATTTTTTCTTTAGATTTATTCTTAACCATTACAAAAAAAACATAAAAAGTGCATGTACATATTGATGGAGCTTCTTTTCAAGTGTCAATACACATTCATAGAATAGTTGCATTAAACCGGGAAGAACTCTTCATCCAATTATCTAAATGTGTTGTATTTCAAGATACTCCTTCAACTCTCTGTACTACTACCTTTCTTTGAATCTATATTGCTTTGCTCATAATTTCTAAGTCATATTGCAATTACATGAGAATGGTTTGTGCATATTATGTTCATCTTTGTAATCCAATAATGTGAATAAAATAAAATATTTCTTCATATGCTTCACAAGCAAAGTATTAATTGTTAAACTTTACCAAGTATTTCCTAAATATTAAAAATAAAACCTGTTTAAAATACTGTGTTTTCAAAGTTCTATTTCATTGCAATATTTTTCAGTATTAGGTCTTATTTTACAAATTACATTGAACTTATTATTTGAGTGGTTAATATAAAATAATGGTCTTTTTAAATATGATTTTTAGTTACAATTATGTTTAACATTATGACTGAGAAAGACATTAAGAACAACCTAGCTACAAATTTATCCATTGTATTTCAAATTCATAAAGTAAATGGTAGGTCTTATGTGCATATTATTGTTTAATTTGAACTAACATGAACTGGAATCTTCTTTAGGGATATCAATTTAATATCCTTATTGTATAGATACATACCTGTCAACACTTTCTTTTTGTTTCTTTCTTTTTTTTTTTAGAGAGAGAGAGAGAGAGTGTGTGTGTGAGAGAGAGAGAGAGAGAGAGAGAGAGAGAGAGAGAGAGAGAGAGAGAGAGAGAGAGAGAGAGAATTTTTTAATATTTATTTTTTAGTTTTCGGCGGATACAACATTTTTGTTTGTATGTGGTGCTGAGGATCAAGCCCGGGCCGCATGCATGCCAGGCGAGCGCACTACCGCTTGAGCTGCATCCCCAGCCCTGCACTTTCTTTTTCAATAACTAATTATGATTTTTTAAAAAAAAAAATAAGTTCACTTAGATTCACTAACAGGTATCATTATTGTTTTCAGGAAAAACACTAAAAATATATTAGACCCAAGGCCTTGAAAGGCCATTATTTTCCTGCCCTGCACAGGATGGCTCCTGTTTCCTTTGATTGCAAGAGAAAAAGAGTCTTAAGTAGTGCTTATTTAATTGCAAATATATCTTTAAGGTCTGATTTTCCCCTCTACTAAATGTGTTTAACATTAGGCTTGGACTACTAACAGGCATGCACAATCTTTGCTACATTGTAAGAATCTAAGAATATATATGATACATGCAAAATGATTGGTGAATCAAGATAAATACTATTGGAGTTCAGGGAAGAACATTTCTTGAGTCATATGGCAAAGTAAGGTCACACTGGGGAGACCACAGGAGAAAACATTGTAGAAACAGATGTAGAAAAAGGTTTGAGAAATGGATTTTATCCATGTAAGCCAAACTCAGGACTGTGGACCCCAATACAAGCTTTCATAACCAATCTAGATACCGATTAGTAATTTCTTTAAAATGTCTATGTAATTTACAATGAATTGCAGTGTCCATAAAGCAGATAAGAGTCACCTGAAGCCTGTAAGGAATGTGCAATGTCTGGGTATGTGCTAAATGCTTAGTAGAGTTGCCAACTTAGATTTTATCTTTGGATTTTACATTGACAGTGAATTTGTAAAAGTGTATGAATCAAAACTCCTTTTCCTTTCAGTGTAGTTATTTGCAGTAGATGAGCACTAAGACCTTAGTTCTTTCCTTTAAAAAGGTCTTGACCACCAGATAAAATCCATTTAGAAATTCCACTTATATTGTAGACCATGTTGCCTCTTCAGGACTGGTAAAGTGCAACAAATCTAAAATTCTCTGTACAGTAATTACAATTCAGGGAAATTCTCAGACTGGATAAGGTGACAAAGTTGCTTCTTATCATTTCTGGATTTTGAACAAAGGACAAAAAGTTAATTGACTAAAATGATAGCATTTACCTTTGGAATAAAAGCACATTAACCTGTAAAGTCATTCTATTTCATTGAAAATAAATGATTTTACCTCTGTATTTTCACTGTAGAAATTATGTGTGGGAAAGAATATTATTAAGCCATAAATTGTGAAGTTAAACAAAATTCATTAATAGTGGTTTAATCAATCTACTTTTATGGCATTCATCCAAAGGTGGCAGGGAGAGGAAAATGCACAATTATCTTGGAACTGTGGGACATCATTCAAAGTATATATTCATGCCTTCTTTCTGTTCTATTCTAGACTGTGGAGCACAGTAATCTGAGACATTGTGTAATAAGTAGTAAAGGGACATGGACTGAGCAATTTTTTTATATAACTTTATTTATTTATTTATTTTTATGTGGTGCTGAGGATTGAATGAACCCAGGGCCTTGAACGTGTGAGGCGAGCGTTCTGCCACTCATCTATAACCTCAGCCCCAGAGAAAATATTAATACAACATGTTTGTAACATATGAAGTTTTATGAAAATAGATGTCTTAGAATCTATTGTCAAGTTAAGTTTTCAAATAAAGAGTAACTTTGTTTAAAAATATATTTCAATCCACTTAAAATGTATTGGTAAATGTGAAGATTACTTCATTATAAACCTCACATAGAAGTAAATTTAAAAAGAATTGTCTCTACCACTGAGCTTTGCATAACCAATATATAGGCCATATTCCAAAATTGAAGTTTGATTAAGGTTTGATATCAATATTTTATTTTAATTGTCTGAAAGTTATAGTTAAAGAAATACATTAAGAGGAGAGGAAGAAAAGTAGATCCAAGACATTGGATCAGTCCATTATTTCCCTTAATGTCTAGATGAATGATCTTAGGTATAGTCACTTAACCTGTATGAGCCTCAGTTACTGTATAAGAATAACAATAAACTATTTTACATGGGTACCAAGGTAGATACTGGATGATTAATTATAATAATCAAAGAATTAGCATACAGATTTAACATAATTTGATCAATCACAGATCCTGAGCATTTCCATAAGGTTCTTTGGACAGGATCAGGGAAGAACAATTCTAAATAGTATAAGAATCATCACTTTGATGTGAATTAAATGTATGGTTTTTCCCCCCATATCACTTGATTTTAGGTTAAGGCATTGAGAACATTTGTTGAAATCATCTGTAGTAGGGAGATAGCATTGATCTTGGATGTTTAGCTACATATTTTTAGAGATCCTAGGGGGAAAACCAGAGCTTAAACAAGTGAGAGGGTAGACAGCTCTTTGGTGGAACAAGATAATCTTGGCAGTTATAGAGCAATACACTCAGTGTCCTGGTGATGTCCCAGAGATACCTGGAAAAAGAGGCAGATAAACAGTGGAAGGAAGAACTCTTGTCTTCCTCAGTTACTTTATTGGGTTTTCTTATTAAACAGTTTTGAGAAAATATTATACTCAGGTAAAAATAATTTTGAAATCATAAATTCAAATGATAGAACAGAAGCCATCAGGAAATCAGTGGCCCATGCAGGAGCCACAAGAGGGCCAGTTGGCTAGTGTCAAAATCTTCTTTGATCTCGGCTGATAGGAAACCCCTGTCCCTTCAGAAGAGGGGCCTAAACATAGCAGAGATTTATCACAATTGGGAGTTTTAATTAACAGCTCTGCCACACTACTCATGTCCCCTCCTATAGTGTTTTCTTCACTTACCACATCCTGAGTGCATACATGTGCTCCGTCTGCCAATGTGCTAGATGTCACAGGAGCATCACTGCTTAACATCCAAGCAAACAAAGCTAAGTTACAGTCCATATTTTAGAAGCCCACAGCTCTGTTGTGCTGTGTGTATGTTGTGCTAAAGACACTGGCAAAGGGGACTAACAGGAGTTGAAATCCAGCTGGCATTCAACTTACCAAGCATTACTCCTTGGCCCAAGAGGAAAAGGCACCTTCTTCCAATTTATCCAGGGGCACTATATGGACTCTGGGCAACCCTAGCCTGTTCTTCCCCTCTGCTACCCCAGCGCTCCAGCATGGAGACTGCAGAGATCAACTCCTCTGCAACCCCTATTTATGGCACTTTACTCAGTGGCAGAACTGCCTGTGAACACAGTGTTTTTTTGTTTGTTTGTTTTTTACCCTGTGATAGTAGAAGCCTGCTGCATCTTTATGCTCTTGCTGACCCACAGTATATACCCCTTAATTATCTTTGGGATGATTTTTGAGTGAGCGCCCCAGGTGGTAAAATTGGTTCACAGCATTCTCAGTATCAAACCTTACAACTCCTATGTGTGCTTATGGATTTAGGACTTTATGTTAAAAATGAAATTTTGCTGCAGTATCAATATGTTTAAAATGATATTTGTGCTGCCATATCAATTGCATCAGTCATATAAAACACACTTAATTCATATAAAATCCCAGCATCGTATTTAGTTATTTTCAAATAAGTTTAGCCAGTTTGCACATGTTAAACATTGTGATGTTCCTCATCTGTAAAGATAGTAAAATCTAAAATTCATAGGAATGTGATTTAATCAACATACCTGACAAAACAAAACAAGAGACCCTGGTATGAGGGAAGGAAGAGGAAATTTGTGATATGTGATAGATTGGTCCCTTACAACCATGCCATTCCACATTGAATTTAGTAAGGCTCTTTGAATCAGACATTTCATTCCCATTGTACAAATGAGACAACTGAGTATCAGAGACATTAAACAAATTGCTAAAATCACTTTCCTTGTAAATGCCAGAATTCAAAGTCTGAAGTTCATATGGGAGATTAATTGGTCCGGATAATATTTTAGTTACACTGACTATGCCTTCAAAATGATGAAGTGTTTTGTTTACTTGGGAATTTCAGCTAATTATCTCAATACTTTTTTTTTCCCCACATAATGAAAAATGACACTGATTTGAATGATTGTATTTTTACCTAATAAGGTGATATTTTTCATTTAACTAAATGTTTTGGCATCATTTTTACATACTTCAGTATCAGCCTGTAACTTGCCATCAAATTCAGGTATAGAAAGAATTACTAAGAAAAATTCAAACATAGGATGAGGAAATTTTCACTATCATTCACCAAGCGGCCAAATGTGTGCATATATAAAAGAAATATGTAAATTTCTTTTAACAAAAAATTATTTTTCCTTAGTTTATGCAGAATGTCAAAGTTTGCATTATTTAAAAATGTCTCATTGCTTCAAATTCTTTTTCTATTTTTTAATGTATTTTGAAAAATTCCACTGGATCATCCTTAGCAAGCTTCTATAATATCTGCTTTAATATTAATACTTAATATTAAATCATAAACAGAATATATATCTAAAGTAACAAAGATTTTGAAGCATGCCAGATGATAAAAGCACACAGTTATATATGTACTTTTATATATAAATTTTAACGTTCACAAAGAAAAACAAAAGTGAGAATTTAAACCTCTCTTCAGAGATTTCTATGGGAAATATTACCTACTTAATCTCTATGTAAGTAAATATGTATGTTTTGGTTTTGGTAAAGTCAGAGTCAATTCACAGCCTTGAGAAGAGATGAGAATTTCTTTAAAAAAAAAACTGTAAATGGGATTTTGGATTTGTACCTAATTAATATTCAAAGGTTATATTATTTTTATCAAAGGTAGTCTTTAGCTTGGAGCTCACCTATGAATAAATCTCATTTCATGTAGAACTGGTAAAATATTTTTTATCTATTTTCAATTAAACATCAAATTACCCAAATCATTTGTGTTGTTTTTCAAATTTAACAATTATTTCTGCAATTATAAAAGACTATAGGAAATGATTCGTAGCCAAGCATTTCAATAGTCTTTGTCGTGTCTTTGAATGAAAGAGTATTAAATTCTGCTATTTAAAAAAATATGAAAATTTGTAGATAGAGCCATAAACATAGTTATACATACAGATATTGATATATGGATAAAGACAGATGTACAGAATACTAACCATTGTAAAAGTAGTCCAGCTATCTGAAATCATTGGTCATGATATTGTCACCTGAAGATATTTTTATACAATTTTTTTTTCTATTTAAAAGATCAGTAAGAAAGAAAAAAAATGAGAAATATTCTCTGTAATTGAGATGATAATCTATTAGAAAAAACTACAGATATACTAATACTTTTATTCAAGAAAGAATCAAATAACTACAAATAGAAAACTGTGAAACACTATGATGCATGAAAATAAAACAAAATAAATCAGCATTTCAGTATTCTTCATATCGAGAGGTTGATGACTTATATACAGACCCAGTATTACTATCAAATCATTGATCCATTTGGTACTGTTTCCTGGTTTTAAAAAAAAAATTCATTGGTCCTATGTTCCATTCAGCTTCTACTTTTGAGGAGAAAATTGCCATGGCAACTGGATAACACTTTCATGAAAAATACACTCTTTGATGAAAAAACGTAAGAAATTTAAAAAAATAAAATAAAAATATAAGACACACAGAGAATATCTAGAGATAAACACAATCTAAATTGAGCTGAATAAATCTAAGCAACATCAAACATATAATGGGACAAAAAAGAAAGATGTTCTTTAAGTAAACATATTGTTCAGTTCAGTTAGAGCACAGCTACCTGTAGTCCACTGATAAGAAATTGCATGAGAGTTGGAGATCAGTGCAGGAATTTTGAATGCCAGAATGTTATTATGCTTATACTTATTTTGTTAGGCAGGGATCATCGAATTTAGTTGAATGTGACTAAAGCTGCTCTGGCAGATTAGTGAAAAGGACACTTTGAAAAGAAAGAACCTAGAAAGAAGAATAATTAGGAAGTTATGCCACAAATTCAGGAACGAATTAATGAGAATCCAAACTGACATGACAAAAATAAGAGTACAAAGGAGGAAAAGGGAACTAATGTTAAAAAAAATGGAATCTGTAGGATTTTTGTTTGTGTGAAGAAGTAAGAATATAGAAAGGGGTAAAATTTGAAAATTTATTTTTTTAAATACCTGAATTTATACTGTAATTTAAAGAAGAAAATCATCAGGAGCTTGTCTATGCAGAGAATAGACTCAAAACAAAACCTCTTACAATCTAAAGGCTAAGAGAAAGACTAGAAATAAACTTGTGTAATTTATTGATTCCACATATTAAGGAATCAAGGTTCAGGGAATTGAACTGTCTAAACCAAATTATTAAGAAGGAATAAAAACTTGTAACAAGCTGAGTTTAAGGTATCAGTAAAGAAGCAGGAGAAGATACCCACTAAGACATTAAATACAAGTAAAAGCAGCCATAAAAATAGGGTTTTCTGTCAGGAAATAATTGTCATCTCACTACAGTAATAACCTTGAAAGAAATCTACAGAAGAACAACTTGCTAGTAATGTGCCAGGAATGTCAAGAATATTGCATTATAATTTTAGAAAAACTAATTTTCTTATGACATCTCCAGATTACATATTGTAAGAAAAAAATGAAAAAAGAAAACATTCTTATACCTCAGAAATATTTTCCTGTTGCTCTGTTACACTGAGATTAATTGCAAGTAGCACAAGATAAACAGTACAAAATGTTTTACAGATCACATGGAAGGTTTCCCATGTCCTGAAACAAAGGACTATAATGGGATACAATTTACTTTACTTGATGAATTTCTGAACAGTTTCTAATATAAAGCAATTTTCTCCTATTTCAGCTTCCCTAGGAAAGTGACAAAATAGAATTGATTTCCAAAACCATCATTTCAAAGAATAATATTATTATTTCAGCTTAAAATAGAAAAAAAAACAGATGTTGTTAATAGGTTTTAAGTTTCAAAAATGATCCATAAACTTACATATTATTATTATTAAGCAATTTCTAAAAGGGGCAAATGGAATAAGTTTATATATAGTAAAATTTATCTTCAAAATCATCAAATAATGAGTTCTGCTCTTTGCAACTATATTTTTGAAAATGTTTTTTTCTGTCTTATATTTTAATAAAGATAATCACTGCATAAATAATGATATCAATTTCCATTTATTTGTCAGATAGTTTATATAAATTAACTCTCAAACATACAATCGAAACATATATCTTTATTCACAATTATGGCAGAAAGTGGGTTTGGGGGATAAATATCTGCATTGCTTGTTCTGGAGAACCTTCCCTATTATCACCTTGTTATGGTTTGGATGTGAGGTGTCCTAGGAGAGAGCTCATGTGTAACACAATGCAAGAAGGCTTAGGAGTGAAATGATTGGGTGATGAGAGACTTAAGCCAATCAGTGAATTAATTCCCTAATAAGGATTAACTAAGAGGTAATAGAAAGCAGTTGGGGTGTGTCCGAAGGAGGAGGGGCATTGGAGGGCATGCCTTTGAGGTATATATTTTGTAAAAGGTGAATGGAATTTCTGACTGTCTGCTTTCTGATCATTAGTGCTTTGCTCCAACATACTCTTCCACCATGATGTCTTAGTGCCTTGAGAAATGGAGCTGGCTGTCTATGGATTGAGACCTCTGAAACTGTGAGTCCCCAAATAAAATTTTCCTCCTCTAAAATTGTTCTTGACATTTCTTTTGATTACAGGAATGAATAAGCTGACTAAAACACACCTTCTGTGCTCATGTTAGATATTAACTTTCTCTTCTAAGCACCTACATGTACATTTCTGTTTTGACTTCAGTCATGGATGGCTATCATGGAATTCTGCTATGAAATTATGTACTAAGCAGAAAACCTACAAGGATATTTGTTTTTTTATTAGACAAACATTTCTGATTAAAAAAAAATACATAAGGAAGGACAGATGGTAAGATCTTGTGAATTCAACCTATTAATTTGACACCCAACAACTTTACTTTCTGACAAGGTAAGTTATGTTACCAGAGACTATATTAGACAACTGTTCAATGTAGCATGAAAAGAATAAACTATGCACACGCATAGAGTACTAATGTAAAATAAATAAAATTAATTTTAGCCAATGTTCAGTATGGTTTTCAATGTTTTGTACTTAGAAAAAATCCTGAAAGTACACCTTGTTTTATTCTCTTCATGCCTTCAGAATTGATGACAATTCTATATGATTTTATATTTATATTTATTTATTTTGAATTATGAACTCATTTTATCTAAAATTACTTTTTGTTATAGAAGCTTTAGAAATACAGAATTGGTCAGCAAAAGGCTGTACATATGAAATGTCTTCAATTGGATAAGTTTGGACATATATACATACCTGTGAAACTATCACCAGTATTAAGGTATAAACATATTCATCACCTAAAAAATTTCCTATGCTCTGTTATCAAAGTTACTCAGTTATTTATTGTTGATAAGTCTTTTCTGTCTCTTTTATCTTTTGTGTAATTGGATGAAAATCATATAACTGGCTACCAATTTTATTATAAACACTAGATCTAACAATCATTGTTTCCAAATAGATTATTTTCTTAATATATTTTATTTGTTTTCATTACTTATACATGATAGTACAATGTATTTTAACATACATATATGGAGTATAACTTCTCATACTTCTGGTTGTACATAGTGTAGATTTATATTGATCATGTAATCATATATGCACATAGGGTAGTATTGCCCAATTGATTCTTTTATCTTTCCTATTCACATTCCCCCTCTCTTCCCTTCATGCTTATTTGTCTAATCCAAAGTACTTCTACTCTTCCCTAACCCCCTATATTGTGAATTAGTATCCACATATCACCAAAAACATTAGGCCTTTAGCTTGTTGGGATTGGATTATTTCAGTTAGCTAGATAGTCTCCAGTTTCATCCATTTACCCGGCAAATGCCATAATTTCATTCTTTTTTTTATAACAGAGTAATATTCCATTGTGTATATGTACACATTTTCTTTATCCATTCATCTACTGAAAGACACCCATATTATTTTCACAGCCTAGCAATTATGAATTCAGCTTCTATGAACATTGATATGGCACTGTCAATATAGTATGCTGATTTGAAGTCCTTTGGGCATGTACCGAGGGGTGGTATAACTGTTGGTTATCAAATGGTGGTTCCATTTTAAGTTTTTTGAGGAATCTCCATACTGCTTTCCATATAGTGGTTGCACCAGTTTTCATTTCTACCAGCAATGTGTGAGTGTAACTCTTTCCCCACATCCTAGACAACATTTATAATTGCTTTTATTCTTGATAGTTGCCATTCTGACTAGAGTGAGATAAAATCTCTGTGTAGTTTTAATTTGTATTTCTCTAGTTGTTAGAGATGTTGAACATGTTTTCATATATTTGTTGACCAATCATATTCTTCTATGAAGTGTCTCTCTGTTCGGTTCCTAAGCCCATTTACTGACTGGGTTATTTGGGTTTTTTCATGTTAATTTTTTTTTTTTTTAAAGAGAGAGAGAGAGAGAGAGAGAGAGAGAGAGAGAGAGAGAGAGAGAGAGAGAATTTTTTAATATTTATTTTTTGTTTTCGGCAGACACAACATCTTTATTTGTGTGTGTTGCTGAAGATGTAACCCCGCGCCACACGCATGCCAGGCGAGCCCGCTAACGCTTGAGCCACATCCCCAGGCCTCATGTTAAATTTTTTGAGTTCATTATATATCTTGGAGATTTATGCTGTATCTGAGGTGAAGGTGATAATGATTTTCTCTCATTCTGTGGGCTCTCTCTTCACATTCTTGATTGTTTCCTTTGCAATGAAGAAGCTTTTTAATTTGATTCCATCCCATTTACCCATTTATTGATTCTTGATTTTACTTCTTATACTTTCAGAGTATTGTTAAGGAAGTCAGTTCCTAAGTCAGCATGATGTAGGTTTGAACCTACTTTTTCTTCCATGAGGCACAGGCTGTCTGGTCTAATACTGAAGCCCTTAATCCATTTTGAGTTAAGTTTTGTGCAGGGTGAGAGAATGGGGTTTAATGTCATTTTGCTACATATAGATCTCCAGTTTTCTCAGCACCTTTGTTGAAGAGGCTCTTTTCTCCCCTGTATGTTTTTCATGTGTTTGTCTAGTATGAGATAACTGTGTTTAGGTAGATTTGTCTCTGTGTCTTCTATTTTATACTGTTGGTGTGTATGTCTGTTTTGGTGCCAACACTCTGCCATTTTTGTTACTATAGTTCTGTAGTATAATTTATAAATTAGTATTGTGATGCCTCTGATTCTTGCTAATGATTACTTTGGCTATTCTGGGTCTATTATTTTTTGAAATAAATTCCATCACTGCTTTTTCTATTTCTATGAAGAATGTCATTAGGATTTTAATAGGAATTGCATTAAATTTGTATAGTGATTTAGTAGTACGATCATTTTGACATGAATTCTGCCTATCCAAGAATTGAGGAGATCTTTCCATCTTCTAAAGTCATCTTCAACTTCTTTCATTAATATCCTGTAGTTTTAATTGTAGAAGTCTTTCACCTTTTCTGTTAGATTGTTTCCCCAATTTTTTTTTAATGTTATTGTGTATGGAGTAGTTTTTTAAATTTCTCTTTCAGTAGATTTATCACTGATGTATAGGAATGCATTGGATTTAGGGGTGTTAATTTTATATCATGCTACTTTTTTGAACTCATTTATGAGTTCTACAAGTTTTTATAAATATTTTATTTGGAGGCGGGTCTTGTTGACTTTCTTAGGTCCTCACTAAGTTGCAGAGGCTGGTTTTGAATTTATGATTCTCCTGACTCTGCCTCCCAACCCATTGGGATTACAGGCATCTTCCAACTTGCCCATCTTAGTTCTAGAAGTTTTCCAGGGGGATTTGTTCAGCATTCCAAATATAGAATTATGTCACTGACAAATAGGGATAGTTTGAGTTATTCTTTTCCTCTTTATATGCCCTTAATATCTGTCTTCTGTCTAATTGCTTTGGCTAAAGTTTCAAGGATTATATTGAATAAAAGTGGTGAAAGAGGGTATCCTACAGCTGGGATTGTGGCTCAGTGGTAGAACACTTGCCTAGAATGTGTGAGGAACTAGGTTTGATCCTCAACACAACATAAAAAATAAATAATTAAAATAAAAATATTGTGTCCATCTACAATTGTGTGTGTGTATATGTGTGTGTGTGTGTTTTCTTTTTTTTTAAAGAGGGCCTCCTTTTCTTGTTCCAGTTTTTAGAGGGAATGCTTTTAATTTTTCTTCATTTAGGAGATTTTGGTCTTGGATTTAGCATAGATAGCTTTTACAATGTTGATGTATGTTCCCACTATTCCTAGTTTTTATAGTGTTTTGAACATCAAGGGATGCCCTATTTTATCAAAAGCTTTTTTTTTTTTTTGCATCTATTGAGATAATCATATGTTTCCTGTCTTTAAACCTATTGATGTGATGAATTATGTTTATTTATATATTTAACAAACCTGCATCCCTGGGATGAACCCCACTTGATTATGGTACACATTTTGGGGGGGTTTATTTATTTCTTTTTCTTTTTTTTATTTGTTTTAATTAGTTACACATGACAGTACAATGACCTTGACATATTATACATTTGAATCAGATGGGATATAATATCTCATTTTTCTGAGTATACAGGTTGCAGAATCACTTTGGTCATGCATTCACATATATACATAAAGTAATAATAATGTCTGTTTCATTCTACACTATGTTTTTAATAAGTTTTTGTATGTGATTTGCCAGAGTTTTATTGAGAGTTTTTTTTTTTTTTATTTGTATTCATTGGGGTTATTGGTCTGAAGTTTTCTTTTTTTTTAAAGAGAGAGGGAGAGAGAGAGAGAGAAAGAAAGAATTTTAATATTTATTTTTTAGTTATCGGCGGACACAACATCTTTGTATGTGGTGCTGAGGATCGAACCCGGGCCGAATGCATTCCAGGCAAGCGCGCTACCGCTTGAGCCACATCCCAGCCCCTGAAGTTTTCTTTTATTGATGTGTCTTTGTCTGGTTTTGGTATCACGGTAATATTGGCTTTATAGAATGAGTTTGGAAGATGTCTCTCCCTTTCTATTTCATGAAATAATCTGAGGAATATTAATATTAATTCTCCTTTGAACCTCGTGTAGAACTCATCTGAGAATCCATCTGGTCCTGGGCTTCTCTTAGTTGGTAGGCTTTTGATGGTGTCTTCTATTTCATTGCTTGAAATTTATCTGTTTAAATTGTTTATGTCCTCCTGATTTCATTTGGGTATATCCTATGTCTCTAGAAATTTGTTGATGTCTTCAAGATTTTCTATTTTATTGAAACATTAATTTTCAAAAAAGTTTCTGGTTATCATCTGTAAGTAAGTATTGTTCATTCTGACATTTCCCTTTTCATCCTGATTTTAAGTACTTTGGATTTTTTTCTTGCTTTCTCTTCATTAGCATGGCTAATAGTTTATCAATTTTTTTTCAAAGAATCAATTTTTTATTTTGTCAATTTTTTGAGTTCTCTTTTGTTTTAATTTCTTTTTTTTAGCTCTCATTTTAATTATTTCCTGTCTTCTACTGCTTTTGATGTTGATTTGTTCTTCTTTTTCTAGATCTTTTTGAAATGTTAGTTTATTTAATTGACTATTTTCTATTCTTTTCCTGAATGATCTAAAGAACTGAACTTTTCTCTTAGAACTGCCTTTAGAGTGTCCCAGATATTTCAATATGTTATTTCTCTATTCTCCTTTACTTCCAAGATTTTTTTTTTGTTTCATCCCTGATTTCTTCTGCTATCCATTGGTCATTCAACAATGTATATTATTTAGTCTCCAGGTGTTAGAGTAGCTTCTATATACTATTTTATCATTGATTTCCAATTCCATTCTATTATGATCTTATGGAATGCAATATATTATCTCTATTTTGTTTTTATTTTGCTAAGAGTTGCTTTGTGGCATAAGATGTGGTGTATTTTAAGAAAGATCCAGGTGCTGATGAGAAAAAAGTGTATTCACACAATGGTGGATGAATTACTTTATATATGTCTGTTAAATTTAAATTACTGATTGCATTATTTAGTTCCACAGTTTAGTTTTTGTGTGGAGGATCTATCCATTGATGAGAGGCATGTTAAAGTCACCCAGTATTATTGTGTGATGCTCTATTTTATTCTTGAAATTGAGAAGGGTTTGTTTTATGTATGTAGATACTCCATTGTTTGGGGCATAAAAATTCAATGTTGTTATGTCTTGTTGATGTATAACTCCCTTAAGCAGTATGAAATATTCTTCTTTGTCCCTTCTGATTAACTTTGGCTTGAAATTCACTTAATATGATTAGAGTAGAGAAGCCTATTTTTTCATGAGAATCGTGTGAGTGGTATTTTTTTCCCTATCCTTTCACCTTCAGTCCGTGGATGTTTTTGCCTATGAGGTGAGTCTCTTGGAGACAGCATATTGTTGGGTCCTGTTTTTTCATCCAGCCTGCCAGTCTGTGACTTTTTGTTGATGAGTTTCAGTCATTTATGTTCAAAGTTCTTATGATTGAGATATAATATGTATTCCAAGTAATTTTGGTTTATTTATAGTTTTTAATTTGAATTTGTTTCTTCTTTGATTGACTATTTCTTTAGTGAAGATCCTCCCTTTGCTGGTTTTCCATTTTTTCAAATTTCATCTTCTTGGGATATTTTTTTTTTCTGAGAGTGTTCTATATTACAGGCTTTCTAGTTGTAAATTCTAATAATTTTTGTTTATCATGGAAGGTTTTTATTTCATCTTCATATCTGAAGCTTAATTTTCCTGGGTATAGTATTCTTGGTTGTCATCCATTTTCTTTCAAAGTTTGATATATATTATTCCAAGACCACTTAGCCTTGAGGATCTGGTTTGAGAAAACAATTGAGATCTGAATTAGATTCCCTCTAAAAACAATCTTACATTTTTCTCTGGCAGCCTTTAAAATTCTGTCCTTATTTTGTATGTTAGGCATTCTCATAATAATTTGCCATGGTATGGTTCTATTGTAATTTTGCATATTTGGGGTTCTGTAACCCACCTGTATTTGATATTCTATTTCAATATTTAAGTTTGGGACATTTTACGATACAATTTTGTTGAAAAGATTGTGTGTTCCTTTGGTTGGTATCTTCACACCTTCACCCATCCCAATAAATCTTAGATTTTTGTCTTTTCAGGTTATCCCATATTTCTTGGAAGTTTTCTCATGGTCTCTTAACATCTTTTCTCCCTGGTCAACTTTATTTTCAAGATTATATATTTTATCTTCATTGTCTGAAACTCTGTCTTAAAAGTGGTTTAGTCTGTTGGTCATGCTTTCCATTGAATTTCTAATTTGGTATTTATCACTTAATTTTGATGATTTCTTTTCCGAATATCTATCTCTTTGTTGAAGTGATCTTTCATCTTCTGAATTTTCTCTCTGATTTCACCCCTTACATCATCCTTCAGCTCATGTACATCAGTGTACATCACATGTACATCAGTTTAACTATGTACATTCTAAACTTCTTCTCTGACATTTCTTCCAATGTGGTGTCAAGAGGACTCTATTATTGAAGCATCTTGGTTTATTGGTGGCAAATTTTTTTCCTGGTCTTTTCATGTTGTTTTTGTGTCTACCCATATAACAGTGTGGATCTGAGGGAATACATTTTCTACCTTGTAGAATTATAGTGTCCCTGAAGTTTTCCAGTACCATGCTGTTAACAGGGAGACAAATAATAACAGCACCTGATGCAAACAATTAACAACCTTAAACCAAATAGCTCCTACTAATATATCTACCGTTTTGTCACAATAAACAGAAACTATATGACTGTTATTATCTAAAATAAAAAGAATAAGTTTGCAAAAGGATTTGCAATTTCAAATGGTGGACAAAGAGAGCAGAGGTGCTGTTGGATGTAATGTTTACGAGGTAGGAGAAAAGATAAAAGTAAAAAAAAAAGAGTGAAAGAGCAAATTATAGATGTTAGCTGTTGGCAGGAGAAAAGAGAGGAAGACAACTGAGGGAAATAGATGAGTGAGTGAAAAGACACATAAAGTAAAAATTTTAAAAATCGAAAGAAAAAAATAAGAATAAAAGAATACAGAACAAAACTTAAATATATTAATCAGACATTCTAGTCCTCAATAAGTTGATGCCTGAAAAATAATTTGCTTCAAAAATGGTATAAATGTGAGAGAAAAAATATCTCAATGAAAAATTGAACAATTGTTTTCTTGGGGTTCAAAAGAGTCTCAGCTTCTCTTCTCAGCAGTTAGATGGGGTTGTCTGAAGTAGGAGGCTTGCTCTACTCTCAGGGTGGGGTTTCTTTGGTGAGAAGGTTAATTCTAAAGATGGAACTCCTGGAGTCAGGGTTTAGGTTTACTTATGCTCCAGTCTCTTTGCTGAATTCCAATGGGTCTGGAGATTTTAAATCAGTGCACCTTTGTGACCCAGCAATTGCTGGTCCACTCTGGAAGACGTGATCTTAGGGATCTCCTTTGTGTTCCATTCTTGTGGTGTTGGAACCAGTGCCATATGACTTAGCCCACTATGTCACCTGTGCACCCTGCAGTTCCTGGTCTCTGATTCAGTCTCCAAACTCAATCTCTCCTGCCCCTGTGCTTTCCAATTCTTGGTCAGGTGCTTCTCTTGCAGAAGGTCCTGAAAGCAGCCAGATTGGAAGGGGAGGGGGAAGACGATGATGGATTCCACAACCAGTATTTCCCTGAGTAAACCTCTCTCCAGTATTGATTTTCTCCTGGTCCCGTAGACAAACTCTGTCATGTATCATGGGTTTGCCTGGCTTGTTTTTTGAGTGAGAATTGGGTCGGCCAGAAATTGGCTCCCTTAGCTGCCAGCTTCTGTGTTGCAACTGGAAAATGGTTCTTTCCCCTGTCTTCTACATGCTGCTGGAAGAAATGACAGCTTATTTCCTAGACAATGATATTGTGCAGTGCACCTTACTATTTTAGTTGGGCAGTGACTCTGATCCCTATACACTCTATACCCTGGCATGCCTCAGTCTTCCCGAGAATGGGGGATCCTTTGATACCCTTATTGCTTTACTGCATTCATGGAGGCACCATTCTGGCTTGTGCCTCTAGTCCCTGCTGAGGCTATGGCACTAGAATTTCTTATTTTATTATTATCAATATCTTGAGTCCCTGATTTGTTTTGAGTGCCCAGGATTAAATTCCAGTAAAGTCCTCCATAACTTTTGTTCATTCATCCACCTTGCTGAAAAGCTTCCTGTCTGCTTTTCTTGGTTTCATGCCATGGAACCACTGGGGAAGCAACCTATTTGCCATCTTCCTCAGTAGTCCCAAATAGATTGATTTTGAAGGCAGTCCCATCCAAAGAATGTTTTAAACTAAGTCCTCTTTGGAAATTTAAAGTAAATTCAAATTTTAAATATTTATGAAAATTTAAATATTATGAAATACTGCTGCACATCATACACAAGTAACTCCACTTAATTTCTTATTTGAATTACTTTACATATTTTGTAATTTCACATTGTGCTACATGACTTAGAAAAAATATCATTTGTAATAAATATTTATAAACTTACAGACAAAGAGTAGAAATTCACAGAATCAGTTGAAAACAAGTATACTTTGCTCCTTTGTGTCATATCTGCTTGCCTTATTTTTTGTTTGTTTGTTTTTAATTGCCTTATTTCAATTTATTTATTTATTTCTCATGACAATACAATGATTTTGACATATCATACATTTGAATGAAATGGAGTATAATTTCTCATTTTTCCAAGTGTACACGTTGCAGAATCACATTGGTTATACGGCCAAGTATATACATACAGCAATACTAGTGTCTATTTTATTCTGCTGCCCTTCCAAAACCCCTTCCCCTCCACTCCCCTCCCATCACCTCTCTCTACCCAATCTAATGTGATAATTTCTCTCTTTTTCCCAACCCTCACATCATCATATATGTATTTTGTATAACGATGCGGGTCTCCTTCCATCTTCTGTGAAATTCCCCTTCTCCCTCCCGTTCCCTCTCACCTCTCTTCCCTATTTAGTGGCAACCTTCTTCTCATGCTCTTCCTCCCTACCCTATTTTGATTCACCCCCCTTATATCAGAGAAGACATGCGGCATTTGTTTTTTAAAGATTGGCTAACTTCACTTTGCATAATCTGCCCTAATGCCATCCATTTCCCTGCAAATGCCATGATCTTGTTATTTTTTAGTGCTGAGTAATATTCCATTGTGTATAAATGCCACATTTTTTTGTCCATTCATCTATTGAAGGGCATATAGGTTGGTTCCACATTCTAGCTATTGTGAATTGTGCTGCTATAAACACTGATGTGGCTGTGTCCCTGTAGTATGCTCTTTTTAGGTCATTTGGGTATAGTCCGAGAAGGGGAATAGCTGAGTCAAATGTTGGTTCCATTCCCATCTTTCCAAAGAATCTCCATACTGCTTTCCAAATTGGCTGCACCAATTTACAGTCCCACCAGCAGTGTATGAATGTACCTTTTTCCCCGCATCCTTGCCAATACTTATTGTTGTTTGACTTCATAATGGCTGTTATTCTTATTGGAGTGAGATGGTATCTAAGAGTAAATTTCTGATTGCTAGAGATGGTGAGCATTTTTTCATGTATTTGTTGATTGGTTATATATCCTCCTCTGAGAAGTGTCTGTTCAGGTCCTTGGCCCATTTGTTGATTGTGTTATTTATTTTTTTGTTGTTTAACTTTTGAGTTCTTTGTATACTCTATTAGAGATTAGAGCTCTATCTGATGTGTGAGGGGTAAAAATTTGTTCCCAGGATGTAGGCTCCCTATTTACCTCACATATTATTTCTCTTGCTTAGAAAAAACTTTTAGTTTGAACATGTCTCATTTGTTGATTCTTGATTTTAACTCTTGTGCTATAGGTGTCCTATTAAGGAATTTGGGGGCCCGACCCCATGTGATGGAGATAATGGCCAACTTTTTGTTCTATTAGATGCAGAGTCTCTGGTTTGATTCCTAGCTCCTTGATCCATCTTGAGTTAACTTTTATGCATGGTGAGAGAAAGGGATTCAATTTCATTTTGTTGCATATGGATTTCCAGTTTTGCCAGCACCATTTGTTGAAGATGCTATCCTTTCTCCATTGCATGATTTTAGCATCTTTGTCTAATATAAGGTAGTTGTAATTTTGTGGATTGGTCTCTGTGTCCTCTATTCTGTACCATTGGTCCACCCGCCTGTTTTGGTACCAGTACCATGCTGTTTTTGTTACTATTGCTCTGTAGTATAGTTTAAAATCTGGTATCGCTATACCACCTGTTTTACTCTTCCTGCTTAGAATTGCTTTAGCTATTCTAGATCTCTTATTTTTCCAGATGAATTTCATAATTGCTTTTTCTATTTCTGCAAAAAAAAAAATGCCGTTGGGATTTTGATTGGAATTGCATTGAACCTGTAAACTGCTTTTTGTAATATCGCCATTTTAATGATATTAAGTCTGCTTATTATAAACAGAGAAAAATGGAGAAAAATTGAGAAAATTTGAAGGCATTCCCTCTAAAATCTGGAACAAGACAGGGATGCCCTCTCTCACCACTTCTATTCAACATAGTTCTCGAAACACTGGCCAGAGCAATTAGATGAAAGAAATTAAAGGCATAAATATAGGAAAAGAAGAACTTAAATTAGCACTATTTACTGATGACATGATCCTATATCTAGCAGACCCAAAATGTTCTACCAAGAAACTTCTAGAACTAGTAAATGAATTCATCAAAGTGGCAGGATATAAAATTAACACGCATAAATCAAAGGCATTCCTGTATATAAGTGACAAATCCTCTGAAATGGAAATGAGGACAACTACCCCATCACAATATCCTCAAAGAAAAAAATATACTTGGAAATCAACCTAACAAAAGAGCTGAAAGATCTATACAACGAAAACTACAGAGCCCTAAAGAGAGAAATAAAAGACTTTAGAATATGGAAAGATATACCCTGTTTGCCTTATTTTAAATTTTAAATAATAATAGCTGTAATTATCATCATCACCATATGTCTCATTCATAGGACTAAGAATCAACTTTGAATTATTTATATTTTTGGGCATGTGGAGAATAATAGACAAAAGAATGCTCAATAATAAAAAATAAAGACAAGATAAATAAAACTATTTTCATTACTCTTTTCATGAGATTTAAGTTAATTCAGATGTTGAGACTTTGTTCTCTCAGCATTTTCCCCATCAAATACCCTGGTTTTATTTTGAAACAAATCACACCTATTTGTTTCTGTGCAAGTACTCACATATATATTATGTAGATTGAGATGATTAATCTGAATCTTATGTCAATACCTCATTAAAATTTAATAGGTTCCCTGATACTAAGTTAATAGATAGTGTATGCTATTGAAAATATACGGTTATGACCTGTCAGCTTGAAATCTTTCCTACTTGCTAATAAATTCTTTACAGGTCTATAGATAGTCATACAATCTTCTGATTGATTCACCTATTTTGTTTAAAAAATATTTACCAAATTTGATAAGGGATACATAAATCAAATGTAAAAATTATAACTAATTGATTCAATTGTATAATTTCTGCCTTTCTTCTTATTTTTTTTTCAATTTCTAGCATATTCTTGGTGTTCTGTGAATAAATACATTGATTAGCAAATGACTGTCATAGCTAAGTTTCATTTTATGGATCTTAATATCTGAATGCAGAGTGAATTGTTACAAAATTACACCATCATATTGTTGTTTGTAATAATGCATTAAATGCACTCACCCTAATCTACTTCTGAATTTTCTTTCCCTATGACATTTTTTCGCTTTCTTATATACATGTAATTTATCTATTTATGATTTCTATTTCTACCCTAGTTTCAAATGTAATTTGCAATTGAGATCTTTTTTATAATTTGTTCATTGATGTTCTATAAGCCTCTAGTGAATAACTGGCTTAATTTGGGCTATCTCTTCATATTTGCTCTATAGGTTAAAAATGCAGAATTATGCTAGCTCACAGTATAAACCATTGATTCATTTTTATTTATTATGAACATATGACCCTAAATATTCTCCTAATCATATAGATTATTTTATCTGTTAAATTGTCTGGCTGATGATAATCAAAAAAAAAAAGAAATTTTGTTTGATATACCAATATTTATGTAAATTATTTAATTTTGAATGAATGTATCCAAAACAGAGATAAAGAGCAGCATTTTTGTAATTTTCTTGATTTAAAAGAAAAAGTGGTCAGTACTCAAGAATTTGAATTTGTGATGCAGAATCCAGTGATTTTCAAGAAAAGCAAAGGTATTAATTTAGCAGGAGCAGAATAAAACACAAATATGATTTAGATATTTTTGAATGTGTCATATTGTCTCTCAATAACTCTTCTGGGCTTTCTATGTTTTTCTCTTGCATTCTTCTGTTTAGATATGTTTGGTCAAAATTTATTTATGTTGGTGTTCCTACATATTTTCTGACTTTATCTCTCCATTTTTACATGATGTCCTATATCTCTGCTTCTTTCTGTCTACCAGAAATGACTCTACTTCAGCTTTTTGCTCATAGCTTGTGCTGAGAAAATTGGATGTAACTTTTTAACATGAGCATTTTATTTCTCTAGAATGTTAGATTGTATAGGATTCCTTAACTTCAGAAAATTTTGGTCCAGAATTTTTTTTTTTTTTTTTTGTATTTTGCTTGTATTTATTTCCCCCTAGTTGTTCATCAGGTACATTTTGCCTATTGGCAAACATACAATCTTATAAGAAGTGAAGATTTTTATTTACCTGATTAATGTGATCAATTTGTATGCTCTATTATTAGCAAGCAAGAATAGTAAAAAGGAGCCCAGCTGGTAGGCTACTGAGATATTTCAAGTCAGAAGTTCTGATATCCATCTATTTCAAACTTGCCAAGGTGGAGTCATTAAAGAATTATCACATTTCAAAAAGAAGGATCAACATAATTGGCTGATAGATTTGATGAGCTAAAGGAAAGGAAATATAGAGGATTGCAAATTTTTGGTTTAATAAGAATTTGAGCAAAAACACAAATTCATTGGTTGGGGATGTTAGTGAAGAAGAAAGTAGAAAAGAAATGTAGAGTCATATAATTTGGGGATTATATCCTTATTAGAAATTATCCAAGAATAGTTATCAAACAGACATTTGTATCTACAAGCCTGTTCAGAGGATGAATTTTGATATAAGTTAGCATAGAGACAGTATTTAACTCTATGAGACTAGGTGAAATCATCCAAGTTGTGAATAAAGGTAGAAAACTTTCCAGACATAAAAAAGGAAATGGATGTACAAATTGTAGATGCATACAGGACACCGAGCATACAAAATCACAGTAGACTAACGCCAAGAAACATTGTTATGAAGATATCCAATATACAGAACAAAGAGAAAATATTAAAAGCTACAAGAGAAAGGAGGCAGATTACATTCAGGGGTAAACCAATTAGGTTAACAACGGATTTTTCATCACAGATGCTGAAAGCGAGAAGATCATGGAACAACATATTTCAAACTCTGAAAGACAATGGATGCCAACCAAGAATTTTGTACCCAGCAAAATTAAGCTTCAGGTACGACAATGAAATAAAAATCTTTCATGATAAACAAAAGTTAAAAGAATTTGCAGCCAGAAAACCAGCATTGGAAAGCATCTTGAGCAAAACACTACACAAGGAAGAAATAAAAAACAATAACCAAAACCAACAGTGGGAAGTACCTCAGTAAGCCAGAGAGTGGGAGAAAGCTAATCATGGAGAAACAAACTAAATTAAAAAAAAAAAAGATAAATAATCAAACATGGCTGGAAGTACAAATCATATATCAATAGTAACTCTAAACGTTAATGGCTTAAACTCTCCAATAAAGCGACATAGGCTGGTAACATGGATTAAAAAAACAAATCCAACAATATGTTGCCTCCAGGAGACACATTTGATTGGAAAAGACATACACAGGCTGAAGGTGAAAGGTTGGGAAAAAACATACCATGCACACGGTCCTCATAAGTAAGCAGGGGTGGCCATCCTCATATCGAATAAAATCGACTTCAAGATTAAGTTAATCAAAAGGTATAAGGAAGAGGGATAAGGAAGAACATTATATACTGTTAAAAGGAACCATTCACCAACAAGACATAACAATTATCAATATTTATGCACCAAATAATGGTGCTGCGACATTCATAAAACAAACTCTCCTCAAGTTCAAGAATCAAATAGACCACAACACAATAATTATGGTGACTTCAAAACTCCTCTCTCACCATTGAACAGATCCTCCAAACAAAAGTTGAATAAAGAAACTATAGAACTCAATATCACAATCAATAATCTAGACTTAACTGACATACATAGAATATATCAACCATCATCGAGTGGATATACTTTTTTCTCAGTAGCACATGGATCATTCTTTTTTTTTTTTTAATTTTTTTATTGTTGGCTGTTCAAAACATTACATAGTTCTTGATATATCATATTTCACAATTTGATTCAAGTGGGTTATGAGCTCCCATTTTTACCCCATATACAGATTGCAGAATCACATCAGTTGCACATCCATTGATTTACATATTGCCATACTAGTGTCTGTTGTATTCTGCTGCCTTTCCTATCCTCTACTATCCCCCCTCCCCTCCCCTCCCCTCCCCTCTTCTCTCTCTACCCCCTCTACTGACATTCGTTTGTCCCCCTTATATTATTTTTCCCCTTCCCCTCACTTCCTCTTGTATGTACTTTTGTATAACTCTGAGGGTCTCCTTCCATTTCCATGCATTTTCCCTTCTCTCTCCCTTTCCCTCCCACCTCTCATCCCTGTTTAATGTTAATCTTCTTCTCATGCTCTTCGACCCTACTCTGTTCTTAGTTACTCTCCTTATATCAAAGAAGACATTTGGCATTTGTTTTTTAGGGATTGGCTAGCTTCACTTAGCATAATCTGCTCTAATGCCATCCATTTCCCTGTAAATTCTATGATTTTGTCATTTTTTAATGCAGAGTAATACTCCATTGTGTATAAATGCCACATTTTTTTTATCCATTCATCCATTGAAGGGCATCTAGGTTGGTTCCACAGTCTAGCTATTGTGAATTGTGCTGCTATGAACATCGATGTAGCAGTGTCCCTGTAGCATGCTCTTTTTAGGTCTTTAGGGAATAGACCAGAAGGGGAATAGCTGGGTCAAATGGTGGCTCCATTCCCAGCTTTCCAAGAAATCTCCATACTGCTTTCCAAATTGGCTGCACCAATTTGCAGTCCCACCAGCAATGTACAAGAGTACCCTTTTCCCCACATCCTCGCCAGCACTTGTTGTTGTTTGACTTCATAATGGCTGCCAATCTCACTGGAGTGAGATGGTATCTTAGGGTGGTTTTGATTTGCATTTCTCTGACTGCTAGAGATGGTGAGCATTTTTTCATGTACTTGTTGATTGATTGTATGTCCTCCTCTGAGAAGTGTCTGTTCAGGTCCTTGGCCCATTTGTTGATTGGGTTGTTTGTTGTCTTATTGTCTAATTTTTTGAGTTCTTTGTATACTCTGGATATTAGGGCTCTATCTGAAGTGTGAGGAGTAAAGATTTGTTCCCAGGATGTAGGCTCTCTATTTACCTCTCTTATTGTATCTTTTGCTGAGAAAAAACTTTTTAGTTTGAGTAAGTCCCATTTGTTGATTCTAGTTATTAACTTTTGTGCTATGGGTGTCCTATTGAGGAATTTGGAGCCCGACCCCACCGTATGTAGATCATAGCCAACTTTTTCTTCTATCAGACGGCGTGTCTCTGATTTGATATCAAGCTCCTTGATCCATTTTGAATTAACTTTTGTGCATGGCGAGAGAAAGGGATTCAGTTTCATTTTGTTGCATATGGATTTCCAGTTTTCCCAGCACCATTTGTTGAAGATGCTATCCTTCCTCCATTGCATGCTTTTAGCCCCTTTATCAAATATAAGGTAGTTGTAGTTTTGTGGATTGGTTTCTGTGTCCTCTATTCTGTACCATTGGTCCACCCGCCTGTTTTGGTACCAGTACCATGCTGTTTTTGTTACTATTGCTCTGTAGTATAGTTTGAAGTCTGGTATCGCTATACCGCCTGATTCACACTTCCTGCTTAGCATTGTTTTTGCTATTCTGGGTCTTTTGTTTTTCCATATGAATTTCATGATTGCTTTCTCTATTTCTACAAGAAACGCCGTTGGGATTTTGATTGGCATTGCATTAAACCTATAGAGAACTTTTGGTAATATCGCCATTTTGATGATGTTAGTTCGGCCTATCCATGAACAGGGTATATTTTTCCATCTTCTAAGATCTTCTTCTATTTCTCTCTTTAGGGTTCTGTAGTTTTCATTGTATAAGTCTTTCACCTCTTTTGTTAGGTTGATTCCCAAGTATTTTATTTTTTTTGAAGATATTGTGAATGGAGTGGTTGTCCTCATTTCCATTTCAGAGGCTTTGTCGCTGATATACAGGAATGCCTTTGATTTATGTGTGTTGATTTTATATCCTGCCACTTTGCTGAATTCATTTATTAGCTCTAATAGTTTCTTTGTAGACCCTTTTGGGTCTGCTAGGTATAGAATCATGTCATCTGCAAATAGTGATAATTTCAGTTCTTCTTTTCCTATTTTGATGCCTTTGATTTCTTTCGTCTGTCTAATTGCTCTGGCCAGTGTTTCGAGAACTATGTTGAACAGAAGTGGTGAGAGAGGGCATCCCTGTCTTGTTCCAGATTTTAGAGGGAATGCCTTCAATTTTTCTCCATTCAGAATGATGCTAGCCTGAGGCTTAGCATAGATTGCTTTTACAATATTGAGGTATGTTCCTGTTATCCCTAATTTTTCTAGAGTTTTGAACATAAAGGGATGCTGTACTTTGTCGAATGCTTTTTCCGCATCTATCGAGATGATCATATGATTCTTATTTTTAAGTCTATTGATGTGGTGAATAACATTTATTGATTTCCGTATATTGAACCAGCCTTGCATCCCAGGGATGAATCCTACTTGATCATGGTGCACAATTTTTTTGATAAGTTTTTGTATCCGAGTGGCCAGAATTTTATTGAGGATTTTTGCATCTAGGTTCTTTAGAGATATTGGTCTGCAGTTTTCTTTCTTTGAAGTGTCTTTGTCTGGTTTAGGTATCAGGGTGATGTTGGCCTCGTAGAATGAATTTGGAAGTTCTCCCTCTTTTTCTATTTCCCGAAGTAGCTTGAAAAGTATTGGTATTAGTTCCTCTTTAAAGGTTTTGTAAAACTCTGCTGTATACCCATCCGGTCCTGGGCTTTTCTTAGTTGGTAGTCTTTTGATGGTTTCTTCTATTTCCTCAATTGATATTGGTCTGTTTAGGTTGTCTATATCCTCCTGACTCAATCTGGGCAGATCATATGACTTAAGAAATTTATCTATGCCTTCACTATCTTCTAATTTATTGGAGTATAAGGATTCAAAATAATTTTTGATTATCTTCTGTATTTCTGAAGTGTCTGTTGTGATATTGCCTCTTCCATCCCGTATGTTAGTAATTTGAGTTCTCTCTCTTCTTCTCTTCGCTAGCATGGCTAAGGGTCTGTCGATTTTGTTTATTTTTTCAAAGAACCAACTTTTAGTTTTGTCAATTTTTTCAATTGTTTCTTTTGTTTCGATTTCATTAATTTCAGCTCTGATTTTCATTATTTCTTGCCTTCTACTTCTTTTGCTGTTGTTTTGCTCTTCTTTTTCTAGGATTGTGAGATGAAGTATGAGATCATTTATTTGTTGGTTTTTTCTTTTTTTAAGGAATGAACTCCAAGCAATGAATTTTCCTCTTAGAACTGCTTTCAATGTGTCCCATAGATTCCGATATGTTGTGTCTGTGTTTTCATTAATCTCTAAGAATTTTTTAATTTCTTCCTTGATGTCTTCTATAACCCATTGATCGTTCAGTAACCTATTGTTCATTCTCCAAGTGATGTATTCTTTTCCCTTCCTTCTTTTATCATTGATTTTCAGTTCCATTCCATTATGATCAGATAGGATGCATGGTATTATCTCTACTCCTTTATATTGTCTAAGAGTTTCCCTGTGACATAATATATGATCTATTTTTGAGAAGGATCCATGTGCTGCTGAGAAAAAAGTGTAACTGCTTGATGTTGGGTGGTATATTCTATATATGTCAATTAAGTCTAGGTTATTAATTGTGTTATTGAGTTCTATAGTTTCCTTATTCAACTTTTGTTTGGAAGATCTGTCCAGTGGTGATAGAGGTGTGTTGAAGTCTCCCATGATTATTGTATGGTGGTCTATTAGACTCTTGAACTTGAGAAGAGTTTGTTTGATGAACATAGCTGCACCATTGTTTGGGGCATATATATTTATGATTGTTATGTCTTGTTGGTGTATGGTTCCCTTGAGCAGTATGTAGTGTCCCTCTTTATCCCTTTTGATTAACTTTGGCTTGAAATCTATTTTATTTGATATGAGTATGGATACTCCTGCTTGTTTCCGAAGTCCATATGAGTGATATGATTTTTCCCAACCTTTCACCTTCAGCCTATGTATGTCTTTTCCTATCAAATGCGTCTCCTGTAGGCAGCATATTGTTGGGTCTTGTTTTGTGATCCATTCTACTAGCCTGTGTCTCTTGATTGGTGAGTTTAAGCCATTAACATTTAGGGTTATTATTGAGATATGGGTTGTTCTTCCAGCCATATTTGTTTATTTATGTTACTAAACATGGTTTGTTTTCCTCTTTGATTATTTTCCCCCCTTTAGTGTCCTACCTCCCACTGTTGGTTTTCATTGTTATTTTCCATTTCCTCTTCCTGTAATGTTTTGCCAAGGATGTTTTGAAGAGATGGTTTTCTAGCTGCAAATTCTTTTAACTTTTGTTTATCGTGGAAGGTTTTAATTTCATCTTCCATCCTGAAGCTTAATTTCGCTGGAAACACAATTCTTGGTTGGAACCCATTTTCTTTCAGTGTTTGAAATAGGTTATTCCAGGATCTTCTAGCTTTCAGAGTCTGTGTTGAAAGATCAGCTGTTATCCTGATTGGCTTACCCCTAAATGTGATCTGCTTCCTTTCTCTTGTAGCTTTTAAAATTCTCTCCTTATTCTGTATGTTGGGCATCTTCATTATAATGTGTCTAGGTGTGGGTCTCTTATGATTTTGCACATTCGGCGTCCTGTAGGCTTCTAGGATTTGGGGTTCTGTCTCATTCTTCAAGTCTGGGAAGTTTTCTCGTATTATTTCATTGAATAGATTGCTCATTCCTTTGGTTTGAAATTCTGTCCCTTCCTGTATCCCAATGACTCTTAAATTTGGTCTCTTGATGTTATCCCACATTTCTTGGATGTTCTGCTCATGGTTTCTTAACAGTCTTGCTGAGCTGTCTATGTTCTTTTCAAGTTGAAATACTTTATCTTCATTGTCTGATGTTCTGTCTTCTAAGTGTTCTACTCTGCTGGTAGTATTCTCAATTGAGTTTTTAAGTTGGCTTATTGCTTCCTGCATTTCTAGGATTTCTGTTTGTTTGTTTTTTATAACCTCTATTTCCCTGTATAGTTGATCTTTTGCTTCTTGGATTTGTTTATGTAATTCATTGTTGAAGTGATCTTTCATTGTCTGATTTTGCTGTCTGATGTCTTCCTTGAGACTCCAGATCATCTGAAGCATGTATATCCTGAATTCTTTATCTGACATTCCATCTGCTGCAGCTATTACCTCTTCTAACGTTGAGTTGACCTGCAATGCTTGTGGTCCTTTCTTTCCTTGTCTCTTCATACTGTTCGCGTTCCTTTCTACTTGGTGAAACTGTTGTGCTATTGAATTTTCCCCCTATATATTTATATTGGTCTTGTATAGTTGCAAAGTCTCCCTCGCAGGCGTGGGTGGCGGCTCTGTCCCTCTGTGGGCCGCTAGGCTTGTTCTGTCAGTGGTCACAGTTCTGTCTACTTTGCAGGCGCAGGCAGCGGCACTGCCCCTCTGTAGGCCTCTGGGGCTGTACTGCCAGTGGGTCGCAGGTGCGCCTACCTTGCAGGCGCGGGGGGGGGGGCGGCTCTACCCTTCCTCAGGCCACTGGGCCTGTTCTGTCTCTCGGTTGCAGGTCTGGCCTGTTCTGATGGTGGTCACAGTTCCGTCTACCTTGCAGGCGCTGGGGGGAGGGGGCGGCTCTGCCTCTCAGGAGGTCGCTGCTCCTCTTCTGCCGGTGGGTCGCAGGCCCGCCTACCTTGCAGGAGTGATTGGAAGCTCTGTCCCGCCGCCCGCCCCTGGGCCTTTTCTGTCCGTGGTCACAGTTCCACCTACCTGGCAGGCGCGGGGGGTGGGGGGCAGCTCTGCCCCTCAGCAGGCCGCTGGGCCTGCTCTGTGCGTGGTCACAGTTCCCTCTACCTTGCCGGTGCAGGGGGAGGGGGCGGCTCAGCCTCTTAGCAGGCTGCTGCTCCTCTTCTGCCGGTGGGTCGCAGGCCCGCCTACCTTGCAGGAGTGATTGGAAGCTCTGTCCCACCGCAGGCCACTGGGCCTTTTCTGTCAGTGGTCACCAGGCAGGCGCGGGGGGTGGGTGGTGGCTCTGCCCCTCAGCAGGCCGCTGGGCCTGCTCTGTGCGTGGTCACAGTTCCCTCTACCTTGCCAGTGCAGGGGGAGGGGGCGGCTCTGCCTCTCAGCAGGTCGCTGCTCCTCTTCTGCCGGTGGGTCGCAGGCCCGCCTACCTTGCAGGAGTGATTGGAAGCTCTGTCCCGCCGCGGGCCCCTGGGCTTTTTCTGTCCGTGGTCACAGTTCCACCTACCTGGCAGGCGCGGGGTGTGGGGGGCAGCTCTGACCCTCAGCAGGCCGCTGGGCCTGCTCTGTGCGTGGTCACAGTTCCCTCTACCTTGCCGGTGCAGGGGGAGGGGGCGGCTCAGCCTCTTAGCAGACTGCTGCTCCTCTTCTCCACATGGATCATTCTCAAAAATAGAATATATATTATGCCATAGGGCAACCCTCAGTAAATATAAAGGGGTGGAGATAATACCATGCATTTTATCTGATCATAATGGAATGAAACTGGAAATCAATGATAAAAGAAGGAAGGAAAAATCATACATCTCATGGAAAAAGACAATATGTTACTGAATGATCAATGGGTTACAGAAGACATAAAGGAGGAAATCAAAAAATTCTTAGAGACAAATGAAAATACAGACACAACACATCGGAATCTATGGGACACAATGAAAGCAGTTTTAAGAGGGAAATTCATTGCCTAGAGGTCATTCCTCAAAAAAAGAAAAAAAAAACAAATAAATGAGCTCACACTTCATCTCAAAGCCCTAGAAAAGGAAGAACAAAACAACAGCAAATATAGCAGAAGGCAAGAAATAATTAAAATCAGAGCGGAAATCAACGAAATTAAAACAAAAGAAACTATTGAAAAAATTGACAAAACTAAAAGTTGGTTCTTTGAAAAAATAAAAAAGATCAACAGACCCTTAGCCATGCTAACAAAGAGAAGAAGAGAGAGAACTCAAATTACTAACATACGAGATGAAAAAGGAAATATCACAACAGATGTTACAGAAATACAGAAGACAATTAGAAATTATTTTGAAACCCTATATTCCAATAAAATAGAAGATAGTGAAGACATTGATAAATTTCTTAAGTCATATGATTTGCCCAGACTGAATCAGGAGGATACACACAATTTGAACAGACCAATATCAATGGATGAAATAGAAGAGGCAATCAAAGGACTACCAACCAAGAAAAGCCCAGGACCAGATGGGTATACAGCGGAGCTTTACAAAACCTTTAAAGAAGAATTAAAACCAATACTTTTCAAGTTATTTCAGGAAATAGAAAAGAGGGAGCCCTTCCAAATTCATTCTATGAGGCCAACATCACCCTGATTCTGAAACCAGACAAAGACACCTCAAAGAAAGAAAACTACATACCAATAACTCTAATGAACCTAGATGCAAAAATCCTCAATAAAATTCTGGCTAATCGGATAGAAAAACACATCAAAAAAATTGTGCACCATGATCAAGTAGGATTCATCCCTGGGATGCAAGGATGTTTCAATATATGGAAATCAATAAATGTTATTCACCACATCAATAGACTTAAAGATAAAAACCATATGATCATCTCGATAGACGCAGAAAAAGCATTCGACAAAATACAGCATCCCTTTATGTTCAAAACACTAGAAAAACTAGGGATAACAGGAACTTACCTCAACATTGTAAAAGCTATCTATGCTAAGCCTCAGGCTAGCATCATTCTGAATGGAGAAAAATTGAAGGCATTCCCTCTAAAATCTGGATCAAGACAGGGATGCCCTCTATCACCACTTCTATTCAATATAGTCCTTGAAACACTGGCCAGAGCAATTAGACAGACAAAAGAAATTAAAGGCATAAAAATAGGAAAAGAAGAACTTAAATTATCACTATTTGCGGACAACATGATTTTATACTTAGGAGACCCAAAAGGGTCTACAAAGAAACTACTAGAATTAATAAATGAATTCAGCAAAGTGGCAGGATATAAAATCAACACGCATAAATCAAAGGCATTCCTGTATATCAGTGACAAAACTTCTGAAATGGAAATGAGGAAAAACACCCCATTCACAATATCCTCAAAAAAAAAAAATAAAATACTTGGGAATAAACCTAACAAAAGAGGTGAAAGACTTATACAATGAAAACTACAGAACCCTAAAGAGAGAAATAGAAGAAGAATCTTAGAAGATGGAAAAATATACCCTGTTCATGGATAGGCAGAACTAACATCATCAAAATGGCGATATTACCAAAAGTTCTCTATAGGTTCAATGCAATGCCAATCAAAATCCCAATGACATTTCTTGTAGAAATAGATAAAGCAATCATGAAATTCATATGGAAAAATAAAAGACCCAGAATAGCAAAAGCAACTCTAAGCAGGAAGTGTGAATCAGGCGGTATAGCGATACCAGATTTCAAACTGTACTACAGAGCAACAGTAACAAAAACAGCATGGTACTGGTACCAAAACAGGCGGGTGGACCAATGGTACAGAACAGAGGACACAGAGACTAATCCACAAAGTTACAACTATCTTATATTTGATAAAGGGGCTAAAAGCATGCAATGGAGAACGGATAGCATCTTCAACAAATGGTGTTGGGAAAACTGGAAATCCATATGCAACAAAATGAAACTGAATCCCCTTCTCTCGACATGCACAAAAGTTAACTCAAAATGGATCAAAGAGCTTGATATCAGATCAGAGACTCTGCGTCTGATAGAAGAAAAAGTTGGTTCCGATCTACATATTGTGGGGTCGGGCTCCAAATTTCTTAATAGGACACCCATAGCACAAGAGTTAATAACAAGAATAAACAAATGGGACTTACTTAAACTAAAAAGTTTTTTTCTCAGCAAGAGAAACAATAAGAGAGGTAAATAGGGAGCCTACATCCTGGGAACAAATTTTTACTCCTCACACTTCAGATAGAGCCATAATATCCAGAGTAGGCAAGGAACTCAAAAAATTAAACAATAAGATAACAAATTACCCAATCAACAAATGGGCCAAGGACCTGAACAGACACTTCTCAGAAGAGGACATACAATCAATCAACAAGTACATGAAAAAATGCTCACCATCTCTAGCAGTCAGAGAAATGCAAATCAAAACCACCCTAATATACCATCTCACTCCAGTGAGATTGGCATCCATTATGAAGTCAAACAACAAGAAGTGCTGGTGAGGATGTGGGGAAAAGGGTACACTTGTACATTGCTGGTGGGACTGCAAATTGGTGCGGCCAATTTGGAAAGCAGTATGGAGATTCCTTGGAAAGCTGGGAATGGAACCACCATTTGACCCAGCTATTCCCCTTCTTGGACTATTCCCTAAAGACCTTAAAAGAGCGTGCTATAGGAACACTGCTACAACAATGTTCATAGCAGCACAATTCACAATAGCTAGACTGTGGAGCCAACCTAGATGCCCTTCAATAGATGAATGGATAAAAAAAATGTGGCATTCATACACAATGGAGTATTACTCTGCACTAAAAAATGACAAAATCATGGAATTTGCAGGGAAATGGATGGCACTAGAGCAGATTATGCTAAGTGAAGCTAGCCAATCCCTAAAAAATAAATGCCAAATGTCTTCTTTGATATAAGGAGAGCAACTAAGAACAGAATAGAGAGGAAGAGCATGAGAAGAAGATCACCACTAAACAGGGATGAGAGGGGGGAGGGAAAGAGAGACAGAAGGGCAATTGCATGGTAAAGGAAAGAGACCCTCATTGTTATACAAAATTACATTTAAGAGGAAGTGAGGGGAAAGGGGGAAAAAAGCAAGAGAGAGAAATGAATTACAGTAGATGGGGTAGGGAGAGAAGATGGGAAGGGAGGGGAGGGGAGGGGATGGAAGGGGAGGGGAGGGGGGATAGTAGAGGATAGGAAAGGCAGCAGAATACAACATACACTAGTATGACAGTAGGTAAAAATGTGGATGTGTAACCGATGTGAATCTGCAATATGTATATAGGGTAAAAATGGGAGTTCATAATTCGCTTGAATCAAATGTATGAAATATGATATGTCAAGAACTTTGTAATGTTTTGAACAACTAAAAAAAAGGTAGAAAAGATAGTGGGACCTAGATAGACAAAGCAAACCAACAACAAAAAGAAATGCTTCAAATTTAGAAATGGATAAGAGAAATATCCAGAAAAATAAGTTAATATCCACTGGGCATAAGAAAAAATAATTTAAAAATGAGAATCCAAGAGACAAATGAAGAAAATATTTTAAAACAGAGGAAATGAGTTATCATCAAATATTGCTGAGAAATTAATTAAAATGAGGAATAAGGTTGTCAACAGATTAAGCAACATTGACATCTTAGGTTTTTTTCTTGAGTTTGATTATCGGCTGAAGGTTATCTGTATTGAGTTAGCCCTAAAGAAAAATCATATGATGAAGCAGTGAGGTATTTACAGGAGTGTTGCTCTAAAGAACAATGAGAAATATAACTAACTCTGAGAAGTAAAGAAGTTAAAGGGAACGTATTTCTCGCATTTCATTAATATCATACATTTATATGTTTTCTTTTAAAATATATTGCCTATCTTCTAATATTTAAGCAAATAATTCTAAATAAAAGTTATATTTTTGTAAATTTTAAGCAGCACAAACATGTTTAGGGACTTATCTAGTGGACTCATAAATTATCATCTCTTCTGTTTTCTGTGCTGTTGCCATCTCTCTGGGAGTCTGTACATATTCTGTTATTAAAATTACATACATTAGTAATAATTATCAGTTATCTTTTCACCATTTAGCTCCTCCATAGCATACAATGTCCAAGAGAAATACCTAAAGATTCATGAAACTCTTGTCTGTGGTTCTTCAGCTTTTTCCAAAGTTCCAATTTTGTTGGGACCTTTTACCTCCCTTGGAACCGCAGCCATTATTGGGTGTTGGCTGAGGTGGCCTCATGGTTTAGCATTTTCATATATGTGACCTGGCTGGATTGGCATTCGCGGGCTTTTAGCCCACTCATGGGCTTTTGACTTTAGTCCCATCTAATGGTTTAATCTGAAATCTGCCTAGGCCCTAAAGTGATAGTGACATAACTGCTACTTATTGGTCCTTGCTACTGTCTCTTCTTAGTCCCTCCTATCACTATATTACCTTGTCCTTGACACAATAAAGATTGAGATTATTGCACCTTCATGGTTGACTCATCTCCCGATTTGGTGTGAGTGTGTGGGCCAGGTTGCATGGCAGGCTGGGTGGCGATACTTACCCTCTCGCTCAGCCCAGGAGACACTAGCTGGTCTAGTGTGCTTCACTACCTCTGTCGGAGGGCGGTTCCAACAGCTGGTGCTTCGGAGACAACAGGCTGGTCTCCCAGGTACACTTGTCGAGGGGGGGGGGGGGCGACACAATTTTCTCCAGATTCTGAAACATTTGTCTCTAGATTTCGCACATGTGAAGCAGTTGAATTATCCTTTGGGACAAAACAGAAAAAGAATGGATGAATAAATGGCTTCTTGGATTAGTAAACTGATCCCTTGACCTAACCTATCACTTTTAGTCATTAGGACTATGATGAGCTAAAATCACGTAAGTAGTTACTATAGTGTTTCTTTAAGGACCAAGAAAATTAAAATCCAGTAAAATTAGTTATATTAATGAAATGTGCAAAATTAGTGATATAAAGCATCTCAATATGAATTCAAGAAAACACAAATTTATAAGAGTAGTATAAAATTTTTCCTGAGTAATTGCGAAAATCATGAAAAACCATATCAAAATTCGGAAAGAGCATTGCTTTAGTTAAATTAAAATGTAAACACTGCTAAAATTTCAATGTGAATAAAAGACAATAATTTAAAACTTTATTATATTACTAAAGCTTATTACTAGAATATTTTTCTGATTTTGTTATATATTTAAGTTTATTAAATGTTTTTTGAAAAGTCTTCCACAATTATATAAGAAAATATTGGTAATTATAAATTTTAAGGATTCTAGAAAAAAAACTAGAAGCATTACTTCTAATAGGTATTTTGAATCTGTCCATTTTGCATATATAGGAAAGCACTCATATACATGTATTTGAAAATAATTTTTATCAATCTATCATATTTGTAGAGCCATGATTTAGCACTGATTCATAACTGCTTTTTTTTTCCTTGACAGGTTAGTAGAGATATTTCAAAATAGAATAATTTAATGTAATCATTGTTTTTTTAAGAATTAAATGAGTTATACTAATCTACTTTGACTACTATTATGGTACAATATTTATTTCTATTTTTCTCACTTAAGAATAAAACATAAATATAACATTTAGGATTCTTTTTAGGAAGTTTGTCGCCAAGATTATCTGTTAAAATAATACAGCTGGGAGCATAATATATTTTTCAAATGCTTAATGTGATTTTATAATCAATTGTTTTTCTTGAAGTATTAAAAATGAAAGTTATGTACCCTTTGGATATAATAGAAAACAGAATTTTTATTGGCTTGATATTATGGAAATGACATAGCCAAGTTATGCTTTTAGGAGTCCATGTGTTTTGGGGTGTGTGTGTGTGTGTGTGTGTGTTTGTATGTGTGTGTTTATTGTTTAACAAATAAACTCTAAATTTACATGCTCAGTATATTTAAATCATTTTTAACTATGTTATTCCACCTAACATTCTAAAACTTAAATTAATGATACCAAATGGTTTCTACTCATTTAACATTCCTATTTTTCATTTCACTTATTTAAATCCCAAATTACATGTTTAAAGTGCATCATACAGGTGTATGGTTATACTATTGAAGTATAACTTTTCCAATTAAGCATATTCATTTGAAAATAAAAGGGCTAGATGATAAAAATGCACAGAGGATTGAGAAAAATTATAGATCTCCAGAAAACATTTTGTATCTCTTTTAGACAAAATCATATAGAAACTAACTTAAGAATTATCATGATGGAAATATAATGTTTCAAATAATTTCAAAAATTCAATCCATGATATAAACTCTAAATCAATTAGATCTATGTATGCACATAACACACACACACACACACACACACACAATGAAACAGTATTCTAATCAATATAAAAATTAACTCATACAATTATGTCAGAATATTTTTCACTCGATTCATAGGTAGGTCTATATCATACCCACAGCTTTCTGTTTAACAGCTAACTCTACCCTTCCTGCTATCCACTAAACATTTGTATGACCCCAAAATTTGAAGGTGCAACTTTTGGGAAGTGATTTGGTTATATGTGTAGAACTTTCATAAGTAAGATTAGTGATCTTACAAAAGAGATCTCAGGAGAGCTGTGCTTTCTTTTTCTTTTACCATGTGATGACATAGCAAGAGGGCAGCCATGTGTGAACCAGAAAGCTGTCTCTTACCAGTCAGGAATCTACCAGTACCTTGTTCTTGGACTTCTCACCCCATTAAAGTGTAAGAAAGTTATTACTGTTGTTTATAAGCCACTCCATGGCATTTTTGTAATAGCATACCAAGCAGACTAAAGTATTTCCTACAAACCCAGGTTTCAAGGATGCCTAGGAAATGGGAAATCAAATTTAATAGGTGATAATAGTAATTTGTCAGCTTCAAAATGACTCCCAAATAGTCTTGCTTCCTGCTATCCATGTCCTCATGTAATTCATTCTACTCATGGGCCAGACTTAGTGAATTTCTTTTTGTTTTTCTTTTAAATACTGCAAAAGTGTCACTTCTGAGATAACATTTGTAAAAATCCATAACTTTGTCTTACACTTTTGGCCTCCTGATACATGCTTTCTCTGAGGAAATGAGTTTGTGTATTGAGAGCTGTCCTATGCAAAGAGCCAAATTGTGAGCGAGTGAGTGCTGGGGCCTTCAGTACAACCCTTGAGGAACAACATCCACATAAATAAGTTTAATGTGTCTTCCAGTGAGATAATAGCCCAACCAACATCTTATTGTAGCCTTGTGAGAAACTGTAAAGCAGAACTGGGCTGCTAACACATGTGTGGTTTCCTGATCCATAGAAATGGGGAGAAAATCAATGTGATTTATTTTTAATCCTCTAAATTTTGGGTAAATTAGCTATTGATTAATAGATAACAAATACAATGTTCCTTTACTTTGGTTTTCCATTAAATCCAGTAAAAATATATAACAAAAGTTTAGGTGGATAGCTGAGGTTAATTTAAAATAGAGTGGAAGAGATTTCAGTATCCATATTTCACTCTTTTGCTGTACTTTAGCATAGGTTTCCCTAAGCCTCTTGCTTGAAGCAAGATTAATTATGTTGCTACCAGTGTCTGGTGGTCCTGGATACAAAACCAGTGTGTATAAAAAGAAATTCATTCTCTACATGCTTTTGCTTGATTCTAAAGAGGCTATTAACTTTTGTAACACTGTGATGATCCATTTACTCTCTGTTAAAACAAATAGGCTATTTCTAAGTTGTCCATTACTATATACTATGCATAGAATACAGTCAACTCTATTCTCCTATTTTAAAAATAGTAATTTCAATATTAACAGCACCCATTTGCAGATAAATGGATAGAGATGAAGAATATCATGCTAAGCTAAATAAGCCAGTCGCCCAAAACTAAAGGCTGAATGTTTTCTCTGATATGTAAATGCTAATTCACAAAACAGGGGTGGGGGATATGGAAAAATAGAGGTAATTTTCATTAGGCAAGAGGGAAGTGAAGGGAGGGTAGAGGCTATGGGGGTAGGAAGAATAGCAGAATGAGTTGGACATTATTACCCTATGAACATATATGATTATTCAATGGGTGTGATGCTACATTATATACAATCAGAAGAATGAGATGTTATATTTATTTATGTATGATGTGTCAAAATGTATTCATTTGTCATGGATAACTAATTAAAAAATTAAACAATGCTTTTACTTTTTTAAAAAAAGTAGTAATTTCACGTAACAAGTTATTTGCTTGAATTCTAGTAAGGAAAAATGTTTTCATTAAAAAATTCCAGTTCTATTATGAAATGTTAATCAACTAAATTCAAACTCACCAATATTTATTGACATGTTATTAGATCTAGGCTCACTATGGTAGAAAGTATTTGATACACAAAAGTACTACTATAGTTTTAGTTGAGTATGCTATTTTTAAATTTTGTATTCATTTACTATTCTTACCACAATCTTTAAATTTACAGAAGTTGCAAAGGGATTGAAATTTAAGATTTTACTAAACATTTTGTGTGCATTTTGATACCAGAAAAATCAATCTATGTAGTTCAAACTAATCCAGTTGCTATAGGATCTGCTGAAGATTTTATTAAAGAGTGGGGAAATAGTGACACTATTTTTTTGTAGTTGTAGATGGACAGCATGATTTTATTTATTTATTTTTATGCGGTATTGAGGATGGAAACCAGTGCCTCACAGGTGTGATGCAAGTGCTCTGCCACTGAGCCATAACCCCTACCTGACACATTATTTTTGAAGGTAGTCATATGAGCATAATGTGGGATTACTGAAAGTACACTACTGAGATAGATAAATGGATGGATATAAAAACAGGGAGGAGAGAGAATATGTGAGAGATTCAGAACCCTTGCATGTATAAGTTGTCTTTCTTTTTGCTTGTATGTTTTTATTTTTTCATTTATCTATTGAAATATAACTTAAATACCATAAAATTATTAGTAAATGATTGGTTTTTAGCAAACACAGTTATGAAAACATCTTCATGATCCATTTTTGCAAAATTTCTATCTCCAAAAACACTCAGTCCCTTGTAGTTGATTTCTAGTCGATTTCCCTTGTAGTTTGATTCTCAACCAGAGGTGACTATTATTTTCCTTTCTGTGTATATGAATCTGCTTTTTCTGGACATTTCATTGAAAAGGGAGCTATATAATGAATTATCTTTTTGCACAAATCTTCTTTATCTTATAATATTTTTTAAGATTCATTCATATAGTACAACATATACATAATTTGTTCTCATTATACCTGAATAACATTCCATTATTTAGAAATAGAACATTTTGTTTGTATGTTTAGCAGGCAATAGACATTTGGAAAATTTCTAGTGTCTCAATCTTGTGGCTGAATCCTGCTAGCTCATTATAGTTTAAATTTGCCATTTTCTTAATGACAAATGATGTTGAACATCATTTCATGTGCTTATTAAGACTGAAATATCTTCTTCAGTGAACTACCTCTTTAAGTCTTTATTCCAGATTTTTAAATTGGATTCTTTTGCTCACAGTTCTCTGAAACACTCTTAATTTTTCTTTTCTTTTTGTTCTTCAGATTCTTATTTCTATATTTGAAGTACAATGATTCTTTTTTCTACCATATCAAATTGACTATTGGTATGCTCTAGAGAATCTCCTACTTTGGTCTTTATCTTCTTCAACTTAGGAATTTTCATTTATGTCTTTTAATAATATTTTGTTCATGGACATTTTTATATGTTGAGTTGTCTTAATATAATCCTTTAATAATGTGAAGATGTTTTCCATTCGTTTTTAAAACATATTTATAATAGCTCTTTTGAAATTCTTATCTAATAATTTAAATATCAAAAATTTCTATTGACTACATTTTACTTAACTGTGGGCCACCTATTCCACTATATTTAAATTGACATTTTAGTTGTTATTCTAGTGAGTTTGGATTCTGGGTTCTCTTCTATGTGTACTTTGTTGCTGATTGCTTTGCTATTGTCATGATTATTGCTGTTTTTAACACCCTAACTGATTTGAATTTGAAGAATATCATGGCATTTGTCTATGGAGGTTTCCAATAATTTTTAAAATTTAATTAGAAAAATTTAAGCCTGGGTCATAGAGGTCTCTCCCATGTCTGCATAGCTTAGTTCAGGCGGTCATTGGGTTCAAGTTTTGCTCAATCACCTCAGGTCCAAATGGTCACCACCCTTACTGAAGTTTGTGTTTTCAAGCATTCCCCACCTTTATTTCTGAGTGGCCATTAATGACTTTCTGAGCGGCCATTAATGACTTTCTGAGCTTGTTCACATTCTCACATCCAGCGATATATACAGGAGATTATATAATCTCATATATATAAAGAAGGGGCGGGGGAGAGAGAGATAGAGAAACAGCTCACACATGTGAGTGCAGGAGCTCTCTTTAGTGGTTTTTGCAATGCATAGCTTTCCAGTCCAAGCAGAGAGATATGTGGTGAGCTTGTCTCCACTCCATGAAGCTGTTTAATTTTCTAGGTTTAGTCTGCTGTTCTATCACTTACCTTGATCAAGTTCACAAGCTCTGGCTCAGAGATCTGCTTGTCTTTTCCTTTCATGTGCCCCAACCTTAGGAACCTTATTTACAATCTCATAATTCCTACCTACTCTTCTCCAATTCAGCTGAGCTCCCTCTAGCGGTGAGGTGAGGCTGGTTTTCATAAATAGTTGTGCTTTGGGAGAGAGATTTCAGCCATTGATACTGAGTTGGAAGGAAGAAAGGAGACTGAGATTAGAATGCCAGAGTCACTCTGTATATACCCAGGCTTAGTAATGTTCATCAATAAATATTTCTCAGTGGGTTCTACATCTTTGACAATTACCAGGGTTGGTCCAGTTTTATCATGACATCTAGGGCAGATTTACTGAACTTCTCATTTTTTTTTATTTATTATTAGTTGTTCAAAACATCACAAAGCTCTTGACATATCATATTTCATACATTTGATTCAAGCAGATTATAAACTCCCATTTTTACCCTATATACATATTGCAGATTCACATTGGTTACACATCCACTTTTTTACCTACTGCCATACCTAGTGTATGTTGTATTCTGCTGCCTTTACTATCCTCTACTATCCCCCCTCCCCTCTCCTCCCCTCCCCTCTCCTCCCCTCCCCTCCCATCTTCTCTCCCTACCCCATCTACTGTAATTCATTTCTCTCTCTTGTTTTTTTTTCCCCTTTCCCCTCACTTCCTCTTATATGTAATTTTGTGTAACAATGAGGGTCTCCTTCCATTTCCATGCAGTTTCCCTTCTCTCTCTCTTTCCCTCCCCCCTCTCATCCCTGTTTAGTGGTGAACTTCTCATTTCATCATGGAAAATGTCCCACTGAATCTTTCTTTGTTCCTTTCCAGAGTCCTATGGTATTTCTGATGAGTGAAGTTTTCGGGCATCACAGTTTTTCTTTTTACTCAATCTATAGATGTTATTTCACAATTTCCTACATTGTAGTACTGCTGATATATTGAAAGTTTCTGTTTCCTTTTCTTTTAAAAATTCTTGTTTTTCCCCTCTGGAAGTTTATAATTTATCTTCTTTGTCCCTAGAGTTTAGCAGCTTCACCAGAGTTTAACTCATGGGGACTGTCCTTCATAAATATTTCAAACCCAAGAGAATTCAGCTCCTTCTCTAATGACCACATCCTGCATGTGTGTTCATTAAGCCTCTTCATCTAAAGGAATCCAGTGGTATCTGCCAGCTTCCAATTTCAAACAAAGAAAGGCAATATATTTCACGTGGACATTTGTTTTAGCATGCTGCTAAGGGGTACACAGGCACCCACTCTCTACACAAATATCTCAGAAAATTGCTGCTTTTCACATAAAATTGTGGTTCCACCAATATGCTGACATTTACTTTCTCCAAGGAGGAAGCTGGAAAAGAGACAGAGTTAAAATTATATACCGAAGCTATATTTTTTGTCCACCCATGTAATTTAAAGTATCTCTGACCACTTTAAGTATGTGATAATAGTATTATCAAAAATCCAAATAATTTGAGACACGAAAATTGAAATGAAATGATAACATACTATTTAGGAGATACATTTGAACTGTTAACTTTTAAGTGTTTACATTTTTCCAACCTTTTCTTTTGTTTTTCATTACATTTGAATGTTATTCTACCTATGCATATTTTTCAACCTTTCATTAGAAGCAGACCTAAATGCCTCACTTGCTCCTTACAATCTTCTCCTATTGCCCAAATTTGATTTTCTGTTAAATTATCTGTTAACTGCTTGTTATACAGTTACAGATTTTTGTTTAAAAAATCCACATATAAATCTACAAAAAATCCAAGATTATACTCTTTAACAGTGTTTCAAAATATGGTTGTTTAAAATATGTAAGCCTTCTCTCTCTGAATATTGAATTAAAGCAGGTTTGTTAATATTCCTATCTGCAGACCTTTTACTTCCCCATGTTCTTAAATTAGGAGTGGCCAGATATTTAAGAAGTGGCCCCTGATTTGCCTTCTTTCATTTTTCTTGAGGCCAATAGTATTCCAGATATGGACTGGTCTGCCTATCACAAATATGGAATAAAGATGATATGAAACAGAGCAAAAACTGACTCACAGTAAACACTTCACATGAATGATGTTAGTTTTTGTAATAAGATAATAATTGGCAACATTTTATTAATACAGCAAAATTTAACTTATCCTAGTTAATTCACATTTTTAAAAAATTAACTTCCCAGATTTCACTTAAAAGACCAGTAAATGAAATGTTTTAATTTTCATTACATTGTCTGCAAAATTAATAGCAAGAGAAAGAAGGTAACCATGGTAGAGAAAACAACCTCGGTTTCTTATGCATATTGCCATTACTATTGAAATATTCTACTATTGAGTTACCGAATTTTTTTCAGTTCTCATGAACTGCATTCCCAGAAAAACCACAAATCACCCACCAAGGATTTCATTTGTGTCTACTTACTTAGTAGACCTATCATTACTCAACTTTAATGAGACCTAGTCAGTTCTAAAATCTCGCTGATTTTCTCAGAGATAAGTAAGTCTAAAGCCTTAGACACTGGGCTACTCCATTACAAATTATGAAACCCAGACAATAAGGGCACAATGAGAATATTCTGAGAAAATGAAATAAATAAAATACATACTAAGCAACTTGGGAACTGCCAAGAAAATTATTTGGTCAAACATAGCTCTAAAGAAAAATAGAAAATAAATTTTAGTTTTTTTAAGACCATGCAGTATCTGCTACTGAAGCTTCAAACCAGCTATAGACCTACAATTGGGTATAAGTTTGAATGAGAATGAATGAGAATATTTGCCAATAAAACCTTATTTTAAATAACTACATATTTATTGAATTTAAAAGCACGATTCTTTTATTTTGGATGCAACCTAATTTATAACATTTCAATTCCTACTTATTTGGTGATGTGAATAAAGGTTTTATTTTGATTCATATTCCATTTGGTTTAAATAGTTACTCTTATGATTCTTCACAAAAATATTACAATAATAATTATTTTATCAATTCAGGATTAAATATGGAATGTTTTGATAGGCTCATTGAGTTGAAAAGTAAAACTTAAACTAAGCCTGAAAAATAGCTATCACTGTTAAAAGTAAACTATTCTTCTGTGAAGTTACTTTTGCTTTAACATTTTAAATATAAAACTTGTAAAAATATGAATAATACTTAAAATATTTCTGACCATGGAATCTGCTGCTAGCTACTACCAGTAATGACAATTTAGCATAAATGGGCATATCTTCAATGCACTTGTAATCCAATTGAGGTTGTATGAGAATAAAAAGTCTAGAAGCACAAATAAATAAAATTTTAAGCAATCACTAATTAGTTAATCACTTATTTAACTAATTAATATTTTCAGTTACACATTTTAAACTTACTACTAACTATAAGCTACTTATATCTCATATAACTAATTTATATTTAAGGATCATTTAATCATGTTTCTTTTCTACAGCAAATTTTTGTTTTCTATCCTTATGTGTTTTGTTCCCTGATGTTTTGTTGGCAATTGAAAAAATTAATAATAATAATAATTTATATGTAACAATAGAGTTATGTATTTCACTACTTTTCAGGCTAATTTTCTTTTAAATTCTTAAGTTATGTCTACATTTAAACTAATAGCTACATAATAATATTTTAGTTGATCAATTTATTTTAATCAGTTCATTATATTTTATGTAATTTGAGGTTCATTTTGACATAATTCTAAAAGCATGGAGTAAAATTTGCTTCAATTCAGTCCCCAGTATTTCTCCTTTCTTTTGTCTTCTCCCTCTCCTTGTTTCCTTTCTTTTATTTACTTGAATTTTTTAAAATTTAATTGATTAACTATAGATATACATAAGGGGAAATCATTGTGGTATCTTCATACATGTACACAGGAACATTTGGTCAGAATCATTGTAACATTCTTTCCTTTTCTTATCCTTCCTTCTTCCCCCTCAATCCCTTTCCTCTTTTCCACTGGTCACTCTTTGATTATCATAATAGAATAATTTATTATCATTATAGAATAATTATCATAAGATCATAATTTATTCACTTTTATTTTAGTCTAGCTTCTTTATATGAGAAAAAAAAATACTTGAATCTTGACTTTCTGGGTTTGGCTTATTTCATTTAGCATTATGTTCTCCAGTTCTACCCATTTACTGGCAAATGCCATAATTTCATTCTACTTTATTGCTGAGTAAAACTCCATTGTGTGTATGTGTGTGTGTATGTGTATACATATAGATATATAACATTTTCTTTATTTTTTCATCTGTTCATAGAAATCTGGACTGGTTTCATAACTCAGGTATTGTGAATTGTGCTACTACATTGATGTGGCTATTTCAATACAGTATGCTAATTTTAGATGTGTTGGATTTGTACTAAGGTATAGGATGGCTGGGTCATGTGTTCCTTCCATTCCTAGTCTTTGAAGGATCTCCATATTTTTTTCCAGAGAGGCTGTGCTGATTTTCAGTCCAACTAACAATATCTGTGAAAACATTTTTCCCTACATTCTCCTAAAACTATATAATAAATCTTAAAGCACTATTTGTTTTCTTTTATGAATGAAATACAATTTTTCTTAAAGACTGTTTATATGTAATGTCACAAAAATTTTCCCCCATTGCCGCAGTCTGGCTGGGCACAATTCAGGAGCCACTTGTCAAAAGAAACGAACTTTATTTTTAGAACCACACACACCAAACAAAACAGCTCCTCAGGAAAACCTTCAGAGCCCAACTGCCACCACGGCTTCCCACAAGCCTCTCAACCTCCCCCACTTCTCCTGCTCTTGAGGCCGATTGGCTGGGTCGCATGGGCGGAGCCAAAAAAAGTCCCCCAATGAGCAGCTCCATGGTATGAACGGGCGTGGAAACAGCCCAATGAGCATCACCGCAGAGGAGCCAATCAGTTGGCAGCTAGAAGTTGCTGGGGCTGCTGTGAGCCAATCATCAGCTGGCAGCTGGAAGTTTGCTGGCAGCTGGAAGTTTGCTGGGGCCCCTTCGGCTGTGGCTCTCAACACCCCATGGTCTGATATATTATAAAATATCTCTTCAAGTGAAGTTTGTTTTATTTAATAAAACTTTATCAAATTATGTTAATAATAAAACTTAATAATATAAATCTTTATAGGGTTTTGACCAAATGTACAAATATTTTCTATAATTGAAGTTTTTTAGTGAATGGAAAGGGCAATAATAATTATATAACAAATTACAGATCTTGGGGAATATTTAATTTATTGAGGCACTGAATATACACAAAATAGATAAATTTAATTTTAGACATGAAAACTGTAATATGTGAAATTATAAATGCATTCCTGGGGTTAATTTTCGATAATATATTTTCAAAACATGATTTGTGAACTTGAGAACATAGCCATAAAAATTGTCCTAAAATATTTAAAAAGTCAATATAAAATTAATGGTGTATCAGTGAGCTATGTGACCACATCATGAGACTATTACATATGCAATTGGAGTTTTCAAAGGATAAGGGGAATGTATTATACAGCATTTAGTTGAATTTAGTGAAAATTTTAAATCCACATGTACATCAATGAAGTCTTAGCACAAGTAATATGAATAAAACTACACCAAGACATACAAAAGTGAAATTGTTCCCAAACAGTGATAAAAAGAAAAATCTTTAAAGTAGACACAAAGGTAGAGATTTGGTATAGTGGAACAAAAATCGAAATAGCAGTTCATTTCTTATTAGAAAATAAATGTAAGTGAAAAGGCAGTAAGCTATATAAAGTATTGAAGAGGAAAAACAAACATGTCAACCTAGAACTTTATACTCAGCAAAAATATCTTTTAAACCTTAAGATGAAATGAAGTATTTTTCAGATATAAAAATCCAAAATATTTTATCACCAGCAGGCATTGATTACAACAAATATTAAAGGAACTCCTTCCCCAAGACAAGAGAAGATACTAATGAAGATAATTACTCTATAAAATAAAGAAAAGCTGTCAAAATGGTAGCTCTTTATATTACATAAATCTAATTAAAACTCATTAAATATTCCCACCAAATAGTATCAATGTCGTGTGAGGTTTATAATGTATGTATAAGTAAAAGGTAGGAAGGGTAACAACACAAAATCCAATCGAGAAGAATGGCATTGTACACTTTTAAGGTTTGAAAAGATATTTTATCACTTGAAGGCAGACTATGACAAGAAAAATATTGGAACATAAAACATAAAGAAAAACTAAACTATAAAATAATAAGGAAATTTAATTATGAAAAATATTAAATCCTTGTAAGGGTAAAAATTTCAAAAAAATAAATGTATGTCAGGATTTACCTCCCTCCCCAAAAATAGAAGTAATAGTATGGAGACAAAGTGAGAGAGAGAGATATTTTATTTTATGGAAGTGGCTCAAGAGGTGGAGAGTTCTGGAAAGTATGATGTTTGTAGGACAGGTCAGCAGGCTAGAATGTTATTATATGGATTAATACGTGACCATTCAAGAAATGGTAAGCACATGATATTTTAATTGCTTACTGAAGAGAACTGTCAATACAACAGGAGTTGGAGTGATGGCAAATGACTAGTAAGAAATAAACATAACTCTGAAAAATATTGGGATGACTGATTGAGGAGAGTCACTTCTCATAGTGTTAAGGGGAAAGGACAGCCTACCAGTTCAAAGATCTAGAATGTGGTGGAAATGGTAACATTATGACTTGCTATATAGCAGAGCAGTTATTAGAGGCATGCACTGCTGAAATTTTCTGGAAATCTATGCTCTAGAACTTGCCAGAAACTTATATGGTGTTGAAGAGAACTCTTCATATTGAATTTCTAATGGAAAAATTCTGCTGCTGCATATAAAATGAAAAGTAAACAATAGAGAAGAAAACAATGGTAATATATACAATAAATGCATAGGACAAAATAGAATATATGAAAAGGTCTGAAATTGTTCACAGGGACTTCACTGAAATGTTGCTTCTTTTTTTAAATGCCAATAAACTTTTCCCTGCCTCTATGCAGAACTTCATCTAATCAAGGTTTTTGTATAGTAACTGAAATCCTTATTCTCAGAAAGTCTGAAACCCTCAATATTGTGACTTTTTTTTCCCTGATATTTTGTATTTAAAAAAATACTTATGGATGTATTTGGTAAGTGCCAGAGAAACCGTTGGGATCAAGTTATACGTCTAACTTGACTTCACTGGGAGAAGTAATACATTTCCACTTAAGAGTTAGGGTCCATCATTTTAACTTGTAAAATATTTCCCTTTTTGCCTGTTAGTTTAGTGATACAAGGGGTAAAAACTTCCAGGAGATACTCTTCTTTTTCAATTTAGTGGAACAATTATTGGTTCCCATGTGTTGAACTGGCCTACATTGAACATTAATATCTTGAGAGAAATTGATCTCAAACTTATAGATAGGAAACAAATATTCTGGTAAGTTTGTATGTGCAAAATGATGGAATCTACTCCTCACACCTTTTCTCCCAGACTCAAGAATTCTGGCAGTAGAAGAAATAGCACTGTGTAGTGAATTAACTTCTTACTTCAAGGTAACTCTCTCCCAGATGGCATCAAAATGAATCTTCAGTATGCCATTGTACCTTTCAAATAAGCCAGCTTTTCCATGTGATGTAATTTGTAGTAAAATCAAATACTTACATAAGTATGAGCCCACTATTTTATTTCCTTTGCTTTAATGTGAGTTCCTGATCATACTCAATGCTGGACAAAATGACAGGAAGCTCAGGTACCTTGTCACCTGATGTCCCATGATGTCCCTTAAGTAAAAATCTGTTTCTGAAAAGGAAAATAGCTATCTGCTAAGGATGGCATGAATTGTCTTCACAATCCTAGAAATTTTCTTCTACAATATTCCTATTATTGTTTTCTAGAGACCAATACAGCATTCCTACAAGCTATGCATATTAAAGTCATTATTTAATCTGTTAAATTACAAATTCAAAGTCACAGAATGGTTTATATTGCAGCTTGAATGTGCTGTGAAATGTTCTCTTCTTCTGGTCCCCAATCACAACTGGCAGCCTCATGTGTAATTATGTAGATAATTCACAGTAGCCCACTAAAATGTTATTTTATACCTTAAATTGTGCTTATTTCTCATAACAGATGGCTAAAAGAGCAACAACTTGAATTTTTCTTTGGAGGGATCACCTTAATATGCGCAAAATACCCCAATTTCAGAAATTAGACTAGGGATACAAATGAATAAAATTTTGTTGGCTACATCTTCCTCTCTTTCACATAATGCACTTGATATTTCTTGCTCATTCAATCGGATCCTCACCATGTTCTCAGCGCTGTGAACCACTGAAATACTGTGTGAAGTGTTAAGATGACCAACATCTTATTAGATTACAGTATATTTCATGGAAAAGAATAATTAGCATATCCCTGAGATTTCTTTCTAGAACTAGACTATTGTTCCTCCCAAATAAAAGCAAACTTGCTTGTGATCATCTTTGCAGACTATGCTGGACCAAAAGGGTTAGTCACATCAGTGGCTGCATACTAAGTGCATAACAGAATCGTGGTAAACCAAGTATGGACCCCTGAACATGGCCATATCTTAATCCCAGAAGCCATGCTTATAGTATGCCTTACATGATAAAAGAGATGTTGAAGATGTGATTATTAAGGATGATGAGATGGGGAGATTCTCCTGAATTATCCAGGTGGACTCAATATTAATCATTATGGGTATTTATAAGAAAAGGGAAAAAGAATCAGAATCACAGAGATGTGATGACAAAAACAGAGTTTAATTAGAAGAGATAATGCTGCTCACTGAAGAAAGAAACCATGGTCAAGAAATATAGGTGACCACTAAAAAGCTGGAAAAGGAAAGGCATGAATTTTCCCCTAGGACCCCCAGAAAAACTTGGGCCTATGGATTTTAGCATATTTATTCTGAATTTAAAGTTCATATTACCTGACAAATAAAATGATATATTTATATAGTTTTTATTAATAAAGTTTTTGGTAAATTGTTAAAGCAAATTAAAAAAAATAAAATGGTGCTTGTGTTGATTTATTCCACTGACGCTACCATATCCGCACTTGAAGATTGGGTAATAAATCCGGTTCAATTGTCATATTTCTCTGAGGCTTTATCTTCCCTTCCCCATGTTATACCATAGCTGATCTGGCAATTCAGTCTCATTTTTCTTCTGCTGAGTCCAAGTTTCAGTCAATCAATTCATGGTATAAACACATCTACCTAGGATAATGTACTTATTCCAGAATGTGTAATGTGTAAATTCACTGACTATAGGAAACACAGCTCAAGAGAACAGTTACTACTGACAGGGCTAAGATTGAGGACTCAACGAATAGCGTCCTTTGCCACACATTTTATGGGTATTATGAGATCTACTTAGAAAGAACACAACTGCGACTCTCTAAAGGGCAGAGTAGTGGCTACAGTCAACTTGTCAGAAGTGTGCTCTGCAAGGAATGTGGAAAACTATTCACGAGAAGCATTGTCTTACTTGATGCCCTTTGGTAGAAAACCACCTGAACCAGGTACCAAGGTAAAGCACCTGGTGCTAGATGTTGCTGGCCTTGGAATACACAGCAGGAGCCTAGCAGTGGAGAAGCTGTGAGAACTGTAGGAGACTACTGCTGCGAAAGCCGAAAGCTGGGTATGGTGCAGGGGCATGACAAATTAACACAATGACAGGAAACTCAACTTTATTCTCTGATGTCTCTCCACACTCCTTTACAGACAAAGCTGCAGTGTCAGTTGTTAATTGAAAAGTATTTAGAGAGGTCAGATTCATTTTCACAGAGTAGGCAAAAAGGGTGAATTCATAGCTTAGAGACAATAAATCAATAACTGGTACACTATGTCAAAAAGCTAAAAATGAAAACCATGAGATCATCTCAATTCCTAGTTTATCCAAACTCAGTTTCTAGTATTCTTTAGCATTTCACTTGCATGCTAAGTTAAAAAAAAAAAAAAACACTTCTGGAATGATATATTCCAGATTTATATCGGTTTCATTTAATAAACACATTCTGTCCACTCCTAGTATGATCTTAAAATAAAAATATTGCCGAAGTATTGTCATTCATTTTCTTAGCTATGCTACTGAATTCACAGCATTTATAAATTCATAATGATATTTCTTCCATTTGTTCTGCTATTTCTAGCTGTAAATTCAATTTTAAATTGGAAAAAAAAATGCTTATATAAGTGTTATGAAATTGCACTTGCAGATATTCTGGCACATTTTTCATAAATAAAAATAAGCATATTTCAGGCAGAATTCCAAAACATAGAAAAATGATTGAATTTGATCATGAGGGAAATCTCCTTTGGCTAGAAAGTAACTAATCACACATTCAGAGGGGAAATTTACATATTTTATATATTTATTTTTTAAATGGTACATCCCAAAATAATACAAAAGATGACAAGAGAAGATATATGATTTATATAGCTTATAAACTGACCCACAAATATAAATAATTTCCTGCAATATTTTTTATGTTGTGAAAGCACTACTGGTTAAACAATGCAGAGTTAAAATTTTCCAAGAATAGGAGCTATTTTTATGACAAATATTGTATTCATTTTAATTATATTACATTTAATTCAAAAATGAAACCTTCTTGAGAAACATATTTATGCCCCCAAATGTCATTTAATATTATTCTATAGAAGACGCAGAGACAAGCCCACAACTCTATCTCATGCTGGACAAAGGCTCCAAAAACATACATTGGGGGAAAGGTAGCTTCTTTAATGAATGGTACTGGGAAAACTGGAAATCTATATGTAGTGGAATGAAATTTAATCCCTATCCCTCACCCTGTACAACATCCAGGCCAAAAGTGGATCAAGGACCTAGTTATTTAGACCAGAAATCTTGCACGTACTAGAAGAAAAGTTAAGCCTGACACTCCCAACATATCCACTCAGGAACTGACTTCCTTAATAAGACCCTGAAAGCACAAGAAGTAAAATAAATAATCAATAAATGGGATGGCATCACACTAAAAAATGTCTTCATAGTAAAAGAAACAATCAAGAGAGTAAAGAAAAAGCCTACAGAATAGAAGAAAATCTTTGCCGACTGCACCCTCAGATAGAGCATTAATTTTCAGAGTACATAAAGAACTCAAAAAACATAACACCAATAAATAAATAAATAGAAAGATACCAAATGACCCAATTAATAAATGGGCAAAGATACTGAAAAGACACTTCACAGAAGAAATACAAATGATCAACAAATATATGAAAAAATGTTCAGCATCTATAGCAATTAGAGGAATGCAAATTAAAATTACAATGAGATTCCATCTCACTCCAGTCACAATGGCAGTTATCAAGGATAAAAGTAATAATAACTATTGGTTAGGATGTGGAGAAAAGGGTACACTCAAACATTGCAGGGGTTGGGAGACTGAAAATTGCTCTAACCTCTCTGGAACACAGTATGGAGATTCCTCAGAAAACCTGGAATGAAGCCATCATTTGTTGCAGTTGTCCTGGGTATCTATGCAAAGGATTTTTAAATCAGGATACTATGTGATGCAGCCACATCAATGTTTTTAGCAGCTCATAATATCTAAGCTATAGAACCAACCTAGGTACACTTCAACAGATGAATGAATAAAGAAAATGTGGTGTATATATGCAGTGAAGTATTACTCATCCATAAAAAATATTGATTTTATCACTTTTGCCAACAAATGGATGAATATGGAGACTATTGGGCTCAATGAAGTAAGCCAGTCTCCAAAATCCAAAGTTTGAATGTTTTCTCTGATATGTGGAAGCAAATCCACAACACGTGGAGGAGGTGAGCGGAAGAATAGACGTGCAGTAGATTAGATGACGGGAATGGAGGGAAGGGACAGGGACTGGGAAAAGGAAAGAGAGTGGAATGAATCTAACGTAATTTTCCCATGTACATATATAAAAACAACAGTGAATCCCATCACCACGTATATTCATAAAAATGGAACTCTAAATAGAATACGATATATTCCATACTTTTATAATTACATCACAATTGATTCTGCTGTCATGTATATTAAAAGGAATAAATAAATTTAAAAAATATATTGGATGATTGACCCTAATAAATAAATAAATATCATTCTATTATTTCGAATAGAACCATTAGATGTGAATGACTACCAGAAAGTCTAAAATAAAGGACTTGTAGAAAACTAGTTTAGAGGGTGAGCTGATTTTTAAATTACAATACATTTTAAATTATATATACATATATACTTTTTTATAACACACTGAAAAAAGAAAACACCACCAGATTCTTTGGAAAATTCTGTTATCTTGTGAACCAATATACTAAACAAGATATGTGATTTACATTATTGGTATTATCAACTTAAAGTTAGAGTCTTTTAAAAATTTAGACAAGTAGTATTTTATTTTTTAAATTTCGTTTTGTAAATTATCTTTTTACAAGCATAATGAATTTAGTAGAGATCTAAAATATGAAAAATATTTTGCAAGTTGCTGAGGCTAGCTTTGAACTAGCAGCCTCTGAAGCTGGTGGGATTATAGGTGTGTGCCACCATGTCATAGGATACATTCTTATACACTGTCACATATATTCTAATATATAGTTTTCAGGTTTTCTCTTAAGTTGTCTTTCAGTTTTGAAAAGGGAAAAAAACTATAAATGTTAAATATAGTTAAATATAGTTATATATATATATATATATATATATATATATATATATATATATATACATATATATATATATATAGTTTAAAAAACTATATATGTTAAAAAAGAAATATTGTCTGTTTCACCTGAAAAAAGAAAGCAATAAGGAATCTAGTGGATAAAATGTTCATATTGCAAGTTGTTTTTTACATAGTTAAAAGAACTTTCAAGCCTACCATTGTGTTTGAAAAATCTCTAAAAGGAATAGATAAAAATCTTTTCTATTTTAATTTAATTATCTGCCATTGCATATTTTTGCTAAACCAATCTCTTTATGAATATATTTGTCTACACTTCTGTTATTTTCTTTGTAAATAGGATGGAGGCTAAACATTTCATATTATTTAAGGAGCCGAGCAGAAATTGTGAATGCTGCTAGAATTAGAGATGATGGGAACTGTGAGTACAACTGCCTTTATATTTTACTCCTACAAAAATAAATTGTGAGTCAGACCACTAGAGAGTCCACAATGGGATGAAAAGAGTATCTGAGTTGAAACCTACTTCATATTCACCAGGCAAGGCTGAGTCACCACCACCCAGGCAAAGACTCAGTGCTACTTGATATTTGTTGTTCTATAATTAGCACAATGGAAAGAAGATCCAGCATCAGAAAAACCGAGCAGCTTCCATTTACTTCACATCTGAATGTGAAATTTGCTCCCTCTATCATCATCTTGTGTATGATAGCAATATTAGCATAACAGGAAATTCCATCTTCTGTCTAAATTTTAAAATCAATCCTAAAAGAAAAATGTCATGGTAACCACATAAGAAAAATAATTTTGCAACTACCATAAAACCAATAAAGATATCACAAGATTTAACATAGCTTGCTTTAAGAAAATGCAAGTCCTTTAAAGATTTTTTTTTAATTTTTTATTGTTGGCTGTTCAAAACATTACATAGTTCTTGATATATCATATTTCACACTTTGATTCAAGTGGGTTATGAGCTCCCATTTTTACCCCATATACAGATTGCAGAATTACATCAGTTACACATCCATTGATTTACATATTGCCATACTAGTGTCTGTTGTGTTCTGCTGCCTTTCCTATCCTCTACTATCCCCCCTCCCCTCCCCTCCCCTCCCCTTTTCTCTCTCTGCCCCCTCTACTGGCATTCATTTGTCCCCCTTGTATTATTTTTCCCTTTCCCCTCACTTCCTCTTGTATGTACTTTTGTATAACTCTGAGGGTCTCCTTCCATTTCCATGCAATGTCCCTTCTCTCTCCCTTTCCCTCCCACCTCTCATCCCTGTTTAATGTTAATCTTCTTCTCATGCTCTTTGACCCTACTCTGTTCTTAGTTACTCTCCTTATATCAAAGAAGACATTTGGCATTTGTTTTTTAGGGATTGGCTAGCTTCACTTAGCATAATCTGCTCTAATGCCATCCATTTCCCTGTAAATTCTATGATTTTGTCATTTTTTAATGCAGAGTAATACTCCATTGTGTATAAATGCCACATTTTTTTTATCCATTCATCTATTGAAGGGCATCTAGGTTGGTTCCACAGTCTTGCTATTGTGAATTGTGCTGCTATGAACATCGATGTAGCAGTGTCCCTGCAGCATGCTCTTTTTAGGTCTTTAGGGAATAGACCGAGAAGGGGAATAGCTGGGTCAAATGGTGGCTCCATTCCCAGCTTTCCAAGAAATCTCCATACTGCTTTCCAAATTGGCTGCACCAATTTGCAGTCCCACCAGCAATGAACAAGTGTACCCTTTTCCCCACATCCTCGCCAGCACTTGTTGTTGTTTGACTTCATGATGGCTGCCAATCTAACTGGAGTGAGATGGTATCTTAGGGTGGTTTTGATTTGCATTTCTCTGACTGCTAGAGATGGTGAGCATTTTTTCATGTACTTGTTCATTGATTGTATGTCCTCCTCTGAGAAGTGTCTGTTCAGGTCCTTGGCCCATTTGTTGATTGGGTTGTTTGTTCTCTTATTGTCTAATTTTTTGAGTTCTTTGTATACTCTAGATATTAGGGCTCTATCTGAAGTGTGAGGAGTAAAGATTTGTTCCCAGGATGTAGGCTCTCTATTTACCTCTCTTATTGTTTCTTTTGCTGAGAAAAAACTTTTTAGTTTGAGTAAGTCCCATTTGTTGATTCTAGTTATTAACTTTTGTGCTATGGGTGTCCTATTGAGGAATTTGGAGCCCTACCCCACAGTATGTAGATCGTAGCCAACTTTTTCTTCTATCAGACGGCGTGTCTCTGATTTGATATCAAGCTCCTTGATCCATTTTGAATTAACTTTTGTGCATGGCGAGAGAAAGGGATTCAGTTTCATTTTGTTGCATATGGATTTCCAGTTTTCCCAGCACCATTTGTTGAAGATGCTATCCTTCCTCCATTGCATACTTTTAGCCCCTTTATCAAATATAAGGTAGTTGTAGTTTTGTGGATTGGTTTCTGTGTCCTCTATTCTGTACCATTGGTCCACCCGCCTGTTTTGGTACCAGTACCATGCTGTTTTTGTTACTATTGCTCTGTAGTATAGTTTGAAGTCAGGTATCGCTATACCGCCTGATTCACACTTCCTGCTTAGCATTGTTTTTGCTATTCTGGGTCTTTTATTTTTCCATATGAATTTCATGATTGCTTTGTAAATATTGTATTTCTATGACAATTTTGACTTGACATTTTCCTGAATCTTAGAAAAAAAAAATTCAAGTATTAGAAAAGAGACTCTGGGTATGATTTATTTTGTGATAAAATTTATATAAGAGTCAGAGTTCATGATAATTAAAAATATGAATGTTTTTTTAAAAAATCTAGACAATTTTCAAAATACATTTAAAATAAAGATAAATAGAATTTCTTGTGTGTTTGCTTTGCATATATTCTTTATTTTCTATATTGCAATCAAAACAAAATATGTATTATAAAGTTTGGAGCATAAAGTAGTGTTTTCAATGTAATAGACTCACAAAGCTTTAAGAAGTTATATAAAACAATTGGCTGCATTAAAGGAATAGTCATTAACCATTGCCAAAAAAAAATATTTTTTACCTCTACTTTAGCTCTAGGGTAAATTTCAGCTCTGGTGAAATCCAGTGCTTCAAAGAAATAAAAATTACTGAAATTACAATTCAAAAACAGGGGGAAATTATTATTAGAGAAAAAATAATTAGAATGTAAGTAAAATATATTTACCAAATTCTTACCAATTGGTCATACCTTATAATTTATGTAGTGCTTCATTTGGAATTATATTCTAAGCATGTTATAGGATTATGAATTATACTCACACATTGCAAAGAAAGAATTTTTATAAAATTATCTTTTATAACTTCATAAATTATAATAAATGCTTGATGATCACTATTCAGATCCCTGTTGCAAACCATACTATTTCAATCAATATTAGCACAGACACCCATATACATGTAATTTTTAAAAAATATGATTGGAGATGGAGATCTGACGAGCTGTGGAAGCAACCTAGATGCCCTTCAGTAGATGAATGGATAAAGAAACTGTGGTATATATACACAATGGAATATTATGCAGATTAAAAGAGAATAAAATTACAGCACTTGCAAGTAAATGGATGGAATTGGACAATATCATGCTAAACGAAGTAAGCCAATCCCAAAAAACCCAAGGCCCACATGTTCTTTCTGATATTTTAACAGTGATGTGAATGAATTTAATGAACATCTGGGTAACTGGAAAGAAAAAATTCCAGGTAGAAGAACAGCAAAGGCCCAGAGGCAGGAATCTGCTTGGTAGTCATCAGAATAAGGGAGGAGGTCAGAGTGACTGAAGTTGAATACCTGAGATGAAATTAAGTAAAAAGAAAAAAAAAAAAACATATGGTAATCAGATGTTAGGTCATTTGGGGCTTTATAATCATAGCAAGGATTTTGAGTTTTATTTTAAAGGTGATGGAATGTTTCTAAAGGATTTAAAACATGGAAAAGGTAGGAAGATATGAATTACATAAAGTATCACAATATTATAATCTCCAAATGTGTAAGGTGGAAAGTAGGAGAGCAGTAAGAAAGCTATTTCCATGGTGACTTTAACTAGAGTGGTAATATAAATGAACACTATGGAATGCCCCTTAGTGAGTGCAAAGCTGATGAAGCTCAGCCCAGGAGACAAGAGTGAAGTCAAGTTTACTATTTTCACCAAGGAGAGCACTGGGCATATATCTCCCAAAGCAGTTTCTCTCCAAGCCCAGGAAGCAAAGGGGGATATTCATACTTACCCATACAGAAATACTGGAGAGTTGGACCCTTTCCTGAGAAGTTTCAGATGGAGATCACAATTCTTCATGAATTGCAAGTTCAAAAATTGGTAGACAGGAATGCCTTTGGGTGGAGAATTCAGTTTTTTATAACAAGCGACATTTACTCTATGTCACCTAAGAGAGGGTCAGAATGACTCTGAAGTTTGGCTGTTTTTTTTTTTTTTCTTCTAATTTTTGTTTTTGGTGGTGCTGGGGATTGAACCCAGAGCCTTGTATGTGTAGAGGGAAGCACTCTACCAACTGAACTATATCCCAGCCTTTATCTGGTTTCGTTTAAGTTTTTTTTTTTTTTTTTTTTTTTTGAGTACCTTATCTGAAACAAGAACACAGAACTTTGAAGGAACATTAGGAATCATTTAAAGGGACAGCAGCTTTCCCCTCCTTAAGCAAAGACAAGTGCCCCTAAACGTACCAGTCTAGAGGGTGATTGTAGTAGTGAAGAAAGTAGCAAGTGGTCAGAGTTAAAATGTATTCATGCATTTGAATGTATAACCAATATCATTTTACTGGTACTATGCATGACAGCAGTTGAAGAGTAAATCATCCTAATGGAGACATAGCATCTAATTTATGATTTGATTGATTTTGGTCCCTGCTGGGAGCCATTAGCCAAGTAGGTATGACAATTTCCTTGCCAGCGTACCCCATGTTGCTGACATGTTGCAGTGACATTGAATGTAGGTGACCTTGCTCAAGGACCAAGGCAGATTAGGGTGTTCCCGGTTTTAAGATAATCGTGTTTAGGGCGTTCCCAGTTTAGGTTCCAGGTTTAAGGTTTAAGATTATTCCTGCTGGGAATAGGGCGTATCCTGCTGCCTGAGTTCCCCTTGGGTCCCAGGTATTTAAAAAAAATCTCTAGATAGAATTCTTGGACTAGGATGTTCATATATTAAAGGAGCTTAGAGATAAACACTTGCCTGGGGGAAATGGAACACAGGATTTCATGGTATATAATACAATCATGATCAATAGAATGATGAACAGAAGTGGAATAGGTATAGTTATAGCATAGGTTGGGGTCCAGGTATTATGAAAGAAAGTGCATATGATAGTTGTTACATTAAAATGGTGTTTATAACTTCACCTGAAGTTTTAAAAAGTTGCTAAAACATGTATTCAAGGGGGAGAGGAAGTTAAAAGAGATTGATGTACAATTAATAACTGCCATAAAAATTTCAAAGGAGGCCCTCTTTCCCTGCATCAGCTGTGAATGTCAGAGTGAATCAGAAAGTAAGAGATGTAGAGTTAGGTAGCCAAGTAAATGTTCTATACTCCACATGTCTCATGTTAAATTAAAGACACTGGTAGGGAAAAAAATTAGGATTCTGAAACTTAGGAAGTGGGAATTTAGGCAAATGTAGATAAGAGCAAGAATTTCAAGTTCCATATTTTCCTAACCCTCCTTTGCCACTGAAGAAAATTTGCCTAGATTCTTCTGTGCATGAAGGTATTTGTATCTTCACCTAAAGAATTTTCTTGTTGAAAACTGAAGCTGACTTTCCTCACCACTGATTGTTGCCAGCCTTTAACAGATTGACCCAGCGCAGCCTAGCATGAGAGATGAATGTCTATCGCCATCATTATGAGGTGACAGCCATGGGGGAAAGAAAATCTGTTACACTCACTTCTGCAGGGGACTGAGGCACACAAGTGGGAAGTATAACTCGCTGATTAAGCAAGGTGGACAAAACATAAGACTCCAGTGGCCTCAGTCCTTGCCACATGTATGGTTTCCAGGATTTAGATTTAATGAGTTGTGAAGAGAAGTCACTCAGTCTACTCTGTTAGTAAATTCAGGCTTAGACTCAATATGACCTATAGTTAATGAGATTAGATTTGGAACCTTCTTGGCATACTGTAGAAGAGTCCCAAGATTGAGGGAGTGGCTTCTAACACTCACTGTTATTCTACCCCTACCCCCGCCCCCAGTTTGTGGAGGCACTATGTACAGAGCTATTTTTAGTATGCAGGAAAACTAGAGAGGTTATTTCATTATCCTGCTAAAATTAATAAAGGAGCTCTTACTATAACTCAGGCCACAGGGATATGTGTTTACATGAAATAAGAATTATATAATGAGATGAGAAACCACAAATGAAGACTTGTTATTTAAAAGGAGGTTGCTGTAAAGCAAGCTAGACAAGCTAATAATGAGAGGTGTGGCAATGAATTATTTGATATCAGAAATTATGACTGCATTGGAATATAACATGACTGCTCCAGTTGTCTTCTAAAGCCCTGGTTTCTCTTTTCTTCCCAACCTCCTCTCAGTCCTGATTTTCATAAACTACTTGGATTATGAACTTCAATATTCTATTTTTCATTGTGATTTAAATTTTGTTTTTAAATGCTATATTTAAAGTCCAATCTTAAATGGGGATAACAATAGTCTCTACCACATAACATATGCTTGTGAAGATTAAAAACTTTGTAGCAACAAAGCACTTAGAACAGTATACTCAATCTTAATTCTTACTAAAACTAATAAGATTATTTCTGTTACAAAAACTGCAATATCAACTTGATCAGTCGTTTAATGCTCACCTGAATATGTCATTTCACCATTTTTCCACACTTATATTTATGTTGTACTCTACACTTCTTCAAATACATCGTATTCTCAACTGTTTATTTTCATATTTGGCTTTCTAGATCCAAATAAATTAGCTTTAATTCAACTAATTAGTGCTTATTTTTATATTACTCATTTGGCATTCAATTATCCTTTTTATTGCGAAAGTTATTTGTGCATTTAGGCTATTAACTGTTATAGAAAACCTTGATTGGACAGTAAAAATCAGAGTTAATTCAGGAACTATTGTAACAGAAGGAAAGAGATCTCATTATATAACTGAACACAGATGGACACAAAACGAACAAGTCAAACAGCAGGGAGGGGTCAGTGGAAGGAAAATTAGTAAAAAGCAATATATGACATAAGGGAACATTCTGGTTACACAGACCAGGATGAAAAGGCATCACTTGTGGGATGGCAGGAGATGAGATGAGCAGATATTGAAGATGACCAGATATCATGGGCAAGGTATTCTTTCTCGTTGCTAATTGTAGGTATGAAAAGGACAGAAGATAAGAGGGCCTAGAGGAATTTGAGGAGCCTGACTAGAATTTGGTCAAGGACAACATCTTGTCATATGTGTGGTTGAAAATCCATCTTGAAAAATCTCCTTTTTTCAGCATGTTGCATGTACTTAAAAAATTGTACTTAAACAAATTACATTATACTTAAAGACAAATTACTTGTATGATCAAAGAAAATATCCAGCAATGACCCTCATCATGTACTGTACCCTCATCTATATCACCAACCCAGCGAGGAAAGGAACACACAGAGGAGAGGAAAATATGGTCAACGAAACAATACAGGGTACATAGGAGGCAGGAATTTTGAAACTAACAATAATCAAACTTGAAAAGGAAGAACAACATTTGAGGATATTTAGTGCCAAATGTCAGAACTCATAAATCCACAGCAATTTACAGAGCACAGAACCATAGACTACTATTCTAGAGAAACGGGAAAACAAAGAAAAAACCAAATATACAGCCCAATAACAGACCCACATCTATTTAATCAAGTGATTAATCACAAGACTACCACTGAAAGGTAGTGAGTGAGGGAAAAGATGATCTTTCCAATGTGTGCTGTTAGATGTACAAATATGGATAGATAGATACATGGGTATTCAAAAAGTAACCTTCGTCAATTATCTGGGAATCATGAACATACATGAAAAACATAAAACAATAAAATTTCTAGGAAAATATGATGAAATTCATGTGAAATAAGATTTTTGTAATAGAATACTGATAGTCGTCTATATTTTAACCTGATTGTTCATTGCATAGGTATACTAACTAGGTATGCTAATTGCAAAATTCTTCCACCCACCCATCCATACCTATTTATATATCTATATACCTTTCTTTTTTCTTTCTCTGACTCTCTGTCTCTGTCTCTGTCTCTCTCTATATATATATAGATATTTCTCTATATAGATATTACAAACTATAACACATTATTTTGAAGGATATAAGAAATGTTATATTCAAAAATTTTATTTTTATTGCATTCCAAAATAAATATAGAGATCTGGAGATTACACTGCTAAATGAAATAAGCCAAAACACCAAAAGTTGAATGTTTTTGCTGATATAAGAAAAGTAAACCACAATAAAAGTGGATATGAGGAAGAAGAAAAGTTCAGTAGATTAGACAAAGGAGAATGAAAGGAAGGGAAGGGGATAGGAATAGGAAAGACAGTAGAATTAATCTAACATAATCTTCCTATGTACACATATGAAAACACCTAAGTGAATCACTATAGTGCTCACCCACAAGAATAGGGTCCTAATTGGAATAAGATACATCCCATGCCTGTATAGTTTTATCAAACAGGATTCTACTGTCATGTATAGCTAAGAATAACCAATAAAAAACAAACAAATAAATAAATTGACTTTAAATTTGATTTTGAATTACAAAAACACTAAAATATAGCTATGAAGAAATTGATAAAATGATTTTTGGGTAAAAGAATAAATTTCATTTTCAGATATAAATCAAGTTATTTAGAAAATTTATATTGTTTCGGTATTACAAGTCACCTTTAAAAATAATCATTTTATGTTAGAATAATTTATTTTACAGAAAATTTTTAATAATGCAGAGTTCTGATATAACACATAACCACTTTTCTATACTATGTGCTACTATAAACCAATAGTGATATATTATTTTAATCTAACATACTTTATGCAGCTATTCATAGATTTTTACCTAATATACACGAATACAATTTGTGTTAATTAGCTTTTTGTCACAGTGATCAAAGCAGCTGAAAAGAACAACTTTAAAAGTGGGAAATTTTATTTTGGGCTCACAGTTACAGAGTTTCTGTCCCTGGTTGGCTGGTTCCATTGCTCTGAATTTGAGTGAGACAGAACATCATGGTAGAAGGGAGTGAGAAGAAAAGCTACTCACTTTGTCACAGCTGGGAAGAAGACAGAGAGGAAGGGGTCAGGGACAGAAAAAATCCAAGGGCACACCTCCACTGACCTCTCCATGCCCCACCTGCTCACTGTTACCACCAAATATTCTATTCCACTATCCATTCATAAAATGAATTAATCCACCACTGAGATTACAGCTCTCATAATACAAACCTTTCACTTTTGAACATTCCTGCATTGTGCAGTGCAGGAGCTCCTTGGAGCTCACAGTCATTGCATGATTGTAGAATTATTATAAATTTTTTCTTAGAAAAAGAAGGTCAAATTTCACATTGGCACATCATCCATTCTCCTTTTACTTGTTCTTTTAAATTGTCTGTACTCCATTGAACAAAATGTTAACTTTTAAAAATTAGAATAATCTAATACTATCAAAGAAATTTATGACATTTGATTTATTTGTTCTTTTTAGATATACACGCCAGTAGAGTGTATTTTGGCATATTATACATACATGGAGTATAACTTATTCTAATTAGGATCCCATTCTTGTGGTTGTACGTGAGACCGAGTTACCCTGATCATGTATTCAAATACAAGAATAGGAAAGTTATATCCAATTAATTCTACTGTCCTTCCTATTCTCTTTCTCCTTCCTTCCTTCATTCCCCTTTATCTAATCCAGTGGACTTCTGATTTTTAATTCCTGGTCATTTTAGTCTCATGGGAATTGACCTAAGCATGTTGTGTAATACATGAATAGACCACAGTGAATTTCACCTTTCTTTGTGTATATAACACACCAATTAAAAGCAAAAAATATAAATAAATAAAAACAAGGAAGACAAGGGCAGTGGAGAAAGGGACATTGGCGAGGGAAGAGAGCAAGAAAAGAGAAGTACTGGGAACTGAAATGGAGCAGATTATATTCCAAGTGTATGATTATGTCAAAATGAATTTTAATATTGTGTGTAACTATGATGCACTTATAAAAATATTTTATAATGAAATAAATATTAAAAACCAACAAAAAATACAAAAATTGAAATTAAATTTTTTTGGTAGGACTGTCATTTTAAGAAGTTATGGCAATTTTGTTCTCTTTCATATGTTAATAATTGCATTCATGGAAGTTTTTTTTTTTTTTTTTTTTGATTTGCAAATTCCAAGCCAAGTTGACTAAATAATGACTGCTTTGTAATTACAAGTACTGTGTCATTGCAACCTTTCAGTTTACTCTAACTGCAAATGTAGTTACTGAACATATATTTAATTCACTATTCAGATCTTACAAATTATTATTCCTAAAATTTAAAATGTTTGTTGAACTAAGGATTACTTCTAGCTAGAAAAGAAATTGAGGTGTTTATTGTTTTTAACCTGAATTATTTTATCGAATAAATGCTTTAAACATTTTTTTTTTTAGTTCATACTTGAACATTTTAAGCCTAGTGAAATAGGATTAGGGCCAATGTTTATTTTTCAGTATTACTTTGAGAATACAAAACTCTGACTTACATGATTTGAGCTCACTACCATATTTTTAATGTGCTTCCTTGAACTTCTCTTGCAGGCAAATAATAACCATGTCACCAAATATGAACAAAAGACTGAATGGTAGAGTTGGAAATATATAAAATTATTCAATAGTTATTGTGTCAGCTCGCATGGAGCTCCATCATTCAGGTATTACATGGGATTTAGAAAATAATTATGTATAACTTGATCATAGCATTATGTAGGTTTCTTAGAACATATTTTTAAGGATGATTATATATTTTTCAAATCTGTAATCTGCCCATGTTACCATTGTGGTTTTGTGGTAACAGATTAATCAAGACAATATGATATATAAAAATAGGTTCATTTCTTGCTGTTTTTAAGTAGCCTCTTTGGGAAGCTACACTAACTAGCGCATATGGCCTGTTAGCCTGATTTGACTTAGGAAAACAATGGAATGATAGTGATAGTGATACTCTTAGTTTGGCTGTGATGTGTTACTTTTACTAACAGACATGTTTAATACTTACATATTTTTTATGGGCTCACATTATAGTTTTAACTTTTTATAAATTTATGTATTTTTTAAATTTATATATGACAGCAGAATGCATTACAATTCTTACTACATATATAGAGCACTATTTTTCATCTCTCTGGTTGTATACACAGTATATTCACACCAATTTGTGTCTTCATACATGTACTTTGCATATTAATGATCATCACATTCCACCATAATTAATTACTCCATGCCCGCCCCTTTCCCTCTAACTCCTCTGCCCTATCTAGAGTTCCTCTATTCCTCCCATGCTCCCACTCCCTATCCCACTATGAATCCGCCTCCTTACATCAGAGAAAACATTCATTGGCATTTGTTTTTTTGTGATTGGCTAACTTCACTTAGCATTATCTTCTTTAACTCCATCCATTTACCTGCAAATGCCAAGATTTTATTCTCTTTTATTGCTGAGTAATATTCCATTTTATATATACCACATTTTCTTTACCCATTCATTTACTGAAGGGCATCTAGGTTGGTTCCACAATTTAGCTATTGGGAATTGTGCTCTTATAAACATTGATGTGGCTGTGTCCCTATAGTATGCTGTTTTTAAGTCCTTTGGGAATAGACCAAGGAGAGTGATAGCTGGGTCAAATAGTGGTTCCATTTCAAGTTTTCCAAGGAATCTCCATACTGCTTTCCATATTGGCTGCAACAATTTGCAGTCCCACCATCAAAGTATGAGTGTGCCTTTTTCCCCATATCTTGACAAAACTTATTGTTGTTTTTATTCTTAATAGCTGCCATTCTGACTGGAGTGAGATAAAATCTTAGAGTAATTTTGATTTGCATTTCTCTAATTGCTAGAGATGTTGAATATTTTTTCATATATTTGTTGATTGATTGTATATCATATTCTGAGAAGTGTCTCTTCAGGTCCTTGGCCCATTTAATTGTTTCTTTTCTTTCTTTCTTTCTTTCTTTCTTTCTTTCTTTCTTTCTTTCTTTCTTTCTTTCTTTCTTTCTTTCTTTCTCTTTCTCTTTCTTTCTTTCTTTCTTTCTTTCTTTCTTTGTGTGTGTGTGTGTGTTTTGTGTTTTTTATATCCTAGAGATTATTGCTCTATCTGATGTGAGAGTGGTAAAAATTTTCTCTCAAGATGTAGGCTCTCTATTCACCTCACTGATTGTTTATTTTGCTGAGAAGAAGCTTTTGGTTTGAACCCATTACATTTGTTGATTTCTTGATTTTAATTCTTACACTATAGGGAGTCTTATTTAGGAAGTTGGGGCCTAATCCGACATGATGGAGATTTAGGCCTACTTTTTCTTCTATTAGATACAGGGTCTCTGGTTTAATTTCTATGTCCTTGATCCATTTTAGGTTGAGTTTTGTGCATGGTGAGAGATAGGGGTTTAATTTCATTTTGTTGCATATGAATTTCTAGTTTTCCAGCACCATTTGTTGAAGAGGCTAAAGTTTTAAAGTTTTTGCCATAAATAAATGATAAATGTTTGAGGAGATAGATATGTTTAATGTCAAATTTAAGTATTATACAATGTATATCTATATAAAGACATTACTTGTTACCTCATTAGTATATATTGCTTTTATGCATTAATTCCAAAAAAATGAAAAAAAGATAAGATGAAGAAAGTAGCATTAACTGTGATAATTTGCCTGTGGATTCTAGAACAATACTTCACCTCTCTATTTTAGTCAATTTGGGCTGCTATAACAAAATCCCTTAGACTGGATGGCTTAAAAATAACAGAAATTTATTTATCTCATAGTTGTGATGCTAGAAAATCCAAGATCAATGTACCAGCAGATTAAGTATATGGTGACTTCATAGATAGCTGTCTTTTCACTCTAAAGGTCACATAATAAAAAAAGAAAAAAAAACTCACAAGAACGGAAATCATTTATAAGTGCCCTAACCCAACATTGAGAGTTAATTCTTCATGACCTGATGAAGACCATGACCTCAAAAACCATCTCCTAATCCCATTACTTTGAGGGTTAGGACCTCAACTATGAATTTTTAAGAAGACAGAATGAATCAGACCATATGCTATCTTCAGAAGAATTATTGCATTTACAATAATACATAACTAAAGTAATTTTTAACAAGTAATTGAGATTAACCATAGCAATATGTGTAGAAATAACAACATTTTCAAATTATTAGATCTAAAATTATTATTTCTATAATTCTCTTAAACAGTGAGCATGCTGTTACCAATGCTCAAAATCAAGTGAAGGCAAGGCCTGAGAAGTATGAAAACAATTGAAGATGGATAGATAGTTTGCATACCCATCCATTCATAAAATAGCTAGTTATTCTGTGCCAGGTATTCTCAAAACCACAAGGGATTTTTGTGAATAAAATAAATAAAATTTATGCCTCCAGTAAGCTTAAAGCTCTAAAGTGGGAAGATGGAGTAATATCATATAAACAAATGTTTAGTTATTTTATTGAAAGCACTAAGGCAACATTTGGGAAGATCTATTTAGGTTGTATAAGCTAAGGATCTCTTTGATTTGATGCTTTATTGAGATGTTGGTGATGGGAAAAGAAGAACAAGACATAGGACCATCTGTGGGGCTATGATTGTGAACAGATAAAAGTAAGTACAGAATCCTAGGGGGCAAAAGATTGGTTTGTGCAAGCATAACAGGATCCAGTTTTGAAAGAGGGAGTATAAGAGGAAAAGGACCAGGAATCAGGCACAGAGCAGATTACGTAATGTATTGTGGATCACAGTAGGAAGCTGAATTCTTTGGGAATCCACAAGAGGCTTTTGAGCAGAGGAGACATATGTTTGAACAGCTGTAGAAAAAAAATATTATGGTGGAACAGTGTAAAAGATTCATCTGTAAAATGGGTCCAAGATAGTAGCCATTTTTGAAAATTGCATAAGTTTGATGATTAAATATATGTAATACCCTTGAAATACTACCTAATATCAAATGAGAACTATAAAAAAAACTCTGTTAAGTAAATTAAAATAATGGTTTATGCTGAGGTGTTTTAAGAATTGCAAAGACTTGGGGCAGGCAAGTGGTACAGCACTTGCCTGGCTTGTGTGAGGCCACTAAAGCAATGTGCTATCTCTAGGGAAGTGAATAATGAGTAATTCCATGTGTGATTATTGAACTCATTCTTTATTCAAGTACAATTCAATTGTTATATGCACAGAAAATTTTATAAACCATACCTGGAATATAACAGTTACCAAACACAGATTTGCATAGGAATGACTGATTACATGGACTTTCAGAACAGAGATCATGGTCACTTTGTATGTAGACCAGCACCCAAAATAGCCTAGCATTAGAAAGAAGACATTCAAATGGAACAGTATTGGAAAAAGGTAAGCATCTGGAGATTAGAAGAACTAAGTGAAAGATTAGGAAAAAAATCATAAGAATGGAAATCATTTCTGCACAATTAATACATTTGACAATTAATCTTACAGAAATTACATCATAACATACTGTTTTATTCCGAAACATTGAGACTTTTGTAGTTAGGTCAATTTGTAAGCACTCTTTTTTAACCAATTTAGTGAAAAAAAAAAAGTCAATAGACTTGTAGAGAAATTGAGGTATATATATTCTGATAAATCTTTTAAAATCTCTTGAAACATTTCTTCACAGAGCTCATAGATGAATTTCATTAATTCAACTGGAAATTTTGCACATTTGTATATCAAATACCTATGAAGTTCCTTTTAAGTTCAACTTTATAATTCAGCACTGTTCATTAATTGTTTTGATGTATGATATAAAGACAAAGCTTAATGTACAAAGTCTTAAAATATATAAAAGGAAAACTGAATCTTATTATCTATATTCCCTTAAACAAAAAGGTGAACACAATGAAGAGAAAAAAAATTCACATTTCACACATATTTAAGGAGAGCATGTGTAAAGTTTTACATAATGAAAGAATTAGGACAGTGATAAAAGGGAAGCCTGGAGCTTTCTTCTAGGACAATTATTTTTGTTCTTTCTACCTGCTGAAAGTCTCTGAGATATTACCTGTTTTCTCCCTATTTAGCAATCTGAAGGTTTTATTTTTCTATTTCTCAATTTATAAAGATTGATTGATGGTGGTTATATCAAAACTTCTAGCTGCTCTCCTTGCTTTTTCCCTTGTCCATCTACTGGCAGCCAGAAACCGGAGCAGCCCAGGTGAGGGCATGTTATTACTCTGCTCAAAATGCACAGATTCCTTTGTTCACATTAAGGGTGAAAGCCAAAAGTCTCACATTGCTCTGAAGAGTGGTTATCATTCAGTCCCTCTTTCCTCTCACACCAAAGCTCTTGCTTCTCTACCCATATGTTACTCAGCTCTTTCAAACACAGTAGAAACATAACTATTTTACAGTCATTGTTCTTCCTACACCCACTGCCTGGCCAGCTTTTCCTGCGGACAGATTATGACTCACTGAGTACTTCCTTCAGCTCTTTAAACCAATGTCACCTCAAAGGAGACTTTCCTAGCTCTTCAGTTTCACTATATAAAGATTCAACTGCCTCCTTCTCTCTGTGCTGCCTGTCTCCACTTTTGCCCTTGCTTTAATTTTTTGGTATAGAATTGTGACCTTTAAATTACATATTTTGTTGATTTTATCTATTAGTGTTGTGTTATACAAACACACACATATGGTGTCTATTCTCAAATTAGGTTTTAGAATACATGAAAATAAGATATGTGGTTTATTCTCTGAAGCTTAAAAGGTTTTATATATGGAGTGCTTGATATCAATGTATTCCCTCCTTATAATTCATATTTTTGCCACTTTGGTAACAATACTGTTTCCTCTTTTTCTCTAAGTTTTATTTATTTTTCTGCTTGAATCATAATAAAATGTTTATGATGAGAGTCTCAGGTAACTATGGCATTGAAGTTGAGTGTTAAAATTATGAGGAAACAAAGTCTCAGTAACTCTATGACCTGAAGCTGAGTCTTTTCATTTGAACCAAAGGTTAAAACATATGAATAGCAACAATATATATTGTCATATTTTTTGAAAATTATTGAAATTATTGATGAAAGGTATTTTATTTTCCTCAGTTTCTACCCCAATCTTACTATACAGATGCTATCGGTATCCCCATTTTGTATAAAAGGAAACATTGGCAAAGCAAGATAAAGCAATTTATTTAACTCCATTTGTTTAATTATAAGACAAGTTATATCCTGCCATCTGATTCCATAACCTATATTTATAAATCTATGCAACAAAATGGGACAGAAAATTTCACTTGTAAATGACAAAATCCATAGTCTAATCTATGTAGAAAAATCTGAAAAGCAGAGTTGGTTTCTGGAAAATTACTTTGACCTTTCCAGAGGGGCTTTATGATGTCCTAGGTCAAGGATGGGCCAAAGTTCAGGAACCTGGAGAAAAATAATCAGCCAAAGTTTATGTAATAAGCATTGAGTTCTGGTTGGCTAATGGAGAGTAAACAGTTGGGTAATCATTTATGTGGCAAAGGGTGGGCATTATGGGCATCTGCATCTGGCCTTCTGGTAAATGCACAAGGGAACACCTGTGAGTCTCACATAACTCAGAGGGGAGAATGGGTATTTGTAATAAGCCATTTCTCAAGACCCCAAAAGGAGGGGTATTTTGTTGTTGTTGTTGTTGTTCTCAAGCACCACAAGGCTTAGGTTCAATGGTGCCCGAGTAAAAACTGACTTGTGGACAGGAGGGAGTATTCAAATTAGAACAGTGTTCAGCCTGATAAATTATTAGTACATTGTCTCCATGAATGTGTACTTTAGATAGTTAGTGAAATGAAGCACATTGAAAAGAAACGCCTTGACATATTTGGAGCTATTATGCAGAGACTAAAATCAGACTTGATACTTATTTTCTTGATGAGTAAGTGAACAAATAAAACTTGATGAAGTCATCACAGGTGAGAAAAGCAATTTATATCCTTACTTTCCCTTTTCCTATCACCACCTGTTTCATACCATCATCTGTCACCAGCACTACCATAGTATCTAACTGGTTTTCTTGCTTCCAAATTTGTGCTGTTAGACTATTTCACACAAAGCACTCAGAATGATCTTTTAAAAAGTTTAATCACATCATCTCCTCTTCTAAGCCTATTTATGAATTTTCACTGATCTCAGTATAAAATTAAACCTCTTATCCTGGCCTAAAAAGTTTTACATGATCCCTCACTGCATCATTGTGGAATCTAGTCTTAGATTTTTCCCCTTCCTCTCTGGGCTTCAGCCCCTTTGGTCTCCAAACTCTGCAAAATTCCCTGCAGGTGTCTAGACTTGCTTGATATTCTCTCTGCTTAATAAAACTTTATCCACATCTTTTATTCTTCTGTGCAATTGTTTTCCTCTTTCACACGTTCACATACTGGTGGTCATTTCAGCATCAACTGAAAGAACATCCCATTACTCTGTTTATTAATTATCAGTTTTTTTTCAGTGCATCATGTTCTCATACGCAAAATGGAACAGACAGTACCTATAACAACGGTAATTAAGTGCAGCAATAACTAAATACATAGAATCTTTCTCAGCAGATGAGAAATGTGATGAAAAATTTCTCATAGCTACTCAAAGATTATTTCATTTATTTACAGGTATTCCAGCAGATTATCTTTATCCTGCTACTGAATGAACTTCTGTGAATGCAAGTAGAATATCAGTATGTACTGATGAATCAGTGACTATTTATTGAATGAATGATTTGTGTAAGATAGGCAGTCTCACATCATATGTCACCTCTATATTAGTGCTTCAAGTTTTCAACAGTTCCAGATATTCTCATGTCACTCAGGTGGCAGTGTTCATCTTAGGAGAATATGGAAAAATAAGCAAAGAGAAAACCAACACTGTATCAAAAAGGCATGGTATCAAAAAACAATGGAAAGTCATTTGTCACCATTCAGAACATAAAAGTAGTTCCAGTCACCCATAAGCAACTCTAATGACCCAGAAAGTAAATACGGCAAGCCAGTAATTTTGTTGTTGCTTTGCATCAGATATCTATTGCTTTTTGATCTAGTATCCTGCCACACTTGCAATGCTTCCTTCCCTTGTCTGTTATTATTTCTAGGTTTTGTAATTCTTAACTATGCTTTCCACTGTGTTGGCAATTTGCCCTTACATTCAAACTCTCCAAAAGAGATAAACTGATTTGACTGCACAATGAGTGTCTGTGGCAGATGATGACATCCTTAGCATATTTGTGGTTGCCTGATAGCCACAGCCAGTATTTCTTGCTAACAGAAGCTCTGCTTTATCAAGGTGACAAAGGGCAGCTCTGATAATTACCTGTGGTTGTTCAGGTCAGCCATGCATGTATGATTTCTCCTGAAATTGGTTGTCAATAAGAAACTAAGGGTGTCTATTAGAGACATTCTGGGAAAGGATTTGTTTTCTAATAAAAAGTGAGGGTATCATGAGAAGAAAACACATTGCTTCCTATTCCCTTCCATTTTGCACTACATGTTGTCTTGGGACCACATAAATGTCTGAAATTGTGACAGTCTTATTGAACTAAGATTCGAGCTAGGAATCTGAAGCCAATATACTGAGAAAGGTAGTGTGTAACGATCATGTGTCCTCAGTGCCATTCCTGGGTGACTGTACTAAGCCAGCAATCACATACAATTAAGTCAACAATTCATTTCTTTGGGGCTCTATGAATTTTAGTCATGTTTCTGCGACTTCACCTGTAGAAATCCTGACATACTACCCAAAATATAATAACCCCGAGGGACTGATTTCTCCAAATGGAACACCAAAGACAACTCAGAATGCCTTTAATTTCTGGGGGAAATGTCTAGACTGACATGTTGTATCCATGACAGCAGAGTTGCACAGTTCAAAACATGGCCAGTTGTGTAAAATGGACTGTCCGCATCCTCTATATTCAGAAGCAACTGTGGGAAGAACAGAAACTTAGTGATGCTACAATTCATGTTGAAGACATTGTGAATCATCATGTTTGAAAGGTCAAGGAACTAACTTCGTGGAAGACCCAGAACTGATCATAGAACAGTGTACATGCCTTAGATCTTCTTCATTGAATCTTTGCCCTATGTTTCCTGACCTCATGTTCCTTCACCCAATTTTATGCAAGCCTCGAGTGTGAAAAGTGCATCTTATGTAAGAAAGACAGAATGTTAAAAAGACAGGAATTGAAGAGATACAGATGACTGCTTGTGAAGTAAAGCCATACACTCACCTCAAAGACGGCAATACAAATATTAGAACCTCTTACAAGGTGATTGATTGACAATATATGTATACATTTACAAATACATATTTCCTAAAACCCTATTCAGCAATATAGGGACAGCCATCTAATACTATCTACATAAATACTTGAGTAGTTTGTTAAAGAACCATATATAAAACAGGTCAATAATTACATATTTTACATTTAAAATTTTTTAATTGGTTTAATTTTGTGTTCTTGAATGCCCAGTTAATTAAATGTATTACCTTTTTTCTTCATAAGGAAGATACAAAGCAGTCATTTAATGCAAATATGATTATCTTACTAGATAATGTCTTCATAATATTCTTTTGTGTGTGTCTTAACCAACTGTTTGTAGTACTCCTTTGAAAAGGAAAAAAAAAAGAAAATTCTCAACTGAGCTGAATTATTAGCATTTCCAACAATTGTACTTTTAGGTATGTCAGAAAGTGACATAAAAGTACTAGTCACAGTCAGTCATGAAGACACTTTATAAAACAGCCTATCACATGTCAAACCCTCCGTTTTGTCATTCTTAGAAGTCGTCTTCCTCCCTGAATATCAGATAGTGCTGACAGACTGAACCTGTCACCTCACTCCCTGCATCGCTGCAGGCTGAAAGGGTTTTCTGAAAGATCCATAGTGACAGTGGAAAACTGTATAGACCTGCATTTTCCCATGTATTTAAAATGAATAACTCAAATTATTGTATTATAAAGCATTGGGTAAATTCTTTTAGTAAGTTATCCAGTAGATACGTACTAACTCTGACAATTTATTAACACAAAAAACTTTAGAAAAATAGCTATGTCTCAGTCATTTTTTTATTAAGAATAACTTTCAAAAACAGGAAATTAAAGTAAATTCATCTACTTTTAATGCATAATCTTCTTTTTTGCATCCACGTTACTGCACCTGTAAAGTTTAATAGATAACTAACATTGTACTTGACTCCATCACATACCCTTCCTCCATTGAATTCTAGTCCTACTAATGGGTTTATCTATTATAAGAGATACATTTAAGAAGTCTGGTGGTTAAATCAGTTTTACTTACTATTATTTATATATGAGAAATAAATTTTCCTGAAGAGACTTTTCTTTCCCTAATATGTGTTCTTAGCACTTTTGTCAAAGACCAGTTGGCTATCAGTGTGTAGTTTACTTTTGGGCTCTCTATTCATGTGATTAATATTTATGGGATTTTTTTTGCCAAAATCATAGAATTATGATTGTTATAGCTTTGCTTTACATTTTGAAGTCTGGTACTGTGATGGCTATTCAAGGTGTTTTGTGGGTACATGAATTTTGGGATTGTTTTTGTTCCTTCTGTGAAGAATGTTGCTGGCATTTTGGTAGGGATTGCATGGCACCTGTAGATCACTTTGAATAGTATAGACATTTTAAAAATATTGAGTCTTTTAACCTATATATGTTCATCCTTTTCATTTTCTTTTATTAATTCATTATACTTTTGTGTGTGAGGTTAACTATTACAAATGGGATTGATTTTTTAAAAATTGTTTTCGGATAATTTGCTATTGTTTGTGGCGAGCCCTGCATGAAATGTGAGTGGACCAGATCAGCATGGAAGCCATTAAGTGGGAAAGTCTGGTATTTGGAAACTCACAATGGCACTCCTACTGATGACATGGCCCAAATACCTGTGAATCCTCATCCCGCTCTGCCAAAAGTCCCGCATAACACCAGAGATGGGGTGACTTGCTGCAGCCACATAGACACACAACCTCTTAGAAATGAGTATGGCTTACCAAGATGACAATCAACCTGTTTGTCACAAGTCCTTACCACATCAAGAAGCAAGATTTCTCCCACTGTAACCTTGCCCCTGCCTTTGATGTACTCCTTTAAATAAACAACCAGAGCTATTTTCTAGCTATTCTGTTCCAGCTCCTGTTTGGGCTGGAAGAATCTATCAGACACTCTGCTTTTAAAACTAATTCTTGTCTCTGTCTCTTAGTTCTTCACTATTTCAGACTTCATTTTCTCAGGTGGCTCATCACCTTCTGAGCAGGAAAATTTACCCTGATGAGGTTCTGGCCACCTCATGATTGTCATTATATAGAAATGTTGATAATACTTGTATGTTGATTTTGTATCTTGCAACTGCTGAGTTTGTTTTATAATTCTAATAGATTTTTCGTGGGTGGGGAAATTCTTGGGTTTTCAATGTATGAGATCATCTTCAAACAATGACATTTTGACTTCCTTATTTCCTAGATGAATGTCTTTTATTTCTTCCCTTCACTTATTGCTCTTGTTAGGACTTCTAGTACCTTTTTGAATAAAAATGGGGGAAAATGTTGCACAAATTATGAACAGGAAATATGAAAAATGCTCAACATCATTAATAACCAGGAGAATGCAAATCAGAATTACAAGGAAACACCACCTCATTGTAGTTAGGATGGTTATTATCAAAAGGAGAATGGATCAAAACTGCTGATGATAATGTGGAAATGAGGGGATCTTAGATACTGCTGGTAGGAATGTAAATTAGTATAGCCATTATGAAAAACGTTATGAAAGCCAGTTCTTTAATTAAAAATAGAATTTGATTCAACATTGCCACCACAGGTATATATTCAAAGGAACTCTAATCAGAATGTCAGAGAAACACCTACAGTCTCATGTTAATTGCAGCACTAGTTGCAATAGTCAAGAAATAAAATAACTGAAGTCCATCAACAAATTAATGGGTAAAGAAAATATGGTATGTATGTACAAATAGAATAATATTCAGCCATAAAAGGGGATGACATTCTTTCATTTTGCTCAACATGGGTAGAATTAGAGGTCATTATGTTAAAATAAGTAGGCACCGAAAGACAAATAGCACATGGAATCTAAAATAGTTGATTTCATAGAAGCTGTGAGTAAAACAGTGATTTCCAGAAGATGGAAAAAGCATGGGACTAGAGAGACAGGGCAAGATCATTCAGTCCATGGGTACTAAGTGGTAGTTCAGTGGAAGTGTGTTCTGGTGTCCAATACATAAGAGAGTGACTATAGATATAGAATGGTGTTCTGTAGGTTTCAAAAAAGCTAAAGGAAAGGATTTTGAATGTTCTTACCACAAAAAGCTGATCAGTGAGAAGATAAATGTTTTTACAAGGATTCAAACATTACACAATTTATACATGTATAGAAACATACATGATACCCCACAAATATGTAGTTTTGTGTGATAATTAAAATATAAGTTAAAAACATAGAAATAAGAAAAAATGCACGACATTAAGAAAATTTGAATATATGGCTCATTAACTTTATTCATGGTTTTTCACAAGTAATAACAAAGATTGAAATACAGAATATTTTCAACAAAATATGAAGTCCATTTTGTTGATTCTCAGCCAATGAGCCTCCAAATCTAATCATTATTTTGTCTTCTATTCCCACAGTTTAAATGTTTTATTGTTATTCTCACTTTTCTTCTTAGTACTCCCCTGTATATGTTTTACGTTGAGTAGCCTTTAAGATTAAGGTTACAGTTCATATAAACACTGCTCTTAAAATAATTGTACAGTACTAAAATGAACATTTGTTCTTTTCATCTATTGTAATTCTCTCTTGAAATTATCTATTTTCATGAGTTTACTCCTATCTTTTCCTCTATTTGGTTTAACATACCAATCAGAGGTATTTTAAAAGTCCCTCTCTATTAACTCCAGTGTCTGGATTTTTTTATATATTTGTTTTTATTTTTCCCTTGATTTTTGATCATATTTTCCTGACCTTTTGCACATATCATGATGTTTTTATTATGTGACTAAAGAACCAGAAAAGCTGCAAATCCAAGTCTTTTCCCAGAAATAGTTCTCATTTGTTTTGTTATACAGATGGGCAAATAGTCTAGTCCTTCCAATTAAACAGAGTAGGACCCAGTCCCCCTTTTGCCTCCAGTTTGCCCCTCTGATAACTTCAAATGAGACTCTACTAGGTCTCTGATGCTTTGAACCTGAGAGTACAGGAGCCTAAGTTCTGTTCCTGGGGATTTTTGTGTTTGGCCTTTCATCCTCATGATCCCTACTGTTTTAAAATCTGACAGAGGATAAATGTATTTATGGCTCACTGCTTCCTTCTTTTTTTCTTAAATTTTCATTGTGGAAATAATACATGACATGATATCTGCCCTCTTAATCTCTAAGTACACAATACAAAATTGTTAACTATAGGCAAAATATGGTGCTGTGGATCTTTAGTACTTATTCATCTTGCCTACTGAAAACTTTATACCCTTTACCCTTTGACCAACTCATTTTTCTCTTTCTTTAGTTCCTGGCAGCCACCATTCTATTTTTTACTTCTGTGTGTTTGACTATAATAGATTCTACATATAAGTGAGATCTTGCTGCATTTGTCTTTCTGTTGTTAGTTTATATTACTCATCATAAAATTGCCTGTTCCTCATCTTAGAGGAAATATTCAGTTTGTCATCATTAAGTACTGATGTTAACAGTAAGATTTCATACATGAATATTCTTATGTTAAGAATATTGTACTCCTATTCCTACTATACTGACAGTAGCCCCCTTCTGTCTAAAGGAAGTTTGTCTCATAAGTGCTGTCAGACAGTGGGAGACTGATTTACCTTGAAACCTCAGACTACCACCCTTCTCTACAGCCCCAGAAATCAGGAAATGTTTTACAATGTGAATTTGGGTCTACCTAGTTCCAACCAATCATAGTAGCCCTACTAAACTGTCCAAACTTTATTGCTTTTTTTCCAAAAATAAGATCTCTCTGTCTGGGCCAAGAAAGAGCTTTAGCCTATGCATAGAAATGGCAAAGGCTGAAAAATGTTAAGTTCCTCTTCCCCTCTAGATATCATAGCTCTTTATTTAGCATAACATTTTAAAACTTATTTGTATTTTGAAACAGTTGCATTAAAAGAATTGCTTTGCAATGAACTTCTACATTTTATACTATAATATGAACACATGCCATGCAAAGATGAGTACTTACTAGATCATAGAATTTTTATATATTTATTTTTCAGTTGTAGTTAGACACGATACCTTTATTTTATTCATTTACTTTTATGTGGTGCTCAAGATCCAATGCAGGCCTCGCACATGCTAGGCGAGCGCTCTACAGCTGAGCCACAACCCCAGCCCCAGATCATAGCTTTTTTGTTCTGACTCATCCCGGTTAAGTGCTCACTTGCTCAGAATAGTGCTTAAGAAATATAAATTTTTTTAAAAATGTTATAAAAGTGCTTGAGTTTTCAATTCACGTGTCTGAGCAAGTGTGTGTCTATAAAAATGGACATCATCACTTGAATATACTCCAAAAGAATGCCAAATCCATTGCACTCAAACTAAAGTCTTCTCCATTTCCACCATTCCTCACATGTGACTATTGTTTTCCTTATACTGTAATGAGCAAAGATTATTGTGGCTGCATAAGATGTAAACATGGGAGATTATCTTTCTCTCCACTCAAATGAAATTTATAATGTAGTCATGACATTATCTGTTAGGAGCTGGGAATGAATTATGAGTCTTTGAACTGCCCAGAGAAAGAGGCTGTCACCTCACTTGGGAATTCCTCAGTACAGATAAAACCACCCAGTTGTAGGATAACATCCTGTTCCAGGGGAAATTCTATGGTTGCCATGAGTTTTACAGTTCATAACCGAAAGTTCAAGCACCAGTACCTGGGGGTAGAAAATTGTGGGTGCAAGCTGATGACTGTAATTGGTCAGTTCAGATTTTGACCTTGGTTCTGTTTTAAAGTAACTTTCTCACAGTGAATGCCTTTGATGTAAAAACCTATATAATAAATGTAGGGAGCCTATGTATTGTCAGTCTTCCTCCATCAGAGGTTGGCTGAACCATTGGGTCCTGCTTTTGTCTATTTTTGTGTTTGTTCATCTTTTTCTAATTCCCTTATCATCCTGGTTGGGGGAAACTGAGTACACGTAGTGCTGATCATAACAATTATCCATGCTAAAATTGTCTTCCCTTTCCTCCATTTTAACTTAATTCAAGATCATATTTTCCTTTAATCTTCTTTATAATAATCTTCCAATGAGTCTCCTAATTCCAATATGATTATCTTCCTATCATTCTTTTTAATTGTCACTAGAGATCTATTTTTTTTAAAGTCAATATTTTTGCATAGACCTTTCCTTATAAATTTTCTATCCATAAGTGAAAATATACATTGGCTTGACATATGGGGTGCTTCATCAACTCATTCCTCTCTACCTCTCTAATGCATGCTTTGCTTTTCCCTTACATATGCTTCATTTCCGAGTACCACGGTTCCTAAGCTTGCTTTTCCAAATGCACAATAACATTCTCACCTCCACATTTTTATCATGATCTTCCCTCTCCCTAGAATACATTTTTCCTTTTCTTATCTAACACCCACTTTTCCTCTGAAAACACCTTTCTATGCTATATGCCTGTCCTATTCCCTCACTGGTGAGAATAAATTCTTTTCTACTGTATTTCTAAATTACACTCACGCATGTATCCTTTGTGGCTTTTTATAATCTTCTTTAATATTTGCATCACATCTCTCACCCAAATACAGAGAAAATTCCTTGAGAGCATCCGCCTCATTTATTTGACTATATGTTCTCAAATTCTGCCACACCATCTCTTTCAGAACAGGGCTTTAATTTTTTTTTTTTTTTTAATGAAGAGTGAGATTTTATTGAGAAAGGATCACAAGTTCATTTCTGTGCCTTTGTCCGTCATCTGAATTCCTCTTTTAAAACAATAGTTGAGACACATTACTTTCAAGAGAAAAGCTTTTTACAAAAAGAAAATCTATGTTTTCTCTTTGCAGCATTCTTTTTCCTATGTTTGATTTTCTTTTTCTTGAGATAATTTTAAGATGTTTTGGCATGCTATGTTTGTTTTTTAAAAAAATGTTTGAAAATCAATATTCATTAAACAATTACTAAATAAAGATTTTTTAAGAGCTAAATCATTTTTATGAGTTTATTTTATAACATTGCTGGTTATGGATAAATATTGGTCAGTTGACAGAAATAATGTCAGAATATCTTATTTCTTCAACATTTGCCTCCGGATCAGCACATGCTTTCCAAGTTCTAATCTGTAACTGGAATTAGAAAGAAGTTTTGATTTTAGCCACAGAAATTTATAAAAATGGTTAATATGAAATCATCCTGATTTAAATAATTTGTTAGCTTTTCTCATACCATAATTTTCATCTTAAAAAGGATAAAATAAGCTATACTTTTCTTTTTAAGAAACTAAATTCAACTTATTTTATCCTTACTCCTTGACTTTTCACTGAATTAAATATTAGAAGCTGGTGATATACGAACTGAAACCATCTGCTGTGATGCTAGAATTTCAACATTGTGACAACAATGTCATAGCAAATACAAAGACTGATAGATTTGAGGCAAATGAAATTGTAGGAAAATGAAATGTTTAAACAATTAGTAAAATGTGCTAGTGAACATTTATTTAAAATGTGAAAGGTAAATAGATCTCGAATTTAAATGTGATAGAGTTTTGATTTCTTGGTTCACTTCAATAGAAACTCTCAAAAATGTGTTCACTACTATTTAATTTGCTATAGTATTATAATTAAAATAAAATCATTTTGCTATACAAGGGATTTTCTATCTACACTTGCTTTTTTTTACCACTGTCTTGATGTAGCACTGTTTGTTATTCATTCACTGAAGAATACCTAGACTTCTTGCAAAATTTGGCAATTATAAAGTTCCTATGAACATTTATTTGCTGATTTTGGTGTTGACATAAGTTTTCAGATGTTTTTGGTAAAGCATATAATTTCTGGATTATATGGTAAGAGGACATTTAGGTTCGGGAACAGTGGCACATACCTGTATTCCCAGCAGCACAGCAGGCCTTGAGGCAGGAGGATCTCGATTTCAGAGCTAGTTTCAGCAATTCAGCAAGTCAATCCCTAAGCAACTCAGCAAGACCCTGACTCTAAATAAAATATAAAATGGGATGGAGATGTGGCTCAGTGGCCAAGTGCCTCTGGGTTCAATTCCTGGTCCAAAACAGAAAAAAAAAAATGTATAGATAGTTTTGCAAGAAGGTGCAAAATTGTCTTCCAAACTGTGTCTGTACCATTTTCCTTTCCACTAGAAATGAATGAAAATTCTTGTTGATCCACATCTTCACCAGCATTTAGCATTATTACTGTGTGAGTTTTGGCACTCTTACAAGAATGTAGAAGTATTTTATTGTTACTTTAGTTCATAATTCCCTAATGCATATAATGATAAGCATATTTAAGCATATATATTGTCTATATAGCATCTTTGGTAACAGTTCTGTTAAAGCCATTACCATTTTTAAAATTGGGTCATTATATCTTTGTATACTTAGATAGCAATCTTTATATATATATATATATATATATATATATATATATATATATATATATATTATATATATCTTTTGAAAATATTTTCTCCCACTCTGCCTTATCATCTCATTCTCTTGACATTTTTTTCCAGAGCAGAAATTTCTGATTTTAGTGAATATCAATTTTTCATTAATCATGGCTTTTTATGTTGTTTTATTCAGCTTTTTCACCACTGTGACTCAAAGATCTGATGAGAACAGTTTTAGTGGAGGAAAAGTTTAATTGGCACTCATGGTTTCAGAGGTCTCAGTTCACAGACGGCTGACTCCATTGCTCTTGACCTAAGGTGGGGTAGGTAGGACAACATGGCAGAAGAGTATGTTGGAGGAAAGCATCTCAAGACATGGTGATCAGGAAACAGAGAGAGTTCTTCTCACAAGGGACAAAATATAAACCTTAGAGACAATCCTCCTACCTCCTCCAGTCATACCCTACTTGCCTAGAATTATAACTCTGTTAATTCATATCAATGGATAACTCCTCTGATTAGATTACACCTATCATAATTTCACCTCTGAATGTTCTTGCATTGACTGAATCATGAACTTTTGCAGACACCTTATATCAAAGTCATAAGTGGTGTTATATCTAAAAAATCATTGCCAAACCTAAGATTATACAGTTTCTTTTACATTGTTCTATAGGAATATTATATTTATTTTCATGATCCATTTGTATTATCCTTTGTAAAGAGTATAAGATATAAAGAGTATAAGATATATATATATATATATATATATATATATATATATATATATATATAAATGATGCTGGGACAACAGGAAATCCATATGCAACAAAAAAGATATATATATATATATATATATATATATATATATATATATATATATATATATATATAAATTATATATATATAATATATATAATATATAATATATAATATTATATATAATTATATATATAAATTATATATATAATATATAATATAATATATAATATATATATAATTTATATATATATAAATCCTTTTTGTTGCATATGGATTTCCTGTTGTCCCAGCATCATTTATTTTCCTATGTGCTTTTTCTCCTTCATTAAAGTCAGAATAATGTATTTATGTGGATCTACCTATAAAAGTGCTATTCTGTTCTTTTGATCTACTTATCCTACATTTCTCAACTACCATGCAGACTTTATTACTGTAGTTTTATAGGGATTCTTGATAAAGTCTCTGAGTACTCGTACTTTACAATATTGAGTAAACTATTTTGGGTCTTTTGCTTCTATAAACTTTAGATTCAGTTAACCGATATCCATAAAATAAATTGCAGGGTTAGGATTGCAATGAACCTATTGGTCAAATTGAAAAGAACTAACTTCTTGGTAGTGTTGAATCTTCCTCTTCATGAACATGGAATATCTCCCTGTGTATTTATTTTTTTTATATTTCATCAAGTTGTATAATTTTCCTCATTTTATCTTACACTTATTTTGTTTGATTTACAACCATTTCATTTCTGAAGTTCTAATATAACTTTATAATTTCAATGACAATTTCTGCCAGTTCATATTGGGCATACAGAAAACTGACTACTGTTTTATATTAAATTTGAATGCAACAATACAATCTTGCTAAGATCTCTTAATAGTTCCAGGTGTTTAGGGGTTTGTTTTTGTTTTTGTTTTGTTTTGTCACATACTTTGACCATTGTTACATGTGCAACAAATGAAGTTTGCTTTATTTCTTCCCCTTATGTACACATTTTATTTCCTTTTTAAAAAATTCAGCAATTACAATATCCAGGGAAACAGAGAAAAGATAGGAGGGAATATCCTCAATAAAATATTATCAAACCACATTTAAAAACATATTAAGAAAATTATGCACCATGATCAAGTGGGTTTTATCTGAGGGATGCAAGGTTGGTTCAATATACACAAATCAAAACATATTATTAATCACACAAATAGACTTGGACAAGAATCATATGTTCTTGATAAATGCAAAGAGTGTTCAATAAAATTCTGTATCCATTCATGTTAAAAAAAAAACTGAAGAAACTAGAGACCTAAGGACCTTAGCTCAACATTATTAAGGTTATGTATGACAAGCCCCAAACTAACATCATACTACATGAAGAAAAATTAAAAGCATTTTCAAATCAAGCATAAGGGATTGATATTTACTCTCACCACTCCTATTCAATATATGTCTTAAAATTCTAGACATAGCAGGGGCTGAGGTTGTGGCTCAGTGATAGAGTGCCTGCCTGGCCTGTGTGAGGCACTAGGTTCCATTCTCAGCACTACATAAAAATAAATAAATAAAATAAAGTTATTTTGCTCATCTATAACTATTTTTTTTTTAATTCTGGACTTACCAATCTGGCAAAGGAAGAAAATTAAAGTGACACAAATAGGAAACTAAGATGTGAAATTGTCTCTTTTTGCTGATAGAATTATTCAAAATATAGTAGAGCCCTTACCCTTTAAAATAAAACAAAACAAAAACCCTCTACCTGGAGACTTCTAACAGGTGATAAACAAATTCAGCAAAGTGACAGGATGAAAGAAAAACCTACAAAAATCAATTGCTTTACTATGCACTAATAATACATCTTCTGCTGTGGAAGAAATCAGGAAAATGGCTCTATTCACAATACTTAAAGAAAAAACATGGGAATAAATCTAATGAAGGAGTTAAAACAGTTCCACAATGAACACTATAGAACACTGAAAAAAAAATAAAATGAAGAAGACTTTAGAAGATCGAAAGACCTCCCATATTTTTTTTTAATTGGTTGTTCAAAACATTACAAAGCTCTTGACATATCATATTTCATACATTAGATTCAAGTTGGTTATGAACTCCCAATTTTACCCCAAATACAGATTGCAGAATCACATCGGTTACACATCCACATTTTTACATAATGCCCTATTAGTAACTATTGTATTCTGCTACCTTTCCTATCCTCTACTATCCCCCCTCCCCTCCCCTCCCATCTTCTCTCTCTACCCCATCTACTGTAATTCATTTCTCTCCTTGTTTATTTTCCCATTCCCCTCACAACCTCTTATATGTAATTTTGTATAACCATGCGGGTCTCCCTCCATTACCATGCAATTTCCCTTTTCTCTCCCTTTCCCTCCCACCTCATGTCTCTGTTTAATGTTAATCTTTTCTTCCTGCTCTTCCTCCCTGCTTTGTTCTTAGTTGCTTTCATTATATCAAAGAACACATTTGGTATTTGTTTTTTAGGGATTGGCTAGCTTCACTAAGCATAATCTGCTCTAGTGCCATCCATTTCCCTGCAAATTCCATGATTTTGTCATTTTTTAGTGCTGCGTAATACTCCACGGTGTATAAATGCCACATTTTTTTTTAACCATTCATCTATTGAAGGGCATCTGGGTTGGTTCCACAGTCTAGCAATTGTGAATTGTGCTGCTATGAACATCGATTTAGCAGTATCCCTGTAGTATGCTCTTTTAAGGTCTTCAGGGAATAGTCTGAGAAGGGCAATAGCTGGGTCAAATGGTGGTTCCATTCCCAGCTTTCCCAGGAATCTCCATACTGCTTTCCAAATTGGCCGCACCAGTTTGCAGTCCCACCAGCAACGTACAAGAGTACCCTTTTCCCCACATCCTCGCCAGCACTTGTTGTTGTTTGACTTCATAATGGCTGCCAATCTTACTGGAGTGAGATGGTATCTTAGGGTGGTTTTGATTTGCATTTCTCTGACTGCTAGAGATGGTGAGCATTTTTTCATGTACTTGTTGATTGATTGTATGTCCTCCTCTGAGAAGTGTCTGTTCAGGTCTTTGGCCCATTTGTTGATTGGGTTATTTGTTATCTTATTGTCTAATTTTTTGAGTTCTTTGATACTCTGGATATTAGGTCTCTATCTGAAGTGTGAGGAGTAAAGATTTGTTCCCAGGATGTAGGCTCCCTATTTACCTCTCTTATTGTTTCTCTTGCTGAGAAAAAAACTTTTCAGTTTAAGTAGGTCCCATTTGTTGATTCTTGTTATTAATTTTTGGCTATGGGTGTCCTATTAAGGAATTTGGAGCCCGACCCCACAATATGTAGATCAGAGCCAACTTTTTCTTCTATCAGATGCAGAGTCTCTGATTTGATATCTAGCTCCTTGATCCACTTTGAGTTAACTTTTGTGCATGGCAAGAGGAGGGGATTCAGTTTCATTTTGTTGCATATGGATTTCCAGTTTTCCCAGCACCATTTGTTGAAGATGCTATCCTTCCTCCATTGCATGCTTTTAGCCCCTTTATCAAATATAAGATAGTTGTAGCTTTGTAGATTAGTCTCTGTGTCCTCTATTCTGTACCATTGGTCCACCTGCTTGTTTTGGTACCAGTACCATGCTGTTTTTGTTACTATTGCTCTGTAATATAGTTTGAAATCTGGTATCGCTATACCGCCTGATTCACACTTCCTGCTTAGAAATGCTTTTGCTATTCTGGGTCTTTTATTTTTCCATATGAATTTCATGATTGCTTTCTCTATTTCTACAAGAAATGCCATTGGGATTTTGATTGGCATTGCATTAAACCTATAGAGAACTTTTGGTAATATCGCCATTTTGATGATGTTAGTTCTGCCTATCCATGAACAGGGTATATTTTTCCATCTTCTAAGATCTTCGTCTACTTCTCTTTTTAGGGTTTTGTAGTTTTCATTGTATAAATCTTTCACCTCTTTTGTTAGGTTGATTCCCAAGTATTTTATTTTTTTGAGGATATTGTGAATGGAGTGTTTTTCCTCATTTCCGTTTCAGAAGTTTTAAGACCTCCCATATTTCATATTCTTAAATAGGCAGAATTAATATTGTCCAGTGGGCATATTACTAACTGTGACGTACAGATTTAATGCCATCCCCACCAAAATACTAATGATATTTTGCACAGAATAAGAAAAAGGGCCCAAAAATTTATTTGTAAGAATAAGAGATCCAGAATAGCTAAAGCAATACTAAGCAAGAAGAGCAATACCAGAGGCATAACAGTAGCTGATCCCAAATTACAATACAGAGTTGAAAAAAACCAACATGATATTGGCCTCAAAACAGACAAGAGGACCATGGAGTAGAATAGAAGACACAAAGATAAAACCACATAGATACAGTCATCTGATACATGACAAATTATGCCAATGTATGCCAAAATCAAGTTGGAAGTTGGGCGCACACCTGTAATCTCAGCAGCTCAAGAGGATCACGAGTTCAAAGCCAGTCTCAACAAGAATAAATAAATAAATAATAATTAAAAAAGACACTAAGCAACTCAGAGAGTCTCGGTCTCCAAATAAAATACAAAATAGAACTTGGGATGTGGCTTTGTGGTGGAGTGCCCCTGAGGAGTTCAGTTCACATTACAAAAAAAAAAAAAAAATTGAGAAAATAGTATAGCAATTCATAGTAGCCAAGTTAAGGAACCAGCCAAAAAGCCCCTCAACAGATATATGGATAAAGAAACTGTGTGTATATGTACAACGTAGTTTTACTCAGCCATAAAGAATGAAATTTTGTCATTTGCTGAGAAATGGATCCAACATTATATTAAGTAAGATAGGCCAGACTCAAAAAGTCAAAGGTTGAACGTTTTCTCTCATATCCAAAAGCTCTATGAAATAGGAAAAAAAAAATGGAGGAAGAAGATTGGGGAAAAAAAATAAAGGATGTGAAAAGGGAGGAACTGAAGAACAAAATTGACCAAATTATGCTATCTACATATATAAATATACCACAGTGGAATTCAGGTTGATATGATGGATTACATTAATTGATTTTTCTGATGTTGAAGGGAATTGATTTTTGTATATTGAACTTAAGTCCTATGTTCTTGAAAAATATGTTTATTAATTTTTATAGCTTTTTGACTTCTCAGAATTTTCTGGTACTAAAATCTTGTCAAGGGTAAAAAACACAAGGATCTTTACTTTTTCCCAATCAGTATACATCTGCTTTCTTTATTGTTTCTTCTTTTAATGCAGTAATTAGAATTTGTCATACAAAATTAAACAGAAGAGATAATGTGAAGAACATTTACCTGGTTTTCAAACTTAGTGAAAATTTTAATTATTCATCTATAAAGTGCAGATTTTCAGAAGCAATTTTTTTTCTGAGATATTTTGATATTTTATTAATTGATTTTGCTTAATCTATTGAAATTGCCATATGTTTTTAAGATTGTAAATTAGATTGATGAATGTTTCAAATATATTACTCTCTGAGTTTAATTTTTCAATGTTTATTAAATAATTTTAAACATTTGTAATTTTATATTTTTGAATTGTCTTTGTGAATTTTCGTATTGGAGTAATCCTAACTTCAAAAAATGTACATAAATATGTGCCTGTCATCTATTTTTGGAAACAATTAGTGTGACCTTGGTAGTATTTCTTCTTAACAGTTTTTTAAAAACTCACCAGTAAACCCATCTGGGAGTAAAACTTTCATTGTGTAAGTTTTCAATTATGTTTTTAATTTTTTGATATGTAGAGAAATTATTTATTTTTCTATATTTGAAACACTATTTGGCAATTTATATACCTTTTTCATTTGTGGTTTTTACATTTGGATTAATTATTTGTTCTTGACACATGAAGGGCAAACTTAACTTGCTGAGTTTGCATATTTTGATTTTTCAAATTGCCCATGTTTCTCTCCACTGATTTTTATTGTTCTAAAATCTGCTTTATCTTATAATGCAACCACAGATATTTTCTTGTGCTTAATATTAGCCTGGCATATATATTTTCTTTAAAAAAACTTATCTGTAAGCAAAATATTTATTATTTTCAGATAAACATCAGAATTATTATGAATATGGCTGATAGCTTAAAGGTAAGAGTATAGTCTCTGGAGATAGGTGTCTTGTCATTGTTGACTGGTGTCACGGCCTGAAAATAGTTACTCAATATTATTGTGACTCAATTACTTTACCTATAAAATAGCATGTTTTAAAATAGTGATACATGAAATCCCACATAAAAGAGGTGTTCCATATGTGAAAGGTAAGGAGATATGTAGAAACAGAAAATAATATACAGCAAAGACAACGATTGCCATAGGTGGGAGAGAAACAATAGCAATGTGGAACATGTTTCAAAGGCAACACATTGTAGAAAATACAGAACAGAAAAATAAACAACTTGAATATGAATCGTATGAGAGCTAAGATATAAATGTTCAAATCAGATAACAACCTTAGACAATAAAACAAAAATAAGGGACTAAAATATGCTGTGTTAGAGTAAGTTTTCAACTGAGGGGCATTTTCCCCACAGGCTTTTTTTTTTTTTTTTTTACTGGGTATTGAACATAGGATTGCTTAACCACTGAGCTACATACATCCCCAATACTTTTTATTTTTTATTTTGAGACAAGATCTTGCTAAATTGCTTAAGACTTTGCTAAATTGCTGAGTCTGGTCTCAAAATTGCAATACTCTTGTCTTAGCTTCCCAAGTTACTGGTATTAAAGGAATGAGCCACTATGAGCCACTATGAGCTGCAGAACAACCTCTACAGCAAAGAATTACTCTGGTCAAAATGGAATTGTGCTAAAGTTGAGAAACCCTTTATTAGAGTATTTTATGTTGAATTGTATCTCTAAAATTATATATTGAAGTCCTAATTCCCAATACTTCAGAATGTGAAATTGCTTGACAAAAGGTCTTCACAGACATAATCAAGGTAATATAAGGTCATTAGGGCAGACCCTAATCCAATAGGGTGGACATCCTTATAAAGAGCCAATGCAAAGACAAAGACAAACAGGAAAATACCATGTAATAACAGAAGGGAAGATCAGCAAGATTCAAGCCAAGGAGATTTAAGGATTGATAGTCATTACCAGAAAATAGAAAGAGGCAATGCAGAATTTTACCCAGTCTCAGGATGAGAGTGACTTTGCTTATAATTTGATTTTGGATTTATCATTTCTAGAACTGTGAAACAATATATTTCTGATAAATCACTGAGTTTATGGGACATTGATATAGCACCGCTAAGAAACTATTACACTGGGTGAAGGAAGAAGCAAGTAAAGAAGAGATAAAGTTTATTATCATACACTAAGTTTAAATTATGCAATGTGATCATTGAAAAAAACTGTCATGTATATAAGTTCTGTCTATAACTTTAGACCTTTTTTCCTTGCTCTACATTTTCCATCAAAACATATATTCCAAACACATTCTTGCACTGTAAACAGTGAGTGATGGAGTTTATATATGATGGTAGTTCCACAGGTTTATAATGTAGCTGAAAAATGTCTACCACCTGTGGATGTCATAGCTATTGTGATGTCATCATGCAACGCACTGTCCATATTTTACTAGTGATGCTGATATAAACAAACCTATAGCATTTCCAGTTGTATAAAATTACATATACATACAACTAAATAAACAGTACATACTACTTGATACAGATGATATATAACTGGTTTGGGTTTATATATTTTACTATAGTATACTTATCATCACTTTAGAGTACACTATATCTTCTTATAGAGGAAACAAAAAATATCTAAATAACATGCTGTGTTATGTCAGAAGGAGTCTCATATGTCCTGTGTTCCCTTTATCTTTTGATTACATCATTTCCTCTTGTGTTCAACTTAATCTCATGTTACTGTGATCATCATGGGCCCTTGGTATATATAATCCACCACCAAATTTGCCAATCATGTGCTGTGTCAAGTAACTGACCTGGAAACAAAGTTAAATTCATTACGAATTACATGCAAATGTGAAAAATTAATGATGATTACTGCTCACCAGTCAAGCATATCCCATTCTGCCATAGCTATGACCTTGAACATCAAGCACAAAGGACCAGAGGCTGTTAAAATGTTGTTTCACTGAAGGCAATAAAAATAACCTTTGAGAATGGCCTAGCTTGGATATGGAGAAACTTCTGATGACCTGGATTAACGACCAGACACAGAAGCTTGCCCCTCCCAGCCCCATAATAATCAGGGCCAAAGCAAAACATTTCTTGTGATATTGAAAGAAAAGTCTGGACCTGACTATGATGACGAATTTACTGTTAGCTCTGGGTGGATTAAGTGATTCAAGAATCATCATTCATTATATAATATGAAACTGAGGGATGCATATGTATGCACTAATATGAAGGAAACTCTAGATGAACAGATTGTGGAGTAAAATTTTTTGCCAGAACAAATATGGTTGAGAGCAACCTGGCAGAGCAAACAACTCTACCTCAGTCTAGGTGTGTAGTAGACTACGCTGCATAGATTTGTGTAAGTACACTTTGTGATGTTCAAACAACCACAAGACCTCCTAATGACAAATTTCAGAGTATATAAATTTTTAAGTGGCACATCTATTCATACTTGGAAATTTTGAAATTATAGAAACTATTATAGAAACTATTATAACAATTATTGTAACAATTTAATATTTAAAGAAGTTGTGCTACATTTTACCTGCTTCAGAAGTTGTCATAATTTTTTACACCCCAAATATTATATGTATAAAATATGCAACATATTTTTATATTATATATTTTGTATGGGTACATAAAATGCTTATATATTATACATAATATACAAGTTTGGTGTGTTCAAACATAAAACACAATATATTATACACTATAATTATATTATGAAAATATTATATAAAAATAATTTAAAATGTAGAATGTACAAAATATATTGATATTATGTACATATGTAATATATAATATATGAAAATACATATATATTATATGTGCATATATAATATATATGTGTATATTATCTCACAACATGGACCATGATACTAATCAAAAAATGAAAAACAAAATAATTTTAAGATTACATTATTTACTTTAGCAATACAGCAATATCTGCAATAACATATTAAGAGACACTACCTGTTTTATGAAGACGGTAAAAATATCTAAACTTATTCAAGAATAATCATGTTATGTGTAGCTTAACACTAAAATATTAGTAAAAAAGGAAAGAAAATTGTTTTCCCATTGTTAGATGATTTCTTTCTACACTAGCTAGATGACAGCCAGCTAACCTCCAAACTGATGACTAAGAAGTTCATCACAGACACATGAAAAATCAAAACCTAATCAAGAAACAGTAACCTATAGCTGACCAACAAATCTGTGAGAAAGGTAAATATTTTTATTTTATTTTTTTATTTTTTAAGTCACTAAGTTTTAGGGGAGTTTTCTTTTTCTATACTGAGTAAAATTTAACTAATATAATTCAGATTGAGAGCAGGAAAATTATGAAAATAATAACAGTTTAATCAAAATATGAAATAATTCTATAAGCAGTTATATACTAATAAAGTTGAAGATATAGAAACAATGAAAATGTTCCTGAAAAATACAAAGTGCTAAAGTGCCACAAAAGAAAAAGACTACTTTAAAGGACCTAAAAGTAGTAAATATATACAAATTAATTTAGGCCAAAATGATTGTAAATATAATACTATGGGAAAAATCAAAACCTGATTTTCTGTATTAATATAATTCTAAAGATTTCAAATATCCTTTTAAACATTTATTTATTATAGGCAGTTTGATAAAGGGATTGAAAAAAATGATTATGTAAATGATATGTGTATGTACCACAAATACAAATACATCAATTCACTACAAATATGAAATAAAATTTTAACATTTATAGAAAAATAATATGAAATTTTCAAAATCTAATTCAGACTAAAATTTTTAAAGCATAAGGAAAGCTGAATTCACTGCCTATAACAAAACTCAATGGGTATAAAAGACATTTCACCATCCCTTTTAAGATCAGAAATAAAGCATGAATTTCTATTTTCATTTTGTTATTCTTTAAAGTACTAGATGTCTCACTTAATACTTTAAAGAGGAATCTAAATAATTTTATTAGTTTGCTAGTCTGCCATATCAGAGTGCCACAAACAAGGAGACTTAAATAACAAAAATGTTTTGTCTCACAGTTCTGTTGGTTTAGCTGTTAGCAGGGTTGCTTTCTTCTGAGCACTGTGAGGGAGAATCCATTCAAATTCTCTGCCTCAGCTTTTGCTAGTATACATCTCTGGAAAAATAGCCATTTTATAAAACAATAATATAATGTGATAGCCTTTACTTGTGCTACAAGATTATAATCACATTCATGCATTAAAATGAGTAAATAATGCAATTGTAAGCTCTAATTTATCATTCATTGTAGAAATGCTATTTAAATTCATGACAACTCTCAGGCATTGTATGCTGTTTCACATAGAAATATTCTCATATAGCTAAAGCATTATGAAACCATAATTAAGATTTATTTTTAAATTTACATCTGTGAAAAACATGCTAAAGAGTTATTTAACCAGGAAAAAAAGACATCCATGTTTTGAATCTTATTAAATAATGATTTTATGATCACATGTAGGGTAAGAAAACTTCCTGCTATTTTGCATTTCACTGGAAAAAAAAACACAACCAAAAAATATTAAGGAGAATGTTAGTATTGAAAACATATTTTAAATTAATTTATTTTAATTGAGAAATGGGGTTAGATATTTAATTTAATTAAAACAGAAACAACTAAGTCAAAACATACAGTGGACAGCTAAGAGAAGTAGAAAGAGAAAAAAAATGAAGAAAACAGAAAAAAATAATAATAATCATATACCCAGGAACAAATACATCAGAACAATGGAAGAAAATGGTGTAGAAAATATTTTGAAGATTTAAACATACAAGCATCGTATCACATAAAATATTGTATAAAGCTCTGTTCTTCCATGCAATCTCTTCTTAAAACTTCACTTTTTAAACTATTACCAGAAACCTTCTATGACACTACAGTTTTAATTTTTTAATTATTGGAGAAATTCTTCTAAGTGTATTTTGATTAAGGATATTATTTTTTGTGTCACAATGATTCATAGGCAAAGAAATTATATTGTGAGAATCATAAAAATGCCCAGGACAAATTTGACTTACTACAACCTTATAAATAATTTTTTCAAGGTCATATTAGATATTTCCTTTACCTACTAATAAAAAATACTAATGATATTAAATTCCACGTTTATTAGTCCCGTAGGTAAGCAATAGTGCCAGTAGAAATACAGAAAAACAGTGAACATTGCATTAAACAGTAACTTCTGTGCATTAACAGGATGTCCTCAAACTACATCCTACTGTTGTAAATGTGTTCTACATGGTCTTTAACGTTTTTTGTTTCTTTTTTTAACATTCATATCCACAAATATAAATTTTAATGCCTCCAGTGTTTATTTCTGTGACAACCAAAAATTGCATGATTATGCGGAACAGAGAATGATATTTTGAAATATGTAGGCATTGTGGAATGATTAAATCAAGTTAATAAACATTTCATTAACTTATAAACTTATTTTTGATTCAGTGTGTTACACTTAAAATATACTCAGAAATTTCAAATATGTAATATATTGCTTTTATAGTCACCATATTGTGTAATGATCTCTTGAACATATTTCTCTGATTTGAAAATTTTCATCCTTTGACCAACATAAAAACTGGAATTCTAAAGGAAGAACTTATATAACCCACATCATTCATCAGGTATTTTTAGTTAAGTCTTCTTTGAAAAACGTCTAACTATCCCTTTAATCCTGAAATATCCTAATATCACATCTGTTGCTATCTTGTAATAATTACCTAAAATAAAACAAACACTATAATCAAATGGTGAGTCTGATCTATTTCCAAAAGCTGTGGTCCAAAGGGATCAATTTCTTTAGTTTTTTTGTTGTTGTTGTTTGTTTGCCAGAAAACATAGAGATACAAGATACACTGTGTTTCAATTAAATATCAAAGAAAATCAAAGTCATTAGATTAGTGTAGACTACACAGAGTTCCTGTGAAGAAACTTTTGAGAAGTGTGTCATGATGAATCTCCTAAAATATATTGACTTTGCCAGCCTTTGTCCACATGGCAATTCTTCCATTCTGCAACCAGTCTGTTTCATGTACAGATTAACCCAGGGATCCTGCACTTGAAAGAGAATGCTCTAGGACTTCATTTATATTCAAGACTCACTGTTCTTCAGGGAAAGCTGGGTAATCCATACAAACTGCCAACTGAGGAAACCACAAGCAGAAACAGAAATGACAGAAACTGCCCTGATTCAACTACTTCTGGGAAGAAAACTAAATAAATAATTTGGTTAAAATAAATTTGCTTTTTCAAACTCATTAAAAAATGTGAAAAGAATATAACACTCTTGTGACAAGACAGTTTTGGCTGCTAAATTAATATTTTCTGATCATAGCCACTGATGATAAAAATGTGCAATATAAGTATGTTTATAATTATAGTTTTGAGTTTATAAAAATATGCACAGAAATATTTTTAAAGCAATGTAATGGGGAAAATTCCCCTAATAAAATAATTAATAGTCAATAGCATATTGTATAAATACAAATGAATAAATAACTTCAGAAAAGTCATAACAATCTTTTATGTAGGTTCATGGTTACTACTTAGTATATACAATACATGGATTCAGGGCATAAATCTTTAAAATTTGATGAATTATAAAAATAAAAAAAAAACTAATTTTAAAAATTTTGCATATGAATATGTTAATATATCTACAAATACATATAACTGTACATATGCACATATGTCTGTATGTCACAGAATGTCTGAATGTCATAGAGTGATTAAAAAATAACTATTCCATCATGGATCACAAAACCTAGTGAAAGAGAAATATTTGTACATGATGATCTACACATGATTAGATAATAGATATGAGAAGATCACAAACAATATAGCAACAGGAAAGGTGACTAAAAATTCCAGACTGAGGGAAAGCATCACAGAGAAGGAAAGAGCCCAATCTTTGTTCTAGATTAAAAGGTGACTGGAAACGGTAGTGACTTCATTTTGATGTCTGCAAGTGTATACATAATGAACTCATAGGTGCTTAAGAAAATAGGATTGGTGTTAGCTAAGGGGCTAAATATTTATTTGTAGCTGTGCACTTTCCTGTAAGAGAGTTTCTGTAGAATGCATCCCAGGTTGCCATCCTTGCCTTCTGTGAGTTGACAGCTCTTGCACATTGAACAATAAATGGTGATGTCTTCTGAACAATATAGATCGTCCCATGCTTTATCAGCCACATCTCTGCTTTCTCAGAAGCTGGAACTGAGTAGTCCATGTAAAGATGCCATAAATAATTTGTGTACAGACAAGAGGTAAACAGAGTAGGGCAGGGCACTCTGGGTCTATGAGTCTGTCCCTATGTAAAAGGCCAAGTTCAGAGTTATTCCTATTCCTCAAATGGGGGGCACCCAGATATTTGTGGGTAGGCGGTAAATGGAAATCAGTCCCAGTTATTTTTTTTCTTCTTTGTCTGATTGTTTTCGTTTTTAAAATGGAAAACTAGAAAACTGTTTTTAGTATCTATATTGTGATATAAATTTCCAAGACCATGAATTTCATCAACATGAACTCATACCAGGATGCTGATAGAATAACTCTAAGATGTTATAAGATTAATTTTATCTGAGATTTATTTTTACTTAGGAAATAAAGATTAAGAACATTTATGTTTACAGGAATTTACAAAAGCAAAACTATCTCAGATATCACCTGATTCCATATCCTTGGAGAAGCTAGTTAAGTGCTAAACTTGATCCCCTTTTAGCTATTATTACTCTTTCAAACCTGCCTCAATGAATTATTATTTGGGCTTTTCCTCTGTTGAAATACATACTGAATATATTTGATTTGTACATTAGTTACAAACTAACACTATGTACTGAAGTTTTACTTAAGATAATTATTAATCATTTTTAACCTTTGAACTAAATTTTCAATTAATAATTTGTTATAATGTTCAGCTTTGTATAAATTTGATTTATATGTTGTATTTTAAAACCTACTTACTCTACAATTTTTTATATGAAAAATAATTCTTCCTGCTACCAGGATAGCTCATAGGGTGAGTAGCTTAACCACAAATCGATACTTGAATGTTTCTAATGGTGACCACCTGTTCTGTGTCTTACAATCAAGATTACAAAAGCACTTGTTTGAATTTCTAGCCTTTTGACAGAAGAGTGTCTTGATCATTTTTAAAAATGTACCTTATAATGATTGGCCCTGCTCAGGACAAGAGGTTATAGAGATAAATAAGCATTATGAATTTGATATGTGGGGTCACCAAAAAGTTCCATTTGTGAAAAAATGCAAGACTGTTCAGAAGTGAAATTATTAAGTTATGAAAGCCTTAACTTATCAATGGACCAATCCTCTGGTATAGATGAACTGGTTGGTAGCTGTTGGCAAGTAAGGTATGGCTGCAGGAAGTAGGTCACAGGAGTTGAGCCTTTGGGGTTTATATTTTGTCCCTGGTGAGCAGAGCTCTCTTTGTTTCCTGATTGTCGCGTCCTGGGCTGCTTTTCTCCACCATACCCTTGTGTCATGATGTCCTGTTTCATCTCTTGCCTAGAGTAATGGAATCAGCTGACCATGGACTGAACCTCTGAAATGGTGAGGCTAACCAAGTTTTAAACCTCTTCTCCTCTAAATTATTCTTGTCAGGTCTTCCAGTTGCACAAGTACAAAAGCCAACTAAAATAATGTGGCAGCAGTATTTCTTCCACTATGGAGCTTATAGTCTATCAGAAGGAAGAAACTGATTTGCTTTATGTTCTTTCAACACTATTCTGGTGTGCGTGAGGCATATTTCTGTATACATATACATCAGCAAAGGAGGCAGATGGATATATAAATAGAATTAAATTCCAATTTGTGAAAGTTATTTCATTTAATAATTTTCAACACCACAATTTAGGCTGTGTAGCATAAATTATGGGGCCTATTTCAAACTAATATTTGTTTTTGTTTGTTAATTTGTTTTTTACATCATAGCTTTTCAATCCCTGTCATTTTGTTAAGCAAATGTTGCTCTAGACTGCTTTCTATGTTTTTGGACCCATAAATGTCTCTCACTTTGAAGATCAGCTCAATTTCCCTTGAGAAACTATCGCGTTCCTCTCACCCCTCAACACACTTCATATTTATCATGCCGAAAGAAAGCCGGATTTTTTTTTTCAGTTAGTCCTTAGGTTATCATTTCTCTCAGACTAAAGCTTAGACTCCCTTAAAATGTTCTTGTCTTTTAGTTTTCATTAGTGTGGAACTAAGACTTTTAGAGATTTTCAGATTGGTATTCTGTCCAATAATTTGTGCTTAGTCATTGAAAAAAATTAAAATCAATATCTTCGCAAAATTAATATGAGATAGACCAAATATATAATTATAGAAACATTTGAAGCATGAAAATTTCCGAAATCAGCTCAATGAAAACAATATGCAATCCTACTTGTGCTTAAAAGAAAAAAAAAGATATGTAAATCCTTCAAACTTCTTAAAATGAAAATTAAATATTTTAAGCAAAACCATCAAAAGTATGAGTTGAATTTTTAACTTCTCCCAATAAAGGTAAAAACAGATAAATGTAGAATTTAGTCTGTTTCATATGTAGTAATGTCTACATATATGTAGTGTATTGTACTGAATGAAAATATTACAAATAAAATACTCAAAATGCAGTGTGGTAATTATACCACTTTCTAAAAAATGGTTAATAAGTTTAAGATCTATTATTTATTAAAGAATGTGAGCAACTGAATCTTTCTCATTCCCTCACATATGCCTACATAGAATCGAAGAAGGTCAAATACAATAGAGGCTAGGTGATTTACTTTTTATCTTATATATTTCTACCTTTCTCATCATTTAAATAAATTTTAAAAATCTCCCAGGACAGAAACCATGAGAGATTTTGTTCAGATTCAATGCCCAGAACTTACTATGTTGTCCAAATTCAGAAGTACCCAATAAGCCATTTAATAAATGGCTTATTGAGCCAATTAATTCAGTAAAATGAATCAATTCACAGAACAAAATGAATGGATTTTCTTATGCTTGCAAAAGACAAAATGATCAATATAAATTCCCAATATTGTATGAAACATGTATAGAAAAAAATATGGGCTAATTGTATTATGTAAAGAGTTTTTATTGATGATGCAGAATGGAATTGTTCTTTTCAAAAATTTATTAGCCAAGAAAATTCATTGAAGAATTTGGTCATGATCAGATTTTCAAATTTTGAAGATACATTTTGCCAGAAGTTATAAACATGAATGAGAAATAAATCCCCAGTGGTATTTATGAGTAAAGTGGAGTCTTTACACTTTAACACTAATGGAGAACAGGGCAGAAGAAAAGTTGTGCATCTGTGAATACACTATTAGTAAACTCTGGGAGCTGGGGGAAAAAAGCAATCAGTCCTTGATTAATATCAGTCCTTGATATTAATTAAATCAGATTTAATAGAAGTTCCTGCTTGTCCAAAAAAATGAATAAATAAATAAATAAAAAGAGAAATTGACCAATGAAACTCCAGAATCTAGATGTGTTTTATATTTATACCAATCATTGAGGAAAAATATCTTAAGAAAATAATCTTTTATCTATTCTGTACTTGAAAAAAATTATGATTATTTATACTCCAAGTCATCACAGAGGTATGATTTAAGACAATTTCATTTTTGTATTAACTATGAGGTAAGCTATAGATTAAAACTGAGTATAAAATATATTGTTATGAAATAAATACATATTTACATAAATTATATAGTTTAATACTGAACTATGACTCAACGAAATTTTCAAGTGTCCTAGATAATGATTCTTACCTCATCATTATTTTTTTTAACAATCATCTATTTGACTACAGTTCATTAAATGTCACTGAATTATTCTTTTGCTCACAAGGATTTAAAGACATATCAAGGATCTAGAAAAGGCAATTTTGAAATTTTTGTCTGAAACAGTAAAAGCATGTATGTACTTAGGAATTTTGATGCCCAATAATATGCCATTGACATCACTGATGTACACGAATCTATTGAACTCATGTAGAAAGAAGTCCTCTTCATGACTGATTTGTTAATTTTCTTTGAATTATCAAACTATGACTATCTTTTAAAGAATTACAAAATCCAAACAACAGAAGAAGAGAAAACTACATGAAAATTAGAAAATACTCTATTGTAAGGTAGATTGTAATCTAAAAATAGTACTTTTATTTAAACTCCACTCCTCTGAAGTAATACTTTTGCAGTTTGTTCTGAATGTCTAAATTTCCATTAAATTAGGACAAATCATTGATTCCACTTCAACAAGTAAACGTTTACAAATATGGAGAAATGATGTGGAATCATAACAACTATTTTATAAGAACAATAATAAACCATTAGCTCATGGAAAGACATATATATATATATATATATACATATACATATTATATATATATATATATAATATGTATATGTATATATATATATATGTTATTAAAAGTGTCAGTAGGAAAGAAAAGTCTTTTAAAACTTTATGTTGCAAACATGTATGTTGTGGACATATTTTTTTCCCAGTAATGTTTTTTCAAGGTATGACAGCTAGAAGTAAAATGAGGTGTCTCTATAGAAAAAAAATTAATATCGTAAAAACAAAATACATAGCTTAAATGTATAATTTGTAAATTAAAATCAAATATATAATGAATCAGCAACACTAGGCTACAATTCTTACTGAAACTAAAATAGATTTTTAAATACTGATTGTGGCTTTAATTGGAATTTCCCAACTGAATGATGACAAATTGCATACTTTCTCCATTTAATGAAATTTTATCGAATTGTAAAAACCTTTCTTCCAGAAAAAAGTGATTAAGGAATAATAAGTTAATTCTATATTTAGAAAAATTAAATGTACCCTGCATATGTATCACTTATGTGTCATTTATTCATGACTTTTTGAATATATAATTTTGTATATCTATTATAGGGTATACTAAAAGATGTTTTAAGTTATATTTTATATTACTTGTTTATTCTTAGTTTTTTAAACTAAATTGCATTAATCATTAGTTTGAATAAAATAAGTAAAAAGGAAAATGCTAAACTATAATCTTATATTTCACAAAATAATTGAAATAATTGTATTAATGATAGAGTGATGCAAAAATGGCATTAATGTCTTTACCAATTTTTTAACGAGAACATTTTGGCATACTTCTCTTTTCCATAAATACATGTCAATTTTTTTTCCTCGTAGTGTTTGGGATCAAACCTAGGACCTTGTCCATGCTAGGTACCTACTCCTTCCTGAGTTATACTGCCAGACGTAATGAGTTAATAATATATACGCCATAAATATTGCATTTAATGTTGACATTTATCTTTATGTAAAATGAATATGAGTTTTGAGGAGGCAAGTGTGACTTGATTAAATGTAGATATGATTTTGTCAGTAATTTGATATAATTATATCTGTTCATCCTGTGCATTATGTGTTTTTCTTCTGCTTCAACTCTACCTATTCTATCTAGGAGAATATCAATGCTGTTTATCAATGAAGACAACTAAATCTTTGTTTTCAATCAAGTTTTTTTTTTAATTCTTCAAATACTTACAGTCCATATCAATATTATAAATATCAAACATATACTGGATATTTCCATTTTGGCATTCACAGGTACTTCAGAATCAACATTTCCACATTTCCACCAATATTCAGTTCAGGCCATTTTGGGAAGCACTTTCTATAGATAATTGTGTCTGTTGGCTAAATGTCAGTTCTTCTGCTTTCTGGTCAAATTATAACCTTGAATTTTCTGGGTCTCTTATGGAATATTGTAATAATATTATTATTTATGGCTAATGAGAAGGTCACTTTCCAATAGAGAATCTAATTACTCATTCATTTTTTTCATAATATCTTTTTCCTTCTTTTGTTATAGCAACTAGCAATGTCTAATATTATGGTTACTCCATCATCTTGAAAGAATTTTCTACTGCTGAGTATAATGTCTCTACGTGAGAAATAATTTTTGTTATTATGACACTAAAATTTTGAATTTTTAAAATTGCTGATATGTAAAATCATCCTATTCATAGAAATTGTTACCTAGATAAGGGATGATACTATGACAAAATCACTTTCTGGCCATATGACAAGAAAAGCAAAAGCTGTAAATAAAAGCTTAAAGAACAGAATTTATGTTATGCAAGTGCAAAATATTTTGCAAACTGCTGACTGCAATAGTGTTACAAGCAAATAATGTACTTAAGGAGTTATAATTTGGAAGAACGTTGAAAATAGAATGTTAGCAGTTTTGCTTCTTATGACTATTTACATGTAACACAGTGCTCCAAGGAAGAGATGAACATGAAATCATTGGCTGCTATCACGAAAAAGAATGAAAAGAAAATCCCAAAATTTGGCAGTTATATGTTGGAAGAGGAAACTATTTCTCACCTCCAATTTTTAAAATACAAAACTAAGAAGGTTTTGAGAAAAAATATCTGCTTAAAATGTATAATTTTCCATGGGTGAAATCCAAAGTATACAGTTATATTCTTACACATTGTGAAAACTTCTTAATTGTTTGAGGTGGTTCCCAGTAAATTCTGTCAAAGGAAGGATTTAGCACTCTCATTCTGAAGACTGCAAGGCTAAGTGCATCATTTTAATAAAAAATAGAGAAGGCATAGTTTGTGAATGCACCCCAAAATATAGAAATATGAATTTAAAGTGTTTGTGATTTTTAAAATTTAAAACAACCCTGTGCTCAATATTTTGGGCATAATAATATATTACCCATAATTCATGATCAGAATAGCTTGCAAACCCTGATAACACAGATTAGGCTAAAAGTGGGAATTGGGTGAGACTTCTTGCTGAAGAGGGAAATGTTTTAAGCATAGGAAGAAGGGCGAGTAAGAGTTTTTGATAGCTGGAACTCTAATTGTCCTCTGTATTATTTACCAAGTATATATAATCCCTTCTTGTTTGAAGGAAAATGGTAATATTTTGTTTCTGGTGCTTCTTGTGTTTGTGTGGGAACATTTGACTTATGGTCAATGAGTGACAAACAGAAGTCATGCTTGATGTTTCCAGGACAAGCACTAACTTAATATTTGAAAACTTAGAAATTACTTGGTATGAATAGCATCTAAAAATATTTGATAGAGGCTGTTCTTCTTCCACCCACTTTTGACCCTCAATAAGCTTGTGTCATTAGGAAAAAAAGATATTTTTCTTACCTTCTGTTGTTGAGATTTGGGGAAGCATAAATAAGCTTGCTTTTGGTGAGTGATGCAGTCAAAGTGTTAACCTGGTGAATTTTATAAGCCTAGTGGACTCAATCTCTCAAAGGCTCAAGAAGAATTAGGGTCTTCTATGGTATGACATACAGTAGAAGAGATGGATGGGTGAAATACCAGTAGTTATGCTTTATTCCCCAAAATGATCTAGTGACTTATTACAGCTGGAAAGTCAAATGTTTCTTCTCATATTACAGGAAAGCTCTAGTAAAGTCCAGAATTTAGAGAGTAGGGGCAGAAAAATTCCTGTAATATTTGTGATATACTTAGTTAAATTCTGAATAGTCATTTACTAATAAAATCACTGTGAGTTGGCTTCTGTAGACCTGCAGCTTCCTGCAGTGTATAATCTGAGAACTAGAATAACATCAACTATAGATCTAAAAGTATACCTACCAAAGTACTCTAATCTTTAATAAGATTACCTTAAAGTCAGAAAATAAATTTAAATGACCAGGGAAAAAATGTTCCAAAGCCACAAGTATATCTATTAGAAGACTGTCTTACTTCTTACATGTAACTTAAGAGAAATTCCAGGAGATCATAACAAAATTCAGATAGATTAACAGTAAATAATAGTTCAATCAAAGTGAAATAGATTTTCATTTTTGGTGATCCTAACTTTTGTTACAATAAATTTAAACATAATATAAGACAGAAAAGTAAAATAGACTTGAGTTTGATTAGAAAGCCAGCCTACTCTAGTTTTATTCTTTGGTTTACTTAATGGATAAAATAACAGGGATGTTTCAATTACACTGTAAGAGGAAGGCTGGGTCGTGGATCTTTTTGGAAAACTCTGAAAGAACAAAAATTAGATCACCTTTTCCAACATTTTTTTCTTAAGGGTATCATATCTTATCAGGACATTGTCCATAGGGCTGTCCCAGTTTGGGCTAATAATGTTCACTCCCATCTGGACCATTATTACTATCAGAGTGCTGATAGATGTAATAGAAATTAAGATTTGTTTTTATTCTTTGATCATAAATAAGCATTTATAAGCCTTATGAATTACATCATATGTGTTTTGTTATGCAACTAGACACATCAGAGACATTGATAAAATGACAATTGCTAAACTAATTAAAACTCTTTCCATTCAGTGGTGGTTTATATAACCTTGTACATGTTTTAAATAGCATCAGCAGTATTATTCCATCAATTCGTTTAAAATTAATAAGATACATTACAAAAGCACAATTTTAAATCAATTTGCAATAGAATAATGTCTTAGCTTACTTGATGTGCAGCTTTTCCTTTGCCAAACAGAAGAAGAAATGTGAAAGGTCAAGAGGTTTTTCTATATACAATGTCTAGTGGAGGTGTTTTAGTCAGCTGTTTTGCTGCTGGGACTGAAAGATCTGAGCAGATCAATGTTAGGGGAGGAAAAGTTTATTTGAGGGTTCACAGTTTCAGAGGTCTTAGTGCACAAAAGGCTGGTTCCATTCCTTGAGGCTATAGGTGAGGCAGAACATCATGGCAAAGAGTACAGAGGGGAAAGCAACATCTAATTCATGATGATTATGAATCAGAGAGAGAGACTCCACTTGCCAGGTACAAATATATATCCCAAACCACACCCTAATACCACACAACAACCTGCCTCCATTTACGACTCAGTTAATCCCATCAGGGATTGATTAACTGGTTAGGTTAAGGATCTCACAACCCAATCATTTCTTCTCTGAAACTTCTTGCATGGTCTCACACATGACCTTTTGGGGTACATCTCACAGCCAAACCATAACATTCTTAGTCCAGTCCCAAGAGTCCCAATAGTCTCAAAAGCTCTCAGATTGCTCAAATTTCAAGTCCAAAGTCTTCTCTGAGGCTCAAAGCACTCTCACAGTGTGAACACTTGTAAATTAAAACAATTTACAAGTATCCAATATATGATAATATAAAGTAAACATTTTCATTCACAAAATTAAGAGCATAGAAATGAGGGAAGGGACCAAAGCAAGACCAAAATCTAATGGGGCAAACAAGTCCTATAGCTCCATGTCTAGCATCTGGCATGCATGTTTTATCATGATGTTCTTTCCAAAGGGCTTGTGTAGATCCCTCATGTTGGTTGCAGCCCAAGTGGTCTTTCTGTTGGCTTGTCTCTGCTCAATTCTCGTACCTTTCCTCAGCAGATGTTCCACTGTCCCAGCATTTCTTAATTTTGGGGTTCTCCAATGCAGCTTCATCTTCCTCTTTACATTTCCATCCTTTGCTTTCTCAGGGGATGCCCACAGGAATACTGACCCTGCTGCACTTTTCCTGCCCTCCCAGGCCTCCTTCTGAAATCTTGGTGAAAGCGTTCATGACCCCATAACAGTAGCATCCTGCATTCCTGGAGAACCAGCACCACATAGTTGGTACCAACATCTGTAATCATCTCCAGCAGTAGCCAAGCCTCCAGGGACCCTGGCTGCTGCAGCCTCTGAGTATCTTTACATGTTGAGAAAACTTCTTAGGCCCCCTTGTGCAAGAAAGGTGACACAGTGGTCTCAAGAGTATTTTTACTTTACTGCCTTCAGTCTGAGATGTGTGTGGTCTTGCCAGCTCCTGAGATGCCCTCAAGGCATCTGTCTTACTGTTTCTGGGCAAATTCTTTAGCATTTCTTTAGTGACAGTAGTGTCTTCAACAACTTCATGTTCCTTAACAACAGTTTTACTCCCATCTTGCAAGTCCAAGTTTTTCAAACCTTTCTGCCCTGCTTTTTGCTCCTTATTATCACAATAAATTTGGCTAAAAGCCATCAGGAATATCCATGCCACTGCCTGAATGCTATGCAACTTAGACATTTCTTCTGCCAGATTAAGAAGTCCATTGTTTATAAAATCAGCCTCACAGAAAGTCTCAGGGCACCAACAAAATACAGAAAACTTCTCAGTCAGAACATAACAAGAATGGCCTCTATCAAATTCCAATAGAATCTTCCTCTGAATCCTCTTGAGCTCTGTCTTCATTGTCCACAGTCCTATTGGCATTCTAGTCTTCTGAGCTCCCACCAAAATCAGCCATCAATCTCCTCATATGAGAATCTAAAAGATTTCCAGCTTATATTACTAAGCATCTCAAAATTTCTCACACCAGTTCCAAAAAGCTCAAATCTCCTGAACCACATGGTCAGGTTAGTCACACCAACAACTCCATTTCTTGGTAACAATTTCAGTTTTAGTCAGCTTTTTTTGCTGCTGGCTCTAAAAGATCTGAACAGAACAATTTTAGGGGAGGAAAAGTTTATTTGAGTGTTCACAGTTTTAGAGGTCTTAGTCCATAGAAGACTGGTTCCATTCCTTTGGGCTAGAGCTGAGGGAGAACATCATGGCAAAGAGTATGGAGAGGAAAACAACTCACATGATGATTATGAAACAGAGACTTCACTTGCCAGGTACAAATATATATATCCCAAACCACACCCTAATACCACCCACCTGGCTCCAGCTACCACTCAGTTAATCCCATCAGGGATTGATTTACTGATTAGGTTAAGGATCTCACAGTCCAATCATTTCTTCTCTGAACCTTCTTGCAAGGTCTCATATGTGAGCTTTTGGGGAACATGTCACATCCAAACCATAATAAGAGGACTTGGTTGATAGCTGTCACTAAAAGTAAATTTTCTGCAAAGAAAGTGATAACTTATTAACAGGTCAAGATTCTCATTAGATTTTCCAAATACATACCTACATGCATACATGTATCCTCTTAAGATATGCAAGGACAAAATTCAATACAGAAATGATAAAGGTACACTATTTGTGGGTATTCAGAATTGACAGTCATTCAGCTGGCAGGAAAAAGAGTTTGGGTACTTGAAAATTTTATTTAAAACTCCAAAGACCAAATACTACACATGTGGAAGGAACTTACTTAAATTTTAAAAACAGAAAACAAAGTAAAAACGTTGGCCAGCAGGACAGTCTCAGGAGTCAAAGTCCCTCTTCAGAGAAACAGTACTGCTGGGTTTAGCCTTGAAAAGATTTGGCTTTTAACACAAAGATAAAATATAACCTTTGATTTCCAAATCTCCCAACTACTTGAATAGAACTTTAATGCATTGCACTATTTGAGCATATTTCTCTGAAATTAATTCTCTGAATATAATGAAAGTTAGAATTTGTTTTTATTCCTTGATTATAAATAAGTTTGCATGATCCTTGTGAATTAAATCTTATGTGTATTTGTTATGCAATCAAATACATCAAAGACATTGGTAAAATGCCAACTGATTGATAAGCTCTTAAAAGCCCAGTTTTATGCTCGATATCTTCAGGAAACTAAGTCTTTATAAAATATGTAAAGAACTAAATTTATAGACTAAAAATATAACATTCTTTATAACTAAATATATATGGCTAAATTTTGTATGTGTTTAGGGCAGTAGTCTGTTAAATATATATGCAAGGCTTTCTCTCTCTGAAGCAACATTTCCTAGAATGTAAATCCAATGTTTCAAAATTGTTTTTTTTAATAAAAAATCATTCATTTTCAAATGTTATTTATAACTGCTCTCTTAATTCAAAATTTTAAATGTTATTGTATTTTGGAGGGTTTAGAAAGAACATTAGATATTTTAATTAATTCATCTATTTTAAACTTTCTCATTAAAAAGCTAGGCCCTGTGCTGTATTCTGGAAAAATCAGTCTTAGTAAGAAAGTCATGGAACTTGTCTACTAAAATTTAAGGTCTAGTAAAGGAAATAGAAAATAAAAGGATAAGTAAAGAACAAGCAAACAATGACACAAATGTATATTGACCTGTGATCAGGTGTTAAGAAACATATTACAGGGAACTTCCTTTAACATAGTTAAAGGTGTCTTAAGGGGAATTTCATTTATGCTGAGAACTCAGCATAGACTTTGTTGAAAAAGAAACCTGGAATGTAGCAGAAAACGAGAGTGTCATGTAGTAAGCATTTGTGGTGGAAAGAACTTTGAAAGTATACACAGTGAGTGAGTGGAGAGTGGCACAAATTGAATCTGGAGATAGGCAGGTGACAAGTCATACAAAGCCTTGACTGAAAACCAAACCAAACAAATACACTCACACAAACAAGGCATGTGTAAATGCAGTGTACTGCTCAGCATGTAAACATAATGTGCATAAATTATAGCCCAAACCTATACTTCAGCTGTGTTGACCTTGGCCAAAATAAAGTCTGTTTCTAGAATTTAAATAAATCATGAGAACATTGCTGTAGAAAAATCTGTTTACCTTGTTAGGAAAACAGGTAGAAAAAGAAATGAAATTTATAGGAAACTACTCCAGAGAAATGAAGGTGTTTGTTTCTTCCTTTCAAACTGGAAATAAGAGAAAGTTGCTTTGAAAACTATCCCCTAAAGTGTTAGTTTTCTTTCTACTCACCATAGACCATCTATTTGAATTTCCAGTGAAATATTGCTGGGGACTCATTTCCCTTCAGAGTGAGTTGACTATCACCATGTTGCCATCTTGAACACTTTTGGAAAACATTAAACATAGAAGAGAGTTAATGCAAATTAATCTAAATTATATAATCTTATTATTTCCTATTTATTAAGGCTTATATGTTAACACTACTCTGAGCACCAAAGTACAAAAGAACAGAAAGTCTTTTAAATAAAATAGGATGTAATATAAATAATTCTCAAAACAGGCAGCATTAATGCCTCCAAAAAATGTTGAAATATAAGCTCAGTGGTCCCTTTTGATTCCATAAACTCAATCTAAGGATTTATTCCACTCTGGGTTTGGAGAAGTTTCTTATTCTCACTCTGATTCACCTCCCTTATCTCTAAAATGGGCACTGTGACTACACTTAACCCACCGGGGGTTTGGTAAGAATCAACAAATTCATATGTATACAGTTCTTGGAACAAGACTCAGAACATTCCTCGTGCTTGGTAAATAATTATTAGCATAAAAATGATGATGATAATGATGATTTTGAATCTACATTGAAAAATTAAAATACGGAATATTATTTTGTACCTTTAAATTCTAGGTTCCAAATAAATTTCTGCAGAACATTTCTCTGTACACTGGGAACTTACAGTCTCATAGTAGCATTCTGTTGCTCATCACCCGTTCTCAGATCTTTGCTCTTCAAGTACCTGTGTATCCACCACTATTTTTGTAGCAGTCACACACTCTATGTCTTGTCTCTAGACAAAATTCAACCTTATAGAAGCAGGGGTCTACACCTCATATTCCTTTTGTCAACATAAATTTTATTACTCTTTCAAGAGTTGCTTAATAACAAACAATAAAATGGAAGTAACCCCAATGTTTGTCTATGGCAGCCCAATCATTTCAGGTCAGCTCAGGTGAAGATGTAAGGTGCAAACAGATGAACTTTATGTTTTAAACACTATGACTTTACATAAGCACCCAGCGCATACCCTGCCTGAGTCTCATATATCTTGAAAAATCAGGCCAACTGATACTTATTTTGAAATACCACAGAATTTAAGCCACAGTGAATAGCATTTCAGAAATGTTCACTTTGATTGGGCACAGGAAAAAAAGGGCATAACTTAGAAACAAAATCTGCAATTGAGGTTAATCGTGACTTTGAGAAGCTAGTCCATAAGTAAATGCCTGTTTCATACTATTTTATATTATCTATTCTGGATGTAGAAGCTGTGAGTTTTAAGTCAGGTCAAAAAAGAAAAAGAAAGATTTCTTAAAAGAAAAAAATCTAGGCCACATTTGGCTTCAAAAGACTCTTTACTCATTTATTTGATTGTTGTCCTAAATCTAAAAAGTCAAATTTCAAATAAAATAGTTTTCTCTGTGTCAGGTTTTGGACTACAAATGAGGTCACAAAAAATAGATGTTTGAGTTTATGTTTTTAAATCTCTACCATAACTCTAGTGTTTGTGCTTTTTTTTTTTTTTTGCACAAAATTGAGTGTGAAAACTGTGTGTCCAACTGTATATAGTTCAACATCTTTGGTTGAGAAATTCTGAATTTATACAACAATCACATATTGATTCTGTATTAAAATCTTACATTCCACCTAAGACTTGAAAATTGGGCTAAAATGTGTTGCCTCTTAAATAAATTGACAGTTCTTTAGCTTACTACAAAGGGATCCTGAACAAGTATGTGTTAGGTCAATCAATTAATAAAATCCTACATAATATCTCCATTGTCATTACAAAAGAAAGAAGACTTAACACAGTAAGTATTTAGCCAAAGGTAACTTGTTAAGCAAAAAACTTTCTACTTTCTCATTTTTCCTTGAGAAAAACTTCTGGTAATTATTCACCAAAAGTTAAAGACATAGGATACAAAACAGAACATTAAACATAGACTCTGCCACCTATGAGTTTCCTCAAAAAGGACACAAACACATGAAATTTTAAATAATAAAAAATATCATGGAAGTTTATTTGTAATAAATACACAGCAACTAAGTTCTTTATTGATAAAGAAGACTTTTTTTTTTTGGGGGGGGGAGTCTGTGGAACCTATATAATATGATGTTAAAAATAAGCTCTTCTTTAATTATCTGTGTAGTGCAAACAAATCTCAAATTGAAGCAAGAACTGAAATCATGCAGTTAATGTTATGGTAAAGTCAAGAGTCAGGAAATAGGCACATATTTATGAAAAGAATCAGATTTGGTTGTTAGTCTCAGTATCTGATTAGAAAATATTTGCAACAAGCTCAAAAAGGGCCATTCACACAAACACACACATAAACACAAATCATCCTTTCTAAACATGTGTAATCTAGAACATCTATGCCTAGCTTATGAAAGGCATCACAGGCAAGAGTTGAAGTACTTTCATTTATATTCTACATGTGTCATTTTTGAAAAACTGAGCTCATATTCTAAAAAAGAAACTTACATGAAGAGTCTTTTCAATATCTAAAAATGAGGATATAACTCATAGAATTGTTTGAAGGACTAAATGAGATAACTAAACTTGAAAGCCTAGGACATGCCTGAAAATATTAGTAAACCACAAATGTTCTTTTCATAATTTATATGATAATTATTTCATATGCAATAAGAATGTGCTTCCCAATGCCCCCCCCACCAAAAAAAACCCCAAGTCTTACCATGTACTAAATACCAAGCTAAAGTCTTACCATGTACTAAATACCATGTCATGTGACAAAAGTTTTTTGAATTCACAATGTTTGTCCTTGATTTGGGTGTGAATATAGTTCATTGTGGTCCAGACACTTGGATAAACAGTAACTTGAACCTCACAAAATACATAGTATATGATTGTAAAGAAACACCAACAATACCAACAATGGACAGAAGAAAAATTACAACATCAAGATAATTTGAAGGTACATAAAAGAGAAACATCTCACAGTGCGCAATGTTCTGCACCATTTTGCCTATGTGGAGTGGGGACTAGCTTCTCTCAGGATTAGCAGTGGCATGAATTCTGGGTTTCATATGTGGTTGCTTGTATTTCTATCCCCTGAAAAGATTTATTTTGCCTAATTTATATATACCCATATCTGAGAGGGGTGAAGTGGAGCCCATAGGTTTTTAGCAAAATTCCTTTTATTCTGAAGAACTTGGGTTTTCCTTAAGGGGGAGCCCATGTTCTCAGGTTGAAGAATCTCTGGAAGTATAATTTCTTAAAATTCAGTAGTATATTTCACTTTGATTATTGAATATTTTTATGCTTTGGATATGAGGGGTTCCAAAAGTTCTTAAGTTAATGCACATATATTCCCAGAAGAAATTATTGTATTGTAAGAGATGTAATATAATCAGTCCATCCTAGTTTCAATGGACTGTCTTTGTGGCAACTGTAGGTAGGTGGGATATGGCTGAAGGAGGCTGGTCCCTCGGGCTGTGCATTAGTAACTTTCTTCTTCCTTGCATCTTGTTCTCTTTGCTTTCTCTGCTTCCTGACTACCATTGAGAGGTGGACAGTTTCCCTGCATGGCTTCCTTTCTACCATAATGTTCTGCCTTACATTGGTCCCAAAGCAATGAAATCAGATAACCAAGGACTAAACCTCTGAAACCATTAGCCCAAAATAAAATCTTCCTTACCTAAGTTGTTCTTGGCAGGTATTTAGTTGTTAGTCAGCAATGCAAAGCTGAATAAAACAGAAACGTGAGGAGCTACACATATAAATTTGGAAACTTGATAACATTCCTTGTTCTACACAGGATCTTAGCCAAAAAAGACCAAGAAAATATAGGAGTCATTGTTCTAAAGTAAACTTTGCCTGAGAGAAGAATGAACTCTTCAGCCTTTTTTGAAATAAATACTTCCATGTTATATCCTTTCATGTTATATCCTAAGTTGCTCAATATCTACTTTTGAAGGATAGATTTTAATACAATTTAACAAATAATTGATTTGCTTAAGCTTACTTCTATATCATTAAATATTATTTTCCTATCACCTATTTATTCTTTATTCTTTTCTTATTTTTATAAATGAATGTGTTTTTATGAATACATTTTATCTTAACTATTTTGTTGTTGTTGTATTTCCTTTTGCCTTTGCTTTATGTTTTTTAGTGTTGTTGTTTTGGTAGCTTAAGGGTCCAAAATATACGTCACTAAGGCTGGGGTTGTGGCTTAGCCTAGCATGTATGGGACACTGGGTTCGATCCTCAGCATCACATAAAAATAAATAGATAAAATAAAGGTGTAAAAAATAAAATAAAATATACATCACTAAATATCAATAATACCAACCTACAAATAATACAGTATACACTGAAGTATAGTTTAGGGACTTTTCAATACCGCAATTCCGTTTTCCCCTTCCATTGTTTATGCTGGTTGTGTGTGCGTGTGTGTGTGTGTATGAGAGAGAGAGAGAGGAGGAAAGAGAAATACACACACACACACACACACACCACTATCATCACCACCATCATTACCACCACCAATGAGAAAAATTTTATCTATTATGTTTTACTGATATACTATTCTACAGCTGTATTAATTTCACTTAATAGTTATAATAAATTTTTATGGATACAAAATGATTTCATACATATAAAATCTTCACACTAGCACTTTTGAGTAAAATCAATTTACTTCTTTTTTCACAGTTTGAAAATTATTATTTCTGTATAACTGGGTTTGAAAGCCTTTGACTATTTTTCTTACACCTAGCCTCTGGTTACCACCATTCTAGACTTTGCTTCTCTAAGGTAAACTATTTTAGATTTTACGTATAAGTAAGACATGCAACATTTGTCTTTTTGTGTCTGTTTATTTCACTTAGCATACTGTTCTCCAATTTCATCCATGTTTCCACAAATAATAGAATTTCTTTTTTAAGAATGACTAGTATTCCATTGTATATACATGCCACTTTTTAAAATATTCATATATCTGTTGATGGACACTAACATTGATTCTGTGACATAGATATGATTAATAGTACTGAAACAAATGTGGAAGTTCAGACATTTTCAATATGTATCTTTGTGCCATATATTTCATGTTAAAGATGGCTTAAGATGCACTCCTTCAATGTTGATGAGATGTTTCTTTATTTTTATGCAATTAAAAAACTTTTCTATTTTGAAGATTCTCTTTGACTCATGCTTATTTAGAAGCATGCTGTGTTGTATGTAAATATATGAAATATTTGGGAAATGTACCTAGTATTTATTTAAAATCGAATTCTGGTTTGGTCAAGGAAATTTTTTATGAGTTGTAATTTTTTAAATTTGAGATCATTTTCCACCTTTGATGACATGTGGAGTTGCATATACTAAATTTATTTTAATTTTTTTAATTTTTTTTACTTGTGGATGAACACGATATTTTGTTTTATTTGTTTATTTTTGTATGTGGTGCTGAGGATCAAAATACACATGTGAGGCTAGTGCTTAGCCACTGAGCTACAACCCCAGCCCCTAATTGTTTTATGTTATATATAAATGTGCTTTAGTAACAATTCTGTGTGTAATTCAGTAATAATAAACACATTCACAATGTTGTAGAATAAAAAATCAGAAATTTTATTTTGAAAAGCTAAATCTCTATTTCCTGTTTCCTTAGTGACTATACCATTTTACGTTCCCACCTACAAATTGGAACAAAGCTTTCAAATTTTCCACATTCATGCACTTATTTTCTGTTTTGTTTGTTTTTGAGCAGCTATCTTTGATATCTTAGATGTGTGATGACATCTCATTATGCGTTTGATTTTCATTTCCCTAATGGCTAGCCACATTTAGTACCTTTTTGTTTTTTTAATATTTTTAGTTGTATAGACATGATATTTTTTCTTTTATTTTTATGTGGTGCTGAGAATTGAACCCAGTGCCTCACACATGCTAGGCAAGTGCTCTACCACTGAGCTACAACCCCAGCCCTGTTCAGTACCTTTTTAATATGCTTCTTGTCCATTTGTGTATGCCTTCTGCAGAAATGTCAATTTTAGCCTGTTGACAATTTTTTGATAGTGTTGTTTTTTTTGTATTAAGTGGTATATTGTAATCGTGGTGATCAACCCTATCAGATACATGATTTGTAAGTCTTTTCTCCCATTCCATAGTTTACCTTTGGATGTATTGATTGTATGTTGTGATGCATAATTTTTAATTTTGATGTAATCCAATTTATTTATTATTACACTTGTTGCCTGTGTTTTATGTTTACCATATCAATGCCAAATCCAATGAAATAAAGATTTTTTCCCAGATGTTTTTTTTCCTAAGAGCTTTATAGTTTTAATCCTGCATTTGCATCATTAATCGATTTTGAGTTAATTTCTACTCTATGGAGGAAGGTGAGAGTCCATCTTCATTCCTTAGCATCCTTCCCTGCACCTTTGTTGAAGTCTTATTTTTCCTCATAGAATTTTCTTGAATTCTTAAAATTCATTAGATCATTGATGGAAAGTTTATTCCTATCCTCTTTATTCTATTCTATTCACTATTATGTCAATCTTTATACTAATACTTCATTCTTTTGATTATTGTAACTTTGTAATATTTTCAAATATAGAAAAATCAGTATTAAAGCTTTTAGTATTTTCAAGTTTTTAAATTTTTTGGATATTCAGGTATTTTTGAGAGTCCATATGAATTTTATGATTGATTTATTTTCTACTTCTATAATTAATATCATTGAAATTTTTAGAAGAAATGCACTAAATTTATGAACAACTTTGAATTGTACTGACATCTTAAAAATGTTGTCTTCCAAACTGAATATGGTATATCTACATTTATTTGTGCCTTCTGTAATTCCCTTCAGCAATTATTTGTAGCTTTAAGTTTGCAAGTCCTGTCTTCTTTCTTTCTATTCTATTTCTAAATATTTTGATAAATGGTACTTTGGCAAATGGAATAGTTCTCCTGATTTCCTTCCAGATTTTTCAGTACTATAGATTAAATGATTCTCTTTATTATTATAATTAATGTTTAAATAGAGTTATCTAAATAGAACTTACAGTTGAACTGAATTTGATGATAACATTTCTGAGAATAGAAATTGGAAAAAACCATTGAGATAAACAAAGAGTTAACTCTAAATACCAGGTCACATCCAGAGAACACATAACTATTACACAGTGACCACCCTGTCTTCCATAGATCTCGCTTTCCCTTTTTTCAACACTGAAGTATTAAAATAATAGTTAACAGCATGGATTGCAGCATGTAGAGAAACTAGTTTGGAAAGAGAAAAGCTTACTGTAACTTCTTTATCTAAAGTGCATATCCTTCCAAAGACCAAATTGAGGACAAAGGAAAAGCTTTATTGTTAAATAAATTTGTAAATGTTAATTAATTATTTGTACTTGTACTATTAACTCCTAATACAGTTAAATTTTCATGAGTGAAAATAATTGTAGAATTTATTATTCTCTAGTGTAAATTAGATAAGTTAAATGCATTTTAATAAATTACATTAATAATCATAGAAATTATATAACTTTATCTGATTCATCTAAAAAATTAGAAATGAGTTTGATTGTACTTTGAGAGACAAAAAATAAATAATTTCTGACTTTGATGACTGTTCTTTTAACCTAACGTTTACTTTATTATGAAGATTTTCTAATTTGAGGTTTTTCTGTTTTATAAACTAGCTTTGCCTGACACAATGTTTTGTTCCAATTCCACTAAAACTATTTTCTTCTTCTTTTTTTTTTAAAGAGAGAGAGAGAGAATTTTTTAATATTTATTTTTCAGTTTTCCGGTGGACACAACATGTTTATTTTATTTTTATGTGGTGCTGAGGATGGAAACCAGCGCCCCGGTGCCCATGCCAGGAGAGCGCATCCCTTTCTTCTTATTTTTGTAGCATATTTAACTACCAATGAGATAATCCAACTTAAAGCAAAATAAGAAATAAAACTTGGCATCTACTCTCACTGATTTTTCTTGTAAGGCTGTTAGGAAGAATTTTGAATAAGGAGGTTTATTACTCTCTGAAAAGAATATTACCAGGCTATTTATCAAGGAGTATAGAAGAAGTTTCCAAAGGTCATACTTCTTTCCATGTTTTTGTCCTTCTATTCTTTAATTGGTAAAACATAAAATAAAGTGTTACTAGAGAATTATGATGCTAATTACATTCATTTATGCAAGTTGCTTAGCATTGTACCTAGTAACCATGAAGCACAATAAAGTTTAGTTATATTACTAAATATTCTAGATAAGTTTTCTGTAAATTGCATTTGATTAAAACCCTGAATCTTACTTCCTGTATGTTCAGGTATCTTATATTCCATTGCTCAGGTAACACACCAACTACTCACAACTTATGAAAGAAAGTAATCAATTATTATGTTTGTCTTTCTCTAGTGTCCTGCCACTCTACAATTCTCTTAATGAATTCAGAACCTTTTCTTCATATAAATGTCGAAGTGGTGTGTAAGTGGAAGCTCCTTGATAATGCCACTCTATGGACTTTTCTGACTCACTATTTTTCATACATTGCACTTCCTCAAGGACACATCATAAACCTTTTTCTTTATTCAGGAAGACTTTGGAGAGCCCTCATCTTTATTCATGACTTTGTGATCATCTATATGTTAAATATTCTAAACTTACATCTCCTGTCCAGACTACAGTATTAGTCAAGTTTCTTCAGAGAAACAGAATCAAGAGAATATATATATATATTCTATCTCAATAGAAAATATAATTTATAATATATTACATGAGTTATTATATTATGATATATTATGGGAATTAGCTCAAGCAATTATAGAGGCTCTCATGACATAACATCAAGTTGGAGGAAGAGAAAAATCAGTGATGTAATTTATTCCAAGTCCCAGGGATAACAAATGCTATAACCTTTGCCATAGGTTTTATGGTCCTCTAAAATATAGCTCCTATTTAAGGGGTAAAAGAGGGAAAGATTCAATAAAATGCCTTTTTGCTTAAATGGAAAACTAAGTAATTTAAGTATGCATTTTTCTCATGATTTCTTGCTATCATATTATTTTGTAGATTATCATATTATTTCGTAGATTATCCTATTGTTAATGAATATATTAAACACAAATTAAGTGTAGTCATTAAGTATAGGTAAAACTTCTATTCATACTAAATTACTGAGTTTAGTATGGCACATGATTCTCTCACATAGAAGAGACTAGAAATGAACCTTCCATGTTGTTGAGGTAGCTCCATCATACTGGACATGAATATTTCACTTTGGATTTATGGTGGCTCTTTTATTGTTAAATTTACAATGGAATGGATTAAGGGAAAAGAACAGAGAAAAAGAAACATATTTTTAAATTCCATTACCTAGAAGTCACACAAATACCCATTAGCAGAAAGTTAATCAAATAGATACATCTGGCTTCTCTTTTTCCCTCTCTTTTACTATGGGAGGAAAACATTTTAGAGGAATAAGTTGATATTCTATCATTAAAACGAGAGAGAGAGAGAGAGAGAGAGAGAGAGAGAGAGAGAGAGAGAGAGAGAGAGAGAGAGGAGATGAGATAATAAATACTTGAATGAATCAGCAGTCTTTTTAGAATTAGGTCTTTTGAAAATTTTGCTTGATATAAACCATAATAAGTTGCCTCTTTTTTTCTATAAACTTTTTCTTTTGTTTTAAGCAAAAAGCATACTATAATAATCAGTCAATGTACATGACTAAATAAATATTTTAAGAGGACCTCTCTGACCTGAATTATTAATCTGGTGAACCATAATTTTAAAAGTAAAATGAAGCACATTTTAAATTCTAAAAATTGTACAGGAATCTCTCAAATATGCTACAGGTTTGTTTCAAGACCACAATAATAAAGTGACTATCACCATAAGACACAGCATACACTTTAAAATTTTTTCAGTGCATATAAATGTTATGCTTACACTATCCTGCAACCTATTATGTACACAATACCATTATAGCTTAAAATTTATATAAATTAATTTAAAGTAATCTATTGCTTAAAAAAAAGGCTGTTTTCTCAGCCTTTGTTCTTGGAAGATCTTGTGTCTCCATGTGTGGCTGCTGACTAATCAGGGTGGTGGTTGATGAAGACTAAAGTGGATGTAGAAATTTAGAGTCAACAGTGAGGTTTGCCTCATTAATGATGACATTTTCTTTGACAAAAGAGTTCTCTGTGGATACTGTTTGATAGCATTTGGTTCAAGGTTTAACTTCTTTTAACTTGGTGACATTTCTCTCAAACCATGCTACTGCTTTTATCAACAAAGTTTATGTAATATTATGCATCCATTTTTGTCATTTCAACAATGTTCACAGCATCTTCAACCCAGGAGAGGAAACCATTCAAAACAACATTTTCTCTGGTCTTCCTCAAGACACAGCTCCTCATTTGTCAGTTTTATCACAAGATTGTAGTAATGCAGTCATATCTTCTACTCCACTTTTAACTCAAGTTGTTTGTTATTATTATCAAATCTGCAATGAATTCCTCCACTAAAGTTTTGAATCCTTCAAATTCATCTAACAATCCTGTCAGTATTGATATTTTTACCACCTCCCATGAATGAAAAAGTCTCCTTTTCTTCCTCCATCTTCTTCCTCATCTTTTTTTTTTTTTTGTAGGGTGTGGGGGGCAATAGAGCAAGCTTTCAAATCTATAAAACTTATTTTAAATTTAATACTATTTTACTATTATAATTATTAGTGTACACTAATTATACATATTAATGAGTTTCAAGTAATCTTAATGGTATCTAAAATACTGAATCCTTCCCAGAAAGATTTAATTAATTTGCTAAGGTCCATCAGTGGAATAACTATCTATGGAAGCTCTACTCTCACAAAATGAGCTCCTGAAATAATAATTGAAAGTAAAAATGACTCTTTTATTCGTGATCTGCAGAAGAAATATTGTTTTGACAGACATGACAAAACAACCCTAATTTTATTATAAATATCCATTAAAGTTCTTGGGTGATCAGGTATATTATAAATGATTAACAATATTTTGAAAATTTTCTTTTTTGCAGTAGGCCTTCACAGTGGGCTTAAAATATTTAGTGAATAGAAGTCTGTCACTCAGGCTTAACTAATTTGTTGTTTAACTTATGGAGCATAGACATAATAGATTTAGTGTAATTTTCAAGGAAAGTAAGGTTTTCAAATTTTTAAAATAATCATTATATATTTTCAAATTAAGACTACCAGTTGCATGAGCCCCTAAGAGGACATTCAGGCAGTCCTTTGAAGCTTTGAAGGCAGACATTGACTTTTCCTCTGCAACTATGAGAGTCCCAGATGACATCTTCCTCAAATAGAACACTGTTTCATCAACATTGAAAATATGTTGTTTAAAGCTTCTTCAAGTGTTTTCTTATATTTATTGATTGATTGATTGATTGATTTAGTTGTAGATGGACACAACACCTTTATTTTATTTATTTATTTTTATGTGGTGCTAAGGAATGACCCCAGCACCTCACATGTGTGAGGAAAGCTCTCTGACACTGAACCACAATCCACCGCCCCCTTCAAGTGTTTTTTTCTAGATCTTCCTGATACCCTCTTGCAGTTTCTAAAACAGCTCTACTTCTTCATCTTATACTTTTACAATTTAGATACTGGTACTTTCCTAAAGCCTCATAAACCATCTCTTCTAGTTTCAATTTTATTTTATTTTTATTTCATTTATTTATTTGCAACTTCTCACCTCTCCATCTTCAGAGAAGAGAACATAGTCAGGGTCTTACTCCAGAGTAGGCTTTGTGTTAAGGGGATGTGTAGCTAGTTTGATCTTCTAACCAAAATGTTAAAATTTTCTCCATATCAACTGTAAAACTGTTTCATTTTTATATCATTCATATATTCATTAAAATGGCATTTTCATTTTCTTCAAGAACTTTGTCTTTGCATTCACAACTTGACTAACTGTTTGGTGCAACAGGTCTATCATTGACTTATCTCAGCTTTTGACACTCTCCTTATTAATCCTAGCCATTTCTAGCTTTTGATTTAAAATGAGAGATAAGCAACTCTTCCTTCCATGTAAAAACTTAGGGTTATTACTTCCCTAATATCAATATTGTGTCCCAATTAATAGAGGCCCAAAGAAAGGGAGAGAAACAGGAGAATGGCCAGTTGAAGGAACAGTCAGATCATATGCAACATTTATTGACCCCATCTTATATGGCCATGGTTAGTGAAACCCACAAAAAAAATCACAATATTAACATCCAGAATTGTTAATCATAAATCACTACAATAAATATAATAAGAATTAAAAAGTTGTAATACTGTGAAAATTAGAAAAATATGAGTCAGAAATATGAAGTGAACACAATCATATTGGAAAAATGCCCTGGATAAACTTGCTTGATGTTAAGTTTGCCACAATCTTTCAGTTTTTAAGAAAGTCAGTATCTGTGCAGTATAATAAGGTATGGTATGCCTGGAATTTACTTATAAAATTCAAGAAATACAGAAATACTGCTATAAATTTTACACAAATTATGTCTATAAATAAGGAAATGAAGATCAAGATTTTTTCACATTAAATGATAACATTTTTCTGAGAAAATTGAATTTTGAGGAATGAAAGATTATTATGGAAACATAAGTTTAGTGGTGTTTACCCTGTTGTGATCTAGACATATTGATTTTTCTATCTTATTGATCTCTATTGGAATGGAAAGTTGTGAGATATATGTGTGTGTATATATATATATAATCATTATATTTGGGAAGTAAATAAATTGTATTTCACAGACTCAGAGATAAAGGTGAATTTACCTCAGCATGAATCTTACTTGAATATTACCTAAATCTGAGTTATATGAGACTTTGGATTTCTGAGTTGATGCTATGAGTTAAGAGTTTTGGGCTTTGAGATTGAGTGAACACATTTTTTTTTTCATTTGAGATGGACATGAATTTTGAGATCCAAAGTATAATGTTACAGTTTGAATGTGTTCTCCAATGTCCACATGTTGGAAATTCAATATGCATTGTAAAAGTATTAATAGTATTTATAAGAAATGAAGTGATTAAGTGATGAAGGCTTTGCCCTCATGACTGGATTAATGACATTTTAGTTGGAGTGAATTCATTTTAAGGGACAGAATTATGCCCTGTTTTTCTTTCTTTCTCTTTGCTCTTAAGCTGCAACATAGCATAAAGGCCTTCACCATGCTAGCTAATGAATCTTAGATTTCTTGGCTTCCGGAACTACAAGTCAATAAGTTTCTATTCATTATAATCACCCAGTCCGAAATATTCTGTCATAGAAACACAAAACTGACTGATAGAAACCAAGGAAGGGAGATATTGAAAATATATTTTGTCAAAACTACTTAACTAAGAATACTTGGATTATCATAGGTAGAGTGAAAAATAACCAAGAAGAGTATCTATGGTAAATGTTGCATGAAAGCATATTGCTTCTGCTTTGAAATTATGAGCTACCTTAGCTAACTATAAGCACTCACTTCATATCAAATAATGGAACAAATTTTGTTACTAAAAATCTTTGCCAGGGCTGGGGATGTGGCTCAAGCGGTAGCACGCTCGCCTGGCATGCGTGCGGCTGGGGTTCTATCCTCAGCACCATATACAAACAAAGATGTTATGTCCGCCGAGAACTAAAAAATAAATATTAAAAAATTCTCTCTCTCTCTCTCTCTCTCTCTCTCTCTCTCTCTCTCTCTCTCTTTAAAAAAAAATCTCTGCCAGTGAAATAAGCACTTGGTTGGAAGATTGTATTTAGGATGTTAAGAAGATATAGGAAAATGTGTCTCAGTGTATTCAAGATTCACTTTTTATTAGCTTTTTTACTTGTTTCAAGAAGATTATCATTGAAGGCATGATTAATAAGCACTCTCTAATTATATCTCAGTTTGAATACTAGTTCTGTTCCATATGATATTTATTATTAAACAAGTAATACAATCATTAGTTTTTTGCTGTATTCAAAGAACTGTCTTTAACAACTACTTGACTTTATGATATCTAGAATTAATTATAAAGTTATAATTCTTGTGAACTACATCACACTATACAGTACTAATATGAATTTTAAAAATAAATATTTTCAAGCCAACTGTACTTTGGATACTTTCTTCATATATACAATTATTATTATTACTAAAAGAATTTTTAAAAACCACATTCACACACAAGTGCCCACTCATGCATGCATAAACACATGTCTATACGCACTTCTGCGTGACTCTCAGAAAAAAACTCACGAACATTTAAACGACTTTGACAAGTTTCTTGAATCATAAACATGAAATGAATTTTTCTATCTCTAATAATGTCATATTTAGTTATCTATAACCATTGTAGTCATCCCACCCTACTTCCTGAAGAATATTCCTTGGGTTGATAAGCTCAAAAAATACAACAACATTTTTGTTGTTTTATTTTGCTGTATTTATACACAGAACTGCATCATTATTATGCATAAATAAATGAAAACACACACACACACACACACACACACGTACACACTCTTCATTTCTCCCGGGAGAAATCACCTCCTCAAGGCCAATATTGAAACTGTTGGAGATTTACCATTGTAAATGGAGTCCCCTTGAGAAATAGTAAGCTACAAGATATTCCCATGCTCATTTATTTTCTAAAATATTAGTCACATTAGTGTATTATTAGGTTAAAAGTATTTAACTAGGCTCCTTGAACATATTAAGATATTATTTTACAAATATTAAAGCAACCCCTTGTTCCAGTAAAAACTAATTATCCCAATGCTCTTCTTTTTCATTGTAAGTTTTAGATAATTCTGAAAAGACATAGCCTTATTATAGCAATAATATCTCATCTATTGACAAAGTTGTTTGGTTTCAATTTTTAATTAATAAATAGAATGTGAAGATTTAAATTGATAAAAAGGTATCAGTGAATGCATTAGCAAGATAAAGATATACTAATAAATTCATTAGTGTAAATAAGGATATAATAACTCAAGGGAAGTGAAAATATTACAAAAATTAAAACTACAATGTGCCTTCATTTATTTACCTTTGAATATTATATTTAAAAACTGTTTATACCACATGATCATTTTAATGAGATTTAATAAAAATTGTTTGAGCTGACCTAAAGTGAACCCTATGCACAGTAAAAGTAAACATCCTGAAACTCTAAAATACCTATTTAAATAAAGCTCTACACAGAGGGTCATAGTGTTTGGATAAGAAACCTAGAATTTGCATGACAAATTACTAGAGGTGAGAGATTTAGAACAGAAAAGGCTCCAAAGAGCCACAAGAATCACTCCTCAAGTCCTGAGTGTTGAGTGGACCATCTACATACTTTTGAGAAAACTGCTCCAAGTGCATAGGATACAGAAAAAGGTCTTGACTTAGAAATGTAGACTAAATAGCCTTAACCCAGAGTTTCTCAAACTCAAGTCTTTTGATATTTTGGGACATAATTATTTTTATGGGGGCCCTACCCCATTCATTATGTTTATCAGCATCCCTGGAATCTAACCTCTACATATTAATAACATCCATCTGTAAATTTGGAAAATCAGTATTGGTTTTCAGACCTACATTGCCGCATGTCTCCATAGATAAAACCAAAAAAATACCCTTACTGAGAACTACTACTACAATAGACAGAAGACTTCTATTACCATATCTTACAAATCATTAAAACAACAGGTTTAAACTGTTGCCAAATATCAATTACAATGCAGAAAATACAGAAAATGAATATTTAAAGGGATGCAAAATACTCAGCTCATAAAATAAAAAATACACAATATTTGGCTTTTATTTTTTAAATGTTAGGTTTACATTACATCCCAAGTAATTTACTTTACATCCCAAGTGATTACAAGATAAATGCATCAATCAAAAAACACCCAGAACTGAAATAAAGGTTAGAAATAGTAGACAAAGGCATTAGAAAAGTTATGGAACCCACAATGCATGTTCAGAAAGTTAAGTAGAGAGAGGAAAGGTAAGAAAAAAAAAGAAAAGACTAAAATTGAATTTCTATAGATGAAATCTACGATGTGTGAGGAAAAAATATATAGGAGTACATATTGATTAAACATTACTGGAGAAAATATTAATTATGTTCAGAATGTAGGAATAAAAATTGTCAAATAAGGTACTAAGATAACAGAGGAAGAAAGAATAAAATATCAGAATTCGTGGAATAATGACAACTAACCTAACCTATTTTGAGACCCTATGAAGATAGGAGAGAGGAAAGAAAACATTTTAATAATTTCTGAATATTTTCCAAAACTTTGGGAAATATAAAGCCATAGATCTAAGAAAGTTAATGAATCTCAAAAGTAAGAAATATGAAGATAACTACAAATACATGATAACTACAACTACATAAATTTCACAAAATCAGTGATAGGAGAAAATCATAAACAGTGAGAAACAAAATTTGTGTTACCTATTAAGGAAAGACGTAACAATAGAAAACTTCTCACTGGAAATAATACAATAGGATAAATAAAGGATTTTTGAGAATAAAGAATAAAAAAGCCAGCCTAGAATACCATACCACAAAATTGTCTTATGAAAATTAAGATAAAATGTTTTTTCAAGTACAAAAATTGAAAACTGTTATTGTGGCAGTAATTCTCTGTAGGAGATGACTAAAAATTGTTATATCATGTAAACTAAAACTGTATACTATAAATATATAAAAATCTCTGAAGTAGAACTATTGAAGCAAAAATACTAACAATGTAACCATATTATTACACCTATCCTAGAACTAATGACAGATGTAAAAATAATGATTGAATAATTAAATTGGACTACACAAGGGGAAAATGATAGGTTCTGGCTACTCAATAAATCAGCAGAAACAGAGCTTAGTAATTGGTTGAACTGGCAGCACACCAACTAACAGAGAGCAAATATTATTATACACATGTCAATCCTAAACATTCAGCTTACTTCTTATTGACTTCTGCATTTACTCCCAGACTCCCAACACAATATCTCTCTCTTCCTTTCAACAAACAACTCGAACTTCAGATGGCTTCACTAGTGAATTATATGAGATATTTAAGAAAGAAATAATATTAATCCTATTCTGAATTCTCCAGAGTTTGAAAGAGAAGAGCACTTCACAGATCTTTCTATGAAGTCAGCCTTATCCTGATCTTAAATCCAATGAGATTATGAAAGAGACTGAAAATGTGCAAAACTTCAGACTTTGCTCTATAAACAAACTGAAGGGGGAAAAAAAACCCATACAAGAACATCACAATTAATGTAGAGATAGCATTTGATGAAGTCTTACAATACTCCTGACAAAATTCTCAGAAACCTAAGAATAGAAGGGAACTTCTTCTAACTGACAGAGGGCATCTATGAAAACCCAATTGCTAATATTATTCTGAAGAGTTAGAGATTTGCTGAATTTCCCCACATATCAGGAACAAGACAGGATGTTCACATCAACTGTCAACGCTTCCCACTTCTATTTATTTTGTACTGGAGCTTTTCTTTGGTGTAATACGGTAAAAACAAGAGAAAAGTGGAGGGTTAGGAACCAGACAAAGTCAGATATATGAGAGAAAGAACAGAGAGAAAAGATGAGACTGGGAAACACTGAGATTTGAATGGAAAACGTAAAAGTCATTATTGGCTGGTAACATGATACTTTATATAAAAAAAATCTACAAAATATACAAAAACTTCCTAGAAATTATAGACATACAAGATAAAAAAAAATCATTGATTGTTTAGGAAATAGCAATGAATGAATAGAAATAGAAATTTTGTAAATATAAAAAAATGAAAATTCAGAAATGTACTGATTGGGTCTTTTCAACCAGGAACTTGGTAAAATGTCACTTTTTACTTAGATCTTGTTTAAATTCTCAAATCAATATTTTGTAGTTTTTAATGTGTAGACTTTGCATATCATTCATTTACCTTAAATTATTTCATATTTGTAAATCCAACAAGAGTTACATAAGTCCTATGCACAAAAACTATAAAACATCACTTTTTTAAAATTTTAAAAAGACATAAATAGATGGGAAACTTTATTGAGTTCATAGGTCCAGACTAAATATTGTCAAAATATCAATCTCTTCAAATTAATCGCAAAATATAATTCAATCACAATAAAAATACCCACAGGGAGTTTGAGAATTATGATAAACCTATAGATATCAAGGCAACATGATATTAGTGAAAGAATGAATGTACAAGTAGATCTATGGACCAGAATAGTGAGCCCAGAATAGGCTCACATAAATATGGTCAGTTTATCTTTGGCAAAAGAGGAAAAGTAGTAGTGGAAAATCTATAATCCTTTCCACAAACAGTGGTGGAACAAAAACATGCAAATGTTGAAGTTAAATAATAAGGAATCTAGACATAGACTTCACACACTTCACAAAATTAATTCATCATAAGCCATTAACTCAAATTTAAAGCACAAAACTAAACTCATAGCAAGCAGGAAAAAATCTAGATGATAGGACTCAGTATTGAATTTTTTTTTTTTAACTTTTAGAAAGACATTTAATTTTTAAACACAGTATTAAGGAAAAAGACATAAAACGTATTATGACGTTCTGCCATGTATACTAATATATTATAATCTTGAGATAATTATATATATACACACAAACATATATATATACATATATATATATATATATATTCTTGTATTATTGTATTAAAATATAAAAAGAATGAAATAAATAGCTGACAAGGTGAAGTGTAATAAAAATTAAGAATCTTCCTGGAAAAGACACTGTTACATTAGCATAAGACTCTAAGACACTGGCAAAATAAACTTTTCTTCCTCTAAGAAGTTCTTGTTAGCTATTTTGATCACAGTGATGCTATAACTCACTGAACCACTGTCTTTGGTCTTTATACATAGACGATTTTCTCTTAGTAAGTTGCATTTAGGGATCCACCATGTCTTTCCATGAATAAGTAACTTATTTAAAAAAAAATGGATAACATTTCATTGTCTCAATGTACCTTAGTTTATACATTCACTTTGAAGGATATCTTAGTTGCTTCCAAATTTGTCAATGATGAACCATAGTTTCAACCATATACAAAAATTAACTTGGGATGTATCATAGTCTTAAATATAATACTAACATCTTAACTCTTTTAGGAAAAAAAAAGTGGAGAAAACATTTGTGGCTTTGACTTTAGGCAATTAATATTTTGATTATTACAACAAAAACAGAATCCATAAACTGAAAACTTCATATTTAATAAAAATATTTATATAAAATATTAAATGACCAGTTTTCAATGGACATTTTTAAGAGAATGTATAGAGAAACATTTATTTCAAGGAAGTGAATTTTAAATTTCAAGTACATAATCTAAAATTCTTTCTTTCTATATTATACCTGCCTATACTGTGCTACATGTTTGCATACTGTTTCTTTAAATCCTTTCAACAGTCCTATAGGAAAATATAACTTTCCTCATTTTACAAATAAGTAATAAAAGACTTGAAGGATTATATAAGTTGCTTTGGGTTAACAAGCTAAAGTACATGAATATAAATGTAAATGTAATTTTTACTTCCTCTAAGACCTAATACAATAAAGCCCCACAATTAATGGTTAATGTAACAATTATTATTAAGTAAATTAACTGGACATCAAGAAGACAAAGATTGTCATATGTTACTTTAAAAAAAAATCCCTGGAAATTGAGATTAGTGATGTGAACAGTCAGCTCAATCACCAGCCCAGAACATATTATTTTATACACTTATTAAGTTGAAATATTCACCTTATTTCTTATTTGCCACTTAATTTCTCTCAGTTAAATCTCTTCTTCCTCTCTCTGCTTTCTTTGCATAAAAATTTCTCTGAATTGCCATTTAAGAGAAACTTTAATTCCCCAAATATCACAGGACTTATCAGACTCTCACTAGGTCTTAAACATTCTCATGCAAAAATATTGAAAATTGGAAGACACTTACTTTGGTAGGTTTTTCCTCTCTCTCCCACTTGAGACTAAGAATTTATTCAAACCTATCCTCCTTTCCCACAAAGACAAGATCCACCCTAATTAAATTCTCACCATAGAGATCTTGAAGAGGTGATTAAGATAAATACAAGTCCAATTTCTTAGCTAATACTATTATGGATGAAATTGTTTAGGAAACTTGTTGACACCAAGATGGTCCATATTTGCTTGCCCCTCTCCTCAGGAGTTTCTACCTTTTTGAATATGTGAACCCAATGTGAATTTCACTTGACTAATGGAATATATTTGAAAAAATAACAAAAATAATGCCTTAATCTAAATGCCCAAAGACCTTCCTGGATTAACCTGTCTTCCAAATAGCATCTACTCTTGGTTCACATTTAGGATCTAAGAAGTTTTCAATTCTGTCCACGGCAGTGTGGATTACATGTTTATAAGTTCTTTAGAATATTGGTTGATTTCCTTTAGTTGAATACTCTCTCTCTTTGTTTAACCAAATCCAAGTAATTAAAATCTATTCCTATTTTTTTCACAACTTTACCTAATCTTTCTAAAGATGTTTTCATTTAACAAAAAACAATATTTTTTAATGTTCTTGTATATTAAAATATTCTAGCAGAAACACTCACATTTTTCTCACTAGATTTTACAAAGCCAGCCTTATGTCTATTGCAGTTACTGTTATACCAATTAACAAAACAAAAAAGTAAATTTTTGGTCTTCTTTTGTTGGATGGGGTACTTGTATATCCACATGAACTGGTATTCATCTTATCCAATTTGGCCTTGCTAGACACCTCCCAAATTAGTGTGTCTGTCTATGATAATACAGTTATTATTGAGAATACTTTCAAAGAGGGGAGTTGTATTCTTCAAAGCACTGTTACCTAGAGCACACAAATGGCTATGTTTGCAACTTACAAGAATCAATCTAAAACATTTTAAAAAGATAAAACCTTAGTAGATATAAAACATAAATATTTTAACATGAGAAAATTACATGTATCACATATTTATATATAAACAAAAGGATATATTTTCATCCTTCGCATGAATTCAATCACAGTCAGCCCTCTGTATACACAGGTTTCACATCCATGAATTCAACTATACTCAGACCTAAAGTATTTTTTTAAAAAAATAGTTGCATCAGCATTGAGGAGTACAGACATATTTTTCTTGTTATAATTTCCTGAGTAATACAGTACAACAATGATTTGCATGACATTTATATTTTATTATACATTACAAGCAATCTGAAGATTTAAGTATATAGGTTAAATTAAAATGCTGCAGCACTTTATATGGAGATTAGAATAGTCATTGATTTTAGTATCCACAAAGGGCCCTGGAACCATTCCCTCAATGGGAACAAAGAAAGTATATAACAATAGGAGACATTTCTCATAGTGATACGAAAGCACAAGAATGAAATTATCTCTTTGACTGATACTATCAAAGAAAATCTGTAATACTTGGGATAATCAGGCCAAAAATGTCAACAAAGCTTCTTTAAAATAAAACCCTGAAAGGTTCTCTAAATTTTTGTAGTCAGGTGATATTGCCATTAGTGATACTGGTTTCAGGGAAGCACATGCATTTGGAGAGTCTCTGATGGTTTACTGGATTATTTTGCTGTTTGTAAGATGAGACTGACAGTTGGTGATAATGCTATCAAAATAGTGGACAAAGAGTCTGTTGGCAATGGCAAAGTCCCCAATTCTACCAAAAAGCTCTTCTCACCTACAGTACAATAATGGACATTTCCCCTGGTACTCCCCACACCAATTTTTTTCAGTGGTAGAAGAATTATTTTAAAACTGTTTGACTCAAAGACCATTGATGTTTAATTGCAAAAGTATAGTTAATGATGCATTCATCATAAAACCTTCAAAGAGGAAGGAGAATGTAATGTGGACCATTTTGTGTGCGTGTGTGTCACACCAGTAGCAGTTTCTTCTGTTTTTAGAAACAGCACTTTTTAAGGGATACATTTGGAACAAAATCTATCACAGAATTTTGAGATCTTTTAAAACAAAATTTAGTGAGCAAAAAAAATTCAATAGAAATAATCATCAGCAACCTTAATCAAGTAGAAGAAATAATCTATGAACTCAAAGACAGGAAAACTGAAGATATTATCAGAGGAGAAAAAGGAATTAAAAAATAAAAGGAAATGAAGAAAGCTGAGTGGGATTTAGGGGATACCATATAGGGAGTTAACAGTTAACATTATAAGGATCAGGAAACAAAAAAATAAAAGAGGCCAAAGTTAATATTTAAAAATAGTGACTAAAAGTTTTCCAAATGAAGGAAGATCTATGAACATCCAAGTATGAAGCTCAAAGTTTCCAGGCAGGTTCAATCCAAAAAAGTCTTCACCAAGACATAGCATAATCAAACTTTCAAAAAACAAAGGCAAAGGGGAATCCTGAATGCAAGAAGTGAAAAGAATTTTCTCACATTTAAGGAAAAACCATGAAGTTATCAGCAGAAACTTTCTAATCTGGGAGAAAGTACTGATGATATATCCAAAATACTAAAAGAAGCAAAACATATCAGAACACTCTTCCAATCAAGAATAGTTAATCTGTCAGAGTCATTCATAAGAAGTGAAGAAGATATTTTAGCAGGCAAATGAAAATTTAAAGAGATCATTATCATGCCTACTAAGTAAACTTATATGAAGTTCTTTAAGTTAAATTGAGAAAATTACAATTAGTAACATGAAAATATATAAAACAAAACTCACTTGTAACAGGAAGTATGCATTCAAAATCATTCTAATATGGTAAGGGCGATGTCCAGATAAAATATCTTTAGAACAAAGGTTAAAAGACAAAAATATTGACAATAATTATAGCTGTAATAATTTGATAATGGATACACAATATTACAAACATCAACAAAGACACCAAAAAGAAAATATATATGTGTCTGGCGGGGAGCAGTATTTTTTGTTTGTGATTGAAGTTACATTATTATGAGCTTAAACAGAATGCTATGAGTATACTTTTGTTCATATAACTCTCATGGTAAACATAAAGCAAAGTGTGTAAAAATATATAAAAATAATAAAGAGAGTGAAAACAAAGCATATCACTAAGCCTACCACCCACAAATTACCAAAAAAGCTAACAAGAGAGAAACAAAGGATCCACAAACACCCAGTAAATAACAAAATAGCAATAGGAATTCTTTATCTACCACTGATTACTTGAATGTAAACTAAAAGAAAAATACAGTGGGATTAATAGATCAATAAAATAATACCCAACTATATGCTGTGAGATAATTCCTTCATCATTTAGAATACACATAGACTGAGTGTAACAGGATGGAGAAGAAACAACATGGAAAACAAAAGGGAGCAAAGGTAGCTATACTTCTATCAAACATGTAGTTTTATTCAAAAACTGTAAAAAGGGACAAAGAATGATAATTTTATAATAATAAAGGGGTCAACTCACCAAGTAGATATAACAATTACAAACACAATACGCACTCAACAGTGAATTACTTAAATATATAAAGAAAATATTAATACATCTGAAGGGAGAGAAAGTCCACAATAAAATGATAGGGAACTCCAATGCTCCATTTTCAACAGTGGATATATGGAGAGAAAGTCAGAAAGCAAATAGGGAACATGAAGTACACTTTGACCAAATAAACTTAATGGACAAATAGAGAACATTCCATTTAACAGCAGCAAAATATGCATTCCTCCAAAGACTTCCTGAAATATTCTCCAGGATCAATCGTGTGTTATCCACAAATCAGGTCTGGGCAAATTTAAGATTCAAATTTTATCAAATAGTTCTTACAACAAAAATTGGCATGCACTTAGGAATCAAAAGCAAGAGAAATCTCAACAATTCACAAATATATAAAAATTAAGAAACACAATCATAAAATACTATAATATAAACAAGAAAATAATTTGAAAATGTTTTGAGACAAACTGAAAACACAACATGTCGATGCTTATTAGATTTAGCAAAATCAGTTCTAAAAGATTACAATAATTAATACCTAAGTGAAGAAAAAAGAAAATCTCAAAAAACATAACTTTACATCTCAAAGAACTAGAAAAAATAAATATAATTAAGCCTAAAGTTAATAGAAAAAATTAATAAAATAGATCACAGCAGAAAAAAACTGAAGTAGACACTATAAAAAAGTTAGAAAAAAATCAATGAAGCTGAAAGTTGGTTTTGAAAAAGAAAACAATATTAGATTGACAAACTTTGAACTAGATTTAAGTAAAGAGGTCTCATATATAAAATCAAACATGAAAGAAAAGTTATTATAACTGATACCACAAAAATATAAAGAATCCTAAAAGAATACTATGAAAAATTATGTACCCACAAGTTGGATAACATTAGGAGAAATGGATACCTTCCTTGAAAAAATATAAAAAATGATCATGAAGAAATAGGAAATCCTCACTGACTAATAGGAGATTGAGTAAGTAATTAAAAATATCTGTTTCAGAAAAAGCACAAAACATGGTGGCTTACTGGTCATTTCTAACAAATTCTCACAGAACAATAAACCAAGACTTCTCAAACTGTTCCCCGAATTGAAGAAGATGGTATACTTCCAAACTAATTTCATACAGCCAGCATCATAGATACCAAAGACAAAGACATTACATGAAAGGAAAATTATAGGTCAATACCTCTGATGAACAGAAATGCAAAAGTCCTCAAAAAAACACTAGCCAATCGAATTCTAAAGAACATTAGAAGAGTAATGCACCATGATCAAATGGAATTTATTCTTGGAAAGAAAGAAGGTTCAGAATACTCAAGTCAATAATAGTGATACACTACTCACTATAATAGAATGTAAAACAAAAATTAAATGACCATTTGAATCACTACAAGAAAACCTAAATAAAAATCAACATCCTTTCATGATAAAAAACTCACAAAATAGGTATAAGAACATATGTCAACAGAATAAAATAAACACAGTAAAATCCACATATAATAAGCCCATAGCTAACAACATACTAAAGGCTAAAAAGTTGAAAGCAACATACTAAAGGCTAAAAAGTTGGAAATGCTTCCTCCAAGAGCCAGAAGAAGACAGGGATGCTTCTTGTTGCAACTTCTATTCAATATTTTATTGGAAATCTTAGTCAGCAATCAGAAAATTAAAAGAAATAAAATTTGTCTAAATTAGAAAGGAAGAAGCAAAATTATCTCTGCTTGAAATAATATGATTTTATAGATATGTAATTCTCAGGACTAGACACACACACACACACACACACACACACACCAATTAACAAAACAGTAATGTTGCAAGATATAGATATAGAAGTAACTGCCAAAATAGTAGCACTTCTTATTTTCTAATAAGAAACTATCAAAAAATTGTTTTAAATCTCATTTATAATAGCATCAAAAAGAAAATAAACATTGAAACAAATTTAAACAAGGAGGTAGAAGATCTTTATAATTAAATCTATAAAACATTAATGAAAGAAATTGAACAAAACAAATGCAAATGGAAAGATATCCTATATTCATGAATTGGAGAAATAAATATTGTCAAAATGTCCAAAAGTAATATATAAATTACAAATGGTAATATAGAGATTCAAGGAAATTCTCTGTCAAAATTCTAGTAAGATTTTCACAGAAAGATAAAAATTAGTTGTAATATTCATATTGAACCACAAAAGATAATGTTGTTAAAGGCAATCATGAGCAAGAAGAACAAAGCTGAAAGAATCACACAGCTTGATTTTTAAATCTACTACAAACCATAATAATAAACAGAATGGTCCTGGAATAAAAATACATAACCAATGAAACAACATAGAAATACCAGAAATAAACCCACCCATGTGCTACCAAAGTGTCATAAACAAAGACACTGAAAATACATAATATGGTAAGGATAATGTCTTCAATAAATGGTGTTGGAAAATACAGATTTCCATATTTTTTTAAAAAATGAAATTAGGTCTTTGTCTTACTCCATTCACAAGAGTCATATCAGAATGGATTAAAGACTTGAATACAACATCTAAAACTATAAATTTCCTAGAAGAAAATATTGAGAAAAAGCTTCATAAAAGTGATCCCAGCATTTTTTTTAAGGATATGATGCCAAACATGTAGCCAACAAAAGCAAGAATAAACAAATATGACTACATCAAAATAAAAAGCTTCTGGGAAGCAAAAAAGCAATCAGCAATATGAAAAGATAGCCTAAATAATGAACAAAAATAACTAAGCTATGGAAACAAACTAGGTGCCCTTCAACAAATGAATGAATAAAGACAATGTGAAACACACACACACACACACACACACACACACAAACACAGGATGTAATATTACTCAGCCATAAATAAGAATGAATTTATGGCATTTTCTGGTAGATGGGTAGAACTGGAGACTATCATGCTAAGTGAAATAAGCCATCCCCAAAAACTAAAGGTCGAATGTTCTCTATGATAACAAGAGAGGCTGGGGAGGGAAACTACAGACATTCATTGGATTAGATAAAGAGGATTGAAGGAAAGAGAGCTGGGATGGAAATAGGAAAACGGTAGAATGAATTGAACATAACTTTCCTGTGTTCATACATGAACAGATGACCAGTGTAACTCCACATCATGTTCAACCACAAAAATGGGATCAAATTGTAATGGGTTCCACCCCATATATGTCATGGATATCTAAAAATTAAAAATGAAAATAAAGAAATGTCCAATATATATGGAGAACTTATACAATTCAATAAGAAAATATATGAAAAAGTGTGAAAAGAAACTGACTTTGTTTTCCCAAAGGATACAAGCAAACTGGTAAAAGGTAAATCAGGAACATACAGATGAAAAATCATGAAATACCATCTCACATTTATTATATTGGCTATTATCAAAAAGTAACAAGAGAACCAATGTTGTTGAGAATATAGAGAAAGGGGAAACTGAGGTTAGGAATGTGAATTTGTATAGAAAACAGTGTGGAGAATTTTCAAAAAATTAAAAATCAAACCACCAAAAGATACAACAATTCCACTTCTAGGAATTTAATTAGAAGAATCAAAGTCCTATCTCAAAGAGTTACCTATACTACTTTGACATTTGCACTATGCATTTTCCCATTCAAAATAGGACCTGGGCCAAAGAAAGCTTGCTGGGTAATCTAAAGAGAGTAATTTTCTTGGTCTACAGTTTTTTTATTGAAGAAGTCTTTGGGACACTTAAATTGTGCTAATCTAGAAATCATGTTGTAAGGCCAGAGTCAAGAATGAGTTGTCACTTTAAAAATTCAGTAATAAAATAAGTATTTTTTTTCCTACTCTGTTCTTTATTGTAATGGGTAAAAGAAATGCTTGAAGTCAGTGGGTCTCAAATTTAGCATTCATAACTTAGTAGAATTATTAAACAACAGATTTCTGAAACACTCCCATAGTATCTATAAGTCTATGCTGGAGCCAGGAAATTTGCAGCTGATGTTGAGACTATGAATTCAGGGACCATATAATGGCAATCACCAAAATAAAAAGACAGGAAATAATTCCATTGTTCATGGAATTTAAAATCTTATTATGTTCCCATTAGGACTCCATTGCTGTAACAAGTTACCATTAATTCAGTATCTTCAAACAACACAAATTTCTTACCTTACATTTCTGCAGGTCAGACATCAAAAATAAATAGGAGGGCAGTGTTCCTTCTGTAGGCTTTAGGGGAGACTTTGTTTTCAATATGCAGAAGACACACTTTCTGCTGCATTCCTTGGCTCATGGCCCCATCTCCAAGGTGCTGTGCCTTCAAGTCTGTCTCTCCCCATCTCCCTTCTGCTTCTGGTCATCACATCTCCTTCTCCCACTCTTATCCTCCAGACTTTCTCTTTTCACTTACCTTGTAATTACATTGGACCCAGCAGACAATCCAGAATAATCTTGCAAAATGCCTGATTTTTTTTCTATGCAAATTATCATATTCAGAGATTGGCCAAATTAGGACATAGCATGTCATATTTATGAACCATGGGAAAATCATACTTCTGGATATCATGGTAAATTGAAAGCAACAATAAGTCATGTTTTTCCATCTAACTTTGACTTTTAAGTGAACAACCAATGGTGCAACCTTGACTATGTCCACAGACATCTTTGAACACCTACCTCACGGTAAATAGAGTAATGGATTTACCTGTAGATAAAGTATCTAATCTTTCTTATTGTTGTGATTCTCTAACTATGGAGACTATATTAGATTTTTGAAAACATTTTATGACAGGTAAAAAAAATAGTCACTGATTTTTAAAACGTCTAAATTTTAAGATTTTTAAAAATCTCAACACACATGTATTTTCTTTCATGAATTAATTTCTGTATGATTATGGTATGTTTATCTGAAAAGGGGGTGTTTTTTCTTATATTAAGAGCCCATGGGAACAAATGTATGGCACCCTACATATACTTAGGCATTTAGAGATTTCAAGTATCAAAAGAAATTTAAATTAAGGATGATAAATTACATTCTAAAATCACATCCTTCAGAGTTCTATGTCAGAAAAGAAAAAAAGTGGCTTATCCACTCTTTGAGCAGAGATAATCTGTATGTAAGGAGGGCTTCTTGGGGCATCCAGAGTACTAGATGGTGGGGCAGATTGACAGGCAGTTGAATAAAAAAAATTTTTTGAAACGTTGTATGTTTTTCCCTAGATGGTGGATTTTTAATCAAAGTTGAAATGGGGAGAGAATTCCTTTGAAGAATCTAATTCAACATTGGTATTACCACCCACAGTATGGTGATACTTTTCATTTAGTAAAATTTGATATATTAAATTTCTAGGGGAACAAAGTTGGTAAATAACCTCAAAATCCATTAGATTAAATAATTTGTTGAAGACAGGGTTATTCAAATAGGTATCCATGTGAGTTTTGTTACAACAACAAAATGGTGTTTTCACCATTTTCAGCATGTTTTAACATCTATTAGTCACCACTAGAGGGCAGGGTTAATTCTCAATTTTACTAAAATTGATTCTCTTAATAAAAGAGACTAAATAATGGCATTATACACATATTTTTGTGAATTCTTTTGAAAGGAAATTTCTATGTGGGGGTTTTCATATTAATTTCATTCTAATTATTTCTTAAGATGTCTTTTTTTAAAATTCTTAAATTTGAACCTGTATCACAAATTACTTTGCACATTTAAAAGACATTCATAGTTCATGGACAGATGATATTTTGAGTTTAAACCATTCCTGATTTAAAGTAAATGGAATATCTTTATTTTAAATCCAGCTGAAGAAGAGATTGAGGATGTGGCTAGACTACTTGCTTAACATAGCACATATAAGACCTGGTTTCAATCACCAGGACCACCCATTAAAAAAAAAAAAAAAACCCTCAAGCAGAATAACAAAGGACAAAACAGGGGAAATGAACATCTTATTTAAGATTCAACAACACATTAAATATGTCTTTTTACTAGCCATTTTATAATAATCTAAAGATACATATAGCAAGACATGTTATTTCATATATTTTTATTTGGAAACCTGTATTTACTCCCATTTCCTGTACTGAATTAGAGAAAATTCAATGTGCTTATATACTTACTTCCATCTCAGAATGTGAAACACTGTGTTAGAATTTCCCTCTTACTCTGTCCCCTAACTAGACTTTTGTGCTTTTTAGACACTGATCCAAGATTGTGTCAACCCTGTATTCCAGCATGCAGAATAGAGCTTGCCATGGAGTAGATAGATATTCAATAGAAATTTGTGGCTACATTGTAATAATGGTAGAAAAAAAATCAATGAAAAATTAATTATATACTGTGGTGTATCTGTTATCTGTTATTTCATTTTATTCCATTCCACACCAACACAGTATTGATTTTAAAATGATGTATGTAGAAAAGTTAACCAATGATAACTTGGTTCTCAATTAATCTCAATTCAGGAAGACTTTCTTGGTAAAATGATATGTGTCTTATATTCAGTACTAAAAACTATAAGATGAATAATGTAGGCTAAGCCCTTAAAGAACTGGTGCAAATAAAAACACATAAAATTAATAATTTTTATCATTATAATTAAGCACATTGTCCAGCCAAGAATCAACTGACATGTGTTGGTGGAGATGTAGAGAAAAGAAAACATTTACAGTGCCAGCAGGATATAAATTAGTACAACCATTGTGAAATGCAGTGTGGAAATTTCTACAAAGAAATTAGGAATAAAACTATCACATGATTCAGCAAACCCATGACTGCGTATACTATTGAAAAGAATAAATTTAGTTCATATTTTAAGGTACAGAGTATTCCGAAAGTAATTTCTTTCTTCCAAACACTTGTTTATGTTTGGTTTGATTAGTGAAATTTATACTGCTCTGTCGCGACCCCCTCGCCAGCAAGGAAGACACGACACAGGATTCTTCTTTCAGCGGTTTATTTAGGCCTTAACTCTAGTCTTCTCTCAAGCGCGCGCTTTTCCCACGCACCCACACACAGCCTAATAAAGCTTACTCACGTCCAATCCAAAGCTGCCACGCGGGGTTTTCTCATAGGGTGTTGAGGGACAGCGCGCCAACTTTTCCTAATAAGGAGTTGTTTACCAAAATCTACAACGGAGACCGGCGCCATCTTCTAATGGCGGCAATGGTCTACAAACACGGCTCACCACAGTTCCCCCTTATCTCTTAAAAAACAATGCAGGCGAAAGTAGAGGTCCTATCCCACTGTGCAAACATGGCTGCAATGTATGGCTCAGTCCCAAGGAGGCGCCTTCCCTAGATCTGACACCATATCAGCCAACGTCTTTTTTCGTGGGACGGGGCGTGGACGCCAAACCCGTATGCAATAGGACATGCTTCCCTTGAGGTCCGGAGATCGGATCACTCAAGTGCAGTGCCTTGCCTCGCATCCTGCATCGTGCTGACGGTGAAAAAGAAAGGGGATTTTACAAGTAGCCGGTCAGTGACTATGAGGTTGGAAGTGGCAACACCATCCCTCAGCCCCTGAGAAAACGAAGGGTCCAAAGCATAAAGTGCAGCACCAGCATGGAAGCCCACCTGCGTGCAATGGCAACAAGGCCTGCAGAGTGCATGGGCCTTCCATAACTGGGAAGGCAGGAAGAGGAAGGCATGCCAATCCCAGTGCAATGTCAAAGATAACTTGGGGTGCAATGGCCAAAACCCAGGAAATCATTGCTTAAGTTGCGCAAGCCAAACTTGTGGAGAAATACCATTCTCTAGGGCTGCAAAAGCCTGGATGATCATAGCCTTTTCTTGGCTATGGCGAGCTCTTAGGCGACAGAAAAGCTTCAGATAAAGGACAACCCCAAAACAACATATCGCTCCAAAAATGCCTACTCCCACCCATTCCTTAAAGAAAGAAAAGGCAGAAGACAGCCAATTCGTAAATTGGCCCAATGTCACAGGGTCCACACGAGTGTTGTTCAACATGGCAATTTGTGTCAGTTGGGTCTGGATCAACTTCTCTGCTTCCATGGACCAGTTTCCGGCCAGGTACTGTCCAATGATTTGAGAGGTATTTCTGGAATCATTAAATCTGAGAGATGTTATACATAGATGTGCACGATGATCAACACAACCCAAATGTACTAGGTCTGACAATTCCTCAATCTGAGCTTGGAGGAGATCCACCCTTTGATTAACGGCCAAAATTCCTGATAAAATATGTTGATTGATTTTACTTTGAGACTCTAAAATGCTGGAAGTTTGTTGGATGACCTGATTAACCGTGGCCACAGTCTGCACTTGACTAGCCATGGCCACTCCGGCAGTGACCGCTGCAGCAGCAGACACTGCAACCGCTGTCACAATAGCTGCCGTGATTCCAAAATCCCTATGGCTCCTGAGCACCTCAATAATAGGGAAGGAGTCCGGATCCGCAGTAACCGGAATCGGGACGAAAGTCGGGACCTTCATAACAACTGCCGTGCTCCAGGATCCATTCCAACACTCAGACAAGACACATGTACAATTAGAACAGTCAATCATATCCGATTCTGTAGTATTGGTATCATTGATCAAAAGGAACAGAAACGGAGAATGAAGACAGACTGCTGCAGGGGGCAGTGTAGCATTGGACACCTGAGAATTGTATGAAATGTTTTTAAGCCTCCTACCATTAACAGTGTCCTGTACAGAGCCAGACACATTAAACAGCCAGCTCTGGACTCCTCTCAATTGAGCCAGAGCAGAGACATCGGCTGTGGCCCCCTTTTCATTGGAAATCAACTATTGAAACCAAGACCAGCCTGTTCCTGTAGTGGAATTAGCCTTGGAAGAGTTATACAAATACCTTTTAAGAGAAGGGGAAAGAGAGAAACCCACAGCAACTTGGCGCTTCTCCCAAGAATGATCTTGACAAGGCGTGAATGTCGGGGGGAAAGAATAGTATGGGGTACAATAAGGAGAGGCCTTAAAATAAGTGGCATTACTAGCGTTAGGAAAAGCCACCGGGAGTGACACCTGGGAAGTTATAGCCAAAGTGGTGATATTCATTTCGGTCGAATTTGTAGTCTCTCCTAAGCCCTCCTTCATCCCCGCACTCACTTGGCTAAGCGCCGCAAACAAGATTCCCAATGAGACCCTACTGTTCTGTAAGGGGTCCTCCCAATTGGTCAAATTGTTGCGCTGTAAGCGAATACAACGGGTTCTCAAGAAACTGAAGCAGAAAACTCCCGTGAGATTAACACTAGAAAGGTTGAAAACCCGTTCCCCGTCTCCTCTAGGGGAGACACAAGGGGCAGACATTTCACATGAAGTAGAAAAAAGAGTGGGGAGGACACTAGAATTTTTATGGACCGGCATCGGCATCGGCCATGTCCGAGCTACCGCCCACCACTGCATCGGTAACATCTGGACCATCATCATCTGTGACAGGGCCAGGATACTCAGCAGAATGAAGGGTCTCATTGTTGGACTCTTGTAGGGTCCCCCGTTGTTGGTCAGTTGTCTTCGAGACTTTTCTCGTTAGTCGTTCAGGGATCCACACCGGTTCCGCTCGGTCCTGTGGGAAAACACAGACAGAACCTTGTGCCCATGCCAGCACGGGATCAGGCCCATACCATTGTCCGGAAAGGACATCTTTCCACTTAACATACCCAAAATTTGGGGCAGAGGGCGAACAATGCCTATATGCAGCAGAGCGCCCTTGGATGTCCAGATTTAAAAAATTTATAGTAAATAGAGCCAGGGAGAGGCGCTCTTTCGGGGAGTGGCCTAAGCCAATTCCCCCTTTTTGTTTTAGTAACATCTCTTTTAGAGTCTTATGAGCGCGCTCTACAATGCCCTGGCCTTGTGGATTGTAAGGTAAACCATGGACAAGTTGGATACCCATCTTGCTGCAAAAGGAAGAAAATTGTCGCCCAGTATATGCTGGACCATTGTCCGTCTTAATGGACTGTGGTAAGCCCCAGGCTGCCCAAGCTTCCAAGCAATGTGTGATAACATTTCCAGCTTTTTCCCCAGACAAAGCGGAAGCATAGATAATGCCAGAACAAGTATCTACAGATACATGGACATATTTAAGTTTACCAAAGTCAGGAACATGAGTAACATCCATTTGCCATATAGTTAAAGGCCGTAAACCACTAGGATTTACGCCTATAGAAGGAGGATGATGTAAAATCACACAATTAGGACAATCCAACACAATCTGTCGAGCATCAGCACGGGAGATGGTAAAACGTTTCTGAAGTGCTCGTGCATTAATATGAAACTTACTATGAAAGTCTCTAGCTTGATCTAAGGAGGAAATAGGGAACACCCAAGAAGGACGAGTAGCAAGATCTGCCTGGGCATTGCCCACAGAAAGAGCACCCGGTAAATCTGTGTGGGCTTGAATATGCAAGGGGTAAAAACAGGCGGAACGATTCCAAATCAATGTTTGAAGATGGAGAAAAAGGGAAGACATTACTCCTGATGTGTGTATGGGACCCACTGCTTCCAACACCTTTAAAGCTTGAACTACATAGACAGAATCTGAGATCAAATTAAAAGGAAATGGACATTGTTCAAAAACTTTTATGACAATTTGCAGCTCCACCCATTGTGGATTACCAGGAGCAAACTGATGTTGGATAGGAGGTTGATCATTTATCACATAAGCTCCAATACCAGTCTTAGATCCATCTGTAAAGATATTTGCAGCTCCTGGAATAGGCGTGGAAGAAGTGATTTTAGGGAAAATGACAGGATGTTCCTTAATAAATGTAATAAGAGGATGTGATGGATAGTGATTATCTATCTCTCCTGGAAAAGAGCATCGTAATATAGCCCAATTATCCAAGTTAGCACATAAGACCAGAATTTGTTGACATGTATAAGGAACAATCACAGACGTTGGAGAGAAACCAAAAAATTGTATACTTTGTTGTATCCCTAACATAGCTAAGGAAGCAACTGCATCAGGATAATACTCAAGGGATTTTCCAGGGGACATACGTGGATGTATCCACAGTAAAGGACCATCTTGCCATAAAACTCCAGTAGGTTGTCGCACGGTGGCGAGCACACATAGTTGGAGAGGTTTATCCTCTTGAAACCTACAAAGGCTAGCATGTTGTATAGCCTCTTCCACTTTAACCAACACTGACCTGGCTTCCTCAGTAAGATGTCAAGGGGAAGTAAGATCTGAATCGCCTTTAAGAATTACATACAAAGGTTTTAATTCAACATTGGGAATATGTAGGTAGCTTCTAATACAATTTATATCACCCAATAATTTTTGAAAATCATTTAGCGTCTGTAATTTATCAGTCCTCAGAGTTATCTTTTGGGGTGTGATAGCTTTACAAGAGATAGTAGCACCAAGATAATTAATGGAGTCCCCTATCTGTACCTTATCAGGTGAAATAAGCAAGCCTTTTAACTGTAGCAAATGTACTAAGTCAGTATAAGCAGCCTCCAACATACATTGGATCTTTGCTGCTAACAAATTATCATCCATATAATGTACACACCTTAATGTTGGATATTTTTGTCTGAGTGGAGCAATAGTCACACCGACAAACATTTGACACATAGTAGGACTATTTGCCATGCCCTGCGGCAGAACCACCCACTGAAACCTCTGATCAGGCTCCTCGTGATTACACGAAGGCAAGGTGAAAGCAAAAGGTTCTGAATCTAAAGGATGCAATGGGATGGAAAAGAAACAATCCTTAATATCTATACATATCACTGGCCAATTTTTAGGGATAGTAGAAAGCAAAGGCAACCCTCTCTGAATAGATCCCATGAGTTGCATTTGAGCATTAATAGCCCGTAAATCGTGCAGCAACCGCCATTTTCCAGTCTTTTTTTTAATGACAAATATGGATGTATTCCAAGGAGAAGTGGATGGCCTTATATGTCCTAACTTTAACTGTTCTTGAATTAAAACATGTGCTGCAGTCAGTTTCTCAGAGGAGAGTGGCCACTGAGGCACCCATACTGGCTCCCCTGATTTCCAGGTAATGGGCACCTGATCCTCAGCGGCCCCTAAGAAAAACCCAACCCATGTCTGTTAAGATTTGGTATTGATTGTATGGGACGTCTACGTCCCTGTAAATTTTTACCTAATCCAAGACCTGGTCTATATCCCATGTCTTGCATTATCTTTTGGGCAACTGTTGAGTATTCATTACTAAGTTGAAACCCCATGTCCTTCATAAGATCACGTCCCCATAGGGAGATTGGAAGATCAAGTACATATGGTTGAAAAATGCCAGAATGTCCTTCAGAATCTTTCCATGATAGATGTCTACAGCTGACTTGTGGAGCTTGAGCATATCCTAAACCCCTCAGCGATTGATTCGAGAGTTGCACCGGCCACCCCTTTGACCAGTCCTTCATTGCTATTATGCTACGATCTGCTCCAGTATCCAGTAATCCTAAAATTGCTTTGCCTTCTATAGTTAATTTCAATGTGGGACGGTCATCCATTTCTAAGGACAAAAATACACAATTTCCCCCCATAGTTCCAATCTTATCGTTTAATCTCAAATGGGAGCCAGCAGGAAAACGGGTATGTAGACTGGGTAAAATTAACAATTGAGCAATCCGGTCTCCTGGGGAGATGGACACAATACCTTTTGGAGCTTCTACCATAACCTTTACTGTTCCTATTGTATCCGGATTAATAATTCCAGGGAAGATGTAAAGGCCTTGTAAAGCGGAAGAAGCACGCCCCACTAACAACCCTACAGTACCAGGTGGCAAAGGTCCTTTAAAGTCAGTTTCCACCAATTGGACTCCCATTTTAGGTGTTAATACGAGTCTGGAGGCGGAACAGAGGTCCAGTCCTGCGGCACCTGTAGTGGTTCTCCGCGGTCTTTGGGATGTCGTAGAGATGGCCATGTTTCGCTCTCCATGGTCCCATTCTCCATTGCCCCATATATTTGCGGGCCCTGAGGTCGAGGGCCCTTCCGGCCGTTTTTTGGCACCTGTTTATCTGATATTAGCTGTCCATGGATATCCTTGACTGATCTGCATTCATTAGCCCAATGTTTACCCTTTTTGCAACGAGGACATAGTCCCGGCTGTCGAACAATTGAGGATGACCCTTTTTTGTCCTGTAACTGACATGTTCGGGGACAATCACGCTTAAAATGTCCCTCCTGGCCACATCTAAAGCACTTTCCTGTATGAGGTGGTGGTTTTCGGGTTAGCTGGAGAACGGCAGCAGCCAACCCTGCATTAGTAAGGGGCCCACCTATTTCCCTACAGACTTTCATCCATGCCTCTATTCCTTTATTTTTATATGGGGTTATAGCTGCTTTGCATTCCTTAGTACATTGTTCAAAAACAAGTTGTTTGATCAAAGGTGTAGCTCTATCAGGGTCAGGGTCCCCGAATATTTTCCCCGCTGCATCTACCATCTGAGCCACAAAGTCAGAAAAAGGCTCTGTGGGGCCTTGAATGATCTTAGTTAAATTACCAGATACTTCCCCTCTGTTAGGCAAGACTTCCAGGCTTGGATGCAGATGTTGTTGATTTGCTCATATACTTCCGGTGGGTACCCTGTTTGTTGATTGGCAAATCTGCCCTGTCCCAAAAGCATGTCCTTATCCCAGGCAGGGCGTCCCACCGCATGGTTTTGGGCCGCCTGCTCTACTGCCCCCTCTAACATAAATGCTCTCCAATCCAGATACTTTCCTGGAGAAACACAGGCGTGCACTAGGCTGGCCCAATCAGACGGAGTCATACAAAAGCGAGAAAGGCCCTCCACCTGGGTAAGTGTAAATGCAGCATCCACACCATAGGTTCGGACTGATTCAGCCAATGTCTTGACAATTTTAAAGTCAAGGGGTTCATGATATCACCCCCGATTGGCATCTTGAAACACAGGGAATGCTAGACCCATGTCCGAATGAACCTTTCTCCATGTTTGTGCATGAAACGTCCTATTGAGTCCTGGGTTAGGATAGGGTGGAGGGTCAGGAGGAACCTCCAAAGCATCCTCCCCCTCTTCCTCATATCCCACATCTGTCTCTGGGTACTTATGTTCTGTGTAGACAGCCTTACGGGGATCACTTCGCCCTTTAGTTTCACCTTTTCTCTCTAGCTTGCCGTGATAGCAATTCCAATACTTCCTCATTGTCTGAACTACTGTCTTCCTCAACGGCTTTCAATTCAGTCAAATCTGGATAAAGTCTAGTCTTTGGCTGGCTTGAACGTTTATTATCTCTATCACTTCCCCCACTCTTAATACTTTCAGCTCCCTGGGACCTCTCCTCATGCAATTGTTCAAGAACCTCCTGTCCTTTGGTTAGGGCATCCTGACATCTACTGTCAGATAAACAACCCCTTACTAACTTCCATAAGGGGATCACCCCACCTTGGAGGGTCCCTTGTTTGTACGCAAAATCTAAATCCCTGCCTAGTTTTTCCCAGCTGGGGGTCGTGAGACTGCCCGAGTAAGCAAACCAGTGTGGGGGAGGGGGCTGAGGATGTGGCTCAAACAATAGCATGCTCGCCTGGCATGCTTGCCGCCCAGGTTTGATCCTCAGCACCACATACAAAGAAAGATGTTGTGTCCACCGAAAACTAAAAGTAAATATTAAAAAAAAATTCTCTCTCTCTCTCTCTCTCTCTCTCTCTCTCTCTCTCTCTCACTCTCTCACTCTCTCTTTAAAAGTAAATAAATAAATAAATAAAAATAAAAGCACATTGTAAATGGCAGAGCATTAGTGTGGTTTGGCTATGTGAATTGTTCCCTAAAAAGCTCATAAAAACAATGCAAGAAGGTTCAGAGGTGAAATGACTAGATTTATGAGAGCTGTAACCTAATCAATGCATTAATCCATTTAATGGATTCATAATTTGAAAACTATTGTACTGAGTGATAAATGTGGGCAGGTGGGGTATAGATGGAAGAAGATTTCTGAGGATGTACCCTTAGGGATTGTATCTTCTTCCCTTGCACGATGTCCATTGCTTCTTGGCTGCCATGATGCGAACAGCTTTCCTTGCGGTGACTTTGCCATGAGCCGCACTTGGGCCAAGAGCAATGGAGTCACGTGACCATGGACTGAGACCTCTGAAACCCTGAACAGAAACAAAATTTTCCTCCTCTTTGTATTTCTGGTCAGGTGTTTTGGTCACAGTGATGAAAATCTCACTAACACATCTATAGTGAACACAGGAAGGATATTCTAAACATTAATTTTTATTGATTAGTTGGACTCAGAAAATTGGGGGGACAAAAAGAGGAGTTTACAAATGGAATAATTACTTACAACAGAAGCCCACATAATACTGATACACTATAAAAAACAAAAGAAGGAGTTGGAAAGGTATTCATTATAATTAGAGAGAGAAGGAGGAATTGGAGGCAGCAGGAGAGAGAGAGAGAGAGAGACAGAGAGAGAGAGAGAGAGAGAGAGAGAGAGAGAGAGAGATCTTGATATCAAAGTCAATCAGCTGTTTAAAGGAGGAAAATCTTTTTTTCATTGTGGTTGCTAGGATATTCCAAAGAGTGAGAAAGTCTTTGTGAGGGTGACTTAAATCTCCCTGTTCTCATTTCTATGCAGATTCTGATTTATCCTGACTTCCCTCTTCACCACATTCTTCACCAGCAGCAGAAGTTAAAATTTTCCCATGACTTGGTCTTTTAAAATATAAAAACAAACAAATAAACAAAACCTACATAAAATTAATCAGTTAACTTGTTTTTTATGAACATAGAATTAATAATAGGCACATGGGGACAAAACTTGATGAAACATTCAGTTTTTTTTTTCCTGTTTTTCTTCATTCTCCTGTTATATAAAGAAATATCTCCTCTTCTAGGTAACTCTTCTTATTGTTTGTGAACACTGGGAGTGATTGCTCTTGTCCTTGAGTGCATTTACTAACACAGGAGGGTAAATATTTAGAACAATACAGAGGGATTTAGTCTGTGATTCCTGTTAATGTAAAGAAATATAAATGTTTACAGTGTATTTATCCCGTGATGTTTGTCCTGGGACTTGGTATAACAAACGACAACAACTATTTTTAAAAAGTAATCTGCAGCTTCACTTTATTTAAATTTGTGACAAACTAATTCAGAAGATCTTATGGCTTCTTCTTGTCTTAGAATGCAGTAAAGCATCAATTTAAATATAGACAACACTTCTGAAAGATAGTCAAACTTAAAATCAGGGCTATGTGTAATTTATCAGGCTTAAAGAAATATGCATATTTACAAAAGCCAAAGTAGAAAAATAGAGAAGTCTTTTAAATAGAATTCTTCACTATACGTAATTCACAAGCATAGAAAGGACACAAAGTAAATTGATTTTATTTATTTATTTATTAGTTATTTTATTTATTTGTTTATTTATTTATTTATTTTGGTACTAAGGATTGAAACCAGAGGCACATAACCACTGATATCCATCTCCAGCTCATTTTACTATTATTTATTTTTATTTCGAGACAGGGTTTCACTAAGTTGCTCAGGGCCTGGGTTACTTGCTGAGGCTGGATTTGAACTTGCAATCCTTGTGCCTCAGCTTCTCAAGCCATTGGGTTTACAGGCATATATCACCATGTTGAGCTCAGGTGGTCAATTCATTTAACTGAGTTTTTAAAACTATGTTATACACTCTGCTGGTATGGAAATACAAGTAAATAAATCCTTAAATGATTTGATCTGAACATGAATTACATTAGCAGAAGATAAGTTATTGCAAAATTATCTGTTTTTAGGCTAAAATAATTATTCCATTTTTGTTTTCCTTCTTTGTTTTATTCATAGTTCTGATGAGAAATTATTAAAAGGCTTTTGCATTTTTTTGACTAAAGGAAAACAAGAGCTCCTCAGACTCTACTAGCTCAGACATTGACTCTCCTTCTTATGAATCTGGCTGCTCTTGAAATTATTTCTGACTCTACAACTTGATTGTGTTTGCATCAGTTTGCTTAGGTAAAAAACACACCCATAGCAGGAAAACTGCATTCTGTAGGAAGTGTTTGTATTGCTTAGTCTAGTATCAGAAGCAAGTTGGGAGTCTTGTCCTGCCAAATGCCTCTCTGTATGCACTCACAGTGTGCCCCTCACTACTGTTACCTTTAAAGGGGTTAAAGTTCACTATTCAGGCATATTGAATGCTTAAGCTAAGGACACTTGAAAAACATCAGGTGCAAAAGAATCACTTTAATTTCCATTCTGTTCCTTAGAAGCAGAAGCTACAACTTCCATGTGAGAGATGATCCTGACACTAGAAAGATGCAACATCTTCATCCTAGAAGATAAGAAGTCAAAACTCAGAGAATTTTGTACATCCCTTATTTTTTAAGCCTCCCCACATAATTTGTTTCTTCACAACTAACTTTTCTGTGTCCTATTTCAGACATTAGTAACAGACTCCAACTACTTAACTGGGTCTTCATTTCAACTATTAGGACTCACTTGCCAGGTAAAACTTGTGTTGTGTTTTTCTCCTATTAACTTATTTCAATTTAATTCTCAGAGCCATCCAATACCCTAACAGGATGAAGATGGAATTTTTACACCCTTCATTTTTTATCACACTGATTTATAATTCTTTGTATAGCTACCTTCTCACTCAACAGTGAATTTCTTGATGTAGGGAACGTGGCTTAGATCTATGTGTTCCCAATACCTCACACTATTTTGACATAAAATTCAACTCAATAAATCTTTCACTATTTGTATTCATAACCTCATTCTGAATTGTGTTAGGAAATATTACTTAGTTAGGAACCTGCGTTTTTTGAAAATTAACATTCCATTGAGTAATTCTAATTCCCTTTTGGTTGACACTGGGGGACTGTCTAAATAAAATTCTAAATCAATCTATACTGTTGTAATTCGGGTTTTACATGGTCAATTATCACATAAAACTGATTTGCACAATTGGCTCTCATGGGATTTTAATTTTCAAAATGTGTTTAACCAAACACTGCTCTTTATTTTGTCAGAGAAATAACCTGTGACATAAAAAGTGTGTGTGTGTGTGTGTGTGTGTGTGTGTGTGTGTTAACATGGAAAGAGTTATATGATCTACAGATAAAAAAAGAAAAAGCATATTTTCTTTTTTTCTGCAAACGTCTTTTTTATTAGTTCTTTTTAGTTATATATGACAGTAGAATCTATTTTGATATATTTATATGAGTATGGAATATATCTTATTTTAAATAGGATCTCAGTTTTGTGGATGTACACATGGTGAGATTCATTGTGGTGTATTCATATATGTACATAGGAACGTTATGTCAGATTCATTCCATTGTCAGAGTTCTGATTTCTTTTCCTTTAATTTTTTTACTTCTATTTTCTCTCCTCATCCACCATAATCGTCACATTCTATATATCCTCTACATCCTCCCTGTTCACCTTGTGAAATTGCAATCCCTTTTGCAACTTACTGTGTATACTGTTGACAATTGCTTATCATATAATTTCTGTTCATTGTGTCAATTAACATTGTAGATGTCATAAATATTTAGTTTCATGCTATCTATTGTTTGCATTGGTGGTTGTTATTTTTTGCCTCTCCCTAAACTGCAAGGTACTGGAAACTGTCAGGGAAAATATAAGTTCAAAGGTGAGAAACTCTGCTGCCTCAGATTCTTACTGATACATGAGTGAGTGTCCCATGGCAATCAGGCAGAGGTCCTATCACTATTTGTGACTTAGCTGCAGAAGACACTACCCTCAAGATTAGGGAAAACCTTCCTGCCTGCCCTTCCACAAGTCAAAACCATACATTTGAGTGAGAGAGTAGAAACTTGCTTGGTACCAGGAACACTTGAGAGGGAAGAAAGATTGGATTACAATCATCTTTTGGAAATAAAATCTGTGTCACTTTAATAGTTTTGTAATGTAGTGACATCACATATGGGCAATTCATTATTTCAGTTTTCAAGGTGATAAGGAATTGTGTTGACAGCTTAAAAATAGTTTAGGAAAATAATTAATTTAATAGAGATTTTCTGCTGTTACAAATTTTCTACAAGTTTCTAATTGCTTCAAAGTTTAAAAAGCAGACAAAAAAATATGGAAGTTAAAGTGGTGGACTTTTCCCAGATAGACTTGGTTTATATTCTGTGTAAAGCAGAAATTAAGAAAGCTAGCTAAGAATATGTCTATGTGTGTTCGGCTGTAAGAGCAAGACTGTGAATATAAGGATTTAAATGTGAATATTTGAATCAGATCTTTATTGATAATCAATGTAGAATTATCTCTTTCCCTAACACCAGGGTATGGACAAATACATAGATGTTTGGGGCCTGCATGCTAAAAAGGAAGCACTTTTAAAATTAAGTAGGATTGCCTTGGCAAATATTCTATTCTGGAATTGAAGAATTCAGTATCCTACATACTTATAATGTGGTTCTCAATATATTCTGGTTGGGTAAATAAATAAATTCAGTGAGAAAGATAAATGAATATATGTTCAACAATTAGAACTTTTCATAGAGATTTAGAAATATAAAAAACCTTTTTATGATGTGTAATCAGACATTAACAATGGAAATACATTTACAATTGATAATTTTAGCATATAATCTTAAAAGTTAGAGTTCAGTATCTCAATTACTTTTATCATCACAGTAATGGTGAAAAAGAAATAATTGTTGCTAAAGGCATAGATTTGAGGGGAAATTTTTGTTCTTATTGTATAGTAGTTTCGTGATTTCGCAAATTATTTAAATTATACAAGCTGGTTTTATTTTCTTGTGACAGAAATTGGATAACTAACTTATAGCATTGTTGTAAGTAACATAATCTAAAGTATTTAACACAATAAGTTCTTAAATATTTAATACATGGCAAGTATTATTATTAATTATAATAGTGCTAGTGGTAGTGGTAACAATGATGATAGGAATAATTGTTAGAAAACTCCTTATATTTCATCTATAAGAGAACATTTGCTGTTATTTTATGAAAGCATCAGGGTCCTTCTGAGAGGGAAAATGGGTTTCAGCTCCTACTGCAAGTAGAAATTAACCTATCATGATAGTAAAGTTTTAAGCCCCCTCCCTTTTTTTGCACAGAATCCAGTGAACTTTTAAAGATAATGTAAATGTAGAAAAGATTGAAGAAAATATTTTTCAAGTTAGAAAGACAGAATTGAAGAACCATACATCAAAGCTATCTTCTTAGCTCTAATGCTTAAGTGTTGCTTTAAATTCTGAAGTGAAGGAGAAATGGTAATTGGTATCAAATCCACTTTTTATCCTCAAAAGCAGCACTGTCCAATGGAATTATAATGAGTCATATACACAATTTTAAATTTAGTAGTAGCCACATTATGAAAAAGGCAAAATGAAAAAGAGAATCTATTTTTTACGTTTTATTTAATTCAACATGATCAAAACATTTTTTCAGCATGTAAAATAGTAAGATTATTATCTACATTTTTTATTTCAAATATAATTAAAAATCTACTGTGTATCTTATATTTAGAATAATTTTCACCTGGAAAAATATTTTAAAAGTGCTTAGTAGCTATGTGGACAATACAACTCTGGAATACATGTGCATCTGTGGTACCTAGCACACAGTTATGTTACTGAGCATGGATAGACTAGACGTCTGTTCTGCCTTTTGATTGGGGTTGAAGAATTCTATTCAGATACCATTACACATAAATATCCAAAATGTTTGAAGACTATGTAGTTAATACAGTAAATACTTTTGTGTTCAGGGACTTTTAGCAGCATTTCTTACACAAATACCCTCTTGAAGAGTTATTTCACTGTAATCATGATAAACATTTATCTCACAAAGTTAATCACAAAATAATCTGTAGCGCAGTGAACACAGTATGACACAATGACTTCTAATAAAGACACACTGCAACTAAAGTAATTTTGGTGAAGTGTCAGATGTCCTCCGATAGGAGAAATCCAGGTGTTCTCTGAGTGAGAAGACATTTCTCATAGTGATAGAGGGAGCTTTAATTCTGATGAGAACTTACTGAAAGATTATTCTGTAAGCTTGCTGCTATTCAGAGGACTGTGTTTCTTATATCAGATTATTACTAGGATATAGTAAAACCGTCAAGATATAATTCACTAAAATATTTAATAAGACATCATTTTCTCATTAACAGTGGAGGTCAGGATGATCAACCATATTTATTTATGTAAGTATAAGATTTGGGGCAAGTAGAAACTAAGGTTAGTGTGTATACACCATAAACATGAATAAGTACCTCTCGTGCATGTAATTATTCAACTCTTACAATATCCCTTTAAAAACAGTAGAATTAGAAATCAAAAATACTAACTAATTACATATTAGAACTATAAGAAAGTCAACTCAATTGCCCAAAGTTGTTTGACTAGTAATGGAATAGCTGGGATTCAAATTTAGTTTAAATTGACACTAGAGGCCATGACCTTAACAAGTAGATTTCCTGCTAAAAGAGCTATAAAAGAAAGAGAAAAGAAAGAGGAAGAAAGAAAAGGGAAGAAGGAAGGAAAGCAGAAAAGAAAGGAGGGAGGGAGGGAAAAATTGTTTCTTTCATAAATGTACATGCTTATTCAGATATTTCTGATGTTCATATTTTTGAGGAATACAAGGAAATTTCTTTTGGGTCAGTAGTTTAATTTAACTACAAATGAATAAAATTCAAATTTGTCTTCTCTAATAAATTGACAAAATATCCTTTTAATTGCATCTAGTAACCTTCAGATCCATCAGCCTTAGTAATCTTCCAAGAATTTTTTTCTGTGTATGTGACCATTCCTCATCCTATATTCTCTTTTTCTCTGTGTGACTAATACTTTATTTTTTTCCAACTTTGAAGCCAAATGAAATTTAGTGCTTCAATTTTCCCCTGTGACTTTTAACAGATTTCTTCTGTTCTGAACCAGTGGAGAATAATGACAGGCAGTCAAATTTCTCTATGTTCTAAACCATCCTCGCTTATTCTGCTGACTGCATGAGAGAGTCTCTATCCAGCATCTCATTGGATCCCTAGAAATGTAACAGTAAACAGAACAATATCCAATGTACTCCACCTATCAATTCACGCAACCACACAGTCACTCAGCCAGGACTCATGGAGGTAATGAAGTGTTTCTCTTGCATAACTGCAATAGATACCAATTCATTTCAGAGCAATGAAACAGATGGTTCTGCCAAAATATAAGTCTGTCTTTCCTGACTTGTGTCAGTACTGTTACTGCTTTTTTCTTTTTCTCTTATTTTTTTCCATTTAACTTATGACCTTCCCAATTTTGAAAACCTGTGGTGCTTTAAATAATACATTTAGAAAAGTATTTCCTATCTGACTTAAAGAAATGGAACTACAAAATTTGACTTTATACCAGGTGTCTTACAACTTTCTTTCTCACCCTCTTTCTAGGGACATTGAGCTGGGGCCAAATAACAATCTTTTTTAATTGGTAAAGAATGCAAAGTTTAGCCAGGCATGGTGGTGCATGCCTGTATTCACAGGGGATTGGGAGGCTGAGGCAGGAGGATCAGGAGTTCAAAGCTGGACTCAGTAATGGCGAGGCACTAAACAACTCATCAGATCTTGTCTCTAAAGAAAATTCAAAATAGGGCTGGGGATGTGGTTCAGTGGTCAAGTGCCTGTGAGTTCAATCCCCAGTACCAAAAAAAAAAAAAAAAAAAAAAAAAGCAAAGTCTATTTTTTTATGTATTTAGACAAAATTGACCCACAAAATAACAGGCTAAAGAGGTCATTTTACTCTAGCATGAAAATTAGTGTTGGAAAGTTAGTCTATGTCATTGTTTAAACAGGTTAAACCAATCAGTTGGCTGTCTGAATGTCCACTATCCTGAGAAATGAGTTCTTCATTAGATTAAGTAATCTTAAGAATTCTATTCTGAACTTTAGTAGACAGCCCATAATCAATTAACAGATAGGATTAAAGAGAGTAAATTGTAATTTTTCCAAAGGTACATTATTCCTGATGTCTGCTTCAGTTTGCATCTTTAATTCTTTCTATTTGTAAAAGGCATGTCAGTTGTTTGGGCATCATATAATCATCTAAAATCATCACCAGTTGACACTTGTATTCAAACACCTAAACAAAGAAAAAAAAAATACATGATAAGTGGTTGTTACCATGAAAAAGTTTAGTAAAAAGAAAGAGTAAGATTGAGTTGGTTGGTTGTGTATCATGAAAGAAAATGATGAACTCAGGGCTATAAATCCCCATATCAAATTTAAGGAATTAGAAAACCTCTGCAAATGTAATATATATACACACACACACACACACACACACACACACACACACACACACATATATACTTCTTGTAGCAATACAGTTGTGATTTCTGAAAACTAAATCTAAAGTCTATTCCTGCGGACAGCTGACTTACAATGCAAATTGAATTTTCTTGTTTATATGATACTTTAGATATAGGGAGTAGATTAGGAACGAACTTGAATCTAACAGTTGAAAAGTGAATATAAAGCTTAAAACCTTAAATGCTTAAATTTTGGTGAGCCATAATTGACAGTAAGAATAACCTTTCCCCCATCTCAGGAAGTTAGGCTTCCTTTGGCTGAAGAACCTGTGGTGGCCACACCTGTAATCCAGCTGCTTCAGAACCTAGGGCAAGAGGATCAAAGGTTGGAAGCCAGCCTCAACAACTTAGTAAGACCCTATCTCAGAATTTAAAAAAAATAATAATAAAATAAAAATAAAAAAGAGCTATAGTTCAGTAGTGAAGCAGCCATGGACTCAATTCGTAGTATTGAAAGAAAAAAAGAAACTGTAGCATCTATCTTTAATCCTTGTTGATCCTTCTGAGGAGGATCACAGCCTCTAGGCCTATAACTAGAGGTCCCAGGGTAGCTATAGCCAAGTGGAGGCTCTACATTATGAAGAATACATAGTTATAGTTAACTTAATAGGTTAGAAGCACCAAAGGAGTAATATGAATTTTACCTTCTAAAGGCATTGATTAGTCAATCATTTTAATTTTACAGGGACAATCTTTTAAAGATATTCCTGGTTTGTATCAGGTTGTATCTTTAGGTCTGGTGAGCAAAAGTCTGACTTGAATCACCATAATAGAGAGTTTCAGTTTCTTCATCAGTTCCCCAATTATGCCGTTTCATGAGTCTAGAGCTCTTTGAATGAAAGGGAAGTTTGGACCCTTAGAAGGAGGATGGGGCTACGCAGACAAATGCTATGATCTTCCTGGTCTTCCCTATGTAACCTGAAGCTACTTCTCAGAGAAATTTGGATAGAGTAGGAAAGTTGTCAGAATTGGGGGATTTTCCCCATCACAGGTTCTGAATTAACATTAATCCCTGAAGATCAAAACTGTTAATATGCCAGCAACCTGCTATCAGCTTCCCCATTTTGAATTTTCTTGTCTTAGGAGGCTTGTGGCATCTGAGTTTAGGTTAAAATCTGGGTCTATTGCTGCCTTTCCTTCTACTTCTCAGTTCTCTTGGGGATTTCTTTTTCATCAATTGACTTAGAAAGGAAAAAAAATCCCTGTTCATTGATGACAATATGCATCACATAAAAATAGAGGTTCATAACCCTGCAGCACAACTATGGTGTTGCTCTGGAAAACAGTGAAGATGCCAAATCCCTCCTGTCCACAGAACTTCAAGCAGTATGTTCATTTTTTCTTGAAGAAAACATGGCTAGAATTATGGATATATATATATATATATATATATATATATATATATATATATATATTTCAGATATATATATATTTCAGATATATATATATCTCTGAATGGCCACACATTATGGAAATGTTGAGGTCCATGTGAGTGCTCATCAACAGTAATCTCTTAGCAGAAGAGGTTTTTAATAACTAGGTGAAAAGAAGGCATAATTCATGGATACCATTCAACCAACACATTCATTTCCCAAAAGGCTCATGAATAAAGTGGTCATGTCATTTAATTTTGAACTGAAGTATGGACTCCACACCATGATTTAAACTTGCTAAAGATTATCTGACTCTAAATATTAGTAAGTGAACAACCTGTCAAAAGCAGAGACTAACAAACACTCAGATCTCAAAAACTACCATAATTTGATTAGGCAGAACTGCTAATGACCAAGACACTATAAAACTGAAAGTTTGGAATCTCATTCTGCATGGAAATATGACTAGTCAGAAGAATATTGAAGGGTTGGTGGAAGAACTTTGGCTATTGTCAAAGTCCTAGCCAAATATGCACTTCAGTAATTATGACTGATGATGACATTTCTTCCTTATTTGATCTTAGGTCCACACATATGAATAAGCACTTTATTCCTCTTTATCCTCTCCTACTGTTTAACATAGTATGTGTTCATAGTAGTTTTTCTTACAATCTCAAGAGTTTAAATTAGAAGATATCAAAAGGGCTGACTTATCTAAAAGAGGAAATTTTGTTTTTTTTTTTTAGAAAAACTATCTGTTTTTGGAAAACATGGGTAGCATATTGTAAGTTGTATGAGGAATAATTCCATTATATTAGGCAAAGGCACAGATTATTCCTGTCTTTAATTCAAATGTTTGATGAAAGGAAAGTGTGTGGATTCAAGTTTGGCAAAAAGTAGAGTTTAGTGAATTAGTACTGCGTCAGGTTAGCTATGCTAAAACCACTTTTCCCCAAATTCCCCTCACTGCGTTGTTCTCAGTTGTCATTGTCACAGAGATGCCTGGATGCTGTTTGGAAGGCATAAGAGAAGGAGCAGCTGTGCACTTTCACACAGCGAAGACCTTTACATGTGGCCACAATAAGGCTAGCATATTGTCACTGATTCAGTAGCTCACCTTGGTGGGAGGCATCAGCTGGACTGTAAGCTCCTGCCAAATCTTCTCCTTTAAATTCTCTGGATCCTCTACCAAGTGCAAAGATAGCTGTGTGGTGAAGCACAGCAGTGTTCTTAATAGATCACCCATGGGATCAAAGATAGAGATGGGGTAGGACAGATATTTAATTCTCTTGAGTTCCATTTTTCCCTTACACTTTTTTTTTTTAAATCTGGTTTGCATTTGGATTACTCTTTGGTTCAGCTCTAATGATTTTAGTTTCAACACTAGACAGGAGAGACTTAGGTAGCTGAAAGTGTTCTTCCCACCCATACAGTTCTTTAAGATCTAACCCTTCTGAGTAACTTATGTCAGTCAGCTCTGCTTGTCTTTGTAACGTGACTGATACAAATGTGACATGGACAAGCCATGACTGTTGCTACCTCAGGACATTGGATTGTGTGAAAATGCTAATGTTCCTGCAGCAGAAAGGATGGAACTGGAGGATATAAAGTTAAATTAAAGGAGGCAGACAAACAAATCTCACTCATGCGTGGAAGCTAAAAAAAAAAAAGATTAACTCAAGGAAGATAATAGAATACTGATTACTAGAGGCTACAAAGGGGTGAGGCTGAACAGTGGTTGGATAAAGGAGATTGGTACCAAAATAAATCTAGTTAGAGGAATGAGTTCTACTGTTCCACAGCAAGGTAGGGGAATAGTTCACAAAAACCCAGGATATATTTATATTATAAACAACTTGAAGGAGGGGTGTGAAAGTGTCAAACATGGAAATGTCAAGGAGATAGAAATATCAATTATCCTAGTTTGATCACTAAACATTGTATGCCTGTATGGAGTCATCACACTGTATTTCATAAACATACAAAATTATTATGTGTTAACTCAATAGAAAAAAATGTTAAAAAGCTGATAGTTTAAAAGTAACCATAATCATCACAGACCAGCTTGGAAAGCATTGTTGCCGCTTAAGAAATAAAGGGGAAAAAATCAGAGTTGGCTGATTGTAATATATGGAGAAACTAATAACAAAAAAGAAATTATTAAAAAGAAAAATCAAAGGACAAAAAGTGGAACTTGTTAATTTTTTATAGTCTCTGGTTTCTATTCTCTAAGTGATAGTAGAGCTCTATCCTGAATCCTTTCTTTTTCCTTTGACGATCTATTATACATCACATTTTTTGAGAGCATAAACTAAAAAAGAAGTTTAAATTACAATCATCATCTGAGTTTCATTCTGGGACCAAAACTTCTAAGTGTCTGTTCTACTGTTCAAAGTGACTCTTCTGCACCTGAGACTGAAGACTTTGGCGGGGCTTGTTTTAAGCAATTTATTACACAAAACACACACACACAATGCATTTGCAGTGCTGCAACCACACTATTGATATAAATCTCACTGACTTTGTTCTAGCAGTGCCTCTAAATGTTTAGAGACATAGAAATTACCTTTACCTTTCTCAGCTGATATTGACATGTCAGCTCTCATTTCAGGAAGAAGCAAGATTCCGTGTGGCTTCATTTCTAGATTTTTTTTAATCTATTCTTTATTTCCCTTTTCTTTCTCCTTTTCCTGGGTATTTTAATTGAAGGCTTCTAATAACATTAAAGAGGAATTTACTTTCTTCTTTTCATTTCTCTTTAAATTACCTGGAATTTGGTGCTCCTGTACATATCCCATCATTTGAACTCAGTCTTCAGGCAAGGACTGAGAAAATTTAAGCAAATGGAAGACAAAAAGAATGCAGAAATAGTTTCATATTTTTATAATCTCTGCACATATTTGTTTCTGACAGAAATATTACATTAAAAATCAGGGATTATTATATATCAATGCAATCTCAGCCTTGTTATGTTTCTACTAAAGTGTATTTTTTTACTTTTATTTTCAAGCACTTTTACTTTATTTTTAAACATTTACTTCTCCTTGTAAACAGTTATATTTCTTAAAAATATAACCCTGTGTATTAGACAAGTTTCTCTACAGCAACAGAATCAATATGAAGTATGATTATAAGAAGGGGCTTTATTAGCTTGGCTTAAATGACCAGAAGCTGAATAGTCTACAATGGCCATCTGCAGTCTGGAGGGCTGGAGGAACCAGTAGCTGAGTCGACCAAGAGGCTGAAACCTCAGAACAAGAGGGATCCATGGTGCTACCTTAGCCTGGGACCAAAGGCTTCTGGAAACTCCCTAGAAAATCACTGGCAGGGTCTGCTTTGGAAGAGTGAAGAAGCAAGAGTCCAATATCCTCAGGCAATTGCAGCAGCAATCCAGAACTGGTTCAAGAAGAATCCAGGTTGCATCTATTGCTGCTTCCTTGTTCTTCCAACTTTTATTCCATCCAAGCTACCATCCTATTGGATAGTGCTGCCCACACTTAGGGAGAGTCTATACTTCAGTTGCTATCCCACATGCCAATCATTCCTATACACACCCTCAGGGACACATCCCAGAAGCCTCTTAAAATCAGCATGTCTTAATCCAATCAAGTTGACAATTCAAATTAACCATTACACCCTGAGACTATTTTATATGTTTTACCACTGATTTTTAACATTATTTTTTATTCTTTATTCTTTTTTTTAATCACAGTGATACCTGTCTTTTTGCTAACACCTGATGACCACAGAGGGAAATGACAGTCTTATTGACCAACCTCCAGATCCAGCACTGACCCCAGGAAATGCTTCATTGGGCTGATCCCCCACTCCCTCACAGCCAACCCTTAGAGAAGCATTCTTGTATTCTTAATCTAAATTTAGGACTTTAGATTCCTCCTTCTTACATTCTTCAGATTAAAAGTCATTTAGTGGTATTTTATGTTCTAAGAAAAATAAGTTTCTTCGAAGACTGATCTATAGGCATAACCAATAAGTGAAAGGCTGATGTTCAGCAGGAGGTCTAAGAAATTGTATGGCAGGAATCTGATGAACTGCCAGCACAGTCTCTTGGACTCACACTCGGTTTCCTTATTATCCCAGTGCTTGGATCTGATTCTTGTAAACTGCATGCAAAGCCACAAATGAAAGGCTTTTATAAGAACTGGAAAACTTGTTATTAGGGTGTCTCTATCATGTATTTTGACAGATCAGAAAACTGAGCATAATGAATATGAAGTAATGTTTCCTCTCAGGAGGAAAAAAAATGGCAGGTGAAAAGACAGGGAAAAGAAAAGCCACAGCATAGGTTGTTAGAGTTGAGCCAACAGTGTGAAGCAGAACTTGTCTGAAATGTGCACTGCCAGGGACACATACCAACTCGCTCCCTGCCCTTCAGTGGTGGAATTGACCCTGAGCAACCCTTTACCCACAGAGACCTCTGCAGCTGTACTCCATTCTTCCTGACTCTAGGGCATGATGAGCAAGACTTGGTTACCTGGTTTTAACAACACTGAAAGCATAATCCTGCATTTCTGTGAATGCACATCTATCTAGAACAGAAACTCACAGCCATTTCAAGCCAAGAAACAACCTGCACAAACTTCCTGTTGGCTTAAAGCATCAATTAGAGTTGGTCCTGTTCAACAGGCCATATATTTCCTAAATATATTTCACCATGTTATATACAATCATACAAATAAAAATAATAGGAAGGTGAACTATCTGAAAAAAAAATAATTTAAAAATCTCATTTGCAATTTCTACAATAAAAATGAAATAAAATACTTAGGAAAAAAATTAACCAAACTGGTTCAGATCCCTGCCCTGAAAACCACAAAACACAAATGAAAAAAAATTAAAGATGTCTTCAATTAATGGAAAGCTATTTCATCCTCATGAAGTGGAAGAATTAATATTGGTAAATGTCAATTCTATCCAAAGGGATCTAGAGAGTCGATGAAATCCCTGTCAAAATACCAATAGACATTATTGATAAAGCCAGAAAAAACAATACTAAAATTCATATGGAATCAAAAGAATCCAAATAATCAAAGAAATCTTGAGGAAATTAAAAAAACAAAACTAGAGACACCTTAGAATTCATTATATACTACAAAGTCAAAGTAATAAAAACAGCAGAACACTGACACATCATCCAATAGAAAAAAAATACAAAAAATAAATCTTCACATTCCTAGCCATCTGATGTTCAACAAAGAGACCAAGAATCTACAATGGAGAAGTTTCTTCAATAAATGGTTCTGGGAAAACTGGATATCCACATGAAGAAAAATGAAGCTAGACCCTTATCTCTCTCGCACCATACACAAAAATCAACACAAAGTAGAATAAAGGCTAAATGTAAGGCCGGAAAAGATAAAATTACTATTAGAAAACTAAATAGAAATTCTCTTTGGAATTAGTCTGGATAAGCATTTTTCTGGATAAGACCCCAACACACAAGAAACAAAAGCAAAAAAAAAAAAAAAATGAGATCATGCCAAACCAAAAAGCTTCTGCATGTAAACGAGAGAACAGAGTGAAGCGTCAGCATGCATACAGAATGAGAGAAAAATGTGCCAAATAGGCCACTGATAAGGGGCTTATATGTAGAATAAACATAGAACCAAAGCAGCTCAATATCAAAAACAGCACAATAATTCTATTTAAAAAAAGCACAATAATTCTACTTAAAAATGAGAAGAAATTGAATAGATATTTATCAAAATAAGACATACAAATGACCAGAGAGTACATGAAAAATGTTCAACATCACTAATAATAAGGGAAATGAAAATCCAAACTGCAATGTTATGTTATCACTTCCCAATTACAATGCCTATTATGAAAAAGACAAAAAAAAATGCTGGTTTGGATATAGAAATCACAGAATTATTATACCCTGTTGGTGGAAATATCAATTAGTACATTTACTATGGAAAAAAAGAATAGAAGTTACTCAGAAAATTAAAAATGGAACTACCATGCAATTGCACAACAATCTCATTACTGAGTATAAACTCACAGGAAATTTGTCAGCATGATGAACAGATAACTGTACTTCATAATTTGTTGCGGTATAATAACCAAGATGTGGAAACAACCTAAGTGTCCATCAATAGATAAATGGAAAAAAGAAAATGTACCTTTTACTGTATATACAGTGAAATATTGGTCAGTCATACAAAAGAATGCAGTCTTGTCATTTGTGGCACTATGGATGAACCCAGAGGACATTATATTAAATAAAGGAAGCCAGGAACAGAAGGAAAAATCCTGTGTGATCTCACTCACATGTGGATTCAGAAGAAGTTGTTCTCATATAAGTAGAGAGTAGTTACCAGACTCATTACCAGAGGCTGGGAAGCATTGGGGACAGGGAGACATTGGTCAATGGAGACATTAGTTATTCAGGAGGCATAAGTTATGGTATTCCATTTCATGGTAGGTGACAATGGTTATTAATATTGTATTGAATATTTCAGAATATTAAGAACAATAGGAGAAGATTTTGAATGTTCCTACTACAAATAAATGATAAATGTATAAGGTGGTGAATATGCTAAATGCCCTGATTTGAATGTTATACAATGCATACATGCATTAAAGCATCATAATATTCCCCATAAATATTTACAAATAATATGTGCCAATTAAAAAGGAGACAGGAAAAATTGTACACAATAACACAAACAAATTACTTACCTTTGAAATTCAAAGGTAAAAATTAGCTTGTATGGGGAAATATGCTGTTAAGAGCATGTTTTAGACCATTCAGGTTGCTACAACAAATTACCTTTTTTTTTTTTTTTTTGGTACCAGAGATTGAACTCAGGGGCACTCAACCACTGAGCCACATCCCCAGCCCTATTTTGTATTTTATTTAGAGACAGGATCTCACTTAGTGCCTTGTCATTGCTGAGGCTGGCTTTGAACTTGAGATCCTCTTGTCTCAGCCTCCTGAGCCACTGGGATTACAAGTGTGCATCACCACATCTGGCTAACAAATTACCTTTGAATGAGTGGCTTGAGCAATACTTATTTCTCACATTTCCAGATGTTTGAGATCTGAGATCAGGGTGACAGCAGGGGTGTATTTTTGAGGATTCTCTTCCTGGTCAACAGATATCTCTCTTCTTGCTGCAATCTTATAATGGTCAAAAAGAGACCAAGCTAGCAAACTGTCTAGCCTCTTCTTATTAAGGACACTAATTCCATTCATGAGGACTCTCTCTACCCATATGACCCATTTGGCTTCCAAAGTCTTGATCTCTGGAATGATGGCAATTCGGATTAAAATTCAATACATAAACTTTGGGGGTGATGGAGAGAGTTGCTCAAACATTCAGTCCATGACAAAGCACAATAGTCAAAATTATGTGAGTCATAAGTAAATGATAGAAACAATAAAAATGATGGCACCATCTACCACATGTTAAATGGTTGAGAAATACATAAATGCTATGTTTTAGCAAGCTTTTTATCACTTCAACCAAAATAACTGATAAGAAGAATTTAAAGGAGGAAAAGTTTATTTTGTCTCAGGGTTTCAGAGGTCAAGTCCATGGTTGAGGACTCCAAAGCTCTGAGCCCAAAGTGAGGCAGACCTTCATATGGGAAGGGCATTGTGGAGGAAGCAGTTCAGAACATGGAAATCAGGAAGCAGAGAGAGAGCTCTGCTCACCAGGGACAAAATATACAGTCCAAAGGCATGCCTCCAGTAGCCTGCCTTCTCTAATCATAACCTACACATATATAGTTACCACCTAATTAATTTGTATTAGTGGTACAATTCTCTGATTAGGTTAAGACACTTAGAATCCAATACATTTTACCTCTGAAAATTCTTGTATTGTTTCACACATGATCTTTCAGGGGACACTTCACATCCAAACCATAACATACCTTGATATGTTACTTACAAAACAACAACAAAGTTAGTTTGTGGGAATGCTTATCACTTTTTGCATTACTGTAAAGTGGCAGAAGAGGGATTATTAGAAATTGGATAGAAACTTGTAATACCAAATGTGGCTGGCACTGCCTCATTCCATATAGTAGGAGATGTTTGAGGTATGTACATATGTGCATTTTTGTGCATTATATGTCTCAGAGTGGCTTGAGCAATATTTATTTCTCACATTTCCAGATGTTTGAGATCTGAGATCAGGGTGACAGCAGGGATGTGTTTATATATAAAAATATATAAAAACTCATGCAGTTTTTTTTTTCACCTAGTGTTTCTAGAAAACAAAACCACACAGAAACAAATGCAAAATGTATATTATGCTCAAGTTTTTCAATTGTGTTGGAACCAAATTGTATTTTCAAAACAAGCATATAGAAAAACTGTAATTAAAAACAACTCTTTAGCAACTTGTATGTAGTGTACAGAGTTATAAATTTAGCCTTGTTGGAAAATTTAAACTGAGATTTTAAGTGTGTGTGTGAGTTTGGGAAGTGATTTGGCAGAGGCTGGAGACAAAATAAATGCAGGGTATCCTAAAGAATGTGGAAGTTTAGTACATCAGCAGCATGATCTGCAAGGGGGAGCCAAGCAAGCAATGAAGCTGGAATCTTAGAATGTGATACAATAAATATTGCTCATCAGCACCCACAAAAAGAAATGGACCTTGCTCTAAAATCAATGGACATCTTTGAAGGCTTTAAACAAATAAACAGTTAAATAGATTAAGTTGTTTTAAAGATTATTTTTCTTGTGGTTTGGGGAGCAATTTGTATTAGAGCAAGATTATAAGAAGGGTTTGCTGATAACCAAAACGTTAAGTGTTCTTCCTTCTAGGCACAATGTCACTCTATTTCCCAGCCTGGCTTCTCTTGGATCAGGCAAGTGTCCAAATACTTACAAACAGAATGTTAGTTGAAAGAAACTTTGCTAGTCATTCCTGGCCTAAGGCTAAAAAGAGTCTCCAAGTTACTCCTTTCTCCTTTTGAAGACTGGAGGTAGATACTGTTGTGGAGTTGCAAGATGGAAGGGGACTGGCTTCCAAATTATTACATGAAAATAATTGTGTGCAAACCAAGAACAAGAGCCTTGGATTATTGTATGGAAAATATAGTGCTTGTTTTGTGTGTGAGTGATTGTACTTTGAAGTATAAAGAGAGGGGTCTTTTTTTCCCCTTTACATTTAGACACACCTCAACACAGGCTTATAGATCAGTTATAATAAACTGATCTATAAGTAGAGATGCAAACAGTTACATGAATTCAAGAAATATTTTAAAGATTTTTTTTACATTATCTCATGATTGACGGTAATAAAAATAAATTAAAAGAAAGAAATCAAGGATCAGACATGATGAGAGGTTCAAGTATTGTCTCCAAGAGACTATGCACACTCTACTTCTTCCCAAAATTAGTCTAAAATATCTGTTCAGTTTTACTAGAAAAATGAAGATACTGGTGGGTCAGTAAGGTTCTATAACTTCCTCATACCTATCTTTCATATTTGGTGACTAGATCACCATTTGAGGAAGAGATTATCTGTGATTTTTTTTTAATGTCAGGTTTCCTGGTTCTTGAAATAGATTTATTATTCAGAAGACCACTTATTTATTTTAAAGAAGAACAAGGTCAGTTCCATTGCTTTTCTGAATATTATCTTTACACCAGCTTTACAGCATTCTGGAAACCTCATTTCCCCAACAGCATGACATTCTCCTGCTTTCAATTTCTTTGCATCTTTTCATTGCTCTAAAGATCAAGGTAGAAATTACTGATAGGATATCTGTTTATCCTATCCAGCCTTTTATCCTATTCCATTTTTACATTCTCTGTACTCTCTGATCACACTGGAATTCTTCCATTCCTCAAAGATGTTATACTATGACTAGCTTCTCAGTTCACCCACATGCTGTTTTCCTTCCCCAGGAACATAGCATCCCTCAAAAATTATTCACCCTTCCCTTGTATACTATAAGATTTCACATGACAGGTCAAACACATTTTTTCATATAAACTTTTCTGGACATCCCATTTTAAATAAAGACCACCACTGTGTGCTTTCATATATTCCTGTGATTTTTACTTACAAATATTGTCAGTTATAATTACTTATGTGATTATTTTGTAATATCTTACTCAACACTTTCCAAGCCTCCTCAGATCAGAAATGATATAAAGTCATCCCTCCATATTTGCAAGCGGAATTGGTCTCAGGACTGCCCTTCCCCATGTATAACTAAATTCAAGGATGCTACAGTTCCTTTTTAAAAACAGTGTAGTATATAATCTATGCACATTACCCCTCTACTTTAAATTATCTCTAGATTAATTATAATACCTACTACAACTTAAATGCCATGTAAATAGTTATACTTTATTGGTTAGAATAAAATGGGAAAAAAAGAAGTCTATACATGTTCAGTATGGATACAATTTTTACCTGAATAGTTTTGATCTGCAATTGGTTGAATGCATGGATGTAAAACCACAGTTAGGGAAGGTGACCCGTATTTTACTCACCATGGCCTTACTCCCCTCAGGATCAATGCCTGGTAGACTGTTTATTGTTACAGATAACTGCAGTTCACCTACCTGATACTCATCACATTTCCTTACTCTCAGAGCCACAGTTGAGTTCAGGTGCGTGACTCAGGAAATGTGTCCCTCTTTTCAACCCCTGAAGTAATTCTCAACTGATGTAGTCAATCATTATGACCCAATTCCCATTGCAGGGGACTGACATGAGCTGGGTATATGATACATTCTATCCAATAATACTTGGAAGTCTAGTTGAGGACTTCTAAGACAAGTTTTTTTAATAATGACAATAGCAATTTTATTCATTATATTAGGAAGCTGAGGAGGACTCAACCAAACTCAACTACAAAAAATCCTATCATATTCATCAATTGCACATATAGGCTGAATAACAGTAATTGTCACGTTTAACCTATATTTAATTTGACCATTTGTATTATACTTAAAATCAATATATTTACACTACTTTATCATAATAAAAAAACCTACCATGTGGTAGTTTAAAATGTGATACATGAGAAAAACTTATTTCTTCCAAATTCCTTCAGAGTTTATAAGGGGAGCTAACCAGAGATAGCAGGGCAGAAAGACAGAAAGGATCCATGACCTTGTAGTCATTGTTAAGTCATCAAATTAGTCCAGTTTCAAGATATATTAACTTACAGATCTTATGTGCTCTTCAAGAACTTTCTGATCCCTGTGGAGAAAAGTTCCTTAGAAATTATTTAAAAGTAATATTTCCAGAATGAATAAAAGCTATTTTACACACACACACACACACACACACACACACACACAATAAGCAATAAGCAATATAGATAGTACCTGGCATGCTTCTAAGATTCAGCAGTGATTCCACCTCAACCTTGAATACACTTATTGTTCTCATTTGACCAAGTCTTTCAAGATCCAAAATGGGTCCTTATATTCAGAAGAATCCTTCATTCTCTCACATGCTTAGGTCAACAGGCTCTCCTTTACACTATACTGCTACCCCAGTCTACCAGCATAGCTTACTGGCTCTGATTTGGATATTAGGTGTCCTCAAAAGCTCATGTGTGAAACAACTCAAGAAAGTTTTGAGGTGAAATGATTGGGTTGTGAGAGTTTTAACCTAATGGGTGCATGAATCCCCTGATAGGGATTAACTGGATAGTAACTGTAGGCAGATAAAGTATGGCCAGAGGAGGTGGGTTCCTATGGGTATGCCTTTGTGATATACATTTTGTCCTTGTTGAGAAGAGCTCTCTCTGCTTCCTACTGCCAGGTTGCCAGCTGCTTTCTTCTGCCACACTCTTCCACCATGATTTTCTGCCTCATCTCTGGACCTGAGGAATGGAGTTTGCTGTCTATGGACTAGGACCTCTGAAACTGTGAGCCCTAACATAAACTCTTCCTCCTCTCATTATTCTGGTCAGGTCTTTTGTTCACGGCAGTGAAAAATCTAACTAAAACATTACTCTATTATATTTTTTTAATATCTTCACCTATACATCTTCCACCAATCAACCAAAAGTCTCCTCACAGGAATTACAATGAATAAGGCAGAACTTGGCATTTGGTAGATGCTGAATATGGAAATGTTCTACAGAACAAATGAGATGCATAAACTGAAATAACCAGGAAAAGCTAGGGAGAATCATGAGACTGGAGCTGGTCCTTGGACATCAGGTAGATTTTAATAATACACAAGGAAAGAACAATGATCCTAAAAGGGCAGAAAACAGACCTTTCTCCTGAAGACACTGGCAACTAGAAAGTTGAAGCATATATTTTTAAAGGATACTATGCAAAAAGATCAGGGTAACAAATAATATTGAAACCACAACTGAATGTCACACCAGAGAGTCTGGAATTTACTTTGCAGGTGCAGGAATCCCATATTGATAATACTTATATTACAGTATCACATAAAAGTAGTCAATGATGTTGGTGAATAACAGGTAAAATGTCACATGCACTAATAAACCACACAAGGTATATAAGGGATTGAACATAGGTGATACCTTTGTATATGGAAAGGGATAGTGATGCAGAAAATAATTATAAGTAAAAAATAGAGAGAATACCCTACCACTATACACATATTCGAATAGCTGAAATCCAGAATATTGACATCACCTAGTTCTGATGAGGATGTAAAACAGAAAGATCACACGTTCACTGCTGACCAGGAGTGTAAAATTTTACAGGCACTGTGGAAGACAACTGGGATGTTTCTTGTAAAACCAGACATATTCTTCCAATACAGCTGTCATATTACTTTGTATTTATACAAAAGAATTGAAAACAGATGTCCAGTCAAAAATTTGAAGAAAGAGGTTTACTTAAAATTGTCTAAACTTGGAAGCAGCAAAGATTTAATTAGGTGAATGAATAAACTATGGTATGTTCAAACAATGAAATATTATCAATCTTTAAAAAATGAGCTAAAAGCCACAAAAATACATGGAAGAATCTTAAATGCATATTACCAAGTGAAGTGAGCCAATCTTAAAATGCTACTCACTCTCTGATGCCAATAATGTAATGTTTTGGAAAAGGCAAAACTACCGAGAGAGTTAAAAGCAATGGTTGCTATAGGTTAGGGAAGAGAGAAATCGGTAGGAAATAGAGGGTTTCTAGAGCAGTAAAACTATTCTGTATGATAATAGTGGATGTGTTATTATTTACTTATCAAAATCTAAAGAACATATAACACCAAAAATGAGCTCTAATGGTAACCATGCATCCTGAGTGATTATGGCATATTGATGTTGCTTCATTTATTGTAAGAAATATAGCACTTTGGTGGAAAGAAGTGTCTTTAATGTGGGAGGCTATCCATTTCTAGGTGTGAAGGATGTAAGGGAAATTCTTTGAACATAAAGCTGTTGCTAAGAAAATACGTAAAAAGCCATCTCTATATCTATCTAACAATCTATCTAAATATATTACCTAATGAATGAGTAGTTTTGAAGATGAGTTCATCTACATGAAGAAAGGAACATAATTTTTTTTCATCCACAGGGACTTTTTCCACATTCTACACAATTAAAGTTATTGACAAGTTTATTGGTTACCATTTTGAATGCCCATGTGATATAAATCATTGATTTTTATCATCCAATTTGTTAATTTTCCACCACCTGTATAGCTTGACAATGTTTTGATGTTTTGTTTGATGATAATTTACAGTCATTTTTACTGAAGAATACACTGACATAATGATAATATATAAAATAATGAAAATTGTTGAACAATGTTCTAACACATCTTAATTTTGAAAAAGATATAAACAAGAGCAGATGTATTGACCCAAGTATACACTTGAAATTCACTGTTGCATCTTTTCAATTTAATTCAGCTTTTTGATCAAGATAGTTTAATTATCATAACACCTAATCAATAATAAATGACATGCTTGTGAACTTTCTTCAGGGAAAGTTAAAATTTTATTTAAAAATACCAATTAAAGGACATTTTAAACTCATGGAAGTCTTATTCAAATCATGTTCCTATACAATTCAGGCATCCCCTGAGATCTTTCTAACTTTTAAGAAACTTTTGAAAATTCTAGACAGAGTCAAACTTCTTGATTCTCTATTGATCCTGTCATGAACCTATAATGTGTTAGTCAGTTTTCTGTTATTATACCAAATACCTAAGATTTAAGAAAGGTTTACTTTTTTGTTCTTCATTTTTCCTTTTAATTGGAGTATTATAATTATATATAACAGTGAAGTTTGTTATATTCATATGTGCACACAATAAAACAGTATAATTCGATCAATTTCATTGATCAAATGTAAGGTACTGGGGAATTAAATTGATAAGGTTTACTTTTCTAATAGAAAACTTCAGAATAGAAAAGGTTTACTTTGGTTCACAGGTGTGGACTTTCCAGTTCATATTTCCTGTTGCTTTTGGCCAGTTATGAGGCAGGACATCAAGGCAGGATGGAGGGTAAAGCAATCATTCACCTCATGGCCAGGACACAAAACAGAACAGGGTTCCACAGTTTCATTCAAGACAGCCCTTCCATGACCTGAAGACCTCCCACTAGGCTCCACTTCCTAAAGGTCCCACTACCTCCTAATAACACCACCCTGGAGAACAACACTTTACCACATGGCCTTTGGGTAAAACTTAAGATCCAAACTGTATCATGTAGAATGAGCTTGATCTGATCATTTAACTTTTAATAGTAATAGCCCAGTCATAGAGAAACACAATATAATACAACATGATTTTTCTGAAATTGAGTATTTTAAAGATTTGCAGTTGATAAGAGTTTAATAGTTCACTTTCAAATCAACTTCAATAAATGTCTTACCTTTTGTTTCTTTTAAATTATTGTTCTGGCTAAATGATATTGAGGTATCTATTTACTTTCTTGCATTTGAAAGAGCAAGATATATTTTCATACACAAAGTTCTTTGGACTCACAAATTATGTGGATTTATCATATAGTCTTTTTGTTTTTATCATATGGTTGAAGGGAATACTAGCAATTTGATGAACTCATGTTCCTTCCTTACCAACTTTTTGTTTAAATCTGTTGTTTGACTTCCTGAGCCCATTTCTCAGTTGTTTTCTACTATTTATGATGTCCACCCAGAGAAATTCCAATCATTCTCTTTGTTTAAATCTCAACAGGGTATCAAAAATTATTTCAGGATCATTCACAATATTATTTTAATAATAGGATTTAGCAAAAATTTTTATTTATTCCTTTATTTTTTTCTCTCTGTATAAACAGCCTGGGGGGGGGGGATAGACAATTATAGAGGATCCTCTACAAAATTGTGTTATATTGTGGTGTGTTCTGTGTTGTATGCAATACAAAGTGTTTACTTTTACAACATTGAGTCAATTAATAGAATATGGAGCACTTGGATGAAAATAAGAGCAAGTAATTCAACAATTTGACATTTAAATGTTAGAATTGATTCTCAAGGTTGTATGAATTGTTTTCTGTCTGTCTATTTGGAAATCTGAGAGAAGAAAAGGTAGAGAATGCAGCACACATTTCATTTTAACTGTGAGCAACTTCCATTGTGAATCAAGAATTCATTCAAAACACATCTGGTATGAAGTTTGGCTTTTAACAGTAAAAACGGCAACATCTAACCTCATCACAGGTGTGCACAAAGGAATTGTGTTTTTCAGAGAGAGATATATTTTTAGATTTTAGATAATTCCAACAGGTTTTCAAAGGTAAGAGGGTGAGGAATCTTATAGATTTTCAAATAAAAAGTCTTCCACCCACCTACATTTGGGGTATGCTACATACACAGTAATATGAAACTCAGTTCTATGATTATGATTTTAAATGTTAAATAAATAAATAATTTGGTGAAATATTCTCATTTGCCTCTCCCCAGTCTATAGAGAACAGGACAAAAATAAAATATATACTTATATAGAATTCATATTCACATACAAAATGTAAAATTCTGTATTCCTTGTTTTGCTTATTGTACATAAATTTTCCATATTCTATAGGACACTGTGTATACAAGACCATATCTTGTCTATGGGGAAAATTTAGTGTTTAAGTCTCATCTACTTACAACATCCACATAGCCAGACACCATTAAATATAGTTGAGTTGTCACTGTCTTGATAGATCAGGCAAGGATGACAAGAATAAACAAAGGAAGAAAGCCCCTGAGAGCCACTGACTGCAGCACAGGTGACATTAGGGTACCTTCCAACCCAGAACACAGAAGACTTAATAGCTCACAAACTGGCTTTCAAAATGCAGGCCTTTTTAAAGAACCTTGCCAGTAATAGTTGGTAATTGTGGCATTTCTAGTTCTAGTACTATGCCTCACTTTTTTATACACACAATCTATTAAGCAATTGCTAGATATCTAATTAATGGTCTGAGTAATCAAGATACTGAGAGAAGACATCCATTCAATATAACCATTAAACAGCATATGTTCTTAAAAACATGTTGGGAAAGTTCTCTCTTTGCTAATGAATGAAAACTTAGGCATTTCCCTGCCATTTCAGGCAATTATTTTAATTCTTAGATTAAAATAATAATAATAATAATAATAATAATAATAATAATAACTATATAAGCCAAGAATCACTGTAAGTTTCTGAAAAATGAGAATAATACTCAAAACTCTGACCATTTGCTTTAAAGCTGTTTTCTTTAGCAACCTGAGCTGTGGTCAGTGGAGGAATATCTCCTTCCCTCTCCACTTTTTCTTCAGCTTATATTTGGTCTTTCTGATAACTTTGCAACTGGAGATAATTGAATAGTAAAGAGAACAAAGATAGAAGAGGAGGGACATCAAGGTTCTTACATGGCTATTAAAGTCATAAGCGGAGTCTCACCTTATTGAACCTGCCAATATTTAAATCTTCCTCTTCCTCATAGGGGACTTTTATGATGTAACATTTAATATTTTCTGCATACTAAACCATTGTTGTACTTACTGTCTTAATACACAGCCAATAGATGGATTTATTTTCATCTAGGACCATTTTAGTGAGCCAGTGTGTCTCCTTTAAATAGAATGCCATCGTCATATGACAGACCATGATGATCAGGAAAAGAGGGCAAACCATGGTGCAAAAGTATTTTTCAAATTGCTGCTTATGTCATGATTGGTCTTATCCAATTGGCAAAGTCATGTGATCAAGCACAGAGTCAGCATGGAAAGGTGTGGACACAGGAATGTGTTAAAAATTATGGGTTATCACTATATTTTATCACAGAGGGGCTTTCTTGAAACTGTGTTCCTGATGCTCTGTCATGTCACTTCCCTGAATGCAGAAAATCTGCCTTCCTTCTTGCTAGTTGGCAAGATCTCAGACAATCTAAGGTCATCTCTCTTTTATTTTCATGACCCAGAACTGTTCTCTGGTGAAACACTCACACTCTCTGTTTGAACAAACTCTAGAACATAAAGCTGAGCCCAATTCAGTCTCCTTTTCTTTGCCCCCACATTTCCAAGAACTAGCATCTCACCTATTCCCTTTTGGATTGGAGGATAGGCATCCCCTAAATCACTCCTACTTATGGATGTACACACGTTAAATATATATATATATCAATCTTCACACATTCATGATGAAGGCAATCTTACTAAGCTTGAAATCTGGGGCGGCGGGGGCGGGGCGCTTATCACCTTTCTTACTTGGCAATGAGTGTCTTTACAGTTCACTGATAGTTATCTCCAAAATCTATCTTTCAAATCTCTCTTACTATCAATAGAAATCTGTGAATTCCTGCATGTAGATGAGGATTAAAATTGTACCACCAAATCTTTTTCCTTCAAAATATCCATCTCAGTAGGACACTTTAGTCTGTTGTTTCATAAATATTATATCTAGGGCCTTTTGCTTTCTCGGTTACAATTGCCAAATTGACATCTTTTATGTGGAAAATGATGAAATTAGTGAAACAACTATGCATTTTACTTTCAAATGTAAAGAATGATAAAAAATACTATAATGAAAATATATTTGGTTTTGTGCTTATTGATCTCAACTGATAATTATAGATTCATCATTATAGATCATCTAAAAGACCACTGTTGAATTACTGTGTTATATCTTTCTCCTAGATCTATATCAATTTAAAAAATCTGCTTATAGATGAATTTAGCAAATTAGCAGAATATAAGATCAATGCTCACATATTAATCATGTTCCTATACTCCAGTAATGTATCTGCTGAAAAAGAAATTAGGAAAACTATCTCATTCACAATAACCTCAAAAAAAAAAAAAAACTTGGGAATCAATCTAACAAAATAGATTGCCATCATCATATGACAGACCACAATGATTAGGAAAAGAATGGAAACTACAAAACACTAAAGAAATAAGTTGAAGAAGACCTCAGAAGATGGAGTGATCTCCCATGTTCTTGGATAGGCAGAATTAATATTGTAAAAATGGCCACACTACAAAAAGTACTATACAGATTCAATGCAATACCCATCAAAATAACAAAGACATTCTTCAAAGAACTAGAAAATGTAGTATTGAGATTCATTTGGAAAAGTAAGAGAAACTGAATATCCAAAACAATTCTTAGAAGAGCAAAGCTAGAGACACCACAATATTGAAAATCAAATTATACTACTGAGCTATGATGACAAAGATAGCATGGTACTGGTACCAAAAGAAGCATGAATACCAGTGCAATAGAGTAGAAGACACAGAGACAAGCCCACATAAATACAGTTACCTCATACTAAAAACATATGTTGGAAAAAAGATAAACTTTTTTACAAATAGTGCTGGGAAAACAGGAAATCTATACGTACTAGAAAGAAATTTAACCCCATCTCTCACCCTGCAAAACATTAGCTCAAAGTGGATCAAAGGCCTAGGAATTAGACCAAGCACTCTGCAAATTCTAAAAGAAAATATAGCTCCAAGACGTCAACAGGTCAACTCAGGAACCCACTTCCTTAACAAGACTCTTAAAACACAAGAAGTAAAATTTTAAAAATCAATAAGTGGGATGGCATTAAATTAAAAATATTCTGCACAGAAAAGTAAACAATTAAGAGCATGAAGAGAGAGCCTACAGAATGGGATAAAATCTTTGCCATCTGCTCCTGAGATAGGGAATTAATATCTAGAATGTACAAGGAACTCACAAAACACCAAGAAACAAATAGCTGGATCAAGAGATGGGCAAAAGAACTAAACAGATGATTTCATCATTCTCAAATGATAAAATACAAATGGTCAACAAACATTTGAAAAAAATGTTCAACATCTCTGGCGATGAGGGAAATGCAAATTAAAACTACACTGATATTTTATCTCACTCCAGTCATAATGGCAATTATCAAGAATACAAATAATAATAAAAGTTTGCAAAGATGTGGGGGAAAGCATACACTCTTACATTGCTGGTGGTACTACAGATTAGTGCAACCACTCTGAAATGCAGTATGCAGATTCCTCAAAAAACTGGGAATGAAACCACCATATGACCAAGCTATCCCACTCCTTGATATATATCCAAAATATTTAAAATCAGCATTCTACAATGACATAGCCACATCATTGTTTATAGCAGTAAAATTCACAACAATGAAGTGATGAAAACAACCTAGATGACCTTCAACAGATGAATGGATAAAGAAAATGTGATATACATAAAGGAGTATTACTCAGAAATAAAGAAAAATGACATTTGGCATTTTCCAGTAAATGAATGGAAGTGGGGACTATCATGCTAAATGAAATAGGCCAGTCCCCAGAAAGTCAAAGTTTGACTGTTTTCTCTGGTATTCACAGGCTGATCCAAAATAAGACGTGGGGGAGAAGGAAGAGAGAGAAAGAGAGACAGAAAGAGAGAGAGATTGAGGGGGGGGAACAGTGAGGAGAAATCTCATCAAATAGAGGAAAGATCAGTAGAGTAAATGAAGGGGATTGAGGGAAGGGAATGGACTGAGGAGGAAGGAGGGATGGGAAAAGGGAACAACAGTGGAATGAATCTGACTGAACTTTCTTATCTACATATGTCAACGTAGCACAGTGAATTCCCTCATCAGTTATATACACAAGATACTCACTTAAAAAAACTTATAAATAAATTTCAAAAACAGCAGTAGAGGGAGGGGAATAGGGCAGAAAGGAGGCTACTAGTTGTCAGAGACTGAATTAGAGCAAATTATATTCTATGCTTTTGTGATCATGTCAAAATGTATCCCAAGGTTTTATATAACTAAAAATAACCAATTAAAATGATAATAATATTTTTTGTTATCTGAAAAAAACTGATGACTATGCCGACTCTAGATTCACCTAAGTAAACTGCAGAAATGTTAAGAACCAATAGCAAATCTCGAGTCTTGCCTTGAGTACATTCTCCACTAATTAAAATAGAGCCACTTATAATTTATTAAACATTGTGAGTTACATCTGTAGAGGATGCAAAAGTACAAACACCACATGAAAACTCCAAAGAAATGGATGGAAGTTAAAATGCAAAAAAACAAGCTTTGGCAACTGTAAACATGCAACGAATCTTAGCAATTCTATTATTACATGAACAACAAATACCCATCAATGCTTTCCAGGTATTTTAAGGTAATTTTGCTGGAATTTCTCTTGGGTCCTGACATGTGTTTTTCAATCTGTCCAAATAGCCATTGAGCCCTCCATCACAAGAAATACCCAAGCAACACTTGCTACCTATATTATTACAATTATTTGATTTTTTAAAAAATAATCATTTTAAATTTACTTCTACAGGACCTACCACATTGAATACAGAGTAAAGTTTCAGGATAATAGCGGGTCTACATTTTTTAGTTTTTCAGATTGCACTAAGTGGCTGCAAGTCTTTGAGCAATACTCCTGCTTAAACACTGCCAAATCCCACACTATAAATTGCTGTCAAAACTTTTGTCCTATCTTCTCTACTGTTCTTGAATGTTGAAACTCTGGACCTTGATTGTCTTATCCAGACCACCTCATCCATCCTATCACAAACTTCTTCAATTTTTTCCCTTTCCTTTGCCTTTCGGAAAACTCTTCTTTGTAACCTCATGACTCCAAGGAAAATCACCCATGAGCTTTAACCAGACACCTCTTATGCTTCTTCTGTCTTTTTCCATAACTTACCACTCGGCCACAAAGTGACTTGATTCAACTTCTCCACCTGCACCCTCCTGCAGCTGTCAATCATGTCCATACCGCTCCAAACACTTCTTTCAGGATGCTATTCTGATATTTTCCTTTAGTTCTTACTACCCTTTTAGAAGGGAGTTAACTAGTTTGGCTTATTTTGACGTCCCTCCCCCCCCCCCAAGGAGTCTAAAAAGTATGTATTCCTTTTTTTTTTTTTTTTCTCCAGTTGACTCACTCTTCTCTTCTCTGCTTTTAATATGTTCTTTTTTTGGCACTTCAGCATTCATATATAGATGATTTTAAAAGACTTTGCACTGTTCTCCCCAAACAGAAAATGGGTGGGATTACCTTTGTTCTTCAAAACCTAAAAATTGATGACTACATAGAAAATTAAAGATTGATGGGTACAGAGTAAACTCTTCATGAATATTGGTTGAATGACTGATCAAATAGATTAATTTTTTTTCTGTCCATGAACCCAGATCAGTTTTCTGTCAAAACGACTAATGGATTAATGATCCTAAAAAGCCATTCTATAAATAATACTTCTATTACTAAAGGATAAAGTTTATTTCTCTTTTCATACCAAAGTCCAAATATTCTAACCTTGTCAAATCGTTTGTGTCTTTTTTTAAAACTTCAACAATAAAAAAATCCTTGTGGACCCCAGACACATTATAATCTTTTTTTTTTCCTTTTAAATCAGGAGAAGGAGACTCAAAAGCACAGAATTGTATGGGTTATGGTCCAAAAAGTGATGCTAAAAGAGAAATATAAAGGACAGCTTTAATAATGTTTAGGAATTACTACTACTAAACACTAATTTGGGAAGGATTGAAGCAGAATATATTGAAAGAAATTTCTTTTTTTGTTGTTTATTTTTTTTTCAAAGTTTTCTGTAAAAAGAAATTTTATGTAAAGCTTAAAAATGTAGTTAGAGCACAAAGATAAGAATGATAACTGGTCCAATTTCAAAGGAGAAGATTATCTGGACATGTTCAAATCCTTTTCAAATTTTATTTCATTCTATATTTTATTCTTTTATTTATATCATAGTTGGACTCTGCCTTGACTTGGAGTCATTATAATCTTGGTATACCTAAGTTTTATTTTATAACTCTTATATCTAATACAAGGTGATACTCCATAAATTCTTATTAGCAATGGTAAATTCTAAAGCCATGAAGAATGCACACACAATAGCGAAGCTTGCTAAATTCTGAAACTGAATATTAAAAGTATGTCAGTAATGGTTTGGACTCTGTTGAAGATAGAGGGATAGATAGAGGAAATGAAGTGGCCAGAGACTAGCAGCCTCTTCTGAATCATTCTTTCTTACTGTGCATCTAGGGAACAATCTGTTCATGCTAGAGTCTGTCAATCAAAAATTCCTATTTTGAAATCTAATCTCCAGTGATAGTAACGGGTATGACAAGGTCATGGAGTGAAGCCTTGATGTCTGGCATTAAGGCCCTTATAAAGGAGTCTTAAAGGAGTCTGTTGCCCTCCTGCCATGTTAGGATACAGAAGGCATCATCAATGAGGAGGATTACCTCACCAGGTTTTGAATGTGCTGCCACATTGACCTTGGACTTCTTCCTCTCCAGAATTTTAAGCCATAAATTTCTGTTGTTTACAAGTTATTTGTTTATAGCATTCTGAATAGATTCAGAGCCTGCATGACAGCTTGCCCCTAGATTCACAGACATGGGTTCCCCAGAATTTTAGGTCGGTTACTTTCTTGTGAACATCTCTGATTTGTGAGCAACAATTCCCAACAGATAAATGTATATTAGACAGCAATTTTTGTATTAAGTGTTCTGGCTACAAGATATCTGAAAGGAGAATATAAATACCAGTGGGGGAAAAAAGGAAAAGATATAATTTTAATAGATTAAATTATGTAAAAGGTGAGAACATTTAGTATATAATAGGTTTGAGCATGGCCAAGCCAAAATATTATTATTAATAATAGTAACAAAAAAATACAGATTCAAAAGACTTCTTAGAGAAAATGAATCTTAGAAATTGCAATGAGACTACAAGCTTAGATAAGAATAAGTCAGGAAAGATGATGAACACAAGCACCACAGGCAAATTAGACAAACTAGGAATTTTTATCTATTTTGCTCACTAATATATTCTAAGTCCCTAAAGCAATTCCTATTGCATAGTAGGTCTAGCATAAATATATGTTGAGTGAGTGGATAAAATAATATTTTGTAGAAATGAGTAGGGTAGAGAGGGGTGGAAGTTTTAACTTCTTCAGTCCCTCTTAAACGTATGGGATAAGATTAAGAGTGGTTGGAGCCAGGCTGAAGAGGGATGAGGGAGCAACTCATAGAGGACTTTGGGTACTACCGTCAAGGAGTTAGGGCAGGATGGTGAGAGGCCAAATGGTTTGGTCAGGTTCATGTCATTATAAACCACTCAAATGTGGATAAGAAGATGGGTTGGAGAAGCACACGGTGAGACAGCAGGAGTATAGAGGCCCTCAGCTAGAATACAGGGCAGAGGCCATGAAGATCTCAACTGTAGAACTAGTGAGAAAGAGGGAGATAAACAGACATATGAACTCTTCTTATCCTGAAAGTTTGAATTCCCATGCAGACATGAAATCTCAGGATGACATGCATGCTTTCCCGAGGCAGAAACATTTCAGAGTCTGGCTGGCTAAAAAGCAGCAACATCATGTCCTCCAGAGATTTCAAGCTGTATATACACCTAGAAAATTTTGACTCAGTAATAAAAAGAAATGCATTCTGAAACAGGGGGAGAGGGGTGAAAAGGGGGAAAAAAAACTTGAACACTTAATTTGCACATCAAATATAGAAGTGATTATTATCACATTAAAAAAATAGTGTTCAACATTTGTAGTCATCTGGGTAATGCAAATTTAAAGCATGAAGAGATAGTACACTACACTGTCAAAAAGTGTTAAAATTTAAAAGACTGAAAGCAGTGAATGTCACTAAACACTAATTTGGCCTCTTGGATTCTCATATATTTTGGTGTGCACAAAGTAAGTGGCACAGTCACTTTAGTGGTACAAACATGCTTTTATAAAGTCTTTTTATGAAGTTAATATATACCTTACCCATGCCTCAGTAATGGTGATCAGACATTTATCTAAAAGAAATGAAAATATAATTCCATAAAAAGGTTCATGCAAGAATATTCACAGTTGCTTTAATCATAATAGCCCCTACTAGCCCACCAGTGCCTTTCAGTAAGAAAATAAGTAAGCAAAATTGACATCTGTTCATACATTGGCATCTTTGAGCTGCATAAAGGAACAAGATTCTGATACATGCAACAAAATTGCACAGCCCAGCTTCAGGCCAAAATCCACATGTGGTGTTTCAGGCCTGACCATCAGTAAAAGCAAGGCTTTGCTAAGTAGTTTGCAGAGGGGACACTGTCTTCTTCACACCACACTTTGTGCACAGCCTCACACAGATATGGTGCAGTTTTCTGGAGGGAATTTTGGTCCAGGACTCCAGCGACCCTGGGTCAGCCAACCTTATGTTCACGGCTGCATTTCTAGTCCAGATGCTTACATTCAGATCCTCTTCATGGGTTCTTGGATGGGGCGCTCTTCCACTTTGTCTCTGTGCCTTTGTACTACTGACTCTTGCCCTCTGTTTCTACTTGGACCATGTAAAGAGGCAAGCCCTTGCCTTGATGGGCCAGTGAGAAAATTCCTCCCATCTGTGCATATTTACCTGGATCTCCCGGGGTTCAGAAAATCACACCCCAAAGTAAAGGCCTCAGAAGTAAAATATCTCTCTGATCTTTTTCAGCATTCCTCTTATTTTCCTCATTTCCCCCTAGACAAGCTATAAAAACTAGAATCTTCTTTCCTTGAAGTGTGGTGGGGTATAGAATCTAGAATCTCTTTCTACAAATCATTCCATAATACCTGAAAATATTCCTCTAATTTTTCCATGCTTTTCTGTGTAAGCACTGACTATAATTCAATTTTCTTTGTTTGATTATAAGTTAGAAGAACCATATTCTAGAAAGGTCCCTGAAAGGAAGAATTGCTGCAGTGAGACAAAGAAGAATCTGCACAGACATGCCTTGCCGGGTTTCCCTCACTCTATTAATATGAGGTCATAGCTCTTTGTCCAATCATGTTCTCTATGACTGTCCCTGATTAATTGAACCTAAGCATACAAATGGGTAGTTCGTGCTTGATCTTTCAGTCTTCAATGTGAAAGTTCCCACATCACACAAAATTATGATCAATTAGAGTTACTATGTTTCTCTCTTGAGGTATGTTTTGTCATGCAGCTGTTGGTCAGGACCCTTTATATGGGTAGAAAGATAATCACCCCTCTTTTAAATCAATATTTGTCATTCACTGTCATTCCATGAGGGGGGCATGTGATTTTAGGGAACCAGCAAGAATGTTTTGCATCTTGCTGGTATTGTCATTATATGTTTAGCTCATTGTCCATTTGTTTACCTTGACACCTGATTTCTCAACAGTATGAATCTGACAGGTATTCTACTGGGGTAAAGGAAACTGACCTTGAGTACAGCATGAACTTCAAAAACAAGAAAAGCTAATATATGATGAACTCAATTAGAAAAATGTGTCCCCTTGCTGTAGAGGAGGAGAAGATGGTGGTGAATTTACTGGAAAGGAGAATCAGGGAACACTGTGGAAGGTGAGAAATGTTCTCCTTATTGGTGACATTTGAATTCTACTAGTAAATGGTGTTTGCCAAATTTTATTGAATTGTAATTGTAAGATTTGTACACACAATTGCAACTAATTTTTACCTCAAAAACTATAAATAAAAAGTTTACCAAAGTCTTATGGGAATTTTTATCAATCAGTGTAACTTAGTAACTAATACTTTATAATCTGCAAGGATAAACTTGTTTGTCAAATCCAATCACAAATTATGAATCTTAATGCATGTGTGTTCCAAAGTTTGTACAAGTGAGAAACAAGCAGACTTCTCTCCTGGCTTTAGTTGTAATTATAATCACCTTCGTTTATGCAAAATTTATTATTTCCAAATTACTCACCCAGGGCCTGATTAAAAATGATGTGCATTCTCCTCATTCTTTGCCTCCGTAATGTGTTCCTCCAAGAAAGAAAAAAATGTTTATCATGCACCCTAATTAATTAAATTTGATAGTCTTTATGTTCATTAAATCTCTTCTGATAGTGCAACTCCCTTTCAGTTGTGCTATTGGTAAGTGAGAAATCTAAGAAAATAATAACAGGAAGGAAAATAAAATTACAGTAAATTAATACTATCCAAACTAAATACTCTTGTGGCCATTGTGGTCAAAGTGAGGCACATATAGTAGAGACAAAAACATCCCCAAGAAGCTGACTATTCTGCACTAAGTAGCATCCTGCTCTTTAATCACATTTTTTCCCTAACCTTCCACATGTTCTATTTGCTGGATCTCTAAGGATCCTTAATTTATCAAGACATTGGTTGTCAGGGGCCACCCTGAACAGGAGCAATGCACACACCTTTAAGTCCTGAATAAAGAGGTACTGGACTGGTATTGCACCATGCAATGCAAGTAGACTTTACTTCTGTTTGGATCAGAAAGGCGCAGCTCTGGGAGTGAGCATCACCCCTCGGGGTTGAATTACACCCACCTGTTTGTTGTAATCCTAAAATTTTGCCCTTTTTTGGATAGAATATCCCATGGATTAGATCCCCCCCCATTAATAAAACCCAGGTTCAAGGCTTGTTCCCTCTCTTTCTTGCCTGCCTTGCCTGCTTTTGTGGGAGCTGGGTCAGAGGGGCTGTCACAGAACCCAAAGAAAAAGTATTTCTCTGTCATTGTGTCATTAATTGGGGCTAGTCCAGTTCTCCTGGAATGACCCTGACTGGTTTAGTTGTGTGTTGTAACAATCAGTAACTATCAGATTCTCCAACACTACTTCTGGTTTTGAATGCAAGTTATGTTTAAAAAAAAATAAAGATTGCAAAAAGGAAATTGGATAGGATAAATTTTACTTCCTAAGGAGTAATACAAGAAAGTTAGAATCCGTTTTCCATTGTAAATGTGCTGATCACCCTGTGGGAAGAAACATGATGTTGTTCCAATAAATGCCAAGTTCTATTCATTCTTACACTGAAGTTAAAATATATCCAAATCCTGGGAAGGAGAATTTTAGATTACAAGCAGATAGAAATAAAGATGTAGGCCTAGGTATAAATATAGAAATAGTATTAGGAATAGGAGAGGGGGCAGGTGTAGGGATAGGTACAGGTAGAAATATAGCGAATATGTAGAAATAGAAGTGAGTGTGGGTGGAAGATTTGGTTTGGGGACAGCTATCTATATTGTATATACAAAAGAAGTAAGAAATGTGAAGTAATAAAAATTATAAAGAATAAGATAATGGTTTTATAATTTTCTATTATTTTTCTAATATCTTTCTATTGTTTTACCTGAGTTAAACATTAAATTTACCACCATGTTTCTAGATACCCAAATATAGAAAGTAGAAAAAAAATTAAATACATAAAACATATTTAATTAAAAAGAGGCTTTGTAATCTTCCTCCATTTTTACTACATTCTAGGAGAGTTCTGTCATGTGGTTCTTTAAATCAAGAACAGAGTTACATAATAGATAATGTATTAAACAGCAGTTTTTCAGCCATTCCTCATAGACCTGGCCCAATTAGTGAATCACTCCATGTTTAAATCAACAGCCAGATATCTTCCAGGAAGTGATGTGGTTGTGGTGTGGTGTTATATATAACACTAAAAAGCTAACAGTAAGAACAAAGATTTAATGAGAAAGCTTTCTTTATCTGGTCAACTACGGTTTCAAGGACCAAATAATCCTGATCTTCCTCATGTATTTTAAATATATATTTCTATATGATAAGAATCCATGTATAGTGAAATTAAAAATATCAAGCTCTAATTCAGAAATACAAAGATAATAATGCTCTTATATTTTTGATAACTGAACTAATCCTGTTTTCTGCAGTGATGAACCATTTCCTCTGGGTCCTTATGTGCCTGGATATCCTGTCAATCTCGCCAACTGTGGCAACCCCTTCTGAGGAATCTCATTAAAGGCTACAAGTTGATCTCTTCCTTTTCTGTGCACCCAGCAGCCATGGTCCACAGAATGGACCATGGACTTCCCAACCTCTCTGATCTCTCTCTCTCTCTCTCTCTCTCTCTCTCTCTCTCACACACACACACACACACACACACACACACACACAATAAGAGACAACAAACCTTCCAGAATAAATTATCATGCAGCATCAGAAGCCCTATTTCAAGTTTGCTATGAGATAGAGAGCTCTGTATCCCTATCATTCAAATGCAAACAAAGAGAACCTTAGAAATATAAATCTGATCCTGTCTTTCCTCAAATATCACCATTTTTATTCCTCTGGGTAAACACTTTTCCATGTGGTCATAGGATATCCTGGAGAAACTCTGACTACCTATGTTCACAGAGGTCAAGATCGTATGTGGTACACAAAACTGCCCCCTTTTATCTTCAAGACTCAATCTAGCTTTTCTTTGCAGGTAGATTGTTGGTTCTAGAAAAGAGAACCTAGGGTCTGTGTTAGAGAACACTTGCATATTTTTTCTTTCTTTCATTTCCTTGGATAATGACTCTTCCTTTGATCCTTGCCATTAGATAAAGAGACCATTCTTTGTAATAGTCTCCTTCTTTCTCAGATGACATTCATCTTTTCATGCTGCCATATCGAGTGTCTTCCAAATTTTGTTCACAAAGAAGAAACCTAATATGTACACTTCTCACTTCTTTGTTCAATAGTTTTAAAATATTATTTTCATAGAACTTATTTGGTTTTCCAACTCATATCCTCCATCCACAGTGCTACATCTGACATCAAATTTGGATACTTTAACATTTTAGAAGACACACATATCAAGTTCCAGGTTTTTTTTTTTTCTGTTGTTGTTTTTTTTGTTTGTTTGTTTGGCTTTGGAAAGAAAACATAAATGCATTTTCTCTGTAAGTGACACATATCCATGGAACCCAGGGCTTTAAATTATTGAGACAGACTTAAATATCAGTGAAATAAACATCAGATTATCTTTTCCTTTAAAACAGATTATTAAATATAATCTAGTCAGTATTTTTTTAAAAAAAATGTTTTAAAAACAAGCAGGTGTGTATCGATATAGAATGTAAATATTCTTGGAAACCCTTGAAAGAGTATGTACAGCTTTTGTTCCTACAGTTATTAACCGTGACGGGTTTCATGTTTGTTTACTTGCTGCCTCTTTTTTTTGCAGTCTCTTCTTGTTATTGTCTAGTCCCTGTTTATTAAATGCTTTACACTTTATAGTAAAAAGCAAAGGCAGGATTCAGAACCATGACTACCTGACTCAAAATCTCATATATTTCTAACTTTACCATATTTTCTTTGAAAATTCTATAATATCTTAAGTCATAAAAGCTCTATAAAACTTATTCTAGAATCAAGATGTGGCAGCTTTTGTGCTGTGTTGTAAAATAGGTTCTAAATAACTGTTGGAATTGGTTTAGTTGAGCTATATTCCCAATAAAAAAAATATTTCCATATAAACATCCCCCTAATCAGTATACACATAGTATTTATAAAATCAAAGTTTATGAGATATTAAGATTTATTTTTTAGGGAACAAGGGTACTGTTCATTGATATATCAGAAACCTTACCAGAGAGTCATGAAATCAGGTTGCCACCGTATTCTGGGTGCCTCTTACTCACATAAAGAAGTTTTTTCCATTAAGAAAAGAGGAAATGAGTAACAAGAAAGGGTAAAGTAAGTCAAAAATCCAAAATGTTATATTGGAATTCCATATAGACGCTTATACATGAGACAAACCAAAATGCAAGTTTCTCCATTTGTTTGGCAGAAATGAGTCAAGACTACCTTTCCGCAGTACAACCAACTACCCATTTTCTATGTCCATTCCATCTCAGTAAGTCTTTTAGAAATATGCATAATAATAGTTAGCATATAGAATTTTAATGATTTGCTTAATTATTTTTCTCCTTTCTTTATCTGTGAGCTGTTGACAAAACTGTTTTTTTTTTTCATGATTGTTTATCTAGTTTTTGTTGAAAATGCCCACGGGGCATCATATACTGAGTAATATACATTCGATTTATTTCTTCAGCTTTTAAACTTTCAAAAATTTACCTTTGTATTGGGTAGAGTGAGAATTTTGAGTAAACATCATTTTAAATATTATCTCTCTGTCAACTTTATTTATATTCTCTTTTGTTTTTCCAGAGTTTAAAATATAGACCAATAATATAAATCAATATGCTAGTGAATTCTAGTTCAGTTATTATTATGTACATTTGTGTTCACTTTCCGATACTAATTTCACAGGACTAACTTCTCTCTAATGTTCTAAGTAGAAAAGACATGAAATAAATTAATGTGTTTTTTCTGAATTTATTATTTAAACATTTCACTGTCTATATTACTTAGTAAGTAAAATCATATTTAAATTTTATGGTCTAATATGTAGTGTTTTAGATCTGAAAGTCAAATAAAATCCAAAATGAAATAATATACAGTCCTGCTCATTAAATTTCAGTTTGACTTTCAATACTACTTTGAATATTTTCCTTGTCCCCTGATTGCAAAATTATTTGTCATACTGTTATTTAAGCCCCTGAACGTGATGACAGTCTCAAATCTTAAAGGTCTGGATTCCCTATTGTGAAACCAATAGACCAAATTCTTCAAATGCACTTTCCCACACACATTCTGACCCACATTCTAGACGTGAGCCAGGTCACAGGAGAAGACAATAGGTTTGGAAATGTTAGGGATTGTGTATTTCTGCTCCTCTCGTATGTTAAAGACAACCCCAAAGTTATGGTATGTGGAGATTTCATCTTTGAGTGATAATTGGGTTTTGATGAGTTCATGAGTCTGAGTTCATGACTGTTTTAAGATTAGGGTCCTTAAAGGAAAAGGAAGAGAAACCAAAGCTGGATCTCTCCATACATGTGCAAAAGAGGCCAAGTTAGCTCAGAGCAAGAGAGCAGCAGCCTACAGGCCAAGAAAACAGGCCTCAGAATGAAGTCTATCTTGCTGGCACTTGATCTTGGACTTTTCAGTCCCAGGATTTCTGGAATAAATGTCTATAGTTTAAGCCACCCATTCTATGTAATTTTATTATGGTCACCCAATAAGACCAGGACAATGTTTTAACATAGTATAATACACTTTGGATTAACAGAATATAATCCCAAAGCACAAGAAAAATTTGCTCCAATATACCTTTATTCTCTCCACCCACCTTTTGCTATAATTGTCATATAAAATAAATCTTTATATATTACAAACCTATCAACATGGTTTAATAATACTTCTCTCTTCAGTTTCTTTTGAAATCTGGTGGGGGAGAAAAGGGGAAAAAAAGAGGTACAAGTAAAAATGCATTGCCTGTAGTGAACTTGACTGAGATTGTATTTATGCCTGTGGTGTGTGTGTGTGTGTGTGTGTGTGTGTAAATTCAGCTACTATCTAATGCCATTCATAACAGACTAAAGATACCTTTCAATATTTCTTGCTAGGCATGTAACTGGAGACAATTTCTATCAGATTTTGTTTATCTGGGGATGTCTTATTTTCTCCTTAATTTTTGAAGATAGTTTTGTTGTACATGGCATTCTTGTTTGGCATTCTTTCTCTTTCAGCACCCTGAATATGTTATTGTGCTGCTTTCAACCACTGCAGTTTTTGTTTGATAAGGCAGTGGCTAATCTTAAAAAGGATCCCGTGTATATGATCAGACTCTTTTCCTTTGCTGCTTTCAAGATTCCTTCTTTGTGGTTTGCCTTTCCAAAGTTTGACTGTGATATGTTTTGTTACAGGTCTTTGAGTTTATCCTACTTGGAGTTTACTGTATTTCTTGGATGTGTCGATTAACATTACTCCACAACTCTGGGGATATGTCCTTCTTGCCTCTTTGTTTAGCTCTTTTCTTTCTCTCTTCTAAGGCTCCCATTATTCACCAGTTAGCAACTTGCTAGTACCCCGGAGGTCTTGAGGCTCTGTGCATCTTTCTTCTTTGTTTTTCCTTTCTGTTGGAATATAGTCTTGATTGATTGATGCCTAATTTGTTTATTATTTCTTCTGTCCATTCAAATATGCTTTTAAGTTCTTGTTATGGTTTGGAGCTGGAATGTCCCACAAAAACTCACATATTGAAAGTACAATCCCCAGTGCAGTGAGGTTCAAGAGGACAGGGGGTTTCAAGTGATAATTGGATCATGAGGGCTCTGACTTCATCAAATGAATTAATCCACTAATGGCTGAATGGACTCTTGGGAGGTGGCACTTAGTTGGATAAGTGACTAAAGGTGTGCCCTGGAAATGTGGAAATGTTTATCTTGTCTCTATCCCCAGTCTCCATCTCTCAACACCCCTTCCCTTCTGCTTTCAGTCTGGCTGTGCCATGAGCTGAACAACATTCTTCCCCATGTCCTTGTGCCTTGATGCTTTGGCCTTGGAACCGGTTGACCATGGGCTGAACCTCTGAAACTATGAGCCAAAATGAATCTTTTCTCCTCTAAGTTTTCCTTGTCAGGTATTTTGGTCACCGTGAAATAAAGCTGTCAAACATAGACCTTCTAATATTTATCTTCTTGCTTCAATTATAGCTTTCAGCTATAGAATATCATTCGCTTATTTTTATAATTTCTATTTCTTTATTGATATTTCCATTTAGAGAAAAAAACATTATCATAATTTCCTTTAAAAGTCATTAAATGTGGTATTCTTCGATTCTTTGAAAATATTTATGATACTTGATTTACAGTCTTTGTTTAGTATAAAATACACCTGAAATTCCTCAGAAACAACATATACATTTTTTTTTCTGTACAGAAGATTTTATTTTTTCATTATTTGCCAAACTCTTTTGGTAGTGGTGTTGAAAGTGCATGTTTTAAATAACATACAATGGGTATCTGAAATATTATTTATTCTCTTGTTTATTCGTTTAATTGCAGCCCTGAAATATTCTGTGAAGTCCGAATTCTTTGTTCATGTGGCCACAGTATACACAATCCACCTATGCTGGGTCAGAGTAACTGACAAATAATTATTGAACAAATTTTCCCTTGAAGGTCTTGAACCAAAATGGCTTCTACTCCACTGATGACTTTGTGTGTGTTTGAGTGTGTGTGTGTGTGTGTGTGTGTGTGTGTGTTTTGGGTATGCCTTAAATGTTCCACCAGGTTACAACCACAGTTGCCCTCATATTCTGTTTGCATGAGGTCCTATGCAAGCAGAAAGTGAGAGCTAATGTGGGTCAGCAACAAGGGTCAGCAAATAGACTTTCTCAGTCCTTCTGTGAATTTGCACCCATTCCTGCATGTGAGTCATATTCACCTGAAATCTGTCAGAGCTCTCCACAGCACCTCTGATATCTCCTTTCACTGATTTTGCCTTTAAGCTTTTGTCAAGTTTGTTTGTTTCACCTTTTATTGTCTCTTCAGATAGCTGTGATGTTAAACCAATGCTGCAGATTTTGTTTTCTTTTGAAGAATTCTGGAGATGGTCTTTTGTGACTAGTTGGGCTCTGAGTCAGATGAAATAAGGACTAGCCCTGAAAATAGGACTTTTTTAGAGACCTGGAGAACAGTTCAAATTATGACAATTCTCCAGGGATGGAGCTTTTTTAGGAGATTCAGGTCTATCCTACATCCTGCAGTCACTGCTAGACTGCTTATTTTCAAAGCTTGCTTGGCTGCATGACTGATGGCTTTGAAGTTTACCCTGGAGCTAAAAAGAGGATAGGAAGAGAACAAGTTAAAAAGCCATAAAGTCTAAGATTCCTTCCAAAATTCAATCATTTGCTTAGAGTAAATTCTTCATGGATTATAACCACACTTTGGTTAATCACCATTGTTATTAAAAAAAAAAGTTCATATTGACAGCTTTTGACAATTTTCTTATTTTTATGGAAATATGGATTTTGGCATGTTCTTACTCTGCCATTCCTAAAAGTAAAATAGATTTCAACAGAAAAGAGAAATATATCTGAAGTATAAAATTAATATTAAAACTTTCTAAAACTTGAATTATTTATGTTGATAAATGATAAATATGAATACAAAAATAAGTCATAAAGTGTCTTTTTTAGGGAGATAATGGTTAGTGATTTAAGTGGGAGAAAATAGAATTTTAAAACTGTATTAGGCAGAAAAGTATTGATAGTTTATACCTATAATAATGTTGCAGTTTTTCTATTTTAATAGTTTTTCTAGAAACTCTAAAAATAGATATCCATGTGCTTGTACTGGAACAATCATATGAATAAGAATGAGGTGATTTTTTTTCATAGAAAAAAGAACTCATGCCTGGGTTAATCTTTAGCTTCAAAAGCAGTGCTCACAGAAAATGAATTAAAACACCTTAGAGGGTCATCATAGTTCTGATATAGCAATGTTAAATGATATAGCATAGCAATGTTGAATAAAGAAGGATATAATTGTTCAAGGCTGCTAGTCCATTGTCTGAACTACAACATGGGTTCAGTATTTTCCTACTGTCTATTAAAAATTTTATCTTAAAAATTTTAGGATACCTCTGAAGACCTATGAAATACATATTTTTCTAAAAGGACTATTTAGATTTTACTTGTATATAAAGCTTTTAGTAACGAAGTGCTATCTTTAACTGTCATGCAAACTTGTCACCTTGCGTGACTCTGATTGCTTGCCCTGTCACAATTCAATTAATCTGTCATCAAATGCCCCAACAAGGACACAGGGCATTACACATCATAAATGGCCCTCGAGTGAGCTTACTGAACTGTGATAAATGTGTTAGTGGGTTGTGTGTAGAAGGGGAACTCTTAAAGATGTGCTTCTCCTCTCCCTTTGTGTTTGGTTACATTCCTCTGGTAATCCAATTCACCATGCTTTCTGGATTCCAACAGGCCCTCTCAGTCAAAACAATTGACCGTACCAAAAGCACATTAGAGTCTGGAGTGTCATGCTCCAGTCACATTTATTCTCTGACTGCAGGGAAGCCTCCAGATGACTATTAACTTAACAAGCTCAGCTGAATATTTATGCACACTTTCTTTAGAATACTTGTTCACAGAACATTTTTTTTCTTTGCTACTAATAAGTATATTAACCTAGCTTTCTAAATATAGGCCAAACCCATTTTTTACTCTGCATTAATTTGCTTGACTAAATTGCTTAATGTTCATATGACATTGTCAGCATTTTGCTTCTTTTTAATTTGAGATTTCTTTCTCAACTTCCATTTTAGTGAAGTCAATGGGTCCAAGGTGTGATGGTGATGGATAACAGCAGGTCCTTTAACTTGCTGACTTAGGGTTATTCAAGATCATCTGCTCATTGGCGATTCTGCTTGGGTAATATATTTGAAAGGCTGTCTTTTTTTTTCCCCCTAAGTTTGAGGAGCTACTTTCTGCTTCATTGTTTAGCTTATGTAAATATAATTAATTCATTAACTGTTGCCACAAAGCTATGTGACTGATATTAAGTGATTTTTTCTACATGGGATCTCAGAGATCATTTTTTTTTACTTCCAATTAAGGACCCATTTACTGCTAATCATAGAGCCATCTGTGTGAAAATCAGTGTCCTTCAATCTGAAAAATGAGGAGCTTGTACCTTATATAAGGAGGAGCAATGCAGATCAACCTTCCCATGGGCAGAAGGTTTGAGATGAGACAAATCTTCAATGCAGTGTTAACATGTACTATCTGTGTTGCATTTACTGTTTTCTTTCCCAGCCTCAACTTCCTTATCTGAAAGTCAGATTTGATAGTATTGTTTATATCACAGGTTTCTTGTGCAGATAAAACAAAGTGATACATAGAAAACTTCTTGTGTCCAAACTGTTACATAAGTCAAAGCATTAGCCCAAATGGCATGGGTCCCGACCTCCATCTTGCTTAAAATACAACCAATTCAGAAACAACCAGCAATTTTTTATGTACTGCTCTCCTTTCCCAAAACTTTCCTTGTACAAGTTACCCTGCCCATCTTATGTATATCTAATGTAGGTTCTTTATAATCCGTTTGTTTTCCTTCCCCAAATTTTCTTTATGAAGATACTCTTAACTTTCTAGTTGTTCTCTATCATTGATTGGAAGTTGTGGGAAATGGACCCAGGAACTGGTATTCATTTTGGCTAGTTTTGTAGGGCTCCATATACCCTTTTATTAAAGAGATCCCTTCATCTCAATAGTTTTGGATTAACATTAAATCAAGATAAGGACTAAAAGTGAAAAAAAAGAATTTTATTATTGTTATTGATGTTGCTATTGTTTAAATATTTAATATTTCATTTTTAAATAGTCACTCAAGAGTTCATCTCTTTGACAGTAGCTCAGAAAAAAAATTCTTAGGACTTGCTTATATTCACATCTCTAAGCTTCCTCTATTAGCACTTTTTATTCATTTATTGAATTTTTAATGAAAAATGCTACTAAATCCTAAATATATATTTTTGTCTTCTGACATTTTTTTGGCAAGATTGCAAGTATATTTCTATCAAAAATTAGGGTTTATTTTTATTTTTTTATTGATTCTTTTCAGTTACACATGACAATAGAATCCACTTTGATACAATTACACAAGCATGGGATATATCTTATTCTAATTAGGACCCAATTCTTGTGAATGTACCTGATGGTGGGATTCACTGTGGTGTATTCTTATATGTACATAGGAAAATTATGTCAGACTCATTCCACTGTCTTTCCTTTCCCCTCCCTTGCCTTTTTTCCTCTTTGTCTAATCTACTGAATATCTATTCTTCTCCTGCTGCACACTTATCAAGGGGTACCTTCCTCCTATCATCAAAAATATTTAATCTTTAATTTTGGGGGGTTTATTTATTTCTCTTAGCAAAATAGTCTCCAGATCCATCCATTTCCTGGCAAATGTCACAAAGTCATTTGTCTTAATGGCTGTGTAATACTCCGTTGTGTAACTATATCACATTTTCTTTAACCATTCCTTTGTTGAAGGGCACCTAGTTTTTCTCCACAGCTTAGCTATTGTGAATTGTACTGCTGTAAAAATTGATGTGGCTGCTTTACTGTGTCATGCTAACTTAAATCCTTTGTTTATATAGTGAAAACTGAGATAGCTGGGTAAAATGTGATTCTGTTCCCAGATTGTTGAAGAATCTCCATGCTGCTTAGCAGAGTGGTTGCACCAATTTGCAGTCCCACCAAAAATATGAGTGTACCTTTCCCCCCACATTGTCAACAACATTTATTGTTACTTGTATTCTTGATAATTGCCATTATGACTGGAGTGAGATGAAATCTCAGTGTAGTTTTAATTTGCATTTCTCTAATTGCTAGAAATGTTGAACATTTTTCATGTATTTATTGATTATTTATATTTATTCTTTTAAGAAGTGACTGTTCAGTTCCTTTGCCCATGTATTGATTGGACTATTGGGGTATTTTTTTTTTGGTATTGATTTTTTTGAGTTCTTTGTATATAATTTATTTGTTTCATGTGCATATGATTTATCAATTGGCACATAATTTAAAAATTTATTTCTTTATAAAATGTTCTAAGATTCAAAGCAATCATTCAAGTATAACTTCCAAATCCCTTATTTAATAAAATGATTTACATTTTCTTTCTACCTTTAAAAGGCAGACAGATCAGTATAGGAAAGAAAGCAGGGGGTGGCAGCAGGGAAGGGGGAAGAAAGGTACTGGGGGCTTAATTAGAACAAGGAACAAGATATATTTCATGCTTTCATAATTATGTCAAAATGGATTATACTTCCATGTATTTTTTTAAAAAGCACATTATAGTGTCAGGAAAACAATGAGAATTGTTTTGTCCTCAAACTCAACCCTTAGCAAATCCTGGATTAAAAAAAAAATATTCAGAATTTCAGGACCACTGGTGCATATTAAAAGCTGTGTGTAAACAGTGAACTTAAGTGTGAGCATGATATATCTCAATTATTTGAAATAAATAAATTTATTGGTTACTCCTTCCACAGTGCACATAGTCCTATAAGTTATTGTTTTTGAAACTGTTATTGTCACTGAATGAAAATAAGTGATGAAATAATATCAAATGCAATATTTTTTGTTGATATGACAAGCCTTAGCTCAAATTTTATGGTGAATATATATTTCTTTACAAAATTTTACATTTGCTTTCATTTTCAAAAATCATTTTTTGGCAATTCAAAAGAATTCCAATAGACTATAATAAATCATAATATAAAAAACATTAAGACAGAAAACACCATCTGTATGCTAATCTCAGGAGAAGAACATTTCAACATCTTTGGTTTAAACAATGTATTTATTAAATAAAATCTTTGACAAAAATATATTTCACAGAAACATAATGTATGGAGAATTCCCAGCAGTATTTACCAGCTATGCTTCTGCTAGGAGACTGTAATGCTTTAACATGATAAAACAAGATAGTATATATGGATACATACACAAGATAGTATATATGGATACACACACATTCATATATATATTCACAAATATACATGCACACACATTTGAACTAAATAGGTAAGAACAACCTAGACTAAATAAAATAAGGAATTACTATAGTGATAAGATAAAGTTAAGAACAAAATTTTAAATTCTTTCCTTTTTTATCTTTTTCATTTTGGTTTCTGCTAGATATCATTGGTGTGTTAATTATGGGTAAAATAAAGATAAGATGTATTGCACTAACTAAAATTACCAGATTCATAATGTCAGAAAAATCAATTTCTAAGCCAAGTAAATAAAATATATATCTCAAAAATAAAATGAAGTTGTAGATCAGAATATTGATATTCTTGGATTTTTTTCCAAATAGTAAAAATTTAATTCTTTAGCATATAACTGATGTGTACTAGATGATGAAATATTTGAAAAAACAGAAGTCAAAAATTTTCCAAAATCAGTGAATTTTAAGCTAATTTGGTTGTGTGGTTTTTATATAATATGCTTTTTTTTTCCAGTTGTTCATTATTTCTTTCAACTTGTTAGACAATCAAAGAAACCAAAGTAATAAATTGAGAATTAATGCCCATAGAATAAGGTTAGTAGAAAATAAAAGGATGGAATTTCAAAGGAAGTGGTGGCCTGTCAACCCGACCTATGGCTCCAGGATAAGACACAGATCACTGTGAATACCCTGTTCACAGAATGGTTTGGAGTGAACTGAAATTGCATCAGTTGAGAAGGATAAATATGGTTTAAAAGCAGAAAAAGTAAATCTAAGAGGCTGACCTTCAAATACCAGAAATGCAATATGTGTACTAGAACCATTTGCCAAAATTCTATAGTAAAAGGAAAGGTATACATTGAGAGCTTGAAAATGAAAAAAAGTGCTAGGAGATCATTCTGGGAAAAGGAAGATAAAGTTTATGATAAGCTATTGACAGAAAGAGGAGAGAAAATAAGAGAGAATAATTAACGATTTAAAATATCAGCGAGAGGGAGAAAACTTTTGACAAAGAGAAAGTTGAAAACAGAACTTGGAGAAAAAATGAGTGTCTTACATGATAGTTTGTATCTGTTTATTTGTGTCTCCTACTGTGGAAGACTGAAAAAAAGTGACTCCGATTTTTCCACCCAACACTGTTTCCATACCTTTAAATATGATTTTATAGCATTTTTCATTGAGATGTGAAGTCTACTTTCCTACTCTACTTAATAAGCCAAATAGAATGAAACTGCCCAGAAAGCGTGACAGTTCCAAGACTCCACAAGAGGTCCTCTCCCCAGCATGTCTCCCCTCTGTCATTCTTAAGACAAACCTAGAATAGCATTTTCTTGGGTGTCCACTTAGGTTATTTTAACAACCCCAATCTAGTCTGCTGGAGAATGAGAGATGACATGAAATTGTCCTGACTAAGGTTATTTTACAGCAGCTCATACCTAGATCACCAGTCAAAAATCCACAAACACATAATACACCAGTTGAGATCAGCTTAGCCTGTATCATATCAGCAAAACCATATTGTCAGCCCATAAAGTAAGGAACAAAAATAACACTTATCTTAGTATAACACAAGAATTTTTGTGGTTGATTTTTATGTAATATTGTTGCAATTGATAACTAATACTTCCACATAAAATAAACGTATATTTGATAGAGAAACAGTATATTGTGTAACATCTTGTTCCCAAACTAGTCTAGATTCTGAGATAGTAGATGGATGTATTTATTTTATGAATGTACTGATAGTGGATGAATAATTTGATGGATATATGAGATATAAAAAAATAAGTTACAGAAGTTACCTGCTGGATATTTGATAAAAATAGTATAATTTTTGAAACCCATATAGTAGGATAAGGAGTTAAGAAGTTATGTATATGATCAATGGAGTTTCTTTGTGTTTCTATCTTTTATACATATTTAGGTACATATAAAATATTACATGGATGTTATTTGTGGATAGTGCATCAGTTAAAATAAGCTTTCAAATTTTCATTCTCTTTTGAGAATACAAATAAATTTGTATGGGAGGTATTTATATGTATTTTTCATAGGTGTAAAAGATATTTTAGCAGGACTAAACTACCTGAAGTGGCTCAAAACCATGAATTCTAATATCATTTAAATCAATCTTTTTATTCTATAACAAAGACTGTGTGAGGAAAAGCAACATGGTGGAATGAAATATATTGGAGGATTTTAGCAAGAAACCATGATTAATATTTCACAAAAGAAAAAAAAATGAAAATAACATCTTGCCATGGGAAATAATGTATATTAAAACGTGATTACATAGAGCTAAAGATATAGCCCAGTGATAGTGTGCTTGCTTCTTGTGTGCATTACCTAGGTTTGATTCCCAGCAACACACACACACACACACACACACACACACCGCATACACACTTATACACCCAAAATAATTACACAGTGAATAACATAACAACATAAGCTTTTTGGATTACTAATTTAAATATATTCTATATAAATGCCTTTCTATTTCTGGCTTTTGATAGTACATATTACTAAGAACAAAGAAAAACTATGTACTTAAATCCAATAATTCCAACATGAAATAGCTAATTACTTATTTTTCTTGTTACTTTAAAAATTATTTCCTAGAAGCATGTTGAGGGTTGATATATTTTTCATTCCTTTTTCTAAAATTTAGTGATGTTATTGAAATCTTTCTGACATAATATTTTTTCTTAAAAAGTCAATACCACAAAAGCAGAAGAGAACAAGTCCATATATGCAAGTGATATAATAAAAATAAGAGCTGAAGGCATGAATATGAATTATACCAAAATAATAACAAAATCTTTTAAAAACTATCTCCTTATTGCAATGATTTATTGAAACTTGTAACATATATTTGATTCACATAGAGATCCACAAAGAAACTGAAAAATCACTTTAGCTTTCTATATCACTTTCATCTTTTAGGCCTACTTCATTTTTTACCACTTATGTTCCAAAGAAGATGTTAAAAGCTTCCTACCACCTGTGGGTCAGTAGGTTCAAATCTATGAAGAAGGTCTTATAATCACATTCAATGTTTCTATAGTGATTTTTTGTTGTTGTTTTAATTGTGTACTTCTCAGAATGTATTGCAAAAGTGTATAATAAACATGAACTACAACACGAGTGTACTATTACTGTCTCTCTTTTCTCAACTATATGATTACCTATACTAAAATTCATGTATTTTTAGAATAGTTTTTGAATTTTGTAACACATTCAGTTTCCCCTATTCCCTGCCATAGGTTTTCTAATATATCTGTTACAACCATCTGCTTTACTCCATTCTACAAAAGCAGATCATGTCAACTTCTTTGTGGAAAGAAATAAAAATGTAATTAAGAAAAGATTTTGGTCCCTCAATTTAGTTTAAAACATAAGAATAAAATTTTGGTGAGAGTGTAGCACACAAATAAGATGGGTAATACAATTTGCAATAACTTGAAAACATGAAAAACTGGGATTGCAGTTACTATAACATTCCTTTCATATATTTAATCATGCATCCATGTCATAGATTTTTTTAAGGAATGTTTTTTAGAAAAAGTCACATTGTCATGTGGTGATAATGTGACAGTAATAACCAAGAGAATACCTTGATTAATGGTGCATAGAATTCAGTGGAGGTGGTAGACAAACATAGAAAAAATTAATGTTTTTAATGATAAACAGTCCCATGTGATTACCATATGTCTGGGACCACCCTGAACAAGAGCTGAGCACATTCCCCTTAGCCTTGAGTAATGGGGGTGTGGAACTGGTACGACATGGAGTGCACAGTGCGGACGGGGCCTTACCTTCGCTCAGCAAGGAAGTTCAGCTTTGGGATTGGGCAGTCACCCAGTTGGACTGGGGTACCTCCCCTGTTTGTTGTAACACAATCCCTTGCCTTATTTGGGTGAATTATTCTATGGAATATCTTTCCCTTAATAAAAACAGGGGTTCTCTTGCCTCTTGCCTTCATTGCTCCTCTTGGCCTCCAGAGCCGCAGCTGACACCTGAAGTCTCACAGCCTTCCCTGACCCCTCAAAAAATGTATTTTGTGTTTGTGTGGTCTTTTAGTTACCAGCCAAATTTGTGTAGAGTGACCCTGAATCTATCAGCCATGCGGGCCGTGGGGGACAACCATATATTTCAATAATATGGAGTGAAATTCAACCAGGAAGAGAGAAAAGAGTAGAGGGAGAGAGTAAGAGAATGCTCACTCTTACTTTGCACAAACAGACACAAACCCAAATCACAAAACCCTTGAAATCCCCTTACAGATAATGATCAGAATAATAGCCCCAGATAGAAGAAGAAAGCTTTTTCAATGCTCAGGATAAAAATCCACAACTCATACATTTAAAATATTTTCAGGTACCACATCAGTGAGACCCTGTGAAGCCTCACCTCTTAGCATCTGTTAAATGCTTGCTTTCCAAGTGGTTAGGGAACTATACACATAAATATATATTTTACTCAGGAAAAAAATACATTTTGCATTTTTGTGGAGAGCACAAACAGTAAATCAAAGCAAAGAGCTATAAAATAAAATGTGTTTAATTATCTAGATTAAGTACCTCAATCCCTCTTATGGAATAAATGTGAGGTATAACCCAGTACCTCATGTGAGACAATGCAACATCATTTAAAGTTAATGTGATTGGGTATGAAAGATATCATCTAATCAGTGCATTAATCCCCTGATAGGGATTAACTTGGTGGTAACTGTAAGCATGTGGGATTTGGTTGGAGGAGGTGGATCATTAGAAGTGTACCTTTGGGGTATATATTTTGTCCATGATAAGGGGAGTGTCTCCCCACCACCCCCTGCCTCTCTCCATTTCTCTCTCTCTTTGCTTCTTGGAGCCTAGTTCCCAAGTGCTATCCTCTGCCACTCCCTTCTTCCATGATGTTTTGCCTCATTTCCAGCACAGAGCAAAAGAGTTGGCCATCTGTGGCCATCAATGACTGAGACCTCTGAAACTGTGAGTCTCCAAATAGTTTTTTTCCCTCTAAAATTGTTCTTGTCAGGTCTTTTGGTAATAGCAGTGAAAAATTGACAAAAACAATCCCCAGATTTCTAATCCAATTTCATAGAAAAATGCTCATTATAAGGCATTATTATGATTATATTTGTCCAAGTTACATGGCAGATCACAAAAAAACCAACACAATCATGTATGTGTTCTAATTTTTAAAAAGTACTTCCAAACAAAAAGTTATTGTTTTATTATTCTTCCAAATTGATTAACTTTTGTTCTAAACTCCTGTCTTAAGGAAGACTCTTAACCATAAATATCTTCATAAATGTTAGATAAAAGTTAGCTTGAAGAAGGATTTATCCACAAGTAATTGCCGTACATTATAGTTAAGCAGGCTAAATAAACACCACTTTTACTGGGAGATAGTAAAAATTGATAACCAGGGAAAATATTCAGGAAAATGGAAGTTACACTATCAGTTTTATTATTGACAAAAGCCTTATGGAAAAACACAGTGGATGTGGCAATAATGAGTTTTCTGAAAGTGAATCTCTTACTTAGATATGAGTTACTGAACTGTTTCACACACGTGACTTCTTGTAGTAAATCAGAAGTATAGAGGAGCTTGGAAGAATCCTTATTATTGCTGATTGCTGAGAGGAAAAGAGAGAACTATAGATCAAATTCCACATAATCATATAAACCAAGTCCCTGAGTAGGAATAAACAATCCACAGTGTGCAGAGTTATTCAAACTGCACAATAGAGGCACAATCCTCCAGACAACCAAGTCTGTCCAAACTTTCTGAGCTCAAGTACAAGGGTTCAAAGTCAGAGATAGGGGCAGGAGTCTTATCAACACCTTCCTCACTTCTGATACCAGCTGCTTCATTCTTTAAGGAATGTATACACATAAAGCAGTTACTTTGCTAATTTCTACGTATTATGACATCCTATCATACTAATGCATTAAAAATAAAGATTCCAAGAACACAAAGAGTAATAGAAAAACTACATGATACAAAAGTAACCCATACTTAAAAGATGAAAAGGGACATATACAAATCATAATACAAGAGGTAAATAAGTACAACCTTATAGTAAAAGCAGAATTTACAATAAATAAGAGGAAGTATAAACAGAGACATATTTTCTGGAACTATTTCTCTGAGAAGTGAACTTGGAATAGACTTTGCTTTTTCTTTTTAAGATAAATGGTTTAGTACAGGAAACTGAAACCATTCTTCCCAACTCCAAATTCTTACATTGTGTCAGAAATATCAGTTCATACAATAGATAAACATTTGACTCAAATATGTAATTGTTACCTGGAGATACCTGGGTCAAATCAGCAACTGAGAAAAATATTTTTCTGAATATTACTTCATATTTGCCTTTTTATGTTCCCTTTGGTATTATGTGAAATTAGTTTTACAATATTTCTACTCCACATAACACGGGTTTGTTTAAAGGGAGATAATAGAAAAATAGGCTTTGATACATTACATTTTGCTATAGAGGTAAGTATTTAGAATTCAAACATTCCTACTAAATACTTGTACCATAGATATGTTTTGAATAAATTATTCCTTTACTGGAAAATAAACCATACTACTGATCCATCATATGTACCAGTTTTATTTCCAAAAATTATAATATGCAGTAGATTTAACATAGAGAAATGTATTTTTAGTATCCAAAATTAAGTCCCATGTACAAATACTTTGAATGGTAAACTAATATGCAAACATCTGACATCAGAAAAAGAAAGCACAGTAAAGGATATTTATCATGAATCGGTCTAGAGAATTTTTTTTTTCCTAATCTAGAAACTCATAACCACCAAAGATTTGAAAATCATCACGGAGATCCTCAGTTTCCTCATCTATAAGTTGGGAAGTATTTTAAAATCTCCTTCCATTTGTGAAAGTCTCAAATTAATGAAAGTTAGAATCAAGAAGTAGAAAGTATGATATAAAATCATCTTCCCTTTTAACAATATCTTTTTTTTTTCCTTTTAGCAATATCTTTCCACTTTTCCTTCTTCATGTTCCATGGTGAAATAGTCACATTTATTTAATTTTGTAGTAGATACTTTTCTGTAAATGAAGTCAAATGTTCAATAAGGTTGCCTTTAATCTCTGTAAAGCTAATTTAGCTTTTTAAAAAATGTATCCTCTCTGACAACTTTTATCTCTTAATTTAATACACAAGCAGTCAGTCTGCCAGACTTCAGTGTCTTATTTCTGGCTATTTCTCAGTCTTATCTTCTGTGAGGATCTTTCTGTCTCTGCCTTATCATGCAATTACACCGTCAGTGGTTTCAGTTCTCTCTCTTCTTATAGGAGCAGCACTGATGTCAGCATATCAGTGTGACAGACTACACAGTTCTAATGGGCCCATGCTCTTTTCTGAATGTGGTGTTGACCAATAGCATGAGAAAGTTAATTCATTTCGGATTGATTCAACACATCAAATGCTTTTCCAACCCTGATGTTTATTTCAACATTAAAAAAAAATGTTAAATCATAAAAACACATATAATTGTAAAATATGCAACAGTAAAAAAAATTGGGGCTTTATGGAAAGAAATTGTGGCATATGATTTAAGAGTCTCCTTTTCTCTCACTGGGAATAAACTAGCCTGACATAGTTACTTGAATAATTCATAAGAGAAGAATAAAAGATTTATCAATAAAAACAGGGTCAAGTTCTCTTGAAGAGCTTTAAAATATAAGTATATGCTGGAAAAGCATCAGAGAAGAACTATGCATTTGAATGCTCTATTCAAATTTTCATCCTATGCTGGTCTTTGTTAATAACTTAGTATAAGAAATTCCCACCCTACCACAAAGCCTGTGATATTTCACAATCACTGGTTTTTAAATATTTCTCTTGGGAAAAATTTCTCTCATGCCTGTGAAATCATTTTCCACTGAATTAGGTTTTAAGAATCATTTCACTTACATAACAAGAGCAGAGATGCTTGTACAGCCTTCTGTAGCAGGGCACTGGAAAGATGCCACCACATAGGCTTCCTGTCATCTGGGTATAATGTGATGTTTGCTTCCTATGCGCACATGGATATCGTATATTTATGCTAGACGTGCTCATACTTGTTGACGATGTTGGTGAACAACATGAGTGTGAGAACCCACAGGCAGCCTTTTACCAGAAGTGGAAGAAGAACTGTCAGCCAATGTCCCCATACCCAGCAATCCTAATGACCATGACAGGTTGCTGCCAAATAAGCAGGGGCATTCCAGAGATAGTGCAGCTGTCAAAAGCAAGACAAATGCTTTTGGAATTAGCAATAAATCATATCAGCTCTCTCAAACTTCACCTTAGTGTATTGATTATAATTAAATTAAACTAATTAGAATACAATATTGATGCACATAAATGTTGAGCTCACAGATGAGAGGCAAATGATACTGTGGATTCTTGGGGTGGTTCTAAAACTGAGAGAGAGGAACTGAATTTAGAAATCTCTCCTGAGCAAATAGAGAAATTATTCCAGAGCTTTTCTACACAAGTTTTCTGACCATGACAATTTTCTTCTAAAACTTTTTTTCTTTTTTTTTTTATTTTAATTGCTTCCAAAATCCCTCCCTTCCAGGAATATCCCTCCAAGAAGTCATGGTATGATATTAATTAGTTGGTGACTTTTAATTACTTTGGTCTATGTGTGCCATAAAGTATCAGAGTACCAATTATTTAAAATATAGTGTTTGCATTTTAAATATTAATCAACATACATACATGTTGTAAAGTCTGGGTGATAGTATCTTTTGAAGTGGCAGACTGCATAAAGCTATGCAGGTGCTTCTGTGTGGAACAAACACTTCTTTTATTGTGCTAAGCAGATGCCAGGGGCTCTTAAAAACTGATACATTGGGAAAACATTTCAGAGGCATGAGAGGATTGTCCCCAAGAATGCTTCTTAAAAATCAATGATTCTGAAATATCACAGGATTTTTGGAGAGGTTTGGATTTTCTATATTAAGTCATTAACAAAGACCAGCACAGGATTTAGAAGGATATACTTGATAATGCATACAAAAAAAGGATTATATTGGTTCTTAAAATAATCACAGGGATTTGGGGCATCATAATTTTCTACACATATTTGACAGTTTATTGTTCACAGATGATCTGATAAAAGGCAGCTCCTCCAGTCAGGGAAGACTCTTCTATAAATCAATTTGTTATTAGTCTTAGCCATAGCTTCAATGTCCTAGAAACTGTTAGGGTAAGAGAGTTACAGGAATCTCTAGGAAGATATTGTATGATTTACTAAAAGGAATCCATATTAAAGGGGACAGCATATTAAAGGAGGAATCATCAATACTCCTTTAGATTTTGATTTCAAGGAATGCCAAAATATATAGTATTCTACACATGACTGTTTAAAAAACATATTTTCTCTCTTGAGAATTTTTTCTCAATCACTTACATTTATAAAGAATATTACATGTGCAAAAGAAAATAAATATTAAATTAAAAAGAAGTTGTCCAATCTCTTTTGCAAAGAACATTTTTTTTTACAAAAAGAGACATTAAATCAAGTCCCAATTCTAAATAGTGTTTTATGAGTTATATTTACACATGATGAGAGTTGTATTCTTAGAATTAATATATCTCAGGTACATTATCAGCAAAGGAAGAATGATGATATTTTAAACTGCCTAATTTGTAGTCAAAACTGATTTCTTAATTTGGTACAATATGGTAGCACCTGTAAAATATTCGTAATTTAAATGGGCAGTGGACTTTTTCATTATAATCAATTGTGTGTATGTCTACACACATGCACAGTCTCTCTATATAGATATGCATTGAATTAAACTATGGCATTTCATAATCACTCGTAAATTTTTGAGTTATTACTTTCTATTTTACTAAAATAACACCTGATAATACTAAAGGTTAATACTCATTTTATAAATGTATAATGTTAAGGACTATATAGACTCTATGTACAGATATTAATTTTATCCCTGAAAATAATGCTGTTCATAATGTAGACACTATCACTGATTCACTGGAAAATGTTGCATTTTGCCTAATATAAGAGAATAGCAGTGACTAAATCAACATGTAGATGCAGAACAAAACAGGCTTTAAAAAAACAGCTTGATTATAAACATAAAACAAGGATTGGAACAGATTAAAGTTTATAGGTTGATAATGCCTACTATCCCATTAATCCTCAAATGTAAACAAAAATAAAGGTATAGTCTTTGAATGATGAAAGCTAGGATTCACAGATGGTTTGGGGTGAAAATAGTCTTTATTAAATACTCCAGCAATTGACCTAAGGGCTTCCTTATAATTAAACACCTGCTCGCCTTACTACTATTAAATACATGAGCCCTTGGGGATAAAAGTAATAACATCTTTAGACTTCTTTGAAGTGCTTTACTTTAAAAAAAAATAAGTTCTTGGAAATGTTTAAATAAACAAAATTTTAAAGGGTTTCATTCAATTCAGCATACATATATTTTCTTTAATGGATGATGCTTAGTACTGGTTTACTACCATCAAAAGATAGCTAAGTGCCTAGCCAAGTTGCTGAGGCTGGCTTTGAATTCACAATCCTCCTGCCTCACCCTCCTGAGTTGCTGGGACTACAAGCATGCACAGCATCCCTGGGATCAATCCCCAGTACAAAAAAAAAAAAAAAGCTAAATAAAATGAAATCCGTGAGTCACATTGCATTCAATGCAGTGGAAAAGACAAACAAGGATGTGAAAGAAAATTCAATAAATATTAAGAGAGAAATTCGGACAGAAAGCAGAAAATGCAGTCCAAATCTGGACCTGTTTCAGTCAGATTTGATAAGTAAGATATAGTCATTAGGACACAAGATAAAAAAATCATAATAAGGTCTGGAGGAAAGCTAGGCATGAAAGGTAAAAAATAAGTAAAAATGGTAATGTGGAAGGGTGAACTGAAACCCATTAGGATAGACAGAAGTTCCAGAGTCTCACCACCTCAAAACTTCAAATATTGATGATGGTGGTACATCCAAAGTGAGACGAAGGCCCATAAATAGTAGGAATCAGGGATGTTTACGGGTGATCCTCCATGGATTTCAAGGGAATTCACCTGTTTATTTCTGCTTCTGTTTCTCTTTACAAAAAAAAAAAAAAAGGAGGGGGGAGGAAAAAAAGTTATCTCTGTGACTCACCACCACGGTTGAAAATATAAAAGGAAGAAATTATCAGAAAATGAGAAAGCAGTTTCAGCTTAGTTAAATTGACACGCAAATTTACTTCACTGCTTGAATATTTAAGGGAAATTACATATCAAAGATGGGAAACCTGAATAACTAAAATATTCACAGATTGAGAAGAGCTCAATCACATTCAAACAATGTTTCTTGGTGCAGCAAGATGTGTCAGGTACCATATAGAAACACAAATGCCTCCAATTTTTATGATTTTCTATTTTATTTTACACAGTATGTTATCTTAACATTTGAAATATTACAAAGTACCCTTAAAATGTTCATTTTGAAAATATCAGATGGGGTTTTTCAATACCTTCAGGTTCACATGGATTTTAAATAGATGGGGGAATGCTTAAGGTGAGGCTTTGTAGGGTATCATAAATTGTAATAGTACACATTCAATATTTTTTACCTACCATACAAATACAAATAAACGCTTGTATTTATGATGCAACAGAAAGTTTTTTGACACATTTTAAAAACACTAACCATGTCAAAGTGAGTTTTTACCATATATAACGAAAGAACATTGTTATCATGCTTATGTTTTCCTTTTACTTATGCAAGTCAGAAAATTTTATATTCACAAATCATTTTGTCCTAGTTATAATAAATGGTTATAAAAATAAATGATCCCCCAGAGGCGGTTCATACATTGCTCTGAGTCACAGATGAGGAGACAGTAGAGCCCAGTTGGAGCTCACTTTGCACATGTGAACTGGTTTGTGTTCTCACCCTGACCCTGCATTGCCCATTCTGCTACGTACAGCCCACTTAATGTCACCAAGTCTCAGTTTTCTCACCTACTATTAGAGGCAATGATATTCTTTAGCCCACATAGATTTATTTTAACAAAGTCTAAATACATATTTCACACAAATGAAATATATTGAGTATTTACCACTTACCAAGTATTGTCGTATTCCATTAAAATGTTTAAGTATATAAGCTACAGAGCCTTAAGGAAGGTTAGTTTTGCTTAGAACAATGTGTTTCTATCATCACCCCACTTGCCTCCTTATTAAAAGTGTTCCACATAATGTTCCTTCAATTTTATTTTTGGGATGTCCACTGACAGCCTTAAAATACAATACCCTGCTTCAGCCTGTTATTTTTCTTTTTTTTTATTAGTTGCTCAAGACAATATAATGATCTTGACATATCATACATTTGATTCAAATAGGGTATGAATTTTCATTTTTCCACGTGTACAAATTGCAGGATCACATTTTTCTTGATGTGAAAATCACATCAAAAACTTAGGATAGCAGTCCCAGTGGTTACATAATTATAATGTACATTCCTGCCAGCATTATGATATTTCTATTTTGCTAATTCATTTTTTTCTACAAAATGCCTAGAAGTGAGCATTTCCCAAGTTACTGTTGTTGACACTCATTCCTTATACATACCTTGGAGATTCTCATCTACAACTCTGTGATCCACAGCCCATATTTGTGATCATCTAGTTTATATAGTTTGATTAATATATATAAAAATATAGACAGATTTTATGTAATATAAATATATGATGTATATGTATATATATATATATATATATACATATATCAACCTCCATATTTCTCTATAACTACATATTTAAGCACATTTACATTTAAATCTATACCACTTTGAGACATACCTGCTTTTCTAAATAATTGCTATAATCCAAGATTTTACAGAACTTACTAAATTTTGGCACCCACTAAAATGACAGATTATACCATATAGAAGAGAATACCAAACTTTGCTAGACACTTTATGAGGAAAAATTCCAATTTCTTCTCAATTATCCAAGTACACCTGATGAGTCTTACGTAGTATTTTTAAAATTATTTTCCCACTTTTTGAGATATTATTAACAAAAATTTGCATATATTCAGGGTATACAACATAATGTTTTCATATACATATACACTGTGTAATGATTACAAATTCAAGATAATTAATATATTCATTACCTCACATAATTATCTTTTATGCAAATGGATGTGATGGGAATACTTAAGATCTGCTCAGTTAGCAAATTTCAAATATACATTTTATTATCTATAGTCAGTTGCCATGCTCTACATTAATTCTTCATTAGCAAATTTATCTTACTACTGTAAAATTTATACTTTTTATTCTTTTACCAACTTCTCCCCAGTGCCCTCACTTCTTCTCAACCACTCATATAACTACCCTCTGTTTCTTTTTTTTTTTTTTTTTATTTTTTTTTATTTTAATTTTTTATTGTGGGTTGTTCAAAACATTACAAATTTCTTGACATATCATATTCCACACTTTGATTCTAGTGGGTTATGAACTCCCACCTTCACCCCATATACCCTCTGTTTCTGAGTTTAACATTTTTGGATTTACATGTAAGTGGAACCTTTTTTTTTTTTTTTTGCATCTGACATTTCACTTAAACTAAACTCCTTCAGATTCATCTGTGTTGTCACAAATAACAGGAAATAATTTTAAACCATGAATAATATTCAACTCATATATGTGTGTGAATCAGTGTATGTGTATGTAACCCCCACACACATCCTCTTAATCCAATCATTCTTTAATAGAAACTCAGGTAATGTCCATGACTTAGCTATTATGAATAATGCTGAAATGGACATGAGAGTATAGATAGATCTTTGAAAAAGTAAAAATAGGGAGTTAATATTATAAGGGGTTAATACTAGGTATATAAGGAACATATTTAACTCAATAACAAAAAATCCAAATACTCGATTGAAAAATAACAAAGGACCAAAATAGACATGTTTCCAAAAAAGATCAAATAACCAACAGGTTATAAACTAAAAGGAACTTATCCTCACTAATCAAAAAAACACAAAACCACAGTGAGTTTCCATATCAAATTTGTTAGGATGGCTACTATTAAAAGGTCAAAAGAACAGGTATTGGGAAAGATACAGAGACTAGGAAATCTTTATACATTGTTGATGGGATGTAAATTGGTATGGTCATTTTGGAAAACAGTATGGATGTTCCTCAAGATATTAAAAAAATAAAACTATCATGTGATCTAGGAATTCTACTCTGGATATGAATTCAAAGCTAATAAAATCAAGTGGTATCTTATTCATGCTCAAGGTCTAAACTTATATGGTTCAACTCTGGATCCCTAGTCTTTGATGTCTCCAGTCCAAGAATCCACTTTTGGGGAGTGGGGCCTTATTTCTATCAACATGGCTTAAAGAATGCTGATTTTTGTTCATGGGTTCTGTCTCCCACCTCTCCTTCATGATTTCAAAGTGACCCCTTGGCACCTGAGTCCCTAAAGAAAATAAATCATTTTGGAATAGGGACTTATCTGACTCTGCTACACTCAATGTCACTTTTTTTTTTTAATTCATTAGGTCCTGAGGGCAAGGCACTGGTGTGGCCCCAAGGGAAAAGTACTTCAACTTTTATTTGTAAGATTTCTTTTTTTTTTTTTTTTTTGGATGAAAACTTTTTATTTTTTATTTTATTTTTATTTATTTATTTATTGGTTACATCATTATTATTTTAATTATGGACTTCACAGGGTAATAAAACAATAACCTTTTTCTCAATGGACTACTCCTCACTTTGTTGTTTTTTTTTTTTTTAATTTTTGTTTTTGGTTGTTCAAAACATTACATAGTTCTTGACATATCATATTTCACACTTTGTTTCAAGTGGGTTATGAACTCCCATTTTTACCCCGTATACAGATTGCAGAATCACATCAGTTACACATCCACTGACTTACAAATTCCCATACTAGTGTCTGTTGTATTCTGCTGCCTTTCCTATCCTCTACTATCCCCCCTCCCCTCCCCTCCCTTCTTCTCTCTCTACCCCATCTACTGTAATTCATTTCTCCCCCTTGTTTTTTTTTTTCCCTTTCCCCTCACTTCCTCTTGTAAGTAATTTTGTATAACCATGAGGGTCTCCTTCCATTTCCATGCAATTTCCCTTCTCTCTCCCTTTCCCTCCCACCTCTCATCCCTCCCACCTCACATATGGATCAGTGCATTTCTTTCTTCTTTTCTGAATTGAGGATATGGTTGATTCATTAACATTGAACTCACAGCCCAAAGCACTGCAACTCAGGCCTGTTAATCTTCTTCTCATGCTCTTCCTCCCTACTCTGTTCTTAGTTACTCTCCTTATATCAAAGAAGACATTTGGCATTTGTTTTTTAGGGATTGGCTAGCTTCATTTAGCATAATCTGCTCTAATGCCATCCATTTCCCTGCAAATTCCATGATTTTGTCATTTTCTAATACAGAGTATACTCCATTATGTATAAATGCCACATTTTCTTTATCCATTCATCTATTGAAGGGCATCTAGGTTGGTTCCACAGTCTTGCTATTGTGAATTGTGCTGCTATGAACATTGATGTAGCAGTGTCCCTATAGTATGCTCTTTTTAGGTCTTTAGGGAATAGACTGAGAAGGGGAATAGCTGGGTCAAATGCTGGTTCCATTCCCAGCTTTCCAAGAAATCTCCATACTGCTTTCCAAATTGGCCGCACCAATTTGCAGTCCCACCAGCAATGTACAAGAGTACCCTTTTCCCCACATCCTCGCCAGCACTTGTTGTTGTTTGACTTCATAATGGCTGCCAATCTTACTGGGGTGAGATGGTAACTTAGGGTGGTTTTGATTTGCATTTCTCTGACTGCTAGAGATGGTGAGCATTTTTTCATGTACTTGTTGATTGATTGTATGTCCTCCTCTGAGAAGTGTCTGTTCAGGTCCTTGGCCCATTTGTTGATTGGGTTATTTGTTTTCTTATTGTTTAATTTTTTGAGTTCTTTGTATACTCTGGATATTAGGGCTCTATTTGTAAGATTTCTATCTATAAGTTTTAGTTGTAAGAACTGGGCTATCTAGAGATTGAATCTTAAGTATACACAGTCAGTTTTCATTATCCTTAGTATTCATGTTCTATGAAGTCACCATGAACATTGAATTACCAAATACCAAAACATTGCTCATAGGAGAAATACAGATTTCAAGACTTGAGAGTCTCTAGTCACATTTTCATCAAAGGGAAAATCATTTTTGCTACATAGGTTCCTTTGCCAATGTCCTTGTAAAATAATCCGGCTTTGTTAGTGTTCCTTTGAATAATCCTTTTCCTTTATAGCACTTAGAAAATATTTTGTAAATTCTTCCACATCCTCCAGATTTTGGATGTCGCCTCACTTACAGTTTAACATTTTCCATGTCCTATCACCAAGCCAGCACTAGTCATGAAGTGTTGAACATTGTAGTAAATTTGCTCAGTTTTCAACTCACAACAATTCTGTCCATGGTGCTCTTTCTTTTATTTGTTGTTCTCATGCACTCTTACATTTTGCGAATTCCCATCTTCTCCACAGCTTTACCATGTGCTGAAGTGTTAGCTTTGACACTTTCTGAAGTGACCTCACATATGGATCAGTGCATTTCTTTCTTCTTTTCTGAATTGAGGATATGGTTGATTCATTAACATTGAACTCACAGCCCAAAGCACTGCAACTCAGGCCTGAACAAAGATTTTCTAACTCACATCTTTTGTCCAAATGTCGTGTCACGGGCTTCTTAGACTTAGAAACACATGATATCACTTCAGGTGTATAGGGACCATTTTACCTATTTCAGTTAAAATAATTGGTGTGTATTAATTGTATTAATTAATAGATTTTATTGTCATTTCCGTACCTTAATATAACATCTTAATATAACATGCTTTGATTGCATCCATCCTTACTACTCTCTCTGACCTCCCTCCCTCTCTCCTTGGTCTCCTTCCCCTTTTAAAGGAAATATTTCAAAAGGAAAATAACAAGGAAAAAAAACACACACAAAAAAATGCAAAAGATGTGGCAGTAAATACAGCATGGAAGGGAAACTTTATTACAGTATGAAATTTGCAAAAAGAAGGCAAAGCACGGTATTATTCACTCTGAGATGGAAGACATGAGTTCAGAGACTTAATTTTTTGTCTATTCTGCACATGCCTGGGAAAGATTGCAAAAGAACCATGAGTATCGCTTTTGTTGTTTCAAATATTTTATATATTTATATAATATATATTTTATAATAAATATTTTATATTTTAGTGAACTAAAATGCAAATACAGAATCTGTAAAATAAAAAGAATCCATTTTATAATGCTCTTTCCTCTATTTTGCCAGAGATATTTCATAAGGTTGTAGGTATTTTATACATCCCAGAAGAAAGAGAAAAATCAATAATGAAATACATTAAATATCAGTCTTTCTACTGTCTGTCTGTTATTGACACTGTTCTTGGGTATAAATTGTTTTTGATTTGGTGATGCTTTTGAATTTTTTTTCATTCAAAGACATTTTTAGAAAATTTCAGGTCATTAAATAAAATGAAGCAATATTTTCAACTTAAACAAAAAATGTTATGAAAGATTTGTGCTTTTTGCTTTGTAAGAGTTTGCTTTTTTATGAATATAAAATGACATTTAGAAGTTTCATAATATTATAAATTACTTTTATTTTTCTTCTTTTATAAGACATTATAAAAATATTTACTAAACCATCCATCTATTTGAATTTCAGAGCTTTTAAGAAATAGTGAATGATGTTTTCCATATGGAGATGTCAGAAGGAAATCTGCTTGGAAAAATTGTTCTTACTGTGAAAATACCACATTTTCCCAGACCACTTCCTCCATTTGTCACCCTGAAACTAGTTTCAACACATCTTTAATGTACTGGTAAGAGTTTTCTTCCATTAAAGCGTACTAACAAAGTGATAATAGAAAACAGGAATTAAAACATGGGAGAGAAAACCCACACTTGTTTTCATCTTTAACTACTACTGCTTCAAATACTTAAGGAAATATTCCGTGTAAAGATCTTCTTGTATAAATACCACTGGAATATCTGCTAAAATTCAAGAATTGGTATTTTCCAAAAGTGATTTCCAAAAGATTAGTGCCTTTGACAGTTTAGTTGTTCCTTTCCACAGAGTTTCAGTGGTCACAATAAATGTGAGCAGGTCTACATATGCTATCCCTCTAGGATATTCAGAATAAATATTATATATTACAAAGTGTCTTGCGTGCAGCTGAGTTTGTTCTATTGACATCAGTACTTTCAAAGTTAATCTCAGCAAAAATACACTTTGAAGAAAGTGTGGGAATAATTTAAGTCAGAGGTACCTGGTGCTGTGAAGCAAGCCTGTATTCTCAGTGGCTCCGGAGACTGAAGCAGGAGGATCACAAGTTCAAAGCCAGCCTCAGCAAATGAGAGTCATTATGCAACTCAGCGAGATCCTGTCTCTAAATACAAAATAGGCTTGGGAATGTGGCTCAGTGGTTGAGTGCCCTTGAGTTTATTCCCCAGTACCCCACCAAAACAAACAAACAAAATAATAATAATAATAATAATAATAATAATAATAATAATAATAATAGTTTAAATCAGAGGTTTTGGAGTCAGACTGACTAATTTACTTGCTACCACTGTGAAACAGGACAATTTGTTTAACCTTTTGTTAAATTATTTTCTTCATTTATAAAGTAGAATAATAGTAATATCAGCTTTCTAGAGCTTAGCATGCATTCAGTGAGAACTGTGTCTACCTATATTAAAATACCACAAACCATTACTATTTCACAAAGGAAAATCACCTTATGTGGTGAACCATTGGGAAAACATCATCAAAGACATTCCATAAATTTAATTCTTCTTTTTTGATTTATCTTTACTTCAAAATTGAATTACATGAATCAAGTTCTTGACTTTAGACACAATTTTCTTTTGTGGATAAAAAAGTGAAACTGAGAAGACCAAATGACTTGCCCAAGGTTATACCACTCATTTGTGGAACAAGTAGGTTAAGAAATAAGGTCGTATAATTACTAATTGAATGGTATTGTATCTTTACCTAGCTGCCTCTCATATACTAAGATATTCACATATTGATTCCTTTTCAATCTAATTCCAAAGGCACCATGGAAAGAGAAGAGAGTTAGGAAATCAATTTTCTATTACACTAGTCATTATTGCTATCAAAAATCTTGATTTTTTTTTTATCACTAGTCCCTCCTTATTTATCATTGAAGCACTGCAAGGTTATGGTCCTCTATGATACAAAGATTATTTTATGCTGAAAATACTAAGTCATAGACCTTTACATTCTTCTAGGTTGTGTTGGGAAAAGTATAAACGGCAGCCATACCCCAGAGAAAAAAACCCCAACATGGCGCCTAAGCAACTCTTCTTCCTACCTTCTTCTTTTCTGCAGTGGCGCGAAAAGTTCCCGCCTGTGTGAACTCTCCCGCCAGCGCCAATTTCAAATCTTGCTGGCGGGGAACCTTAGCCCCAATGAGAACTAATTCCTGGGCTCCGGAGCTGATATCTGAAAGAACTTGCCAATAAACGGGTTGCCTGCCATTTATCTAAACCCTACCATCTACCCCTTAGTTCTATATAAGCACACTGCTTTTTGCAATAAAATTGGAATTCTCCCGGCGAAGTGTCTTTGCGTGGGGAATTCTTTCAGGTTGTACTTCTGCCTATAGTATACTGTTCATTCATTATAATTTTAAGATTTATTTTGTGGCATGTTATTATTTTTCTTCTGATGTGTGGTTTTAATTTTAAATTCGTTTAACAAAAGCCCGAGATTCTGCTTTTTCCAGTGTCTACATTGTTTTATAATTTAGTTATTTGACTAAATAAGCTATGTGCTAAAATCCTTGGATTGTTGCAGATTAACATTAAATCATGCATCTCAATAGTTTTGATGCAATGTTTCAGACTGTCAATTATAACACCGTGTCTTAGTCCTCCAAATGCCCATGCGCTGAAGGCTTCTTGCCAGTGTGTGTGGTGCTACTCAGAGGTGGTGGAACCTTTTGGAGGTAGATAGCAGTGGAAATAAGTTAGGCCTTTGGGGGCATGGCCTCAACAGATACTGGATGTGGCCTATTCTTCTCTCTTTCCTCCCCAGCTGATGTGAAGTGATTAGCTGTGTTCCATAGCAAGCTCCCTTCCATGAGGTGCTCCCTCAGCACATGGCCAAAAGCTGTTGAGCCAGCCAACAATACTGAAACCACAAGTCAAAATTATTTTTCCCCCTTAAAAAGGTATTTATCTCAGATATTTATTACAGAAACAGAAAGTTAACACAGACTGACTTTTTAAAAATAAAAAATCTTACTAATTCCTTATTATCTCCCATAGTTTAGAATAAGAAATTTTCCAGAATTCAATTCTTACTAAAATAATAATATAAAGTATGCCTACAAATTCATTAGAAAATGGTGACTATGCCAAGAGAAACACAGACACATAACTTGAACAGGAAAATTATTTTTTTAAATCCAGTAAGCACATTAAATTATTTAGATTTTAAAATCTAAACAACAAATTGAAGAAAAATCAATTTCTATAGGATATTAGTACATGCAAGGAAGTAGCCACCTGCCCAAAATACTTTTACAATTCACTTTTATGAATTGCTTGGCACAAATTTTCTGAAAGCTACTTGGATATTCTCCCAAACCTTCACCTATGATGAGAAGAAAGATGGTGATAAAACTGCATTGCACAAAGTTGCTTATAAAATACAGATTTAGAAATTTCCAAATTTAAGAGCATAGAGTAAAAGCATGATGGCACATAGACTATTAAAAAAGCAATGATCAAACAGATTTTATAGAAATTTGCTATTTGATGTAACTTTAAATTTAGATATATTAAAAATGCCTAGCTAAGATTACAAAAATATATTAACAATATCAGTTTTCAGGTAGTGTGACTATGGAGGATTTTTTTTTTGTGTGTGTGTGTGTATGTGTGTGGGTGGGTATGTATGTTCTTCAGCTATACTACTTAAAGAATAAAAGTTTTGTCTGTTTAAACTTTTGTTCCTAGCTAGTCGTGGTGGCGTGCACTTAGAATCGCAGCTACTCAGGATGCTGAGGCAGGTTGATAGGTGGAGGCCAGTCTGGACAACACAGAAAGAAACTGGTTATTATTATTATTATTATTATTATTATTATTATTATTTAAATGAATAAATAATATCATTATACTTTAATAATTATATTATACTATTTACTTGCATGGAGAAATCAAGGGTCTAACATAAAATCACTGATGATTCATGATTTCAAAACCATGCTTATAAAACTAAAGTTTGAAAATATGATTTTCCTCTAGAAATATCAGATAAGGACCTAGGAACATGGACAGAATTTGCTTCTGACAATTTGTTAAAACTGTAACCATGCAAGTAGAATTATGAATAGTTTTCATCCAAATTAACATCTTCAGTATCGTCTCTATATTATCTTAAAAGAATAATAAAGACTATATTTATTCTTTTGCCACATTTTTGACTCACTGCTTGTAAATATCCATTTGCTAAAGGTAAATGTAATATTTTTAATGGATAAGTATAATGATATTTTAAAACATTACTTGAAATAAAGTATATATAAATTTTACTATTTCCCATTCTAGTTTATGGATTTTATGGACAATATGATCATGTGTATTCTAAAAACAACTTCTTTTTCCTCATATTATCCTAACATTAATCTGTGTCCTTATAATATTTTGTCCATTCTTATTCTGAATGCACAAATGCAATGAGCTTATACCTGGTTTCCTTTGCCAACTAATTTTTTTTCAGGACAATTTTATTTAGTGCAAGCATTTCATGAAAGGAAAATAGTCATCACTTTAGCTTTCATTCAATAAGCTGGCTATTTTTGCAAGTGATATATTATGCAATCTATAAAAAAAGGTCTTTATAACAAGAGAGAGGGTAATAGCATGGGACCAGTCATGCACGGCAGTGCCCACACAGTAGGCAAGCACCTGGGGAAGCAAAACCCAATGATGTAGTGCCTTATTTGGTTTGCAAAGGAACTGTTTATTTTGTAGTAATTTATACCAGTCTAAGTATAATAAAAGATTAATATAGCTATTATATCTGTTTTTTTCCTACTAGTAATGTATCCTAGTTACAAACTGAAAAATGCCCAGTATACTGCAATGCTTTCTTCTTTTCTAAAATTCTTTTGTTCAAAATATCTTAATACCTAAAAATAGAAAAGGGGATATTATTCACATATAAGTGATGGCACATACTCTCATAAAAATGAGGTCTCTCAAACTCTTTAGAAATGGAGGAAAAGGGCAGAGATAATCTTATTAGTGTTAGCAGGAATTTAAACATAAAGGATGCCAGATTGTTATACCTATATGTAATCCATCTTCCTGGGAGTTGTTGACCTTTGGAAAGGGCACTTATTTCTGAGAGTTACCTAACCTCACACAGTGAAAATTCTCTTTATAAATACTCATGTGTTACAAATAATTGGGGTTGTCAACTTTTTGTATTCCTATCGTCATCCACTATATGCGTCTGAAGTTGTTAAAAGTCCTTCATCTGCTCTTCAAATTTCCTAATTCCATTCATATTAAGAACTATGCTTAATTTTCTATCTTCACCATACACCTGAAAAGATTATCAATCAAGTCATCACGTTGATATCTGAATCCATAAACTTTCCGAAATAGATCTTTATGAATTAGGTAAGCTCCATTCAGTTCATGTTTCTCATGCCTGAACAGACTTCAAAGAAAAAGTTTTCTCAATTCAAACATGAAATAGATATGTGTGTTACACAAAATATTTAATCTGACTATTTTCAAGTGTGTTTTTAGTTTCATTACATGATAATCACTCACAAAATATTATTTAACTTCAAAATAATATGTGTTATATTTTTATTGTGTTTAATTTCAGTGGCATAGAAGTAATGCATTTTTTGTAAATAATACTTTTGAATATTTTCATCTCACAATAAATCCCTGCTTACAAGTAAAATTGAGAAAGGAAATGGGCCTGAAATTGAGCTCTGGTCATGTACCTTACCATATTTATTCTTCAGTTTGCCTTCATTCTACCAAAAGTGCATTCGAAAAGCTCCCCACTTGTGTTTTCTATCTACAGTGCCCCTTTGAAAGTAATTGATCTAACCAATCTGCAGTTGTTCATGTTAATGATCACTTTCTTTATTAAATAAATTACTGGTTGTTTTCCAATTCTTATAGTGTATCATTTTCATCGTAATTCTTAGTTTTTACTTCTAGCCTCTCTATAATTTTTATCACCAGAGTCGGAATAGTAAATATGCTTCAAACTTCAGAGTAATTGATTGACAGCCAATGACTCCCTTTTGGGAAGGATCTGAGACCTAATAAATCCTAGTAAATCCTAATTCTTTTAACTATAACTTCCCAGAAATCCTTCTAACAGAAATAGGTGCTTCTTCTCATCTCTGTGTCATAGGAACTTGCATAAACTTTTATTACAACTCATATCACATCATAGTCTTAACTTTTATTTGCATGACAATTTATCTCAATAAATAAGCTCTGATCCAGGGACTTTAGTGCTCAACTCTAGGTCCCTGATCCTAGCTCAGTGCCAGAGAAGCCACTCAGCAAGTACTTTTAAATAACTGAATAATCTGGAAAATAAATGAATACAGGTTAAATCTAGAGCTTTGATGTCTATGCTCAGAGGTTTAGACTATTTGGTAAAAGAATTAGAACAGGGAAAGGATTGGATTTTTTTGCTTGTTTTTCCACATACAATTATGTAGATCATTAAGCACTGTATTAGTGACTTAAAAAGAAGTAAGCTGAAAGGATTTCCTGTTTTGTGATATTTTTATTGAGAAGAGAAAGTTTTTGTTAATGTCTAGAAACATTAACTGCCCCAGCACAATCTTCTGAGAAGAGGAAGAGAAAATGACCCAAATTAGCAGAATAAATGTTATTTTATTCATTGTGGAAATGTATGACTTTTATTAATAATATTCTGAGAGCAGAGATTATACTTTATCTTTCTGAATATATCTATGGAAACTAACAGAATATTCAAGACAATATGACCTCTCAAAAATGCCTTAATACACACCAGTCATTCCTCTATATTCATTGCCCCATTTCACATATTATAATTTGAAAACTCAATCTACTGTGAGGACTTGATAGTTGTTGGGTGATCATTGTGGTGAAAACAAATGGAGTATATCTATTCCAATCTACTTTGTGTTTTTTTTTCTAAATAGAAAAAATAAAGTGGGATAAACATGTAATCCTAATCTGCCGCAGTCTGGCTGGGCACAAAATAACTGAGCCACCACACAGTCTTGTAGATTCAAACAGCAACTTTTTATTCCCGAACTCTCACCAATACTCTACACGCACATTCTGGGAAAATACACTCCCTCCACTGGGCTCTGCATACCAATACTCTCAGAACCCCAGGAGAACTCAAGGGGAACTCCAAAGGAGCAGGCGCCTGAGGCAGCAGGATACGCCCTAATCCAAGCAGGATCCACCCTAAACCCGGAGCCACCCTAATCACTGAGCAGGGTCACCTTTTAACCCAAAATGCCATGCGTCATTCCTACTTGGCTATAGCTTTCAGCACTAATCTATTAATGTGTAACTTCAACACGTCTTAAAATTTATTTTCAAATATCAGAGGCTATCAGCGAAAAGAAACAGAAGCATCTGTAATTACAAATTATTAATATTTGATCATTTGCTGAATGAACAAAGCTGCTAGCAAAGAAAATTCATTTTTCCCCACATACCCAATAATGATAGCAGACATTTGGACACATGTCTGACTAATTTAGATGGGGCTATCTGGAATTTGTTTGTGAACAGGTTTACCACAATTGCCTTATAGCATTACCTATAATTAAGTAGCTAACATGCCTTTGTCAAATTGCTTTAAAAGTATGACTATCTAAATCTCAGAAATAGAAAAATACAAATAGTTCTCATGACTACTAAAAAAAAAATCCCACTTATTGATAATTTGCACAAATTGCTGTAAAATTTTTAGATTTTTTTGTGTGTGTGTGTGTGTGTGTGTGTTTGCACATTAACCTCCAATAAATTGTGGTCTGAATATGTGTGCACCCTGAAATTTCATATGTTGGTATTCTAACCTCTAGTGTGATAGTATTAGGAGGTGGGTCTTTTGAGAAGTGATTAGGTCATGAGTGCTTTCATGAATGGGATTAACAGCTGTAAAAGAGGCCCAAGAGAGATTTTTCACTTCTTTCACAGAGTAAGGAAACAGTGAAACGGTGCCATCTATGAACCAGAATATAGACCCACACCTGACATTGAATCTGTTGATGCTTTTGTCTTGGGTTTTTAGTCTCCAGAAGTTTGAGAAACAATATTCTGTTGTTTGTAAAATACATAGTTTAGCAGGGTGCAGTGGCACAGGCCTATAATCCAGCAAGTCAGGAGTCTGAGGCAGTATTACAAGTTTGAGGTCAGCCTCAGCAATGTAGGCAGAACCTGCCTCAAAAAATAATAATAATAATAAAATAACTGGAGATATGAGGACATAGCTTAGTAGTAAAACACCACTGTTTTCAATCCCCAATACAAAAAAAAATTATCTACTTTATGTTATTTTATTGATGTGTTTATTTTCATAATTGATTTCAAATTTGTCAATTTACAGGTTGCATCCTACGGTTTCTGTTCTAATAATTTTGTAAGAAAAACATATATCGAAATCACTAATAAGTTTGAACTGTATATCTTATTCTCTATTTATACATTGATATTGATATCTATATACATACACATATTAAGAATGGAATTAAAATCTTCTATCATATAATATTTTATTTCTAATTAATTCAAACTAGCACTAATTTATCTAAATATTGTATTTGATACTTATGAGTAAATACTTATGAACTAGTAAATATAATCTTTATTGTACAACATTCACAGAAGGTAAAAGTAGGACAAATTTGGAAGGAAATTTCCAGTAATGAACTTGATTTTACACATCATACTTGGCTGATGTAAGCAAAGTATTAACAAATTTAGCAAAATAGAATATAATTTGACATTGAAAAATTATAACTAATTTCATAAATATTTATTTTATTTAAACTTTTAGAGATTACAATAAATGGCTACCATTTGACACACTTTTTAATGTGAGAGAAGAAAAGTAGCATTGTTTCCCACTGTCCTTCATTTGATCATATGAATGCAACCTTTAAAGTAGCTTAAGTGGCAGAGGAATTTTATCAGTGATTTCAGAAGACATAGTCTAGAGGTTATGTACATATTTCTCTCATTTCTAATAGACTCCATGTTGCAAATATACCTGCCATTTTAATAAAATTTCAAAATTTTTAATACATCTTGAAATATAAGAGACTTGTAAACTTTTATCTTTATATCAGATGATGAGTTGCCTCTATATTTATTTATTTTGTGTATTAAAATCCAATTCAGGAGAAAGAAAGACCCAAGATGGCTAAAGAGAAGTGCCTTGTGCCTCCTTCTGTTGCAGAGAAGAATCAAGACAACAAAAGAAAGATTGTGTTTTAAAGAAAGTGATGGAGAGAAAACTCTGGAAATGGATTAGAAGTTATGGGAACCCTGAACAGGGAACTGAAAGGGTAACATAGAGAAAGTAATAAAGCCTGCTGCATCTTCTACTCTGGCTTCCTGGTGGGGCTAGGGCTGGGAAGTAGAGATGTGGTGGCTCCTCATTGCCAGGAATAGTAAGTGGGAAAGTACAATTTTACCCCCATCATAGCAACAGACTTTCTGTCTTAACTAAAGGAAAATTTCACAGTCCTCACAAGTTTTAAACACAGTTTGAGAAGCTGGCTGGGGTCAGGATGACTGCTTTGCTATAAAGAAAGAATTCACATTGGGCCTCCCTTGTCAACTCTCAGAATCTAAGCTCTACAACAACCTCTGACAGACTGTCTCTCCCTAGGCCAGTAGCCAGCCCAGACACTCTGCAAGAAGCCACGAGTATTTGTGTACCTCATAGGGTGGAGAAGTACACCTCAACATTCTACGGTTCCAGGACTTACTGCTACCAGAGACAGAAGCTCGGCTATCATTGGTATTTGTCTCAAGAAAACTAAAGAAGGTCCCCTTCTTGTTCTGTGGCTCTGGGTTCATGGCTACTGCAGCCACAACCCTTAGTGTCAATGTCACTTGCTCTGCTGGGTCTGGAAAGATCACCTCCACCTCGTACAGCACCAAGACCATGACTGTTACTATTGTTAGCCCTGAGTCCAGCAGTGCTTGACTCCATGGGACCTGAAGCCACGTCTTTGGAAAATCACATTTATTGCAAAGTTGCACAACTACCTTCATGGACTGCTACAGCCTACACTATTGAAGCACTCATACACACTGCTGACATTCAATACAGCTGAACAAATTCACACAGGGACTGCATATTTGAGCTCAATTATAAAGAAAACTAAAGTATGTATCCACTACATCCAACATCTAAATGAAAATAATTTTTCCTTATAGAAGCTGCTTCATAAAATAAGAAGATATAAATATTACACCAGAAGTGCATACATCAATTTACAGACTCAAGAAATTTAAAAATGCTAGGAATCGTGATACCTCCAAGAGCACACAATTCTCCCAATATGAAGGAAACAGATCCCAATATGAAGGAAATCTGAAATGCCAGAAAAAAAATTTTTTTAAAATAATGAGCCTCCCGAAGTACATATATAAGACATGAATGGTGTGAAAATACTTTGTGTACAATCAGTGTCTTGAAAAATTGTGCTCTATATTGTGTAATATTAAATAAATTGCATTTGGCCATCATGTATAACAAATTAGAATGAATTAAAAAAAATAATTAGCCTAAAGAATCTCAATGAGGTGTAAGAGAATACAGGTAGAAAAGGTAGTGAAATGAGAAAAACAATTTATAATATGAATTAGCAATTCAACAGAGAATGAAATTATTAAAAGAGAAACAATTAGAAATCTTAGAGCTGAAAACCTCCATCAATAAACAAAATACAATTGAGAGCATTCATAACACACTAGACAGAAGAAATAATTCCTGAACTTGAGAACAAGTTTTTGAAATGATCCAGTAACGTGTGCATGTGCAAACTAGCACACATGCAAGATAAAGAAATGAAGAAGAAAAAGAAACAAATTATTACAAAATGAAGAAACCTTATGACATATGATATATAGGATACCATGAAGTGAATAAGCATTCACAATTTGGGAATACCAAAAGAAAGGGAAAAGACATCAAAAAACCTGTGCAAAATGAAATACTAACTAAAAACTTCCCAAGTCTTCAAAGAGATGTTTTTGAAGTTATCTTTGCATCAATGCGTCCAAAATGACCAACAAGAAGAGGAATGAAAGTTAATTAATTTATGGCTCTCAGTTTCAGTAGTCTCAGTCTATAGTCAGTTCACTTCATTCCTCTGGGCCTAAGGGGAGGCAGCACATCATAGTGGAGTAGCCCAGCAGAGCAAAGCTACTCAGCTCATGGCAAGCAGAGAGAGAGGAAGGGACCAGAAGGAAGATGCATTCTTCCAGGGCGTTTATCTCTGAATATTTTTGCATTAACAGGAGTTCTGGGGGCAACAACTCATATCCAAATCATAACAAATGTCAATATCCAGATACAAGAAACTCAAAGGCCCCCAACTAGATGCAACTAAATGCAAAATGAAGAAATTAAGAAGAAAAGAAACAAATTATTAAAAAATGAAGAAACCTTATGACATATGACATATAGGATACCATATTAATGTCAAAATGTCAAAACCATAAGACACAGAGAGAGAATTCTACAAACAGCAAGAGAAAAACATCAACACATGTATAAGTGAAACCCCAATACAGTAATAACAGATTTCTCGGCAGAAACTTTAAAGATCAGAAGAAAATGGGCTAATATATTCTACATGCTGAACAGAACAAACAAACAAACCTTCTACCCCCAAATTCTGTATTTAGCAAAACTATCCTAGAAACTTAAAAAATTTGTCATGACCCAGAAGGACTCTACAAGAAATGCTGAAGAAAGTCTTACAGTAGAATAAAAGCATGACATGATGATGATAACACATACATGTGCAAAACGCTAGCAGAAAGGTACACACAGGAAAAAGAGATTCAAACTTTAACATGACAAAAAAACGTCAAATAGGTCTGGGATTGTGGCTCAGTGGTAGAGTGTTCACCTAGCACGTGAGAGATGCTGGGTTTGATCCTCAGCACCACATAAAAATAAATAAATAAGATAAAGGTATTGTTTCCAACCACAATTTTTAAAAAAGACATTTAAAAAGCCATCAAACAATAAATTAAAATGGCAAGAAAGATAGAAAAGAACAAGAAATACATAAAATAATCAGAAAAAAATCAACAATGGTAGGAGGAATTTGGTACCTATAAATAATAACCATGAGTATTAATGAATTAAATTCACCAAGAAACACAGACTTGGGGCTGGGATTGTGGCTCATTGGTAAAGCGCTCGCCTAGCATGTGCAAGGCCCCAGGTTCAGTCCTCAGCACCACATAAAAATAAATAAAATAAAGATATTATGTCCAACTACAACTAAAAATAAATAAATAAATATTTTTAAAAAAGAATTAGCTAGGACAAACCTTGTTGTTATAATCTTCTTAAGTATTCTACCTGCCATATATGTCTTTGTTAACCTCTTTATCTTACCATCATAGAGACTATGTCTCAGGCCCAGCCTTGTTAAGGTGACAAGATACTGATAAATCTGGAAAAAGAATTAACATCTAAGAAACACAGACTGGGAAAATGGTTAAAAATAAAAGATCTAAGTTTATGCTGCCTACAAAAAAAAAAAAGTTCATTTTAATTACAAACCTAGACACAGACTGACAGTGATGGTTTAGAAAAAGATATACCATGTGAAAGTCAGAGTGGGCACACTCATATCAGATAAAACAGATTTAAACCTAAAAAAATAAATTTAAACTGTAAACATTGACAGGTAATCATTATAAATTGATAAAGGATCATGTCATCAAGAAGATATAATGAATATATCTACCCAACATTGGACCATTCACATATATAAAACAAATATCATTAGATCTAAAAGAAACATTTACTCTAATACAGTAATTGCTGGCAACTTCAACATTTCATATTTCATGAAGTCAGAAAATTTTATAAAGCTATATTGGAATTGTACTATACCATAGAACAAATGATCTAATAAATATTTCAGAACATTTCCTCTAACACTACCAGAGTGCATGTTCTTCTAATCAAAACATAGAATGTTGTTTATGATACAACATATTAGGCCACAAATCAAGCGTCAGTAAATTTAAGACATCAAAGTCTTATCACATACCTTCTCAGACCACAATAGGTTTAAACTAGAAATCAATAACATGAAGTAAAATGGAAAATATGAAAATACTCAGAAATAAAACAATATGCTCCTAAATGACCAATGGAGATTTTAGAAATTTAAAAAGAAACAAAAATGTTCTTGAAGACAATGAAAATAAAACCTATATGTATCAAGATCTGTAGAACACTGGAAAAAAATAGTACTAAAAGGAAAGTTTGTAGCAATACATGCATATTTCAAAAGTAAAAATTTCAAATAAGTATTCCAACAATGTACTTCAAGGACTTAGAATCAACCAAACCCAAAATTAGTAGAGGAAAAGGAATATTAAAGAACAGAAATGAATCAAATCAGAACAATCCAAAATGTGTAAGATCGATAAACCAAATAATAAATTGTACAAACAAACAAAAATAATTAGTCAAACTTTAGCAACACCAACCAGGGAGGAATAAAGAGAGATAATATCCAAATAAATAAAATCAGAGTTGAAAAAGAAGACATTACGAAAAATACCACAGAAATATGAAGAATCATAAGAAACTACTATTATTAATAAGATGCTAAAAATTTGAAAATCTAGAAGAAATGAATACATTCCTGGATACATATAACCTATCAATCAATACAGAAACAAGAAGAAACATAAAATATAAACAGATCAATAATGAGTAATGAGATTAAATTAGCAATTAAATCTTCCATAAAACAACAAAATAAAATATCCAAGACACTTTGAAACAAAATTATACAAATATTTTTAAAACTAATTTCCCCTCTTTTAAAACTATTCCAAAAAGTTTCAGAGGTCAAAATTCAGCCAAACGCTTTCTATGAGGCTGTCTAATGATAGCATAACCAGACAAAAAAAAAAAAAAAAAAACATTACCACAACAGGGCAAGTAGTGGTGGAGAATCAGAAAAAAAACTGAAAAATATAAAACAATATCCCTCATAATTATATATGCAAAAATCCTCAATGAAATACTAGGAAACCAGATTCAAAAAACATCTAAGATCATATGTCATGATTAATTGGAATTCATCCCAGGGATATAAAATGTTTTAACATTTTTAAATCTATAAACATAATGCATCACATCAACAGAATGGAGAACAAGTACCGTATGATCATCTTGATAAACGCAGAAAATGGACTCAATAAAATTCAATATCCCTTCATAATAAAAACTCTCTGCAAAGTATGCATTGAGAAAACATAACTCAAAATATTCAGAATTATATATCCTATACAGCTATTACTGAAGGGGAAAATTTGAAAGTGTTTACTCTAAGATCTGGAATAAGACAAAGAAATCCACTTTTGTCTTACTTATTGAAAGTCATGACAAGAGCAATCAGACAAGAGAAAGAAATACAGGATATTCAAAAATAGAAAAAGAAGATGTGAAATTATCCATGCTAAGATAAGCTGATTTTATAGACACAAAACTTAAATATTTAATCAAAAATTTGTTAGAGCTGATAAGTGAATTTAAAAGCCAGCATTTTTATATCCAATGATGAACTTGTTGAGAAAGAGATCAAGAAAGCAATCTTATTCACAGAAGTTACATTTTTAAAAAATGCAACCAAGGAAGTGAAAGATCTTTGAAAGACATCTGCAATGAAAATTATAAATAATGTATGAAAGAAAGTATTGAAGACATAAAAAGTGAAAAGATATCTTGTGTTCATGGACCAAAATTAATATTTTTAAAATGACTATATTATACAATGCTAACCATAGATTCAATGCATTCTCCATGGAAAAAAAAAAAACAATGACATTTCTCACAGAATAGAAAAAAAAATAATCCTAAAATCATGTGGAACCACAAAAGACCAAGTATAACCAAAACAATCCTGAGACTGGACAGGGCTGGGGAGCTGGAGGTATCATGATATGTGACTTCAAAGAAAACTACAAAGCTACAGTTGTCAAAACATCATGGTACTGACACAAAAGTTGACATTTGGATCAGTGGACAGAGTAAGGAACCCCAAAATTAAACTCATACATGCAACTGAATTTTTAACAAAGGTACCAAGAATATACATTGAAGAAAGGATGGTTTATTCAATAAATGATGCTGGCAAAATTGGATATACATATGCAGAAGAGTGAAACCAGATTTCACTCTCACCACAAAGAAAACTCAACTCAAAATGGGCCAAGCTTGCATCTGCAATGACTTCTCCTTCTTCTACCTTTCATTCCATCAAGTCACCTAGCCTATTGGACTATGTCTCCCATATTCAAGGTGCGTCTTCACCCCAAGTTTTCATCTCTGGAAACATCCTCACTGATAAACCTAGAAGTCTCTTATCTTAGTCATCTCTTAATTCTATCAAGGTGACAGTATATATTAACCATCATAGTGTATGTGTATCAAATTTTGGTAGTGTACCCCATAAATATGAACAAATATCATCTCAATAAATATAAAATGAAAAAGTAACTATGATATAAAAATATTAATAAGTTCAAAAATTTAGCTTGGTTTTTCCTATTATAATTTACTGTTGCTCTTTCTGTTAGGTTTTAAATGAGTCACTGTAATTTTTTGAGAGGCTTTAATGATTTAAAATTTGAATTTTGTTATTATGATTTTCTTATTTAAAACAAATACAAATTTTTTTTAAGTTGTGCCTTTAACAGATTTCAAACCTCTGGTTATGACTCTTTTAGTCTCATTTTTCTTTTTAATTTTCCTTTACTATTATTGAATGTCTGTCATAGGACTATCTTTTTTCAAGTATTCTTAATAACTCCTAATATACAATTGCAGGGATGTTATGATGGTGTACATATTGTCCATTCAGGAAATGCTGGTATTCTCAATGATTGTTTCACAGTTCTTTTTCAGCTATTTCATTTGTCACCAATAATCCCTCTTCCTAATATTATTTTTTATTTGAACTCTAAGATAGATTTTTACATCCTCCATCTATTTTAACTTTTCAGAGTGTGGTCAACTCTCCTTGTATATTCTAATTCTTATCACATCCCTCAACATGCTCAAAGCATGGGTTATCAGAATTTTGTCCACCCTCTGGAAAATAAACATCTCTTGCTGTGTGGTTTAATTATCTTAATCTCTATTTCTATTTATTATTTCTACTAAAAACTGTAAAATTGTGTATTATAATAATTATATGCATGAATGTGCTTTACTGCACAATAAAATTATGAATATTATGGTCTGAAGCTTTGTTTTCCCCCAACACTCTTGATTTCAAACCTACTCACTAATGTGATGATAATGAGATGTAGAACCCTTTGGGAGTGATTAGGTTATAAGGGTGAGGCTTTTATGAATATAATTAGTGTCCATGTAAAATAAACCCAATGGAACTCATTGTCCCCTTCCTCCATGTGAGCATGTAGCCAGAAGGCACTTCCTTTGAATTAGGGAAAGGGTCTTTATCATACTTTGAATCTTACTACCTTGATCTTTGATTTCTTAGGCTACAAGACTGTGAGAAATAAATTTCCATTGTTTATAAGCTTCCTAGCTTATATAGTATTTGGATGTAGCAGCCCAAACAGACCAAGATGACAGGTCAAATTGTTTAATTATTTTACAGTTACAGAAACTCTGAAAAGTTGTTTATCCTGATGGGTTTTAGACAAATTAGAACAAGACCAAAATCAAAGTCAAGTCCTATGCCTTTTCTAGAACGCCATAGTGATCATGTAACTAAGTGAAGATGTGTCTCTATTGAGTAGGATCTATATTTTTCTCAATTTGGAATGTGCTAATCAAATGCCAACTGTATTTCAGGATCTCATAATTTCTAAAAATTATAGTTGAAACAGATTTCATTACGTAATTAATAAATGAATAAATTATTAGATAAATAATGGGAAACCCTTAGAGTATGTTGAATGAATCACTTAATTTAAGGACCTCAGCATTCTTTAGTAAATATGCACAACAGGAAAAAGTCAAATGGGAAGTGCAGGGTACTGCTGGTGAAAACTACACTGTTACAATATTTCCATAGAAAGGAATGATTAATGTCAAAAAACAGTAATAGTTTACCTTAAAATATTAAATACATGTTTATAAGATGTATATAAATGTATGTATATATGCATAGTATATATATATTTTTTTATTTTTTATTTTTTTTTAATTTTTTTTATTTTTTAATTTTTTATTGTGGGTTGTTCAAAACATTACAAATTTCTTGACATATCATATTCCACACTTTGATTCAAGTGGGTTATGAACTCCCACCTTCACCCCATACACAGATTGCAGAATCACATCAGTTACACATCCATTGATTTACATATTGCCATACTAGTGTCTGTTGTGCTCCACTGCCTTTCCCATCCTCCACCCTCCCCACCTCTCCCCTCCCCTCCCCTCCTCTCTCTCTACCTCCTCCACTGTATAACCCTGAGGGTCTCCTTCCATTACCATGCAATTTCCCTTCTCTCTCCCTTTCCCTCCCACCTCTCATCCCTGTTAAATGTTAATCTTCTTCTCCTGCTCTTCGTCCCTACTCTGATCTTAGTTACTCTCCTTATATCAAAGAAGACATTTGGCATTTGTTTTTTAGGGATTGGCTAGCTTCACTTAGCATAATCTGCTCTAATGCCATCCATTTCCCTGCAAATTCTATGATTTTGTCATTTTTTAATGCAGAGTAATACTCCATTGTGTATAAATGCCACATTTTTTTTATCCATTCATCTATTGAAGGGCATCTAGGTTGGTTCCACAGTCTTGCTATTGTGAACTGTGCTGCTATGAACATCGATGTAGCAGTGTCCCTGTAGCATGCTCTTTTTAGGTCTTTAGGGAATAGACCAAGATGGGGAATAGCTGGGTCAAATGGTGGCTCCATTCCCAGCTTTCCAAGAAATCTCCATACTGCTTTCCAAATTGGCTGCACCAATCTGCAGTCCCACCAGCAATGTACAAGTGTACCCTTTTCCCCACATCCTCGCCAGCACTTGTTGTTGTTTGACTTCTTAATGGCTGCCAATCTTACTGGAGTGAGATGGTATCTTAGGGTGGTTTTGATTTGCATTTCTCTGACAGCTAGAGATGTTGAGCATTTTTTCATGTACTTGTTGATTGACTGTATGTCCTCCTCTGAGAAGTGTCTGTTCAGGTCCTTGGCCCATTTGTTGATTGGGTTGTTTGTTCTCTTATTGTCTAATTTTTTGAGTTCTTTGTATACTCTGGATATTAGGGCTCTATCTGAAGTGTGAGGAGTAAAGATTTGTTCCCAGGATGTAGGCTCCCTATTTACCTTTCTTATTGTTTCTTTTGCTGAGAAAAAACTTTTTAGTTTGAGTAAGTCCCATTTGTTGATTCTAGTTATTAACTATTGAGCTATGGGTGTCCTATTGAGGAATTTGGAGCCGGACCCCACCGACTGTAGATCGTAGCCAACATTTTCTTCTATCAGACGGCACGTCTCTGATTTGATATCAAGCTCCTTGATCCATTTTGAATTCACTTTTGTGCATGGCGAGAGAAAGGGATTCAGTTTCATTTTGTTGCATATGGATTTCCAGTTTTCCCAGCACCATTTGTTGAAGATGCTATCCTTCCTCCATTGCATGCTTTTAGCCCCTTTATCAAATATAAGATAGTTGTAGTTTTGTGGATTGGTTTCTGTGTCCTCTATTCTGTACCATTGGTCCACCCGCCTGTTTTGGTACCAGTACCATGCTGTTTTTGTTACTATTGCTCTGTAGTATAGTTTGAAGTCTGGTATCGCTATACCGCCTGATTCACACTTCCTGCTTAGCATTGTTTTTGCTATTCTGGGTCTTTTATTTTTCCATATGAATTTCATGATTGCTTTCTCTATTTCTACAAGAAATGCCGTTGGGATTTTGATTGGCATTGCATTAAACCTATAGAGAACTTTTGGTAATATCGCCATTTTGATGATGTTAGTTCTGCCTATCCATGAACAGGGTATATTTTTCCATCTTCTAAGATCTTCTTCTATTTCTCTCTTTAGGGTTTGTCGCGACCCCTTGCCCGCAAGGAAGACGCAACTCGGGAATCTTCTTTCAGCAGTTTATTCAGGCCCTTGATATTTCTTCTTCTCTCTCTCGGATGCCTCTCCCAGCCTTAATAAAGCATCCCAAGCCCCAATGCAAAGCTGCCGTGTGGAGCTTTCTCACAGGGTGGTGAAAAATCATGTGCCAACTTTCCCAGATAAGAAGTTGTTTGTCACAGACCACAGCGGAGCCAGCGTCATCTTGTAATGGCGACCATAGTCTGCAGAAACGGCAGAAGCGGCTCACCACAAGGGTTCTGTAGTTTTCATTGTATAAGTCTTTCACCTCTTTTGTTAGGTTGATTCCCAAGTATTTTATTTTTTTTGAAAATATTGTGAATGGAGTGGTTGTCCTCATTTCCATTTCAGAGGATTTGTTGCTGATATACAGGAATGCCTTTGATTTATGCGTGTTGATTTTATATCCTGCCACTTTGCTGAATTCATTTATTAGCTCTAATAGTTTCTTTGTAGAGCCTTTTGGGTCTGCTAGGTATAGAATCATATCATCTGCAAATAGTGATAATTTAAGTTCTTCTTTTCCTATTTTGATGCCTTTAATTTCTTTCGTCTGTCTAATTGCTCTGGCCAGTGTTTCGAGAACTATGTTGAAGAGAAGTGGAGAGAGAGGGCATCCCTGTCTTGTTCCAGATTTTAGAGGGAATGCCTTCAGTTTTTCTCCATTCAGAATGATGCTAGCCTGAGGCTTAGCATAGATTGCTTTTACAATATTGAGGTATGTTCCTGTTATCCCTAGTTTTTCTAGAGTTTTGAACATAAAGGGATGCTGTACTTTGTCGAATGCTTTTTCCGCATCTATCGAGATGATCATATGGTTCTTATTTTTAAGTCTATTGATGTGGTGAATAACATTTATTGATTTCCGTATATCGAACCAGCCTTGCATCCCAGGGATGAATCCTACTTGATCATGGTGTACAATTTTTTTGATATGTTTTTGTATCCGATTCGCCAGAATTTTATTGAGGATTTTTGCATCTAGGTTCATTAGAGATATTGGTCTGTAGTTTTCTTTCTTTGAAGTGTCTTTGTCTGGTTTAGGTATCAGGGTGATGTTGGCCTCATAGAATGAATTTGGAAGTTCTCCCTCCTTTTCTATTTCGTGAAGTAGCTTGAAAAGTATTGGTATTAGTTCTTCTTTAAAGGTTTTGTAAAATTCTGCTGTATACCCATCGGGACCTGGGCTTTTCTTAGTTGGTAGTCTTTTTATGGTTTCTTCTATTTCCTCAATTGATATTGGTCTGTTTAGGTTTTCTATATCCTCCTGACTCAATCTGGGCAGATCATATGACTTAAGAAATTTATCTATGCCTTCACTATCTTCTAATTTATTGGAGTATAAGGATTCAAAATAGTTTTTGATTATCTTCTGTATTTCTGAAGTGTCTGTTGTGATATTGCCTTTTTCATCCCGTATTCTAGTAATTTGAGTTCTCTCTCTTCTTCTCTTCGCTAGCATTGCTAAGGGTCTGTCGATTTTGTTTATTTTTTCAAAGAACCAACTTTTAGTTTTGTCAATTTTTTCAATTGTTTCTTTTGTTTCGATTTCATTAATTTCAGCTTTGATTTTAATTATTTCTTGCCTTCTACTTCTTTTGCTGTTGTTTTGCTCTTCTTTTTCAAGGATTTTGAGATGAAGTATGAGATCATTTATTTGTTGTTTTTTTCTTTTTTTAAGGAATGAACTCCAAGCAATGAATTTTCCTCTTAGAACTGCTTTCAATGTGTCCCATAGATTCCGATATGTTGTGTCTGTGTTTTCATTTATCTCTAAGAATTTTTTAATATCCTCCTTGATGTCTTCTATAACCCATTGATCATTCAGTAACCTATTGTTCATTCTCCAAGTGATGTATGCTTTTTCCTTCCTTCTTTTATCGTTGATTTTCAGTTTCATTCCATTATGATCAGATAAGATGCATGGTATTATCTCTACTCCTTTATATTGTCTAAGAGTTGCCCTGTGACATAATATATGATCTATTTTTGAGAAGGATCCATGTGCTGCTGAGAAAAAAGTGTAACTGCTTGATGTTGGGTGGTATACTCTATATATGTCAATTAGGTCTAGGTTATTAATTGTGTTATTGAGTTCTATAGTTTCCTTATTTAACTTTTGTTTGGAAGATCTGTCCAGTGGCGAGAGAGGTGTGTTGAAGTCTCCCATGATTATGGTATGGTGGTCTATTAGACTCTTGAACTTGAGAAGAGTTTGTTTGACGAAAATAGCTGCACCATTGTTTGGGGCATAAATATTTATGATTGTTATGTCTTGTTGGTGTATGGTTCCCTTAAGCAGTATGTAGTGTCCCTCTTTATCTCTTTTGATTAACTTTGGCTTGAAATCTATTTTATTTGATATGAGTATGGACACTCCTGCTTGTTTCCGAAGTCCATATGAGTGATATGATTTTTCCCAACCTTTCACCTTCAGCCTATGTATGTCTTTTCCTATCAAATGCGTCTCCTGTAGGCAGCATATTGTTGGGTCTTGTTTTGTGATCCATTCTACTAGCCTGTGTCTCTTAATTGGTGAGTTTAAGCCATTAACATTTAGGGTTATTATTGAGATATGGGTTGTTGTTCCAGCCATATTTGTTTATTTCTGTTACTAAACATGGTTTGTTTTCCTCTTTGATTAATTCCCCCCCCCTTTACTGTCCTACCTCCCACTGTTGGTTTTCATTGTTATTTTCCATTTCCTCTTCCTGTAATGCTTTGGCGAGGATGTTTTGAAGAGATGGTTTTCTAGCTGCGAATTCTTTAAACTTTTGTTTATCGTGGAAGGTTTTAATTTCATCTTCCATCCTGAAGCTTAATTTCGCTGGATACACAATTCTTGGTTGGAACCCATTTTCTTTCAGTGTTTGAAATATGTTATTCCAGGATCTTCTAGCTTTCAGAGTCTGTGTTGAAAGATCAGCTGTTATCCTGATTGGCTTACCCCTAAATGTAATCTGCTTCCTTTCTCTTGTAGCTTTTAAAATTCTCTCCTTATTCTGTATGTTGGGCATCTTCATTATAATGTGTCTAGGTGTGGGTCTCTTATGATTTTGCACATTCGGCGTCCTGTAGGCTTCTAGGATTTGGGATTCTGTCTCATTCTTCAAGTCTGGGAAGTTTTCTTGTATTATTTCATTGAATAGACTGCTCATTCCTTTGGTTTGGAGCTCTGTACCTTCCTGTATCCCAATGACTCTTAAGTTTGGTCTCTTAATGTTATCCCATATTTCTTGGATGTTCTGCTCATGGTTTCTTAACAGTCTTGCTGAGCTGTCTATGTTCTTTTCCAGTTGAAATACTTTGTCTTCATTGTCTGATGTTCTATCTTCTAAGTGTTCTACTCTGCTGGTAGTATTCTCCATTGAGTTTTTAAGTTGGTTTATTGCTTCCTGCATTTCTAGGATTTCTGATTGTTTGTTTTTTATAACCTCTATCTCCCTGTATAGTTGATCCTTTGCTTCCTGGATTTGTTTGCGTAATTCGTTGTCGAAGTGATCTTTCATTGTCTGATTTTGCTGTTTAATGTCTTCCTTGATACTCCAGATCATCTGAAGCATGTATATCCTGAATTCTTTATCTGACATTCCATCTGCTGCAGCTGTTACCTCTTCTAAAGTTGCGTTGACCTGCATTGCTTGTGGTCCTTTCTTTCCTTGTCTTTTCATACTGCTTGCGTATCTTTCCTGCAGGTACGGGCGGCGGCTCTGCTCTCTCCTTATTCCAATTGGTGTGTCGTGGCTACCACGCCGGCAGGTCACTGGGCCTGTTCTGGGAGCTGGCGGCGGCTCTGTTCTGCCCCTACTCCAATTGGGGTGACGAGTGTACCACGCCGGCAGGCCACCGGGCCTGATCCGCCGGTCGGTTGCAGGTTTGCCTACCCTGCAGGTGCGGGCGGCGGCTCTACTCTGCCCCTACTCCAAATGGGGTGACGTGTCTGTCGTACCGGCAAGCCACTGGGCCTGTCCCGCTGGTCGGTCGCAGATCTGCCCACCTTTCGGGCACGGGTGGAGGCTCTGCTCTGCCCCTACTCCAATTGGGGTGTCGTGACTACCCCGCCTGCAGGACGCTGGGCCTGTTCCTGGCACGGGCGGCGACTCTGCTCTGCCACTACTCCAATTAGGGTGGTGTTTGTACCACGCCGGCAGGCTCCTGGGCCTGATCCGCCGGTCTGTTGTAGGTCTGCCTACCTTGGAGGCGCGGGTGGCGGATCTGCCCTGCCCCTCCTACCACGCCTGCGGACCCCTGGGCCTGATCTGCAGGTTGATCACTGGTCTGCTCACCCTGCGGGCACGGGTGGCGGTTCCGCTCCGCCCCCATTCCAATTGGGGTCATGTGACCACCACACAGGCAGGGCCTGATCCGGGCGTGGGAGAAGGATCTGCTCTGCCCCTACTCCAGTTGGGGTGACGTGTGTACCACACTGGCAGGCCACTGGGCCTGACCCGCCAGTCTGTGACAGGTCTGTTTACCTTGCAAGCGCGGCCAGCGGCTCTGCCCTGCCCCTCCTACCACGCCCATGTACCACTGGTTCGCGGGTCTGCCCACCTTGTGGGTGCGGGTGGCGGCTCCGCTCCGCCCCCTCTCCAATTGGGGTCACGCGGTCACCACGCTGGCGAGCCGTTGGGCCTGCTCCGGGCGCTGGCGGCGGCCCGGCTCCTCCCCTCTGGCTCGACGACAAATTGAGGAGACTCGGGTGACTGTGCCTCACCCCCCCTACCAGGAGACCAACTGCTTATGTCACCGCTGGTATTGATGAAGTTCTCTCCTCCGCCGCTTTCTGCTGATATCAGATCTCTGTCATGTTGGTATCCTATGCGGATGGCAGCATTTGGTTCCCCTTGCCGGGCAACCAAAGCAACGGGTGAGTCCTGACTGGCCCTCAGCAGGACCCGGACCGAGAAGCAGTTTCCGCGGGCTCCTAGCCCCGGTCCAGGGAAGTTCCGGGAGCCGGAACTCGGCCGCTCCGTGCTTGGTGTAAGCTCCTATAAGTGTAAGCTCCAAGAAGCAGTCCCCGCGGGCTCAGTTCCGGGAGCCGGAATTCGGCCGCTTAGTGCTTGGTGTATGCTCTGATAGGAGCAGGGTCCAAGAAGCAGCCTCCGCAGGCTCCGCAGCCCTGGGCCAGGGCGGTTCTGGGACGGTTCCGGAAGCCGGAACTCGGCCGCCCCACGCTCCGTGTTCGCTCTGATAAGATCAGGTTCTAAGAAGCACCCAGGCGCTGAACCCTAGCAATCTGTCTGCAAGCCGCAGGCGAATTGCAGCCTGAAATTACCTGATCTATGGCTGAATGAGCTGCGGTCAGTCGAAAACAGGGAAGGTGACGTCAGTTTACCAACATGGTGGCTGCTGGCCTCCTCTGTGGTCTGACCGGTGTGGAGAACCGAGATGGACCGCTTCCTTCCCCCGTCTCGAACCCAGAATTCAGCCCTGAGTACGGTGCTTGCGCGGCTGGCAGAAACTGCAGCGCTGTAACCCTGCGTCTCTATCCCAGCGCGCGCTGTAGACTCTAGCCGCGGGGCGATTTGCTGAATAAGCAGTGTTACCCTCCGTGCGACAAACCTCTCGCGTTTGAGTCCCCGTAGCCGATCCTCGTGCGATGGAAATCCTTCCTCCAGGTTCCGGAGCACCCCACTATTGCTGGAAATTCCTAACAAGATATCCTTTAGCCGTCCTGACTTGTCATACTCCCACACAGTGAAGCAGCACACGGGGGCAATGCACTCCCCTCGCCGCCATCTTCCTTCTCTGCATAGTATATTTTGAGAGAAACTTTTTAAAGTAGTCAAAAGTGTATTGTCTGAAGCCTGACATCTTGCTTTCAAATCCCAACTCTTAAATAATTAGCACTGGGTCTGTAAATGATTAAAACTTTCAGTTATGGTATCTATAAAATGAGAATGAATAAGCTCACTTCAAAGGTTTGTTGTGAAAATTAGAAGGGATTTACTATTTATAAAATACTTAGAACCATCCAGCAAATATTAAGCACTTAATAGATGTTAACTTTTATTGCTATTTCAATTGCATTATTGATACCATTAGAACTCATTTTAAATGTAGAGAGAACAGGTCTATATGAGAAAAGAGGAAAATGCTTAATTAGGAAAGGGGCGCTGGAAATGTGTCCTGATTTGATATTCTCACAGTTTTAATATCTTACTAAACCCCACAATCACACTCTGGTTTTAGCTGAGCATTATTTAATTTTATTTCTCTGATTAAAATCTATTTGTATGAATCTTCTTTGATTTTTTGATTTTCCCATGACCACACCCAAACCATCTAGATACATTTGAAACTCTGGAGAATAACAAAATGAAATAAATAGAGAATCTATGGAAATACTATACTTACTCAACACCAGCTTATATATACATTTCAATCTTGATTTCCTGTCATTCCTTTCAAGAAGTAGAATCCTCCTTTCCCTCAAACACACACACACACACACACACACACACACACATTTTTCAAACAGATTCAAGAATGTATTGTCCCAGTTGTGAGTAGTGGTGCTTGCCGAAATACCAGTAGGAAGATTGCAAGTTTGCAATTTAGCGAGACTCTGTCTCAAAATAAAAGACAAAAGTTGCTGGGGATGTAGCTAGTTCATAGAGCACTCTTGGGTTGAATCTGCAGAACTAAAAAAGAAAAAAAAATTGCCCCCCAAATGTGTTCTCCTTCCAGTCAACTGTAATTACTTTTCTATCAGATATTTCATTTGCTTTGCAAACAATCTGCTCCCAATCCATGTATCTATTGGATTGTGAATTTATTCTATGGTCATTTCAAGATGATTTGTCAAAATATTTCACAAGAAGTTTAACACTGTAATATAAACTATTAGGAATTTATACTTGTATAATAAAAACATGCAAATATAAATATGTCTGTACCATCTCTTTGCACGTTTCCTAATAGCAGAAAACATATAAAAAATTATTCAATGCTTAATGATATAAAAATATAAATAGTGTTCATTAGTCAAGAGGTAGAATGGATTCCAATATATTTTACTAATAAAAATATCTGATTTCAGAATGACATGTAAATGTACTCTCATTTATTTATAATTAAAATAATACATAAATATATAAATGTGTACTCATATAGAAAACTATTCAGCATACTTGTATCAGTATGGAGATTTTAGAAAAAAAAAACACTAAAACTATGTATGTGGTTATCTCTGGTTAGTATTGATTGAATTCCAGAAATTTTTAGTTTATATTCTTTTGTCTCATGGTATATGCTACTTTTATAATAGATTTACTATAATTAATAATGATAAGAAAACAACTGTGGCATATCCAATGTCATTAAAGTCAGAGCTGATTAATTTGTCTTAATTAGTATGTTGAATGTGATATTGTGTTTTGAGACTTAAAATTATATATGCCATTTTTTTGTACTAGGGGAATAAACATTTTTACTTTCAGAATAATGACCTGTTTTGTTCAGTAATATTTTATTACTGTTAGGTCAGGTTTCTCTAAATTCTCCTGTGTAATTGGGATATTATGTAGAATCATAAACACATTATTGCATCTAATTATTTTAGTGATTGAAAATTTACTAATATTTGTATGTATTTCTCTATTTCTGATCTTTAGTGTTTTTATTTTCAAAATTATGATCTTTATCCATCAGATGAAACTTTAATAATATTTAATGAAAAAAAATACTAATATTGATTGGAAGCAATCAGATATGTAGAATAAATTATTATTCCAATCATCAAGAAAAAAAGACAGGCAGAGGAATTGGATAATAGTTCAAAAGGAAATAAGTTCAGATATTAGTTTCAATGATTTAAAAAGATTATGTAAATACCTACATTTATTCCATGGTAATAAAGTAATTACAATAGTAATAATTTTCTTGTATCAGTTAAAATATTTAATTCATATGATAAAGGATACAAAAGAACTTTATTGTTGTAATCATGGCTATTTTTTCTACTACTATTAATTTCAAAACAGAACATACATTTGTAAATAGTAAGGAACTGTAAATACATTCCACAAATTTTTTCTGTTTTAAAGAACCTTTCGTAGGGGCTGGGGTTGTGGCTCAGTGGTAGAGTGTTTGCCTAGCACACACGAGGCACTATGTTCAAACTTCAGCACCATATAAAAATGAAATAAAGATATTATGTCCACCTACAACTAAAAAATAAAAAAAATAATCTTTCACAGTATGATCCATTCCTAAATTACAGGCATATGAATAATACAATCCTATTCAAGAGAAAAACCCACATATACAAAAAAATGTATATTAAATTCCTTAATACTTCATGTATCCCTTTAAAAAAAGCACCATTAAATCAGTGATTGCTTTCCCAAATTAGAATTGTTCTGTTCAATATCTTTGTGTCTTATCAGGACACCTTTCCTAAGGTTGTTGTCCACATAAGATATACACAAGGCAGATAAAGGATACAATTGTGACTATATTCAATAGTTAAAGATTTACAATTCATCTGCTTTTTTTCTTAATATTATTTCTAGAGTTCCCTTCACTCTAACCTTTTACTTCAAAACACAATTTGAACTCCACAATTTGAATACCCTCTTCACACCACACAGCCTCACAAAATAACTATTAGATTTGAGGTTTGACTAGTCTTTTGGGGAAAAGTTGACTAATGAAAGGTTTAAAAATATGTGGCAAAATCAGTAGCAATTGTGTATTATCTGAGACAAATACTGATAACAGAAACACATATTGTTGACATGAGACTCTCATTTTCTAAACAAAGATCGTAGGTAATCATCATGAATAAGCTTGATTACATCAAAAACTCTAGAAAATAATGAGTGTGCATGTGTGTGCGCACATGCATTTTCATGGGAGTCTATGGTATTGCAAATATTTTTTGCAAAGCAGTGGGGAAATCCCTTCTACAAAAGAGTAGATGGTTAAACAACCACAAATTGCCAGTTATTACTATGAAACATTACTTGCTAGGTTTTTTTTTTCTACAAAAAATAAATAAATAAATATGTATTCATGGTATTCCTTTAATCAAAGATTGATTTACAATAATATCCAAGTTGTTATTCTGATGCTCAAATGAGTTTTTTAAAGTGTTAATGAAAAGATCATAATATTAAGAAACTTTTAAGCTTTTAAAAGAGGCAAAATAAGTCAGCAGATTATTTTGATATTCAATTAATAAGACAAAAGGAAATCTAAATGAGAAATACTTATAATTTATGAGTTGCTTCTTATTCTTCAATTCCATTCCTGCTAACTGAACATAGTGATTAGAAAATAATAAATTTAAATCCCAGTGCCAGGTCTATCTTTTTGAGTTAAGATGGCAACAGAGAGAGCTCCTATTAAATATGTGGAATTTTTATACTGTATGAACCTTTTTTATTCTGCATAATTTCCTGAGGGGTGTGAAAATAAACATACTTAAGAGAATTCACAAGAATAAGAAGTGTGACTTCAAGGTGCCTTGCTGTAATTTGATCTCCCTGCTATTTTTTTCCTCCAAAATAAATCAAATCTGTTCTTATTTATCACTTATCTTTATATATTGAGGTTTTAATTTATAATTTTGACTATGTTCAGTGCACAAATACAATAAATAACATGTGTAATATGTGTTATATTTAAGTGGAACAGTACTGTTTCTTTTAACTGTTGGTTAAAAGCAACATTTGCAATGTACTAGAAGCTGCACACTACATATGCCAGAAATACAAGTAGAAATTCCACTAATTGAATTATAGATATGTGACTTATAGGAGGTCATGCAAAACATAGAGACTCCTATGACATTTTATTGTTAGTTATTAATTTTACAAACATGATTAGAGTGAGATTTGCATATAATTGGTTATAAATTTGTTTTGTTTGAAAATCCTTTGTGACATATTACATAAACGTTAATAAATATGCATCTTTCATTTTTCAAGGTAAGATCAATTTATCTAATATGCATCTATCTCTTCATCTATCTTTTTACATCTTTCTGTCTCTATCATTTGAAGCAATGTATTTTCATACATATAAGATCAATGTCTTTAATTCTTGTGTTGCCAAATATTTTAGAGCTTTAACTATATCCATTTATTTATTTATTTATTGTACAATTCTTTTATTACTTGACTAATTATTTATTGCTTTATTGATTGGACTCTGATAAAATTGTGTGAAAATGTCTCATTGTCATTATGGATTTACACATTTTTTCTTTTACTTATTAGTATTGTTTTTAAATATTTATAATACTAATTTCAATAGATTGTGCCTTTGTTTTCATTTATCTCTAAGAATTTTTTAATTTCCTCCTTGATGTCTTCTATAACCCATTGATCATTCAGTAACCTATTGTTCATTCTCCAAGTGATGTATGCTTTTTCCTTCCTTCTTTTATCGTTGCTTTTCAGTTTCATTCCATTATGATCAGATAAGATGCATGGTATTATCTCTACTCCTTTATATTGTCTAAGAGTTGCCCTGTGACATAATATATGATCTATTTTTGAGAAGGATCCATGTGCTGCTGAGAAAAAAGTGTAACTGCTTGATGTTGGGTGGTATACTCTATATATGTCAATTAGGTCTAGGTCATTAATAGTGTTATTGAGTTCTATAGTTTCCTTATTCAACTTTTGTTTGGAAGATCTGTCCAGTGGCGAGAGAGGTGTGTTGAAGTCTCCCATGATTATGGTGTGGTGGTCTATTAGACTCTTGAACTTGAGAAGAGTTTGTTTGACGAACATAGCTGCACCATTGTTTGGGGCATAAATATTTATGATTGTTATGTCTTGTTGGTGTATGGTTCCCTTAAGCAGTATGTAGTGTCCCTCTTTATCTCTTTTGATTAACTTTGGCTTGAAATCTATTTTATTTGATATGAGTATGGACACGCCTGCTTGTTTCCGAAGTCCATATGAGTGATATGATTTTTCCCAACCTTTCACCTTCAGCCTATGTATGTCTTTTCCTATCAAATTCGTCTCCTGTAGGCAGCATATTGTTGGGTCTTGTTTTGTGATCCATTCTACTAGCCTGTGTCTCTTAAAAAAATATGGAACACTTCACGAATTTGCGTGTCATCCTTGCGCAGGGGCCATGCTAATCTTCTCTGTATCGTTCCAATTTTAGTATATGTGCTGCTGAAGCGAGCACTAGATTGTGCCTTTGCCATTATAAATATTTATATTTTTCTATTTTCATGCAAAGGAGGGTTAGCAAAACCAACGAGTACAGGCTCACTTTATGGAATGTAACATTTTACTGAGATAGTCAAGAAAAAATTAAAACCTTGTTTTTTAATACAGGGGACGATAGCTGATGAGGGAACATAAAGAGGGGTAAAGAATACAATGTGTGCTGGCAATGTTTTACTTCCAGCTTTATTTAGATTAATACATTTCTTTTGCCTCTTTCTGAAGCTATATACTGTATTTCTCTTTTGTTAGCTGTATACCAATGAAGGATTTCTTAAAATTCTTTTAGAGATAAGAAAATGTGTATGGGATGTCTGCATAAGAATCACAAGTGTAATGAAAATAGCAAAAAAAAAAATCAATGTTTTACCAACTCTAATACTGACACTAATATTCATTAATAATTTACATATTAAGTTATTATCTTAATACTTCCTGATATAACATTTTTTTGACAATGACTATTAAAAATTTCAGAAAATAAGAATATTACAATTAAATCACAGTAAGATGGACTTTAGTTATGGCTTCAAGATATTTAAGCCAATGGCTTACTTATTTCAATGATGCTTTGAAAATAAATCATCTCCTTTTGTTTTCCCTATGAGTTGCAGAGAATATCCTGTTTCCAAAACTTAGTCTATAAAGAGGCATCTCTACCAAATCCATTGAGGAATGATACCTGGGCTAAGAAAATGCCCTGCTTTAAACTATGTGTGTAAATCGGTATTTCTTTTGTTCTGCATAGATTTATCAGTTAAATCCTGTTGGGGGGGGGTCATTGTTATCTTAAGTTAATTCATTTATATGAGTATTATAAAGGAGATTAGAATATATCGTTTCCTCCAATGCTAAATGTCCCATATGTAATTTTAGGTACACATGGAAAACTGTCCCAAATCACCATAGTTAATTTTAGTCAGAAGCTTTATTTAGTAAGGAATACATTTTTGTAAGTTAGAGAAACCCATTGAACAGAGCTTAAGAAGTTTCAGATTATCATGAATATTATAGTTTAGATATGTAGGGTCCCCCAAAGTCTCATGTGAGAGGCAATGCAAGAAAGTTTAAATGATTGGATTATGACAGCCTTAACCTAGTTAAAGCATTAATCCCCTGATAGGGGGGTGGTAACTGTGGTAACTGTGGGCTGGTAGGGTGTGGCTGGAGGAGGTGGGTTACTGGGACATGCTTTTGGGGTATATATTTTGTAACTAGAGAGCCAAGCTTAGTCCCTCTCTGCTTCCTGATTGTCATGTCCTGGGTTGCTTTTCTTCGTCACACCATTCTGCTGTAATGTTCTGCTTAACGCCGGCCCACAGCAATGGAGTCACTTTCTACGGACTGAAACAACTGAAACTATGAGACTCAAGTTCACTTCTCCTCCTCTATGTTGTTCCCATCAGGTCTTTTGGTCACAGCTATAGAAACAATTGGAACGTGGGAAATCAGAAGAGAGACAATTCTTGGCATCTTTCGTTTCTATGCTTTCTCGGCATATGCTTCATATTTCTCTGACTGTACATGAGTTTTCTCTGTATCTAAATCCACATAATGACAATTTCCAGGGATTCAGATCTTTTTGTTGCAGGGGGTGGTATTGGGGAGTGAATCCAGGGGCACTTGACCACTGAGCCACATCCCCAGCACTTTTTTAATTTTATTTAGAGACAGGGTCTCACTCAGTTACTTAGGGCCATACTAAATTGCTGAAGCTGGCTTTGAACTGGCCATCATCCTGCCTCAGGCTCACAAGCCTCCAGGATTATATGCGTGTGCCACCACACCCAGAATTTTCAGGCATTTTTATAAGGGATATAAAAATACTTGAGTCAGGATAACATATAGAGTATGATTACCTCAAGGTTTTGGAAACTAAAGGGCATAGTGCCACCATCAGCCCTGCTCTGATGTGAAAGTCATGTTCAATACTCTTATTGTGGGAGCACGTTTGTGGAGAGGCAACATGACAAGAGAGAAAGCTAGAGTGTAGGGAAGGGTTGGTTATGCTTTCTTATAAAAACTCATCCTCACATAATTAACTGGGATCCCATGAGCACTACCTAATCTAATCAGAGGTTGATGCCCTGATGATCCGATCAACTTACACTAGACCCCACCTCTGGGGGAGAAGCCTTACATATCATGAAGTGGCAAAAATTTGGCTGAATTGTGTCTATGTCCTAGTACTTTTTGGAAGGTGGATATTAAGAGCACTGAACTAGGATTTTGGCAAAAATAAATAAATAAATAAATAAACAAAGTGTTAAGGAAGCTCTTTGGCTTTTTGTTTCCCCATGGAGTAGTTTGAATTATCTTGATAATGTATACAATGACCAAATCTAGATAATTAGCCTATCTGTAGCCTCTAACGTTTACCATTCCTTTGTTTTGGGACATTTCAAATCTCTTCTAAGTATTCTGATATATACCATGAATTGTTGTTAACTGTAGAACACTAGAACTTATTTACGCTCTCACTGAATATTTATACGAAATCACCAAACTGAAATTAGCCAGGCACAGAAAGGAAAATATGACATATACTTGCTTATATATGGAAACTAAATAAGTTGCTTTGTAACTTTTCTTAACTACTTATAGTAAAAAGTGAGAAGAGTTCAACAGATTAAAAATAGAATTTATAATCAGGAAAGAATCAGAATAAAATATTTTGAAAATTCTCATCTTGGTCACAAAATGAATAAATAAGTATGTTCAGAAGATAACGTGGAGAGCAGGCTGTGCCCTGCTCTTATTTATTTCATCTAGAAATGCAGTTTTTAGGTTGTGCCTAAACCTGTTACTCCATTTTGTAAAGCAGTCATTTTCCACAATCTACTTCATTTTGAGTTTAATTGTTTGTACTAGTAAAAACCATCATCTGCCTAGTATAACCGTAAGGCACAAAGTGATAAGTTGATTAATCCTGTTAACAAAAATAAACACCTGCGAATGTATCGAGTTAATCAGAAGCACCAAGACGCATGGACTTATCAAACTCATATTGGCAAAACTAGGCCCGTGAGTTAGTTAAATATATCAGACCACTGAATAAAGCAACCCTCTCACTAGAAGCCTATAAAAGGAAGAGTCACTTCAGACTGGACATGGAAGTACATGGACCACCCCTCACCTAGTCCCTTGTCAGGAGCCTGGCCTAAGAAAATTGACACAGCCATGAACTTCTGAATCTCTATCCTCAGATTTCAGCAGAAGATGGTTCCTCCTGCACCTGATGACCATGCACAACCCACTCTAAGATGACTTTCTAACTTTCTAAAACTGCCATCCATTTAGAACTTGGCCAAGAATAAGTTCCTGTGTTTTGATGTCCCTTCAAACTGAACAACTTTGTCAGCTGGTTTATATCTTATCTAACCAATTAGTGACATTGCATTTGTATCCTCTATCTGCCTTTTTATTCAGTTTATCCTCCCCAAATTCTGTAATTGCCTTAACTCCTTCTTAGCTTTTCTGTATGTATATGTGTGTGTGTGTCGTGTGTGTGGTGTGTGTGTGTGTGTAGTCAATAAGTTCCCATATATATTTATGTATTTGTGTAAAATGTGAAGCTTGATTTCAATGTTATAGATATTAAAAATTAAGGTTGGAATAAAAGAACCTGTGTTTGCCTAATTTAGGACTACTAGGTGATCCATAAGTATTCAGTTAAGTACCACTGATTAAAGTAGTAAAGCCTGTAAATTTATTGTTATTCGATATATTCAAACAGGTGAATAGAGACAAATGTGTTTGGTCTATGTTAGTGACAGAGCTTCCTCACCAGAGATAGTATCAAAGGTACTGTCAAAGGACCATGAGATAAGGAGATTAGTATGGATAGAAGAAAGGGAAATACTATTCCTCAGGACAAAGGAAGGCATTTCCAAGACCATGGACCTTTGAGGCTGAGATCGTCTTCCCAGGCCAAGATTGCCAGGGCATTGAGGTCAGAATGGTGATAGGAGAGGGGCCCAGGACATTTATGGAACTTGGAAGCTTACTGACCAGGGTCAATCAATTTTCTGCTCCACACATTTCAATACTCTTTAGCCACCCCAGTTGGTATTTGGATCACCATTCTAGAGGGAACAAATGGTAAAATCTTGGCTGGATCTATGCAGTCCTAACTGCAGGCAAGCAGAGTGTGTGAGCTGTGGAGATGAAGCTTCCTACCCTTAGATTTCAAAGGATACCTTGGAAAAGACTTGTTGCCCAGGCAGAGAACTGCCAGAGGTGTGGCACTGCCATAGAGACCTCACTAGGACAATGCCTAGTGGAAGTATGGTGTTAGGATCACCATAGTGAGTACTCTCTAGAGCAATGCTTAATGGAATTGTGGGAGCAGGGATGCTCCCAGGTTCCCAGATCTGCACAGCCACTAGACTTCAAGGCCAACCAGAATCAGAGGTAACCAAAACCAAACCCTGAGAGCTGCCATGGATAGTGATTTAGATGTCAGGTGTCCCACAAAAGTTTATGTGGGAGACAATGAAAAAATATTTGGAGGCGAAATGACTGGGTTATGAGAATCTTAACCCAATCAGTGAATAATCTCCTGATAGGGAGTAACCAAGTGGTAACTGAAGACAGGTAGATTATGGCTGGAGAAGGTAGGTCATTTAGGTCATTGGGGGCATGCCTTTTGGGTTTATATTTTTCCTCTCTCCTTTCTGGTTCCTTGTCCTCAGCTACTTTCTTTCTCCACACCCTTCCACCATGATGTTCTATCTCATCTCAATCCCCAAAGAATAGAAGTGGCCATCTATGTATGGTCACCTCTGAAACCATGAACCCCAAAATACATTTTTCTCCTCTGATTTTTCTCATCAGATCCTTTGGTCACAGCAGCAACAAGGCTGACTGAAATACCATGTGTTTTGTGCCCAGCAAATCCATGGGAGGCAAAGTCTCCCAAGACTTTAGAGTCCTAAGGTCTGCTCCAGTTTGCCCAGAAGATGGACTATGGATGAGACAAAGATTACCCATCGGGACAAAGAGCAAAAGTATTCCTGTACCTAAACTCATGGATTTATAATCATTAAAAGACAGCATTGTTTTGTCCTCTCCTCTCCCACTGTAATTCACAGCTTGTTAACTAACAAAATCTACACATATGCTTTATCCACCTACCTCCTTTAAACAAACTTACTAGTTTTAAAGACCAGGTGCATAATGTGGGCCAGAATGCTCTTGCCAGGACTTTCCAAGGACAAATAACAAAAACAATAAGAATATTGAGAAGCCACCAGAGAGGCAAATTCCCAGGGCCATTAAAATGATACATACCATGATTTTTATTGTCTTCCATTTTCCACTTATGTGTCCCCTTTAACAGATAAAGCAATTCACCTCTATTAAAAAAAAAAACAGATCTGTTTATGGAAAAAACAGCAGTAATATGAAAAAAAACTGATATTTATTACCAGTTGATCTACTGACCATTTCTTTCTCTGAGTTAAACTGTTCCCAAACAAACAAACAAACAAAGTACACCTGTGAAACGTACCTAAAGCCAATTGACATTCCTAAACCTTATTTTCCATTGCAAACAGCCCTTTCTTAGTTTGAAGAACCAGCCTGACATTCTCCTATAGGTGCAGTGTCTCCTTTCTTTTAATAGAAGCCCTAATAAAAGCCTTGCCTGTGTGTTTGCTGATTTTGATCCTGATGGGGGTCCAGAAGGGATTCAGTCACTTGAGTCTCAAATGAAGAATTGAGCAAGACACACAGAAATAAACAGGCAGAGTGTAGATATATTGAAAGTGAAAGTAACACTTCTAGAGTGGAGTGGATCAAGCATGAGTGGCTCAAGGCCCCAATGTCTGGGTGAGTTTTATCTGATATGCTGAGCTGTGCTTTGTTCCCCTACCCTCAGGATAGATTGAAGATTTTGCGCAATTTGTTCACATTGATTACTTTATTTTCACCTAATTAGCATACAGTTTCCATTGATTACTTTTTTTTTACTTAATTAGAATACAGAACCTATTGCAGGAGTTGTCATGACAATAAGTTTTCAGTGGCAAGAGTTGTCCTGGTGATAAGCCCTCATGGGAGGTGTCATGGTTAAACCGGCTTTTCTACTGTTATAATCATGGTGGGCAGGTGCATTTGTCTTACAGCTCTCTCAGCTCCACAGCAGGCCACACCTGCTAGTGTTACCATCTAGCATCAGACTGATAGCAATTCTTTTCCAGGTTTTTACCTCTTGAAATCAAAGAATAAAATCCACAGACAATGGAGAGTGAGTGTCAAAGAATAAGATTTATTCAAGTGAAAAGTAAAGAAACAGCTTTTGCTTAATGAGAGGGGCCTTGATAGAGGTTTGCCAAGGAAGGTGCTTATATAGCTGCTGGGTAGGGACATTGCATTAGATTCACGCTAATCAGGAGATTGCTTAGGCTATGGGTCCTAAATTTTATGATAATTAAGAGTCTGGAAACTGATTTAATATGGCCAGTGTCGTTCTGATTGGATAAGCCCTTTCAGTTGTTGAGTTTGAAATTTTCTGTATCTCCTACTCAGGTCCATGTTATTTTCCCTTTTCCACTTGGCTGGATCAAAGGGTTTTGGCGGTGGTTGGAATATTTGAAAAGTTTCTACAGGACAATCCATTTTGAGTCTATTGCCCTAACTACCTGCCTATGTCTTACTACCTGACTATCCTATCTACTTAATGATAATTGGGCTTACTGTAACAGGGACGAGATAACTCACCCTTGCCTTATACTGCCGCTGGCCCCTGCTTCTACTTTCTTGACATTCCTAAACCACTATTTCTTTTTTTAAAAAATATTTTTTAGTTGTAGTTGACACAATACCTTTATTTTTATTTATATGTGATGCTGAGGATTGAACCCAGAGCCTCACACATGCCAGGTGAGTGCTCTACCACTGAGCCACAACCCCAGACCCTAAACCACTATTTCCATTTGAATTATTTTTGTTCCTACCATTATCAAGTGAATATTTCCGTTTCCAGCATCATGGAGACAGAGAAGATTATTGTCAAGGCTAAAGCTTTGAGATTGTTTGCTTCCCTGGTGGCACACACCTGTAATCCCAGCAATTTAGGAGGCTGAAGCAAGTTCAAAGCCAGCCTCAGCAATTTAGTGAGACCCTAAACAACTTAGTGAGACCCCATCTCAAAATAAAACATAAAAAGTGCTGAAATGTGGCTCAATGGATAAGCACCATTGGATTCAAACACTGATATTAAAAAAAAAAGAAAGAAAGAACAAAAGAAAATTTAGTGCCACACACAGTAATGATTGGAAATCTCAGGAAGTTATTGAGTTATGAGGTCAGATCCCGCCCGCAATGGAAGTAGAGCCCTATAAAAGGGTTTGAAAGAATAGTTTTTCTCTCTTCTGCTCTTGTGCTATATGAAGACCCAGCATTCTTTCCCTTCTGTCTTTTCAGCCAGTTGAGGTCAGCATGAAGTTTCTCAGGAGACAGCAAACTCTGGTGCTGTGATCCCGGATTTGCCAGTCCCCAGCACAGTGAGAAATAAGATTCTTTGTTTATAAATTACCCAGTCTTGAATATTTTTGCTATAACACTAGAAATAGACTAACAGATCCAAAACTAAGATCAGTAGATTACTAAGTATAGTTTTTAGTAAGATATTTTTAAACATCTGAATTAAAAACTGAATTTAATCCCTCTTCTCACATTTGTCATATCTATAACGGTAGAAGGTGAATAGGAGAAAATAGTCAAGAAGTTGTAATTTTCATATACATTTAGAGCAGCTAAAAGTTAAATTGAATCAGCATAATTTTTGTATTCTCTTCTTGGTTTTAAGTCTATCAATAGGACTATATTTTGAATTATGTGTTATTAATTCTAGTCAAGACTTAATAAATGAAATATCTGCATATAATGCTTAACATTAGTAAATTTCAAATATTTTATCATTTTAATTTTACAATGTAGAAGTCAAAAGAAATAGCAGAGATTATCTTAAAACACACACACACATATAAATATGTGTGTGTGTATACATATATATGAAGCTGAAGTCTAAAGAGATGAAATTATTTTTCTCAGGACCATATAAGCAGCAGTCGAAAAACTCTATCCATGGGAACATCTCCTTGTTTCTACTACTTTGAATACCCCTCATCATGTAGTCTTTTAGGACTGTTGTGGGGGGATAACAGGGCTTTCTTTTGTTCTCATGTCTCAACATAAGATATTAATTGCAGCTTTAGTAGACATTTATACCAACTAACTTGTTATTGAATGAAATGGTACTGTTACAGAGCATGGGCCTTTCACAAAACTGAGGTAGTGTGGAGACCCCTCTTCCTCTGATACTTACAACCAGATTAGAAAGATTTCAAATGTGTTTCTCATAGTTAATGGGCATGAGTTTATTAAAAGGCATAGAAAAGAGGAAAAAAGTGACTCTCAGGGGAGAAAGAAAGACCTCTGAGAGGAATGGACAGAATGTCCCTCCTGCCCTCCAGTTTTACTGGGATCCCAGGGAAATTTCCAGAGTTCCAGCCAAGTCCTCCTTCTGATTTTTGACTGACAGCATAGAAACTTCTTGGACCTCTTTCAAAGAGATGGGGTGGTGCTCACAGAGAAAATTAAGACCCCTCCCACACCATTTTTGCCTCACAAATCTTTCTTTGTGAGTGTCCTTTGTGAGTGTCCAGGGTGATTGTGGATTGTGATAGTATCTGTGGTGTGAGAGGGTCCACTCTACCTGGTAAGGTGTGATACTTTTTTTTTTCCCCTGGGGGTAGAGGTATCAGGGATTGAACTCAGGGGCACTCGACCATCAAGCCACATCCCTAGCCCTATTTTGTGTTTTATTAGAGACAGGGTCTCATTGAGTTGCTTAGCACCTAGCTAAATTGCTGAGTCTGGCTTGCAATCCCCCTGCCTCTGCCTCCTGAGCTACTGGGATTACAGGCATGTGCCTCTGCACCCAAAGGTGTGATAGGATTTTGAAGCAATCTTATTTCTCAAGATGATGTAACTATGGCTGGGGAAGATTTCAACATTTTGTTTTTTTTTCTCCCCTGCTCACCCATTCATGGCTGACTAGCTACCTAACAATAGAATTAATATTTCTATTTATAGTGCCCTAAATATTTTTGAATTGGAGCAAATAATTGAAAAAAAACTGATCATCTCAAAATTTTGATTTATGTAATAATTGGGATGTTCCCCAAAAGGAGCCTACCCTTAGACATATACATTTTTCCAAAAAGTCCCTTAATATTGAATATTTAATTCCTTTATTTTATACAAAGCAATATCTGCAAAATAGAAATAGGCACATAATTACATGCTGACATTTTTTTATGTAGATAGAAATTCTGAAATATCCCTAATACTTGCAATATCAGTCATGTTTAGTATCAAATTATCAAATTATTACTTAGGACAAAGCTTGCTGTAAATTAAAATACTTTCAAGAAAATTACATGTAAGTTCTATCGTTCAAACTCTTTCACTAGCTTCTATGAATGTTGTGCTAAATTATTATTTGAATATCAAAGAACACATTTTCTCTATTTACACAGTATATTAAGATCCATAAAGAAGCTCTGATTCCTTAGTAATAAACAAGGAATACATAAAATGAGATTGTTGCTAAAAAAAATAAAAACAATCATTCCACCACATTTATGGTTCTAGCAGTTCGTGCAGCAAAGGTTGAAAACTTAGGATTCTCAATATCTCTTAAAATAAATGGTAGAGGAGATATTTTATAAATAAAACCAGATGAATTTATTTCCTCTCAAACATAGGGAAGTGTTTTATAAAGAAGAAATTCTTCTTTTAGAAAACACAGGAGCATTCTCATTTTTCCACTCCTATTTCTTTCACTGAAATTCCATAGTTCTTGGAAAGTAAAAAAAAAGTCTTTAAACAATCACTTATCTGAGTTTTTATGTGAACTCTTTCCATTTTATTGGAAAATGAGTTTAACCTTCAGACATTCCAATAATTTATCTAAATTTTATGACCAGCTGCTTCAAGAAATGCTTAAGATTTATTCCAAGTGCTGTGGTCAGTCACCAATGCAGCACAATTTTATTGAGTACCAAGTGTACAGATAAAGCTATTTTAGGTATTAGCTTCCTAGTGGAGATCTTAAACATTAGGATTGTGTTTCAAAATATTTGCTACATGTTTTTATTACTCTGCCTTTAATTTCTTAGAAAAATAATAATGCCTTTAGAAATGCATATGGCTATACATTTTGTGAGACCAGTGAAATATTGATATCAGTAAAAGTGTATTTCTTGAAACAGTGTTATCTTAGCTATTAATGCTGACAGAATTAGTGGTGAATTTTATAATTAAGTTATTGTATAGTGAAAATTATATTTAAATGTGTATATGTGTGTGTGTGTGTATATATATATATATATATATATATAGTATGTGAGTGTATAGCAATAACTACCTATTTGTGAATTCATGTTGTCAGTTCTTATTATATGTCTTATTATATGTCAATTCTTATTAGTTTTAACTTTCTAATTTTAAAAAAATATACATAAATTTAAAGTTTGATAAGAATTTCTGTACAAGTCCACATGGATGGCTTCTTTTGCCCTTTATAAGAAAAACCAGATTTTTGTTTTGAAGAAAGAAACCTCTTCATAGGTGTGACCTTTATGCATGCTATAAAGTGGCAGATGCAGGGCCCAGAAACACATACTGATACCTCTTGGCCTCATTAGTGAGTAAGGAATATGTATGTCATAAACCCAGTTGGGATACATCAGCAACACTACATTAAGCAGCATATACAATTTATACCTTTATGGACTAATATACTTAGCATTTATGAAGACTCATTTTTCTATTGCCTGAAAAGAAACAATACTAATAGTGTGTGCAATTAAGACCTCCCATGAATAATGGAAAAATTGTTGACCCGTAACCATTTATAATACTATCAGCTATCTTGAAAGCATAATGAATTCCTCTTTATTCTCTTCATAGAACATCAGTTCAGATACATAATCTACCAGACTTCAGGAATAACCCAGGAGATGATAAAAGGAGGGTGAATGAATGGGGTAGTCACTAAATATGCAGCTATGCTGACCTATATATTCCCCATCCCACCATTCACTCCACTTGAGAAGTCCAACAAATTCTACAAAACCATTTATTAATAAATTTCATCTCTGATGGGAGAAATAAAAATAAATAGGAATTCTTTATCTTCAGGAATAATAAGGAACACTGAGGAAAAAGGGCATACATATGGTAAAGTTTATTAGCTACTTAAGAAAACATAGAGTTAAGGAGCAAACTGAATGGTGTAAATAACACTTAAAATGCAAAATAAATATGCAATCAATGGGCTATATAGAAATTAAGGAATTTTTAGAATGGACTAAGAGCTTGAATATATATTAGTACACAAGTATAAAAATAATGGGTGGGGAAGATACAATGAAACTGACTAAACCTGACAATAGTCAAGACTTCCTTGCACAATCCTGAGTTTATTATATGTTCCTCATTTAGACAAGTGGGCCCTTCTCAGTAACAATTGACTCATTAAGCATTATACTTCAAAAATCAGGAAAAGAGAAAATAGAATGAGTGGGATTCTTGTGTTGCAGTGGTGCCTGGAACAAGCTTTGTGTCTTAGGACACAGTATAAATAGAGGCATTCTTCCTCATAGGTTAAGGAAAATAATTCTCTAAGAAAGTGTCTGCGTGGGAACAGTACAAGCTTTTTTTTTTTTTTTTTTTTTGAGTTCTACAAATAACATTTCCCACATAAGTTCATTGCTTAGACATCACTTTATCCAGTGTGGAAGACACAATTCTAAAATAATTTAAAAATTATAAGAATTAAGAAAGACCATCCCTTTCCAGATCCTAATTATTATTAGAGTAAGTTTTATGATCAAATCTCTGCATTGTGTGGTGTAGGGTTTGTTTGTTTATTTTTTTTTTTTTAATGTTAAAAACATTCCCTCTTCTGTGACCACAATGCCCTGTCCTTCCTGCTCTTCACACTTCTTTGTTTGAACTTCAACCACTCTCACTATCTTAGGATACTTCTATTTTCTTCAACCTTATTAGGACTACTCCTGTGTTCACATCTTTCCTTACATAACCATCAATGCTGTATTCTTCTATTAATCACTCTCCTTCAAAATTTGTTCTTTCATCCTCTGTTCTTTTGTGTTTCCAGACATGGATTTACATAAACTTTCAGTTTCACCATACTTACAGTTGGCAAGTCAGACAGCTGCAAGTAAAATTACATGCAATATTCAATTTCAAATGGACTCAGTAGCTCTAATTTTATTTGACTTGGGTTTATTTTATTTCCTGGTATGCAGATTTGCTTGTTCTTAAATATCCTACCATCCCTTCAGATCATTCACTTTCAACAACTGACATTATCTCCTATAGAACATAGAGCAGTGAAACTGGGTAGAAAAAAACCTCAGTCTAATGACTGGCAACCCTATAATTATCTATTAAATACCTATTCGTATTTACTTATTTCCTTTTTCTTATGAAGTATATCACCTCCATTTCCCACTAAATTCTATTTATTTTTAGCTGATTTTTTTTTCACCTTGGCTTACTTCTTTTCTGTATCTTCAACATCTTTTTCTCTGCAACTGTATTTCCTTCAGTGAATTTATCTATGAATTTCTTTTTATTATTTTTAGCTACTATATCCTGTATATCAGACAATATCAGAGATTGACACTATTTCCTGAAATCTCCATGTAATGTTTAATGTTATTTACTTGTTTTTGTTCTTGTTTTTTGTTGTTTTTGTTTGTTTATTTGGTATTGGGAATTGAACCAGGGCACTTTACTATGGAGATTCAACCCCACAATTCTTTATTGTAAATTCAGAGACAGATTCTGCTAAATTACTGAGGTTGTGCTTAGATTTGTGATCCTCCTGCCTCAGCCTCCCAAGTAACATATGCCATTACACCTAGCTCCATTCAAATCTTCATGATATTCAAGAACCTCATATACTTCCAAAAAGGGCCACAATTGAGATTGAAAGAAGGTGATATTAACAAGGAAACCCAAAACTGTCCACCACAAAATCATATATAAAGCCATCTAAATAATGAATCACCTAAATTTACCTTTATATTACAAATGAGTAGACTATGTAGAAGTTTCTGGTTTTCTTAAAGGTGGTGGTCACAGTTTGGTTCCCAGATTGGCAGAATAACTTAGTTTAAATAAATAGTTAAAATCAATACTAAAATAATTTAAAAATGTCACCACATTTTAGGTAGTTGATTAAATTGAAGAAAGTACATAGGTAACTCCCAAATAAATAGGTAGCTAGAAATTTTGTGTATAGTAGAAAAAATATTTAGTTCATAAAGAATAGAAACGATGTTATGTTAATTTATGAGGAGATTTAAGTGTGTTGTTTTACAAAATCAGAGAAAATAATCCAGATATTCTATTTGTATCATGGAACATGAAACAATGGTTTGATCTGAAAAGTTGACAAATTTGTTTTGTTTTCTTTTTGTACTAGTAGGAAGCAAACTCTATGTAGTACAATTCAATTCACCTTCCTTTCTTTTCAGCTTGTTTTTTGAACTTAAGTCTTATCTTTAAATTGCCTTGCCACTGTACAAAAAGTATTATTACACCATTTATACAAAATTGTGTTTAGTATTGTTTGTGTAGAAAATTTGGTTTCCCAACTATAACCAACAACACTTGTACTAGATCTTAAAATAATTACAGTGTCACAAAATGTATCTTTACAAAATCATAAGATTTCACAGAGAAAGGCACAGAAAAAATGTACTTTATTTTTATATCTCCAACTGAGAAGTATGGTGTTAAATCAAGAATGACTTTTGATAAAGCCCATTTAGTTTAGGGGAAAAAATTATATATTCATATACATACTCATCTTGTAGTTAGTACCAAGATAAATTCACAGTATTACTACTTTTTCAGGTGTTAATTAAGTGATTAACTTGAAGCATATAAATTGAGTGATATGTGAATGTGTATGTGTGTGTATAATATTAACATATTTTAAATTTCTTCTACAAGAGGGAGTTGATTTAAGAAAACAGGGGTTTTAAACAGAAATCAAAAGAACATTAGATTTTAAAATAATTTTCTTGAATAAATAAATAATAAATGGAGACTTTAATTCAAGATGAAGTGTGAAATAAAGTAAGTCATGTATATTTTCAAATGGTATTACTAAGATTGTGCAAGTAATAATATAAAATGAATACTTACATTGATAATCTGTTCACAAATTTTAAGTTATGAGTTGTTATTTATAATATTACTGGCATTTAAGTATATATAAGTGAGGATAGATTGGATGAATTATGTTGCTGGAGCAATGATTAACATGAGCTATTGGTATTTAGCTCTGATGTTTCTGTAACTTTAGAAAAATGTAAAACTTGCATATATCACACACACTTCCACTGTGGGTAGTTAAAATATGCAATTATGTAACATAGTATTCCAAATTTTATTCTTCAGAAAACATGTAAACAGGTGTTATGTATTACTTTTTGTCCTCACTTAAATAGAGATGTTCAATTCCTGACACATAGTCCCTCAGAAGATGACTTTGTTTGGAAACAGGATCTTTTTAGAGGTAAATCAGAGAAAAGGGAAGAAATTAGGTTGACCATTAACCAAAATGACTGATGTCCTTTTTTCCAAAAGGGGACATTCAAGCACATAAGAAAGCAGATGGAAATTAGAATTATGATGCCACAAACCAAGGGCTATTTGGGTTCAAAAGCTGGAAGATGTAAAGAAGGATCCTATCTCTACAGGTTTCAGATGGAACACAGGCCTGCCAATATCTTGATGTCATATTTCTAGCCTTCAGGACTCTGAGAAAATGCATTTCTGTTCCTCTAAGCCATGTCATTTGTTATGGCATCCCTGGAAAACTAATTATAATATGTATTAAGATGATAAGAGTTTCATTGTTAACATAGAGTAAGAGGGTATGCTTTTCACTTAAACCAAGAGAAGTGAAGGGTTATCTCAATTACCTTACTGTGTTTTTGTTTTCATGCTTCTCGGAGGAAACTATGAAGTTAAGTATTTTCTAAAAATTTCGTTGGCAGAGGAAACATTTCCCTCATTGATCATGTCACATAACTACTGCTGTGTGGAACCTATTTTGGTAAATGTAGGCATAGTGTGTCTGAATAGTCACCAAAGTAGTTAGAAAACTGAAAATTAATTATTTTCCCCAAATTAAGACAAATGCATTTCTTCTAAACGGGGTGTTATTTTCCATAACTTATTTCAATTTTGGTTAAGTGTGTGCAGAAGAACAGTTCAAAATGACTTGGTATTGGTTCAGTTATCTGAACCATGCAGTGTCCTGAGCAATGGGAGCTCAGATCAGCCTTTGGTGGAGAACTAGTGCCCAAGTCCTCAGTAGGGAACCTCTGGAGAGTCACAGGGACACCCATATGCCTTTGGGCAGTCTGCAACCTTCAGGTTTAGGAGCAGTGAACTCAGGAGCTGGAGCAATCCATTCACCCTGAAATTCCTTCTTTTTTAAAGAGAGAGAGAGAGAGAGAGAGAGAGAGAGAGAGAGAGAATTTTTTTAATATTTATTTTTTAGTTTTCGGTGGACACAACATCTTTATTTTATTTTTATGTGGTGCTGAGGATCAAACCCAGCTCCCCATGCATGCCAGGCAAGTGCGCTACCGCTTGAGCCACATCCCCAGCCCCTTGAAATTCCTTCTTGTTCACAGATTTTTTAGCAGTAGCTTGCTCTTTCTTTTCAATGTCTGTGGAAATAGAGATAAGATATGACCTCCCATGGATGTTCACAGGAGATGTTGATGTACATGCACAGAATTTCTCAGGCCAGTATCCCCCACATCAGACCCACAGAGTGGTCTCCCTTGCTGTTCCAAGGAATTGCAATGTCAACATAGCGCAGAGGAGAATCTGGGTTAAAAAGAGCAATAACAGATAGAGGACATGTAAGAGGGTTCAAGGACAACCCTGGGATCAGTAACCCCCAGAAAATGGAGCTCTGGAAGACTGCCTGAATCTGGTTGGTGAAGATTCCAGGAGGGAAGGATCCAGCAATAGGAGTGGATCCAGTAGCAGTAGCAAACTTCAGCACAACCGACTGGCCAGTATTCCTGGAGGCTATGAAACAGACCTCAGCATGGTTTTCAATAGCAACAAGGCAGGAAAAGCTTCTCCCAGGTCCTCTTCAAATTTATGGTGCAGGTGTCATCACTTTTTCTTTTGTAGATATATTGTTCCATCTGGAAATCAGGTTGCAGCTATTGAAGTGGGTTCCCACTACAGGGAATTGAGGACATATACTCCTCCTTCATTTGTAGAACCTCAAGGACTTCCGACATTGTGACAGTTCCCTTGACATTACCATGGAAATCAAGAACGGCCACCTATGGACTCTTTTCTGGGTAGCAAGGAAAGGTGCTTTAATGCTGCTTCCCTGAAAGCAAAACCTTTCTGTAGGTGTCTATTGTGTTCTTCAGGGTGAGTTTCAGTCTGTAAAATTTTCCTTGCAAGCAATTTACAAAACCAGATGCTCAGATTGTCAAGAACAGCTGCAAGAACACAAGACAACATTACTTTCAAGAATCTTCCTGCCAGGTAAACATAAAACAACACAGAATGCAACAATTCAGATATTTGGTTGGGCAAGATTGACACATGAATCACTCCTTGTATATTACATAGAATAAGCAAAATAGCCACAGCTTTATATTTTAAATTGAAAATGATTTAAAAAGCTTACTCTTTAAAACATTTCTATAATTATGTATCCAGAGTACACCTAACTCTAATGTGCAAGATTTGATTTTTAATTTTATACAGTTACCCTATGTTTATTTTGTTGTGTTTATTATTTGTCCTGATAGAAATATTATTTCTTTATTAAATCCATACCCTCTTCTAACTAGTGCTCTGACTGAGTGCTAGCCCATGGAACATGAATAGTAGGGTAGCAAACCAATGCAAGCTAAGCCCTTGAAAAGGTACCCAGAATGTTCTTACAGAGAGATTACTCAGGAATAATTTGTACAATGCATGTGGAAATGACTTATTCACATTGTGTAGAAGGAAAATCCTTGAATCATTATTTGGGGACGAACTTTTGACTTAGGACTCATTTATCAAACTATTACTTATGGAAAGTTAATTCACTAATAGCTTAGGTATCTCTATTGTTGTAGCTTTTGTTACTTTAAAACCATTGTCCTTTATTGTGATAATCCAAGTCCTATTTAAAAATTTGATTTTTTTTGTTTCTAAAGTCATTTCTTAAAATTTTCTATTCATAATGTGTATTGAACATGTACATGTATCATCTAAATCCTCACAGGCAAAGTAATAAGCAAAACAAAAAAATATTCCTGAAATTTCTATTCACTGGGGTTTGGTGTAGCTGTTTGGTTATAACAAGGCAAATTAACATATAAAATACATAGGGACTAAGTGCTGTAAATATAGTAGAAAACTAAAACAGGTCACTCTTCAGGCAATAAAGCTGAAAGGAAATATTACATTTTTTAAAAAAGACTTTTAAAACAAATTAGTCACAGAAACTATGAGATGGGAAGGAAAACACTTGAACATCTTGGGAAAAACCATGTGAATGATTAAATATCATGGGCAAAATTCCTAAGGAATTATGTCTAATGTGCCCAAGGGCCAGCAAAGTTCTATACAGAGATGTAACAGTGATGGCAGGATATGAGAGGGAAGCCATGAGAATTAGGAATTCCAGGACCCCCTAAGCCATTGCTGCTTCAAGGGAATAGCCTTTAGTCAGGAAAAGGAGAATCCACAGGATCTTTGAGAAGGAAAATTCACATTTATCTTATTGTTTTCAGAGGACTTTGATTGCTTTTTTTGAGGTTAGGCTGGCAAGGTAAAAGAATAAATCATATAAATTCAAGAAAACCTTCACACAGGAAAGAGATGGTTGGGACTTGGGCCAAGATTTTGACAGTTAATATGAACATTAGGTGGTCATATTCCAAATATGTTTTGGAGATAGGGGTATTAGGATTTTCCTAGTTCTCATATGGTATAGGTGAGTAAAAAAGCCACTTGTTATTCTGTAAAGTGGCCTGAGTAACTGGAAGTACGGTGTTGTGATATGCTGAATGAATCAAACTAAGAGAAAATAACGTTTGGTAGGGAAAAATTGGGAGTTCAGTTTTGAGCATGTCAGTTCTGTATCATCTGTCAAAAATACAACTGATATAGTACAAGGCCATTGTAATTGTGAAACAAGTGTTTAAGGGGTAAGTTGGACCTGAAAATATAAATTTGGAAGGTTTATGTACCAAGATATTTAAAAATATGTGACCAAGCTGTGTGAAGTGAGTTTTAGGTGCAAAATTAGAAGATGAAGGTATAATAAACCTACCCAGTATATTTGACGCATAGAGTAGATATTTTTAATATCTACTCCTTTATACAATAAAATTATTTTCAGTACAAATGATAAAGTGAAATAAATAAAACCAATGTACAGACATTTTATTCAGAGACTATTAAATTTTTATTTTACTGAATGTATAATATATATCTATGGATGAATTATATTTTGTTATTAATATATATGTATATACATATGTGTATATATTCATATACATGTACATATATTCATATATATGTGTATATATATATTCCATTTTTTCAGATTGTGGCTTTATTTAGAGATTGGTTTTTTATATATAATATATATTTTACATATATATTATATTTTACATATGTAAAATATATATTATCTATGCATATGTAATACATTTAAAACAAATTCATTAATGTGGGTCTTAATTCAATATAAATGGCATCCTTATATAAAGTAGAAATTTGAACACAGAGATAGATTAAAAAGAGAGGATAATCTGAAGAGTCACTGGGTGTCATAAGGAGAGAACTGTCATATACAAGCCAACAAGAGAGGCCTGGAACAGACTGTGCTCACAGCCATCATATGCACAAACCCTTCCAAAACCTTGACTTTGGCCTTCCAGCCTCCATAACTATAAGACAATGAATTTCTGTTTTTTGAGTCACCAGTATAAATTTTAAAAAGCAAATAAAAATTGTGTAGCATATTTACTAAAATAGTATATTTCTAACAATCTGACATTTAAAAAGCCTAGATATATTGATCCATCACAATCGTTTATAATACTATGGCAGTTTCTGTTTTCTTACTTCATTATTTATTTTTACAATTTTTTGAAGACAAATGGACTAAATTCCAATATTAAAGATATTATTCATTTTTGGTAGATATAAAACTGATATGTCACAAACAAAACCATTATACATTATAAAGTGCTCTTTATTTCACTGTTTTGTATTCTACATATACATATACCCCCCCCCACACACACACACACACACACTCCACATTTAACATAAAATGACAGAATTGAAGTGAGTCATAATAATATGTTTCTAAATCTTTACAGACACTGGTGCATCACTCTGATTTGAGTCTCTTGTTTAAAAGCAATATCCCCAGGGGCTGGAAGTACAAACCACTCTAGAAAGGAGCTTGAAACATTTTGAGTTGTCACAAACTTATTCCAAGAAATAAAGCTTCTAGCGGAGTTTCTGCAGAGTCAAAAACTCAATGATTCAAAATAAATCTGTAAAATTCTGTAGGATCTATAGTAATTAAAAATCAGCGTGACAAATTATCTTTTTTTTATTTTTGGAAGAAGTATTGCTGGCAAATGGTGAAATACAAATAGCATTTTAGTAACTTGTGTTTTCATTTTTAACTTCTCTACAAACAATAATCTATAGCTTTTTGACTATGCCTGGAGCAAACAACTACTCTTGGAAAGCAGAGGTGAGGTGTTATGAAAGTCAAATGAAGAGATTACCTAGAGAAGAGGTTGAAATCAGTTCTGTCAAATTCTTCTGCTGGTTAATTGTAAAGAAATCTAAGATGAGCACTGAGAATTACTTGTGGTGATTGACAATAAGGAAGTCACTGGTGACCTTGACCAGGGCAGGTTATGTTGATGGAGTATGAGAAAGCTAGACCAAAGAAGGTTTAAGAGTATGAAAAAAAAAATAATAATGCAGATTTGTGAGTATAGAAAACATCTGAGGAAATCATGCTCTAAAGGGAAGAAAAGAAATCCTATAGTAGGAGAAGATGTAGAGTGGGGAAATACTTTTAAAGATGGGAAATACCATGTTTCCATGTTCTCAGAAAATCCAGCAGCGAAGTTTAAACAGGGAGGGGATCCTTCACAACAGAAGGAAGAGTGCACAATTTTAGATTAAGTGATGGATCTATCAGACCAATGGGTTGAATTGAGTTAGAAAAGTTGGGTTTAACAAAATTCAAGCTTTTGCCAATGGAAGTAATTGGGTAAAAGAGGTAAAAAGGAATAAGGGGATATTCTTGAAAAGTGGAATATATGAGTGAGAGACAATGAAAAAGTGGTATCCATGAATAAACAGTCTGCAGCATTATACTTACTTAAAATATTTGTATATAGTTGAAGATTTGAATAAGTGAAAGTAAGTGTCTAAAAATTACATGATGTATTATTCACATGGAAATATAAATATACAGGTCTTCTCTATAACGAACACTTTGGGAAAGATTCAGCATTAAAATTGTGAAATGGGGTCTGCTTTAAGAAGAAAGGATAGACAACCTAAACAGACCAATATCAATTGAGGAAATAGAAGAAACCATCAAAAGACTACCAACTAAGAAAAGCCCAGGACCGGATGGGTATACAGCAGAGTTTTACAAAACCTTTAAAGAGGAACTAATACCAATACTTTTCAAGCTACTTCGGGAAATAGAAAAAGAGGGAGAACTTCCAAATTCATTCTACGAGGCCAACATCACCCTGATACCTAAACCAGACAAAGACACTTCAAAGAAAGAAAACTACAGACCAATATCTCTAATGAACCTAGATGCAAAAATCCTCAATAAAATTCTGGCCACTCGGATACAAAAACTTATCAAAAAAATTGTGCACCATGATCAAGTAGGATTCATCCCTGGGATGCAAGGCTGGTTCAATATACGGAAATCAATAAATGTTATTCACCACATCAATAGACTTAAAAATAAGAATCATATGATCATCTCGATAGATGCGGAAAAAGCATTCGACAAAGTACAGCATCCCTTTATGTTCAAAACTCTAGAAAAACTAGGGATAACAGGAACATTCCTCAATATTGTAAAAGCAATCTATGCTAAGCCTCAGGCTAGCATCATTCTGAATGGAGAAAAATTGAAGGCATTCCCTCTAAAATCTGGAACAAGACAGGGATGCCCTCTCTCACCACTTCTGTTCAACATAGTTCTCGAAACACTGGCCAGAGCAATTAGACAGACGAAAGAAATTAAAGGCATCAAAATAGGAAAAGAAGAACTTAAATTATCACTATTTGCAGATGACATGATTCTATACCTAGCAGACCCAAAAGGGTCTACAAAGAAACTATTAGAGCTAATAAATGAATTCAGCAAAGTGGCAGGATATAAAATCAACACGCATAAATCAAAGGCATTCCTGTATATCAGCGACAAATCCTCTGAAATGGAAATGAGGACAACCACTCCATTCACAATATCTTCAAAAAAAATAAAATACTTGGGAATCAACCTAACAAAAGAGGTGAAAGACTTATACAATGAAAACTACAGAACCCTAAAGAGAGAAATAGAAGAAGATCTTAGAAGATGGAAAAATGTACCCTGTTCATGGATAGGCAGAACTAACATCATCAAAATGGCGATATTACCAAAAGTTCTCTATAGGTTTAATGCAATGCCAATCAAAATCCCAATGGCATTTCTTGTAGAAATAGAGAAAGCAATCATGAAATTCATATGGAAAAACAAAAGACCCAGAATAGCAAAAACAATGCTAAGCAGGAAGTGTGAATCAGGCGGTATAGCGATACCAGACTTCAAACTATACTACAGAGCAATAGTAACAAAAACAGCATGGTACTGGTACCAAAACAGGCGGGTGGACCAATGGTACAGAATAGAGGACACAGAAACCAATCCACAAAACTACAACTACCTTATATTTGATAAAGGGGCTAAAAGCATGCAATGGAGGAAGGATAGCATCTTCAACAAATGGTGCTGGGAAAACTGGAAATCCATATGCAACAAAATGAAACTGAATCCCTTTCTCTCGCCATGCACAAAAGTGAATTCAAAATGGATCAAGGAGCTTGATATCAAATCAGAGACGTGCCGTCTGATAGAAGAAAAAGTTGGCTACCATCTACATACTGTGGGGTCGGGCTCCAAATTCCTCAATAGGACACCCATAGCTCAAAAGTTAATAACTAGAATCAACAAATGGGACTTACTCAAACTAAAAAGTTTTTTCTCAGCAAAAGATACAATAAGAGAGGTAAATAGAGAGCCTACATCCTGGGAACAAATCTTTACTCCTCACACTTCAGATAGAGCCCTAATATCCAGAGTATACAAAGAACTCAAAAAATTAGACAATAAGAGAACAAACAACCCAATCAACAAATGGGCCAAGGACCTGAACAGACACTTCTCAGAGGAGGACATACAATCAATCAACAAGTACATGAAAAAATGCTCACCATCTCTAGCAGTCAGAGAAATGCAAATCAAAACCACCCTAAGATACCATCTCACTCCAGTTAGATTGGCAGCCATTATGAAGTCAAACAACAACAAGTGCTGGAGAGGATGTGGGGAAAAGGGTACACTTGTACATTGCTGGTGGGACTGCAAATTGGTGCAGCCAATTTGGAAAGCAGTATGGAGATTTCTTGGAAAGCTGGGAATGGAGCCACCATTTGACCCAGCTATTCCCCTTCTCGGTCTATTCCCTAAAGACCTAAAAAGAGCATGCTACAGGGACACTGCTACATCGATGTTCATAGCAGCACAATTCACAATAGCTAGACTGTGGAACCAACCTAGATGCCCTACAATGGATGAATGGATAAAAAAAATGTGGCATTTATACACAATGGAGTATTACTCTGCATTAAAAAATGACAAAATCATAGAATTTACAGGGAAATGGATGGCATTAGAGCAGATTATGCTAAGTGAAGCTAGCCAATCCCTAAAAAACAAATGCCAAATGTCTTCTTTGATATAAGGAGAGTAACTAAGAACAGAGTAGGGTCAAAGAGCATGAGAAGAAGATTAACATTTAACAGGGATGAGAGGTGGGAGGGAAAGGGAGAGAGAAGGGAAAATGCATGGAAATGGAAGGAGACCCTCAGAGTTATACAAAAGTACATACAAGAGGAAGTGAGGGGAAGGGGAAAAATAATATAAGGGGGACAAACGAATGTCAGTAGAGGGAGCAGAGAGAGAAGAGGGGAGGGGAGGGGAGGGGAGGGGAGGGGGGATAGTAGAGGATAGGAAAGGCAGCAGAACACAACAGACACTAGTATGGCAATATGTAAATCAATGGATGTGTAACTGATGTGATTCTGCAATCTGTATATGGGGTAAAAATGGGAGTTCATAACCCACTTGAATCAAATTGTGAAATATGATATGTCAAGAACTATGTAATGTTTTGAACAGCCCACAATAAAAAATTTAAAAAAGAAAAAAAAGAAGAAAGGGCTACAAAAGTTATTCTCTTCTTTTAAAATCGTTATGTAGCAAAGGACCATTAAAGCATTTATTTAAATTATTAACAAAAAGTCTATTGCATCTGAGTAACTATGTTAAGCATAGGAGACAAAAAGGTAAGAATTTTTACTGCATATGAAATAAATTGGCCTTACGCTTTAAGTAGAAGGTACTAAAATAACCAACTATACTAAGTGATATGAGAGCACAAAGAAGAAACAGTCCAACTTATCAGATTTACAGCATTTAAAGAGAAAGTCCTGGAGAAATCCAGGTGTGGTCAATTGGAGCAGGCAGAGAAGAATGACAATATTCCAAGCAGAGGAACATCGTGGGTGAAACCATGCAACTGTGAAAGCACATGATGAATACAGGTAACAACTTCAGTGTTCATGGGGGCACAACACTCATGGCTGAACAGTGTGACAGGAAGCCAGCCAGAATGATAAGACCCAGTGGTTACTATGCACAAATCAGAGAAACCAGTTTGTATCAGGAGGTGATAGATTATACCTTTCTTATCTCCTATAAATGGGCCAACACACACCACAAAGATAGGAAAATATTTCTTCTTGAAAAAAAAAAAAAGTTTAATCATCTCCATTTAATAGGAAAATAAAAATCCAACAGATGTCATAACATGAATATTATTTTTTGTGAAATTGCAACAAACAAATAGAATTTCACTCTTCTGAAAACAGGAGGCCACATACTGAGTTCTTAGAAATTGTAAGGCTTACGAATTTGTTGCTAGGAGCTGTAAAATAACCTTCAAATTCCCTGATTCCACTGATAAAAGGTCAGGGTCTGTCAGCATGTTCTCCATCCAGCTGAGAAAGGCAGAATTGAAACATCCCTAATATGCTGGAAATAAAGGCAATGTCCTGATTTTACCTGCTGGCAGCCAAAGTCCTCCAGTAGATTGGTGTTTGTCTTCTCTTGGGAAATCACCAGAATGCAACTGCCCTCATCAATGTTCCTTTCCTGCTCCTCTTTCCTACTGCCATGGCTTAGTGACAGGCCTCCTGAAAGATGGTAATGTAACAGGACTGTTACAGAATTAAAGTCCAGGCTGTTTCAGCCAAGCAATATATTCAGTTAGATGTCCTGCCTGCTGCAGTAAAATAACTTGGAAACAAAACATTGATGTTATAGGAAACAGTCTCAAAATTGGTAGGTCAAGAAGCCACGGTGATTAACTTTGCTAATGTAATATTCCATTAAAAATTATATGGAAATATGGTTAACATTTCTTAAAATCCAGTACATAAAGAGATTACTTATCTTATAACAATAATAATGCAATTATTATCTTACTAATAATGATTCAATATATACTTTGGTGTTTTAAAACGGATATTCTTTTCAAAGTGTGGTAATCACTTATTAATTGTAAAGTCATACTGGAGCAGAAAAACAGTAGAAAAGAAGCTCTAGTTTTTAACACTATGCACTTAATAAAAGTTAATAACTTTAGTGACTGAAAATCTGAAATGCTGAATACGTTCTGAAGATTAATTTTATTTAAATGTATTCTTTAATCATAAATAAGACTCATTAGGCATTCACACTTTAGAACATGTTCTGTTATTGTTTTGTTTTGTTTCAAATCTTTATGGTAGTCCTGGGAAACAGGAATAATTTCTAATCATTTTTCCATATTCTTGTATCTGAAGCTAAAATCCTGAGAATGACTCTTCAAAATGCCTCTCACTCTGAAAATATTTCAGATTTTAAGGGATATATATAAACCGAGGACAATGGTTAGGTCTCCAGATATCTTCAAATACTTCTTGACTTCTTGAGTCCCATACATTCATTTTGTAGATTCAGCACTTGCAGAAAAATGTTAAATTTCCAGCATATGTCTTCTTTTTTTAATTGGCCTTTTGTCAGTCCTTTGGAGAATTACACTGTGGCTTCTCTCACGAAGTTAGAAATGCAAATATAAGTTGGAAATATATATGTCCCCTAAAAGTTAAACTATAAAAATTATATGTTAATATCCAAACAAATCATCTTAAGGAAACAAATCATCTTAAGGAATCAAAAATTAACTTCTTTTTTTTGTTGAATTGACACAACTGATGGGAAATAATGGAGTTGTGCTAGTCATTTTTCTGAATACTTAACAAAAACAACTTAGAGAAGGAAAAAGTTATTTTTTTTTAAAGAGAGAGAGAGAGAGAATTTTAATATATATATATTTTTTTTTTAGTTTTCGGCAGACACAACATCTTTGTTTGTATGTGGTGGAGATCGAACCCGAGCCGCACGCATGCCAGGCGAGCGTGCTACCGCTTGAGCCACATCCCCAGCCCAAAAGTTATTTTGGACTCATGGTTTCAGTGGTTCAGTCCATGGGCAGCATCCTCCATTGCTCTAGGCCCAAGATGAGGCAGAATATCACCATGGAAGGGCATAGTGAAGGAAAGCCTCTAGGCACCAAATAGGTGAAAGTAGAAAGAGAAAAGAATCTCGGCCAGATATACTCCGTTACCTAGGTATGGGTTTGTAATTCAGCATGCCCCACCTACTTAGAGTTGCCACTAAGCAGTCCATTCAAATTTTAATTCATTAAATTAATCCATTGATTAATCATTTCTTCTGATTGATCATTGATGAGGTTACAGTTCTCATAATGCAATCATGTCCTAAAAGCACTACTTCTGAACCTTGCTTACCCCTGTGGATGATGTTTTCAACAAAAGTTTTTGGGGGAAATTCCAGATTCAAACCATAACAGGGGTAATGGAGAGAGGTTGGGTAAGCTGATCAAGCTTGTACTTAAGAGCAAGAAAAAAGTCAAAGACTTCAGCAAAAGTAAACCACAGACTAAGATAAACACTCAAATAAATAATCCATATTTTATGAGGCCTTCTTAAGGCAATATTTCAGACTTTTCTAGCAATCGTGCATGATTTCAGTTCTTTAATTGTTCATGCAAACAGCTGGCTTCATGTTCATTTAAAATAAAAAAAAAGTATTATGGTTTTGTGGAGAAATAGCCAAATTATATCAGTTATGAAAATTTCATTAGAAAACTATCAGTGAAAGAAAAACTATATTTTATACAAATTGAAAGATGTTAAATTGTCACCAATTACCCACATAATGCAAAATATTTCTAGTACTATCAGTGATCAAATAATTCAAGATTTAAAAAATTTTATATTTTACCTTTAGATGAGTTGTAAAAGATAATACATACTGATCAATTAGTAGTTCGGTTACATTTTTTTTAAGGCCTTCCAAATTTTCAAAGAAATGCCCATTTTTGGACTATAAAATTTTATTTATAACATACATCATTTTCAAATAATTTATATATGCCAATTGCAACTTTCTGTTAGCTTAAATATGGCATGTTGGTACACACCCAGTGACTCTGGAGGCTGAAGCAGCAGGATCACAAGTCCAAAACCAGCCTTTGAAACTTAGCAAGACCTCTTTCATAATTTAAAAGAGAAACAAAGATAGAAAAAAAGAAAGACTGGGGATGTAGCTCAGAGGTAAAGCATCTCTAGGTTAAAACTCTAGTCCCAGACCACCCAATCCAAATCTGGATTTTAAAGAGTATGTCCCAGTTCTGATGGATTTTTCAGTTCACTGTCTGATACTGCACTTTGTATCACTGAGAGAATATGAATTTACCACCCAAAAATGGAATTAACTGTGACTTATCTGGACCCGTCAAATACTGAAATATAAAAAACACTGTTGAGCCAGTTATGCTGGTGCATGCCTCTAATCCCAGAGGCTTGGGAGATTGAGGCAGAAGGATAATAAGGACAATGCCAGCCTCAGCAAAAGCAAGGTACTAATCAATTCAGTGAGACCCTGTCTCTAAATGCAAAATATAAAGTATGGCTGGGAAATGTGGCTTAGTGGTTGAGTGTCCCCGAGTTCAATCCCCAGTATGCGACCCACAAAAAACACTGTTAAAACTGAAACTATGTTGTCTTAGCTAGGTTTGTGTTGTTGTGGCAAATGCTTGAGAAAATGAACTTAAAGCGGGAAAGATTGTTTGGCTTATGATTTCAGAGATTCCATTCCATGGCCAGATGGTTCTATTACTTTTAGGTCTGTGTCGAGGCAGACCATCAGTCAGGAGCAGGTGGGGCCAGAAAAATAGAGGAAAAAAAAGATTAATTTTATACAAAACATCACTTCCAAATCTTACTAAACTATGAATCCCTAAATGGATTAATCTATTCATGGGATCAGAGCCCTGTGATACAATCACATCCCAAAAATCACATCTCTGAACATTGCTTTGTTGGAAACAAAGCCTTCAACACATGAGCTTTTGGGGGACATTTCAGATCCAACAATAACATACATATTACAGATAGGATTCTATGCATTTGTCTAGTGTGAATCAATATTCAAAGAATTTTTATAATAATCCACAAAATCATACACTATGGCTGCAAAAAAATTCTGAACTTTGTAGATATTGGTATTGATAAAAGTTTCAGTTACTCATTTCTTTGACTTTCATGCATATATCCCTTTGAAGTTAATGCATGTAACACCAAGCTGATAAAAGAATTAGAGAAGTTGTGTGATTTGAGCATATGTAGTTTTCAAATGGATATGCTTCTGTTTCAAACAAATTATGCTGAAAACGAAACAAGATTTATCAATAGAATACAGCTTTTGAAATAAAGAGTATTTTTTTCATGCTTGGCTCACTTTTTAGAAAATTGACATAAATTTGGAAAATATTTAAATTCATATGCTCCTACTATTTTAACTCTACATATTATGATTTCTATATAGAGTATGTTTGTAATATAAATTTAGAGTCTGAATTATGATATATCATAGGTATAAAATGGTTTATCTTCTCTTACCCCACTTGAACCTTCTTTCTCTGCTTCCCTGATGTCCAGAGCTGAACACCTTTCTTCTACCATGTCTTTCCACCAAAGAAACATGTTTTGTTTCACCCCATGAAAAGGATGATCATGGATTCAAACCTCTGAAACTATTAGCCAAAATAAATCTTTCTTCTTCTAATTTATTCTTGTCAGATATTTTGGTTACAGCAATGAAAAGGTGTCTTTGTGCATTCGGTTTACATTACAATTGTATTAGGAAACACTGATATAGAATACCACTCTCTCTTCCATCTATTTTGTTACTGTGAATTAATTATATAAACTTTACATGTTTCAGCTAAAGTTTTTACATTATTGAGCCTATTATTATTTTTTTAAAGAGAGAGAGAGAGAAAGAGAGAGAATTTTTTAGTATTTATTTTTTAGTTTTCGGCGGACACAACATCATTGTTTGTATGTGGTGCTGAGGATCGAACCTGGGCTGCACGCATGCCAGGCAAGCATGCTACCGCTTGAGCCACATCCCCAGCCCCAAGCCTATTATTTACAAATAAAATATAAGCTCATAAAGGTCAAGTTTTCATATATATATATCTTCAAATATACATACTGTGCTCATTCCAAATATATTTGTTGAATTGATTTGGATAGTAGATGTGTTCATCAGATAGTAGCAGAAGTTTGCCAAAAGGAAGAAGGAAGTAAAATTTTATTTTAGATGCAGAAGTCGTACCCATGCTTAGTACAGACAATGTCTGGTCATCAAAATTTGATTGCATCAGGGTCCTTATTTAATAATTAAATAAATATTTATTAAACTCTATCATGTTCCCAATACTGATTTAATTAAACATTCCATACAGTATAATGTCACTCCTCAAAAATTTCATCTTGCAATAGAGAAAAATGTCAAATGACAAAGTAAATTCAATGCAGTTTGATAAAGCCATTTTGAGAGTATGCCAAAGACACTATCAAATCTCACACATAAACCCAAATGGAAACTAATTAGTTCTGAACATCATAAATTCAGAACCTTGGGAACACCTGATTTAAGTATAGACAAAAAAGACTAATCACCTAAGAAGAAGGCTGAGAATAATGGACCATTAGGATGGAAGAAAATATGCAGCCTGTTGGGAAAGAGAGAAGCCACTGCTGATGCTAGGCCAAGTATTATATAAATCAAAGTCTTCACATTAGACACAAACAATGAGGATTATCAACGTTACTAAAACAGATTGTACAGATGACACCTACAGAGTTGGTTGGCAGTAGATTGAGAAGAAATGAAGAAAAAATATAAAATTACAGACAATGAGTAAGGATGACTTCATCGCAAGACTAAAATGGGTTAGGAGAAAGCACTAATTCGAATGGGGCACAGGGTTTGCTAAAGACTTTCATAAGGTAACATTTTACCTGCTGAAGGGAAAGAGTCAGCAAAATATATCATGAATAAACAGAAATGAAAAAAAATAAAGCTTATGGAACAAAATCTTGGAGGAATTTGAACATTTTGATATATAAACATTCTGGTCAGAAAAGAATGTAGAGGTTAAAATACAGAAGTTTGAAAGTAGATAATATTTAAATTTTTTAAAAAATGTACTTGTTCATGGACAGAATGCCTCTATTTTATTTATTTTTATGTGGTGCTAAGGATCAAATCCAGGGCTTCACACATGCTAGACAAGCACTCTGCCACTGAGCTACATCTCCATCCCCCAAATTTAAATTTATGAGACTCTCATAATGAATAGGAAAAAAATAGATTGCAGAAAGAGTAACTGCAACAATTAAAGCATTGGTAAACAAAAATTATTCAAGGAATGATGTTAAGAAGAAAAGTCTGTATTGTTCCTTATAGACACACCCATCATAGGTCTAACTACAGTACATAAAGAAGACCCATAGTGACCAAAGTTCAGACAATGAGCCCTGGAGAGAAAGATCTGTGAAATGGCATAGGCCTCTAGAGGGTATGCCCTCACATCCTTCCATTTATGTAGAGGAAGTATAATGGTCATTTAGAAGTAAATTCAAGTTTTGCCTTTTGGAACTTGCAGGAATATTTCTTCTAATATTTTTGATTTGTGGTTGGTTAAGTCTGTACCTGAAGCACCTGGAGATACAGAAAGCAATGGTAATGAAGACAATGGAAGTAAATTTACAGTTTTAACAATAGATTAGACACACTGAAGATATAATTATTACATGGGAGTACATATTAAAAGACCAGAGAAAAACTTTGAGAATGAAGATCAGAGACAAAACAAAACAAGATAAAAGAAAAACTAAGGGAACTACAGAAGAGAGGGAAAGATGCATAGAGGATATTATGAAGTTTATCCTACATAAAAAGGAGAATCCTAGGGAGCAAAACACATTATGGATAAAAGGGCTAAATGTAAATGTATCCCCTTGGTATCTTAAAGCATCATTTATGTTACACTTATAAAATATGAAAATGATACAAAATTTTTAAAATGGCAAAAAAGATAGCATCAGTTAATAATCATAATACAACTACTCTAGTCATACTATAGTCCAAAAGCAGTTTGGTTTTGTATTTTTAATTCCGCAGAAACCTGGAGCTGATGCTTCAGAAAATGCAGACGCCCACTCACTTTCTCAAGGGCCACAGTGGACTCCATAAAAGTGGTGATACAGAAAGCAATGGTAAGGAAGCACAATGGAAGTCAACTTATAGTTTTAACAGCAGATTAGACACACTGAAGAGATAATTGTAGCAAAAAGTACTGTGAGAAATAAAAAAGAACATGTCATAATAATACAAGGTTAAAATCATCAGGAAAGTTTAAAGTTTGCCTACAACTAGTTGCATAGCCTCAAAATATAACTAACAAAAAAAAAACAGATCCACATAAAATTAAAAATAGATACATCTACATTAAAAGTAGGAGAATTAACATAACTCACTAATAATTACATAAAGTAATTACACAAAAATCACTAAGGATATAGAAGGTTAGAAAAGAATAATTAACCAAAAGATCTAATTCAGAAATATAGAACACTACTTCCCAGAAGTAAGAACTCATTTTCTTTTTCAGTACATTTGGAACATTTTCAAAATTAAGTGTATCTTGGGTCATTAATTAAATCTTTGAAAACTTTCAAAGGATGAAAATTATAAAAAGTCTCTGACCACAGTGAAAGTAAATTAAAAATAGTCACAAAAAAGATAATTATAAAATATTATTTGTAATTAATAAATTTGGATAGAAATCACAGAGTGTAAAAAAATATTTTTGAACTGAATGACAATGTAAATAACATATAGTTGATTTGAAATTTATAGGGAAATATATAGCATTAAATATAAATGTTAGAAAAGAATCTGTTTTTAAAAATAATAAGTATTTGTTTTAATAAGTTGTAAAAATAGCAGAAGAACCAAACTTATGTGATAAGCAATTTGCTTATCTTGGTGTTCATAACCTGGGCAGTGCTACCTAATTATAGCTAGTGTTTACAAAGTTTAAAAAAATATTAAGCTATGGGTTTGAAATAAGAAGTCAAAATCTCTTAGAATTCTCAAAAACATACTTTTCTTTGAGGTGGTGTTGATAGATAATCTATTGAACAAAGTTTCTTACTATTTTTCTAAATGCTATCCCAAGAAACTGTGCATGTATTCTTAGGCACAATTGGTGTTGTCTTTCTTTTTGTCTAAATACATGTTCAAGATGTCTATGAAATGCAAGGATCAATGATGCTTTACATTGGAGTGTACATATCTGACAAGCTAATTGATTTTTTTATCTTTCTTAAAAATATTTGGATCATTCTCCATACTTTTTTATAAATAATAAAAATTAATAAAGAAGAATTATTAATTTTAACAGTTTTTACAAAGAACTGTAACCTCTACTGAATAGCTCATACATGGCATATCAGAATAACAATCAAGATCTCCTGCAAGGTTTATAGCACTACACAGAATCATGCATCAAAGTTATGGAACTAAACAACTTGTTTTATTCTAAAACATTTTTTTTTCTTGAATACCATGCATAGGATTTACATAAAGCATATATGCCTAGCAATACTGTTATATATACACACATTCACTGGCCACAGATGAAAGCAAAACTAATTAGATCCTGACAGCTTCTTCAACATGCTCCTGTCCCTGTTTCCAAAAATGGCAATCTTAACTCTTGATTCCACAAGTCATCATTTCCTGCTCCTGTTTTCACTTTACCTCAATGGATTTCTTCAAATTGATAAGTGGTCAATTGTGAAGCTTTCATCCTCCCAAGAGATTATACTTGATGGCATTTTCCTAACTTGTGATTGATTGTGTGTGTGTGTGACTTCAAATTTGGAAAGGCACTGCACTCATAAGAAAGGTTCCACTTTGAACTCACATGATTTCAGATAGTGTTGGGCAGAAAGCTTCAGTCTGATGCCTGTGGTATGATTTAGATTTTTATAATTTTGTTAGTTTTGCAGTCTTCAGGCAGTCCGCCTGGTGTCAGGGACTGAAGAAAGTCAGCCTCAGGACAAAACAGGAGAAATAAAGGTTTTCCCTAGGACACCAATCAGACACTGTCTCATCTGCCCATCACCAGCCTTCTCCAGTGAAAGGTTCTGTGTTACCATTATAGCCCAAAGGATCAGGGCTCACAAATTCCAAGACTAAGAATGATATCTCTGCCTCGGAAATCAGTTTCTACATCTTCACATTGCCACCCTAAAAGCTACTGTCTATGTGCCTGTGGCCTAGTAATTGTTCTTGCCTTTATTTCATGGGTCCATTTTCCCATTTCTTGACATTGCCTTAGATACATGAACTTCATAAATTTACCTTGGATCCATGAGCTTTATAAATCATCTCTTGGACATTGCTCCTAGAATCCAATTAGTGAGATTATTTTTTAACTGAGCTTGCCAGTGACCATATTATTCAGTAAACTAAACAGCATTCTATTAGGCTCTCTCTTGACGTTCCGCTCGGTGATGTAAATCCATTTAAATTCACCAGTGGGGGGAAGCTAAACCTGCACATTTTCATGATCCATTATAAATAGAAACACATAACATTCTGCAAATGAGAAAAAAAAAGAAGCACTTTGCTGTGTGAATTGAAGATAAATGATAATAACACAAATTAATAAAAATAAAGAGATCCCTGGATCGCCTTGTCTGGTTCTCATCCTCAAAATTAATTTTTTTAACCATAAATCACAAATTTCCTAACAAAGATAAATTTTACCTTTGACTTTGGGAATACTGATATCTTGAAGGTACTGTAAAAGCATTGGCAGAAATAATATTTCAATAAGAAAATTTATTGTTATTTTTTATGGAATGGCTACTTGTTAACAAAATTTCCTAATTTTTTGGAGCAAATATTTCTTGCATTTGTTTTCATATCTGTGGATCAGTCATTCAAAAGTCTGATCTTCCTTGCAATCTGTTTTTCATGAAAATGATTCTTCTCAGAATGCTTTTCTCAATCTTGTTTTATAGGAATAAAGGTGATATAATATACCCAACATAATAGTACTTCAAAATACAAAACCAGACTCAGAAAATTCCTTCCTTTTAATAGAAATAATCTATGTGAAATGCACACTATCATTACCTATTTAGAAGAGTGAAGTCTCTGAAATAATAGGGGGTTTAAATCTCACCTTTATTTCCTCCTATCTCTGTATGCTTTAGTAAATTACTGAGTCAGCCGCATTATCTTCATTATTAACAGTGGGTTAATAATAGTATCCCATTTATGAGATGTTTAAAAGTGTTAAAGGAAATGATACATATAAAACACTTAGTCTAGAGTCTTGTTTATTAAGAGACAATAAATCTTAGCTACAATGATGATTAACCCCAAATTTAGATTATCATGTGGAAAAAAATTCTTCCACACCTACCTTTTTATAATTCTCACCTTTTTTGAAAAAGAAATAGCACTAGGAAAACTTATATTAAAATAACTTACAGATTAAATGGTATTTATTTGTTCAACAAAAGTTTCTTGGTCTAAAATAGTAACTACTTCAATGAGTAGTCAATGAATTTACTACTTAACAATCAATTTATAACATACTGCAACTGTCAAACCTTAAACTAGACATATGCGCCATAAAATTTTTTCTCATTAAGTGTATTTCTAATATTATACCACAAATGAGTGCATCACTGTTAAATAAGAGTAAATTTTACATTAGATTATGGTTCCACAAGGGACATGGTCTAAGTTTCAGATAAATCACAGTGCATAAGATAAAGATAGAAGAATAGATATTTTATCCTCATCCACAAAAGAAACATTATTTGAATTGTAATCCTTCTGAAAAGAATTGAATGATCCAGAAAATAATTCATCTTTTAAATCAGAATATGATACTATGCTGTCAGAACTTATTTTAAAATGATAGATATTTGGTATAACTAAGTAATTTAAAGTCAGAGAACAATAGAAAGTATTAAACTTAAACACAAACAAAAAAAAATCTTGCATGTTATGGTAAACTAACCTTAAAAAGTTCATCACATACCAACCACCCCTAGAGAATTCTCTTGATATATATATATATATATATATATAGAGAGAGAGAGAGAGAGAGAGAGATAGATATAGATAGATATATAGATATAGATATATATAGATATAGATATCTGTTTGTGAGTATGTGTGTATTTATGTTTGCTGTAACACTTTCTGACTATTTGAATGTGGAAGCAAAAAACAAAAAACAACAAAAAGAAAAGAATATAGTCTTTGCAATATTCCCATAGAAAACTTATGCTTCATAAAATGAAGAAATGAAAATGAAATGAAATGAAAAAAAATGAAATAACATTTTTGTCTCTATCACTAAAGACAATTATACTATTTTTTATGGTTTCAATATGATTTCGACCTCTTTCAAACTCATGTTGACGTTTAATCTCTATTGTGAAGTATTAAGTGAGTGGAAATGAATCTGACCCTGGTATTTAAAGGTGGGCCTTTATGGGGCAATTAGGATTAGGATTAGATAGAGTCGTAAGAGAGGAGCCCCACATGAATCCTGTGGTTTTTATTTATGGAAAGGGAGGGAGAAGAGGACATGTATGTGAGCTCCCTTTCTTACCATGTGACCCCTAGCACTGCCTCAGCACTCTGCCAGCAAGAAAACCATCACCAGATGTGGCACCTGGACCTCAGAACGGAATCATGAAACCAGAGCAATCTCTTTTCTTCTGTTGTAAGCAAACTTCTAAGTATCATCGGAAAAGGACAGGGAAGAAAAATGCCATCTTGATTTGTTGGGATTATAACGTTTCTAAAATCTAATTCATTTCTCCATCTCTCTCTCTTTCTCTCATTCTTGGTCTTGTTGCTCTCAATTTGATTTCATCCGGTGGCAGAGAAGTTCTTTGCTTGTATGGATAACAATTATGAGAACTCACATTTTGGTGCTCTTTCATCTCCAGATCTGTACCTAATGGACTTAGCTTCCAAAGAATTAACTATTCATCCTTGCCAAGATAATGGTAAGCTTTTCCCAGGAATATAGTTCTGAGACTGGAGTATTTTTTAAAAAGTCCTATGTGCACATAATTGAGCCTTTCTATTTTGTATCAACACTCATCTGAGATGAGGATTCTTTTGATAGCTCAGGAAAATGATACAATAAAGTTACTACATTTAAGAAAAACACTGATGCTCAGAACAGACTCTATGCCCATTTCTTTATTGAACATAGTTATTGTACTTCTTTAATTCATCAGGTAAATTTGGGTGCATAGATGTCATTACTTCAGGAAAAGTAGCATCATAAGCAACCCAAACATTTCAAAAAATGCATAGCTTTGTTTTATAACAAAAGTCAGTCATAAGCTCACTATGACTCTGCTACCATAAATCCATCATCACTTCAGAAAAAAAAAGAAATGAAAGAAACAGTTAAGTATAAAATAAAGAAATCTAAATACACTAATAGGAGATATTACTTAGTCTATAGAAATTTTAAAGTGAATGCTACAATATATTGCAGAGTCAGTAGTAAGACTGGATGTCTTAATACACTATTCAGAAATTTCATTTGATTTCATAATTCTGTTAATAACTTGTCTTGAGGAATTTATTTACCCTACTTGAGTTTTAATTTTCTCATTTGGGAAATGAGAATGAGAATTTTGACTGGAAAAGTTTGAAATTTTTTTTTTTTTTAAATTTAGGACACTTGTCATAGTATCTGTCACGTAAATAGGCATTCTATAGATGTGAATCACATTTTCAACTGTGCTTTTAATAATGGTTGCTGTAATTGTCTGAATAGTCATACAATTATCTTTTTATTTGGTTATATTTACTAAGAGAAATATGTTTGAATTTATTGAACATATTTAGTAAAATTAACACATTTGTTTCTGGGAAGGTGTTTGAACAGATCTACAATGTACTTGTTCCCTTTACTGCTCCACACTGTTGTGACATAGAAACATTCATTGTACCCAGGTGAAAAAATTCTTTCAGGGACTGATCATTTTTATATCACCCATATAGCAGATTTAAGTTTATCATGCTTTTCTCCTTAAAATATTGTTAATAATAAGGTATGCTACTTTACTCAGAGAGTGGAATTCATTACTTCTGGAATGATGAGAACCTATTATTTCAGTTACAGTTCTTGTCAAATTATTAGACTATCATAACAATTGTCTTTTGCCAGATACATCCTTTCCTCAATATTTTTGTTTTCTTTCTTCTATTTGGTATTGTTTAACAGCAATAATCAACTACATTAGGACAAAAGTACTGGAACACTTTTTTTTTTCCAAAAGAAAGCCTCTGGCCATTTACAACAGTATTACCTAAATTATTTTTAAAAATGCAGACCCTGGGGGCTGGGACTGTGGCTCAGCAGTAGCGCACTCGCCTGGCATGTGTGAGGCACTGGGTTTGATTCTCAGCACCATGTATAAATAAATAAGATAAAGGTCCATCAACAACTAAAAATTATATTTTTAAAAAATGTAGACTCTGGAATTCAACTCAGAACAACTAATCGGAATTAGGATAGGGGTGTTGCAGAAATATGCACTTAAAAACATTTTAAAAGGTTTATAAGAGAATAAAATGTACAGAAGTGTTGTCTTGGGGCTGGGGATGTGGCTCAAGCGGTAGCGCGCACGCCTGGCATGCACGGGGCACTGGGTTCGATCCTCAGCACAACATACAAATGAAATAAAGATGTTGTGTCCACCGAAAACTAAAAAATAAATATTAAAAAAAATTTTCTCTCTCTCTCTCTCAAACAAAAGTGTCGTCTATTCCTCAAATCCTTCAGGTGCCATTGGTGCCACTTCAATTGAAGCTGTTATGTGTCTAAATTGTGCTTGGTTCTGGAAACTTCATGACCTCTTTCAGACTGATGTGCTGGGACACTACACTATACTCTCGACGCAATTATGAGGATTTCTTTTAGTCACCCATAAATTTGCTCAAACCTATTAAGTGAGCAACTAAGAATAAACCAAATAATGAGGATTACAAGGAAGAATAAAATAATAGACCTAAAAATCTTAAAATCCAATAGAGAAGAAAAGAAATCCACAGCTAACAATGACATGTTCAAATGGAACAGTGTCTAAGCCTGCTCAGGCTGCCATAACGAAATAAAATCAAGCATCACACAACCACATTTTCATCAATGATATACTACATAGATATCCGTGAAGACTATATCAGATATGGAAGTTGTTCTAGTTTGTGTAATCACACTCTACAATGTTTGTACAATGATGAAATCCTGTAACGCTACATTTCTCATAATGTATCCAATCATTAAGCAACACAGGACTGTAGCATAAACAGAGTGACTTAAACAACAATGTGTTTTCTCACAGTTCTGGAGACTAGAAGTACCAAATTTAGGTCAATCTCTGATTAGCTCTCTTCCTGGCTTGTAGATGTGGTTGACTTCTTACTGCATCCTAACATGGTTTTTCCATGGTGCCTGAGTGTAGAGAGAAAGATTTTTTTTCCACCTCCACTGTGTGTGTGTGTGTGTGTGTGTGTCTGTTATGTGTCTCTATGTGTGTCTCCTAAATATAACAAGGTAAGATATCCAGTTGGATTAGGGTCCTATTTTATGACTTCTATAAATCTTCATTACCTCCAAAAAATCTCTGTCTACATGTAAAGTCATATTGGGGGTTAGGGCTTCAATATTTGAATTTGGGAAAGAAGGAGACACAATTTAGTAAATAGTGGATAGGTCACAGAAAAGAGGCAAAACTATAGTAACAATACAAAGGAGAAAAGTTCAAAGTCATCTGAATGAAGGACCTTAAAAACTTTTATTGATTAATATGGTATTAGATTTGTACCCTGAATTAGGCAAGACAGTGGGGGCATGACAAGAGAAGAAAAGAATTGAATCTCTTTCAATGTGAATACATGAGGTACCCAATCTTCATCTCATTTATTTTCCTTCATTATTTTACAAGTTCAAGTTTTCAGACATCATATATTTTCATCACTGTAATGTTAGTATCCTAAAAATGCCTGGGGGTAAGCTGTTGTTCCAGATATTGTAGGAATTTTCTTATTTAAGTAAAACTCTCACATATGAGTCTCAGAGAAAGAATCTTTATAGATCTTAAGTTTAAAACTTTAAAGTATTAACAAATTCTTTATCTAAGGATCAAAAATCATTTGAAGAGCTATGGGTAAAACACAACTGAGACTTTGAATGCTTCAGGGACTAGAACTCTGTCAGTGGCTGATCATTATTGTTTCACCTCTGTATACAGATTTAAGTCTACCACATTCTTTATAAATAGCACCTTTAACTCAGATTTTACATATGAATCTCAAACACATGGATTCTAAAATATAATGGTTATATTTAAATAACAGGTATTTGTGAAGTATCTGTATGATCCTAAAAGAGCATCACTAGAAACTTCAATTAAATGATATTATAAATCCATTCGTACTAGCAATTTACATTCTTCAATTAATTTGCATGAACTACATTCAAAGGAAAATATGCAAATCTGAGTAGAAATAAAGCACAATAATTAATTTTATTGATGTTAGTCTGCAGAGTTGATTTGAATATTGAGAAAAGGAAAAACACATAGAAGTACAGAATCTCAGATTCACAAGAGAAAAAATTCATAAGAATTGCCCTGAACAACTTCTGATGTTATAAATTTAATTGCAATCAACAACTTAAATCAGTAAACTAATAAAGGCTTCAGTCCCTTAAATAAGTTAGTTTATGATCTCATGTAAAAGAATTACAGAGGTAGCCAGTATAGGGCCAGTGGGGTGGCTGCACACCGCCGCAGTTCGGCTGCAGCAAAATAACCGGAGGGGTGACGAGCAACTTGTGTACATTGATACAGCAGGAGTGGGAACCGTTTATTGTAGGACAGGAGGTATATATATACATTCCACACAGCTTATCTTAATTAACATAAACTAGATACAGCAGTCAACCAATAAGGAATCTCCACACTTAATGGCTCCTTGGCGCCACCTCACAAACCACTCCCTCTGGCAAGATGCCAGGCGCCATCCCGACTTGTTTACAGACCCTAACAGCACACCACCTGTAAGACCTAGAGTACTTCTATCTTTCTCATTGTTACAGTTTCTATAGTCAGGAACACAAAATGGTTGCTCAAACTCTCGTCACTGTGGACAAGTTACAGGAAGCACTCGAAGAGTCATTTCCAGTTCAGAAAGTCCCTTTTAAAAGGCTTTTCTAAAAATGTTAGGTCCATCTCTTTGCCCAACCAATGTGAAATCATGACTGACATAGAGAGGTTCTTTTGTTTCTGCTAATTTCTTTTCATTTCTCTATTCAAATAAAATCACAAAGGGAGACAGGAAGAATACTTACTGGATACACAAGCAGTATACCCCATCATAATGGGTAAGGAGGTTGAAATTTTATTAAATCTACAAGATCAAACATGTCAAAACTTAACTTACTGCCAAAAAAAAAGAATAAAAAGCACAGCTACTCAGAAGTTCACTATGACCATATCAAAACTAATTCCAACTGTGATGTATCTAAAACATGATTTCTGGTTATGATGTATATTCAGTTGAAAATGTCTTTGTTTTTGACATTATTTCAACATATTTTTTGTTTCTTGACTTGTTCCAGTGCAGGTGGATTGCTTTGGAAAGAAAAAATTTCACTTAAAATGCTCACAGTATGTATCTGTTGATTGTTACCCAGAAAATGACTATATAGTTCATATTTTACTTCAAATTATAAGAAATAAAATTACTTGGAAAAAAAGAAAACCCTCAGGATTGCTTTAAGCCAAAATGATTCACAATGAAAAGAAGACTGCTAGCTTCCCTATGCAACTTAGAATAACATGGTCATAATTAATTAATATAAAAATTACCTACCATAGAGACAGGTATAAACCAAGGAGGAAAAAAGGACAGTTACTTTTCCTACAGTCACTTTGCAACACATATGTTCTCTAGTGTCCATGATCCCATAATATACAGACTTTAGGTCATAAAGTGTTAATTTTAATGGTAGTATCAAGTCACATGTGTGCTTAAAAGATAATATGTTGTTATAAAATACATTTATTGACATTGCCCACATCTATAAATGACTTGAGATAAAAACATTTAAGGAATGAATATGTATACATTTTTAACATGTTAGTTTATTCCATCTTTTAGCAAGAATGGATTAAACCATGAGATGAAAATAACGGTGTAGAATTAGCCCAGGCAATCTATATTGTTTTAAAAAGACCATGAATTTTGTCAAAAGCTTTTTCTGCATCTGTACAGATGATCATATGATTCTTATCTTTAATCTATTGATGTGATGAATTACATGTATTGAATTCTGTATGTTGAACAAACCTTACATCCCTGGGATGGACCCCACTTGATCGTGGTGTACTATCTTTCTGATATGTTTTTGTATTCAATTTGCCAGAATTTTATTGAGAATTTTTGCATCTATGTTCATTAGAGATATTGGTCTGCAGTTTGCTTTCTTTGATGTGTTTTTGCCTAGTTTTGGAATCAGGGTGATATTGGCCTCATAGAATGAGTTTGGAAATGTTCCCTCTTTTTCTATTTCATATTTCATAAAGTAACTTGAGAAGTATTGGTATTAGTTCTTCTTTGAAGGTTATGTAGAATTCAGCTGTGTATCCATCTGCTCCTGGGCTTTTCTTGGTTAGTAGGCTTCTAATGGCATCTTCTATTTCATTGCTAAAAATTGATCTGTTTAACTTGTATATCCTCCTGATTCAGTTTGGATAAATCACATGATTCTAGAAATTTGTTGATGTTTTCGATATTTTCTGTTTTATTGGAGTACAAAGTTTCAAAATAATTTCTAATTATCTTCTGTATTTATGTAGCTTCCTTTGTGATATTTCCTTTTTCATCCCGTATTTTAGTAATTTGAGTTTTCTCTTTCCTTCTCTTCATTAGCATGGCTAAGGGTTTATCAATTTTACTCATTTTTTCAAATAAACAACTTTTTGTCTTGTCAGTTTTTTTCTTTTGTTTCAACTTCATTTATTTTGGCTCTGATTTTAATTATTTACTGTCTTCTACTGTTTTTGGTGTTGATTTGTTTTTTTTCTTTTTCTAGGGCTTTGAGGTGTAACGTTAGGTCATTTATTTGTTGACTTTTTCTTCTTTTAAAGAATAAACCTCATGCAATGAACTTTCCTCTTAATACTGCCTTCATCGTGCTCTAGAGAATTTGATATGTTATATCAGTGTTCTTACTGACCTATAATAATTTTTTTAATCTCATCTTTGATGTCGTCTGCAATCCACTGTTCATTCAATAGCATATTATTTAGTCTCCAGGTGTTGGAGTAGCTTCTGTTTTTTTTTTTAAATTTTATCATCACTTTCTAATTTCATTCCATTATGATCTGATAGAATGCAGGGTAATATTTCTTTCTTTTTTTGTATTTTCTAAGAGTTGCTTTGTGGCTTAACATGTGGTTTATTTGAAAGAAGGATCCATGTACTTATAAGAAGGAACTGTATTCATTGGTTGAAGAATGAAATATTCCATATATGTTTGTTAAGTCTAAGTTATTGATTATATTGTTGAGTTCTATAGTTTCTTTGTTTAGCTTCCTGATCTATGGAATCATTAGTACAATTATTTCTTTATACCATTAACTCATAGGGAAATTTTTTATAGAGAGATAAATAACCAAAAAGATAGTATTTGAATATTTTAGTGAATCCAATTTTATCACTGACATTAATAAAATATGGCAGGATTATTTTACTCTTGCTGTCTCTGGATTGCAGCAACCAATTTGCACTTGTTACCAGTTATTTTTAGAATACACTGTCCTCTAAAATTAAAATTATTTTGAATGAGGATATCACTTTGCACAGTTATAAGGTATATACATGTGGTAGGCAAAATGATGAGCCTCCAAGATGTCCATGTCCTAAATCCCAGAACCTACATATATGCTACTTCATATGATGCACTGGTTTTCTATGCCTGCCATACAACAAATCACCATGAAGTCAGTGGCTTTAAAAAAAAAAACAAAACAAAACAAAACAAAAAAAAAAACACTTACTATTCCATAGTTCTGGAGAACCAAAGAATGAAGTCAAAGCAATGATAGGACAGCACTCTCTTGGAAGTTCTAGACAATCCACCCTTGCCTCCTCAATCTTCTCATGGCCCCATGTATATTTTGTCTTGGGTCTGAATTCTTCCAATCTCCACTTGTGTTTTCATGTGATTATTATTTTGAGTCTTTTCTCTTTCTCTTCTAAGGACATTTACCATTGGCTTAGGGTTCACCTTAATCCATAATTATCATATTTCAAGATTTTTAATTTAACATCAGCAAAGGCCATTTTTCCCCCAAATGAAGTCATGTTCATGGGTTCCATGCAGACATATAAACTGCACTATTCACCTCAGTACCTGAAGGAAAAAGGAAATTAAGATTACAGATAGAATTAAGATTGTTAATCATTTCACCTAAAAATGGGAAAAGTATCCTTTTTTTATATGGTCAGTCCCCAAATCATCAAAAGTTCTTGAATGTGGACAAAAAAGGCAAAAGTGCAGGTCAGAGATATGCAATACATAAGGGACATTTGTACCTTTTAAAATAAAGGAAAGAATCCAGAAGTTGAAGAATGTGGATATTCTCTAGTTGTTGGGGAAGACAAGGAAGCTTCTCCCCTAGATCCTTCAAAAAGAATACAGTTCTTTCAGCACCTTGATTTTAAGCAAGTAAGATGTTTCAGATTTTTGACTTATAGAATTGAAAGATGATAATTTTATGTGATCTAAAATCACTAAATTTGTATTGATTTATCTCATTAGTACAAGTATATTAATATACACAACTGCCTCCTTTCATTCATGCAGTAAAAGTTATAAATTATAACAATGCAATAGCATAATCATTCTAATAATCTTTCCTTTAAATAGTTTTTTACTGTGCACACATTCATTTATTTATTTCATTAATACATCAATAAATATATACCAAACACATACTTCTGTATTGCTGTGGTGATGGTGTGCAGCAAATAACTGTCACTTTTCAATGGCGCATGACAGTGGTTATTATTTCTCAAGTATTTGCATATTGGCCAGAGTAGCCATGACTCAGGTGGCTTGTTAGGTTCACAGCTCTCACTGTGCTCCTTTGTCTCTGACGGCAGAGTACAATAGAATAAAAAGAACACGACAGCCTCAAGATTTCAGCCAAATTTTGTTGAGCAGAGTAAATGTCATGGCTAACCCTAATATTGAAGGAATGGGGAAGTATAGTCATTCACCTAAACCACAGCTATGTTAGTCAGTTTTCTGTTAGTGTAAAAAAAAAAAAAAAAAAGTCCAAGATAATCTACTTAAAAAAAGAAGTAAAGTTTATGTTGGCTCACAGTTTTGGAAGTTTGAGATAGAAAAGGCTAGGCAGTGGAGAGTAGGGAAGGGACAGTAAAGGTGGACAAGAAAGCAAGCATGAGGACAGCCACTTTAACATGCCCTGACATAAGACACTTCCTGTTTCTCAGAAAGGGTGTAAGTCTCCATCTTGCCAAAATGATTGCATAATCCATATTCTGGCCCACCCACCATGGGACAAATGAAATATCAAAAAAATAATCAAGAGAAGCTTATTAACTTCTTCTCATATGTCTTTAAAAGGAGGAGTGCTTTAAGAATTAAAGGGCACCCTGCTGCTCCCAGGTGCAGAGAGTTCTGAATCTTTCTCTCACTTTCCATTTCCATAAAATTCCTGCTCACTTGCTTAACTTGGCTAAGTTGGAGGGTGTTCATTCTTTAACTCCAGCATACAGGATCTTGACTCCTGCCAGTACAGTTTCAGTTTGGGGTTGGTTGACCTGTTGCTTTTGAGCCTGTGAAAAGAGAGTATATCATGGTGGGAACATGTGCAGAACAAGCCATTCACTTCATGGTGTGGGGAAGCATGAAAGAAGAACAGGAAGAAGCTGAGGTGCCCATGTACATTTCAAGGTATGCTCCCAATGACCTAATTTCCTCCCATGAGACCTTATGTCATAAAGGTCCTACCAGCTCCCAACAGTAACATTAACTTGGTACTAAGCCTCTAATATATGAGATTTTGAAGAATATTTAAAATCCAAACTATAGAAATAACAATGAGAAAAAGAGATGCAGCATTTTTTTATGTGTGTTGAAAGCTATAGGTATAAAGAAAATCTGTTAACATATTCATGTAATATATATGCATAAACATATAATAAGCAAAGTGAATAAAAAACAAACATTAATAAAAGTTTAATATAAACAATAGAACAGAATATAAGTGTCACATTAAGCTAGAACACTCAAAATTTTTAAACTTAAAGATTATTTTTGAACATAATACCAAAGTTAACATACACTTCTCTAGTTCATTAGCTCTAAAATATTTTATACTTTAACTTATACCCTTCTTGACACACTTTCTTTTCTTAGGTAACAATGAGTGACCTTTTCTCTTACCATTTTTATTGTTTTTTGTCATTTATAAAATATGTATTTTACTCTAAGAATTTACAATTAAAAAAATTCTGCCAAGAATATAGAAGACTTTTCTAAGAATGAACTTAAAGGACAATCCCAAGAAGAAAATAAATAAAAGATGATTAATTATGTGTACAATTGAAATTAGGTCTACTTTTGAATATTGGGGGGAAATATAATGGTATATTAATACATTAGAAGCTACTCTGGAGGGAAGGAGGCCGTGGTTTCTATGGTGATTTTGCTCCATAATACCCACTGTTCCAAAAAATCTTACTTTTGTCTTAGGACAAAATTCTTATAGTGTTCCTCCTTTTAAAGGACATAAGAAGAAGTTAATAAGCTTCTCTTGATTATTTTTTGATATTTCAATAATAGCATGGAAACATTAGTGGAAAAGGATGGGTAAAATGTTTTTAACAGAGGTTCCTGTGAGCTGCATATCATATCCAAGTTACATTTGTTTAAAAAGTTTTGCATACTAAATTCAACCAAGTTTAACTGAGCATAGTAGGATTTGTGAATCTGGAATTTCCTAGAAGCAGAATGAATTGGGAATAAAGGCAGTGCTGACCACATAGCTGGGTAACACTTTTTGACAGATAAATTGAGGTGAGGTCCTGGTGCCTTATTTAAAACAGGTTTGAATTGGCTGCCTGTGATTGGCTAAGAGTTGGCTGCTTGTTAAAAGTATAGGTTACAATCTGTTTACACATCACATTAGGTTATAGTTCACTATGTACAAAGAAACCTTTAGGTCAAATCTAAAATATGCATAGAAGCAATTTTAATCCAAACTTAATTAAATTTAACACACGCTATTGGTCAGAGTTTAGACACATTTTCACCCTTAGGTAAAAGAAGGGCTGGTAAATGTTAGCATTCTTTGTTGTCTTGCTAAAATTTTTGTTACTATAAGAAGAAATAGGGAATTGTTATTGAGAACATGCAACTTCAAGAATGTGAGGTAAAATTGAAAATATATAAAGTATTATAAATAACACTAAAATTTGGAAATACTGCAATTTTAAAATGGAGAGTAAAAACTACAATATAAATGAATAGAAATGAGTAAGAACAATAGAGTAGTTAAATAATGCTTCAGTCAGCTATTTCACTGCTGCTATTAAAAGACTCAACCAGCCCAACTATAGAGGAGGAAAAGTTTATTTGGGGGCTCAAGGTGCCAGAGGGGCTCTAAGTCCATGGACAACTGACTCCATTACTCAGGTCTCAAGGTGAGCAGGACATCATGTCAGAAGAGTGTGGCAGAGGGAAGCGGCTTACATGATGATCAGAAAGCAAAGAGACAGAGATCTTTGCTTGCCAGATACAAAATATATACCTCATGGTCACACCCCCAATGAACTACTTCGTCTAGCCACACCCCCACCTGCCTCAATCAATTAATCCCATCAGAGATTGATTCACTGATTAGATTAAGGCTATAACGCAATCATTTCTCCTTCAAATTTTTTTGTACTGTCTCACGTGAACTTTTGTAGGGCACCACATCTAAACCATAACAAATAATAAATATAAATGTAGTACAAAAAAATCAGAATGAAAAATAAGAGGAAAATTATCTTAAAAAAAAAAAGTTTACCATGCTAGAAACTATGGCATTTAGCATAGAAATAGCAAAGAACAGAAGGATTTTGTTCTTGTTGTTATTGTTTTTTACTGGTATCCTACCCTCATATTCTACTAGCAGATAAAACTTACATAATGTTGGAATACAAGACACAAAAATCTTAAGGGAGAATTGACTGCAAGGAAATAAATTCTTATGAACACTAGATAGTATCTCTTCAAGTAATGAAAGAGAACACTCCACCCCAGGATAAGCATGCAAACATGTGAATGAGAATTCAAAGGTCATTTGGCCCCAATAATAGCAGAGTGTCTGAACTTGAACTCCTCCTGGTCAGATTAGAATAAAAGGAAATTGGGGATTCAAGATGATGGATTAGAGGAAGTTTACATTTTCAGTTGCTCCATGGCTCGGGATTTGAGCAATAAGACTACTGCTTTTCAGCAAAGTGGGTGAAAGAGGGATTTCACTAAAATTCACTGTTGGCCAGAGTATCTTAGAGACTCAGGAATTTGACTGCACAGAACAAAGAACAAAAAAAAAGAGTAAGTTGGAGCCAAGCTCCTTATGGCAGCAGCAGCAGCAGGTTTACCACAACAGGGAGGAATAACAAACAAAATGTAATGGACAGATTTGGCAGGGAAAAAAAAAAAAAAACTTTGGACTGGAAAATAAGCCTGAACTTAGATAATCCAGAGGCTGGACTGTGAACTGGTCTTTGAAAAGTGCTCTTTGTTTCTCAACTGACAAATGGATAGCTGAGGCAGGAGCCATCCTTAGTGAGGCAGCCATGCTGCAGGAGATGACGTCACGGGTCACCATACTGCCCCTAACATGGAGGATTGGCTCCCTTGCCCCGTGAGTGCAATTCTTGAGAGGCTCCCAAGATAAAGATTCCTAGCAGAGACACAGATGGGCCTCATCCAGGCTCTAAGGGTGTGTTGATTTAACTTTCAACAAAGAAATCACCCAACAAAGCCCCTAAAGCCTGATTAGACCCAAGCCTCAGTCATTGGAGCACCCATAATAGAACTCCACACAGTCCCATCCTGGGAGTGCATGGATCTGCTCTGGGCAGACAAAACCCCTATGGACAGCATTTCCTATTCCATCCTACCTTATGCTATTGAGAAGGGAAGCTGAGAGCTATTTCAACCCAAAAAGTGGAATGAAGAACTGTTGCACATAGCTGTGACCATCCATTCTTGTCCACTATTTTGATCACCTCTGGGGAGAGGGTTCTTTCATTTTTTGATTGAGAGTAATTATTGTCTTCTGGTGCTAATTGGTTCATTGACATATATACATATCTGTTTCTTTTTTTCCTTATTTTTAGCCTTTTTATAGCAGCTATTTTTTTCTTTGCCTTGTCTTTTGAAGCATAGGGGTTTTTTTTGGTTTATTTTTATTTTGTTTTGTTCTTGTTTCTCTTTCTCTCCTTTCTTCTACTAACAATCAACTTCTCGTATTGTCTTTCTCTCTCCCTATGTTTTTCTTATTTTTTCCACCACTTTTATTATCATCACTTGCTACATCTTTTCTGCTTCCTCTCTGTTCACATTTTAAACATTCTAAACTCTCCAAACTCTACTTTTCTATCATATTTTTTTATTACCAAATGAAATGTATTTTTGGTATCTTTTAAAACTGGTGTATGTATGTCCTGCTCCCACCATTCATGTTGTTGAAATTCCTAGGTCTGTGAATGACATAGCTGACACCTGCTATTAACTTTAATGTCAGACCTAGTTCATGGTTTTTATTGCTTTGTTGTTGTTGTTGACAAATGCTGACCCTACCATTCCTGTTTTTGTGGTAGTTAATGTTGTACACATCATAGTGGGTACTGTGCACTTATTATAATACTGTATGTTGTTTGCATCTGTTGTTCTATAGGTCATTTCCCCCTATCTATGAAGTGTAGAGAATCTACAGGGACACCTCAAGTTCACAGGGTAGAGATTGTGCTGCTAACCTAAACTCAGCCAAACCACAGTATACCTCGCCCATACACACATTAATGAATCTCAAACTTCAGTTGTATTTTAATATAAAGAATAGAAGAGTCAAACACCTCAAAACATTTACTAGACCTCAAGTAGGAATGACCAGGTGTGGGCCCTCAAATCCCATTCACGGACATCTTCTACTAAAGCAAAAAGAGAACTAACACAAAAACTGTGGATACTACACCTATGAGGGGGTCTTAATCTAAATCACTCTAGGACACTTTGGCAAGAGAAGACCATGCCCACACATAAGAATGGAAGAGAAATTCATCTCAATAGATACATAAAACCCAACACAAGAAAAAAAATTATATAGATACACACACACACACACACACAAGGTAACACAACACCTCCTAAAGTTCATAATTTATGAGCAACTGACTCCAGGGATATTGAAGTGAATGATATATCAGATAAAAAATTCAAAAGAATGGTTAGAAAAATGATCTATGAAGCCGAACACAAAGGTTCATGCCTATAATCCCAGTGGTTTGGGAGGCTGAGGCAAGGTAATCACAAGTTCAAAGCTCCTTCAACAACTTAGCAAGACACTAAGTAACTTAGTGAGACCCTATCTCTACATAATTTTTTTAAAGTATTAGGCATGTGGCTCAGTGGTTAAGTACCACTTGGTTCAATCCCTGGTACCAAAAATAAATAAGCAAATAAAATAAGTAAATTTCAAGAGAATATAGAAAAAATTGAATGAATCAAAGATGTAATTACAGAATATGAGTGAGAGATTCAATAAAAAGAGATATTGAAATGAACCAAACAGAAATCTAGGAAATGAAAGATAAAAAAGTTCAAATAAAATGTCCAGTTGAAAGTCTGTCTAATAGAGTAGATCATGCTGAAGACAGAATCTCAAATCTGGAAGTCAAAGAATTCAGCCTTGAACATTCAGACAGTATTAAAGAAAAAACAAGTAACCATGTTCAGAATATGCAAGAAATCTGGAGCAAAATTGAAGAGACCAAATATAAGAATCACTAGAATTGAGACAGGCTTTGAGAGGCAGAGTTATTGAATGTATAACCTATTCAGGGAAATAATAACAGAAAAATTTCCAACCAAGGTAATAATATGGACATCCAGATATAGAAGTCATTCAGAACCCCACATAGACAAGATCAAAAAAGAACCTGTCCACACTACAGTATAATTAAAATGCCTAACAGAAAACAAAGATTGAATGTTAAAAGCTTCAAGAGAAAAACATGCAAACACATTTAGAGGAAGACAGTCAGAATTACTTCTGTTTCTCAGAACAAACTCTAAAAATCAAGAGGGAATATTGTGTTCCAATTCCTGCAAGAAAATGTCAACCATGATTGCTAGAAAAAAACATAGGGACAATACTCCAACACATAGGTTCAGGCAATGACTTTCTCAATAGGACCCTTAGAGCTCAGGAAATAATACCAAGGGTTAATAAATGGAATAGCATTAAAAGTCTTCTGCTCAGAAAAGAAAACAATTAAAAATGTGAAGGTAGAAAGTATAGAATGGTAGAACATTTCTTTTAGCTACTCTTCTGACAGAGGATTAATATTGAGAATATAAAAATAGCTTTAAAAAGTTTAACACACTAAAAACAACAGTTAATAACAGGCAAAAAAAAATGAACAGACACACCACAAAAAAAGAAACGCAAATAGCCAGTAAATATAAAAAAAAGTTCATCATCATTAGCAATTAATGGGGTAGGAATGATGGTAGAATGAATGAGACATCATTACCCTCAGTACACATATGAAGACATGAATGGTGTGAAAATACTTTGTATACAACCAGTGACTTGAAAAATTGTGCTCTATATGTGTAATATAAAATGAATTGCATCCTGCCATTGTGTATAACAAAATAGATTAAACAAATAATATAATAAAAAAAGAATGCACAGTAATTAATGCCTGAGGAAAGGTAGAGATAAATGACTATTTTACACTATTGGTGGGATGGTAAATTAGTACAATCACTATGAAAATCAGAATGGAGATTCCTCAGAAGACAAGAAAGGGAACCACTATATGACTCAGGTATCTTTGGTATTTATCCTAAAGAATTAAAATCATAATACTATATCAATTCATGCATACCCATGTTCATAGCAGCACAATTCACAATAGTTAAGCCATGGAACTAGCCTAGGTATCCATCAATAGATGAATAGATAGAGAAAATGTGGTATATATACACAATAGAATTTTATTCCGCCACAACAAGAAGTGAATCATGTCATTTGCAGGAAAATGAATGGAAATCAAAGAAAATATTCTTTTAAATGAAATAAGCCAAACTCATAAGATGAAGAATTATATTGATTTTCTCATATATAGAAGCTAGAGAGGAAAAAGAAAATGAAAGTTGAGGAGATGTCTCATGAAAATTGAAAGGACGTCAGTAAAGTAGAGGAAAGGGACCAGGTGGAGGGAGGACCTGAGAGAAAAATAAAATACTGGGAAATGATATTGACAAAATATAATTGTTATATTTTATGCATGTATAAATATTTAACAACAAATCCCATCATTATACACAACTATAATGCACCAATAAAATATGGAAAAAAGTGAATAAAAGGCAATTATCCCCACATGACATTCCTCTTGAACATTTCATTTCTGATCATCTAGAAATTACTCACATAAGTAATAGAAGAATTCAAGTAGTGATCTTTTCAGATTTTTTTCAGGGCAAGAAGTAAATTAAATATTGCTATCATTGTTCCCATTATAAATTATTCCTGGAAACTGGTAACAGAAGGGCAACATTTGAAACTATCATCTTCACAGATATAAAGACAACAGCTAACTATGTATGATAAAACTGATTTTTATATTCAGAAGTTAAATAAATGCCAATGTGAATTATAGAGACATGGTACAAAAGATGACTACCCATTCAAAAGAGGTCACAGAAGAAAAAAATGCCTTTCCTGTGTGTGGGAAAATAATAAAAGATAGGTGTAGTCATCCTTCAGTATTCATGGAGGATTTGTTCCAGTACCCTTGTGGATACCAATTTCTGAGATTTCTCAGGTTTCTTATATAACTTTAGTTCAATGGTATTTGCATAGAAACTGTGCAATCCTCCAATGTACACAATTTAAATGTTGTTTAAATTGTTAGTATACTATAGTCTTTAGGGAATAATGACCAAATTTTTTATGTGTTTCATTCAAATGCAATTTTTTTTCTTCTTCTTCTTCCTTTTTCTTTTTGGTACTGGGGATTAAACCCAGTGGTGCTTAACCACAAAGTCACATCCCCAGACTCTATTTAGTTTTTATTTTGAGACAAGGTCTCACTAATTAATCACTTAGAGCCTCACTAAATTGCTGAGGCTGGCTTTTGAACTTGTGATACTTCTGCCTCAGACTCCTAAGTCACTTGTCAAATGTATATGTATATGTATATACATATACACACACACACACATGCGCGAATGTATTGTTTTCAGTCCATATTTCATGGAATCTATGAATGTGGGACCCATGATATGCACAGTCAACTGTACATAAAAGTGAAATAAAATTCAGCTTCTATTTGAGCAAATTAACACTGTGTATACAAAATTAATTACGAAGTTTATTCCCATAATATTTTAAATATATTTCCTGTAATATGCATAGTACCTGATTTTAGTTTTCTGAATATTTTAAGTTATAGTTTCTACTTATCTTCCCAGCATCAACACACTCCATGTCAGATGCCATCTTTCAATCAGTTGAAGGTTTTCCCCAACATGTCATGAAGTCTCCAACCTTTAAGTCTTTCTACTTGCTGCTCTCTCTGCCTCCATTGTGCTCTAGTCCTCTTTTCCATGTTATTGCCACTATAATGGTAAATAGGATGCATAGGGAGAGGAGAGGATTAAACAAACAAACTGAATCAAGCCCTATTTTCCACTGTGTCCTATTTCAAGCTATTTACTTGAAATAGAACTGATGCTACCAATTCCAGAGCTGGAAAGTGGCACATACAATAGGCTTTCTCAAGCTGGTACCAACTGTCACCAGCTGTCTCCAATGCATCATACCTTCAATACCTCCTTTTAACTGTTTTAACCTTACTTATTTATCCCATCTTAGGCTGGGGAAGTGGCTCAAGCAGTAGCGCGATCGCCTGGCATGCGTGCAGCCCGGGTTTGATCCTCAGCACCACATACAAACAAAGATGTTGTCCACCAAAAACTAAAAAATAAATATTAAAATTCTCTCTCTCTCTTTAAAAAAAAGCTAATTACTTTGGATATAGTCAGTTCTGTATTACTTATGGGATAAAAATATCAATCATATGTAAATAAACTTCATGAAGCAGGAAGTGATTCAGTGATAGAATTCTTATATTCTTTCACAAACTTTTAAGCTACATTTGTGTGTCTGGTGGTCTTCTGCGTGCTTGAGGCATTTGGCAGCATAATGCTTAATGTTCCCTTCTAAGCAAACAACAAAGCATTATGTTTTTAATGAAATTCGGTGTTTTAAACAAGTGTTTAAAATGACACTTGCATTGCTTAAATTTTATATTATTGCATTTATTTATATTTTTCAATGATTAAAGAATACAACTTAAATTGAGCCTAAATTTTCTTTATTAAATGTGTTATTTTAATACACAGTTGTTGATCAGCTAATGAATTTGTAAAGAACACATTTAAATCCTGATAGTCTTATTAATAAAATCTAAAAATGACTCAGAAGACCAATTACTAAAACCTTTAAGGCTATTAAGAGGCACTTAAATTTGCCAGTCTGCCATTTGGCACTGCCATCCAATGCTAACTGCCCTCCTACTTCCATTTCAGGCATATTACCCCTTCCACCAATCTGTGTTTCTAAGCCTTCCATGTTGTAATTGGCTGTTATTTATGTATTGATTCCATCAGGGCCAAAATTGTAGCAAAAATTGTGACAGCTATGATGTCATTTCCTGTGATCCACAATGGGTAAATCACATTTTTGTAAATCTAAAGAATACAATAAGAAGAAAACAGATGTAGAATGTATTCATCAGCATAGAAATATTGAGATTCATACAATGTGTATGTATGTATGTGTATGTGTATGTGTGTGTGTGTGTGTGTGTGTATATATATATATATATATATATATATATATATATATATATATATATATATATGTAGTTTTGTCCCTAAAGATTTTAGACCTTGGGGAAAAAAGAAGGTTAACTATTGGAAAGATGTTTGCAAAGAAATTAGGCAATTCTAGTGCAAAGGGCTGAGATGACGAAACAGAACTTCTAGAAATCCCCAGAAAATTCAGTGTTAAGTATTTAAAGACAAATAGCAACAAATTCTCTACTTGAGAGGATCTTTCAAAGGCAAGGGCCCTGAGAGTGCAAGTAGGTTATATGAAAAGGAAAATACAGCATATCAAAGAAATCAAAGATTTTAGCTTAATACTGTAGTTTGATTTCCATTTTTAATATCCAACAGTATTCTAAGGATCATACACTGATATTCAGTAGTGAATGTGATTCAGTACAGGAATAAAACAGTCCTCAAAGAAACAATGCAATCAAGTGAATGTTAATCTAATATGTTGCTAATCTATATTTTCCCAAATTCTCATATATATATATATATATATATATATATATATATATATATATACATATATTAAATAAAATGCATATGATCTCTTTTATGATATATAAATATTTATCAGGGGATTTATTTATTACCTGTATATCCTGTTGTAACATACAATCTGATGGAGAAAACAGAATATGCACAGAAAAGGTTATGTCATACATAATATAGGCCATAGTGAGGTGTCAGGTTAAAAATCTCATGAAAACAGGACTATTTCTTAAGGATTCTCTGAATCCCTTGTGGTTTACATGGCAGAAGCACTATGGTCCTCTATATCATTGATTTCATCATTAGCAATAAGAAATATACTTCACAAGCACTTTACTCTTTGCATTTTCAAATAAAATTCTGTGAGGCAGATAACTATAATCGTGCATTTCACTGATATCCCAGAGAAGTTTCATAACCCACCAAGATTACATAGCCAATAAATTGTAAAAATCAACATTTGAAACAGATTGATAAGGAATTTGGGAGTTCTTAACCATTATATTCTACAGTCTCAATAAACATATTGAATTGAGTCAATTAAATTGAATGTGCAAACTACTTAACTACAAAAAAACAGAAAGGGAGATGAGATTAATTTTACTGTAGATGAAGCCTAATGAGAGAGTTTGCTCTCCAATGCCATTTCAAATTTGAAGCACCATAAATGAAAGATTTCTTGTAATTTCTTCACAAATTACTAATTTCAATATCTCATTTTGACTCCAAATTCCTATTCTTCTACCACTTTAATTCCTTTATTCCATGTTACCTTTTATCTGATCTTTTTTGTTGAACCTAACACTTTTGTCAGTGTTTTAATTAACCATACCACATGTTTATAGAAAATGAGTGAATGATCAGCCTAATAAATGGTACAGAGACAGGAATGAGCTCTGTTAACAACCCCCAGGTAATATTTCATTTTAGTGAAAGTAAAGCTGAAGCCCTTAAAAATTCTTTAAGACTTCCACCAAAGCTCTTATTTCTCTGTCCTGTCTCTTGCAACATTCTCGTGCTCCAACACCACTGACATCCTTTTTTCATCAAACACTGCATGCAAACCTTTGCCCAACTCTTCCCACTGCTTGAAACACTTTTCCCTCTAAGTCTGTGTTCACCTTCTTTGAGACAGTCTCTGAAGACACAGTTTAGCACTGCAATCCTTCCCCACCACCTAGCCAAAACAACCAAACATCTTGCTTCACTGTGCTTTCTTTTTCCTTCTAGCAAATATCATCTTCTAGCAAAATAGGTATTTATTATTTATTGTCCTTGACTTCTTGTTATAATGTAGGCTTCAAAAGTTTGGGAGTCTTCTATCCACTAATGCATTTGCTCAATAAATATATCTTGTATAAAGGAACACTTATGAAATATACTGTAAATGTATCTTTTTGCAGCGCAACATGGGGTTCATCGGGGCAGCTGCGGCATTCAAATTTAGCTTGGAAACTGTTACTCAAATTATACTAAACACTTTAAACCAACCTGAAATATGTAAAGGCAATTTTGTTATGCAAATGCAGTTTGGAAATCAATAATCTGGATTACCTTTTCAAATCAGTTTCCAAACTGAAGTATCTTCTGTTTTAAAACATGAGAGGATCCACTGATACTGGGTTACTACGGATGACTGCTGTAATTTTTGGATTTCCAAAATATGTATCTTTTTTTTTCATTCCTTACTTTATTCATTCTATCAGTATTTCTTGCACATACTTAGGAGTCATATATACTCTAGGTAGTGGGAAGATCAGATGAAAGTGCCTGATTACTCACTAAATCAGTCTCTGTACTAGACACAGGGGTGATGAACACTGAATGAGCATGTACAGAGGACACTTAAGCCGAAGTGGGTGAAAGTATCACCAAGTCTTTCTGGAGCTTATCTCCTCATGAGCAAAATGAAAGTGCAGAACAAATTTTAACTTGTTCCTTAAAAGTCCATGATTTTATCTAATAAGGGAATAAAAAAACCTACTGAAAATTTTAAAAGCATGGACATGTCAGAAAATGCTATTTGATCAAGATTACTTCTCACAAGGATTTACAACATGAATCAGAAAGAGAAAGGTACAGTCAGAGATATCACAAGCACAGAAAAACAGAAACAGAGACATACCTACAGAAACTAGAAGCCAGGGAATCAGAAAGAGCTTAGAGTCATTAAAGTCAAGCCTTTGGTATTGAAAAGTTAAAAAAATATATAAAAGGAAAAAAAAGGTTTTAAAGAAGAGATTATTGTGCTTGGTGTCTGGATATTGATAAGGGAAAATTCTGAGATTCTTTTGCTAATGTCTTTATTATCTGTGCCTCTGCTACAGAGCTGACTTTGAGCATTTTTAAATTATTATTTATGGCTGTATTTACTTGTCCTGACTATCAGACTAGGTTTCAATATTTTTAAGTTCAGGAACAGATTCTTAACACAAAAGTGAAACATAAAAAGGTACTGTTCACACAGCATGAGGTTGAGAAAATAAAATGGAAGAGGAAATCCTAATTAGTACATAATTTCATATTTTATATTATACTACAATTAAATTTCAATTTTCCATTAAGTTCGAATTATTATACACGTTGAATATCTGAAATTTCAATAGCAGTATGCTTTCTGAGTTTGTCCTGAATTGTTCTTTTGTTATTTGGTATGGCTTAAAAAGAAAGAAAGACAGGAAGAATCAAAAGATGAATAGGACCTTGATAAATGAAGATGTTTTAAAAACATAAACTGTGACTACCATAGAAATTTTATGAACCAAGTGAGTTGAATACAAGATAATTCCTATTATGTACCACAGGAAAGGATTCACATAACTCTCATATTTTTCTAAGGAGAAAAACACTGCAGCAAGACTGTTAATTTCCAATCTGAATGAACAAATTAAAGGCAATTTCTAAACACCATGACTTTAAATTTTTGAAGAAGATCTAGTAGTCAATTGAATATAGACTGACTTTGAAAGATGCATCAAACTTCCAGCTCTATGCAGTTTAGTTTATATGGACAGTGATAAAAGGATTGAAATGTTTAAATGGAATGTATAATATAAAAGACAAAAACAAAAGGCCAGTTTATGGTGCGTATTTTGAATTGCCACAATTTCCATAGATTGTGCTTCCTGTCTGTTAGAGCTGGATGAACTGCCTTCCTCAGACTCTCTAGCAGCTGTGCTCTATATGGAAATTAGATTCCTCCAATTTGATGCACTCACATGAGATTTAGAAGGCGGAAAAGGCCTTGGCATTTGTTTATGATGTACATAAACACTGCAAGATTGGATTTTCTTCACTTGTGTCCCAGTCCTTTGCTTTGTGCAAGACTGGAAGATATGGTTGGGGTTGGATAACTTCCGGACTCCGGGACAGTGAAATGCCCCTTGAGTCAAAGTTTTCAGCAGTATCCCTCCGAAAACCCTGCTTCTTAGTGTCAGTTTTCTTAATGGGCCTGTGGTGCTCTAGAGTAATTTCAGGAAAGCTCACCTAGCATACCTCTCCCTGTCCTCCATATGATTTTATAAGAAACAAATGCCCTATATTTGAGCTTTCTCCATTAAAGTGGATTGAATGGTTTCAGTTTCCTGTGGTTGAATTTAACTAGATCAGTGATTTGAAAACCATTATGGAGAATATAAAATGCTGAAAAATGTTGATGTTTATATTAAAAAAAAAAAACCAAAAAACTTTTGTTGTGCTTTTCTTCTTGGTCTGGTTATAGACTTCCAAACATAGTCATCATACCTATCAGTAGCCTATGGAGAATACATGGACTTTTGAAATAGGAGATTGACAGCACCCAGATGCTTATATGCTACTGCATGAGCACCAAGAAATGATGTTAATCTAAGTCTCACCAATTATGTTACCTAAGTATTCCTTGCATTTTTCCATCTTTGTCCTTTCTTCTCCCCATGCTCCAATCAGTCTTTTAAGTTCTTTTTTATTTTGTGATGTCATCTCAACCACAAGCCAGTCAAGCCAAGGCAGTGCAGTAGGTAAAAGAGAGGCCTGAGAAAGTGCCCAGAGACTGCATGGGAGACATATGATTTATTGGAGAAAGCTTATAAGAGATCAGTGACTGCTCCAAGGAGAGTTCAGTGGTGACAGGCTGACAGATAGCACCGCTGTCCCTCATGGTGCCAAGCACAGTCCCCTCTTCTTCATGGTCCAGTTGCAGCTGGGTGGACAAGTGACAAGGATCCTCTCCATAGTGCCCTCAGTTCTGCACCTGTCCCCACTCAGAAAGGCATGGTAGGTGTTAGCTTCAGAAGCAATGGCATCATCAGCATTAGTTTGCTTAGTCTGCATAGTTTACTTATATGACCAGCATCCCAGCAAGCAATTTTCCCAGTGTACATGCAAGAAAGTCGATTGCTACAGATAGCACTAACTTGCCCTAGTTCCTTAGGTGCTTAAGAGTAAGCTAGTGCTCTCCAAGGAATTTTCAGTCCATATTTGCTTTCATTGTTGTCCTAACTTATCTGGGTTTTGGGAAACAGAAAGGGGGCATTCGAAGACATGATGTTTTACTGTCCCCCTTTGTTTCAAGGATGACACAGATGTCAAAATCCTATCCTACTTTAAAAATCTATTTTAAATTCGGTATTATTTATGGAAACTTCCATTGTATATCCAGCCAGAATGTACATTTTTCCCCTTTTATCACAAAGAAACACCATCCTTTAAATCATACCACACAGCTTTTTCATAGACAGTGTAATTTTAAACCAGCTCCTGACTCCCTCAGATCCTATGAACTGCTGGTCATCCACCTTGTCAGACAAGATCTACTTCCTTTATATGTTGCAGCAATTCTTGATCAATTATTTAAGTAAAAATTAAAAAGAAGGAGGAGAAAAATGAAAAAGTAAAAGCAAATCTATATAAATAAAATAAAATTTCTACTATGGTCAAGCCAGTACTCAGATTTGAAAGAAGCATTGTCTCAAGCAGAATGTGTCCCAAATTTTCTAACTTTTCAGTTTTCTTGACTTCTTTTATATTTGGTATCTTGACAGATTTTTTATACAATAGAATAGAGAAAACAGAACTGGAAAATCTATGCCTAGTCAAGAACATCTTTATGGCAGCAGCAATGTCTTTGAATTTGCTAACGTACTCTAGTAGATTACATAATTGCAGAAACTCATGTTTAAACATGTTAATTATTCTTTCATTTAGACAACATCATAAGCATTGCTAGTTGATGCACTGGTTGAAGTTTTTATTTAAAACTAAAACAAACAAAGGTATTTTCCCATCTATCAGAAACCACTAGTTTTGTATATTTCCTGTATAAAAAAATGCTAAAGTGTCAGTGCTAAGCTTAATCACAATGCAATAAATGAAATGAAATCAATGAAAGGCACACCTTTAGAAAGAGCTAAAGCTGACTAACATCATTTCACTTGTAGTTAAGCAAATCAACACATGACTATGATGACAGAAAAAAAGGTGAGTAATAGAGAACTATAATGCAATTGTTATCTACAACTTAAGATTGGTTTTGATATATTTAATATTTTAATGGTGAACATTCCATCAGACTCACTCATGTTGAAAATAATAGTACAGCATCTGCATCCTTATTTAGGGCTCTCTGAAAACTCCTTAACACTGTCCATAGGACCCTGTCTTTCTGCATTACAGACAACATAAACTGGCTTTGAATAGGTAAATTCCATTTCATCCTTTACTCTTCTAATGTACCACTTATGAAACTCACTAATGGGTTCATTTTACCAAGAAAAATTGATTACTTTTTCTATACATTTTTAAAGTAAAGAAAAATAAAAACCATTAAGAAATGAAGTTCAAATTAGATTTAGCAAAATCTTTTTAAATGAAATTGAGTGAATTGCTTCTCTTCATCAAAGATAAATTAGTCTCTCTCAAGGTAGCTATTACCTAATAAAAAATAAACTTCAGTCTCAAAGTATCTTTACAGTCCAGAATATGACAGTCTACCAAAGGAAGATTTGTGCAGCAATAGTCATTCTGAGGAAAACCAATCATGATTTAGTGAATTTCAAAACTTAGAAATAAATTTTAGTTCTAAATGTCTATGCTTTCCATATCGAAGACTAATCTAAAGTTTTTAGTTACATAGTAGTAGTGCTACAGAGAGAAGGAAATACAACATACAACAGGAGGCAAACTACAAGGTTATGTTTTCTCCTAGAAAATATGTTAAAGATCTGGTGATCCCATTAGATCCCATCTGCAATCAATTTTCAGCCCTAAGTGAGAACCTGAACTACTGCTAGAGACAAGATGTAGTGAACAATCTTCTGCTGCTCATATGTGAGGTTTTTCTCAGGAATTCTATTATTTACTTAATTTTAATGTGACTAATGTTTACAAAAGGTCACATAAAATTATAAATTGATAACGCAGTAATATCCTTTTCAAAGGATTCAGAATTTTTTCGTATGTATTTCCGAAGGTCATGTTCATCAATGCTCACATACATTGTATGTAGACACATTTTTGAAGGTTTATTAACAAGGAAACGTCTTACAACAGAGACCAAGTTTTATTCACCTTCAGAATTTGCCTTGGTACTAAGCTCATTGTTAGATCCAATAAGAAATTATTGATCGGCTAATTAAAAATAATTCATTTCAGGGTTTATCATCAAAATAGTTTTCAGTGAGTTTAGCCTATAATTTTGTCTTTCATTCTCAAGTGGTTAATACCATAACAAAAAAGTAATGATTCCTTCAGATATCTGTTTAAAAGGCATTCTTTAGGAAAAGGAAATAAATTAAACTCTGATGTTCAGTAATTAGCCTCTACTCCCTACAGTTCCCTGGGCCCATCCTCTTGTCTGCCTTCATGGCCTTTAACCAAGCTTATTGGTTACAGTTTACTTTGTGGGTATTTCATTAATGTCTACCTTTTTTTTTACTATAATATATATTTCTAAAAAAAATGGAAATTGATTTGACCCTCATTTCATTTGTCTACAGTTGGGTTTAGCAAAATGAATAATTTTTATAGGTATTAAAGACATCTGTAAGAGAGGCCTCCAAAGATTACATTTATTTAATCACAACAAGGAACTATTATTGACTCTGTCACCTAGAATGCACTGTTCCTCTTCACACCTCATCCTTATCACCACCTTGACCTAAAGCAAACATTTAAAAGATGGCTGGCCAAGGTTGGGGATATACTTTTTGGAAAAGTTAAAATATTTATATTTGTGTTGAAAGTTTTCATAAGGAAGTGATGTTGAAGGCATGGCATGGTACAGAAAATGTCTAACATATTCTATCCAAAGGTATCTTGACAACTGATTTGGGCCCTAGTTTATATTGTCCTATGGTAGTTTTGTCCATAATTTGCAGTAAAAAAAAAAAACACAGTTCTTCAAGTATTTAACATTTACTCCTTATTCATAGTTCCTGTAGTTAATGTTTGTTTAGGAGACTTTCAGATTTCTTTACATAAAGACTTCTGAAAGCCTTTAAAATATTAGCATCTTTGTGATTCTGCAGCAACAGAAGTCAGCACATGACAGTTTCCAAAACAGTTTTTAGCACTGGAGATTTTAAATTTTATTTGATATTAATTTTAAACAATCATCTGCCCAGGAAGTAGTGTTTCAGTGAATACTAGACTATTAGTAAGATCAACACAGCCAGAAATCAGAGTGTGCTCAAATGATCCTTCAACTTATACTAATAAGGGATAAAGAAGGAAATAGGCAGGAGGAATTGACTCTGAGTCTACACTCTTGTTGGTGTTTTCACCATTTTATCACAAGTAACATCAGAATAGATATGCTTCATAAATAGAGACCTTCTCCCCATCTTCAGATGCGAGTGTTTAGCATGAAGGACAGACAAAAAAGGTTCCTAACTGCATGACAAAAATGTAAGTGAGAGTACCAAATTCACTCCTTCTCCAGAAAGAACTAAATTAGAAGTAACTCTGAATTTGAATCCTCAGATTATACCAAAGTTTAGAAGAGGATGCTTAAAAATCAACATACTAAAGTTAAGGCTTCAGCATATATTGAGATCCTGAACCATATGTTTTATTTAGTTATTTGGCTGTGGGCTCTACTTAGCAAAGCTTTCCTCAGTCTCTACTAGGAAAGCAGCACATTCTAATCAACCAACCACAACCACACCAACAACTGTCACTGAGTTTGATTTTATCTCTTGGACTCTATGCAGATAAAGTGCACAGGTTTTAAATTTTTGCTGAGTTGTTTTTTCTTTCTTTTCTTAATTTTTTTTTTTTTCATTTTGTACCAGGGATTGATCCCAGAGGGACTTAACCACTGAGCTACATACCCAGCACTTTTTATTTTGAGATAGGATCTCACTAACTTGCTCAACCTGGCCTTGAACTTTCTATCCTCCTGCCTCAGCCTCTGGAGCCACTTGGATTACAGGTGTGCCCCACTGTGCCTGGTGAGGTCGCTATTTTTTAAGAACATTTCATAGATTTATTTTCTCGAAAATATGAGTATGCATACTTATATATAATATATACATGTATATGGTTTTAAATGAGTATATATATGTAATATATTTATAAAACGTTATGAGGAATGAAAGTTTTATTTCTGAAATTTCACATTTATTTGTACAGAGTAATTGATGATAAACTGGTAGTCTCTTGAAATTTTATTAACCGAAATTCACATAGGATAACTATATCAGGAAATACATATAGTCTACTGATTTATTGGTTTTACAATGTATAAAAATGTCAGAAACAGGCCTAACTATACATATACATATATATGGACATATGTATATCTGAAAATAAATGGCCTTATATGAATGACTGTGAATCTCTCATTTTATATACATTATAGATATATGAAAAAGAAAAATTTGTAACTCGATTATTGAACAAACATTTTATTACTGAAAATGGTTTTTAAATATATTTGCTAAAGATTCAAGCCTCCTAAGTAAAAATAAACAAAAAAATGGTAGATCAAGTTTATTTTGAATCATAATAACCACTTTAAATATAGTTTGTTATCAAATTTAGAAGTCATAAAGTTAGAGTTATGCCATTATTTTCTTTTCAAAATAGAATAATTTTTTTCAGTAATTTTCAATAACCTCAATGGTTTGAATTTTTGAAACTGCATTAAACACTGGTAATGAATTTTGTTTCTCAGCCCTGTGAACACACTTTCAGAGCTGGTTTTTGTAAAGGGCTCTTATTGATGCCTTCCTAAACTTTTTTGATTCTTCTCCTGAATAATTTGATTTTATTTTCATTCAAAACTAAAGTTTCATGGGTATTTTTGAAAGATGGGGATAAATATTTTCCAATCTTGGAGAATAAAATTTATGCCAAGATTTACTAACCTTGACACATTGACTAAAAATAAAGTTATGATGTTAAGAGATTTTGATTGCTAGAAAAAATATTTTTTCCACCAGATGTTTTACCTTGACTATGCTGAACTTTTTCTTTGTAAAACAAATACAATTTTGCCTTTTTCCTTTCAATCTTTGTTTTTTTTTTCCTTTTAATCTTTATTTTTGATACATTGGAAGATTTCAAGGTAAATTACGTAAAGATGAAATCTACAACATTTAACACTTGAGTGACTTTTGCTATAATACTACTTGATGCATGATTTTAATAAGTATTTCCTTTTAGCTGTGTTTTTTTTATAACCTACAGTAGTCCTCCCTTATTCAGGAGGGATTCATCCTCCCAGGGGAGGCCTAAAACTACAGGAAATAACAAATCCTGTATAAACTATGTTATTTCCTATATATGCATACATATGATAAAGGTTAAATTATTTATTAGTCATCCTTGGAATTGAGTAACATAGCTAATAATAAAAAGAACAACCATAACAATATATGGTAATAATATTTATGTGAATGTCTTTCTCTCTCTCTCTAAATATTTATTGTCCTGTACTCACCCTTCTTCTTGTAATGGTGTTGAATGATAAAATATTTATGTGATTAGATGAAGCAAGGTGAATGATATAGGCATTGTAACACAATGTTAGCTACTGTTGACCTTCTGACTACAATTTAGAAAGGAGATACTTTGCTTTCAGTGATCATGGGTCACCTAACCACAATGTCATTGCTGAGTGATGGTAATAAATCATGGAAAATGAAATCTCAGAAAAGGGGTGCTTCTGTACCTCCTACTCTGGGAGGACTATATGAAATATTTTCCTGAAACTTATATTCAATTTTAAATTAGTGATGCGCTCTCTAAATAAATTATATGTAAGAAAATATGTGTATATATTTATGTATATAATTATAATATATATTATAAATCACAAGTTATAATAAATTTTTATATTATAAGTAAATTATATATATATATGTATCTCTATATATGTGTATATATATATATTTATATACACATATTTTAACCCAAGTTTTGTGTATGTGTGTGTGATATATATATATATATATATATATATATTTTTTTTTTTTTTTTTCTTTTTTGTCCCATCATCTCACAGTGAGCTATTAAAAAAAAAAATGTAGATTACCATAGACATTGTGTGGTAGGAGTAGTCTTAAGATTATCTTCTTGGACAGGACAATAATATAACAATAGCACAATATAAATAAGTAGGCAAATATATACAAGAATTTACCATAAAATTAATCTGATGTAAAGATGTGTCCTCAATAGTTGCTTTTCACTCCAAAAGAGGTTTGGATTCAGCACACATACACACACACACACACAAAAGAAAATTGAAACAGTACTAGTTTCAGCTACCAGAAGTTCTAGAGCAGTCTATTTATAAATGTTCCCTGGCACAAACCCTGAAAAAAATATATCTCTATAATAGAACTGCATTGTTGTTTCAACTTCCTGTTTGAACAGCTTCTAAACCTGGTTACTAAAATTATGCTATATTGAGAAAATATTATCTTTCAAAGAAAAAGAAACTAATAATAACAGAAAATAATAAAAAGTAAACAGCAAAGATGGAAAAGCATCCCTAAACACAGGAAAGTATACAGTTTGTTAGGCTATAAACAAATAAGTTGCTATCTCAGGCTAACTGTTCTTCCTTTGTAGATTTACTGGAGACATTGGAATAAGCTATAATACAGCCCCTATCCCAGTTTGTTTTTAATGTTATATAAAAAGGGATCTTTTTGTTAGCTTTGAAATACCTTAGAGCAGTGACATAACTTCCATCCTGAAACTACATAAAAACAAGAGGCAAACTGTGCATGTGATTTCATTTATGCAGTTGTCCAAATTATATTTATTGGAATTTATTTTCCTTCATGAAGTCTAAAAACATTTTTCTTCAATTATTAAAAACAACAACAAGGTTTATTATAGCATTAGAGTCATCTTTATGGGGGTATCTAAAGAGAAAGGCTGGCAAAGATTTAAATAGAAAGAGAACACAGCAATTAACTAGTCAGCATTACCTTCCTTCAGAACTCTAAATAGGTTTAATTATTCAACAATTCAGATTCATAAAGCAGCTTTCACTTAAGCAATTTGATAAAGAAAAAAATGATTGTGTCTCCTTAGGCAGACTGAACTCAATGAAAAAAAACAACTACAAATATATCTTTATTTTTCTGAATAGTCATCAACAAACATGCAAAAAAAATTTCCAAAACCCTTTAAAAATTTTATTTTTATCTTAAGACTTTAAAAGCAATGAATCACACATGTGTCCAATCCAATGATTATTTTAGTAACCCAAGTTTTATTATGCCTGTTAATAGGAAGATTCTGAGTGGCCTGGATAAGCAAATAACACAATTTATATTGCGCTTGCACAAAATACAAACAAACTCAACTTTCCAATATACCTAACATTGAGAGTTTTGTTAGATTTTACAAGTCTGTGTTCTAACTACCACACTATCAGGCATGGTAGAAGAAAAATGCCCAGAAAGATATTGCTTTCAGCCCAAATGATGGCTCTTACTCAGCTGTTATTGCAACACTGGACTATTTATTTTTCTTGGTCAAAGGCCAAGGAGCACAATGCCAGTTTCATTGCAGAGAGAGAAGGGTAATTAATGGTGGGCCCATGTAAAAGGCCCTGCTCAGAACTGTCCTTTGTCTCTTCCATTTGTATTAAGTAGGCCAAATCAAGGCCATAATGAAGCATGACAACAATAAATGGGAGAAAAATAATCTTATTCCAAGGAGGACAGCAAGGAATCGGGCACAGCTATATAGTTACCAACAGACCTAGCACCATTCTCTTTCACAACAATTTTGCCTGAAACCACTGACTTATTCTGTGCATTGTCCTTCTTTCAGATGGCTGCAAGAATGTTATCAAATATTCTCACATATATATATAAATTATGGAACTGGTTTTTCTAGCCTATAATGATAATTTCCTTGTTTGGTACTATTGCTCTAATGTCAATATGACAATTTTAAAATTTATATTTGTCTACCAATCAAGCAATTTTTGTCTATATTTTCAGTAGTTCAAGTGATGGTAACAAGTATCCTGCAAATCTTCACAAATTTCAACAAATGAGATTTACTATTTTTTGCTCTCTTTACATACAGGCCTGCAGGTTAGCTGTGACTGGGCTCCAGATGTCTCCTTTCTGAAATCTAGGCCAGAGGAACAGATCCTACCTGAAACACAGATTCACATACTGAGAGGAAACAACAATGGCAGAATCACCCAAAAGCTCTTAAGATTTTTGCTCAGAAATAGCACTTGTATTCACATGTACTGACTGAAGCAAACCTCATGCCCAATTATTCATTTAATGGGGTATAGAAGTATGATATTTTTTCAGAGTGTGGTACATGCAGTCTAAGATGTGTGCATTCTATTTAGGGGGAGTAGGATAGAATGCATCTTCCCAAATCTATCAAATCCTGCTATAAAATGCATATTTTCTCATGAGTTCCAATGCTGTACTCTGAAACCAGTGAGTATTAACCTCTGTAGTTATTCTTTTTTCTCTTTTATTTTTTTTTGAGAGAGAGAGAGAGAGAGAGAGAGATTTTTAATGTTTATTTTTTAATTTTCAGCAGACACATCTTTATTTGTATGTGGTGCTGAGGATCAAACCCTGGCCACACGCATGCCAGGCGAGCGCACTACCACTTGAGCCACATCCCCAGCCCCTCTGTTATTTTATTCTTTATTCAGTTTATTAGAAAATTTTTCTTTTACCAATGATATGCAAGCCCAGCATGAAATATTAACACAGATACATAGTTTCTACTGAGAACAAGTGCTGTTCTCTGAAACCAGTGCTTTTAGGCTACCATTTTCAAATCAGGAGAGAAAAAGAGCTGTGTAATAATATTTGATCTCTGAAATGTATATACTACTTTGATTTTGAAAATGAAATCCCTTTCTCCTTGATCACATCCATTTAGTATAACCCCTTACTATGTCAAGAGTAAGCAAATCATGGCCAGCAGTCCAAACTCATCACTTGTTTTCAAGCATAGGGCTCAGTGGGGACACTATGCCTATTAGTTTTGCATTGACTATAGGTACTTTTGCACTGTCATGGCAGGTACTGCATGACACTTTGCAGGAAAATTTTTACTATCTACCCTTTTACAGAAAAATTTAGCCATACTTTGCTCTATAGCATTATTGCTTTGACATTAAAAGGCAAAGGCATATGTCCCTAAAGTTGTACATTACTTTGGAAATGACCAATTTATTATATTAAGTTAAACTTTCCTACACTTCCTAATTACTCGTGCTGAAATTCAACAGTGAAATTTGTACCAACAAATGTTTAATTGAATGTTTCTACTTAGACACCTGGCCACAGTGAATTTGAGAGGTGCTCTGATTTAAAAAAAAATCAGATAGTTTTATTAATTATTTATATTAGCCAAAGTTCTCTAGAGAAACAGAATCACACACACAAATGGCTCTTTTAATTATGGAGATTAATAAGACCCATGGTCTTTCACCTGCAAACAAGAGAACCAGGAAAACCAATGAGTTAATACAATGTGATTCCAATGGCCTTAGGACAGATTAAGTCCCAGATCTTGAGAACAAACTCCCATCTTTGAAGGCAGGGAAAGATGGAGATTCCAACTAAAGAATACAAAATTAATTCATCATTTTTTCACATTTTGCTCTGTATTACTCCAATGAACTGGATGATGCACACCCCTCATTGACAAGCATACATCTTCTGTATTCAGATTACCAGTTCAAATACTAATCTCTTCTGAAAACTACATCATAGGCACATCCAGAAATAAAGTTCTACCAGCTACCTATGTATCTCCTAGCCCAGTCAAGTTGACACAAAATCAGTCATCATGGTACAATAATAAAAAAGGTAGAGTTAAACAAATATCCTAAAATCCATGATTTGCTTTGAAGCACGGTATTAACCTTTGTGAACATCCTTCATCAAAAAGCACTTATCCCTGGTTCTTCGATTAACTATGATCTTATTCTCAGTTCCAATATTTTATGATTTTAGGTTAATGTTATATTTTAATAATATCAGATAGTGCATTTATAGCTAAAGAAACTGTTCAAATAAAGTAGCTTATTCCAAAGAAGTAAAATCTGCCAAGTGACCAGCGCTGGTTTCATTAAAGAAGATTTGATTCATGAGTAAAATGCTAGGGAATTTTAAATTAAAGAGACAAGACTCTAATTACCTTTAAAACCAGCTCCAGGACGGCTTCTTCTAGCTCCCGACTCCAGCCACCTAATGCGGTATCAAGGTTTACTGAAGAGGCTAGCAAGAGAGAGAACACTCCAGGGAGTGGACTTTTATTGGGGAACAAAAATTCCCAGGGAAAATCCCATCCAATGAAGGTTAAGGGGGGTAGCATCCCAAGGTCAGGGGCAATGATTGGGTCTTTGGGGCAGTGGCCAGACACGCCTCTACATGGACAAGCCCTTATACCTGGAGAAGGGTGGGGAAAGCTCTGACACAGCTGTGTCTAAGCGCCTCTCACCCAGCCAGGGAAGTAACTCAAATCACATGCGAGGATGGCCTCCCACAGTAAAATAAAATTAATTTGGGTTGAAAGTGTGTATTTAACTTGTTACTGTCCATGCTCCATATTAGAAGCAGATGACCATTACTAAGGTCTGGGAGCTAATGCAAAAATAGACTGTTGACACCAAAACTTATTTTTGTGGCAAATATCTTTATGGCACATCATTAAGATAGGCAAATATCTTTATGGAACATAATTAAGATAGGATCCATTGAACAATTGTGGCAAATATCTTTATGGCACATCATTAAGATAGGATCCATTGAACAATTATCATAGCACATTTGTCAGAGGACTTCCTAGCCAGTACCCCAAATTTAGAGAACAATTCTACTATATTCAGTTATCATTAATGTCCAGTTCAAATGTTTCAAGAATATTAACAAATGATTTAGGAGCACAACTGCTCATTAATAGCATGATTCGTATATTATTGGTAGTCAATGTTACACAATGGTATATGGATGAAAAAAATGGTATGAATTTATACATAATAATATTTAAGGTATATTGTAACATAAAAGAATAGACTCATTAACATTGATAGGATACAGTTTGTGGGAAAAATTCTTATCTATGTAGCATTTTTTATCTTGTGGCTATGAATGTACTTATCTATTTTATTAATATATATATAAGATTGGAAGTCTGAAGTGATATATATCATATTTTAACTATGGTTCCCTCTGAGGAGAAAAATATAAGGAATGGAGATGGGCATTTGGGGGTCCATTTTGCATATTTTCATTAATATCAAAGATTACATGACATTATGTAAAAATTTTAATGGTCAGAAACTACTATCTTATCATTAAAACTTGCAAAGGATTTTAACTACTCTTTCAGACTTAAGGTGCAAAATATTTGTAGAATTTTAAACAGTGGAAGCTGTCCTCTAGCAATAGGAAGGAAAAGGAAAGGTGATATTCAGCTATTAGGCTCTTGAGCAATGATATGAAAACTGTTCAAAGAGAAACTCAGGGTATGGGAGGAACCATACAAATGAATATCTGGGAGAAAACTTTCTTCCTTGGCTATTAAGAAAAATGTATTCTTTGTGGAAAGAAGTACCTGACAATTGTTTACATGCATACATTTCCAAATATGCTGAAAGTTACCGGAGGAGCTGTGAAAAAAAAAAAGAAATGGTTTATAATGGTTTATAATGTTTTTTTTTTTTTTTTTGCACAGCATCTCCACAGAAGCAGACACCAAGGGTTATACATTTTTCTAGACTTCATGCTTTCACACTTGAGAAAAGAGAAAGATTTGGGAAAAACATGCCAGACACCACATCAAGGAGTGATCAAGAACTTGACCTTGCAGGAGGGAAAATTTTGCAGTTTGTTGGTAATCAGAGAAAATCTAAATTTTATCTCCAATCAGTTTTAAGTTAGGTATATAAAAAAAGAAAAAAAAACTGAGCGGTGTTGTAATTATCAGATGGATTTTGGTTTCCAAATAGGAATATACAACCTGATTATTTTTAGTTAATGAAAAATATTCAAACTATAAGCATTTTGTTATTGAATAATATGACTATGGAGAATAACCTAACACTATCTCAGTTATAACAAACTGTAAATTATCAAAAATATATTTTATATATTTATTAATAGGTTTTTAAAATTTAGGCTTGGTTATCATTAGCTATGGGTTGTTTTTATGGGGAAAGAGATTTCTAAATATGAAGGATAAATATTACTTATAATTTACCTTCTTAAAACATACTACCTATTTTATGTTATTTATTTTATACTTATTTCAAAAAATTTATTTCTTTAAATTGTGTTAAAATTGACATAAAGTGATGCATATTCATTATGTACAATTTCTTATTTTGAAGTATATGTTTATTGTGATATTGGTTAACCTAGTTAATTAACATATGTACTATATGACATGCTTATCATTTTGGTAGTGAGAACCTTAATATTCACTCTGTTTCTTAGAATTTAATATATCACCAGGCATGGTACCGCAGACCTGTGATTCCAGTGATTTGGGAGGCTGAGAAAGGAGAAGGCCAGCCTCAGTAACCCTAAGAAACTTAGTGAGACTCTGTTTCTAAATAAATAAATAAATATTGATATTGCCAGAGATATTGCTCAGTGGTGAAGCATCCCTAGGTTCAAGCCTCAGTACCATAAATAAATAAATAATCATCAATCAACAATAAATGTATCATAATTAATTGTAGTCATCTTGATGGTTCATAGATCTCTCAAATTTATTTCTTCTAATTGTAAGTATGTATTAACCAATACCTTCCCAAACTCTGTTTGATCTACCCTAATTACCCCAAACTCTGGTGATCACTCTTAATTCTAATTTTCTGAGATGAACTTTTTTAGAGTCTACATACAAGTAAGATCATGTGGTACTTATCCATCAATATTGTCACAAATGATAATATTGTGACAATATTATCTTCTTGTTACATAGGTGAATAGTATTCTACTGTGTATACACACATATTTTCTTCACTTGTTCAGAGATTGGCAGACTCTTAGGATAATGCTTTGTCACAGTTAATGTGAGAAGTGCTGCAATAGACATTTTTTGATATGTCAATTTAATTTTTTTTGGATGGATACTTAGTAATGATACTGCTGGATCACAGAGTAGTTACATTTCTCATATTTTGAGGAACTTCCATAGTGCTTTTCAAGATGAATTTTACATAATGACATTCCCATGAGCAGTGTGCAACTCTCATTTGTTTTCAGTATTCTCACAAAGTTATCTCTTCCTTTTTGTTAGAAGACTTTCTAATAGGAGGTGAAATCTCATCCTGGTTTTGATAGGAATTTTTCTCATGATGAATAATGCTGAACATTTTTTTTCATATACTTTTTGGCCATTTATAAGTCTTGATAATTGTCTGTTCAGATCTTTTGATCATATTTAATTGGAATGTTTGATTTCTTGCAATTAAATTGTCTGATTTTCGGGACACAAAGATGGTGCTTTAGCGTGAGGCAGCATTTCTCTTAGCTCAGCTGCCTAGAACTCAGACAGCAGGAATACTTTGTCTCCCCGAGGCTTAGAATGAGAAATACTGAGACTGGAGGAGCTCTCTCGATAGCAGAATCACGGACTTCTTGACTCACCAAATGGATAAAAAGAAAAAAAAAATCCTCTTCACTGAAGTTTATCAATTGTCTATGGTCAGGATCCATCTTGGGACTGCAGTGGAAATGGAAACCCATATCCTTGAGTTTGCTCTTGGACTGGTGTGGGCCTGTCTAATCCTAGCAATGCTATGGAAAGTCGGAAACTGGGAACTTTTCATCTAGGGGAACACAGATTAGAGAGGCTGGAGAGAGCCTGCCTCCTCCCACCTCCATGAGTCCTGAGGCTCGTGGAGACTGACCCAGCTGGCAACAGTGGGTCAGCAGGTTGGAAGAGGGTGTGAATGCATCTTGCTCTCAGTATGTCCAGCCAGCCAGTCTGGCACCCACCATGTTCCTGGGGCTCACTCGGACTGGCACTTTCAGGGTCCCGGCACCGCACCGGCATGGCCCCACGCTCACTCCCCAGTCCAGAATCCACTGGTCCCCTGGTCCCACCAGTCCAGCATCAGTCCGGTACCCAATAGTGCCCTCAGTCTTCCCCAGTCCCCCAGCTCCTAAGCCCTCCCTAGCCCCCAACCTGGCCCATAGCTTGCAGCTTCACAGCTGGCCTGCAGATCTCAGCACCTAGTCTTGATCCAAATAACAGCTGGGCCCCCGATGTGGCTGGGCCTCACACACCTCTTTAGCCACCAGAACTGCAGGGTCCAGCACACAGCTCCAATACTGGCATATAGATCCCGGCACCCAGCCCTCAAGACCAGCTGGAAGAATAATGCCTGACTGGGAATTCAAAAGGTCAGGGGCAGGAGAGATAAAGGTTCGAGACTAAATCAGAGACCAGGAATTCTGAGATCTGCAGGCAACATAAGGGGCTAAGAACAAGGTCTTGCATCAAACGAGTTGAACCCAAAGGAGATTCCTGAGATGCAGTCTTCCAACATCGATTGGCACTAGCTGGGCCCTAGAGGTACACTGACATAAAATCTCCAGACCAATTGGCACACAGTGAAGAAACTGATGCATACATAGCCTTCACCCCACCTCCAAGAGTTCTGCCTCCAGGACTAAACCTCCCACCATAGCAACTCTAAACTACAGACAACCGGACCTAACTGCTGGGAAGGGAAGCTGAGAAACTTCTGAATTCCAACAGAAACAATTGTTCAATTTTTCACTGAAATCCCGCCCCCCTTTTTTTAACTCACAGTTCTTTCATTTTTTGCAATGAAGTATTTTTTTATGCATCAGTTTATTGAGGACTGGGATCTCTGAAGAGTATATTATAGTTTTTTTTTACTTTTTATTTTTTATTTTAATTTCTACTTTATTTATATTTTTTCCTCTCATGTATCTGTTTCCCTAGATTCTCTTTCTTTTCTGCTGCTAACAGCCAACTTCTATCAATTTCTCTTTCATTCTTCCTATAAATTTTTATTTCTAATTTCTCTCCTTTTTGCTCATAAACATCACATTCTACACCACTTCTCTTCTCTCTTTGTGCACCATTTGAAATTGTAAATCCTTTTGCAAACTTCCTGTTTACATTGTAGACAATAACTAAACATATTATTTCTGTTTATGGCAACAAAACTGTAGACCTCTTTGTAGGAGCTATTTGGTTTAAGGCTGTATATTGTTTGCATTAGGTGCTGTTAATATTGGTCTTGTCCTTAAAGGTGAGGTACTGGAAACATTCAGGGACTCTATGAGTCTACAAAATAGAAATTATACTGCCTCAGATCCACACTGCTAGATGGGAAGACACACAAACAACATGAAAAAAGAAGGGAACAAAACTCCCCCCCCAAAAAAAAAGATGTGCCATACATAGAATCCATTCATAACACAGTAAAAGAAAAGTCGGAGGAGTTTAGAATGTACAGAGTTAAACTGATCTATGACAAAAAGGACAGTGCAAGAAATGAAATCAGAGATAAATTTCAGGAGGTAAAAATATCACTTCAATAAAGACATAGGAATTCTAGAAAGAAATAAAGCAGAAATCCTCAAAAATGAAGCAATCGATAAACTAAAAATTCAATGGAAAGCATCACCAACAGACTAGACCACGTGGAAGACTTCTCAAGCAATGAAAACAAAATATATAATCTTGAAAATGAAGTTGACCACACAATGAAGAATCTAAGAAACCACGAACAGAACTTCCAAGGATTATAGGATAACATGAAAAGATGAAATTTAAGATTTATCAGGATAGATGAAGGTGCACAGATACAAACCAAAGGAATGCACTATTTTTTTCAATGAAATGATATGAAAAAGTTTCCCAAACCTAAAGAATGAAATGGAAAATCAAACACAAGATGCCTACAGGAACCCAAATATACAAAATTATGACACAAACCAAAACACATTATTATCAAAATTCCTAAAATACAAAATAGGAATAGAATTTCAAAGGCTGCCAGAGAAAACTATCAGACTGTGTATATGGGGAAACCAATTTGGATCTCAGCTGATTTCTCAATCCAGATTCTCAAAGCCAGGAAGTCCTGGAATAATATAAACCAAGCTCTGAAAGAAAACAGATGCTATCCAAATATTCTATATCCAGAAAAATTAAGCTTCAGATTTGAAGATGAAATAAAAACCTCCAATGATAAACAAAATTAAAAGAATTCACAACTAGAAAGCCTACACACAGAATATTCTCAACAAAATAGTCCATGAAAATGAAAATTTTTTAAAAAGTGAAAACTAGCAAAGGGAGGAACCACACTAAAGTAATAGTCAATCAAAGGAGAAAATAATTCAAATTAAAACCAAAAAATAAACCAAATAACCAGGAATACAAATCATATTTCAATAATAGAAGACTTTAAATTATACTACATAGTCATGGTAACAAAAACAGCATGGTATTGGCACCAAATCAGATAGGTAGACCAATGGTACAGAATAGAAGACAGAGACAAACTCAAATACAATTATCTCATTCTAGACAAATGTTCCAAAAACATACATTTAAGAAAAGATAGCCTCTTTAACTGGGAAAATTGGAAATCTATATGTAACAAAATGAAATTAAACTCCTATCACTCACCTTGCACGAAATTTATCTCAAAGTGAGTTTCCAAGACTTAGACACTAGAAATGAGACCATGCACCTAATAGAAGAAATGTTGGCACAAATCTCTACCATGTCAACTTTGGAACTAACTTTCTTAACAAGACTCCAAAAACACAAGAAATAAAATCATGAATCAATAAATGAAAGAATCAAATTTTAAAAGCTTCTTCTTCTAGCAAAGGGAACAATCAATAATGTGAACAGAAAGCCTACAGAATAGGAGAAAATTTTTACCACATGCACCTCAGATAGAGCATTAATCTCCAGGATATATAAAGAATTCAAAACCTTAACACCAAAACAAACAAATAAACCCAATCAACAAATGGGCTAAGAAATTGAATAGGAACTTCACAGAAGAAGAAATACAAATGGTCAACAAATATATGAAAAAAATTGTTCAACATCTCTAGCAATTTGAGGAAGGCAAATCAATACTCCTCTAAGATTTCATCTTTGTCCAGTCATAATGGCAATTATCACAAATACAAACAATAATAAGTCTTGGCAAGGAAGTGGGGAAAAGATACACTCACATATTGCTGATGCAACTACAAAATGGTGCAACCATTATAGAACACAGTATGTAGAATCCTCAGAAAACTTGGAATGGAACCATTATTTGACCCAGCTATCCCACTGCTTAGTTTATATCCAAAGGACTTAAAATCAGCATACTAGAGTGACACAGCCACATGAATGTTTATAGCAGATCATCTCACAATAGCTAAACTATGAAATCAACCTAGATGTCCTTTAACAGGTGAATGGATAAATAAAATGTGGTATATATATACAAAGGAATATTACTCAGCCTTAAAGAATAATGAAATGATGGCATTCACAGACAAAAGGATGAAGCTGGAAAATATCATGTAAGTGAAATAAGCCAATCCCAAATAACAAAAGGCCAAATATTTTCTCTGATATGTGGATGCTAATTCACAATAAGAGGGAGCTAGGGAAGAATAGAGGTACTTTGAACTAGGCAGAGGGGAGTGAAGGGAGGGGAGGCCGTATTGGAGTAGAAAGGATAGTAGAATGAATCAGACCTTATTATCCTATTTACAAATATGATTCCAGGACAGTTGTAAATCTACATCATGTACAACCAGAAGATTGAAAAGTTAAACTCCATTTATATATGTCAAAATACATTCTATGGTCATATATAACTTGAACAAATAAAAATAAATAAGTAGTCTGATTTTCTTATATATTATGAACTTCTTATGAGATGTGTAGTTTGCAAATATTTTCTCCCATTGACTAGGTTGTCTCTTCATTTTGTTGATTGTTTCCTTTGCTGTGCAAAATCTTCTTAGTCTTCTGGAATCTCATTTGAATATTTTGTGTTTTGTTTCCTGGGCTTCTGTGTTCTGGAACAGCATTTCCAGACTAATGTTTTGAAGCTTTCCCCATTTCCTTCTGTTAGTTTCAAAGTTTCTGGTGTTACAGTTAAATCTTCATTTTTTAGCTGACTTTCGTACATGTTAAGGGGGGAGCATCTAATTTGATTCTCCTGCACATGGATATACACCCTTCTTAATATCACTTATTAAAGCTATTTCCCTTTCCCCATTGTGTGTTTTTGGTACCTTTCTGTAAAATAAGTTAACCTCAAATTCAAGGGTTTATTTTGGGGCTCTCAGTCCTGTTGCATTGGTATACTTGATTGGGTAGTTTTATGCCCCTGACTTTTTTTGTTTGTTTGTTTGTTTTTGTTTTGTTTTTTTTAACCTCAAAATCTCTTTGAACACATTCGGGTTTTATGGTTTGATATAAATTTTCAGATTAAAAAAACGTTCTGTGAAGAATGTCATCAGTGTTTTAATTAAGATTGCATTGAATTTGTAGACCATTTTGGTTAGTATGAACATTAAGAGCATTAATTCTTTCAAACCATAAACATGGAATATCTTTCCATTTGTTTTTGTGTTTTTCAATTTTCTTTACCAATGGTTTATAGTTTTCAATGTAGAGAATTTTCACCTTTTTGGTTAAATTCATTCCTATGCATTTTATATTTTTGTATTATTTTTTTAAAAGAATTTATTTTCATATACTTAGCTTTTAGTGTATAGATATGCTCCTGATTTTTACATGTTGATTTTATATTCTGCATAATGTTACTTATTCAATCTAATAGTTTTTTTTTTTTTTTTATTGGAGTTTTTCTATGTTAGATCATGTCATCTGCAAACAGGGATTATTATTTTTTCTTTCAGATGCCTTTTATTTCTTTCTCTTTCCTATTTGCTCTAGTTAGAACTTTCAGTATTATGTTGAGCAGAAGTGAAATGATGAGAACTAAACTCCTTTTTTTATATTTGGACAGATCTTTAAGGAATATCTTCCAACCTTCCCCAATTTAGTATGGTATTAGCTGTGAACTAATCATATATACCATTTATTCTGTTGATACACATTCCTTCCATATTTCATAGTAGAGGTTTATATAATGAGAGATGTTGAATTTTGTCAAATATTTTTTCTTCATCTATCAAAATGGACATTTTTCAGCATCTTAATATCTACCTGAGATACACATAACAAATCAATGGCTCTGGGAGGATGTATAGCAATGAAAAGGAGAAATATATTCTTTCTTTAGAATATATTAGAATATCAATAACAATAAGGCAGAATCAAAGAACAATATAGGAATGTGAGATAATTGTTCAAGTTAATTACTTAAAATACTGTGCTGGGAAAATCATCCTTGATCAGTGTACAACTGCGCAGTTCATTTAATAAATATTTATTGAGAACCTACTATGTGCCAAGCATTCAAAGATTAATAAGTAAAAATGATGGATTTTATATTTATAAAACTTATGTTTATCCTAATTCTTGTCTACTTGTTATTTTAAAAATCACAAATAAAAGAGGCATTAAAAATAGTCACAATGAATTTCCAGAAAGGAAGGGCCAGTTGCAGCAACATCTTTGTACACAAAGACATTTACCTCTGCAAAAGATGTTGAAGCTTTTGTGTCACTATTATTTTTAGAGTATCCTCAGAGGATTGGAAGCAGACAAGGCAACCAAGGATGATACAGATCTAAATATAAAGCGGTTCTATTATAAAAATTCTCTTTTGGAGAGATGCTAAATATGAAGCTGCGTATGCTTGGATTCTAGGCTCTATTATATAATTTGCAGTACTGCCCTTATTTTTTCTTCCTACTCTCTCCTAAAACCACTTCAGTCAGCTACAAGGTGCTTTGACTTTGGCATTGAGTGAGCCTGTGATTGTGAATAATCCAATCTGGTTTCCTGATAACGGAAAGCAAGACTCTAGTGGCCTTAACCGTAACCTTCTAGAAAGAAGAAAGACAAGGTGAAGGAGGGAGCTTGAAGGAGAGCATGCTTGGCTCTATCAATGAGACTAAAAATGCTAGGTAGTTACTGGCAAATTCAAAGCTATTTTTTTTAGAAACTTTTGTATTCAAAGAAATTCTTAAGCTTGGTGAACTTCATTTCCAAAATTGAAAAGTTATTAGTCTATACTGGAAAGACAATTTTCTATATCTAGTTTGCACTGAACAAAATTGAGGAAAGAATTGTGTATATTTTACATCTCCTTCTGCTACCTTTTAGGGAAAAACATTTCAAATTCCTTCTAAATATTACCCAGATTACTAGCCTGACAAAAGGGGATATATGGATTATTGCACGTATTTGCAAAAAAAAAAATGGAAAAGGCTGTTTACTTTTCAATATAATGATAATCATAATTGTTTTGTATTACTTATTTTATTTTTTTCTGGCATTAAGGAGTTAAGCTGTAAGAACAATTAGCAGTTCAGACTAAAAGTGCTAGAATATGAAGGTGAAAAAGTGTGAACTTTGCTATGTTTTCTGGGTTCCTATTATTATCAAGTTCCTTTCCCTCTCACTGAATTTTATCACCTCTAGCATTTCACTTCAGGGAATGCAGAAAGATAAAACAGAAAAAAAATTACCATATATTCACACTACACTTTGATAATCAAAATAGTTATGTACACCTTCCCTATCAATGTTTTTCAACAGTTGGACATATAAATAAAAGTAAGTATGAAAAAGGCTTTAGATTATGCCTCATTAAAAGTATAAAGAGAATCCTACAAAAATAATTTTATTAGTTATAATGTTAGTTATATTCACAGGTTACACTTATGCATTAGGAAAAAATTCCCAGTAAGAAAAACTAGAATAAGAAATCAACCAGTAAGCTTAGGCACTGGGCCATAAAAGATGCACACATGTTCTTGAATTGATAAAACATAACATATTACTAAATATTTCAAAACTAATAGAAAATTATTTTAGATTTCATTTTCTTTCAATAGGAAGTTCTCTTCCTCATAGATTACAGCTCTGATAGCTGGTTTTAATTTGCTCTTTTCTCCAGGGGTAGGCAAGGGGTTAAGTGCTTATTACAAATTATAGAAGACTGTAGAATAATTAACCTTAGAAGGAAGAGCAGGCAGCTAAAGAAAATGAAGGATTTTGATTTGCAGGTCAAAAGTAGGCTAACTTTAGTCATCTGGTCTTTTGCTCAGAAAAGTTGGAAGCAAAATTATCTTTTCTGTAATCAGAAAAGATAAAGATCATTGGATCAAAAAATATGTGCATTTAACAAACACATGTTTGCCATTATAATAAAGGCATACACAATGAGTGGTTGGAGGTCACACACGCACACACACAAAAACTACCAACCCAGACATGTGTCTGACATCACTAGCATGTGAATATCATGAGAGATATCTGTGGATCTCATGGATGAGCTGATTCTTAAAGAATGACAAGCAGTTATCTAGGAAAGTGAGAAATGAGAGTGGAACAATCTGGGATTATCATAACAGATCTTTGATGGATACACAGAAGTATTGTCAAGTATAAGTGAGGATGCAGAAGGGGATAGATAGCATTAATTTTTAGGTAAGCCTTCCTATCTGCACAGTTTTGGATCAGTATCCAATCTTGTTTAGTAGTATGGAAATGGAAATTGCAAATTGTGAAGTTTGGACTTCTCTAAAGATTCATCTTCTCAGAAATTGTCTTGGAGTCCAGATCAAATTCCACCTTCTAGAAGCCTCTCTATATTTCCATACTCACTGAATTCACTTTCAGTAATAACTGATTTCCTGATCCTATGCATGGAAACAGGGAGTGTTCATACACTTGTTTATTCTTCGGAGGGCATCAAGAATAACCATCATGTCTGACATACCCCATATGATAGTGACTGGCTCAGGATCTTAAGAAGAATAGAAGTAATAGCAAGAGTTTTAATCTAGTGAGTGACCTCAGGAGCATCTGGAATATAAAGAATACTTACATTGAAAATGTAGTTTACAAAGAAATTACCTGTAATCCCAGCAATTTGGGATGCTGAGGTAGGAGGATTGAAAGTTGGAGTCCAGCCTCAACGACTTCGGGAAACTCTGTCTCAAAAGAAAATAAAAAGAGCTGAGGATGTAGCTCAGTGGTTTAGTCCTCCTGGGTCCAGTCTTCAATGCTGGAAAAAATAAAGTTAAAATTTAAAAAAATGAAAGAAATTCAACATTTCAATGATGTCTCTGAACATACTAAAGGTACCAAGAATAATATCAGAAGATGTGTAGTGAAGAAATGATAAATTAGATAACCACATACATTAAGGCAATGGAATAATATTCTTTTTAATTTGGTAGATGGTAAAATGTAGAATAGTACCATAATACTATAATGGAAGTCTGTGTACTTAAAAACAAGGAAATTGATGTAAAAGTGTTTCAGAAATATGTGATGTAAATGTGGTAGCATGTCTGTTTTGGGTTTTGTTTGCTTTTAAAGAACTTTGGAAATAAGAGTGTTAAATCTTCAAAATAAGAGATTTGCAAAAAAAATATATGAGATCACTGCAATAGGATTGAGAAAGACCCAAATACAATTCAGAGGAACAAGATCAGATATTTTTCCTCAAAAGAAGTGGCTTATAAACGTCGGGCTATGTTTGTCACTGCAGGGCCTCTTGCATAGAAGGATCTGGTCCTGCACTTAGCTTTAATGCTTTTTGGTCATCTCTTTGAAATGCTGAATAATTTAATTTTTGAATTTGCACTTTGCAAGTGACCTTTAATAGGGCAATACAGCGTGTGCCAAGTGCTTGATGCCTCATACCAGTGAAGTCTTCCCTCCTCCACCTGCACACCTCCCAAGGAACCTTTCACTTCTTTTCTACCTACCCTACCCACGTATGACCTTCTTGTCCTTCTTTTCCCCAATACCATCTCCATCACACTTACCACATTCTTATCCTGATGTCCCAGGCCCTGACTATCTTCCCTCTTTCAATATTTATTCATCTGTAGTACTGCCTCCACCCCTGGTGAGGAACTGTGCACAGATGTGAGAAAATCAGATTTGGGAGCAAACACTCCCATGGCATCTTTGAGGCAGCTATGTTTGCATCCATACCTGCTAGGAACTTGTAGCACCATCACATGATTGGGCAACTTAATAGAGGTGAGCTGCTAGCCCACCCTAAACCAGCTATTCTGTGTGACTTAGTACGGTGGTTATATTACAATGAGAGCCATCATCCATTGTGGACTGGGGCAGTCAATCGAAGATGGGGATGGCTTCTCCACTCCTGGCTTGGGAACAGTGCAAAAGAGGCCATAAGGAATTGAGCCCCAAATCCAATGGGCTGTGACCTACTGTATGCAAAATCATAGGATGAGGCACTGGGTACAGGTGAATGACAAATAATAAATAAAAGGGACTTGACAGGTTGTGAGAGAGATGGAGAGATGGCCAAAGAAAGGGATTTTTTTTTTTTTTATCTTTTAGTACGTTTCGGGACATTTTTTTTTTCTCACTTTTTGAAGGACTCTAAATTTTTGTTTTGCACTAGGATCTGTGAATTATGTCACTACCCTTTTTGCTCAGAGTGGTAATTTGAATGTTTAGTATAAAAGAAACCAAAGATTTACAATTATGCAAGTAAATACTGGTAATGGGGGAGAATTTAATTTTAAAAAGTGCTTCCAAATGAATTTTGATGAGTATGCTTGTATATGTCTGAGTTTGAGTTTTCCCAGAAGGAGACCCTCAGACAAAGATCCAAGAGGAATAGTTTATTTGGAAGGTGATTCAAGGAACACAAGAAGGTGCACTGGAAAGAGAGAAGGAATGGCAAGAACTAAAGAAAAGTGTGATGTTGAGTAGAACAGTGCTCTGGACCATTAAAATTAGTCGTCTTGAAGAATGTACACCTATGGAATAGAACATGCCTCAGATTGACTAATTCCCCTTTGAAAAGGCAAGGAAGCTGTGGTAGCTGAGCTCCAACTCCCATGCATACTTGAACTGTTTCTGTGAATGTTAAAGCTTCAGCACCTCCAGGCCTCCCTGCAGACAAGAAGAGGAAACATATTTGAAGCTAGAGTCCCAGAAGTAAGCAGCACACATGGGCCTGACTTTGATGGCAGTGCAAATATACACATATATATGGCTGGGCAAGCACCAGGATCTGCTGTGGCAACTGCTTCTTTAAACCATTTCTTATATAGTCAGTTGATTCTGAGGATGAATTAGGCCACACTAAATTCAGGACATACTATGTGGTTTCTTTTTTTTTTAATTTTTTATTGTGGGTTGTTCAAAACATTACAAATTTCTTGACATATCATATTCCACACTTTGATTCAAGTGGGTTATGAACTCCCACCTTCACCCCATACCTATGTGGTTTCTTTATCCCAATGTTTATTTAAATATGAAACTAATAAAAATCAACTTCAGAGATCTCGGTACTGCACTTGCTATTTAAAGTAATACGAATTCACAAAAGCATGAGCATGTGCAACGCATTCTAAATAAAGTAGCTGATTTCCTAATTTCCTCAATATATTTCCCGGTGTGAATAACAGTCTCTCTCAGTTCAGAATGTTCTAAATACAATTAGCTTTCTGAATTCAACCAAGTGCTCTAATTCTGCACAGAACAAAGTTTTTATTTCTAATTTTACTACAATTCAAATCCACATGCCAATAAACATCAATGTTTTGTTCTTCATAATCTTTGGAAAGTATAACATCTTCTACCTGATATTAATTAGGAATCACATACATTGACCCTTAAAGGTACTAAAACAAATATCTACTAGCCAAAAACTGTACCTGGAATATAAAGGTGGGGTCATCCCATATGGCGAGAAGAAGGAGAATATATGTGTAATATCTAGACTGGCATGCTGTCTCTGCCAAGTGGCAGACCACGGGGAATATTCTGTCAGTCTCCTTGTCAAGCTCCCTTAGTTAGATTCCTGGTGAATTTTTATACTCTTGGCTTTTTCTGATTGTTTTGGAGTTATTTACTTACCCATCTTTTGGGTAAAAATCCACAGCATTTGGGGATACTAAGATCAAGAATACATAATTTCAACTATATATGGTTTATTTATTTCATATGTCAGGCATAAAAGTATTTCATGATATTTTTTCATTTAAATATGAAAGAATTTTATGAGGATAAATAAAGAAATTCAGGCATAGAGAAGTAAAGTCACTTCTTCACAGTCCCAACCTGGAAGAGAGACCTCAGAGGACCTGACCATTGCTGGTGCTTTGATCTTGAACTTCCCAGACCCAAGAATTGTGAGAAATATATCTCTATTTTCTATAGGCTCCCTAGTTTTTCTGTATTTTGTTGCAACAGCCAATATGGACAAAGACACATAGATACAAGAAGAAAGACTACAGTCCAATGTGAAATGTAAATAGGGATGCAAAAACTATAAGACACTAGAAAGCCAGATATAGATGTATGTACATTTATAAATGTGTATAAATAAATGGAGAGACTTATATGCATGTTTATAATTATAATCACTCTAGGACTAAAGGTTTAAAATTTTTCAAATAATTTAAGGAAAATCTGCCTGTAAGTGAAAGACATTAAGCAAAATTCAGCAGTAACAAGAGTAAAAAAAAAATATATATCCTCTCAGCAAACTAATAAGTGGAGATTTCTTTAACTGGAAAAAACTGATCTATCACATCTCAACAAATTCATTTTCAAACAAGTGTGAGAGACAAAAATCTCTGTGAAAAATTAAATAATGAGATGATAAGCCTGGCTAGCAATACAGCTTCTATCCAATATTTTTCATTAAGTTTAGAAAAATACACTAAGAACAAAAAAAAGAGAAATAAAGTGTGTAAAGTTTAGAAAGAAATATAAGAGAATTTCATAATTTTCTTATTAAATGGTTTTCCACATAGACAGTCCTATAGAATCACCACCTATCACAACCAATAAAGAAAATTAGCAATGATATCTTGGAAGAAAATTAATAGACAATAATAATGTTTGCTTTATAAAGCAGCCTTGAAACATCATAAATTTAAACTATATATATAGTTATGTTATGCAATAGCAGCAAACTTCTAAAATTAGTCATAAATGTAACATATTGGTGGGTTGAGAAAAGAATGGCCTAAGGAATTCTGAAAAATGAGATGCAGAGAATTACCTTAAGAAGTGTAAGAAATTTTCCTAACCCTGTGGTAAATAATATGGTATATTTTTGATAAATACACAAATGAAAGAGAAATGACAGCCCCAAATCAGATGAATGAAAGTAGAGAATGCATGTCTATTGCTGAGGTAACATTACCATTCCACAAACAAGGAAAGAATTCTGTGATTCCTGGACTGTGTGTGTGTGTGTGTGTGTGTGTGTGTGTGTGAGGGAAATATATTTCTTAGGTTCTTATGTTTCTCAAATGCCTAATTGGTTTACATTTGAATTGAAGACCAAAATGTACAGACTAAATTTTTTTTAAATCTTACAAGACAGTATAAGGCAATTTATTTATGATCACTATGAATAAATACTTTTACAAGCTATAAACTGAAAGTACATATTACTTAAAGTAAATGATATTGCATGTGAATATATTAAAACTAAATGCCTTTACAATAAAAAATATGAAAGCAAAAAGTCAAATTAAAGAGTTAAATAAAATAGATGCACCTCATATGAATAGAAGATAATATCTAAAACATATTAAAAACTGATGCAAAATAATAAATAAAAACAATACATCCAGTAAGAAAGTATGCTAAAGTCACTCAAAGAGGAGGAAACATTACAGGTTTATATATAGTGTGGTGGATAATTTTTATATCTATTAGAATGTCACAGCACTAGAGAATCTTTAATTCAAGATTGGTAAGTATACAGAATTCCAGGTACTTCCATTTACTCTTAAGGTGGTATAGATATCTTCAATAGCTCTGAATAGCAGTTTCCATGTATCATGTCTAACTTAAGAGGCATATGTTCTTTTGGTCAGTGGTTCATTGTTGACCTATTGAAAATATGCATATCTTACAGAAACTGTGGTATTTGGGCACAAGAATATACAAAAAGAGTGTATATTGTTTCACAGATTATAATTGCAGAATGCTAGAAGCAATTTAAATTATTCATATATAGAATAAATGGAAGTAGAATGTGATAAAGTGAATAATGTGAATGACCATAGGACTATCCCCCAAAAAATGATATTGAGCAAAAAACACAGAATAATATTTTGTATTTTATCACATAAAAAATGAAAAATGATAATATATAACACAAGCACAGGTATATAGCAAACAAATAAAAATATGTACATGAATAATAAATATTAAATAAGGACAGAGGTATTCTGTGGAGAAAGAGTAATTTGCCATTAAGTGATCATGGAGTTTAACTCTATATACAATATTTAATTTTTAAAAAGATAAAAAATATACTACTAAAATTTATGAGGAAGATAATTAGATAAGTAAGTTTTTACATTATTTGTATGTACATTTGGATGCTGAAAATATTTACAACAAAAGGTTACTAATGAAAGACAAAGTCAAAGACAAATGCTATTGGAATTTGGAGTTAAGGGGGCATAGATGCTTCGGAATTTTATTCCATCCAACCCATATCCTATTGGACAGTGCTGCCCATGCTTAGGGAGGGTCTCCATTTCACTTGGCTATCTCACATGCCCATCATTTCTAGACACACCCTCATTGACACACCCTTAAGCCTTTTAATCCTCAGCATCTCTTAATCCAACCAAGTGGATGATTCAAATTAACCATAGTTATTGCAAAAGGTCAAGAGGGAAAGATTTGTGTTGTATTAGTGATATATTCTATCTTAATAGTGGTGGTAGTTATGCCAGGCATGGTGGAACGCCTATAATCCCAGTGGTTTGGGGGGCTAAGGAAGGATGATCAAAGCCAATCTCAGCCAAGGCAAGGTGCTAAGCAACTCAGTGAGATCCTGTCTCTAAATAAAATACAAAATAGGGCTGGGGATGTGGCTCAATTGTTGAATGCCTCTGAGCTCAATCCCTAGTACCCCCCAAAAACAACTAAAAATAGTGGTGGTACTTAAAATGATTTTATATACTGGCAAATACCATATAGTTATACACTTAACTCTGGAAACTTTTTTTTATTTGAAAATACAAATAACACAGTTATTAAAAATATTCTTAGATTTTTCAACCCTATGTTAGAATTGATACTCATGTCTCTGTAAGTGTCCCCAAAGTTGTCTCTGCCTCTAAGTTTCTCTCTTAAATTTTCCTGTTCTTGATGCAGACTGCAAGGGATTGGGATGTGGTTTTGCTACTCAAAGATCTCATAGTCTAGGAAAGGATGTGTATTTGTTTCCTCACTCCTAACTTTGGATATTTATTCCTGTGGTACAGTGTTGCAATCTCTGTATTGACCCAGTAACTAACATCTCCTAAGAAACTGCTCCCAAGTAAACTTAAGTTTGCATTCTCAGGAGACACTTCAGTTTCAGAGTGAAATAAAAAAAATGACCATAACACCAATTAATTTGATTTCTTATGTGCATGATATAGGCAGATACTAGTAAATTTGATGGATATTTAAGAACAGAACTTAGATATGATCAGTGTAAAGAAATTATCTCTATATTGTCCTTTTCTTCCAAAGCATATCATCACACTTTATTCCCTTATTATTCATCCATTTCAAGTAATTCCTTGGGTAACACCCTAAAGAACTTTTTTTTTATTGGTTGCTCAAACATTACAATGATCTTGACATATTATATATCATACATTTGATTCAAATGGGGTATGGATTCTTATTTTTTCCACGTGTAGATTGCAGGATCACATTGGTTATACAGCCACATTTACACACTAAAGATCTTATGTGGGCAACAAAGTTGAAGAATGTATGAGAAATTTGCTGGATTTTGGCATGAATTTTCCATGTTTAAGTAGTGAGGCAGTGTATTAGTATATTTATATCCTTTATAAATATTAAATTTGTCATTGGTTACTTAATAGATAAGTATTTCCTATAAGAACTATAATTGCATTATACATGTTTTTAATAAAAAGAAAAGTATTAAAAATGAACAAAATCGTTTAGAAAACACAAAAGTTTATCTTTTCTCTAAACCTGACCATGAGTGTCTCAGAAAGAGAGAAAATAAAAATTTATGTGAATGTAATGACAGTATTAGCTTTTAAATTTTTCCAATTTCTAAAACAAAATTTCATATTAATTCAAAAGCACCAAGTTCATTTTCATTAATTTGGGATTCTTAAAAACAGCCACCAAGGTTAATTTTAGAGCACCATGATTTTTTTAAATAATAGTAACTATAGTTCAGAAGACACAGAAATTTTGGGGACAATAACTATGAATCATAGGTGATTTTCATTTCCCTTCCTGGAAATGTCTAATATTAACTGGAGAGATTTGTTAATTAGTCAATGTAAAACAATCTCAAGAGAAACTCACAATTGTTCCATGTGTCTAAAGTCTAGCCAATGAATACTGTTTAACTTGATTGGTTACATTTTTATGTTAAAATCCTATTTTTTCATAATCATTTAACTTATTTGAATTCAGTTTTAAGTCAACCTCAACTATTAGGGAGTATGAGAAAAAGATATTAATTTCTAATGGAAAGAAAAAGGGCTTTAGGATGTGTCTCTCAAAAAATAGAAACATTATTGGAATGTGGCTTCTAATTTTGTAAAGGATAGTTGCAAATTACAAAATTTAGTGTATCACTGTAATAGAAACACCCATTAGTTGCAAATGGTCATGAATATAATGTGACATCTGTTAGAGTATGTGAAACTTGGAATTTAGTGCAGAACAAAGACAAGAGTTTATACAAATAACAAAAACTAAAATTTTCTTTTACTTATTTAGACAATTTCTGGTCTCTCAGCTATGTCTGATTCAGTAGTTAAGCTTTACAATTTAATATTCTAGATAAGGCTACCTCTCCATGGATTTTATGGCACATAAATATAGAGCATTGTATTGGAAATCACATAACAGTTGTTTGTTCAGTTTAGTGTATGGCTACAATTCTTAGTATTAATAAAATAAAATATTTATTACAGATCAGTTCCTAAGAGACCTAAGCCTATATTGTGGAGCCACAAAGTCTGATTAAATGAAGAAAGGTACAAAGCATTACCATGGGCTCTCAGTAAGCTACAAATTCAGCTTGTCTTCTTTAACAGCTTAGCTCTTAACGCCTGTAATATGTCCCCAATTTGATCACAGGACTGAAACAAGAGAGCATATCTGAAAACTCAACTACAAATCAATTCAATTTATTGTATGTCTTTAGCTGCTAAATTGTAGGATAAAGCTTCAGTTTATATAAAACATATACAGATACATCAGCAGTGTGCTTTTATTTTGTTTTCAAATCAAATTATATGGATATTTAACTGAATAGTAATTCTATTATAGTAGATTTTAAATTCATGATACTTTTTGATGAAAGTGAATTCCTCTATTGACAGTTGTTAGTGCCTATTCTGAGTTACATTAATGTAATTTACTATCTGAAGTTTCATTTCTATACATCTTTTGCATGCATAAAATTCTTCCCTTGAAAACACATATTTCTATAAAAATATAGACTTTATCCATGCTTTTAAAGAAAAGGATGATACTCTTACCTTTGTGTCTAACTGATGATTTGGGAAGAATATGATGCTCCTGTATTTAGCCATTTAATAGTTTAAAAAAATACCATATCAGTTTATGCCCAGAAGCCAAAGATCTGAATGTCAAGCTGCACTAGTCAAAGCTAAGGAGCTGCCAGATGTGAAGCAGTCAGAATTAATAGAATTTTGGCAAGATGCATCAGCCAGGGAGTTAGGAAAGTCTGATCAAGCCACCTTACAATATTTAGGAAGTGCTTGCAAAAGATATTTCCCAGAACACATAGAAATATCTTTTTTTTTTTCTTGAATGGACTATGGGATAATACCTGTAGTAGTTTCCTTTGGAGTATGAAATTTAAGTTCTAACAATTGAGAACGAATATGTGATAGAAAAAAAAATTCACCAACAAAGAAAGAAAATTTCACAAAAGGGTAATATCTTGTTCTCATAATTACTGGACTACAAGCATGATATAATTATAAACAAAGGTAATTCGTCCAAAAGGTGCAGCATTGAAAAATATGCAAGTTCCAAATTGTCAGTCCATTCAGTAAATGCACATTATATTAACTTTGTCATTTTGTATTTTCATTTAAAGACAAAGTAACTCCAAAGAACACATATTCAAAATATCCAGATCCCATCTATTTATTCCACCTCTTCTGTGATTTATTCTCAGTGTTAAGATATAAACAATGTAAACCTTGCCAAGGAAAGAATTAGCAACAATGTATGGAATGTCTCCTGCAATGTATTCAATGGAGGTACTCAGTAGAGTTTGTTTCTACAAAAATCCAAAAAGGCAGATGAGAATGAAAGCTTGACCATTGTTTACTTACCTTGGTATCCTGTTTGTTCCATGATTTACCCCTAAAACTTGGTATTAGCAATGTAGAAACAGCAGTACGATCATAATCTTTTGTTCTGAATGTTAATATTCTTTTCATCCTTCCATTAAATTAATATATAACAATGTCTACTCTGTGCCAGGTCTCAGAATAACCAAAATAGTTAAAAAGGTGAATAATATGTGCTTACAACTGTCAATTACTGTCTACTCAGTGGATCCAGAAATGTAATTGCCTAGATAAATATCATGCAATAAGTCTTATAAAATAGTTTTGTATCTACTACTATAGAGAGAGAGGGAGGGAGAAAAAGAAGGAGGGAAAGAAAACATCACATTTTTTAAGGTAAATTTTTCATAGATCACTTACTTAAAATATAAAAATCAATTGTATCCATTTAAATATGACTCAAGGAAGTTCATAGATTTTATTATGAAAAAAATATATTTTAGTTAACCTCATAGTTAAAATTTAGGTATAATTTTGAATGCCTTTATGATTATTAGTAGCTCAGGATTCTAAAATGCCTAACTCTTGCCAATTGTCCTCTTTCGACTCATTTTGGGATTCCCAACTGAAAGAGTATATGCAGTATAAAGTACCACTTTATTAATGGCACCCCCAATTGCCAGTGGCTAAATGTTGTAGGCTTAGAGGACTAATTTGAAACTCCCACTTCCCTTTTCCTTGAGTAATGTAGAATCTGGCTTAATAAACCTCCTCATTTCACCTGTAGCTGTGATTAAATGAAATTATCTTGTCAAAATGGAGTAGTTGCAACAGATTCCACATAGTTCACAAAGATGAAATTAGTTACTATTGGTTTGTTCAAGAAAAAACAAAATTGCAAACATCTGGTTAGACCATGAGTAATCATTGATAAATTTCCGTTTCAGTCTATAATCATTCTATTTGTTTTCTGCTTGTCCCTTATTTCCACTCCCACTTTTGGCTTTTAATGTCTTATTTTAGATTTATTTTATGACTATTTTTAATGCCTTTTTTTGGTATAATTCCAATTCAGTCTGTTTTGCAACTGCTCCATTCTACCATTGTGGCATAAACACAGCCATAGACAATGGCTGGACAGGGCTATGTTCCAATAAAACATTATTTACAAAAATGGAATAGGTAAGGTTTAGCCCACAAGGCATAATTTGCCAAGCCTTATTCTGTATCCCCAATTAAAAGTCAATGCTTCTCAAATTGCCTTTTAAAAAATAATGAGAATCTACAAGAAACATTTTAAATACAAATAGATTAAATCAATGACAAAATTATAACATGAAAGTGTTAATCAAAAGAAAGCTGCGATAGCTAAATAAATATCAAACATATCAATTTCAATAACAAAGAATATTATCAGAGGCAGAGATGAAGATTGAGTCATCAAAAAGACAATAATCTCACATGAATACACTGATAACAGAGTTTCAAAAATATATGGGAGAAAAACTGATCAAATAAATGGAGAAATAAATTCTCAAATGTGCTTGGACCTTTTAATATTCTTTCTTCAAAAATTAACAGAACAAAAGACAGGAAATCAAAGATATAGAGTACCTGGACAATATTATTAGCCAACTGACCCATCTGACATTCACAGAACATTCCAAACATTAGGAGCATACATATTCAACTTAAAAGCACACAGTGCAGGACAGAGGAAAATTTGAAACCCTAAATAGAATTCCAATACATTTAAGGGCATACAATCCATACAAACTGTTTCTTGAAATTAGAAACCAATTTTGAAAAATTGAAATTTTCTCTAAAATATTTAGAAACAAAACAACAACAAATTCTATATAATCTATGGGTTAAAGGAGAAATCAAGAAAAATTGGAAAATATTTTATATTGAATGATGATGAAAACACAATCATTCAGAGGTAAATTTATAGCACAGATTGCTGAGACACTAAGTGCTTAAAAAGGAAGGGAGGTCAAAAATTAATGGCTTAAGCTTCTGTCTTAAGGAAATAGAAAATAAGAAAAAAGTGCAACCCAAAGTGAGCAATAAAAAGCAAATTACAAAGGTCAGACACAGCAAAAATCTAATAAGTAAAAATAGAAAAACTACAACTAAAATTAATAGAACCATAAGCAAATTCTCAGAGAAGATGAATAAACTTTAACCAAATTTATAATGTAGAAAAGAAGGCAAATATTAGCAATCTTAGTGATAACAAAGGTTTCACAACATTTCTATGAATGTCTAAAGAATAATAAAGATAATTTGATAATAAAGATAATTAAGACAATTATCAAATATATTATAGCAATATAGTCAATAATTCAGATAGAGATACTGCTTGAAAGACACAAACTACCAAAACTCTGCTAGTAAGAAATAAACTAAATAATCCAATATCCATTAAATAATTGAGTTGGAAAACTTCTCATAAAGGAAATTGAAGGAACATGGGGTTTTATTAATGAATGCTAGAAAACATTTTAAGTAAATGGTACCAATTTTAAACAAACACATTCACAAAATTTATGGTCTAGTGTTAGACTAATTCTGAGGTGACCATTATCCATATATCAAAAAAACATGTAAATTAATATATTTAAGGAAAACTATAATAACCTTCATCAACATAGATGCAAAAATTCTAAAGAAAATTCTAGTGAAAACTGTCAAGCCATTTATAAAAGAATAAAGTATTATGACCAGGTAGCACTTATTTCATAAATGGAAGGTTGATTTAACATTGTATAAGACATACACACAAGCACTCACACAGAGCTCTATAATCATGTTACTAGATACAGAAAAATCATTTTATAGAATCTAACATCCATTATCGGTTCAAATAAACAGAACTCTTGATTAATTGTCACCTGATAATGACAACTACCAATAACCTAAAGCTAACATGATACTTAAGGTTAGAAAATTGAATACTTTCCCCCCCACTGAAGATTACAAATGTACTGAAATTTCTCACCAGTAAATGAAGGCATAAGTAAATATATAAAAATGAAAAGTAAGATATTATTTATGTAAGTCATTATTATCTAAGTACACAAATATCTTAGGATAGGTCCTCTGATAACCTTGGCCAACTCAGTTCTTCCTCCTTATGCTTACAGTTCTCAAGCAGAATGTATTAAGAATGCAATAACCTGAAATAAGAAGGAGTTTTCTGAAAAAACCCATGCTCTCTCTTTCTTTCTTTCTTTCTTTCTTTCTTTCTTTCTTTCTTTCTTTCTTTCTTTCTTTTCTTTTCTTTTCTTTTTTTTTAATGCAGGATGTTCTGTAACTCTTGAGCTCTGCAAAGCAAGTGACACCCAAGGTGCATATAAACCCAAGCTGGAGTGCTGCTGGGATCCCCCAGTTGAGGGGAAACATGGGACCTGAGCACTGCAGAATTCAGCCACTTTAGCTAGCTTTCCTGATCTTTGCGGGGTATGAGGTTGACATGTATCCTAGGCTTCTATTTATCCTTGATGCCCAGAGTAATAAGTATATTTTGTCTACATTGTAGGAGTGCTCTGTTTCATCACATTTGTGACATTTGTAGAGATACTGGAGTCCCTTTGCTTCTCTCATCTGTCCTCATGATAAGGAAACTGCTGTGGTGGCTGTCTACTTCAAGCTCTGTTTAGACTTACAACTTTTCAAAAAGCTGCTAGAATAAGTGAGTTTAGCAATGTTGCAAAATAGGACATAAATATACAAAAATCTGTTCTATTACACCTTTATTTTAGCAATGAGTAATAAGAATTTAAATTAAAAATATTTCAATAAATAAAAATGTGAATAGCTTTTGGGTAAATATAACAAAATATGTGATATATATTAAAACTGAAAAATTGCGGATGGAATTTAAAGACCTAAATACATAGTGAGATTTTAACATAGTCCTAGTTCAAACTACTGAGTAATCATATATTAATTTTTCCTAAAATATATCTGTAGATACAATACAATTCTAACCAAAATCTTATCAGAATTTTTCCAAGAAATTGATACTTTGATTTTAAAATTCATAATATAATGGTAAGGATCTTAAATATTGAAATAACTTTGAATAAACAACAAAATTGGACAGCTAGCAATACCTGATTTTTGAGACCCAATATACACAAGAGGATGTATTTAGTCTTAAATATAGGTAAGATCAAAGGGAAAGAATAAGGAACACATAAATAGATCTATGTATGTATGGACAATTTATTTTTGAAAAATTTGAAAGGCAGTTCAATATGAAAAGATAACTATTTTCTTCTTATAAACCAAATCCAAAGGCTCCTTCACATTATCAGATGATATTTTAGAGGTCAATGGCTCCACTTCTTGTTACCAATTTTATATATAAGCTTCTGTCTTTATAACAAAATATCGGATATAATTAATTAATAATGAAAGAAGAATTACTTATAGTTGTGGAAGTTAAAGTCCAAGACCATGTGGATCATTGTTTTAGACCTCTAGTGGTAGTGCCAGATGGTAATGGCGGGAAGCTTGTGGTATAACAAACAGTCCAAATAATAAACCAGGAAGCAAAAAGAGGAAGAGGACTCCACAAAAATAGGAAAGCTGCCGATCCAAAGTAAAGAAAGTGAATGGAGAAAGAGTGAGGATGCCAAGGAATGGAGAAGTATTGAAGAATTAAATCTGCCAAATTATGCTGTGTCTGTGTATGAATATACTGCAATGAATCCCATATACATATACATCTCTCTATATAATTATATATGAAAATATAAAGCACTAATTGAAATAGTAAAGTAGAGCAAGCAGACAAGGGGGAGAAAAGGGAAGGTACTAGGGAATGACATTGACAAAATTATGCTACGTGCATGCATGAATTTGGCATAATTATCCCACTATTATGTATAATTACAATGCCCCAATTGTAAAAAAGAGGAAGAGGATAGGGTCCCCTCAATGGTCATGCCTTCAATGACCTAGGGATTCATCAAACCCGGACCCAGATTCTAAAGGTCCACAGCACTTTCCAACAAGGTCACCCAATAAATCAAGTCTTTTAACCCATGGACATTTGGTGGACACTCAACTTCCAAATGATAGCAGATATCATACCTTCATTTGATTATGTGTATGAAGAAAAATGTAGCCAAATGATAAAACAAGAAGTATAATAAACTTAATTTATAAAAATCAAATTATAGCCTCTCTTTTTTAGCTCTTGAATGAGCTACAACTATAGTCAAACAGATTTTGCACACTCACAAATGAAATTCATTTTTGCCTTGGTGAATAAACAATTGCAAAAAAATGAATTGATTTCTCAAAATATGCAGTATTATTTTCTCAAAGAATAGATAAAATTCTTCATTTATATCAAAAATTGATATAATAACAAAAATGAATTATTCTGTTAATGATTGAGTCATAAATTAGAGATTCAGTCATGTTGATTCAGGTTTCCACCTGCATATTCATTTTAATTTCATATACTGAAGAAATATTTCTATTTTGAATTGTTAGCCATATTTTTATGATTTACTTATTTGAACTATCACTTTCCAGAATACAATTTTATGACTTTATATAGTTCTGTATATCCTAGTTGAAATAGGTGTGAAATTTTTCTAAGAATAACAGAAACACAAGACATTCTGTAGAAATATGTGAAGAGCAAAGAGATTAATTCACCATTTTACACACCAAATTATGGTAATTAAATTTAGCAAAACATTGTCTCTAGAGAGACATACGTATAATTTCTGCATTCAATCTACTAATATGAATTAGCGAATATACTGATTAACTTTGGTATAAGACTAAAAGCTTTCATATATTCTGTATTCGTCATTTAATTGTTAGTTTAAAACACTACTGTCATTTTTATCTAATATTTAAAGTGCTTTTACTATACTAAATACAGCAGAAAAAGAGAAAAGTTGGTGATCATTTTATAAAAATTCCAATTTGAAAAACGGGAAATCTTTTTAAAAGTTGTCAATAGTTATTTTTGTGATTTCTGTGAAAATGAATAATACTATTTTGATGGTACAGCTTGATACAAATGCACTACTCCTTCTAGTCACTTTCATTCTCTGGACTGGAAAGTTATATATCCATTTTTCCCCATCTGTTTTTAGGAGGTGTGATTGTATGACACAGATCTGATCTATGAGATACAACTAAATGTTGCTGAAAACTTCTAGACAAGGTCTTACTTTTCTTAGAACAAATACAGAATGGTGGATCATTCATGTCTATCCTGTTTTGAACACTTTCATGAAACCCAAAGCTGCTTGAACATCATGCCTTTATTAAAAAAAAAAAAGAAAAGAAAGAAAGGAAAAGAAAAAGACACAGATCCTGAGGCCAACATGGTACAACCTTGGAAATAAACTCACAAGCTGCCTACTTTCTTATTTCTTCATACATGAAAATATTGATTGCTCTTTGCTTAAGTCACTGTAAGTCAACATAGATTCTCGTTGATGCTGATGTTGTTAGAGATAGCTAAATGTATTTTGACTGGTACATGTTTTTGTTTTATTTGCTATAGGTTGGCTATTTCAATGAGCAAATTTTCTTTTATTTGCATGACAGTTATGGTCAGATTCATGCAGCTTATAAGAAGTAGTAAAGGCTAAAATTTTTAATAAAATTCATAACATCAAATGAGCAAACAGGTTAATTCAGGTCAGTGAAAAATTAGTGTTACCAGCATAATTTAGCATGCTATCAGACATTTCTAAGCTAATTGGGTAAACTTTTATTTTACTTAACTAGTTAGTATAGATTTGACTTGAGCTCTAGAGAGAGATAGAGAGAAATTATGGGCATGCTGAGAGAAGTATTCTTAGAACAGTAAGGTATTATAGAAGTATACAATTAAAATTATGTATATGTTAATACATATTCTGTTTACTTATTCAATTTTACCCTTACGTTATAATAATTACAAGCTGAATTTCTACCTTAAAAACTTCATTTCACCAAAAGTTTGCAAAATTTTAAAAAATGAAATATGTGTGTGTATATATACATATATATTCATAAATATACATAATAGTCATTATAATACACAAAATTTGTTGAATGTTTAACTATGTTGGATGTCTGTGATGGGTGACAAATGAGAAGCAACATATTAGGCCACCATATTACCTCCACCATACAAGCTTTCTCTTTTCTACATTCTAGCCTATACTCACACACTAAATATTCATTTTTATCGACCCAAATATGTGTGTGTGAACATTATATATCCACAAACAACTGAACCAAATACTAACATTTTACCCATTTTACAAACGAGGAAACTAAATCACAGATAGGTAAAGTAACTTGCCAACTCTCAGAGTCATAAGTTCTGGAGTTTAATTTAAACTTAGGTATTTCATCTCCAGAAACTGTTAGTTTGTTTCTACAAAGTGTCTCATTTCTTCTTTGTGCAGGGATGGGATGTTTGTTTGCAAAATTATTCATAGTTCTCCTTCAGTCTTGAAGGAAGGAATACCTGGGATATTTTGAAAGTAAAAACAACAATTTTAAGTTCAAAAGAATTTGTGTTCTCCGATGGACTACTGAAATTGGTAATTGACTTCCTATTGCACAAAAAGGTCTCAGGCAGTTGTGCAGAATGAATAAAGTGGTTGTTAGTATTTATCTCAATTAATCTAAGAGAGCGTATTCTTATTTTCTTAGTGACACACTAAGAATACAGACAACTGGAATTTAGTTCCTTTATTCCTCTTCTTCTTCCTCATTGTTTCTATTCATTCTTTTGTAACCCTTTCTTTCCTTTTTTCATCTTTCCGTCTCCTAAACAAGGCTCAGTAAATTTCAAAATGAATTTGACAAATATAACACAAGATTTTGTCAGTTTTTAAAAGCAGCAGGAAAAGAGCATCAACTTGTCCTAGAAAACATTAATATGCTAATATTTCACATATGTCGGAAGAAAAAATATCTTTGTATTCTGACCCAATAAGAAAATGATACACTCTTATCTCTTCAATTCTGTTTAAAAAGTTGAGGCTGGCATGCTTTCTGGAAGAAGAAAAGCATACAAAACATTTTGGACTAAGAAAAATAAATAGGTAGTTTTGATAGTTAATTGGCAAAATTGAAAACCCCAAAGGAATCTCATTATTGGGCTCTGAAAATGAGTGAATATCTAGTGTTTGAGTGGAGGCTACAATAGAGAAAAGAGAAAGCTTGTACAGTGGATGTAATAAAGTTGCTGGTGGCCTAATATGTTGCAAGTGGTTTGTCACCTACAGCACTGCATTCTTTAAAGATGTCTAATACAAAAAAATCTCCCAAGTGAATTTATTGACTAAAACCAGTTCCACAGAACCAATTAGTATCTTACACAGGCTGCCCTGCAAGGCTTATGAGGCCATCCATCACCTGTCCATTTAACTATTTAGCATTTGTTGCAGCAATTTGTCACTGTGTCAGAATGCTAGCATTTAAGAATGGGAGTTTTGGGTTGAAAGAAATCTAACTCAGATACTGCAGATATTTCTCATTTAATAAGACTTACAGAAGATTTATGTTTCTATTATATTTAACCTTAAACATTTTATCTGGAGGGTGAGGTTAATTTTTTCCACTGCAGATATTTCAAATTTAAATCAATTGTTTTATGTGAATTATAAAGTATGCAAAATGGAATTATTTCAAATTTTAACAGTCTTGAGTACCTACATCACAATGTGCCTTATCTCACAGCTTAAGTGATTACATTTTTATCACTTTTCCAATTCAGTCATTTGCTTTTATATTCATTTCTTGTACCTTTCTTAATTTCACTGTACTGAATGAATCACATGATAGTTACAGCTGAACAAAAGAAATATATATGCATTCCTTTTCATATTAAGAATCCAAGCTGGAATTGGAATTCTAGACATATTTAAAGATGAAAATATTGCTGTAACCACATTTCAGTTAAATTGCATGATTTATAAACAACTGTGTGCTCATTTGTAGCACAGAGTATTAATTATAAATCTTGGCTGTTGATTACACATCACAGTCAACTGTTTAATTTTTCTCTCATAAAAAGCCAAACAAATATTACAGTAGTATCAGTCGCAACAGGCTGGCTACTTGGAGTAGAGATAATGAGAATCAGAGAGCAAAAACTAAAGCAAAATATAATTTGTAAAATGGGTTCATTTGTTATAACAATTGCAGAAAATTGTAAGTCCTACACATTTCTTTCAAAGGACTAATTATTTCATTAGTTTAGTCATGCCAATCAAATGAAAATCATTCAGGTGTCTAACCTTAACATTTGATTCAGAAATAAGATGCATCTTTTACTGGTGAAAACAGATATGTAGGTGGTCTTTTTTCCAACTACTCTATAGGTTCACCTGATTAAGATTTCTAATGCAAAGGAGTCAGGTAAGATGCTAGGTACTCAAATGCCATCTCTGCATCTGAATGCTGCTAAGAGGCTCCCCTGGCATTTCTCTCAGACTTTCAATGTGTGCTTGTCACTAAGCTCAATTCTAGAGATAAATCAGAAAATGTAAACTCCTGTGGGAGGAGAGTTGAGTAAAAAGCTTTTCTGAAACCCTTAGAGTAATGTGTTCTGTCTATTACCCAGGCTTCAATCAGCAATTTCATCCCTCTTACCTTATACAATCCAGAGACTGACATGGATGGATATTGGGTTAGAGTAAAGAATGCACCATATAAATGCATTTGTGTTTGTGTACACAAATACACACTGATGAGTGTCCACAACTTATCATCATATTGAAGACATTGCAAACTCCACCATCCAAATCCATTCCTGATAATATGTGCTGGTACTTAGAAAATGAACTTAGAAAAGGATAATAAAGTGCCTTTAAAGGAAAGAAAAAAAAGAGTTTTTAAGTATTATAAATGTGTGTGTATGTTAATATACACACATTACAATTTCCCAGTATAGTCTGTAACTTTTATTTTCAAAACGATGTTAGAAATGACATAATAATATATCATATAATTTAAAAATATCTTTATGCTCAGCAAAGACAATTTTATAATGGAAAATTATATAGAAATTTAAAAATATTGAATAAAAATATGACAATTTTTACACACACACAAAGAAATGACATAATTTTACAGAAATTGTTTCCAATATTTAAAACAATAACATTAAGGTATTTTCTTATAAAATAATAATTCAGAAGATATCTGGCAAAAGTGCATATTCCAAATCCTCATTGATGAAAGCTAATGACATGGTAGATAGACTGAAACATATAACTCATGGAAGAAGCAATGCTCAGGGTAACTTTGAGAAGCTGGCCCTTAATGAATAAGAAGGGTAGAGAGAAATGGGAGTGAGAAGGGTGATAGACAACCAAATTAGTAATGAATGAAGGAAAATACATTGAAATATGTTAGTCACACACAGAGTCTTCAGAGTGGGGAGAACATAATGACTTGATGACTTAAACAAGTAATGACTGTTTTTTGCTGGTTTTGGTAATGCTGTGTCTTTTGCTCTAGCAAATTAATAATGTGTGAGTTTTCTAGATGTTTGATTTTCTGAAGAGCTCTCCAAGTTAGAGTAAGCTTCAGAGCTGAATAAAGGGAGTTGACCATGTTAAATCACATTGATAATAATTATTTAATCTACTAGGCCTATGACTTAGGAAAAATATTTGAATTCACAAGTCTTACAGATTCATATGCATAGCAGTCACAAGAAGTTACATTTGAGTGGAAAGGGCTACCTTTATTTATTACATATAAGAATAACAATTGGTACTAACTACACTCCAGGAATATATTCTTTGTATATGTTTGTGTGTGTGTGTGTGTGTGTGTGTGTTTCTGAGAAACAAACCCAAGGCCTTACACATGCTAGGTAAGAAATCTACCACAACCACATCCACAGCAATATTCTTTAAGTGTTACTCACTCAATCTCTTCAGACTCTGAAAGTAATGTATTACTAATTATGACACCAATTTCAGAATGGTAGAATTAGAATTTGATCCCAGAAAGGGTACCATTGCCCATCTTCTTAAATGTTAGATTAAACTCCTCTAAATGGCCTATTCTACTTAGAGAAACAACCACATATTAAGTTCTTTCATTTTTACCTGTTAATCATTTTGCATATAAGATATCATTTAGTACTTATCCAAATCCTGTGAGATAAATTTGTTGTCCCATTTTAATTTAAATAAAGCAGTGTATTAGTGGTTAATATAGTGCTATGACAGAGAAGAAATTCAAACCCAGATCTGACCAAACTCAAACTGAAATTTGATTGTACTTTGAGGTGAACAGAATACTATTAGCTGCAAATAACCTTTATTTTACTTTTAAAGTCATTTTCAGTCTTTGTAATATCTGGAAGCTATACATGGTAACATAAGCTACATGATGAACATCTTTATTCTTCCTATGGTGATGGGAAATTTGGGGACTATGTGGACATATATCTTTCCCAAATGAAATGTGACTTACACTATGCATCTTAACATACTGCTTTGGAAATTTATGTTAAATCTTGAAAGAGAATAAACACAACACAAATAAACATATTCTTTCTTGTCATAACAAGAAAATTGAGTGGTGATCTTAAATTTTCTTTAAAAATTCTCAAGAAAAAAACAGAAATAACTTTCTTTCACGAGCCATATGTAATGCAAGGCTTTACATTAAACAGTGTCTAGATCCATGAATATAAAGCTATTGTTCTAAATATATCAGTGATATTACTTCAGGAAAAGTTGAATGGGAACTCATTGAGGGCTTGTATTCTCTGCTATTGAAGTAAAGTGCCTTCACAGCTAAGCATATAACATGTACTTGAACAGTCTGTGTTAAAGAAATTATGACTCAGACACATGGAAAAAGTTGAAAAATTGTTAATAATTATGATTGAAGAATGAGGGAAGATACATTTAGTCATGAGAGGCTTATTTTAACTTTGCTGGATGGACAGTGTTGGAGTAGGTTAGAGAGGTGAGAGGGAATACATTCAAAGCTAGTGCCAGATTCTCTTAGTACTGATCATTCAACTTCAGTTTAGAAATCTGGTGTTTGCTCACACTACTACTGTGGTGGCACATTACTACTACTGACTAGGTAACAGTGTAGGTATAGAACGATTGGTAAAGAAAACTTGGAATTCATTTTGGAGTGGAAGCAGTCGGAAAGTGCTGGGTATCATATAAACATAGAGAAAAATGTGTGTGTGTGTGTGTGTGTGTGTGTGTGTTAATAGCATATATAGGTGAGGAGGTTTTAAATATCAATATTTCCCCCTTCCTCTATAAGTAACATTTGACTTAAGCCAAAGCTAATATTGTCAAATGAGCAAACATTCATGGATAAATGCTTCACATCTGGCAAAGTGAAGTTAGCTGACATTTACTTGGTACAAAGGATCAGGGATTAAATCAGGCAGAATCTCACAGGGTCTAATATTGGTATAATTTCACTAAGGTTTTTTTTTTTTACTTGTTCTGTAAGAAAGGTAAGAAAATTCACAATCAACTAGAAGGTGAAGAGTGGAAATCATGCATCATTTATACTTTCAACTTATTTTTATTTATGTCAACAGATAGGTATTGTAAAACCAATGAAAAATGCAGACACAAATTGTAAATAATATGGAAAGTAATGAACATGTACCCAAGGAAGGAATACTATCTTCTAACTCTTAAACAGAGAAAGAAACACTCTTTAAGATTTTGATGTGTTTCTCTCCAATATATGTGGCTTGAAGACTGATAGATATTTTGAGAGGTCCTTAAGTTACTGAGGATGTGCCCTCAAAGTTGGACTGTGGGACAACAATCTTTCAGTCTTGTTCTGTTTCTTGGCTCATGATATAAGCAGTTTGCTCCAGCCTGCCCTCTCATATTGATGTTATCCTTATCAAAGACCCAAAGCAATGGTCCACCTGACCTTGGATTAGTACCTCCAGAACTGTGAGACAAAATAAAACTTGCTTCCATCATCCTCAGATAATGTCTCAGCTTTTAAGTACTCTTACATGATGAACTGAATCCCATCATTCTTTGAAGAACCTGAGTCCATTATGATCTTGCAATTATTTGATTGCTATATTTTTTTCAGTGGCATCTACTGTTTACCATTAAATTTCCAGGAGGTACTCAGTAAAGCATTTGAATTCCTCAGTTTTGCCTGCCTCCACTGACTACCAGCGCTTTTTTTCCTGCTAGGTTTTGGAATCATTCATTCCATTCTATTTTTTGGTTCAAAGTCATAAGAAGCCAGTTGTCAGTTTCAACTTAAAATAGCAGGCCCAATGGAATAGCCATTTTGAAAGTCCCCTCTCCCCATTAAGAACTTAGTAAAAAAGGGTTCGAGATTGTGGAAAATGGAAGAAACAATTTCGTAACCTACTAGTTAAGTGGTATAGTAAGAAGAGCAACTCAGACTTTTGTATTCTGGCTACAGAAGAAACAACATCATAACTGACAAACTTCAAAGCATATACTATAATGGGTAGGAAAGTACCACAAATTCACTGGATTACTTTTCAGCAGGTATGACTCTTGTAACTTCAGTAAGCAGATTCCACTGTTCCATTAGAAGCTTTACAGAGGGGAAATCCCTTTCCCTTCTCCTTTCCATACTCTTCCAGCCTGATAAATTTCCTTATGGAAGTGCCATATCAGGGGCTCAACACTGGCTGTCAATTTCAGCAACTTTGTCCCTTTGCTATGAGCGGTCAGGCCATTATGAGTAATGAGGATACTGTAATTAAGCCTCTGCATCACCTGCTTTCTTCATAATGACCATTTTTGCAGAGGGACATGAAATAAAATGATTGACATCCAAAAATGGGCCATTTTTTTCACATACTGGTTGAGAGATTCATTTGTAGTAAAATGTTTTGGTGAGTATTAACAGGAAAAAGTACACTCAAAATCTATGCTCATCCAGAGAAATCCATCTATATGGCAGTTTTTATCATCAAACTTATTTAATCACCAAATCTTGATTCTTTCAGCTCCCTGATCAATCAGCAAATTTTCCAATGCTCCTTAATCCATGGAAACCCATTATTCTGACTATCACTTTTTCCAGCAACCAGACAATCAAATATCCTGGCTGAATTTTTACTCACTGAAAGGAATTCTATTTACCACTATCATTCCAGATGACCCCTGAAGCAAGCTGTGATATAATTTTAGACTACTGCTGTCTCATGTCAGCATATCTTTATGTAAACCAGACTCCACAATATTTTCTTCTTTCATCAACTGGTTGTAAATAATTTCCCATGGAGGCATAAAAATGTTGGAGCAGGCATTAAAAGCCTGAGTTTCTTATTCATGAAATATATTTGTATCTTCAGGACCTACTCAAGTACTATCTAATGTAATTCACTTCCATTTAATGAAAGGTCACTATTGTGGCTTGGCAGATCACATAGCACTGAGTTTAAGTGGACAATTTAAGTTGTCTAATCACTTTGACCCTATAGCCCCTTATTTATATTCTATGAAGGCCCAATAAAACATCTGTTTTTTGAAGTAAAATAATCATCAAATTTCTCTCATATTTCCTTCCCAAATTGAGTCCTACTCCTTTACAGCTAAGTTCCTAACACTTACAAAAATAAATTTTTGAAGTTGTTTGAACCCAGCTGTCAACATAGCCATCAAATAACTTTTTGAGAAAGTGGGTTTTGTCTTGCATATGTATTTCTAATTGCCTTTGTGAATAAATTGGATTCTAAGCCTTCCCAAAGACATAGTCCAGGATGTGATGAGCAGGGGTCCATCATAATCCACTACAATAGTTTCAATTTCCTGAATATTTTAATTTTTTTCTCCACGTTATGTCAGAGATGTCCTGGCATGTCAAAATTATAAAATATAAGACATTATTGAATCTAGTTATCAATTAGGCAACCAAGATTACTCTAGGAATCTTAAGGGTACTACATTAAAATCATTCTCATCTAAATACACTCATTTAAAATTTTGGTTGGATTCTTCTGAAACTGAACAGCATACATTCCCAAATACATGACAATAAAAATTATAATTTTAAACAATTATTTTGTAAACTAATGTTCCATGAAGTACATGTGATATTCTCCTTAGACAGTGATTAATTCTGATTGTAAGAATTAAAGTAGAACCAGTAAGTATTGGTGTAGAATAGCATTGAAGAGAAAAGATGCCTTTATATAAAGCATCAAACTTTCATCATGTTCTTATAGACTCTTTTAGGCTAATATTCATAGACAGCGGTCAGTGAGCTACTTCTGTTGATGAGGAAAACTAAGTGGTAATTGGTATTCCCATATCTCACCTACATCTAATTCCTCTCAATTCACATAATTCCTACCCAATGTCTACATTACAAGTCTCAAGGTCCTACTCCATTTCAAGTAATTTCCTTATTAACACAAGAGACTTTGTAAAGTTTTATAACTCAAGTATTCATTTTAAAATCCACCCAATATGTGTTGGGGCTTATCAAAAAAAAAAAAAAAAAAAAACTACTATCACCTTCTTCAAGGCTAAGAAGATAATGGGAAAAATAGTATTGTGGTGGATTCTAGTACCTGAGTGAGGACAACCTTGCAGAACTGCAACTGAAGAGAAAGTCCTAAGCAGCAGAGGCAGTCTTTATTTAGATAGCAGAGGAAGCAGATGGAGAAGAAGAAATATTTTAGCACGGATACTCTATCATAGCCTTAAGTTATCCAAAATCCTTTTTATTGGCTAAATATACCAAGGGTCCAGAGGATACATGACTTATACTAGGTTAAAATGAAGAGGTGGGAAATTATAAACAATTATGTTAGAAATAAGCAAGCTGTTGCTGAGCATGATAGCATATTTCATTCAACCATTTTCTTACATATAATTTTTGAATTGTTCCCAGAATATATTTTAATGAAAAGTAAACAAAACAGCTATGTCTGTTGTATAACATGTGACATTTTCTCCAGTGTATGAACCTAGTATAGGAATGCTCTAGGTTAAAATTCACAAAATAATATAAAATAGTTGAACCATTTTACCTTTCCTCTAACTTCATAAAAGCTCTTTGTAGCTATATATCCTTGCATCAATTTTGCAAATCTGGAGGGAATAAAATTACCTCAATGTTTTCTAAGAGTAGACAATTGTTTGTTCAAAATTTAAGCAATGAGGATTCCATTGAAAATGTTGGTAAAACTGCTGGAAAATGAGGAATATAAGGATTTCTGACACCAGAAAATTTTCTTAGTCTTTCATATAGCCTATAAGGCCACTCAGATGAAAGCTAAACTTTGATGAAGAAATGATGAATCAAGTGTCAAAGTCTTAAAAGAGGAAATCTAATTTGTAGTATTGCTTTACAATTTTGGAGGACTATTTGCAAGTTCAAGATAATGGACTAGAGGGCACATGTGAAATAAGAAAAATACACTAATCTTTAAGGATGATGGGATATTTTCTCTATTGGAAAATAAGCGGTTCTCACTAGAATACCTATCATCTAGAGATGCAGTGTTTCAGGGAAAATCAGGCTCAGTTGTGGCATAATACTGGATAAGGGAGAGCAGAGCCATGCAGGGTGTAGGGGTATTTGTCCTATGTTTTGAAATAATGCTTACAAAATCATTTATACTGCTTTGTTTAACTAATGTTTCTAGATGAATTAAATCTATCCCAAACAATTATTTTATACTATAATTTTCCTTTCTTGAGCTCTTAAATTATTTTTCAGGCTGTGTCAAATCATTTTTAATTGAATGAAAGGATGATAAGGTTCAATATGCTTTCACTTCTTGAATTCACTTGAGAACAGTCAGAGAATGAAATTCTTGGGTCACAGTTACTTTCCTCAAAACTACATAGGTTAAAAAAATGTAGTTGGATTCTTGTCCTATCTTACTTTATTCAATATTACTAGTGAGAATGCCTTAATTTTAAAATTATTCTGTTATTCTTTTGCTATTTCTGTTTTCTTTTTCTTTTTGAAAACTTTATGCTTAGATTTTTATAGAATTATTTCCCTATTTCTAAGACTTAAAGAAGGCTGCAGTAATTTCTTGGAGCCCTGGTGAACCCTTTCAATCTACAAATATGTCACATTATTTGACTTTTTTTATATTGCATTTTTTACTATAGATTCCATCCTATCATGCACTGACATCTCTCCAGGGAGTATCAATTGTCTCTAGCTTTACTTCAGTTCTTGAAGTTTCACATATTTCCACTATGTTAGTTTTTTTTGTCCCTTTGCCCCATTGCCCTGTTACTGTACTTCTTTTTATTTCACATCAATTTCTATACTATCAATTCTGTTATTTCATCCCCCCATGCTGCATTTGATTTCAATATTTCCCAGTCTCATCCATCTCTGTTTTATTTCAATTTGACTTTCAGCCGGGATTCTTGTCATACATCTTTTGTCTGATCATTTCATCTCTTATTACAGTGGATCCAAGTTATATTGAATTATGTTGAAAACACACATGGACATGTTCTAACATTTATTCTTTTTTCTTACAGCAAGATTTTTTTCAAAGTCTCCTGTTTTCTTATACTTGAATGATACAACATTTTTTTTTTTTTTGGCATTGTGGAATCTTTTCCTCAAGTAAAAATGGGGAAGTGGTTTCTTTTCTTCCCTATATAACAGTAATAATAGAAAGATATCAAGTAACCGAGACCCAGGTAAGGCCTAGGACCACCCCCGTCGACCCAGGCCATATCCCAGGCCTATGTCAGGCCTAGTACCACAACCACCAACACATCCAGGAGTCCAGGCCTATCCCACCTCCATCTTGGAACACTGCAGCCGTCACCATAGCCCTCCCTATGTAGCAGCCTCTACCTTGGGACAACAGACCGGGACCTGGAGGTAGCTACAGCCCTGAAAAGGCAGCCCAAAGTCATTGTAAGGCCCATCCTTTCAGCTCCATCTCTGAAAGTGGTTCATCCATTTTGGGACACCCCCACTGCTACCTTGAGTTACCTTCGCTATTTCCACGATCACTGTAGTTGCAGAAGCATCCATCTTGAAACTCTGGCCAGGGACTGGAAGCCCAACACCAAGGTGAAGTGTAGGTAATCTGCAGGGACACTACAAGATTATAGGGTAGAAACTGTAATACCTCAGATCCACACTGCAAGAAAAAAAAGACACATACACAACATGAAAAAACAAGGGAAGAAAGTGCCCCAAACCAAGATACTACAAAAATAGAATCCATTGACAGCATAGTTAATGGAATGTCAGAGAAGGAGCTGAGAATGTACATAATTAAAATAATCTGTGAATTAAAGAATGACATAAGAGAGCAAATACAGGCAACCACTGATCACTTCAACAAAGAGATAAGGGGGAAAATACAGGTAGCAAAAGATTACTGAAAAAAAAATCAGAAATCCTTGAAATGAAGGAAATAATAAAGCAAATAAAAAAACTGTATAGAAAGCATAACCAACAGACTAGATCACTTGGAAGACAGAACATCAGATAATAAAGACAAAATATACAATCTTGAAAATAAAGTTGACCACACAGTGAAGATGGTAAGAAACCATGACTAGAATATCCAAGAATTATGGGAGAGCATCAAAAGACAAATCTAAGATTTATTGGTCTAAAAGAAGGCACAGGGATTCAAACCAAATGAATGCACAACCTTTTCAATGAAATAATATTAGGAAATTTCCCAAACATGAAGAATGAATTGGAAAATCAGATATAACAGGCTTACAGAACACCAACTATACAAAACTACAACAGAACTAACCAAGGCACATCATAATGAAAATGCCTAGAATACAGAATAAGGATAGAATCTTACAGGCCATAAGAGAAAAGAATCAGATTACATATAGGGGGAGACCAATTCATATCTCAGCAGATTTTTCAATCCAGACCCTCAAAGCCAGGAGATCCTGGAACAACACATACCAAGTTCTGAAAGAAAATGGATGCCAACCAAGAATCTTATATTCAGAAAAATTAAACTTTGGATTTGATGACAAAATAAAAACCTTTCATGATAAACAAAAGTTAAAAGAATTTACAGCAAGAAAGCCTGCACTAGAGAGCATTCTCAGCAAAATATTCCATGAGGAGGAAATGAAGAAAAACAATGAAAATCAGCAAAGGGAGGAACTACACTAAAGGAAAGGCCAAAGGAGAAACCAAGTCAGGTTAAAAAACCAGGAATAAGCCAAAATGTTTGGGTATGAAAATTATATTTCAATAATAACCCTGAATGTGAATGGTGTAAACTGATCAATTAAAAGATGTAGACTCATCTCATGGGAAGAGACATCCACAGACTGAAGGTAAAAGGGTGGGAAAAAATGTCCCACTCACATAGACAATGTAAATAACCAGGGGTTTCCATCCTCATATCAGATAAAATGGACATCAAACCAAAGCTAGTGAAAAGAGATAAAGAACATTTCATACTTCTTAAGGAATTCACACATGAACAAGACATAACAATCACAAACATCTATGCTTAAACAATGAGACATCTATGTATATGAAACAAACCTTTCTCAACTACAAGAATCAAATAGACCACAACACAAAAATACTGGGTGACTTTAACACACCTCTTTCACCACTGGATAGATCTTCCAAACAAAAACTAAACAAAGAAACTAGAGAACTCAATAAAACAATCAATAATTTAGACTTAAGAGACATATATAGAGTATTCCAACCATCAAGGAGTGAATACAATTTCTTCTCAGCAGCACATGGATCCTTCTCCAGAATAGATCATATATTATGCCACAAAGCAAGTCTTAGCAAATACAAAAAAAAAATAAAGATGCTGTCCTGCATTCTATCTGACCATAAGGGAATCAAATTAAAAATCAATGATATAATAAAAAGTTGAAGATACTCCAACACCTGGAGACTATACGATATGCCATTGAATGATGCATGGATAACCAAAGACATCAGTGACAAGATAAAAAAAAAATTCTTAGAGGTAAATGAGAACTCCAATACAACTTATCTAAATCTATGGGATACTATGATGGCAGTTCTAAGAGGAAAGTTCATTGCATGGGGCTTATTCCTTAAAAGAATAAAAAGTCAACAAATAAATGACATGATATCAAAGCCCTAGAAAAAGAAGAACAAACTGACACCAAAAGTAGTAGAAGATAGGAAATAATTAAAATTGGGGAAGAAATCAATACAAGTGAAACAAAAGAAACAATTCAAAAAATTGCCAAAACAAAAAGATGGTTCTTTGGGAAAAAATAAATAAAATTGACAAACTCTTAGCTACCCTAGCAAAAAGAAGGAGAGAGAAAATTCAGATCTCTAAAATTTGTGATGAAAAAGGAAATATCATGACAGACACTATTGAAATACATAAGAGAATTAGAAACTATTTTGAAAATTTTTACTCCAGTAAAATAGAAATCCCTGAAGACACCAACAAATTTCTAGAGGCATATAATCAACCCAAACTGAGTCAAGAGGACAAACACAATTTAAACAGATCGATTTCAAGCAAGGAAATAGAAGATGCCATAAAAAGCCTACCAACCAAGAAAAGCCTGGGACTAGATGGATTCACAGCTGAGTTGCACAAGACCTACAAAGAATTAATACTAATACTCTTCAAATTATTTGATGAAATAAAAGAGGAGAGAACCCTTCCATACTCATTCAATGAGGCTAGTATCATCCTGATACCAAAACCAGGCAGATACACAACAAGGAAAGAAAATTTCACACCACTATCCCTGATGAACATAGATGCAAAAATTCTCAATAAAATTCTGGCAAATCACATATGAAAACATATTTAAAAATATAGTGCACCATGACCAAATGGGGTTCATTCAGGGATGCAAGGTTGGTTCAACATATGGAAATCAATAAATATAATTCATCACATCAATAGACTTAAAGATAAGAATCATATGATTATATCAATTAATGCAGAAAAAGCATTTGACAAAATACAGCACCCTTTCATATTCAAAACAGTAGAAAATCTATGGATAGTAGGAACATACCTCGAGATTGTAAAAGCTATCTATGCTAAACCCAAGGCCAACATAATTTTAAATGGAAAAAAAATTAGAAGTATTTCCTCTAAAAACTAGAACAAGACAGAGATGCAATCTTTCACCACTTCTATTCAACATAGTCCTAGAAATTCTAGCCAGAGCAATCAGACAGATGAAAAAAAATTAAAGAGATATGAAGAGGTAATGAAAAACTCAAACTATCATTATTTGCTGATGATATGATTTTATACTTAGGGAATGCAAAAAAACTCCATAAAAAAAACTTCTAGAATTAATAAATGAATTCAGCAAAGTAGCAATTCATAAAAACAATGCTCAAAATCAAATGCATTTCTAAACATCAGTGATGAATCCACTAAAAGAAAAAATTAGGAAAACTACCCTTTCACAATAGCCTCACACACACACACACAAAAAAAAACTTGAAAATCAATTTAACAAAAGAAGTGAAAGCCATCTACAATGAAAACTACAGAACACTAAAGATAGAAATTGAAGAAGTTTAATGTTTTGAGCAACGAATAAAAAAATTTAAAAAAAAAGAAATTGAAGAAGTTCTTAGAAGATGGAAAGATCTCCCATGCTCCTGGACAGGCAGAATTAACATTGTCAAAATGGCCATACTAGCCAACGTGCTATACAGATTTAATGTGATTCCAATTAAAATCCCAATATCATTACTTATAGAAATAGAAAAAGCAATAATGTAATTAATTTGGAAAGATAAGAGATCCAGAATAGCCAAAACAATCCTTAACAAGAAGAGAGAAGCAGGAAGCATCACTAAACTATACTACAAAGCTACAATAACAAAAAAAAAAAAAAAAGCATGGTATTGGCACTAAAGCAGACATGTAGACCAATGGTACAGAAGAGAAGACACAGAGACAAACTCACATAAATACAGTTATCTCATACTAAACAAAGGTGTCAAAAACATACATTGAAGCCTCTTCAACAAATGTTGCTGGGAGAACTGGAAATCCATATGCAGCAAAATGAAAATAGACCCTCTCTCTCAACGTGCACAAAACTCATAAGGACCTAGAAATTAGAACAGAAATCCTGCACTTAACAGAGGAAAAAGTAGGCCCAAATCTTCATCACATAAATTTAGGACCTGACTTCTTTAACAAGACTCCTAAAGTGCAAGAAACAAAATCAAGAATCAATAAATGAGATGGATTCAAACTAAAAAGTTTCTTCTCAGCAAAAGAAACCATCAATGAGGTGAAGAGAGAGCCGACATTTTGGGAACAAATTTTGGCCACATGCAGGTCAAATACAGCACTAATCTCCATGATACATAAAGAACTGAAAAAAAAACTTAACACCAATAAAACAAACAAACGACCCGATCAATAAATGGGCTAAGGAACTGAACAGACACTTCTCAGGAGAAGATATATAATTGATCAACAAATACATGAAAAATGTTCAATATCTCTAGTAATTAGAGAAATGCAGATCAAAACTACTCTAAGATTTCATCTAACTCTAGTCAGAATGGCAGTTATCAAGAATTCAAACAACAATAAGTTTTATCAAGGATGTGGGGGAAAAGGCACACTAATATTTTGCTGGTGGGACTGCAAATTGGTGCAAACAATCTGGAAAGCAGTATGGAGATTCCTTAGAAAACTTGGAATGCAACCACCATTTGACCCAGCTAAAGCACTCCTCAGTCTATATAGGAACACAGCCACATCAATGTTCATAGCAGCTCAATTCACAATAGCTAAAGTGTGGAACCAATCTAGATGCCCTTCAATAGATGAGTGGATTAAGAAACTGTGATATATATACACAATGGAATATTACTCAACATTAAAAGAGAATAAAATTATTATGGCATTTGCAGGTGAATGGATGGAGTTGGAGAGCATCATGCAAAGCAAAGTAAGCCAATTCTCAAAAACCAAAAGCCAAATGCTCTCTCTGATAAGTCGATGCTGATATATAATGGAGCGGGGGCATGGGAAAAATGAAGAAAGTTTGATTGGCCAAAGGGGAGGGTGGAGAGGTGTAGGGACATGGAGGCAGGAAAGATGGTAAAATGAGATGGACATCATTACCCTAGGCACATGTATGACTGCACATATGATGTGACTCTACATCACGTACAAGCAGAGAAATGAAAAGTTGTGCTGCAATTGATAACAATGAATCAAAATGCATTCTGTCATATATATTTAATTGAATAAATAAATAAATTTTTTAAAAAAGAAAATAAAATAGTAACTGGGTTTTCTGCCCAAAACTATAGAGTTCAATTTAATGTGATTAATAGATTAAAAATACGTTTGAATCTGTTGAGATTGGGTGCGATTTTCTAGACTAGAGTCTCAAACTTTACCATTGTTAACTTTAGCCTTAAAATGACTACCTGTGAAATTAAAAAAAAATGTCACAGTGGATATAATTTTCAACAAGTGGAAAAGCTCTTCAGTTTCTTTGTGTCTTCTTCTAGACTGTTGTAGAATACACATTACAGACATAGTAATAGAGTCCTGTTTTGAATACTTGACACATAGGTTCATAAACGTGTGACATTTGCCATTCTGAATACTTGGTGAAATAGCTACCCTGATACACTTTCATATAACAAATATTTCTCAGAATCTACTGAAGCTGGTGTAAACCAATTCAACTTTTAAATTCCCTCCTATGGCTATTTTGTTATTGTTCAACTGTAGATATGCAAAACTTTTAAAAATGGAAACAATCTTAGATATTCCTTAGTATGAGAATAATTTCTCAGCAAACAGAAGGTACTCTAAAAGCAAGAACTCTATAGGATGTTTTTTACTTTTTCTTCTTCTAAAAGCCTAAGACTAAAATCAATGAAATAGCTAAAGTAAAGCATCCACTAATCCTTTTCCTTTCATTTTAGAAAACTTCTGCTTTTTTCTTTTTTTTCCAAATCCATTTCCAGAACATAAGATCATAATTACCAGGTCTCCTCACTACAAGGCATAAATTGTACCTGACCAGAATACAAAATGCTTAGATAAAAGAATAACAGATCTTAAAATTAAAATAAATTGATATAAACACTTATATTCATGAATACATACATAAAATGAAAGAGCTCAAAGAAATCTTACTGAAAAAATGTTGTACACATGAAATCTGATTTTTTTTCAGGGCATACCAATGAAAACAGCTACTGAGAAATTTTAAAGAAAAATGTAAAAAAAAAAGTAAACCATTATAAAATCTAGATATAAAAATTTGAACATATTTCTCAGATTATGAGAAATGTTTTCTGAGTCTGGCATAGGAAAGTTTATAAAAAAATAGTTACAGTCATTTTAAAAAAAATTGTAAGTAGTTAGTGAAAGTTAAAGTATAAATATTCTAAAGGTCAGGAAATACATTTCTCAGTATTTACATATTCCACCAAAATTTAAGCCAAACCAGAAAAAGATATATATGAGGATATTCATTCCCAACCTGTGTATTTTGTGATAGTATTCCCAATCTGTGTATTTTGTGATAGCAGAATAGAAAACAATGTAAGTGTTCAGTAATATACAAATGGATTAATAAGATAAGGTTATATACAGGAACAATGGAATACTTGATACCTGACTAACATATCTGCATATATAAATATAGAGCTCAATGAAGATAAAATAATTGAGAGAAAAATTAAAACACAATTACAATACCATTGATGTAATTTTATAAATATAAAACCATGATGAACATCAAAACACATAATGGATAGCTCTACGCTGTAGTACACATGAGGCAGGAGGAAAAACCGAGACCCTGTGCTTACTAGAAGAAAAAGTAGGCTCAACTCTCCATCATGTCAGCTTAGGAAGTAACTTCCTCAATAAGACTCCTAAAGTGCAAGAAGTAAAATCAAAAATCAATAAACAGAGAAAGGGAGAGAGAAGGGAAAGCATATGGAAATGGTAGGAGACCCTCAATGTTACACAAAACTACATAGAAGAGGATGTGAGGGGAAAGGGGGGGGGGAACAAGGGAGAGAATTGAACAACAGCAGATGAGGTAGAGAGGGATGATGGGAGGGTAGGGGGGATAGTAGGGGATAGGAAAGGTAGCAGAATACAACAGTCACTAATATGCCATTATGTGAGTGTGTAACCGATGTGATTCTGCAATTTGTATTTGGGGTAAAAATGGGAGTTCATAACCCAATTGAGTCAAATGTATGAAAGATGATATGTCATGAGCTTTGTAATGTTTTGAACAACCAATGAAAAAATATTAAAAAACAAAAAAACAAAAATCAATAAACAGGATGGTATCAAACTTAAAAGCTTATTCATAGCAAAGGAAACATTCAAGAACATGAACAGAGAGCCTACAGAATGGGAGAAAATGTTTGCCCCTGTACCTCAGATAGAGCATTAATCTCCATGATATTATACACAAAGACCCAAAAAGATTAATACTAAAAAAATAATAATAACCCAATCAATAAATAGGCAAAGGAAATGAACAGTCACTTCACAGAAAAAATATGCATGGTCAACAAATATATGAAAAAATATTCAACATCTCTAGCAATTAGAGAAATGCAAATTAAAACTACGGTGAGAGTCCATCTTACTCCAGTAAGAATGATAATTATCAAGAATATAAGTAACAATAAATGTTGGTGAGGATGTGGGGAGAAAAGTACACTCATACATTGCTGGTGGGCTTGCAAATTGGTACAACCACTATGGAAAGAAGTATGGAGAGTCCTCAGAAAACTTGGAATGGAACCATCATTTGACCCAGTTATCCCACTCCTCAGTATATACCAAAAAAACTTAAAATCTGCATGCTACAGTGAGGCAGCCACATCAATATTTATAGCAGCTCAATTCACAATAGCAAAGCTATGAACCTAGATGCCCTTCAACAGATGAATAGATGAAGAAAATGTGGTATATACACACAATGGAATAGTACTTAGAATGTTTCCTTAGATAGGTGTACACTAACACACAACGGGGGGGGAGGAGGGAATAACAGAAGATCCTTGGATTACACCAAAGAGAGAGAAGGTAAGGGAGGTCAAATGGGAATAGGAAAGATAGTAGAAAGAATTAGACATAACTTTCCTATGTTCACATACAACTACGTGACCAGTGAAACTCCACATCATGTACAAATGCAAGAGTGAGATCCTAATTAGAACAAGTTATACTCCATGTATGTATAATATGTCAAAACCTACTCTATTGGCATGTATGCCTAAGAAGAATAAATTTTTAAAAAAGAATGACAGATGAGCAAAAAATAATACAAAATGGACTCTGCTTGGGGAAAAACGCAATAATAAATACACTGGTGATGATACATTGAATTTTTTGAATTTATCATCAAATGTGAAAACAAAAGATGAATAAAATAAAGATGTTGAAGAATCCAAACACAAAGTAATGGTAAGGAGATAGAAATGTTAAGTAGCCTGATTCAATCAGGACATATTACATAATTTATTTGAAATATCACACTGTAACACATAAAGTATACCATTATGTATTCATAAAAATTAATAAAAATGTTTAAGAAGAGAGAAATGTTAACTATACAGATATAATCATTATACAATGTATACATGTATCAAATTATAACACTTTACCCTATAATTGTGTATAATTTTAAAAAAGAATACACAGATGGTGGGAAAATAATATAATTTCTATATATTTTAAGTTTAACAGTTTAGAAACAGGTGCCTTCAGAGAGAATAAAACACAACACAGGCCCCAGGTGGGAGGTAGGAAGCCTTAAATGTAATAATGATAAAATTAACTGTTGCCTAAAAGCTTCCCCCAATTAGATACAACTTGTTAGTATGAGAGAAATAGCTCAAAAGGAATAGTGCAGAAAAAAAGCAGATACAGGTACTCTCACCTATATAATTTTTATTAAAATCCCATTTAGTTTCTAGAAAATTCTTCATATGAATTGGAAATATTTTGGAGATAATTCACAAAGCAATACTCAAAGGTACAACATCAAGGAGATCAGTAATTGTCAAAAGAAATGAATGACATCTCCATTCTTAATCTCAAAGGAAATGTGATAAATACAGCTTCATGGAAAATAGAAATATCAAGATCTAGAAAAATGATGTCGGTATGTAGTCACCCACAGCTGATAGTGTAGCAACTTAATGTTTTATTTGGAGACTTATATGTCTTCAAAATAATCCTATATAAAGTGAAACTTATAGCATAAAATCTCAGCCCCAGATGAAATAGGTGTCTCCCCCACAATAGGAGTGCAGTGAACCTTCCTAGGCGAATCCCCTACGTGATGAGGTAAGCAGATTTCCTTTCATCTATGAAATAGCTTGGGCCTTTTCATAGATTGCATCCTGAACCACACCTTCTAATGTCTCCTCTTGGTTTCCTGACAATTATATTTTTTGGTTTCTATTTATCAAAAATCTTAAGAGACTTGATTTTTTTTCTCCCTTTGTTCCACAAATTTTTTTTTTAATTAATTTATTTTTTTTTAAATCAGCAGTCTATTTTCTCCCGAATTCTCATCTTCACCTGACCAACTCAGTTCTCAGGTACCTCTTACCTCCTTTCTTTCTTCTGGAACTAAAGTCTTTGAAATAGGACTTTAAGTTTTTATATCAAAAGAACAAACAAGTATATTTTAACAATATAAAAGTTCTTGTTGGTATAAAACCAGGTAAGTGGTGAAGCTTTGCGTTCAAAAATAAAAAGCTTAAATCATCATTTCCTTTGTATTTCCAGCTTTAAAATTTCTGCACCTAAAGTAGATTGTTTTGTGAATTAAGAGTGCATGCACATTTGTAAAGCACTATACTGAGTGTTTTACATGCATCATCTAATTCGAAGCTATCTTATTTATTTGGTAACTGTAAACTGCCTTAAGTTAGATGCATTTTTTTAAGATAGAGACAAGTCCAGTTGACAACCATGAAGTCAGTGTCTAGAATCCATGATCTACTGGAAGAAAAAGACCAGAAAAAAAAATAGTTATTAAAACAAAAGATTTTCTAAAACTTTCTTAAAATCCTTTACTTACCCCATTACATTTTGAATGAATATCAAACTCTTGATTTTTATAGTTATCTGGATGCAATTTCCTGTGTGTGTGTGTGTGTGTGTGTGTATTATGTTCTTCAGGAATCTGGGATAACAAAAAAGTAAAACAAAACAGCAACAAACCAAACACCTCCCTCTCAAAGCAAAAAGTACATGAAAAGGCAGAGCCTTATTTCTCTTTCATTAATCTGGCAAAGTTTCTTACTTATAAAAATCCAGTTCAAGCATCATCTCCTCTGACAAACATCTTCTGACACCCATGAGTACTGTCTCTCCTCTGCGTTCCTGGACTATTTTCTCTTATAATACTTTGATCCTTTGGTATAACTTTTGGTTTTCTTATCCTGTCTTATGTAGATGATGTTAATTCACTGAAACTGTCATTGTGTACCCTGGAGATAATATCTTACACATGCTCAAATACAGAGGAGGCAAAGTACAGGAAGACAGGAAGAAGCAGGGGAGAGAGGAAGGATGAAAGCCATCAACCAACCTCTGAAGAAAAAGAGTACAAGAAGTGGTTGAGATTATGTGTACAAAACTCATAACAAAAACTGGAGAAAGAATGGAGCATAAAAGAAAGCTATGAGTTACCATTCAGTGCATTGAAGATAAGGCGTATGACCTTAGGCTGATAATAATAGGATATATTTTTCTGAAGCTCTATGATATGTACTGAAAATATAAAATAAACAATAATTAATTACTATCAACATACAAAGTAGCATAATTTGAAGTGATAATAACCAAGGTAAGTAAGGTATTTCATGTATTTAAAAGACATAAAACTAGTATTTTTAAGCAAAATTGAAAGAAAACAACTGCTTATATTATGCATATATTTTAAATATTTATTTTACCAATTAATATGCTTCTTTTTTAGTAACAAGATATGTGATTTTTTAAATTTTATGTAAGCTGATTATTATATATGTAATGATGTAGACAGTGATTTTCATTATCATCATTATTGCTATCACAACTAATATTCTCTTAAACATTTTCTCTATAAAAAATAAAGCCTTATTTTCATACTTTGCTAATCTTGTTCATTTAATTTTCCTAGTTCATTTAATTAATACATCTATACATGAAACTTTAACAGAAACAGCACTATGTTGATTTCCTTCAGTCTTCTGATCCCTAATTATTATGGAGCTGTCTTTCATTCATTTGTGCTGTTCTTTTCAGTATTATATTCATTGTAAATGCAGCTGCACAATTAATTTTTCTCTCCCTAAGCTCATATTACTTCAGTTACTTAAAGAACAATTTCCTGCTCACAAGAGAATTGGACTGAAACTGTTATTTTTTTGCATTTTTGAGCTTCTATTGAATAGCTCCCTCATATCTAGTTAACAATCTGCGTCTGCACTTTTAGAGGAGAAGAGCAACCTTTCAATGAATCCATCTGGGCCGTGTTCCATTTTTAAATCTAGGGCATTTTCCCATTTGACTCCCTCCTGATAAAATGTTCCTATATTTGAAGTTTAAATATGTGAGTTCTTTAACTACTGGAAGATCCAAGTTAAAAAAACATATTTTCCTCCATATATTGTGTTTGTATTCTTTTTATCTGCAACCTTGCTCTTCCTGTAGGCACTGGCTTTCTAAATAATAAGATATGGAAGGGGGTGGGTCTTTAAAGGTTTATAAAATATACAAGAATGAAATTAGGCTGCTACCAAAATTACTTCTACAGTTTTAATATAATGTATAGCAAATCCTGGGACTCTTTCATTGACCCTTTCATTGTCTTTCTTTTTATTGCTACTCTAACAGAATACCACATACTTGGTATTTTGTCTCTTCCTAATTGTATTCTTAATTTTTTATTGATTTAAAAATAAATAAATAAATAAATAAATGATAGTGGAATGCATTACAATTCTTAATACACATATATACCATAATTTTTCATATCTCTGTATATAAAGTATTTTGACACCCAATTCGTGTCTTCATACATGCACTTTGGATAATGATGTCCATCACATTCCACCTTCCTTGTTAATCCCCTGACTCCTGCTTTTCCCTCCCACCCCTCTTCCCTATGTAGAATCTATCTATTCCCCCCACGCGCCCCCTCCCTACGCCTCTAATAGTCAGCCTCTTTATATCAGAGAAAACATTTGGCATTTGTTTCTTGGGGGATTAGCTAACTTCACTTAGCATTATCTTCTCCAATGCCATCCATTTACCTGCAAATGCCATGATTTTATTCTCTTGTATTGCTGAGTAAAATTCCATTGTGTATATATGCCACATTTTTTTATTCATTCATCCATTGAAGGACATCAGGTTGGCTTAAGAAGTATTCTCACTCTTCTTAATTATTCTTAACTGATAGGACTTTATTGTCTTATAGGTATGCAGGTGAGATGACTGACACTGGTCTCATTCGGTATAAAATAAAATGTATTCAGGCAGGGTTGAATTCCTTTCTGGAGGCTCTGGAGAAGAATCTGTTTCATTAGCTTTTCTACTTTAGAGGCTGTGCATATTCCTCAGCTCATGCACCCATCTTCCTTCTTTAAATCCACTAACAGTGAGCAGAATTCTAATAATTCTTCCATCTCTCTGATCTCTGCAATGGACAAGTTTCTCTGTTTTTAAGAAATCCAGGTGATGCATTGGGACAACCCATATAATCTAGAAAAATCTTTCCTTGCCATGATTTTTATGCTTAAATCTGGAAAGCCTAACAGTCTTTGACTATAATAATACAGTTCTAAGAAAGTTTTGTCAAAACCAATGAGATCTTTCTACAAGCCAAAGCTGCCAATTCAAGGAGTTATTCATCCCCCAGGAATGGGCCTTGTAATAATTGTGTGCTATCATTTGCTGGGGGCAGCTCACATGAAGTGTGGTCTCTATGTGAACATGGTAGTTTATTTGTGAGCCCAGTAGCTAGAGTCTTTTATCAGTTGCTTTCCCTCTAATCAGAGACCTAAGGAATGTACTTTATTGTCCTCTTAGCTTAGAGATGTATTGCTTTGCTTTGAGAACTTCATTTACCAGACTTCTTGTTAAATTCGTTTGGTGGTTTCACCTGCACATAGGTGCTCACAGAAGAACTAAAGTAGGAAGAAGGGAGAGAGATGGTAGCATGTTTCCTTCTCTCTCTTTTGCAGTGATGTAGAGGGAGTTTCCAGCATAAGTTGTACCTTCTCCAGGGTCCCATCTTTTTCAAGCTTGCTGGTTTTCTGTTAAATCCATTTCTTGTGGGCTTTTCTGCCATTGGGGTTCCAGGTCACTTGAGAGAAAATAGCCTCCAGAATTTTATAACCTACCCATGTTTTTTTCTTCTTCTTCTTCTTCTTCTTCTTCTTCTTCTTCTTCTTCTTCTTCTTCTTCTTCTTCTTCTTCTTCTTCTCCTTCTCCTTCTCCTTCTTCTTCTCCTTCTCCTTCTCCTCCTCCTCCTCCTCCTCCTCCTCCTCCTCCTCCTCCTCCTCCTCCTCCTCCTTTTTCTTCTTTCTTCTTCTTCTCCTTCTCCTTCTCCTTCTCCTTCTTCTTTCCTTTTGTTTGTTTATTTGTGATCCTGGGGATGGAGCTCAGGTTCCTGTGCATGCTAGGCAAGTTCTTTACCACTGAGCTATGATCCTGGCCCTAATCTACATTTTTAATTTCCTTTTGAGTTTCTGGCTGTTTCTAACTTCCAAGATGCAATATCATCTTCTCTTCTAAGTTCTTTTGTCACCTTTAAATTAATTTCTTGCATTAAAGTTCATTTGTTTGAAATATCTAGAATCATTTTCAATTTTTCTTACTGTAAACTAAGTGATACAGAAATGTTCCTGTGTAGAAGATTTTTAAGGAAAAACATCCTGGATTTAATTTATGTTTCAGATGTTTATTAAACATCAATATTGGCAAGCACTATTATAGACACTGTGGATATAATAGTGGACAAAGTAAATGGCTATCCCTGTTTTGGAGGTTACAATCTAATAAATGGGAACAGATAATAAATAATATAGGAAACAAATACATAAAATGTATAGCAGTTTTGAACTCAACTAATAATGGACAATAGAATAAGGCAATTGGGATTTTCGGAAATGGTGGTACTTGAATGTAGTGATGTATTGTGTGGTCAGAACAAGCTTCAATGAGAGGACAATGTTTAAGCATAATGTTAAAGGAGGTAATGAAATGGTTTGAGGTTATCTAAAGGATAAACATTAAAGGGAAAGGAAATGGTCCAGGCAAAGATGAAATAGAGAACATGTTTAGTATGTTCAGGAAACAGCCAACACTCCAGTATGTCTGGACATGAATGATTTAAAAGATGATAATTGGAAATAAAGTCAGAGGTAATGGGAAGTGAGACCATGTTGGAATATACAGGCCACTTATTGCCTTGGACAGCTAAAGGGCATTTCACATTTTATTCTGGAAAAGGAAACTATAGGAAGATCTAAGCAGAGCTAGGTCATAATCTGAATTAAGTTTTAAAAAGCTCACTCAGACTTCTGTTGTACAGAGACTTAATGTGAGAAAGATAAGGAAGAAAACAAGGATCTAGTCAAGAAACTATTGCAGATGACCAGTTGAGAGATGATGGTGACTTAGAACAAAATGGTTGCTCTAGAAATGATGACAAGCAGCCAGATTTAGGATCTATTTTTAAGGTAAAGTCAACTAAGTTTCTGCACAGTTTGAGAATCCTTAATACAAAGAATAAAGTTAAAAATGATGCTATGATTTTTAGTATAAACAGCTATAGTAGTGGTTCCTATTATTAAGGTGGTGAGGACTGTGGAAACATCTGATATTTGATATTATATATTAAATATGAGATTCCCATTAGTCATCCAAGTGGAAATTTGAAGGAGTCATGTACATGGATGAAATTCAGGAAGAGATTTGAAATTAAGATATACATTTTGGGAAAAGTCATGTAGGTGATATTAAAAGCCCTGAGACAGGAAGTGACCAACAAGTAAATATATAGAGAGAACGATAAATTCCAGGTACTGAGCTTAAAGCCATTATAAATTAGAAGATTAAGAAGATGAGACAAGAACAAGTAAAAGAGATTGAGAATGAGAAACTAGTATTGGAGAAAGAAAACCAACAACTCTGGCAAAGTAAACTTCAAGTAAAGTACATAACTGAAATTTATGGTCACCCGAGTAAAAGGTTGACCAACCATCAGTTCTAACAATACCGAAATAATTGCTGAACATAAAATACTAATTTTGGTGGAATGGTAGAAATAAATGCCTGTGAAAAATAGGTTTGGCAGAGAATAGAAGAAGAGAATGTAGAAGCATTAAAAAAGTAAAGAGAAAGAGGATAAAAGCACATCCTCAAACATATGATCACTGTAGACAATAAAGGCTCAAACCCTCTGGGGCTTTTGGGGGACATTAGGAAATATGGTTTAGTATTCTACCAAAATAATCTGTAAATTTTTTTACCACTACTCATTCATCATTGAGATGTCAGTCCCAGGTATTTTAGAAATATTTTGATTACCTTTGGTTTCTAAATCCCCCCAAATGCTGCTTTATGTAAGGACTAAATCATTTAGTTAATGCATATACGGAGTCAGCTTCAAGGGCCCACATACAGGAATTTTCACTCTCTCTTCTCTCCATCCAGTCATCTTTCTGGAGCATGTTACTTGCAATCTCAGACTTTAGGAAAAACAAAAAACAAAAAAAACAAACAAACAAACAAAAAACCTCTTACTTAAGTTTTGTTTGGAAGGATAACTCAGTGCAGCTTAAATGTGAAAGAAGAACTCAGTATAAACCAAGAAGACTGAGTAGGAAAGCTGTGTCATGCACAGAGCTGGACTGTCTCTTAGGCTGCAGATAATGTCTGGCTTCTGATTCTCCCTCAGTCTGTTCCATTTTCTACTCTCTACCTAACAATTGGTACTTCTTCATATGCTTAGCCTACTTAGGATGAAGGTTCTTATGTAGGTTTCTATTTTAAAAAAGAGACTCAAAGCAAAGTAGCTTAGAAAGAAAGCATTTATTTTCTTCTTAAATATACAGTCCCAAAGTGACCCGAACAATGTGACTATCATTCAAACTCTGAGATTCTTTCTGAATTCTAATTTCTACATGCCCTCAGTTATTGTCTTCTGCAACTTGGGCTAGATAATAGATATGTTTACATTCTAAATATTTTAAAATTTTGAAGCAACTTCAGCTCTTGAATGTGTGTTAAAATTCTGACTCTATACAAACCAATTAATATCCTTGAATACCATGTTTATCGAGAAAGAAAATCTTAAGAGATCACTTTGGGTCCACAGTATAACAGCATTTGGCTCCGTCTACCAGGATGCAAATGCCAAAGTCTCTGAGATATGGAGACAGTTTTTTTTTTTGTGTGTGTGTGGGGGGGGGCTTTGTTTGTTTGTTTGTTTGTTTTTTGGTATGTGTATGTGTATGTGCAAATAAAAATTTACCTGAAATCTTCTTTAACAAGTAAAATGGAAATATTTGATATTGATGGCACCAATGATATCTATTACAATTTCTTTTGTTATCTTTTTTGCCATTCAAAATGGTGTTTTGCAAATTTTTGCTACCTCACATATTTCATTGTATAAAAATACAGAAGAAACTATTTAGATTATTTTCAAGTGAGAATTCTCTTTCATCTTAGATCTTTCATAGCATCAACTAATTCCATAACTGAATGGCAAATTCCAGCACTTAGCAGTACTGTCTAGATGTATGACTGTTTGCAGAGAGATAGACTGCCAAACATAAAGTATAGCACTCAGCTATTCACATGTATTTATTTGTTCTTATGTAAAAAGGAGTTATTGATTCTTATGTCTAATCATAAATCAGTTTTATAGTCATGCAATCAAGGTTCAGTGAGAGTTTCTAATTCAGACTGGGAGATACACAGGACATGAAATATGTTTAAATTTAAACAAACAGCTCTAGTCTCAAAACTTGTGTTGCTACTTCCTATCTTTTAAAAGATAAAATTTGCCCTTTTACTCTAAAATACAACCCGTGTTCCTAAATACCATAATATCACACTAAGAAAATAAACATGCTTTGAATATATCTGCTTTACTAGAAACAAAAGTTTGTTTCCTATAAATGTTTTTTTTTCAATCTTTACTGAGCATTAATTTAGTACCTGTATTCTAATTGCTTATTTGTGTATTTCTAAAATGCTTAGCTATGGGAAGCCCTGCCAAGACCTGCCATGATCAGTTGATTCTAGGTGTTGTAAATAACTGCTTATGCAAGCCTACAGAAAGATCATCTTTACAGATTCCTGATGCAACTTTGTATATGGGATACTTAGTCATTATTATGTAACCACTGAGCAATGTAAAAAAATAAATCTGATAGCATAATAAATTGTATTTGATATCCAAAAATTAGGTCTAGTAGTAATCTACCTTTAAAAGGACAGTTTTTGTAAAAAATATTTTAAAAATTCAAAATGTAGTTTTGCTAGAGTGTTAGTAAGATACAGCTGGGATAAAAGAAGCTCCTTGCTAAAAGCCCCCATTCTCTCCTTCCTACAGCCTGGCAAGATCTTACCCTGGGAAGAAGAATTTCATCACCACCAACCCCGGCACAACTCTATTTAGGAAACTGGGGAAAAATAAGATTCCCTGCACACTGAACACCCCTCCACCCCCAGCTAAGTGTCCTCTAGTAGCTTTAATTATAAAGGGATTCATCTAGCATATTTTAGTTCCAACTACTTTCTTTGAAATCTATATGTGAATTTGCCAAACATTAATCCACTCTTTGGTAGAGCAACTTTAGTAGCATACTCCAATGCAAAAAGTAGAAATTCAGTAAACGTTTGTGAAGGAAGTTAAGGGATAAGTAATTGTCATGTCCTTGGAAGAATCTCACTGCTGAACTCCATGACTTTATATGTCTCTTTTCAGTATTTTCTATCTTAGTAAGTCGTTAAGTGCAACATTTCCTATTTATTCTTCCTTAAATGGAATATTTCTGATGCACCATCTTGACTACAGCCTGGGTGAATTTTGTGGTAGGAAAAAAATCTATTCAAGTTTATTAGATTTTACATTTGTTAATGTTTATAATGTTACTAGGTTTTGTGGAGTAAATATAAAAATAGTTCAGTTAAAATTAAATTGAAGATCTCATTGATTATGTGACTGTTATGAGAACTATATACTATTCAATGATACATCTTGATTATACTTAACAAAGTTTGAATGCAGTCTACAGGAAGAATCATTCAGGACACACCAATATTGTAAGGTTCTCGTGTCTTTTACTGATTATAAAGAAGTGAACTTAAGTGAACTCCAATAGAAATAAATGTTGATTTTAAGGAAACTTTAATAGAAGCAGCTTTCTGAACTGGAGAACAACTATTTTTTGTTGACTTGTCCATCTTAAACTAACAAATTGTAAGCGGAATAAGTGAAACTGAAACTCAGGGAAAAGAGACTCTAAATGTTTATATTTTGTTGTCATTCCCATATGCCTAGAATTTAATACCCATAGACTACAGTAGGTTTCCTAGAGAGATGTGCAAACAGGGAAGAGAAAAAAAAAAAAAACTGAAAACAACACCTAAGGAGCACTACTTTCAGAGACTGAGAAAATGATAAATGGTCAATGAGGATGATAACAAAAGACGGAGAAGAAAAAGAAATCAGGGGACACTATTGTAAAGTCAAATGAAGAGAGTCCATCAAAAAAAAAAAAAAAGGATTGATCCAAAGTGCCAAATGCTTCATAGAGAGAAGCAGTCATTTTCAGATCAGTGGACTTGGGAAGAGGGAAGATATTGGTGAGATTAACCTGAATAATTTCAAGAAATTGGAAAAACAGGAAATGAGTCACCATGAAAAAAGATAATTATAAGACTAATAATGCCCATATGAAATGTGTGGTTTCACATTTAAAGAGATGTAAATCACCATGTTGTCCTCTAACATGTTCAACTGCTTTTGAGGATATCTAATTGGCTAGTTTTTTGTTTGTTTGTTTGTTTTGGTTTTGGTGTTTGTTTTTTAAGAACTGTTACTTTCCTTGGAAAAAAATAGAAAGATAAAGGAGTTAATGGTATTTCTAAAGTTCTTATTGCAAAAAAAAAATGGATCATGGAATGTAAGCTGGGTCATGAAAAAGAAAATCTTAGAACATAGGATGTTCAGGAGTGGGCAAAGAATAAATTGGTTAAAGAACATGGGTTTGTTTGTTTTTTAATGTTTTATTTTTTAGTTCTAGTTGAACACAATACCTTTATTTTGTTTATTTATTTTTATGGGGTGCTGAGGATCGAACCAAGGGCCTTGCACATGCTAGGTGAGCACTCTACCTCTGAGCCACAACCCCAGCCCCTAAAGATCCTGTTTTTGATGATGATTAATTTGCAGGTCATGACTAAGAATTAATAGATAAAAATACCATTGAAACCTTAGGCAATACAGGGATTAGAGACCACCAGAGTTGGTTAGTGTATCTTCCTAGGCTTTGACAATAGAAAATAATCACAACAGTTCAGGAATGGTAATTATGGGCTGAAAATGACCTAGGCTATTGACTATATTAGTTACATAAGAAAAGACAAATAAGAACAAGGCAGACCTAGACATGAAAAACTTGCTAAATCAACTTTGTACAATTAATGTTTTGAATAGAGCAAAAGGTAAAAATATCTCAATAGACATTGTAGTACTATTCAATAGAATGATTAATAAACTTAAAAATGGATATGCAATATAGAAGTGTATTTATATTCACTTATAGAAACCATATTAATTTATGTACCTACCATTATTATTTAGCTTTCTTTTAAGTATCCTAGCTGAGGCAATTAGAAAAAAAATAGAATATATGTGTTGAAGAAGAAGATATAATTGTTTAAAGTGTTTGTTTAATTTTGACATTAATTGGTAATTTTGGAGGATTAATTAAGTGATTTTCCTTGTCTCATTTAGTTAACCTTCCAATGCCTCAATATCTCTTCTGTATGATTTCCAAGAGGGCCACTGTAAATATTCCTGAAAAACAGATTGACTTTTGCTTCCCACTTTTTGTATCACCAACAGAATATCCATTGACTGAAAGAATCAAAAACACTTCTGATTATTTCGGATCTTTATACATACCTGTTAGAGTCTGTAAACAAGTCAAGATGGCGCCTGGCATTTTGCCAGAGGGAGTGGTTTGTGAAGTAACGCTAGGGAGCCATTAAGTGTGCAGATTCCTTATTGGTTGACTGCTGTATCTAGTTTATGCTAATTAAGATAAGCTGTGTGGAATGTATATATACCTCTCCTGTACTACAACAAATGGCTCCCATTCCTGCTGTATCAATCTACACAAGTTGCTCGTCACCCCCCAGTTATTTTGCTGCAGCAGGACTGCGGCACATACCTACATTAACCCTTTTCACAAAAAATCTTCTTAACTGTTTACTTTTGATACTATGTTCTAGGAACATACTAATATTGTTTTCTACTGGTAGAAGAAGGTCACAAAATTACAATAAAATTTAAGCTTAGTTTTTGTATTACCTCTATAATAATTAAATACTCATCTACTTATACACTCAGACTGTGAAAAGTAGAGGACAATGAATTAAGACAGTTGCAAAATTAAATAATGAAGCAGGTTTGAATAATATTTGCATTTCATTTCAAATAGAAAATGTATTTTCTTAATTTATTGTATTTTTTCTTTCCCTAGTTATTCACTCTTTTTTTTATTATGTAGCTTTCATACTACATTGTTTTTTTAAAAAAATGATGTCAAAATAATAGATCATTGATATACCTAACAAAATTTTAACAAATATAATATCTTTGTACTAACACATTCCCAAATATTCTAAATTCAGTGGAAAACCTGAAAGGACTAATGTAACAAAACCTCATTACCTGATGTATGCCTCAAGGAGGGAATGCATGATATTCAGCAAGCCCAAGCAGACAGGAATGGATGCCCTGATAAACACAGTGCTGCTAGCTACATCATTTCCAGCTTTGCTTCCTAAATTCTCCTTTACTGTTCTAGACCCAACACATCAAAAGATGTATTACCTTTCTAGAATGTCAAGCAGTGATTTCTACAAATGAACATGTTAACCAATGGAATTGCTATATTTGTGTCTATAGTCTCACTTGTTTTCCTTTCTTCTTGTCTTTTCAATCCATGTTCTCCTGTGTATTTCAGATTTGCTTATGTTAAGCTCGAATTTGGGATCCCCAAAAGACCACCAGAGACCCAAGATCGATGTAAGCAGCAAAGAGGTGTTTATTGCGAGCTAGCTCGGTCCTCCACGCGCACACACAGCGACTGGTGACGCTGAGAGGCCCGGAGCCCAGGGTTTGCAGCAGTTTTATACATTCTTTGGAGAAGGCAGAGACTTCACATACATCATAGCATCTCTTAGCAAATCATCACACACTGCGGGAAAATCAAATAACAACTCTAAAACATGATTAGCACATTCACTGGGGAACAAGTTGGGTAGGGGTGATTGGTGGGTACAAGAGGGGGATTCCTTTGAACTGATTGCTTTAAGCCAAGAGGGGTGTACATGCTGAACTACATGGTTTCCCAACATGTTATCAACCATAAACTACTGGGAGGGTCATCTGGCATCCCAGGTATTTTCCTGTCTCATGCTGATTGGTGGCTGCTAGGGGGTTGCTATGGATCCCCACCTAGCCTGACTGAGTCAGGGACACCTGGCACAGCAGATCTCCCCTGTTATTTGTAGATAAACAACTTAGCAGGGTGGGAATGTGCCTAGGAGTGCTCTGTGGATTTTTCCAAGGACAAAGGTGATGTCCCTTCCTTGGACAGGCTTTGCTCTGAGGTAGAGGCTGGTTTTTCACTTATCACTGAATATATTATGGTCCGATTTCTATTCTTTATTCCTTTCCGAAGCAAGAACTGTACAGCTGGGCAATCAGAAAAGATAAATGCACATGCACACACACATTTTCATTCATAACATGTGATAAGAGTCTTGTCTACCAAACTAGGAAATTTCTTTTCTTTTCACCATAAAATAATTTAAAATAATTCATTAATAATTTTTTATAATAAATGTATGAAAGGATCACTTATCACATATATCACACATTTTACATGTATGTGATATATTAAATACTACATGATTCCAAATAAAAGATGTTACTATTATTTTTGTGGAATTTTCTGACTAATAGGGACACCAAGATATTTACCCCCAAAAAAATGATTACATGAAAAGTGATAAATAGTTGGTCTTAAAAGAAATAAATACAACAGTGTACATTTTCAGGGAGATTCTCAACTGTATGGTGACTCAGAGAATAAAAATAAGAAGAGAATTTAAGTAAAATTCTGATGGACTAAATTCAGTGTACATAAAGAGGCAATAGAAGCACAGAGGCAGGGAATATGTGCATTTCTGGAATGCAGCAAGCCATAGAGTTTCCTGGAAGAGTAAGGGAGGATCAGTAATAAGAGCAGGGTACCTGTGATATGAAAGATTTATGTTTTAAGCAGGGGGTTAGTATTAATTTATTCATTGCCATTGTAAGCAAGATGAGCTACATAATTCTCAGGGGCCAATGCAAAACAAGAATGTGGAGCTCCTTGTTCAAAAATTAAGAGAATTTCAAGATAGCTACTGCAAGATAATAAACCAAGTGTGGGTCACTTCAAAGCAGGAGGTCTTATGGAATGCACAGGTCACACACTCATTAGGCAACCCTGCTGGTGAGTCATTGTTTTAAATTGTCAGAGTAAATTAAATGTTGTAGTTAAGGAAAAGATATCCAGCAAGAATGTCCAAGATAAACTATGGGTAAAAAGAAAAGGAAATGGGAAAATTAAAGGACACTGGGACAATAGAAAATAATTATAGCTTAACTTCCAGGAATAAAACGTTTTCTATGTGCACTAGGATAGAAAAAAATACCCATAAGAGTGGTACATGAAAATTAGCTGAAGAGATAAAGAAGACAACTGAATAAAAGCTGAGTCCATGTTGTCACTTTGAATGACTAGAAGAGAAAATGAAAACAACAAAAAGAGTAAAATCAGAAAGAGAAATGCATGTTGAGAAACATCAACATCGAGATTAGAGTGACCTAATGGAGGGATGCCAAAGTACAATTACAGAGAAAATTATGCAAAGTAGCTGAGAGTGGAGTCGGATATCAGAAAAAGAAAATTATCAGAGGAAGAGCTATAGATACAAAAGTTATGAAAACCAAAGAGGGAACAATTTTACTCTTTTAGAATGAATTATTTGAACAGTTCATCCTGAACATGAAGAGAGTAAAGTAGTCAGATGATTTTATCTCCTGATTTTCTTACCCAAGACTTGCCTAGGATGCCTTCTATGTGAGGGTCTGACTTGAATGGATGAAGATGAATGGATAACTAGCAAAGAGATATTTGAGTAAGAAAATAATTTAAACCTGACTCTTGAGGTTACCAACCCTTATTGGTTAAGTACAGAAAAGTGAAACATACTATAAAGAATATTTTAAAAGAACAAACAGAAAAGTAATGAGTTATTGAAGTCACAGGTACAAAGACTTTCAAATTGGTATGGGGTAATGGTATTTCAATGTGATGAAAGTCATTCATATAAGGTAACTGAAAATAGAAAATGTATTTGCTGATCTGTTAAAGGCATTTACATAATATCTCTCTTGTGCTGTTATAGGTAGTAAGGGTAATGTATTCAAATTTTTTTTAAAAGGCAAAGTTTTACTTGTTTTTTTTTTCATCTTTCCTCTATTCTTCCCATTACCCTAACAGTAGTCTTATGAATATTTTTCATATTATCAAAGAGTACAATAAGTAATAACTTACTTTTTACTTACAAGTAATAATAATTTACTTATCTGAATCTGGTTTTAGCCATCAAACACCCACAAAGAAAGATAATTTATCATTAATTAATCACTATTGCAGTGCCTGAATTATAATAGATTCCACACATTCAAGTCAATGTTTAATGTACACACAGGCCCCAAATTTTGTGAAATGTTAAATTATATTTTTTTCTGATTTTTTTCCCAGGTTTAAAAACAAAATTGTTTGTCATGGAATGTCAAGTAGCAATTTAAAAGTTATTCCATTCACAGTCATGGACTCTCTAAGCTCCACGACATCCTAAAGCTCTGGGGAGTCAGGTAAATATAGGAGAATCACAATCCCTGAAGAAAAACTAGCACTAAGAATCTCCTGTCTATCAAGTGCTTGTCTCTGTAATATCTTTTCATTAGATCTTCACTCAAAGGTGTTCCAGTGCAACTTTTTATGCAACTGGAAAAAAAATAATAAACAATCTAATGATGCCAATGTACATTGCAAAGCTGTTTAAGTGATTCCAGTCGTGAATCACTTTATTTTGAATATACTACTAGGCAGAGTAGTAAGCCATCAAATTTAACATTTTAGTCAAATTAAAAGAAATTGTTGTTGTTAGTTTTAAAATATGCACAGATTTGTTTCAAATATACATGTAGCTTTAAGTGACCCTAAATTAAATTTTATATATATATATATATATATATATATATATATATATATATATATAAATTTTCCTTCAGAAGGAAATGAAAATTTTTCAAAATAAGCTCTCTGGGTTGTTCTCCTTAGATTATAAGGCTTTAACCTGACCAGTGTATGTTAACAATTTCTATCATTAAAGGTGTTTTCACCAATGACTGATTTAGATAGTTCAGATATTTTTTGCCTCCTAGTCCTACTAAATAAATTTCATGATTAATTTATATTTGTATTGGCCACAAACATTTGCAATACATTCTAGCAATAAACCCTTTTTTGAATTTATGTATTTGAAAATTTTCTATTTCATTAAAAGATAGTCACTATGGCCATTATATATGATTTATTTAAAAAAAAAGATTTCTCAATAAGAAAATAGCAACATGAATGTACTTTAAAAGTCTATACTTTTGAATATATCTTAAAAACTTTTAAAAAATAAAATAGAGTATACATATAAAACCATTATTAAAACATGAAATTTCTAACTTTTCTGACAAGAAGACAAAAAGACTGTATTCTTAGAGATAGTAGGTGATGATCTATAAAAATGAACATTTTATATATGGTTAACTAAGCAAGTTAAATTTGAAACCCAAGTTTATACAAATTCAATAGTATCTAACGCTTGAGAAAACAAACTTAAAATGAAGAAAGATTTATTTTGACTCAAAGTTTAAAGGTTTCAGCCCATGGCTGGTAGGCCCTGTCACTTTGAGCCTACAGGTCACTTTGGCAGACCAAAGATGCTCACCTCACGGTGTCCAGGAACAAAGACACACAGAGAGAGCTTTTATAACCAAGTTTTCCTCACAAATCCATTCAACTATGAATCAATACATGGATTTATGCATTCATGAGGTCAAAGTCCTCATGTTCCAGTCACTTCTCAAAGGTTCTACTACTGAGCACTGCTGTTTCGGGGACTGAGCCTTCAACACATGAGTTCTTGTAACACTTTTAAGATCCAAACTGCAACTGTGCCTAATAGAAGAATAGAATTGAAATAAGTCTTTTGGGAACATTATTGAAAGTGACCCATGTCTGCATGTGGAGATTAGGAAATAGACGATTTGGTTAATTTGTTCCCCTTTGTTGGTGGCAGAGAGAACTGTGATGTGGGCAATAGAAAATAGGGAGTGGTTAATTAAGTCTTAAAAATATATTCAAACAGAGCCCCCCCAAAAATCATCATCTATCCCTATTCTGAATCATTATGTTATCCATCTAAAGAAACTAAAACAAAAATGAATATCTCAAAAAGAACAAAATTCTCACATTTGATATATTTTTCCAGTTATTTAACTTGATAGTTTTAATCAACATTGATAAAGCTTTATGAAGGTGAGTGCCCCTTAGTCTTGTAATTTTTAGTACATCAAAAGAAAATATATTGGGAGTAATGCATTTGTTGTAATGAACAACATAAAAATATTGCTTACTGTTGGATATGCCTCTAGGCAATTTTAGAAAGATGTTGCTGAGATCAATAACAGCCAATTTTAATAGCTAAGTTTAAATCCCATGGTTAGATGAGTGACTCAGCACATAACTCAATACCTGTAAGTCTCAATTTTCTCATCTTTGACATCAACATGCTAATACTATCTATTACTACCTGTGAGGAAAAAATCAGATCATGAAATTAAAACATCTGGGCACTGACAAATAATATACACTGAATAAACCATAGCTATATTATGTAGACATTCACAAATATTTACTATTATCATAAGTATCAAATAATCCCATATCCATTACCTGCAAAAGTGTTCTCTGAAATGTCATTTTAGTCTAGTGAACTATACTAACATGCTCATATATTAATGTAATATCCAAGTATAAAAAAAACAGAGTATCTTGGAAAATTTTTGTCTTTTCTTTAACTTTTCATCTTGCAATGGGAAACTACAAAGCTAGTATGTTGCCTTGAGTGTCATTCACCCAGTTTCCTCCAAAGGTTATATCTTTTATTACATAATAAAGTATTAAAACCAGGAAAATGACATCAATGCAACATCATTAAGTAGATTATAGATCTACTCAGTTTTTGCCATTTTTACATCTTTCATATGTATGTGAAAGTATATGTGCATGTGTTTAGTACCACCACTTTATTAGTAAGGGTTCTACAGAGGAGAGAAGAATACATCTCTATTTAAAAGAGCTTTATTATAAGAAATAGCTCATTTGATTATGGAAGTGGAAAAATTATAATTATGGAAGTGGAAAAATTTCAATATCTATAGTATGAATTAACAAGCTGGGAACCCAGTACAGCTGATACTTTAGCTCTAGTCTTGAGCCTGAGAACCAGGAGAGCTGAGAGATCTCTGTAAAGGCTAGTGTGCTCAAGACCTGGGGATTTCAGATGTTTCAATCTCAAGTTAGAAAAAGAAATGAATGTTCTAGTGTAAGGACAGTCAGGAAATGAAAAATTCCTTCTCACTTGGCACTGTCAGCCTTTTTTCTGATCAGGCCCTAAGCTAATTTTATGAGGTCCATCCATATTAGGGAGGGAAATCTTTTTTACTCATTCTACCAATTTAAATATTAATCTTATCCAAGACACCCTCAAGGATATAATAATTTTTGACCAAATAATAATTTGATCATGATGATATTTGACCAAATATCTGGGTAAACTGGGACACAGTCAAGTTGGGATATAAATTAACCATCACAACCACAAAGACATAACCTTGTGTGATGCTTATGTTCATACCACTCACTTATCCAGCTCCTGTTCTATCCCCTTGCTAAGCATTAATCTGTTCGTCATTTGTACAACTTTGTCATTTTGAAAACTTGTTTTTTATAAAAGGATTATATCATTTATAACCTTTTGAGCAATGCTCATAAGATCCATTCAGATTGATGAACGCATCAATAGTTCAATACATTTTAATACTAAGTAGTATTCTACTTCATGATGTTCCACCATAGTAGGCTGGTTTAACAATTCACCTATTAAAGGATATTTGGGTTGTTTCTAGATCTAGATTTTATAAATATACTACTATGAATATTTGAGTAAGGTTTTTGTGCTGACATAAATTCATTCATCTGGGCTAAAGTACCCAAGAGTGTGACTGTTGAGTCATATGGCAAATGCATATTTAGTTTCATAAAAAAAAACTTTTAAATTACTTTCCAGAATGAGTATACCATCTTACATTCACACCAGCAATGTACACAAGATGTAGGTTCTGTTCATCTTTGCTACCATTTGGTATTATTGTTATTTCTTAATTTAACTTTCATTTAATAAATTAATTTTTTCTTTTCTTTTTATTGTTCTAAAAGGTATTTAGTGATAAATTATTATGATTTTAATTTACATTATTTAATAGCTGATGGTGCTAGGCATATTTCATAGACTTACTTCTTTTCATATCTATTTTATGGTGAATTATCAGACCATAAATTTTTTCCACTTTATAGTTAGATGTTTTTTCACCATTGAATTTTTTTCTATAGTCTATATGTGATACCTTTTTGGATGTGCTTTGCAATGTTGTATTTAAGTATACAGCTTGCCTTTTTATTCCCTTGAAAGGGTTTTTCATAGCACAAAAGTTTTTAATTTTGATTAAGTCCAACATATAATTCTTTAAAAAATGAATCATAATTTTAGTGGCATATCTGAAACTCGTCATTCACCATCAGTATGCAAGATTTTGTTTGATATGTTTTTTTTCTGATCCTTAATATTTTAGCAATTACCTGTTCTAATGACTATTTTTTTGTTGTGCTACAAAGCCACTTGCATCACTTAACTATTTAATGTACTCAGATTTAGTCATAAAATACATACAAAATATGTACTAAAAATTATAATTTAACATTCTCAGTAAATGTCATTCTATTTCAGATCTAAGGAGTTTAGAGGAAGAGAGCCAAGAAAAAAATATGTGAACAGAAAAAAAAATTACCATGTAGATCATGGACAAAAATTCGCAAAGTTTTTTTTTAATATCTACTTCATATAAAAATTTAACAAACAAATTAGTTATTTGTTTTCACTCACTCTTAAAACACACACTTACATTCATATCATGCTAATTCCATTAATTAAATCATACTGTAATAAGTGTCACATTTTATAAAGCAAGTCTTTTTAAAAGGACAATAGTATCATAAGAAAATGTAGTTAAAGTTAAGCATAATCACTGCAATTAAGCACAAAAGTTAATTCTGCATTTCCTAGAGTTGCAAGCATAAATGAAAGCATAATGAGTTGCAAAATGTTCATTATTTATTAGTTAGAAGTCTACTAGCTAGTTAGGAGAAATTTTTCATTCCCTGTAAAATCTCAAAAGGCTTAATTAAATAGATTTTCTATCATCACCATCAAATAAGAAAGGAGCAATGTTTCCAAATGTAATTTCACTAATAAGTAGAAAAGATTTTCAATAGATATTTAAACCCTTTGTAAAATCAGTTCTCAAAAGAACTAAAGGAATAATACTTTCCAGTGATGTAAATTTCTGCTGTAACATTTTCACATTTACCTAAAGAAATGGAATCCAAAGAAATAACAAGAAATTTTGTCCCTTTTTAATTTCCTCTCAAATTTTCCAGTGACCTCATTAATAGTTCTGAGTGAAACTGTAGGATATATAATTAATGGACAAAGTCCTGGGAAAGAGGTGGAAGGAGCTAGCATACATTAAGTATTGTGCAACCTGGTAGTTTGTATTTCTTTGAAAATGCTGGGGAGACAAAAGCTATAAGAAATTTTTTTCTTAATTATTTATTTAACATTCTTCAAGCAATGCAAGTAAGTGTAAAATTACTTTTAATGTACTATTTTGTTGTGTGTATTTATTTGATTGTAACATCATTCCCAAGTTAGGCTTATATTCTGATTATATATTAGAGTCATTTTAATACATTTTTATCAGTGGAATAGTACCTAGTTAGATGTGCTATTAAATATATTATTCTGCAACAAAATTTCATTTTCATAACAACTACACTAACTTTATAGTGGTGATGTAATGTGGGCATGGTTCTAAACAAATGATACCTTGGGAATAGCATCATAAGAGTAACAATAATTGTAAAAGAGTATCATCTCTTCAAGGCTCAGTGACACAAACTTGTATGGCATACTATGAATTCTTTAAATTGGGAAAATTTGAATATCTTGTGCTAAAACTGTGAATTTATGAATTTAAAATTATATTTTAACCCAACTTCTGAGCTCATTGGATTTCATAAGCATTGTGACCCCCTAATTTTTTTGGGGGGATGACTAGATAAAGTAGAATTCTGCCTAAATTTATCTATGAATTCTACCTAGCTCTATTAAACACAGTTGGAAACTACAGAGAAATTAAATTTCAATCAATTATCCTTTGTACCATTATGCAAGCTAATTCATTCCCACTCTAATAAAATTATACCAGGGATTTTAGAAAAAAGAAAACTGAGCTTCAGTTGAAAAGCGAGCCATTAATAAGACATTGTGATTAACATCTTTAGAGGTACTAGTGCCTAGTAAGATTCTCCAAGGCCTAGAAATTAGGGCTCAGGCCACTAACCTTTTCATTTATTTGAAAAATTACCTTTCTTAGAATAATCACACATGATAGGAAAGCAGTTTGATAGGAACCCAGATTTTAAATATGTAATATATTACTCAAGGGAGGAAGTTATAGATAGATGATAGATAGATAGATTATATATATATATATATATATATATATATATATATATATATATATATATATATATATATATATATATATATTGTATGGATACTCTCTGGAATTTTCACCAAGCAGAATATTGAAACTAATTTCATAAGTGACAGAAGTGTAATCAGCCTTTGCAAGTGAAGACCTTAGAAGTTTTCAGCAAATAGATTTGACCATTGCCATCATTATGATTTGAAATATTCACCAGAGGCACATATGTTGAATCTTTAGGTCTTCCCCCCATCACTATGGGAAGTACCTGAACATTTAAGAAATGGGGCCTAGTGAAGAAAGTCAGATAATGCCCCTTTAAAGTGCTATTGGACTGCTGGGTTACTTTTTTTTTTTTTCTGTCTGTTTTTTCTTCATGGCCCCATGAGTTTATTAGCAGCATCCTCTACCATGTGCTCCCACCAAGGCATACTATTCAACGCAGGCTCAAAAGCAACATAGCCAAGGAACCATGGGCTGAAACCTATGAAATCATGAAATAATATAAACCTTTTCTCTTTAAAGTTGCTTATTTTGCATGTTTTATTGCAGTCATACTAAGCTGATTAACATAGAATATTTGTAACAAGAAGTAGAATCATTGATGTGACTATACCTATGTGGTTCAGGAGCTTCTGGACTTGTTTTGCAGATGGAATTTGAAGAAGTTTGGAGAGACATGCTAGAAATAAAAGCCTAGAATTCTATAAGTAAAGCTTAATGGGCCATCTGGTAAGGGCTCAGAAGATCACAATGCTGGCATGTGGACAGAAAGGGCTGTCCTGATGAATTTTCAGGTGGAAGTGAAGACTATTGGGAATTGGACTAAAGGCTTATTATGATTTTCATCTGGAAGGTCCTTCAAAGTCTCCTTTGTAGAAGTCCTTGTCCTCAATGCTACAATATTCAGAGGTGAGTCTTCTGGGAAGTAATTTGGTCATGACAGCTATGATCTAATCAGAGGATTAATCCATTGAAGCATTCATAATTTGAATGGGTTGTTGGTAAGGAGTAAAAAATGTTGGAGGAAAAACCTAGAAGGGAGTAGGTCCTTGGGGGCATGCTTTGGATACTATATCTTGACCCTAGCTTCTTTCTCTCTCCCTGTGTCCTACCTTAAGATGAACTGTTTCTTGGCCCTGTTTCTCTAACAAGATGTTCTATCTCACCTATGACCCAAAGTGATGGAGCTAGCTGACAGTATTTCCACAACCATGAACCAAATAAAACTTTCCTAATTTAAGTTGTTTGTGCCAGGTATTTTCGTCACAGTGATGGAAATCTGATTAACACAAGGCTGTTTATGTTACGTTATGGCAAATAACTTATCTACATTTTGTCCATGCCCTAAGACCTGTGGGATGCCTAATAGGTGATGGACAAATTAATATGGATAGGAAAATTTCAAGGCAGCAAAGCATTCACACAGTGCATGGATATTAACAGTTGTTTTTAATAATATTCAAACTGAAGAATAGAAAAAAATCAGAGCAGAATATTGGGAAAATGTTGCAATTCTGCCAGAAAGAAGACCACACTAAAGACAATAGTACTGCCCTTAAAAAGAATCCAAATGTTTTGCATCAGGACAATTAGACAGATGCCCTAAGGGCATATCAGAAATCAGGATGACTCCACCTAGTACACAATCCAATTTAGGAACTCATTTCAAAGACTTTAATTTGAGAAGAGAGCCCATAGGATACTCTTAAGGCCACATAAGAAGTTGTTTCCTTGTGATTTACCCCCATTTTCAGCCCATGAAGACATTCAGAGGCTGGTACAGCCTCAAGTGGGCTCAGATACACACAGCTTGAGGCAGGCCTTGAAGTTGTCCACATGGAGCTCATTTTTCAGGTGGGGAAAGTGTCGGATTTATGGGTCATGGAAGCTTCCAACAAGATTTCAAGGGAAATCTTGGGTCCATCCAGTATGTAGCAGGTTTGAAGTTCCTATAGGCAATCATTTACAGGGTGATGTGTGAGCTGAGAGTGAAATCATAGCTACAGTGGATGCTACAGCAAATTGGAGATGTCAGGAACATGGAATACCTGCCAAAGGAAGTCACAGATGCTGAGCAGAACCAGTTTGAGAGATAGGCCATGTGAGCTGACCCCAACAAGCCATCTGGGTAGGACTGCCCAGACCCTTTGGAGCTCATATCATGCCACTGTGTGCCTCACATGTCAGACAAGGACCTGTAAGATTTAATGTTTGCCCTGTTGAGTATTAGTTTTGCTGTAGTCTGGTTTCTCCTTATTATTCTCCTATTCTTCCATTTTGTAATGGGATTGTATGCACCGTACCATTATATTTTACATGTATATAATTTATTCTTCAATTTTTATAGAGACTCATGAGCTTAATCTGCCTGAGTCTCAGAAAAGTCTTCTAACTTGTACTTTTGAACAATGTTAGGACTGTTAAGACTTCAGGGATTCTTGGCTATGAACTAAATAGATTTTTAAATTTTTTAAAAAATTTGTTCTAATTAGTTATACATAACAACAGAATGAATTTTAACTCATTGCACACACTAAATGGATTTCGAATTGTGAGATAGATGGAAGTCTTTGGGGACCAAGGGTAGAGTGTTATAGTTTGAATCAGAAATGTCCACCCAAATGTTCATATGTTAAAGGCTTAGATCCCACCTTTGGTATTATTAGAGGTGGTGGATTCTTTAAGAGGTAGGGTCTCATGACAATAATCTGAGTCATATCTGCCTGCCCTTAAAAGGGACTTTGGGATGCCAGTTCCTTTTGTCTTTTTTTATTCCTGCCCTGCCATGAGGCAAGTAGCTTCCTATATGTTCTCCCATCATGATATACTATGCAGCTACAGGACCCAAAATGGCATAGCCAAATTACCAAAGTCTAAGGCCTCAGAGACTGTGAGTCAAATTTAACCATTTCTCCCTTAATTTCTGTATGTTGGGTATTTTTTCACACTGACCAACACAGGCATTCATACAAAGATATATCCTGATAATACCTAGAACTTGTTTAAACAACATGCGTATTACCACAAGTTGTCCCTATCACTTGTTGGAAATTTAGTTTTCAGACTTTCACCTTCTCCAGAGAAAGCTAGAATATCCATAATCATTGTATCAATTTCCTGAACATTTGAATGGAGAGATAATTGTGGTTAATGGTATGTCTTAGTGAAAACGGTGAGAGCAGCACAGATAGATACATGGTGAAAGAGTTCAAACCATCTTACTGATGTATTAAATCAAGGTTTGTTTATCGTTTTGAGGCCTGAGCAAGTAAGTGAAGCATGGTACCTATTGCTAAAATGGGAAAGTTTGGTAAAGCATTTTCAGGATTAAGGTAAATTGGGGAATTTAAGAGATGATCTTTCTTTTAGTATGTTTAATTGGATGACTATTAAATAGTCAAGTAGGGATTACAAGTAGACAGTTATTAATATGGGTTTGAAATATAGGAACAAGCTTTGTAATTGACACCTTGGGTCCAGAGAGTATGCACAGTTTGATAAAAGAGAACTAATAAAATCATCCAGTCTAATCACAGCAGAAAAGGAGAAATAAAATGCAAATGAAAAGCTCAGGGTGATTTCAGTTGCTGTGTGCTCCTTTTCTCAAAGGTCAATAAATACTTAACTATGATAACATGGCACATTAAATAAGCACAAATCTTGAGAAAAATCTTTCAGAATAAGCAAAGAGTAATTGTTAAGTATGTTCCTTTTGTTTTCCCATAGGAAAAAAAAGGAAGCAAAGGAGGAGTGTAGGAAATGAATTTTTCACAGAAAAGGGACAAGTTGCTGAAGTCAGAAGCAAACTAAGAGGAGCAAAATTGCAACAACACCAAGTATTCCTTCTTTCTGAATGAAGCTATAAATACTTGATAAAATGTAGGGAATAGAAATCTGATGACATGGAAAGTAAATAATATAAATATATTGCGGGGGGCCGGGCAGTGATTGAAATATCATCTTTTTGTTTTTCGTTCTTCTGTATTCTGTGCCCTGATTTTAATACAGCCTGAAAAACAATAGACACTGGTATAGACCCAGAGAAGAGTCCTCTTAACTCTGGTTTGAGAAGCACAAGCGGAATAACTGGTATTAGAGAGAGTGCAGGAATTCTTTTTCTATTTCATTGTCTTCCTCCACACACTCACTCTGGGCAATCTTGTGGTAGCCAGGGGCAAAGACTGCAATAGGCCCTACTGGAACCTAAACACCAGGGAGGACTCTCATTCTCTCTGATCGGTGGAGCTGTAGGACCAAACAGGCAGCTTATTATTTTGTTTTGCTTTCTGACCTCTTGCTGCTTGTCTTTGTGTACAGAAAATTTGCAGAAATGTAGAGTGGAGTGGGGTTATAAAAGCCCTATATTTCTGAACAGGGAACCAAATGGAGACTCCTAGAGACTATAAAGTTCTAAGGAGTCTACAGAAAGGAAAGGACCCTTAAAACTATTTTGTAAAGTTATTTATGAACTCCTGGATTCATCCCTGTAATTAGTGTGCATAAGCATAATAGTAAACGGAATAACAAAGACTGAGAAGTGCTTATGTGTCCCTTAAAACAAAACTGTCAGACTTTACAGGCTTAACCAATGAGTTAAGTCTGTAACTTGGAATATTGGAAACACATAGTTTCCAATATTACAATATAATAATAACTCATATTATAATATTGGAAACTACATGGAAAAAACTGAAAGAATGAGAACATCCTTTTTCATGTAAACATCCTCAGTTTACATGAGAAAGGATAATCAATAGATGTGAATGTTGTGATGGCACAGATATCATAATTATTTTACAAAGATTTTAAAGCTGTTATTGCAAAAATAACCCCGAAAGCAATCACACTCTTAAGGCGAACGGAAACATAGAAAGTCTAAGCAAAGAACTAGTTGATACAAACAACTATGGGAAAAATTAGAACTCAAAAATGCAAGTGAAATTTAGAAACTCAGTAGATGGACTCAATAGCGTATCGGAGGTGGCAGAGAACTAAAGTAAATGAGGGAATTAAAGGATAAATCCAGAAAGTTATCTAAAGTGAACAAAAGGGATACAAAAATTATTTAAGAAATTATTAACAGAGAGCCTAAGAGATTTGTGCAATAAATAACAACAACAACAAAAAAAAAAAAAACACTGAAGTTCTGAAAGGGAAGAAGGAATGTGAAGTAGAGAAATTATTTGAAGGAACAGTGGCTAAAAACCTTCCAATTCTGGCAAAAATGAAATAAAATAAAACCCATTAGTTTAAGGAATCTGGTGATCCAAAGAAATTCCTTCTGCATCACATCAAATTAAACTACTGAAAACTGTACACACAGGAAAAAATATTCATATTAACTAAACAAAAAGTACCTTACCGTCAATAATTCAAATCACCACATATTTGTCAAAATAAATCATGGAAATGAAAAGAAAATTGTATAACACTTTTTTCTAGTATTCAAAGAAATGTAATGTCCAAGTATTATTATAATAATTAAAAATAACTGTGTCAGTCAGCTTTCTATTTAATATAATACCTGAGATAATTACCTTTTAAAGAGAAAAGACTTATTTTGGTTTACTGTTTAGAAGTTTCAGTCCATGATCAGTTGCTTTGGATTAATACGGGAATAACACATCATGACAAAGAAAAACCACTTACATTTGGAGCCAAAGAGCCAAGAGCTAGAAGAAGTGGCAGGGGTTTCACAGTCTCCCTCAGTAAATACTAGAACTACCTGTTTTAGTTAGTTTTTCTGCTGCTGTGACTGAAAGACTTGACAAGAACAATTTAAAGGAGGAAACTTTTATTTGAAAGCTCACGGTTTCAGAGGACTCAGTCCATAGACATCTGACTCAATTCCTCAGGGCATGAGGTGAGCAATGGTGGAAGAGTGTGGTGGAGAGAAACAGCTCTCATGATAATCAGAGAGCAGAAAGAGAGACTCCACTCGCCAAATACAAATTGCACACCCCAAAGGCATGCTCCCAATTTCCCCCTACCTGCCTTCAGTTACCACCTAGTTAATCCCCACTAGGGGATTAATTCACTAATTGGGTTAAAGCTCTCACAACCAAATTTATTTAACCTCTGAATGTTCTTGTATTGTTTCACACATGAACTTTTGGGGAATACCTTACATATAAACACTTGCATTATCTAAGAAACTCCCATTAGATGCCACCTCTAAACCGCACAACTTTGAATAATGCCACTCCAGCAACTGAGTATTTAAAACATCATTGTTAGGGAACAAGCAATATCCACAAAAAGAACAATGTAATTTTGGACTTAAGGTAAAATAATGACATTTTCAAATAAGAGATACTTAAGAGAATTCTTAATTTATAGATCTGCTCTAAATTATTTTCAGAAACAACTACTTCAGACAGAAGGAAAATGAGAACAGAAGAGACATTGGAACATCAGAAAATAAATAATAACAATCAAATGGTAAATTTCTAGTAAATTTAACAGCTTACTCTTTCTGATTCGCTTAAAATAAATTTTATTAAAATGTATATTTAAAAAAATATATAATTTCAAATATGTATATATTATGCATATTTGTTTGTTTTACAGTTTTTTTATTATATGGAGAGGTACCTTATAAGAAAACTATAGTATGTAAAGAAAAAAAATAAAGGATTCTAGGTTGCAATAAGTTTTATACCTTTTTTGTTGAGAAATTGTTTTAGGTAGATAGTGGGAAGTTGATTACATATGCTGCAATTCCCAGAGCAACCAGAATGAGAAACAACCATACAAATATAGTAAAAAAAAAATACAATGGAAAATTCAATTGAAATAAGGCCAAAAGAAATCAAGAAAGAGGAAACAAAAGATTGAAAACATAGAAATAATAAACCTCTAATAAGACTGACCAAAAAAAAAGTGAAGACACTAATTGATAAAATCAGAAATGAAAGAGATCTATTACTACAGATAAAAGAGATATTAAAATTATGAAAGGTTCTGAGTGTGGTGGTGCACACCTTTAGTCCCAGCAATTTGGGAAACAAAGGCAGGAGGATTGGAAGTTAAACATCAGCCTCAGCAACTTAGGGTAAGCCCTAAGCAACTTAGTGAGACCCTGTTTCAAAATAAACACTAATATGGGTTGGAGTTGTAGCTCAATGGTTAAGAAACACCACTGGATTCAATTTCTGGTACAAAAAAATATATAATTATGAATATCACAAAAACTCTACATACATAAATTTGACAGATTATATGAAATTAACTAATTTATCCAAAGCAACACACTTCCAAATTTCCCCAAGGTAGAATAGCTAAAGTCCAGAATATGTATAACTACTGAAAAGAATAAGCTACTATTTTAATAATTCCTAGAAAAATAACTCTTGGCCCAGATGGTTTCAATGGAAAATTCCATTATCCATTTAAATAAGAAATAGCATGAATTCTACACCAACTCTACTCCAAAACAGAAAGGAAAGGAAATGTTTTATAAGCCATTTTTAGGCAAGTTTTCACCAATAGCAGACAGATACAGACAGAGAAAACAAAATAGACTAATATTCCTCATGAACATAGGCACAAAAATCTTTAGCAAAATGCCATCATGTAGACTTGAGCAATGAGGATTCTTTCAGGAATTCAAGGATAGTTCAATGTTTTAAAATCAGTCCATGCAAACCAATATGCAATATAGAAGAAAATCTTTATGACCTTGGGGTAGACAAATAATTCTTAAATATGATACCAAATCAAATATAAATGATTATGTAGCTAAATTTTCCTTTCCTGGGGGAAAAAGTGACCCATATCAATTAACCTACCTTTCACCATATTTGGGAAACCATCTGTAGAGTACATTAATAACATAAATTTAAAGACCTCATAAAATTTAATTATAAATAATTTGGACAAGATTTTGCAATTAATTTTAACATTCAAATAATAATGTTTGACTAATGAAATTTGTTCTTGAAATATCTGTTTATTTCCTAAGATAAATATTTCTAAAATTGTATAGTGATATAGAGATAAATAGAGAGTGAGATGCATCTTATATATGATTTATAGTTACAAACATTATTCTGCATCATATTTGAAGGAAAAATAACCTTATGAAAGAGCAAAGCATTTCTCTTTAGAAAATATGTTCATTGATACAAGAAAATTTAAATAATGTATATAGTAAATGATTTACTAATAGAGTATAATACCAAATAGTTAGGATATACTAAAATTGCATTGTACCCTTTGGAATTTTCTCAGGAATTTATAGTTTCATTATTTTTTCAGTTATTTTAAAGGTCATGGGTTAACACCATTCTGGCATCAACTGTGCTTTTAAGTTAACAACATACTTTAATAAAAGTTGTAACTTTTTCCTTGTAGTTTAATGTTTTTTTTTGTGCAGCAAAAATGTTAAATGAGAACTACAAGGGGTCAATATCTGAGATTTTTGGTTCACTAAAAGAATAAAATTAGTACGTTTCAAAGGCTATAAAAATATGTAAGGAAAGCTAATTTTACTTAATTTCCAAAATTAAGGAGATGCAATTGTTACTAGTGTAGAAATTTGAACACTTATAACTATATTGTTGATTTGTGGTAAATGTGTAGTAAGAGAGATGATTCATTTTCTTATCAATATATAATTTTAGTGATCACATTACCTTGTGATGTCTGGTATATGAGAGTGTTCTATCATGTTATCCAAGGTTTTAGAGAGCCTCTAGTTGTAATGAATAATTGACTGGAAAGTCACATTAAATTTCTCCCAGTTTATTCTGGAATTTTAGTTTGTCCTCAGTCACATAAATTTTCTCAATAAAATGGTCATCAATGTCACTGAAAAAAATTGGATTTTTCTTGATATGTCCTACAATTTTAGTCATATAGTATAACATACTATTCAAAACATTCTCTCTACATTGAAAAAGAACCAAGTTATATTTTTTAAAATGAGTCAAGCTAGTTTAAAAGCAAAACACAAATAAATAGAAGAAAGATCAGTCAAGTAAAGAAAAAGAAAGAAGGAAATAAAAGAGGGGAGGTACATGGGACTGAATTGAAGTAAATTATATTCCATGCTTGTGTGTGTGTGTGTGTGTGTATGTATGTGTATATATATATATTATGGATATAATAAAAAACACTAAAAAATGAACTCAAAACAAAAATATCCCAGTTTTTTTTTACTTCAATTTATTTCATCAATAATAAGAATGTGCGAATGCAAAAGTAAAAAATATTTTAATAAATAAATTAAAAATAATTTGCATTTATAATAATATCTTGGATTGGAAACCTCCAAACCTGCTACATATAAGACATATAGAAACAGAATAAGAGGTGGAGGAAGAACATCATCAATTGAAGATCATTCAGTAACTGTCTCCCCACAGACACACCAATTTAAACATTTACTCACACATGAATCTATATTAACATGAGTTAAGAAAACCAGGTAAGATAACCATCATGCCTGGTTTTAGTAAAATAAGAAGAAAAGATGCATTGAAGAAGACAGAAAGGAAAGAATCGTCTATATCAATCCTCTTATTCCAGGTGTTGTGGAGAGAGAGAGGTCCCTTCCTCGAAGGAGAGAGAAGGGAGCGAGTTGAGACCTCACAGTTGAAATTCAGCACTAGGTCTGACAAAGTGAAACCCCAAGCTGGGCACAGCTCCACAGCTTCTGTCCCAAGGCCACTACTCACAAACTGACCTTCTAGAACTACCTTAGTTAGGTATAGAAAGGACTACCTTTACCACTCCTCTTCCAATCTTTGGCAACAGAAGAGGAAATAAGATTCCACCCACTGGAGACCAGGGCAGAGATGTTAATACAGTGCCACAGGGAACTCAATGTCAGATTCACTACAGTGAGACACAGCATCATGCAGGAACCAAAGGTCCCTATACCAGGTCAGTGTTTGGACATGGAACCTCTAGACTTCCTCTGGCATCAGGCAGACACTTGCATGCTGGTGAGATAGATTTGGATTTCAGCCTGCAACACAGAGAGCTGCCAAGTTTTTCTTGTTGCACTTTGTTGGCTGTCCACTTCTTGAGACTCGGATGTAATCCCACTAGATCATCACTGTTGGTGGCCAAGGGACTGTCTTCACCAATACTTCCCAAAAGTTGGCAGCATAGTGCAGAGCAAACTACGATTTTCTGAGGGTGAGACACAAAGTAGTAGGTGTATTACTTTGACTTGGAACTCAGTGCTATAATGATGAAACTTAGTATTGGAAAGATCTAATAACTCCCTATCCCTGGCCAGTTCCCAGGAATGAAGCCTATGGAACAGTCGGATTCAGAGACAGTATCACCTGTGGCAAGTTATATCAGTCTTGGGCAACAAGTTAAATTCAGGGGTGGATACTTTATAGCAGTGTGGGCCTTAGTGCTATGCCAATGCTTCATTGGAGAGATGAACTCAGGATCTGACTTGACATTATTGTGATTTGAGTCAAAGGAGTGGCATAGGAGCTTAGGGCTGGTTATTTCAAATTGATTTTGCCCATGGCTGGACAGAATTCTTGTGTCACATCACAAGCTGATGACTATGGATGAGGCATACTCAGTTTTAGAGAGAGAGGCTTATAAGGTCAGACTATACTTTTAGGTATTTCCCTAGTTTGTGCTCAACAATATAACAACTACAGATTTGGGAAAAACCTGGGCTTGGATTGCCATCTAGTGCTGAAACAGCAAAAATATAGTAACAGCAGACTTTCAGAAAATGCAGACTTAGGCCACCATCTAGTGCTTCAATAGTGGAAGTAACTACAGGCTTGGAGAAAAAACAGCATTTGGCTTAGAATTTGTGGAAAGACAGGTACAAACAAACTGAGGCTATACCGACTGGACTAAATATCCAATCCCTCAATGCTCAGATGAAGTTAAACACCAATAAGTATCAAGAACTTTCAAGGAACCATCTAACAGTCAAATAAACCACCAAAACCAGCCAAATAATACTAACGGACAGGGATGAAATCGAGTAGAGAATTTAATACTTTTTTTTTTTAAAGGAAACTCAGTGAGCTTAAAGAAAACACAGAGAAATGATTCCATACTCTAATGGGGAAACTAAAAAAAAAAAGATTAGAACAATCTTGAAATATAGATATCCTGAAAGTGAGAAATACACTTACCAAAATTAAAAACACAATAGCAGAATAGACAAAACAGAATAATAGAGAAGATTAAACAAATGAGAGAATTAGTGCTCTTGAAGACAGGCTAGTAAAAATATGCAGTCAGAGGAAAAAAATAGAGAAATGAACAAGAATGAAGAGAGTTTACGAGAACTTCAGAGCAGCATTTAAAAAGCAAATATTCAGATTATTGGGGTTCAAAAGAGACTGGAGCATGCCAAAGGGATTCACAGCTTCTGCAAAGTGATAACCACAGAAAACTTCCTAAACCTAAAGAACAATACAGATATCCAGGTATATAAAGATAAAAGGTCACCAGTTTGATTTACCTCAACCATGGATACACCTTGTAATCAAAATTGTACATGTGAAAGAGAAGATTCTCAAGGTGTTATGATTTGGATCTGAAATGTGACCCCAAGACTTGTGTGGTCCCCCTCAACCTGTGCAGTAATGTTCAGAGTTTATGAAAGGATTAGATCATGAGGACTTTAACCTCATCAGTGGGTTAATACATTAACAGATACATAATTTAATGACATTCGTTGGAAAGGTATATTTTCTCTCAGGCCTTTCCCTCTCTGCTTCCTAGTTGCCATGCGGTGAGCAGCTTTGTTCTACCACATACTTCCACCATGATGTTCTGCTAAGTCACAGGCTCAAAGCAATGGAGCCAACTGAACATGGACAGAAACCTCCAAAACTGTGAATCATAATAAATCTTTTCCCATTTAAGTTGTTTCTCTCAGATATTTTAGCCATAGCAATGCAAAACTAACTTGTAGAAAAGGCTACAAGATAAAAATAACAAATAAAAATAATTCCCGGACTAGGGATGTGGCCCATGCTGTGTCGCGCTTGCCTGGCGTACGCAGGGCACTGGGTTCTATCCTCAGCACCACATAAAAATAAAATAAAGATGTTGTGTTCACCGAAAACTAAAAAATAAAATATTAAAAAATTCTCTCTCTCTCTCTCTCTCTCTCTCAAAAAAAAAAAAATAATAATAATTCCCAATTTTCCTGACAGTAGATGTCTCAACAAAGCTCATAAGCCAGAAGAGAGTGGCATGAGAGATTTCAAACACTGGAAGGGAAAAACCTGGCCAACTAATAGTGCTATACTGAGAAAAGCTAGCCTTTAAAAATGAAGAAGTAAAAGAGACATTCCCAGACAAACAAGAACTGGGAGAATGTATTTTCACCAGACCTGTTTAGACAGACATAAACATACACACACACACACACACACACACACACAAATATTAAAGGGACTTCTTTAAACTAAAGAGAGAGAGGGAGAGAGAGAGAGAGAGAGAGAGAGAGAGAGAGAGAGAGAGAAACATTACTGAGTAAGAAACTATTGGATGGCATAAACTCAATAAAAACTCAGAAGCTCTCATACGTAAATGTGGTATACAAACCATTTATATGTTTAAGAAAAGACTAAAAACACCAAGAACTAAAAATAATGACTATGTTTATATAGTACAAGATAGGCAATGTAACAAAATATAACATCAAAAAAATAAAAATATGGGGAGAAATGCAGTGTAACTAGAGTTTTTATTAGTGTAATTTCTTTTTTTTCTTACCTTTATGGCCTTGCTATATTTCTATCACTTCAAAACAGCTTGTTAAAATCAAAAGATATTTTTGTTAGCCATAGTAACCACCAAGCAAAAATCTATAATAAACAAATCAAAAATAATAAGCAATGAATAAAAATTCATGGCCAGAGTAAATCATTTAACCACAAAGTAGGACTATAAGATAGTGAGAAAGGAACAACAACAACAAAAGAACTATAATAAACTAGAAATCAAGTTACAAAATAGCTGTAGCAAGACTTTACGTCTTGATAATTACCTTGAATGTAAATGGATTTAGTTCTTCAATTAAAAGACATAATGTGAATGAATATATAAAAAAGTAAGTCTCAACTCCATTTGTTTCACCTTGAAGGATATGCAGAGATTGAAAATGAAGAGGTAGAAAAAGATCATCTATGCAAATGACAAAAAAAATCATATAAAAATGAAGAGGTGATTCTTTGAAAAGATAAAATTGACAAAAACTTAGACAAGAAAAAAACTCATAAACAAAATCATAGTTGAAAGGGGAGAGATCATGCTGATAACACAAAAATAAAAATAGGTCAGAGATCATTCTGAACAACTATACGGCAATAAATTTGACAACCTAGAAATGGACAGATTCTTGGACACATACATCTTACCAAGATTAAATTATGATAAAATAGAAAATACAAACAGACAAATAATAAGTGACAAGATTGAATCAGTAATTTAAAAAGTTGTACATCCAAGAAAAACCAAGGATAAGAGGTCTTCATTGCTGAGATGCCCCAAGCACTTAAACAATAACTAATACCAGCTATTTTTTAAAATATTCAAAAAATGAAAAAGAAAAAGAAGGGGATTCTTCCAAAGTCATTCTATGAGGTCACCATTATACTTACTAAAAATAAATAAATAAAACCAGACAAGGACACAAAAACAACAAAATAAAGATAAATTTTGTGGACATAAGTGCAAAAATCCTCAACAAAATACTAACAGACAAAATGCAACAATATATTTAAAAAGCTTGCTAACTGTGATCAAGTGGAATTCATTCCAGTGATTTGATGACTCTTAAGTTTATTTAAATCAATAGATGCCATGCAACACATCAATAGAATGAAGGACAAAAAAAAATCATGATCAACTTAATAGCTGCAAAAAAGGCATTTGATAAAATTGAGCATTCCCTCTTCATAAAAATATTAAACAAATTAGGTATAGAAAGAAAGTACCTCAACATCATAAAGGCCAAATTAACCTACATATAGCACTAAAGTGTATAGAGTAATCCTAAAAGTTTTCTAAGACCTGGAAGAAGACAACATGCACACTTTCAATACTTTTATTCAATATATTACTGAAAGTCCTATCCAAAGCAATTAGGCAAGAGAAAAAAATAAATGGCATCCAAGAAGAGTTAATCACATTATCATTGTTTGCAGATTTTATATTAGAATACCCCAAAGACTCCACCACTCCACCACCTCTAAAACTATTTTAGAATCAATACATGAATTTTGCACAGTTGCATACACAATATCAACATACAAGAATGATTAACACTGAGATGTGCCAATATTGAATTATATGAAGTAGAAGTCAAGAGAACATCATTTATAATAGCTACAATACATTAAGTAAAACAAAATTCCTAGAAATAAATTTAGCCAAACATCTAAAAGATGTTCACAATAAAAACTATAAATTGTTAATAAAAGAAATTGAAAAGAAAGAAAAAATATACAGGTATCCCATTTATATGGATTGGAAGTACTGATATTTTAAAATGTCTATTCTACCCAAAGTAATATAAAAATTCAATGTCATTTCTATCAAAATATCAATGATATTCATCCCATAATTAAAACAAAATCACAAAATACATATGAAACCAGGAAGAACTCTGACTAGCCAAAGCTATCTTGCAAAGAAAGAACAAAGCAAAACATAAGTGCAAAACGTATTCCTTAATGTTCATCAAAGAGGTTTACACTACTTGACTTCAAAATATTCCTCAAAGAAGGAGTAATCAAAACTACATGGTCTTGGGATAAAATCAGACATATAGACCAATGGAACAAAACAGACGCTAAAAATAAATCCAACCATCTACCAATAATTGATTTTCAACAATCAGTTGATGCATTGGAAAAAGACTAGTCTTTTAAATAAAAGGTGCTGGGAAAGTTGAGCATCCATGTGCAAAAGAATGAATCCATTTCTATCTCTCACTGGTTACAAAAATCACCACAAATCAGATTAAAATCTTAAACACAACTCTTCAAACTATAAAACTACTAGAAAAAATGGGGAAATATTTCAGGACACTGGAATGAGCAAGGAAATTTTTGGAAAAATACCCAAAGCACAGGAAACAAAAGCAAAAATAGACAAATGGGATTGTGTTGAACCAAAGAGTTTCTACACAGTAAAAGAAACAATCAACACTGTAAAGAGACAAACTAAACAATGAGAGAAAATATTTGCAAAACAAAAACCACACACACACACATCAAGAGGTTAAAATCCAGAATAGGTAAAACACTAAAATCTCAATAACAATAAATAAATAAATAACTGTTTAAAAGGGGCCAATAGACTTAAATATATATCTCTCTAAGAAAACATTAAAGTGGTTAATGGGCCAGTGAAAAAAATACTCAATATCACTAAACACCAGAGAAATGCAAATCAGAACCACAAAGATTTATTATCTCACTCCAGGAAAAATGGCTATTATGAAAGGACAGAATACAACCAGTGCTGGTGAAGATGTGAAGAGAAAGGAGTCCTTGCATACTGTTGACAAAAATCTAAATTAGTATACCCATTGTGAAAAAGGGTATGCAGTTTTCTTTAATAACTAAAATTAGAAATAGTGTTAAAAGGCCATATTGCCTACAGCAATATACAAATTCAGTGCAATCCCTGTCAAAATACCAATTATGTTATTCACAGAATTAGAAAAAAACGCAGTCTTGGATTCATTTAGAAAAACAAAAGACACAGAAAAGCCAAAACAATTCTAAACCAAAAAAAGCAATGATGGAGGTATCACAATACCTCACTTCAAAGTACACTCCACAGACATAGTAACAAAAACTATATGGTACTGGCACAAAAACACATACATAGATCAACAGGACAGAATAGAAGACACAGGCACAAATCCACACATCTATGGTCAGCTGGTCCTTGACAAAGGTGCCAAAAACATACATTGGAGAAAAGACAGCCTCTTTAACAAATGGTGGGGGAAAACACATATAATTTATCTCTCACCCTGAAAAAAAAAAGTCAATTAAAAACTAATCAAAGACCTAGAAATTAGACCAGAAACTATGCAACTCCATGAAGAAAACAGAATCAACATTCCAGTTTATAGGTGCAGACAACAATTTCCTCAAACTCAAGAAATAATATGAAGAACTAATAAATGGAATAGCACTGAATTTAAAAGTTCTGAATAGCAAAGGAAACAATTAAGAATGTACAGAAAGAACCTACAGAATGGGAGAAAATCTTTGTTAGCTACTCTTCTGACAGAGGATTGATATCAAGAACATGTAAAGAATTCAAAAACCTTAACAACAGAAAATACAAATAATTCAATAGTAAATGGGCAAATGAACTAAATAGATATTTCTCAAAAGAAGAAATCAAATGGACAACAAATATATTAAAAAAATTTTTGACAACTCTCATGATTAGGGAAATGCAAATCAAAAGTATATTGAGATTTTATCTCACACCACTTACAATGGCAGCCATCAAGCATAAAAACAGTAATAAAAGCTGGAGAGGACATGGAGAAAAAGGAACACTTTTACACTACTGATGGGATTATTAAGTAGTACAATCATTCTGGCAGTGGGTTCCCCAAAAGACTAGGAATGGAACCATCGTATGACCCAGCTATACCACTTTTCAGTATTTATCCTAAAGACTCAAAGTCAGCATATCACAGTGTGATATGTCCAACTGTGTTTATAGCAGCATGATTTAAAATAGCCAAACCAAGGGACCAGGGTAGGTATCTGTCAAAGGATGAATGGTTAAAGAACATGTGGTATATATACATAACGAAATTTTATGCATCCATAAAAAAGAATGAAATTATGTCATTTGCAGAAAAATGAATGGGGCTTGAGAACATTATGTTTAAGTGAAATAAGCCAAACTCATAAAGTCAAGGGTAATATGCTTTCTATCATCTGTGGGAGCTAGAGAGGAAAAGGGAAAAGAAAAATGGAGATATCTCATGAAAATTTAGGGGATATTAGTAGATTAAAGGGAAAGAACAGGGACAGTGAGGAGGGGAGGAAAATGGGAAACACTGGGAATGATATTGGCCAAATAATATTGCTATATCATGTACATGTACAAACTTGTAATAATAAATTAAACCATTATGTATAATTATGATATACCAATAAAATATGGGAAAATTATTAATAGAACTACCATATGATCCAGCAATACCACTACTCATTATATATCAGATGGAAATGAAATTAAAATGTCAAAGTGATACCTGCTGTTCCATGCTACCACAGCACTCAGTATTTATAACAGCCAAAAAGGAGAAACAATCAAGTGTCCAAAAACTTCTGAAAGGATAAAAAATGGGGCATCCATGCATAATGGAATATTATTCAGCCATAAAAATAATGAAATCCTGCCTTCTGCAACATAGATGGCACTGGAGATTACTGGTAAGTGAAATAAACTGGGCACAGAAAGACAAGCAGTGAATGATTTCACTCCTACATGAAATCTAAAAAGTTGATTCCACAAAAGTCAAGGGTAGAATTGTGATAACCAGAAGTGTTGAGAGTGGGTGTGAGAGAGGGAGAGGAAAGGTTGATGAATGGGTATTAAATTGTTGTTAGATAGGGGTAGGGATTTCTGGTGTGTAATTGCATTGCACAGTAGGGTGACCATACACGACAATAATGCACTGTACATTTCAAAAAGGTAGGATGAAGGATTTTGAATATTTTCACCATAAAGAAATGATGACTGATTAAGAAGATAGAATTTAAATTTCAAAAATAAAAATTAAAAATATGTTAAAATACCATTCTAAATAAGTGAAGGAGACTGAAAAAAAAAAGTAGGAAAATCATTGAGACTAGCCATGAAGCAAGTACATCTGCCCAGGAAAGTGAGAGCAGAGGGATTACCAAAATACCCTGATAGAAGTAGTTCTGAGGGCTTAGCATTTCTGTGGATAGAATGTGCAGAAAGAGGTAGAGTGGGGTGCTATGGGTTAAATCTCCGAATTGCGCTGTGGTAAACCAGAAAAGAACCTGCTCCGTTAAAATCTGGGAATCAGAAATATCTTTAGGAAAGTCATTAACTAAAAGGATAGACAAAGTCTTGTGGGCACCAGATAGGGGATTAATAAACAAATAAGGTCTAGTATTTCAGAGGTATTTACACCCCAATGTGTGCTTGGGCCTAAATGTTTGCATCCTGAACTATCCTTTTTTTAAAAAACATATTTTTAAGTTGTAGATGGACACAATACCTTTATTTTATGTTTATGTGGTGCTGAGGATCGAACCCAGGCATGCGCTCTACCACTGAGCCACAACCCCAGCCCGGCAAACTATCCTTTTGAGATACTTCCAAGAGTTCCAGGAAAAATCAGACAGAGTCTTCTGGGATAAACATACCCTAATATAGACAGGGAGGTGAATGACATCACCTAGGTGGAAGGTTGGAGGTCATTTTGGAGCCTTTGTCTCTCTGCAGGGGAGATTCCAGCAAACATGAGGGCACAAGAGTAAAATCACAAACACAAGAAAGTAGGAGGGGATTCAAAACCAACGTCTACACAGTAACTGAATTCTTAGCGATTTTCAGTTAATTCTTTTTTCTTGGCATTCATAAATTCCAACTACTGAAGAACCATGTTGATTGTCATGGCGACGCTGCTGTAATTAATACTGGTTTTAGAATCAGAGAATTGTGTAGAGAGACATGGTGGATAATACAGCATTATTCAAAGGGCACTGATTAATCGTGTTCCATATTGAAGGTTGATAATAAAAAGACATTAATAAAACCAAGCTTGAGTTATTAAACATATTGTTTGGAAATGCTGGAAGGGAAAAATGTCATTAATACCAGCTCCAAATGGAAAGTCCCACAGCAAACACACACACACACACACAGCATCCCAAAATCTCAACAAGGTTTGCTGTCCTCCTAGACAAGGTAGAGAGATGTGAACTTTTTGATAGACACGTTGTTGCATTGCTATATTACTGGTGGAAAATCTGCATCACAAAAACGTCCATTATAGAACTATTTAATATTGACTGATAGCTCTTACAGTGTGCCAAAAAGTCTTTTTTCATTTCACTTATTCATAACATTCAAAGTTCCAGTGTCTTTAATGAACATTTAGTGTGCACTATTCACTCTTCCAGGCACTGAGCACACAGCAAAGAAAGAAAGTGTGAACAAAGTCATCAGCCTACATGTTTGTATGTTAGAGAGGAAGACAGAAGGGGTAAACAAATGAATATGTGATAGGTGAGATGTCATCAATGCTGTGAAAAGAAACAAGTAATGGTAAAGGAGAGGAGAAAACTATAGCATATTATTCTAGGGTGATACAGTAAGATAAAGTCACGTTTGTTCAGAAACAGTGACAGAAAGGAAGTGACAGAAAAAACAAACACTTTTGCAAAAGAGTGTTATAGCAAAGGGAAGAGCAAGTGCAAAGGCGCTGAGTCAGAAGTAGATTCAGCATGTTTGCTGAATATAAAATCTAGCTTCATGGCTGGAGCAGCATGAGTAAAGAAGTAGTAGCTGAGATGGTTTCTGCGAGTCCTCAGGGAATCACATTCTGAAGAACCTTGTAAGTCATTGCAAGATTCCCAAATTACTTGAGGTAGGAGTCAGTGGTGAGGGCTGAGTAGAATTGTTATATGATTGGACTTATTCATTAAAGAGAATACTTCTGGCTCTCTTGAAGAGAATGGAGAGGACGGGACAAGGTAGCAATAGGGAAATCAGATAAAGAACTATTGCAAATGCCCAGGTTAAGAGTTTAAAGAGGGTTAGATCTCAGGGATGGCAACTGATAGGAGAGGAAGATGAACGTTAGAAAGTAGAGTACAAGAGTAAGATGAATGTTACAAAGGATTGCATGTTTTTTTTGACCTGATTAACCAAAGAATAAAACTGCCTTAATTTTGCCATGGTAACACCCTTTGGTGAGAGCTCTGGATTGAAGATCTATATTTAGCTGTCATCAAATTTAAAAAAAAAAATTAAAAAATAAAATGTTACATAGTCAAGAGAGGTCACACTGTTACCTAGGATAGGAATGTGTATAAAAGACGAGTTCAGAGGACTGGGAGGAGAAGGAACCAAGAATGAAGGGTAAGATAAAGCAACTGAACAGTGAAAAGAGGACAAATAAAGAGCAGTAAGTGGGCAAATACATCAAGAGGAAGGTAAAACGGCTATGCCAATAGCTTTTGCTTACTTGAGTCAGATATTACTTAAGCACTGAAAATTGCACTTACCAAACCTGAAAGATACTTTCGTGACTTTCACAATGACTGGTTGATGGGCACTTTCCCAATGGCTGGTTTAGGGGCAAAAAGCTTAACTGGTGTGAGTTTAAGAGATAAGAAGTAGAAACAAAGTACATTCGTTGGGGATTTTTACAGTAAATGGGAGCAAGTAAACCACACAGAAGCTATAAAGAAATATGAGGTCCATTTTCATTTAAGTAAGATATACTATGGTATGTTTGTATGATCTTGGAGAAGTACAGTAAAGATGAAATAATTGATGATGCAATGGACTATAGTTGCCGGAGTGCTTTCCTTGAATAAGTGAGGGGAACAAAATGATATGATAGCTAGAGCCAGGATCACGTATAATCTTGCAAGGCAAATTATAGGAGTACTGTTATGGATTTGAACTATATACCACATATCTAGCAAGGTTGAGCTTATTCACACATTTATCCATTCTGTTTAGCAGCCATATGCTGAGCATTTTAAAATTTGGCATTCTCATATAAGCCACTAAAGAGAACACCCCTTAACAAAAATTACAGTATATTAAAAATTAAAATTTTAAAAAAATTGCTGATTCTAAATTTCCTGAAAGACAACTGAGAATTCAAAAAATCTATGGTTAGCATAAACTCACTCAAAATTCATCTGCAAATTTGAATTATTTAGCTTCTCACACTCTGAATTGATAGATATGCCCTGAGACACATTCTGGATTTTCTACCCATAGTTTTCCTTCTTATATTTAGAAGAAAATGTTCTAATATCTTATGATATTCAGTTGTCCCTTTTTGGATAGAAGATACACATTCCAATATTTGTACCACCATATATAGGTTTGGAAAACATGTTCTACTACTGGTCATAGTACAACTACAAAAGAAAAGCCAAGAAGAGTATACGGAGGGCTGGGGCTACAGCTCAGTGGCAGAGCACTTGCCTAGCATGTGTGAGGTTCGATCCTTAACACCACATAAAAATAAAACAAATCAAATAAAGGCATGCTGTCTGTCCACACCTACTAAATAAATAAATAAATAAGAAAGAGTACATGGAGAGACAGACAAGCAGGGGAAAATGCCAATCACAGGTTGAAGACGTTTTTCTCTTTCCTACCATCTCTCCTACCCTCTAATCCCCACCTTTCAGTCTGTGTGCTTATTTCTTTGGTTCCTTCCTTTTGTGAGTTTTACGTTATATGCCAGTAAGACAGCCCCAGGGTAAGTGCCAGCCCATCCTACAATTTTAATGACTTGGGATCAAAACACCTGGCATTTATTTCTGGTTGTAATTGGCAGATTATATAACCTACTAACGATGTAATTGGTAACACTACAATTCAGTATGTTTTGCTTCTAATGTTAAGATGTAATTGAAATGTAAATTCAGTAGCAAATGTAAGTAGGTAGCAGTGAGTTCTAGCATTTTTATCAAATAAAAAAGAATATCAAAGTGAAAAAGGAAATTCAAACAATTCAGTATAGAGTAAACCCATCTACTTTCCAATTGGATATTGATTCGTTAATCCAATAATCATCCTGTTTTATGTCTATGTGTGTTTTAATTTTTATCCTTATTGCATAGTAATGCTTATTTGGAATTAATTGGTGACCATTTCTAGGCTAAAAGGCAATGTTCTAATATTTTTAGAAGTTCTATCCTCTTTTTGTTAAAGACCTTTTTTATGTCCTGATAATGTAATATAACTGCTGCATTAAAGGCAGGAGATGACATGCGTACTTTTTTCTTTTACTTATTTTTTAAAAAGGTTGAGGGTTTTTTCTTTTTTACATATATATGCACTAAGGTTTTTCTTTTGATAAAAGAAAGTTCAGTTTTCTTTCCCAGAGAAATGTTTTCAACATTTTTTGAGGCATAAATTCTATATATCACCTTATATTTTCTGCAAATATTCCTGTTAATACCAAAAATAAAGAAATAAATGAAATCAGTAGCTGGAGGATTGTGCTTTATAGATTGAGTTCAGCATCAAGTTGGCACTATCACCTCTTCAGGTCATCACCCTTTTATGGTGATTGGCATATCTGATCTGACATTTTTCAGCCTGCCACTCGATTGGCTGAATTTCTCTGTTAGCCCTCCCAAAGGCACAGCCTTGGACCCTGTTCTTTGTTCAACAGCTGTGCTTCCCAAGAGTAGCTAAGCATTTTCATGAGGAAAGGACAGAGAGGTTAGGAAAAACGTCAATCATCTCTAGTTGTATTGCATTCCCTACTGCCCTGCAGATAAAGAGAATACCATTGAAGTGACTTCAGCAAAAATGCTATTATGTTCATTTATGTCCACATGGAAATGTATTGTCTCACATAATTTAGTTAATATAAAATTTGTAAAGTCACAAATCTAGTTCCAATAATTCCAAAAATATATTAAATGTGTAGATTAATAAAAGTAAATTTATGTATGAAAATGTAATAAATCTTTTACAACTTAAATCACATAGAATTCATAAAATAGTTTTATGCATGCACATGAACACTTATTAAACTATTATAAAAGACAATAATTTACATTTTTAATATGACTTTGTATTTCCTCTAATGGAATGTTACTTATTAAAATCCAAAAGCAAACCAGCACTTTCCAATGGACACAAGAATATTTTTCAGATGATGCACTAAATTAGAAATCAGTACATAAAACGTTTTGTCACTCAATACATAGAGTTCCTGGGGATTCTTGCATAGGGGTTAAAAAACAGGAATGGTTGCCATCTGGATTGTTTGTTGCATGAAAGATAAATGTTTGTATCTGATGTTTCTTGATTGTTTCATATCTTTTTCTTGGTAATCTGGAGTAAGAATTGACCTAAAATCCAATTCTATTTCATAAGTAGTATTTGTTTTCAAATTATTAAATATTGAAATGAATATAAGATAAGTTTATTTGAATCACATCAAATTATAAAATCCATTAACATGGAATTATCTCATTACCAAATACACATACACTCTTACTAATATAGGTATGTACCTGTATTTTTGTAACTAAAACAATTGTGTCCACAGAAATAAATTACATTCTCAAGCAGCATTAATATAATGAAGTTGCAATGTAATATTGTATCCATCATTTATCAATTAAAATTTCTAAAAGGTTTGCCAATGATTATATTTCCTTTCTTTTCATGAGAATTTTTTTAAAGTTCTGGTATGGCAATTTTTACCATAAACACACAGTGACTTTGATAAAACAAATTATTTTACTCTTAGGAGGAGGAGAGAAGAAAAAGCCTGCTCACTTTGTTAGGGAGGTGATCTAAAATGCATCAGCTGTCACCTGTGCAGTCCCCATTTGACAGTTCAATACCTGCTCATCTTCTGAGAATGGCATTCCTGAGCTCTGAGTAAACCGTAACTGTATGCACACTGTCTAAGAGAGCCTGACACATCATTAGCACTGACCTCCATGATGACAATCACAACATGAAACCAAACAGCACAGCTAATTTTCATTAGAGTTCAAATTAATCTCCACATCTTTCCATCCAGCACTGGGCAAAGCAAGTCCCAGAAAGAAAGCATTTGATGAACTCTGTGATAGACTGACAAAATCCTGATGCTTAGGAATCCACACAAAAGTCAGCGTCTGAAAAGGCTCAATACAATTCTTTTTATAACTCAGGCAAAGTGCGGCCTTTGCGACCAACCGTGGACTTAAATTAGTTTGTGCTATCTCACAGCAAGGATTACAAGTTGCCCAGTCTCAGCAGTGATGCTGCTTTAATTCCAGCTCAGATGCTTCAGATGAACACCAACTGCCACCAGAGGCACGCAGGTGTGGCATGACTTGCCAAGCTCTCTGACGTTTCTTTGCCCTGCTGCTTCTTGACCTCACTTGAGCAAGGAATGCATGAGGAAAGGACAACATGTGACCTCTACTTCGAGAGATTCTGCAAGTGAACAGGACAAGCTTGTGTCTTGTTGAAACAGTGTGCAACGATGCAAATGAATCAATTTTCTGGAGTTTGCTCTTCAAATTTCAAGAAATCACAGAGCTGGGTCATTTGGGAGAAATAATCCTCTTCCCACCTCCAGCACTGTCACAAGGGCACATTACCCCTCTCTCACTCTGTGAGAATCAAATGAATGACCTTTGGACATGACCAAGTGTAAATTAGTACAGCCTTCAACGCAGCAGCCACTTGTCATGTCACACATGTGGTATTTGTGATTCTCCCACTATTTGTTAAACTCACTCTGGGGGAAAATACTTTTTAAGGATTAAAGGATTGGTTTTAAATATCTAAAGCATTTTCTGTATCATAATACATAGATTGATTTCTCGCAGGACACGCCAAATTTTTTTCCGGTAAATAATTTTAGGCAGCTTTGGAAGAGCATTAAATCTTTCAGGTAGCCTCGATTCCACTGCCCAACTTGCTGTGTAAGAGCTGGGTATATCGCTGGATATGCAAAACAGATCTACAGTGCATTCAGTGGGTACCCTGAAGCACTAAGTGGAAACTGCAGGATCTTGAAGGGGAAGAAGAGCAGCCAAGGAACTTGGGAATTTAGCGATCAGATATGGAATAGCTCATTTTGTACAAAAGCTCTGGACAGCTGGTGAAGGAAAGTGGCAGAGCTACAAGCAGTGACAGGCTCTGGAGACAGTGACTACATTAGTAACATGATGTATATACAGTGACTCATACTTTTCCCCTTTCAGCCATCCTCACATAAATAGCAACAGCATCAACAATAATAACTATGCGGAAATATGAAACATCAATGATACATTTTTAATTTTCTCAACATTGGGACATTTTTGTCCTAATGTAGGGAAGCTGCATGGCATAGTAGAAAGGAACACAGGGCTTTGAAATCAGACAAGCCACGGTTTAAATACTGATTTTGATCCTCACTCTTTCGATGACCTCCAAATTGTTGTGTAAAAACCTTTACACTCAGTTCCTCTAGTGTAAATGATAATGCTCAAGTTACTTGATGAGGATAGAAATCAGAAATAACATACATGGTAATTTAAAGACAGGGTCGATATTTTATCAAGTGCTAATTATTGATTTGGGTTTATAAGTCTGGATTTCCCTGAGATTATTACATTCTGCTAGATGCTTGAATTAAAAATTAACTAAATTGCTCAGGCTGATAAGGCCAGTTGGGCTTTCATTTTACAGACTGAATGCTTAATTTTTGTCCAAGTCAAAGATAATTCAAACCCTTTATTTACGGATCTCCTTCTCAAAAACTTGAAGAGGATTCCTTCATGGCAGACGGCTACCACCAGGAGGAGCTCCAGGTTCCTTCATCGTTGTACCTGCTCCTGGGATGGGTGAAGTCACAGAACAGGGCAGGGCCCAGGTTCTAGGACTGAGTTTGTATTTCTTAGGACTCTTCATCCTCTTCTGTGGCGGACTTTCTTGGAATTCATTACACTAGAGCCTTGGGCATCCAAGGAATTAGTGCAAAATGAGAACCTACTCAAATATGAAGGAGCACATCTCTGAGAAGACCTAGAATAGTAGATTCATCTACTTCTATTATTTTTCCAAAAGAAAGAAAAAAAAAAAACATTTTTTTTTCTTCATTATCTTTACATCTTCTCAGTGGAGTACTAATGTTTTGAGGGTTGTGGTCTGGAAATAAGATTAGGGGAAAAGAGCCTAAGTGAATTTCTTGCCCTATTTAGTTGCTGGAGTTTGTCTGCCTAGTTTCAGTGAAAGGAGTCTTTGCTGCCCTGCAGAGATCAGCCTGGTACACAAGGAAATTGCATTAAATTTTAAACACAGAACTGAGAAGACACTTGTATTGGTATAAGCTGTATTGTAGCTTGTTACTACAGGAGATCAATTATTGCATGTTTGAGTTTTTAGGATCCTAAATCCCTGCCAAAAAATAATTCTATGCATCAATTTCTTTTTATAAGCAGCTCTAGTATATGCTCAGAACGAAGGTTTAAATCTTGAATCTTCTCTTTCTTTGCTAGTTGTTTTACTTAATCTTTTTGTGCTTTTTCCTGACCTGTAAACTTTAGATTATAAAAATGAATTCCTCATAAATTTGTGTATTCATCAAATATTAAGTCCCTGCTATTAAACAGATACCGTTGTAGGCTCTAAAATATAATGCTGAACAACCTCTAACCTGTCTTCATACACGGTATTCTAGCAGAGGACATTGGGAACTTACAGATAGGTACATATCAGTGAAAGTACTAATAACAAAAACAATAAAAGGAAAAGGATTTGTAAGGAAAGTCACCTCTGAAGTTGCAAGCCATGGATGCCTTAGGGAAAAGTTTGATTCAGGCAGAGGAAAAATAAGGTATAAAGGTTTTGAAATGATCTATTAAAGGATCTGCAGAAATACCAATGCTGCTGACATGAAATGAGCCAGGAGGAAGGTAAAAGAATCTGTGATTAGAAAGGGTCAGAGGATAGATGACTTAGTGCCTTGAAAGAACCTTAGCTTTCACTCTCAGCATAGTGAGAAGATCTATCTCCCTGATCAGGTCATATAATAAGACTTTTTTCTTCACCTGATTTGGACAGTTGAACATAGGAAGTTCAAAGGTAGGGACAGGGAAATATTCCAAAGTCTGAGTGGTACATTTTAGTGACTGGGGCAAAATCTGGGGCAGAAATGTAGAAGTCATGAGGAAGAGGAAGATTAGAGTCTTCTGAATAGGCTCTGTGTGAAGTGTGAAAGAAATGCAAATCTGAAGTTTTTACCTTGGAATAAATGGCAATGTTAGAAGGGAGAAAAAAGTCATATTGCATCAAGGGTTCTGTTGGAGTTGATTTCGTAACATCAAAGGGAAGATTTAAAATATTCTAATAATTGTGAAGATCTTGAAATTATATTTTGCATACAGTAAAAACTAAAGGAAGCATAGTATTTCTATTGCTATGTGCCCTGTCATCTGATGGAATATTGACAGAGAAAGAAATGCATGCACTGAAAATGTAAGATGACAATAGGGTCACAACACAGAGAGCTGAAATTATTCTAGACAAAATTACATATAGAAGTGGCAGCATACGGCATTTGCAGGGATAGCATTTGTGAAGAAGGACAGAATGTGGGTCTTTAGAGGTTTCCTTCATCCATTCTTTGCCTGCCTCACTAGAAGCAAAATTAGAATTAATAAAAGCTATTTTTAACTTCTCAAAGCAATACATGTACTTTGATTAAATGTTCTACTTTAAAGACCATCTACAGTCTTTTTTCCCTACATAATCAATACCATTTCTAGATTTAGACTTCATAGAATATAGTTTTCTAACTCACCTGGAATCTCTCTAATACCATCATAATGCTTAGAAATGTGTACCACTTTGTGCCAAAAACCAATGAACAGTGCTTCAACTGGTCTTTTAAATTATTGTGAGAGAGGCTAAAATGTTTTTAAATGGACATATAGGTGCTAATGTTTATTTTGAATTGATTTCAAAAGACATTTTTAGACATTTCAGTTTACAAAACAAAATCATAGATATGTATGTGACTATCCCCCAACTTTATCAAATATATTAGAATTTTTTAAAGAACAAAACATTAGAGAAAAATTTGCAATTCTTTATTTTCCTTTCTCCGATCTTATTTTTCTCTCTCATCCCAAAATGAAAAGCTAGCTGGATTTGGTGTTTAATTTTTCCATGTATTTTTTTCCAACTTCTATTCCATAAGCAAGCACTCAGATATATTATATTGTTGGCAGGATTATAGCTTTACCTACAGTAATGGTCTGCAACCTAATACTTCTCATTTAATCTTATATTTATAAAAGTTATCTCAATATATGCTCCTTTTGACCATTTATTTTAATTTTTGGAAATGTGTCATAATGTTTTAATATAAAATACTAATTTATTCCTTTGTTTATATACTTTAAGGCCTATGATTTTTCAATGTTGAAAATGAGAGTGCAAAGAACTCTTTCCTAGATAGTCTCTTGTGCTCAAATTCAATATTTTCTTCCAGGCAGAGACTATCCCAGTGTGACACAAATAGATTTTGTGTGTGCCAATGTGGTTGCACATTCAGGCCTTTGAGGAGTGGTGGCAAAAGAGAAGGGAGTCCAGTCGTCCTACCTCTTTGAACAAGACTAGGGGATATTAAACTATCATCCATTTCTACATTTTTTTGTGTTTTTTTCCAAGATGAGAGCATATTGGGGAAAAACTTGTTTAACTTGCGTAGATTAAAATAGAATTTCTAGTGATGGGTATACTGAAAAAGTCAGCATAGCAACCCTGACTACTATCTTTGAAATAGTTCCAGAAGTTCCTATTTGTAAGCTTCTGTTTACAAAAATGACCTTCATCTGGCATCTGGGAACTTGGATTTCAGAAGGGTTGTACCATTCCCAGCGTTTATAGAGGTGGCCCATTGTGCCTAAACTGAGTGAATAACATGAGTTATACTGAATAACTGCTTTCTTTCTGCCAGGCTAGCTATTGGATATGTGCTAAACAGAGGTGCCTATGATAGCCCAACCTGATCTTTTATTAAAATTGGGAGCCATCTTGCCACAAAGCCATGAAAAGATAATTTCGGCTTTACTATAAATTACTGCAAATTCTGAACCTGCTGGAATGCCTGCCCGTGCCTTGAACTCACCCATGCCTGGCTCTCTGACCAGATAGCAGCCCTCTCTGAAACTTTAGTGACACCTCATAAATATTGGCCTTCCCTGGCCAGACAACGACCCTCTCTGAGGCTTAATGGTCCTCATAAATTCTGATGTTGGGGCCAGCAAAAAAAAAAAAAAATGTAAACTACCATTAGTGTGATGCTTGTCAGAGTTCTGTTATCTGTAACCCCCCTTTGTGTAACTTTCTGGGCTATAAAGCTGGGCTGTAGGAAAGGTGGGGTTGCTGTCTTATTCCCGCCGTTATGGGAGGGGGAGGCAGCCCGGCCGGTGGAAATAATAAGCTTGCTTTAATTTGATTTTAATTGGAATCAGTGGTCTTTTCTTGCGTCCTGGTCTAACACCTATGATAGCCCACAATAAAGAGCATGGATACTGAATTCCTAACAACCTTTCTTGTGAGAGAGCATTTCACCTGTGTTGTCACAGCTTGTTGGGATTAAGTACATCCTGTGTGAGACCACTTATGCTTATGAGAACTTGTGCTTGGTTTCTTCTGGCCTTCCCTCTGTGAGCCTTTTGCCTTTGCTGATTTTGCTCTGCATCATTTTTTTGCTGTAGTAAACCATAGCCCTGAGTCCTGGGAGTCTTCCTTCAAGCGAGAATCATAAAATCTGAAGTGGGTTTAGGGGACAGACTGACGTGTAGAATATTGCCATATTTTTCTTTTTTCACAAGCTTCACAAGAAGTATTTCTGGACTACGAAATTGTTAAACCCCCATGCTGCTGTTACAACCCAGAAGACTCAATGCCTTTACCTGGAAACCAGAGTGATTGGTTCAGGTTTCCAGAAAAGGGGACTCCCTCCTTTTGCAGCACTGTGCATGAGTAGCTGGCTAGCCAGGAGGGCCTCTGTGCTCATGGTGGTCACTCCACATGCCCTTTGGTTTTCTGAGCATTTCCAGGGACTCACATGGTTGCTTATTTATTTCGTGACAAATCATAATATTTTTCCACTGCAAAAATGACTTTGTGACTGAATTCTGGGCCATGGTCCCCGTCTACAACATCCAACCTCTCCTTATATTATTATTTAGTGATTTGGTTATAATTACTTGCATATTTCTATTCTTAACCAGCATGCCACTTTTAAATTTGTCCTTAAAAATAGCAGGTGTTTTTATCTTATTAGTTTGGGAATATTGATGATTTTAAATTAATTTTTCTCTACTTACTATTTATAGCACCTAATGAATGAAAGAGAGAAAAAGATAGACAGAGACAGATAGTGACTAACCCTGTATTGCAAAGTATCTCAAACTAATGCCAATATCCAGGAAGAATACATAAATAAATAATTTATTACAGTTAAAATTTCTCATCTCTTAATGAAGCCAGAATTAGACAGGCAGTCAGTATAGATAGGTAAATCCAGTCAGGTCAGATCAAGAAGGCCAGTTTGGAATGAATCCTGCAAGTTGGAGACTGTCCCCTGAAGGATTGAAATGTAAATTCCTTCAGTGCCCTTCCTCCACCCTTATCAAGAACCTCCCCCTGCTCTAACCTGTTGCTAAGGTAACGGGTTGCAGGAATTGCCCCTCCCTACAGGGAGCTATAAAGTTGTTAATTAATGTGTCCTTGGCTGCACCATCCTGCCCTTCCCCCTTCAGCCCACCTGTTTCCCAACTTTGGGGCATCCCACTGAGCATTCCTGAGCCTAGTCGAATGCTTAGTCCTGGAAGCAGGAAAGAGAAAGAAAAGGGGAAGAGGGCAGGAGAACAAAGGAAGCCTAGGACATATAAAAAGGGTGAACACCTGGCTTTTTGGGATACCAGGATACCAGTTATGGCCCCCTTCTCCCTCCTGGGAGAAGTCTATGTTACCCCTTTTTAAATAAACTCTGCTTTATATGCCTGCCTCAGCATGATTCTCTAATGTTCAAACTTTTACATGTGAGGGAGCAGAACTCATCACCCAGCGGTATCATTAATGCTAAATATTTAATTAATAGGCTATATATTGAACAAGGGTATTAATAAAACAACTTGTTTGAGTTTCATCACTGCTTTTTGGCAAATCTTTCATATGAAAAATATCTCTAATCAATAATGTTTCTCTTATCAAAAAAAATTGTTAGGAACAAAAAAGTAAATAAGAGAATACTTTAGAAATTATTTATCTTTTTTTGCTAAAAACTTAGTCAATCTTTGCAGTTTACTCTCTTTGAAATATTCTAAGTCACATTATTTGAGTTACTATATTGTCATTTCCAAGAATAAAGGTGGCACTTTCCAGACTTTCTTTAGTTACTTTCTAGTATATGGATGCATTCATCAAGCAATATCCCATGATAATTTTTATTTTCTCAAGTAGATCATAAATTTTTTAGAGATACAAAGATCTAATATACTATCATATTATATTAATGCCTGCTATAGTGATAGTGATGTAGGGATATAGGGATAAGTTGTCCTGTTGATACCTGAGATAGTGATGGGTGCACGGTGGCTACACACACAAAGAGTTGTTATAAATAAGAGTATTACTATAGACTAGTATGTAGAAAGTAGGTGTTTGTTTGTTTCAAAAAAATACAGATAAATTAACAAAGGTAAAACACATTACAGTGACTTTTATTCTCTCTAAATTTTCAAACAAAATTCTTCCCAAACATCTTACTTGGGATCATAAAGACTGAGAAAATCTGTAGACTTCCATGGCTTCTAGACTTGTCAAAATGATGGTGCCCCACTCTTTAGAAGTGTTTTTACAATGTTCTGATCCAATTTTATTTTCAAGGCCTTGCTAGCTGTGGTCCATCCTCTTCTGTTTACTGCACAGCATCCACTTAGATGCCCTGCAGTAATTGTTAATGTGACTGCTATTGAAATCATTTTGTTGCTCAGGGATAGAGCACATGTTGCCTGCATTAGAACTCAATTAAAAGTCAAGTGTTTGGATGTCCAAAGCAAGACAAACCTCAGCGACCTAATGCTTAGGTATCAATTCATCACCATTATGGCAAGAAAGAAATGCTTCAAGTACATTGAATAGAATACTGGGTAGCCCTACAAAGCAAACATTATACAGAAAATTATAATACATAAGTAACATTTTTATTGTGATTATAGAATATCCACAAAAAAATGAAAATGAAAATTCGGATGTATTGTTTGAAAACAGGATGAGATCTACAGTAAATTCAAATTTGTTTTAGTGATTTCAAGAATAAATTAAACTCACAACTTTGACTAAACTGACCAATTGAGTGTCCATGAATCTTTCAATTTTTGATAAGCATTATAGAGAAAATCTCATTTGGAATTTTTATAGTTTATATAACTTTGGGAGATTGAGGCAAGAGAACTGCAAGTTCAAAGGCACCCTCAGCCATTTAGTAAATCCCTACTCAACTTAGTGAGACCCTGCCTCAAAATTACAAAACAAAAAAGGCTGGGGATGTTGCTCAGTGGTTAAGCACCCCAGGTTCAATCCATGGTGAGATATATATATATATATATATATATATATATATATATACACACACACACACATGCGTGTATATAATTTATTAAACAATGAATTTTTTAACAACATCAAACAGAAAAGTTATATTTTCTTTTTTTCTTTCCTTCTTCCTTCCTTCCTTCCTTCCTTCCTTTTTTTTTTTTTTTTTGTACCAGGGATTGAACTCAGGGACACTCAACCACTGAGCCACATCCCCAGTCCTATTTTGTATTTTATTTAGAGACAGGGTCTCACTAAGCTGCTTAGTACCTCACTTTTTCTAAGGCTGGCTTTGAACTCACTATCCTTCTTCCTCACCCTCCACAGCTGCTTGGGATTATAGGTATGCACTGTTATGCTGGAATTCTGGACCCCCAAAAGACCATCAGAGACTAAGATCAATGTAAGCAGCAAAGAGTGTTTATTGCGAGCTAGCTAGGTCCTCCGCGCACACATAGCAACTGGTGACGCTGAGAGGCCCGGAGCCCAGGGTTTGCAGCAGTTTTATACACTCTTTGGGGAAGGCAGGGACTTCACATACATCATAGCATCTCTTAGCAAATCATCACACACCACAGGAAAATCATAAAAAAAAACTCTAAAACATGATTAGCACATTCACTGGTGGAAACAAGTTGGGTAGGGTGATTGATTAGTACAAGAGGGGGATTCGTTTGAACTGATTGGTTTAAGCCACAAGGGGTATACGTGCTGAACTACATGGTTTCCCAACATATTATCAACCACCATAAACTGGGAGGGTCATCTGGCATCCCAGGTTTTTTTCCTGTCTCATGCTGATTGGTGGTTGCTAGGGGATTGCTATGGGTCCTCACCTAGCCTGACTGAGTCAGGGATACCTGGCACTGCAGATCTCTCCTGTTATTTGTAGATAAACAACTTAGCAGGGTGGGTAGTGCTTAGGAGTACTCTCTGGGTTTTTCCAAGTACAAGGGTCATGCCCCCTTCTTTGAACAGGCTTTGCTCTGAGGTAGAGGCTCTTTTGTCAGCACCACCACACCACACATACTTTCTGTTTATACAAATTTAGAAAACACTCAAGGATAAAATAGAGTACATTTAATGATTCATTAAATCAATATATGAATTTTCAAGTTATTTTCTCTATTGGTATTTACCCAAGTCTTTGGGGGTATATATGGATTTGCCAACCACTTTAAATTACACCATTGCCTTCCTCTTACTCTTGAAAACTCCTGATCAATACATTGGAATCTATGAAGTAATACATGGAACATCTGAACTTCAGGAAATAAGTGGAAAACGGAAATGAAACACAGGTATATTTACTGGCAAAACCATTACTTAACATCAGGTCGGATTTCTAGAACTTTGCTTCCTGAAGCCTAATGCTTCTTCTCCTGCTGAGGATTAGGGCTGTATGACCAGAAAGCATCTATAAATCTTAGCCTTGTTGGCATTTCAAAACAGTGACAAGGTTATTACCAAAGTCAATATTAAGACTATTACTTATTCTGACATCTTACTTTCCAGTCTAGGTAATGAGATTCTTCCCAGAATGGCAAGAAATGGGTGCAAAGAGCAGAAGAAGAGCATAGGAAAATACCCCTGGTCTTCTCTAGTCTATGATCCTTTGTTTCTCCTACAGTATTGTTCCTGGGGACTGTAGCTTAGAAAGGAGGGATTTTAACAAGTTTCTCTCTGCATCACTCCTTTGCAGTTATGGTAAATTTTTATGGGAAGTCTGCCTGAACTGAGAATTGCTGTTCCATTCTCAGTAAGAAAAACAATCAAACAGAGAGAAAGTGATATATTATTTTATTCAGTTTCCTAAAGACAAATGTACTGATTTATGGGCCAAAATTACAAAAACAAAAACAAACAAACAAACAAAAAACACCTACAATAGGTGTGGCTCCGCTAAATGAGCTATGCATGACAGGTGTTCCATTTACATAAAGAATGGATATCCCAGGGGTAGAATGTCATTTTAGTCAGGTTGAAACAAATACAGGGAGAAATGACTAAAATAAATCATGCATTCCAATTAGAGAGAAAAACGGGATTCTGCCTGTAAATATTAGAGTAAGTAAGCAAACACCATAGGGAGAAGGGAGAAGGTGAAATTGACCAAGGTTATTTTGGGGGAACCAGAGAGTCTTTATGGGGAAAGGTTTGAATGCAGTACATTAGGTGTCTTAGTGTCAAAAACAGAGCAGAGGAAGGTAAGTGATGGTGGAGAACAGAACCAGCCATCTTCCCACATCCCTTAAACACCAACTCAGGAATCATGCCAGGCTCTTTGCCTAATGGAAGAATGTTTTATTCTAAATCCAATAACTTAGTTATTGAATTCCTGAAATATCATGTATTTTCTTGAGGATATCTTTAATGAAAATACAGAAAAATTCTGATTGTGAAATAAGAAATTCTACATGATGATTATTAGGAAAGTTTTGAATATACTAATTAAAGTCTTTAATTGCATAACAATAAAACAGAGCAAGGGCTTCATCTAAGGAGGTAAAATAAACTTTAGGAAAAGATAAGCTACTCATTAGTGTTAGAATTCTTAATATGTGTCTAATATGTAGTTATGGCACCAAAACTTAAAAGAAAATAAGAATAAAAATAAGGGGAAAAATTATGTAAATCCTTTTCTCATTAGCTCTGCACATCATTTTACCAGCTAGTTTAAAACCATGTAACAGTGGTTCACAACGATCCTTCCCTCCATCTCCCCTTGAACCACCAGGAACTGATTTGCTTATTAGGTCAGCAAACAATTTGTAGAAATGTCACTTACTAAGGGTCTTTCTGCAATGCTGTTAAACTACCATGTCCTTTACAGCCAGTGGTAAGTTTTTGAAGTAAAGTCTGCAATTTTGTACTAAGAGTTGCTATTCCAGTCTCTGTAAGAAAAACCATCAAAGTAGAAAGCAGGTGGCACAGTATTTTATTCAGTTTTCTAAGGTCAGAGGGATTGATTTATGGGCAATGACTGAAATAAACCACAATAGGTGTGGCATAGCTAAATGAGAACTATAAATGATAGCTACCCAATAATATCTAGTGGCTAAACAGACCGGGAGCAGAATACAATTATAACCAGGTTGAAATAAGTATGAGACAAGGAAAGGATTCAAAACAAGCAGGATAACCTAAAAAAATGGAAATGATGCTATAGATTAGCTTTCAAGAAAGAAAGAGGAAGTGCCAAATGTATAATGTTCAAATGCAGCTTAACTATTCTTACACTTGGAAATGGAATGTCCATTTCAAATGATTCCACAGAGGATTATGCTGATGGACATTGGCCTGACCCAGTATGTAAATGACTTCTGGAATTAGAAGGTGTTTGGGGACTGCTGGATCTTAATGGCTTGGGTTTATTAAACATTAATGAGTAAAATTTTAATGTAATTAGTTTGGAAAATGCAGGAGGTTTTCAAAGTTATATACAATTTTAGAAGTGGTTATTTGCAATGGGCACAATCAAGAATCATTTTTTTTTAAATGCTGGTGGTAAAAACAAATAGAACAAAAACACTAATATATAAGTGATTTTTATATTTATTGCCTGATCTCCTCCTTCTGTTTACTTATCTCTTACAATGATTTTACACCAGCTTTAGGCCTTGCCAATCCAAATTTTCCTTGAGTTTTAAATTGTCTGAATTGGACAAATCATACCTAAAGTTTCTTAAAACTTTTTTCTTTCAAACATCTTACTTTTATTATTGTTGAAATCTAAGTTCAGTATTTGTTTCGTTGAAGAAAAGTAATGGTAAATTCCTTTAGTCTTTATGTAAATGCAAATATCTCTATTTTGCCCATATATTGAAATTCCATTTTATTTTGTGTAATATCGATGTTGAGATTTATTTCTCTCAAACCAATTAAGATTTTATTGTCTTCTTTATTGTATTTTTTTTACTGAAGGGACTTTTTTTTTTCCCTAAGAATGAATGATTTTTTTTATAGACTCTCTACTTTCTTTCTGAAGGATTTTTATATTTTTCTTTATTGTTGTTTTGCTGTTTCCGTGTATCAGCATCCTCTTTCTTCTGTGAGTGCAATTTTGATTTAAAGTTACTTGATTTCAAACTTCATCAAGTTGACCTTCAATACTATTTCTCTCTCTTCTAACCATCTTCTTCTTTGGGGACTTCTTATAATACATGTGATAAAGCTTCAGATTGATCCTCCTGATCTCATCTCTGCTATTTGTTTGGTTTCACTAAGATTGCTTGAGTTCACATTATTTTCAAATTCACTATGTCTCTCTTCAAGTGGATTCTTATTAGAGTTTATAACTTCCAGTAAGGAATTTTTTTTCAATGAACAAAAGTTCATAATTTACATTTAGGTTCACTCTTGATGTTGATCATGTTATATTTTGATAAATAAATAATGTTATATATTTGATAAATAAGTAATTTTGATAAATAAATAATGTCATACATCTGTCATTATAATATTACACAAATTATTATGTTCAGTGCCCTAAAACTTTCAGTGCATTGTCTATTCATCACTCCCTTCCACATACCTCTGCCAATTTCTATTTTTCATTGTCTTTGTAGTTGAACTTTTTCTACAATGTCATATAGTTGGTATCAATATTGTGCTCACATTGGCTTCTTTAAAAAAATGTGTATTTAAAATTCTCTTATTTCTTTAACTATTCATAAGGTGATAGTTAACTTATCACCATTTAATTATATTCCATAGTACAAATATACTAATTTGTTTATCCCACCCACTCTTTGAAGAAGGAAAAAGCAGAAGATATCCAATCGGTGAATTGACCCAAAGTCACGGGATCGACACGGGTACTGTTCAAAACAGCAATCTGAGTTAGTTGAGACTGGATCAAGTTTTCTGCTTCCATGGACCAGGTTCCGGATGAATATTCTCCGATGATGCGGGAGGCATTTCTGGAATTATTAAATCTGACAGAGGTTATACATAAATGTGCACGTTGATCAATACAACCCAAATGTACTAGGTCAGACAATTCCTCAACTTGAGCTTGAAGCAGATCTATCCTTTGATTAGCAGCCAAAATCCCAGATAGAATGTGTTGATTAATTCTACTTTGAGATTCAAGTATGGTGGATGTTTGTTGAATAACCTGATTAATAGTGGCAGCAGTTTGTACCTGGCTGGCCATGGCTACTCCAGCTGTAACTGCTGCAGCAGCAGATACCGCCACAGCTGTCACTATGGCTGCCGTAATTCCAAAATCTCTACGGGCTCTAATCAGTTCAACAATAGGAAATGACTCTGGATCTGAAGTAACCGGGATCGGGACAAAGGTTGGAAATTTCATAACCATTGCCGTAGTCCAGGAGCCATTCCAACACTCAGACAAATAACAGGTAATATTAGAACAATTAAGCATCCCCTGTGATGTAACATTAGCCAAAAGAAACAGGAACGGAGATTGGAGACAGACTGCTGCGGAGGTTAATGTAGCATTAGATAATTGTGAATTATTTGCAGAAATTTTAAGCCTCCTACCTCGCTCCGAGTCTTGGGTACTGCCAGAAACATTAAACAGCCAACTTTGGACTCCTAATATTTCCCTGGGGAAACACAAGCCCGGACTAGACTAGCCCAATCTGAGGGAGTCATGCAAAATCTACTAAGTCCCTCCACCTGAGTGAGAGTGAAAGCTGCATCTATGCCATAAGTGCGGACAGATTCTGCCAAGGTTTTAATTATCTTAAAGTCTAAAGGCTCATGATATCTTCCCCTGTTATTGTCCTGAAATACAGGGTATGCAAGTCCCATATCTGTATTAACTGTCCTCCAAACTTGTGCATGAAAAGATCTCCCGGAACCTTGGCTCCCCCCCACATACGGAGGTGGGGCAATCGGCACCATATCTTCTTCTAGATATTCTACCTCCTCCTCCTCAGAGTTTTGTTGACCGATGTTAACTCCCTTCCCCTTCTTACAGTAGGCCTGTGTGCCCTGTGTCTCCTTTTTCTTCTTTTTCATTTTTATCTTATGTAGTTGTTGTAACAATATATCAAGGTCCTCAGAACTCTCTGAGTCGCTTGTGTTCTCAGGCGTTTTTAATTCGGTCAAGTCTGGGTAGAGCCTTCTCCTATTTTTATCTTCAGGCTCTTTTGCCTTCTCACTACTGTTACTTTTAATACTCTCTGCCACTTCACTACATGATCCTTCAGATTTTTCCTCATGCAATTGCTCAAGAATAGCTTGACCCTCTCTCACAGCTTCCTGGCATTTACCATCTGTAAGGCAACCACGGACCATTTTCCAAAGGGGGATCACCCCACCCTCTAATATGCCCTGCTCAGAAGCAAAGTCAAGATCTTTGCCTAATTTATCCCAACTAGGCACAGTAAGGCTGCCCGAAAATGCAAACCACGGTGCAGCGATATCTATCTTCTGTAAAAATCTCTGTAAAGTACTATGTTTCACTTCCAGTCCCTTGGAACGTAACAGGCCATCTAGGGCCAGGAGAAGCGGACTTGAAGATGCGGCACCCATGACACAACAACAAAGGAAGCACAAAAAACAGAAAGCGAAAGTAGAAGCGAAAGTACACAGTGCAGCTGCAATAAAATGTAAGGCTCTCTCTTTCATTACAGAGGAGCTGTCCCGCTTTGGTCGCGGATCCCACTTACTAGGGACTAACCCCGCTTTGATCGCGGATCCCACTTACCTGGGACTAACCGGTGCACCACCCCTGACTGCTGAAAGTTCTGGTTCCCGGGTTTCGGCACCACTTGTCGCATTCAGTTATCTTTCGAATGATACCTTTGGCTGCTTCCAAATTTGGGCAATTAATAATAAAGCTGCTGTAATCATCCGTGTTCAGGTTTTTGCATGGTTTTAAGTTTTCAGTTCCTCTGGATAAATACAGAAGAGTATTATTGTTAGATTGCACAGCTTCAGAAGTATGCTTAGTTGTGGGAGGCCAACCTTACTGGTGACTGAGTTATACTCCCCAGCTGGGTGCTGAGGTGCTCAGTCACAGAAATGGGTGTGTCTTGCTACAGCCCCATGGGTGAAGCTATGCTCACCTGTTCCTTTGTAATATAACCCCTTGCCCTGTTTAGGATAGAATCTTCCATGGAAGTGCCTTGTGTGTGTCCCCTTCTCTTACTGTGCCCTTGGGTGTGGCCTACCCAGGTGTCAGTCAACCTGCTGACAGTGGACATCATGAAGATAGACTCAGCCCCCTGAAACCTGACCCCTTGCCTCATTTGAATAGCTTCTCCTCAATAAAAGGGGTCAGCGCGTGCTCTCTCTCTTTCTGCCAACCCTTAAGGTCAGAGGAGCCCTCACAGCAACCCCAAAGAAAAAGGTATTTGTGTCTCTTGTGTGATTATTTCGTGCAGCCCAGTTAGCCCAGTTTAACTAGAGTGAACACTGAGCCTTTTAGTCTCGAGAACAGAAACCCGGCACTTAGTTACATTAATTAAAAAAATCAAACTTTCAAACCGTTGTACCATTTTGCACTACCATGCCAATAAATGTACATCCCTAATGCTACATCTCCTTTGTCAACATTTAGGATTATCAGTGTTTTTACATAGGTTTATTTGCCATCTGAATATCTGAATATCTTCTTTAGTGATGCTTGTGTTCAGAACTTTGGTCTGTTTCAACTGTGATATCTGTTCCCTTATTGTTGAGTTTTAAGAGTTCTTTGTTTATTTTGCAAGGCCATCCTTTATTAGATAAGTATACTGTGAAGATTTTCTCCCACTCTATGCCTTGTTTTTCATTCTCATAACTGTATCTTTGCAAAACAAGTTTAATTTTTATGGCGTGCATCATATAGATATGTTTTTCTCAATGATTGTACTTTCCGTGTTGTATTTAAGAAATTGTTACTAAACTAAAATTCATGTAGGTTTTCATTTATTTTCTAGGACTTTGTAGTTTTGCTTTTCACATTTTGGTTTGTGATCCATCTTGAGTTAATGTTTGTAAAGTCTGTAAGGTCTTTTTTTCTTTTCTACTTTCTTTCTTTTTTTTATTTATATGTGTATATTCAGTTGTTCCAGCCCTGGTTATTGAGCAGACAATTCTTTCTTGAATGAATTTCTATTGCTCTTTTGCCAAAGAGGAGTTGGTTTTATTTCATCACTTTATTTTTACTCTTTATTCTGTTTCATTTATTGATTTTTTGTATTATTTTGCTAATAGTATAATGTTTTGGTTACTGTAGATTAAGTTGGAAAGTTGACTGTGGTTAATTATTCCAACCAAGATTATCTTTATGCCAAGTAAGGGGCACAGTGGCACACACCTGTAATCCCAGTGACTGAAGAGGCTGAGGCTGGAGGATCAGAAATGCAAACTCAGCCTCAACAAATTAATGAGGTCCTGTTTCAAAAAAAATAAATAAATGACTAAAAAGGGTTGGAGATGTGGCTCAGTAGTTAAGCACCCCTATGTTCAATCCCTGGTACCAAGGGGGGGAAAATCATCTTTACTGTTCTGGATCATCTCCCCCCACCAATATTTTATATATTTAAAAAAAATTTTCCCACATTTTTAATTGGTACATATTTTTGTTTTTACATATTCATACATGCACACGCTATACAATTTAACAATATAACTTAGCGAATATCATTCCCCAGCACTTCCCCTTCTCTTCCCACTCCTTATCCCCTTTTACCTTTCTTTAATTCTTCTTTCTCTGATTTTTATGAGATCTATTCCCGTCTTTCTTTTCATTTTTCCTCTCCAGCTTCCCCTATGAGAGAAAACACATCATCCTTAACTTTCCAAATTCAACTTATTTCATTTATCATAATGGTCTCTAGTTCCATTCATTTTCCAGCAAAATGTTCTGGATCTTTTGCTTTGACTTAGAAACTTTAGGATTATTTTGCTGATAGTCACAGAATAACATATTGGAATTTTGCTTCAGATTGCATTGAATCTAAATATAAATTTGGAAACAACCCATATCTTGAAAATTTTGAATCTCCCTACCCATAAATATAAAATATCTATCCATTTATTTGGGCCTTGTATTTCTTTGATAGGAGTTTTATAGTTCTTCTTATACAGCTCTTATACATAGTTTATTAGATTTATGCCTATTTCTTTATTACTTCATTAATATTAGCAGTATTGTGTTTTTAATTTCAAATTACAATTGCTGGTATATAAGAAAACAATTAAAAATTTTGTATTAACTTTATATCATTCAACCTTGTTATAAATAAAGGGAAAGAATAGTCAGGAGAAATTCAAAACATGAGAGAGTTTCGATCCTCTATTGCTGGGTCCTAATAAAGGAAGGGAGCTGAGAACTAAAAAATATGGGTGACATATAGGGACTGGGATTCCCTTCAGCTGATAGCTAGCAAGGAGAAAAGAACTTCAGTCTTATAACCACAAGAAAATAAATACTGTTCACAACCTAAATAAGCGGGACAAAGATTATTCTGCTAAAGCCTTCAGAAATGAATATATACTTGCCAATACCTTGGTTTTAGGTGATGAGACTTTGTGTCAGACTTCTATAGAATTTTAAAATAATAAGTGTGTGTGTGTTATTAAGCCATTAAGATTCTAAAGTTTTTTTTTTCTCTTTTTAAAGGCAACAGCAGAAAATCAATATAGTCTATGAGTCAAGACTCTCATGGTTACGAGCAAGAGAAGATAATCTCAGTTGTTTTTATATAGAAGAAATTTATTCAAGTGATGTATGCCGATTCACAGAATTTGAGAGAGCTCTCAAAACAACTGTAAAGCAAGTTGCCCAAGATCCAAGTCCCAAAATAGCCAATAGATCTGGCAAAATATTAAATCTGGTACTTGAATGAACCATAAATAAATCCCTGCTGTCTCTGCCTATTTATGAAGGTTTTATACCAGGAATTTTGTTTTGCTACCACTGGTAAAGTGCTGCCACCAACTCTGTAGTTCCAAACATCAGATGTCCCACATTTTGCTCATCCCACATAGCAATAAAAACAGAAGCTCCAAAGCAAATGATTTTGGAAACAGATAACTTGTGAATTGAAATCTTGTTGGTTTCCTCCTATGAACAGCCCAAGCACTGGTATCCTTTTTACAAAATCTGCCTAGAATTTGGTTTGTACTCTAGAGAAGTAGAAATAATTATATTGACATATTATGAAATTTATGCATGATTTCCAATATTATGTGTAATATTGGTAAAAGTAGAATGTAGTGTAACAGAAAGATTTGTGGAAAATGGAGGTGTGGTATGTGAATATTCAGATTAAAAAAACAAAACAAAACAACAGGTTGAGTTCATATAACAGTGTACAACAGGATAGAAGCCTAGATTACCTGAGGGTTATAGAACTCTACCCTTCTATTAATGACATTATAATAAAAACAAATTAATAATAGTTATCATGAGCCATTAAGGGCATTAACTTACCAATTCTGTTTTGGAGCAAGTATTAAGAAGCATGTTGAAGGTATTTAAAATACAAGATAAAGAAGGCATCCATGCAGAGGAGAACTTGAACAGAAACAGTAGGTTCTTGTTATGTACTGTAGTTAGTTTTGTAATGTTGTACATGCATTGAATTAGAATACGTGGAACCATCTTCAGAGGAGAAATATAAGGTTAGGTTAAATCTACAGTCTCTGGTCACGATATTTTCATCAATTGATTAAAACATCGACTTGAACATGTATCTCTGTTTAGAAGCACTTTGGTATATATTGTTTGCTCAATATCATTGGATTCACAGTCAACAGTGCTGTAACTCATATCTGAAGAAAGCTCTCTAACACATGTACTTTCTTTGTAAGGCATAGCCCATCCTTCTTACACTTGTTATCACTAAGATGGGACTTCAACACTATGGGTGGTGGCTATTTTCAACAGCAAAGTTACCCACAAAAAAGCACAAAATATGCGAAAAGCATGGTACAAAATAAGCAGTAAAAAGGATCCTTGTTTACAGTGTGAGAGCTGAAACAGGAAGCAAAGAACTATCTTGTTGAGCTTTAGGTGAGAAAGTGAAATTCTTGTGTCTCAATGTTTTTGACACTCTGTGCATGCCTGGAAATGACTGCGAAGGCACCATGAGTATTGATTTGGGAATTAAAAGTAAATTTTGTTGAGTCATTTGAATCTGTAAATAAGGAATCTGAGAATGATGAGCATCAGCTGCATAGGGAACATATGAAGGCAGCCAGCCTGCAAGCATATAGTCGCTTCTCATTGCTCCCACTGGCTTTATCTGTTCCATGTAAATCAATCAACTTTCCATAAATCCACATTGCTCTGCCTATGAATAAGAAGTCCTAGATGTAGCCTGGCAGGAAGCTCAGTGTTAAATTTAACATAAAATTGGAAATAACTTTAATATCCAATTATAAGGGATTAGGAAAATAATTTATGTAATCTAAAACACTGATACCCTCTGCAGTCATTGAATATGATGATATGAATCTATTAAGTCTTATGAATATGGAAATACTTTCATGAATTTCAAGTGATAAATTCAATTCAGCATGTAGTGTGGACTACTTTAATAATATGTTAATTTACATGAAAAATATTTTTCTACAATTAGGGCTAAAAGATTTTCACCCAATTTTTCTCTGCTGTTCCTGAGTAGTGAACTTTGAGGTGCTTTACCCTTAAATAGTTAATTAGTTGGCTATCTTAACTTTTTTATTTTTCTATAATATTGTACTTTATGTATTTAAAAATATGTATGAAATAGAAAATGTTTAGGGCATTAAGAAAAGTCCAACACGTTTTTGATCACAGTCTTGTCTCAGTATCATACACATGCAAAGCTGTTTCTTTCCTTCCCTTCCCATTTCTGTCTAGTTTTTGACATTTCCAGTTCTGATATCTGGTTCTTTAATCATATCAAAGTACTGCCACCAAATATTTTCAGCCGGTAAGTCGAATTTACATTGAAGTATATAAAAATTTGCTTTTAAAAATGAATAAAAACTAAAATTTGAAGGGTTTTATTACAAACCAGATGCACAATCAAGAACATTATATAAATGATCTTATTTGAGCTTTAATTAACCCTGTGAAACTGCTAAATATTATTCTCATTTTTAAAGACATAAAAGAATGAACAGAGTTTACTTAATTTGTGCAATAATACACAGCCACCAAGGGCTGGAAGTGGGATTTGCGGTCAGGCAGTCTGATTTCAGAACTCATGCACAAACCACTGTGCTACTTTGCTGCCTCACATCAAATTTTATGTTCTCCACTTCATCAGCATAGTTGAAAACATCCTATAAATTCAAAGAACATATTTTTAAAATGGATATAATTTTTTCTATTCTGGGAAAAGGAGCCATTGGGGTAAAGGGATAAGAATTCGGGTGGGTAGATGATCTGGGCAGGAAATTCCCTTGGAAATCTCAAAGTCATCTAGCAGTTCTTGTTTAAGTCTGCTTTCCATTTATCAAGTTAGAGAAAGATATCAATGGACATTTTATGCTTTTTGCTCACAAACTCATTTGATTAATGATGTTAGCTGAGGAGCATCAATTACGAAAGGCTCACTTTGCACTAGGAAATCCCAAGATCCAGTCACAATGGGATATTTATGGGAAAGCACAAGAGATTTATGCTGCTTATGTAAAGCACTATATGTCTTAGATGATAGTTTGTTTGTCTTGTACTTCTGAACAGGGATTCCAAAAATATACATGCTGTGAAGACATCATAACAGAAAGAGGCCTGCAATGTGATAAACGACAGCCTGTTTCAAGAACAAACTATCAAATAAAGTGATCTCTTTAAAAATTTATGAAAGTAGAATATCCAGTCACAGACACCTATAATAGCTGAAGAAGGTTGGAGGGAATGATAAAAAAAAAACATCTATAATATTGTATGTCTCTAACAGTTTTTTTTATTTTAAAAAATTCATATTAGAGACATATAATTTGCAAATAGAATGATCTTCCAGTTAATTCTAGATGAATTAAGAGAGGAATAATGCTGTGTACTAACCACGTCAAGACTAATTTATTAGGTATCACTGAGAACACATCAAATCACATGGAATACTCAGTAGCTAAGAAAAAAATCCTTGCTATACTCATTGACATTACTAGCACAAGTTATTGCTGCTGTCATTTACCTAGTATCTATCATGTGTCCATGTGTGTAATACTATTAATTCTTAAAATCTACGCCCTGTAGCTGGTTTTATTGCATGCTGGTAATTGGGCAAACAGAGACCAGAAGACTAAATGAGTAACACACTTAATTAAACACCATTGAATACAGTTTAAAATATGCATATCTATTCTATATATTATTTTAACTTGCAAACCTCTATGCTAGCCTTAGAGAATAGCATTGCTGAAATTTGAGCATATCAAAAAACTGAAAACAAATTTCTTTTGTCTAATCTGGTTTTGAAAGTTCAGTTTGCCTTATACTTAATCTGGTATAATGCTGATAACCAGAAGAAAGATTAATCACAAGGTAGAAAGGGAGACAATAACAGAAATGAAAGAAGTTAGGCAAAGCTAAAAAGAAATTAAAAATAGAACTGGTAACTTTTAAATCAGCAGAAGTACATCAAACCTGTAGGTACCAAGAAAGAAGAAGTAAAGGAGGAAAAACATGTAATGATTAAAAAGGAAGATATAAAGAAGGTGACAGAAATTATTCCTACTGTATCAGGGGACTTAAAATATATTTAAGTGAGATAAAATAGAGAAACTCTAAGGAATTAAACAATAAAATAAAAGCTTGGCATTTGTACAGGTTCATAGTGGAGACAGAGACATTGAAAATAAAAACCTGGATAAAAATATATCAGGTAACTATGAGTGAAAAGAACACTAAGCTCTGAATTTTAATATATATGATTAGGTTCACAGACAGAAAAGTAGAAAGTTTTTGAGGTTTGTCAAAGGAAGAAAACTCAATACCAGGAATTAGAAAACTGTTGAAAGAGTTGGAGGAGAGAAAATGGTGAGGTGAGATTATTCCAAAATAAATAACTTTAGGAAGGCATTATCAGGATCAGACAACAGGAACATAAAATGAAAATGGTGTTACCAGAGTATATGATCACTTTGCACTGTTGATGTTAGCAATACAAGCACCCCAAACCAAGGCCCTTTGATGCAGAAGTCCATGAGCTTGAATTTGTTTATCACTGCCATTGCTGAGGTGACAGCAGTACCTGCTATTGCTGCTACTGGAGATGAAGCCCACAAACATACTCCAGCTGAAACCACTGAGGGCATCTAGATACTACTAGACAATTGCTCCTTGAAGGGAAGCTCATCATTTGCCTGGCATTATTCATATTAACAAATGCACTGCTGGTCAGAAAATACATTTTCATTCTTCTGTTTTCCATGATCTTTATTTTGCCTCTCACTGAGAGAACTTGATGAAAAGTCTGTTAGATTTTCCATGTTCTTTATTTTGCCTCCCACTGAGAGAACTTGATGAAAATTCTGTTAGCAACAGAGTTTGGTTGATATAGTTTGCATGCTTCCAGATGCATACTACAGAGAGGAGATTATGGCTGTCTAGGAATAGAATTTAGAGCAAACAAATAGCCACTATAGCCCACCTCTTTGATTAATCAACTTATTGTCATCAATAATGTAACCTACAATACATACAGTAATGACCAAATTCTGTCTACTATGATGGGACTAAACTTTATACAAATTAACATATTTACCCTCCAAAGTCCCATTATTCACCAAATTTATCAGTAGATAAATTTAATACCTCATCTATTTCAATGACAATTCAAACTTAAATATCACATCAGCTAACAACAAAATTGTAAAATGCTCACCACTAACACTGCACTTTATGTAAATATTATGGAAAATGAGAAAGATACAAAGAGAAAATGGGTGAATGGGCAAAGTACACTTAGTACAAAAGAGTAAACATGAACAGTATTTAAGTTTTAATTCCAGAAAGTCTCTATGGATATTTGTACATTGCTATGATATCATTTTAATAACAATGCAATAGAAATAATTCAACTATCAAAACCCAAAGGTTTTGTTGAATAATATGATCACACTCAGTCATGCACTACATAGCCAAAAAAAAAAAAAGAAGAAGAATCTCTATCAATTGATGGATGTAAGACACATGGTTGATTTTAAAAGGCAAAGTAAATAGTAATACAGCATGATTATTTTATGTAAGAAACAAAGGAAATTAAAGTGTGTGTTCTTTACACAAACACACATAATCTTGCATTTTAAAAATAGAAACTACGTATGAAACAAATAACAATACTGCTTATGAAAGAAGAGACATTTTGTAAAAAAAAAAAAAAAAAAACACTTGAATTTTATTTTCAATTTATAGAAAAAAAAAGTCATTGCCCTTTGGAAAAAAAATTCTTTAAAACTCATATTATATGCATATATAAAATCATCACAGGGAATTTCACCTTTATGTGTAAGTAAAAAGAACCAATCAAATATAAATAAATAGACAAGCAAAAGGAAGTCTAGTAGAGTAAAGGAAGAAGATGGGGGGAAGGGTGGGAAGAGGGTGGGATTATGAACTGAAATTGAATTCCATGCATGTATTAGTGTGTCAGGATGAACCCAACTCCCATGTAACTATAAAGCTCTGAGTTAAAAAGAAGAATGTATTTTGATGTCATATGCATATGCAAATATCCCACAATGAAACCCATTTTTCTGTACAATTAAATGCACCAATAATAAAAGTACTTTAGAAAAAAAGAAAAAAGAAAAAAAAAACTTTAAAATTGGAGGTAGTAAGTCACCAGGCGCATGCCTTGCAAGGGTATGCCTTCCCCTCCCCTCTTTCCCTCTTTCGTTGTCTGCTTGGCAGCCACTGTGAAATGAGCAGCTTTGCTCCCCTAGCTTCTCTCCACCATGTGCTACCACACCACAGCCCATAGCATTGGGGTGAAATAACTCTGGAGACCTCTGAAACATGGGCCAAATTCAATCTTCCCTCCATTAAGTTGTTTTTCTGTTATTTTGTCACAGAGACAAAAAGCTGACTAACATTGAAAGATAGTGAACCTAGGATATCTTTTTTGTACCTAAGCAAATAATTTTCAAATATGTTGAGATTATATTGAAAAGATTAGCAGCCATTTGTAGAGTCCCAAACGGGTAAAATCGAGGCAATCTGAGCATCTAAAATAATAATGGCGTGACTCACTGTTTCAAATATAGTGAATCAGTGTAAATCCATGATCATAAAATGATACTTAAAAATCTAGAATAAAAAAAAAACATTAATTCTAACTATTTGAACTATTATAACTAAAAGAAAAGAATTGAATTTTTCTTCCTTTTGTTTAGTACTTTACAGTAACTGAATAAGGACATTTTATTGGAAAAAGCTCTAACTTATAGAAGACTTCAAGAGAGTATAGCTGAATTATTGGTAGAATTAGAAACCCATTATGCTCTACAACCCTTAATGAGATTGACTCATAGAAGGATAATCATTGAACTGCAAACGATTACAGGTACAGTGTCAAAATAATACCAGATTACATTCTATTCTCTTGAGAGCAAACAAATCATAATGGATGGATCACTTTTCAGCACACTAGTCAGTGGTCAATAATTAGCATCATTAATGGTAAGTGAAACAGATTTTATTATGAGTCCTCCAAAGTGATGTATAACCTTTATAATGTATTTTAGGCAAATATGTTTAAGCTCTATGGAGCCTTTAAATATCAATTCAGGGAACAGAAAAACAACCTATATGATCACACACACACACACACTTAAATCCAAAGATAGTTTGGAGGATAATAAGCATAGTCTATTCAATAAGCCAGGGAAACGAAAAATAAAATAAAGTTTTGTTAAGGAAAACATCTCTTTAAATTTGCAAACAAAACCACATCAAATGTGTCTTACAGGCAAATTTAACAAGCCATTTAAAAACAAGATTGAGAGGAAAATATACATAGGGAAGATCAAGGAAAATAAAGATAAGTCATTCCAGCAAATTAACAAGAAAAAGTCAAAAGCACAGTGGAAGAAGTGGTATGAATGTCAGGAATATAGAAGAAGAAAGCTGAAAGGCTAAGACAGATGGAATGCTCAGATTTAATGGTAAACAGAAGTGGGAAGCAAGCAATAGGAAGGGTCGCCTTATACTTATTCAATAGGCATTACTTAATTGATAGAACCACGCATTATAGGGAAGTTACATATATGGCTTCTAATGGGAGTACTGCAATATGACACATCCTTTCCTGAAATCCAACAAATAGTAGGACTGATTCTTAAGAGTGTTGTGTCTTCCTTTGTTTGCCCAGATTATGATTTTGACCTGAAGTTTATCTTTAAACTTCCTGGTGAATATTCTTTAGTGTCAAAATTGATGGTGTTCTCCTAGAGAGAAGTTTTTTATTTTTATTTTTTTAAGGGGATGTATATTTCAATAAACTCTCAATTAGGACCCAATTTGTTAGTTAGTCAGTTAGTTAAATTATTTAGCTTGTGCCTTTCTGTAACAAATGTGTAGTGTATAACATGCCCAAACTACATGAGAGCATTATTGGATAAAAAATATGTTCAAGGGCAATATTTTTTCCACAATCCAAGACCCAAGATTTCTTACCAACATACTTTACTAGTAAGGCAATTTTTAAATTTTTTTTTAAATTTTTATTTTTTTAAAGATAGAAGAGAGAGAGAGAGAGAGAGAGAGAGAGAGAGAGAATTTTTTAATATTTATTTTTCAGTTTTCGGTGGACACAACATCTTTATTTTATTTTTATGTGGTGCTGAGGATTGAACCCAGCGCCCCGAGCATGCCAGGCGAACACGTTACCGCTTGAGCCGTATCTCAGCCCAAGGCAATTTATTTTTAATTCACCCTTTCACTCATGTTATTGTTTACATTTTATATATATATATATATATATATATAATATAAAAATATATATAATATATAATATAATATATAATATTATATATATTATATAATATATAAAAATATATATCTATATATATGTATATATATATCTGTATATATATTATTTATATTTATTATTTAACTCATTATTACCTATATTTGGGGTAAGAAGGAACTTAGCAGAAAAAGATATTCTGAAAGTGATAAATCAAAATTGCAAATGAGCAATGTACTGAAGACCCAAAAGATTCAGACATTCTAGGCTTTAGGGCAAGAATGCAGATATTTTGCTCTTCCAAGGGTACACAAGCTCACTCTATGAAGCAAAGGAAGATGGTAATAATGAACACAAAACAATTTTTCTGGTTTGTCAAAAGATTTGAAATGTCTAGAGTCTGGCTGCTTCTTGCACTTGTAGAAGCAAAATCATCTCCCATCTCAAGAAAACACAACTCAGGCAGTAGTTCTCTCTGTTGGTTGTACTTTAGAATAATTCTGAAAGTTTTAAAAACCAGAAATGACTGCTTCCTGCTCTGAGTTGCAAATTTAGTTGTTCTACATTGTGTCCCTAGATGGGGAGGTTTTACATCTATCAGGGTGAATCTGAGGTGGAGCCAAATTAGAAAACCATTTGCATAGGAAAAACAAAAAAGATTGCAATGTTATTTAGATGAAAAGAGATAAGAGGCTACAAGTGATAGATTAAAAAAAATTACTGGATATAGTGAAGCCCTAGAGTTTAGATGTATGTGGAATTTATCATACTCCTAACTAACATAATGATATGACATTTTAAACAATGTCAACATATATAGTCACACAAATAAAGAAAATTAGGAGACTAGTATATTTGTGTAACCTGAAAATAAATTAGAATGTAATACTCTGCATATCACTATGGCCACCATAAAAATGGGTACCTATAATGTCCCAAAATTTCTTTTTTGTTAATACTGACCTAACTAACCATAACCCTAAACCACATTGAAGTTTTTATGTGAGCCAAAATCTTTACCCATGCATTATACACTTTGAATGATGTGAATGCATATAACCAAATTGAACTTAACACAAACACTTTAGATCTGAAGAACAATTTATCTCACAGTTGACAGTTTTGATTTCCATCTCTTTCTAGTTTGAAGGCAAAAATTTAAAAAATATGGTTTTAATTATGAAGCTACTTACCTGATGGCTCATTTTTTAATCAAAAATAAGAGTAAACTCTTTGATGTACTATAAAATGCATGTGCTAGACACTGCCATGTTTTTAATCACTGTGCTTGCAAACCAGATCTGCATGACTATGGGTTAAATCACACAATTGAATATCTTGTCTGTCCTGGATTGCAGTGTTTCTCAAACTTAAATCTTTATCAAGTGAATAAAAATCATACATTCTTATAGACTTTTATAATTTTTATTAGAAGATATTTAAAACTGATAAATAAAATTACGTGTAATTTCCTTGTGAATATGATCTCTTATCATTTTAAAACCTAAACTATTTGGATTAAATATAATCAAGCTAAATGATGCAATCTCAAATTATAACATTAAAAGATAATATCATAAATGATGTGTCACTGACAGATGACAAATGACATTTTCAACAAAAATATTAATGTCTTTAAGGGAAGAGAATTTTTTTTCTTCCCTTTGCAATTTCTTTATTACCTTGTTAAGCTGTATGTCTATTCCCAAATTTAACTGCTAGAATCACTGAAAAATCCTTTATTTATTTAGTAATATATCATTTACCCTCAAATTGGCATTTGCTCTTATTTCCTTCACTATAATAATCAAGAAATAGAACTTAAAACTTATGCAAAATAAATACAAAGGAGTCTTGAAAGCATAGTATAGTCTACAATAGTAAGATACGCAGCATACAATAATATTACTTTTGGTTGTTATAGTTGAAAAGTAAAATATCACTTTATAAGGAACTTGGAGAATTTTTAGTTATATCCCTTAACCCTATCTTAGAAATAATTATAAAATTAGCCACAAATAAGAGGTGCTAAATTGAGCCATTACTCCAAAAAACAAGATGTTCAAAAACAATAGTATTTTTTTCTGTACAAGTTATAAATGTAAACCTCAAACAGTTGGCTATTTCACACATCAGTTCTTCCTAAAACAAAATAAAGATATTATTATCAATTCTGGCTTCTAGTTTTAAAGGTCAACAGATGTGTCATAAAAACATTATTTTCTAATATACATTTTTATTACAAGAACAGATTTGAGTTGTGATTGCATTAAGACCTTCCCCATTGTTATCTTGAGAAAAGTTGAAAAATGTTTCTAAATGTAATAGTTGTCAGAAATTTGAACAATTTTTAGACAAAAGAACATGTAGAACATCCTAGAATGAAAAGATAATTACACAGTAGCTAAATAAAATGTTAAAGTAGTAACTAAAAATGAGCTGCATAAAAGGCTATTATTGTTTTATTTTTAATTTGGCTACCTACTTAACTTTAAAAGAATTCACACTAAAGAATTGTTATCTTAGCTAGTTATTTCTATATTATTTTCAATTTAAATATATATTGCTGTTCATACCAGCTAATAGGATAAATAATCAACTATTTCAATCAAAAATGCATATGAATCTGAAATTAAATATTTATTCAAAATGTATTTAAAAGACATACAATATTTAAAAATTGAAAAATAATCTTCTACTTTCCACTAAGCAAAGGTGGATTTTGACAATTATTTTATAATTATTCTTGCCCAGATACTCAGCATAAGTATATGCCAACATCAATAAATAATATGAGTAGTTTTATAAAATACTGATTACTATCTATGAATGTTACCATCTAACAAAATCTGCAGCCACCTTTGAAGTTACAAATTGCTCATTGTATAGCAAATTATCCATTAGGAAGAGAACAAACAACCAACAAACCAAAAAAATTAATCTGCTAAAAGTTATTAAAAGTTTCATTGCCTCTCACTGTGTCTTGTCATAAAATGAATTAAGTTAGCTGGGCATGGTGGGGCCTGTCTATAATCCCAGCAACTCAGGAGGCTGAGGCAGGAGTATCACAAATTCAAGGCCAGTCTCAGCAATTTACTAAGGCCCTAAGCAACTTAGACAGACCTTGTGTCAAAATAAAATTAAAAAATAAAAAAGAATAGGATGTGGGTGAATGGTTAAGCCCACCTGGGTTTAATCCTTGCTACCAGAGAGAGAGAGAGAGAGAGAGAGAGAGAGAGAGAGAGAAATGAATGCTAACAAGTAATACCAGAGATATAGATGATCATAATTCTCTTTGAAATTTTACCTGCCTTGATATTTCTTCACCTCTTCTGACATGGATTTTAATTTAAAATCTTTGTAATGTACTGAAATACCAAATATGACTAGTAGGAGAGAACATTTTTTTTCTGAAGTACGTTTATCTTCTGTTATCTATAAATGAACTTAATAATTTATGAAACAGTGTATAATTACATCTTTTTAAAAAAGCATGAATATTCATACTTCATCCCCATTTGTTCCATATTACCTTCTATTGCTCAGTATGCTATGCTTTATTTCAATTATTTTTACTTTTTAAGAATTCTTCCTTTCCACATTAACACCACATTACCTGGTATATTTTCATTTACTCTAAAATAATTCACTTGAATTCTAAAACTTTCTTATCTTTATCATTTGGCACATTTTCAGGACATGATATTAAATTTCATTTTGCTCTTTCATTTTATGCACCATTATTATAGATAAGAGGAAACCCTGCTCCCCACCTGGATCAAATTCCTCCAAAGTCTACTTCATGAATTGTTGCTTATTGCCCATTTTTAGTCACATAGGAAAGAAGGATTTAATATCTGTGTTAACTAAATAACTAAAAAGCATAAATTAAAGATACATTTCTTATGCTAATAACCTAATGAGGGAATTCTCACAGATCTTGAAGAGTGTTACTCTTTGATGAAATACAAAGGTTTGAGAATCCAACTATGGAGTTAAGATCATTCTGGGTTTGAATTCCTAATACTACTTAATAAATGTATGTCATTAAAAAATACAGGGAACATCTCTGTGCTTCATTTCCTTATATGTAACATAGGATTAAGATAGTGTCAACTCCATAAGTTAATGAAAATATTTAATTAAATGAGATTACATATGCAAAGTACTAAGGAGAATGACTAACATATAATAAGTGCTCAAAAATACTTTATGGGGAGAGGAAGATGGCGGCGAGGGGAGTGCATTGCCCCCGTGTGCTGCTTCACTGTGTGGGAGTATGATAAGTCAGGACGGTTAAAGGCTATCTTGTTAGGAATTTCCAGCAATAGTGGGGTGCTCCGGAACCTGGAGGAAGGATTTCCATCGCACGAGGATCGGCTACAGGGACTCAAATGCGAGAGGTTTGTCGCACGGAGGGTAACACTGCTTATTCAGCAAATCGCCCCGCGGCTAGAGTCTACAACGCGCACTGGGAAACGAGAAGATAGCGACGCAGGGATACAGCGCTGCAGTTTCTGCCAGACGTGCAAGCACCGTACTCAGGGCTGAATTCTGGGTTTGAGACGGGGGAAAGAAGCGGTCCATCTCGGTTCTCCACACCGGTCAGACCACAGAGGAGGCCAACAGCCACCATGTTGGAAAGCTGACGTCACCATCCCTGTTTTCAACTGACCGCAGCTCATTCAGCCATAGAACAGGTAATTTCAGGCTGCCATTCGCCTGCGGCTTGCACACAGATTGCTAGGGTTCAGTGCCTGGGGGCTTCTTAGAACCTGATCTTATCGGGCGGCGGAGTTCTGGCTCCTGGAACCGCCCTGGCCCAGGGCTGGGGAGCCTGCGGAGGCTGCTTCTTGGACCCTGCTCCTATCAGAGCATACACCAAGCACTAAGCGGCCGAATTCCAGCTCCCGGAACTGAGCCCGCGGGGACTGCTTCTTGGAGCCTACTCTTATCGGAGCTTACACCGAGCACGGAGCGGCCGAGTTCCGGCTCCCGGAACTGCCCTGGCCCAGGGCTAGGAGCCCACGGAAACTGCTTCTCGGTCCGGGTCCTGCTGAGGGCCTGTCAGGACTCACCCGTTGCTTTGGTTGCCCGGCAAGGGGAACGAAATGCTGCCATTTGCATAGGATACCAACATGGCAGAGATCTGATGTCATCAGAAAGCGGCGGAGGAGAGAACTTCATCAATACCAGCGGCGACAGAAACAGTTGGTCTCCTGGTAGGGGGGGTGAGGCACAGACACCCGAGTCTCCTCAATTTGTCGTCGAGCCAGAGGGGAGGAGCCAGGCCGCCGCCAGTGCCCGGAGCAGGCCCAGCGGCTCGCCAGCGTGGTGACCGCGTGACCCCAATTGGAGAGGGGGCGGAGCGGAGCCGCCACCAGCACCCGCAAGGTGGGCAGATCCGCGACCCAGTGGTACATGGGCGTGGTAGGAGGGGCAGGGCAGAGCCGCCGCCCGCGCTTGCAAGGTAAACAGACCTGTCACAGACTGGCGGGTCAGGCCCAGTGGCCTGCCAGTGTGGTACACACGTCACCCCAACTGGAGTAGGGGCAGAACAGATCCTTCTCCCACGCCCGGATCAGGCCCTGCCGGTGTGGTGGCCACGTGACCCCAATTGGAGTGGGGGCGGAGCGGAACCGCCACCCATGCCCGCAGGGTGAGCAGACCTGTGACCAACCTGCAGATCAGGCCCAGGGGTCCGCAGGCGTGGTAGGAGGGGCAGGGCAGATGCACCGCCCGCGCCTCCAAGGTAGGCAGACCTGCAACAGACCGGCGGATCAGGCCCAGGAGCCTGCCGGCATGGTACACACACCACCCTAATTGGAGTAGGGGCAGAGCAGAGTCGCCGCCCGTGCCAGGAACAGGCCCAGCGACCTGCAGGCGGGGTAGTCACGACACCCCAATTGGAGTAGGGGCAAGGCAGAGCCGCCACCTGTGCCCGAAAGGTGGGCAGATCTGCGACTGACCAGCGGGACAGGCCCAGTGGCCTGCCGGTACGACAGACACGTCACCCCATTTGGAGTAGGGGCAGAGTAGAGCCGCCGCCCGCGCCTGCAGGGTAGGCAAACTTGCAACCGACCAGCGGATCAGGCCCGGTGGCCTGCCGGCGTGGTACACTCGTCACCCCAATTGGAGTAGGGGCAGAACAGAGCCGCCGCCAGCGCCCAGAACAGGCCCAGTGACCTTCCGGCGTGGTAGCCACGACACCCCAATTGGAATAAGGAGAGATCAGAGCCGCCGCCCGCGCCTGCAGGAAAGATACGCAAGCAGTATGAAAAGACAAGGAAAGAAAGGACCACAATCAATGCAGGTCAACGCAACTTTAGAAGAGGTAACAGCTGCAGCAGATGGAATGTCAGATAAAGAATTCAGGATATACATGCTTCAGATGATCTGGAGTATCAAGGAAGACATTAGACAGCAAAATCAGACAATGAAAGATCACTTTGACAATGAAATACGCAAACAAATCCAGGAAGCAAAGGATCAACTATACAGGGAGATAGAGGTTATAAAAAACAAACAAACAGAAATCCTAGAAATGCAGGAAGCAATAAACCAACTTAAAAACTCAATGGAGAATACTACCAGCAGAGTAGAACACTTAGAAGATAGAACATCAGACAATGAAGACAAAGTATTTCAACTGGAAAAGAACATAGACAGCTCAGCAAGACTGTTAAGAAACCATGAGCAGAACATCCAAGAAATATGGGATAACATTAAGAGACCAAACTTAAGAGTCATTGGGATACAGGAAGGTACAGAGCTCCAAAACAAAGGAATGAGCAGTCTATTCAATGAAATAATACAAGAAAACTTCCCAGACTTGAAGAATGAGACAGAATCCCAAATCCTAGAAGCCTACAGGACGCCGAATGTGCAAAATCATAAGAGATCCACACCTAGACACATTATAATGAAGATGCCCAACATACAGAATAAGGAGAGAATTTTAAAAGCTACAAGAGAAAGGAAGCAGATTACATTTAGGGGTAAGCCAATCAGGATAACAGCTGATCTTTCAACACAGACTCTGAAAGCTAGAAGATCCTGGAATAACATATTTCAAACACTGAAAGAAAATGGGTTCCAACCAAGAATTGTGTATCCAGCGAAATTAAGCTTCAGGATGGAGAATGAAATTAAAACCTTCCACGATAAACAAAAGTTTAAAGAATTCGCAGCTAGAAAACCATCTCTTCAAAACATCCTCGCCAAAGCATTACAGGAAGAGGAAATGGAAAATAACAATGAAAACCAACAGTGGGAGGTAGGACAGTAAAGGGGGGGAAAATAATCAAAGAGGAAAACAAACCATGTTTAGTAACAGAAATAAACAAATATGGCTGGAAGAACAACCCATATCTCAATAATAACCCTAAATGTTAATGGCTTAAACTCACCAATTAAGAGACACAGGCTAGTAGAATGGATCACAAAACAAGACGCAACAATATGCTGCCTACAGGGGACGCATTTGATAGGAAAAGACATACATAGGCTGAAGGTGAAAGGTTGGGAAAAATCATATCACTCATATGGACTTCAGAAACAAGCAGGAGTGTCCATACTCATATCAAATAAAATAGATTTCAAGCCAAAGTTAATCAAAAGGGATAAAGAGGGACACTACATACTGCTTAAGGGAACCATACACCAACAAGACTTACAATCATAAATATTTATGCCCCAAACAATGGTGCAGCTATGTTCGTCAAACAAACTCTTCTCAAGTTCAAGAGTCTAATAGACCACCATACAATAATCATGGGAGACTTCAACACACCTCTCTCGCCACTGGACAGATCTTCCAAACAAAAGTTGAATAAGGAAACTATAGAACTCAATAACACAATTAATAACCTAGACTTAATTGACATATATAGAGTATACCACCCAACATCAAGCAGTTATACTTTTTTCTCAGCAGCACATGGATCCTTCTCAAAAATAGATCATATATTATGTCACAGGGCAACTCTTAGACAATATAAAGGAGTAGAGATAATACCATGCATCTTATCTGATCATAATGGAATGAAACTGAAAATCAACGATAAAAGAAGGAAGGAAAAAGCATACATCACTTGGAGAATGAACAATAGGTTACTGAATGATCAATGGGTTATAGAAGACATCAAGGAGGAAATTAAAAAATTCTTAGAGATAAATGAAAACACAGACACAACATATCGGAATCTATGGGACACATTGAAAGCAGTTCTAAGAGGAAAATTCATTGCTTGGAGTTCATTCCTTAAAAAAAGAAAAAACCAACAAATAAATGATCTCATACTTCATCTCAAAATCCTTGAGAAAGAAGAGCAAAACAACAGCAAAAGAAGTAGAAGGCAAGAAATAATTAAAATCAGAGCTGAAATTAATGAAATCGAAACAAAAGAAACAATTGAAAAAATTGACAAAACTAAAAGTTGGTTCTTTGAAAAAATAAACAAAATCGACAGACCCTTAGCCATGCTAGCGAAGAGAAGAAGAGAGAGAACTCAAATTACTAGCATACGGGATGAAAAACGCAATATCACAACAGACACTTCAGAAATACAGAAGATAATCAAAAACTATTTTGAATCCTTATACTCCAATAAATTAGAAGATAGTGAAGGCATAGATAAATTTCTTAAGTCATATGATCTGCCCAGATTGAGTCAGGAGGATACAGACAACCTAAACAGACCAATATCAATTGAGGAAGTAGAAGAAACCATCAAAAGACTACCAACTAAGAAAAGCCCAGGATCGGATGGGTATACAGCAGAATTTTACAAAACCTTTAAAGAGGAACTAATACCAATACTTTTCAAGCTACTTCAGGAAATAGAAAAGGAGGGAGAACTTCCAAATTCATTCTATGAGGCCAACATCACCCTGATTCCGAAACCAGACAAAGACACTTCAAAGAAAGAAAACTACAGACCAATATCTCTAATGAACCTAGATGCAAAAATCCTCAATAAAATTCTGGCGAATCGGATACAAAAACATATCAAGAAAATTGTGCACCATGATCAAGTAGGATTCATCCCTGGGATGCAAGGCTGGTTCAATATACAGAAATCAATAAATGTTATTCACCACATCAATAAACTTAAAAATAAGAACCATATGATCATCTCGATAGATGCGGAAAAAGCATTCGACAAAGTACAGCATCCCTTTATGTTCAAAACTCTAGAAAAACTAGGGATAACAGGAACATACCTCAATATTGTAAAAGCAATCTATGCTAAGCCTCAGGCTAGCATCATTCTGAATGGAGAAAAACTGAAGGCATTCCCTCTAAAATCTGGAACAAGACAGGGATGCCCTCTCTCTCCACTTCTGTTCAACATAGTTCTCGAAACACTGGCCAGAGCAATTACACAGACGAAAGAAATTAAAGGCATAAAAATAGGAAAAGAAGAACTTAAATTATCACTATTTGCAGATGATATGATTCTATACCTAGCAGACCCAAAAGGCTCTACAAAGAAACTATTAGAGCTAATAAATGAATTCAGCAAAGTGGCAGGATATAAAACAACACGCATAAATCAAAGGCATTCCTGTATATCAGCGACAAATCCTCTGAAATGGAAATGAGGACAACCACTCCATTCACAATATCTTCAAAAAAAATAAAATACTTGGGAATCAACCTAACAAAAGAGGTGAAAGACTTATACAATGAAAACTACAGAACCCTAAAGAGAGAAATAGAAGAAGATCTTAGAAGATGGAAAAATATACCCTGTTCATGGATAGGCAGAACTAACATCATCAAAATGGCAATATTACCAAAAGTTCTCTATAGGTTTAACGCAATGCCAATCAAAATCCCAACGGCATTTCTTGTAGAAATAGAGAAAGCAATCATGAAATTCATATGGAAAAATAAAAGACCCAGAATAGCAAAAACAATGCTAAGCAGGAAGTGTGAATCAGGCGGTATAGCAATACCAGACTTCAAACTATACTACAGAGCAATAGTAACAAAAACAGCATGGTACTGGTACCAAAACAGGTGGGTGGACCAATGGTACAGAATAGAGGACACAGAAACCAATCCACAAAACTACAACTATCTTATATTTGATAAAGGGGCTAAAAGCATGCAATGGAGGAAGGATAGCATCTTCAACAAATGGTGCTGGGAAAACTGGAAATCCATATGCAACAAATTGAAACTGAATCCCTTTCTCTCGCCATGCACAAAAGTGAATTCAAAATGGATCAAGGAGCTTGATATCAAATCAGAGACACGCCGTCTGATAGAAGAAAAAGTTGGCTACGATCTACAGTCGGTGGGGTCGGGCTCCAATTTCCTCAATAGGACACCCATAGCACAAAAGTTAATAACTAGAATCAACAAATGGGACTTACTCAAACTAAAAAGTTTTTTCTCAGCAAAAGAAACAATAAGAGAGGTAAATAGGGAGCCTACATCCTGGGAACAAATCTTTACTCCTCACACTTCAGATAGAGCCCTAATATCCAGAGTATACAAAGAACTCAAAAAATTAGACAATAAGAGAACAAACAACCCAATCAACAAATGGGCCAAGGACCTGAACAGACACTTCTCAGAGGAGGACATACAATCAATCAACAAGTACATGAAAAAATGCTCACCATCTCTAGCTGTCAGAGAAATGCAAATCAAAACCACCCTAAGATACCATCTCACTCCAGTAAGATTGGCAGCCATTAGGAAGTCAAACAACAACAAGTGCTGGTGAGGATGTGGGGAAAAGGGTACACTTGTACATTGCTGGTGGGACTGCAGATTGGTGCAGCCAATTTGGAAAGTAGTATGGAGATTTCTTGGAAAGCTGGGAATGGAGCCACCATTTGACCCAGCTATTCCCCTTCTTGGTCTATTCCCTAAAGACCTAAAAAGAGCATGCTACAGGGACACTGCTACATCGATGTTCATAGCAGCACAATTCACAATAGCAAGACTGTGGAACCAACCTAGATGCCCTTCAATAGACGAATGGATAAAAAAAATGTGGCATTTATACACAATGGAGTATTACTCTGCATTAAAAAATGACAAAATCATAGAATTTGCAGGGAAATGGATGGCATTAGAGCAGATTATGCTAAGTGAAGCTAGCCAATCCCTAAAAAACAAATGCCAAATGTCTTATTTGATATAAGGAGAGTAACTAAGATCAGAGTAGGGAGGAAGAGCAGGAGAAGAAGATTAACATTTAACAGGGATGAGAGGTGGGAGGGAAAGGGAGAGAGAAGGGAAATTGCATGGAAATGGAAGGAGACCCTCAGGGTTATACAGTGGAGGGGGTAGAGAGAGAGGAGGGGAGGGGAGGGGAGAGGGGGGGAGGGTGGAGGATGGGAAAGGCAGCGGAGCACAACAGACACTAGTATGGCAATATGTAAATCAATGGATGTGTAACTGATGTGATTCTGCAATCTGTGTATGGGGTGAAGGTGGGAGTTCATAACCCACTTGAATCAAAGTGTGGAATATGATATGTCAAGAAATTTGTAATGTTTTGAACAACCAACAATAAAAAATTAAAAAAAAATACTTTATCACTATTTTTATGGTCTATACCCAGATACCTAAAAGCTTTGCTACAAAGATATAGATGAAGATATGTGTTCTCCCTCTCTCTATCCATTTCTCATATTCTTCTGACCAAATACTTGAAAACATGTACACACCCAAAGAAAAGCCTTAGATTGAAAGAAAAAAACTACGTTAGCAAAAAAAAATTAAGGAGATTAGAAGAGAAAATATATGCATTTCATCTCTAGTGTGTGGACAGCTTGTCCACCTGTCCTTCCTATAAGTAAAAAGCAGACATACTGAAAATCATCTACTTTCTTTAATCCATAAGAAAAGTGAAGTTGTAGAGCAAACTGACACCTCAGAACATGGGTAGAATGATATTTCCCACACCTGCCAGGATTTATTTACTCTAAGTGGAAGACACAGGATACCATAAAGTCATGTACTTCACTAGTGATTTGTTGTTTAAACAGGGAGAAGCTTGGAACTGCTAGGGCCACAATCTAGGGTCATTCCACACATTTGTTGTTGGTGGTGTTTATTTGTTTATTCTTTTTTTAATTAAATTAATCAGGTTCTCACAATGATAATCTAATTAAAAAAATTCTTAGTTTCCCTAACAAACAGAGGGGAAGATTAGTCATTGTTAAACCCTCCCAGATAGTTCTCTAATTACATCCATTCTACATGGGGAAACACCTTATTGTACAATCTTTTCTTGTACATAAGGTTCCAAATCTTCAGATTCAACTAAGGATTGAAAATATTTAAAAAAAACCTTGTGTATAGAACGTGTACAGATTTTTTTTCTTATCATATTCCCTAAACAATACAACATTACAACTATATATGCAATGATACATTTTATTAGGTATTTTAAGTAATTTAGAGATGATTTAAAGTATCTGACTGGAGGGATGGGTATGTACTCTGAGACAGATACTTCTGCCTAGGATAGGAAAGAAAGGTAATCCTGTTTCTCCTGAAATTAGGGAGTGGGAGAAAGATTAGGGAGGAGTATGGAGAGAAGAAATGAAAGAAACATGTTCATTTTAAAAACAAGTTGCAGTGGCAGAGCAGCAAGGATTATATTCAAAGAATAAAATGGATCACAAATACACTATGGGGACAAAGATAAGTGCTGGGGTCTGAATGCCTGAGGCCCTGTAAAACTGGAATGCTGAATCTCTAATTCTAATTGGCCTTAGGAAGTGGGGGCCTTTAAAGGGTGATCAGGTCATGAGGGCAGAAACATTTTTAATGGAATAATGTCTTCATAAAGGGACCCCATAGAGTGCTAGCCTTTATTTATTTCTTTATTTAGGTCAGGTGAGAACACAGCAATGAATAACCATCTTGCAAGTGGGCCCTAAGCAGAACACCAGATCTGTTGACCTCTTGATCTTAAACTTCCTGACCTTTGGACCTGTGAGAAATAATTTCTGTTACCCGACACTCTATGGTATTTTGTTCAAATTGAATAAACTAAAACAACAAGAAACCATATAAACGAGAAGAGAATGGAATTACATATTTATTGTTGGGAAAGAAAAAACACAAAAATATTGAAAACCTGGAATTTTCCTCCACAACTCAGGGGGGAAACCATGCACTCTCTCAAAAAACAACAAAAATGACGAACTAAAAGGGATCCACCAATAAATGAAGGTAAAATATAACATTCTCTTTCTTATTTTTAATTGAACTAAAACAAAGCTATATGAAATACAAGCACTAAAAGCCAGTTGTATGATGACAGTGCATAGATATGTGATCTGAATGGCCGCAATGTCACAAAGGATGAGAGAAGGGACTTAGGAGCACTGTCACTAGGTACTTGTGCCACACATGAAAGGTAATGGTGTTATTAAATGTCCAAAATATTATAAACTCTAAGATAATCACAAAGTTAAAAACAAGAATTGGCAGCTTAGAAAAGAGACAAATGAAATGATAAGAAATACCCAATACAAACCCACGAAGCAAGGATAAGAAACAAGAAAGAAGAAAACAAAGGGCAAGTTCAGTGAATAGAAAACAATTATTAAAATAGTAGATTTAATCTGTCAATTATCACATTAAATCCAATTCAAAAACAGATTGTTGGATTAAATTAAAGAAAATCTATGCTTTCTATAGAAAAGCCACTTTAAAGTTCTTTGTAATGATCTTTAAATGTCAATTAAAAATATAACTTATACACTAAAAGTATAGGTATAGAAAAACACACCATTACAACACTCATCAAAAGACCATTGTTGTAGTTACGTTAATTAAAAGGGATTTCAAAACAAGGAAGATTATCAAGGACAGAAAGAAACATATAAGGAAAAAAATGGCCTTTTCCTTAAGAATATATAACAATCCTAAATGAGTGAGCACCTAACAACATAGCATCAAAATACGTGAGGCAAAAACTAATAGAATTAAAAGGAAGAAAACAGAAAAAAATTGACTATTTTATTTGGAGACTTAAACACTTCTCTGTCAATGATTGATGGATCAAGTAGGCAGAAAATTAGTAGAGAATACATGACCTGAACAGAACTATCAATCAACTTCATCTAGTTGATAATTATGGAATACTTCATTCAACAACAGCAGAATTCACATTCCTCTCAAGCATGCATAAAATATTCACCAGTAAATTACATTTGAGCATTTAAAAATCACTTTGATAAATTTGAAGGAATGGAAATTTCACAAAGTATGTTTTTAGACTTCTGCAATCCGTCATAAAAGCAGACAGAAAAAGGAAAAGTTAATATTAAAAAAATATTAACTTGTATTCTTGATCAAGTTGATAAACTTGTATTCTTGATCAAAACTGACAAAAAAATAGAGAGAATAAATTTAAACTAGTAAATTACATATGCGAACATATCTATAACTAACATGATACTAAGTGGGGAATAACAGAAAACATTCCTCTTAAATTCAGGTATTAAGTAGAGGCTAAGGAGGGAGGATATCTTGAGCCTAGGAGTTTGAAACTAGTGCCTGGGCAGCATAATGATACCATCAAAAAATCAAAAAACAAACAAAACAAAAACTTAGTAGAATGCCTCCTTCTAATACTCTGATACCAACTACACCTATCTAGTATAAAGAAAAAAAAGGCATGCACATTCAAAGGCAAAAATAAACTTAATCGTTTGGAAGTAATGCAAAAATTGTTTATGTAGAATAGAGGGAAATTAATAAAAAAGAACAATAGGATTGTTAGATATAACATTAATACACAAAAATCAACTGCTTTTTTATAAACCCAGTGAATAAAAATTAGAATCTGAAATAAAAATATATTACAAAAATATCAAAAATGTGCTTAACTATAAATGTGATGAAATTTGTATTCAGAAAACCATAAACACTCATGAAAGAAATCAAATATTTAAGTAAATGAAGAGATATTTTGTATTAACAGATTAATTCAATATTTTATGATGTAATGTCTTCTTTTTAAAAGAAATTTTTATTCTTTAGTTGTAGTTGGACACAATACATTTATTTTACTTATTTATTTTTTTTGTGATGCTGAGGATAGAACCCAGGGCCTCACATGTGCTAGGTGAGTGCTCTGTTGCTGAGCCACAACCCCAGCCTGTCATGTTTTCTTAACACAATTTTATATCTTTGATAAAATCCCAATCAAAATCCCAGAAAGATTTTTTACAACTAATTTGAAAATTTGTGTGGAAAGACTAAGGATGTAAAAATGCCAACACATTCTTTTTAAATAGAATAACAAAAACAATTTAAAAAAAAAGAAGAAGAAGAAGAAGAAATTTTGATTACTCTCATTACCTAACTTTAAGCCTTAATATCAAGCTAGCATAATAAAGAGTGTTACTGGCGAAATAATAGACATTTAGATCTATGGAATAGAATAAAGGGGCCAAGAAGAGACAGATACATTCACAGAAATATAATCAACTGATTTTTGCAAAAACACAAAGTTTTAGGAGAGAAAGGTGAATCTTTTCAACAAATGGGTCAATTGGACTAGATATAGACATCATAATGTCTGCTAAAATTAACTCAAAATAGGCCAAAGATATAAAGATATTCTAAAAGAAAAAAATAAGAGAAAATTTGTGTGACTGAGTATTCAGATCAGTTTTTAAATATAGCACCAGAAGTACTATCCTTCAAAGAAAACATTTGAGAAATTGGACTTTACTATAAATTTTGTTCTGTAAAAGACAATTGGAGAAAATATTTGCAAATTACATATCTGATAAAGGACTTCTCTACAGAATATTTAAATGTTTCTTAAAATTTAACAACAAGAAAATAAAAAGTGGGCAAAATAAAAATTTTAAAAGTGGGCAAATCATTTCAAAAATATTTCACCATAAAAGAAAAACACATGATAAAAGATGTCTAACAATATTTGTCAGGAGAGAAATGCAAATATTAAATACCCACTTTAATGGTTAGAAGTTAAAATTTGAAAATAACAACTGCTGGTAAGAATATGGAAGAACAGGATTCACATCAATAAGAAAATTTACAATTTTTTGTAAGCTACACATGGTCTTATAATGCAATTCACCAATCATAGCACTAGATATTTACCCAACTGATTTAAAATATTACACACAAGCACACATCCCCCAGACACACACACACATATAATCACACAAAGTATTTATAGCAGTTTATTCATAATAGCTAAAAAATGGAAGTAGAAAAGATATTCTTCAATAGATGGATGGGCAAACACACTGTAATACATACACTAAACACATTCAATTGAATGCTGTTCTGTGATGAAAAAGAATGAACTATCAAGCTGAAGTTTATTAAGGCCAGGACACACCCAGATATAAATGCTTTAAAAACAAAGTGCTTAAGTAGTTTTTCAGGAAAAGTCTACAAAATTCACTTAGCTTTTCAAGAGTGGACATTGCCAGAAGAACCCCACCTCCTTCAGTCAGTGACCTTTTGATTCCAGGAGCTTAAATCCTTGACATAGAAAATTATAAACCCATATCCCAGAAAAGGAACATTTGATCTGTGAAGAGGCATGATAACTGCCTATGCCTATGTGGGTGGTGGGACACCTAAAACTGCCCCTTCTTGCTCTGCAATCAGCAAGCAGCTTCTCCCTTCTGCTTCCTAAAAAAAAAAAAAAAAAAAAAAAGTCCCACTGGAAAGGCAGATTTGAGTTTTCTTTTTCAATTTCCTTGCTGGTTGTCCAAGCAATAACTTTTTTTTTTTTAAACCCGGTGCCATAATATTGTCTTCTATGCACATCAGGCCACTGCCAAAGTTTGGTATCAAAGCCACACGCAATGACACAAATGAATCTTAGCATTTGTATAGTTCCATTTAAATAACATTCTATAAAAAGTAAAACTACAAGGATGGTAAAGAAATTTGTGGCTGTTTGAGGTCTTAGAGGAGGTAGTTGTGTATAGTTGAATTGAAGCACCATGGGTGTTTTGTGTTTGGGTATTTGTGTTTTTTGGTTTCAGATTTTTAAAACTATTCTGCATGATAATATAAAGGGGTTGCCATGACATGATTCATTTGTTAAGAACCATAAAACTTTACAACATAAAGAGTGAGTCTTGATGTATGCAAATTCAGAGAAAATAAATTAGGTCACAGGGGAAGGCGTAATCTTCTGATGAAATGTAGACTAACAACATAATACAACTATATTACAAATATATGACCTAACCCCATTGGACAGAGGAATGAGAGGAGACACTGACCTAAGTAATCTTGGAAATTCATACAAATTTTAAGACTAAAGGAAACAGAGAATGTATATAAACATTGTCCTCCTGTTGACATAGTTTTTTTTTTATTGCATTAATTAACAATACTGAAACTTCTATATTTATACTATGGGATCAGGTAAATCAGTAAATATGTTATGAAAGGTGTGAGCCAGATATCTCTCTATTGGTGTAAGTGCAAGTCAAAGGTAGAGGCTAGAATAAGCCATACTACACTAGATTAGAGTTGGAGATATTACTGTGAACTTATATTTAAATTGTTATAGCTACAGATGGACAAATAACTAGTTATAGATATATTTATATACACAGATTAGTGAGCAAATATATAATTCCAAAATATGTGGCTAAGAGATCCTAGAAGTAACAATACCCATGTAGTCAAATAGCAATGAGCATTCCAAATGCCTGGATCTTGGTTTCCATTATCACCCTCTCAAAAAAATATTAGTGCTCCAAGGAGAAATGGCTTATTCCAGAACTGGACAGGAAACAAACAAAATGAATCTGAAAGTAATATTAAAATATAAGAAAGTGTTCAAATAAAAAGGAGAAAAAGTATATTGAAAGGACACAGGAGCTAACTGAAAAGGCTCTAGTGATGGAAGTTGGAAATTTTCAGCAGCAAAGTAAATAATTTAGTATTGAATGACAACCCAAATTTATAAAATAAATATCTTCAAGTTCATATTGATAAATGCCTGAATAAATAAACACAGATATTTAGAATAATTCCAAATTTTGTGTTGGTACTTCCCCTCAAGGAGATGGGATACAACACTTAGGTCCTAAGTATGAGCTGTGCATAATGACCTCCTTTCAAAGAATGTGCATGGAAAGTTGGGGGGAGGGGAATCCACAACGGGATGGCTGACCTCAGTGGCAATAACTCAGTTTAACAGCACACATCCATGACAGAATGTGATGAGAACACCACTGTACTCTGTGGTCTTCCTCCCACCAAACTCATAACTCCTGTCTAATCAAGAAAATATTAGACACATCTCATTTAAGGGACATTCTACAAATACGGGACCAGAACCCCTTAAATCTCTCAGGGTCATCAAAATTAAAGAGTAGTGTCACCGTTGAGAGGAGCTGACAATGGTATCTTGGAGAGAAGGAAGCCTGAAATAGAAAAATCAAATTAGGTAAAATTAAGGAAATCTGAATATAATGGGAACTTTAGTTAATAATCAGGTATCATTCTTAGTTCCTTAGTTTGGGTATACATATTATTCAATGTAAAGTCTTAACAGGAAGGTTATGTGGAGGGTACATATGAACTCTATGAACTAATTTTTAAACTTTTCTATAAACCTGAAACTTTTCTAAAATAACAATGTTATATAAACAAACAACAAGCAACGGATGTCACTTCTGACAAAAAAGCTGTTTTGTGGTTGTCCCAAAAGTACAAGATACAAACAATGCACAGCTCCTGATCCCAAATTCTCTTTCTAAATGTAATTTATAATAATTACTCATAGCAATTAGAAAGGCATCATTTTATGATTTTTCTATTGGGATCTTTGCTGGAATAAAGCCTAGGGAAGAAATAAGCACTCTTTTATTCAATAATAAATACTGAGAATATCTGGGACTTTTCTTTTTTCAGAAGGAATTGTCATTACCCTCCAAGTTTATAATAGTTTCTCCTTCTTCTCTTTTCTTTTTTTTCCTAGGATTAATTTGCAGTGAGACTAGTGCTGCATTCTCTTCTTTAGGCACTCCATGGAGCCCTTCCTATTACAGTATATCAAGTATGTAGTTCAATGCTCAATAAATTTCTTCAAGTATAGCTTGTAATAAATGGAAAGTAGAAGGAATTTTATTAACCATCAGATATGTATTTTTTTCTAAGAATCTGGTTTAGGGAGGCAATTTGGAAGGCACACATAAATCTTCTAAATGTATTGGTAGAGAACCAGTGAGCAATGCTATCAAACACAGTATTTCTTGTAATTTGATGATCTTTAAGTAGATGGGTGTGCAGAGTGCTTGGAATGATATCCTGAATATTATTCTCACTGCTCTTATTATCCTTTCTAGGGCTATTCACACACAGTTATTTGGAAGCATTATTGAAGACTTACATTTTTAACATATCTTGAATTTAATGTTAGAGAGAAGTCACTTTAATTCACCAGTATCTTTAAGGTTTCTACCTTAGCTGAATTCTAGATATTTTAGTAAAATATGAAACCAATTTTAATGTAATCACAATATACTGATTAATTACTGAAGATTGATAAAAGCCTCAGATTATCTTGACTGAGTATAACTATTAATAAAAAAGAGAACAATGAAACTCAAGGCTGATGTGTCCTGGTGCTATAAGTGGGTGATACCAGGTAAGTGAGAAACAGCTCAGACACCTCATTTCCATGAATACTTACAAAGAGAAAAGAGTTTTAAAAATGTACTAAGTACAGAAAATTGAATATGAACGATTATCAATGGTTCCATTAACTAAAAGATAATGTTATGTCAGTATAAGATATACCTGTTATTTTAATAACTTTCATTACTTTTTAACAAAAGTTAACATCACAAGTATTTTAGAGCACCAGAGTCATTTATTTTACTACACTTTTTGTTGCTTTGGGTGTATGTGAGGCACCATGTAAGTATAGTATATGTATATTATAATCTAGAATGAAATTATTTAAAATAGAATATGAGCTATAATATTGCCCTTCAATTTAGGCAATCCACAAATTTAAGTATCTATTATTTTAGGAATCACTGTAGATGCCTAGGATATATCGAGGAATAGAACAGAAAAAAAATCTCTGCCTTTCTATTATTATAAATATTCTAACATGATGTTGTACAAGCAAGGGGGCAGAGAAGGGACACTGCAAGCCATCAATCTTATAAACAAGTACATTCTATTCTATGTTGCAAAGTGAGACTGCTGTTGAAATATTTTTAAATTCGGCAATAAGGGATATATTAAATGTTCAGATGTGAGGCAAAGGGTTAAATATTCAAATTGGTTGTTTATAGAATAGTGGGTGTTATCAAGAAAATCACTTAGACAGGATCTGTAGAAAATCCAGGGGTTAGCAAGATAGTTATATGGGGTAAGAATTCCCAGGTCCCAGGAAATAGTAATGATACAGCACTCAGTCAGCATAGTGCTGTGGGTTCCAGGAGCGGTGGAGAGGTTGGTGGCTTCAGCAGAATGATCAAGGTTGAGTGTAATAAGATATCAGGGTGGGGACTGAAAGAAGCTATGCCTGGTTAAAAGAGAAGGCAGTGGAGTGTTCAAAGCAAAAGAATGGCATGATCTGACTCACATCTGATCTGTTCAGATTTTGACTATAGATGAGCAAAAGTAGAAACAGAGAGATGAGATGAGAGGCTAAATTCATTAACAAGGCAATGGTGGCTCAGAAGAAATGTCACAGTGGATAGGGGAAGATGCAGCGAAATTTAGGACGCATCTATGAGGTGCAGCCAGCAGGATTTTATAGCATTGTATTTTGGGGTGAAAACTGATAGAAACAGAGATGAGTGCAAAATTTTTGACTTTTTTTTTCTTTCCTTCAACAACAGAAAGGAGGGAGTTGCCAATATATCAAGTGGAAAATGAACTTCTGGTTCCCTAGAAGTTATGGGACTTCTGGATTCTAGGATGGCATCTAAGGAGCTTGGATGTCATCACTCCATACTAATAAGCAAATGCTGAGCAAACTTAAAAACCAACTTCTTAAATCTGTCAGAAACGAGTTATCAAAGGGTGAATCACTGTCCCCAAATGGGAAATAAGACAGAAGAATACAGATAATAACAACTAATTTAAGAAAAAATTCTCAAGCAGAAATCCCCATAAGAACCAGCATAGAGACAGAAAAACCAAAACTCCAACTGAAACTTTCTGAAGGCTCAGTATGGACACATCTGATAATTTAAAACTCCAGACTGCTCTAGTCCTTGGGATGCTTCCACACTTTGGTGAGTTTTAAATACAGGGAAGTTCTATCAAGCCCTCAAAATGAGTAGCAGAGAAAAATCTACTCTAGCTTCTAGCAACAAAAGGAGACAAGTAACCATTTTCAGAGAATTCTGCTCTTCTTAATAAGACCACCCTCAAGGTAATCTATTTTACAGTGCTGATCCTACTGGGATTTAATCAGTCATTGACCTACCTGGGAGGAAGGGAAGTATCCAACTCTAGTCTGTTATACTCATCCTATTCTACTTAAGGGCAGGATAGGGGTGGGAGTGAGAAGAATTTGTGAAGTTCACTGCCTGGAAGCACAGGCTCAGGAAAAGACTGGGTCTTAGGACTGTAGAACACTTGCCCTGTCCCACATCTTAACCAGTACATTACTAAAGCTGCATTAACCTCAGTTCCTTTAACCCTGTATAGCATGTCTGGCTTTCAACGAAAAAATTTACAAGCATACTTAAAGGCCAAAAAAAGAAAGAAAGAAAGAAAAACAAAAGAAAGGGAGCAAGGAACAGAATAAACACTGAAAACAAACTACAGCTAGACATGTCACACTTCAACATGAGAAAATCAAAGATAAAGAAAAAAAACCTTGAAAAAAAAAGCTAGAATACAGGAAATGATTGTTTACCTAGAGAGGAACAAAGACAAGAATTTCATACACTGTCTCAGAAAAGCTATGGGAGGAGAGAGATTGTGAGATCAGGATTGTAACTTCACATATAAGGAGTTTAAGATTCCTATATCTTCAAAAGTCTTCACTTTAGGAAAGAAATACTGGGCTTGAAGCAGAAGTCAGTGTCACTTAGAAAACACTTAAAACTCTCGTAGCAAACGAGATCACCAAAAAGTGAGTACTGGTAGAACATACATCAGAACCAAGGCTTATTCCTGGGGCAATCTCCCAAGAAGTTTTCTAAAGAAAAAATATGAGCGGCTGAGGAACTGGAAGAGTGACCTGGGAAGCAGAAGGAAACCCAAAAACCTGGTGTCCCAAAAGCCAACTGCATATCCTACAGCAAGAAGAGGGGAACAGTTGTTACCATGGCTAGTCAACCAAGACAGGATCTGAGAACTGATCACTGGATTTAGCAAGCAAAAGGCCATTGCTGACCTCAGGGAGATCAAGTTCAATGGAACCATGGATGTGAGAACCCAACTGGAATGAGATAAAAAGTGAATTGAGAAGAAACACAGTGTCCCTGAATAAATTGCTCAAGGAATTTTGCTTCATAATGAAGTCATTTGGTGGTAACTTATGAAGAAATAGGATGTTTTCTTTTGATGAGAGAAATATGACCATTCCAGTGAAGGGTAAAAAAAAACTGAGAATTTTGTAGATAGAGGAGAAAATTGCTGGATTAATGCCTGAGGAGATATACATAAATTAATTAACACTAACTGCTCTAATATCTACATCCCCAAACCTCTGCAGCATCACACGATAGTTTACTAATGTTCACTTGACTGTCTCATGAGCATATTCAGCAGAATAATTTATAGTTTTCAAGGAGGTTTCAACCTCCTTGTTCTAATACTGAACTTTGATTTTTTTTTTCTAACCAGTGATTGACAAAAGATAGTAGGGGAAGCCATATTTGCTTCTAAACTACTTGTCAGGAGTGACAGCTCTGCCTTCCCTTCCTGTTGCATTGGTGAGAACCTATAATATATCTTGCCTTACTGGCAGGGCAGCTAGGAAATACCACCTCAGATTGAGCAGTTTCTTCTAATCAAAATCCTTTACTAAGGTATAAAACATGTACCCTTAATAAAAATCTGCTTTATTGATCCACTAGCCCTCTGTGCCCCAGATAGAAGTAGAGTTGAAATGGGGGGATTGGCTTTAGATAGAAGAAAGTAATCATCTCAGAGTAACGATAGAAATTTGGAATTTGAGAAATGGAAAGTAAATAGACTAGAGAGATACTGCATGCTTCCCTGGTAGAATTAATGACCCATTTTAGCTCCATAGATATTAATTTGTAATGAAAATGATACTCAAAGCTATATGCTTTCTCCAGCCAAATGGATCTTCAAAGAGGTAAGTCAGGGAATTGGTGGTGAACTAAAATTTAAGACAGACTTAAACAAATGTGATGCAGTACAAGAGAGAATAAAAGGTATATGGAAAGCATAATTTTCATAATAGTCCATGAAGTTTAAACAGAATACAAAAGATATTCAGATGAAGATAGATGAGGAAAAGTTCATAGGATCAAGTGAAAAATTATCAAGTGAAAAATTATCAAGGAGTGTCCTAGAAAGGAAAACAAACACGTGGACCTACATACATAGAAACAGGAAGCAGTGGTGAAAAATGAGCTGCAAAAGAGTTACAGAGAAAAACACAGGTATGGGATATGACCATACTTAGGAAGTGAATGTCTGAGATTTGGTGGAGGACAAGACGATTGGAAACAGTTTATCTAAAGGAACTTGAGGCCAGGTAGGTGGAGTGTTATCTATACCAAGAACTATGATAGAATTAACTGGGTCATGACAGTGACTCATACAAAAATGACCAGGAATAGCCAATCCAAAGTTTAGGAGATAAAGCTACAATTAAAATATGAAAGGTCAGAAACCCAGATGTGATGTAATACAAAGATTGGGTTTTTCAGGAAAGTTGAAAAACAAATGCTCTGAAACATGAAATGAAAACCCATTCCCAGGGATTTACCACTACATTGGGTAGGCTATGGAGAAAAGCAAGCACAGCAAAACACATCACTATTTGGATATAGCAGTGAGAAATTAATGGTTTACTTGGGAGAGAGTCATATTTTTGAAAGGTTTAGTTCAAATAAGAATTTCTAATTGAACAGTATTATTTCAAAAGCACAAAGGTAAAGACAATGGAATTTATACAGTACATAAAAATTTGCACAATGTAATTTCCCAGTATGAATTAAAAAGTCCCAAGTGATCATGAGGCAGTGTCACTTACTAATTATTACTCTCTGAACTGCACCAGTAAAAATAGAACTTTAGCCAAAATATAACTCAGTCTTTCTTTTTTAGAGGTAAACGACTTGAATGGTGGCTGAAAGTTAATCACCAGTTGCCTTGTCCAAATTGACATGTGTCATAACAGTTTTTAAATGTTCAATATATTTAATTCTGACTGTGCAAATCAAGGAAAGATTCTTGAAAAAAAAAAGAACGTATATGTTTTAGCTTTGAGAGTGAAAACCCTGTATAGGTTTTTCTTTTCTTTTAAGTTTGACAGTGGACTCAAAAATATTTTGACTGACTTGTCCGTATGTTACATTACAAATCAGAGCCACCACAATCAAATAATTCCTAGCTTGTGAGTCATCTTTTCCCACTCATCCTCAACTAAAATGCTATTATTATCTACATATGTCCACCTGTGTATATTCTTGGAGGGAGATGAAACTATATTTTAGTTCTTTTTATTAAATAAAGAAATTTAATTAGAATAATTTAATTCTAGCATAATTGATTGAATTATATGTGCCCCCCCAAAAAAAAAACATTAAAAAAAAGAGTAATTGAACAGCTTGAAGAATGAACACATCCCTATAACGACCAGGTTAAAAAAAAGGAAGAAAAAGCAAAAACCCAGAAGATTATTAGAACTTTTCTCTATCTCCATACCAGCTGTTAAGTATTTCCCTTAAAAGAGATCATGATTTTGATTCCTTTCCCCAAAGAAATAGAAATAGAGTTATACAACATGGATAAGCAGATTTCTAAGAAAGAGTTTGGATTATAATAGGTTTGAGTTATTCAAACAGAAGATTATCTTTGGTGAGACTAATTTTGTCAGGGGTCTCACAAGAGGGGGTGAGCCCTTATTAGAGAGCTTCGAAACCTTAGATGTTCTCCTATTGGCCTTGAAGAAGTAGACTGTCATGACATGAGAGGGCTCTGTGGCTAGAACCTAAGGACAGTGTCCAGTGGCTGAGAGCAGGCCAACTGTCTGCAAGAAACCATGGTCAACAACCATGGAAAAGCACAGACTTTGGTAATATAATTATAATAACTGAATTCTGCCAACACTTTGAATACATTTGGAAGAAGACCTCAAGCCTCAGATGAGATGGCTGCTCCTGCCAATACTCTGATGATAGTCTGGTGACAACCTGAGGGTAGTTCAAAAACTACCTGTTTTTGAACTTCTGAACTAGGAAAAATGAAATAAAGGTATGTTATTTTTAAGGAGTTAATTTATGATCATGTGTTATGCAGCAGTAGAAAACTAGTAAATGTAACACATACCCTCTTGTGTGTGACTTCTTTTTTATTATTTTAATTAGGTATATATGACAGCAAAATGCATTTTGATTCATTGTACACAGTTGCAGCACAACTTTACATTTCTATGATTGTACATGATGTAGTGCCGCACCATAGTGCAATCATCCATGTACCTAGGGTCATGATGTCCATCTCATTCCACCATCTTTCCTACTATTATATTTGTAGGAATTGTTCTTAATGTTGAATGGAGCAATAGTTTATTCATTCCTATTGCTCTGTAGTACTCTTTTTTTTTAAGTGGTAGAGGACTCTTATAAGGTATTGAGTCAAGGGAGACTTTATATCCTCAGCACTTTGTATTTTATTATTATGTTTTTTAAGACAGGGTCTCATCAATGTACTTAGGACCTCACTAATTTGCTGAGGCTGACTGTAAACTTGTGATCCTCTTGACTCACCCTCCCAAATTGCTGGGATTACAGGCATGCATTACTGTAACAAGGTGCTCTGTAGTATTCTACTGTGTGAATAAATATATGCTTTAGAATATTAACTCGTTCTACTGTAATTTCAAGTTTGTGGCCATTACAGATTCATTCCTGTAACTATTTTGATGTACATGCTCTTCTGGGTCAGAGTGGAATTTCATCTGTAGAATATGCATGTGTTCAGTGCTCACAGACCAGATAAAAAGATTCCCAAGACGGTTATAACAATTACAGACTCAATATCAGACTGAAAGATGCACTAGTTCCATATCTTCACAAAAAAATTGATATTAATCTTGTAATTTTATAATTTGTTTTGGCATTTTAAAATTTAGCTGTCCTAGTGGGTGTGTGAAGATTTCTTATTATAATTGCTTTGACCAACATTGTGAACTATCTTCCCTTCATTATTTGTCTGGTCCATGTACTGTCATCCTAAATTAAATTCAAATTGCACCACTGCCCTTTATTTAGGCCAGGTAAGAGAGGAACTAGGAATTTGACAAAGTATGGAAAATATTTGGCAAAGTATGGAAAGGTTATCCTTTTTAAGATCAGCAGGCATCGGTGATTACAATGAAAAAGACAAGGTTTGATTTGATCACTTAGACTCCTCTTCATCCCAACCTCTTCTTCAAATGTGTTCCTGAGTTCTGTGGTTCACCCTTCTTTCTAACTCCTACACAGAGTTTCATCACATCTTTATTCATAGACATTACCGGCACTTTTAGTTCATCTTAATATAGACTTGTCAGATTTCCAGCAGTAAATGAAATAAAATTTTTGTTACTACATTATTTTAACATTTTTGACTTTTGCAATAGTTGATTCCAAATTTAAAAAATCTTAAAAACAACAAACTCCAAAATAGTTTAACATTATAATTCTCATTTGATTATATAAACAATACTAAATACTACTAGAATCATGATATTCATTATGACATCTCCATTTTAAAAAATCATTATAAGGACATCTCCATTTTAAAAAAATTATTCTATATTTTTCTTTACTTCATAGTAATGAGGGCATATCTGACACAACTCATGAGGCAGAACTATAGAAATCACATAATTGTCTGATATGCCCACTCTATAGAGTTCATCAATCTATATGTATACCTTATTTAGGTAAATTTCATATGTAATGAATTTTCTGATAAAAAAAAAAACTACTTACTCTGGCATCCCATACATAGAAAGCTGTCCAGGGGTTTAAAAATTATTTCATGCATACATTTATACAATACAGCTTCATGCATTTTCCTGGGAATGCTGCTAGAGTTCAGAGAAATATAGACTTATTATGTACACTTAGAAACAAATCATAGAACCATAGTTCCATGAAGCATTTCAAGCCTAAAAAATAATATAGAAATAGCTTAATATATGCTAGCAAGTTATAATTTACCTTTTATACATTTTAACTTTTGTTCATATTTGATTCAGAAATGTTCATTCAAAAAAAAAAGCATTACAGATGTTTACTTTCACTTCTCCAGTTTAAGAATTCATGAATCCATCCTGAATTAATGTACCTTATTCCAGTATATTTTTTAAAAATCTTGGATGCACTTCAAAAATCATCTACTTTTTTTTCCATTGCTGAGATAATAGGAAACTTTAAGGTTAATGGGGAATATAAAGATGGAAGGTTAAATCATCTACAAACATTCCTGGGAATTGGTAGGTCACCTGACTAGATGTATGTAACGAGAACCTAGAGGCAGAAGAGCAGAGTCTTGACCCAGCTGAACCATGATCTAACAGTAATAGAACATGGCAGAACACACCTGGCAGGCCGACTTGCAGGCTAATTTTCCAGAAGCATTTTCTTAGCTAGAGTATTTAAGAGTTAATCTACAAATACTTTCCCTTCCCCTTTCTGTTTACCACAAGCCCTAAGACTCGCCATTATCTTACACCAAAGCACTTTGGATGGAATTTCTTGTGGTTAAACCCTTTTGTTAGGTAATCCCTGAACAAATTGTTCACTTTTTAGCCATCAATTTTGACATCTGTTGATTGTTTTCAGTCTATGATTTGAACCTTTTGACTTCTTTGATCACAGTTTCTTGAAAAACATATTTTGAAGGTCCAACTTCCTTACCATTGTATCTCCAAGGCTCAAGACAATATGTGACATATGGTAGCTATTCAATAAATGTTTATTAAATATGGAATATGTGTGTGTATATATATATATATATATATATATATATATTTTAAAAATACACTTCAAGAAAATAAAATGTCATTGTTTTATTTTTTTTTTTATTTTATTTTTTTTTTTTTAATTTTTTATTGTTGGCTGTTCAAAACATTACATAGTTCTTGATATATCATATTTCACAATTTGATTCAAGTGGGTTATGAGCTCCCATTTTTACCCCATATACAGATTGCAGAATCACATCAGTTACACATCCATTGATTTACATATTGCCATACTAGTGTCTGTTGTATTCTGCTGCCTTTCCTATCCTCTACTATCCCCCCTCCCCTCCCCTCCCCTCCCCTCCCCTCCCCTCCCCTCCCCTCCCCTCCCCTCCCCTCCCCTCCCCTCTTCTCTCTCTGCTCCCTCTACTGACATTCATTTGTCCCCCTTATATTATTTTTCCCCTTCCCCTCACTTCCTCTTGTATGTACTTTTGTATAACTCTGAGGGTCTCCTTCCATTTCCATGCATTTTCCCTTCTCTCTCCCTTTCCCTCCCACCTCTCATCCCTGTTTAATGTTAATCTTCTTCTCCTGCTCTTCGACCCTACTCTGTTCTTAGTTACTCTCCTTATATCAAAGAAGACATTTGGCATTTGTTTTTTAGGGATTGTCATATCAACACATCAGCATTTGTTGCAAAGAGCAAATTTCTTTTGTGACTGTCAAAAAGTTTTCTATACTTATGAAGATTTATTTTAGGGGTCTCAATTCCATTACATTAATATATTTGCCTTCTTTTCTTAATATCACACAGTCTTCATTATTGTAGCTGTATATCAAGTCTTGAATTGGATAGAATGATTTATCAAACATTTTTTTTTCCAAAACTGCTTTAGCTATTTATTTAAAAATAACATTATTTACATACACAAGAAATCTTGCTGGCATTTTGTTATACCTTTTCTTAAAATTGAATATTCATCCAAGTGGTCATAGATGAACTGATCATAGATCATTTTGAAGAGATTTTACACCTTTATTATGTTGAGTCTTTCAAATCTATGAACCCAGTATGTCTATTTATCTGTACATTCTTTTATATCTTTCATCACAGTTTTATAATCACTAGCATGCAGATTCTGTACATGTTAAAGCTTATTACCTATGTATTCCACTTGGCAAAGACAAAAGAGTAGGGATAGTATTAATTCATTAATCTTCTATAAGGTAAACTACCTAAATTTGTTTATTAACATAGTATTTTATTCACAGATGCCTTGGAACTTTTTACATAGCAATCATTCTAAATGTAAATAAGAAATGTTTAATAATTTCATATATATATATATATATATATATATATATATATATATATACACACACACACACACACACACACCATTAATTTCTTTTTCCTGCCTTATTGCACTGGCTAGAACTTCCAATACTATGTTAAGTAGAAATGGTAAGAGCAAATGTTCTTGACTTTTTCTTCATCTTTAGGAAAGACACAGTTTTTCACTATTAAGTATGATATAGTTGTAGGTGTTTTGTATATGTAATTTATTAAGCTGAAGATGTCATCTTTATTTCTAGCTGGTTAAAGGAAACTAGGTTCGGACAAAATTATGACCAGACAGTAGAGGGCATTAACTGTGAAGTTATCGAATCTGAATATAAATTAACCAGAAAATTACAGGCTGTTAAATGCTATTGAGCAAGTAACTAACAGCCTTAACATTGGAGTGTGAAAACACTGAATACAAGAAGGTTGATCCAAACAAATGATCCAATAATACAGGCACCCACATTATTGAGAGGATCTGAACTAGATTGATGAATATGAAAGCAAAATATAAGATATGAAAAAGATTTATAGAACAATCATTCTATGAGTACCAAGTAAGAGATTGCTGTTAAATGTTATATTTCACATGGTTGTCAGGATGCCATTAATAGGTACAGTGAAGTTACAAGGACTAGAGGAAATAATGAACTCGTCATATAGTATACAGAAGTATAAGAGAGAATCAAGATTGAAAATTATAAGTTACAAATGAAAATACAAATTTATACTTAGTTCTGAATTAATGGTTGTATTTGTAAGTGGGTAGTTTTAACAAAAGTTTTACTGGTAGTAATTAATTTTATGCTATGTATCAATATATATAATGAAACAATTTGCTTGCAATTATTCTAAATAATCCAAAAACACATTAGTTTGAATTATATTACTTAACAATGTTAAATTACCATATCTACTTTCTGACTTTCAAAAAATGACAATACACATACATACAATGCAAACATATAAACACATACATCATATGATATATATTTATAAATATATGCACATACATATATAATGTGCTATAACAAATATATACATATATGTGAATTATAAAGCATATTTTACATCAAAGATTTTATATAAGGGTTTGTGAACTTGCAAACTGAACTTGAATCAAATATAGTATCATTTGAGTGGTAAATATATATTTATGAATATATATACACATATATACATCACATACACATACAAATATAGTTATACATACATATATATCATATATAATACTTATAAATAGGGATTTCTATGATCTAAGTAAGCATAGATGTATATATATGCACATATATGTATATACATATACAGTGAGAGAGAGAGAGAGAGAGAGAGAGACTCTTTTAGTAAAGAAATATAAGTATCGGGCTGGGGTTGTGGCTCAGTGGTACAGCACTTGCCTAGCATGTGCGAGGCCCTGGGTTCGATCCTCAGCACCACACAAAAAAATAAGTAAATGAATAAAGGTATTATGTCCAATTACAACTAAAAAAAAAAAGAAATGTATGTATATTGAATTTCAGTTACCATACATAGCAGTTTCTGGGGCAGCCCTCATAAGCAAGAATATTTAAAATTATTTATAAAAAAAATTAGATTTACGGGGCTGGGTATGTGGCTCAAGCGGTAGCGTGCTCGCCTGACATGCGTGCGACCTGGGTTTAATCCTCAGCACCACATACAAACAAAGATGTTGTGTCCACCGAAAACTAAAAAAAATAAATAAATATTAAAATTCTCTCTCTCTTTCTTTGAGAAAAAAAAAAAAATATTGGATGTGTAACTGATGTGATTCTGCAATCTGTATATGGGGAAAAAATGGGAGCTCATAACCCACTTGAATCAAAGGGTGAAATATGATATATCAAGAACTATGTAATGTTTTGAATAACCAACAATAAAAAATTTAAAAAAAAGATTAAAAAAATAAAAAAAAATTAGATTTACTCTGAGTATTAAGAGTAGAGTCAATAAATTGCTTCTCCGATTCAGAATAGATTTTTCTGGTCAAATGAGTAATTTAAAATTTTTGTTTTTTAATAGCTTTTTAGATTCATAACCACAGTTTTCTGTGAATCTGTATGTACTAAGGTGTCATAAATATCTCATTTTAAATATACACATTTAGGGGCTGGCTCAAACGGTAGCGCGCTCGCCTGGCATGCATGCAGCCAGGGTTCAATCCTTAGCACCACATACAAACAAAGATGTTGTGTCTGCCGAAAACTAAAAAATAAATATTAAAAAATTCTCTCTCTCTCTCTTAAAAAAATATACATATTTAATCATGCATTTAAATGCTAAATAATTATACTTGGTTTTTATAATGAACTAATATTTTAGTGGAGATCATAAAACTACATTGTTTCTTTTTCTTTGTGATAGGATTATCAAATGTTATTACTTGGTTAAACATTTCAAAATCAAATCATGACCGACCACGTCCTTCGGGAGAGACCTATTGCAACAGTGATCTATGCATGTACACACTTGTAATTCAAAGACACTGAGGCAAAAACTGTCAAAACATTACTAAAATTGACAAGGCTATATGGTTCATTAGTCTAGGAACTGATGCGTTATAAACCAGTTGGTGATCAGCTTCATAATTTGAATAAAGTTGCACATTATGAAAGAAAATCTGTACTAGCTGTTATAATTAAATTTCAAATCATTTCTGGAAGAAAGGTACGTGCAATTGTGGGTATTTATCAAGAGGCCAAACTCATTCCTGGCAAAGCAAAATGATCAATAATCAAATTTACAATATCATTATTTTAATTGAAAATTTCTTACTCTGTTCACAGTATTGACTTTTCATGCTTATGTCAATAAACCAATTATTTGCTCATTAGTATAGAATTAATTTATAAATGATTCAACATTGAGAATGGTTAAATAATACAGAAAAAATAACTTTACCTATAGTTAGAAATATATTGCATCTCCTGGAGTTATTTTTCCTTGCTTCTGAAATGAATTCATGAATGTAAAATATTTTTATTAATGTATACTTGACATTGGTGTCATAACAAGAACATCTTTCTTAATATCTTTACCTAGTAAAGTTTCTGAAGAAATTCTTTATTTCATTTTTGACATTATAAATATATAGCTATGTGGAAATGGATATATATGTGTAAATAATATAATTGACTGCTTCAGAAAAAAACTTACCTGGAAGTAGAGTGCTACAGTAACATAAATGTAAAATGTGTGGAATTATCTCAGAGGGTGGGCAGTAGATAGTGAAGAAATGTTAGGATAGCAGGAAAATTCACAAGTCTCTTGGTAAAAACTATTGCCTGTATTATCACAGAAGGTAGACCATGTGCTATGAAGCCTATTATTTATTCTAGTAGAATTAATTAGCAAAAGTTTTAAAGATGGTATGCATTCTTTGCTTTGAGTAAAACTTTACAGGGGGTGGAGGTTGAAGATGGAAAAGAAAATAGCCTAAGAGGAGTTTTCTTGGCAGCCATTTTTTTTTCCACAAATTGGTCACCCTTAAATTGGGGATGAAAGTGATTTGTATGGTATAGAACCCGATAAGTACAGTATGGTTCAAGCTCAAGAACTATGACAAAAGGCAAAGTTTGCCTAGGGTTATTTGCAGAAAACATTTGAAAATAAAAATAAAAAAGAGAAACCAATAAGTTTCTTGTAGATTTTATTGCCAAAGGAAACCTTTTGCAAAAACATTTCTTTGATCCCTCAAGCTTCCAAAACTGCACCATCAGCATGAAGACTTTGAAAACTATGCTTCTAGTAAGCCCCTTTTAATCATGAAAACCAGAACAATATTCTAGCAAAGAAGGAACACCAAGGTAGAGGGAAACAGAATATGTCAAGATACTTATAAAGCATATCACAGACCCTTTTAAGCAAGGCCCTGAATACAGATTGTCCCATAGAAAAAGGCTCTCATCTGAGCCAATAGTTTTTAGGGAGAGATCTCTCTCTCTCTCTCTCTCTCTCTCTCTCTCTCTCTCTCTCTCTCTCTCTCTCTCTCTCTCAACAGTTTCACAGCATGCACCCTAAAGGTGCAAGGTCAAACTGCCAGATTACATGAAATAATGTGTTTACATTAATATGTGCATCACAAAGTGGATAGATTGATGAAGGAAAACAAGGAGAGTAGCAAAGGATTTCTGCTCCTAACTAAAATGGAATGGGATGTGGTAGAACAATGCTTCTATAGATAAACTGAAAATTAAAGATAAATAAGTAAGACATTTTAGAATGGCAGATTTGAAGGAACAAGATCACAAAATTGGCAGAATCTTTTATCTAGGGTATTATGCTATTTCTGGCTGCCAGGCAAGACGCTTAGAATCAAGTCACAGATGAAGGGGATCAAATTCTGATTTTAAAAGCCTGCAGAGCTTTTGGCCATTTTGTTAGTATAGGACCTCAAAAATGAGAGACCTGATATATAAGAACACAGTGAAAATTAAGAGTCACAAAACTGACTCTTGCCCAGTTTCCTCATTTAAGATATTTATAAAATCAAATACTATTCATAGAAACAGTCTAACCATGTGAGAGAAAGCAGAGAATTCTCTCTACCTAGAATGTAGAAACAATGTCACTAGATAAAAACACTAGATAATCTACAAAATAATGGCTTTTCTTTAGCCCTTCACAAAACTGAGGTCAAAGAGAAGCTAAATGGCTCATAATCTAGAGAGATGGGGGCTTCCAAGATGCCATGGGACTTGAACAACCAGATCCCTTGCAAAGAACAAGGAGGAAGATGGGGGAGTTCTACAACTGAGTTAAGAAAATTTCAGGTTTTTTAATTAATTTCTACAAATGGAAACTCAGCTGGCATGAGATGTGAAACCCAATGAGACACAGACACAAAGGGTGATGAGGACCTTTATAGGCCCATCTCCCCTGACTTCTACCAGGTACTTAGATGAAAGGTGAGAGGCAGGACAGAGACCTGTGTAAGCCACTGAAGGATTCAGTGGTGCAGATCTGGAGAGGAGTAGGCTATACTGCAGGAACAAATAAAGTCCACTTCAAATTGTTCTTTCCTGTACTGGAATGAAAGCAGAAACTGTTGTCCCTATCCTTACCTCCAGGGAACAGGTGAATACCATTATAGGTGGGAAATGGGAAAAGGAATCAAGCCTTCCATCCATGGAAGAGGATCAGGAAGAGCCCTGAGCCCAGAACATCAGAGGTCTCTTACTGATTGAACAAACCCAGATTACTAAGAAGGACTCATAACAAGACCCTGGTACACAAGCCTAGCCTATGCAAGGCTCTTTTAAAATAACAAAAAGCACGCCTGATGCTAGCATCATTCTGAGCAGCACTGGGTTAAAAACAAGTAAGAGTATTCTTTCATGACAGGGCAAAGCACAGGAGAGTCCCTTCCTGAACAAAGGTACAGAGAGATGATCTAAACACAAGAGCAGAAACATTATGAAAACCTCTCCATAAGCACACGGTAACCATGGAGAAATTCCATCTGTATAGTTGACTGATAATAACACAGCAGCATCAAAATCCCAAACCTGCTCAACTCCTGACTATATGAACACATCCTCCCTCATTGCCAGCCTAGCTCAAAGAAGTCTGAGAATTTTAAGGTATAGATACAAATTAATTGAGCTTAATTTTTAGCCCTTAGTCAAAAATTAAGATCCCCTCCACCACACACACATACGCCAGAAAAAAACAACCCACTATTGAGAGAGAAAACAATCCAATGGCCAAACTCAAATATGAAGATGTTGGATCAGCCAGCATATTTAAAATCACTATAAGTAATATATAAAGGATTCTAGAATTAGGAGATGGCCAATATAAATGAACAGATAGGGAATTTCAACAGTTAAATTTTGAGTAAGATACAGTTATAAACAAAACAAGAAAATAAGCATATGTACCTAGACAAGTCATTTTTAAATGGTTGAAAAGCAATACTGAAGAAAAATATTTTCACACACCTAAAACACAGATAAGAGCTTCATAAATTTTCTTGCCTTCTGCAGCATAGAAGACAATGAAGAGACATTTTAAAGAACTGAGAGTTAAAACTTGAAATCCCAGAATTCTATACCCAATGAAAAAATAGATTCCCAAAGGAAGAATAAATAAAGCCTGTTAATCAAATCTGAGAGAATTCATTCCTTGAAAAGCTAACGAAAAGAAATGTTAAAAGAAATAATCAGCTATATTAATATTATATTAGGGAGAAAGGTGTATCTACACAAACATGAATATCTCTGACTAAATTTTAAATGACTGTAAATATGAAAGCTTTTTTCTCAATAACTTTTTCTCAATAACAATAAGCTAAAATCTTTCTAAAGCTAAAAGAGAAACAATGTATTATGAATTTATGGCATATGTAAAAGTAAAATGAAAGACAATAGCAAAAAGAAAAATCCTTTCCAGATAAAGAAGCTGAAGAAACTGTAAATAAAAAGGGCATCTAAAAATAATCCATAGCTCACCTTATACCCATGTGAAAGTCTGAATACCTTTCTCCAAAGACCAGACACAAAGAAAGATATCTATTCTTAATACTTCTATCCTACAGCCTATAGATGCTTTTTTCAGCATAACAAGATAACTAAAATAAATAAAACCATACATATTTGAAAGAAACAACAGAACTGTTTCTATTCTCACATGGTATGATCCTGTTTGTAGAAGATCCCTATTAAACAAAATGCACCCAGAATTAATCAGTAAATTTAAATAAGATTGCAACATATAATGCCAATATGTTGGCAATAAATTATTAGAAACACATAAAAATCAATACTATTTATAATAACACCAAAATATGAAATACATGAGTTTATACATTACAAAAGGAGTTCAAGATCAGTATGGTAAAATTTGAAAAACATTTTTGAAACAAACAATAGAAAACCTAAATCAATAAAGGGAAATACTATGTTTACAAATTACAAGATTTCATATAAAGATATAAATAAATTTCAATTAGACTTATAGATTGGTCACCATTTGACTACAAATACCAATATTGTTTTTGTAGAATTCAAACAGCTGAACTGAAATCCATGTGGAAAGATAAAGGAACTGCAATTGCTAAAATATTTTTTTTTTCAAAGAACGAAACTGGAAGACTCACATTATCTGATTTCAAAATTTGCTGTAAACCTGTAGTAATCAAGAGAGCCTCATATTGGCTTAAGGACCAACAAACAAATCAATAGAACAGAATAGAAAACCCAGAAATATAAGAAATCATATTTGATCATGATTCTTTTAAAGGCGTCAAAACTATACAATGATAAAGAGGTACTATAAATGGTACTAAAATAAATAGATAACCATGCTGCTGGGAGGTGAACTGGGTAGACCTAGATTTCTATCCTAACATAAAAGTTAGTTATAGATAACGCATAACCCAAATATAATCAGCAATTGTAATGCTTCTAGAAGAAAACATGAGAATAGTTTCATGTCTCTAGGTGGGCAAAATGTTCTTTAGACCTGGAGCACAGTACATAGAAAACAAGTTTAATAAATTAGACTTTAGCTGAGCGTGTTCGCACAAGCCTGTAATTCCAGCAGCTTGGGAGACTGAGGCAGGAGGATCATGAATTCAAAGCCAACCTGAGGATTTAGCGAGGTCCTAAGTAACTCAGCGAGACCCTGTCTCTAAATAAAATATAGAAAAAGGGCTCAGAACGTGGCTCAGATGTTAAGCGCCCCTGGGTTCAAGCTCCAGTATCAAAAATAGATTAAAAAATAGACATCATCACTTAAAACCTCTAGTCATCAAAATATATATATATATTAAATTCCTAAAAATATTATTATACTATTATAAAATAAACCTTTCATCTAAAAAACGAGAAGAGTTTATTGGTTTAAATTTTTAATGGCTTAAATGAGGTAAATTTAACTGAGTGTTTTTCAGTGTGCCTTTTTAAACCAAGTATATAAACTGCATGACCCAGTTCCCTATCTTAAAACAGTAGTTGAGATAGTTCAACCTGGAAATCTACACTTGAGTTGGTATCGAAGTTGATTTTTTTCTTACTATAATGAAACACTTGAGGCAAGTTAATTTCATAAATAAAAGAGTTTGATTTTGGCATGTAGTTCTGGGGTTTGAAGGTCTAAGAACCTCATCTGGTGATGACCTTCTTGCTGGCAGAGTCCTGAGGCAGCCTAGGACATTGTAAGTCAAGAGTCTGGGAGTGCTTTACTACACATATTTCTCTCTCCCTGTTAATAAAGCAACCAGGATTCATTCATGGGGGCTCCATCCTAATGATTTCATCTAAACCTAATCAATTCTAAAAAGCCACACCCTAAATACCATAGTCGGATCAAATTTCCACCCCTTTAATATTAACATACTACTTTGGAGATTGAACTCCATCAAGAGTTCAGAGAACAAACTATATTCAAAACATAGCCGAATCCCAGGCTTTTCCTATTCATATTAGTTTGAAACTCTTTAGATAGTATTCATATTCTGTAGGCCACTTGACTTTCTTTATCTCAGGTTTTCTATCAAACCATGAGACACATGCTTTAATGCAGCAACTGTTTGCATCTTTCAAGTTTCTTTCCATCTTACCCTATCCTTGTTTCCATGACATGTGGTACCCTCCTTCCATATCTATACAGCACTAAAACCTTATCTTTGCCAAGCAATTTCATTTCTTCATTCCATTTTTGTATATATTTAATGGATTTTACCCAAAATAAAATAATAAATACCAGCACTATTATTGACGATTTCATGTATTCTGCAAGAATAGAAAAAAAAATCATTGCTTTCCTTGTCAACTATTTAGAATGCCCCAAATAGAGCCCTCTTCAGCAATTCCTTCTCACCTTCTACTTAAATGTCTACCTAGATCATAGAAAACACTTGTTAAGTTTGCCTAATGAATGAGATATTGAATATGGGATTAATAATAACAAACTCATATATATTTACAAGTAATTTCATGTATCTTTCTCATTGTTCTTTCCTAAGAAGCATGGAGTTGAGCAAAATACTAAGAAACTGAGCCGTAGAGAAATTAGGAATTGAAAAGGATTTCTACTTGTTTCTGACACTTGCTATTTGAATGATGTCACTAAAATAGCAGGCTGAGATAGAGCAGAAGCCAGATAATAATTGGGATTCCATCTCTTCCAATAATCTACACTGCCTATTAGAATTCTGTGACAGATTCTATCCTTCAGTATTACTCTTGGTGATTAATTTGCCTGAGCTCATTAATAGAAGAGTATTAGAAACAATAGAACAATAGAACAACAACAACAAAACACACACACACACACACACACACATATATATATATATATATATATATTATGAGAAATTTCATTACATTGAGACGTCATTACATTAATCACACTGGGAAGGAAAATGGGTTCTGTAATGTTTTTCTTGCACTTTACTAAGTATTACATTTCAATATTAGAATAGTTTACATGATCTCCAATTGATCAACTTACAGTCTTAATGAATCCTGAATATGCCAAGTACCTTTGTTAACAACAAAAGCAGAAACCCTTAGAGTAAAACAATCATATCAGAGTTTTAACTATGGTAGTAACAAAGGAAACCCACTGCAGAAGAATAATTTTATCCTGGAACTAAACTATACCGAGAGAACATGTGTGTGGACTACTGTATGCATACAAATATCACTCAAGCATATATAGATAAAACAAGACCTACTCATTTCTTACAGTACAGGTTATGAAGCATTTGATAACTTTCATTTTGTGGCTGTGGAATTTGATTTTTGTAATGTCCAAGCTTTGTGATATAGAATCACTTCTGAGATCATTTTAACCCTGGAATTTTCGTTTCTCCTGTTCAAGGGACAGCAGCTTCATGTCTTAGATAAAGTGAACTAAGTGCCTTACATAAAAGGACAGGTGTTTCCACTTTCCTGCTAATGACTCTCTAAGTGTGGATGATGATGATCCTTATCAGTCATTACTCAATTTACTTCACAGAAATTAAGAATTAAATTACAGTTTCAAGGCTCATTAGGTCTTGTTAAATTTGTGGAATTGCCCACATGTGTGTGTCTTGTCCTCCATGGGGTATCTGTAAAGCAGGTGTTTCAATTCATTGGAAGTTTGTTGCATTCTATTCTGTGCAAGATTATTATACAATTGTGTTTGAAATTCCACGTTGGGTTCTTACATTTGAAGATCAGGCTTCAAATAGTCATATTTGACTATTCAAGTTTAGCATAAAAGGAATAATATGGAAATAGTCTCTTATGGGAGCTTTTGAAAAAGAGTATTGAATGTGAAATTCAAGGGCAGGGTAGGGACCTCATTCCAAACTTAATGCCTTTCTCACTTGTCTCAATATTCTTCTGCCAAACAATTCCAAATACAAGTGCAAATGGAAAGATCTTTTGCATTTTTATCCATGCCTATTGGGATGTGTCTTTTAATGCACTCAAAGTTTTCTTTGAATGCAGGTGATATCAAACTAGATAAAAACCCCATCTGTTGTTTAGGTCTTCCCTACTCCCTCTGTCCATACAGTCTCTACTCAGCAAGAGGAAAATGTTCCAGACAATGTCACCTTCCATTTAATGCTCTCCTTTGAAAACTAACACCAAATCGAACTATTTTGTGGGGGGATACAAAAAAAAAATAGAACAAGATTCAGAATCAGATCAAGTAACAGTCTAGGCTTTTAAACAAATGTTGATATTTATAAATCAGCCATTTTAAGTGTAATTAGAGAATCATACAGCATCTGGAAGATTGATGAAAATATCCAATATGTCATATTATAATGAGCTACTATAGTTTGTGCAGAATTTATACTGGAATTTTAAAAAGAGGATGAATTTTCACATTCATTGTTTTTTTTCCAAGGCACCCTGAGGCAAAGCAATGTCACCAAAACAGAGACCAGATTGAGAAGAGATTTCAGCTCCTTTAATCTCAGTCTAGTTTTCTCTCTACCTGGAAATGGTACCTCCTATGAAGGATAAGAGAAAAGCCTTACCTGACATCATTGATAATAATAATATGTGAAGCCAGTGAAAACTATAAAATTACTCAAGAACTGTCTTATTATTTCTGTGGACAGTAGATGATGTCAGCAACTTTCCTTAGATCCATGAATCTATAAATAGGAAAATTTCTGAAATAAATATGGAATTTTATGGTCAAAAAGATGGAGCACCAGCAAATTTGTTCAAGAAGATAGTGTTTCTTATCTTACCTTTAGTAGCTGGAAAATTAGTGTAACTACACATTGTACTTTCAAGACCAATCAGTATACAAATCTTTAAAGAACTTCGAACAAAAACTATGTACAGAAGTATTACTGAAACAAAAAAAAGCAAATTTCTTAAATTATGTATACCTTTCCATGTAGAGAGTCATGAAATAGGCTTATGAATGAAAATTCTTGGTATCCTCTCTATATAACCCTAAAAGGCCAACTGGATTGGATAATCTTGGTCTAATGAATTATGAGACAATTTGGGCTAATAATTCAGAATATAAACTTTTAAGTCAAACAGACAGACACTCCAGATATACCATTTTCTGAAATACTGAGTATGGAGCACTTCAGTAATAGGTACAAGTGAAAAGATATTTTAATTTTTGGTAATCTTGGGCAAACTCCTACTAAAGTATAAAATAAGAAAAAAATATAGTAGCAAATAGTTCAGGGATTTATTATGAAGGAAGAATGTAATTGAGCTAATCGCCTCCTGGTAAGCACAGATTAAGCATTCGATAAATATAAACCATTACCAGCATTATGATTATTGATCTTATAATTAATGAAGATGCTCAAGCCACTACTTATTTTTAGTTTGGCCTATGAGCCATTTCTTCTATTAACTTCCTGTCATGACAATGAAAAATTCATAAATGAGATTCCAAATGATTAGAACCTCAAATACAATTAAAACATAGGAAAATGACATTAACTGAGAGACTCTTTTATCCTTTTGATAGATAGACACATTCACTTTGAAAATTAATATTTTAAGCATTTTAAATGGCTGTCTGGGATGCTGGCAAATTTCAGGATACTAAACGGAAAATTCAACAATTTTCTACTATTTATTTGTCTGGTATCAGAAGCCAACTTATTTGTTGTTATTGTCTTTGTTTTGTCATCAATGAACTTTATTTCTCAGAGCAACTTTAAAAGTGAACAGAAGGTACAGTTCCCATGTGCCTTCTGACCCCAGACACACCCGATCTTCCACATCACCTACCTCCTGTATCACAGTATGATTTGTTATAATAGATGAACCTACTTTGACAAATCAACATTACCCAAGTACAGAGTTTACATTAAGGTTCACTCTTGATGTTCATTGTGTATGTTTTGACAAACATAAAATGGTATATATCCTTTACCATTATAGTAACACACAAAACAGTTGTACTTTCATAAAATACACCTGTGCTCTACATGGTCACTTCTCCCTCACCCTTAAACCCTATATCACTAATCTTTATACTCCCTATTTTCTCTTTTTCCAAAATGTTATATGGTTGGAGCCATATATGATATAGCTTTCTCAGATTGGTTTCGTTTACTTGGCCATATGAAGCTAAGTTGTCTCTATGCCTTTTCATGCCTTTATAGCTCATTTCTTCTTAGTGCTGGATAATATTCTATTATTTAAATGTACCACTGTTTATTTTTCCCATTCACCTACCAAATGACATATTTATTGCTTCCAAGTTTGGACAATTATGAATAAATGTGAGGTAAACATCCACGTGCAGGTTTTTGTGTGGACATTTTTCAATTCAATTGAGTAAATACCAAGAAGGATGGTTGCCAAATTATATGCTAAGAGCACATTAGTTTTGAAAGAGGTCGTCAAACTGTCTTTCAAAGTGGTTGTACCTTTTTGTATGTCCTCCTTAGTATCTGGCGTAGTCTGTAGTTTGCATTTTAGCATTCAAAAAGCTTTAGAGTAGTATCTTAGTGTTGTTTTAATTTGCAATGCTCTAATGACATTTCGTGTTGAGTACCTTTTTCATATGCTTATTTGCCATCTGTATATCTCCTCTGGTGAAGGAACATGTTCAGAATTTTACCCATTTTAAAATAGGTCAAGACTATGATTGAGTTTTAAGAGTTTTTCATACATTTTAGATAATAGTCCTGTAACAAAGGTGGCTTTTGCCAATTTTTCTCCTGGTTTGTGGTTGCTTTCTCATTTTGTTGCCATTACCTTTCTAAGAGCAGGAGATTTTAATTTTAAGGAAGTCCAGTTTTTCAATGATTTCTTTCGTGGATCATAGTTTTTGTGTTGTATCTAAAGTCATCGACATCCAGGAATTACTAAGTTTTCCCCTTATCTTTTAGAGAATGTTATAGTTTTGAGTTGATGCTTTTGAAAGGTGTAAGATCTGTGTCGATTATTATTATTATTATTTTTGCATGTGAATGTACAGTTTTTTTCAACACAAGCTATGCTCCATTCTATTCCTTTTGCTCCTTTATCAAAGATTAGTTGTCTCTTATTTATGTGAGTCTATTTCTAGGCTCTCTATCCTTTTCCATTGATCTATTTGTCTATCATTTTGTCAACAGTGCACTGTTTTGATTACTGTAGCTTTAGGTTAAGTTGTGAAATTTTTGAAATTGAGTGTGGTTGATCCTCTGACCTTGTTGTTCTCTTTCAATAATAAATTGACTGTTCTAGGACTTTATCTTCACTATACACATTTTAGAATCTGTTGGTATTTTGATAAGGACTGTGTTGAAACTGAAGATCAAGTAGGTGAGTACTGACATCTTATTAATGTTGAGTCTGGAAAAAAACATGGAATCTCTGTTCATTTATTTAGTTCTTCTTTGATTTTTTTTTAATCCGAATTTTGTTATTCTTCTCATGCAAATAATATGTATGTTTTGTTATATTTATATGTAAATATTTAATCTTTTGAGATGCAAAATCATTGTCAATATGTTATTAATTCCAAATTCCACTTGATCATTGATGTTATATAGGGAAGAAATTACTTTTATATATTAACCTTGAATCTGAAAAACTTTCTATAATTATGTGGTAGTTCCAAGAGTATTTTTGTCAGTTCTTTCAGATTTTCTACCCAGACAATCATGTCATATATAAAAAAGATAGCTTGATTTCTTCTTCCAATCTGTGTACTTTTTATTTTCTTTTCTTCTCCTAGTGCATTTTTTTTTTTAATTTTTTTTTTATTGGTTGTTCAAAACATTATAAAGCTCTTCACATATCATATTTCATACATTAGATTCAAGTTGGTTATGAACTCCCAATTTTACCCCAAATACAGATTGCAGAATCACATCGGTTACACATCCACATTTTTACATAATGCCCTATTAGTAACTGTTGTATTCTGCTACCTTTCCTATCCTCTACCATCCCCCCTCCCTCCCCTCCCATCTTCTCTCTCTACCCCATCCACTGTAATTCATATCTCTCCTTGTTTATTTTCCCATTCCCCTCACAACCTCTTATATGTAATTTTGTATAACAATGAGGGTCTCCCTCCATTACCATGCAATTTCCCTTTTCTCTCCCTTTCCATCCCACCTCATGTATCTGTTTAATGTTAATCTTTTCTTCCTGCTCTTCCTCCCTGCTCTGTTCTTAGTTACTCTCCTTATATCAAAGAAGACATTTGGTATTTGTTTTTTAGGGATTGGCTAGCTTCACTAAGCATAATCTGCTCTAGTGCCATCCATTTCCCTGCAAATTCTATGATTTTGTCATTTTTTAGTGCTGCGTAATACTCCATGGTGTATAAATGCCACATTTTTTTTATCCATTCATCTATTGAAGGGCATCTGGGTTGGTTCCACAGTCTAGCAATTGTGAATTGTGCTGCTATGAACATCGATGTAGCAGTATCCCTGTAGTACGCTCTTTTAAGGTCTTCAGGGAAAAGTCCAAGAAGGGCAATAGCTGGGTCAAATGGTGGTTCCATTCCCAGCTTTCCCAGGAGTCTCCATACTGTTTTCCAGATTGGCCGCACCAGTTTGCAGTCCCACCAGCAATGTACAAGAGTACCCTTTTCCCCACATCCTCTCCAGCACTTGTTGTTGTTTGACTTCATAATGGCTGCCAATCTTACTGGAGTGAGATGGTATCTTAGGGTGGTTTTGATTTGCATTTCTCTGACTGCTAGAGATGGTGAGCATTTTTTCATGTACTTGTTGATTGATTGTATGTCCTCCTCTGAGAAGTGTCTGTTCAGGTCTTTGGCCCATTTGTTGATTGGGTTATTTGTTTTCTTATTGTTTAATTTTTTGAGTTCTTTGTATACTCTGGATATTAGGGCTCTATCTGAAGTGTGAGGAGTAAAAATTTGTTCCCATGATGTAGGCTCCCTATTTACCTCTTTTATTGTTTCTCTTGCTGAGAGAAAACTTTTCAGTTTAAGTAAGTCCCATTTGTTGATTTTTGTTATCAACTTTTGTGCTATGGGTGTCCTATTAAGGAATTTGGAGCCCGACCCTACAATATGTAGATCGGAGCCAACTTTTTCTTCTATCAGACGCAGAGTCTCTGATTTGATATCTAGCTCCTTGATCCACTTTGAGTTAACTTTTGTGCATGGCGAGAGGAGGGGATTCAGTTTCATTTTGTTGCATATGGATTTCCAGTTTTCCCAGCACCATTTGTTGAAGATGCTATCCTCCCTCCATTGCATGCTTTTAGCTCCTTTATCAAATATAAGATAGTTGTAGCTTTGTGGATTAGTCTCTGTGTCCTCTATTCTGTACCATTGGTCCACCCTCCTGTTTTGGTACCAGTACCATGCTGTTTTTGTTACTATTGCTCTGTAATATAGTTTTAAGTCTGGTATCGCTATACCGCCTGATTCACACTTCCTGCTTAGAATTGCTTTTGCTATTCTGGGTCTTTTATTTTTCCATATGAATTTCATGATTGCTTTATCCATTTCTACAAGAAATGCCGTTGGGATTTTGATTGGCATTGCATTAAACCTATAGAGAACTTTTGGTAATATCGCCATTTTGATGATGTTAGTTCTGCCTATCCATGAACAGGGTATATTTTTCCATCTTCTAAGATCTTCTTCTACTTCTCTTTTTAGGGTTTTGTAGTTTTCATTATATAAATCTTTCACCTCTCTTGTTAGGTTGATTCCCAAGTATTTTATTTTTTTTGAGGATATTGTGAATGGAGTGTTTTTCCTCATTTCCGTTTCAGAAGTTTTGTCGCTGATATACAGAAATGCCTTTGATTTATGCGTGTTGATTTTATATCCTGCCACTTTGCTGAATTCATTTATTAGTTCTAGTAGTTTTTTTGTAGACCCTTTTGGGTCTTCTAGGTATAGAATCATGTCATCTGCAAATAGTGATAATTTAAGTTCTTCCTTTCCTATTTTTATGCCTTTAATTTCTTTCGTCTGTCTAATTGCTCTGGCCAGTGTTTCGAGAACTATATTGAATAGAAGTGGTGATAGAGGGCATCCCTGTCTTGTTCCAGATTTTAGGGGGAATGCCTTCAATTTTTCTCCATTGAGAATGATGCTAGCCTGAGGCTTAGCGTAGATAGCTTTTACAATGTCGAGGTAAGTTCCTGTTATCCCTAGTTTTTCTAATGTTTTGAACATAAAGGGATGCTGTACTTTGTCGAATGCTTTTTCTGCGTCTATTGAGATGATCATATGGTTCTTATTTTTAAGTCTATTGATGTGGTGAATAACATTTATTGATTTCCGTATATTGAACCATCCTTGCATCCCAGGGATGAATCCAACTTGATCATGGTGCACAATTTTTTTGATGTGCCTTTGTATCCGGTTCGCCAGAATTTTATTGAGGATTTTTGCATCTATGTTCATCAGAGATATTGGTCTGTAGTTTTCTTTCTTTGAGGTGTCTTTGTCTGGTTTCGGAATCAGGGTGATGTTGGCCTCATAGAATGAATTTGGCAGAGCTCCTTCTTTTTCTATTTCCTGAAATAACTTGAAAAGTATTGGTATTAATTCTTCCTTAAAGGTTTTGTAAAACTCCGCTGTATACCCATCCGGTCCTGGGCTTTTCTTGGTTGGAAGTCTTTTGATTGCTTCTTCTATTTCATCTATTGTTATTGGTCTGTTTAAGTTGTGAGTATCCTCCTGACTCAGTCTGGGCAAATCATATGACTTAAGGAATTTATCAATGTCTTCACTATCTTCTATTTTATTGGAATATAGGTTTTCAAAATAATTTCTAATTGTCTTCTGTATTTCTGTAGTGTCTGTTGTGATATTGCCTTTTTCATCCCGTATGTTAGTGATTTGAGTTCTCTCTCTTCTTCTCTTCGTTAGCATGGCTAAGGGTCTGTCGATCTTATTTATTTTTTCAAAGAACCAGCTTTTAGTTTTGTTAATTTTTTCAATAGTTTCTTTTGTTTCAATTTCATTGATTTCCGCTCTGATTTTAATTATTTCTTGCCTTCTGCTACATTTGCTGTTGTTTTGCTCTTCCTTTTCTAGGGCTTTGAGATGAAGTGTGAGCTCATTTATTTGTTGGTTTTTCCTTTTTTTGAGGAATGACCTCCAAGCGATGAATTTCCCTCTTAAAACTGCTTTCATTGTGTCCCATAGATTCCGATATGTTGTGTCTGTATTTTCATTTATCTCTAAGAATTTTTTGATTTCTTCCTTTATGTCTTCTGTAACCCATTGATCATTCAGTAACATATTGTTCATTTTCCATGTGATGTAGGATTTTTCCTTCCGTCTTTTATCATTGATTTCCAGTTTCATTCCATTATGATCAGATAAAATGCATGGTATTATCTCCACCCCTGTATATTTACTGAGGGTTGCCCTATGGCATAATATATGGTCTATTTTTGAGGAGGATCCATGTGCTGCTGAGAAAAAAGTATATCCACTTGATGATGGTTGATATATTCTATATATGTCAGTTAAGTCTAGGTTGTTGATTGTGATATTGAGTTCTATAGTTTCTTTATTCAGCTTTTGTTTGGAGGATCTGTCCAATTGTGAGAGAGGTGTGTTGAAGTCACCCATAATTATTGTGTTGTGGTCTATTTGATTCTTGAACTTGAGGAGAATTTGTTTTATGAACGTCGCAGCACCATTATTTGGTGCATAAATATTGATAATTGTTATGTCTTGTTGGTAAATGGTTCCTTTTAACAGTATATAATGTCCTTCCTTATCCCTTTTGATTAATTTAGTCTTGAAGTCAATTTTATTCGATATGAGGATGGCCACCCCTGCTTGCTTACGAGGACCGTGTGCATGGTATATTTTTTCCCAACCTTTCACCTTCAGCCTGTGTATGTCTTTTCCAATCAGATGTGTCTCCTGGAGGCAGCATATTGTTGGATTTGTTTTTTTAATCCATGTTACCAGCCTATGTCGCTTTATTGGAGAGTTTAAGCCATTAATGTTTAGAGTTACTATTGATATATGGTTTGTACTTCCAGCCATGTTTGATTATTTATCTTCTTTTTTTTTTTTTTTTTAATTTAGTTTGTTTCTCCATGGTTAGCTTTCCCCCCGCCCTCTGTCTTTATAGAGGCACTTCCCACTGATGGTTTTGGTTATTGTTTTTCATTTCTTCCTCGTGTAGTGTTTTGCTCAAGATGCTTTGCAATGCTGGTTTTCTGGCTGCAAATTCTTTTAGCTTTTGTTTATCATGAAAGATTTTTATTTCGTTATCGTACCTGAAGCTTAATTTTGCTGGATACAGAATTCTTGGTTGGCATCCATTGTCTTTCAGTGTTTGAAATACGTTGTTCCAGGATCTTCTCGCTTTCAGCGTCTGTGATGAAAAATCCGTTGTTAACCTTATTGGTTTACCCCTGAATGTAATCTGCCTCCTTTCTCTTGTAGCTTTTAGTATTTTCTCTTTGTTCTGTATATTGGATATCTTCATAACAATGTGTCTTGGCGTTGGTCTACTGTGATTTTGTGTGCTCGGTGTCCTGTATGCATCTACAATTTGTATATCCGTTTCCTTTTTTATTTCTGGAAAGTTTTCTGTAATTATTTCTTTCAGCAGGTTACTCATTCCCTTGGTTTGAATCTCTGTACCTTCTTCTATCCCGATGACTCGTAGGTTTGGTTTCTTTATGTTATCCCATATCTCTTGGATGTTTTTCTCGTGGTTTTTAACCAGCCTTTCTGAGTTGGCTAGGCTCTTTTCAAGATGATATATTTTGTCTTCATTATCTGATGTTCTGGCTTCTACTTGCTCCACTCTGTTAGTGATACTCTCAATTGAGTTTTTAATTTGGTTTATCGTTTCCTTCATTTCTAGAATTATTGTTTGGTTTTTTTTTATAATCTCAATCTCCTGATAAAGATGCTTAACTTCTTCTTTTATCTGTCTATGTAATTCATTTTCAAAGTGTTCTTTCACTGTTTGGATTTGCTGTCTCGTATCTTCTTTAAGGTTCCATTCCATCTGTCTAAGGTATTCCTTGAGTTCTTTATATGACCATTTTTCTGCTGACTCTAGGTCCTCCTGAATATTTAGGCTGTCCTTCATTGTTTGTACTCCTTTTCTTCCTTGCTTTTTTATGCTGCTCATGTTACTTCTTGTTCTGTTTGACTGCTGAGTTACTGTTTACTCTTATAGATTTATTTGATGCTTGAGAGGAAAGATATTAGAAGGGAAGGGAAGAAGTCACTAAAGAGAATGAGAGTAGGCAGGTAGAATTCAAGGAAGGGGGAATAAGAAGATTGAAAAGAAATGAAAAGACAAAAGAAACAAGAATAACAAAGATTAGATAATAAAGAAAGAAAGAAAAGACGGAAAAAAAATTTTAACAAAAATAATAGTGATAATAAAAAATGAAAATTAAAATTAAAAAAAAATAATAATAAAATTAAAAAAATTAAAAAAAATAGAAACATTGAAAAAAAATTAAAGAACAACAACAAATAAAAATTGAAAATGAAAGAAAAAGAAGAAAGAAAAAAAAAAGAAAAAGAAAAGAAAAAAAAATGATAATAATAATAATAATAAATGCAGTCCTAGAGTTCTATTAACTTCTCTTCCAGTAGGTGGAGCTGTGCCCACTGGGCCAAGCTTCTCCTCTCAATAGGTGGGAACCATTCACTGTGCAGCAGCTCTTTCTCCTAGACTGGGCGGGTCTCCAATCCTGAGTGTCTAGGGCCTTGTCTTGTGTTTCCTCAAGCCAGGCCGTGCTCACCTGTGGCGCTCACCACAATACTGTCTACACGCCAGGTCTGCTGCTCCTGGGAGCCCTGTTTTCATGAACACCTGGGCTCACTCTCCCTGTTTGCCTCCCTCAGACCCTAAGTTTGTAGAGCTTGGGGCTGAGATCCCCCAGCGAATTTGCTTGCCCTCCTGTAGCCACGCCCCCGGTAGCTGGTGCAAGAGACCTCAGTTGTCAGCACTGGTGGGAGCGGTAGCCGGGAGTTCCGCGCCGCGAGTCCTGCGCCACTCCTGGTTCCCTCGGTCTGGTTATTGCTTTCACAGGAGAGCTGGGAGTGGCCCTTAAGGTTTCCCCCGCTGTGTGGAGAGAGATGGCTAGGGGATTACACACCTGTCGCGCTGGTTTCACTGCAGTTATCTCCTCCGCCTATGACGCCATTTCTCTGCCATGGTGATATCCCATGCAAATGGTGACCGTTTGTTCCCTTTGCCGGATGACCAATGCAACGGGTGGGTCCTGACTGTCTCTCCCAATCCCCGTTTCAGTCCTGTGGCCACTGCCTATGAAGGCTCAGTTGGCTTTTACCTCTGTAAGTTCCTAAGGGCCGGCCAATTATTTCAGCGGGATCGTTAGTGCTGAGTCACATGAAGCAGGCGAACCGGAGCTTAATTGCCTCCGATTCGGGCTCTGTGTGTGTGTTCTGAGGGGCCCAGCCTGTACACCCCAGATCCACGTCAGCTCAGCATTGCCTAGTGATCCTGAGCAAACAGCATTTAGACAGTTTACGGCTCCCTATGCCCGCACAGTTGAAGATGTCAGAGACTTGATCTCTCTGCGCCTGCCACCATGTTACATCTCCTCAGTGATATTCATGTTGCCCTTACAGCTTCCTGGTATAAGCAAGTTCTTGGGATTATACAAACTGCTGCTTCTGTTTCCAGTCCAGATTTCTAGAAATGAAACTCTGGGCCGCGCTGACAAGCGTCCGCGCTTGTCTGCGACCGTAGCAGAGCCGCCCTGGCAAGCGTCCGCGCTTGTCTGCGCCCGTAGCAGAGCCGCCCTGGCCTCCGCAGCTCTTCAGCCCGGTGCCCGGCCCCAGGGGCCCAAGCGGCTGCTGCCGCGGCTCTCCATCCCCCTCCTCCGGAGCACGGGTCCCCTGGCAGGGGGGTGCAGAACGACCCCAGAGCAGGCTCTGCCCGAAGGTGCAGCGGCGAACAGGCCACAGAGACGCTCGAGGCTGCAGTCCAGCCTTCGGAGGACAGGGCTCGGCACGCAGCCCAGCTGCAACCTCTAGGTGCGGCTGCCGGACAGTGTATACGGAGCCATCAAGACAGCAAGCAGAAAGCAAATGGCGGCTCCCGCGGAATGGATTTTCGGCACAGAAACCACAGCCCCGCCAGCAATCCCAATCCACAAACTCTCCCTGTATAAAAAATATTCAAAAAAAAAAAAAAAAAAAAGGCGGGGCGCACTGAGCTTTCTTTGCCTCGGGTACTTACAATCCACTGCTGATTGCACATTCAGCTTCTCCGCCCGGAGCGAAGCCAAAGAGGAAGCAGATGGGAGCAAAGCGCCCGCGGCTCTGAGCAGCCAAGCATCTCTTTTTCGATTTCTTTGTTCTTCCTGCTCCTTGGCAAAGTGGTCCACTACAGATTAACGGTGAAAGGAGCTTTAACAGACTGTGCGAAATCTCTATTAAAGCCGCTGCTTTGAGCACCACGCTCAGCACTTCAGCAACCCCCGTACGCAGCGGCCATCTTCCCAAGTATCCTCCTAGTGCATTTTTTAGGATTGCCAAATCCCTGTTGAAAAGCAGGGATAAAAGGAGACATCTTTACCTTGTTCTTGATCTTAGCAAAAAAATTTCATCTCACCAGTAAGATGTTAATTAAAGATTTCTTGTAGATTTTTAAATTAAGGTTAGGAAGTCCCTGACCCTCTATTCATAATTTGCTAAGAACTTTCTCTGTATCTTTTTGAATATGTGATTGTTTTTTCTTTAGCTCGTTAATGAGATGAATTACATTCATTGCTTTTTGGATGTAGAAATGTGCACACTTGGGGTAAATCCTAGTTGTCCATAGTGTGTACTTTCTTTTACACATTGTTGGATTCAATTTGCAAATATTTTGTTGAAGATTTTTTATCCATGTTTATGGGAGTAGCTAGGCTGCAGTTTTTTTTTTTTTTTTTTTCTAATACCTTTGTCTTGGTGTTAGGGTGATGGCAACCTCTTTAAATATGTTAGGAATGTTCCCTATGCTTCTATCCACAGAGAGCATAGAAAATTGGCATAATATCCTCCTTAAATATCTTTAAATATTTTCTAGAAGTCAATGATGAATCATTGGAGCCTGGGACTCTTTATTTTGAAAGGTTACTAATTACTGACAAAATTGTTTAATATATATAGGTCTATCTAGATTGTCTATTTCTACATGTTAGTTTTGATCAATGTCAAAATTGTGGTTATGGAGTTGTTCGTAATATTTCTTTATGTTTTAAATATCCATAGGATCTGTATTTATGACTGCCTTTTAATATTTTGTTATGATTACTTGCATCATCTCTCTTTTTCCTTTTTTCTTTAGCTCTGCTGGAGGTTATCTAGTTTATTTGAAAGGTTAAAGAAATTGAAATGTAAAGGATAAGATTTGTTTCAAGTTCTGTAAAGTTTTTAAGTTCTGCTAAGTTGCATTTGGAACCTGAAATTCATGTGGAAGTTAAAAACAACTCCCAGAAAATCCACTGAAATGTATGTTGAAATCTCCCCTGAGCATCTGGTTGTTCTGTAAAAACAACCCCCTCCCCACCCAGAAACCGTGCAGTCCGGCACGTACACACCTCAGGACTTAAGCCAATCAGTTCGAATGTATACCCTTCTTTGTGCTGACCAATCACCCCTACTCGACTTGTTCCCGCCAGTGAATGTACTAATCATAGTTAAGAGTTGTTGTTTGATTTTCCCGCGGCGTGTGATGATTTGTTATGCTGTATGTGAAGTCCCTGCCCTTTCCAAAGAATGTATATAAGCTCTGCTCAAGTTGTTCTCGGGGCTCTTTGCTCTCCGCTCCTCCGAAGCGAGCTCTGAGCCCCAGCATGCTGGACCCCCAATAAACCCTTTGCTGTTGCATGAGACAGTCTCTTGGTGATCTTTTCCTCCGATGTTCGCCCGACCTTTACATATTGAACTTCTGGAAGAATACATTTTTTGTTTATTTTCTCTATTAATTTCTGCTCTTATTTTTATTATTTATTTACTGTAGCTTCCTTTGGATTTAATTTTCTCCTCTTGTTTTAGGCTCCAAAAGTAGAAGCTTAGATTATCAACTTTAGATTTTTTCTCCTCTTCTAATGTTATCATTTGATGCTATAAATTCACCTTCAAGAAATGCTCTCAGTGCATCCTACACATTTTGATAAAGTTGTATATTCATTTTCATTTAGTTGAAATACTTAAATACATTTTAATTAAATAATACATTAAACTACATTTAATTCCTCCTTGAGATTTCTTCTTGAACACAGATATTATTTGGAAATGTTTGACTTTATCTCAAAATTTACTTTGTGCTGTTCCAGCTATCTGTCTGCTATTGATTTCTAGTTTAAATCTCTGGTGGACTGAAAGCAAGCATTATTTAGTTTAGTTCTTTTAAATATGCTACTATTTGTTTGTGTTCCAAAATGTGATTTATCTTTGTGAGTATTCTGCAAAGAATGAATAATATGCTTTTGTTGGATTTAGTAGCCTATGGATGCCAATTAATTATACCCAGTTGATTGCCAGCAGTGTTGTGTTCAACTATGTGCTTACTGATATTCTGCCTGCAGGAGCTGTCCATTCCTGATACATTTTGAAGTCAATAATAGTGAATTTTTTTTATTTCCCCTTGTAATTCAATCAGTTTTTGCATCATGTATTTTAATATTGTTGTTAGTCACATACACACTAAGAATTGATATGTCTTCCTGAAGTATTGACCTGTTTATCATACAATATCCATTTTTATCCTTCATAAATTCCCTTATTTCAATGCCCTGCAGTTTCTATAGGTAATGTAGTTACTCCTATTTTCTTTTGATTTGATAGCAAGCTATATCTCTCTTTATTTCTTTAATATTGTTCTATATTTGTCTTTTTATTTAAAATGGCTGTCTTATAAACAACATACAGTTGGGTCTTATTTTTTGATCCATCTTTACTATCTCTGCCTTTTAGATATACTTATATAAAACATTGATGTCTACACAATTATTAATATAATTGGATTAATATCTAACATTTACTATTATTTTCTCTTTGTTGCCCACTTTTTTCTACAGTTTATCTTCTTTTTGTGGCTTCAATGCCACATGTAATGAGATTCAATTTTTCCTTCCTTTCTTAGTGCTTGAATTATACTTCTTATCTCTCTATTATTAGTTACCCAAAAAATTGCAATAAATATTTACATCTAATCCAAATCTATTTTTTAAGTGAAATTATATCACTTGATAGGTATGGCAACTACTTCACAAGTAACAATATTTCTAATATGTCCTATCTGTCCTTTGTATCATTGTCATAATTTTCCTCCTTTACACAGAAACATTCATAGTTTTATATATACGTAATATAAATAATATGCAGATATAATAATTTTTTATTTTATTTTGAAAAAAACATATATCTTGAAACCATTAATAATATAAAAATACTTTTATTTTGCCTTTTATTACTTATTCAGATGTTCTTTTATATAGTTCTGAATTTTTGATCTATATTAATTTCCCCTCCCTATATAGAATTTCTTTAAAAAATTTTTTGCTGGAAAGTCTATTCATTTGTTTGAGAAAGTCATTTTTAAAATTAATTTTTGAAAGGTAATCATGAAAGGTAAAAAGTTCTAGTTTGATGGATATTTCCTTTCCTTTCACACTTTATTTCACTCTATTTTCTTCTTGCATGCTTTGTAAGAAGACCGATAGGAAACTTCTCTTTGTTCCTCTGTATGTATATTTTTGCATGTCCCTCTCTGGTATCTTCCAGTAATTTTTTTTTAATCTTTGATTTTCTGCAGTATGGATATCATATACCTAAATGTACTGGTTTGGGTTTCTATCCTGCTTGGTTGGTGTTTTCTGAGCTTTCTGGATCTGTGGTTTGAGGTCTGACATTGATTTGGAAAACTGCTCAGTCATTATTACTTTAAATATCTATTCTGTTCCTTTCTCTCTGTTTCTTCTTATATCCCCATAATATGCATATTAGGGTTTTCTTTATTTTCGCCACATTTTTTGCATATTGTTTTCTATTCTGTTGTCTTTTTTATTTTCAGTTTATTTATACTTTTATTTTCATATCCTCAGACTCAGATATTGTTTCCTCAGTTATACCCCATTTCCTAATGAATCCCTTATAGTCACTCTTTGTTTTGGTTACTTTTTTCTTTTTGTTTTTGATCTCTGTCATTTCATTGTGAGTCATTCTTCAAATTTCTTACTCTCGGATTTCATTTCCCATCAGTTTTTCTACACTATTTTTTCCATTAAAGCTCTTACCATATTAATCATAACTACTTAAATTCCCTGATGATCCCAACATTCTGCCATGTATGGTTCTGATGTTTGTTCAGTCTGTTCAAACTGTATGTTTGCCTTCAACATGCCTTGTGATTTCTTATTGAAAGGTGACACATTGGGTTAAAGGTAATTTTCTACATAAGATTTTCGTCAAGTAGTGTGGCTAAGGCGTGGACTGAAGTGAAACATCTGTAGTCCTGTAATTATCTTGGTCCTTCCATGGGTGAGCCTGCAACTCTGGTTGTGAGCTCCACCAGTGCTTTTCTTTCTTTCTTTCTTTCATTCATTGAACACCTTAAATGTGTATTTTCACTTTACTTTTATTTAAAGAGCAAGTTATATGGACATTCTATACATAAGATGTTAACTCTCAGGTTTGCACAGAGGTTAGTGCCTGTTCAATATTGTACACACAAATACCTGAGACAAAAAAGCCTCAGTCTCTTTAAATACTATGTTCTTTCAACTACACTTTACCTCTAGGACAAAGGTATCCATCCAGGCACAATTTAAAAGAACAATTAAGCTGGGCATGGTAGTGCAGAAGGCTGAGGCAGGAGGATCCCAAGTTCAAAGCAAGCCTCAGCCACTAAACAACTTAGTGAGACTCTTTCTCAAAATAAAAAGGGTTGAGCATGTGGTTCAGTGGTTAAGCACCCCTGGGTTAAATCTCCTCCACCAGTGCTTTCCAATGCTCCCACTGAAGTAGACAGGATGGTTGAAGGTGGGTGGAGTTAGGTATTTTCCTTCCTCAACATTGTGGTCTCTGATAAAATAAGCAGGTCAGGAATTAGAGAAATAGTTTCTTCTGAGAGAAATCTTTATTAAGAAAAATGAGAAATTATATCCCATCTGATTCAAATGTAACATATGTTAAGATCATTGTACTGTCATGTGTAACTATTTAAAACAAATTAAAAAAAAATAAAATGACTCCTGTAAATCAAAAAAGAAGAAGAAGAAGAAGGAGGAGGAGGAGGAGGAGGAGGAGGAGGAGGAGGAGGAGGGGAGGAGGAGGAGGAGGAGGAGGAGGAGGAGGAGGGGAGGGGGAGGAGGCGGAGGAGGAGGAGGAGGAGGAGGAGGAGGAGGGGAGGAGGAGGAGGAGGAGGAGGAGGAGGAGGAGGAGGAGGAGAATACTTCGGAGAGTTTAAAAATAATTGTCTTTCTCTTCCTTCTGTCAGAAATATAAGGGGATTTTTTTCTCAGACACTTGTTGTAAAAATCAGATGGTTAGATAAAAGTAACAAGCCCTCAATAAATGGCTCTTCATGAAATTTTTAATTCTCAGACTTCTTTGCACTGAGCCTCCAACAATTTCTTAACTAAATTTCAGGGTTTCTTACTTCAGTATGGGATACTAGTTACTTGTGCAGGTTTCTGTCAATGAAACAGACAAACTGTGATAAGTTGCTCTGATAAGTTGTGATTCTCTGTATCCCACATCTGTCTCTTAATCTACTAGAGGCAGCAGTTTAACCTCTGTCCTCAGTTCTCTGGGATATCGAAGAGAATTATTGAGGTTTGTAGGTTTGTTTGTTTTTTTAATGCATTCACTTTTTTATTTGTTTGGACAAAGTAGTAATCCCTAAACTCCTTATGTGTTTGAATGTATTCCTACAACTCTATTTAAAAACAATAATCCACAGCGTAATTTTGCAAATAAGAAGAAATGTCTCACTTCACAATTTGGCTAAATCTAAATGTTAGCTTGGCTTGTTCCTTCTTTAATCCAGTGGATCCATTTTCTCTGCAGTGTTATTATATGTTCCATTATTTTCTTTGCTAATATAGCAAAATAGGGCTGGGGATGTGGCTTAAGCGGTAACCTGCTCACCAGGCATGCGCGGGGTGCTGGGTTGTATCCTGAGCACCACATAAAATAAAGATGTTGTGTCCACCGAAAAAACTGAAAAATAAATATTAAAAAGTTTCTCTCTCTCTCTCTCTCTCTCTCTCTCTCTCTCTCTCTCTCTCTCTCTGTCTCTCTCTCTTAAAAAAAAAAAAAAAAACCCAGAAACTTTTTAGATTAATAATTAAATATTGCCTAAAGATTTAATGATTGTGCTGATGAAAGGATTTTTTCCTTGAGGTCTGTTGAAATTCAAAACCCATAATCAATTTGCATTAAAGTACCAAATAACCAAGGTTTAAGATGCATTTATCTCATAATTCTTTTTTTTTTAAAGAGAGAGTGAAAGAGGGAGAGAGAGACAGAGAATTTTAATATTTATTTTTTAGTTATTGGTGGACACAACATCTTTGTTTTGTATGTGGTGCTGAGGATGGAACCCGGGCCGCACGCATGCCAGGCAAGTACGCTACCACTTGAGCCACATCCCCAGCCCTCTCATAATTCTTTCCAAGTAAAATCCAAAGATGTATCATATCACTTGTAAAATACTATTTTATGATATTCCATCCATCTAAATTCTTTTAGATTTCCTTTTGCCTAGTGTTTTAGTGTTCTCTAAATTTTTATAAAAATATTCAAAATGATAATTCAAGGGAATTAAGATTATTACAAAATAAATTATCCTAGTAAGTCACTCAATAATTAAATTTGATCTCATATTGTAACAGCAATAGATTTTTATTCATAATTTAAGTACAAGTAATTCAAATAGAAATATAAATTCGTAAATAACAGCTAACAAAAAATAAAACCATACTTAAAATATTTTCATGTCCTCCCTTTGTTCTTGACATAAGTTACATTATCTGTTTTCACAACATTAATGTTTATACTCAAGTTAATAGGTTAAATCCTATTCTATATATACAAAAATTTTAAAGATGATACTGTTTCTACATGAATCAGAAAAACATTAATTAAATAATATTTAAATGGTGTTTTCCTGATAATTTAATTATTTTTAAATATGAAGATCCCAGGAATTTCTGGGTTTAAATAATATATCAGATTAAATCGTCAGTCTGATATGAATTTAAAGAATATAATTATACTACTCCAATTATTATTCTTTACAAGCAATACAAAATCATAATTCAAATAAATAATATACCAATATAAACATGAAAACAAACATCTCTTCTAAATCTTCCAATTCATTAAAACCTAATTTTTACATATCATTTTATCATATAAGTGGGATACAATGTAATGTTCTACATGTGTACATTTTGTGCAATGTTTAAATCAACCACTTGTCTCCTCATTTATCATTTCTTTATGCCATTATTTTTTAAAATTCTGAATATACAAATATTTTCACTATAACATGTTAGGGCTTTTTTTCAGATAAACATTCCAAAATATACTAATATCCAATTGATTATATTTTTATAGGTTTGATATTTCTTGATCACCTAAAATTTTCCTGATGATTTTAAAACCAACTTTCAAAATTATTTCAACTGTTTTGTGATATTTTTCTTAAAAAAAATTATAGAAAATGTCACAGTTTTTCTTCATTTTTTCCAAATTAATTGTACTGCGACCTTTAGCCCTAGAAGTGCCCTTTGAAGACCATTCCAAAGTGAATGTCAATCCTGTGGCGGCTCTCCTGTCACTTGGTTTTAGTGGGTAGCAACTGACAGAATAAATAAGATAAAGTTGCCTGTAGATGGTTACAAGGTATTGATTTGAAATATAAATTTCATTTTAGTTGAGATTTGAATCCTTTTAGAGAATAATCATCCTAAAATTCTAGTGCCAAGAAAATGATAATTTCTATATCATTTCAGTCAAGGATTCTGAAATTTTACTTGGAGAGTTCCTAAATAAAATATTCACTCCAATAAAAACAAATTTCTTAATGATTAAAGAATGGGGAAAGTTAACTTTCATAAGCTTTTACATTTTGAAATCTCTTTGTGGTAAAGTGATTGGGCTATCACTTTGCCTTCCACTATCAATACCACAAACACTACAAGAAGTCACGAACAAAAATCACAGCATAATCTTATTAAATTGGCTTCTGCTCTTGCAGAAATGAACAATGACAATGAACATAGTTGGAATTATTGTTAATGCATATTTTTGAAAAAAATGTTAAATGTTAGTATCAGGAAAAGTCCCCATGCTTAATAGAAAATTTAGGGGATCTCCTCAATCTCTCCTACATTCTCTACTCAACAAGACTTTTATAGTTTTAGTTTGCAGTGACTCTTGACTGTTTCCTATTCTATTCAAGTGATGTGTTTAGCTTAGCGATCCAGCCTATTAACACAGGGATTTGCTGGCCTCGAGTCAGCTATCAGCATGGAAACACCGAAATGCTATAGATGGCTTCCTACTGATTGTTAGAAAAGCACAAAAATAACATGTGAACTATAAAAATCTATTCACAGCCTCAGATTTAATGCTTAGGTACAATTTGCTAATGTATAGCTAGATTTTCATGAACAGTTCATTCCTTTCAAGGATATCCATTATACAGCAACATTCACAATGGTGCCCACCATTAGAGGGTATTTGGGAAAACCTATCCTCTAATTTAAGAAAAAAAAATCAAGTTATTTCAAGAACATGACTTTTTCTTGACTATAAACATAATGAACCCATTTCCCCAGGCTTCAATTTAGCCTATCTTATATGCTATAGACAAGGTTTGGAATACAAACCCAAAATACACACTATCTTGGTAGCACATTTGCAAACTGAAAAAACCACTGAATTTATAGGATTTAACTTGAATTCCTTTTCTGACACTTCTTAATAATGTGTCCTCCACCAGCTAAACTTTTTTTGAATTTTAATTTTGCATGCCTGTGAAATGGAAATAATCATTCTTGTCATTTCTAGAACTATAAATTTGAAGAACTCTAGAATTCTATGATAACTTAAAACTCATAGATACTTCATTTCACAAATTTGGAAACTAAGGTGAACTGTATTCCTGTATCTATATAAACATTGTTTCTAAGAGGTAAGTAATGATGGTGATGGTCACAAATTTAATAACTATTAAAATAGGGGTAATTATCAGACAAAATAAATGACAGATTAATTAGAGCAGTCACTTGCTTTTTAAATTTTTATTGTTGTTTATTTTTCATATTATTTGTGCATCATCATCATACAAAATAGTGGGACTCACTGTTTCATATTCATACATACACACCATACAACAGTCTAATTAAGGCAGTATCATTCCCTAGTACCTCCCCATTGTCTTTTCTGCTCCTGAACTGTCACTCACTTATAACCCTGATTACACCTCTACCAGCATGTACTCATCTGATAATGTATTAGTTTTCTAGGAATGTTGAATCAAATTTTATACCACAAACTAAGTAGCTTAAACAACAGACATTTATTGTTTCAAAATTCTGGTGGCTAGACACCCAAGATCAAGGTGTCAACAGGATTAATACCTTTTGAAGGCTGTGAGAAAGAATCTGTACCATGTCTCTCCTGTAGTTTCTGTTGATTTACGGGCAATCATTAGCATTTCTTGGCTTCCAGAAGCATCACCCTATCTCTTCCTCCATCTGTACAGGGCATTCTGCTTAGAAGCAAGACTGTACAAATGTTTCCTTATGAGGACACCACTCAGAATTAATGGGTGCACACCTTAGTGACCTTTTCATAACCTTATTGATCACACCATCAAAGACCCAATTTCCAAATCAGGTTATATTCTGAAGTATCGGGGATTAGAACTTCAACACACACATTCAGGGGAAATATAATTCAATCTATAACAGGTATAAAACAAATTTAGTATACAAGGATGGTACAACATGAATCACCAATATTCTATTTGGTATAGTTTAAATGCTCCTGAAATATTCAGTAATTTCTCTTTTACGGTGCCATTGATTTTGCAATAATTCTTTTTCTCTAGAATAATGTAATATAGAAAAATGTCACCTAGAAATAAATAGATATGTATTTTCCAAACTATTTGTAATAATAATAAAACTGATATCTTTATAACCAAAACTTAAAAAAAATCTATCAGATACTAAGAAAAATATATGGTTTTAGCAGCATCTAATGTGTCATCTCCTGGTATGATTGTCCTTATTCTTTAATGTCAGCAGCCAATAAAATGAAAGCATTCGACCAGATAGCATTCAGCACCAGCATTTGCAGGGTTTTGCAACAGCTAAATATTTCTCAAGATTTAACAACAATGACAACAACAATTCAGAAAGAAACGAGTAAAAGATAGAGCAATAAAATCTCAATCTGATGTATAAAAGCACATACACATGTACATGAACAACATATTCTCATGGAGACTTGCATTCTACCCTGTCTTCACACCCAAAAGAGGAACATCAGCTAAATTTCATTAAAAAAAAAAAAAAAAAAAAAAAACCCAGCCAAATGTGGACATGAGGGGAGGCATTAAATGCAAACTCAAAGTTCTTCACAACAGAGTTGAGGATTACATAGTAGAAACCTGAGATGTATTTTATTTCCTGGAGCTTTATGAGGGTAATATGTTATAAATGTGTAGTCAAGTGATAGATAAGCCAGATATTTTAAGGCTGTAGCTGTAGACATTTGGTTGAGAGCAAAAGTGCTTGGGGCATAGTTTTATCAAGGGCTGTATTTCATCACAATATCCACCCACTCTAGCTTATAAGAGTAAATACACTGAAGCTCATTTTAAAAAATCTCAGAGACTGTGGAATTCTGGTTAGCCTATAGTACCAACAGCTTTTTTTTTTTTTTTCGGTTAGTACGTTGGCCATTGAAAAAATAATGACAAGCAGGACATATTAGTTACTTTGAAAGTATCATTAATTCCTCCAAGCCATTGGGGTATCCAAATGTGTCACTTTAAAGTCACTATAGAATTATTCTCATCTGTATGATATGTCAGGCTGTATAAAACTATGGTCATTTTCCACAACTATATTGACAAAAAAAAACAATTTGTTTAAACTTCTTTTCTTTTTTCACATCTTTCATTTGTAATGTAATTAAAAAAATAATTCCCAAAAGTCTGTTCCGACTTTATGAAACAAAATTCCCACTGTGGCATCAATGATATTCACAAAACAATAATTAGGAACATAAAAGTACTGAAGAAATGATCTGAGTATTTTCTCAATCCCTTCTTCCATGAGTATAGTTCATATTAAAAAAATCAACGCGAAATTTGAAAGTCATTTTTAAGTAAGTGCTTGATTATAATGTTAGATTGGAAAAACTGAAATGTAGTGGAAATAAGACTCCAGAGTAGTAAATGCATTTTCTTTGCATTTGGGCTAACACTAATTATTGCAAGAGGATAAGCAGAAAATTTATGCCAATGTAAGTTCCCTTAAAATTTGAAAAGTCTTCTAAAGACAAAGTCACTAATGGCTTTTTGTCAAATATAATGAAAGACATCAAGTAACATTTTCTAAGGGACTTTTGTTAAAAGTCAACGAAGAAAAATTCTTTTTATTACTCTAACTTGAGAAAAGAAAAAACTTAAACATAAAATTAATTATTAACATCTCTTTCATAATAAGGCAAACAATCATACCTTTTAAATTTTTCATATGGCTTTTAACAATTGATCATTAAGGATGATCACCAAACCTGTAATTGAATGAAAAAGCTGCCTAAATCTTTTGTAAAGAATTGCACTTAAGCTGGGTGTGGTTGCACATGCCTGTAATTCCAGCAACTCCAAAGGCTAAGGCAGGAGGATCACAAGTTAGAGGCCAGCCTCAACCAGTTTGCCAGGCCCTGAGCAATTTGATGAAGTCCTGCCTCAAAATATAAAAACAAAAAGGGGTGGGGATGTGGCTTAGTGGCTAAGCATCTCTAGGTTCAATCTCAGCACCAAAAATATGGTGGCACATGTCTGTAATCCCAGTGGCTTGGGAGGCTGAGGCAGGAGAATTGCAAGTTCAAAGCCAGCCTCAGAAACTTAGTAATGCCCTAAGCAATTTAGCAAGACCCTGTCTCTAAATAAAATATAAAAAAGGGCGAGGAATGTGGCTCAGTGGTTAAGCACCTCTGGATTCAATCCCCAAAAGAAAAAAGAAAAAAAAAATTACCTTAGACCTTAATGCACATATTTGTGGATTTTTTTCACTTTAATTAACAACAGATAGATGAAATATAAAATCCCCAGCCTCTGTGGTCCTGGCCAGCATCACACAGGTCTTTTTAATACAGTAGTCATCCCAGATCACCTTTCACAGCAGTTCCCAGGTACATCAGCCAATGTGTTCCATATGCCTATCAGATTTAAACCTAAATCTGTTGAGAACATGCCTGTGTCCTGAGCTTAATGCCACTTCATTCTATGTCAGCAACTCCCTCCATCAACAGAGACCCTAGAAACCCATGAAATTAAGGATTCTTTTTTCTTTCCCTATCATGATATCTTCACTACTGCAATGACTAGCTTATGCAGGTTTTCTTTTTCATTTTTTACTAATTCTAACTCTGTTATGTGGACTATTATGTTTGTTACATTTTTGTAGCATTAAGTGATGTCCATCACGAATTCTTTACATTATTTAATTGTGTACATAATCCATAGTTTTTATTTACTAATGTGTCTAAAAAATCTTCTTTCCTTTGTTCATTCCTTCTTTCCTCTTTCTTTTCCTGCCAAAATATAGCAACATATTTTTATGAGGAACGACTCACTTGTTTTTCCTCTTTTCTTTTAAGATTTTCTGCACTATAAAGATATGTAATAAGAAATACTAAAATGAAAAAAAATTTAGAAATATATATTAGAAAATTTATATAAAAAGATGAGAATATATTATAAATCTCATTGTATGGATAACACATGTCCTAAGAAAATAGATAATTTTACCCAATGCTAGTGTATTTAAATTAATAAATCTGAAAGAATTTTTAATGACATAAAACCTTCAATAAAAATGGGGAGCGTCCAGGTGTAGTTGCACATACCTATAATCCCAGCGGCATGAGAGGCTGAGGCAAGAGGACAGTGAGTTCAAAGCCAGCCTTAGCAATTTAGTGAGACCCTGTCTCAAAATTGGAGTTGTTGGTCAGTGTTTAAAGGCCTCTGGGTGCAATCTCTGGTACCAAAAAAAGAAAAAAAGGTGGGGGGGGAGGGAAGAAAGCACTTTTTATATCAAAGATGATGGCGTCTCATCCAGGAAACAGTCTATAATAGTGGTTTAAAAGCAAGTCTTCGGGGTTACAGAAATAAAGATTTTATGTCTACTTCCAACTTATATTATGTCTCTATGAATGTAGCTAATACTTTGTGAAAATTTCCTTTACCTGCGTAATAAATATAATAAAGGTATCTTACTGGGTTGTTAGGATGATTGCATGTAAAAAAAAATAGCACAGAATTGTGTTCAGAGAAAAATATTCTCTAAATGCTAATAGTTATAATTATTAGTAAAAGTTGAAGTATTCATTAAGAACCTTGGTATTTGTTTATTTATTTTGTAATACTAGGAATTGAACCCCAGGCATCATGTATGCTAGGTAAGCACTCTACTACTGAGCTACATCCTCAGCGCTGGGATTTTAAAATAAAGATCCTAAATGCATACAGTAGGTAACCCCCTACCATAACAAAAGAAGACGAAAGAGAGAAGGAGGAAAAGGAGACGGAGGGCTCCTTCTTGCATGCAGTTTATGCTTTTTTGATAGGCTCTAGTTTTGAAGACTTTGACATCCAGGCTATCAGGACAAACTCTGGGTGGAATGTTGTTTGCCCTTGTGGCAGAAAAAGGGAGAAAGATGCCATAAAAGACTGTTGGCTCTTAAAGGTTTGACTGAGTCAGGCATATGTCACATCCACCTACTTTAACCAAATCTAGTCACTTGTGTGAGTTTAACAACATTCAGACACAAAACCTACGAACAGATGGTACTCCAGAGAAGAAGAGCAAAATGCTTTAAGACAGGAATATAAGCTACCATAGTTCATATGAGATCATTGTGGCTATTAAACTGGTCTTAATTTACAAGTGGGATGAAAAGGGCCAAGGGTCCCCAGAAACTCTGTATCAAGAGAGAGCTAAAGCTCAAGTGTTATGGACTTGGTGATATAATACTCGACCTAGATCTAAATTACCCTCCATCACCACAGAATATTACTAACTTCCTTTTTGAAGCTGCACATTAAAAAATTATAAAGATGTGAGCCTATATTCTGACTTAGGCCACATACCCTTTATTAACTTTAGTTAAAGACAGGCATATAATTTTATCATTGAATTAAGGTTTCTGAAAGTATTTATTTTGATGAGGAATTTGTTAGTGCACCTAGACAATTTTCCTAAAGCAAGAGTCAACCTTATAAAATGATAAATTTGCTTGGCCTTTGTACTATGAGGCCAGAACTGTTCTTAATACTGAAGTAGGAGGCCTGCACAGTTTCCAATAAATATATTGCCTCAGTACCAAAACATACATTACCTAAAAAATAAAGAATATACTGTTAACAAAATATCTATTGACAGTGTGTGAACCCGGGAAGACCTGGGCAGTCTTGAAGTTTGAGTTTTACTTGCCATGAAAGATAGCTACCTGCACTCCTAAAAATGCCAACTAAAATTCATGAATAAGTCCATGTTTCAGAATTTCATATGCTCAGTTAAAAATCAAGGGAAAAACACAAGCAAGTATATTCCCTACTTCTTTAATTACATTGTACCCTACCTAAATTTTCTACAAGTATCCTCCCTATCTCCCTCTACTGCTTATTCTTCCTATGATTCATTCCTTACATCTCTGCATTCTGTCCTGTAGAACCACACTTATATGTTGCCAAGGCATTCAGATATATGGAAAGATTATGAAATGGATCATCTGATTTGCTCAAAAGCCATTCATCACTTCTAAAAGTCTCAGTGACAATACAATATGAATGGAATTATCAGTGTAGACAAATGGCTATTGGATTGAATATAGGAAGCCTTGTTGGAGACTTGAGTGTGAGTAGTTTCAGCAGCTATCCCACTTTTGCAAAGGTATCAGTGCTGTTATACCCAGGACATGTCTGCCGAACATGTCTTGAAACATCTCCTCCTTTGCTTTTAAAGACATTTTTCTTTCTGTCTTGTTTTAATGGGCTTCCAACTCAACACTCTTCAAATATTTTCTTTTCTTTCCTTTTTTTCCCCCTGAGGGCAGTGGCTATTCTTATTCTAGACATTCCTTAACTGCTGGTGTGAACTGAGACATTATTTTTGTGCGTTTTCTTTTACACAGATTCCTGAGTGACCTTATTTCTCCAGCTCTTGTCCCCTCCCCTGAGGGAACAGCAACCCTCTCCTTTGTCCTCCTCCTTGCCGCAGTTCTCCGGGCATGCAGTTTTTTTTTTACCAAGGTCTACATAATATGTTGGGTTTTTTTTTAATATTTATTTTTTAGGTGTAGATGGATACAACACAATGCCTTTTTTAAAATTTTTATGTGGTGCTGAGGATCGAACCCGGGTCCTGGCCGTGCTAGGCAAGCACGCTGAGCCACAATCCCAGCCCCTACATAATGTTTTATCAAGCAGTTTCTTAGAGAAGAAAATCAAATAGCCTCAGAAGCGTGATCACATCCGTAAAAGCCCGCCTGGCCTTCTCGCTGCTGCCAGATCCAATGAAACCTGTCACATTTCTGCTGAGCCTTGAGATAGACAAGCACGCATCACGTAGCATGTTGCTTATTCTACACTAAATACCAAATTTACCTGAGTCCAGACCAACACATTACAGTCATCAACCCATTTATTAATTATGTTTTTACTTCTTGCCACACAATGGAGGCACATTGGAAGAGTGCGGGCAGGGAACTGGCATGTATTGACACCTACTAAATGTGTGGCTATTCTTGCTACATTAAACATAGTATTTCATTAGGCCACACAGTTTCCCAGGGCAAGGATGGGAGCCTATTCAGTTCTAAGGCCCCAGAACTGTTTTTTTTTTTTTTTTTTGTGATATAGTAGGTATTTAATAAAGCTTTCTTATTAATTAATGAAGTTTTATTAACTTTTCAAAATAGCTCTACTTCTTTGACAACTTAACAGATGAGTAAAAATCAATGTTTGGAGAATTAATCTGGACTGTTTCATTGATTTATATAATTTTTTTTTAAGTTCCTATATCCTCTGAGGAAATATAATTTGTCTGAAGAAGACAGATCAAAGATATTTTTCTAGCAAATTTTAAATCCAGTGAAGGAAACAGATGAAACAAGGAAGTGGGTAGAGGAATAAATGTAGCATTCTGCTTTAGTAAATGTTCTTACTTATAAGGTGACCCCTCCAAAACCCACAGACCAGTAAGTCATCATCCATTCAGCAAGTTGGTTGGTGGTGTGTGTGTGTGTATGTGTGTGTGTGTGTGTGTGTGTGTTTCATAAGGGCAATATCTATGAATAAAATAAAACAAGATCAGGTAACATATGAGGGGACATAGGACAACCTCAGGTGTTATCGCCAGGACAGGCCCATGGGAGGCAGAAACCCTGCCAGGAATAGGGAGGAGTAAAATCATGTCAGAGTTAGAAGGAAAGGGGCCACCAGGGAGAGAAAGAAAGAAAAAAAATCCCTTGAGAAACAATGACAGCAGTGCAGGTCCAAAAAGGCACAAAGGGTATAGAATTTGTTGCCAAAGGCCCTGTTTCAGGTCAACTCAATAACCATTCAATAATACAACTTGAATTATTCTAACTTCTTAGAACAAAAGTCTTTTACCATTATGGCTACTTTGCATATTGGAGTATAAATATCAAAATGATATCCCATTAAAGTCGAGTCACATAGCAGATGATCAAAGGAGAATTTACATATAGTTTTAAACTTTAAAAAGAAATTGAAAATTGAAATAGCATATATAACATATATGTGTGTATGTACATGTATATTGTTTTAATCAGTGTTTTCACTGCTGTGACCCCCCCCCCAAAAAAAAAAAAACTGACAAGAACCATTAGAGCAGGAAAAGTTCATTTTGATGCAGAGCTCCAGGTGAGGCAGAACATCATGGTGATGAGGCGAAGTAGTAGAAGGGCAGAGGCAGCCAGGGCAAGATGGTAAGTGAGGAAGTTGGGGCAGGGTCAGAACAAAGGAGCATGGAGAGGGCCTTCTCATGAGGTCAACTTTCTGGTTGGCAAAAGTGCTGGTGGACAGGAAAGAAAGACCCAAATACTGCCTTATTCATTCCCCTAAGCCAGAGGCCAACATAAAATTTAAAACAGACACATAAACACTGGAAGCACCAATCAATAATGGGGAAAGTGTAGGCAGAGGAGGAGATAAGGAAAAGAGAAAATTCTAGAGACCATTAGAAGAAACAGCCAAGGGCTGGGGATGTGGCTCAAGTGGTAATGTGCTCGCCTGGCATGCGTGCGGCGCTGGGTTCGATCCTCAGCAACACATACAAATAAAGATATGTCTGCCGAAAACTAAAAAATAAATATTAAAAAATTCTCTCTCTCTCTCTCTGTCTCTCTCTCTTTCTAAAAAAAAAAAAAGAAAGAAGAAGAAGAAACAGTCAAAACTCCCCCACTGGACTCCTTGCTCAGGGGCTCCTTCTCTTCTGAGACATCTGTTACTGTCATTTTTGCAATAAAACTGCTGCTTGCTTGCTATCTCTGTGCCCTGTTCTTCAATTCTTTGCTGAGCAGAGACAAGGAACCTAGCACCTCTGTGGTGACAAGTGTATGCAGTACTGAATACATGGCAAATGTTAAGGGCATCTGAGTGGCAAACCACTCCCCTGTGCTAGGCGTGTGAGTGGCAAACTACTCACCCCATAGGCACAGCCCTGGGCGTGAGGCCAGTGTGTTGCAGTCCCAGCGCTTGCTCCATGGCCCACTCCTCCATTGGTCGCTGTGAGGACAGTAGGCCAGCAATTGCATTGGTGCCTGCCTGTAATCTGCTTAGTTACTGCCTGAGTACATGGTAACTGCTCAATAAAATCAGACCTGCTTCCTGCTTGGTCTCTGGAGGTCTTGATTCGTGATTCCATAGCCACACTCTCCTCTACCCTGTTCCGTGGACCTCCTTGCTGGACAAGAGAGAGCCTTGGCAGTTGGTGCCAGGGCAGGGACCTGAGGTAAGCCTATAAGACAGGGTGTGGCCCCTCACAGAGTGGTGAGGAAGAGGAAACGGAGAACCTACCAAGTTCCACCACAGACTTGCAGCTGCAAGTTCTGTGCACTCTCTTAGATACTAGAGGTTTAACCCTGAATAAGAGAGAAGCCCAGAAGTTCTGGGATATAAACACTAACCCGTGGATTAATGCTGCTGCTGTGTCTAATCCTAGGATATGGGACAAGATAATGGCAAATGCGCCACAAGCTGAAGTGAGACAGGGTTATACTTTACCACTACATTTTTTTTTCCTATTGTGACAGCCATTTAGCAAAGTTTAGGGGGCCCTGCTATAGACCCTTGTCATATAATAATGATCCTGAGGGAAGATGAGGCTGTGAAAGACAGGGGGAAAAAAGCAGGGGCAAAAATCTACCTCAAAGCAAGCAACCACAACAGCTGCAGGAGAGAGGGAGACGGAAAATGGTACCTCTAGCCTTCACAGTGCAGGAAGAGGTGACCACAAATGGTGCAGGTGCTGTTGGGTGTGGGGGAGACTCCCCACTGAAGTTTCCCTCTCCCTAGAACATCATGGAATCCCTTACCCTTCCCCCTCCTCTCCAAGCCAAAGGGCGCCAAATTCAAAAGTTTTCTCCACCAATCCCGTGGCACACAGTGTCTGCTCACTGTTCCTGAGTCACCTTGCCAATCAGCACCTGCCATGTCGCCTATGCAACCCTTCTTAAGCTGAAGTTTGCAAGCTCATGCTCTCTGCCCTCTTCCTCCTCTCCTCTCTGTCTCTCCTTTTCTTCCCTTTAGTGCAGCCTCCCAATAAGTCTCTTGGCTGAATCTCCATCTTGGGTGAGTCACTCGCCTTTCAGGTGTGCCCTCCACTGACAGGCAAAATTATATCCTTCACTGAGTCAATGCAACTACCTCCTTATGAAGCAATGCCAAAGCCAGCAAAGGACTATGACAGCTTAGAAATGAGGAGACCACCAGACAAGCCCAAGTCATTGTCTCCCAGAAACCCATTTCAGGAGGTTTTAGGAGGCCAGAGATCCTTTTGATGATCTACGTAAGATAAGAGATGAGAAGTGGGGTAAGGGAGGAAGAGCCTTCCCAGTCAACACGACCCTCCACCACAGGACCCCGCCACTTGGTATCCACATGTATTGGGGACACTAAGGGAATTAAAGAAGGCAGTAAAAGAGGATGGGCCCCAGGAGCCATTTGCAGAGCAAATGCTCAAATCACTCAGTCTTGAACTTAATTTTTCCCTCAAGACTGGAAAGACCTAGCCAGAGCAGCTCTTGAGCTGCAACATTTTTGAAGTGGAAGGCATTTTTCTATGATGAATGTAAACAAAAGGAGGATTACAACCACACCACAAATGTTAACCTCCCAGCTGAATGCTTGCAGGGAGAGGGAATCTACAGTTCCCCTGCAGTACAAGCCACAGGCCCACCAAATTATTTAGATCAGGTGTGACTCTGTGCTCTGAGAGCCTGGAGGAAGTTACCAGCTGGGAGAGCTACAGGTTTTATATAGGGCTTAAGGCAGAAAGCCACTGAGGACTTGCCACAGTTTATTGACAGAGTAAACAAGGTGGTAGAAAGGAAGGTGCCTTATGAAGGAGCTAGGGCAGCCTTAGCCAAGGAATTGATCTGGGAAGGACTAAATAAGGAACACTGGGTGGCTGGATTTTGGCCACCCAGGATAGAGGGACACAAGCAGCTCAAGTCTCTCTGCTGGCTTCAGCCATAGCAGCTGCATAAAAGCAGGACTAAGGAAGCTTGCAAATAGCTTGTCGGAGACTGCAAAAAATGTGCACCTTTTTCTCCCCATTGGCCCTTTTACAACCTGCTGGAATGAATCCCCGAGAGTTACTATCTAATGCTTTATGGCAAATGGATGTCACTCATTTTACTCCTTTTGGAAATTTAACATGTATTCATGTAATTATTGATGTCTATCAGGCTGTATAATGGCCACAGCCTCCACAGGAGAAACCACAGAAGAGGTCATCTCCCATCTACTTAAATGTTTTGGAATTAATGATGTTCCCATGTCAATGAAAACTGACAATGGGCCAGCCTATACTAGCAAGACATTTCAAGCATATTGCAATGATTGGCATATATGGCACTTAACTGGGATCCCCTACACCCCTTAGAGTCAAGGCATTATAGAAAGAACACACAAGGAATTTTAAACACCATGCTACAAAACAGAGGTGGGAAACTATACCAAGTCCTCTCGAAAATGCCTTGAAAAGAATCTTATTTGCTTTAAATTTTCTTTCAACTTCAAAATTTTCTATAAAAATAGCAGCCCATAAGCATAGGGCCCCCCTCTTGGGGCCCTCCCATCTACCTATGGTTTCATGGAAGGATCCCATAACAAATGCTGGGATGGTCCGGAGCCCCTCCTAAACATGGGTGGAGGGTTTACATATGTTAACAGGAGCCTCACCCCATCTGGGTGCCTGCCAGAAAGTCAAGCCCTGGACACGCAAAGCCACCAAACAAGAAGATGAAGAAACTAACTCTGGAGAAGAAACCCCACAAACAAAGGACTCAACACGCAAATAGATCTCACGTAAAGTAACCTGGGATGATATTAAAGGTCTTGTTGAACAAGCCACCATATTGGCTCATTTGCCTGGTGGCAATCCCATCCCTGGGCACATGACAATGGTCCTAGTGTGTGCAATGCTCACTGCTAATGGTGAAGTCTCCCATGAGTTAAATTGAACTTTGATCACTTGACCACCACCTTTAGCAGTTGCTAATTGGGAAGGGGTGCTACCTAAACTCTTTTCCAATAATTCCAACCTTATTGATCCTGAGTTATCCATCCTGGAGGTAACCATACCCTGGAACCCCAGCATTTCTATGCCTACTCTGCCCACTTGTTTCTCCTAAGTAGATAATGAGATCTATAATCCAGGCAGTCCTCTCTGTTTTGCTCTTGCCAATGAAACTATTATAGATAACTATAATAAGCCATATGTTGGGCTATCTCTCACTGACCTTAGTGTTATAGTTAATGCTACCTATAGCCATAGATTCCCTCATGGCAAATCCAAAAACACTTGCTGCCAACATGCCCAACAATGCTTTTTGGAAAGTCCCCCTCAGATAATGATAGCATCCCATGGAATCAATGTGTCACTGCCATATCATACAGATGCAGCTCCCTGGAATGTAACTGATGTGCCCCCAAACCATATGGGCTACTGCAGTAACTGCTACATGGGACAAGCTGTTACCAACCGGTATGCAGGAAATCAGTATGGCATGATGGATATCATGCCAATATTGCTAGCTGCTAGACCCATCAAATGGGCAGCAGCCGGCTGGAAGAATGGGTCTATAATGAGTCCAGATTCTGACCATGGATTTGCCTTTGTGACAAATTATACCCATACCCACTATTACAAGCTTGTGTGATGCCACCTTTTGCCATGCTAATAATCAGTGATACCGATGGCATAAATATCACTCATACAGAGATCCCTGGTGCAGTCAATACATCCTGCTGGCTCACAAATTGTCTAACCCCTGCTATGAAAGCTAAATGTATATTTATCCTCAGAGTACTCCCAGCAGTCTGGCTTCCAGTGAACCTGTCCAGAGAGTGGAGGAGTGTGGTGAGCTGTGTTTGTAGACCGTTGCCGCCATTAGAAGATGGCTCCGGTCTCCGTTGTGGATCTTGGTAAACAACTCCTTATTTGGGAGAGTTGGTGTGCTGTCCCTCAATACCCTATGAGAAAACCCCACGTGGTAGGCTTGGATTGGACTTGAGTAAGCTTTATTAGGCTGTGTGTGGGGGTGCGTGAGAGAGAAGAGCGCTTGAGAGAAAACTAGAGTTAAGGCCTGAATAAACCGCTGAAAGAAGAATCCTGTGTCGTGTCTTCCTTGCTGGCGAGGGGGTCGCAACAATTGGTGGCCCTGACGGGGAACTGAATACCTCTCAATCCCAGGATCCAGAACTTTTGGCGGTCAGGGTGGTGCACCGGTAAGTTCCCAGGTAAGTGGGAATCCGCGGAAAAATTAGCGGGTCGCTCCTCTGTAAGAAGAGAGAGCGGGGATTCTTTGGACTTTCGCTTTCTTTCTTTGCTTTCGCTTTCTGCATTAACGCCATGGGCGCCTCTGCTTCTAGCCCTATTCTGTTAGCCCTGGATGGACTGCTACGATCTAAAGGTTTAAAAGTTAAACAGAGTACTTTGCAGATGTTCTTAAAACAAGTAGATCTAGCGGCTCCGTGGTTTGCTTACTCGGGCAGTCTCACGACCCCCAGTTGGGAAAAGTTAGGCAAGGATTTAGATTTTGCACATGAATAAGGGACCCTCGAAGGTGGGGTGATTCCTTTATGGAAGTTAGTAAAGGGTTGTTTGTCTGACAGTAGATGTCAGGATGCCCTAACCAAAGGACAGGAGGTTCTTGAACAATTGCATGAGGAGAGGTCCGAGGGAGCTGAAAGTATTAAGAGTGGGGGAAGTGATAGAGATGATAAACGTTCAAGCCAGCCAAAGACTAGACTTTATCCAGATTTGACTGAATTGAAAGCCTTTGAGGAAGACAGTAGTTCAGACAATGAGGAAGTATTGGAATTGCTATCACGGCAAGCTAGAGAGAAAAGGGGGAAAGGTGAAACTAAAGGGCGAGGTGATCCCCGTAAGGCTGTCTACACAGAACATAAGAACCCAAAGACAGATGTGGGATATGAGGAAGAGGGGGTGGATGCTTTGGAGATTCCTCCTGATCCTCCACCCTATCCTAACCCAGGACTCAATAGGACGTTTCATGCGCAAACTTGGAGAAAGGTTCATTCGGACATGGGTCTAGCATTCCCTGTGTTTCAAGATGCCAATCGGGGGCGATATCATGAACCCCTTGACTTTAAAATTGTCAAGACATTGGCTGAATCAGTCCGAACCTATGGTGTGGATGCTGCATTTACACTTACCCAGGTGGAGGGCCTTTCTCGCTTTTGTATGACTCCGTCTGATTGGGCGAGCCTGGTGCGCGCCTGTGTTTCTCCAGGAAAGTATCTGGATTGGAGAGCATTTATGTTAGAGGGGGCCACAGCCGATGTCTCTGCTCTGGCCCAATTGAGAGGAGTCCAGAGCTGGCTGTTTAATGTGTCTGGCTCTGTACAGGACACTGGTAATGGTAGGAGGCTTAAAAACATTTCATACAATTCTCAGGTGTCCAATGCTACACTGCCCTCTGCAGCAGTCTGCCTTCATTCTCCGTTTCTGTTCCTTTTGACCAATGATACCAATACTACAGGATCAGAAATGATTGACTGTTCTAATTGTACATGTGTCTTATCTGAGTGTTGGAATGGATCTTGGAGCACAGCAGTTGTTATGAAGGTCCCGACTTTCGTCCCGATTCCGGTTACTGCGGATCCGGACTCCTTCCCTATTGTTGAGGTGCTCAGGAGCCATAGGGATTTTGGAATCACGGCAGCTATTGTGACAGCGGTTGCAGTGTCTGCTGCTGCAGCGGTCACTGATGGAGTGGCCATGGCTAGTCAAGTGCAGACTGCGGCCACGGTTAATCAGGTCATCCAACAAACTTCCAGCATTTTAGAGTCTCAAAGTAAAATCAATCAACATATTTTATCAGGAATTTTGGCCGTTAATCAAAGGGTGGATCTCCTCCAAGCTCAGATTGAGGAATTGTCAGACCTAGTACATTTGGGTTGTGTTGATCATCGTGCACATCTATGTATAACATCTCTCAGATTTAATGATTCCAGAAATACCTCTCAAATCATCGGACAGTACCTGGCCGGAAACTGGTCCATGGAAGCAGAGAAGTTGATCCAGACCCAACTGACACAAATTGCCATGCTGAATAACACTCGTGTGGACCCTGTGACATTGGGCCAATTTACGAATTGGTTGTCTTCTGCTTTTTCTTTCTTTAAGGAATGGGTGGGAGTAGGCATTTTTGGAGCGATGTGTTGTTTTGGGGTTGTCCTTTGTCTGTGGCTTTTCTGTCGCCTAAGAGCTCGCCATAGCCAAGAAAAGGCTATGATCGTCCAGGCTTTTGCAGCTCTAGAGAATGGTATCTCTCCACAAGTTTGGCTTGCGCAACTTAAGCAATAATTTCCTGGGTTTTGGCCATTGCACCCCAAGTTATCTTTGACATTGCACTGGGATTGGCATGCCCTCCTCTTCCTGCTTTCCCAGTTATGGAAGGCCCATGCACTCTGCAGGCCTTGTTGCCATTGCACGCAGATGGGCTTCCATGCTGGTGCTGCACTTTATGCTTTGGACCCTTCGTTTTCTCAGGGGCTGAGAGATGGTGTTGCCACTTCCAACCTCATAGTTACTGACCGGCTACTTGTAAAATCCCCCTTTCTTTTTCGCCGTCAGCACGATGCAGGATGCGAGGCAAGGCACTGCACTTGAGTGATCCGATCTCCGGACCTCAAGGGAAGCATGTCCTATTGCATACAGGTTTGACGTCCACGCCCCGTCCCACGAAAAAAGGCGTCGGCTGATATGGTGTCAGATCTAGGGAAGGCGCCTCCTTGGGACTGAGCCATACATTGCAGCCATGTTTGCACAGTGGGATAGGACCTCTACTTTCGCCTGCATTGTTTTTTAAGAGATAAGGGGGAACTGTGGTGAGCTGTGTTTGTAGACCGTTGCCGCCATTAGAAGATGGTGCCGGTCTCCGTTGTGGATCTTGGTAAACAACTCCTTATTTGGGAGAGTTGGCGTGCTGTCCCTCAATACCCTATGAGAAAACCCCACGTGGTAGGCTTGGATTGGACTTGAGTAAGCTTTATTAGGCTGTGTGTGGGGGTGCGTGAGAGAGAAGAGCGCTTGAGAGAAAACTAGAGTTAAGGCCTGAATAAACCGCTGAAAGAAGAATCCTGTGTCGTGTCTTCCTTGCTGGCGAGGGGGTCGCGACAGAGGAGTCCATGGGACATGAAGATGAAGAATCTTCTGAAGGAGATCCTACACTGGACAAAGCATACAATTAGCCTCATCATCACTGGAATTATTGCCCTGGTAGTCTCCATCACCAGCCACCACAGCCACTGCCGCTGCTTCACTCATTCAGAGTATCCAGATTGCTCAGACTGTAAACAAATTCTCTACTGCCATGGCTGAAGCCTTTGCTGTTCAAAATGACTTAGGTAAACTGTCCTGAGCTGCTATTTTAGTCATTCAGCAAGAACTAGACTTTCACCAGAAACAACTAGATATTCTGTTTAACCTTACACTTTCCAATTTTTCTCAGTATATTAAGGGTGCTTGGGATGCACACTCTTATGACTATGCATAACCTTACCAAGGCAATTGTCAAAATCAATGAGACTAAGATGTCTATCTGACAACCTCTTCCTTTTTCCAGGGGTTGAGTGAACATTGGAAAAACCTGATAGCCAAATTAACTAATCCTTACAATGCTATTACCCTGGCCTTACTGTATATAATAGCGATAATATTTTCTTGTATTGTGAGGCACTTATGTAACCATGTAAAGACCACCAAACAAAAAAAACAGCAATGCTGGCTGAAGTCCTTGCAGCATAGTCAGAGGGGGGAGATGTGGGGACAAGTGCATGAAGCACTGCATACATGGCATACATTAAGGGCGTCTGAGTGTCAGGCCACTCCCCTGTGCTAGGCATGTGAGTGGCAAACCGCTTACCCTAAAGGCACAGCCCTGGCATGAGGCCACATGTTGTAGTCTCTGTGCTTGATCCATGGTCCACTCCTTGATTGGTCACTGCAGGGACAGTAGGCCAGCAATTGCAATGGTGGATGCCTGTAATCTGCTTAGCTGCTGCCTGAGTATATAGACATGGTAACTGCTCAATAAAATCAAACCTGCTTCCTGCTTGGTCTCCAGAGGTCTTGATTAGTGACTCTGCAGCCACACTTTCCTCTATCCTGTTCTGTGGACCTCCTCACTAGATGAGAGACAGCCCATGCAGACCTCTAGGTGGTAACAGCAGAAGAGTGTGACAGAAAAAAGCAGCTGAGGATCTGGAACCAGAAAGCAGAAAGAAAGCAAATAGCTAGTCAGAGACTGCAAAAAAAAAAAAGCTCTACTCTACACAGACAAATCATAAACGCCAAAGGCATGCCCGCAGGGATGCTATAACTACCTGCCTACAGTTACCAGCCACCATCAGTGGATTAATGCATTAATTAGGTTAAAGCTCTCACAGCTCAATCATTTCACCTCTAAACTCTTTTGCATTGACTCACACATGAGCTTTGGGGGAACAACTCATATCTAAACCATAAAGTGTATCTTTATCATAGAAACAGATGAAGGATAACCTGATCCGATCCTTAGATATTATACACATGTATTGGGATATCCCAATGTGCCCCATAAATCCATGCAATTATTATTAAGTCAATTAAAAATAAAAATACAACAATATTTAGTGTTTATAGATAAATCTTATAACAATATTTTCATGGACAGTCATCTGAATTTAGAAATATAATATTTAAACATCTTCTAGTGATTCCTTGCTAAAATTTGGGAACTGCTTAAAAAATTAAAAATACAGGATGAAACTAAAATATGTTTTCTCAAAATAAAGAATACAGTCCACTGACTTCAAGCAGAAAGGGGGAAAAAGATGAAATGTGATTAAAAAGTAACTTTCTTATGGGCTAGGGATATAGCTCAGTTATTAGAGTGCTTGCCTTCATGCACAAGGCTATGGGTTCAAATCCCAGCACCATAGAAAGAAAAAGTAGCTTTTTTCCACATTTTTAATGGTGCATTATAGTTGTACATATTGATGGATTTGTTGTTACATAGTAATACATGCACACAGTATAACAATATAATTTGGTTAATATTATTCCCCAGCATTTCTTCCCTTTCTCCCCACCTCTCTCTCTTTGGTCCCTTTCCTTTACTGATATCCCTTTGATTTTTAGGAGATCGACCACCACCTTTGTTTTCCTTTTTATTCTCTATCTTCCTCATATGAAAGAAAATATAAAACCCTTAATCTTCTGAAATTATCTCATTTCACTTAACACGGTGGTTTTCTAGTTCTGTCCATTTTCCTGCAAATGCCATTTCATTCTTCTTCATAGCTGAGGAATATTCTGTTGTGTATATGTACATATTTTCTTTATTCAATTCATCTGTTGAAGAGCACCTTGGTTGTTTTCATAGTTTAGCTATTGTAACTTGAGCTGCTATAAACATTGATGTGGTTGTGTACTATGTTTGATTTTAAGTCATTTGGGTATAAACCAAGGAGTGGGATAGCTGGGTCAAATGGTGGTTCCATCCAAGTTTGCCAAGGAATCTCCATACCACTTTCCATAATAGTTGCACCAATTTCTAATCTCACCAAAAAAGTATGAGTGTACCTTTTCCCCCACATCTTCGCCAACATTTATTGTTGTTTGTATTCTTGATGATTGCCATTATGACTGAATAAGATGTAATCTCAGTGTAGTTTTAATTTGCATTTCTACACACATATATATTTTAACAATTGTATTTCTTCTTCTGTGAAGTGTCTGTTCAGTTTCTCAGCCCCATTTATTGATTGGATTATTTGTGGTGTTTTTGGTGTTAAGTTTTTTGAGTTCTTTATATATTCTGGAGACTAATGCTCTATCTGAGGTGCAGGTGGCAAAGATGTTCTCCCATTCTGTAGGCTCTCTCTTTACATTCTTGATTGCTTCCTTTGCTCTGAAGAAGGTTTTTAATTTGATTCCATCCCATTTGTTGATTCTGGATTTTACTTCTTGTGTTTTAGGAATCTTGTTGGAGAATTCAGAAGCTGACGTGATGGATATTTGGGCCTACTTTTTCTATCAGAAAATTCTAAAAATGAGAAAACAACAAAAACATTTAAACAGTAACAGAGACTTTCATCCATTGATAATAGGTTTTCCAAAATAATTATATAAAATTAGTAAAAAAAAAAAAAAAGTGTCTTTCTTTTCCAGATTGCTTCTGGAGAGCCCTTGTGAATCATCAGGTCCCATAACAAGTCTGGGAGTTGCTCAAGACTCCCAGGCTTCCTGCTTGCCAAATTTCTGCTAGTTCTTCCACTCATTCATGGTCTTCTAACATTACATTTTGGTCTGGTTTTAATCCGAGGAGTTATCATATGTCTTTCAGAAACCATCAATGAATTTACCCGATATCTATGAGAAATTGTCATATGTACCTTCCTGTATTGTGATTCTCTAAGATGTAGGGCTTATTAAGACAGTCTTGACCACCTTAAATGCTAACAAGAGGGAGCTCTGTAATCTCCAAACTTGTCACAAAAGATAACTATGAAAAGAAGTTTTGAATTTTCCAACATACATACACTGTATATGTTTAATTCCAAGTACTTTTATTCTCTCTGCACATTCACGGGATCTGTGGCCAGTTGCTGACATTGTCAACTATCAATTCACAGCCCATTTTCATTAACATACACATAGATGCTATTTTAGAAGGTTAAAGACTTCTGAGGAGCCTCAAACAACCAATTATATAATCTGTCTACACAATTTCAAATGCTAAATTATAAATGATGCTAAAAATGTTGGTGACATAATTTAAAATATATCTTCTGCCCTGTTAAGGAAATTGAGATAAAAATTGATATACATATGTTCAGAGCTTCACTAAGATAGATAAGTATTTACCTGGGGGGAAAAATAGTTAATTTCTTTCACCCTTAGTGGTAGAAAGTGTGGGCATTTTGTTCAGCTGATTTGGTTTTATGCACTCATGCTCAGGGTGAGAAGAATAAATGTACAATAATAAAATAATGATAACAGCCATGTTCCATTTTCTTTTTCTATCTTAATAGCTCCAGGTAGGTAATTTTACTGTGTATATAAATCATTAGTCTTCAGCAACCACCTTGTTCTCCAGTTATTCTTAGGCTCCAAAGCAGTTTTATTTTGCTAAAAGCCATTCTTGATTGTCTCTGGAACTATGGCAGGGGTGAGGGAGGATTCAAATTAGCTTCAAGGTACATTTACTTCTATTACATAATACTCCTATGACATATAGACCATTCCCTAATCAAATACTAATTTACAATTGTCCTGTATCAGCATATCCAGCATGTACGGCTGAATCTTTTCTGACTAGGTTTCATTTCAGTGATAGAAATGGAGTATTTTGATGATTTCAGACTTCTTAACAAAAACGGGAGCAACAATTTCCCCCATAATTTAAAAAGATAACCAAGAAAAGGTTTCAGAGAGGAATCCAGAAGGAAAGTGTATATAATAAATGGATTTTCCCAAATGGAGTCAAACGAAATGTCAAATGAACTTCCAGGGTGTAATTGATTTACTAATCCACTTTAATCAGAAATGCTATGAAAAGAAAATTAATGGTAATCAATAGAACTTGAGCAAAACTTGTGAAGGTACCAACCCTTAATTCATGTGAAGAATTCCTGTCTTACCAAGATGTAATATTAGAATTTCCATGACTTTTTTGCTCCTACAACTATATTTTGCAAATATTTAGGGCACAATTAAATCCAGAGGAGTTTTTTTAAGGAATAATAGAATAAATTCTTAAAAAATAATGTTTTTTTGAAGGCTTTTTTGATCTTTACCTATTTTTTGCTATAAAAAAATGCATAATTACTATTGCAGTTAGTCAAGAGAAGGGAGACTCTATGATCTTCTCTTTCCCTCTCAGCATTAAAAAAACAAAAATGATATGTAGTGCAAGCAAGAGAAAATATATACCACAACTTAAATCCTGGCTCATAATAGGCAAATGATGTTTGTTGAATCGGATATAAGGGGGGGTGACTCAAAATGGGGTAGGGAGGGAGAGCATTGAAGGAAGATTACCTCTAGATAGGGAATAGGGGTGGGAGGGAAACGGAGGGAGAAGGGAAATAGCATGGATAGTGGAAGGAGACCCTCATCATTATACAATATACATGTATGAAGATGTGAGTTTGTTGTCAACATACCTTATATACAAACAGAGATATGATAAATGGTGGTATAAAGGTGTATTAAGAATTGTATGCAAAAAAAAAAAAAATAAGAGAGCTCATGTATAATGGCATCATTTGGGGTAAACATACTTTATATACAGAGTTACAAAAATGGCTGTGAATGGATAATTATGAATGTAATGCACTCCATTATTGTCATGTATGTAAGAAATAAATTTTAAAAAAGAGAGAAAGAAAAAAAAGAAAGAAAGTTCAGGGGAACAGTAGACCAATAAAAAAACTGTTCCTTTAGTCACACCAATCAGCCAAATGACTCAGACATCTCGGACAGAGGCCATCCCATCCAAGAAGGACTCTGGGCAGAATCATTAGCTCTGAAAAGAAGAACAGAATTTTGTTAAGCAGCTTGCTAATTGTAAAATAGCTTAGGAGGAAACTGAGGACCCAAGAGCTTATATTAATGTCCTGTGAGACCCATTGTAGATTTGTATCCTAATCCTGAATTTTCTGACTCCCTGGCAAATGCTTAAAATGAACAACCAAACTAAAGCTCACCTCACTGAAGGACTTGTCTTTTTAATCTTATTAATACTCAACTACTAAGCTATAAGCTTCCATACGCTAGCACATCACTTAAATACTGTGATATCCCTAGTTTCAGACACCAGATTCTGGTTAGATATTAGACTGTAAAAGACAGACCGCAGTGACTAGGGTGGGAATTGTCTGCATGTTTTGTTTGCATCCTTTGACTTGGTCAGGGGATAGAATCTAAGTGGCATGAGTTTACCTGTAAAACTTGTTAGAACTTTGACCCCAAGACCGCCACCACATGGGAGCATGTCATTTTTATGGCCCCTGAAATCTGGAGTTGGGATGAAAGACTTGCAGTTGCAGCCTTAAGTACTGGGCAACCAGGATTCGATGCACTGAGTTGTAAACTCCACATTCCACCTGGCTTGAATGCTTTAAGCACTATACCAGTTTCAACTGAGAAGGTTTCAGTGCTGGAGCTTCTCTGCAGGATTTCTGCTTGGTCTGGGAAACCAGCACACCCAGAAGGTCTTGGTCAACTACACTCTTCCTTATCATCAACAAAAACTTATGATCATCAACTATAGGAAAATGAGTAAACAATATTAGGAAAACTGACAAGGTATTTGATTCTGAGAACAAGTGACCTTGAAGCCAGAATCAGACAGGAGGGTAGTAGGCAAGGGTCTGATCTAGAGAATGGAAGAATTGAAATGTTAATTCCTTCAGAGCCCTTCCTCCACCTTTATCAAGATAACCTGCTCCTATTCCAACCTGTTGCTAAGGTAACCTGTCTCAGGGACTGTTCCTCCCTGCAGGGAGTTGTGAATTACTCTCTCTTCCTGCCCAGATCACTCCAACTTGTCCCCGCCCACCAGCCCATCTTCTTCTCACCTTTTGGCCATCCCACTGAGCATCTCCTGGACCTAGTCAAGTAGGCAGGAAGGAGAGAAGGAAGGAGAAGAGGACAGGAGAACAAAGGAAGCCTAGGACATATAAAGAAGGCAAAACCCCTCACTTCTTGGGATACCAGGATACTAGCTATGCCCCCCTTCTTCCTCCCAGGAGAAGTTTATGTTACCCCTTTTTAAATAAACCCTGCTTTATATGCTTGCCTTGGTGTGCTTCTCTAATGTTATATTTCAACCTGTGCAAGAGCAGAACTCATCACTGTTAATCAGTGGTATCAACTTCACCTGTGTTTTTTAGACATCCACGTTGATGTTTGGCATTTTGGTTAAATGCCATGGTGCAAAGAGTTGCATAATTAACATATCTTGCATTTGGGATACCCCTAAGAATAAAGTGTCTAACTAAATGTATTTATAATTTGATTTTCCTATGGATTCAAATACTTTTCTATGTGATGACATCATAAAACTATTGGACATAGTTCCCCATTGTAATGTGGAACTTTGTTGAAAGTTATAGCGTGATGGAATAGTAGTGCCAGTAGTTCTCAATCCTGGATGCAAATTAGAATCATCGAAGTTTTAAAAATCAAGATGTGCATGACATGTCCTAGATCAATTAAGTGAGCATTTCTGGACCCGGTCCCCAGGAATCAATATTTTTTAAACTTCTCAATTAATTCCAAGGTTGAGAAGCTCTCCTTTTAGCATGTTTTATAACTGGGGAATGGATGAACTGAAAGCATATGAACATACAAATACAAATATAGGTATAAAATAGAAACACTTAATATATTTCTTGTCAATAGAGAATGTAAACCTTTTTTAATGCTAATTACAAATGTATCTATCACAGAAGAATGAGTAGCAATTCTCTTTTGAAAAGTAGTCAGCTTATTAAGTATATACTTTGCAATGCTAATTCAATTTGCATTCTCCTGACAAAAATATAATAGGCAAATATTTTGGGATCTCCTCTATTTAAAGGCTGCAATAAGGGATTTACCTTAAAATCTTAACTAAATCAATTCTTGACTATTCTCTGCTTTTACCTGTTACATGGAAAGCTGATTTAGATAAACATAGATTCTAACCAAGGGATTTGTGTGTGCTGCTGTTTAAAAAGATATATATCAGCAATGACAAACGCAGTATCATCAAATTATAGAGATTAATCAATTATTTCAGGCCACTATGATGCAGACTCAAGTCTGAAGGCATGTTGATGGCAATGTAATCTCTTTGGAGATAATTTAGTTTATTTTTCCTTTATAGAATTTGTTTGGGTTGCACCACAAGGACTTGATTTTTCATCAGTTATTGAACCAAATACTTGTGAAGTCTATACTTCAGTTAGACTTTGTAATATGTGAGTCTTGGATTTTAAATAAGTAAACAAAGAAAAGGCTCTGCTATCTCACATGAAGCATTTACCATCTAACAGAGGAGCTTGTAGCTATTCTTATAAATATATTTCTAAGATGCTAATGCTTTGAATTAAAGAAGGCACCAAGGAATCCTGTAGCACTAGATGTGAAGCATTGTCTCTTCTGTTGCCCTAGATATATCCTGTCACTATTGAAGATAAAAGCTGAGTGTCTCACAATCTCTCAAATGGCGAGATGGCTTTGCTCATGAACTCTATCCCTGTATGAATAAGCCCCTAAAAACAGCAGCTAATTGCTCAGCATATGATTAAGATAGGTGGAATTATAAAACCTTATATGTTAAAGATTTGCAAAGACAGAAAGCTTGTTAGTTAGATTTTTTTTTTCCAAAAATATAATCTAACATAGAGGAATGGCTAAGAATTCATTGAATTAAAAGCAACTTGGTTTTTTAGACTATTCAAAAGTAATGCACTTAATTAAATCATCAGCCCTTTCTCAGCCTACATTTCTGCAAAAAAAGGAAGAAAGTATCAATGATGGATAAAATTTCCTGATGTGTCAGAAAGTGTAATGTAAGTGTCACATGAAGAGAGTTTAAAATTTAGGGAAATCAGTCAAGAAAAGGAAGACTTATTGAATTCAGTGGTCATTCTAATAATGATATTTTGTTTATCTATCTTTTGGATGTCTTTGATTCTTTCTATATATAGATATTCAATGATCCCTCAAGTACATGTACGTAAAAAATTGAAAAGAAGCCTTGTTTAGACTGTGTTTTCCAGATAAAGAAAACAGAACATTTAATTTGCTATGGTTCCCAAACAGGTAAGTGGTGACTCCCGCCTGAAAAGCTTCCCGTGAAGGGTAACAGATGGCAGGAGTCATACAGCAGTGCTAAAATGGCATTTTTTTTCTTTGAAAGAAGCTTCTTTTAATGATCCATTTTTTAAAATGACTTAAGATTCTTAGGGAATCTCATGTCTCTTGTGATAAGCATCACCACTTTCAATTTGTTAATACTTATAGATTACAATCTATAGATTTTGTGGCAAAAGAGAACACTATCTTACAACTATAATGAAAGGTGAGCATTTTGTGTCTGAGATTTAAAATACACAAAATGCTTCTTTTGCAACGGAATGGAATGGAGACTGCCCACCTTAGAGTCTAAAGGGTGAGCATTAAAGAAAAGGATATAAATGTTTCTCCTACTGGAATTTTCTTCTCCCATAATCCATGATAGAAATGCCCTTACTCAACTGCTCCAAAGCCTATTATTGGACTCCTCACACAGAAAGGTACAAACCCCCAGAGAAATATAATGATGATGTAAAGAATCACTATGTTGGGGCTGAGGATGTGGCTCAAGTGGTAGCGTGCTCGCCTAACATGCATGAGGCACTGGGTTCGATTCTCAGCACCACATAAAAACAAAATAAAGATATTGTGTCTACCTAGAACTAAAAAATAAATTTTTTTTAAAAAAGAATCACTATGTTAACAGAGACAAAAACTGGCAATTATTATTAAGATTTAAAGAGAAATCAAATGTATTGCAATAATTCCTGTTTCTTGTCCCAAATGGAAGGGGATTGAGGGAAATGGAATATTCAATGCCACATTTCCTGGAGTGATGTGCTCTGAACCAGCTACAGAGAAGTCAGGAAACATTTGTCTTGTTTTCCTGAGGTGATTCTTTGGCTGCTGACATTTTGTGTCTCCTCAAAACCTTAGGTATGACTCAGAAGAAGAGTCCCCCTTAGGCTGAGAAGGAAGCCAAGAATGCTGGGAGTGGGAAGAGAACACACAGCTGTCAGATCAGAGGTTTCCAAATGTTAGGATGTCTACAAATGCCCTGATATGGTATGAAAAGGCCGTTTCTGGGTTAACATGTCTGGATGGCGGCTTCAGACTGTACTTTAACAAGATCCTGGTGATACAACTGCTGTTGTTTGGATATTTCAATTAGCTCAGTCACAGAGCATAAGATGACCTAAAAGACAAAAGGCAAGTTGCCAAACCATGCCAAAAAAAAAATAAATAAATAAACAAATAAATAAAGCATTGCAATTACTGACTATGAACAAAGGCAATGAATATAAGATTAGCTCCACCAAAAAGGAAAACTGAACCTGCATGTTAACATTAGGCTTTTATTTATTTATTTATTTATTTATTTATTTATTTATTTCTAATTGCATCTGAATAACATTATTTTGAAACTCTTTCTATATATTGATTTCTATAATTTTAAAGAGCAAGAATATGATTTGGTCACCAACACATTTCCCTCATTCTTATTCAGTTCAACCAATTATCAACATGGGAATTATCTATTTTCTCATAATTATGGGTTTTCTAAAACCAATTGCTTATCTCACACTGACTTTCCCAAAATAGTGCTTTCCTGAGACTCAACCTTGCTATTCTGCCAGTGTGTGCACACAGTAAATTCAGGTTTTATATTTATAAATTCAATGAATATATAATTAGGAAGGAAAGTTTGCCATGAGATAAATAGCAATATTTGCAAGACAAAATGTATATATGTGTACAGGTACATATGTACAGATGTGTTCATACATACAGATATACATGTGCACACTTATTATTTTATTGATAATCCACCTATTCCACCTATTAAGTCCAAAGCAGAAATTTCAGATAAATCAAAACAGCTTCCAGAGATTAAACAAATTGACTGCAACTCTAATCACATCTATTTCAGCGTTCCCTGTGACAATCAACTGTTACCTTTGGCAGGTCATTGAGCATCTCTAGATCTTACTTTCCTTACCTGTAAAATGGAGAATCAGAGATACATAAGATTTCTTTGTTTTATTTTTTTCTCTCTCTGTATTTTTTCACATTTCCTACAGAGCCTTATATATTGAAGAGACAGATGGAACTAGAAAAAGACCAGGGATGCTCTGAAGCCAGGCTCAGAAATGACAAAGTGTTTGATGTTCCTCACACTCTTTGAAGTTCATGGTCCTTACACACAGGTGCATAACAAATGTATATGTTATTTTGTTTTGTTTTTGTGCATTCTCAACATAAATCTTTAGGCAGACATTTCTTCTTTATACATACAGTATTAGGAAATAATATTTTGGCTATAAAAATGCATGAACATCTCCAAAGGAGAAATTATGTCATATATTTTAAATGCACATTAAGACTAATAAACCTCAATGAATTTCAAGTCATGGTACCATAGGTCCAAAGGTGACTCACACTAGTTCAAATATAAAGCCCCAGGGGGAGAAGGCTTTCCTCTGTTGTGTCAATTACAATGATGCTTTTTTCTCAGTGTATAATTTGTTTTATTAGCACACTATAGCTATACATAATATTCGGGTTCATTTAACTTAGATACATGAGTTTGGAATATAATTTGCTCCAATTCAATCCCCAGAACTTCCCATTTCTCTTCCCCTCCTCCCTCCCCCTGTGCCCCTTTTCTCTTTTTTACTGGTCTTCCATTTTCCATTTATTTATACTTTTTTTCTAAGCTTTGATTTATAGCTATGTAAAGGTGAAATTCACTGTGGCATATTCATATTTGTACTTAGGATAATTTAGTCAATTTCATTCTACCAGTTTTCCCATTTCCTGCTCCTTCTCCCTTCTCTTCAATTGCCTTCCTCTATGCCACTGATCTTTCTTCCATTTTCATAAAATCCCTCCCAAAATACACTTTTCTCCCCTCTTATTTTGGTTTAGCTTCTGCATATGAGAGAAAGTATTGATCTTTCACTTTTGAGCCCAGTTTATTTCACTTAGCATAATGTTCTTCAGTTCTATTCATTTACTAGCAAATGCCATGATTTCATTCTTACTTTATGGCTAAGTAAAACTCTATTGTGTGTGTGTGTGTGTAAAAAATATATATAATATATATACATATACATATTTATATAAAACATTTTCTTTATCCATTTATTTATTGGTGGGCAATTGGTCTGGTTTCATCACTTGGCCATTGTGAATTGTATTGTTATAAACACTGATGTGTCTATATTTCTATATTATGCTGATTTTAGATCTTTCAGATACATACCAAGCAAAGGTATTGTTGAATCACATGGTGGTTCCATTCCTATCCTTTTTGAGAAATCTCTATACTCTTTCCAAAGTTGTATTAATTTCCAGTCCCTCCAACAAATGTATCAATGTACCTTTCCCTTCCATCATCACCAGCATTTATTATTATTTATGTTCTTCATATTGCCATTTTGATTATACTGAGATAAAAATCTCAATGTAGTTTTGATTTACATTTTGTTGATTGCTAGGGATATTCAACATTTTTTCATGTATTTGTTGGCTTTTTGTACTCTTTTTTTAGAGGGTGGTGCTGGAATTGAAGCCAGAGTTTCTCAGCCACACTCCCAACACTTTTGCAAAAACTATTTATTTGAGATAGGATCTCATTTAGTTGCCATTGGGAATACAGGCCTCCACCATTGCTCCTCGCTATATTTCTTCTTTTAAAAAATGTTTAGTTATTTTTGCCCATTTCTTGCTTTTGTGGTATTAAGTTTTTTGAGTTCTCCATATAATCTGAATATTAATTGGCTGTTTGAGGAGTAGTTATCAAAGATCTTCTCCCATTCTGTAGGTCCTCTTTGAATGTTCTTCCTTTGCTGTGCAGAAACTTTTTAACTTGATGCCATTCCATTTATTTATTCTTGATTTTATTTCTTGGTAAGAAAGTTGGTACCTGTGCCAATATAAACATACATTTTCTTTTAGTAGGTAAAGAGTTTCTGATAAAATTTCTGCATCTTTGACCCACTTTGAATTGACCTTTTTACAGGATGAAAGACAAGGTCAAATATAATTCTTCTACATATGGATTTACAGTTTTTTACACTTATTAAAAAGGCTATCTTTCCCCCAATGTTTTGCCAACTTTGTTAAGTATCAGGAGACTATCTGTGTGGATTTGTTCTTATGTCTTCTATTCTATTCTATTTATTTATTTATTTTTGGCTGTGATGTCTATTTTGATGCCAATGCTATGCTATTTTTATTACCATAGCTCTGTAGTATAATTTGAGGTATGATATTGTGATGTCTCCAACATTGCTCTTCTTTTTCCAGATAATTTTGACTCTTCTGGCCCTCTTATTTATCCAAATGAATTTTAGAATTTTTTTTTGCCAGTTCTGTGGAGACTGTTTTTGGTATTTAGATAGGAATTAAAATGAATCTTTATAACACTTTCAGTAGTATGACCATTTGGGCAATATTAATTTTGCCTATTCAAGAACATGTGAGGTCTTCTCACCTTCTAAGATCTTTGATTTCTTTCTTCAGTGCTCTATATTTTTCATTGTATATGTTCTTCACCTCCATTGTTAGATTTATTACTAAGTATTTTATTCTATTTTTCAGGTTATTGTGAAAGTGATAGTTTTCCTAATTTCTTTGTAAGAAAGTTTATTACTGAATTATAGGAAAGCAATTAATTTATGTATGTTGATATTGTATGCTGTTATTTTGCTAAATATGTTTATCAACTCTAGAAGTCTTCTGGTAGAGTTTTTTTTTGGGGGGGGGGGTCTTCTAAATATAGAATCAGATCATCAGCAAACAGAGATAATTTAACTTCTTATTTGTATCTCTTTAATTCTATTCTTTGGCCAATTACTCTGGCAAGAGTTTCAAGGACTATATAAACATAAGTGAAGAGAATGTACATCTTCATCTTCATTTTGTTCCTGATTTTAGACAAAAGGCTTTAAGTTGTTTTTTTTTTTTTTTCCGTTTAGTACAATGTTGTCCTTGCCTTTGTCGAATATAGCTTTTACACTATTGAGATGCAATAGTTTCTCTGGTGTTTTAAATATGAATAAATGCTGAACTTTGTCATTATTTTTTGCATCTTTGAAGATAATTATATAATTCTTATCCTTAACTCTATTTATGTGGTGAGTTACAAATATTGATTTACATATATTTATTCAACTTTGCCTTCTCTGGATGAAACCCACATGTTCATGGTATACTATCATCTTAATGTGTTTTTTAATGTGGTTTGTCAATATATTATTAGGGATTTTTGCATCTAGGTTCATCAGAGATACTGGTTTAAAGTTTTCTTTCTTTCCTTAATGTGTCTTTGTCTGTTTTTGGTATCAGGATAACACTGGCTTCTTAGAATAAATTTGACAGTTTTCATTTTTTCCTTTTCTATTTCATGAAATAATGTGACAGGGAAGAGTTATATAAATTCTTCTTCCAAGGTCTAGTAGAACTCTATTGAAGATCCATTCAGTCTTGCATTTTTCTTTATTGGAAGGCTTTTAATTGCTACTTCAATTTCATTACTTGATATTGATCTATTTAGGTTTTCTATATTCTCCTGGTTCAATTTTGGTAGATCACATGTGCCTAGAAATTTGTCAATATCTTCAAGATTTTCTAGTTTTTTAGAGTATTAATTTTAAAAACAGCTTCTATTGATCTCTGGATTTCAGAAATGTCTATAGTGATACCTTCTTTTTCATCTTTAATTTTGTTAATTTGGGTTCTCTCTCTCTCTCTCTCCCTCTCTCTCTCTCTCTCTCTCCAGTTAGTTTCACTGAGGATTTGTTAATTGGGTATATCTTTTCAAAGAACCAATGCCTTGTTTCCTTGATCCTTTGTATTTTTTAAATTCAGTATTTCATTAATTTTGACTTGATATCATTTATTTTCTGTCTTCAACTGGTTTTGGAATTAGTTTGGTCTTCATTTTCTAGGGAGTTGAGGTGTAACATTAGATTATTCACTTGATAGCTTTCTCTTTTTAAAGTAGAAATTCGGTGCTAGGAACTATCATCTTAGAACTTCCTTCATACTGTCCCAGAGGTTTTGATATGTTGTATTTCTCTTCTGTTTCTAAGAAGTGCTTTTTTATTTCACCTATAAAATCTTCTGTGATCTATTCTTCATTCAAAAGTGTATTATTTAATCTTGAGGTGGTAAAATGTTTTTTATCTTGATGTTGATGTCTACTTTCTTTTTTTTTTTTTAATTTTTTATTGTTGGCTGTTCAAAACATTACATAGTTCTTGATATATCATATTTCACAATTTGATTCAAGTGGGTTATGAGCTCCCATTTTTACCCCATATACAGATTGCAGAATCACATCAGTTACACATCCATTGATTTACATATTGCCATACTAGTGTCTGTTGTATTCTGCTGCCTTTCCTATCCTCTACTATCCCCCCTCCCCTCCCCTCCCCTCCCCTCCCCTCTTCTCTCTCTGCTCCCTCTACTGACATTCGTTTGTCCCCCTTATATTATTTTTCCCCTTCCCCTCACTTCCTCTTGTATGTACTTTTGTATAACTCTGAGGGTCTCCTTCCATTTCCATGCATTTTCCCTTCTCTCTCCCTTTCCCTCCCACCTCTCATCCCTGTTTAATGTTAATCTTCTTCTCATGCTCTTCGACCCTACTCTGTTCTTAGTTACTCTCCTTATATCAAAGAAGACATTTGGCATTTGTTTTTTAGGGATTGGCTAGCTTCACTTAGCATAATCTGCTCTAATGCCATCCATTTCCCTGTAAATTCTATGATTTTGTCATTTTTTAATGCAGAGTAATACTCCATTGTGTATAAATGCCACATTTTTTTTATCCATTCATCCATTGAAGGGCATCTAGGTTGGTTCCACAGTCTAGCTATTGTGAATTGTGCTGCTATGAACATCGATGTAGCAGTGTCCCTGTAGCATGCTCTTTTTAGGTCTTTAGGGAATAGACCGAGAAGGGGAATAGCTGGGTCAAATGGTGGCTCCATTCCCAGCTTTCCAAGAAATCTCCATACTGCTTTCCAAATTGGCTGCACCAATTTGCAGTCCCACCAGCAATGTACAAGTGTACCCTTTTCCCCACATCCTCGCCAGCACTTGTTGTTGTTTGACTTCATAATGGCTGCCAATCTAACTGGAGTGAGATGGTATCTTAGGGTGGTTTTGATTTGCATTTCTCTGACTGCTAGAGATGGTGAGCATTTTTTCATGTACTTGTTGATTGATTGTATGTCCTCCTCTGAGAAGTGTCTGTTCAGGTCCTTGGCCCATTTGTTGATTGGGTTGTTTGTTCTCTTATTGTCTAATTTTTTGAGTTCTTTGTATACTCTGGATATTAGGGCTCTATCTGAAGTGTGAGGAGTAAAGATTTGTTCCCAGGATGTAGGCTCTCTATTTACCTCTCTTATTGTATCTTTTGCTGAGAAAAAACTTTTTAGTTTGAGTAAGTCCCATTTGTTGATTCTAGTTATTAACTTTTGTGCTATGGGTGTCCTATTGAGGAATTTGGAGCCCGACCCCACAGTATGTAGATCGTAGCCAACTTTTTCTTCTATCAGACGGCGTGTCTCTGATTTGATATCAAGCTCCTTGATCCATTTTGAATTCACTTTTGTGCATGGCGAGAGAAAGGGATTCAGTTTCATTTTGTTGCATATGGATTTCCAGTTTTCCCAGCACCATTTGTTGAAGATGCTATCCTTCCTCCATTGCATGCTTTTAGCCCCTTTATCAAATATAAGGTAGTTGTAGTTTTGTGGATTGGTTTCTGTGTCCTCTATTCTGTACCATTGGTCCACCCGCCTGTTTTGGTACCAGTACCATGCTGTTTTTGTTACTATTGCTCTGTAGTATAGTTTGAAGTCTGGTATCGCTATACCGCCTGATTCACACTTCCTGCTTAGCATTGTTTTTGCTATTCTGGGTCTTTTGTTTTTCCATATGAATTTCATGATTGCTTTCTCTATTTCTACAAGAAATGCCGTTGGGATTTTGATTGGCATTGCATTAAACCTATAGAGAACTTTTGGTAATATCGCCATTTTGATGATGTTAGTTCTGCCTATCCATGAACAGGGTATATTTTTCCATCTTCTAAGATCTTCTTCTATTTCTCTCTTTAGGGTTCTGTAGTTTTCATTGTATAAGTCTTTCACCTCTTTTGTTAGGTTTATTCCCAAGTATTTTATTTTTTTTGAAGATATTGTGAATGGAGTGGTTGTCCTCATTTCCATTTCAGAGGATTTGTCGCTGATATACAGGAATGCCTTTGATTTATGCGTGTTGATTTTATATCCTGCCACTTTGCTGAATTCATTTATTAGCTCTAATAGTTTCTTTGTAGACCCTTTTGGGTCTGCTAGGTATAGAATCATGTCATCTGCAAATAGTGATAATTTAAGTTCTTCTTTTCCTATTTTGATGCCTTTAATTTCTTTCGTCTGTCTAATTGCTCTGGCCAGTGTTTCGAGAACTATGTTGAACAGAAGTGGTGAGAGAGGGCATCCCTGTCTTGTTCCAGATTTTAGAGGGAATGCCTTCATTTTTCTCCATTCAGAATGATGCTAGCCTGAGGCTTAGCATAGATTGCTTTTACAATATTGAGGAATGTTCCTGTTATCCCTAGTTTTTCTAGAGTTTTGAACATAAAGGGATGCTGTACTTTGTCGAATGCTTTTTCCGCATCTATCGAGATGATCATATGATTCTTATTTTTAAGTCTATTGATGTGGTGAATAACATTTATTGATTTCCGTATATTGAACCAGCCTTGCATCCCAGGGATGAATCCTACTTGATCATGGTGCACAATTTTTTTGATAAGTTTTTGTATCCGAGTGGCCAGAATTTTATTGAGGATTTTTGCATCTAGGTTCATTAGAGATATTGGTCTGTAGTTTTCTTTCTTTGAAGTGTCTTTGTCTGGTTTAGGTATCAGGGTGATGTTGGCCTCGTAGAATGAATTTGGAAGTTCTCCCTCTTTTTCTATTTCCCGAAGTAGCTTGAAAAGTATTGGTATTAGTTCCTCTTTAAAGGTTTTGTAAAACTCTGCTGTATACCCATCCGGTCCTGGGCTTTTCTTAGTTGGTAGTCTTTTGATGGTTTCTTCTATTTCCTCAATTGATATTGGTCTGTTTAGGTTGTCTATATCCTCCTGACTCAATCTGGGCAGATCATATGACTTAAGAAATTTATCTATGCCTTCACTATCTTCTAATTTATTGGAGTATAAGGATTCAAAATAATTTTTGATTATCTTCTGTATTTCTGAAGTGTCTGTTGTGATATTGCCTCTTTCATCCCGTATGTTAGTAATTTGAGTTCTCTCTCTTCTTCTCTTCGCTAGCATGGCTAAGGGTCTGTCGATTTTGTTTATTTTTTCAAAGAACCAACTTTTAGTTTTGTCAATTTTTTCAATTGTTTCTTTTGTTTCGATTTCATTAATTTCAGCTCTGATTTTAATTATTTCTTGCCTTCTACTTCTTTTGCTGTTGTTTTGCTCTTCTTTTTCTAGGATTTTGAGATGAAGTATGAGATCATTTATTTGTTGGTTTTTTCTTTTTTTAAGGAATGAACTCCAAGCAATGAATTTTCCTCTTAGAACTGCTTTCAATGTGTCCCATAGATTCCGATATGTTGTGTCTGTGTTTTCATTAATCTCTAAGAATTTTTTAATTTCTTCCTTGATGTCTTCTATAACCCATTGATCGTTCAGTAACCTATTGTTCATTCTCCAAGTGATGTATTCTTTTCCCTTCCTTCTTTTATCATTGATTTTCAGTTCCATTCCATTATGATCAGATAGGATGCATGGTATTATCTCTACTCCTTTATATTGTCTAAGAGTTTCCCTGTGACATAATATATGATCTATTTTTGAGAAGGATCCATGTGCTGCTGAGAAAAAAGTGTAACTGCTTGATGTTGGGTGGTATATTCTATATATGTCAATTAAGTCTAGGTTATTAATTGTGTTATTGAGTTCTATAGTTTCCTTATTCAACTTTTGTTTGGAAGATCTGTCCAGTGGTGATAGAGGTGTGTTGAAGTCTCCCATGATTATTGTATGGTGGTCTATTAGACTCTTGAACTTGAGAAGAGTTTGTTTGATGAACATAGCTGCACCATTGTTTGGGGCATATATATTTATGATTGTTATGTCTTGTTGGTGTATGGTTCCCTTGAGCAGTATGTAGTGTCCCTCTTTATCCCTTTTGATTAACTTTGGCTTGAAATCTATTTTATTTGATATGAGTATGGATACTCCTGCTTGTTTCCGAAGTCCATATGAGTGATATGATTTTTCCCAACCTTTCACCTTCAGCCTATGTATGTCTTTTCCTATCAAATGCGTCTCCTGTAGGCAGCATATTGTTGGGTCTTGTTTTGTGATCCATTCTACTAGCCTGTGTCTCTTGATTGGTGAGTTTAAGCCATTAACATTTAGGGTTATTATTGAGATATGGGTTGTTCTTCCAGCCATATTTGTTTATTTATGTTACTAAACATGGTTTGTTTTCCTCTTTGATTATTTTCCCCCCTTTAGTGTCCTACCTCCCACTGTTGGTTTTCATTGTTATTTTCCATTTCCTCTTCCTGTAATGTTTTGCCAAGGATGTTTTGAAGAGATGGTTTTCTAGCTGCAAATTCTTTTAACTTTTGTTTATCGTGGAAGGTTTTAATTTCATCTTCCATCCTGAAGCTTAATTTCGCTGGAAACACAATTCTTGGTTGGAACCCATTTTCTTTCAGTGTTTGAAATATGTTATTCCAGGATCTTCTAGCTTTCAGAGTCTGTGTTGAAAGATCAGCTGTTATCCTGATTGGCTTACCCCTAAATGTGATCTGCTTCCTTTCTCTTGTAGCTTTTAAAATTCTCTCCTTATTCTGTATGTTGGGCATCTTCATTATAATGTGTCTAGGTGTGGGTCTCTTATGATTTTGCACATTCGGCGTCCTGTAGGCTTCTAGGATTTGGGGTTCTGTCTCATTCTTCAAGTCTGGGAAGTTTTCTCGTATTATTTCATTGAATAGATTGCTCATTCCTTTGGTTTGAAACTCTGTCCCTTCCTGTATCCCAATGACTCTTAAATTTGGTCTCTTGATGTTATCCCATATTTCTTGGATGTTCTGCTCATGGTTTCTTAACAGTCTTGCTGAGCTGTCTATGTTCTTTTCAAGTTGAAATACTTTATCTTCATTGTCTGATGTTCTGTCTTCTAAGTGTTCTACTCTGCTGGTAGTATTCTCAATTGAGTTTTTAAGTTGGCTTATTGCTTCCTGCATTTCTAGGATTTCTGTTTGTTTGTTTTTTATAACCTCTATTTCCCTGTATAGTTGATCTTTTGCTTCTTGGATTTGTTTATGTAATTCATTGTTGAAGTGATCTTTCATTGTCTGATTTTGCTGTCTGATGTCTTCCTTGAGACTCCAGATCATCTGAAGCATGTATATCCTGAATTCTTTATCTGACATTCCATCTGCTGCAGCTATTACCTCTTCTAACGTTGAGTTGACCTGCAATGCTTGTGGTCCTTTCTTTCCTTGTCTCTTCATACTGTTCGCGTTCCTTTCTACTTGGTGAAACTGTTGTGCTATTGAATTTTCCCCCTATATATTTATATTGGTCTTGTATAGTTGCAAAGTCTCCCTCGCAGGCGCGGGCGGCGGCTCTGTCCCTCTGCGGGCCGCTAGGCTTGTTCTGTCGGTGGTCACAGTTCTGTCTACTCTGCAGGCGCAGGCAGCGGCACTGCCCCTCTGCAGGCCTCTGGGGCTGTACTGCCAATGGGTCGCAGGTGCGCCTACCTTGCAGGCGCGGGGGGGGGCGGCTCTACCCTTCCTCAGGCCACTGGGCCTGTTCTGTCTCTTGGTTGCAGGTCTGGCCTGCTCTGATGGTGGTCACAGTTCCGTCTACCTTGCAGGCGCTGGGGGGAGGGGGCGGCTCTGCCTCTCAGCAGGTCGCTGCTCCTCTTCTGCCGGTGGGTTGCAGGCCCGCCTACCTTGCAGGAGTGATTGGAAGCTCTGTCCCGCCGCAGGCCACTGGGCCTTTTCTGTCGGTGGTCACAGTTCCCCTACCTGGCAGACGCGGGGGGTGTGGGGCGGCTCTGCCCCTCAGCAGGCCGCTGGGCCTGCTCCGTGCATGGTCACAGTTCCCTCTACTTTGCCGGCACAGGGGGAGGGGGCGGCTCAGCCTCTCATCAGGCCGCTGCTCCTCTTCTGCCGGTGGGTCACAGGCCCGCCTACCTTGCAGGAGTGATTGGAAGCTCTGTCCCGCCGCGGGCCACTGGGCCTTTTCTGTCGGTGGTCACCATTCCACCTACCTGGGAGGCGCGGGGGGTGGGGGGCGGCTCTGCCCCTCAGCAGGCCGCTGGGCCTGCTCTGTGCGTGGTCACAGTTCCCTCTACCTTGCCGGCGCAGGGGGAGGGGGCGGCTCAGCCTCTCAGCAGGCCGCTGCTCCTCTTCTGCCGGTGGGTCGCAGGCCCGCCTACCTTGCAGGAGTGATTGGAAGCTCTGTCCCGCCGCGGGCCCCTGGGCCTTTTCTGTCCGTGGTCACAGTTCCACCTACCTGGCAGGCGCGGGTGGTGGGGGGCGGCTCTGCCCCTCAGCAGGCCGCTGGGCCTGCTCTGTGCGTGGTCACAGTTCCCTCTACTTTGCCGGCGCAGGGGGAGGGGGCGGCTCAGCCTCTCAGCAGGACGCTGCTCCTATTCTGCCGGTGGGTCGCAGGCCCGCCTACCTTGCAGGAGTGATTGGAAGCTCTGTCCCACCGCGGGCCACTGGGCCTTTTCTGTCGGTGGTCACCTGGCAGGCGCGGGGGGTGGGGGGTGGCTCTGCCCCTCAGCAGGCCGCTGGGCCTGCTCTGTGCGTGGTCCCAGTTCCCTCTACCTTGCCGGTGCAGGGGATGTCTACTTTCATTCCACTACAATTAGATAAGATGCAAAGAATTATCTCCTTTATTTGTATTTGCTAAGACTTACTTTGTGACCTAAAATATTATCTATTTTAGATTAAGTTCAATGTGCCACTGAGAAAAAAAATTGTAAATTCAGTTGTTTATGGATGATATTCTATAGGCACAGTTGATTAATAGTGTTGTTTTTTTTAAATTCTGAAAAGTCTTTTTTAGTTTATGTCTGGATGATGTATCTATTGTTGAGAGAAGTGTCTTGAAATCTTCCAGTATTATTAAATTGTGGCCCATTTGATTTTTTATTTTAAAAAAGGCTTATCTCATGTACATAGGTGCACTGTTGTTTGGGGGAAAATATTTACAATTATTAGATCTTGTTGTTGGATGATTCCTTTGGACACTAAAAAATGACCTTCTTGTCTCTTCACATTAATTTTGGCTTGACATCCGTTTTGCTATGAAAGTAGCTATCCATGCTTGCTTTCACTTTCCATGTGCATAACATGTCATTCTCTTTCCTTTCACTTTCAGTTTGTGGATGTTTTTGCCTGTAAGGCAAAATCTCTTGTAAACAATATATGGATGATTATTGTTTTCTTTTTTTAAATCCAATCTGCCATCTACATCTTTTTATTGCAAAGTTTAGATGATTTACATTCAATTTTATTGTAGATAAATGATTTTTATTTTCTGCCATTGTTATTTATTTCTAATGCTTAATTTATACTTGATTCTCCTTTAATTGAATATTTTTCTAGTGAAATTTTTCTCTATGCTAGTTTTCATTTTATCATTATTTAGTCTACATGAAATATTTTATTGAGTATATTTTGTAGTGCAGGCTTAATAATTGTGAATTCTTTTAGCTTCTGCTTGTCATGTATGGTTACTCTTTTATCCTCAGTTTGGGAGGATTAGTTTTCTGGATATAATAATAATCTTGATTGACACCTGTTTTCTGTCAGGGCTTGTAATTTGTTGTTCAAAGGATTAAGGCAAGATTGCAAAAAAAGACCGAGTCAATCTTAAAGCAAGAGATGGAATCTCCATCATATCAGATTAGGCCCCAACTTCCTTAATAAAACTCCTATAGTGCAAGAATTAAAACCAAGAATTAATAAATGGGATAGATTCAAACTAAAAAGCTTCTTCTTATCAAATAATATAATCAGTGAGGTGAATAGAGAGCTTACAGAATGGGAGCAAATTTTTACCACACGCACATCAGATAGAGCACACTAATCTCTAGGATATATAAAGACCCTAAAAATCTTAACACCACAAAAAAATAACTTAATCAATAAATGGGCTAAGGAACTGAACAGACACTTCTCAGAAGATGATATACAATCAATCAAAAAATATATGAACAAATGTTCAATATCTCTAGCTATTAGATAAATGCAAAATAAAACTACTCTGTTTCATCTCACTCCACTCATAATGGCAGCCATCAAGAATAAAAACAAGTGTTGGGGATGTGGAGAAAAAGGTATACTCATACATTGCTGGTAGGACTGCAAATTGGTGTAGCCAATATGCAAAGCAATATGGAGAATCCTTGGAAAACTGGGAATAGAACCACCATTTGACCCAGCTATCCCTCTCCTCTGTCTATACCCAAAGGACTTAAAAACAGCATGACTTTACTTTGTGTACAACCAGAGGTATGAAAAATTGTGCTTTATATGTGTAATATGAATTGTAATGCATTCTGCTGTCATATATAACAAATTAAAATTTAAAAATAAATAAATAAATAGAAACTGTAAGTAAAGAGCAGAAAGATCAGTAGAGTAGAGGGAAAGGAATGAAAGGAGTGATGATGGGAGGGGAAGAGAGTTTTGGGGACTTGATTAGAACTTATTATATACTATGCTTTTATAATTATGTCAAAATGAGTCTTATTGTTATGTATAACTGAAAAGAACCAATAAAAAAGGCTGTAAAAAAAAAAAAAAGAGAGAGAGACGGAAAATTTATTGAAGGGCTGATGGGCCAAGGGCTAGGCTGAAAGTCTACACCCTTTGATCCCCTTCCAGTGTTTGAATGTACCTTTTATAGTCTAAAACCATGTCAAAGTATAAGTGGCTATTGCTATGATTCAAAACCAACAACAAATGTCATGAGATCTAAAATCATAAGCAGAAAAGAGAGTGGGTCAAAACGTCCCTCATTGTACACAAGTTAAAGAATGGTTACTAACATCTAGACAATCAATCTCTGACAGGGTACATTGTCCAAGAAAAACAAGAACCAAAGAGAAAACACTTTTATATTGTACTAGAATTGCCATCTTGTGTTGCCAAATATGCTATGCTAAGCAACTATTGATAGGTGCAGATGCAGGGTGTTCCTATGGGAGAATCATTTCTTATATGATATGGAGCCTCAGGGTAAAATGAAGTCTGTTTGGTCATTGCCTATATAGCCTGACCCATAACAAAAGTCCTTCTGGCTTTTAGAGTCTGGGTTATGAAATCAGTTGAAATCCAAATTGACTTACTTCTACTGTGACCTGTCATTTTTTTCTCTTGAGGCTTTTAAAATTCTATCCTTATTCTGTAGATTAAGCATTTTAATTAGAATGTGTCTTGGAGAGGATTTTTTTTTTGTCTTGCCTTTTTTGGGTTCTGTATGCATATTGTGTTTGATTTCCAATCTTTCACAAGATTTGGAAAATTTTCTAAAATTATTTCATTGAAAAGATTGCGCATTCTTTGAGTTTGTATTTCAGAGCCACCTTCTATAGCAATGATTCTCAGATTTGGTTTCTTAATGTTATCTCAGATTTCTTAAATATTATGGTCATGGTCTTTTAATATCCTGTCTTTATAACTGACTTTATTTTTAAGATTATATACTTTGTATTCAAGGCCTGAGAATATGTCTTTATATTGGTCTTATCTATTTGTGATGCTTTGTTTGAATTTTTAATTTAATTTATTGATTCTTTCATTTCCAGGATTTCCATTTTCTTCTTTTTCAAAATCTCTCTTTATTAAAATGATATTTCATTTTCTGTATTTTTATCTAAATTCATTTCTTATATCTTCTTTTAGCTCATTAAGCTTTTTAACTATGAACTTTCTAATTTTTTTCTCTAACAAGTCCTGTGGTATTAAAGGGATTAGTTGTTGAAGTATTGTAGGCTGTTTGGGGTAGTACTTCGCCTTGTTTTGCATATAGTTGTATGTCTACCCATCTGCTGAGATGTTTATTGCTTCTTCTTTTGTGCAAGGAATAGGTGAGCTTCTTTCTCTTGAGAGCCGTGGGCTGAATGAATATACAAGTGTTGATACTTTCACTCCTGTGTGTCCTGTTTTTCCCAGTGTCAGTACCACTTTAAGAGAAGACATTAAACCCTATTTACCCCATCATGTTAGAGCAAAGCCTTGTATTAACTAGCCTTAGGAAACCCAAAAGCTTACTGATAATGTTCTCCAAAATTCCTCAAATGTGTATAAATATAAAATTGCAGCAATATTCTGAATTAAAAATTAGTTATAAAACATAATAAAATTAATATTACATTCTATAGAAGTAGAAAGGAGTGAGAGAAAAATTGTACAAAGAAAAGAAAATGTAAAAACTTAATAATATAAACAATGATAAAAAGAAGAAAAAGATGAATGAACAAATTTGAGACAGCATGAAGTAATGTAAGAAGGAAAAGAAGTGCTAATAAGAGCAAGTATAACCTTTCTAGAAAAACAAAGAGACAGAGAATGATTGCAATTAATTATTGAAAACATTTAAGACATAAAAGCAAATAGGTTGAGAACAATATCAAATACTAGGAAGAAGTATCAAGTCAAAATGAAGAGTAATGTCTATACGATTAAAATTGATGCTAGAGCTATTTATAGAAATCCATGCCAAAGTGAATAAACTTCTTAATGAGTATTCCTGATTTGAGTTTCATGAAGATTTTGAAACTTTATAATAAGATGCTCATCTTTCTTCGGCTTTGGATCCTCCTAGAGGTGCTGGGGCACAGGAGTTACCTCCTTGGTTACTATAAATTTATCACTAGCCATATCTTTCTTGTCAGCCCAGGTGCTTGAGGCTGCATCCTTGGAGAGTGCTGTATTGCATCTGTTGGCTGTTTATATCAGGTGTGGGAGAACAGGATGCCAGAATCAGGACTGTCACTCAGACTGCTATAGGATTCTGCGTATGTGCTTCCATTCACAGGGTATTCTTTAAAGTGTCATAGAGCATGGTAGCTGTCTGCATCTGAGCGCTCACTGCCTACTGTTGTAAATTGCTGACACCATTCCCTCTACTGATTGGGATAGAAATGATTGGCCCACCTGTGTCTGAGCTCTTACTAGCCAAATCCACCATAAATCCTGGGTGTCTACTCCCATCTTTCTCTGATCTCCCATGGAGGCTGTGTGGAGAGCTGGGTCAGGGCTATCATTCCCCAGGAGGGGTTAGCTCTTTGGTCTGCTCACCCCACTCTCCTTTTCTATGGCGATGGCGAATGGGTTTCAGTAACTTTCAACTAGTAGCGATTCCTCTCCACGTTCCTTCTAGATAAATTATTGAAACATCCTGTTGCAGAGGTGTTCTCTCTGGTTTAATTTCTTGCTATCTGAATCTGGGTAGAAGCTGTGTTAACTTCTTTTAGAGAGGCTGGATAAACTCGACCCTACAAAATACCTGCCACGCTCAGCATAGCTTTCAGTCCACAATTTAGGTTAAATTGCTTGATTTCCTTCAGTTTGTTGTTTTGGTCACATGTTAACTTGGTTTGCCTATCTTTCCAGCTGCAATTAAGAAAGTGAGTGTATATGCTTTTTCTTTCCCTCTTTCTTTCTTTGTTACCTCTCCCCCTTAACCCCACCCTAGTATGGGTTCTAGATTAAAATTTTCTGTCCTTATTTTGTGATCCAGTAACCAAACTTCAAGTCCCTTGAGGTCTCAAGCCATCTAATATTGATTTTTAGAGCCTTTACTCTCTCAACTCTCTGGTCAGCTTTTCTTCTATTGCTTCACTCCGGGGCTATAGAAGAGTTGGGGAGCTGAAGAGATTTACCCCACCATCTTCTCTCCCTCCAAGATGCATGATTTTTAAGTTTCCTCTAGATGTGAAATTCTATACATAAAACAAGTCAATGTCCTTTAAGAGGGTTCTCATTTGAGGTTGCCCCTCTTTCTCTAAGGAGATAAGTACCTTGGTTTTCTGCACCCAGAGGGCAGTCTTGTTCCACTCTCTCATCAGTAACAGAATGTTATTAAAAAAATTACTTTGAGACCTAATCAAGTTTGTATTTTCAAGATAAAAATGCTCTTCTTGAGTCCTTTTAATTGAAAGTAAGCTAGTATTAGAAATGTGATTACTGTAGGGAAAAGAGAATGGTCATTTTGCTAAAAGGCTTTGCCATCAATAGCCTTTTCTTAAAGAAAACATTCAAAGGAAAGCTACCTGGTGAGCAGAAGACAAGCAGAAATAAGATATTGGTTTCTATTGCTAAGTGCATTCCTTGCTGACTCTTTACCCAAATATGTAAATGTAAAATTAGTTCCAATCCCTTTAATAGTGCTAGCACATGAAGCTTCATATCCTTATTATTACCAAGTTATTGCCAGGGTCATCTTTTATTCTTCTACGAAATTAAGATTTATTAAACACAGAGACATGGTATTAAATGTTGGGGTCATATAGGTGACTTAATCACATTACCTGTTCTGAAGGTACAAAATTTTAAGCTCTGAATGAGACAGCAAAATAAAGAGAAAAGTTTATCAAGTTTGTATTTACAACATATCAGGCATTGCCAAGTCCACCACATATGTTAGTATAGAATCTGTGCTACAACCCAGTGGGAGAAGATACATGGACCCTTTTCCTCAGCAAGGACCTTGAGACTTAGAAGAATTGAGTAGCATGCACAAGTCATAGTACAGCTGGGGTTTGCACTCAAGCTTTCCACCCAAAGATCTCATTCACTCCATACAGTCACACTCTGGCAAACTGATTAATTGTTAAGACTCCATAATATTGAGTGCATTGAAGGCAGGAAGGGTAGGAAACTGAATTGATTTTGAGAAGGCAGAGGACGTGACATTGCAGGAAATCTGTGAGCTGTTCCTCAAAAAATGAGTTCTTGCCTAGAGGAAAGGGTATTCCAGGCAAAATGAACAACATCATTTTTTCAATTTCCATCTCATGAGAAAGGCTTGAACTATGCAGCAGAAGATATGAGAGAAATGCATGGAACTTTACAAAACCCATCTTGCTTTTTGACAATAATGCTTTTAAAGAGGAAATCAGAGCACTTTTAACAAATATAGTTTTAGAATAGCAGTATGAGTTTGGAAAACAGACTATAAAGCCTGCGTTACAAAATGTACCTATTCATTTAATAATTATTTTCTTTGTTCAAATAATCATGATTTAATGAAATCTTGCATTTGTGTAAGAGCTTGTCATTTCAAAATAGTTATTTATTATAGCCATAAATATAGAAAAAATAACTTTGGGTTTCATAACCTCAGTTTCAAGATTTTTACCAAGTGAGTAACAAGTAATAAGTAATGGGAAAACAACATATACTAGAAGAAAAGGCAAGATATTGAAATAAAAAGTTGATAAAAATCAAATATCAAGTCTACATTCCAGACAGGTAGAAATGCCCAAGCCTTTCTATTTAGCACTAGTGAAATCACAGACATAAAACTATGATCTCCCCAAACCTGGTTTCTTCCTTATACACAATGATAGAAAGAACGTAATGGATGGGTAACAATAAATTTTACAATATAAATACACTTAATGCTTACAAAATAGCATGAGCTCTCTCTAAATTTGACAGTTAATATATTTAGGAATGAAAATCAATGCTACTTCTCCTTGGTATAGCTCTAAAAATTATAACTTGAGAACATGCATATGTCTGGGAAACTTAACTTTATAACAGTTAACAGTGAATTTTTTTTTTTTGTATTAAGGATTAATTCTAGGGGAGCTTAGCTACTGTGCCACATCCACAGTCCTTGTTATTATTTTTTTTTTATTTTGCTAAGCTGATGAGGCTGGCCTTGAACTTGGAATTCTCCAATTCTCTTGGAGTCTCCCAAGTCACTGGAATTACAAGTGTGTGCCACCATGCCCAGCTTAAAACTGAACTTTGAAGAATCTTTTCACTTACCACATAATAATTCTATCTTGTACTTTGTAAAGTGGTTCTTATGACACATTCTCACTTAGTAGCAAATTGCTCATTTTATAAAATAATGAATTGATATATGATAAGTAACATACCTCTCATCCATCCAAATCTTGTAACACATATGTGGTTAAAATCTTTTTTTTAAATAAAGAAACAGTATGTGTTTATAATTCTCCATCTTTTCTCATTTTCCTTTAGACTATATAGCACTGTGTTCACAGAGTATTAACTCAAAAGCACAGCAGAGAAAACATAAGAATAAACAGAGAAATCAAAACAAAAGAAAACAACAAAAAAGGCAATCAAACATTGTATAAGTTGTATGTGGAATTTAATTAGCATTGAAAGCATCATAATTTTGTGGGGGAGGGATGAAGAAAGACCAGAGGTCTAAAAACAGAATGGACTTTATAGTCAAATCTGCTGAGATTCAAATCTTGGCTTTTTAATTTATTTTCTATAAAGCCAAATTGAAGGTAGACTTCTGGGGAGCAGATGGTATTGTTAGATTTTAGTTTTTTGTGATGTCTTCTCTGATCCTATATCCTTTTCAATCACATTCATCCCCATACCATTGAGCTTACATAGAACTGTACTTATATTTCCATTTTAAGACTCACCCATTTATCTGTTATAAACCTTGTATATCAAGTTCATAACTAGACTGTAAGATCTTTGAGGGCAGGAAGGATTTATACCTTTTTATAATAAGTACTTAGCGTATTTTTACATATATAATGTAATGAAATTCAAAAGAGCATTTATCCAGTCAAGGAAAATTGGAACAAAGAATTATTTAAAAATCATTATTATAATAAGTTTTTTCAGCAGGAGTCTGTATATTTTAAAAAAGTGACTTTCAAAATTATCTAATGAACCCTAGTTTATTCAATCAGATACAAGATCTCAATATATTTAATTTTCCATGAATATTCAATTCACTGTCATTTCCATCCATAATTTTATAATATACAAAATATATTCATTAAATAAATATATATGTATATGTATATATATATATATATATATATATATATATGTATAACTGTCTCATTAAAATGAGTTTACTTTCTCTCTTTTTGCTGAAATAAACTTTGTCAACACAGTTGTACCAATTTCTGTATAACAAAATTTAGAATTTAGATGATTACACAAACACTTCAGGAAATTAGAGCATTATTTTAAGTATGCAAATACTTCCTATACTTACTTCACTTTATGTGTGCATCTTTATTTTATCACAAAGTATATTCAGACGCAGTAATGTGATGCGCACTGTGTGAGACACAGGTGGGTCTGAAGAAGAAAAACAAATTCAACTTCTGCCTTTTTGAAGCTTCCAGCCTGGTAGGGAAAACAAAGACTCCAAGAAATTGTCACAGCACAATATGGTAAGTGTTATAATAGAGCTAGCTACGTTATATTATGGAAGCAGAAATGCTGAAGTAACTGTAAAATGTCTTTTTTTGGGTACTGGAAAATAATTGTGAATTATGCTAATAATGAAATCTAGGTCCCTGCTATTATAGCTGCCTTCCTTTTGAAATGTCTTTACTTTAATGGCTTTATGAAATAAAGACTGTGACTATTGTAGATAAGCTCTGAAAAGCAAATGCTGATTTTAAAAAGGAAACGCATCACAGAGACATCAGCTATGCCAAAGCATTCATACTGATCGCAGCAAATATTGAAACTTTGACACCACAATGATCTAAACAAAATTATAATAAAATTACCTGTAATTACAGAGTAAAATTTCTCATGTAAAGCTTTCATTTTGGGTCTGTAAACAATAGCGTTTTCATTTCTGTTTAGTACATTTATGATCTTTGTTTGGATAAATAGTGTGTGGAATTTAAATAATTTTTTTTCCCAAAAGCCATTAGGGATTTAGGGGGGAAAACAACAGACTGACTCAAGTTAGTCTGCTTATGTTTCATCACAGACAGCCCCTAAGTCTGGGTCTAGGACAGAATATATTGAGAATCTGAAAAATGTTTGTGTCTAACTAGAGAACTTCAGGTTCCACTGCTGTTCCCACAATGTAACCCATAGTGACTGAGATGGGAAGGCATTAGCTATATCTTTCTCAAATGAATGAAGCTTCTGTGTCATGTACAGAGGTAAGAATGTGAAATGCCATCTGTCCAGAGAAGTTTGTGCTAAGAGCCTACTCTCCTTGTCCCTATTCTCTGCATACTTTCAGAGTACTTCATTTATACCTTTTGTTGGCTCTCCTACCTAATTTAACAAGGGAAAAATCTATACCAGCAGCCAAGGACATTTCTCAACCTCTTTCTCCAATTTCTTTCAACCCAAAGATACACAGTGGGATAATTTTTTTGAAGTACAAACTAATGTCTTTCCATAGGCTCATGCACTCTAATCTTCCCATTGTTTAATCAGGTCCATTTAATGCTTTAGGAAAGTGAAGAAATGGGATTTCAATTTGAAAAACTTAAGTGTTTAGATTTTTTTTTAAATTTAGTGCTAAATATTTCTTGGACATAAATATAAGTTATATATATTTAAAAAAAAAAAAAAAACTGTTATGTCCTGGGAGCAAAGACGAATGAAAAAGAAGAGATACCTATGAATTAGAGTTTGAAATGTGTCCTCTAGGAAGAATTGTGTGCTGTATCACCATCCCCCTTCCAAGATGCAAGTCAAGACAGGATAGTTAATAAGAGAATCAAAAGAGACTCAGGGTCTAAATGCAAAGGTGACCCTCTGCACTCAGGAAAAGTGGTAGAAATTTGTATGGGAGCAAAGAAATGGTCAAATGGGTATAGAACTGATGGGATTTGAGATTGAAGCCAGGAGAAAGAAGGAGTGTTTTGGCTGCATCATCTAGAGGCATGCATGTGACACTAGGAGCTGTGGAACTCTAGAGGTCAGATCATCTGTTCCCAGAGCACACAGTAGGGACTAACCTCTTTCTTTGCACCATACCTCCTCTTCATCTTACCTACCTTCTGGGTACAGCTCAAGTCCCCCTTTTTCAATTAGGTTATCAATTCACCAAACTGGGAGATAGGAAGTTGCTTTTTGAAATACGGCACTTTCCTATAAACCAATTTGACACTAGTTACCTTTTCTAAGTAGATTGTAAATTCCTTAAGGACAGAATCAGTATTGCTTTTGTATCCTTCATGCCTTATAGTACAAACACATAGTGAAGACTTAATAACTATTTGGTGAGGCAGTAATTAAATTAATCTATGTATGTTTAATCATAAATCAGAAAAATGTTTCTTTGGAAAATATGCAAATAAAGTAAAGCTACTGAAGTCAGGTAAAACTTAAGACATTTTTTAATAATAATAATGTTTAAAAAAGCATATGGAAAAGAAATAAACTTATCTCTAAATTATTATAGCCTGTAATTATAAGCATAGCAGAAGTAATTTTTCCTTTCTCTCACCTATAAAGAACACCAACAAAAAAAAAAATCAATATTATTTACCTAAGTAAAATTTCACCCTAACATTGCCTCCCCAATGACCATAAAAGAATACTAATGGTCTTGTTGTGGTCTTTGAACAACCGGAAATGTCAATATAAATTAGTTCCACTTTTCCTGCTTGCCAGCTTCTATCTACAGCCAATTCATAACTTTGTTTCTCAAACTTGAACCCAAATAGACTATTTTCCTGGTAAACACCCAAGCTTCCCTTCTTAGACACTGACATCTCTATGATCTCCTGGCAGCCTTTAGAGAATGCCCTGTCCCTCATAAACTTCTTTCTGCACAAATGTGAAAAAAGACTTCTTTCTTCCCAAGGAAGCTAAAAATCTCTTTTTCTGTCTTTGAAGCAAAAAAGAAAAGGCTTATTCCCATCAGACTAAGTAAATAAGCAATAAAGCTTGAATCAGAGGTGCAAGAAGTTTTCCATCCTGCCTGAAGAATGTTTATATATGTTGGTTAATTCCGTAGAGAAATGTTTTATTGAGTAAAATATTTATCTTCTGCAAAGGTAGCAGTTAAAAATAAAGTCATAATACCCCCTGAGCAGGAGTGAGAAAAAGACTCAACAATTCATTGTAGGAAAATATTTCAAGGTCTTACACATTATAAATGCTTTTTGTGGAATAAAAATGAATTAGGGTGAGTAAATATGGGTGAAAAATTTTAGAATAGCTTTTTAAAAATTCACCTATTAATTATGTATATGAACAATTCCTAGAAATATTTTTTCTTCTTATTCAAAGAAAAATCAAGACATTGTCATTTCAAAATCAGTGAAGGCTGAGACCAGTCAGAGAATCTTATGCACAGAATTTCTAATTGAGAAGGTTGGTTATTATCTTGTCAGAGGCATTCGTGATGTATCTGTGAAAGACCACATAATATAATCAGACAATCTTTCACAAGTTATGTGGGAAACAGCTGGTTATTTTATAGATTGTTGAAAAACTTAATTGATTCCTGAAAATAAATAGAAAGCATTAATCAGTGAAAACAAACCATAGACTGCAAAATTATTCCATCAAAGGAAAAGAAGAAGAGGAAGGAAAGGAAAAGAATTGCTGAGGAAAAAAAAAATCCAAAGGAATTCAAATCTTACTAGCTTTAATTATGTACTAGACATTTTTCTTCTCTGTGATTACATTTCATTCAAAGTTTTAGTTACTTCTCAGCAAACCTTAAGCCATTAAAATCTCTGCCTTAAGAGTAAAAAAGGAACAACTGAAGTAGAATAATGAACAAAACTTTTAATCTTAAATTTTTCTTAACCTGAGTGTCTAATAACATTGAACATTTGATATACAACCAAAACCTCAAGTCTACAATTCCTTTAAATTAGACTGAAGACAAAGTAAAATGTTGTTGCTTTTAATTTTGTGCCTCTTTTTTCCTTTCTCTTTTTCCATTGAACAAGTCTTATTGGTTTATATCAGCATTCTCAATATTAAGATTTTGCATGTTTTAGGTGTTTATTCTCAGTATGATTTATCATTTTTACTTAATTTGTTGTGACTTAGTTCATTCCAGCATTATTTAATTTATTGAAAGCTTTTATAAACCTTTACCTTTTTTTTCCTTTTGTGCCTTTTTAAAGAAAAAAAATTATGCCTTATGTCAGTAGGGAAAAAATTCTCCTATGCTCTCTTGTAAATATTTACAAATCAGAACTTTATATGGTCAGTTTTTGGATATATAAAAAGGTCAATGGTGATACCCATTTCATGAGAGAGGTTTGAGACTTAGTAAGAATAAATATCCAGAGCTTAAATCAGAGTCAGGTAACTCTATGGTAGATTTCAAAGAAATGTCATTTTATTCCATTATCTACAGTCCCAATTAGGAGTTAATTCTAAGATTCTGGGAACCTGAAGGGAGAAAGAATCTAATAGCAAGTTTAGGGCAAGTGAATTTGAAAGTTTTAATATGAATACAAATTTGATTTCTACTTTCTGCCTCTATCAACTATCTGGGTCTCCAAATGATAGACATGTATTGTTCAGACTAGTATTTTTGGGTCAAGGGAGAAAGCAAAATCATTTTATGTATAAGATGCTCACTAAACAGAGTAACATTGAATTCTTTTTGAGACAAAAGGAACTGTGCCATTGGAATCTAGGATACTTGCTGAGAAGGATACCTAATTGAAGAGAATGTTACATGAGTTATAAGTTCAAACAGAGAAAAGGAAATGAGGATCTGAGAAATTTGTTCATTAAAGTCTTAAACAGGACTTAAGTTCTGTATAGAACATCTTAACACTTGAAAGCAAGTAGTAGATGTGAACTTTCAGAACATATGTGAAGCTACTTAATTTCACTTTTCATTTTGAAATGACAGCCAAACTTAATTTTATCAGGCATAGATACAGGGAGAGAGTAAATATTTCCATCAGGTGTCCATATGAGTTTTATCTGTTCTAGTAAACTGGTCATTAATATTTACTCTACACCACCCATCACTTGAGTAGGGAATCATGTAATTCTGACTTGTATTTCAAATATATTATTTACAAATCTTTCATTGGAGCTCTTAAAAGAAATAGACAACATCTTCTGTCAGATTGAAATAAATCTATTTTTGAAGTGTTTATTCCTTTTCTGAAGGATGTTTTCTTTTTCTGCCATTTCCTCACTAATTTTTTTAACTCATTTTTTAGCTGAGTATTTTTTTCTGGTATTCTAAAATCACAGAAAGTATTTATTTGATATAATTTATCAAATAACATAATAAAATATAATTAGACAAGGATTGAAAATCAAACAGTTTAAAGACAGCATGAAGAAATTAGGTGGAAGAACAAACCTCATTTGTAAAGTAAATCCCCACAGTCTTGGCTTTCTTTTTCCTTTCCTTCTGTTAATTGTTTCATGGACATAGTCCTAGTGCATTCCTTCCCTCCTAGTTTGCTCACCTGGGGATAAGGAGCCATTCTCTGCAGACAGAGCCTTTCCCAGTGCCTGGCCCACCCTAACAAATCCTGAAGGAGCAATAAGACCATCCACACAAACAGGAAGGAAGTAGAACTAGTCAGGTTTCTGTCCAGAGAGTCTGGGGTATGGCCTCAAATAATCTGTTTATTTGTCAAAACAGACTGTCCTCCTTCCTTCACCATGTATGTTCCCCGCAACTGTTGTTGAGTTTCCTTTTGAGTTGATGATTTAATAACTACGTATTTATGTGCAAATATGAGGAACTAGTTGTTTCCTAGTTTTTACTGGCTTTCCTTTCTGAAAAGATGACACTCTTTACTATGCTTCTGAATATTGTCTGAGATGCAGCTAGACCTGAACAAGCTAGCTTCAAAATAAGTCCCTGACCTTCTGCCCACCAGTGTACTCTTCCCCGTTTATGTCTCCTGCAAGATACCTGCCCTTCAGACTACTTTGGCTTGTGTTCAAGCCTACTTCAGGTTTAAGAACTTGTTGACCATTACTGACTTATGCCCAGAAAAAAAAAAAAAAAATCTGTCCTCAGATACAATGCTTCTATATCTAGACTTGCATTTTGTTTTCGTTGCCATTTTCTCTCACTGTCTTCTCTTCACTATGTTAAATTATTTCATTTTCTCTTTTACCTGTGCATTTCACTGGAAACAGATGTCTGACTATATTTGGAACATGTTTATGATGATTCAATTTAAAAATACATTTATGATGCATTTGCCCCCAAATTAATTCATGTAGGTCACCCTCCTAAAACTGTTTAATCTCAATTGTTCTTGAGTTCTTTTCTATAATATCATGGGATTTAAATAGTAATTTTAATTAAATTAGTTTTTAAAAGATACATCTTGGTTTTCCTCATAATGGTAGGTTGCATTTTTGTTTTTGTTAATTGTTTTCTTACATTTCTTTTATTTATTTATTTATTTATTTATTGACCTTTCTAGTGAGAAAAACTTGAAAACTTAGGGGAAAAAAACATATTTGTGAACATCTCAGAGAGCTACCATGACAATGAAGAATAAATCGGTCAAATTGTAGTAGACACGTGGTCCAAGGAATTGTGTCCAGGCTTATCTGATGACTCTTGATAGCTTAGAGAATGAAAAACTAAGCAGTTCTTTTAACAGTCCAAAGGTGCCAGATGGACAGATGTTGGAATTCAGAACCAGCAGGGTGAGATATTGCTGAACTTCTCTTTATTTGAGTTGAGACCTGAAAGACAAGCATTCTCAGAATAGAAGCAAACCAAAGGTAGATGATCCTTTGAGGAGGCTGAACCTCTCCAAAGCTCATTTACTGAAATTATACTAAGGTGATATCAAATTAATATTATCCCAAAGTATCTGGCAGGAACAAAATATGAATCTTCTTAAATTATTTCTGCAAACACATTTGCAAATATAGTGTTCAAATACAATTAAAAATAATTAGAAAAACGAAGTGAAAAACACCTTTCCAAAGGGATATGAACCATAAGCTAGAAGAAACAATAGACAACAAAAATGAATTAGCAGGTATTCCAGATACAAACACACTTAATTGCTTAGTGTACTCATAGATGTAAAAAGAAAAAGTCTTTCTCTGTTCCATTTATTCTTCTCTTGGTTCCTTCTATGACATTTTAAATTTCACAAAAGTTATTTTTCATGTCTAGGGTTTCCTTTTGATATTTTGTAATTGCTTCCATCTCTTTGGTAAGTTTCTCTATTAGATCATTAAGTCATCTCCATATTTTCTTCAGGATCATTGAGTTTCATTGAAACAGAATTTTGAATTCTCTAATTGTTCTCTCATACTGATTACTATTTGGTCAGTTTCTGGTACTTTATTTTGACAATTTGGTAAGATCATGGTTTCCTGAAAGCTCTCAGTGCTTGTTGGCATGCAATGGCATCTGGGCATTGAAGTGTTAATTATTTACTTCAGTCTTTTTAATATAACTTTGTTCATGCCTGTCTTCGCAGAAATTTTGAGCAGACTGATTATTTTCTTCAAGCCTGTGTCACTTCCCCTATTTCAGCACAGGTTCAGTTTTGCCAGGAGTCAGTTGTTAATGTGTTGCTACTGTCTCAGCATTAGAGGGCAATACAAGTCCAAAGTCATCCCAAATCCAATCAATCAGTGTATTGAACCCAGGGATTACCTAGAATAGAGTGGTCTGTCCATACAGCCTCTTTCTAGGGCTGGTATAGGCCAAGATGCCTCTCCCCAGTCACTAGCATGTGGTCAAGCACTGTGGAGTTCTGTCTAGCTCTGGGTAGAATCAATATGTATGAACAAGCTGCAGGCTTCTTTGCCATGCCTGTGGCACTGACAGCACCAAGCTATGTATACCTTGAGCCTATAGTCCACCAAGGCCAGCACAGCACTGGGGTAGTATGATGCTCACACTGCTGTGTGCTGCCTATTGCTGAGGCAGATTCAGCTCAAGAGTGCTTCAACCAGCTCCTGGTGATGCTGGGTGCTGGCTGGATCAGCAGTCTAATGGACTGGAGCTTTATCTTCTTCTCACACTGGGCTGTTTTGGATGCTTCATCCACAGGCAGATATTGGGATGGGGTATTTTTCTTTGTTTCATTCTTCCTTGTAGATGTTTTTGGATTTAAATCCTGTTTTTTTTTCTCTTCTATTGCTTTCTATCTCCTTACTTGACTTCTTAACCTTATCTTGATTTGCTATTTTGTGGTTGTTCTGGAAATTATGCTATGAAACTTTATCATAGTTTATCTTCAACATCTTCCCAGTGTTTGCTTTATCCCACTCAGCACTAAGTTCAAAGGCAAAGTCCTATGCTTACTACCCTGGTGTGCCCTCAGAGAACAAAATCTTGCTACCTGATATGTTGCCAAAGTTGGTGTAGTGCTTGGAGAAGGCAGATCCTTGGCCACCTATGCTGATGCTAAACTTGGTCACACCCAAGGACCTGCACAGTTTTAGGGGGGCACTGAGGCTCACAGTGCAACTGAGGGTGAAGTAGGATGGGTCATGGTTCTATCCCAGTGTGGTATAATCAACTCCTTGGCCGCCAATAATGATACTACACTGAGTTGTACCCGAGTCTCACAGTCACCTGTACAATCTCAGGAGGAGAGACAGTGTTTCCCAGGTCCATGATAAGCTGGAAATCGTGCACACCAAACCTTCAGTCTGTCCCACCAGCAGAGAGATGCTGATGATCATGCTGGTGTAGAGGCTTGTTTTAGTCAGCCTTTTCACCACTGTGGCCAAACGACCTGATAAACACAATTAGAGGAAGAAAAGTTCATTTGGGGGCTCACATTATCATCGAAGGCCTGCTCCATTCATTGGAACTCAAGGTTTGGCAGAACATCATGGTGGAAGAGTGTGGTCAAGAAAAGTAGCTCAGGACATCACCAGGAAGCAGAGAGGCTCCACTCTTCAGGGACAAAATATAGACCCCTAAGACATATCACCAATGTCCTACCTTCTCAATGCACACCCTACCTGCCTTCAGCTGCCACTCTGTCAATCCCTATATGTGTATTAATTCACTGATTGGGTTAAGGCTCTCATAACCCAATCATTTTACCTCTGAACTTATTGCATTGTCTCAAACATGAGCTTTTTGGAAAGACCTCATAACTAACCCATAACAAGGCTCTGTCTGTAAGCTTTGACCTTCAGGTTTTATCCAGTGCTGAGTCTCACCACAGCAGCCTGGCACTGTGCTCCAAGACAAAAACCTGTGCTAGTTTTCCTGTTTTTCCTCCCCAGCAGGCAGAAACTTGCCTCCAGAACTGCTGTCAAAGTGATAGTGGAGGCAATTTATTTGCCACCTGTCTAACAGAGTTCCAATGACTCATAGGAGTTGGCTTAGTGGTAGGAACCGTGGGGCTCTGTCTGGTACCAGTTATTACTTGAGCAGGCCTGGTAATGTATATCTAATTATCTAAGGCTTTACCATATCTAATCATCTAAGGCCTCTCCCTTCTTTAAGTCTCTATCTCCAGTGACATACCTGCAACTGAGGTAGAGGTGACATATTCCTTCTTGCCTTTTTTTTTTTTTTTTTTTTTTTTTTTTTTACTAAAAGCAGGTATGTGGTCTCTCACTTGGTATTCTTAGCCCTTGTAAAGGTAGTTTGGTGTGTGATTATCTGTCACCTTGGAGTGCCTATGAGGAATGATCACTGGAGACTCTTAGCTACCAACTTGCTCTGCTTCCTTTTATTTGTCTATTTTTCTTGCCAGATATGTTTAAGATAATCAGGCCTTTCTATAAATCAACTCTTACAGTAAAATGCTTCTTGTTATATCTAGTAATCTACTTTGGTAATATTAATATCACACAATCCGTGTCTCTAATGCTTAGTGTATTTATGATGTGTTGTTTCTACCCTTTTATTTCATACTATCAATATCTTTATATTTAATATGGGTTCCTTATGTGTAACATAGTTGGGTTTCATGTTGTTCTGCTTGTATCTAAACCCAATTCTCCTTTTTAATCAGTGTGTTTAGCCCATTTACACTTGATGTAATTATTGATAAAGGTGAGCTTAAGTAAACCATCTTGGTTTTGTTTTTGTTTTAGTACTGGGGATTGAAACCAGGGACTCTCTATCACCAACATATATCCCAGTCTGCCCTCCTTTTTATTTATTTTTTAAATTTTGAGACAGGGTCTCACTAAGTTACTTAGAGCATAAGTTGACGAAACTGATCTGGAATTTGTGATCTTCCTGCCTTAGTTACACAAGTCACTGCAATACAGATGTGGACCACCACATCCAACTTGGTAATTGTTTTAAAATTGTTTATTTTTTTTCTTCTTCATGGCCTGCCCTTTATCTTGGATTTAAATCATGCTTTTTATTATTCCATTATATTTCCACCCTTGACTTTTTTATTTTTACCTGTAGTATGTTTTGATATTTTTGTTGTTGCTCTAGAAATTATTCTATGCAGTTTTAGATTAACATAATATGCCTTCAAATAATATAATATTTCACATACAAAGAGTAAAAAGATAGTAGTGCAATGCAATTATAACTGGTATTAGGACAAAAATTATTATTATGTATGAATGATGATAGTATTAGATGACACATCTCTTCCTATTTATTTCTTTTTATTTGTTATTACAATTTTTCTCTTTTATTTATACATATATTATAAATTTTGCATTACTTGTTATTAATTTTTTAAATAATATGTAATAATATGTAAGGCAACTTTAAATGCAATATACTCATTGATACAAGACAAAAACAAAATATATATGTTGTCTTTGATGTTTAATAAGTTTATAGCTATGCTGGTGTTCCTTATTCCTTCATACATATATCAACTTCTATCACATAATATACATATTTGATTCTCTCATCTCATCTGATAGCATCTTTGGGCAAACACTCTACCACTGAGCTATATCCCCAACCCACTGATAGCATTTCTTATGCTACCAAATGATTCTTCTTAGGGCATATTATCTCAGCATCTATCTGAAATAGTTTTGATTTGCATTAATGAATAAGGATGTCTTCACTAGATATAGAAATCCTAGATACATTTTTTTGTACCTTTTTAAAGATGTTGCTGCCTTCTCTTTTGGTTTTACTTTTTACTCTCATCATTCTTATAATTCCATCATTCTTATGGAGTGTGTCTGTTTCCTCTGATATTTATCTATAATTTAGTTTTCAGTAGCTTATATATGACATACTTACATTTGCTTTACCATATGTGATTTGAAGGTCAATTTCACTGGAAAATTTCAGAATTTACATATAGAGTACACTTTAATGTTTGTCTTTCTATAAGAAGCTAAGGCAGTATCCATTAGCTTCCACTATTCATGAATGAGGAGGACTACTCAAAGATAGGAAGCTTCCACATTTCTGTGCTACCTTAAACATAAGCTATCAGAACTCTCTAGCTTTCAGGAAAAGCAAATATATGTAAGTGCTGGGGTGGGATTTTGGCAGCATGCTAAAATATTTTCTACCTGAACTACAGTTGAAATCCAAGGTGGATCAAAAAGATATGGGAAACATAATTGTCTATTGTACGTATTCAAAAATTCATATATCTATGTTGTTTCTTACATATTACACATTGGTTAAAAAGAAATACATTGCACTCTCATAGAGTTTATATCATCTGAAAAATACTAGGAATAATTTAGTTGTAGTTTTTATAAATCTATCCCTAGATTTAACAGAATAATGGAATATGTTAAAAGTAATAATCAATCATTTCATCTTAAGAAAAATTTCCAGATTGTCTGTTTTCCACCACTCAGTTTATAGTGTCAAATTTGCAATAGCCAATAGGAAATGAGATTATTAAGAATAATGGTATTTATTTGGGAATAAGCAGGGAGCATTGCAATGCAGAATATATGTACTCTGGAAAATGAGTGTGTTCAAAGGGGATGGAGTAAAAAAAAAATTAAAGACAAAATGAGAAAGATTGCACAAAGTACATTGGAACAATAATTTTTGGCCATAAGAATTAATAACAAGTGTGCTCAAAGATCAACAAGAAATCTGACAACAGCCCAAGGTTGAATCGACAGTTAAGAAAGAAATCTTTGCAGAAGCATATTTTGCGTAGGTTGCAATGGCATTTTTGAAAGGTTGTGGTTATGGTAGAGCCTTTTTTGACCATTCTTGTTATCAAATATATATGTACGAGACCGACTCATTCATAACCTTCCAGCTTTATTTATCATTGTTTTTGTTAGGCTTGACACATGACTCCGTTTTTATTCTGATTTTTTTTCAATAGACTTTATTATTGAAGTTTGAAGCTGATATCTCATAGTGCTCCTGAACACACTTCAATATATAAAATCACAATGTGTGTATTCTTAAATATGATTGCATCACTTCAAAAATAACAGTCTATTCTACCTTATTCAAAGTCTACAATGCTAAATCACAATGCCAAATCACAATGGTAAGGAGCATTTTGGAAATAAATTAATAGGGACTCATGTTTCAAGGATATAGTAGAATAAATCATATATCTTTAGTGAGACTTAGTACTTTAATTTTTCCTGCCTTAAGTAAGGCAGTTGTAAGAATATAAGGTAATTAATTTTGTGATTAATTCTTTTTGGTGACTATCTACAACCAAATGATTATATTGTAATGCATAAGAATTGGCAAAAAGGTAAATTAAAAAAGTAAAAATGCATGTAGAGAATAAAAAGGCCAGCAGTAGAACCAATTTTATATGGGAATTTGGTAAATCATAAAAAATAATTTTCAAAAATTACAGCAGAAAGAATGAACTATTTAGTAAAAGCTCTTGACAAAGTTAACCACAAAGGAAAAAACATAATTAAGTTGGAAACTAATAAAAATGTACACCAATATTAATTCCAGGTGAATTGAAGATGTTACCATAAAAATAAAGTTCTATTACCTACTAGAAATAATAAATACTTGCAATTTAGAAAATTGTTTCAAGGAAAACTATCAAAGGCATTATCCACAAAGCAAATATTTATTTTTTTTAAAAAGCATTTTGAGCCAGAAAATGTAGAAAGTCATATTATAAAAATATATTAGCAAAAGCTACCTCACTTTTTGGAGAAAAGAAAATATTTATTATACTTGACTATGTATAAATTTTCACAAAGTAAATGTGTGGTAAAAAAATATTGTAAAGGTAAAATATAACTCTCAAATATTTGCAACATATTTGTTATAAAAAATAATTTTCTTACTATAAGAAAAAATAACCTAAAGAGAATTCATCAGTTTGTATACCATAAAATTAAGTTAAAAGCATTTTGAGTATGGTTCAGTATAGGAAACGGAGAAATAGGGATAAAAAAGTGTGAAATAAGGAACAATACTGAAAACCTCCTGCAAATAAAATTGACATAACAAACCAATAACTCTTCATATCTGTGAATATTTCAAGTAAATATTTATTGGGCACATACTATTTTATCAAAAAGAAAACCTACTACTTTTAGAGAACTTAGAATGTTTGACAGTATTCTGCCAGGCATAGTGGCACAGGCCTATAATCCAAGAAGCTCAGGAGGCTGGAGCAGTACCATCACAAATTCAAAGAGCCTCAGCAATTCAGTGAGGATCTGAGCAATTTAGAAAGACTCTTATGATGTGGATATTAGATGTCCCCCAAAAGCTCATGTGTGAGACAATGTAAGAAGGTTTAGAGGTGGTGAAATGATTGGGTTATACCAGCCTCAACCCAATCCGTGAAGTAATCCCTTGATAGGGATTGACTGAGTGGTAAATTTAGGCTGGTAGGATGTGTGTGGTTGAAGGAGGTGGGTCCCTTGGAGTGTACTTTTGGGGTTTACATTTTGTGCTTCTTGAGCAGAGCTCTCTTTGCTTTCTGGTAACCCCCTGAGCTGTTTTCCTCCACCCACACTTTTCTGCCATGATGTTCTGCTTCACCTCAATCCCTGAGGAATGGAGCCGTCTGTCTATGGACCGAGACTTTTGAAACCTTGAGCCCACAAATAAACATTTTTTCCTCTAATTATTCCAATCAAGTCTTCCAGTTATAGCAGTGAAAAAGCTAACTACAATAGAGACCCTGTCACAAAATGAAAAATAAAAAGGACTAAGGATGTGGCTCAATGGTTAAGCACATATGGATTCAATCCTTGGTACCAAAAAAAAAAAAAAAGGAAAGAAAGACAATATTCTGGTTACCAGTTGCTGCATGGCAAAGGCTCTCTAAAACTCAGTGGTATAAAACAACCACCATTTTATTATGGTTTCAGATTCTGTAGGTAGAATTTTGGTTTGGGTACAGCAGCTATGCTTTGTCTCTGTTTCATAATATCTGGGACTTATCTGAGAAGTTTTCAAAGCTGAAAACTAAAATCTTCTCCTACCTTCATGAGCCTGGTTCTTGAGCTGGGATGATGCCAAGACTAAAAGTAACTGGCGCTGGTGTCATAGAAGCTATACATGACCTCTCCTTGCTGCATGCTCTTCTCATAGCACTGCATATGGATTTTGAGTAGTGAGCCTTTAAAAGGAACCAATCAGAAGCTAAGCTACTTTTAGCACCGCTTACACATCATCTCTTGGTTAAAGCAGTAAAAAATCTACCCATTGTTTTAGTCAGCTTTTTTGCTGCTCTGACTAAAAAGTCTGACCAGAACAATTTTAGGGGAGGAAAAGTCTATTTTGGGGCTTACAGTTTCAGAGATTTCAATACATAGACAGCACACTCCATTCCTTGGGGCTTGTCTTCGTTAAGTTTTTCACTGCTGTGACTAAAGGACTTGACCAGAACCATTGTAGAAGAGGAAAGATTTATTTAGGGGATCACAGTTTCAGAGGTCTCAATCTTTAGACAGCAGTTTCCATTCCTTGGAGCTCAAGGTGAGGCAGGATATCATGGCAGAAGAGTATGGCAGAGGGAACCAGCTCACATGATGATCAGGAAGCAGAGAGAGAGAGAGAGACTTTACTTATCAGATACAAAATAAATACCCCAGGGCTGGGGATGTGGCTCAAGCGGTAGCGCGCTCATCTGGCATGCGTGCGGCCCGGGTTCGATCCTCAGCACCACATACCAACAAAGATGTTGTGTCTGCCGATAGCTAAAAATATAAATAAATATTTAAAATAAATAAATAAATAAATAAATAAATACCCCAATGCCACACCCCCAATGCCCACCTCCTCCAGCTATACCCCCCTGCTTTCAGTTACCACTCAACTAATCACATCAAACAAACAAATAAGAAACTACAGGAGGAAAAAATAATGTGGGCCAAAAAGGGCCTCTATTATTTAACACCAGATTCGGTCCCTTACAACATTTGAGTTATTAACATTATCATCAAAGTCCATGTCCAGAGACTACATTCTGCTTGCAACCTCATTTCATTATTCAGCTCAACTCTAAAGAAATGCTTCCAGCACAAAGTGAACAATCTAGATAATCTTCCTCCCAGGCCCCAAATCATCCCTTCCTATGATCCCCAGGGTGTTTTAGAGGAGAGTGTTTGAGGTTGAGAGGTCTGTGAGCTTGCCAGAGGGCATCTCCAAGTCAGTTAAATGGCCACAGAGAACATTGGTCTTCTCTTTCTGAGGCTTCTGGGTTGATTTTTCTCAGGCGCAGTTCTCTAATGAAAGAATGAAGATGTTATCCCCTATATTCCACTCCAGGAAACCCTTTTTGTAAAAAACAAACAAACAAATAAATAAATAACACCAGCAAAAGTGATAAGTGCTTCTGATGAAAAACAAATTTAGAAGAGATTTATCAAGTCAACTTCAATTTCATTTGCCTGTTACAAACATTTTAAGAATAAATAAGGTAATATGAGGACTGCTTCGAGGGGCCAATAACCCAATAACATCATGTGTCAATGTGTATATCTACTCTATGCCAAACATGTTTTCTGCACACACGTGCATACACACAACAATTTCTCTTATAAACATATGTACCTGTATGTACACATAAATATTCAATTTAATTTATAATGATTTAAGACAGATGTATTAGTGGGCACATTTTACAAATATAAGATCAAGAAGATAACTGTCTGCCTTAAGTCCCACAGGTGGCAAGAATGATGCTGGAATGTGACTCCACAATCCATGGCTGCATGGTGTCCGTAATAATGATAGAATAGATAGGAAATAAAATCACATTATATGTTACTCTATTGAAGTTTACAGAGATATTTAAACTAGTTTCTGATTGGATTTGCAAAATCACATGGAAATTATTCTTCACAAGGTAGTTATTTTGAAATTCATTTAACTAAAAGAGAATATTTTAGCTGAATATATGGTAGAAAATAGTACTTTTCAGTATATATAACCCTGAATTATATATATATATATATATATATATATATATATATATATATATATATATATATCCATGGGAATTTGAGGCTAATTTTGAAACACTGCAGTCTCATTTTCCTCAGTTTTAAGGTAGAAAGCTAGATTTTGTTAAACTGCTCTAAATGTAAGTGATGACACGGGAAAAAATAGTGATGATTTACACAATCATCTTGGACTTCGGCAAAATAATTATTTAAAAAATATATATTTTACAAAGTCACTGGAACAGATTATTTGTATAAGATTCATTACCTATTACAGTCAAGACGCTTCTCTAAGAAATTCAAGATGATGAATAAGAGAAAGACTGCACTTCCAGTTTCTCTGTGACTCAGGATTCAAGAAGCAGGGGTACTGCTTCTCTGTGAGGTTAGTAAGAGAAGGAATACACTTAAATTCAATATCTGACAAATTTGGGTGTATTGAACAAAGGACAAGAAAGAGCACATTGAAACTAAGACTGGTAGGGCAGCAGGAGTGGTGTGGACTCACCTCAGAGGAGAAAGATGACAGAGAGAGAGAAAATGAGAGAGAGAGAGAGAGAGAGAGAGAGAGAGAGAGAGAGAGAGAGAGAGAGGAAGAGGAGAGAGAGAGAAATTTAGCATGGCAAAATTTATAGAACATAGTTTGAACTTAGCTGAATCAGAGTCTGTGCAGTGGCCTAGTGTTAAAGTGTTCTGTGTTTCTTAACTGGAAAGCAGAGAGCTGAGGTGAAGGGCAATCTTTTTTTCTGGTACTGGAGATTGAACTCAGGGGCACTTGACCACTGATCCACATCCCCAGCCCTATATTGTATTTTATTTAGAGACAGGGGTCTCACTGAGTTGCTCAGCACCTTGCTTTTGCTGAGGCTGGCTTTGAACTCAGGATCTTCCTTGCTCATCCTCCTGAGCTGCTGGGATTACAGGCATGCACCACTGTGCCCAGCTGTGAAGGGCAATATTTAGGAGGACATGCTGCCTCTTGCTGCCATGGGAGCCTCAGAGATGATAGCAAATATTGTCATACTGCCTCAGCAAGTGCCTACTGTGCCACCTAGGGTATACCTAGCAGAACATGATTGAAGCAGAAACAGAGAATATTATACCCATGGGAATACAAGTCAGTGATAGAGGGGAGTGTAACTTTCTTTGCCTTTGAGTCAGGCTGCTCACATGAACAGCTAAGCAGGGTCAACAAAGAGAATAGATGGGGGCAATTACACTCAGGGACTGATCCTGGAAAACACTCTTCATGGGGCGGGTGGAGTGTGTGAGACCTGTGGATGTTGGCTCCCATGTCTTATGAGTAGAATTCTCCGGAGATTTGTGAGAGTCAGACTCTGAGCAGAGATCAGAATCTGCCTGGCCTTAAGGATGTGCTGATCTAATCTCTCTAGAGCAGATACCACTTTTGTTGGTTCAAAAAGCCAGATTAGAGCTAGCCCACAGTTGTTGGAACTCCCCATTTAGAACTCTGCTGCAGCCTGGAAGTATATCCATCTGGTCTATCTGGACAAAACTCCAATCAATTGTGCTTACCATTCTGTCTTACCTTTCAAAGGTAAGAAGAGAAGCTGGAAGATATTTCAATCAACTTCAGTTTTAGGTCACTACAACCTGCAGCTTGGTGAGCAACACAAAAAGAAGAGTTTAACAACCCAGTCCTTGCTCTGCATAGACCAAGAAGAAATGGAAACAAGGACAATTGGGCATAGACAATGATTAACTATCTTTATCAATAGTTTTGACAATTAGAATTACAATGGAGAAAATTCTTTCATTTTTGTCAAGAAAATTTTTACTCTTTAAAAAAATTTAAAAAGAAAAATATCGTTTACTCCTTTCTATTTGTGTGTGTGTGTCCTTGCTGTGTGATTGGCATATGGATATGTATTGTTGTTTCATCTTTTGAGGGTTAGAATTTCTTTGTTTATTTTTATTTTGTTTTTGTTTGTATTTATTTATCTCCTTTTTTCTCCCTCAATAACCAAATTCTCCTGTTCTAACTTTCTCTATTTACCTTGTTTCTTTTAGTTATGTTTTCTCTTCCTTTTTTATAGCCATCACTTTCTATATCTCTTCTTTTTTATCTTTACATTTTGAACATTCTAAACTTTTTTTTATCTTCCTATTACATTTTTTTCTTCTTAATGCACTATATTTTTGCCATATTGCAGAACTATTTGGTTTATACAACGCCTGTGTCAACCATTCATGTTGTTGCAGTTATTGAGTCAGGCTGCTCACATGACCAGCTAAGCTAAGAAAACCTTTGCTAACCATTCTTCTGATAGAGGAATAATATTCAGAATATATAAAGAACTAAAAATTACCAAAAAGCAACCAATTAATAAATAGGCAAATGAAATAAACAGACACTTCTCAAAAGAAGAAATACAAATGACCAATAATAAATAAAATTTTTCAACATTTTTAGCAATGAAAGAAACAGAAAGCAAAAATACCCTGAGATTTCCTCTCACTTCAATCAGAATGGGAGCTGTGAAAAATAGAAACAAGAAGCTAGGCACAGTGGCACATGCCTGTAATCCCTGTGGCTCAGTAGGCTGAGGCAGGAGGATCTCAAGTTCAAAAACGGCCTCAGCAATTTAGTGAGACCCTGTCTTCAAAACATAACAAAACAAACAAACAACAACAACAAAAGAAATAGGCAATAATTTTGTGGCTCAGTGGTTAAGTGACTCTGGATTCAATCCCTCGTAACAAAAAGTGTAAATTAATATCCAAGATACATAGCTAATAAAAAATGGAGCCAGATTCAGAAACAGATCTTTCAGAATTTGCATTATTTCCACTATAAATATCATGTTCTCCCTCGGTCACTAAAAAGCATAAGTTTGATTTAGTTTAAGTTAATTCCCTTGACAAAACATGAACATGACTTTAGTGGAAGAACCCTAAACAGGAGTCTATTATTGTTTCACTAAAATAAATATTGTTAGATACTGGGAAAACTGACTATTATGCTGACTTTTCATAACTGTTAATTTGAAATGCCACTGTCCTAGTCATTTACTTAGTGGTTCCTGAACACTTCCTATTTTTTGATTGTTTATCTTTTGTCTCCTAGGGATACTCACTAAAATGCCAACTGCCTCATCTTCAAGAAAATGTTTCATAATCTATCAAATGGAAGCCAATGGTAATAGACTTGAAGTCAGCTTCTGCACTGGTTGAATTCCTTTTGAGCTAACATAAATAATGTGATTGTTCATGTATATACTTCCTCTGATGTTAGGTAAATCCTATCTTCTCAAAAAGATGGTTAGTGATCAAAACAATTCCAGGGGTTTTATTGTTTGCAGTTTTTTACTTCATGTGTGATATTCCACATCTCCAATAATGACAACTGTGTTCTTTTTCCCTGCGAAATTCACTGTCCTCCTACAAATAAGCAAAGAAATGCAGAATTGTTAGTAAGAGGGGGGAAAAATGGAAACTGAAAGCCTTTCTTTTTGTAAATTTGAAACATAATCTTACAAACTACTGAAGTGGCCAAATATGATTTTTTCACTATTAACAAATCTTGTTAAGGATATATATGCATTGTAGAATTTATTGCATCCTAGATTTCTTTAATGACATTTCTTGCAATATACAGGACTTGCATGCATATTGAACTCATCTGACTATCAAAATCCAAGATAATATTTAACTTTTGAACAGTAAGTTAATTACCTCTAATAGAAAAATTCAGAGTAATAACTGACACATGCCCTTTGGTTTGATATCAAACCCTTTAATCTAAGAAGTGACAAAGTACATGAATACCCTTGAGAGCTCCAAAAAGTTTAGAATTCCCAATGATGCAATGACCTGAGAGGTGAAAACTGACTAGCAGGTCTCATCTGGATTATAAGATCATAGGTTTTATCAATGCTCTATATAGACTGATAGCTCTTCTAAATCATATATATGTATATATATATATATATATATATATATATATATATATATATATATATATAATGAGGAATATATATTATGTATAAAAATATATCATATTATATATATATGTATATATATATATATATATATATATATATATACTCACACACACATATATATAAATGAGGAATATATATATATTATATAATCTCCTCTCCCCAGGGGATATATTCCTCTTTTCTGACACAAGTAAAGGTGTGAAACTTTTAAGACATTAAAATATTTTTAAAGTATTCTTCCAGAACACATAACTTTTTTTCTTTTTATTAGTTCTCAACCAGGGAAGTTGTAAAACATTTAGAAATGTATTGTACATGCTTTTTTCTCATTTCTATTTTTCAAATTCTAAAACTTTTCTCATTTTTCCTGAAGAAATATAATTCTCAATAGAAAATAGAAAATCAATAATATATAAAATGGTGTGCAATAGGCAAAGCCCTTGTTACTAAGGTGCTTCTCAATTCTAACCACATATTTGGGGGGTCATTCTAGTTTTTATAACGTCTACCTCTTTTTATCCTTTTCCTTATACTCTCCCAAAATTCCCATTTTGTATACACTGTCTTTGAGTAGATAGACCATAGGGGAGGGGAACAGTTTTTAAGTATCTTGCATATCTAGACTACTATTATCTGTGATAGATCTTTCTATTCCTTTAAATTCAGTTGTCTAGACATGCAAGATATTTGGTAACCATAATATATTGTAGTATTACTTTAATAAAATATGGAATCTCATACTAGAAAGATGTACAAATAGAACTTTGTCTTAATGTAATTTAGCAAATGACTACCTGAATATGAAGGTCTGAAGGAGTATAAGTAACAAGATCTACTCCCTTGTTATTGATTGTTTTCTTCACATTAGTAATGAACTTAATCCTTAGATGAGTAATTGGTATATGTCCTGGACTCTAGTGCCAGTAGCTATGGTCATATAACCATGTGTTGGTAAATGGCATAGAATAAGAAGTAATATAAGTAAATTAAAGATATGTCTTTTTAAAACAAACAAACAAAAAACCTTCCTCTGTGTTTCCTTTGTGATGACTGAAACAGATTGATCAGTTATCTTGAGAAATCTTCTTTCATGAGAAAAAAAGACTGGAAATATGAAATAAAATGGTTGAGGGAACATAGGCCACAATGATGACCACACTACATTGGCCTTAGACTCCTTATAATTGGATTTATTTTTTGAATAGCTATTATATCTTTCCATTTTTATTTTTATTCTATTTTTTTCTTTAAAGAAATATAATCATTTAAAGGTATGATTTATATACAATGAACTGCACCAATTTTAAACATAGAATTTGATAAGTTCTGACAAGTGATTACACCTGATATAACTATTGTTAAAATCAAGATTCAGAGCATCATCATCAACCCAAAATTTTCATTGTGTTCTTTTGCAGTCAGACTCACATATTATTCCCACCAATTTCAGCCCTAGGTAACCACTAATCTTGCCTTCTGTCCAGGCAGATTACTGTTATGTTACAGAAAATCATACATAAGAATAGTAGAGTCTTTTTTATCTGGCTACTCTCACTCAAGATAAAGTAGTTTCATGTACTACAATTGCTGCATATGTCAGTAGTATATTCCTTTTTATTCCTGAAGAACACCCTTGCTATAAACTCTAAGACAGCATTTCTCAATTATCTTTGATTAAGAATATTATCTCTTTTTGATCTCCAATCCAATATATTCATTTTTAACATGCCACAAAATTAATTACCAGAAAAAAAATAATGCACTCAGATGGTGTAATGATGTCAAACTTCTCTGAAAGTGTCTTGGTGCTTATTCTAAATGTCAGTACTTCATTGGTCTATGTAACACACATTGAGCAGCACTAGATTTGCATGTACCCAGATAAATGGTCAAAAGGCAGTGAAAGAAAACCTTTAGTTCAATGAGGGCCTCATAATCTGTGTTTCTAACGTTGCTTCCATCTGGCATTCTGTCATGTGGTCTCACTTTAAGCACAATTATCATCATTAAATTTGTTGGTATCCATTTGACAGAGATGATGTTAAATCAATTCAAACTCATCTTATAATTAGATCGACATTTGAGGATTATGTTGATAGCCTAAGTGTTTAAAGTGTCTGTGGGAAATATTCATATTTTTGAAAATCAATATGTGGGGCATTCTGGTTTGGCTCTCATATTTATTAAGTTCGGAGTGGTATTTTGCAGGGATATTTTATGATCACAGTATGAGAAACATTTCATTAAGCTATATTTGCATTAATTTAGTGGTTAATGGCATCTCAAATCAAGAGAGCTGGATGAGCTGAGACCTCAGAGGTCTCTTTTTCCCCCTGTTAGCAATGACATCTCCATTTCTTTGCTATAAAATTTCACTACAGGAAAGCATGTTCTCATTAAAGTAAATATATCTTCCTATTGGTTTCCAAGTTGGGATGCTGAGGCCTATGAAAATAATCAATTTGGAAGAATTCCCATAGTTTCTGTTACCACTGTACATAGTTAAATGAAATGAAATCCCTTTTTCTGTAATGTGCAAACTTAGGACAAGACAAGTAGATATTTTCTTCCGTGGATGTCTCAAATATTCCAATGACAAACACCTTCGTTGTTAAAATTCAAAGTCCAGACACAAACAGAAAACAACCATGTATTTTCAGTTCTGACCAATTCACTCAGGCAAAACCCAGACTAAATTTTTCATTTCAGATACTGTGAGATAGGGATTGTTTTTTGTCACATTTGAATATATTATAAGCATTGATTTGATCTCTCAAAAACTTATGAAGTGAAATTCACCTCTGCTTCTCTAAGATCCCAAATATGAAAAAGTTTTCAGATGCATTTCAGACCTTCATACCAAAACCAAAGAAGAATGTTGTGTGTGTTTCATGATTTTACTTTTCTAATGACTTTCGACGTGCAAACCTTAATTATGAGAATTTCTCAATGTTGTTTAATTTGAATATCTTGGTTAGAGGGATGAAGGAATTGTACCAGTTTGGTTGCCTCGTATTTTTTACCTGGTTCTAACATAGTTTATCTGTGAAAACACATAATTTGATATGTGTTTTCTAATATGGACCACTTTAATTTCCTGAAATGCTTCTTTCATTCAGAAATATGGTAGGGGAAGGGAGGGGGCATGGGGTTAGAAATGATAATGGAATGTGATAGACATTATTATCCAAAGTACATGTATGAAGACAGAAATTGGTGTGAATATACTTTGTATACAACCAGAGATATGAAAAAATTGTGCTCCATATGTGCAATAAGAATTGTAATGCATAAATTTAAAAAGTTAATTAAAAGACAAAATAAAAAAGAAATATATATTGAACACTTTATATATAACACAAATTGGAGATAGAACAAAAGAACAATGTACCACCAAAAAAAAAAAAAAAAAAAACAACAGATAATATCCTGGTCTCCCACTGCTGATTGTGGGGCTTACATTTTAGGAGGGATAATCAGGTAACCAAAAGTATGAACTAAGGAGATTTGAACTAAGTTCAAGTCCAGTATTATCTAAGGAGAAAAATGATACATAAAAATAATACACAAGCTGGATATGAGGGAATATGTGAACCATGAACTTATGCAACTATTGATATATTCCTTTGACCTTTACCTCTAAATAATGGCCTCTTTTTTTGCTACTTCATTCTTTGTATTGAGACAAATTTTCTATCTCAAGTCATGAGATCTGCTTGCTTGGGAAGCCTGTCAGCATAGATGGCTCCGACTCGAGTGTTGCAACTTTTGGGTTCCACTTTGGTCATTGAGAAATAGAAGAGAGCTGAGCATATAAAGATCTTTCTTTTTATCCTGCTGAACTACTCATATATAATTTCTTCCTTAGAGCCTTCTGGATGAGCCTTGCATGTTAAGTGAAAATATATTCTAAGCATTTTTTTTTCTTTTTAGGCTTATCATGTATCAAATATATTAGAAAAGAAGCAAACAAAACTGCTATTTATCCTGTGTGTTTCTCTGTAGCACCATTGCTCTTTCACATTGAAACAAACATTCCAAAAATATATGCTCTTCCATGCTGAATTCTATTGTTTTCTTTCTTTTTGTCTTGAACCCATTCCCACCACTCCACAAAGACTTTCCTTGTTGAAATCACCAGAAGAGAAATATTGATGATGCAGGAGAGAAAGGCGATTATTGGAATTCATATACTTTCCTTTTCTGAAAGTCTCTGAAAAGAAGATAAATTTTCAATACCATGTGTTAGCTTAGCAGTGAGTCTCTGTGAAGACAAATGGTGGCAAAGGGAGTTCTTCCACACGTTGTATAAAACAGACCATGAAACAAATGAAGAAAGAGCATTTTAGTAATCATTTAGTTCACACACCATTTGCAGACCCAGCTTCAAAGGCCAGTCAAGTCCTCTATTTTGTAAGGCATACTTGTGAAAGGAAGACATACATTCCTGATGCATTAAATCAGTAAGGCAAGAAAATGTCATTTTATTGTTCTAAGCAGATAATCAAAATGGATAAAAGAAAGAGCAGTACATTAAATCACTAATAATACAATAATAGTAATAATAGCTCACATTCATTGTTGATCATGTGTCAGATAAATAAATAAACACAGTTGTAGATATGGATATGCTCTAAGAGAGGGAGCATTTATTCTCATGATAAAATGTTTTGCAAGTTACAACAAATTCACACATAAGGCTACTGAGGCATAGAGACACTACATAGCCAGTAAGAGACATAATAAACATATTCATTGATATGTTTCCTCTCATAAGTTTCCATTTAGATTTAGCAGTTCTAAAGTGCATAAAAGTATTTTATAATATCATGCACTAACAACTACTAAGTGGGATGGAGCACTGCCATCTCTTGCTAATTGAGAACAGTGCAATAGAATAAATTGAAGCCATTTCCAAAGAAACATTGCATGTTAAGAATCTAGTTCTTATGTTCACATTTAGATTTGCTAATATTTTTATTACAACTTTTATAACTTGGTCTAACTGTATACTAATTGTTTTAATCACCACAACTTCAAGTTATATGAACTACTTGGCCATAATTAAGCAATATGACATGACAAGCAGTGCCTTTCAGGGTGATTATAGGATATTACAATTTCATCATAAACTCCAATGATGTTCTATCTTAATTATACACATTAATAGATGCTGTACACATTTAATTATCTGCTACATTGATATTCCCATAACTTTTTAGCAGTTCTGCTTGAATATAACCACTTACTCAAACATAAATTCACTAATGGGGCATATCAAATAAGTTACCACTGCTGTACTTCTGGATAGAAACCACCCATTGACATGTGATTTTTCACAATTACATGGCTATAAAATTAACTGATGAAATCTTATATGACATAATATATATATATATATATATATATATATATATATATATATATACACATATATATACACACACACATAGATATAAAATATAAATTATATTATGCTTTATTAATCTGACATATATTGAAGTATGAATAAAATAGTCATATATAATTAATAATGAGCATTCTTTACTTTTTTAAGAATTAACTACTTATATGAAGCACTCAGATCTATTTAGAGAACTATTAAAGGATTTTTTTCAAAAAGTTTGATAAGTTTCTCTTTTTGTCAAATCACTTTTCACTCCCTTTTCCTACTCTAAATATCCATCAGTATCAAAAATTTTATTTATTTTAAAGGATGTATAATTATAATCCATTGTATGTATGCATCACATATTGTTAATTCATTCATCAGTCGACAGACATTTGGGTTTTCTTCACTGTTGCCTCTTGTGAAAGATTGACAGTGGTGACTGTATCCTTTGAGTACAGAAAAACCCTAATTCTTCCTTTCCTATTTTAATGCCTTTTGATTTCTGACTCCTAATTATTCTGGCTAAGCTTCCTAGTACTATGTTGAGGAGAAGTGGAGAAAGGGAGCATTCTTTTCTTTTCCTTATTTTGGAGGAAAAGCTTTCAATCTTTCACTATTGAATATGTTTTCAGTTGTGAGTTTTCACATACAGTGCCAAAGTGTATCATCTACCAAGTTTGTGGTGATTTGTTATGCAACAAGAGAAAACTGATATGACGAAGAAGAAAACTCAATGCAAATGAAGTAAAACATAATTAGATGTAGACTCCATGTGTCTTTCTCTTTTCTACACTATCTAAAGAAGAATCCGTAAAGGGTGATGCTGCATCACGTTGAATTCATAAAGGGTATTTTAGTCAGCTTTTTTGCTGCTGTGACTAAAAGATCTGACCAGAACAATTTTAGGGAAGAAAAGTTTATTCAGATGTCTTAGTCCATAGAAGTCCGGCTCCATTCCTTCAGGCTCTAGGTAAGACAGGACATCACAGTGGAAGAGTGTGGTGGATGAAAGCAGCTCACATCAGGAAGAAGAGAGAGATCTCCACTTGCCAGATACAAATATATACACTAAAGCCACACCCCCAGTGCCACATTTTCTTCAGCCACACCCCAAGCACCTTCAGTTACCACTCAATTAAACCCCTCAGGTGATTAATTCACTGATTGGGTTAAGGCTTTGTAACCCCATCATTTCTCCTCTGAACCTTCTTGCATTGGCTCACATTTAAGCTTTTAGGGGACATCCTACATCCAAACCATAAAAAAGGGAAAACACTTTTCTGTGAAAGGGTCAGCTTGTACACCCATTAGAACATACACCTTAAGCACTCGGTCTCAGCTCAGTGCAATGGAAACACTTTTTGGTAACATCTCTATCATTTTGCCTGTCAGCATATCAGCTTTCGTACCTGAAGGCAGGAAATGGCAAGAACTCCCACTCTTGCGGTACTATACTCATCGGTCTGAGTTTGGCTAGCCAGATAGTTATTTATTTGTAATGCTTTCCTGTTTGGCTATCTCCCAGAGAGATTATTCTGAAGATAGAGCAGAGTAACAATGTAATGTGTACAGATACAACCACAAAAGTATCAAACACAAATACAAAAACACTTAACAAAGACAGCATCTGACTGCAAAAATATAAAAGTCTTTACAGGTTCATAGAAATATTTTAGGATACAGTTCTTTCTCTTTTCCCCTCTTTTTCTCCCCGATTAATATTTCAACTATTTCTTACTCATTCATCAGGAGATTTGTATTATATTATTGACCTCATTCACAAAATTTGCTGTGGATTCAGATGGTATTTCTTCTAATCACTTTAATAAATCTGACATGTTCTTTAAAAAGGACAATCATTTGACTACATGCATATAGAACAGAAGAAAAAGGTGTGAAACTTTCAGGGAAAAAAAATGAAAGTAAAATTTTAAGGTTTATTAAGTAATCCTGAGCCATATTTATTGTCTCATTTATTACAATTGCCTTATCAGTTTGTCATCTCTAATGTGTCTGAAGCCACAGCCTCTTTCTTGTCTTTAACCATACATGCCCCATGAACAAGGACTCTGGAGTTAGACTCTTGGAGTTCAGATACAGGAAATATTATGTCCCTCCTTTGTAACCTTGAATGAGTTTACAACCTATCTTCTAATAGTGTTTAGGTCTTAGTGTTTTGTGAGATATAATCAGTATATGCAGTTGTGCCTAGATTAAGACCAAACATATAACAAGTATTTGACATCTAGCAAGAAAAGTGTGTGTATATTTCAACTCTGCATTTTGGACTTTTGACATAATTGCAAGGTAAGTTTGGGAACCATAAATCCCACTGAGAAATGAAACTGAGTAGAAATTACATTGATAACCTGAGATCCATAAACCTCTGCTTTAACTACAAAAAAAAAAAAATTGTCATTCTATGTCTCTTGGAATTAGTGTTCGTTTAGAGAGAGTTCCAGATACTTCCTGAAGAGTGTGTTTATTTCCCTATCCCCAATGCAGCAACTCCCTAGTAAGTGCTACAGTTTCTTTTTGGGGAAGGCATGGAAAAAGAAGGAAAATACATACTTTGACTGTGTTGGCAGATTTTTTCCTCAGAGAGATCAGCCTTTCCTTCATTAAAAAAGCTCTAGGTCTGTGACTGACTGTAGTCTGATAATTGTGACTTGAGTGAACTTCTGTTCACTAGAAGCTAAAGCTTTTTTACTTCTACAAATTAATAAGACTTAGACTGTTTCTGTATTGAACTTTTTGATAACCATGATAAATTAGACAAAATCAGAGATCTCTGTGGATCAAAGCACTTGGATCATGCATTTCGACATGCAGCAGATGATAGAAACCATAGTGTCACTCCAACCTGACACCCTGAGGTCCCACCATCCCCCTTGACTTTGAAGCACCCATTTTGATGGCAGCATTTCCGTCATTCATAGTCTACAGATACTGGGGTTCTCCTTCTCACATTTCTTTTTCATAGTTGTTTTAGTCAGCTATTTTATCACTGTGACTAAAAGACCCAACTTGGACAATTGTAGAGGAGAAAAAGGTTATTTCAGTGCTCACAGTTTCAGAAGTCTTAGTCCATAGAAGGCCAGTTCCATCACTGGGCTCGAGGTAAGGCAGAAAATCATGGTGGAAGAGTGTGGCCGAGGGAAGCAACTTACATGATGATCAGAAAGCAGAGAGAGAGGTCTCCTCTTGCTAGATACAAATATTTACCCCAAAGCCATGCCCCCAATTCCCACTTTCTTCAGCCACACTCTACCACTTAAATTACCACTCAATTAATCCCTATCAGGGATTAATTCACTGATTGGGTTAAGACTCTCACAACCCAATCATTCCTCTGAACCTTCCTGCATTATCTCACAAGTGAGCTTATTAGGGACACTTCACATCCAAACCATAACAATAACCTTAATAAAAGGAATATTCTGAGGACTACTAGGGGCACATAGGGGTAAATTATAAAGCTTTCAAGACACATACAGCCTACCATTCCAATCTCTCTAAGCCAATTGATGTATTCCTCCATACTAAGGTAATTCTAGCATATTAGTCACATTTAATGTAGTCACCTTGGGTTCATCTTTTAAGCAATTAAAAAAAAAACAACAAAAAAACCAAACTATTAGAGTTGCTTTTAGTCACCACTCTCAGCCACATGAGATTTCAAATTAAATCTAAAATCTGTAATCTAGAGTGTCTACATCAACAAATTGAACTAATGACTCACTCTTAACCTTGTTCTCTGAAGCTAGAGTCTGGTTATAGATCTAGAACCAATGAAAGGTTGTGGAGAATCTCAATATTACTGTATAACTCAACTGTCTCAGGAGAAATTACTTGGGCAGAAAGAGATGAACATATTCAAGCTTGGAGAAAGACAAGAAGGTTCAGAACAATTTAAGGACCATGTTCCCCAGTTTTATTAAAATACGTCCTATATAACACCATCCATATTTTCAGAGTGTTGCTTCTCTCTAATGAATGTTCTAACTTTAATATAAAAGACTCTGTACAGTTGTACATTTGATTTTTAATTTAGCTGCCTGCAGAGTTAGACTTTGGGTTGGGTTTTCAGAACTCTCAGTCCTGTGCACGAAGAAGATAGAGGTTTATTTTAAGTAGACATAGAAATATTATCATATTGGGAAATCTTATCCCAATACCCTTAATGGGAAAGTTAAAGTTCAAGTCATTATTTACTTTTACTAAGTCCTCCAACACACTCAGAAGCAACAAAACCAAACCTATGATGTTCCTTATGTTTATAAAAATATATTTGGCAGAAATAACTTATTTGCCGAAAACTTTTCCTTACATCAACCTTTGATTTACAGGTATACGTACTATTTTGACTTGTGTCAGTAGTGCCTCTATTATCACAGTTCGTGGGATCATTATTGTCTTGATATATAATTAGATCAAATAACCAATTCCAGATAGCCCAGAGTCATTTCAGAGAACCATTTCATAAAGTCTGCTCACCTGAAACCCTTTGGATATGACGATTACCTATTATCTAAGGTTCACTCAGGGAAGGAGAATCACTGAGTGAAATAATAAAGGACTAATTATAGGGAACACATCACATGCAACACTGAGTAGAATGCATCGTAGTTCACTCTATGCCTGAAGCTTGATGTCGCTGTAGATCATGAAAGCCAGCAGTCAAAATGAAAAGATAGATGTGAAGCAGAGGAGAATAAGGACAATCATAAGCCACCGGGACAAACTGGCCACTACCTATCTCTCAGCACCTTCCATCTAGTTGATACAGTAATGTACAAAAGAAGCTGACTTTCACAAACTTGTCCAGAGTTAATTTGAGCCTGATTTCATAGACCTAAAAATCTTCCTAACCTCCTACATCTATAGACTCAATTTAGTTTTCACTGATATGATTATGAGTTACTGTTTTCAGAGACTGGCTGAAATACTAATTGCTTTTGTGCTAATTGTTTACACAAAAAGTAATGCTTTGCTCTCCTGTTCATTGTTGTCTTAGCATGATCCCTGCCTTATGTATGCCTTGTCAGTCACCTGCCATTTGCCACTGTGGACCTCTGGATTGCTCTGATGATGAATACCCTTGTTCTCTATCAGGTGGGTCATATGACCCACCTGATAGAGAACAAGGACTGTTGAATTACTTTCCCCAACTTCTTTTTTCAGAAGGAAAGAGTTGAAGATGTTGCCCATTTTTCCATATAAATGCAGTGTAGAAATTGACAGTGGGGAAATGTAACAGTGATCCATTTTATGCTTTGAATATATCCCTTGCTGTTTGCCTCTGCAACTTATTTTTTAAATGGACCTGTTTCTTTCTTTTTCTGTCTCCCTATTCCTCCCTATTCTCTCTCCCTTCCTAATCTTGGGGGAAAAACAGGATTACCTTTCTCCCCCATTTTAGGCAGATTTATCTGTTCTTGAGCACACACACCCACCATAGGAACAAAGTAATCTAGACTTTGAAGATGGTACCAGAAGTCCTCAGAAATGACTATCTCCCAAATTAAGAAGTAAATTACAATTCCAATAGAGAACACATGGAGTATAACCTTTGAATTTCCTCTTTAAAAGTCCCCTGTTCCTGCCAATGGGCAGAATCACAGCCTCTGGGACAGTAGTCCCCTGTGTTTTTCCTTTGCTAGCAAAGCAATACAATTTTTTTTTCTTTTTTTTTTTTTATCAAGACAAACAACAAACAAAAAAGCCCTGACTCTTCATCTGAACGTTTGAAAAAATTAAGGAGTAGATCCCGTGGTCTCTAGTATCTCTACAATCCTAGCCGCTTCCCCACACCATCTTCTGTTTGACAGAAAGTCAGTGACAATGAGAACAAGTGAGCTATATTGGCAAGTGCCCTCCACACTGACTTTCCAAGAGTAATGGCTACTGCTTCACTTTTGCCTTGCAAATCTCACACTGATTTCTCCTGTGGCCAAAACTAGGCTTGAAAGGGAATTGACTAGGAATTGATGTTCCAACTTAACTAAGTTGACTTAGTACAGAACTACCAGAGCGAGTAGACGTCATTATTTTAGGATAGAGAATAACTCTTGGAACATTTCTGAAATCAATCTTATTTTGTTCTCATTATTCAACTTTGACTCATCTCAGCCCTTAGATCTTTGATTTGTAGAGAGTTTTGTTGTATTTTGACCTATTGCTTAAAACTATTAAAAATTTATGCCTTACCTCTGGTTTTAGGTGCAAATAAGTGTGGTGTTACTTTTCTAGGTCACTTTCCATAGTTCCATATTTTTAATAGCATGTTTGTATGCACATAATTGAGCCCAAACTCACAAGAATTATAAAGAAATGAAAATAGGACAAAAAAATCAAAATACAATCATATAATTTACTGATAATTTTACTAGAGCTGATTAAAATTTTAGATTCATTCTTCATATACCATTACTCAGACACTCAATAACTAATGACTCAAGGAGTCTGTTAAAATGTGGATGTTTTTCCAGTCTTGAAAAGTCTGAAAGTCCTATCAATTGTCAAATACCAGAGTGTCCTTGACATAAAATTGGCATCTAAGAACTTGCTTTCCTGCTTTAATTTGTGTAGAATTTTTTTGTTGTTGTGGTTTTAATAATGTAGTCAGGAACTTCTGCCCTTCATGTTACTTAACAGGAAAGCTGTCCGTAAAAATAAATCATATATTGTTCCAATAGCTATCAATGGTTTCTGCCAGTACTATGTATGCAGTTTTCTGAATTAATTTATTTAATAAAAAACTATGATCTTACTTACTCCAAAATGTTAATTAATTTCTTATGGAATATCCAACCTGTTATAATGGTTGAATGGGATTACTTTATTTTAACTTGCATTCCACATCAATCAATCTATATGATGATTAAATAGGTATTACTGTAGAATTTGCAACTGGAATAAAATAAAGTATCTCCTAAAAGAATTATTAATCCTAGGGTATTGTTCAAGAAGACCATTTGGGGAAAAAAAACAGAATCTTCGAATTCATTTCAATAAGGTTTATTTCAAAGTTGTTTAGTCATTGTCTTTTTAGGAAAAAAAAACTTTTAAAAACAATAAAGAACATTCTACTAAAATGTTTCCAATTATTTTGCAATAACATTTAAACATTTTTGAGTAATCTTTCTCCCATGTTTTTCTTTCTCTGTTTTGTTTCTTTTAAGAAAAAAAGTAGGCTCTTTCTCTTTTGCTGTGCCCACTTCATTTTTATTTGTCAATATCCATTAAGTAAAATTTCCCATCTATAAGCATTATTATTCATCTCTGGTAGAAATAAAAGTTCTCTTTCTTGTGGCCTACTGAGTGCATTTATTTATGATGGACTCTATAGGAATTTATTTCTCTTACTTCTTCACATGTCCTTCACCTTCTATTGCTCTGGATATACCTCAGGTCAGAGATTATGTTTTACCTTAAATTCCAAATGTCAGGCACAATATCACTATAAGAAGACAGTGTTTATTTGACTAATGAATGGATTAATGAGTAACAAAATCAAAGAGCTTAAGAATTACAGACTCTTTTTCTCAATGCAGAAGGAGTGATATCTTGAAAAATGTACTGGAGAATACATGAAGCATAAGGAAGGTAATCTTTGTACAACAATTGAGGTTAAATAAACTCCAAGGGAATTATGGTACTGTATGATCATTCTTTAGATCCTAGATATTATTTCTGTTCATATACTTTGTGAATTTAACATAGAATAAACCTCAACACAGTTAGGTAGAACGTGTTTGAAGGGTTAATTTAATACTTACCTCTTGAAGCAATTTCCTTTGCTCATTATGATTAAGGGAAAAATCATACAATAGGGTAAAAATCACTGCTCTATGGTTTAAAAGAAACCATAAGCTAAAATATAAATAAAATATGCATGAGGCCAATTTAAAAACATACTGCATGATTTGTTGTCTGGAAGTTGCTCCAGAGGCTGATAGATCTTTGTGTCAATATAGAGAAGGATTGATGTTTGCACACTTGGAACTAGCTGGTCACTCAGGTTTCATATGCATGGTTTAGATGTGAGGTGTTTCCCCCAAATCTCATGTGTGAGACAATATAAGAAAGTTTAATGGTGAAATGATTGGATTATGAGAGCTTAATCTAGTTATGGCATTAATTTGCTTGAATAGATTAACTGGGTGGTAAGTGGAGCAGGTAAGATATGGCTGGATTGGGTGGGTCACTGGGGGCTTGCCTTTGGGGTATACATTTCATTCTTGGTGAGTGGAGTCTCTCTCTTTTTCCTGATGATCATGTCCTGAGCTGCTTTCCTCATAAAAGGCCCTTCTACCTTGATGTTATACCCTACCTCAGTCCCTGAAGGATGGAGTGGGCCATCTATGGACTGAGTCCTCTGAAATTGTGAGCTTCTCAAAAGCCTTTTCTCCTGTAAAATTGTTCTTTTCAAGTCTTTCAGCCATGGCAGCAAAAAAAGGTACCTAAAACACATGATGAGAATGGATAAGTGATGGGTTTCTCCCAATGACTTCCTGGAATAGCAATGTTTACAAAGACTCAGGCCTTTTGTTTCTTTCTTAATACATGACTGAGTTGAAAAATGATATAAGAAGATTTTTTTTTTATCCATTCACTCATTGGTATTTTAGGAAGCATTTTGGCCCCAGAATCATTATAGCAAATGATAATTTAAAATTTTCTTACTTTCATTTTATTTTATTCTTTTCTTTCTATTAGTGACTTTTACCTATTACTTGAAAGACTGAAGGAATCAATTTTGCTTGTATCCCTTAAATGTGGACCAAGTCATTAAAAAATGTACCCATGTTTTGTTTACCTAGAAGCACAATTAACATTATGCAAATGAAAGATAAATTCCAAATATTCTGGTTTTATGTAAGCAAACACACACGTGTGTGTATAACATATATGATTCATAATTTTATCCTCTTCTCAAGGAATACATTATGTTGACTCTTTTGAGTGTGGTATATTTCGAAAAATATTTTAATGAGGCATAAAATTTAATATATGATTCCTGCCCTAATTATCTTCAGGACTTCCAGGCTTGATATATCTTATTGTATGCTACTTGATTTTTTTATCCATCAAATCCTAAAGAGCATGTGAATAAGTGATTGAATACTGGCTTCAACATTAATGCTTCCAATGACTTCTTTAGAGGTAAATCCTCTAATATAGAGTCTTCTTGGTAGAAAACCCATCTAGGTAGGGGTTAATCCAGATCTATTTTAAGGGGAATTTTGGTCTACAGAGAATGTGTTACATTGAGGTTACTATGCATTTTTAATTAAAAATAATTTTCAAATTTTTATGATATCCCTGGGGTGCTACAGAACCAGGGTTTGTAATCACCAAGATAGACAGTTTACCATATGGTTTTGCATAGTAATATGGCTTTGTAAGTAACAGTTTTGCCTTTAAGTACATGTTTGTCAAATATGCTAAAAGAATACTAAATGCTTTCTCAGTTTAAAGAAAGGAAAAAGATGTTAATTCAACATTTTAATATATCTATATCTGTTTCTTATAATCCCTGGTCCTTATTAATGGAATGCCCTGGGGGGCACTTAAGTGCAACTAAGCATCAGTTGTAAATGCATTAGGACTTTATTCCCAGAAAATAGAGTCTCGATCCATTTCCATCCTTATAAATTATATAGCTCCACTGCCTGTCGCTGAGGTTTTAACTGCACTGAGGCAGAGTTCTTGGCTTGTCGGGTATTAATAATGACTCTGCCTGTCTGCCCTTCAGTTGAGACATTAAACTGAGGTCTTATCCACTTGCCTCTAGTGGCTGCTCAAGTGGAGTTAAAGATTGTATCATGCTTTTCTGAAAGAGGAAGGGGCCACCTCAGAGCCCTGACCTTCATTTTCAAATGTATGCTGTACAAGACTGGGGTTATGTTTTTGCATCATCACTGAAGATGCCAGTTTGATTTCCATGAACTGTGGAATCCTCATAGTCAAAATAGCAATTTCAAAATTTTACTTCAAGATATTTTGGAATTATGAAAATAATGTGGTAGGGGATAATAAAAATGCAGTAGAGAAATAGGAATATCTATCTTATGATAAAAAATAACTTTTCCTTTATAGATATGTTAGGGACAGACAGATGAGGATGGTGGGAAATAGGGTTAAGAGAATAATTCTATACAATGGGCCCACTGTGCTGACTCCCTCGTGCTTTCTTTTTCAAGAAGCAACTTACATGTAGCCCTGACTGACCTAAGTGGACAAGATATGTCACATTCCTTAGCAAACTACCTGCTATCTACAGGAGAAGTGCAGGCCTGAGATAATGTTCATGGGAAGGACTCAGGAGACTTTGGTGACCAGATCCTGAAACTCAGGGAGATAAGGATAATTCCTTCTAACAATAAAAGCTGTAAGAATGTATGGTAAGAATCCAATTAGAACTAGTCAGCAGGGCTGGGAAATGGCTCACTCAGTAGAATGCTTCCCTCACATGCACAAGGGCCTGGGTTTAATCCCCAGCACCACCGATGAAAGAAAGAAAGAAGGAAAGAAGGAAAGAAGGAAAGAAGGAAAGAAAGAAAGAAAGAAAGAAAGAAAGAAAGAAAGAAAGAAAGAAAGAAAGAAAGAAAGAAAGAAAGAAAGAAAGAAAGAAAGTCTGTATGGGCCAAGGAGATCTAGAGATGGCAGTGGGTACTTAAAAGTCTTGTCCTTTTGCTGTTATGCTGCCCATGAGAAGTCAAGAGGTGGACTGTGTAAACTTCTCTGGGATCCTCACTGTGTGCCTCTCCTGTCTAAAAGGACCTATTGTCTCTCTAAAGAACTTCCCCTTTCCTTTTTCCTATCCCTTCAATAATCTCATTAGTGTTACTCTCAGTAACATGTCAGAACTCTTTCTGACTTGATCACAAGAATCAGGAGTCCCAGCTCTTAACAGTTAAATTGTAATAGTTCACACACAAACACATGTGGAATCCTCATAAACAAAATAGAGATTTCACACATACACAAAATGTTTTTCCAGAACTTATTACCTAGTAGGACATTTCAAGGAGGTGCCATAGCAACTCTCATTGGTCGGAGATTAGGTCAACATTTCATATACTGTGTTAGAACAGAAGCTATCAGAAGGGACTCAAGATATGTAGGAGTGTTTCCATGTTGATGCAAATTAATTTTGATTAGCTGCAGACTTTTTTGGTACATGGAACTGAACCCAGAGGCACTCAACCATTAAGGCACATCTCCAATCTATTTTTTTTTTTGGTATTATATTTAGAGACAAGATTTCACTGAGTTGCTTAAGGTCTCACTAAATTGCTGAGGCTGGCTTTGACTTGCTATCCTCCTGCCTCAGCCTCCCGAGCCACTGGGATTACAGGCATGGGCCACTGCACCCAGCTTTATTTGCAAACTTACTCGAAGCAAGCAAATATTCTAAATTTTATTTAATTATGTATTGTCATCCAATATGAAACAACTAGAAAAGATAAGTTGCATTTAAAGATTGGAGTGAATATATGGTGATTGTGATCTCACTTACATGTGGAATTTTAAAAAATCAAACTCCTAGAAGTAGAGTAGAACATTGATTACTGTGTGTGACACAGGTGGACAGATGTGTGGAATGGGGAATGTGATCTGAGGATACAAGTTTCAAGTAGGAGTAGTTAGTTCAGGAGATTATATTCTACAACATGGTGACTATACTTTACATCAATGTATTTTATACTTGAGCATATCCAAGTAGATTTTAAGTGTTCTCACTACAGGGAAATAATATGAGAAATAATTCTTATAAATTAGCTTGTTTTAGCCACTCCACAATGTGCACACTTATCAAAACCCCATGTGCAACATAAATATATATAATACAAAACAATTTGGCAATTTGAAAACTAAATATTTTTTTTGAAATTGGGTTGAAAAAAACAATTATTAAAATAACTCAAAGCACATTTATTTGGATTAAATTAAGAAAATCACACCTTCCAAAAACATGTTAGTTTTAATTTTCTTAATTCAGTTACTAGAATTTAGAAGCTGAATGTTCTAACATGGTTATGACATGAAACAAAAATGAAAGTGATTACCAACTATGTCTAGTTTTCAAGTTAATACAGACAAATATCTTGAGAGTAGCTCTTTTATATTATTCTATTCCCTTGAGCACCAAAGTACCTGCCACATATTTTGTATGAAAGGAATGTTAAATGTACTCTTGAATGAATGAAAGAGAAACACTATCACTTTAAATAAAAAGAACAAGTTTGCATTTTTAAAGAGGCCCCTTTCAAATGAAACTCCAAAGATTCAGAATCATAAAATCAAAGAATGATAGAATTCTCCAAATACTTGTCTATCTCAGTCAAGACATACCATTAGGCTCTTTGAGGTATCTCAGGAGAAAGCACTGAGGCCACCTCGACAATTGTAGACCACCTCCGCTGGGCCTCTGTAATAGGAGGACCACTTTTAACTCATCTATATCAAATACATCACATTTTGCATTGTCACTTTGTACAGCAAGAAATATAAAACATTGTTTTCAACTTTGTAAAACAACACATTTCAGAAACCATTGAAGGAAAGTATCTTAATTTCTTTCTTAACATTATTCTCCCTACCATGACTTTATAAAGAAGCCAACTGGTTTAAATTTATGGTTTCTAGGCTACTACACTAAACTGTATTCCATTCTATCATGCAAAAAATTTATCTCCCTGAAATTTTGGGCAGACAGGTTAGTTGGAAGCCTACAAAGACAACCAGACACAGGAGAAAAGTGAGAGACATACAAGTTATCATCTTTAATTCTCTCTAGATGTGTGCAACACTTGGTTTGGAATCTATGAGTTGGATTCAATTCTTTCAACCCCTTTGTTAAAACTAAATAATCATATATCCAAAGAGATATTTTCTATTCTCCAAGGACCAAACCAGGGTGACACTGAGCTGAATGAAAGAAATAATTGCCAAGCCTTTAAGAATGGTTTTCTCCAGGGAAAGTAAGGGAAGGACATGAGAGGGCCACCTCTGTAAAACATGAACTTAGCACCCACGATTGAAGTGAAAACTTTTGACAGCCAAGTAGCTATTTACAGTACAATGCAGCTCTTCATAAAACTCCCTGTGTCGTGATCAAGGTGAGAGGCTGAATAAAAAAAGATATAAAGCTAGAAGTGAGGGAGGACTTTCTGTGCAATTTTAAGTACAATTATTATGGCAAAATAATTTTTACTGTAAATATTTCATGCTGAGTCAGAATGTTCCAATATATGATCTCCTACCTAGAAATAAATTAGGAATTTTTGAAAGCCGCATGAATATTTTCAAACCACTGGCAGGAAAAAAATGTATTAAAGGTAACTTAAGGGATTGAACAGTGAACAATTTTTAAAATGACTAATTCAGGGTAGCATATAAAATTCCAACAGCAACCAGTCTATTCAGTAGTTGGGTCAAAAGAAAAAGTCATCAATCATATTAATGTTTAAGTAAAAACTAAAATGTGCCCCTTGATATTATATAGAAAAATGAACCAGAAACTTGATAAAATTCTGTTTTCAAAGACTTTGAGAAATAGGAAAATGATACTTATCCATGTCATATACAAATATTGAAAGATATATATATATATATATATATATATATATATATATATATATATAATTAATAAGTTGAAAATCACCTTAAAATGATGTAAAAATACATAAATTACAAGTTAATTAATAAAGGAGTAAGGACAAATACATTTTCTAAAATACCACTATTATAAGAGATTGTACAAGACACTAGAAACTTCTGTGTTTTCTTGGTTTTTGTACAGTAGAAAAGTAATAGTCAGCATGTATTGATTAATTACAAGTGCACTACCTCACATAATCTTTAAATAGATTCAGGCAAGAGACAGCACTGTTTTGATAAAAGTCAAGAATCTAGTAAATGGAAGAGCTATGTGAACATAGGTCATCTGAGGTTAAACCTAGTACTCTTGAGGTTTCATTCTGTCCCATGAGAAAGCTCAAAAAAAAAAAATGATATCAGATGTGTAAAGAATTTGAAATAAATTTTACTCTATTTCCAAACTGACTCAAAGTAATGGGCTGATTATTCAGATGTACTTTTCATAATTTACAGGTTTTTACCTGGAAAATTTATAAATTTAACTATGCAATATACAACATAACTAAGCAGAATTCAACTTTTTTAATGGTTGAGGATTTAGAATGAAACCTGCTATGGCTTGGATATAGTTTATGTGTGTTCCTCAAAGTTTCATGTGTTAAAATTTTGGGTCCCAGTGTGACAATGTTAGGAGGCAGTTTGACCTGTAAAAGGTGGAGCCTAATGGAAGGTCATTGGAGATGATGACCATAGAAGGGATTAAGGTGATTCATAATTCTCATGGGAACCCACTATCCCTCTGACTTCCTGTCTCCGTATATGACCTCTCCCTCTCACACACTCTTACCATAATGCTATCAGCCATTGGGTCCTCAACACAGCCGAGCCACAACAGGTGCTATACTCTTGAAACTCCAGAACTAAAAGCTTAATAAACCTCTTTTCTTTATAAAATTTCCAGCCTTCAGTATCCCATTACAGTAATATAAAACAGACAATGGTTCACTCACAGTCATTTTCATTCAAGTTCTAAAGTTCAAATTTTAAAATGAAGAAAGAATTATTTCAATTATTTTTTTAAAAAATATGCTTAATGAGAACACAGTATCTTATGGCACTTACCTCAAACTCACTATATTTATGATACTACAGATTTCCTGAAGCAGCACTCTGAAGGGATAATGTAAGAAAGGTGTCTTGAAAAGGAGCAAAGTCATCCTGTTCCCTGAGATGCAGGATTGTGTTGTGGTGGGCAATTTTATGTTAAATATAATATAAAACGCTTTCCTTCTACTCTACTTCTTTTTCTCACTTTTTGTATTCCTTTATTATCCCCTTAGTCCTACATCCCAAAGAAGGGTGGGAAAAATAAAGTTCCAGGTCTATATCTTAAAGAGTAATAAAATAGGGAGAACTACTCATGCAGAAATAAAACCCTTAACTTTTATTATTTATTTCACCACCATCTAACTTCAGAACCTTGGGAAATGATTTGATTTATCTCAGACTTTTTTCTTAATTTGTAAAATGACAGTAATTATACCTGTGCTGAGCTTTCATGAGACTCAACTAAGAGAGTATATGTAAAAATACTCTGTGAGCTGCATAAGTAAGTGTAAGTTGTTCTTTTTGGTGAAGAGGATAATTTGATAGCCAACCCCTTCTCAATATGATTATAAATCAAAAAGCATAAAATCCTTTTTTCACATAATGTGTGGGTTACTTATGTTTATTGCAAATCTAAGAAAGTTGTGAACCAAAGTGATAGTCACAGGAGAGACCAGGGTGTGCCCCAGTGTGGAGGAGGGTGGTGAGGCCCAGTGTGACATGGGTGAGGATCTGCAGTCCTTGACTGCAGGAGAGCCTTTTTCAAATAGAAATGCCATTTCTTCAATTTTGTTAGTGTTCTGAATTTCTGACATATTGAGATGTACTACATATTTAATTATGCATTCGAAAGATAAATTTGAATGATTTGTGATGAGCCACTGTCTTCATCTATTGTTATCTAGTATGATGAATAAATGAGTCTGCTAAAAATTTTCCTCCCACAAATATTTTTCAAATGAGTTATTTCATTTCTGTCTGTATATAAAAGAATAACATTCTCAGTTGCACAACCATTGCATTTACTCTTAGGGAGCACGAACAAAAATGTCTATTTGATGGCTTGCCAGATTTCTTCATACATTTCTTTGCTTAAGTAAGCTTCATGTCACCAAAATATATATGGTAAAAGCACAAGAAAGAGAAAACGATAATATCAGCTCATATACAGCAGTGGATTGCCTAATATTTTATTAGAGAGAGAGGATGCAATGCCTATGACATACATTTTGAAAAGGGGCTAAATGAGGAAAAATGTATGGCAGTTAAACAAGACACTGGGGAATTGGAGCTGTGATTTCATATTTCATTTTCAAAAAGAGAAGAACGAATATCCTTTTTAAGTTTCTTTCCCCTAGGGTCTCCAAAATAGAACACTGTATTGAAATCAGCAGGTCATGCACAAGAAGATGGTTTAACTGCTAATTAACACTAGATGATATACTGAGAATTACATGTTAATTAATTCTCTGTAGGGCTCAATGTCCTTTTTTGTATGTCATTTTCAATGAACATAATAATAGGAAGACTAAGGTACCATGTTTGTCACATGAATTATTAACCAATAAAAACCATGTGTCAAAACCACATCAGGAATTGGTTTAAAAGTAGAGGTGATGGGAGTGCATTGAGTTACTACAGCAAACTCACAGACATAGATGGAAAGGTCATTGTGGATATTTTGAAAATATAAAAGTATTGTCAGAAAACAAAGAAAAGGAAATGAACGAGGCGCTGAAAACCTATGGGCTTCCTTCTGGTTAACCTTTAATTTCATTGCAGTTGGACAAGAGCAGTAAAGTGCATTATGTCATGTGATCCAGCTTTCCCTTGGTGAGTGCTTTCATAAAATCGCTTAAGACTGCCTCCACAGTGATTATTCAGGAGCCTTTTCTAGGTTGAAACAGTGGTGAGGCAGAATATTCTTGATTGTTGGAAGAACATCATTTCCCCATGGGAAAGGTGTGCCCACAGATGAGTTGGGTTTTGGGAGGTAGCCAGACGTTGAATAGTTTCACCATGTATTCCTTCCAGAAAGCTCAGTATTTTTAATTGTGGTCACCTTGTCGGGCTGGTTGGCTAATACCTTTATCACTGCTTCCTCTGTATTCTTCTGAGGGCACTGAGGTTCCCCTGTTTAAGTACCTCTCTACCCACAAATAAAAACTATCAAACGGATTTTAAAACCTCTGTGGTCAATTCTTTTGTAAAAGCCCCACCATTAGTCTGTCTTTAGATGCGATTTGTCTGCTTATTTATTTATTGCTTTCATGCATTATTCTATTTGGTCTACAACATTTAAAAAATACCTAAATATTTTACCATCATTAAAGCTGACTGGAGAGCTTAAAAAAAAATCATTGCAAAAAAGTTTCTGGCATAAGGCTCCCTTTCGGTGATGTAAGGTTGAAATGTGACTGAATATAACAATTATAATTTTTCACTTGCAAAATAATTCATCTCCTGAGTAAACACTAGCTGTGCATACATTTTTTAATAAGGAGAAATATGCATAGCAACTCGGAAATGATAATGTGCACCCAATAATGCATATCACACGTGGGAAAGTTGTTGTTTTGCTTCGTATTGACAAGTGTTCTTTTTTTTTTTGAACTAGTAATTTCATTTAAAAAGGCCAAATTAAAGTTCCAGAAATAAAAATATGTCATGTTCTAACTAACAGTACATATTCCATGTCAGAAATGAGTTTTCATTGATAATACTTATAAAAAGCTTCAAGGTTTTATATAGTGAAAAAAGAAGAACTTGGAAGGTTGAAAATGTGGGGTTTGATGACTAACACTGCAGTTTAACTGGTTTGTGATTTTGAGTAAGTTTATCAACCTCTGTCATTTAGTTTTTTACATAAGTAAAATAGATATAGTTATACTTGCAACATTGTGGTCTTGTGAAAATTAAAAGATGAGACAGAAAATTTTGTAACATAGTATCAGCAATATAGAAGACAATAAGTTTTAGATGACAGTAAGTTAGCCAGCTGTCCTACAAGTTCAACTACAAATTAGGTTTAACATGAGGTAACGAATACCATTTCCAAAAAATAATAAATACATAATATTAACATGCAAGACTAGTAACCTCAACAGTATCACAGATTTTGATAACCCAGCACACACTGGAGCAAACCTTCTGGTCTATTTCCTTATCTGTGAAATGACAATAAAAGGAGTACTGACTTCATTAGATTTGAGAGACTATTGAATTGGTAAAGATAATAAACCTTTAGAATAGTTTTTGGCATGAAGTAAGACATGTATTATTATTATCAATAAAAATATTAATTATATATATAATTATATATAATAAAAATTTCCTCAAACTTTCAAATTGCATAATCCCATGATTTGGATTATATCCTTAATTCTTTTTTCCTCTTTTTTAAAATAAATGACAGCAGAATATATTAAAATTTATATAACACATATAGAGCACAATTTTTCATATATCTAGTTATATATAAAGTATATTTACACCAATTCATGTCTTTATACATGTACTTTGGATACTGTACATTCCACCATCATTGCTAACCCCCTGCCCTGTCCCTTCTCCTCCCACCCCTCTGCTCTATCTAGAGTTTGTCTATTCCTCCATGCTCCCACGTCCCTATCCCACTATGAATCAGTCTCCTTATATCAAAACAAACATTCGGCATTTGTTTTTTGGAATTGGCAACTACACTTGGCATTACCTTCTCCAACTCCATCCATTTACCTGCAAATGCCATGATTTTATTCTCTTTTATTGCTGAGTAATATTCCATTGTGTATATATGTATGCCACTTTTTTTTTATCCATTCATCTACTGAAGGGCCTCTAGGTTGGTTCCACAGTCTAGCTATTGTGAATTGTGCTGCTACAAACATTGATGTGGCTGTGTCCCTGTAGTATGCTCTTTTTAAGTCCTATGGGTATAGATTGAGGAGAGGGATAGCTGGGTCAAATGGTGGTTCCATTCCCAGTTTTCCAAGGAATCTCTATACTGCTTTCCATATTGGCTACAACACTTTGCAGTCCCACCAGCAATGTCTGAGTTTACATTTTTGCCCACATCCTCATCAACACTTATTGTTGTTTACCTTCATAATAGCTGCCATTCTGACAGGCGTGAGATGAAATCTTAGAGTAGTTTTGATGTGAATTTCTCTAATTGCTAGAGATGATGAACTTTTTTATATATTTGTTAATTAATTGTATATGATATTATGAGAAATGTCCCTTCAGGTCCTTAGCCCATGTATTGATTGGGTTATTAGTTTTTTTGGTGTTTACCTTTTTGAGTTCTTTACATACCCTAGAGATTAGTGCTCTATCTGATGTGTGAGGGGTAAAAATTTGCTCCTAAGATGTAAGTTCTCTATTCACCTCACAAATTGTTTCTTTTTCTGAGAAGAAACTTTTTAGTTTGAATTCATCCCATTTATTGAGTCTTGATTTTAATTCTTGTGCTTGATTTTAATTCTTGTGATTTTAATTCTTAGGAGTCTTATTAAGGAAATTGGGGCCAAATCCGACGTGATGAAGATTAGGGCCTACTTTTTCTTCTTCTATTAGACAAAGGGTTTTTTTTTTTTTAATTCCTAGGTCCTTGATCCACTTTGAGCTGAGTTTTGTGCATGGTGAGAGATAGGGGTTTAATTTCATTTTGTTGCATATGGATTTCCAGTTTTCCCAGCACCATTTGTTGAATAGACTTTTTCTCCAATGTATGTTTTTGACAATTTTGTCTAAGATAAGATAATTGCAGTTTTGTAGATTAGACTCTGTGTCCTCTATTCTGTATCACTGGTATACCAGTCTGTTTTGGTGCCAATACCATGCTGGTTTTGTTACTATTGCTCTGTAGTATAGTTTAAGGTCTGGTATAGTGAGGCCACCTGCTTCATTCTTCCTGCTAAGGATTGTTTTAGCTATTCTGGCAGGCCTTTTATTTTTCCAGACGAATTTCATGATTGCTTTTTCTATTTCTATGAGGAATACCATTGGGATTTTGATCAGAATTCCATTAAATCTATATAGTGCTTTTGGAAATATGGTCATTTTGATAACACTAATTCTGCCTATCCAAGAGCAAGGTAGATCTTTCCATTTTATAAGGTCTTCTTTGATTTCTTTCTTTAGGGTTCTGTAATCTTTATTATATAGATCTTTCACCTCTTTTTTAAGTTGATTCACAAGTATTTTTTTTGAGGCTATTGAGAATGGGGTAGTTTTCCTTATTTCCCTTTCTGAGGATTTGTCACTGATATACAGAAATGCCTTTGATTTATGGGTGTTGATTTTATATCCTGCTACTTTGCTGAATTTATTTACTAGTTCTAGAAGTTTTCTAGTGAAACATTTTGGTCTTCTAGATATAGAATCATATCAGCAGCAAATAGTGCTAAATTTAAGTTCTTCTTTTTCTATATGTATCCCTTTATTTTCTTTCATCTGTCTAATTGCTCTGACCAGTATTTCAAGAATTATGTTGAATAGAAGTGGTGAAAGAGGGCATCCCTATCTTGTTCCAGTTTTTAGAGGGAATGCCTTCAATTTTTCTCCATTTAGAATGATGTTGGCCTGGGGCTTAGCGTAGATAGCTTTTATGATGTTGAGGTATGTTCCTGTTATCCCTAATTTTTCTAGTGTTTTGAACATGATGGGGCAGGTGTGGCATTTTGTCAAATGTTTTTTCTGTATCTATTGAGAAGATCATATGATCCTTATCTTTCAGTCTATTTATATGATGAATTACATTTATTGATTTCCATATATTGTACCAAACTTGCATCCCTGGGATGAATCCCACTTGATTGTGGTGCACAACCTTTTTGATATTTTTGTATTAGATTTGCCAGAATTTTATTGAGAATTTTTGCATCTGTGTTCATTAGAGATATTGGTCTGAAGTTTTCTTTCTTTGATGTGTCTTTGTGTGGTTTTGGAATTGGGGTGATATTGACTACATAGAATGAGTTTGGAAGTGCTGCCTCTTTTTCTACTTCCTGAAATAAATTGAAGAGTACTGGTATTAGTTCTTGTTTAAATGACTTGTAGAACTCGGCTGTGTATCCATCTGTTTCTGAGATTTTCTTTGTTGGTAGGCTTCTGATGGTGTCTTCTATTTCATCACTTGATATTGGTCTGTTTAAATTTTGTACATCATCCTGATTCAATTTGGACAAATCATATGACTTAAGAAATTTGTCAATGCCTGCAATATCTTCTATGTTATTGGACTATAAGTCTTCAAAATAATTTCTTATTATCCTCTGTATTTTTCTAATTTCTGTTGTGATATTACCTTTTTATCATGGGTGTTAGTAATTTGAGTTTTCTATCTCCTTCTCTTTGTTAGCATAGCTAAGGATCTGTCAGTTTTATTTATTTTTTCAAAGAACCAACTTTTGTTTTGTCAATTTTCTCAGTTGTTTCTTTTGTTTAAATTTCATTGATTTCAGCTTTAATTTTAATTATTTCCTGTCTTCTACTGCTTTTGGTGTTTATTTGTTTTTCTTTTTCTAGGGCTTTGAGATGTAATGTTAGGTCATTTATTTGTTGACTTTTTCTTTTTTTTAAGGAATTAACTCCATGCAATGAACTTTCCTCTTAGTACTGCTTTCAGAGTGTCCCAGAGATTTTGATATGTTTTGTCTATGTTCTCATTTACCTCTAAGAATTTTTTAATCTCTTCCTTGATGTCTTCTGCAACCCATTGTTCATTCAGTAGCATATTGTCTAGTCTCCAGGTGTTGGAGTAATTTTTATTTTTTATTTTATCATTGACTTCTAATTTCATTCCATTATGATCTGATAAAATGCAGGGTAGTATCTCTACTTTTTTGTATTTGCTAAGAGTTGCTTTGTGGCATATTACATGGTCTATTTTAGAGAAGGATCCATGTGCTGCTGAGAGGAAGTATATTCACTTGATGAAGGATGAAATATTCTATATATGTCAGTTAAGTCAATGTTATTGATTGCATTTTTGAGATCTATAGTTTCTTTATTCAACTTTTATTTGGAAGATCTATCCAGTGATGAGAGAGGTGTGTTAAATTCACCCAACATTATTGTGTTGTGGTCAATTTGACTCTTGAACTTGAGAAGAATTTGTTTGATGAACAGAGCTGCACCATTGTTTGGGAAGACAGTAGAGTATATAAAACAAACACATATATGTATATAGAAAAATAAAGGATGTGAAAATAGTAAAAATTGGAGGGGAAAAGAAAAATCAAAGAAGAAAAAGGAAAAAGAAAAAAAAGCATATACAACACCTCTATATTATATCATTCATATTATTCAGATGTCCCAGACGTCAAAATCCTAATTCATGCAAAGTACTTTATTTCACCAATGTTGGGGATGTGAAGGCTGGAGGATAGAGGAGGAGGAAAATAAAATCTCTAAGGAAGAAACCAGGATTGTTGCTAGTTTTAGAGATCTGTATCTTTCTTGCTTCCCTTCTCAACCAATAGGTAGGATTATCTGTTGTAAGCTGGTGTCTCTGGCCTTAGGATGGTGAAGTAACCAGAGTGAGAAGGCTGATCCTGGTGCAGGTTGCCTGCAAGTGGGGAGTAGCACCCGCCAGTCTCTGCTGGGAGATTGCACCTCACGGGTCTCTTTTTGGGTCCGCTCCTATGACTTGAGCACCGGTCCTATCTCCCTATCTTGCCTGAAGATTTCCCAGTTCCTGTTCTCTCTGTTAGTTTCAAACTTTGCCCCGTCTCCCTCTCCCTTAGTAGTTCCCTATTGAGGGACCTCTCTCCCCAGGGCTCCCATGGGTGTCACCCTGGTCACACCACACACCTGTCTTACTGAGAGCTGTTGTGTGTTGGGAAGCTACTGTGCTGGTTATTGCCACTGGGGAGAGGCAGGGAGTTGGAAGCCTGGTACTTTGCCAACTGGAGTTCTGTTCTAGGAGCTTCCCACATCAAATATGGTGGAAAGGTGAGCCAAGAAAAAGGCAGTCTGCTTCCAGTGCCAGGGTGTCAGGTGGGGAGGGGGAAGCTGGGCAGTGGCCTTGTGCTGAGGGTAGGTAGCAGCTGAGTGTCCTGTGTGGGAGCAGAGCGAAGTCTGGGTGTTCTGCAGAAGTGCTGATAGTCGAAGCTGCTGAGGCACTTGGGAGCCCTGTGTTGGCCAGAACTTTGGGAATTGGATATCAGGAACCAGTAGTCTGGAGTCCTGCTGGAACTCTGAGGCTCGAAACCCTGAGGGGGACACAGCACTGGTGATTTCTGGGTGAAAGCAGCTGTGTAGGGGGCCTCTAACACTCTCATAGATGTAGTAGTCCCACTAGGTGAGATCCAGATCACTGAGTGGCATAGAATGCGGCCTCACTCTGGCCCACCATCTTGGATTCCCTATATCCTTAATTCTTGTCCACTTACTCAAATTTTTCTGAATTTAAAAATCTCTTATTATTATTATTTCTCCCAATGCTCTCTTTCTGAGAATGAGTATTAAAGACAATCTGCCTCTGTATTCCTATTCCTATTTCTATTTTAATATACAGAGGTTATAGACTTAAATATGTACATGCTAGATCTAAAATTCCTAAAATTAAAATATGATTATCCCATTGTTTCGAATATTAGTTCAACTACCAAATTTAATATACTTCCAGTAGCTAAAATACAATAATATTTCATTCTTTTCTCTATGGCATTGAATTAACTAACATAGCATCAAGGAAAGGGAAGCTAGAGATGTTTAAAAAGACTTAAGTACACCCCAAAGTATCTAAATGCCCATTACATTTTTCATATTCACTTGTATCTTCTATTGTCCCTGAAATGTCTTTATCTTTGCCAACTTTCCTTCTTCATTTGGCAAATTATTTCATCCTTGAATTGGACATTTTTGCATAGGGAGAAAAGAGAAATCTGGGGACATGTGTGAGTATGAGAGAGAGACGTGGTATTTGGGAAAACTTGCAATATCATAGACCAGAAATGGTGACTATGGATTTATGAAGTATGTTAAATTTTCCTGTCAGTGATTGATCAACCCATATAATTTCATACCTAAAAACAGTAGCCTTTGGCATCAGGATCCTCAGTTCTTTTTCTACTCATCCCCTTTCCCTTCATCCAGTCTGTCTTACTTCCTTTCAATTATGCTCCATGGTGACCCATTTCTCATCCTTTGTTCAAATTTATTTTAACATATGTCAGGTTATATCACTCATTATCCCCAGAAAAGAGGTCCCAGTCCATAGTCCTATGAAAACTTCCTCAACTAATTTACAAAAAGAAAAGGATAAGGAGGGTTCCAACACTTTCATCACAGATTACAAAGTCGTGTGTACATGGTTCTAACCATATTTCCTATGTATCCATTTTTGTATGCTTCCTCATCTTATCTGCATAGAATATATGCATGCGCATTAAAAAATGAAAATAAATAAAGCACACACTGATTTTGTACGTTTATTTTTATTCTTTCCTGAAAATTCCACTGAACTAATAATAGTAATGGAAAATTTAAATTAATAAACCAATTCTGTTCACAAGTAAAAGTAAAAATGAATGGAGAGAAGAAAACCAGTAAATGATTTCAGGAGATGTCCATAGGATAGAAGGCAGATGAAGGAATATAAAATTCATTGCCACCTAGGAGGAATGCTTATGTATGGAGAAGGAGATCTATGAGAAACTAATCAATTTGCCACTAGATATGGTAGATATGGGCCTCCAGAGAAATCTGGTGGGAAGTGTGAATAGTTAGTTGACTGATATGTACTCTTCCTTTACTCCCAAAGCACAAGTATGAAATATCGTGTTAAGTTTCTGAAGAAAATAATACTGACAGATGTTTACTTCAAAGGACTAGGCTCAGCAGAAAGGGCCGGGGCACAAGACTCAAAAGTAAGAGAATCCACAAGGTCTAATTGAACAGTGGAGCCTCCAGGGCAGCTCAGTGTCTTCTCTTTCTCCCAAATATCAGAGTACATCCATCCAGGCTTCTAATCCCAAGAAGGAAGTAAAATAATTCTTTGGAAAAACTGCATATTCTAGTTTTCAACACTTAAAATGCCCTTAGTGATAAAGTCTATCTATCCCTTGATCATCCTACAGAAACAGTCAACATGCCCTGCTCATCTGATGAAAGAACTCAACCTGAAAAAAGAAGCCAGAGCATAAGAAAAGAGGAAGAAAACCTTGAGGAAACAGAATCTGTAGGAAGCAGGAGGCTTACATGTATAATTAATCTCCCCAAAGAAGTGAGAAGATATTTCATCCATAAAACAAATGCAAGGTACTATAAATTTAACAGTTATAGTCAGTAAACAGGAAATAGCCCTTGAAAATTAAAAAAAGTGTCACTGAAATTATACACTATTTCTCCCAATAATAATGGCAATAAAAAGTTGGAATATTCAAGGAATTTTCTAAAAACTAGGTTGAAATCAATTTTAAATTTTACTAGAAGCAAGATGGGTGTGGTGGTGCACACCTATAATCAGTGATTTTTGAAACTGAGACACGAAAATTTCAGTTGAAGGCCAATCTCGAATGAGACCCTGCCTCAAAAGAAAAATAAGAGAGGGTTGGAGAAGTAGCTCAGTGATAAAGTGCCCCTGGGTTCAATTCCCAGCGTGCATGCGCACAGACACACACACACACACACACACACTCACACACACACACACAAAATTACTAGAAGCAAACTAAACTTTTATTTTTTATAGTGAGAGTTTTAATCAAGAGTACCCCAAAAATCTAATTCATAGAACCCATAAAGAAAATGATTATTCAACAGATTTCTGATACCTAAAGGTTTCTCCAAATTGAAAGTCCAACAAATATTAATTTCAAAACAGCTAAGAGAGGTAGGTGGCATAAAGGGGGTGCACATGCCATCAATTGCCAGACTTCCTGGATTCATTACTGATCTTTACCTCTTATCAGCTACAGGACTTTGGAAAAAGCAGTTGATACCTTTGTGCTCAGTTTTCCATCTGTAAAAGGGGAGTAATATTGATAATATCTTTCTTCAAATTTAATGTTGAGGATAAAATCATTAAAATACACATGATTCGTGAAGTAGTTAAGGCAAGTAATCAAAAACTGGTAATTATTGTAATTTTTATAAATGCTTTGAAGGTGGGTGGGGAGAGTTCATGTATAAAATATCAGGAACTGTAACAACAGACAATTTTATAATTATTGGAAGACAATAGAAAAAAAAGACCAATGCTTGAAAAAGTTTGAGGATAAAGAAAGTTTTAAGTTAGAATTCTTTACACAGGTAAGTCAACATTGTTCTGAGGTGTAGAACAAGGATATTTTTTAGAAAATCAGAATTGTCACATTCTGTTGTTCTTTTGTTTTGTTTAAACTATCTATGCCTTCTTTTTTTTTAATACAGGAGTATATGCTCCCCTAAACAAGAAAATGGACAAAAAAAAAATAAGATAGTGGCAGGAGAAGAGAGTCATAAAGAAGTCCCAGGACAATTGCTGTGCCATCAGCCTGGAGAGACGCTTTGTAGATTGATGACTAGGTCAGAGGTCTATAAGAAAGAGATTTCAAAAAGAAACAGAATCAAAGTTATTTCATGTGCTGGACCATTTAGAATATATTATTGACAAGAGTTTAGTCCCTGAGTCTGAACATTGTTGAAAATTTACTGTAAATGAAAAAGTGAAATAAAAAAAAATTGCACAGTCATTAACTGCAACAAAAGCCATAATATGTACAAGAAAACTCAGAGTACTACTTGGCTCAGCAGTGAGCTACTTTCACAAAATCATATATTGAGTATTTATTTGGTGAAATTTATACTGTAACTCTCTCTAGGAAGACAGTATGTGGTGAGTGAAATTGTTATCTCCCATCATAGGTTATTCTTGGTTAATATCAGATACTTAGAAGTGAAGAAAGCAGTAAAGTTTAGTATTTAGAAATAAGGTTATAAGTAAGAGAGGGAAACACTAAACAAGAGGCATGATAGGTCAGGGAGAATGGAAATGTGTTCCTAACAGGTTTTCGTAGTATGATTTTAATTTTTAAAGGCTGTACCTTTATTAAACGGATACAATTATATAATAATTTTAAAATAGCATTTTTTTAAAAAAGCTTTTGACTCTGAGGTGTCCTTCAACTCTAGTAGCCCCTCACATTCACTAAATATTTTTAGTTTTACTACCTCTTTCTCTGACCAGATTTTAGCATTCCTATTGTATTCTAAATTTTCTTTTCTCTTATGTTAGAACCTGCCAGAGACCTTCTGGGTTATGATAGGTCTTTCCTATTAAGGGTACTGGCAGAGATGCCCAAAATATTCCTGATTGATTGGAGCCTACTTTGCTAGTCCCTCACTTTCGGGAACACTAAATTCCTTTGCAAATTAAAAACAAACACAGCTGAACTATCTTATATTTAATTTAGCCTACCCTGGATTAATGGAACTTCAGGCAGTTTGGAACCCTCAGGAACATTGCTGGTATAATTATAGGAGCTATATGTATTGTCACCAAAGTCTCTTCTTTAAATTTATTGTAAACACATTACTAATTTCTAATATGTGTAGTTTTTAAGAGTAGTTTCTGTGTTTCCAATGTTTGTGGGGCATTGGGATAAAATATGATTATAAGTAAAGTGAATTATTGTCATAAAGATGCCCCCTCTAATAAATATTGCAGATTTGTCTTATTTGCTTACAAGGTTTTGTCGAAAATTATTTTTGTCACAAAGTAATTTGCTTATGATTATTATGTCACAGATAATTGGTAACACAGTATATGATATATACGTTTTTTTACTTGTGTGTGTGTATATATATATATATATATATATATATAGAGAGAGAGAGAGAGAGAGAGAGAGAATATATATATATTCTCTCTATATATATATATATTCTATATCAGCTGAGATGACTAAACCTGTTCTTATTCCCTCCACTGTATTAAACACCCATAAAAGATTTTCTTTGGTTCTAAAACTACATTCACAATGTTTAAGACTCTGGCTGTCTAATGTAATCTGCCCCATGCCTTGCAGAAAGGAAAAACAAACAAACAAACAAAGAAAAACAGGAACAAAAACCCTCACTCTATTTTATCAGGCTTATAATAGCATGGTCTTGGGAGCTGTTACCTCTCAAACAGCTCTTGCTTGTGTCACAGCATGCCTTTATGATATTTGTTTGATCCAGTTTCTTAGAGGTTTTTGTTAATTTTTATTATTTTTATTTTTTTTATGCTAACTCTCTTTGCTATGCCTGTTAGGCTGTACTGCTACAATCTATTCTACAGCACTGCCCAGTGAAAGAATAACCACAAGAATTTCTAGATTAAAATTTCTCCATTATCTGTAGCATTCCCACATATCCCCCATGTACCGGGAACAGTTTGCATTTATATATTTTCCAGCAAAATTAAAAATAGCACTCAATTTCCCTAACATTACTTGACTCTGATTCTAGATGCTGCATATCTAAGGAGGTCAAGGATTAAAGTCAAGTCCTTAATTTTTAAAGGGCAAAATATGCAAATCTTCTCTCATCCAGCAGGAGAAACTGTCTGGAGTTTGGAAAGACAAAATGAAAGGAGCATGTGAGGTGAAAGATAAGTACATACAGTCCAGGTCCAACAAGTTCAGAGAATCTTTTGAAACAGGTGGTCCAAAAAAAGAAAAATGCAGTAACAGATTTAATACTTACTTCTGACTGATATGTAACCGTTTCCGGTGAAGTTTGAGATTCTTAGCTTACAACTTGCATTTGGAGAAAACAGACCTTCTGTCTCTTCTCTACTGTGACTCAAAAGAGGCAGGTGTCTACCTTATAGGATCACTTGCTAAGAATCACATAAAGCTGATGGAACCACTCAACCTCAGCTACCAGAAGTCATATGTCTTTCCTCAAATTTGGGAAGTTTTCAGATATTATTTCTTCAAATATTCTCTTTGCTACTTTCTTAAATTTCTTTCCAAGATTCTTTCAATGCATATTTTGGCCACCTTGATGGTGTGCCACAGATCCTTAGGGTCTATTTACCTTGTTCAATCTTTTTTTTTTTTTTCTGGTTGCCAGACACAATAATTTCCATTGTCCAATCTTTAAGTTCTCTTTTTCTTTCTTGCATCTCTTCAAAGTGCCTTTGAATCTCTCTAATGAATTTTTTATTTCAGCTACTGTACTTTTCAACTCCAGAATTTCTTTAGGATTTTTTTTCCAGTTTTCTATCACTTTACTGACATTTCCATGTATATATAGTTTTGCTGAGGTTCACCACATTTCTTCAGATCTTCAAGCATCTTTGAAACTTTTTTTTTTTAATTTTTGCCTGGTAGTTCAGATACCACATCTATTTCAAAAACAGTTTATCTTCATATATTTATTTTTTGCCTTTGAATGGGCCATATGTACCTTTTTATTATTAATTTTTTATCAAATGTATTGACTCTGGAAACAAAATTTCCAAGAATTAGATGTTTCCGTTATTGGTTTTTTGTTTTTTGTTTTGTTTTTGGTTATAAGTTAACCTGTGCTGATGATCAGCCAGAAGTCCAAACTAAACTCTTCTGGTTTACTTTCTGAGCCTTTACATGGGCACATGGGCATGTTCAATCTCTGTCTCTGTCTCTCTCTCTCTCTCCCTCTTTTTCCTCTCCCTCTCCCTCTCCTTCTCCCTGTCTCTTTCCTATATATGCAACTGTTTTGAATGTTCCAGTAGTTCATACCTGGCGCCCCAAAAGGGGAAAAACAGAATGGGTAGAATGATACCAGTTCTTTAAATTTCATGAAAGTCATTTCAGTTGTTGTGGGGAATTCTGATGTCACAATGGAAGGGGGACAATGCTTCTTTGCACCTCTGTAATCAGAAGCATCCATCAGCAGTGTATAGATCACTGAAATCTGAAGACTATTTTGTCCACCCTAACTCCCACAGGCTGTGTGAGCTACTTCAGGAACACATGCACTGCCGCCTGCCACAGGGCTGGGGTAGGATGGGTAACTGCTACTAGGTCTTAAATTTACCACAGTCTATTTTCCAGTTCTTCTACTGGAAGTCACAAGACTTCAATAGGATCCAGAGTTCTAGAACAGAATCAGATATTTTCTTCAAGTGAACTTGTTATCTGGGTGGGAGACAAGTGCTTTCTACTCTCCTATAGTTCCAGAATCCCTTCCCCCAAATTGCATTTTATCCAGATATTTAAAAATATGTAGATGTTTGCCACGTCTGGAGGGAAGAAATCAAAGGGGATTTCAGACCCTCTTAATGCAGGAGTATAGCTAAAAGTTCAGTGCGTGCACAACAAATACTGTGATCTTAATTTCAAGCACAAGAATTTTTATTAAAATCTTATTCACAAGATTCTGCAATTCAGTGGCAGCAGCTGCAGGTGTTTTTTCTTCTTCTTCTTCTTAACATATATTTTCCCTTTGTTCTTTAAAAACAGTAATGATCTGGCTATAGGACTTTCTAATTTCAATCCCTAGCTTCCTTTGTCACTTGAAAACACACAACCTATAAATGGAAATGTTGTTGTTAAGCAGTTGTTCTGTGAAATACTTACTTTACACTCTTTTCTCCTTCACTCTGTATCTGCAGCTGCTATCTGGAATGTGGTTGGCAGAGTGGAGTTCTGGCAGGCAATTTAACCAGACAAAGAGGGGCCACATATAGGGATGGAGGAACAATGGGCTGGCAGTTTTCTGGATTCCCAAATATATTGTGGAACTCTTCTGTAAGTACTGGGTTCCCTTTCCCTGGAATTTATTCAAACAAAAGGAAAATAAATACCCCTTTTGGTTAAGTTTTTATTATATTAGTGAAACAAAATTTTAACGGATATATCTTCTGAATAATTATCAATAATTAGGAGAAATCAAAGGAAGGAGTGACTGGACTCACATCAATTTCAGTTTATCTACCAAAATCAGACTTTGAAACCAAGTCACTTTGAACTAAAAATATTTTAACTATGCTTTCTATTAAATAGTGTTTTAAAAGTACATTCATCCTCATGTTCAGGAAATCTCAATATTTAGCTCCACATATAAGAACATTTTAGAGAAAAAAATCATTTTAAAACCTTTGTGTTCAATGACCCAAAGAAATAGCAATCACTTTTTTAAAAGATGTTGTGAAAGGTTGGATTTTAAAATGAGAGCAACAATGCCGTTTTCAGCAGCAATGAACAGCCTCAAAAGGATTAGGATTTGGGTTCTAATTTGCAAACAGGGTTTATATTTGGATTAGGATTTGACTCCAATTTCCTTTTATGGATTTAGGTAAAGCTTTTATTAATCACTCATTCTGAAGAGTGGCTTGAATCTATATGGGATGGAACAATAGATATCTTTCTATTTAATAAATTCAAAAAAAAAGGAAAAATCTACAAGCAATTCTGGCTGTTGCACCTGAGCTTTATCCTTCTTAGATTTCAACTGCTTTTACAGGAGGTATGTCATTTATGAGCCCATGATTCAACTCTTAGAATTTATTTAGAGCCATTACCTTGGAAACAATGGTGTCCATTTTTACAATATCTGAGGAATTCCTTAGATATGTTTATTGTGTGTTTGTGTGCATGTGTATCTAGATACAAACATAGAACATGAAGTAATTGAACACTCAAAGAATTCAAGATAAATAAAATTGTTTTACTTATTTCTTTACTATTTATTTATTTATTTTTTGGGGGGGGGCGGATTTAGGATAGAATCCAGTGGCTTGCACATGCTAGATAAGTGGTCTACCAATGAAGTATTTCCCAGCCCAAGCAAAATTCTTTATAATACACCTATGATAATGCAAACTTGCATGTAAATGCTACTTTAGATATTAGGCAGTAGCCAATTGGTAACTTAAGATCTCCCAACCCACTTTTTCAAATAAAGAAACTCTAAATTTCTTATCTTTTGTAAATAGAGTGAAGATGATCCGTTTATGAATCAAGAGGAATGAGACCAGATGAGGAAAGGATAGGTACCTTGTCATGGAAAGCTGGGGTTGGAAGATGGCAGGAGCTAGTTTTCCACAAATTCTCAGTATAAATCTTCCTGGATTGAAATATGATTTCTAAATATCTGCTACTATTCAGGACCTTTTATTCAGCACAGGACCTGGACCATTGTCATAATTATGGCAGAACATATCAAGGAAACACACTAAATGGCACTCAATGCTCAATATTGAAACCAATCTTGGTTTATAGATGGAACTCAGAAATTTCAGCAGATCAACTATGCAGGCCAGTGTCTGAGAGTCATTTAATTCATCACTGAATATGTGATTGAAAGTTGACAGGTTTGCTGTATTGAATAGAAAGGCAAAATATTCATGAGTTACACATTGCCCCATAGCAGATAATCCCACACTCTGACCATAGATATGAATCACCTGTAAATACATATGCCCCAGGAAATTCTGAGATGTCTTAACAGAGACCAGGCATTTGTATTTTCAAGAAGCTCCACATAATAAGCTAATATGATCCAAAATCCCTTAATGTTTTGGGACTGGTGTTTTATTTCTTTTGGTTTCTCGACCCTAAGGAAGACCATTTTAGACATATAGTGCCACTTTTATAAATATGATACAGGAATTCTATTTTTATCTTACAAGTTACTTTCCAGCCCAGACTTCTAGCCCTGAATATTTCTTTGTTCTGGGATATACAGAAGACTATGGTTGCAATAAAATGTAAATATATTATATGAATAGTACATATATTATATATTATATTGTACATATAACTATAATTATTACTTTAACTATGTGCATGTGTGTGTGTGTGTGCAAGTGTGCACCTCAGCAAGGGTAACCCTATGTAAGAAAATAGGACACAATGAAGACAGTCTTCCTCCATCCACAGAAAGAAGTGAGAGGAATGAGAGGACTGTGGAGTCTTGTACCCCAAGGTAACTGCAAAAAAGCAAATTTTCATAATCCAAGCAGTATTAAAAGTAGAAGGTGGCAAATAATTTATGGACCAGATGGATAGTAGAATTATAGGTAGCTCAGCAAATGCCATAAAGAGTGACCTGATATGAGCAGAAAGACAGCAATCCAGAAAGTGGTAGCTAGAGTTGGAGAGCCAGGAAGAGCAGGCAAAGGCTGTAAGCCTTAGTGAGGCCCTATTTCTTCCCAGGGACTCCTGGACTCAGGAAGGCAATTAATCCTGCAGTTGTAAAGGGAAAACTGAGTAGTGACCTTTCCCAGGAACACAAAACTAGCGAGGTCTGAAGAATATACATGAATATATACATGAATATAACTAGGGATTTTTGCAAATATTTACAGAGGAAAACTCCTAAGATAGTAGGTATCGTCTGTTGGCTGCATGGGGTGTTCTGGTGGGTATTGAGAGACAGAAAAGGATATGAATATATTTAACAGATAAAAATCACTGGCATATCTGTGACATGTTCTTTATAAAATTAGTACAACATGTTTTTTCTGCAGATCAATATGTAATAAAAATTATTTGTTTACTTTTTACCCTTCATTGTATAAAAAAGGAACCATAAGATTAAAAACAATATTACACAACACAAAGCAGCTTCATTATGAACAAAAATATTTGTTTATTCAGCTGTTGTGCTTTTAATTACCTTAGTCTGTACTGATAATAAACAGATTGAGGCCCACACAACATTTTGTTGAAGTGATGCTTTGAATTGAACAAGTCCCAATAAAGCTAAATTTGCTCCTTTCTCTATCCCATGGGCCAGATTTCTCTCTTGTGTTTTGTTTCTATTCAACACAAATGCTAAAGATGCTTCAACCATTGTAGATTTTGTTGTTGTTGTTGTTAAAGTACTAAAGCTATCTTTAAGCATTGGACAGCATTGTGTGTGTGTGTGTGTGTGTGTGTGTGTGTGAGAATCACATTTAGAATTAGAGCAACATGTTCCATAAGAAATGATATTTGTCCGTATATGCCTACTATCTTTCACTTTAATTGCAAATGGTATTACCAATGAATTTGTTTTTCTTTTTTCCATTACCTTTCTTTCTCAAGCTTCCAATGTATATAAAGTTTGTATAAACCTCTGAAAGTGGTAGAGAGGGTTGTCGTATGAGCCACTAGTTTTTGAAGTAAAACTGGCAGCACTGGGTTTAATTAGATATATTTGGAGACCTGTTGGTTTTCCTTGACAAATCACCTAATCATTGTCTATGAATTTGTAGACCAGCAAGCAAAGTAAATGTTGCTAAAAGTGTGGACACTGGAGCCCAGTGGCCTGGATTCAAATGATTACCACTCAATCTATGTGACTTGAACAACTTGTTTAATTTCTTTGTGCTTCAGTGTCGTCCTTTTTCTAATGAAGATTTTTAATGTGGGCTCTAAGGGGGATAAATATATTAATATTTATAAAGTAATTGTGGAAGTACCTAAAATTATGATACAAAAATATTTAAAGCATTATGTTTTAAATAAATTACGTGCTACATATTTTAAATAAAATAAGCTTTACCCTTGCTTTCCTAACAGGGTTTGAAATAGTACATCATTCCTTGGTTCTACTTATTTCTCTGAGACTGGGGGTTTCTATAAAACTGTAGTACTATTGGGTACTACAATCAACACTAAGATAATGCATACATAGATAAATATTTAACACATTGCCATAATTATTTTAGGATTTGTTTCTCTATAGTCACAGCATACACATTTTGATATTGACTATCAAATTTAGCCACAACCAATTGAACTCCCACTGACAGTTTAAAGAGAATATTTGGTCATATTCACATGATCACTAACACTGGGAATTATCTTTTCTTTTTAATATTTAATTTTGAAATAAACATCATATATATTGCAAAATCACTACAGAGAAGATCGTGTTCTATTCATCCTTATCTGTATATTAGATATCTTCATTGGTATTTATATTGTTACTTAGATATTAATCCTTCTAAATAGCTGCATATGCTACTCAAATGACAAAGAAAAGTTTTGTTGGTTAAAGTGCCCCCAACTCAACTACCTGTTTTTCAGACCTTAGAACCTGCTCCCAAATCATATCTGAACTGCACCTGGAACACTGTTCAGATGTGTGAAAGATCATTCTCAACTGAACAGTGGACACTAAATACAACTATATAATCACATTAGTAGTATCGGGCTCGATTCTGGAAAGCACGTTATACAGGGGATATTAAAATCCTGAAAAGAGTGCACAGGTTAAGGATGACATAAGGGACAGAAGAAACAGGAATGATCATGGGACAAAAACAAACAAACAAACAACAACAACACACACACACACACAAAAAAAAAAACCTGGGGAAATAATAAATGTTTTTTCAACAAATATCATAAAGTGATGTCATTGAAGAAGTGCAGGATAATTGTATGGAGTAAACCAACATGCATATTATTCAAAGCCTGCTTTTATTTCCTATAAAAGATAAAATTCTCCATTGTTACATTACATAAAAGAGAAAATGATCCATTAAATAAGGGTGTCTTAAGGGAAATGGTAATAGTACTCACCTCATCATAATTATGTTCATCATTAAATGTAGTTAATATTCAGTAAACAGCCGTTTTATTATTTTATTATTAATATTATCATTATCATTATCATTTTAACAGAGATGGGTTGTTTATTTCTTTGAGAAATATTAGATCTAAGAATGTTCTTTAAAAGTATTTTAAAATTCCAGACAGAAATTTGGCACTGAATGGGAGGCTGGGCTATCTTACCATATTTCCTTCTGGTTCTTACATTCAATTATGATAATTAAGTTTTATTTACATTCAAAAGATGTGATAAAAGATCTCATAATTAATTTGCCAACCTTCCCTAAATCTACCTGAGGGATCTTTTTAATATACCCATCTTACTTATTGTGTCTAACTCAGAAAAATGAGAAAAAGGTGAAGGGATTAAAAAAAATAATAAAAAGGAATTGGATAATTCATAAAGTAGCAAATCGCTTTCTGAGAAATCCAGAAATAATTCTGCTTTAAGAGAAAACTAAGGTCAGAAATTATGTAAGTCCTTTCCTCTTCATGTGGTTGTGAAAGAATCCTCCTGAACCAAAGGTATAATGTGTTTCTAATTCTCTTTCCTCCTTTGTGGAACCATCTCTTCTAATTTTCCTCTTCTAGGTAGGGTAAGACTTACACTGGCTGCCCACAGGACCTGACCTTTAATCAATCCTTACTGACCCTTGAGGCACCAAAGGAATACTGAATATCCATCTCATTTCCCCTGATAAATTGCCTGCACTTGACTCTGTACTAAGAGGCAATAACCACGTGGATTAAATCTTGCTGTGACAAAACTAGTTTAATCTATTGCAACTGAAAGGAAACACCTGATTTTAGCATGTCTTTTAAAATGTTTTTATTAGTAAATTGTAGCTATACGTAATGGTAAGTTCACTTCCCCTGGCTCTACTCCACTATCCTTTCTCCCATCTATTTATTGCTTATATAAATTAGGTATACATGAAGGTGGAAATTCATCATGAGGTCAAAGAACATAATTTGATCCATCTGATCTCTCTATTCCTTCCTTTCTTGTCCCTCCTCCTTAACCCCAAATCACTGTTCTCAGAACCATTATTATATTACTTCCTCTTTTTTCCACTTATTTTGCTTTAGCTTTTACATATGATATAAAATATTCAACCTTTGTCTTGCTGGGTCTGGTTTACTTTACTTAGCATGATATTCCCCAGTTCCATCCATTCACCAGCAAATGCTACAGTTTCCTTTTTCTTTATAGTTGAGTAACACTCCACTGTGTGTGTATGTGTGCATGTGTGTGTGTACATATCACATTTTCTCTATCCATTCATCTGTTGATAGGCACTTGGACTTGTTCCAAAACAAAGCTATTGTAAATTGTATTGCTATAAACACTGATGTACCTATATCACTATAGCATCAAAGATTTTAGAACTTTTGGATACAAAGGAGTGGGATTGCTGGGTCATATGATAGTTCCATTTTTTAGTCTTTTCAGAAATCTACATACTGGTTTACAGAGGGGTTGTACTAATTTAAAATCCCACAATAATGTGCAAGAGTACCTTTCCCCCCATGTCCTCAACAGCACATATTATTATTTGTAATTATGATGACTGCCACTCTAATTGGAGTGAGGTAAAATCTCAATGTAGTTCTGACTTACATTTCCCTGATCACTAGGGCCATTAAACATTTTTTTTTAATGTATTTGTTACTCATTTGTATCTCTTCTTTTTAGAAATGTGTAGTTAGTTCTTTTGTCCATTTCTTGTTTGGGTTATTCGTTCTTTGGGTGTTAAGTGTTTTGAGTTCTTTATATATTCTGGATATTAATCTCCTATCTGAGGGACAGGGGCAAGGATCTTCTCCCATTCTACAAGCTCTCTCTTTGTGCACTTAATTGTTTCCTTTGCTGTGAGAAGGTTTTTAATTTGATGCCAGCTGACTTATTGATTCTTGATTTAATTTCTTCAACTTTAGGAATGTTGCTAAAGAAGCCAGTGCCTGTGCCAATATGTTGGAATGTTGGGCCTACATTTTCTTCTAACAGTTGCAAAGTTTCTGGCCTAATTCCTGGGTCTTTGATTCACACTGAGTTGACTTTTTGAGAAGGGTGAGAGATACAGGTCCAGTTTTGTTCTTCTACATGTGGATGTTCAGATTTCTCAGCACCATTTGTTTAAAAGGCTATATTTTCTCCCATGTAAGTCTTTGGCACCTTTGTCAAGGATCAGATGAGTATAAGAATCTGGGTTTGTCTCTGTGTCTTCTACTTTATTCCATTGATCTTCATGGCTGTTTTGGTGCCAATGCCATGTTATTGTTGTTACTATAACTCTATAGTATAATATAAGGTCAGTACTGTGATCCCTCTATCATTGCTCTTCTTGCTCAGGATTGCTTTGGTTATTATGGGCCTCGTACTCTTTCCTAGGTATATTAGAACTGTTTTCTCTAGTTCGGTGAAGAACGTCATTGGTACTTTTATGGGGAATCTATTGAATATGTATAGCACTTTTGCTAGTATAGCCTTTTAAAAATTTGTTCTTTTTAGATATACATGACAGTAGTGTGTATTTTGACATATTTTACATACATGTAGTATAACTTATTATAACTAGGATCCCATTCTTGATATTAATATGTATAGGTTTTCTGTATTTCCTGGATTCAATTTGGGTAGCTCATATTTATCTAGAAATTTTCCAGTGTCTTCTAGTTTTCCTGTTTATTATTATTATTTTTTTTTTATTTTTTATTGTTGGCTGTTCAAAACATTACATAGTTTCCTGTTTATTATAATATACGTTTTCAAAATAGTTGCTAATGATTCTCTGGATTTCATAAATGCCTGTGGTGATACTTCCCTTTTCATCTTTAATTTTGTTGATTTGCATCTTCTCTTTCTTTTGGTTAATTTGGTTAAGGGTTTATTGATCTTGCTTTTCTTTTCAAATACCTAAATATCTGTTGCATTTATCCTTTGTGGTGTTTGCTTGCTTTCAATTTCATTAATCTTGGCTCTGAACATAATTATTTGCTGTCTTCTACTAATTTTGGAATTAGTTTGTCCTTTTTACTAGGGTCTTGATGTATAATATTGTAATATTTATTTAGAATGCTTCTATATTTTCATGTTGGCACTTAATGCTATAAACTTCTTAGAACTCCCATCATACTGTTCCAGAAATTTTGATATGTACTACCTCTCTTCTAGGAATTTTTTTCATTTCTCCCCTGATTTCTTTTATGACCTACTCCTCATTTATGAGCTTTGTTATCTTATTAATTTTTATTCATTTCATTATAATAGGACAGAAAGAATTCTCTCCTATTTTTTAATTTGCTTTGTGCCTTAAAATATGATCTATTCATTTTTCTAGAGAAGTGTTATTTATAGTTGAGAAAAAAGTGAATCCAGTGTTGATAGATGCAATATTCTATAGATATCCATTAAATCCATTTAATTAATGACATTTGTTAGTTCTGAAGAGTTTTTACTTAGTTTATGTCTGGATGTACTATCTATTGATGAGAGAGACCTGTTGAAATTGCCCTGTATCATTTTATTGTGGTGTATTTGATTCTTTATATATATATTTGTTTTATATACATAGGTGCACTGACATTTGGGGTATAAATACTTAAAACTATTATATCTTTCGCTGAATGCTTTCTTTAACCAATATCAAATCACCTTCTTTGTCTCTTCTGATTAATGTTGGCTTGAAGTCTACTTTGCTAGATACTAGAGTAACTACTCCTGCTTGTTTTTGGTCTCAGTTTCTATGGTATATATTTTTCTATTCTTCCACCTCAGCCTGCAAATGTCTTTATAAACATGTCAAGAGCTTTATAATGTTTTGAATAACCAATAAAAAAAATTAAAAAAAAAATAAATAAAAAAAAAATAAACATGTTTGGGTCTTATTTTTTGATCCATTCTGCCAATCTATGTGTTTTGATTGGAGAGTTTAAATGATTTACAATCAGTGTTGTTATAGAGATATGATTTTATTTCCTTCCATTTTAATTTATTTCTAATGCTCAATTCAGGCTTGATTCTCCTTTATTTAACTATTCTAGTGAGATTGATTGATATATTGGCTTCTGAAATGTATCTTTCATTTCTTCTGCATGAAATATGTCATTGAGTATGTTTAGTAGTGCTCTCTTAGTTTTTATGAATTATTTTAGTTTCTGCTTATCATGTAAAATTTTTTTTTCATCTTCAATTTGGAAGGATAGCTTTTCTGAATATAGCAATTTTGGCTGGAACCCATTTTTTTTAGGATTTTGTATATATTATTCTAAATCCTCCTGTCTTTTGGGGTCTGGGCTGAGAAATCAGTGCAAATCTCAATTGACTTTCCTTTAAATATGGCTTGCCATTTTCTATTATGATTTAAAATTCTACCTTTTTTTTTTTCCTGTATACTAGGCATTTTAATTATAATATATCTTGGAGAGAGTCTTTCTGGACATGTCAATGGAGCTCTAAATACATCTTATGTTTGGATGTCTTTCTCATTTCTAAAGTTTGGAAATTTTTCTGACATTATTTCATTGAAAAGTTCATATATTCCTTTAGTTTGTGTTTTGGTTTCTTCGTGTATGCCTATGATTCTTAAATTTGGTCTGTTAATGTTATTCCAGATCTCCTAAATATTATGGTCATAGTCTTTTGACATCTATTCTTTATTATTACTTCATTCTCAGGTTTTATATTTTGTCTTCAAAGCCTGATAATTTGTTTACAAAGTGGTCTTATTGTTAATGATACCATTAGCCGAATTTTTAATTTGATTTACTGTCTTTCATTTCTAGGATTTCTGGGGTTTTTTTGTTTGTTTGTTTTCTTTGTTTGTTTGTTTGCAGAATCTCTCTTTATAGAATTTTTTTTTCAATTTCTATATATTCTTTTAGTTCATTGAACATTTATTTATCAACTTCCTAAATTCTTTTTCTGGCATTTTCTCTAATATGGTGTCTCTGTGATCAGTTTTGTTGTAGCTACTTGGGGTGGTTTCTTCCCTCAATTTTTCATATTATTAGTATTTCTATCCCTATACTGAAATGTCTCTCTCTTTTACTATTATATAAGGCAATTTTTAGTGACCTGTTTTCTTTTTACTATATATCCTAAATTGGGAGAATGTTTTTGGTGTCAGTATTTTCACTCAATTTGAACTAGCTACCATGTCTACTCTCTAACACTGTATTGAGAGGAGATACTAGGCCCCCCAAATTATAGCCATTTCAGAACAATGTTTTAAAATAATAAATATCTTTTTAACTTACTAGCAGTGCTCTTCAGCAGCCCACTAATCTATTGTTCTTGGTCAGGTATTTCAAGTAGATGTTTTCTATGTGAGCTTTCAGTTATTGCAGTTTATTTTTACTCAGTTATGGCCCAAATTAGTCAAATTTGTTAGGGGAATCTGTAGACTCACTGTAGGGTTTCACTCCCTTCTTCGGTGGATATTTCTGATGCCCTCTTTATGAGAATATCAGACCATGTGCTAGGTCAAGAAGAGTGGAATGCATTAATCTATCTTGCAGCCTTTCTAGGCTTGCAAGTGATTTCAGAGATCACCAGAATTTAATTGGTCTCAGTTACCTGCCCCCTACTCACGTGTCTGACAGACTTCTAATCCCAGAGCTCAGATTGCCTAATTAAAGTGCAGGATTATCTTTATTCTTCTCAACTTTGTGTGTTCAATTTGACAGTGATGAACTGCCCTTTTTATTCTCTCTAGTGGAGCTGCTAAGATAGTGTGACTTCCTCTGAACCACCTCAATCCATTCTCCAAAAGGTTGACTAGATGGATTAAAAGAATGTTAAGAACATAGCTCATTAAAAGTGAAGATGTTGAGGTAGAAAGGCAAAAGAAAGGTTGAAATATTCAAAAGGTGAGAGGAAAGTGGAAGCAAAGTTGTACATGAAGGCCCAAAAGAGGTAGTAAAAAAAGTAGAAGGGAAAAAACAAGATTTGTTTGCTATTAGAGGAAGAGGTGAGGAGAGAAGAGTAATAAAACAAGCAAACAAGTAGAACAGAATATTATCAACCTTGCACAGATGTCAGGCAACAAATTTAAAAATAAGAAAATAAAAACACCAATAAAACCCCCAAAACAAAAACAAAAAAGTCACTACCTCTTAGAAAAACAGAAATGGTAAAAAGTTAATAAAAGGAAAAAAATGATAAAATAGGAAAAAAAAAACTAGAAACATATAGATATGTATGAATCAAACAGTAAATATAGCCATAGTGACTAAAAAAATTTTTAATAATAAAAAGAAAAAAGAAAAAATGTCTCAAGAAATTTCTCAGATATTTCCACTGAGGTAGCAGAATTTGAGTATATCTTATCTGATTCCACCAGTTATCAGTGACAAGTCCTGCTTTCCCCACATGTTGAAGTTTGAACATTGGAGAAGCACGCTGAGGCAAGCATATGAATTCATGCAGGGTTTATTTAAAAAGGGGTAACATAGACTTCTCCCACGAGGGAGAAGGAGGCCTGGTATCCCAAAAAGTCCTAGGATTCCTTTGTTCTCCTGCCTTTCCCCCCCTTATCTTTCTTCTTCTGGCCTACACGACTAGGATCAGGAATGCTCTCGGTAGGATGGCCAAAAGGTGGGAAATATGTGGGCTGAAGGGGGAAAGGCAGGATGAAGTAGACAAGGACACATTATAACAACCTTATAGCTCCCTGTAGGGAGGGGAAATTCCTGGGACAGCTTCTTGGCCACAGGGTGGAGCAGGGCCAGGTTCTTGATAAGATCCCTCAGGGGACAGTCTCTAACTTCCCAGACTCATTCAAAATTGGCCTCCTAGATCCCACCTGACTTGATTTACCTATCTACACTGACTGCTTGTCTAATTCTGGCTTCATATCCAGACTGTCCTCTCCCTTTCTTCTTGTCCTTTCTTAGAGAGAGCCAGGGCTGTGTAATATTAAACACAATCTCCTTTTTTGATTTTCGCCACTCTGCATGCTGGAGCAGGTTGGAGGTGTAGCCTGTGGAAGTGGTCCTCAGGTTCTCTGTTCACGGGTGCCAGGAAGATGGAGTTGGAAGTATTGGGAGTTTGAACAATCCAGATCGATGCTATTTCTGGTTGGAAGTGGTGCAGATATCTGTGAAATTCTTGTTTCTTGGGGTAAGTTCTAAATGGAACTTTGGCCTTTGTTTGGGGAATGTACTCCTGAATCCTTAAATCCTTGCACCTGTAGGGCTGAGTAGATGTTGATCTCAGCTGGGCATCTGGGTTTCTAGGATCTCCTCAGAGGTCTACTAGAATTGGGTGAAAATGAGACTGGGTATATGGTTCATGATAGCTTTCCTGTCACCCACCCATAACCCAAATATGAATTTCCAAATCTCTATCCTGAATGCAATTTCCCATGATCCCTATCAGATGGTCGTTTGTACCACAGACCTCAGAAGGAAATCAGGTGGCACTCTTCTATCTCCAAAGTCATCATTCCCACATGGACAATTTCCATTTTTTTTCTGCTGGTCATTTGTGCACAAACAAAAAGAAAGAGCAGATTGCACTCTCCTGTCTCTTTCTTGGGTCTACTATTCTCTATAAGTTTTGCCATTGTGATTTGCCAGATGTGCTTTACGTCATGTAGAAAGCTCTGGTTAAGAGAGAGTGGAAACATTTCTTATGAACTCTTAGGTTCCTCAAGCAAAAACTCCTCAAGCTCGGATTTCCATCCCTATTCTTCTTTTAAAGGTTTGAAAATACAGAGCACATTTTGTGTGTTAAAATTTGGCCACTGTGTTGCTTTGTCCCTTTAAATTGCCCCTAGCTTTTAATACATTATTGGTAAGGAAAAGACTAAAGGAATTAATAGAATAAGCCTAAATTTTTTTTAGAGTATAAAAAATGGGTTTCCCCAGTATTTATGCCAACAGTTTCCAAGTGTGGAAGAAAAAGTAATAAAAAGAAAAAAGAAAGAAGACAAAAATCAAAGACAATGGTGTTTATGACAGAGCACATATTCAACAGACTGATGAGCATAAGAATTTTAAGTCATTAAAAGTACGTGATGGGAGAGGGTCTTGACTTAGATCTCTCTAATAGATAATTATAATTTCTTCACAGTTGGGTAAGTTGACAGGCAGGTTGAAAAGTTAACACAAATCTCCTAAGGTAAGAGCAATTGCAGGCAGATGGGACAGAAGCACCTGCCACCACAATCCACTCACAGTTCTGTGCCTCAGTGACTTCATCAAGACTTACACGTTTTAGAAAGTTCTGGAACTGAAAAGTGGATGAATTGTACTAATATAATTGCTAGAAAAATATTTCAAATTAGGTGGAAAAAAAAACTTTAGAATTGGACAAAGGGTTTGTATCTTTAACTAGCATCACCATCTTGTGATCAGGTGTAGAGTAAGACAAAGTCAATTTCCTTTGTAATTTTTTCTTTTCATGTGAGTTAAGAGGCATCATCTCAGGTGGTGTGATGGCATGTGAATTAGTTCAACAACTTGACTTTCTTAAGAATGTAATGCTTGCCTTCAATTTCAGTGAATTAGTGAAATAAAGCACATACATAGAAACTTGCCAGGCTAGCTCAGTTACTTTGTGTGAAATTTACATACTTTAAATTACAAATATTAACTACAATTCTGACACAATCATGTAACCCAGAACTCTGTCATCTTATGGAATATTTCTATTTCCTCTTCCAAGACAATCCTAGTGAGCCTCAGATGGACAACTAAATAGCACTTCATGTCATTAAATTTTGATTTTACAGCTTACTCCCTAGTGTGTTCTTAATTCTCCTTCACCCAGATATCTTCAACATTTTTTAAACCCTTTTGATTTAGATGTATTCCTTTAACCTATTTTAAATATAATTTGAAATGAAGTAGACACAGAAAGAAAAGGAGTATTGGTTTTCAGCAAATTATTTTCAAACACATAGGAATTGATATAATTTTAAAAGAAACAATGATTTCTTAAAACAAATGTAGAAGTTCTACAACAAAATGTATGTATAGGGGGAATATAAGTATATACTGTCTCAGGAAACTTTTTTAGAATATAGGGATATTTGTTGTAAAAGTATTATTTTGTTCTAAAATTCTACATTAACTTTAAAATAAATTTAAACTTAATTCAATAAACAGCTCTACTTAGTAACATTAAGAAAAAAGAATTTCTAAAATTGCAATTTTTTAATTAGCATATACTATAACAATTTAATTTCAGTTTTAACACCTTACCCTTTGGTCTCAAAAATCTATATTTGGCGCAATGACTACTTCCACCCATGATTATGACTAATACATTTTTATTAGGATCATGTATGAACTTTGGTTCATTAATTTTAATAACATTTTTATAAAGTTTCAAAACATGAATTTTTTGTAACGTAACTAAAATATCTGGATCAGAATAAAAAGGCTTCTTACACTCGGTTCCATATAATGTATGCTTATACTAACTACTAATAATAATGAAAGCAATAAGGAATTTACAAATACAATTATTTCTATCTGCCAGGATCTATTCTAATTGCTTAAATTATAATAACTTATTAAATGCTTATAAGAGGTTGGTTAAATATATGCAGTTATGTCCATTTTGTTGCAGAAAGAATTCGCTGGGCAGGTTAGATGTTAAGCATTCAATTCTGGAAGCTCAAAGCACAAGGTTGAGCCTCCACACCATTTACCATTCCCCAGCTCCATGGTCTTATTTAAGAGCTTCTATTGCCCAATGCTACATACCAGTGTCAAAACTAAGCTACATGAGCTTCCTCTTCTTTTTTATCTCCTTTCCCCCCATGGGATATCTTTCCTCCAAGAATTTTTCATGTAGCTTATGCTTCATAAGCCAAAAAGTAATTAGTTCCCTTTTATACCCGTGACATAGTTACATTTATGTTGTGGGCAACACCAGCTTTTCTTGTCCTCAATACTCGACATCATTGCTTTATATCAACTATTGTTTAACATCCTTAAGTTCTGTGTTACTTTTGAAAATCCATTATTTTAGAAATTATCATTTTCTGAAACATAAGCTTTCCATTTTATTCTTTGAATGAAGAATATACCCAATAATTTAATGCTCCTATAACCAAAGTTAACATATTTTCTGTTTTCTTTGATGACTATACACTCTATTGTACTACATTACACAAGTGAAACATTAGAGAAATGTATTTACTTTTTTTTTGCCCTTTTTTTTATTTTTTTTAATTTTTTTTATTGTTGGTTGTTCAAAACATTACATAGTTCTTGATATATCATCTTTCACACTTTGCTTCAAGTGGGTTATGAACTCCCATTTTTAGCCCATATACAGATTGCAGAATCACATCAGTTACACATCCATTGATTTACATATTGCCATACTAGTGACTGTCGTGTTCTGCTACCTTTCCTATCCTCTACTATCCCCCCTTCCCTCCCCTCCCCTCCCCTCCCCTCTTCTCTCTCTACCCCCTCTACTGACCTTCATTTCTCCCCCTTGTATTATTTTTCCCTTTCCCCTCATTTCCTCTTGTATGTTCTTTTGTATAACCCTGAGGGTCTCCTTCCATTTCCATGCAATTTCCCGTCTCTCTCCCTTTCCTTCCCACCTCTCATCTCTCTTTAATGTTAATCTTCTTCTCATGCTCTTCGTCCCTACTCTGTTCTTAGTTACTCTCCTTATATCAAAGAAGACATTTGGCATTTGTTTTTTAGGGATTGGCTAGCTTCACTTAGCATAATCTGCTCTAGTGCCATCCATTTCCCTGCAAATTCTATGATTTTGTCATTTTTTAATGCAGAGTAATACTCCATTGTGTATAAATGCCACATTTTTTTAATCCATTCCTCTATTGAAGGGCATCTGGGTTGGTTCCACAGTCTTGCTATTGTGAATTGAGCTGCTATGAACATCGATGTAGCAGTGTCCCTGTAGCATGCTCTTTTTAGGTCTTTAGGGAATAGACCAAGAAGGGGAATAGCTGGGTCAAATGGTGGCTCCATTCCCAGCTTTCCAAGAAATCTCCATACTGCTTTCCAAATTGGCTGCACCAATTTGCAGTCCCACCAGCAATGTACAAGTGTACCCTTTTCCCCACATCCTCGCCAGCACTTGTTGTTGTTTGACTTCATAATGGCTGCCAATCTTACTGGAGTGAGATGGTATCTTAGGGTGGTTTTGATTTGCATTTCTCTGACTGCTAGAGATGGTGAGCATTTTTTCATGTACTTGTTGATTGATTGTATGTCCTCCTCTGAGAAGTGTCTGTTCAGGTCCTTGGCCCATTTGTTGATTGGGTTGTTTGTTCTCTTATTGTCTAATTTTTTGAGTTCTTTGTATACTCTGGATATTAGGGCTCTATCTGAAGTGTGAGGAGTAAAGATTTGTTCCCAGGATGTAGGCTCTCTATTTACCTCTCTTATTGTTTCTTTAGCTGAGAAAAAACTTTTTAGTTTGAGTAAGTCCCATTTGTTGATTCTAGTTATTAACTTTTGTGCTATGGGTGTCCTATTGAGGAATTTGGAGCCCGACCCCACAGTATGTAGATGGTAGCCAAATTTTTCTTCTGTCAGACGGCGTGTCTCTGATTTGATATCAAGCTCCTTGATCCATTTTGAATTCACTTTTGTGCATGGCGAGAGAAAGGGATTCAGTTTCATTTTGTTGCATATGGATTTCCAGTTTTCCCAGCACCATTTGCTGAAGATGCTATCCTTCCTCCATTGCATGCTTTTAGCCCCTTTATCAAATATAAGATAGTTGTAGTTTTGTGGATTGGTTTCTGTGTCCTCTATTCTGTACCATTGGTCCACCCACCTGTTTTGGTACCAGTACCATGCTGTTTTTGTTACTATTGCTCTGTAGTATAGTTTGAAGTCTGGTATCGCTATACCGCCTGATTCACACTTCCTGCTTAGCATTGTTTTTGCTATTCTGGGTCGTTTATTTTTCCATATGAATTTCATGATTGCTTTCTCTATTTCTACAAGAAATGCCGTTGGGATTTTGATTGGCATTGCATTAAACCTATAGAGAACTTTTGGTAATATCGCCATTTTGATGATGTTAGTTCTGCCTATCCATGAACAGGGTATATTTTTCCATCTTCTAAGATCTTCTTCTATTTCTCTCTTTAGGGTTCTGTAGTTTTCATTGTATAAGTCTTTCACCTCTTTTGTTAGGTTGATTCCCAAGTATTTTATTTTTTTTGAAGATATTGTGAATGGAGTGATTGTCCTCATTTCCATTTCAGAGGATTTGTCGCTGATATACAGGAATGCCTTTGATTTATGCCTGTTGATTTTATATCCTGCCACTTTGCTGAATTCATTTATTAGCTCTAATAGTTTCTTTGTAGAGCCTTTTGGGTCTGCTAGGTATAGAATCATATCATCTGCAAATAGTGATAATTTAAGTTTTTCTTTTCCTATTTTTATGCCTTTAATTTCTTTCGTCTAATTGCTCTGGCCAGCGTTTCGAGAACTATGTTGAACAGAAGTGGTGAAAGAGGGCATCCCTGTCTTGTTCCAGATTTTAGAGGGAATGCCTTCAATTTTTCTCCATTCAGAATGATGCTAGCCTAAGGCTTAGCATAGATTGCTTTTACAATATTGAGGTATGTTCCTGTTATCCCTAGTTTTTCTAGAGTTTTGAACATAAAGGGATGCTGTACTTTGTCGAATGCTTTTTCCGCATCTATCGAGATGATCATATGGTTCTTATTTTTAAGTCTATTGATGTGGTGAATAACATTTATTGATTTCCGTATATTGAACCAGCCTTGCATCCCAGGGATGAATCCTACTTGATCATGGTGCACAATTTTTTTGATATGTTTTTGTATCCGATTCGCCAGAATTTTATTGAGGATTTTTGCATCTAGGTTCATTAGAGATATTGGTCTGAAGTTTTCTTTCTTTGAAGTGTCTTTGTCTGGTTTAGGTATCAGGGTGATGTTGGCCTCATAGAATGAATTTGGAAGTTCTCCCTCTTTTTCTATTTCCTGAAGTAGCTTGAAAAGTATTGGTATTAGTTCCTCTTTAAAGGTTTTGTAAAATTCTGCTGTGTACCCATCCAGTCCTGGGCTTTTCTTAGTTGGTAGTCTTTTGATGGTTTCTTCTATTTCCTCAATTGATATTGGTCTGTTTAGGTTGTCTACATCCTCCTGACTCAATCTGGGCAGATCATATGACTTAAGAAATTTATCTATGCCTTCACTGTCTTCTAATTTATTGGAGTATAAGGATTCAAAATAATTTTTGATTATCTTCTGTATTTCTGAAGTGTCTGTTGTGATATTGCCTTTTTCATCCCGTATGCTAGTAATTTGAGTTCTCTCTCTTCTTCTCTTCGCTAGCATGGCTAAGGGTCTGTCGATTTTGTTTATTTTTTCAAAGAACCAACTTTTAGTTTTGTCAATTTTTTCAATTGTTTCTTTTGTTTCGATTTCATTAATTTCAGCTCTGATTTTAGTTATTTCTTGCCTTCTACTTCTTTTGCTGTTGTTTTGCTCTTCTTTTTCTAGGATTTTGAGATGAAGTATGAGATCATTTATTTGTTGGTTTTTTCTTTTTTTAAGGAATGAACTCCAAGCAATGAATTTTCCTCTTAGAACTGCTTTCAATGTGTCCCATAGATTCCGATATGTTGTGTCTGTGTTTTCATTTATCTCTAAGAATTTTTTAATTTCCTCCTTGATGTCTTCTATAACCCATTGATCATTCAGTAACCTATTGTTCATTCTCCAATTGATGTATGCTTTTTCCTTCCTTCTTTTATCGTTGATTTTCAGTTTCATTACATTATGATCAGATAGGATGCATGGTATTATCTCTACTCCTTTATATTGTCTAAGAGTTGCCCTGTGACATAATATATGATCTATTTTTGAGAAGGATCCATGTGCTGCTGAGAAAAAAGTGTAACTGCTTGATGTTGGGTGGTATATTCTATATATGTCAATTAAGTCTAGGTTATTAATTGTGTTATTGAGTTCTATAGTTTCCTTATTCAACTTTTGTTTGGAAGATCTGTCCAGTGGCGAGAGAGGTGTGTTGAAGTCTCCCATGATTATTGTATGGTGGTCTATTAGACTCTTGAACTTGAGAAGAGTTTGTTTGATGAACATAGCTGCTCCATTGTTTGGGGCATATATATTTATGATTGTTATGTCTTGTTGGTGTATGGTTCCCTTAAGCAGTATGTAGTGTCCCTCTTTATCCCTTTTGATTAACTTTGGCTTGAAATCTATTTTATTTGATATGAGTATGGACACTCCTGCTTGTTTCCAAAGTCCATATGAGTGATATGATTTTTCCCAACCTTTCACCTTCAGCCTATGTATGTCTTTTCCTATCAAATGCATCTCCTGTAGGCAGCATATTGTTGGGTCTTGTTTTGAGATCCATTCTACTAGCCTGTGTCTCTTAATTGGTGAGTTTAAGCCATTAACGTTTAGGGTTATTATTGAGATATGGGTTGTTGTTCCAGCCATATTTGTTTATTTATGTTACTAAACATGGTTTGTTTTCCTCTTTGATTATCCCCCCCCCTTTACTGACCTACCTCCCACTGTTGGTTTTCATTGTTATTTTCCATTTCCTCTTCCTGTAATGTTTTGCCGAGGATGTTTTGAAGAGATGGTTTTCTAGCTGCATATTCTTTTAACTTTTTTTTGTCGTGGAAGGTTTTAATTTCATCTTCCATCCTCAAGCTTAATTTTGCTGGATACACAATTCTTGGTTGGAACCCATTTTCTTTCAGTGTTTGAAATATGTTATTCCAGGATCTTCTAGCTTTCAGAGTCTGTGTTGAAAGATCAGCTGTTATCCTGATTGGCTTGCCCCTAAATGTAATCTGCTTCCTTTCTCTTGTAGCTTTTAAAATTCTCTCCTTATTCTGTATGTTGGGCATCTTCATTATAATGTGTCTAGGTGTGGATCTCTTATGATTTTGCACATTCGGCGTCCTGTAGGCTTCTAGAATTTGGGATTCTGTCTCATTCTTCAAGTCTAGGAAGTTTTCTCGTATTATTTCATTGAATAAATTGCTCATTCCTTTGGTATGGAGTTCTATACCTTCCTGTATCCCAATGACTCTTAAGTTTGGTCTCTTAATGTTATCCCATATTTCTTGGATGTTCTGCTCATGGTTTCTTAACAGTCTTGCTGAGCTGTCTATGTTCTTTTCAAGTTGAAATACTTTGTCTTCATTGTCTGATGTTCTATCTTCTAAGTGTTCTACTCTGCTGGTAGTATTCTCAATTGAGTTTTTAAGTTTGTTTATTGCTTCCTGCATTTCTAGGATTTCTGTCTGTTTGTTTTTTATAACCTCTATCTCCCTGTATAGTTGATCCTTTGCTTCCTGGATTTGTTTGTGTAATTCCTTGTCGAAGTGATCTTTCATTGTCTGATTTTGCTGTCTAATGTCTCCCTTGATACTCCAGATCATCTGAAGCATATATATCCTGAATTCTTTATCTGACATTCCATCTGCTGCAGCTGTTACCTCTTCTAAAGTTGAGTTGACCTGCATTGCTTGTAGTCCTTTCTTTCCTTGTCTTTTCATACTGCTTGCGTTTCTTTCTTCTTGGTGAAACTGTTGTGTTTTTGAAATTTTTCCCCCCCTATATATTTATATTGCTCTTGTATAGTTGAAAGTCTCCCTTGCAGGTGCGGGCGGGGGCTCTGCTCTGCCCCTCCTCCAATTGGTGTGAGGTGTCTACCACGCCCGTGGACCCCTGGGCCTGATCCGCTGTTCTGTCGCAGGTCTGCCTACCTTGCAGGTGGGGGCGAAGGCTCTGCCCTGCCCCTCCTACCACGCCTGCAGACCGCTGGGCCTGATCTGCAGGTTGGTCGCAGGTCTGCCTACCTTGCGGGCGCGGGCGGCGGCCCCGCTCCTCCCCTCTGGCTCAATGACAAAGCGAGAGAGACTCGGGTATCTGTGACTCACCCTCCCTACCAGGGGACCAACTGTTTCCGTCGCCGCTGGCACCGATGAAGTTCTCTCCTCGGCCGCTCTCCGATGACATCAGATCTCTGCCATGCTGGCATCCCCTGTTCTATGGCTGAATCCCATTTTCTTCTCTTCCAATAGGCGGAGCTGTGCCCTCTGAGCCGTGCTTCTGCCCTCTATGTGCTGACAGAAATCCCTGTACGGTGGCTCCTGGGAGTCTCTCAATCCTGTTAGTCCAGAGCCCTTTCACTTATCCGGCCCCTCCCCCTGTTCCTCCTCCCAGCCAGCCAGCCAGGTCCTGTTCACCAGAGGCGGTTCCCCAAGGATCTGATTACACTTGCAGCCCCACCGCGTGTCCTATATCCCGAATGATGAACACCCTCTCTGTCATTCATCTAAGCCCCAGTGCTGTGGTGGGGTGATCTGGGAACCAACAGTTTAATTTTTCCGGACCCCTTTGGTGGGCACGCCCCCAGAAACTGGCGGCTAAGATCTTGGGTGTCGCCGCTGGTTTTAAGAGGAGGTGGGGATCTGGAATCCCCTCTGCTTCCCTACAGACATGCCCCTGGAGAGATTCCCGAGGTTTCCTGGCTGCTTGTATCTGGAGGGGGTGGGAGTCACACACCTGCTAACGTGGATTCCGCTGGGAAGGAATTCTGTTGGCGGAACTCTGGTGATGTCACCACTCTGCTATGGCGGGCCCCAGGCTCCTTGCCTGAGTGTCTGAAGGGAGGGGTGGGACTGGTCTGTCTCTGGTTGGTTTCAGATCCCGGTTCGCTATTTCATGAAGGCTTGGCGAGAGACCTCTTCCTAGAGTCCCTGCACCGCTCCTGCTGCGCTGCGCCTCGGAGGCTATCCGCCCTGACGCGGGGGCCGCGTGCAGGCAGCCAACAGTCGCCGAGTCGCGCGGGCAGAGGCTGGCGGGTCTGGACCTCTGCGCTGCGTGGCGGAGATTCACTTGTCTAGCGCAGACTGTCACCTCCCAAAATCCTACCGATTCCCGGCCAGTCTCTCTTTAGTGGAATTTTGCTAGGAGTTTCTCAGCAGGTAGAATCTAAGCGTATCCATGCGTCTCTCTGACCCCGTTGTTGAGGAGGTACTGAAAGCGCTGCCTCCCCTCTCGCCGCCATGTTGGATCCCCCGAGAAATGTATTTACTTAAAAATTAAATGATTCAATATTTGTGGATGGTTGAAAATGTGTTAGCAAAAATTAATACAAACAGAAGTTGAAAGAATGAACTACATTAAAATCATAGGAGGGGCTGGGATTGTAGCTCAGCGGTAGAGAGCTTGCCTAGCATGGGTGAAGCACTGGGTTCAATTCTCAGCACCACATACAAGTAAATAAATAAGATAAAAGTCCATTGACAACCAAAATAATATTTAAGAAAAATCATAGGAAAATTTAATGGATATTTCTAATAAAGTAAGGGACAACTATTATCAGGGCTGAGAGAGAGAGGGGAAAGAAAAAAAAAATTCTAGCTTAGATAAGGCCGCTTTCTTTAACATCATAAAGTAAGGTACATCAGGGTCACTGCAGCTTTGGATATTCCTTAGACATCAGAATGAATATAAAGCCCTGAATATAAAGGAGAAACTTTTGCAGATGAGCTAACATGGAATTTTGATGGTTGGATAGCCCATGAGATACAGTCAGTAGATAGGGTATGCCATTAGCCACTCAAAGGACACCTGTGCTGTCATTAGGAAAAGAAAATTTTGTTCTGCTTGTGAAGTGCTCCTCCTCAGCCCATGCTTTTCCCCATTCTTCAAATGCATCTTCCATATCTACCGTCTTTATGATGTCAGAATTAATAGTGTTCTTTAACAATTTAAAACAGTATATGACAGTCTCAACTTCCTCTGGGTTCAGCAGAAAAAAACACCTAAAAACAAAACATTTGCCTCCTTTTAAACTTCTTTACTTATGCTGTGAGAGGTGTGGCCAGCTAATCCCCTCTTCTCATTTCTTTTTGTTTCAACCTCTTCATTGCTGAGTGTAATTAAAGCAAACTTTTCACAGTATTGGGAATCTCTATCTGTGATACTGAGTTTTGGAACACTCTTCTAATCTGACATCGAAAGCTATCAACATTCTTCTAACAGTAACTTACCCATTCTTTTAATTTATTCTAATTAGTTATATATGACAGCAGAATGCATTTCAATTGATATTACACATACAGAGCACAAATTTCATGTCTCTGGTTGGAACACACAAAGTAGAGTCACACCACCATTCGTGTTTTTATACATGTACTTAGGGTAATGATGTCTGTCTCATTCCACCGTCTTTCCTACCCCATGCTCTCTCAGTTCCTCTCCGGCACCTTATCCAAAGTTTCTCTATTCCTCCCAAGCTCCTCTCCATCACCATTATGAATCAGCATCCTTATATCAGAGAAGACATTCAGCATTAGGTTTTTTTGGATTGGCTTACTTCACTTAGTATTATATTCTCCAACTCCATCCATTTACCTGCAAATGCCATGATTTTATTCTCTTTTAATGCTGAGTAATATTCCATTGTGTATATTTACAACATTTTCTTTATCCATTCATCTACTGAAGGGTATCTAGGTTGGATCCACAATTTAGCTATTGTGAACTGTGCTGCTATAAATATTGATGTGGCTGTGTCCCTGTAGTATGCTGTTTTTAAGTCCTTTGTGTATAAACCGAGGACTGGGATACCTGGGTCAAATGGAACTCACTCTTTCTTAATTTAAACTTATATTTTAGAAAAACAACAAAATATTAGTTTTCATTTTTTTGTCCAAATATAAATTATACTAACTTAGTGCTTCTTTTATTGAAATTGGCAAAATCAATCTTATTCAAAATTTTGTAGGGGTTTGCTTACATAGAATGAGTTCTATCAGTTGACCCTTCCCTCACCTTAGCTCCTACTATACTGCTATCCTCTTTCCTTAATGTCTGAGATCCCTAAAGTAATTAGAAAAAAAAATAAATGGAAGTTTCCTACTATAATGCCAATTGTTAACTGGTATTCAAGTAAGGATTTTAAGGGGATCTTTCCTAATACAATAGTACAAAAGTTTACTTTTTTTTAAAGGTTAATTAAAAAAAAGAGTCCTTCATAGAATAGTCCTGGCTAGGGAATAGGTGGTGACAACAGATACATAAAGCAAAATATAACTGCAATGTTCCTTAGCTTCCAGTTTCAAATAAGGTCACATTAATGCTAAAGTCTAAATTATGATGGCTCCAAGCTCCCACTTCAGGTTGGCAAGCAGTGTTCTTCAGCAGAGCACAAGGGGGTACCCTCTGGAGCTTAAGCTGGTACTCATTCCTTGGTTCAGCTACTCTTTGTTCTCCAGTGTATACTCATTAATCTCTTTTGCACACAGGTGACCTTTATTATGCTATTTAATCCTATGTCAGTGAGAACTCATATCTTACTGCAATTCCATTGGGTCACTAAACAAACAAAATATTCTTGTAGATTGTGAAGGCATAGCAAAGACAGAATGTGCCATTCTTGATGCTCCCACTCAAAAGCATCAAGAGTGGATTTTCCTGAGCCTGATTATTCTTTGGTCATGCAAAAAGTCATTTTATCCTCAGGGAACTTATATGTTAATAAAACAACCTGAAATTGGAAAAATTATGGAATTATTTGTCCTGTTGATCTCAGAACCACCTAAGTGCCTCTGGTTTATCCCTTTTCCTTTGTGCTGAATATCCTCTTGGAAGCCATGTGAATGCTTTGCAGAACTCTGTATTTCATGGCTGCTAGTTTCTCTTTCCATCTCAAGTTTCCAAGCAATTTTATGGGTCTGAACTTGAGTTAGGAGAGGTACAATTTATTTTCTCCTTTTAGGAAGCTCCATTGAACTCTATAGTCAGCGGGAATGAGCAGACACTTAATTGTGAAAGAAGAGGTGTTAGCTGACTTCACCTGCCTATCCGAGTTCCAGCTGGCACCCCATTTCCATATCCACTGGATGGTCTTTAGAGAGACAGTCTTAGAGTTGAAGAAAATGACACCCATAGCAACAAAATAACTTTTCAATCTCATAAATATTAGTTACTGACAGAGTCCAATGTCATCTCCACTTTACTTGATCCCTCTGACTAAATTCACATGAAGGGTAGGGAGCCAAACAGGAACAAGGCAGAACTCTGAAGGGAAAGTATATAAGTTAGTTTTAAAAAAATAAAAACAGCCAGCAATTGATTATGAGATCAGTTTCTCGCAAACTGGGGAGAACAGCAGCATATGGAGAAAAATTATTCCTACTTCAGAAAAATTTTAATTGTCCATAAAATAAAATAAATAAATCAAGTACACAAAAATATAAATTATTTGTTCCATATAAGAATGTCAGTAGATTAGTATAGGCACAATTAAATTCATTGCTACTCTACAACATGGTTTTTATTTCATCATGGTGCCTTATCAAACATTACTAGGGCCAAAGTTTTGGCTTTTATGGTACAGAAATCAAAATTTACTTCCAAAAGCAAGGAAGGAATATGTGCTTCTGGCAATATTATCTTTGCAGCATTGCAATCATGACTTACTTCAGTCTTTTTCATTTATGTTTTAGTAAAAATAAATATTTAAAAATATCAACGGAAAAAGACATAAATGACAAAAAAAAAAAAGAATCTTCTTTTTTAAATTTTTTGAGACTGGATCCATGTCCTTTTACTTGTGCTTCAAAAATATTTCTACAAACTCATACAAAGGAAAAGAGCGCAAGATGTGGTCACCATATTCATTTTGATGGAAAGGATGAGAAACATGATTCAAAAAAGTGGTTTTACAACAAAAATGATGTCAGAATAAAAGCCTTCTAATGTAATGGAACCCAAATTCCTGCCAATGACAATAGTTGAGATCAACAGGAAAGGGACTTAGTGAGCATTTGCTCTAAAGTGATTTAGTGTCAGTGGCCACCCTGACACCTGCATTAAAATAGCCTCTCTGTCCCCACAAAATGTGAATTATGTTAATTCACTGCACTCTGAAGACAATAGACCCATGTGGTGAGTCTAAAAAGGAACATGGATATTTTTATGGAGGCAAAAGTTCTAATTTTGTATTTTTTTTCTAATCAAACTAATTACACATCACTATTTGATTGAGTTATTATCCTTCCCTCCTTCCTTACTTAATGAATCATTTATAATCCATAAAGTAAATAATAATTCATGAAATATCTGATTTTAAAATCTACTGAAGCAACTAAAACAAGAAAAATAAATATTTTTAAATAAACTGAAACAACTAAAAAAGGACAAATAAATATATGTAAATCCATATTCAGACATAATTTGCATGCACATTTATAAACACAACTGTTTATATATAATATGCTAAATGTCTATGTACAAATATAAATGCAAGAATGGATACAATTATATGGCTATCAACCCGTAAAACATTCAGTGCACATTATGCTTTGTGGAATATATTTTGCCTGGATGAGTTGAGACAGATTGTATAATAAAATGAACATGGCAAAAGTGGGTTTTAAGTCAGGAAACAGAACAGTAAAGCAATTTCCTGAGTTATTTAAATGCTTTCAAAGAGAAATGTCATTACATACTTGAGTTACACCGGCATATAATTACATGAGCATCACAAATAACAATGTCTTACTAAGAAAAACAGAAGTTATTATAGTAAAATTATTTCTCATCATAAATCTTCATTTTAAGCTCAGGTAAATACAAACAAATGGATTTGCATGCATTAAAATTAATTCTAGTCATTAAATCAATTATTCAAAAAAGTTTGTTTCTAATTACATTTTTAAAAATCCTCTTTATTCTTAATAATATTGTTTATGAAATGTGAAAAAGCAATGATATTTTAGGGTTAGACTCAAATAATATTTTAATTATAATAATTATAAAGATAGTTCTAAATCCATAGATTACATTTTTAAAGACATTTATTTTTTGTGTTGTTAAGATTAGATATTTGCTAGAATGCCAAGAAATTTGTTTTATAGTTATAAATGACAGATGTTAGAAATAGCAAATGAATATTGTTCCTACTCTAATTGACAATGAAGATCTAGATAGTCTACAAAATCATAACTTCATTTGAATTCACAGGGAGCTCAGGTCACAAGGTAACCAAATGAAGTGGTTTCTTATGGGTAACAAAATCATTTCAGTAAGCCAAGCATAGTGATGTACACCTGTAATCCCAGTGGCTTGGGAAGCTGAGGCATGAGGATCAGGAGTTCAAAGCCAACCTCAGCAACAGCGAGGCACTAAGCAACTCACTGAGACCTTGTCTCTAAATAAAATTCAAAATAGGGCTGGGGATGTGGCTCAGTGCTCAAGTCCTGTGAATTCAATCCCCAGTACCCCTCCTCAAAAATAATCATCTGAATAGGGGCAAATTATACGTAATTGCTTTACCTTTTAGAAGAGTAAAGTCATAAAAATGGTAAAAAGAAAATAACTGAAAGTTTAGTTAACTCTTGAAGACAACTGCAAGCTAGAATTTCACTTCCTTGGAAACTAATATTCTTAATCCCAGAATCCTTGGGAGTCCCAGATACAAATGAGTCAATACCCAATCATCTCCTCTTTTCTACTGATCTTCACTGGGTGATCATAAGAAACAGTGAGCACGGCAAAGTCATAAGAAATCTTCCTCATGGTGCACAGAAGCTTTTTTACACATAAACCGACAGCCATTCGGCACTATGGAAGTTAAAGGAAGCCCCCTTTCCTATAGACAAAGGCAAAGATCACAGCTGTTGCAAAAATAATAGAAATAAAAGTCATTTGCTATAAAAGTGGGCTGCTGCTAAAAGAGAGGTAGAAAAAAAGCCATCTTCTTCTGCAGGAAAAGCAGAAAACTTTTGAGATCTGGACCTTCCATTCATAGAAAGGAGATGTCTTAGACTGCTGGGAGAAAACAGGACACAAGCTTATACCAGATACAGCACAGCCACTCGGGGCAGGAAACTGAAGCACAGCAATACTGAGACAACCCACCACTGAGGCTATGGCTAGAGCAAGAGAATCAGTTCTCAGCTCCCACCTTGACCATGAACTTTGCACATTACAATAAGCAATATCAATAGACTACTGGGGACAAATGAAGACAAAGAGAAATCCCTTCATGGTACAGTTATACAAACCCTGCCAAAAGCTGAGCACAGAACATGGAGCAGATAAACTAAGATAAACCCTCTAGGATTCCAAGGTTCACACTATGAAGGTAGCTTAAACACACCACTGAAATAAAATATTAGTAGTTACAGCAACAACTAAACTCAACACCAGCTCAATTATTGATTAGATTGGTTTTGATCCCCATCATGGGGGAAGCATGCTAGAACTATATGCATGCCTATTTGGGGGGCATAAATACTATTTTATCTCTGCCTCCAAGATTCTGCTATACTCAATATTTAGCAATCAAAATATATTATGAGCCATACAAAGGAATAGCAATGACAAAAATAACCCAATGCAAGAAAGAAAACAGTCAACAGGAAGAGAAAAAGCATACTCAAACCACCAGAGAGACACTTTGAAATAATCATAAATCTGGTAATGATCCTAATGGGAAAGTTGAATAATGAGTATGAACAGTGGTGAATTTCAATAGATTAAGACAAGGAAAATATGAAAAATGATGACATAGTAATGTACAAAACACACACAGAGCATTAGAGGTAGAAAAATCCTGTTGGTGAACTTAAAAACAGACTAGATAAAACAGAAAAAAATATCCAGTAGGATAGAAAATAGGTCAGTGAGACCAAACAAACTAAAATGCATAGAGAAAAAGAGCAGGAACAAAACAGGAATTGTCCTTTTCTTTCTGCAACAGGATACAAAATAGTCTAAAATGCATGGTATTGGAGTCCCAGTAGAAGAAATAGATAACAGGTCAAAGAAGAATAGATAATGGCTGAGAACTGTCCAAAATGAATTACATGGAAAAAAATCCAAAACATACACTAATTTACAAATTTCAGAGAACTCTAACATTAAAAATAATAAGATACACATATGCTAGAATCTATGGGAAAGACAACATTTTTAAAGGGAAAAATAAATATGATTTTTAAAGAAGTACTGTTACCATCATCAGACATCTCTCTGAAAACTAATAGCATTAAAAAATTTAAAAAAAATTAAGTGATGTTTTTACATAATGAAAGATGAAATTCAATTTTTTATACAGCTAAAAAGTAAATCTTTTGGAAATTACGGCAAAATAAAGAGTTTTTCAGAAAATGGTTGGCATCAGTTATTTTTTTTTTTTTTTTTTTAATTTTTTATTGTGGGTTGTTCAAAACATTACGAATTTCTTGACATATCATATTCCACACTTTGATTCTAGTGGGTTATGAACTCCCACCTTCACCCCATACACAGATTGCAGATTCACATCAGTTACACATCCATTGATTTACAAATTGCCATACTAGTGTCTGTTGTGCTCCGCTGCCTTTCCCATCATCCACCCTCCCCCCTCCCCACCTCTCCCCTCCCCTCCCCTCCTCTCTCTCTACCCCCTCCACTGTATAACCCTGAGGGTCTCCTTCCATTACCGTGCAATTTACCTTCTCTCTCCCTTTCCCTCCCACCTCTCATCCCTGTTAAATGTTAATCTTCTTCTCCTGTTCTTCGTCCCTACTCTGTTCTTAGTTACTTTCCTTATATCAAAGAAGACATTTGGCATTTGTTTTTTAGGGATTGGCTAGCTTCACTTAGCATAATCTGCTCTAATGCCATCCATTTCCCTGTAAATTCTATGATTTTGTCATTTTTTAATGCAGAGTAATACTCCATTGTGTATAAATGCCACATTTTTTTTATCCATTCGTCTATTGAAGGGCATCTAGGTTGGTTCCACAGTCTTGCTATTGTGAACTGTGCTGCTATGAACATCGATGTAGCAGTGTCCCTGTAGCATGCTCTTTTTAGGTCTTTAGGGAATAGACCAAGAAGGGGAATAGCTGGGTCAAATGGTGGCTCCATTCCCAGCTTTCCAAGAAATCTCCATACTGCTTTCCAAATTGGCTGCACCAATCTGCAGTCCCACCAGCAATGTACTAGTGTACCCTTTTCCCCACATCCTCGCCAGCACTTGTTGTTGTTTGACTTCCTAATGGCTGCCAATCTTACTGGAGTGAGATGGTATCTTAGGGTGGTTTTGATTTGCATTTCTCTGACAGCTAGAGATGTTGAGCATTTTTTCATGTACTTGTTGATTGACTGTATGTCCTCCTCTGTGAAGTGTCTGTTCAGGTCCTTGGCCCATTTGTTGATTGGGTTGTTTGTTCTCTTATTGTCTAATTTTTTGAGTTCTTTGTATACTCTGGATATTAGGGCTCTATCTGAAGTGTGAGGAGTAAAGATTTGTTCCCAGGATGTAGGCTCCCTATTTACCTCTCTTATTGTTTCTTTTGCTGAGAAAAAACTTCTTAGTTTGAGTAAGTCCCATTTGTTGATTCTAGTTATTAACTTTTGTGCTATGGGTGTCCTATTGAGGAATTTGGAGCCCGACCCCACCGACTGTAGATCGTAGCCAACTTTTTCTTCTATCAGACGGCGCGTCTCTGATTTGATATCAAGTTCCTTGATCCATTTTGAATTCACTTTTGTGCATGGCGAGAGAAAGGGATTCAGTTTCATTTTGTTGCATATGGATTTCCAGTTTTCCCAGCACCATTTGTTGAAGATGCTATCCTTCCTCCATTGCATGCTTTTAGCCCCTTTATCTAATATAAGATAGTTGTAGTTTTGTGGATTGGTTTCTGTGTCCTCTATTCTGTACCATTGGTCCACACGCCTGTTTTGGTACCAGTACCATGCTGTTTTTGTTACTATTGCTCTGTAGTATAGTTTGAAGTCTGGTATCGCTATACCGCCTGATTCACACTTCTTGCTTAGCATTGTTTTTGCTATTCTGGGTCTTTTATTTTTCCATATGAATTTCATGATTGCTTTCTCTATTTCTACAAGAAATGCCATTGGGATTTTGATTGGCATTGCATTAAACCTATAGAGAACTTTTGGTAATATCGCCATTTTGATGATGTTAGTTCTGCCTATCCATGAACAGGGTATATTTTTCCATCTTCTAAGATCTTCTTCTATTTCTCTCTTTAGGGTTCTGTAGTTTTCATTGTATAAGTCTTTCACCTCTTTTGTTAGGTTGATTCCCAAGTATTTTATTTTTTTTGAAGATATTTTGAATGGAGTGGTTGTCCTCATTTCCATTTCAGAGGATTTGTCGCTGATATACAGGAATGCCTTTGATTTATGCGTGTTGATTTTAAATCCTGCCACTTTGCTGAATTCATTTATTAGCTCTAATAGTTTCTTTGTAGAGCCTTTTGGGTCTGCTAGATATAGAATCATATCATCTGCAAATAGTGATAATTTAATTTCTTCTTTTCCTATTTTTATGCCTTTAATTTCTTTCGTCTGTCTAATTGCTCTGGCCAGTGTTTCGAGAACTATGTTGAAGAGAAGTGGAGAGAGAGGGCATCCCTGTCTTGTTCCAGATTTTAGAGGGAATGCCTTCAGTTTTTCTCCATTCAGAATAATGCTAGCCTGAGGCTTAGCATAGATTGCTTTTACAATATTGAGGTATGTTCCTGTTATCCCTAGTTTTTCTAGAGTTTTGAACATAAAGGGATGCTGTACTTTGTCAAATGCTTTTTCCGCATCTATCGAGATGATCATATGGTTCTTATTTTTAAGTCTATTGATGTGGTGAATAACATTTATTGATTTCCGTATATTGAACCAGCCTTGCATCCCAGGGATGAATCCTACTTGATCATGGTGTACAATTTTTTTTATATGTTTTTGTATCCGATTCGCCAGAATTTTATTGAGGATTTTTGCATCTAGGTTCATTAGAGATATTGGTCTGTAGTTTTCTTTCTTTGAAGTGTCTTTGTCTGGTTTAGGTATCAGGGTGATGTTGGCCTCATAGAATGAATTTGGAAGTTCTCCCTCCTTTTCTATTTCCTGAAGTAGCTTGAAAAGTATTGGTATTAGTTCTTCTTTAAAGGTTTTGTAAAATTCTGCTGTATGCCCATCGGGACCTGGGCTTTTCTTAGTTGGTAGTCTTTTGATGGTTTCTTCTATCTCCTCAATTGATATTGGTCTGTTTAGGTTTTCTATATCCTCCTGACTCAATCTGGGCAGATCATATGACTTAAGAAATTTATCTATGCCTTCACTATCTTCTAATTTATTGGAGTATAAGGATTCAAAATAGTTTTTGATTATCTTCTGTATTTCTGAAGTGTCTGTTGTGATATTGCCTTTTTCATCCCGTATGCTAGTAATTTGAGTTCTCTCTCTTCTTCTCTTCACTAGCATCGCTAAGGGTCTGTCGATTTTGTTTATTTTTTCAAAGAACCAACTTTTAGTTTTGTCAATTTTTTCAATTGTTTCTTTTGTTTCGATTTCATTAATTTCAGCTCTGATTTTAATTATTTCTTGCCTTCTACTTCTTTTGCTGTTGTTTTGCTCTTCTTTTTCAAGGATTTTGAGATGAAGTATGAGATCATTTATTTGTTGGTTTTTTCTTTTTTTAAGGAATGAACTCCAAGCAATGAATTTTCCTCTTAGAACTGCTTTCAATGTGTCCCATAGATTCCGATATGTTGTGTCTGTGTTTTCATTTATCTCTAAGAATTTTTTAATTTCCTCCTTGATGTCTTCTATAACCCATTGATCATTCAGTAACCTATTGTTCATTCTCCAATTGATGTATGCTTTTTCCTTCCTTCTTTTATCGTTGATTTTCAGTTTCATTCCATTATGATCAGATAAGATGCATGGTAATATCTCTACTCCTTTATATTGTCTAAGAGTTGCCCTGTGACATAATATATGATCTATTTTTGAGAAGGATCCATGTGCTGCTGAGAAAAAAGTGTAACTGCTTGATGTTGGGTGGTATACTCTATATATGTCAATTAGGTCTAGGTTATTAATAGTGTTATTGAGTTCTATAGTTTCCTTATTCAACTTTTGTTTGGAAGATCTGTCCAGTGGCGAGAGAGGTGTGTTGAAGTCTCCCATGATTATGGTGTGGTGGTCTATTAGACTCTTGAACTTGAGAAGAGTTTGTTTGACGAACATAGCTGCACCATTGTTTGGGGCATAAATATTTATGATTGTTATGTCTTGTTGGTGTATGGTTCCCTTAAGCAGTATGTAGTGTCCCTCTTTATCTCTTTTGATTAACTTTGGCTTGAAATCTATTTTATTTGATATGAGTATGGACACGCCTGCTTGTTTCCGAAGTCCATATGAGTGATATGATTTTTCCCAACCTTTCACCTTCAGCCTATGTATGTCTTTTCCTATCAAATGCGTCTCCTGTAGGCAGCATATTGTTGGGTCTTGTTTTGTGATCCATTCTACTAGCCTGTGTCTCTTAATTGGTGAGTTTAAGCCATTAACATTTAGGGTTATTATTGAGATATGGGTTGTTCTTCCAGCCATATTTGTTTATTTCTGTTACTAAACATTGTTTGTTTTCCTCTTCGATTGTTTCCCCCCCCCCTTTACTGTCCTACCTCCCACTGTTGGTTTTCATTGTTATTTTCCATTTCCTCTTCCTGTAATACTTTGGCTAGGATGTTTTGAAGAGATGGTTTTCTAGCTGCGAATTCTTTAAACTTTTGTTTATCGTGGAAGGTTTTAATTTCATTCTCCATCCTGAAGCTTAATTTCGCTGGATACACAATTCTTGGTTGGAACCCATTTTCTTTCAGTGTTTGAAATATGTTATTCCAGGATCTTCTAGCTTTCAGAGTCTGTGTTGAAAGATCAGCTGTTATCCTGATTGGCTTGCCCCTAAATGTAATCTGCTTCCTTTCTCTTGTAGCTTTTAAAATTCTCTCCTTATTCTGTATGTTGGGCATCTTCATTATAATGTGTCTAGGTGTGGATCTCTTATGATTTTGCACATTCGGCGTCCTGTAGGCTTCTAGGATTTGGGATTCTGTCTCATTCTTCAAGTCTGGGAAGTTTTCTTGTATTATTTCATTGAATAGACTGCTCATTCCTTTGGTTTGGAGCTCTGTACCTTCCTGTATCCCAATGACTCTTAAGTTTGGTCTCTTAATGTTATCCCATATTTCTTGGATGTTCTGCTCATGGTTTCTTAACAGTCTTGCTGAGCTGTCTATGTTCTTTTCCAGTTGAAATACTTTGTCTTCATTGTCTGATGTTCTATCTTCTAAGTGTTCTACTCTGTTGGTAGTATTCTCCATTGAGTTTTTAAGTTGGTTTATTGCTTCCTGCATTTCTAGGATTTCTGATTGCTTGTTTTTTATAACCTCTATCTCCCTGTATAGTTGATCCTTTGCTTCCTGGATTTGTTTGCGTAATTCGTTGTCGAAGTGATCTTTCATTGTCTGATTTTGCTGTTTAATGTCTTCCTTGATACTCCAGATCATCTGAAGCATGTATATCCTGAATTCTTTATCTGACATTCCATCTGCTGCAGCTGTTACCTCTTCTAAAGTTGCGTTGACCTGCATTGCTTGTGGTCCTTTCTTTCCTTGTCTTTTCATACTGCTTGCGTATCTTTCCTGCAGGTGCGGGCGGCGGCTCTGCCCTCTCCTTATTCCAATTGGGGTGTCGTGGCTACCACGCCGGCAGGTCACTGGGCCTGTTCTGGGAGCTGGTGGCGGCTCTGTTCTGCCCCTACTCCAATTGGGGTGACGTGTCTGTCGTACCAGCAGGCCACTGGGCCTGTCCTGCTGGTCGGTCGCAGATCTGCCCACCTTTCGGGCACGGGTGGAGGCTCTGCTTTGCCCCTACTCCAATTGGGGTGTCGTGACTACCCCGCCTGCAGGATGCTGGGTCTGTTCCTGGCAAGGGAGGCGACTCTGCTCTGTCACTACTCCAATTAGGGTGGTGTTTGTACCCCGCCGGCAGGCTCCTGGGCCTGATCCGCCGGTCTGTTGTAGGTCTGCCTACCTTGAAGGCGCGGGCGGCGGATCTGCCCTGCCCCTCCTACCACGCCTGCGGACCCCTGGGCCTGATCTGCAGGTTGATCACTGGTCTGCTCACCCTGCGGGCACGGGTGGCGGTTCCGCTCCACCCCCACTCCAATTGGGGTCACGTGACCACCACACTGGCAGGGCCTGATCCGGGCGTGGGATAAGGATCTGCTCTGCCCCTACTCGAGTTGGGGTGACGTGTGTACCACACTTGCAGGCCACTGGGCCTGACCCGCCAGGCTGTCACAGGTCTGTTTACCTTGCAAGCGCGAAGGGCGGCTCTGCCCTGCCCCTCCTACCACGCCCATGTACTACTGGGTCGTGGGTCTGCCCACCTGGCGGGTGTGGGTGGCGGCTCCGCTCCGCCCCCCCTCCAATTGGGGTCACGCGGTCACCACGCTGGCGAGCCGCTGGGCCTGCTCCGGGGGCTGGCGGCGGCCCGGCTCCTTCCCTCTGGCTCGAGGACAAATTGAGGAGACTCGGGTGACTGAGCCTCACCCCCCTTACCAGGAGACCAACTGCTTATGTCACCGCTGGTATTGATGAAGATCTCTCCTCCACCGCTTTCCGCTGACATCAGATCTCTGCCATGTTGGTATCCTATGCGAATGGCAGCATTTCGTTCCCCTTGCCAGGCAACCCAAGCAATGGGTGAGTCCTGACCTGCCCTCAGCAGGACCCGGACCGAGACACAGTTTCCGCGGGCTCCTAGCCCCGGTCCAGGGAAGTTCCGGGAGCCGGAACTCGGCCGCTCCGTGCTCGGTGTAAGCTCCTATAAGTGTAAGCTCCAAGAAGCAGCCCCCGCGGGCTCAGTTCGGGGAGCCGGAATTCGGCTGCTTAGTGCTTGGTGTATGCTCTGATAGTAGCAGGGTCCAAGCAGCAGCCTCCGCAGGCTCCGCAGCCCGGAGCCAGGGCGGTTCCGGGACGGTTCCGGGAGCCGGAACTCGGCCGCCCCGCGCTCTGTGTTCACTCCGATAAGATCAGATTTTAAGAAGCCCCCAGGCGCTGAACCCTAGCAATCTGTCTGCAAGCCGCAGGCGAATTGCAGCCTGAAATTACCTGTTCTATGGCTGAATGAGCTGCGGTCAGTCAAAAACAGGTGTGGTGACGTCAGTTTACCAACATGGTGGCTGCTGGCCTCCTCTGTGGTCTGACCGGTGTGGAGAACCGAGATGGACCGCTTCCTTCCCCGTCTCTAACCCAGAATTCAGCCCTGAGTGCGGTGCTTGCGCATCTGGCAGAAACTGCAGCGCTGTAACCCTGCGTCTCTATCCCAGCGCGTCTTGCAGACTCTAGCCGCGGGGCGATTTGCTTAATAAGCAGTGTTACCCTCCATGCGACAAACCTCTCGCGTTTGAGTCCCCGTAGCCGATCCTCATGCGATGGAAATCCTTCCTCCAGGTTCCGGCGCACCCCACTATTGCTGGAAATTCCTAACAAGATATCCTTTAGCCGTCCTGACTTGTCATACTCCCACACAGTGAAGCAGCACACGGGGGTAATGCACTCCCCTCGCCGCCATCTTCTGGCATCAGTTATAAATACAAGAATTATACAAAGGTTTTAAGTAAAAAAGAATATGATAGATGGAAATTTGTCTCTAAACAAATTATAAAATCAAGAAATTATAAAAACATAGGCAAACACAAAACATTTTCTTGGGTCTGCAGGTTTGGGAGTCTCCACAATATTGTGAGCTTTGTCTTCAGGTACCTCACTGGTTTCTCACTGTGAAGTTCTGGAAATTATCTCTTCATTGTTCTGATAGGTGGTAGAGAATAACAACTCATAAGCTAAATAAATGATCAAAGAAAACAAGGCAACATCAATATCAAATATCAGAAAGAATGAGAAAAACTACATGCTTTTATGGACATTAAAAATTATATGAAGAAAATATTACAAATAATTTGTTATAATAAATTTGAAAACTTAAGTTAAATAGGCAAATTTCTAGAAATTATAATCTACCAAAACTCAATGAAAAAGGCAATAGAAAACATTAAAAGCTTAATATCAATTAAAGCTTTTGAAGAGTTCAATTGAATTCTTTAATTTAAAAAATTTCCACAAAGAACACTTCAGTCCCGGATGCCTTTTGTAGTGAATTCTACCAAATGTTTCAGGATAGAGGGAATAATTCTATGTAGATTTTTCTAGAAAATAGCTGGTAACACATTTCAACTCATTTTATCATTTTATATTGTAATTAAATTTAAAAAATTGTAAGAAAGAAAACTACAGACTAATAGATTTCTTAAACACAGAAGCAAATTTGTTAGAAACTATTATATAATAATACAGCCAATGAAATTTATCCTAGAAATGCAAGATTGATCCAAAATTCGGGTTAATCAATATAAACCATCATAGTAACAAAGAAGCATTAGTATGAATAGATTCCAAAAAAGTATTCAACAAAATTAAGCAGCCATGCATGATTTAAAAACAAAGCTATTAGCAAACTAGAAATATGAGAAAACTTCCTCAACTTGACATACAGCCCATAGTTAGCCCCCTACTTGATAGAAAATAGCTGAATTGTTTTAAGCTAGGATCAGAAACAAGTTAAAAATGACTGCTCTCACCAGTCTGTTCAATATTTTACAGGAAGTCCTAAAAAGTGCAATAAGTCCATTCACAGATTTCCAAGGAGTCTCCATACTGCTTTCCATATTGGCTGCAACAATTCGCAGTCCCACCAGCAATATATAAGTGTACCTTTTCCCCCCACATCCTCACCAATACTTATTGTTGTTTGTCTTCATAATAGCTGCCATTCTGACTAGAATGAGATGATATCTTAGAGTAGTTTTTATTTGTATTTCTCTAATTGCTAGAGATGATGAAAATTTTTTACATATGTTTGTTGATTGATGACCCAGCTATCCCTCTCCTCTTCAGTGAGGTACCTGAAGAAACCAGTGAGGTACCTGAAGATAACCAAAAGACTTAAAAACAGCATACTACAGGGACACAGCCACATCAATGTTTATAGCAGCACAATTCACAATAGCTAAATTGTGGAGCCAACTTAGATGCCCTTCAGTAGATGAATGGATAAAAAAAAAATGTGACATATATACACAGTGGAATTTTACTCAGCATTAAAAGAGAATAAAATCATGGCATTTGCAGATAAATGGATAGCATTGGAGAAGATAATGTTAAGTAAAGTTAGCCAATTCCCCCCCCCCAAAAAAAAAAAAACAAATGCTGAATGTTTTCTCTGATATAAGGGGTAGGGAAGGGGAGCATGGGAGGAATAGATAAATTCTAGATAGGTAGATGGGTGGGAGGGAAAAGGAGGGGGCAGAGGATTAGCAAGGATGGTGGAATGTAATAGGCATCATTATCCAAAGTACATGTATGAAGACACAAATTGGGATCAACATACTTTATATACAACCAGAGATATGAAAAATTGTGCTGTATATGTGTAATAAGAATTGTAAGGCCTTAGAGAAGCAGGCTTGACTGTCCCTGTCCTGTCCCCACTTGGCCTCTCCAGCCCTCTGACCTGGCTGCAGCTCATGCCCAGTCCCTCCTGCCTTGGCTGCAGTTGGGGTCTCTGCTGTCATCTTTGTTTTTGTTTTTCTCCTTAAAGGAAAGTCGAGTATCTCCTGGGTGTGCATAAAGCCAAAGATACACTTAAGCTAAATATTTATAATTCCTTCTTTTAAGAAATAAAGCAATAATAAAAATACCAGAAAAAAAGAATTGTAAGGTATTCCACTGTTATTTTTTTAAAATCTATTTAAAAAAAGAAGAAGAAAAAACTTGAATAAGTCAAAAAAAAAAAAAAAAGAAAGAAAAGAAAAGAACATCATACAGGTGGAAGTGAAAGTAAAACTCCCACTAATTGAAGATTATATATAAATAGATATTCCTCAGGAGCATACACTGCTAGAAATAATAAGTGGGTTTAGCAAGGTAGCAGGACATGATTCTAAATTCAATTGTGTACAGATCCAATCTAGGTAATTAACGTTTCCATCTCCTTTTCATTAATTTGTGCTAATATACTTTAATTGAAATATCATACTGTACCTCATAAATATGTACAATTACTATGTGTTAATAATTTTTTTAAATCTGTGATGGAAATGCTAATTACCCTGATTTGATTATTGCATGTTATATACACATATCAAATTATCAGATTGTTCTATAAATATGTACAATTAAAATAATATGATTAGTAAAATATAAATATTAAAACAAAACCACGTTTAGAGGTTACACATGTCTTGCTAATGTAATGATTATATTTTAGACACTGTTAATTTACTAGTTGTTTATACAATGTTATTAAAACTAAGACTAAAACCACTTATTTTTTTTAAACATGAATGCACTGTTGTATGTTAGTGAGCAATTGGAATTAAAAAAACTAAATTCCAATTAGAATAGCATTAAATTATAAAATGGTTTGATATAATGATAACAATAATGATAGATATATGAAAGACCAATACAATGAAAACTACAAAACATGGCTTTGAGAAATTAATGAAGAGTTAATCAAATAGAGAACTTTATCATGTTGATGGATTGAATGATTTAGCAGTATTAAGGTGTCCATACCTGTGTTGACTTGTAGATTTAATACAATTTCATTTTATTACCATATTTATGCAAATTATAAAATCAAGTTATATTTTTAGAAATTTGTGTTCAAAGACTGGATAGTGGCTACTCTGTGGTTATAGTGATTGAAATAGGAGATGCAAGACAGTCATGTAGTTTGCTGGTAGTATACTTTTTGATTTGTTTCTGTTCACCAGGGTATATTTGCTTTATGAAAACATCAAATCTTATAAGTACCGATTGGCAGATGGGTGGGAGGGGAAGGGAGGGGGCAGGGGATTAGCAAGGATGGTAGAATATGATGAACATCATTATTCAAAGTACATGTATGAAGACATGAATTGGTGTGAACATACTGTATATACAACTAGAGATATGAAAAATTGTGCTGCATATGTGTAATAAGAATTATAATGCATTTCGCTGTCATTTAAAAAAAATCAATTTAAAAAATAAATAAATAAAATACTCACACACATATATGTGTGTGTGTGTATATATATATGTGTATATATACTTAAAAAATATATCAATATTATGAAGTGGAAGCAAAGTAAATCAGACAACATAAGAATTTTTATTAAAAATTTAATAAAGGTTATTTTACATTAAAAAAACCAAGTCTGACACTTAAGTTGTACATATCACTATATGTTTATTAGTCTTTCAAAAACATTCTTCAAAAATAAAACTAGAAAAAAAGAAGAGGAAAAAAATCAGTGGTATTTTATCCCATAAAATACTTGATTAGCTATTGCATATTATGAAACAAATACTAGAGCCTAAGGAAACATTCGGCAACAGCACCTATTTCTCTGCTTTATTTTATCTATAAGACAGCAAAAACCTACAGTGTTCAGGTGAAATCACTAGTTAAGAGAAAAAAATAAAAATGTTTCAAATATGCCATGCTCTTGTTACCATGGCTATTTAAAAGAATATTTAGGTTATTAGTAATATAACGCAACAACATAGTATTCCTCAATGTTTGAAATTGTTATGATTCACATTCTAAACATATCAGAGACATACAAGACACCTAACAATCACCATAAAGCTAAGGTCCATGGGTTCAATTTTCAGAAACAAGTGAAACACTTCTGAGATGTTTTCATTTAATAATTATTTAATATTCTGCATCTAAATAATGGCTGACAGAACTTCAGACTGCCTGCCTATACATTTACCGAAGAATAAATGTCATTCAGAGTGATTTTTAATGGCTGAATTTTTATATTTTTACATTGTCTGCACCTCAGACACAATTGTTTCCAATATTTGTTTTGATCTTGAGGAAAGTTTTTTTTTTTTTAAAAACCACAATTAAACCTAATAGAGATTGAGCTTAACTCAGGCCTTATCCTTTATAATAAACAGGTGGTTAGGAAAAGTAAGTAGACTTTAAAAAAGAGGAAAAATATCATGGTGCAATTCTTAATAAATATTTCACATGGATTATTTCATTGATTATTAGAACAAAATTGTTATAGTTCACTTTTAATGCCTGGTAGTAAACAGATTTTTTAGTCCTGAAAAAACATTTTTCAAAGTACAAAAATAATGGACTCATTTTAATTCCTAAGGCACAGAGTTTGTGGTACAACTAAAATCATCATTAGCTAAGTAAGAAAAACAAAACTAGGAATTTTCAATATTAAGTATTTCATTAAAATAAGGTGTGGAATAAATAAGGTTAGAATTCAATTTTTCAATAGAAGTTGTAGGGAGAGGAGGTATCTTTCTCCAATCCTTACACTTGTGCTCAAATAACTCTCCCTTTTATCTGAGGAAAGAAAATATGCATAATGATTATTTTGAATTCAAATGATTGATAAGGTGCATTAGTGAAAGAGCTTAAGTATTCCTGTATTCTGACCCTCTTTTCACAAGGAAGTATACATATAGGCTAACCTCTGGTTGGAAACAAGCTTTTGGGGATAATTGGCAAGAGGGGCACACAACTAATATATAACTATGATTTTGGACAAATTGTAAAAATTCTCTGTGGCTCAGTATCCTCATCTCTAAAATGGGGATAATAATGAGGTTATGGGGAAGATCAACTGCATCTTATAGCCTAAGTAGTGCTCAGCAGAGAGTAAGCATCCAATATTGGATATTATTATTATTATTACTACTACTACTTATTGGGTATAACACTCTCACTTTAGCCCAGTTTATTTAGAGTTCCAAGGTGAATTATAGGGATTTAGCCTCATTAATAATGAAGTGATTCTATAATTCTTTTGTTACTATTCAAAGTTGTAAATATGTCCCTGGAGACTTTGATAGAAGAGTAATGATCCTGGCAGGATTGGATATTTCAAGTCTTCCCAGGCAAACATCTATCAGTTCCTCAAATACCACTAAATCCCCCCAAAAAGACAGTATGCATATATAATAGGGTCATAAAGCTTTCTGTCCTGGAATATACCAAAATTTCTTAGCTATTGCACCTAAAGAAGATTTTTATCTTATCAATATTATCATTTTTTTTCTTATAAAATGTATATAAAACTGCCTGCTTCTTCTGTTTCTGACAGCACTTGGAAAAAAAAATCTGGAGTCTGATAAGTACTCACAAATGTAACCTACATATATTAATAATATCAGTTGCAGCAAGAGATTTTGACACTTTTTAAAAATAAATATTTCATTTTATACCTATTAAAATCAGAAATAAGAATTTAAACGAGGGTGCAGAGTTAAAAATTATTGGTGATGAAAGAATCTACATAATGCTCACTTTTTTATCAAGGTTAACCTTGGCCATAAAACATTGATATATCTATAGAGATTTCTGCAGAGTAGTTTCAGATTTTTGGAATCATTTCCACATGCACCTGTGCCTGAAAGCACCATGAAACTCATGCTTGTGCCCTACATTATTTACAGCACCAAATGAAACTAAAATGCATTTCCCATTTTGCAGAGTTTTTCTCACCCAAAATGCACTAGAGGCAGAATCTTCAGGTAGCCATAGATGTCACAGAGAGAAGGTACCTTAGAGAAACACTGAGCTTTCTTACACACACACACACACACACACACACACACACACGCAGCCCTAGTTAGTTTATATAAAATAGTTGTGATACACGGTTTGCAGTACCTACTTAGTAAATATCTGGTGAGTGTATAAATTAATGAATGAGTAAAGAATGAATGATTTTATAGATACAGTGTTGACAAGTCTTGTGTTAACATTTCCTGTTGTGTGAAGGGTAATAAATTTCTAGCTGATTCAGCATGGCTTTAGGACTTCTCCTTTGTTTTGGTGATTTATAATTTATGACAACAAATTAATTAGCAATGGGATATGTATAATTAAAGTTCTGTCTTGATGTTCTTCAGACACGATAATGTTTTTCTTGTTGTGTTTCCACCATATTCAAATTTTTTGATCACATTAACTGTTGCTTATTTTAGTGGAAACAAACCCATATCAAATGTACATGTCTACTTTTTTGTGACCATTTCTTAATCCTAAGGCTCATTTTCTACATGAATGTTATAATTAGGTTAACTCACTTTTTTCTAGTGTGACTTCTCAAGGCAGAAATCTTTCAAATTTATATTGAACATAGTTTATTCATACAAAAAATTTCTTGGAGCTCATGCTTCATCCCATGCATTTGGTGACACAGAAGAAAACAAACTCTGTCCTTCCTTTATAATGAGACTCTTCCCACCCCTGTTTTCAGAGCCCTGTTTCCTGACCAATTTGGACTTCTTAATTCTTGGCCACAACACGTATATTCCATACATTTTAAGGTTGGGGAGAGGTAGTGGTAGAGACAAATTCTAGCAAAAATACTTTTAAAAAGCATTATAAGAGCTCTACCAATAAATTTACTCAGGTTTCAGAACAAGTGTAGCCACAAATTGGAAATGAGAAAATTTATTTTCTTCTTATTGTGTTCTAATGAGAGAGAGAGCATTTTTCAAACTCAAAATAGGTTTATGGTACATACATTAAAAGTTAAAAAGTGAAAAAGTACTATAACTGCCTTTATCTCAAATATATATTTGAACTGCTTTTCATACAGATATATTTGTCTATGTTTAATATATTAAATTTCAAAGAAAACTTTGAATATTTTTAAATGTATTTTTTACTTCATCTAATATTATTTTCCCTATTTTTCAAAATAGATGCTTTTCTTATGTATATGAAAAATAAGAAAATACATATTCTTTTCATCTACACTTGCATATTTAATATACATTATATATACAGTCAGTGCCATATGATAATATTTTGGTCAATAACAAAGTGCATAATACTGATCCCACAATATTATAATGAAGCTGAAAAATTCCTGTCACCTCGTAACATCATAGCCATAAAAAACTTGTAGCACAAGTTATTATTCATGTGTTCAAATATTAGGGTCTTAGACTCTCCACTTTTACCTGCAAATGTCCTATGGATAGGTAAAAGCAGGATTAAAGACCAGCATCTCTGCCTACATTTGCATCCATATTCATTGCTCTGATCGCCTTGTATTCTAAGAACAAGGTCTGATCAGATATACATCTTGGGATGAATCAAAGCAACTCCCCTCTCCCTAACAATAGTAACTTTGTTATCTGGAAAAAGGCCTCACCTGATCAATCTTGAGATAATGATGGACAGACCACACCTGATCAAGATCACCTGCTTGGACAGCTGTGGAAAATCTCCAGCTATGCAACCCCTTCCCACCCCTCCCCTGCCCTCATTCCTCTTTCTGTAAAACTTCAAAGCCATTATCAGCCCCTCAAAGCCAGGACTAAGGACATGGTTCCCTTGTCTTCCCGATCTTCCCTCAAATAGTTACACTTTATTAAAGTTACCTTCATACTTTTCACTTGTACCTTTTCTGTTTGATTTTTAGGGAGAATGGCCAGACCTGATTTATTGGATCCCCAGTATCAAGCCTCTGGCCTAGGATTTCAGTAACATCCATAGAAATAATGTAAACAAATATACTTAATGCTGTCAGCTATATGAAGGTTAGAATGATCAATTATGTATAGCACATAATACTTGATAATAACAATGGATGATTATGTTACTGGTTTATGTATTTAGTACAGTATACTTTTATCATTATTTTAGAGTGTATTTCTTATACTCAAAACAAAAATTTTCCTTTAAAACAGTATGTCAGGGTATTCCAGCAGCCTTATACATCTCACATATATCATGTCTCCTAGTAACATCATAGTAACATCATCCTTTCATCAAGAGGCACAGCAAATGATGACCTACATGTTCTAGTTTTATGTAAGTACACTCTGTGAGGTTCACACAATAACACATTTCTCAGGACAATGTGCTTTCATTGACACATACCTATATATGTCTGTTTTAGTTTCTATCATACACTATGAATATAAAAGTGTCCCTTTTCTGAGGATCCTAAAACATTCTGGAAGATTAAGTATCCACTTAAGAGGTTGTAGGTAGATAATATTTGCCATGCCCAAGTGTAGGGAATGATGTAACATGTGGGGCATGTTGCATCAGAAAAGAGGAAACCTAACTTGCTAATTTGCTATCCACTTCCAGGTCCTGGGGCCATGTGTGGCTATGATGGCACCTGGCAATCAGCCAGGAGGCGGTGCTGTGGGTGGTGATGAAAAATCAGATCAGATGGCCTCTAGGATACGCTCAGAACCCTTCTGCCCTCATGGACAGCTCATGTCTCCCATTAAGGCCTGTAGGATGGATGTACACGTGAACTCTCCCCACCCTGCTGACCTTTATCCTGATTGGCTCCTGTACATTATATTAGCTGTGTCGATCTTTGCCTTTCTTGGCTCATCCTGGTCGGGGGAGTGCTTTGTGCTTTCCCCATCTCTCCTGAAGGTCAGGAGGAAAGGGGGGGGGGGGGCTGTAAAAACCCAACACCCAAGTGTGGAAAACTTAAAACTGATAATGTGGGCTTCGGTTAGAGCGCTAGAGTGCTTGCTTAGCATCTTTGAGGCACTGGGTTCAATTCTCAGCACCATATGTAAATAAGTAAATAAAATAAAGGTCCATCAACAACTAATAAAAGTATTTTTAAAAACTTGATAATGCGAGGAAATGTCAAATTAATCTTCACTTCTTGCACACAGATGTTTTAGCAAAAACCAAAAGTTACGTTAAAAAAAAAAAAAAAAAAAAAAAAAAACACTCATATTAGTGAAAGTTCTCCAGAACACTTCAGAAGACTGATGAAGAGTTTTATTGGTTCGGGCAACTATGGAGACAGGATATTTCAACTACCTGGCAAAGGAAACCTGGAGGCCTTGACAAGCCTATGGTATGGTTCCAGTACAAATCTGAGGTACTGAAAGCCAGACTTAACAATGGCCTTAGTCACAGTCTGAGGCGAGAAGACTGATTCCTGGCTCAACCAGACAGGTAGAGAATGAATTTAATGTTCCTATGATTTCTGATTCTATTCAAGTTCTTAATGGTTTGAGTTATGTCCATCATTCAGTCTGCTCTACTCAGTTTACCCATTCAGAAGCATACCCATAAATAACATTAAACCAAGTATCTGGGCGCACCCATGACCCAGCCAAGTTGACACGTAAAATTACCTGTTAAAATACTCCTTTCTTATAAACCGTTATGTGTGCAATTGTCTTACTGTCGTGTAGAATCATCCATCCACCATTTTTTTTATTTTATTCTATCTCACTGTGATGTTTTCTATTGCTTCCACTACCAAGAACTGTTTTGCTAATTCTATCTGGTGGTACAGGATCTACTTAGGACCTTTAGAAACAAATCCAGTATATGTGATGAGGCTCTTTTAATACAGTCTGTCCTCAGGGCCAGAGGCTCTGTTTGCTTAGGGTTTTGCTCTTCATTTCTTCTCCCCTGCCAAGATTCCACCTGAATTCCTTCTATCCTATTCTGATCCATGAGTGCTATGGTTTGAATGTGTCCTCCAAAATATTCTGAAATTTAATTGTCATTGTAACAGTATTAAAGTTAATTAACTTATAAAATTAGTGTTTTTCAATGGACTAGTGTTGATGTTACAGGAGTGGGTTAGTTATCACTAGATTGGGTCGATATAAGCCCTGCCCCTTTTAGCCCCCTGTGTCACATGTGCCCCTTTTTGCCCCCTGTGCTTACTTGCCTTTCTGCTATGTCACAACACAGCAAGAAGGCCCTCAGAGACTCTCCCTTGATCTTGAATTCCCCAACCTCCAGGCCATGAGCTGAATAAACTTCCATTCTTTAAAATTTACCAGTCCATGGTATCTGTTATACCAAAAGAAAAATGAACCAAGGCTATGGATAGACATGATTCAAAATTTATTTTGCTTAACCTTGGATTAGATTAATAAATTCTTACTTAATGATCTGAACCTTTAAAAATGTAAAATCATCCCATAATTTTTAATCCATGTATAAGAGGTAATGCCTTTTTATGCCTATTTAAATTATTTTAGCTAAATCTATTTTGGATCCATTAAAATTATGTAATAATTAGCAACATTATGCATACATGATTTAGCATACAAGGATTTTCCAATAACATAAGGTCAGAAAATAAATTATAAAATAGGAATACACAAACAAAAGTAAACTGAAAATAGTCAATAAACAAGTTATACAGCAATAAAACTAAGAAGTTGAAAATGTTAATGATCTTGAAAAATTATGTTTCTTCATAACATGTTACACAGATAAAATAAAGCAATAATATTTCAGATGTTTAAAAAACCAGATTTAAAAAAAACACTAAATTTCACAGTATATATTAGAATTATCTGGGAAAAAGAAAACTGCCAAAATTCAACTATTCAAACCAGATATGTGGTGATTCTAATTCTTTAAGACTCTGGAGTGGCTGGACCAAGATGGTCATAAGAATTTGAGAAACTCCGTGAGGGATGTTTGCTTGTCTTTTCCTTAGCACCTTCATGGTAATGGGGTTGAGCAAACCCTGCTATTTATATGTAATTGCATCTGAATCTAATTTACACCATAAATTTTATGGCTACCTAATCCAGTAATATTTTAAGTTACTAACCTCCAATATCAGAATAAAGATCATGTAAATGTGTCTTTCTTCAACTGCTTTTCTTTCTAGGGCTTGTCATCTGTTTCAAGCTCACCTGATGAGTTGGCAGCATGCAGTTCTGACGGCTATAACACTAAGACCTGTCCTGTTGCTGCTGAGGTGGAAGGAGATTCAGTCCCCAGAGGCCCCTCACAGTTTCTGGCCACATGGCCTGTACAGGTCTCCCGTGCTTGGAATATTTTTGGCTTCTGTCTCTGACCTTGAGACTGAGATTGAAAAGGCTCACAATTAGGTCAGGGACATCTGGATAATCTCTCTCTTAATTAAACCAAAGTCATTTGATTAGTGACCTAATTATGAAAGAAAGAGCTCATCATATTTATAGGTTCTGCCCTGACTCAAAGACAGAGGACTAGACAGGGTGCATACATCTGGGAAAGAGAATTGTGGGGACCATACTAGAATTCTGCCCACAGTGGCCATTTATATCTACAGAAGAAGCAGTAACTTTACCCACCATCTTTTCTTTTTAGAGTCCTTAATATAGATATCCTCATACTGCATTAAATATTTTTAATAACCTTTCAAACATTTTTGTCAACTTTATACAAGGACAGATTAAAGCCATCCTTTTATTCTATCCAACTCAATTCAATAATAACTATTTTTAAAATGTAACATTTTTTTGGCTGGGTTTCTAATGCATTAGACATTTTAAAGGTATGTAGCCAGCTTTTCCTCAGCTCTTTATTATCATAATATCCAATCCATTGGCTGGGAATGCAGCTTAGGGTAGAACATTTCCATGGAATATTGCATATTCCATTTCTAAAACCCTGGTTTAGATTACAAATATCATACACACAGAGAATCTTCAACATGACATTCATGATACTCAATATTTTCTAAAGTTTATAATAGAAAAATCCAACGTAAAAAGTAATGTTTACACACTACTTTGCACTTTATGAAACACAAACATACTATTATATCTTTATAATATAGATAATGTAATAATATTATAAAAATGGAATTAAATAAATAGTAACATGATATTGGCATTATAATTATGTAATAATTTAAGGACAAGGAAGCTAGACTCAAAGATATGAAATGACCTCTTCAACTTATCTAGATAGTAAATGATGATAACATAAAAAAAAAAAAAAAAAAAAAAAAAAAAACTAAGGATTTCCCTTTCCAAGATCAATGCTCCAAGTTCAGTAGGATGCATCAAGTCTCAGCAGTCCACTAGAAGGATCCATCACTGGATTTAATGTCTATAATAATCAGTGTAGCCTTTAAAGTCACCCCATAATACTAGAAAGCTTAAACACTAAGATAATGTGGCCCATAAGAAAGGAAAAGTGCAATGCATGATGATAACTGACAACAAGTGTTATGAAAACATAATATTACTGACACAGATAAATAGTTTAAAAGTTTAGCATGATTAGGAATAGCATTAAAAAGTCAAATAAAAATGTGATTATTATGCACTAGGGAAAACATTGTTATGATATACTGTAGCCCATTTACACTGGGAATGATAGATAATATTGTAACATTATAGAAACTGAATAAAATAAGTTTTTTTAAGTGTATGCTGTTTTTTATCATAAGCATATACAAATAACATATACCAGTAATTTATAATTTTGTTTTTATTTATTATAAAATAAGAATATTATGTATTACTAAAGCTACTTACAAGTCCAAAATATCATCATAAAACATAAAAAATAAAAATACATAAATTATCTATTGGAAAATTATGAAAACAGAATATACTGTTAAATCTAGCAAAACAGATGTCTACTATTGTATGCCTACTTTTTAAAGTTTTAACTTTTCCTTGTCACTGATATGTAGCTTTTTAAAAAAAATTATTATGGGTTTCTTTTAATCATCAATATTTAGCATAGGAAAAAGATGCAGACCAACAAGGGTGTAGGTTCTTGGTTGAGAACAATTGACAACTAATCAAATACTTATTTAAAAATATATTGGTGATTTCTAAGAATGAAATTAAACTATAATAACTTAATCAGAAAGAATCTTACAACTCTCCAATTATAAATAAGGTTATTTAAGCTTAAGCCAAATAAAAAAAAACATTGATCTCTACTATTATCATTGCATGATTAAAAAATGAATAAAAAATGAGATTTGAAGAGTTTACTTAAGAGTTTTGCATTTCACCCTATTAATTTTACCTTTCAAAAGCCCACAAATATTTAATTTATAATTTATATATACATGCTAAAGAATTTAAGGATAAAACATACTGACAAAATCTACTATTAAGTCTTCAAATTATATTCTGTCATCTACAGGATTTGCCATGTTCAGGTTAGGTGAATTCATTTTGTATTTTTTACACTGTATTTTCCATGTGCTCCACTGTACTTCCCCTAGGCTAGATCCTAATGTTTTAATTTTAAAAAATGTGATCCCATGATCAACAGGGACCATGTATGCCAGGGATACAATGTAAAAAACAGGAAAACTTAAAGGTAATGTTTTTGGGTATTATGATGGAGAAAGATGAGAAATTCTGTCAACACCTACTGTGGATGTCTTATTTGGAGAGTTCTAGTGAAAAGCTCTGCCTTTGGTGTAAAGATCATATTGAAAGTCTTTGAAATAATTCAGGTAAGGAGAAAAACTCATTAAGAATATCAATAGTGCAGTTGGAAAAGGGTACACACATCTACACATGCAATATTACACAGCCAAGTCTATTTCCATTAAATAATTCAGTATTGTTTTAAGCTATTTGGTGGAATAGAGTGGTATCAGAAACAAAATGATTCCAGGGAAAATGAAAATAATATTACATGTACAAAAGCACTTACTAAATAAGAGATGATTGCTTGTGAGCACTATTTCCTGGTGTGGAGGCTAGATGGTTGAATGTCCATGTAGCCCAACCCAAAGCTTCAAATCACCATGGTAATCCTCACTATCATTCATGCCAGCCTCCCAAATTAGTATTTTTTTTCTCTCTGTTTTCTTGAATGGATCAAATAATTCAGACCATCTCCATGAATTCTAATTAGGACTTTTATATTATGGAGGGGTAATGTGTCCAGAGCTAATGAGGCATTTCAGGGGAAATAGACCTGGCTATAAGCAATTTCCATAAGAAGAGAACATTTCTGCAGTCTAATTCAAAGATGGCATTGTGTGTATATGTCTTCAAGAAAAGGTTTCTCTCCTCAACTTCTCACCCTTAATCAAAATTTCACTTGAAAGAAAAAAATAAAAATGTTACAAAGACACTCTAAATTTTTATTTTAGAAAAGAACAAGCAACATTCTTCAAAGAAAAGCAAATATTACTTTTTTAGAAAGAAAATTTCTAAAAATAAATTCTAATTTATGACTGAAAACATAATCATGTTGAAAACTAAAGCATTCCTAGTATATGTATTTGGCATATTATTTTGTATAGAGACAAGCAGGGGTTTTGTTGTTGTTGTTGTTGTTTTTAAGATTTTAAGATTAGATGATGTCCAAAGGAGTAGTGTGTGTGTGTTTAATGGGGGACTGAATCCCAGGGCACTTAACCATAGGGATATCTGTAACGCTTTTTTTTTTTTTTTTTTTTGAGAAGACAGGGTCTCATTAAGTTATAGAGGCTGGCTTTGAACTTGCAATCCTCCTGCTTCAGCCTCCCAAGCTGCTGGGATTATAAGTGTGCATGACTGTGTCCGGCAGGAATAATATATTTTTAATTGTATTAATTAAATGAGATTATTTCAGGTAATACTTAGTGCTATGAAACACTGATTTTTGATAACATCTTAATTATGGACAGCAGTCCTCTTCCCATAAAGAAGGCAATTTATTTATAAACAACCAAACTCTCATACTCCTCAGGTAAGGTGATCTCAGATAAAAGATCTATCCTGGGTCCCAAAAGTTTTCTTTGAAATTCCCTGAGAGGTCCAAAGTAATGACCTTTGCTAACAAAACCCTTTATTAGACTCCTCTTCCCTAAATCATTTTCTTACTTCCCCACCAATATTTTCTGGAAACTACTCCTAAAGATCCTACTTGTATGTGAATCTGTGCCAGTGTCTTCTCTAGAACCCAAGGAAAACCATCTTGCATTTAACACACAACCAGATTCCCTTACCTTTTATGTTATCTAAGATCTTTGTTGCCTTAATAAATGAGATGAAATACATTTGTTTTCTTGTATTTATCTGGTTCTTGGAATAACAGGTTCATAAATTTTAAAATTATTATTATATAGCTCAAAATATGATTTTGCTTTTGAAAAAATTTTACCAGTATGTTTCATTGTGTATATGTTTTGTTTATTTGCACCTATTGTATTTTTCTTGTTCACTCTTGCCAAAGAGATGGTCATCTCTATAAATAACCACTTTTTGATTAATATTTCCTCCTGTTTATTTCACTAATTTCTGATTTGTCTTTATTTCTTATTATTATCATATTTCTTTGTATTTCCTCCGTTGAGTGCTTAACTCATTGGTTTAAACCCTCTGTTTAGATATTTTAATATAATTAAGGCTATGATGTCCATGTAAACACCATTCAATCTCACAGAATGAGATACTATTTTAATATTACATTATTCCAAGTACTTATTAAAGTACATTTATGACTTCTTATCTAAGGATCTGTTAGTAATATGCTATGCTTTTTCCAAAAATAACACACTATTTATTTTTTTATTTGATTTGATGCTAGGATGCTAGGGTGCTGAGTCACATCCCCAGCCCTTTTTTTGTATTTTATTTAAAGACACAGTCTCATTAAGTTGTAGGGTACCTCACTCAATTGCTGAGGCTGACTTCAAACCAACCTGTAATCCTTCTGCCTCAGTGTCCTGAGCCACTGGGATTACAGGCATGAGCCACCATAACTAACCAAATAACATTTTTTAAAAGTATCATTTAAATATTAATCTGACTTCATTATAATTAAGAGAAGAGAGATAAATCTGTAGATTTTTTTTTTTTTAGAATTTATTGGAGCTCCTTTTATCAATAATTAAATGCTGTATTTTCTAACTTTTTATTATATTTCCCTGTCCTGTATTTTTAAATATCTTTCAATTGGAAACTATTTTATTTCCTACTGTTACAAGTATTTTATGTCTTCCTTTCCCTTTCATCTCAGATTTATAATTTCAAGATGCCCGAGTGCCAGTGGTTGGGGGCAGATTGAAAGGTCTTAGCTAGCAACTGGTATTTTTGTTTATGGGCCTTCTCATCTCCCATTATACACCTTAAAAGCCAGTGCCAGAATCTCTGCTTGAGGAATTAGGGGTCCCTTCTCTAGGTATTTGAGTTTAGCCTTAAGTTGGGGAAGCTCTGGGAGAAGAAGGAGGTCATTAGTAATTGTCTCCCATCTGGAGTTTCAGGTTATAGATTGGTATACTGTAAAAGGGCCTTTGTAAGGTGGTCCAAGAATGTTGAGGGGTTTTCATTTTTGTCCTGAATAACTGAGAAACTGATGTGACTCCACTTTTGAAAACAGCTTCTACCTCAAGGCTTGTCCAGAGGGAGGGGGCATGACCCTTGCCCTTGGAAAAACCCACAGAGCACTCCTAGGCACATACCCACCCTGCTGAATTGTTTGTCTATAAATAAAGGGAGAGATCTGGGGGGCCAGGTGTCTTGACTCAGTTAGGCTAGGTGAGGATCCACAGCAACCCTCTAGCAACCACCAATCAGCATGAGACAGAGAAAATACCTGGGATGACAGATGACGCCCCCAGTAGTTTCAGTGATTGATAACTGCCGCAGTCCGGCTGGCTGCAGCAAAATAACCGGGGGTGACGAACAACTTGTGTACGTTGATACAGCAGGAGTGGGAGCCGTTTATTGCAGGACAGGAGCAGTATTTATACATTCCACACAGCTTATCTAATTAACATAAACTAGATACATCAGTCAACCAATGAGGAATCTCCACACTTAATGGCTTGCTTTTGTTACTTCTCAAACCACTCCCTCTGGCATTTTGCCAGGCACCATCCAGACTTGTTTACGAACTCTAACATTCCCCTGGCAAAATGCCAGGTGTTATTTTGACTTGTTTACAGACTCTAACAGATAACATGTTAGGAAACCATGTAGTTTAGCACATACACGCCTCACAGATTAAACCAATCAGTTCAAACAAATCCCCCTCTTGTACTAACCAATCACCTTTACCCAACTTGTTCCCGCCAGTGAATGTGCTAATCAATGTTAAGAGTTGTTTGATTTTCCTGCTGTATGAAGTGATTTGCTGTGTAGTGCTGTGACACAGAGTATCCCCCAAAACCTATAAAATCTCACTGAACAAAGGACCAGGGCTCACTCCCTGGAACTGCTGTGTCAGAAATGATTGCAAGTCCAGGCTCCAGCTTGCAATAAAGACTCTTGTGTGATTGCAATGGATTTGGCTCCTGGAGGTCTATTGGGTTCCCATGAATCTGGCATTATATAACCTCTTAGAGTTGCTCATAGTTAATAGCCTTATAGGCCGAATTTTTTAGTCCTGCCATGAGGCAGGTAATAAATTGGTTCCTACTAGTGAACCCTCCAACCGAATTGTAACCCCAGTTAGGGTTATGATCAGGGACTGCCTCAGTGCTGATTGGGTAAGCAGAGGAGGTTTGGTGTACCTGGTGGTATACTTTCTGGCCTGCTCCCAAACTCAACTGCGTTCCTCAGGTAGGAGGGTGTTGGATAGGATCATATGGATGTCATGGAAAGTTAGATCATATGATTGGGTTAGATATTAGAATTCCTTAATGTAACTTGAAGGCTTGAAAGTGAAGGACCCTAACCTTCTTTCCATTTGGGAGAGGTCACTAAGGGAGAAAGGGATGTGTACAGAACAACTCTCTCTGGCCCTGATACTTCAGGAAAGGGAACCAGAGAGGTGCAGGCTGGGTAGAGGATTCCTGTGCACTCAAGTAGCAGGTGGACTGAAAGTAGGTGAGGGAGGTCCTGGAGGAGTTGGAGCAGAAGGTAGAGAACAATGGGGATCTCTATTTCCTTGAGCACTCACAAAAGTTAAAACGATCCCTCAAAATATCATGCTTTAGAGTGCTGTTAAGAGGCCATTTGGAATCATTGTCTAAGGTAGAAAGGCCAAATTTGGTTGCAGAGATGAATTAGTTTTCTCACTTTTAAGTCAAGGGTAAGACAGAATGAGTCTAAATTTGCTAAAAGACAACCCAAGAGGGTGTCTACGAGGGATAGCAGAGGTGGCTGCACCCATGGCAACAGAAAGAGAGAGTCCGTAGGGAGAAGCAGAGGCGTCCCTCTGTGTCTTCTCACACCAAATGAGGATGAGCTGACTGCTCTGGGAGTGGTCCCTGCCTCAGGACAGTAGCTGGAGCTAAGGCCCATAAGGGTTCTCAGGGCCTGTCAACAAGGCTTTAGAGCCTAAAGAGTAATGGAGACCCAGAAAGAGAGAGATCTTTTGCCAGGAGTGAGACCTTCCAAGCTTATGGGCTCAGATGATGATAGGAACTAACCATTGCTCTGAGAGCCACGGTTGGGGTTGCCCCTGACTGAACAGGAACCCTGGGAGTGCCAGACGTTCAATGGCCACTTTCCAGGACCTGCAGGTCATTTGAGTTGACTGAAGACAGGGGAACTTACCTGAATCAGCTGGTGGTGGATGAGAAGTCATGCATTCTATGAAATGAAGGTGAGTTCCCGGGGAAGGAGGCCTAGTATGAGGAGTATAGGATCCCAAAGAAGTTCAGATCCCCAAAGGGAGAGCAAGGTCATGGGACAGCCCATCCAAGTCACAGCACCAGTGAAAGGGACACTCACAGAGTCCATGCAAAATCCAAAGACCACACCACACACGGGAATGTCACAGGAGAGATTTCTTGTTGGTAGCATGAGATATACACAAGACTATCCCTCCGAGGACAGGCACTCACAGAGCAGCTTTATAGCCCACAAGAGGAATCTCATAAACTGCTTAGGAGTTTAACCTGGGGTGGGGTTGATAGCAGGCACCTGTTCTTACAGGAAGTTAAGCAGCTTTGCCTCAGAACCAAAACTTTGGAACCTCTAGATAAAATTGCTCCTGCCCTAAAATAGTGAATCTGATGCCAATACAGATGTTAATTTTTTGCCTCATTCCTCTACACATTGGTGCAATTTCCTGTTTTGTATAACAAATTATCACAAAGTTAGCGGCATAAAACAACTTTGAAGATCAGAAATACGAGATATATTTTGTTAGGCCAAAACCAAGCGGTCATCAGAGTCTCATTCAAACTGAGGGCCGAACCTATTTCTAGTTACAGATTCTAGGGCTGCATTTCTTGACATCTTTAGCTCATGGCCCCTTCCTTCATCTTCAAAGCCAAAAGTTTGTAACAGTGACCCACTTTGTGCTTTGAATATAGCCCTTGCTATTCTGCCACTGCAATTTATTTTTAAAATGGACATATTTCTTTCTCTTCCTCTCTCCCTGCTCCTCCCAAATCTCTACCTTCCCTAAACTCAGGGAAAACAGGATTACCTTTCTTCCCTATTAGGAAGATTTATCTGTCCTTGAGTATACACCCACCATAGGAATGAAGTAATCCAGACTTTGGGATGGTACCAGAAGATCTCAGAAATAACCATCTCCCAAATTAATAAGTGACTTACAACTCTGACAGAGAACATGTGGAATGGAGTCTTTGAATCACCCCTTTAAAGCCCCTTATTCCTGCTGATGGGCAGAAGAATCACAGCCTCTGGGACAAGAGTCCCCTGTGTTTGTCCTTTGCTAGCAAAGCAATAAAAGTTTGTTTTCCTTTTTCTGAAAACCTAGTTCTTCTTACTCAATTGGCACTGGGGACAAGAACTGAGCTCTCAGTAATAAGATTAGCCTCTTCAACTGTCTCTGCTTCTCTTTTCACATTTGGGCTCCCCCAGATAATCTAGCATAATCTCCCCATTTTAAAATGCTTAATTACATCATATTTGCAAATGCCTTTTTGTCTACCAAGATTGATTAGGGTTTTTTTGTTGTTGTTGTTGCTGTAGTTTTATTTTGTTTTTCTTTTATCTCCCGACTTCTCGGAAAATTTCATTCTTTAATTTGTTCTTTGGCTTTAGCCATTCTTTCAAATATTCTATCAATTATTTTAGTGATTATCTTTATAACTTTCTACATTTTTGCTTAGTTCTTTTTATGGCTCCTTATTCCCTCTCTTTTTGGCTCTTTCTTGAGTTTATTTATTATGTTTATTTTTTTTTCCTGTGGGATCTAATGGCTCAGCCTTATATTGTATTATTATTTGGTTTACTGTAATCCATGTATAAATGACAAGCTATTAGTACTTATGAATTCATGACCTCTTGGTGACAGCAGCTACGCTTTCTGGTAAAATGTATTTCAGAAATTTTCAAGATTAAACCTTCTATTGTGGTAACCTTCTATTTTCTGGTAACTTATAAAACACTGCGTGGGATGTAATCTAGAGTGGAAGGTTCCCGGCATCACAGTTAAGGAACTTCTGATGTTTGGTTTTACATTTAAAGAAGCTTGCAATAGCTATTCTATCCTAACAACACCTCAAAATCTGAACAAATTGAAAATCATCAACTCTTCTTAGATCTGTTTGATAAATGAGGTCACAAGGTCCCTGGCTACCCTTCTAAAATTGGAGAGAAAAAACAGATGAACACCGAAATTCATATTTTCCCAGAACAGAAAATCAGGAGCGAAAACTGTTATGTAGTGAGTGAGAATCACACACCACACATATTGAGCCAAAATGAAAGTGGAAAAAGTCCTTTAATGAGCAAGGCAGACAAGCTGCTGGGAACAGACTAGCAAGGATCCCTCAGAATTTGAATTTTGGAAGTACAGAGTTTACAAAGGCAAAAACCACAAGGACAATTGAAGTACATGTAGATCAGAGAAGAACTTGTGAGACAGATATTTTGATTAATGAGAGAATTGTTTTGATTATACATTTAAGAGCTGTTTTTATTATATATCAGGGCCATAGTCAGGGACAAGAGAAGGCTCTACTGTACTGTCAACATAGATACAGCTTTCAGGAGGCTGAAAAGAAAACATTATAAGCAAGCATAAAATGAAGACTGGTCAAAACAAAATGGCGTTACTTTGGTTCTTTTCCATTTCAGAAACCTCCAAGGTAACCAGTCCTGGTGATACTGCTGGTTATCGGTGACAAGTTCTGCTTCCTCACATGTTGAAGTTTGAACATTAGAGAAGCATGCCAAGGCAAGCATTATTAAAGCAGGGTTTATTTAAAAAGGGGTTACATAGACTTCTCCCTGGAGGGAGAAAGGGGCCATAGCTGGTATCCTGGTATCCCCAGAAGTGAGGTGTTCTGCCCATTTATATGTCCTAGGCTTCCTCTGTTCTCTGGCCCTCTTACCCTTATCTTCTTTTGACTAGGCCCAGAAATGCTCTGTGGGATGGCCAAAAGATGGGAAACAGGTGGGCTGAAGGGAGAAGGGCAGGATGGAGCAGCCCAGGGCACATTTATTAACAACTTTATAGCGCCTTGTAGGGAGGGGCAATTCCTGGGACAGGTTACCTTAGCCACAGGTTCTTGGTAAGGAAGGAGACTGAAGGAATTTACATTTCCATCCCTCAGGGGACAGTTTCCAATGCTCACTCCAAACTGGCCTGCTCAATCTGACCTGACTCGATTTACCTATCTGTACTGACTGTCTGTCTAATTCTGGCTTCACTGGGGTGTGAAAACCTGCACTGAGATTGATGACTTGCCCGAGGCTTAAAGCCTACAAGTCTTTGAGAAATCTCCAGGGAACCCAGTCAGCGCCACTCCCCATTCTTGGACCTCTACCAGTGAGGAGAATTCCCTCATGCTTCTGGCAAAGGGAGGGAACAGGAACCATTAGAAATACACAAGAGCAAGCTTTTCTTCACAACATCTGCCCTCTGGAGAAACAATGTTCCAAGTGTCTAATGTGCTGGGGTGTTATTAGTGCCTAACTAAAGAAAATTGTGAGGAAAAAAAATGTTTTCCTTCCCCAAAATCTTATACCACATATAAAGTGCACAAATATATAAAGGACTTATTTGCATAAGTTATTTTTAACCAATACATCATATCTACCTTTCAACAACAACAACAACAACAAATTGCAAGCAGATTGAAAAAAAAAAAACATTTTGGAGGCAGAGAAAACATCAGAATGTGCTATGAAAAAGATCTTAGAATTCTCACACCAGGAATTTAAAACAACTGTGTTATTACTGGGTAAAGTAGGCATCACGTAGTAATATATTGGCAATGTAGCAAAAGATAGAAAAACTTAAGAATGAAATCTAAATGCTAGACTTAAAAACTTTGTCATAGAAATGCAAAAGGCCTTCAAGAAACATAGTGTTAAACCTTGATGCAAAGAAAAGACCACCAACTCCCAATTTTAAACAAACTAAAGAAAGCTTGTATTTTTGTGTACATAAAGGAAGCTGATCAGTGGCTGACTCCCCTAACATGGGCTAGAGACCAGGAACCCCATCTCTCCAAGGAAGAGATTTTATAGCTCTAAAAGTTGCAAAAAGGGGGCATGTCTTGAGAACTTACAACTAATACAAAAGCAGATAGTAGGTTAGTGATCTAAATGGCTCAAAATTTCAAGTTAGGGAGTAAATTCAGATCCCAACACCAAAATTTATGAGACACTGCTGAGGTTTCAGAGAGGATTGTTATCTGGCCAGGGAGAGCCAGGCATGGCTGAGTTCAAGGCATGGGCAGGCATTCCAAACAAGTTTAGAGATCACAGTAATTTATAGTAAAACAGAAATTAACTTTTCATGACTTTGTGATGAGATGGCTCCAATCTTAAGATGGAATTAGTCTGGGTTCATCATAGTAGACTCAACATGATTGAGGAAAGAATTTTTGTGTGTAAAAATATGTCAACAGATATAAGCAAAATTGAAAAGCAAAGAAAAATGGGAACAGAATACCCAAGAAAACCCAAGAATTGTGGGAAACTACAAAAGGCACAACCAGAAGAAGGAAAAAAGGAAAAGGAACAACAACAGAAAGTTGATAATTGAATTTTTGATTGAGAATTTTCCAAAATTAATGAGAATTAATTGAGAATTTTCCAAAATTAATGTCAGATACAAAGTCACAGATCCAGGAAGATCAGAGAACTCCAAGTAGGATAAATGTTAAAAACAAAACCAAAAAACATCCTATACCTAGACATATAATTAAACCAAAGACACAGAAAAAAAAAAAAAAAAAAACATCTTGAAAGAAGCTGAGCAGGGAAGGGGATCAGATACTTTATCTCTAAAGACACAGAGGTGAGAATTACTTCCAGCTTCTCAGAAACCTTGCAAGAAACAGAGTGGAGTGAAACAAACATCTACAATTCTGTAACTTATTTCAGTTATCCTTCAAAAGTTAAGGGGTAGTGAACATTTTCTCAAATGAACTTTAAGGTAATGTCTTGCCAGTAGACCTGCCCTGCCTTGCAAGAAATGTTAAAAGGATTTTTTTTTTTAGAGATAGAAAGAAAATGAGATAGGTCAGAAACTCAGATTTGCATAGAAAAAAGGAAGAGTATCAAAGAAGGAAACAGTAAAGGTAAAATAAAAATTTTATTTTTATTTTTATTGATCTAACATATTCAAAATAATGTACCAATATATTTCATTATGTATGCTTATGTATATATAATATATATATATATATATATATATATATATATATATATATATACAAGCTTATGTATACATATATACAAGTGAAATTAATAATAGCAAAGATGACAAAAGACAGGAGGAATTTATTAGGATTATTTTGTGAGTCACTTTCTGATAGAACTGAAGGAGAAGTAGACGAATCCACTATTATTATTATAGACTTTAATATCCTTCTATCAGAAAGGGGCAGATCCAGAAGGCAGAAGACAGGACACAGTTGAACTCAGCACCACCATCAATCCATTGGATTTGAGGACATCCATAGACTAGTTTTTCCAATACCGGAATATACATTCGTCTGATGCTCACTTGGAATATTCAGCAATACAGACCACAGACTGGGCCTTAAAGTACACCTTAACAAATTTGAAAGAATAAAGAACATAGAGTGTCTGCTCTCAAACCACCATGGAAGTCAATAGCAGAAAAATAACTGGAAAATCCCAGAATACATGGAGAATAAACAACACACCTCCAAGTCACACAATCCATGGTTCAAAGAAAAAAAATTTCAAAGTATATTTTTAAATGTTTTAAACAAATGAAAACGAAAGCATAACTTATCAAAATTAGTGGGATGCAGCAAAAGCAGGGCTTAGAAGGAATTTTATAGCTTTGAATGCATATAGGAAGAAAAGAAGATCTAAAATAACTTATGCTTCCATCTAGAAAAAGAGAAAAATGAGACAAATTAAATTGAAAGTAGGATAAAGAAAGAATAAAATGAGAGCAGAGGTCAATGAAATCGAAAACAGAAAATCAATAGAGAAAATTAGTGAAACCAAAAGCTAGTTCTTTGAAAAGTCAATAAAATCAATAAGCCTCTAGCCAGACTAACTAAAATAGAGAGAGAGAGCACGCCAATTACTAGTAAGGAACCTTGGCTAGCATCGCTGTGGACCTGTGAACATTGAAAGAACACTAAAGGAGCATAATGAACAACCCCATGCCCACAAATGTGATAACCTGGAAGAGAACTAATCCCTTGAAAGACACAATCTGCTAAAACTCACACAAGAAGAGACAGAATAAGTTAAAACTCCTGTATGATGCTGTTCTCCCCAGAAACACCTATGGTTTTAACTCATAGAAATAAGCAACGTGGGTAGAAGCAGTTTCCTTAGGTGTAAAGCTAGTTTCCTGAATGCTAGAGCAGGGAAGGGTCAGCCTTAACTGCTTTCTTCACCCCAGCTGGGCTTTGGGCTGCTCTGGCATTATGCACCCCAAACTGATTGTTGCTGCTAAGTCCTGTCACGGAGAGAAGGCCATGATAAACCAAAGCAACGCAGTGGGGTGGAAGGTAGAAACAAGAAGTTTTCCTCTAGCTTCTTCTCTTGCTGCCACTTTCAGTTACCATCTGTACCTGGCTGTGCCTAGCTGTCCACCATGAAAGAAGCCCACACCAGTTTATGGCAGTCTTCAGTCTTCTTAAGAATTTCTGTTTTGTTGTAAATTCCTAACATCCACGGTTCTTTTTTTTTTTATTTCTGTAGTTTCTACACAGTGGGACACTAGTTCTCCAACCTGACAGAAGAAGAAACCTATTTCCAGAATGGAGATTATGTTAGCCCCAGACACTGGATCCTTTTTGGTTGAATTGTAGCATGATGTCCTGTTCTATACCTCCTAGCTCTCCCAGCCTGTTTTCTGCTGCTATAACAGACAACCAAAGACTAAGTAGTTTGTGAATAAAAGATTTTTTTTTTCTCATGGTTCAAGAGGCTAGGAAACTTAAAATCAAAGGGCCATATCTGATGAAGTGAGTAACTTCTAGTGCTTCCTTACTTGTGGGAGAACATGAGAAAGAGAGGGGAAGAAAACAAAGGAACATACCTTTATCATTCCTTCTATAATTGACCTACTCTTTCAGTAACAGCATCAATCCTTTCATGAGGTTGGAACCCTTGTGGCCTAATCATTTCTGAAAGTCCCCACTTCCCAATGTTATTGCTGTGGCAATTGAATTTCAACATGAATTTTGTAGGAGACATTTGAACAATAGCATGAGCCTCCCTTGTATCTAGACCTAACCACATAACCCAAAGTTAAGGGGAAGTTTAATGCTGGATTACTTTGAGTACTTACTTCCTAGCAAATACCCTGTCACCATTTGCTCCTTCCCATCTTAAATCTACATGTGATACTCAGAAAAATCATAAACATTTTTCACTCAGGAAGAATAGCCAAAAGAAGTGTAGCAACTAACCCTGACATGATTGACCTCTTGAACCATCTGCCTCCAGATCACTTGTTATGTAAAGAATTTCGTTATGCTGATATTGTATTACTTGCAACCTGCAAATGGTCAGTTTTTTACTTTATAAAAAGGATTTCTAACAAATATTTAGGAAATATGTTTGAGTTGTATGCAGTTGTGCCAGGGACGCTATATCAATCATCCCGGTGAACACCTTCCAGAAAGTCCATGTGGAATCACACAATTTCCATCTTTTTGATTAGAGGACTGAGGCTGGGGTTAGGAAAATCACCTTGCTGAGGGCTACAATTTAAATATAATTCTGATTTTTCTGATATACCATATTATCTACCCGATTTGTATTCAGACATATTACCTAAATGGATGTTTATAGGGATTAATGTATCTACAGTGACATTTAACTTACCTCTTTGTCCTGAAATGACTTGTTTTTGTTCATGGAATTTACTGGCAAAATCATTTGGTTTTCAAGGAGCCTGACACTGAGTCCCTCCCAAACGCGGCGCGTTCACAGCAGTGTTGAAATTTAGCCTTCAGAGAATGGGGCACAAGTGAGGGACTTGGTGACATTTCCAAAAAGGGAAGTTAAAATGTCCCAAAGACAGATTGTCCCCTGTTATTCAGAGACAGGCCCCAAGGACATTATTAGTCTCTTTAGCATCTGTGAGGGAATTAAAGTTGAAACACAGGCCAGAGGCCTCATATTGGGGAAGATATAATGTGCAAGCAAAGAAATCTAAGCAACAGAAAGATGTTGTGCCTTTCTTTTAAATCCACTCTGTGCATGTAAGAGAGCCAGTCTTTGTCACTGGAGCTGACAAGGAGCAGTGGCAGATCTGAAGATGGAGTCAGACTATAGCAAAAGCATTAACCAAAACACCCACAGTGTTATGTAGCTTTGAACTATAGGGAATAATGAGTTGGTCTTGATTTGTTTTTGAACAAGAGAAGCACTTAAAGAGATGGTAAATAGGCTTTGTTATGAATTTGTCAGCTCTGTGCCTAGATCAATTTGTGTAATCATTAGTTCTTTGTAGACTATTTTCATCTATTTCTAATAAGTTACAGAATGTTCTAATTTGGTAGCAGAGGTTATTCTTGTTTATTGCTGTCTTAAACAATGAAGGATGCAAACTTGACCACAAAAGACCTCAATAATTAACTCACAGAGAATCATAAAATTTTACCTCTCATAAGGACCAGAGAGATTACAGAGTTCAACCCTCAATGCTTTAGAGATGAATAAACTGGGATCCAGCAAGGTTAAATGACTTTGTCCAAGGTCACAGTGCCCATATATGACTGCACTGGACCAGAACCAAGAACTCCTTAAACTACTTCATTGCAATTCTATCACTCCTGGAAGCTGTCATAGTACAAACTACAAATAAACACATGAAAAGGCCCTCAACTGCAAGACAACGCCATATTCAATTTCCACGTTCGTCTATGTTGTACAAATTCTCAAATCTTTCCCAAATTGTAAGATGTTTGGAAGCGATTAGCATTTTAATGGCATACATAGCCATGCAGCCTACCTCAGTATACCACCCGCAGTGACACATGAGCCTGTGTAATTTCTCAAAGACTTGCCACGTTATTTTTGGTGGGTTTGCATATATAAACATGAATAGATCATAATAAAAGAGTATTTCGGCAGATTGATTTACCCTAGGATTTTGTTCTACTAAAATACATGAGTTCTTTTTAGAGATTACAAACTATATAGCTTTGTATACATTATGAATAACATATACATATTTTAATAGTTCCATTAAGGGAGAATAGTAAATCACAACTGCTTTGCAACTGGACTTCACTATCAATGCCAGAGAAATGCCCTGATTATTCTGCTGATACTTAAGTTGTCCTTTATCATTTTCTTTGCTGCCATAATCATTTAAAATGTGACCTTGGAAAAGTACCTTGCTTTTCTTAATAATATCTACAAAATCTTTGAGTAGGGACATTTTATAAACCCATTCTCCTCATCTTCTTATTCCCACAATCCTTATTCTTAATCTGCAAAGAGGTGCCCCTAAGTCATTCTCTCTTTTTCGCTCAAACTTCTGCTTTCCTAGAGCAAAGGCTAAGAGTTGGGGACTGATTGCACTCCTCCTTCTGGTGGCATTTCAAAGACAAGACACAGTTTACTGAGCCATTTGAGACATGAGCAATACTCACCCAGCCCAATCCTCCCACTCAGGAGCACTGCTTGCTGAAGCAAAAGATTCTGTTACTATAATAACAATGACAAGAAGAATCAGCATTTATGGGTGCTTTGTAAATAAAAAAAAACTTCCCATATTTTTCCCTCATTTGATATGCACAATAATACCTTGAGGGAAATAATACTTTCCTGTTGAGATTAAGGAAGAATGATTATCTCATAATTTATTTCTATGTAGGCAAATGGTTCATATAAATTATAATTTATTATTTATGAATTAGTTACTTATATAGTTTCCCAGAAGCAATGCCTACAACTGGAATTTATTGATTCCTTCTATATGTGTTGACAAACAAATTAAGTACTTGCCTTTATCATAGCGATGGCTACTTCATACTATTGTATTTAATTTAGGAGTGTCAAGTTTCTATGGCTAACAAAATCAGCCTCGCTTTTCCTAGAGCTAGTCACCTACTCTTACATTAAAATCAACAATCACATTGTCTACCATGGCAAAAACTACATATCCGTTTCACCATCCACATACGAGTCACAGCATACTTTTTATAGCTCTGTATGTTTAGTTTCCTCAACCTCAGTTCTTTCTTCCTAAGCTGCTTTACAAAAGTGTAATTTTATTTGAAGTAGAAATTATATGTATCATACAACGTAATCAGAATGCCAATTCTAAGATATTACACAGTTATAGTATTCACACAAAAAAATCCCTTGCAAACTGTATTTTACTACTTAATATATAAATACTAGTTTCACTGCTTTTAACATTTCTGTCATCTTTAACAAGAGATTTCTCCTGTGTTTTCTTCAATCAGCCAGAGCAAAAAGCTGCTAAAAAGTTAAGTTCTTTGAAATCAAAAGTCATGTCCTTTTAGTATAAGAACCAGGCATGAGACCTCCTAAATAACAGAGGAAAAAACAAAGATGAAACAAGGTTGGCTCTGCCACACGTTTCATTTGAATCTAGTTCCCTTTTTCAGGACAGACATAATGGTATGGGATCTGCCTCCTCTGAGGGTTACCACTAAAATAGATGTCATTGGTGATAGGATAGATTCTACTTCAGCTGTCTGAAACAAGCACTTTTAAATCAAACTTGGTAATAAGTAAAAAAGTCCAAATGGAGCTTATACAAAAGCATAGCTTAGACTTATGTTGCCTCTAACTCTGGGTAGGTAAGGAAAGTCAAATCTGTCGAACTTCACCATAAATCAGATTAGAATTAGATTTAAGAGTAATCAATGATCCATCTCTGACGACTTGCTGTCTTTTATATAACATGCCCAGATAGTAATGTTAGAAATAGTTTATAACTTAGTTTTAACTTCCCTTTCTTATAATAGCAAAAATAATTTTTATAGTATAATAAATTGAAATGGGCAGGTACCTGTCTAAATATTTGGTTAACATCAAACAGGGAATTGAAAAAAAAAAACACTTTGAAATGTCCTCCATCAAAAAATATTGCATAGATTGTTCTTTTGAGGTCAACTCACATATTATGATTATTATTACTATTATTACACAATATATTTTTTGTAGTTGCATAGTTCATTTGATTTGTCCTTCTTTTGAGCTCCTGCTATACTATTTAATATCTAACTCCAAATTTTTTCTAAGGTTAAAAAAAATAACTGATGCAAAGTTGCTGAAACCAGAGTGCTATATGTGTAAGTGTCTGTGTATGTGTACAACTCTGTGTATGTCTCAGTAAGATTGTGATGGATGCATTTTACTTCAGAGCTCGAAACAACATGGACCATTTTAAGGAGAAATTTAATTCTATTGGTTAAAAAACTCTAAGGATTTTTAATGGTGACACAATTTAAACCTCAGTAGCTCGCATACCCTCATAATAGTCATAACAGTCACAATCATTACAAGCTCTATAAATAATAATAATAGAGTGGTATGTAAGGCAGGCATGAAAATCAAATAGCCAAACTTGAAACAGATTTGCCATCTGTAAGTTATATGCAGACTGAGGAATTAGTAACCCACCATTCTGTTTGTGAAGCATCAGTAAAATAGAAGAGAAATCAGCTAAATTCTACCACCTCAAAAGATCAGCGTCTTTAAAAGGATTTGAAGCAGTGATAATATAGGGACTTATTATTTTTGTATCTGACATAGAATAAAAAGTTAATAATTGGTATTCATATATTATTAATAAATCTCTTATAGTTTCTATCTCTGAAATCATTGAATTTTGTCTTTTCAAACCCTTTCTAAAAGTAAGAGGTTACATTATGATAGTTAGTAGCATCCCTTCAAGGTGAGTAAATAGAAATGATTTAGGGAAAATTATGAAGTGAATGATGTTAATCTTCAGCTTCCCTGACATCCCATTTAAGTGCCACTTTTACCACTTTTTTTCCAGTTCTATGAAGGTTTAATTGACAAATAAATGTTGTGAATATGGTAATATAACATGATATTTTGACAAATGTATACATTGTGAAATTATTAAATAAGTCTAACACATTCATCACCTCACAGACTTATCTTGTTTCATTATGAGAACATTTAATCTTCCTTCTTAGCTATGTTCAGGTAAACACTTCATTATCATTGACTACAGTCAGAACACTGTACAGTATATCTCCAGAACTTTCTTCTCTTGTCTGGCTGAAATTTTGTACCTTTTGACCCAAATCTCCCCATTCCTTTCCTCTTCATCCCAGTCCCTAGCACCTACCATTCTACTGCTAGGAGATCTATTTTTTCAGATTTCCTCATGTAGCTGAGATCCTATAGTATATTTCTTTCTGTGAACGACCTTATTTCACTCAGCATGATGTCATCCACCTCCACACATGCTATTTCAAATAACAGGATTTCCTTCCTCCAAGGACTGAAGAGTATTGTACTGTGTGCACCCATGTGTGTGTGACAATACATCTTTTGTCTTTCTGAAAAAAGCCATTCTAACTGGGGTGAGGTGATATCTCATTATGGCTTTAGTTTGCAATTCCCTAATGATTGACTGTTTTAGCATTTTTTTTTTTTTTTTGTCTATCACTGGCCCTTTGTATATCTTCTTTTGAGAAAAATAATTCAGATTTTTACCCATTTTAAATTGGCTTATCTTTTTTCTTGCTATTGAGTTACTTGAGTTCCTTATATATTTTGAATATGCTCTCCTTACCAGATTTTTTTATTACTTAATTAATTTATAGTAGAATGCATTTTGACACATTGTACACAAATAGAGCACATTCCTCTGGCTGTACATGGTTCAGAGCCACTCCAGTAGTGTAATCATACATGTATAAAGGGTAACAATGTTTGTCTCTTTCTACTGTCCCTTATCATCCCCACAACCCCAGCCTGCCCCTCACTCCCCTCTATACAAACCAAAGTTCCTTCATTCTTCCTTATCCCCCCACCCCACTATGGATCAGCATCTGTTTATCAGAGAAAACATTTGGCTCTTGGTTTTGGGGGATTGGCTTATTTCACTTAGCATGATATTCTCTTCTTCCATCCACTTACCTGCAAATGCCATAATTTCATTCTTATTTAAGGCTGAGTAATATTCCACTGTGTATATGCACCATATTTTTTTTTATTCATTCATCTGTTTAATGACATCTATGTTGGTTCCATAGTTTAACTATTGTGAATTGAGCTGCTATAAACATTGATGTGGTTGCTTCACTGTAGTATGCTGATTTTAAAGTCCTTTGGGTACAGATGGAGAAGTGGGATAGCTGGGTCAAATGGTGGATCCATTCCAAGTTTTCTGAGGTATTTCCATACTTCTTACCAGAGAGGTTGCACCAATTTGCATCAACAATATAGGAGTGTGCCTTTTTCCCCGCATCCTCATTAACACTTATTATTGTTTGTATTCTTGATAATTCTCATTCTGACTGAAGTGAGATGAAATCTTAGAGTAGTTTTGATTTGCATTTCTTTAATTGCTAGAGATGTTGAATGTTTTTCCATGTTTGTTGATTGATTGTATTTCTTCTGTAAAGTGAGACAAATGTTTTGCACTCATCTTCTCATATTCTAGAGGTTGTCTGTTTACTGTATTGGCTATTTCTTTTACTCAGAAGAAATTTTCATCCTGATGCTATCCTATTTGTCTATTTGTTCTGTTGTCTGCACTTTTATGGTTTCATTAAAAAAAAGTCTTTGAAAATAATGTCAAGAACTTTTCCTAATGTTTTATTATAGTGAGTCTATGGTTTCAGGTCTATTATTTAAGATTTTAAGAAATAGTATCAAGGGACTGGGATGTGGCTCAAGTGGTAACATGCTCGCCTGGCATGCACGGGGTGCTGGGTTTGATCCTCAGCACCACCTAAAAATAAAATAAAGATGTTGTGTCCACCGAAAACTAAAAAAATAAATATTAAAAAATTCTCTCTCAAAAAAAAATGAAAGAAAGAAAGAAAAAAGAAAAAAAAGAAATAGTATCAAAATACTAATATACGTAGGAAGAATTTTAACCAAGGAGATGAAAGAACTATATACAGGAAACTATAAAACATTGATGAAATAAATGGAAAGATATCTCATATTCAGAGATAAGAATAATCAATATTGCTAAAATGTCTGTATCACCCAAAATGATTCAATGCAGTTATCTGTTAAAATTCCAGTGAGGGGCTGGGGTTATGGCTCAGTGGTAGACTCTTGCCTAGCAAGTGTGAGTTCGATTCTCAGCACCACATAAAACTTAACAAAATAAAATAAATTAAGGTATTGTGTCCATCTACAACTAAAAAAAAAATTAAAAATATATTTTAAAAAATTCCAATGATATTTTCCAATAGAAGTAGAAAAGCAACTCTAAACTCATATGGAACAGAAGACCTTGTTATGGTTTTGATATGAATTATTCCCAAAGGCTCTTGTGTTAGAGCTTGATCTTTAGTGCAGGAATGTCCATAGGTGAGGCTTTTGAGAAGTGATTGTATCAAGAGAGCTCTGACTCCATCACTGGATTGATCCATTGATGGGTTCATAGCTGATGGTATTATTGGGAGTAGGTGGGAAATGTAGGGGCCTAGTTGGAGGAAATAGGTCAGTCGAAGCATTCCCTGTAAGGGCATATCTCGTCCCTCACCTTCCCCCAACTATGGTTCCCAGCTGCTATGAGGGGAGCACCTCAGCTCCACCACGCCCTCTCTACCATGCTGCTGTGCTTCATCACTGGCATAGCAATGGAACCAGCTGACCAGAGACTGAAATCTCTGAAACTGTGACCAAAAATAAATCTTTCCTCCTTTAAGCTGATTTTCTTGAGTGCTTTGTCATAGCAATGAAAAACTGACTAACTCAGATCCCAAATAGAAAAAGTAATCTTGAGAAAAAGAACACACCTGAACAATGTCTAATCTCAAAATGTACCACAAAATTGGGTTAACATAAAGAATATGATGTTGGCACAAAAATAGAATATGGCACAATGGAATAGTATAGGGTGCTCAGAGTATAACACCATAATAGTACTTTCCATTACAATTTCTCTGAGCACCCTATCTCCAGCCACTGTGGTTATTACAATTGCTAACTATCAATTTGACTATTTATATTCCAGTTTTCCATTATTGCCAAACAAAATAGACAAAAGATAACAACTGATAAAAAAATGATATTTTATTCAATTAGTTTGTGGGCCAGGCTTGGGCCAAAAATAACAAGGTTTGGTTGTGTGATATTTTTGTTCCACATGCAATAGATTGGGGTCACTTAGAAGTATTCAACTAGTTTAAAGGCAAGTCTGAAGAGGACAAGGTGGTCACTCACATGATCAGTGCCTTGGAAATGAAGCACAGAAGACTGAGCTTACTTGGGACCCTTTCTACTCCTTATAGACTGAAAGCATCTGAACAAGATCTGTCTTGGAAAGCAGAAGGACTGCACGGCGAATTCGTGCTCTAAGCCAATAATGGAGATGCAGCCCAGCAGAGCGCCTTAAGTTTATTGAGGAATGAATAAATATTTATGACCTAAAGATAAATGTATCTCTTAGAAGTGTTTTCATTGTATCAGATAAATAAAAAGAAATTCCATGGCTCAAAGATAAGGTTGATTAATTTTTAGCATCAGAGGAACTGTGTTAAAGAACACTCACTGAATTAGTGAGTAGGGACTTAGAAATAAGAAGCCATTGCTTCACTTCACCTGACTACCATAAACTCTCCATTGGAGCACTGATACAGTGTCTGCCTGCCAATCACGCTTTGCACTCTGTTGGATGCTGGAGATGACATAAGAACAAAAAAAGAACTCAAAGATTCTTATATTGTACAGTGTACAAGAGCAGACACCTGCTACACAGCATTGTATGTTGCAAGAGACAAATAAGTAATACTTCCTCAGTAAAGTATAGCTTTATATGATTGAAGAGTCCATGCCATTACTTGTAGATTTGATGCCATTTTTTTTCTTTTAAAATAAAATGTGTGTTTTCTTCTGAGAAAGAAAATATAAATATTCTGGAATCTAAAATATTCTTTCACACAATTCATCTGGTTGTTTCAATTAGAAGGTGAAAAGTTTAGATGGTTATTAATCTGATCAAGGAGAACAGGCTAAACAGGAAACTGATTCAGTATGCTCAGTTCTTCAACTTAATGATAAAATTCTTTAATATACTTGGCCCTTGTCAGAAGAAGAAGAATATAAAATATATGATTTGCAACTTTGAATTATAGTCAAAAGAAAAGATGGCAAGGAAAAAGTGTGTGCCTCATAAATTTAACTGAACTAAAATAAAAACAAAATTAAACAAAAAGTCGTCTATTGTGGTGAGAATTAGAAAAAGAATAGAATTGTAAATCACACTCTGAGTAATCACAAACCAATATCTATATGACCGCATCTACATTTATTAAGTACTTATGGGGAATGAGGCAGAAAACCATGTAGAGAACAAGTAGATTATCATGTCCCTTTTATAGATGAAAAGACACTGGGAAGAGTTTATTAATTTCCCTTAATACAGCTAACAAGTGACAATCTAATATTTAAACCCAAGTATAGTTGGTACCAAAGTTTTTGAACTCTACAGTCTCCCTGTATATGTTTTACCTATACATTTATTCATTACATGGACAATTGCTGATTGCTTAAGGCATCTTTCAGGTGGTGGTGAAATGGATGGGTACAGGTGGGAAAAAGTCTCTGCTCTTTTGTAGCCAACTATCTAGGTTGGGGAGAAATGTAATAAATAATACATCTGTAAAAGCTATATCCTGAGTAGTACTAGAAAGAGTAATGAAGCTGGTGAGGGGTTGGTATTGGTCAAGGAACACTATCTTTCAGAAATACTTAAAGCCTTTTTTAGAATGCTTTTTCTGATGCTGTCAGGACTTTGCAATTACTTTTGCAGGATATCAAGTGAATTTAAATTCTCGGGAACCATGTGCTTTTTGGCATGTGGTAGTAGTTGGCTTCTTAATCATGTAAAGAGGCATATGAGATTAATTTATGTACAGAGCATCGAAAAACAAAGAAAGGGACAATACATCGTTATTAATTTGATGTCACTTTAAGGAAAGTTATTATCAAATTAGAAACATATCTAATAAATAGTGCTGAACATTGTATGACACATGTCAATTTTATTTGCTATTGGTTGAGAAATTAGTTTAGATATTTTTAGTAGGAAGAGGCATTGGAAATATAGATTGCTTTGAGTCCTCTGAAATACAGAAATGGGTCTAGGGAAAGTAGAGGTTAGCCCAACAAACCAGAAAGGTGAGGATCAGGCAGCTCCAGAGAGCTCTCTAGGGTCCTCTTTCAATCAACCTACTGTGGTTCAGCTTCAATGAGCCCTGAATTGTGATGTCTCCATTTATCTTCAAGTGTTCAAGAGACAGACCTTGAATGGCTAAGTGTGGGGCTCATATCTCCACTGGGTCTCAGTGGTGGCTTGGAGGGCTTTATGATGCCACAGAGACCTGGCCCATCAGGGAGTGATTCTGATCTACTTCAGTAGATGACACATTGTCTGTTTTCTCCCTGTATTGTTTCTGCCTCACAGTGTGCCAGGCACATAATAGGCAATTCACATGTTCGTGAAATGGAGGAATATTTCTCAGGTCTCAATGCAGCTGCATGTAATTACAGTGTGTCTGGGCACTGGCACATAAGAGACTACAGCATTCTCCTTCTGAAAGCCTCAGTATCAGACAGTCCCAGGAAAACAGTATGACACTGAGCAAGAGCCCTCTTTTCATTGTTTCACAATTTATCTGTAAAAATCATTTAAATATTCAATATTGCCTAAAAATACTTGCAGTTCTTCAATTTTTAATCTGTTGATCAGATTTTTTATCAATAATTTCAATGTTTGTTAATCAACTGAATACAGTTGATGAAAATCAAGATTCATTTCACTGACACAAAATTCAGCAGTGAAGTAGGGTTATTGAAAGTATAGATGAAAAATATGCTTAAGCAGATGAATACACATGTGTTTTGGTGCTTTTCCTTCTCTGTGGAAATCAGCCTTAAAATTCAATTCTAAAAATGCATGAAAGCAACAATCTGTTATAATGCTTAGCTTGGTAGCCCAGATTTAGAAGAACTGCTATTATTAATCAATAGAAGGACTACTTTAAAATTAGAAAGGTAGCTATAAAAAGGATTATACCTACAATAACTATATGTGGGATTTTGTTGTTTTTGTTTATTTTGCTTTATGATTATCTTGATATTAGTTTTCTAACTCAAAACCCAAGACAGGAAATCTTCTCTCCAATTACAAATGAAGAAGTCAGGGGCCAAAGAAGTTAACTCCACAAAGTAAACATAAATCCTCATCTATAACACTGAGGCTCAAAATCTTGTCTGACTCTGAAGCATGTGTTCTTCCCTATACTTCTCCCCCATTGTATTACTTACTTCCAATGCATTTTTTTTTAAAAAAAAGAACTTGAGATTTTAATGTACAAAAAGCAGTATCACACTTGTGACTTGCCAACATTTGGAAAAGAAGAGGCTTCTGAATAACCCAAAACCAAATTATTTCTTTGAGGAACAAACCCTAAAACAGACTAATGATAATGTCGATCCTGCAGTTGAAACATTCCTGAGAAACCAAAATAAACACTTTTATCAATGGAAAAATATTACCTCAAATGCTTACAGAAGTCGTCATCACATTAAACTGTAACTTTAAATAAAATATCCTTCTGACACCTGCAGTCTAAATTTAAATTTTTGTGACAAATATTTTAGGTGATAAGCAACCTAATAATAATATCAACAGCTATGACTTCATCCTGCAAATTAGTTCCTTAGATATTTTGCCTCAGACGTTTCTTAATTGTTGTAACCTTATATTCTCTTCTTTATATAGAAAGGTGAAGAAACTGTTTTGTAGTTGTTAGTCTGGTTAAGGGCAGAGATTATGCCTGTTCTATTGTATAAAAGAAAGCAAGCACCACACAGTACTGGCAGATAGCAAATATTCAATAGACGAATGAGTACTTTTCCATTATAAGAGATGGGCTTGGACTTATCAAGTCATACTGCTGTTCTTTGTCACTATGGAATTGGAATGCTACTGCAGAGAGCCACTGTGCAGACAGCACCTGTGGAGCTGCTGGAAATGAAGCTAGTCCAGGTGGGGATTTAGCTGTGGTTATAAACCACACTAGCAATATTGCTGAAGACTTCATTCAGGACATTTTGCCAGTTAGCTTAGGAGTGAAAAGATCATGACACAGAGTAAGCTGAAAGAGTTGCCTGATTCCAACACCTCCCAACTCTGTGACTTGTGTGAAAATCAAAGGAGATAATCAATACAAAAACTCATTAAATTGAAAGAATTTTGCAAATGTTGATAATTATCATTTTGACCTTTATTGCCTAAAATCATATATCCTCTATGATGACATGGCCTAAGTTCAACAGATCTTCAGTTCTCTATATGGAAGAGTTTCCTGAAAATTTTGAATGTATTTTATCTGAGTTCTGTGTGATTGAATGACTAACCAGTCAGAGGGCTCTACTGCCCCATCCCTGCATTCTAAAGTCTTCACCTTCACTCTTCCTCCTGAGAATTTGAAGAAGCAGTGATAAAACAGAGAGAGAGCACTAATAAAAAATTGAGAGGACCTAAATAACTGCCACGAGACCTCAGGGAAATAATTCAAGTCCCCATAAATTCTATTTATTTTACATACTATTAAATGGGATTTCCTCTCTAACTCATGCTGTAATTATGATGATCACATAAGATGTGCTTCATAAGCATTAGTACAAATGTAAGATAATACTATTACTCATGAATATCAATTTACACCAATTTGGTGTTCTTTTAGACATCATTAGCAGAATCCTAATGAATCTATATTTCTACCACAATACTTGTATGTTAAAGGTATTGTCTTATATGTCTTCTCTTCCAATGCAGCAGTGTGTACTTTTTTTGGGGGGGGAGGTTCTGCAAATGCTTCTGTTTAACTCAGCCTTCAATCTTTCAGTAAGTCTTACGAAGTGCCATATTAAGTTCCAGCCAGGTTAGATCAAGGATGGGAATGCAATGGGGAGCTGATGTCATGCTACTTATCCTCACAGATCAAATGTATCACCAGAATCTACCAAAGGCTTTCTTGACTACTGGGTGCTTCTTGATGAGATACAGTGTATGGAATATGAGGAATCTGTTATATTTGAAAGAAGTTACATAAGACCAATACTACAGAACTTCAGTAATCTCTGACCCCTCAGATCTATTTTCTGCATCCCCACTTGAGTATTATGATAAAATAATGAATGCATGGGTTGACCACACTCTTATTCAGACTAAATTGCAAAAGAATATTGTTGATATCACCTGAATTTTACAAATACTCTCAAACACTGTTTAGAAGCAGCCTAACATCATACAGTGAAATACATCTGAACCTGCAAATGATAAGGGAAAAGCATTAACTGTTAAGTTTATAGTAAAATAATCATCCCGAGTTTGTTCATGTGTGATTATTTATACACATGTCCTAAACAGTTGGTTTAAAAGCATAATGAAAATTCCTTCAACCCACCTTGATTTAGAAATAAACAAAGTTGCTGGAAATTGTGTTCCTCCTGGAAATTGAAGGGCAATGATGACATTAATGACATTCTATTGTATGTCAAACCAATATAAAAGCTGCAAACATCTGACAAAAGGCTCCCATCCCTAAGTGGCAGAAATTATTGAAACCACAGGGCATATAGCACTCTCTCTGGGAACCTTTATCAGGAAGCTGTTGGAGGTGAGCTTTTTTGGAGCAGCCTGTAGTTACCCCTCAATTCATGCTGGTCAGGTCTTTTACCAGGAGAGTAGAGCTTTCAGTATTTATGTAGTGCAGCAGGCAACTGTTTACCTCGGGGCATGAGAGGCAATCTTAGTGCTTCAGAATCAGTGTGCCATAGCAGTCCTGTTGCCCATGGAAACAAAGGCTTCTTTGGCGGGAGGTGGCTTGGGAAGAGGAGCAGCAAAAGATAATCTCATCAGTTTGGGCCATTGCCCTATATGAAGGTGTTTTGCTGCATGAACAACAGCCACTAAAAATATCATACAGGATTGCAATGCTTTTCGATGATTTAAAAACATGTTTTGGAGATCTCTCAATTGTATACACAATAGTAAGTCCACACCAAATTACTCCCAATTAAACATTGAAGTAGGAATGACTCACAGGCTTTCTCTTATCTCCGAAAAGAGAATAAAATGTTGATGCTGATTCCATTCTAACATTAGGGGAAGTGCCTCAGAATGGTCATTAAGAAGAAAGCTTTGGACATAGATTAAGCCTGGACCACAGTGTGTGTTTTAAAATGTCATGAAAATGGCGTGGACTAGAATTTCACAAATGCCTTGTATCTTTCTTTCAGCACTCAAAATATAAATTAAATATCATGACAGATTTTAGTATTAATAAACATTTCTGGGGATTAGAAGACTGACCTTTTTCAGTGGCCTTGTAATTAGCTTACATTTTGCCCAGAGAGCAGAGGAGAAGATGAAATGTAAAAGAAAATAGAGAATGAAGCCACTGAGGACATTGTAGCAATAATTTAATGAATGATAGAAAACAAAAGGGGCAGGAATGAAAAACAGTGAGAGAAACAAAGAGGAAGAGTTTGCATTGACTGAGAACTTCATTTGCACCACGCTCAGGGTCAGAACCAATATAAAATATTTCATGTAACCACCTTAATAATTGAGAGAGAAAGATTTTATTATTCCCATTTTAGAACCTGGGAAATGGAAAGGAAAGCACTGTGGAAATAGTAGGTGTATAAAAAACAATGTGAGTGAAAGAAAGTAAATTTTCAGAACTGTTTCTAAATTTTGAGATTATACTTATATTTTTCACCATTATGACTATAAAACTTAGAACATGGATGATGTTTAGAAAACACTCATTTTTTTATATGAATTATGTCTTTCATAGAAATCAAAATATGACCACCTGCATTGATATTGAGTTTGGTGGCAATTAGATGGTAAGAACTCTGGTTCATTTCTTTTTCTTGAACATCTTTATGATTTAGTTTGATAGTTAGCTTTGATATCCACAAAAGAAAGAGAGTAAATTTATCCCTGTTCTTTGCCTGCCACATTCCATAGGTTTACAGAAACTATTGCCATCCATCTGGCCTTTCAATCTTGGAGTTATCATTGAATCTTAACCCTTATGTATCACATCCAACCTACTGCCAAATCCTTCAGATCCAATTGTTTGGAAGTATACTTCCTATTTTGCACCACACAAAATCATCTGGTAGCAAGTTACAGCAGGTTTTCATTCTCATTAGCATGAGAGAGTGAAAAGGCAAATAGAATAATCCTTTGCCTTCAATGTGTTCCTGTCTCCCCAGCTCATCAGCCAATTCACTACTCATCTGGCATCTTGAGTGATTTTCCAAAGTAAAAATTTTCCATATCACCCTTCTTTCACAAAACTTTCATTGGATACTCACCATTTATAGGCTGAATTCATCTCTTAACTTTGGTATTAAATACTTGGAATATTACAAGATGACAAGAAAGAGTTATGGTGAGAGTTTTCCAAGACAGGAAAACTGACCTGAATCTTAAAGAAAGAACACAATTGTGCAAAATATTTGAGAAATTTATTGCAGGCAAAGTGAATGCAATATTAGTCTTAAGGAGATCCATAGCAGCAAAGTATAGAGAAAAGGAAACAATGCTTTGTGCAAGTATTAATATAAGACTAAGAGATGAATTCAGCCTATAGATGGTGATTAGCTACTGAAGGTTTTTTCAAAGGGGGGGGGGGTTATATGGACAAATTTTTATTTTTGAAAGATCACTCTAGATGCCAGATGTAGAGTGAATTGGCTGATAAGCTGGGGAGATAGAAATACACTAATGGCTATGTTATTTGGCTCTTTTGCTCATTCATGCTAATAAGAATGAGAACTTGCTTTCACTTGCTATCAAATGGTTGTGGTGCAAAATGGGAAACAGATTTCCATACAATGCAGGAGGTGACATCAGAAGGACTTGGCAGTCAGTTGGATGTATTAAGTAGGGGTTAGGATTCAATGATAGGTCTATATTGAAAGACTAGATGGATGGAAATGCATTTTATTTAAAGTTATGGTGGGAGGAAGAATATAAAGAAGACAGAATTATGACTTTTTTTCAGAAAGAACCTTCTAAATGTTAATATTTCTACAACATCTGGTTAGAAATATGCACCAAGAAGTTAGATTGCCTCTAAGAAAACTGAAGCCATACATCTGGTATCTAATATCTCTCTCTGTCCAGTACCTACATCAGTCTCCCACATGCATATTAGTAATGGAGCAACTAAATCAGAAGCACATTGAATGAAAAAAGTGATTTACATTGAGAAGAGTAATCGTGTATGAGAATGTAATACAAAATAAATCATCACAGTTTACATAGTATACAGAAGAGATGCTCATGGGAGAAACTTAGAAGTAGAGGTCAGGCAATAAATGATAACTGGTTCCACAGAAGAAAACTTGGAGTTTCAACAAAGTCAAAGAGCTTACACACCCATCCAATAAAATTTATTGCTGCAGGCCTATATTCCAGGAATATAAAAGTTGAAACAAGTCTATTGATCTTTACTCACCATAGCAATATCAGTTCGTTTGGCACAAAAACCAAACTGCTATGAGTTGCATTGTGTCAATGGGAATGAAGAAAAGGGGGTGAGGAGTATAGACTTCCTTTCCCTTAACAGAAGGAAATGAGCTGTAACTACAAAGAGGTACAAGGTCAAGACGACAAATTTAGGACAAAGAGAACAAAGGATGTTCAGGGAAAAAGAGTTAGAATAAGGAAGCTTTAAATGTTGAAGTGATTGTGGAAATGGAAGAAAAAAGTCAGAAGGGACAAAGGTGTTGAATTTCAGAGCAACAGGACAGGTGGAAGGAGAAAGACAGATACCTCACCTCTGAGAACAGAACAGGTAAAGTACATAGGCACAGGTTCAATTCCATTAACCGCCACTTGGAATTTTGACATTACACAACTTTCCAAATCAAATTCCTAAGAATATGCTGTCACCCAGTAAACAGTTTGCATAAAATAAAATAAGTACTTCAGATTACTATTAATATTGAATTATACGTGAAGATAGACAAAGTGATGTTTGCTTGCATGTGTGTGTCTGTCTGTGATTGGGGAGAAGAGATAATAAAGAGAACCACAGTGTATTTCCTCAAGTTTCTTAATGCTGTCAGTAAGATTCTCCCTGCCCCCACTCTTTGTTTATATCCTCATGACAGAGTGGGGGTGGGGGGTAAACAAAACATGTGCTTCTTGAATATTCAAAGTTCTATTCAAAATCTGTTCATCATCTAGTTTGTTTAAAATGTCCTTTCAAAGGAGAGTGTGGAAAAGATAATTAAGAGACCCAGACCAATGAGGCCCACAGTTTATATGACAAAAAAATAAACAGATAAATACCTAAAGGGTAAATATATAATAATTTACAGTTGTATTTTTTCCTTATGTAATAGAAAATCAGAATTCAGCTATTTTAGAACACCACTCTAAAGCCTGAGATATTTGGAGTTCTTAAAATGTCAGTTGATATGTAGATATATTTGACACACATTAAAGAAGAGTAACCTAAGAGGTTTGTCAGACCAGAGGCAGTGTGACTTTCCAGCCTGAAAGGAGGTGATGGAAGCCATTGGAATGATTTATTGATAAGTGATGATGTGCTGTATAGTTCAAAGAAGGGTAGAGTAAGTTCTTAATAATAAAAAGTTCCATCCCAAGAGTATCTTGCATTTTTTAAATCTATTTCAGAGATGAAAACGGGGTACAGGCAGGGAGAATTGCTTTCCTTGAAACAGAACTTTTACAAAGTGAAAAACTTGAAAGGAGATCACATATCAGTATGAATAAGAAAGCTTCCCATGTTCTCCACATGTAGTATTGGTGTCTTGGTAATATGCCTGGCCTTGGCAAAGCTGTTGGAGCAAAACTAAAATTGTCTTTTTTTTACATAGTATTCTTTTCTACTTGGACCTATTGGAGGCAAAAAAAAAAAAGCTTCTTCATTTTCAATTCTAAGATTACTTTCAGATTAATAAGTAGTGGGACTGTGCACTAAACTCTGCAGCTCATTTCTAGAATATATAAGTAATTTTCACTTGTCACAAATTTATTTCTGTAAAATGCCAAAGTATACCTACTAAACAGTTTGAATTTCAAAATTCTTTGTGAAACATAAAGTGTTAAAATCAAAGTAAAATCCATAATTTTCAACAGTTCATGCAATACAATAATCAAAACAACAGAAAAGACATGTATGAAACTCATAAAAGATGAGAAAGCAGAAAAATATATAGATGAGTAAAGTATTTATAATAAAGTCATCTGTATACATCTAATGTATAATTTGTTGTTGAAGCTTTTGAACTTAGACTACCCTTTAATACATGAGTCTCTATTTTGTGGATAGAAAGGTGTTCACTGGGAAGCAGATTCACCTTCAGACCTCTCTGGTGTCCACTGAATACAGTTCAACTAAAATTCAAAACAAACAAACAAGCAAAAAAGCTGAGAGCCGGAGCAACTGTCCTGTCCCCTATAGGACTGGACTTACTGGAGAGATGCTTCACCATTTGGTATCCAAATTTCCAAATTCTGTGTCTTATAACAGATAGAAAAAGTCTAGACATGGTTAAATAACTGAGTAAAGGAATAGTGATAACCCAGAGTCATATAGAATATTGAGTCAGATATGTGTCTAGAGATATTTAAGGATCCAAGGATGATTTAATATTAATCTTCATAATGCTTTTATTCCACTTGGGTTTTTTTTTGTAATTCTTTCATCATCCAGAACTTTTCAACAAATGGATGAATAGATAGACATCTCCAGATCTCCAACAAATTGATTTGCTTTTAGTTCTTTTTAGAGCTATTTGAAATTAAATTAATTGACCTAAATCAACTTGCATTGTACCAAAAACTTAGTAAATGTATCTTCCTCTGAAATCATCCCAAGTTAAAATACTGCTCAATCTACATCTTACTCCCATTACTCCATACCACAATATGTTCAGTCAGGTAAAATCTGTATTTAAATATCATGGAGAAATACATACAGGGAGACCATTATGCTGAAAAAGTTTATAATATTTAATTAAACGTGGGCTTTTCAATAAATTCAACTGCAACTTAAAATGTGAAAAAAAATCATACCTATTTTTCTACTTCTTGTAGTTCTTATCACTAAGAAGAAAGTGATAGTGACAAGTAGATATATATGTATATATGTGTGCAAATACACATGCACACATGTGTGTATGCATGTGTGTTGCAAGATGAAGTGGATATAGTTGATCCAGCATCATGTTTTAGAATAGACTAACCTAGTAATTCAATAACTTCATGTAGATACTTTTTTTATGTAAGTAGAGGAAGAAGTACCAAATTATCACTTAAAAGGAAAACTTATTAACTGTTTCTGCTTCTTCCTTCTAGTACACATCTAAGAGAACTTAGACGTCTATAATTTTCATATCATAATCACTTTCTATTAATTGGAGCTAACATAGAAATGTTCCTGGCCTTCTATGTGAGAAAATAATAAACATAAGTTCACATGGTACAAAAAAACAATCCTACTTTATGATTAAATTTTAAATTGCTTAGAATCTGCTTCCCAGTGAACACCTTTCTATGTGTTCTAAGCAATTAAAAATTCTAAGGGAATGCTGGTATGCTTTTCTAATATTCTGTGTGGTCCCAAATACATGGGTCCAAAAACTAATGCAACTTATGTGTTAACAAAGGAATCGGAGGCACAAATTCTAAGATGTAGTCTGTAATATACTGAGTGATTTTTGTACGAGGGCCTGTATTAACCTCCAAAGAGGAGGTGATGGAACAGAAGAAAAGGTCCAGGAAACAGGATGAGACAGGGAAAGTCCTGACAAGGAAGAGCAAAGCATAACAAACCAGAAAGGGCTGGTTTTACACAATTCACACACACACACACACACACACACACACACACACACACACACAGATTCTTAATCACAAACCTAAGAACTGTAAGCTATTTTACATTGTATGTTATAATCCACTTCATCCCTCACCCCCAATCCTTCACACCTTTTCTTAGGCTCCTCCTTACTATTGTGGTTTGGATCTGGATTGTCCCTCAGAAACTCATGTTTTGAAGGCTTGGTCATAGCTACCTGCACTATTCAGAAGTGATAGAAACTATAGGTGAGGCCCAGATGGAGGAAGTAGGTCACTGGCATCATGCCCCTGATACGTATATTTTGCCTAGTCCCTTTCTTTCTCACACTCTCTTTGCTTCTCAGCTGCCAAGAGGTAGCTTCTTTGCTTCTCCACACTTTCCTACCATCACTGGCCATGGAGCCAGCTGACCATGAAATGAAATCTCTGAAACCATGAGACAAAATAAATCTTTTCTCCTTTAGGTTAATTTATCTCTGATATTTGTCACAGCAACAAAATACTGCCTAATACCTTTGAATAATTACCCTTCAGATTGCAATCCTTTCCCCATTATGCACATATTTATATTATATTTATATTCCCACAATGATACAGATCATGTTAGCACATGTTCTTAGAATTCCAAATTTTGCTTCCATGACCACAGATGATTCACAATAAAAACAGGAGTGGGACTCCTTTAAAGTAACAGGCATTATTGAATGAGAATGTCTAGAAGGGCTATGGTGCTGTGAGCTTGAAGACTAGTTTGGCATTGGCAATCACAAGGCTCCTCAGCTGTGCTTGCTTCAGTGTCATCTTTTCTTCCCATTTCAACATTTAGTAGCTGAAACAGGCATAAGCCAGTTTTTCTGTTCTGACTGCTGAGCCAAAAGGACAGGAAATCATTACAGGGAAAACATTTCTAGCAAAGGTCACTTTAATAGAAAATTACATCAATCACCTTAAAGAAAAAAAAAATACATTTCAATTGATGCCATCCGTCCACGGGATAACATCCATTTTAGTTTCTGACTTGGGTTTTTAAATGTTAGTCTAACTTTTGGGAAAAAAAACACACACACATTAAAAATTAACCATGCCTTCAACACCAGTTTCAATCTTTTGAAAGGCAAGAGATGGTTGTTAGTTATCTCATGTCAGAAGCTAAATGGTTACCTACTTAGAAAGGAAAAGTTTTTTGTTTTTTTTTTAAATGTTCTCCCAATGGAATGTAAGAAAAAGTAAATATTCCTGAGTAAGATCATGTGTTTACTTCTTAAGCATACTTTCTTACATGATTTAAATTTGGCAGATGCCAATCTTAGAGATAGTGATGATTTTTCTAAGTATGCATTTTAGCTGTATGCCACATGCTTCCTAAAAATGTCTTATTAAATTTGCTTGTATGAAGGAAGGAAGGAAGGAAGGAAGGAAGGAAGGAAGGAAGGAAGGAAGGAAGGAAGGAAGGAAGGAAAGGAGGGAGGGAGGGGAAAAGAAAGAGAGTGAGGTGAGGGAGGGAGGGATGAAGTCATGAAGGGGGAAGGGAGAGAGAGAAAGAGGAAAGAAAGAGAAGGACAGGGGAAAGGAAGGAAGGAAGCAAGCAAGGGAGGGAGGAAGGAAGGAGAAATTTATAAAGATCGATATTGACCACAGGTTTATCATATAAGCAAATATCTGCAAATTTTTTTTTCCCAAATGATGGGCATAAAGAGTCTTTATGTCTATGGCTCCCAGTTTCCTCACATTTATGCAGTCTCTGATCCTGCCTTTCCTGTACAAGCAACCAAAGCACAAAGTTAAAGTACCACATCTAGGAAGCACTTCCCTGAACTGCTATTCAGAGCCTGACTTTGCCACATGTAGCAAGAAACAAGTGAAACAAAGTAACTAGGAAAGTGTTGTCGCTCCATATTCTCACCAGTGTTTATCTTCTTTGTTCTGGTGGCAAGAGGATAAAGACAAGAAAAAAAAAAGTGTTCATATTTCTAGTATCATGAGGAGATCAAAACAATTGGTAATAACTACAATCTCTTAGAATTTAGGAATTAGTAATCTTAATTGGGCAGTTTCTGATAATTTCCCCTTATATGTAAACATATATGTATTTTTCAGTATAAGTCCCATTTCCATTTCATTCCATTCCATTCCATTCAGGGAGATCCTTGCATATAAGAGTTTGTCATTTCATCTATTATTAGAAATCTGGCTCAAAATGACTCTTTTTCAATATTTGGTTTAGTTGTCTTTCCTACATCTTTATGTTTTATTTAGCTTACCTAAGTGTTTTCTCTTGTGGCATTTAGTTCAAAAGGCCAGCACACCAACATATAAAAAGTCTTACCAAAATAATAACATATCCACTAAAAGGAAAACTTTTGTTCTAGTAATTCTTTCCATATTAGAAAAAAAATGAAAAATGCTGTTGATAAGTCTCAATGCCAAATATTTACTGTAATATGTGCAGTGGTAGGATTTCTCAAGGGATTTAGAAAAATATATTTCAGCTTGCCAAGTTGAGCATTATCATTCCCAAAACTAACTTCTAATTTTAAGTATTTTTACCAGAATTAAGAAGGCAACAAAACATTTGAATTCTAAACAAAGCATAAATTCCATTTTGAGCACCAAAGGAGATGAGAACATTGTCTTCCTCCTCTCTTGTGGTTTGACCTAATACCATTTTTTATTTACTGCTGGGAGGGAAAGGAGTGATTAGACTATGCCTTTTGATCTTGACTTCTTTTCAACTCACAGACATCTCAAGACTTTGGAAAGTTTATTTCTTACAGAATTCTAAACTCAATGCACAAAGATTTAGTCTCATTGTCTTTATGGTGGGAACACTGATACTTAGAGTGCACTTTCCAGATTTCTTCAAAGGTTCTAAAGTCCAAATATATACAGCAAAGAAAATAACTAGTGCTTATGAACTTGAACAAATCTCTCTGCATGTGAAACACAACCACAACTGAAGAACTCAGCCCATGGGGATCCCAGAGGTACTAGTACTATTCTTTCTCCACCTTCAGACTTATGCATATGGAAACTGCATAGTGTGGCTTCAAGTGAGCTGTTTCCAACATGGAGAAATATGTCAAAAATAACGCATCGTGTCTTTAACAGTTTGTGGAATTCTCTTCTCTTGAAAGAGGTGTATGTAGAACATTCTAGTATACCAGTTGTTAGACTCACAGTCAGAACAACTTGTTGTTTTCCCTTTACCAAGGGAGAATGCTACCAATTTGATCCCAGAAAGCCTTAACAGATCCCACTGTTCAGTGAGACTTCACATTTATCCCAGCATAACTTTGACATATTAAAACGAATCCTCCTTTATGGAAATACCCATGATCTTAGTACAAATTATATGACTTTTCTTTCTTCTACACCCAACCAGTAATGCCTTTGGGGAAACACGACAGCTTAAGAAAACAACTATCAGCAGAACATTCTTCTATTTACCGTGAATTAGACAAAAGATTGGGGTATCTAAAAGGGAAATTTTGATTTCATAAGTAAACTCAGTGACCTTACCATTCCTGGGAAATAAAAGTGAAAATACAATGTTCCAAAAAGAACACTTTACTTGCCTTAAAATTCTATTGTCAACACACACACACACACACACACACACACGTTAAATTATTAAATAATTTCAATTTGGAAAGAGTTCATTATTTGTGTTGAATAGCTCACTTGGTCTTATGTACTAACTCTGAGAATAACATTCAGAAAAGAAAAACTCTCAAAAACAGACTAAGTGCTGTCATGTCCCCACTTAGGGAAAACTAAAAGTAAGATAATTCTGGTTGCTCAGTAATCCTAAAGTAGTTGTAGAAATTTTGAGACATTATTCTTTTTCTGTCCTATATTGCTTCCCTTTTCCCCCTTCTATTTTGGTAGCTAGCTAAGCTCTGTTCCATACTGCCTTAGGGTGTATATGTAATAAGTCAGAGGGTTGAAGTGACATTCTAGTGTTCTTAGCTCTTGTATCTATAAGTTTAAGCCCATAGCAAAAGTAATAGGAAGATGGGTTATTGCTTAGGGGTGGACTCAGAGTCAGCAATTCTCTGTTCAAAGTTTTATGTTCCCATTTTTTGTCTACGTGACCTTGAGAAAATTATTTAACTCTGTGTCTCAGATTTCCATCTGCTACTTGGAAATAATGACTATTTATTTTACAACATTGTCTCGTTATTCATTGAGATACTGCTTATAAAGAGATTTAAAAATGGTTTACAGTTACTTTGCTATGGATCCAATGGACAGATGACTTGATTCCACACAGCAGGTTGGGTTCGTGACTGTTCATGACTGTTCCAAGTGTTTCCTTATTCTCCTTGGATCAGATGCTACCTGAAATTCTCATGGTGAATCCTCAGAACACAAGAGGAAAATCCATAATTCAATAGCCCAGTTAAAGTTTCTGCTTGTGTCATGTCACCATTAATACCAACATCAAAGGATAATGAAGTCAATTCAAGCCATTGTAAGGGTGGGGAAGTATAATGTTAATGAGAAAAAGAGAATGAGAATGTAATGCCCTAACCCAATCTACCATAGTAGTTTAACAGAAAAATTGAACATGCAAATAAACATTTATGACACGATACAGTGGAATCACATTTACTGTAAGAGTTAGAATATAAAGTCAATGAGTCAGAGGAAAATTATAAGTTAAAAAATTTTCAGAAAACTCCTTGAGAAACCTTGCTGAAGACAGAGTTTTTCATGAAATCCCATTCGGTCATGTTCCATTCAGTGTTGGACTAGATTGCTGGATTGCTGGATTGATTGCTCCTCAAGAATAAGTGTTGAGCTCTCACTTCCTGTGAGGGCAATTAAGGAGAACAACTGAGGGAACCAGTCTGAGAACTCTTGTGCATTCCAAACATTAGTTTTGTGTGGAACTAGATATGACTGGAGACTATGAAATCACCTTCTTTCTTTTTTTTTTTTCCTGTCTTTTTAATTTTTACTTGGAACTGAATCCAGGGATGCTTTCCCACAAAACTATATGTCCCTCCTCCACCCCCGCTTTCATATATATGTGTTTTTAGACAGGGTGTCACTAAGTTGCCCAAGCTGAACTTGAACTTGCAATTCTCTTCCCTCAGCCTCTGAAACAGCTGGGATTACCGGCATGCACCACTGCACCTGGCTGAAATCACCTTCTATTTAAAAATTTTCTAACTCTCTTTCCCCCACCTCCCATTTTATGAACATTTATTTGAATTTTCATTATTAAGTTTACATTTAATGCAATTGTTAGAGGCGTACACTGAAAGAAAAAACAACCAAGAACTGGATTACAAATCTTAGAAAGACAAAAAAGCATTTGGACACTCACTGAATGCTGCAATAGTGACACACTAGGCTGATATACACTACATAAATGACAATTAAGCTGAAACAAAAGAAAAAGGAAAAAAAAGTTGGGATTTGAATAGAGAGATGGGCAAAAGGTGTTTCAGGTGAAAGGTGGAGAGAACAGTTTGATCAAATGCATAGAAGTTAAAAAATGAAACAACTGAGACTAATCTCAATTAATAATAAGCTTAAAGAATAAGAGTCAAGAATCCATTACCAGAGGGTTATTTTTACTGAAATATGTAATATCATTCAGAGCTGATATTTACAATGGTAGAATGGTGTTAGCACAGGAATTTGTTTAAATAATCATCAGGCTAAATTCTCTTTAATCTTCGAAATAACAGTTTTAACAATGATTTTGGATATTATTTTAAAAATAATATCCCACTTAAAAATACACTGAGTCATTATGAACCCTAACAATAAGCAATTTATCTAAAGCACAAGTGTATTCAGTGAACTGATAACAATTCAATCAATAAATTGGCATTTCACAAAAAAAGCAAATTTAAAATAATCAAGGAAGCAATCGTGGCATTGGGTTTATAAACTGTAGGTTATTTAAAGAAAAGTATAGTTTCTAATTTACGGTCAGACAAACATAAAAGGGCTACTTGTGTATCACTCAAATTAAGGTATACAAATAAAAGCCAATCTCTCTCTCTCTCTCTCTCTCTCTCTCTCTCTCTCTCTCTCTCTCTCTCTCTTGCTTTAGCTAAAAAAGTGAATGTAACTCTGCATTTCCCAAGGGTAAATAGCAATCCAAAAAGTTAAAAAATTGAATCTCCCAGCAATGGGGGATGTCGAGGCAGGAGGATTACAAGTTTGAGGCCAGCCTCAGCAACTTAATAAGGCCCTAAGTAACTTGAGACAGGGAGACCCTGTCTCAAAATAAAGAACAAAAAGGGCTAGTGATGTTGTTCATATTTAAGCTTCCCTGTATACACACACACACACACACACACACACAGTACTTATATGTGTATAAATACCATAAATAAAATACCACATCAAGTTGTGTAAATAATGTAATAAGTAGCATTTCTGTGTGTTTTTTTTTCTATGCTTTGTAGGATCATTTAATAAATTAAACTTTCCTAAGTCTCGAAGTCCTGAAAGCAAAACTTGGTCATATAATTATCTTTGTACCCATAGTAATTATTAATCAGACCATGCGAAACAGACTTCAATTATAACTAATCAATGTTTACAAAAATCTCAGAATCCATAGGGCATAAATGTGTAAGCACTGTGTTTAGGAAGCCTAAGTATTATTTTGATTCATTACCTTTTTATTATCAGGATTCCTGTTTGAAATCTCAATCTGTATTTGTGATATTGACACCAAGTCTTTAAAAATCATTTCACCCTAACATGTAGTCAATGTCACTTTATTACATGAATCCAATGCTTTTTCATTTACATATAAATAAAAGGTTTAGCACTTACATTAAAAAAAACTTTATTAAAAATACATTAAATGATTAGACACGGTCCTAGTTCTTGGAATATAAGGATGAATAACATAAGATGCAGACTATTCTTCAAAAAAGCTGAGATTTGACTCATGACAGAATAAATAATCATAAGGCAAAGTGAGCTATTCTAATTAATTAAGATAATTTAAAATGCTAAGAGTGGATAAACACTGGTGGCCAGGGAATGTATCATTAAAGAAGTACTTATGAGGGAATTTCTTTAAATATAAGCTTTCCATGTTGTCAAGAGGTGGGGAAAGATAGATTTCAGCATGTCAATGAATCTCACTTTGTATATTTTCTTGGGCAGAATTTCCTCCCTTCTTCAATCCCAGACACCATATCCATTCTTTTTTGTTTTGTTTTGTTTTACTCACAATATCTCAATAGGGGACAATAAAGAAATATTGTGAAAATTCAATAAATGCACGAGAGGAAAAGCTCACACTTGTGCAAAACTCACCTGCTCTAGTAAGGTTTGGGGAATTTCTCCAGGGAATGATTTTTTTCCCTTAGCAATTGGGTGGCTGTTCTCGTAAATTTATAGTTAAATTAAAACACAATGAAATCATTCAAGACAAGCAAATTTAGTATTATTTGCATGTGCTCCCCTCTTGTTTTGGAGGCTCCTCTGCAGTCTCAGATTGGGGTTAATTACTGATGATTTCTTCCTTTGTATTCATAATTTTTTCCCTGGCAGTTTCACACTGTTATTATTGGGACTTTCTTTGTCCTGCTTAATTAAATGCTGAAAAGCTTCCAGTTGATTTCGCAGTCTGCTGAGGCAGCTAGATAATTTGCAATCTAAATAAAGTGCTCAGCATTGACTCGACTCTCAAGACCCACTCTGTTGCAGGCAATGTGTATGAAATGATTTCGTTGGTGTTATTTATCTGCAGTGAAAAACAAACACTGGTTTAGAATAAGCTTCACTATCCTTCAAACAGGAGCTTGATTCTTAGGTTTTGGCTTTCTATGCTTTCTCTATAATTCATTAAATGCTGAGAACTAATTACCATTGTCACAGTGAGTCACCCATGTTAGAGAAATAGAAAGCCGTGCTCCTTGGGTGGCAGTGATAGACCCAAAGCAGCAGGCAGCAGCATGCATGAAGTCTTTGGGAAAGGATCCATGTCATCAAGGAAAATGGCTTTCTTTGCAACATGCAAAACCTCTCGATTTGTGCACAAGAATCCATGTTCTGAGAAAGCAGCTTAACATACAGTAACATGTTTCTTTAAAGTCAGCTAGAGAGAGGCATTTCTCAAAGCAAGAAAAATGGAGATGTTGGGTACCTTTGATGGGAGTTTATACAACAAATAGCAGTTACATGTTCCCATATGTATTTGCATAATGGCAACTAATAATCAATGTCCAGGCATAAAATTATTTGAAACATGAAAACCAATCTCTATAGCATCCAGAACTATAAAATATACACATAAGTACTGTGGCTTTGGGCCTCTTAGGAATCTTTAAAGGACTGCTTAAGACTAATTAAAATAATAAAATGAAGACCACAATTTCCATTTCTGTTCAAAAGGGGCAAGTGGGAATAATCAGAACTATATTTTCCTACAAACATTTTCTACAGACTAAGGCAACCCTGCTTCCTCTCCACAAATGCTTTAAATCTAGGCCCTTTCTTTTGAAGGGGAGAGGGTTTCTCTAATGCAGCAAATGCAGCTACTTACTGACTGAAATATATGCAGGAAGTAAAAAGGAGCCTGTCTGTTGGGCTGTAGCGGAAGTCATCAGTCCTTCCAATGCCAACATTGTTACCTCCAAACATATTTAATATCATCATTCCAGGGTCTTTGATAAGTCATGTAGTACTTCCTTCAGCCCCTATGTAAAGTTAAAACTAAGTTACCACATATCACCTATTAAGTATTCATTGAGTACTTTCTCTGATCACAGGCACTCTGAGCACAATGAGAGATAAGGAAGTTAGTAACTTATTTCCTGCCTTCGAATAGGTTATAACTGAGTTACAGAGCAGAACTACAATGAGAGTAATGGCAAGGATGAAAACAACCATATTTGATTTAAATTGTATATTTCATAGATTAACATACGTTTGTAACAACTAAATAATAGTGGTCACTGAACCCTAGAGCTACCAAGGAAGGGCAGTATCTTATGATCTAATGTGTGATATGCATAACAGCAACATCAGCCTCACCTGGGAGATTGTTCACAATACTGACTTTTATACTAAGTCCTAGAGCTATCACATCAGAAATCAGAGTTTTAACAAGATCCAGGCCACTTATAGGCCCAATAAAGTTGAGAAATACTGGATCAAACTGCAATATTCAGAAGGGCAGGGATCCTAGCTATATTCCTCATGGAGAGCCCTAGTAACCAGTCTCATAGCACTTATAAGTGATCAATAAATATCTGTTGAAGAAAACAACATATTTCATTGCTAAACACATAGAACAGAGAGGAAATCCAGGGTATACTTCAAGGTGAAAAGGATATCCATACTTTTAAAGTATCCAGAGAATTCCCACACAAGTCATGAAAAAATAAATCTAATCAGAAGAGCTCTCATGTGGTTTGAGAACATAAGTTATTAACAGGGAAAGATATTTAAAATGTCATTTAAAGAAAACCCACCTTTATTCATTACTCTCTACTAAATAACTAAAATTATCTATACTTTGAATAAATTACATTGTGGTATGCATGCATAAAATAGAAAAAATACACATTTATGACTTGAAAAGATAAATTAGACTTTTGAAATATATAATTTTATCTAATGATTCTTTCTTAATAATATTCATTGAAAATTCTTTTTTATATTAAACTCTCAAAAGAATATTAAAAACATCTTTACATCCCTTATAATGCCTAAATATTGATTAAATGAAAAGTTAGAACTTCATAATATAAGGAATGCAACCAAATAACTTTAAAAAAAATGTCTGTCTGATTTCTATTATCAGGATCTTGGTAATTGGGAATAACATTGTAATTTTTTAAATGGTGAAAATTTCAACACAAAAATCAATAGAATACACAAAAACACTATGTAAAACATCCCTTTCGAGTCTCAATTATGTTCTGAGCTAGGAAGATGTTCACCTAGACCAATGTTTCTTATCCATGACCACTCTATAGTTCACCAAAGTGGCCAATGGTCAGGCCCTACCTGGCTCTTTTAAATCAGAATTTCTGGGTATGATACTTTTCTGTTAGGTAAAGGAAATGAGATATGTTGTGTCATCCTTTTACAGATTTTTTAAATTATTGGGCATGTCATATTTTGTGAACACTGTTTGTATTGTGCAGTAACATTACTGGTACAAGTTATACAAGTACTCTGACCAGATATTAACAAAAGACTCATTATGATAAAATTCCTAATCCATCTATACTTGATTTTAGTTTACTATTTGAGAAAGTCAGGAAGAATATAGGTCTTTAGATCATCATTAAACTACAACTCTGAGCCTTGCCTCATATTTTGAACTTTGGAGTGTAGATACAGAGTTGAGGAAGGTAGATGTTAGAGCAAAGACCAACTAAAGCAAACTGGTTAGAACTCGATAGGAAAACTGAGAGTGGGTCTGGGCTCCTGTGGCAGTTAAAAGTAAATTAATTAAAATAATAAAATGAAGGTTACTTTCTTTGCATTACCTCTAAACTTTGATTAAAATATAAAGGTTAAAATCTGGATTCCTATATGCTCTGGCAAATAAGAGTCTTCCCCATGCTTCAGGAGAAACAGGTGAAGGGCAATCTTACCTCCTCAAGCTCAATGTGGATTAATTTATAACTGGCAATGCCCAGGAAACTCTTAGAGCCAGTCAGAAAATATTGTAGAGGCACTGATTCCAAACAAATGGGAGTTAGTACCATGATAATTTGGATTATATGTGGATCTTGGGCACAGAACTGCATGTTAGACTCAAGAGACAGCCTGACTGGGTTCTTCTACTTATTAGTTATGTGAACCTTTATCAGTCATTTTTGCTATGGTCTAGGTATTTGTCCTCTCCCAAATTCATGTTGAAACTTAATCTACAAAGTCACATGTTAATAATATTTGGAGGTAGGCCTTTCAAAGTAAATTAGAGTTGAGAATGGGACTTCAGAAGAAGAGGAAAATGGGACCCAAGTTATCAAGGATCCTCCATATCATCACATGATGTGTTGCTGTACCTTAGGACTCTGCAGAGACCCCATCAGCAAGGGCAGCATTCATCAGATGTAAACTCTTAACCTTGGAGCTTCAGCCTCCAAAACTGTAAGAACTAGACTCATTTTCCTCATCAGTTACCCCATCTCAGTTATCCTGTAATAGCAACAGAAAACTGACTTAAGATATCCCCTCTGCCTTAATTTCCTCATCTTTAAAAGAAGGAAAAAAATTATATATATTTTATAGAAAGTATATAAGTACTAAGTAAAGTGAGAATATTCAGGGCATGAAATTGTGCCTGGAACATAGTAAGTACTGTGTAAGCATTGGCTTTGATTACCATTTTATTACTAACATTACTGTTGTTGTACTTGTGTAACTCCTCTCTTAAAAGAGGCAGATATATGTGTGCATTGGAGAAAGAGGCTAATGGAGTCTATAAACTGTTTCTACATCTGCAGAATATAAGTAGCAATTTGCAAATTTTGTGCTCAAGATATTTTACATGTGAAAAACATAAATACACCTGTAGCTTATTGATGAAAATATACATAATTTCTCTACCTAAAATTCTCAATGTTTATTTACAGCAAATAGAGTAAAATGAATGGGGTAAAATATGATGAGCTCAATAAAATTATATGTAGGAGAAGATGGTGAATATTACTTGATTTAGTTTTTAATCTTAATACCTGATACTGTGAATAATATTCATCATTATATTAGCCAGGCATGGTGGCACATGCCTATAATCCACGGGATTGGGAGACTGAGGCAGGAGGATCATGAGTTCAAGGCCAGACTCAGCAACTTAGCAAGGCCCTAAGCAACTCAGTGAGATCCTGTCTCTGAATAAAATATAAAAAAAGGGCTGGAGATGTGGCTCATTGGCAAAGAGCCCCTAGGTTCAATCACCAGAAACCCTACAAAGAAAACAAATATTGTTACTACTTGATTATTTTTTAAAGTACGAATAGTCACATGTTAGGCAGTGACCAAGTTCAAACATATTTAATAAGGAAGTCAACGGGCATGTTTGAATGCCCAATAAATTGTGATACAAGTTCTGGAAGTTGCCTGTTGGACCCCATTAGGCAAGCAACCGTGTCACCACCCAGCTCTCACTTTTACCCCTAACTCCTCAGCCCTGCCCATCTACTCCTCCTAAGAATGTCAACTATTGTAAATTAAGTGCCTGCCACAAATTAAAGAGGCTTTGGAAGAAAATTTAAACTTCCTAAATGAGTACAAATTTACGTGATCCATTAAAAACAGGAATTAGAGAAGGAAGATGAGATGCCCTTTTTCTCCTTCAGAATACTACTTCTTTTTTGACCCTGCACAAGCCCTTCTCTCATTGAGTCTCATAATCTTTGAATGGTCACACCTGAGCTGGCTGCCTCTTTCAACCTTCTCTCCTCCTCTCTTACAGTTACTCCCCTGCCAGACCAGATCCTCCTAACTTTAAGCCTGCCAGTGAACCTTAGCAGATGCTTTCCTCAGTTATTTCTCACATTCCCAGTTGACTTCTGTTTTAAAACTTGTCTTAACACTAAACTTGGCTCTCTGGCCTTTGCCTCCCAACCCCAGAGAATATTCATATCTTTTATTAGCCACTAAGTTAGCTTTAGTTACTATTTAATATATTATTACTTGGGACATATCTATGGACTTTCTAGGACATGATCTAGAATCTGAGAAATAAAGGCGAAATTCTAGTTGTTAGGTGTAGGACAGGCTGAGTAAGCTGTCTGCAGGGCATGCCAAACAAAGTTAGCTGCAGGATGACCTGGCCACTCAAACCCTCTGTCTGGTTCTTTATCACCTGTTTGCTTCAAGCCCAAACGCCCAAGCCCCCGCTCAAGGCTGAGTGCTTTGCCCCCCTGCTCAAGGCTGAACACTCAGCCCGCCACTCAAGGCCGAACACTTAACCCCCTTGTGCCAAAAAGGCAGCTTGCAGACCCAGAGACCCCATTAGATTTGGGCTATAAAAATTCCCTCCTGCCGGACCCCTCTCTCTCTTCTCTCTTGCTCTCTCTGTCTCCTTTGCGCGCGTGCTCTCCTCTCTCTCTCTCTCTCTCTCTCTCTTTCTCTTTCTCTCTCTTCTCCTCTGTTGCACTGCTGCAATAAAGATCTCTTGGTTGCTCTGAGTGTTGTGGTTACTTCCCTTTCACTAGTAGGCCTTGCTTTTGAGGATCTCATATTTAATCCAGGAAGCATCATCAATGCAGTCACTAAAATAGTGTACACACAATAAAAGAAAGCATGCAAAGTACCTGGGAACATGGAGGTGACAGATGGGGGTAACTTTGCAAGATACAGCTTTTGAGATGAGTCTGAAAGGACTGGATCACGCCAATCAGCAGAAAAAGTCTGGCATGTGGAGGTGGGTTAGGAAACAGAGTTTAGGCAAAGGAAATTATATTAGAAAGCCTAAATGACTACTGATGTCACTTTATTATTATTATTATTTTACCCCCAGTACTGGGGAATGAACCCAGGAACACTGTAGCATTGAGCTAAATCCCAGCCTTGTTTGTTTGTTTATTTATTTATTTATTTTACTTTGAGGCAGAGTCTCACTACGTTGGCCAGGCTGGCTTTGAACTTGCTATATTTCTGCCTCAGTCTCCCAGCTAGCTCTGATTACAGGCATGCACTACACTCCCAGCTTAACTTTAATTTTGTAAAACCTTTCATCTGCATTCATTATCTACTCTTCTTTAAATTTCTATTTCTCACATATCCTAGCACAATTTAAAAAATTAATACCTAATTCTGGCCCATATTCTTTCACTTCTTAACCCATCAAAATAAAATATCCAATCCAAGCATAACCCCTAAAATGAATAATTTAATAAAGTATATTTGAATGCTTAGACATTGAGAAATGAAAAGAATGCAGAACATATTCCAGATGGGTAAAATACTTAAATACAACAAAGGAAACTCTAAAAGTATAGACATAAAGGTAATGTGGAAATAGTTTCATAATCTTTGAATGGGAATAGCCTAAACATGACATCAATGCCTAAAATTTTAAAGAAGTTTAACTTCATTTAATTAAATAAAAATCAGACAAACATTTTTGGCAAAAGATGTCATAAACCAAGATAAAAATGACAGTGTAAAGTGACTCATGAAATTCACTCTCCATCCTTGTTAAATTCCCTATCTCTGTGAATGAGTAGTAGCCTTCCAGGAACCCCAAGAATTACTGAAATTGACTAAAATTATAGCTCAGTCAGTAGAAAGTCTGCAGGCAATGTAATGAAGACAGAATGTCATCAGGGTTTTCTTTTCTTTGCTATTCTCTGTGTGGTCACCCAGAAATTGCTGTATTACTAGGTCAATATTCATTTTTCTTCTCAGGTTGTAAAAATCTCTCCTTCTCCTTGTCCCTTAGCTCCAGAAATAGTCAACCTCGGGAGCTACTGCAGGATCTCCTGTGGTTCCTCTAATCCCTATCTTCTAAAACAAGGTATCAGCTTTATAATTGGATTGTTTCCTCAAATTATTCTAATTTGTGCTATTTGTTTTCTACAGGGCCCCTGACAGGTACACTAGGAAAGAAATTAAAATGTCTACAATACACAAAGGTTAATGTTTAGAATATATATCATAAGGAAAAAATAATTGTGAATTTAATAGTAGTTGCTATTTGTTGATTGCTTTTGCTTTGCCAGTGACCTTTCAAAATTTTCTAAGAACTAACCCATTAGTACTTAAAATTATCCTATAATGATTCCCATTTTGCAATAAGTAAATCAAAACTCAGGGTCACATGATCAGTATTAGGATTGTTGGTGTCAAAATCTCACCAGACTACAAAGTCAGTCTTCACTATGGTGCTATAGTCAGAAGAGTAAAGAGGTTGATTTGAACAACACCCACAATAGCCTGCACTTATATCACATTTACTGTCTGTCTGGAGCTTTTCTAAGCATTTTATTTATATTAAGTCATCTAATCCTCAGGAAAGCCTTATAAGGTAGAAGGGCAAAGTAATATAATCGTGGTCATAGTTCTAGCAAGTTGTTTTCAAATCTAGATACACTGTAAGTTTTATGGCTATACTTACTAACAATAACAGGAATAGAAAATTTAATTAAAAACATATAAATAAATGTCTAATACATTAGAGAATAAAATAATTGAGAGTAGCATTGATATACCTGTTTTTACCTGTAACATTTGCCAAATTTTCAAGATGTAAAAAAAAAAATGAGTGAGAATGAGGGGAACTGGGCATTGTTCATACATTATTGGTGGAAATGTAAGATGGAAGAATATTTCTTGAGAACCCAAGTGTTCATTATTAGAAAATCCATGAAATGAATTAAGGGATCATGAGGATAACCAAAATTAAATTCCATAGATACATTCATTAATTGGGAGATGACTTGGAATCGTTATTTTTCCTGTTTTTAACAAAGCTTATAAGCAGCACATAATATGATTCCATCTACATAAATCTGCATGTACTGCAGAGTAACATCTAGAAGATGTCCACTAAAATGCTTACACTGATTACTCCTGTGTAAAAGCTGTGTTGATCTTTATGGTACATATGTGAGTTGAAAATGCCCCTCAAGGATTTGTAGGCTGGATGTTAGGTCCTTTGATCCTGGTGCCTGTATGGAGCATAGGGCTTGCCAGGATACATGATAACCTGACTTTGGATTGTGTTATACTTCAACTTGAATATTTTTAATCAGAAAGGAAATTATGATTTTTATTTTGGAAAAAAATAATAGTATACCTCCTTACAAATGTTCCATACCCTACCCACAATTAACTTTGCAGTTTACCTATCTGATTCTAATCTGCAGTAATAAATACTGCTATTGACTTTTCCTCTTTTGTCCAATTTGAACAACCTAATTGATTGCCTAAACTATTTTCACCAATACTCTTAATTCTGTTTTTATGCAGGAAGCTCTCAGGAATTCTCTAGCTTTTGATCAATTTCAATTCCTCTCATCCTATCCTACACCCAGCATAAGGAGTTCTTTTGGAGATTGTCATACAACTTTGTGGATGGTTTTCAAACTCAGTGGGTCTCAATCCAAACTACATTAAACTCTTTGACTTCTGTCAATCAGATCTGTCTTCTATTTACTTCATAGAAGAATTCCAAGCTTTCACCAACCTTTACAAGCATTCCTCTTCATATTCAACTCAATCTTTTATAGAAGGTTTACTTGCCACCTATTTAATCTAGGAAATTTAAAGCATCAATGTATTGACCAGTCATCTGTATTGTGTTTGTTCTTGTTATTATTTTCTGAGGTTTATTAGTCACTTGTATTCACAGCCCATGTTGTAGAACATTGCATGCCCCTCAGTGGGGTGCTGACCTTGGAAACAGAATGCACATAACAGGAGCTGTGGGAGATGAGGTTTATCACACCAACAAGTTGAAGTGATGCCTGATTTCTGCAGAGGATGCAATTCGCTTGTTAAAAAAGTTCCATGGGCTGACAAGGAACTGAGCATCATTGCTCAGCACTAAGAAAGCACTACAGTTGTTTTTCACAATAAGGAATGTAGTTTGGCCAAGGAACAATATCTGTAGAAATATAATAGGGTAAATGGAGGACTTGTGGTTAGGTCCAAGATCCTCCTAGTTTTAAATGTCAAGGTAGCACATATTGTTAGAAGGCCTTATACAATTGTATCATTCGTTATTTATCTGCTGTGGAAATTTAACTGGGTGCTCTGTATTCTATTTGGCAATATTATTTCCAGGGGTTGCTTCACATGAATGCCCTTTAACCTCAGTTTTCCTTGGGGAGAGTTGGCCACTTGCAAGGCTCTGCCACTAGTGCCATCTATGAGAATCTTCTGTGGCCCTGGTTTCTCCGACTGCTCACCATGCTTTCTCTGTATGTGTGACTTGCCCACACTCCTTTCAGGGACAGAGTGCTCTGAGGTCAGTGGCAAGATGCATTCCATATTGATGTCTCATTCTTTGCATGAATTCACAGAATTAAGAAGCCTATGATTATTTCCCAAACAACATTCAAGAACATAGCTGCTCCTGCTTTCGTTCCTAACTTTTTGTTCCCAGAACTTGAAGCTAGTCCTTCAGGCTAAACAGTGCTAAGACATGGATGGCCCTTTAATTCCTTTGTTCTTCCTCCAGTTTTTCTTGCACAAAAGTATAAACATACCTCTTCTTCCAGTCACGAAACATGAAATTGCCATACAAGACATCCTTGGGGAACATTTCTACCTCTCCTCTGCGTAACCCAAGATTCCTGTAGTATGGTCAAGGTTCCCTGTAACATGATTCCCTCATGTGAGATAAAGAGCTACTCCCAGGTAGCCAGAGGACCTCTACTTGGCTCTGTGGGAGGCTTAGAGCATCAGTTCTTGTGTTCTCAGCCACTCGTCTCAGGGTATTGTTAAGGTTTTTGCCATAGTAGGAAAAATTGTTCCAAATCTTGAAAGGAGAAATACTTGGTGGAAATACACTCTGATAACACTGAAGGGATAAGTCTTCAGTGTTATTTTTATTTGCTTGTTTGCTTCTGATGTAACTGGCAGAAACCAATCACTGAGAGGACTTAAGACTTTTCATGGGATGAGTTAGTGAAGCAGGACTCTCAGAGATGAGGCTGGGATTCTTCAGGAAGGACATAGTCATTGTACAAGTCACCTACCTTTAAGAGACTGTGTGTGCTTGGAAACTAGCACATTGGGAATATATATCAGATACTTACTGAGGACCTACTATGTGTCAGCAATCCATGAGTGCAAGACAGTTTGCTTTTTGAAGTTTTCAGTGTATCCTAATTAGTCTTAACATTGAAGGGAGTTGGATTTCTGTAACTGGCCACAGAACTTGATGCTTCTCATAATAATTTATATGGAAATTTAGAAAGTGAAGTGAGAGTTTTAAGTGACCATATCATATGCTTGCTTAAAACTCTACACTGGTTCACTATCTTCCAGACAGAGACAAAATCTATAACCACATCTGTTAAGTCCTGCTTTTCCAGTCTCCCATTTTCCTCCTTGTTCTCTGCATGCTCTAAAGTGAATTTTGTTATCTTGATTTTTCCTGCCATAATAATTGTGTTTTTTGAGGAAAACCTCCTCATCACATCCTCTTCTGCCTCCTTAGAGACTTTGCTCTCTCTCCCCCATATCTTTAAGATCATTCTCTCTCTCTTATTTCTTGTCCCTCAAATCTCTCTCATGCATGCAAAGTATCTCACTTGCTGAAACTCCTTCTCTTCTTTCTCAGCTGAGCCTCTTGAAAAGGCGTTATACTCTTTTTTCCTTATATGTCCTTCCATTCACTTTGCTAGGCACTATACTCTCCTTTCACTGTGCCCCCCCTCTTTAAAACTGTGTGGACAAAGTAATGAGAGGCCAGACCATCAAGTTTGATAAATCCAATGGACACTTGCTGTACTTCCAATTTTACTGGATGTCTACTGCTTTTGATATAGTTCTGCAGAGATTTCTTCTTGAAAATTTACCATTTTTGTGACTTCTGTGATGTTTATTGTCTTCTACATTTCAACTAGACTACAGTACTCTTTTAAGACTATTTAATGCATTTCCCACTGTCTTTCAGTCTCCTATTCATCCTTCCCAAGTTTCACCTTGCTATGATTTGGAAATGGTTTAAATCTGTTTCCCAGAGTTCATGTGTTGGAAGATTAGTTCCCAGTGTGGCAATGTTGAGAGGTTGCGGTAGAAATATTAAGAGATGGAAGCTACTAGAATATTAAACTGTATTCAATTCATAAAACTGAAAATATAGAGAGTTACTGGGTAATGGGGTCATTGGGAGCATCATCCTCATAAGGGCTTAACTACTTGTAAGGGGAATATACCAGAGATAACACAAAATCCATACTCATGAAGTTTGTATTCTAGTTTGTATCTGCGTATGGTAAGAGACAGACAAATAGATATACTATAACAAAATAAATAATGGATAACAACAAATTGTGTTTTCTGCTAAGCAGTGGATTAAATCAAGCTGATGTGATGGTAACTGGGAGTCAGGGAATGCTTCATGAAAAAAGTAACATTTGTGGTAGTTCTGAAGGACAGAAGTCAGTCATAGTAAGTTGCTGGAAAGAATAGTTTCAGCAGAAAAACTGCACATATTATGTTAATGAATTTAGCACATTTGAAGACAATGGATATGTAAGTTGGTTTGAGAGTCTAGAAGACAAGAGGAAAAAGGTACAGTTAGAAAATATTCCAAGTCGGTAGAGGCTTTAAAACCACTGAGGAAGGTTTAGTGGGAAATCAGAAGGAGATGTGGTAGAATTTATGTCTTTGGAAGGTCAGTCAGTTTTAGGAAAACATTGAAACCAAGGACGAGTGGCAAAGAACATTTAGGTGGCTTTTGTACTGGACTGGATGGGTATAATACTGGTCTTCTGGATCACTGAGAGGAGTTGTAGTAGAGATGGAGGTGGTGCCCATTTTGTGCACATTTGAAGGCAGTGGCAGAAGTTGTTGTTTACTTGAGAATAAAGAGAAACAGGGAAGAATCAAAATCAATGTGTGGCTGGTGATAAAATTCATTAAGATGAAGAATGTATGAGTAGTGGTGATGGTGGAAAAAGACTCTGTTTTGGTAATGTTTGAGTTTATTATTCACATGCCTATGAAGGTGTCAAAAAAATGAAAAATATGGGTTAGGAACTCAAGGAAAAACATAAGGCAGATGACATAAATTTAGAAGTTACTGCCCATGATTGTATTTAAATCTGGAGAACAAGATATGGTCTATTAGATCAATGATGTTGACATAAAGGGAGGTGAAGCTGAAGCACTGGCTCACTCCAAGATTTAGTATCAAAAGAGGAAGAAGAACAGGCAAAGGAGATTGGGAAGAGAAACAACCAGAGAAATTTAGCATTTTCAGGACTTAGAGAAAAATGTGTGACATCATGTATGACTTACACAGGAATAGCCTCAATGAACTGGTAAGGGGGGTGACCCTATTACAAAAAGTGAAGGGACATGGTGAGAGCAAAGGGAATCAGCAACTACATGCTGCTTCCAAGAAATTGTGCAATCAGAGCTAGAAAAGAAAAAGAATTGGTAAGTAAGAAAGGTGATGAGGTCAAAGAGAATTTGTGCTTTTGTTGCTTATAGTCTCTTGTCTTTGTTTTTAAGATGAAGAAATCACTTCATATTTGTCAATCGATTTTTGTAAGGCATCACTTTCAATTCCATCCTCTGAGACTGGATAAAAGAAACATTTGTATACCCTTTGTTCCCTCATTCATCTCTCACCAAACATTATAAACTACCCCATAATAATTATAATAATTGTGTTATAATTTGCCCCATAGCACCTTGAATGTGTGTATATGCACATGTATATATATATTTTTTTACTGAATCTCAATTATCTACTTAAGCATTTGTCTATACCCCACTAGTGTGGGACAGTTCAGGACAGGACCTTGTATAATTCATTTTTGTTGTTCTGAACAATGTCTGGTACCTCAGAGGCACTGAGCTACCTGGCTATTAATCTGAGCAGTAGCCCACTGTACAGATCTGATGCTCAGTGACATTTATACATTATGAATATCCTTTCAAAAATGGAATTGTTTTAGATGGGCAATTTTTTAGGGATTATAAGTAATCTAGAGATGGTTTAAAATATACATAATTATAAAAATACTAAATAATCATATAAATGACTTGAGAGTCTATAAATCTGCCTCTGCATGGGGGTCCTGAAACTATCCCCCATGGACACAGGGAACACTGTATAGGGCATATTGCTTGAAATGTGGTATTTAATGCTCTCAATCACAATTGATTGGACAATTACTTGAGCAAGAGACAAAGAGAGAAGCTCATTTTTTAGCTTCTTTCTAGATTTACTGAAGACAAAGTTTCTGGAATTCTCATGCTTCAAAAACTCTTCAAGTAATGCTTATTAACATTAATGATGGAAAGCATTCACTTAGTAATCATATGTTTGGGATCTAGAATAATGTACCTGAGTAAAATCTCAGCATTGTCATTTACTGTGTGACCTATAGGTTCGTTACCTAAACTAACTGAACCTTTCTTTAGCTGTTACACAAAGATATGAGCACTGGCTTTTCACAGGGCCATAAGAAGAATGAATTGAAACAAAGAATATAGAGGGTATGGCACATTGCAAAAACTCAGTAATGCTATCTGTTATTACTCTAGTCTTTATTTTTTAAATAGCACCTTGTAGACAGTCATCCAGGTACTACAGGCATTTAATACATGTTTAATAACTGCATGATTAAATAATTTTTAGTGCCCCATTTTTGTTCTAAAGAAAAGAACTTCCTAATCAAAATGTAAAGTGGCACCATAGGATCAAAAAATTTGATTCCTTATATATTAATAGCCCATTCATTTTAAAAAATGTTATCTGGAATTTGATTTTATAGCAGTTTCAAGGAAAGATAAATGCACTGATGAAAATTTTCGATGTTCCAGAATTATTCCATCATTTAATATATAGAAAGCCTACTGGATGCTGAGAAATCTTCTAGAAACTAGAAAAACAGCAGTTTTTAAAAAGTAGACCAAAGAAAACAACAATCACCACCTTGTTTCCTGGAACTAACCAGCAAATGTATTTGCTAGGGATGGGTAGATAACAGGCAGATGATAAATATACATATATACATCACATAGTGTATCAGAACTTCGCAGTTTACAGAAGCATGGATTTATCAACTCCCAGTGTCCATGGGTCAGGATTCTGGATACAGTCTACTTGGCTCCTTTGCAAGGCTATGATCAAAGCAGTGGTCAGGCTGCATTCCTTTCTGGGGCTTGCGTTCTTGTCTCAAATCCATAATTTGGCATGGAATAAATTTGCTTGAAATTATAGACCTCAGTTTCCCATGTTTTTCTGCTGGCCCTCAGCCAGAGCCACTAGAAGTCCCCAGAAGTCCCCACAACTCCTTAATGTATGGTCTCAGCCTCTCACAACCTGGCAGTTTCCTTCCCCAGGGCCATCAGGAACAGCTCTTGCTCAGGCCCTAAGAGGGAGTCTTCTCTACATAACCTAGTGAGGGAGAAACTGTCCCTGCACCTTTGTCATATTCTGTTATTCAGAACAAAACAGGTTCTGCCTGGTCTCTAGAGTGGGCATTTAGACATGGACATGACTCATTGAGAATCTTAAAATTTTGCATACTTTGAACATATGGTAGGTCAGGTGATGATAAGTGTCATGGAAAAAATAAAATAGGTAGAGAGATAGGTGTGCTGGGGGACAAGAGACAGGTATTGCACTGTGACTGAGAGTGGGCAGGGGAGAAAAAGTCCTTACTTTGGTCATAACAGGTTCAAACATAAATGTTATGGCAATTAAAGGATGTATAGAACTGATTAAATACCAGGGAATTTGGTTAAATTGAATTAAAATAGTCACAAAATTCTATGACAGTCTTCTCCATCTAAGCAAACCTGAGCAGAAAGGAAGCAACTCTCATAATAAAACCAACATCTTAGAAATCAGCCTCACACCAAAGGAGAGGAGTACAAATGAGCACTTTTCTCCTCAGGGATTTCCATTCATCAGTTAAGAATGTGGCTTTCTTCTTTTATTACTTGTAATTCATCTCGGGAAGATCTTTATTCTCAGGAGGAAACTTGCTTCCCTCATTCCCACTCACTGTGGGACTGGGTCCCCATCAAGCAGTTATTTTTAGTCAACAATTTATACTCCTCATTTGTTTCCTAAGTATTACCATTGGTTAAGCCACCATTCTTTACAAGCTCCTTTATATCGTAATCAAATTAGAATCTCAAAACTCATTAGTGTTAAAAGAGTGAAACTTGTCTTCATAATAAGTTTTCTTTCTGGCTGAGACAGAGCCCAGAGGCAACAAGGAATGTCTGAGTCCCACGTTCTCTGCTGTATGCTGTTATCATAATAAATGGCCAAAAGAATAGCAATACACATGGACAGTCTCTCCCAGCTACACTGAAGACACTAGTGTCTTTGAAGGATCAGTGACTATTCTTTCAATTCCTGGTTTTCCTGTTCCTGAGAAATACGGTCTTTGTGATCTCAGTAGGAGGATTTTCTTGGGGATTCCAGGGATATAGATAAAACAAAGTTATTTCTTTACCAATTATTAATACTATTCAGTGGCTTAGTAAAAAAAAATGAAGATAATGCTGGATTAGAAAGGAATTTGGTTGTATTTTCAACTTTTAATAATTTATTGTCTTTTTGCGTTGTATTATAAAACTTGAAATTAAGAGGATGTTATTTTGTAGAATTTCTGGGGTACTTTAGTATCTCTTTTCTCCATTTAGTAAGCAGGCCCAATGCAGAACTTTTCATCTTTTCTTCTGAAGTATTCTGGATGTTTGATGACTACTATCTGCTTAAGCATGAATTTCTTTTATGTCTTATGTTTCTGTTCAAAATCTATGAAAAATCTTTTTTTTTAAAAAAAAAAAGGAAAAAGAAGTTTTATTGTTTTGCTAGCAAAGGAGAAACAGAGGGGACTCCTATCCCAAAGGCTGTGATTCTCTATGTAAAATCTTTATATAGACATATTTATGTCATTAAGCATACCATTTTGAGTTACTTGCCAGCACGCGTGCGCACCCATACCTCTAATAAAGGTACTATTTGAGTATCATTATGTTACCCAGTTTTAGAAGAAAACCAAGAAAGTCTTTCGAGATACCACATATTAATGATCAAACTGCTGATAACATGTAAACAAGCAAGTATTTTGGACATAATCCTCAGTTTTTTGCTTTTTAGTGGATCATGTACTGATATTGTACTGTTATGGGTTGGATGTGAGGTGGCCACACAAAACTCCTGTGCTAATGCAGAAATATGAAGAGGTATAAAGATTAAATTATGAGATTGCAATCTAAACAGTCCATCTAGTTTGAATGGACTAACTGGGTGGTAACTGTGGGGCATGACTAGATAAGATGGACCACTGATGGCATGCCCTGGAAGGGTTAATTTTCCCTGCGTCATCTATTCTTTTCTTTCTCTTCTTCCTAGATGCTATGAGGTGAAGAGCTTTCATTTTCTGTCTCCTTTCTTTCATGGTGTTCTGCCTCACCTCATGCCCAGAGTAATGGGGTCATCCCACCATGGACTGAACCTCTGAAACCTTAAGTCCAAATAAACTTTTCCTCCACTAAGGTTTTCTTAGGCATTTTGGTCACAGTGACAAAAACCTAACACATGTACCACTGTGGTTAGACTTAAAAAATAATTGTATCAGACATTTCTACTCAGCATGCAAAAATTAGACCTGTGAAGGCCTTTGCAAGCAAAATTTTGTTCAGATCAGTAATTCTGCTTCAAACAGGAAGGCAGTAAAAATGTACCAAGCAAAGGTTATGTAGATGGTCCTTCAGTCTATTTCTGTCTCTCTCTTCACTTTTGTTCTCTTTTTTTCCTAAACCTCATCATCTATGTTACGATGTTATCTTCAACCTCTGTTCTTATGTTATGTTGGCATGCTATTAAATTTTTTGTTTCTCCAATTTCTCATTTATGTTTAGACTTTTGTCTCCTTTACTAGATTCTTATTTACCTGTCTGCAATTATCTGGTTTGTGTTCACTTGGGTGTTCTGATTTTCTTTTCTTCCTCAGTATCATCTGTTCCACTATTTGTTTATCAAAAAAAAAATTTTGCATTTAATATTTACTACTTTGTTTCTTCACTTCAAAATAGTTGTTAATTTTGTAGTGGTCTAGGACCAAATTAGGCATTCATAAAGTTTTATTCATGTTTTTAGTTCTCAGGCAATTTTATAAACCAGGACATCGGTTAGGTATTACAAACATAATAGTGAGATCTCCAATTGACATGTTATGCCATAGTGAAGTGGCACCCCCTTTCTCCACAGGAAAGCCCTCTTCACCATGGCTGGTTTTAGGACTGTCAGCAAAAGAATCCTTCCTATTTTCATGTCGCCCTGTTTACTTGGCCACTGGCCGAGAAGATACCAGCACTCCAGGTGCTGGACACCCCCTTACTAGTTTTTCACAAACGTGTCCAGTATAGTACTTTGAAGAAATGTGCAAACAAGGCCTCTGTCCTTGAGCTGGGCTTCACAGAAATGTCTACTTTTTTAAAGATATGTTACCAAATGGGCTCCATGGTAACAACTGGCAGAGAGAGGAAAAATGGGAAAAAGAAGCTCTCCCTACTCAGGTGTTGTCCTTGAAGAGTTAACTTGCCCAGAACAGTGAAAGCAAAAGCTGCTTTTATGTGAACTTCTGCAGACTGTGAACTTCTGAGCCCCTCCCCTTACATGCTGGGTATAAAACTCTAAAACTCCCTGAACTCGGGGTTCAGGGGATTGATTGATTACAGCAAAGGCTGTACCCTCTGAACCTGGCTACAGCCTAATAAAACTGTTTCCTGCTATCTTCGGTACCTTGCCTCGTTTGTCCCTACAACAATAGCTCCATATCTTGTAGTAAACCTTAAGTGTCCATTGTCTTATCAATTACAGCTTTCACTGTTAACATCCACTGTATTTGCTTATCCTATATAAAGGGCTTTTGATTTGGTTTCCAGAGTACACACCCCTATATCCTCTAGAGCAAGATCTCTGAATCACAATTGCAGTCTATTTGGTGGGACCAGTTTTCCAGAGTGTCTCATTTTAAATTCTTATTCCTGAAGAATGGGCCTACATTCTTTCTTGTGAGTCTGGATCCTTTTCCTCCAGTCAATGGTTAGCGTCCTGAGATTAAAGCCAGTCAAAAACATAAAGCTACCACTATATTCATTCCCAGACATTTTTGACTACATAACTAAGCTGCAAGTCAGTCTTCAACTTGAAGCCAACAGTAGATTGCCAGGCTACACTCTGATTCACACAGTTGGTACCCATTTACAGACCAACTTCACTGCAAATTTTGTTCACTAGCCTGTGGATTTCATACTTTTAACTAATTTTTCTTCTCCTGATAGGCCTGCCTTTGAAGTCTTTAAGCCATATTCAGTAGAATTCCTGAATTATGTAATCAGCTACTCAAAGAAAGGGGAGCAGAAATGTCAACTCAGAGCTGCTTAGCCATTATTCATTAATGGCTGCAAGTGGAGTCCTTAAGCACATTTTATTAGACAATACCTGGATTTGAACCTTAAATGCCAATGGTCATGTTTATGAAATTTAGGCTATAAATCACTAGTCGTACAAGATATTATACCATGACAACTTATTTGATATAGACTTGTAAGCACATGTATATACCTGTGCACATTTGCTTCCTACATATAATATATATTTTATATGCATCCATACTAAATACACTTCACGTAACTATATATCATACATGTATACTATCTACATCTTTATATTAGCTTAGCTTTTTAATAGATGACTATATTATTGAAAGGGTAAATTTTTCCTTACTTTTTCAAAACACTAATTAGTTTTATACTATATATCAGTAGGATTATTATTCCAAATATATGATAATGTTTTTTTTTTTCATTAGGGTCTATATTCAAACCACTGGTGATAGTAAAATCAGGGCTATAATTTTTCCTTCAAAAATGGCAGAATTGTTTTATGTACTACTTAATGAATGCTAACAATTTCCCTTTGTTAGCTTTATTTTATTCCTTTTGAATATTTTGCCTGGGATTTAAAAATATGAATAATTGGAAAAGAATGTTTGGTTCCAGCAAATAATGGATTAATTCTTCAAACTATTTTCTTCCAGAGAGTTATGATACCTTTCATCTTTTTGATATTTCCACCCATACAACTTCACATTAAATGTATCTGTGGAACTTTGTAACAGAAATGAGTAAAATCAGCCATTCTTCATAGTCTTTTGCTAGCTTAGTATGGTTTGCTGCATTTTAGTTTGGAAAAACGATATACATTTTCAGTCCCCAATGTGAAATTTCCTAGACAGCAATTTGTCAGACTCTTAATATTTTATAAATTTAAAAATTTTAATATTCCTTAATTTAATCTCATATTTCACTTATATTTTATTCATCTTTCTCCCCAGCATAGTCTTTGAGATAGCCACAAACGGTTCCTTGTTCAGTTTGATGTCTGTTCTATGTGGCTAGGGCTGTTATTATATACCCCTAAGTCCACAGTCCGCTCTCAAACAAGCTGTGAAAATATTTCCCTTTTATCTTAAGGCATACATTATGTCTTTTAGTCTCTCTATGAAATGGATTGTGTATCTCAAATTCACATGTTGAAATCTTTATTCCCATTTTGATGATATTTGGAAATAAATCCTTTAGGAAGTAATGGGTTAGATGAGGTCACAAGGGTGGGGCCCTCATAATGGAATTAACGGCTCTCTATGAGGGAGTTCAGAAAGGAAAATAGTTCCCTGTACACCAAATGAAAACACACCAATATGGAGGTTAACTGCAAGCTACAAAAAGGGTACTCACTAGATACTGAATTAGCTGGTCCCTTGATTTTAGACCACCCAGCCTTTAGAACTATGAGAAGTAAATGTATTTTATTCATTTTATCTAGTTTATGTTGTTTTTGTTCTTTGCTAAGGCATCCCAAGTTGACTAATACATTTCTTTAACAAGACTGTCTCCTAAACCTGCTTTATCTTGATCTCTTTCATATATGTTGCAATTTTAACTGTGTGTGGCTATATATTGTTTATCTTTGTTTGAACAATGTAACTTCATGAGCTCAGGGTCTTTGTAGTTGTTGTTGTTCCATCAATAGATGCTAAGCATTTAGAACACTACAGGTTTTATATGTGTGTTTTTTGCCACATTAGTATATTACAGATTATTGCTTAGCAAAAAATAATTGCAGTGTAAAAATCCTTAGCCTTTGTTATTTCTTCTGAATAGCAGTTATATATATATATATTTAAAGAAGTTCAAAATGTGTGTGAAACCACTAGGAAGCTCTGCTAAGGCTTCAGAAAGATGTAGTTTTTACTCATTTACCCAACAAATATATTATTACTGATAATCTACCGTGTCTCACCACATATCTTTGTAGATTCTGAGAATTGGGCTGTGAATAAAAGTCATTTCTCTTATTCAACTCATAGATAGTGCAGAAAACAGACAACTGTCAAAGAATTATTAATCTGATAATTATATAAATAAAAATTTGAAAAGTGTTGCACTGAATGAGTACAGGTCAATGTTACTCCCCTCCTTATCCTAAACAGGATGAAATTACCCTGAACCCTATTTCTGTTTTATAGAAGTAGGCACTTAATAAGTTCATTTTTATATGCCTTTGGGATCTTGTAATACTTTAGAGTTTTCCTTTGTAACACTTATTGCAAACATAGTCCAACTATTAATCATACAATTAGTTGATTAATGTCTATCTCTTTCTAAAACATAAGCTCCAAGACCCCAAGAGCTATGCTGATCACATTCAACTCGGACTCTCCAGTGACTCACAAAAGCCTCTTGCACTTCATAGAAGTATTGGAAATATTTGTTCAAAAGAGTGAGCCATATTCATTATTTAAAATAATTATGTAAGATTTAACCTTAGATTTAGGCCTTTATTCTTCTACTGTTTCAGGAACATGGTACTGTTCTTGGTAGGCTAGCTGAGTCTGGGAACTCAGGTATCAAGTGATGTGACAAATAAACAAGCAAGTATTGTGTATTTACTGAACACAAAGCAGGTTGTAGAAGTTGTTGTAACTACAAAATAAATATGAAACCAATGATTCCAGAAAACCAGCTCCTGAATTTGCTGTTTATAGTGGGTATGGTGCTAAGTAAACTTCCCATCCCCTTTGATTTTAAAATTGTAGAGGATGGTGATACTGTCTTAGAAGAACAGATTAAAATTTTCAACCTCAGAATTCCTTTACACTTTAAATTTTTTTCCAGAATATCAAAGTGTTTTGTTTTTGTGGGTTATGTTTATAGAAAATTTCACCATTCGAATTTAAAAATTATAATTAAAATAGTAATTCATTTAAAAATAAAATTATTACATGTTAACACATTTTACAAAAATAATTACATTTTCCAAACAAAGCAAAATAATAAGAAGGGTGGTATGTTTTTCATTCTTACAAATCTCTTTATTGTCCTGTTTGGAGGTAGCAGATGAATACTCATAAAAGAAAGGCAGAAAGAGAATTTGTAGTTTAAATAAGTTAATTTGATAATGCATGATAATTAACTTTTGAGTTTGTTCTTGTGATGCAGAATCTTCAATCAAAAATTGGCTGAGATTTCTGGATAACTGAACATAGCAAGTGAGAATGGAGAAATTTGTAGTTTCAGGGTCATATAAATCTAATTTCAAGCCTCAGTTTTCTGAATTCATTAACAATATATACTCAAGAATATTGTTTAAACTATGAATCATAGTTTACTTATTTGTAAGAGGAAGTAATTTTAAATTATATGGTATTTTATGGGATCAAATTAAATGTCTGACACATATTTTGGTCTCAGTAGATATTATTTTTTCCTCTTTCTTTCCCCAGTTCCCAGATCCTTAAATAAATTAGAACTGATTTGTGATAGCCTTTACATTTACAAATAGAGTAATTATTCTATTTATCAGGCTTTGTTTTTAATTATATATGTTAACTGATTTGCAAAAATCTTGTCATTTCATAACAAATATATGAATCAATGTTATTTTTGAGAAGTGACAAGGATATTATTAGAATTATTTTCTTTTTCTTTTTTTTTTTCAGAGTAGAAATTAGAAGTTTATTAAAGGACAGCAGAAAAGACTTCTCCCGGAGGAAGAAGGGGACCCAAGAGGTGGAATCCGTGGAAGTGCTGTTGTTTCCCCTCTTTATAGTTTTGGTGATGGAATGTAGGTTGGAAGGCCCAAGGGGTGGGACACAGGTGGGCCAAAGAAGTAATCTGGTCAGGAAGGACTTCTGAGTCAGCACCTTTTTGCTGGGGGCTGTTCATTAACATTTATTTGAGGTGGATTTTGGCCTAGGGCCTTTTCGGGACTTCACTAACATTCCATGAGTTGTCCTGTGTTTTCCCTGAGTCATTCTCCGCATGGTCTCCATTTTAGATTTCACTCGATATTAGACCCGATTTACCTAACTACACTGACTACCTAACTTTAAATCTGGCTTCATTCCCCCCCTCTAATTTGGGAACTCCTTACTGCTGTAAGGAAGGGGGGTGAAGAAGACCTTTCTGGCTTCTTCAGGCTGAAAAGGGACGGTGTGGGGCAAGCAGTTTGGAGTCCCCCTTTAAAAACCGGGTCTATCAATTGGTCCATGATAGAAGTCTGATTGAGAAGTAATAGACTGGAAGGCCATTTGAGTGATGGGTGGTCTATAAGAGAAACAAGAATTCATTGGTACTGGAACCATATTGATGCAGCAATAAATGCCATAGCACAGGAATATGCCAATGAGTATGATGGCAAAGACAAAGACTAACAATGTTTTCCACCAGGAAGTACCAAGACCCAGGAGCTAAGATATTGTTTCCATGACAAAATTGGTGAGGACATGGCTTCTATCTGAGCATGTAAATCTTTAAGGATATTTGTCACATTGCCAGAAATGTCAGGGATGTAAACACAACATTTAACTTTTAGGGTTACAGATGTCCTTTTCCTTAAGATATAGTTTAATAATTTAATGTCATCTGATCTTGCAAAATCCTTTTACTAGTATGACCTCTGTGTCTAATAGAGAAATCTTTAATTCTGTTACTTAGGGCTGGATAACCATACTAGCAAACATTAAGCCTACCTGTGTAGGTTAGAAATAAAGGCCTTAAACTAAAAACTACTCTGGCAGTCCCTTTTGATAGACCTGTCTAAGAATCTCTTTTGCAGCTTCTAGTTTACTTATTTTTGGAGGTTACATTTAACTATTATTATTATTTAAAATGCCCAGGAATAGCTGTGTTTTGGCTTTGACTGTCTTTGCTAAGTGTTTAAGATGAAGCAAGTCAAACTGACTTATTTCTATCTATTGTTAACAGTCAGCTGAGTTTCCCTGGGAGTCCTCGGGGAACTTACAGCAGCTTCTCAGTTCAGCTAGTGCCATTTGCGCTGCTAGTGCCATTTGCGCTAGGATGGGTCCAGGCCTTGCTTGACCATGTGGCTTCCCTCGGAAGCATCAGGGATGTCTCCCTTTTTGATGACCCTCCTCTTCACAGCAAATGCACTGATTGGCTTTCTGTCCTCCTCTGGTCTCATTAATCTCCCTGATCGGGAGGTTATGTGGCCCAGAGTTGCAAAGCTCTTTGGAGAAGTCCTCTATTCCCTGATTCAGACAGACTCAGAGGGCAAGAGCCAAATATTGGTTTTCTTGGCCCTTTTAATTTAACTTTGATTTTAAAACTTAATCTTAAACATCCAGCAAATAAGTTTCAACAGCCTTATATTAAGAGTACTGGGCTTTGTTGTCTATCTCTCTATCCTGTAGGCGATAACTCCTTATTTTAAATTAACCCAGATTGTGTGTTCTTAAATCAGTACCTCTGTAAAACATTAAGAGGCAATCTTAAATCATTTATAAGAAACTACAAAATAAAATTATCAAGAGTAAAAACATTTGGTTCATATAATAGCTACCTTGAATTTTGGTGGAGTATATCCCCTGTTTGAGATCCTGGCAATCGTGACAAAAACCAACTTATGGACACAACTTTAAATGTACTGAAATTTGGTCTACTTGTTTCATAGTCATTCTCACATGTAGTGAGATGGGACATAGAGCCTTATCTCAAGTAAGGCGGGGCTCTTCATAGATCTTAAATACTATAGTTCTAAAACTGATCTTTGCTTTTTAAACATCATTTTACAAAGCCTACATAAATTGTTGTGAACTTGAGCAAACACAACATAATATCACATCTAAAACATGAATTAAAGAAAGGCTGAAAGCTTTTAACCTTTTGTAGAAAAGTAGCAAAGTACTTTTGTGTTTTGCAATAAAACCTTTACATAGATTAGACTCTCATTAACTTAAAAATACATTTAAATTGTATCTCAGTGTAAAAAGTAACAGGGAACTTTACATAACTTATTGATAATAAGTACAGTTATAGAACACAAATGATATAAATAAATCTCCAACATGTTTTTCTTTTAAGCCTAAAATTACCATACAATTTTAGAACACCAGCTTGATATAATGCTCTTTTAAAACTTCTACCTTACAGACTTGTATACCGGGAAGATTACATTGATGTTTTTATATTAACCAAGTTTAGCTTTTTAAAGAAATAACATGGCACAATTCTCTAAAAACAGTACTTGTTTAACCAGCTATTTACTTTCTTTAAGATTACTTGCTCAAAAACTTACACTTATAACCAACTTACACAGACCTTCTTTATATCACTTACTTAAACCCTCTTAATTACTTAATCATATAGACTCTTATCCAGAAACACATTTTCCCTCTATTAAATCCATACCTGGAACCTTTTAGTTTCTCTTTTTTATCTGTTAACCTCCTTCTGTTCACATTTTGAAACAATACTTGTAAATTTTTGAATTTAAGCAGATTTAACATTTTATTAGGGCCTCTTTGAACACCTAGAAAAACTTATAAGCTTAATTTTAAAGACATCTTCTTTCATCTATTTACCAAATTTAAATTGAACCATTTGAATCACGTGAATCAAAGATATTTGGATCCATTTTTTAAATTTTTCATGAGCGCTCCTCATCTATCAATTGTCATATCACTGCATGATATATGGACATACACACATACAGACATACCGACATACAACACGTAACACAAGTGTAACACAACACAATAGTAAAGGCCTTGTAGCTTTTTCAGGTGAAATCTCATTGCAATGTTTAAAAAAAAAAGAACTCCAGTTGATCAAAAATAGAACTTATCAGAAAAACATTAACTTGTCTGTAGGATCAAAATCATGAGCTCAAAAAAAATACAGAATCTAAGAAAAAAGCAAAAGTCCTAGAAAAAATTGACCAGCCAGTAATTAGTAAATGCCATACAATTTACTCTTTGGTTTAATCTAGTTTGAGTTCCCATAAAAAGACACTTTTACTCTTTTTTTTTTCCCTTGGGCCTCAGATCTGTCTCCTACTGAGTGCTCCAGTCTTCTTCTATTTGCATATCAACTTAAGTCCTGGCTGAGGTCTGGAAGGAACTGGGAAAACTGGAATTCTGAGCAGAAACCTCATGCCTAAGGCATTTTAACCATAAGTCACAATTTTAAGGTTTGGATGTTGGAAATTATGATAAAAGTTTAAGATCCAATTTTCAAAATTTCATACCTTTACATTTTCCTACACTAGAAAAACTTGCTCACACAAAACTGAAAATAGGATCTCTACCATCAGAAGAAATTTCTTTAGGATCATTAAGCTACTTCCTTTGTTCTGAAGTTCCTATAGTATTAAGTTACATTAAATCGCCTGAAAAAAATCTTAAAAGAGAACCACACACTACCATGTATATCCAAAATTAAGCTTTAAAAATTTTCAAGACTGTTGCTATTTAATGTCATTTTAAAAAGCCAGGCCAATGTCCCAATCCAACACTTTCTTTTCCTGAATCTTACACACTGAGGGGAACAGATACCATATCATAATTTACTATCCTTGTCCAGGTTAATGCACTGGTACACCTAGTGAAATCTTCTCAGGCTACCCAGTTCAAAATTAATGAAAAAAAAATAAAACTAAATGATTGGGAGTTACTTGCCAACTTGGAAGTAGAGTTCTTTTAATTTTCTATCCTAAGTATCGAAGTTCTCTGGCATGAATTATCTGAAATCACAAACTAAACAATTACCTAACCCCAACTGCAAGATTGTGCAATGCTTCAAACTCATTTAGATACCAGATTGTTACAATGAAACATCATCTTTAGACACACATTTAGCCTAGATTATCCCCAAGAAACAATCTATAATAACCTTTAAAACAGACCAGATATGAGAAAAATCTCTCCAGGTTTTTAACTTCCATTTAATTATGACTCTTATCAGTGGCACCTTAGATTTCCCCATGAGTGGACCAGATGTTTTCACATAGGGGCAACTATAGGTGTAAAATCAAGGTCTCAGTGTGACTGACTTTACTGCATTCAGGTGGAGTAATCCTTACAGTGCAGGGAAGGAATGAGGAATTTCCCCAAAGCGAAAATGGCTCTGGCAGCTGCTGGGAGTCCCTCAGTCTCCCCTTTACTTACAGGATTAGCTCCTTTGGATAGATCCGATCCCAGGCAATCTGGCATATTTCCTAACTTTCCAGTAGAGTCAGTTTTTATCTGCCTTAGGTCTTGAAGGGGGAAGGGGGTATGTACTTTCATCGGCCCAAATTTTCCTGGCATTTTGTGGGTCCTCCTGATTCTTTTCCTCAGTGAGTCCCCAAGATTTTTTCTCTTCATGGCAGATATCATAGCTAAGTCTACTTTACACTGTTGGCATAATTTAGGATTTTCCCTTAGAGCAAAGAAAATCTGAACATACAGCACCTCATACCATTTCCTTTTTTGTAAATTTTATCAAACTGTAAAATTGTATTAAAATTGATATTTCCCTCTGGTGGCCAGGTTTCTCCATCAGAGAGTTTGTATTGAGGCCAGGCCAAGAAAATGAGGCGCTTTTTCTTGTGCGTCTGAGGTTAAAATTTATCCCAATTTTTCAATACGCAGGCTAGTGGTGCACCTGGCGTATTGGAGAGAGAGAAGCTCCCGTCTGAGAAGAAAACAGGACTCAGGCGCCTGCGCTGCGCCAGAGAAAACTGTTCTCATTAGGGACGTCTCCCTAAGCCTGAGCTTCCTAAACGGTCCAGAAAACCCGTCTCTCACCTTGCTTTGCCAAGGGGCTTTTGGTCCCCTTTAGCAAAGTGCTAGGGTCTCAGTTTGCCCTGTGCCAGAGACCCTGGGAGGATTCAGACTTAAGGGCATTACTGCTTACCCTCCCGGCCACTAAAAACCCATTGCAAAAGAGAATCGTGTGTTCTTTCGTTGCCTTTGCTCTGTAGACTAAAGGAATTGCCACAGCACATTTTAAACATTGGGGCGATAAAACAGACTAGTGAAATTTACCTATGCATCTTAGGGAACCTGGGCAGATTTTGCTAATTATCCCATGCCTTTCTCTCAGTCCTACAACCTGAATTGCTAACATTTCTGACCTGCGAAGGAAGGGGAGCATCCAGGAGGAATGGATGTGGGGTTGGGAGTGTTGCATGGCCCATACGGAGGCAAATGTGATTGGGGCTTTCCCTTAGTGCCATTCATCTACCGATCACCCTAGATACCCCTGAGGGCCATTGGGAGGGGGCTCAAGAGAAAGGAGCCTTAGGAATACGTCTGAGTGTAGCCCAGACCGGAATTCCGCAGTTGCTCCAAACTCCTTCCTCCACCTCCACGCATCCGAGGCAGATCGGGATTCGGGACACTGTGTACTCACGCCAGTTGCTCTCCAGGCCCAGACAGAAAAGTTGGAAGCGGCTTTGGCAGAACTCAACATGCCTGCTCTGTATTGAACAGGTGATTGAGAGCTGCCTAGGCCGGGAAACCTCTGACCTGAGTCTTGAAGAGTGGCGGCTGCACTAATTGCGTTTAAGTGGCTGTCGGGTGCCCACCTTACCCTCCAGAAAGAAAGAGAGAGAAAGATGCACCTCAAACAGACATGGGGTGCGTGCACTTACCTCGGTGTAGAATCTCCGTCTGGGACCTCCAATATGTTACCGCTGTTGACCGGTGACGAGTCCTTGCTTCCCCGATGTTGAAGTATAACACCAAAGAAGCACGCCGAGGCAAGGTCAGAGTAGAAATTAGAAGTTTATTAAAGGACAGCAGAAAAGACTTCTCCCGGAGGAAGAAGGGGACCCAAGAGGTGGAATCCCTATTAGAATTATTTTCGAGATATTTGATACTGAGATGACCAAATCTGGAAACTTCAAGAACTCATAAAAATGTGGGAAGATAACAATACAGATCATATCAGAGATGAAGGACTATGAAGTAAGATGATTCATACCCAAAGAGGTGGTGCTCCAAAGATTCCAGTGGGAAGGACCTGAGTATAATATAATATAATATATATATATATATATATATATATATATATATATATATATCCAATCCAAAGTTATGTGTGTATGAGATACCAGAAGTCTGAATAAGGTGGATCAAGAGTAAATGAGAACACATTCATTGGAAGGTGAAAGATTATTTTATATAGTGCAAAGTACAAGACTATGGTTTTTAGAATAGGAAATCTGTGGATTCAGTTTCTGGTGTTGCCTTCAGAAGTTGTGTGACTTTCAGGAATTCAGAGGTTCATTTATTTACTTATGTGATTGTGGAAAAGGCTATCATTATCTGAAAAACAGTAAGTATATTAACAATATCTTCCATTAGATTTTTAGAGAATTGTGTGTTATAATGTATGAAAGCTCAGTGTTGGACATAGAGTAAATACTTGATAAATATGAGCCACCATTACCGTCATTTTGAATGTATATCCAACTTGGTGAATATAGATTGGCAGTCATGCTTCTTGAATATTTCAGGACAATTTTGTTGTGATTTTTTTTTTTTACCTTTTGATATTTTAGCCTGATTTTTGGTAAAACTATAACAATATCACACAGGAGAAAACTGGAAATAATGGAACCACATTATGAATATATGTATTTATGATTTTCTGAGGAGTTTCTTCTCCTTTTGTGTTCTGCTTCAATAAGGAATTTCTATAGCTCCTATCTCCTCTTTCATTTGTTTGGACACCAGCTTTGAAATAAGTCCTAATTTCGAATTCCCCATTAGTCTGTCTTCCTTTTGAATTTTGCACACAAATTTCCCATTCAAGTGTCTTTCTTACTTTTTTATCTACCTAAACTGTTTTCATAATAGTAACCAAATATTCATAGTTGCCTGTTCTTACTTTGACCAATATTGAATCATGGAACTCTCCTTCTATCACACTCTTAACTTTGCTTGCCTCCAAACCAAACCAAAAATAAACAAAGGAATACATCCCTCTTGTCAATTTCTTCTACGGTTTGGCAAGAGACTATTCCTGTCAGACCTAAAAGGTCATTTCCTCTCGCTAGTCCAATCTTTCTTTATAAGATTCTGCTTACCTTTCTTACCCTACATCTATGGTCAACTGAAACCTGAAAATAGTAAATGGAAAATCCGTAAACCATTAATTTTGTACCCATGCCCCCATGTGTACTAACCTCAACTTTTTTTCATCTGGTTCCAATTTAATTATTACCTTCCTGTAGTCTCTCACTGTAGGCAATTCATCCTACATATTAGCAGTAAAAACCAGATTCCTGAAACATCATGTAGATCCTGGCATTCTCTATGTCAAAAGACTATGATTTTTCTTTTGAGGCATACTTGTCTCAGCAAATCTATTTCTTCTCCCTTCCGGTCTTTGTCCTTGTGCTGATGATCAAACTCAATCACCTGATAGGAATCCCAACTTACCCAGCCAGAGGAAATCTAGACAGGCCAGCTTTTCTTTCCTCCCTTGCTTTTAAATCTGCCCTAATACCTCTGGTTATTTGTGCCTGCCCTCCCAGAGGATAATATACATAGATTACAAATATTTTTGTAAGAAAAACATAAGACTCAAATATATTTAACTTCCAGGTGAACTTAGATTTTTTAGACTTACCTCTCCTATTCATTAAACTTCTTAAGATCTAAAATGGCCACTGTCTTGAATTAATTTGTCTATTAATTTGTCTATTATTGTTCATTAATTTGTATATTATTGTTCATTTTCTTAGATCTATTCACTTTTTCCCAAAAAAGTTCATCTTTCATAATCTCTAAATCAATCAACCAATAAAAAGAATGACTATTTTTGTAAATACTTTAAAACAATTTTTTTTTTTTTTGTATATTGGGTTGAACCCAGGGGTGCTTAACCTCTGAGCCCTGAAAGGAAAGTGACCAAGAGAGGGAAGAAAGGGCGGGGGAGGAAGGGAAGAAAGGGGGGGGGGGAGAGCAAAAAAAGAGAGAGAGAGAGAGAGGAGAGGAGAGAGGGAGAGGGAGAGCAAGGGAAAGCGAGAGAAGAAAGAGAGAGCAAGAGAGAACGAAAGCAAGAGGAAGGGGCCCGGCAGGAGGGAATTTTTATAGCCAAAAACCAATGGGGTCTGCAAGCTGCCTCTTTGGCGTACAGTGATTGGATCATACAGTAGTTGCTGAGGGTGTACTCTTCTGCCTTCAGGCTGTTGGGGCAGGAGTCAGATGTGGGTTTCTGTTGCACCAGACCAGTGGGGGTCGAGTGTTCAGCCTTGATGCAAACAGGTGATAAAGGCCTAGACAGAGGGATGTTTGAGTTCCTGGGCTATCTTGTAGCTAATGTTTGTTCAGCCTGCCCTGCAGACAACTTAGTTCAGCCTGCCCTGCACCTAACAAGCCCCATCCCCAACCCTTATATTTTTTGAAACAGAGTCACACTAAGTGGCTTAGGGTCTTGCTAAGTTGCTGAGGTTGCCTGTGAACTTGTGATCTTCCTGCCTCAGCTTCATGAGCTGCTGGGATTACAGGCATGCACCTGGCAAAACAGTATTTTTCTAAGCATGAATTATCACAATTTCTTAGTAATTATCTAAGTAAGGTGGTCAGAACCCCTAATCTCACTCTAAAAAATCTCAATGTAATTTAAAGTGTGTTTGAGCAAACCTGCTTTCAGTCTGCAAATAAGCGACACTTTGGGGAGTACTGTATAAAGACAGAAATGCAAGTACTCCTACCAGAGAAATGCTGGACTATTGCAGGAATATTACTTGTTTTCATGTGTCTGTTTGTGTTAGTGTGACTTTATATCTGTCCCATCTGACATGTTAGAAACCAATTCCAAGGAGAAGGCGGAAACTGTCTCCCAGTGCCCTCCATATCCTGTTTAGGACTGCAGCCACCTGAGCTACCCAAAGCTGGATTTGCTGGCCAAAACTTACCCCAGGATGAAATATTAATAAAAAATGACACAAAATATCAATAAGAATTATAACAGCTGACATTCACTAATCAGTTAGGCTCTGCCAAGTATTGTGTTGAGCACTCATACAATCATTTTAATTTAATCTTGACAAACCCCATAGGGAAACTACAGTTCTGTGAGTTTAAGTTGAATTCATACTTGGATGTTCATCAGCATTTCAAGTGTGCTCAGGGTATCTTCAACACAGTCTCTGAATGCCCTTTAAGGAATGAGTAGACATGCTTTCTGCTCATGCTTTTGCTAGCAGAGAAGAAGCAAGGTATATTAGGCAGTTTTATTACAAAGTAGTCAACAGTACATATTTTCTAAAAGGAAAGCATGTTGCAGTTTGTGATTGGGATACAAAGAGAGTGACTGTGATTTATCATTCAAATATTGACACTTTAGAAGCAGAAAGGGGAGGTTAAAGATCTACTAATATTTGCATCAGGCATATAATTGGGACTGTCCCCAAGAATATGGGGAATAAGATCACTATACTTAAGCTATCACCAGGTAACTGTAAAATATTAAAAATATTCTGGATTCAGATCAAACAGATGAGTGTATTATTTATCTGTTATAAGAAATGCATGCAATAAAGAGTCAAAATATTTCCCAAATTACAAATACTGCATTTTATTATCCAATTAATTAGACAATGAAAAAATAATTGAAATCCAAGCTTTTTACTCCAATTTTATTAGTAATATTTCAAAAAAATTACATTATCATTTTACATTAGTAAGCTATAGAAAAAATTCTTGTCCATTATCTTCACCTCATTACACAGTTAAAGTGAGAGACAAAAGAAAATTTCTGGAGGAAATAAACTAGCATACCAATTACAACAATATATGATTTCATACCTTTATGTCATTGCTTATTAGTATTTAGCTTCATAACTCATCATGCCAATCTTCGGATTCTGTTAATTTTCTTTTTAGAACTCTGCAATTTTCTTTTGTATTACCTACAGAAAATATTGCCTCATTACCCTGATATCCAAGGACATCTTTAAACTTGTCCCTTTTGTGCTATCTAATATTGCAGACCCCAGAAAGGCCACTTAAATTTAAGATCAAATTAATTAAAATGGATGAAAATTCAAAATTTGTTCCCTCAACCTCAGTAGTAACATTCAAGTGCCTAATAATTCAGGTGGTCAGTGGCTACTGTACTGGACAATGCAAAAGAGAAAGCTTCCATCACCACAGAAATTTCCATCTAATAGCCCTACTCAATATTTTTCTATTCTTGTTAGATATTGCTCTCCTCCAGAAAATGTCTGATTTTGCCAAATTAGATTGCTTTGGCTTCCAACAGTTTACACCTTCCTTTTTCATCCACATTGCTCAGTTTCATACTATGACTTAGGATACCGCCACTACTTCAAGACATCATTTATTATTCATTCAACTATGTTTTTGTGTTCATGATGCCAGGAAGTATTTTAGGTGTTGGAAAAATAAGGACATGAAACATAGTCCTTGTTCTAAAAGAGTTCCTAGTCTAATGGGGAGAATGGCAAGGAGATGAGTGAGTACAGATGTTAGCTGTTAAGGTAGAGGTGGGCACAGAGTTTGACTGAAGCACACATGCACACTCAGAAATTGGAAGAGAGACAGCAAAAGCTTTCTGTAAAATATGGCATATGATATGAACCCAGAATAGTGGGATTTAGAAAATAAAATATAAAAGAATGGAGAGAAGCAGAATGACCGGAGGAAGGGCCAGTGGGTCAACCCCACCAAAAGCCCTACTGTAGTGGACCTGACAGATGAATCATGCAGGAGCCCCACTGCCATGTTGAGAATGTTGGTCATCATTAAAAAACTTTAAAAAGAACAAAGAAAGAAAGATTGAATGCAGGTGTGTGACAGGATCAGACTTGTGTTTTTGCAAAGTTTGTTCTACAAATAAACAAAGTATAAGAGGACAAAGCCACACAGGAGTCCTTTAATAATCAGGGAGACCAATAGCAAGGTACTATATAATACAATGGCTGTTGGTTAGGAAGAAATGTTTTAAGATTTAAAATGCATACCGCAGGGGCTGGGGTTGTGGCTCATCGTAGAGCACTCGCCTCGCAAGTGCGAGACCCTGGGTTCCATCCTTAGCACCACATAAAAAATAAATAAGTGAAATCAAGGTGTTGTGTCCAACTACAACTAAAAAATGAATATTTAAAAAAATATTTTTAAAATAAATAAAATGCATACTGCATTGGTGAAAGTTGTTAGATACTAGAATGAGGGTTTTCTTTCAAACTTCTATTGATTCTGGTAGGTCTATGAGATGATATCTTCAAGCTAGGAATTTCTGCCTTTCATTTCTTGACACTCTTTAATTTTATTTTTATTTTCTCTTTATCAGTGTTAGTTTCTACCAATAAGCGCTTTGACACACAAACTACGGTATGTGTCTTGGGATTCTCTGTAATATAGATCGCAGGTCTTTGTTCCCAATGGGTACTTACTATATATGGATCAGTTATCTCCAAATCAGAAGTAGTATTGTTGAGCAGGTGCCTCAATGACAGCTAGTCAAAGAACATAAGAGGGAGGTAATGAAAGGCACGTTATGGGTGACAAGTTTGAGGATTTCATGTAATGTCATACAACTCAGTTGAACTTTTCAAAATTGTAATTAAATAACAAAATTGTAATTGCTGAGCCTTGATCTTCTCCAATAGAGTATATAAATTTCATTACACTAAGAATCAAGTTTGTCTTGCTTATTGCTAGATTTAAATGCCTAGACTGGTGTCTGCATCATAGTTTGTGTGTAACAAATAATCGGGAAATGAATGAATCTGAGATTTACAGATAAGAGAAAAATTACCATTTATGGACCACCAGTTAATAATTTGCTAGACATTATCTTATGTATATAGCTTTGTAGGTATTATGTATTTTATTTTTTAAAATATGTCTAAATATTGGTAACACCATAAAATAAGTATTAGTGTCATCAAATTTACAACTGAGGAAACTGGGCTTAGTCATAAAGTGCTTGCTTAACATCCATGAGACCCTGGGTTCCATCTCTAGCACTGAAAAAATAAGTAGAAAAGTTGAGAACACGGACTTAGAGATTTTGAGTGACTTATGAGTCAATAAATAGCGGTTCCAGCATTTTAAAGTTAAAATGTGGGTCATAAAAATCTGTTTTTGTTTGTTTGTTCTTTGTCTTTGCTTTTTCTTTTACTATAACAATATAATATAAAGGCTATGTCAATAGTTATACAGTATTGTTTTAGAAATAATGTCAAGAAAATGTACCTGTTCAATACAAACACACATTGTTTTTAATATGCTTTTGATCCTCATTTGGTTGGATTTGAGAATGTGAAATCACAGATATGGAGAACCAACTATAATATAAAAATAGTTTGAGGGAGAATAAAAAGAAGTCTTGCCCCAAGAGGTAACATTTGATCATTTGTAAACCAGATACAAAAGGGGAGGGGAGAAGATGAGATAGCCTAGGCCAATATCACAATATATATAAAAAGCTCTGTAGATTAGCACATTTGGGGCATGAGCATGCTCCAGGAATCAGCAAACATAGCTGTGACTTAGGATGGTGGTTTTAATGGAATTAAAAGGAGAGGGAGGTAGAATCATGATCATAAGAGGTCTGCTTTCCAACCTAAGAAGGGACTGCCACATTTTAAATAAAAATAAATAAATAAATAAATAAATAAATAAATAAAGCAAGCACAGAATCAGGAGACAAACTGCTTGGAGTAGATTTGAAGCACCTCTTTAAAGAGATTTGAGAATGTGGCTAATTTATTTAACTGCTGTATGCCTCAATTTCCTTATCTGTAATTGGAAATAGTAATCTTACCTCACAGACTTATTACTTAGAAAAAACAATATACATAAAGCACTTTAGATAGTGCCCCGCACACACAAGCAAATAGTAAACCTTAGCCATTAATTTTATGCTGGAGTCAACACATTCCCCCTGAGTAATTATTATCCCATCTCTCTGGTACCTTTCTTCTTCTTTGTTTGCTGAGTATTGTTGCTATTGTTTTTGTTGTTGTATTTCTCTGGAAGCTTTTTAGTGAATGGATTTAAGGGAGGGAAATTTTGGTCCTAACCAGACCAGTTAGGAAACTCAGAAGTGTGTGTCAAGTGTGCAGAATTTGGGGAGGGATAGAGAAACAGGCTTGGGTTTGAGAAATATTTAGAAATAAAACTTAAAGTACTTGGGATTAATGGGATGTTGAGAGTGAGAGAGAATGAGGATGACTCCCAGAGTTCTAGAATAGACAACTATAGTTTTCACTAGTGAATTCCTCTCACTGTGCCTTGCATATCTGCATTGTTAGGTTATGGTGCAAGGTGTTGAATTTTTTCTCCTCTCGTTGGCTGACGGTCTAAAGGGGTTGGTAATTTCCTTTATTCTACACGAAATACCATTGCTTCATCTGCTCCAGGGACAATAAACACAGCTGATTTCATTGTTTCTTCAAGTTTCCTTAACCTTGCTTCCAGCTATATTTTGATTTATATCAACATACTTAGAGCTTCTCTATCACCTGGGGTAGACTGTCAATCGGAATAAGCTTTCCAGCAAGTTTGCTCCAACCTCCTCACACTTTCAGGTTCATCAAACAAGGCATATGTTTCTGTCATTGCCCAATTACTGACATACACCACAGAAGGTACATTCCCATTAATTACAGTGTTGTGTCAGAAATTCTTTGACACTAGAGCTGCTGAAGGTACCCATTATGCATGCGCTAATGGTACACCTTGTACCTGTCCCCCAAAGCCCAGCTACAAAATGCCAAACATTTGTCATCATGAAGCGAAATCATTAGAGAATATGGGTGACTTTTGACAAGCACCTGCACTTGAAGAACTGTTAGTGAATAACAATTCACAGCAGCATACTTTTGGAAAGAATGACCCTTACAAATAAATACCTATTTTAATATGTATTAATAAAAAGAAGTCTATGAGTCTATATAAGACTCTAACACTTATGCCACAATAATAACTTTTGTCAGTATATTCTGTTAATTGCTGGATTCAGGTTTATTTACAAACATGAGGAAAACTAGTTGGGCAGAAAGTCAACAATATGTGAACTAAATAATATATACGTTAGAAAATCTGTGTTTGGCAAAATGAAGGATTTAAGGATTGTAAATTGGAAACAGGGATCAGCTGGTAAGTTTTTGCTGATGGGAAATGATGAGAACCTGAACTAGAGGTAGATTTGGATGTCCCAAAAGATAATGCACACATGGCTTAAAATCCTTAAGGCTTCACCTTAACAAAACTTAAAAATTGACAGCATATCTCTGACTTTTGCTACACTAATTTTTCCAAGCTCAGAAGGATCTCTACTCTATTTATTCCTTTTTTCCCCCAAAACTGGATTAAATGCACAATGCTACATCTAACTAACACATTTTAAAATTCCCTGAAATAAATATTTACAGAGCACTTATTCTAGCCTATATCTGTTTTCTCTATGCCAGCTACTCAGGAGGTGAAGGCAGAAAGACTGCAATTTTGAAGACACTCTGGGCATCTTGGCAAGACCTTGCCTCAAAATAGTAAGGATGGGTGATATAACTCAGTGGTAGAGTGTTTGCATAGCATAAACCAGGCCCTGGATATAATCCCTAAAACCACAAAAAGAAAAATTTTTTAAAAATCTGAAAATTACTTAGTTATCAATAAATTTATTGAGCACCTACCATGTTTCAGGCAACATTCTAGGAACTGGGAATGTGAACACAATAGATTAATATATCTACCTGTAGAAAAGTTAGACTCTAGCTATGGAGACTACAAAATAAACAAAAAAATAATTGCAATGCTAGATGGTTCTAAAGCACTGTGGAGAACAATAAAGCAGTGGGTGAGGGGATTAAGAGTGCTCACTTGACAAGAAGACTGTTTTAAATAAGATGGTCAGAGAAGAACTTGTTGCTAAGGAGTATCTGAGGAAGGCCACGTAAGAAATGAAGAAAGCCATGCAGCTCTCCAAAGGAAGAACATTCCAGAGAAAAGACAGTGAAAAATGCAAAGCTCTGCAGTGGAAGCATGTTTGGAGTACTTGAGGAAAAGCGAGGAGATCTAGTGTAAGTGAAGCAGAGGGTACATGAGCCGAGAAGCCAAAGATGGGGTGATAGAAGACATATGGAGCCAACTTGTATAGATCAGTGCAAGGGTGTTTTTATTTTATGCAGAGCAATAACTCTGAACTAACAATGCAGTGTGAACTGTGTCTTTTACTAGAAACTACTAACAGAAAGTGCAAAGATGGAAATGTAGAGGCCAGTCAGAAGGCTATTGCAATATTTCTAGCAAGAGGCAATATTACTGTGGACAGTTGTACAGATGGGAAGAATTGGTTGGATTCTGAATACATTTTGTTTTCTTGATTGATGGACAGATAAGATGTAAGGTATTGTATGGAGAGAACTAAAGGAGAACTTGGCATTCACTAAGATAGGGAACACATTAACAAGAACAAGTTTCAGTTAAAAAAAATAGATTTTCAACTATGAATTCTGGAATGTCCTCTGGATTTCTATATAGAGATAGTGAGTAGACAGCCAGAAATAATCCTGTATTAAGGGGACAGATGCAAGCTGGACACTTAAATTTATGAGCTGTCACTTTTTGCTGCCCAATATGGTAGACACTGGACATATGTGTCTTTTTACATTTAAATTAATTTTAAAATGAAATTAAAATTTCATTGAGTTCCATTAGCCATGTTTCAAGTGCTCAGTGAGGCTAGTGGCATATGTGCATAGTGGTGTCTTATTCAATGACTCTAAGGGAGTTCCTTTTTTTACACCCCACATATAATTTCAGAGTTTTTCAATTTTATTCTTAGAAAAATTTATCTTCTTAAATTTCTTCCCTTCTGCCTTTATTTGTACTTCTGACCTTTCTTGCTTCTTTCCTAGATTATTATAGTTTACTCCTAATTGATCTTTCCATCTCAGGTCTGTGTTACCCATAGTCATCCTCCACTCCTCCAATATAAAGGTCTATGTCATTTTTTAGTTTAAAAATATTTGAATATTTTTATTACAGCCTGTACACTAAAGTCTAAATATGTTATTAAGGCATATCAAGTTTTTTCAACCTGTCCCTTCTCCTTTCCCTTATCTTCGGCCTCCAATCTTATATTCTCCATCTTTAACATTATGATTCAACAGTAATGAATTCTTAGCCATTTCGACCGTACTCTGAATATTCTAACTTCTGTTTCTTAGCTCCTTCTGGTCTCCTTTGTCTAAGATAAGTGTTCCATCTTTGAGAGACTGATTTTGACTCATTTTGTAATCCAGAACCCATGTGTTGCCTTCTCCAGGGTCAGGTGAGAGGTCCTATCTCTGTGCTGTCTTAGCACCCTGAATTCCTCTTGTTGCTTGGAATTATCTGCTCGGTTTGTCTCCACAGTACAGCTCGCAGAAGTCAGGGACTACACTTTCTACATTTTATGAGGCTGACTATGTGACCTGGCATATGGACGCTAACCAATGATGGCTCTTTGAAATGAAATGAAAGGAACAAAATGAGAGGTTTTGATTTCCTGTTATACACATGAACTAGTTTTATGTATTTGCTTATGCTATTTCAAATATCATGCTTATTCCCTGGACTGTCTCACCCCTTCATGTCCTTCAATACCTCTCTTGGATGTCACTTTCTCTAAAGCCATGCACCCTCACCCCAGAGAATCTCATTCTTTCTTCAAATAGAAATACTTAGCACTGTTTGCATATTTCTTTTTTTTCTGGGGGATGGGATGTCTGGAGATTGAACTCAGGAGCACTCAACCACAGAGCCACATCCCCAAACCTATATTTTTATTTTATTTAGAGACAGTGTCTCACTGCGTTGCTTAGCACCATTGCTGAGGCTGGCTTTGAACTCGTGATCCTCCTGTCTCAGCCTGTGTGCCACCGTGCCCAGCTGCATATTTCTGATACAACACTTTTCAAAATACAGTCATCCTGTCCCTAGCTCGTCCAAGTTTTATGTGCTTAGCACAGCATAAACATTGAATAAATGCTTATTGAATGTATCTCTTAATTATCAGATTGGAAGATGATACTACTGAAGTGGATGCTGTTCTGTAAACTACTTAATTGCAAATAAAAACTGCGATAGACTATACATTTGAATGTAGATGATTTTAAATACTGTTTAAATCTGAAATAAGTTTTAAAATTAATCTAATTTTGTAGGCGAAGAAACTAATGTCAAGATAGTTTGTTTCAGTTTTTGAATCAGAAAGGTTTCAAATGTCTGGGCCATCACTCAGCTGCCTGCTTGGCTTCTCCCAGTCTTCCATATCTAGTTTCTTACCCTATATTTTCCATGGTGCTATGTTTGCATGGATATTTGATATGACAGAGACAAAAATATATGTATTTCCCTAGCTACATATTGCAGTGGCATTTTGATTATGAGGTTAAAATTTATGCCTGAGTAGAAACAAAGCTGATACAATATTTAATTTAGAAATAATATGAATCACAAACCCAATCCCTTTCTTCTCATAGGAGTCTGAAACCATCCTGTACTGATTTAATAAAAAGAAATAGAATGATCAGGTTTCTTGCAGTAAATTGTTTCAGGCTCAGAACAATGCTTAGAGAAAGCTGAAAATACTTCTGTCTCCTGAATGAACAGCAAGACTAACTGCCACTCTGAGAGCTTAGCTTCTCAATACTTATTTTCTCACAGACAGATTAATTACATTAAAGTTGCTTTTTCTAAAGAAAAATATATCTATAGTCTTATCCTCACTATTTAGTTACATATGAGCACATACCTGCATCTACACACAGAGTAGTTAACATGCAAAAAAAATACAGTAATTTCCTCCAAAGAAACTAACAGAAAAATATGTGGCCACACTGAAAATAGTAAGAGACCAATAATGAGTATTTACTGTGAGTGGAGTTGAGATAATTACTACTTTTCAATTAAAAAATGATTGAACAAATAGTAAAATATTTGCAAATGCCATTGATTCACAGCCTTAACCTTCAAAATATACATTTGTCCTTTCTCTGGAAAGTAGAGTTGGGTGGGTATATCTTTAAGAAATATTCTCTAAAAACATTTAGTTAATGAAACTTGGCCACAGTTACAAATAAGAATTATTAAGACCATTTCTGGTTTCCAAAGAAACCTAATTATATGTGCCTAGTGAATTTTTTTCTTTTGACTTTATGATACGTTTGTTCTAAGATTTTTGCCTCATAAACTGTTTTTAACACAGTTTTTTCTTTTATAAAAATGTTATTTAAAGATAATTTTTATGTTTTTCCTCATATATATAATGAGGAATATGAATAAGAAATGTATGTGAGAAATTCCTTGGATCTTGCTTCCTCTGGGGAAAACAGTTTGAAAATGACAGGTTTTATAGCCAGGATTATACATTTGTGTGTTTTGTTTTGTTTTTGTTTTTGTTTTTTAAAGAGAGAGAGAGAGAGAAATAATTTTAATATTTATTTTTTAGTTTTCGGCGGACACAACATCTTTGTATGTGTTGCTGAGGATCTAACCCAGGCCACACGCATGCCAGGCGAGCACGCTGCCGCTTGAGCCACATCCCCAGCCCTATACATTTGTTTTTAGTATTTAAATTTAGTACTACAATCACTGTGAATTTCATTGTCCACAATTGAAGAGATTCTCACTCTGCCTCAGTTCAAAGGATGTTCTCAGTTCAAGGCTGATTTACTACAATGACATCTCAGAGAAACTAAGTAATGTGTTTTATAGTAAATATAAACTAGATAAAGAAATTAGAGGTGTAAGTACCTCTTCCTCTATTCCTCTGAAATATGTCCTCAACTTCAGGTCTTTCAGAAATCTCTGTGGAGAGAGAGGGTCTAGAGGTCAAACGAGGCTCATGGAATGGTGTAGAAAGCAACATCGGCCACAGCCACTTATGTTCTACTCAATTAACCATTGGTTATCCTGCTTTCCAAGATTCACCACTTGCCTCAATGCCCCAGAGACAATGCCCCTTTTTCTATGTGTGCCTAATTGTGTGTGTGTGTGTGTGTGTGTGTGTGTACATATAAATATTCCAGATAGGAGCTTTAGGGAGCAGGCCAACCATAAACAACCATACCATGCCCCAAATAAAGTACTTTTATTCTTATAGAAAATACATAAGAACAAAAATTTTAATGGCTATGCGGTGATTACAAGGTCCTGCTCTCTTTCTTACAGAGAAGGAACATTGATTTAAAGAGGAAAGTAATGCAGTCTCCATGTCTCAATGTGAATTATTTTAAGGAAGCAGGCTAACCAGGTCATTAGTGACTTTTAAAAAAATGTAAGCTAGGTTTTACTTAAAGACCTTGCAAAAAATGACAATGATTTTATTAAAAGGAAAATATATTTTACAACAAATCATATTAGTTTATTGGTGAGATAATTTCACCATATTAAATGGTTTATATCATCCATTTATATCATCCAGTTGACAGGAAACGTGAAAGAAACGAGTAAGAGTTCTACTAGATCTTCAAGAAAGATCTAACACCAATCCTCCCCAAATTATTCAGTAAAATAGAAAAGGAGGAAACCTTCCCAACTCATTCTATAAAGCTAGTATCACTCTGATAACAAAACCAGACAAAGACACATGAAAGAAAGAAAACTTCATACCAATATCACTCATGAATACAGATGCAAAAATTCTTAACAAAATACTGGCAAATCACATACAACAAAATATTCAAAAGCTAGTGCACCATGATCAAGTGGAGTTCATCTCAGAGATGTAAGGTTGGTTCAACATATGGAAATCAATAAATGTAATTCATCACATCAATAGATTGAAAGACAGTTTAGATAAAATACATGTTGTGATATAACATAATTAATAATTCAGATATTAACTAGCATGCCCTTTAATAATCCATTTTTACTTGTTATCTCATTTTTTCTTCTCAAGAAAACCTCTATGAGTCAATTATTTCTGATGATGATGATGATGGCCCCATCTTCAAACAAGGACATTTTTTAGGAACCTAGTAATATTTTCAAGGTTAATCAGATACAGTCAAATTTTATACCTAGTACACTGTTGTATATACATGATTAAGACTCAGAGGAGTGTGCTCATGTGAATATTTCAGTGCAGAATTTGCTAGCTCAGTGGTTGAAGTACTGAAGTTAGACATTCCACACAGGGATAATGGGTAGAGTAAAAAAAAGACCAAATACAAGATCCTAGGGGGAAAAAAAATCAATTTTCTAGGAACTGGGTGAAAAAACAAAACATGAAGAAAGACAAGAGGTCAAGGTAGAAAAACATTATTAAGAAAAATGGAATGCTTTAAAACTTAAAATATGCCCATTGGACAGGTAGTGAAGTGTAGAATATGTCCTCTAGATTTAGCATCTAGTAGGTCAAAGGTGACTTGCAGCAGAACAAGTGATGTGGATTTTTCACGGGTAAAAATCAGATAACAGTGCATGGAAGCATGATTAGAGACAGAGTGAATGGAGATGGAAAACTGAAAACTATGTTTCAAAGTAGCTTTGGTATGAATGCAGAGAGAAGAGTAGCAAGATTTGGGGAATATATTGGCCTACTGTCATTTTAAAATGTGTAAAACTTGAACATGAAAAAAAAGTTACTAAGTGAGCATGAAATGTAAAGTGACAAGTGTTTCAATGAGTCCTTAGGAGAGGCGATGCTGGGCACAAGTGAATAGATGAGTCTTAAAGAAAACAATCATCCCTCTTTCACTAGAGAGGAAGAAGATTCTTTTCTGTCAAGACCCACATTCACCATTTAGGGTCTCTAAGCAAGATGGGCTTTGGTAAGTCAAGATTTTTATTTTGGTTTTATAACTATATATTATATGAAGTATTTCCAAACACTTGCTATTTTTTCCTAATAATAGCCTCCATCTAATGTCTAAAGTTTGGAGAGGAGACTCCTTCAATTTTGTTTATCATGAATGTTAGTTAACCTCTTTATCCCTTTTACTTTGGATATACATGTAGAAGACATGATACATGCCATGCTCCGGTGAAAATGTATTTGGGGTTTTTGATTTGTTTGTCTTTTTTGTTTCTAAAATAGCAGTAGCTGTAGGTAAAGGATAAATTGCCTGAAACAAGAATGGGGTGTGTATTGGAAGACTCGTTCACACATCGTATTTTCTGCTACCTCAAATTCTAAATTACACTTATATTCACTTTCACCATTTTTTCTCCAAATTACACTTGTAATCCTCAGCTGTCTTAGTGTGCTAGAGTAGCCACAACAAAATAGATTGATGGCTTCAACCATTTTCACATTTCTGGAGGCCGGAAGTCCCAGTTCAGTGTGCCAGAATGGTTGTGCTCTGATGAACTTGCTCTCACTGGTTTGCACATGGCTGCCTTCATTCTGTGACTTCATGTGGAAAAAGAGAGAGGAAAAAGAGGTAATGGTGGTAAAATCTCTCTCTACCTCCTAGGTAGAGGTAGGGTATTTATGCTTTATGACCTTTTCCATTTACTGAGTCTTTCCTTCCCATTGCACAACATCAGCATTCACTCTGGATGGCAGCTGCAGGAATCCACGTCATATCAGTTGAACCCTAATCTCTCATTTTCCTACCTATGCCTACTTCAGTCACTCAGTTGATTCACTTTCCAAAGTATGTGTGCTCTTTCACAACTCTTAAGTCTTTTAATTCCTGTTTTCTCTGCTTAAGATCTTTTTCCTTTCTTCTACTTGGGGACATTTTCATGAATATCTCACTTATGAGACCTACTCTATCTACAACAATATAGCCAAGAGAAGCCTCTTCTTCAATCATCTTACCAGAGCTCTGGTGGTATTCCCATATCATAGCACTTATAACAAAAAATTATTCTATTTATTGAATATTAATTTATTTAAGGATGAAATATATTTCCTGTATTCCTAGGTCTTATCACCATGCCTGGCATATGGTAGATGCTCAACATATAGATAAATATATATTGATTATATTAGTAAAACTCTAATGTAAAGTTAGAATTTTTTTCTAATTAAAGAAAATTCTAATCTTATAACACCTAAAAATAAAAACAGCCTGTAACTCACCTTGTATTCATTCATTCACCAGTTCATTCTGTCAGCCAAGATTTATTTGATATTTTCTATGTTACAAGCATCATTGTGAGCCCCCTGGGTACAGTCATAAACAGCAAAGTGTAGCCTGGAGTCCAAAGGTCTGAACTCACTTCTATGGACTTTCATTTACTGGCACCTGATGTTGCAAGAGATTGTACACCTTCATGCTCCAGTTTCATAATATATAAAAAGGAGGGCATTGTAGTGGTTTGCTATGCCATAGGCTATCAGATATGATGAATTGATTTAAATATTTAGCACTTTTTTGATACATAGTAAATAATAAAGAACATTTTGGGAGGGAGTGGGTACCGGGGATTGAACTCAGGGGCACTCAAACACTGAGCCACATCCCCAGCCCTATTTTGTATTTTATTTAGAGACAGGGTCTCACTGAGTTGCTTAGCACCTCACCATTGCTGAGGCTGGCTTTTAACCTATGATCCTCCTGTTTTAGCCTCCCGAGCCACTGGGATTACAGGTGTACGGCTCCTGGCTAAGAATATTATTTTTCTTCTTGTCATTTGAATGTGAAGAACAATCATTGCTCTCATGGAGCACATCCTGATTAGTCCATAGTAGCCCTTACTACTGGAATCATTTCACATGTGTTAATGTTACTTCCTAAATAGATTGTAAACTGCTCAGAGGCAGGGGCTCTTTATAAATAGCTCTTAGTGAACAGCAAGTTCTCCTCTGTGATCATATTGTAACACCCTTGTTTAAAGAGTGACAATATTAGTTAGGAAAAAAACTTAGATCTTTGAAGTGTGATTCTTTAGAGGTGAAAAGTCAAGGTTGGGTCTCCTCCATTGCCTGAATGGCAGCAACTGCAATAATAAAAGCATTATGTGATCCTGTGATGGCATAGCTGTTATGAGCCAGGCACAATGCTGTACATGGATTATTCAGGATTATTCTCTTCTCACAGTAACTGTGTGATGTAGATTCCCTTTATCACTGTGAAAACTGAGGCTCAGATCTTAAGTGTCCAAATTTCTCACCTCTTCCACCCATACTTCACCAGGCTATCAGTTTCCATATTTACAAACAGTTACAATGTCTTGGCACTTTGTGTATGCCAGTCCCACCTGCATCTTTCTTCCTGTCTCTAAACCTTAAAGCAATATGTGATGCATCGCATTTTTTTCTTTTGGAAATACACTTAGAATATCTTTGATTTTTTTTCTCTTAAAAAAACTGTGGAACTCTAAAGAACAATAAAAATTCTCTGGGAAGTAGGAAAGTCAGGAAGGGAAATAAGCAAAAAATAAAATAACAACCAAGGATGACTGTGCACTACTGGATATGGAGAGACTCAGAGATGTATTGGAGTTGTCTATGCAGCCTCAAATATAGGTCAAAGGGAGAAAACATGTGATGGATGTCATAAGCAAGCCCCATTAGGTTGGTCCATTTGGACTTATCTTAATATGCTTTATAGTCATTTGTATAGTCAAATTCTATTCAAGTATATAATAATCAACAACACAGACTGTAATCTGTTGGAGACTTATATGTTCTTAGATTTAGAACTTTTGTGTTCTCCATTCTTGTTATGTAATATAGGTATATTCTTAGTAAATGCATGCAAAATCTTATGTATTGAAAATTGCTCTGACTTTTTCATTTTTAAATAAGCATTCATTGTAAATGGTTAGAATAAAATAAGCAGCATGGATCTGAGAGACCCCCATTTTTTTTTTCTTCCTGCTATTGGCATAATTGCATTTGCTGGTTTTTGAGATTTACATGCAAAGAACAAAAACCACACTTTAATATGTGATTAAATCCAAAGGGGAAAAAAAAAAAAGCCCAAAGATAACTTTCACTCCAAATTCTCTCTGGTGTGATGTAACCAACACAATCCTTTCAAGGGCAGCACATACTATATACTTTCTAATAAAATGATGTCTTCAGTGACACCAGTGGCTAAGATCAGCAAATCCCTCAAGATTTGAAGGGAGGTGGTATAGTCAACACCACTACCTTCATGGTTCTTTTGGTAAACCAGCCAATTGTGCAGGGGCATATTGTGGTTTAGCTTAGGTGTCCCCCAAAAGCTCAGATATGAGACAATGAAGAAGGTTTAGAGGGGAAATTATTGGATTATGAGAGCTTTAATCTAACCAATGCATTAATCCTCTGACAGGGATGAACTGTAGGGTAACTGTAGGCAGGTAGTGTGTGGCTAGAGAAGGTGGGTTTCTGGGGGTGTGCCTATATTTTGTGAGCTGAGCTTCCTTTCTCTCTTCTTCTTGGTAGTCATGTCATGACCTACTTTCCTCCACCCTCCTCTGCCATGATGTCCTTCCCACAGCAAAGGAGCCAGCTGTCTGTAGACTCAGATCTCTGAAACCATGAAGCCCAAATAAACTTTTCCTCCTATAAAATTGTTCTTTTCAGTCACAGCAACAAAAAAGCTGACTAAAACAGGGCCTCTGTAGTGGCCAGAGAGATGCTACCATGTTGGTCTGTAGTATGTTAGACAGCCTCAAACTGACAGACACTAAGGTATACACATCACAAGAAGAATGGTGTCCTAAGACCTCTTTATCTGACTATTGTTCTGGTGTGGGAAGAAGGTCATGACTACTGAGTAAAGGTCTTCTGTATTACTAACAACCCAAATGTGCCCCTTTTTTCAGATAATACTTGTAGTAAGTCACCATTCATTGTACCTAATGCAACAAGAGATGGGGATCAGCTTCAATATCTATTGTGAGTACCTTTATTTGTACTGGTCCAGGCTCCTTCTAGGACTGATGTGTGACCTTAGCACTCTCCCAGTTGTCCTTAGGAAGTGAAGCTCTGAGCTTCTCTTATTGATGACTACATCTCCCACACATGAAAGTGATGTTCTTCTAGACTTCAGGTACTGTTTCATACCTAGATTTCTAGTCATGTCCTCTGAATTACAGAAAGTCTTTTTCTTTATTTTAAAGCCAACATTATTTGTTTGAACTTTGAGCAAACACTGCTGTAACCACTAGACTGTGCTTTGGCCTGTAGAAACTACCTCTACATTCCATTAGATTTAGGTTTCTCTAAATATTCCATTTGCTTTATTTATGACTCTATGATATATAAAGATACAAACTGAGGGGGGAAATGAAGCAGAGAAGGGAGATACAAAATTCATGAGTTTTGATTTTGCATCAAGTAACCATGGGAGGTTTCACTGAGAATATAACATTAAGGAAAAGGCCCAAAGAAATAAGAAAGATCCCATGGAATGTTAGGGAAAAGAGACTTTCAGACTGAAGGATGCAAAATGCAAAGATACTGAGGCAGGAGACTGCGTGGAGTGTACAACGGAGATTAGGAAGGCAGTATGATAGGAAAGAAAGGGTGAGAGATTAGCAGGAAGGGTGGTCAGAAAGACAATGGAGCCTACATTGTTTAAAGCAGCACCATCCAGTAGAAACAGAATGTGAATCACATATGTAAGTTTAAATTTTCCAGTAGACACAATCTAAAGCAAAGAAAGAGCATGTGAAATACATTTTAACAATATATGCTATTTAGCATAATTTAATAGAAGAAAATTATTTTAATCTCTAATATCTAGTGAGATATTTTGCTTGAGTTTTTCCTAAGTCTTTGGTATCTGGTGTGTATTTTACATTTGTAGCACATCTCAGTTTGGACTATCCACATTTGGAGTGCTCAATGACCATGTATGGATATGGCTGCTCTGCTGGAGAGGGCAGACTACAGGCTGGAAAGCTATTTTAAGGACTTTGATTTTACTCTGTGAGATAAAAGGCTTTTTTAGAACGAAAAGACCTGATTTGACTCCCACATTGTAACAATCCCTCTGACTATCGTGTTGAGAAAACTGAAAAGCAGAAAGGAATCCAGTTTGGAGACATACAGTATCCCATGTGAGAAGACAACAGCCACCAAGGTGTCAATTTTGTAGGCTGTGAGGAATGGTGAGGTTCTAGATATATTTTGAAAGTAGAGCAGTATATTGGTTAAAGGTCCTCTGATAATTCCAAAGTGCAACATTAATCAGGAATCACTGGTCTGGAATCATTGGCCTGATGCCAGCTCCTATTTCACTGTTTTGATATAAACATTTGTCATGCTCTTCTGACAAATCCCTCCACCCAGTATTTATTTTGGATAGAAAAGTAGTGAAATTTGGAGATGGAAGTTAAGGGAAGGACCTCCAAGTACCTGAGGTTTGGGCAACAGGGAAGCAGTGATCTCTTTAAAGAGAGGAATTCTGTGTTTGGAACTATGAGTAAGACAAACATCAGGGAGGAGAAGCAGGAATCTGCTTTGGAATCTGTTTCAATGCATAGGAACTTTTTTGTGCTGATCTTTTCTGCTTCTCAGTCACTAGGCTGAATGCATAAATATTCTAAGTTTCTGAAAGTTCACAGAGCTATACAATTATTCTGTGTCCAAAGAGCTAGGAAGACAGTGAGGAAAAAGTTTCAAGAGGCTGTAAAACCAGAATTATAAAAAATAATTGTAAGTTATCCAAAAATATTGGGCCTGAGGTTTGGAAACTTTCTTTTCTGAAGTTAAAAATGAGGGAATTCCATTCAATATACAAATGATTCACAAAGACTTGCCCCATACCTCTCTCCAAACTTACTATGATAAAATAAATTCAAAATGAATTTCAAAAAAATATATATATACTTTGTCCCACTGCTTTAACTCATTCTGAATCAGCACATTACTGTATGTTTTATTCTGAAATAATACTGAAGGTAAGCATGCAAGTTACAACGTAGTGTGGTGTTCTTGTTGAGAGACAAAGAGATAAACTTTCACATGAGTGTGTCAAGTAGTAATATTTATAGAGGGATTTGGGGGTTTTATTTTCAACTTAGGATAGGAGAGATGCAGGTATTTGCAGATATGCAGAAAGAAAAATATAAAGGAAAAACAAAATCCAAAATCTTTAGAAAAACAGTAAAACCAGGTAGGTTAAGAAGGAAGTGGGGAGGGATGAGATGAGCATACAGAGTGGGAAGGCTTGCACTGGAGAACTGATAACACTGTCATGCTAGGCAACAGAGGAACACTATGTGAATAAAAAGAAAAATGGAGACCAGGGTTTGAAGAACCACTGCCAGAGAGTCTAACAATTTTCAGTGACTTCATATGTAATGTGTGTCATTAAGGTCACAGGTTGCAACTGAGACAATTGCAAAGGATTTGGAACAGTCCTAGAGTAGATTATAGGTGCATAAAGGGACTTCTAATCACTTTTGTTTTGTTTGTTTGGTTTTGGTTTTTAGTGGCACTCAGAATCAAACCCTGACCTCTATCACTAAGCTATCACTCCAGCACTCTGAGCCATTCTAAAAAGCCAAATGAAGTCATTCTGCATATATTTCCTTCCCACAGTAGAAGTTTCTTTAAACATAAATAAATTTTAATATTTTTTTCCTAGCATCATGCAACAATTATGATTGGACACTATTTTACAAATAAAGTGAAATAAGAAGTACAGAGGCCAGTAACCTAATTGCTAAGTTGAATTTCTTAGGAATATTATTCAGGTTATGCAAAGTAGCCCACACCTATAATCCCAGCAAATGGAAGGCAGAAGCAGGAGGTTCACTGAGTCCAGGAATTCAAGACCAGCCTGGGTAACATGGCAAGACCCCGTCTCAAAATTAAGGAAGGAAGGGAGGGAGGAGAAAAGAAAGAAAATTTAGGGTACAAGTCTGGAAAACACTAGGGTTTGGTTTGTTTTTTGTTTGTTTGTTTTTTGTTGTTGTTTGCTTGATAATAAGCTGAAAGATAGCAATTGCTAAAGTGAACTGCTAAAATGCTCATTGGTGAGAGGCCAGAACAATGAAACAGTCATTGACATGTGTTTTTGTTATTGGTGGTTAAATATTTTTTTAGTTGTAGATGAACACAATATTTTTACTTTATTTATTTTTATGTGGTGCTGAGGATCGAACCCAGTGCCTCACACATGCTAGGCAAGTGCTCTACCACTGAGCCACATCCCCAGCCCCTGACTTGTGTTTTTGAAGTCAACAAAAACAACTACAGAGATGAATGCATCTGCATACTATGTGCTTCAAGAAAGTTAAGACACTGGTCTAGGGATAGGTTGTAAAAACAGAAACAGAAATTGTGGGAGGGTGGTAGAGCAAAGAATTAAAAGAAAAATGAAGAAGCAAAAGGGACAAAACACCTTGTAGGACAGCAGTAGGAATGCCCCAGACTCCTTGCCTTCAGGATTTAGGAGGTAGCTTCTGTACTGGAAAGAGTTTTTAAGAAAAATGTGTCAGCTGGTTTGTCATATTTTTAAAAAGAGGACAATGGCTGAAGTTGTATTTGGAGAATTTCTGTTGGCATCCCATTAGATATTTTTCTGAACTGCTTCTTTGTAGGTTTCAAAGGTGAGTTTTAATGAATTTTTATATTCCACGTTCAATTCAGACAGGAAAGCCACATGTTGATAAGCTTACTGACACTGGATATGCTTATCATTGTTTCCCTGCAAACCCCAAATTGCATATAAACAGAAAAACTCATCAACTGAAGCAGAAAGAGTATCAATTAGGCTGGTTCCTGGGAGCTGGAAAAAAGAGCAAACAAAATTAATTTCAATCAGTGTGGTAATGAAAAATCAAAAATGTGTAATAACTCAAGATGACTATGCCAGAAAACAGTTATGATTTGGCAAAGAATTTTTATATAAATGTTTAGAATCTTTGAAACAGTATTCACATCTGTATTTTGTTATCATTTTTAAGTTATGTGTAGAATAACTGTTAAGATAGTTAAGACCATCTGAAACAGGAAATTGAGTTTTTCAGGCACACATCCATATTTCTTTTGTGGCTGCAATCACGTGTTGCAGCCATTTCAAAACTTGAAAAAAGTAACAATGATACCAATAAACACTTATTGAACATTTATCATGTGCTTTACATACTTTGTTTAATTCAAAACATGATGGGACATGTGTTAAAGGTCTTGCAGGTAAGAGAATGCAAGTGATAGGGAAACAGTCTCCCTAATACCTTCAAAAGTACCTTATTGGGTGCTCACTTTGGCAGCACACATACTAAAATTGAAATGATACAGCAAAAATTAGCACGGCCCCTAAGCAAGAATTGTTATGCTCGAATTCGGGACCCCCAAAAGACCACCAGAGAGCAAGATCAATGTAAGCAGCAAAGAGGTGTTTATTGCAAGCTAGCTCGGTCCTCCGTGCGCACACACAGCAACTGGTGATGCTAAGAGGCCCTCAGCCCAGGATTTGCAGCAGTTTTATGTGCTCTTTGGGGAAGGCAGGGACTTCACATACATCATATCATCTCTTAGCAAATCATCACACACCACAGGAAAATCATAAAACAACTCTAAAACAGGATTAGCACATTCACTGGTGGGAACAAGTTGGGTAAGGGTGATTGGTTACAAGAGGGGGATTCATTTGAACTGATTGGTTTAAGCCAATAGGGGTGTTCGTGCTGAACTACATGGTTTCCCAACATGTTATCAATCACCATAAACTACTGGAAGGGTCATCTGGCATCCCAGGTATTTCCCTGTCTCATGCTGATTGGTGGCTGCTAGGGATTGCTAGGGGTTCCCACCTAGCCTGAGTGAGTCAGGGACACCTGGCACAGCAGATCTCTCCTGTTATTTGTAGCAGGGTGGGAATGTGCCTAGGAGTGCTCTGTGGGTCTTTCCAAGGACAAAGGTCATGTCTCTTCCTTAGACAGGCTTTGCTCTGAGGTAGAGGCTGGTTTTTCAGAATGACATGCAAATTCATGAAGTATTCCATATTTTTCCATGTTTGTATAATTATATCAAAATGGATTCTGCTATCATGTACAACTAAAAAAGAACCAATTTTTAAAAGTACCTAATTGGAAAAGAGTAGGTTTAACCTCTTAGCAAGCCAAAAGAGTACCAACCTTTGACCATTTGGATAAAATGAGCTAAATAAGATTCAAGGGAGCTGTGTAGCATTAGGCACTGGGGAGAAGAGAAAAAAAAAAAAAAGCACAGATTCTGAGCAGGGAAAGTAAGGTAGTAATAATCATGCCAACCTTTGTCACCTGGTGGTCAACCTTGGCAACAGAGTCAAATTATGGGGTGGAGGATTTTGAATAAAGTTGAAAAATCTTGTTATATAGGACTGGAAATGTTAATTAATGCATTGATATGCTGCATGACAATTTCTTATTTAAGATTGTCCAGAAAATTCATTGAAATTTTTCTTTAATTAGACCCTTTAGATATTAAGATTCCCACAAAATAAGCTTGCAAAGGCAGTAAGAAATAAGAGAGTAGTAGGTTTTTAAAAAAATAATGATGTTGTACGATTTTGATTTTGACTTGTATGTCATTTCATTCAACACTACACATTGTTTATGGTGTACCATGTGACGCTTTCATAAACAGCTAGAAGAAAGGATTGTGGTTGTCTCCTATATTTTAGATGTCTATCAACTGCAAGATGCTAAGCAATTTTATGTCTGTTCTCGTTCAAGGTGGTTGAGCTGACAAAATTTCTTATACTATATTGCTAAAATTGTAACTTTCAAAAAACTAAAAGCATGATTTACAAATATAAGATGAACACCTGAGAAAATATTTTATTTAACTCACTAATTAATGAGGAAACCGGTAAGATGTCAAAATCATTTGACTGGAAAATATGAAGAAAAGATACATATGTAATCTATAATCAACACTGGGCACACACACATACTCATATTGAAGCCAGAATTAGACAGGCACTCAGTGTAGATAGGTAAATCAAGTCAGGTCAGATCTAGGAGGCCAATTTTGAGTGAGTCTGGGAAGTTGGAGACTGTCCCCTGAGAGATTTTATCAAGAACCTGCCCCTGCTCCACCCTGTTGCCAAGGTAACCTGTCCCAGGAATTTCCCCTCCCTACAGGGAGCTATAAGGTTGTTAAAGTGTCCTTGGCTGCTCCATCTTGCCCTTACCCCTTCAGCCCACCTGTTTCCCACCTTTTGGCCACACCATGGAGCACATTCCTGAGCCTAGTCACTTAAGCAGGAAGGAGAAAGAAAGGGGAAAAGACAGCAGAACAAAGGAAACCTAGGACATATAAAAAGGGCAGAACACCTGGCTTCTTGGGATACCAAGACACCAGCTATGGCCCCCTTTTCCCTCGCGGGAGAAGTTTATGTTACCCCTTTTTAAATAAACCCTGCTTCACATGCTGGCCTCGGGTGCTTCTGTAATGTTCAAACTTCAACATGTGGGGAAGCAGGACTTGTCACGGATAATCGGCGGTATCAATATCTAGTTAAGAAAGCCGAAGAAATTTTGCAAATATATTCAATACATTATATAATATATTAATATTAGTATATATTGCAAATATATTATATCTCATTTTCCTATAAGGCAACAAATTTTTTTAAGAGAGAGAGAATTTTTGTTTTAATATTTATTTTTCAGTTTTCAGTGGACACAACATCTTTATTTTATTTTTATGTGGTGCTGAGGATCGAACCCAGTGCCCCGCGCATGCCAGGTGAGCACGCTACCACTTGAGCCACATCCCAAACCCAAGGCAACAAAATTTGTACTGAATATGTAAGGGCAAAAGAAATTGAAGTTAAAGTGTAAAAGACCGGGCATTGTAAAGTTTCTAAGCTGCAAGGCCTGAGTTAAAATGTAAAGGACCAGGTATTGTTAAATTCCTATGCTACACGCAAAACCTGAAATTCCTGTAGCTGTTAAGACAATACTTGGAACCGCCCAGTAAATATTTCCCCTGATCGCCTGGTTGTTTGATAACCTAGGACCCTGTAAATTTCCTGGAATTGTATAATTTTCAGGCCCTCTTATGCTGGTGTTACTGACATTTTCAAAAGAAAAATATTACATAGAAACTTAAGTTATCTTTACATAAGTAGGGCCCAATGAGCAAGAGCTCTTATTATAATAGTTGTATAAAAGCACAATTCTAGGCACAAGGAATGACATAGGAAACATGAAACACTGTGGCTCCCAGCAAAACACTTAGGCTCATCTGAATATTTGCACAGAAGAGAATACAGAACTTCTTGATGCAGCAAACCTGCTCTACTGGTTTTCTTCCAAACCATCAGCCTTGTCATTTTGGAGGGAGAATTAACAAAAAATTAAGTGTGCTTTAAAGACAGACAAGATAGGAGCCTGCAACGTGACAGGTCACTTAAGTTCTCCATGGAGATTTATCTTCAATCCAACAGAAACTCACCATCAAAACAAGTGAAGAATATATCAATCTGCTTTCCAAAGAGGCATAATACACTTCAACATAATGGTTGGATGCCAGGAAATTTTCCTCTAAAAATTTTTAGAGAAATTTAAATTGATAAAAACTGGGTTTTTATCAATTTACCATATTTCAAAAGCACTGAAAAGAAAAATGACTCAAAGAATACTGAGTTAAATCTATTTTTATAAAGTAGAAATTCAATAGCTTTCTCCTTTTTATATTTCATTTACTTAGGTTTTCATAGATACGGTTAATTTCAAGTTATTTGTTGTGAATTTTCTATATTTTGATACCATATTTGGAAAGTCGGTATATGACCATAGTTGCTATCATAATAAAGATATCTAACACATTTAGTGCTTACTGTGTGTCAGATAGTGTACCAAGTGCTTTATATGAGTTGTCTCTTTTGATATTCACAAGACACAAGGAGATGCATCTTTTCATTATTTCTCTTGAATAGAAAAAAAATGAGATCATTTGCCAAATTAAATGAGCCTGGATCAGATAGTCTGTTTGACTCCAGAACTAAAGTCATTAACTGCTCTACCATCAACTTTCCCTGCCTCAAATAGCCTGAAAGAGTATTGATTTTCATACATAAAAAGATGCTATTTATTAAATATGCAAAGTTACAGTTCTTCATTTTGAGTGGCCCAGTACAAACAAAATTTTGAGAAAGATACTATTTCTTCATGATCTTATTGTAAGGGTCCTGCGAAACGTCGAAGAGACCACCAAGTGACCACTCATGCAATTGGCAGAAGGGGATTTATTGAACCAGCATGCTGGGGCTCCGTGCCCACTCAAGAAGGGAAAGCAGCCCAGAGCCCCGAGTAGTGGCTGAGCACTGCTTAAGTACACTTTTTGGGGAGGGCGGAGGGCTTTGTATACATCAGAACAAATCATCATGAGGCGCGGGAAAATTGAACAACAACTCCTAAACATGATTAGTTCATTCATTGGCGGGAACAGGTCAGGCTGGAGTGATAGGTCATTCCTAAGGAGGGGGTTACATTTAAACTGATTGGTCCAGGCCCTGCAATGCCTACGTGTGACCACACAGAGCCTTTATTAAACAACCAAATAGTCAGGGGAAATATTTACTGGGCAGTTCCAAGCATTGTCTTAACAGCTACAGAAATTTCAGGTTTTGCAGGTAGCATGGAAACCTAACAATACCTAATCCTTGACATTTTAACTCAGACCTTGCAGCTTAGAAACTTTACAACACCCGGTCTTTTACCCTTTAACTTTTACGCTTTAACTTCAATTTCTTTTACCCTTACATTATGTGGAAATTTAAAAGCCCTTCTTTGGAAGTGTAGAGGAAGTAGTGCTTATGTTTTCAGTTTTTTTTTCCTTTGTGAAAGGATTTAGGTTGCTTTTACTTTGAATTTGCATAAATGGAAAATGTATTTTGAATATTGTTAAATCTACTAAATTTACCTATCACCTGGTAGGTCCAATTTTCAGGAATAATGAAACATTCCAGGGAGCAAATAATAAAATGATGTGAGCTTTCTCAAATAAAATAAATAAGGCTCATAAAGGGGTCAGCTTGGTAGAATTGTGTCTCATCAGGATGGCCATGGTTTCTCTCTCAGTTATTTCTCTCATCAGAATTACTGCATAATTATATATTATCTATTCGAAAGAATAAATTAGAAATCCCAAGGGAAACAAACTTTTTCCTTAAAATATAATGACTAATTAACATAATAATCTTCTCTGTATTTTAGTGAATAATCAAGAAATTTTGCTGAACTCCAAAGAGGATGCAAGAATGAGGTCAGATATGAGAAGAGGTGAGTGGATAAGTAGCTCTCAGCGACTCTATCCCGATCTTTCCCAGCTGCTTAATTTTTCTCTTTTGTAGCCCTTTTATAAAATAGTAAGCAGACAGTGTATGACTGTCAGCAGAGCTTTGACAATATGACTACAATTTCATAGAAGATGAAAAGTGAGTGTCCAAAAAATGAACTACAATTATTGCAGAGATCAGTTTGCTGTCTTGGGAAAGATCAGTAAAATTTTATCTTCCCAGTTCCAAATTTAGAATCTCAAATTTAAAAGACTCATTTTGGGGTTCTAAACATATCAGTTATAACCTTTGGCTTTATTAAATTTTGCTAGAAAGAATAAAATGAGATTAATAAGAGAAGCTGCTAGTAGATAGAAACAATAGATAATGTGAAGAACTGAAAAATTTGCCATAAAAACAGTAGTTCCCAGAATTGGTGTGTGACAGAATCTATCATGTATGATGATCACAGCACTTTAAATTTTGGAAGACTGACATATTAGAAGGAAATCGAATTTAGCTATTATAATTGCCTTGTCAATTATCCAATTGTTTAAACTGGATAATTTATGAATCAGGTTTAGAATTAAATCTTTCTTTCGGGACAGTCCTACACTCTTAAGATTAGTGGCTTACATTAAGCAATTCTATTTGGTTATTCTTATTAAAACTGTCAAATCTTCCAAATTCCAAACAGCTTTTGTTATTTAATAATTCTATAGAAAAAGGGCTTGGCCTAAATGACTGTTTGAGAAAGTACCTCATTCTTCCTTTCTCCCAGAGTGTGAAAACATAACAATTCCACATCCTTTTTGTCATCTTAATTTACTTATTGACAATAAATGCATTTTCTGTCTTCTTGCTAAATGTAATTCTCAAGCCTCAGAAACCAGCTTCTTTTTCATGGCACAAAAGGCCATGTCACTTAGAAACCAATCATTAAGAGCAGAGTAGATGTTGCCCCCACCCCCATAAGATTGATGAATCACAGTGAAGATGGCTTTGCTGTAATCCATTATCTCCAATACAGCCCTTAACATAACAAAAGCAAAAAAGGAAAAACTAATGTCCTTTTCATGGATAAAATATCACTGGGTACATCATTCTTTTCTTCTTTTCCTTCGGCATTGCACATTACATTCCAAAAAGAAAAGAGAAATTGGGATGGCATTGTATTGCAAAGTAATGCTAATGTATCTACAATCAATAAAGAAAAAAAAAAAAGAAGCAAGATTTTTTTTATTATTATTATAATTGCAACCAGTGCATGCTGGGATTCTCAAGTTGGAATGTGTATTGTGGTATAATAAAATAAAAAGTATTTCCTTTCATCATCATCATCAAAGTACACACAGCTAAGAAATTTGCCATTAGATAAAAGATTAGTGGTGACACTGATTTCACTGTTTACATGATTAAGTGCCCTTGTGTGGTCTAATGTATGTTGGAAGATACCTCAATTTCTGAAGGTGAGGCATTGAGAATACAAAGTAATTGTGAGGAAAAGATAAAAGCTTGCCTGTGGCAAAACATTTCACAGGAAAAGAAACATCTGGTGAATGACTATCATATTTATGGGACTGGAATATATCCCTACGTACCTTGTGAAAACTTGTAGAAAAACAGCTATTAAAATGGAGAATGTCTTCATATTTTGGAAATGTATTCTGTACATGAACAAGAAAAAAAATAGTTAATTTTTGCATAACTTAAAAGTATATATTATTGATCATAGTGAAAAAAATACAACACTGTCTTAGTATCCCCATTGTTTCTTTAACAAACTATTACCAATTTAGTGGCATAATACAATGCAAACTTATTCTTTTACAGTTCTGAAATCTATAGTCCCAAATCAAGTGGCAGTTGGGCTGGGTTCCTCCAAAGTTTTTAAAAGGAAATCTGTTTCCTGGCCTTTTTCAGCTTTTAGAGAATGCACTCCTTCATTCATGACTTTCCCTCACATCACTGCAACTCACTTCCTCTGTCATCTTATCTCTTATACCCTATTTATTATTTTGTGTCCTTGTAAGAACAATTGTACAACATTTGGGACCGGCCTGGATAATCTCCTTCTTTCAAAGTCCTCAACTTAATTGCAACTGCAAAGTTTCTCTTGATATATAAGATAGCCTATTCACAGGTCTCATGATCCAGGTCATCTTTGGGGAATGAGGAGAAATGGAGTCTTCAGTCTACCACAGTGTGCCCTTGGATATCCATGTCTATCTCAAACGCAAAATATATTCACCCATCCCAAGACCCGAAAAGTCTGGAACCATCAGTGTCAATGTAACTCCAAAATTCCATGTAAGTCTCAGCAGTTATAAAACACCAAGTCTCATCATTTTAAATTGTCTAACTTTGATATGTGTGAGACTCTCCGTTTAATGCATGCTTGGGCAGCATTCCTCTCCATCTGTGGATCCGTGAACCTAGAAAATAAGCTATATGTTCACAAACAATGGCGGTGGGCACAGGTAAGCAGTTACGGACATTCACTTTTAGAAAGGAAGAAAAGGAAAGGAAAAAAGGACTTAAAATTCCTTTAAAAAAAAATGTTTCAAGACCTGAAGTGATCTCTGCAGGCTTGGAGTCCTGTGTTCTGAGCTCTGACTCCATGTTCTATATTCACGGTGCTATCAGGGGGCTCCCACCTCTTTCCTCTAGGCTCCCTCTGAATCTTTTCTTTTACATGAAGGGAAGCACATGCTTGTGACTTAGTTATTTTATAAGACTGATTATTTCCTGTAGAATTCTGGAGGTTTGAAAAGCCTCCTTTCGTTTCTTCCTCCCTCTGTCCCCGTAAGTCCGGGAAGACAGTATTTCTGATGATTTAACATTTTTAAATACCTGTGGATCTTCTGATGTGTCTCAGGGATTCACTCCATTAGATAAAAGGCTTCTCCACAGATCTCTCTACTCTATTCAGCTGAGTTAGTTGAGAGAATCTAGGAGTCACATCCCTAATCTTTTCAAAGAGCCTCTGTGTGACTGAATACTTTAACCTTTGTGTCCAAGGGAGACACTGCAAAAAGTTAGCCAAACTCTTGACTTTATCTTCAGAGCATACTTTCCTGACATTTAGTTTTAGTACCTTTTGTGAATAACCTGAAAAATTCCCAAATCAAGTCCTGTTTCCATTTTCTTCACAATTTATCTCTTTTCTCTTTTATTTTACCATAAAGAGCAAAAAAAGAAACCAAACTGCATCTTCAACATTTTTCTACAAAATTGTCTTAGTTAAATATTCAGGTTCATCCTTTGCAAATGCTGCTTTTTACCCAGTTAGAGGACTTGATTCAATGCTGTTTTCTGTTCCTATGTAATAAGGATCTCCTTCCCTCCAGTTTCCAATAACATGATTCTAATTTCCTTCTGAACCTTCAAAAGAAGCCTCTTTAGTGTTAATATATCTTTCAACATTCCACTGTGATTGTTCTCTAAAATCACACAGGCTTTCTCCCCCGCCATGTTCCTTACTTCCTTCTGAGCCCTCACTGAGGCACCATTAACATTCACAAGTCTACCCATAGTCTATTTAACGCAATGTGGAATTTTTTCTGTCATGCTTCTTAAACTTCTTCCAGCCTCTGCTCATGATAGAATTACCAAAATGCTTCTACCTTTTAGATGTATTTTTTTTACAGCAGCACCTCACTTCAAGATACCAAAATATGTATCAGTTTCTGATGGTTGCCATAAAAGATTATCATAAGCTCAGAGGCGTAACACAAATCCAACTTATTCTCTTACAGTTCATGGCAGTGGACATCTGACATCCAGGTGTTCGCAGGATTGAATTCTTTCTACAGGCTTCATGGAGATTTGTTCCCTTGCCTTTTCCAATCTCTGGAGTTTGCATTGCTTGGCTAGTGGCCCCTTCAAGCTTACTACAATTTCTTTCTTCCGTTGTCACATCTCTGACTTTTCACGGATCCTCTTGTCTTCCTCTTGTAAGGACCATTTTTAGCACATTTAGGACCTCACTGGATGATCCAGGACAATATTCCCTAGAATTCTTAATTATATCTCCAAAGATATCGTTGTTATATAAAGGTAAAATATTGATAGGTTCTAGAAACTAGAAGTTAAGAATCCCTAAGAATGGGACATTATTCAGCCTAATACAAGCAGACAATTATAAATGAGAATAATTTAAAATGAGAATTTTAAATTATTTAAAATTTATCTTCCTTCGTTCATTCATTCATTAGTCCTTCTTCTTTATTAATCCCCTTCTGTCTGGTCAATACTGTGCTTGGTACTAAAGAAACAGGAAGAAAAGACAGTTTCTTCCCTTAGAAACATAGTGTCTGATATGAAGAAAAAAACAGAAGCTAAAAATTTAAATTTAGTGAATGAGTAAGAAAACATTTAGGTCAGAGAGAAAGAAAGCAAGGGACATAGGGTAAACTCAGAGGCAACAGTGGTAGAAACAATTTCTCTGTATTTTCAGTCTCATGTTTTAATTCTTAAAAGAAAATCATGATTGAAAGCTATAATAAATATCAGATAGTCATATCCATTTTTCCTGTGGATCTGTAATGTTCAGCAGAAATGTGTATTGCTTACTGCTAGTAAAACTATAGTTAAATATGAAGATCATTTGATAAACTTCTGGTAGATAGCAACTACTTAGATTTTCTCTCTCATATATTGAAACTAAGAAAAACACCAACTGAGATTCATTGTGAGGAAGACAGAGCATGGTAGATAAGATTTGCATATGGGCTGGGCATAGTGGCACCCACCTGTAATCCCAGTGGCTCTGGAGGTTGAGGCAGGAAGATCATGAATTCAAAGCCAGCCTCAGCCAAGGCAAGGTGCTAAGCAACTCAGTGAGACCCTGTCTCTAAATAAAATACAAAATAGGGCTGGGGATGTGGCTCAGTGGTCGAGTGTCCCCGAATAAGTCTCTAGTACCCCCACACTCAAAAAAAATTCCTATGGATCTGTTTAAAGATACGGATTTCAAATACTATGGCATAGTTTTGTATTCATTCAAATTCCAACATAAAAATTGACAAATATACAAGAAAGAAAAATTTAAAAAAAACGGACAGTGTTTATAATAAGACTACCTGACATGATATCCCCACAACCCCAGTAAATCATCACATGTGGACAAACGGCCAATAGCTGCTGTCATGATTTGGATATGTGGTGGTCCCTCCCCCACAGCCCACATGTGAGGTAATGCAGAAATGTTCACAGAGGTGAAATGATCAGATTATGAGATCTGTAATCTAGTCATGTATTAATCCATTGAAATAGATCATTAGCTATAGGCAGGTATGTTGTGGCTGGAGGCCTTATGGTTCAGATGTGGTGTACCCTGAAAGCTCATGTGGGAGACAATGCAAGAAGGTTTGGAAAATTATTGGGTTATAGCCTTAGCCTAATCAGTGAATTAATCCCTGATGGGATTAACTGAAGTGGCAGGGTGTGGCTGGAGGAGATGGGGAATTAGGGTGTGGCTTTGGGGTATATGTTTGTATCTGGCAAGTGGAGTCTCTCTATCCTTCTTAGAGATCACCATGCTGTGAGCAACTTCCCTCTGCTACACACTCTGCCATCATGTTCAGCCTCATCCCGACCCCTGAGAAATAGAGCCAGCCTTCTATGCACGAAGACCTCTGAAACAGTGAGCCCTCAAGTAAATCCATTTTCCTCTACAATTGTGCTGGTTGGGTCTTTAGTCACAGCAGTGAAAAGGCTGACTAAAAGAGGGGGCAGACCTTTGCGGTTTCTATTTTATGGCTAGCAAGTGGAGCTTACTCTGCTTCTTGGATGTCACGATGGATTGAGCAGCTTTCCCCCACCATGTCCTCTACCATGATGTTCTCCCTTATCTTGGGCTGAGAATTATGTGGTTGACCAACCATGGACTGAACCTCTAAACCTGTGAACCAAAATGAACTTTTTTTCTTCTAAGTTATTCTTGTCCGGTCTTTTGGTTACAGCAATGCAGAGCTGACTGTAACAACTATAGAAGTACATACTACTAGTGTGAGATCTGATTTAAGAAAGGAGATATTTGACAAATCTGAGAACAAGAGAAAGCAGATATCGATAGGCATTCTCTGTAACATGCAGCAGGCAGATTGAGAACAGTTAAAGCTGAACATTTTCCCTACACAAAAACCAGGGAGTACACTACAGGGTGCAAATGAGATGGCTGCAGAGGCCAAAGAAAGCTGCCCCCTGTGAAATATCAAACTGACCCACTAGAGCTGCCCTATAAAAGGAATCCATATTAAGAAATAAATACTGATACTGATAGTGGAATCAAATCTAATCAGGACAAACAGTAGAAGGAAAGGAAAGAATCAAGTGGAAAAAGCTAAAAAGCTGAGAAAACCATAAAATTCTTAAAAACAAGTGCATGCACACACATACACATATTTATATTTTTAAATTCCAAACACACACACACGTAGAAGAAATGAGAAGATAAGCTATCTAAAGTAAAACCCTTCCTCAAAGTTCAGGAAAACTAACTTCACAAAGAAATGAGCAAAATAAAAGCACTAGAGTCAAATTTCATGCCAACATCCATGGTTTGCCCAAGAAATACATGGGAAATTTGTCTACAATATAGACATTTGCTGCTCTCTTATTTGGTTTTGGCTATCAATCATTCACTATAAGATCTGTCCCCCAATGTTGAAACTATTTCTTTTTTACGGAAATATTCAAGAATTCACTAAACAATAGCAACCACCAGCTTCTATTTGCATCCACTATGTGTGTATTTTACTAGTTTAATTGTCAGAAGGATATTATTATTATTACTATTATTATTATTTGTTGAGATATAAGTTCATTGAATCCTACTGCATTTATATGGAGTGCATTTATCCCCCTAAAAAACATATTTTCCACATCTTACCTTATCCATTTTAATGGTAAAGTATAGAAACAAAGGAACCAGAAAGTCGAAGGTAGTCTAGGTTATACAATAAATGAAAAACATATTTTTCAACATATTCAAATGGGTTAAAATGGAATTTAAATATATATATATATATATATATATATATATATATATATATATATATATATATTCGAGGAGATAGAGTAAAAAAACATTATTTAACTAATAGATATAGGAAAATGCATCAAGAAAACTGGTTACTCTGATAGAATTTGAATATAAAGAACATTACAAAACATAAACAGAGTGAAGATAATTTCAGTATTTGGTGTTTCAAAATTTCTGTGACAAATGGCCTGTCAAACTTACTTCCTAGGTGATGACTAAAAGCATATCATTACTTTAAAAAAGATTTTATTAAATTTTATAGCTTATATTTTTGGATTATAGTTCAACGTGGTTTAGGTAGATTGGCATGAATTGTATATAAAAGCAATCTCAATATATTAAAACAAAGCACTGGGGACATAACACCTTAAAGAAAAATTTCATCTGCAATAGTGTCAAATACATTTGTTACCAGGGAAATACTCAGGGTAGATGTTAAAGCCAGATGATGGTATGCAATGATGCTTCCAAAACTTAAATTATGCATCGAGGTTGATATAACTGAGCATGACAAACATTCAAAAAAGTATTCAGGAACTTGATGCATAAAATGAATTTCTTACTATTGTATTTCCTGTATTATAACATCCACTTTCATGAATACTCCTAGAATTTCTGCAATGGCTATAAACAAAGGAAAACACAGCAGTCAGAGCCTCCTATGTCATGCAGGGTTTTTCTGTTATATTCAAAATAATTTAATAAAATAAATATGATATGAAACATATGGTGTCTTGTTTTTATGGATCCTATACTCCCAATTTTCACTCATGGCAACTATGAAATTTATCACTCTACTATGGAGACATTATCTGCTCTTTTTTTTTAAGCCTTACATCATAATCAGTACCTTTGGTTTATGTGGTGCATTTATCCTACTGTGCCACCCAAATCACTTAATTTGCAATCAAAATACACATTCAGGAAATTTAAATAAGAATTAACTCCACTATAACCACCTTATCAGACTGATACTTCACAATGTGGGGTTAAAGTGATTAGTCAGATACTTGGATCAAGACACCTGCATCAGTATTTATAGGCAAACTTGCCTGCTTGAACTTATTCTGACCTGGATGTTGATAATTTCCTTTTTATTTTACCCTTACTTGCCTGTAATGTTTAACTCAATATTTAGTTTATTCATTTTTTTCTACTTTATGTTCAATCTCATAAATGTAAGAGAGAAAGCTGAGAGTTTATTTCAATGTTTTCTGAATTTTGAGCTAGGCAAAAATCAGATCAAGTTATTTTATTTTACTACAATTTGAAAAACTTAGTACAATCTTTGTATTTTAAAATTATATGTAACATAAAAACAAAATATTGATCTTGAACATTTTAACCTTAGCTCATGTAGATCTTTATGAATTAAAAATACATAATGCACTTTATATATTTAATCAATTGAATCTGTGATCCTTTATCTTTTCATAAAGATTTTAAACAACTTTATTGTTATGTTTGTTATTTAAGAATTATCATCTGTAATCCTGTTTCATGCTTCTATTTTATTGTTTACTTCCTTACAGAGGAATTAATCATTTTTAAACACATAATAACTTTCGAAATACTAGAGTTTTTCTACACTGCTTTTAAATTTTTTTAAAGTTTTTATAGTTTCTTTCTTACCTTCTGATACTTCTCATATATCTTCATTTTATTCTGAAGGTAGAATCCATTAATTTCTACTCCTCTTTCTATTTTTTTTTTGTGTTCTTATTCTAAACAGTTATACAAGTTAAATTTTCCCAGTATTACTTCTCCTTTAATTTTGGTGTTCTGTATTCTAATTTATTTTTATTACCTTTTTCTGCATCTTGATGGTGTTGTTTAATTAAATCTAATTGTCTCTTTTCAAAAACAACAGCCACATTTAGTGGGTATCCATTATTAGTACAGAATTATACCTATACTTTGGGATATTGGTGTTATTTAACTTCAGAATGCTCATCATTGATCCCATGAGTCTTTTTGAGATGCCTTTGGACATATTAAGACATAACTTGAACAATATGTGTTTAATAGACTGATCAGTTTGGATGATATAGAAAAATGATATAGAAAAACTATGTGAGAGAAAATAGGGACAAAAGTGTCACTGAGCTCAATGAATGGGATGCTGCTTTCTGGGATGCTAGAATATATCTGCTAGTGTTTTATTCTGGAAAAGGTGTTTGGGTAAGTTAATAAGTTGATTTTATATATTGTATATTAACATTAAATTACAGCAGAAGTTATTAATATTTTCAGTAATTGTTTACATTTACACATTTTACTTGGAATATGCTAAGGCACAAAAGAGAGAGAAACCACACATTATAATAATAAAAATAAAATTGATGACAACTCTGCAGATCCCATAGACATTAAAAAGACAATACTGGGTGCTAAGAATACACTACACATATTTGATAACAAGATGAGATGGACCAATTTCCCAAAAGACACAAGCTGCCAAAACTCATATAAGTAGAAATAGACCATTGGAATAGGAGTATGTCTATTAAGGAATTTAAATCAATAATGAAGATCTTTCAAAACAGGAAGAAACCAGGCCCATGTGGGTTCATCTGTGAATAATACCAAATAGTTAGGGAAGAAATTACTGTTTAACAGTTATCTACAATCTCTTTTAGAACATAAAAATAGAGGAGAAAAACCCTAATTTGCTTTATGGGCGTAGCATACCCTAATTCCAAAACTAGACAAACACATTACAAGAAAAGAATACTACAGATCAATATCTCTCATGAACATGGCTATAAAAATCAACATATTAACACAACAAAATGTTAGCAAATGAAATCCAACAATGTATAAATATTTATGTACCACTATCAAATGGAATTTATCCTAGGAATGCAAGTCTTTAACATTCAAAACTCAGTCAATATAATCTATCACATCTATCATTTACTAAGAAAGAAAAACTACATGATCATATCAATAGACAAAGAAAAAGCATTTGACAACATGAAATATCAACACCCATTTATGATAATAATAGGAGTAGAAGGGACCTTCTTCAACTTCACAAGGAGTATCTACAGAAATCCCACAGCTAGCATCATACTTAATGCTGACATACTAGAAATTTTCCCACTAAAATCAAGAACAAATAAAAGGTGTCCTCTATCATCACTGCTAAAAGTTATTTTAACAAGGTTGTAGAGTACAATGTTCTTATTTTAAAAAGTCAATCAGTTCCCTATATTATAGCAATGAAAAAGTAGTATTCAGAACTAAAATCACAGCATCATTGACATTAGTGTGCCTAAAATTAAATACTTACGTATAAATCTAATAACCTATGTATAATACATATCTGAGAAAAGGAACAAAATTCTGATGAAAAAAATCAATGAAGAACTGAATAAATGGAGAAGCAGTCTGTGTTCATGGATAAGAACATCTATAGATTCAATGCAATTCTGATTAAAATTTCAGCAAGCTATTTTTAGGATATTGCAAAAGACATAAATTTCACCAAATGAGAAATAAGCTTAAGAAAAGATTTTCTAAATCAATGCTATTAGGAAAATGACAATTAAATCAACAATGAGATACCACTATAATATATTAACTAGCTTAAATGCTGACAAAGAAATGTAGAACCAAAAATTCTCATTTATTGTTAGTAGAAATGCAAAATGGCTTAGCGCCTTTTGAAGACAGTTTGGCAGGTTGTTTTTTGTTTTTGTTTTTTTACAAAAATAATGTTGCCATATGATCCAGAAATTATGCTTCTTAGTATTCACCCAAAGGAGTTGAAAACATTATGTCTATATAAAAATATACATAAAGATGTTGATAGTAGTTTTATTCATCTTTACTAATATTTGTAGGCAACCAATATGTCCTTCAGTAGATGAATGGATAAATAAACTATGGTACATCTAGACAATGGAATATTATTCAGCACTAAAAATAAATGAGTATCAAACCATTTAATGATATGTAATTGCTATAAATGTGTATTATAAAATGAAAGAAACCATTTGAAAAGGCTACACACTGTATTGTTCTAACTGGATAACATTCTGGAAAAGGAAAACTCAAAATACAACAAAAAAAATCAGTAGTTGCCAGCATTGGGGAAAAGGGGAGGAATAATGAGTAGGTGGAGCACAGAGAAAATTTAGTATAATATTTTGTATTATATAGTAATGGTGGAAATATGTCATTACACATTTATCCAAACCCATAGAATATATAACACTAGTAGTGAACCCTAATTTAAATTATGGTGTTTCGATGACTTTAAAGTGTCAATGTGGGTTCATTAGTTGTAATAATTAACTTGGTTTGGTGGGGGATATTGATAATGGGGAGGCTATGCGTGTGTGTGGTAGGGGTAGATGGGAACACTTTATATTTTTCTTTGTCTCAATTTTACTATGAAAATAAATTCTCTAAAAATAAAATCTTTAATTAAAAGTGTTAATTTTTATCAGATGCTTATATTTGTATATTTCACTGGTAACACATTAGACCCTGTTAATTTCTCTCAATTTCCAATATTGAGAATTTTTAAATTTACTTTCTTACTTCACTTCTGAAATGTTTTTTTTTTTTTTAAATGTCCTTATTTATTCATTCTTCTTTGTTCTTCTCTGGGTACTCTCCTCAAAATAATTTTTCATTCTCCATCTTCTTTTAAAATTATTTACATGCACTTTTAAAATTTTTCTAGTTTTTCTTCTATTGTTATTATCTATGATTTATTTATCTATTTTGGCAGTGCTGGGAATGAAATGCAGAGCCTCATGAATGCCATGCAAGTGTTCTACCACTGAGCCACATCCCCAGCCCCTCATTCATCTAATTGTCTTTAACATAATTTTAGTATACCCTAGTATTTTCAATTACAATTTTAATATTATTCAGATTTTTGTTGTTGTGAAAAAATACTTGAAGATATCATGTCATAAAGAGGAAAGATTTTTTTTTTTTTTGCCCACAGTTTAAGAGGTTTTAATCCATGGTAACTTGGCTAGCACCCGTGCATCATGGTGGGAGTGCAGGGCAGAAGTGGTTCATTCACTTCATGGTGACTAGAAAGCAAAGAAAGAGAGAAAGGACCACATTTCCAATATCCTCTTCAATGTCCTAACTTTCTTCCACTAGGCCCAGTATCTTAAATGCAAAATCACCTCCAATGGTGCCATAGGCTTGCAACCAATCCCTTGGCATATGGGCCTTTGGGGGTTAATTAAGATCCAAACTATAAATAAACAAATATATATATATATATATATATATATATATATATATATATATATATGAAAAATGGCTTAGCCACTTTTGAAGACAGTTTGGCAGGTTTGTTTTTTTTTTTTTTTTTTTACAAAAATAATGTTGCCATATGATCCAGAAATATATATGATAATTTTAGTGTTTTCTTTGATGTACCAATGTAGTTCATCAATTGTAATAATTATACGATTCTGTTTGGGGAAGTGTCATTGTTCAAACTCAGTTCCAGTTCAATAACATTGGCATAAACTGTTTTACACATTTCTAAAATTTAATGTGAAGACTCTTCTTTAAAATTTCATATTATCTTTAATATTTTAAGATTTTTTTCATTTTTTATTAGAACATTATAATTATGCATAGTAGTTTGGTTCATTTGACAAAATCATACATGTGCAGAATTTGATTTCAATCTCTGTTCCCCCCTCATTTCCCTCCTCCTCCCTTCCCTGTTCTCCTTCTTCTATTCTACTGATCTTTCTATCATCTGTTTCTTTATTTTTGATTGGAATTTTCTACCTGTACATAGAGGTGAAGTTCCCTCTGGTATATTCATATATGCATATAATGTGATTTTGTTAAATTCATTCTGTATTTCCTTCCCTTCCCCATCCTTCCTCCTACCTCACTCTCAACCTCCTACTTCATTGGTCTTCCCTATATCATTGTGATATCTCATGCTCACACTCAACACACACCTTTTCTTTATTTTGCTCTAGCTTTCACATATGAGAGAAAATATCTGACCATTGATTTTTCTGAATCAGATTGGTTTCACTTAGCATGATATTCTTCAGTTCCATCCATTTACTGGCGAACACCATAATTTTATTTTTTATTATGGCTGAGTAAAACTTCATTGTGTATATATACCACATGTGTGTGCACGTGTGTGTGTGTGTGTGTGTGTGTGTGTGTGTAATTTCCATACTGCTTTCCAGAATGGTTGTACCAATTTTCAGTCCCACCAACAATGTATGCAAGTACCTTTTCCCCCACATCCTTGCAATATTTATTATTATTTGTGTTCTTGATAATTGCCATTCTGACTAGAGTGAGCTGAAACCTTAGTGTTATTTTGATTTGTATTTCCCTGATTTTTAGAGACATTGAAGTTTTTTGTGTATTTTTTGGCTTCTTGTGTTTCTTCCTTTGAGACATATCTTATTTTTTGATGATTCAAAACATTTTATTTATCTTTTCTTCTTTTAAACTGTGAACATATTGTCTTTAAACTAATAAAATCCCTCAATTGCCCTGCTTATTTCTGGGAAATGAAATATGAGATAGATATAAAGGCCCCAGTGTCAGTGTTTAGGATAGAAAAATAGACTTTTTCTTGCTTTCAAAATGCAAACATTTATAACACATTTCTATATCTTAATAAAATCAAATCACTTATTAATTTTCTTGCTGAGAATATTATATTCCAAGAAGAGAATAAATGAATGAACAGAAATACACATATATCTACCAAAATCTGTGTCAAAATGTACATATGATGCTTCCTAATAGCATCAAACTCGTTAACAAAACTATCAAGTAAAACCAATTTTTTTATTAGTGGAACAAGTAAATAAATTGTATGTATGTATAAACAGATTTTTTAAATTAGTAATAATGAATATACTACAAATGATGTATGGTTTCAAAATGAGTTAAGTAATCACATATTAAGAAGGAAAACACAGCTTTATTTATTTATTTGTTATAGTAATTATCTCTCTGGGAAATTCTGGAGTTAAGCATAAATTTTTCATGACTTTGACTTATTTAAAAAAAATCCACTTGAAATTTTTTTTGTTACATAATCATATATTGGAAACACAGAAAGTGGTAAATAGCACAAAAATGACCAAATCAAACAAATTGCATGTTCTGAAGATTCCAGTTGAACAAAGTATTGATTTTTTTGGTTAAAATATATATATATATATATATATATATATCGGTAATGAAGATTTAAGAAAATATGTAAATAAAAAATTATATGTACCCAAGTCTAAGGTGACCTTCCTACTACAGACTAAATCTATCCACTCCCCCAATGAAATAGCCCCAGATCTGGAGGGTCTCATTTCACTTTCAGGTGCATTACTCAAAGAACAAACAGGAAAACCTAGCAAGTCCACTAAATATGGTCTTCATCAATCAGCTAGCAAATACAGCCATATCTCAAACAAGTCAGTGATTACTTCTATTAGACTGGAAAGTAGAAAGTCAAATATAAAGCAAGTCTGTATGTCTTCAAGAATAGCAAGTTTTTTGAGGTCAGCATAACTTTCCCTCAGTATTCTTTCTCCTCACAAAAAGTTATCACTGATATCACAATTGCAAACAACTGTGCAATCTTCAGAGCAATTTGGAAAATGATGTCATTTACAACAGATAAGCTGTGAAATATAAATGAAGGAGTGAACAGATGTAGAGTCCAAAAAAGAAAAAAAAATCTTAAAAAAAAAAACACCTTTGAATTAATTCTTACCTCATGTGGCTATGACAAGTGACAAGCCATAGATGAGGGGTAAAGAAGGAGACTGGTGCACTGAGGTTGTGCGCAGGAGGCCAGTTACATCATCAGAAGTCAGGCCTCCTGTGCCTTCTCATTCCATCCTCATACTTCCCAACTTTGGCACTTTATGCAAATTTGCACCTGCCTAGCACTTTTCACAGATTTCCTGCATTCTAAAGAAGCTCAGAAAAGTCCCTGAAGAGAGATGGTAGAGTGGAAAACCTCTGCTTCCTGGCCCGCAGTGGCAATTGAGTTAAGTCAATTTGTTTACAGTAGTCTCCAGTTGCAAGTCAACAAAATCAAATGAGGAATATATAGGAAAAAAGACATGGATAGATGTGGGAAGGAAAAATCACTACATGCATATTTGGTGAAATTTTTCTAAAGCCTTACTATATTCATGCACTGCAAACATTTTAATTTCTAGATTTTCAAGTCAATACTCAAGGGAATCTCTGGCATTCTATAAACAAGAATAAAATTCTGACTTATGGAAATCCTGTAACTATGTCATGTAGGGCAGTTTGAAGACCACCAAGCTTTACTTTGCAGCTCATAATGGTAGCTCTCACTGCAGCTTTCCACCCATAAGAAGGAGATAATTTAGAAAGCCTCCAAGGTGAGAGGGAGGTAATGTTCTTTTGGAACTGGCTTATTCGTATGTACTGTGTTCAGCTGGATTAAAAAAAAGAAACTAAACTAAATAAATAAAATGCAGATGAGCAGAAGCTGAGAGTGTGACAGAGAATCACTCAAAACTATTTTGTTTTGGGGCATAGATCTACTTTATATCCACTTGGAACACCCTCAAGATGGCAAGTGCTCAATGCTATGGTTAGGAAAGTAATGTGCGCACACACGGTGACTTCACACACTGGCTGTGTGACCCTAGGGAAGTCATTTGCCCTCTCCAACTTTTGTATTCCCTGTATATAATGTCATTGATAATAATACCACTTCCTGGTATCATTTCAATAATGTAATTAAAGGATGCCTGAGAAAGCACTAACATACTTTACAGATATGAGGGATAAAAAATATTGGAAAACTGGCTCTGGGTGACCCCATCTAAAAAAATGCCCAGATATTAACATTTTAGTGGCAAAAAGAAAGAGTGCTACTATTACTCACTGGCACTTTTCTGCTTCAGACAAAGTAATCTAAGTAGAAAGAGTATATTTTTCCTTGAGACTCAACGTAGGTAGTTTCATTTTAATTGGAAAAGTCGTGGCACAACAATTCTATTTTCCCGGAATTGACTCTTTTGAGAGAAAAAAATGCTACTCACGTTTGTCTAATGGAAAAATCTGAATGGCAGAGGAGACTTGTCCTGGTTTGCCTTTACCTCTCTCTGGGTGACCTTCAACAAGCTATTGCTCTTCCCACCAATCAGGATTGCACAATGTATATATAGAGCCTAATGTATGCCAAGTTCTGCATTAGACTCAGTTTGAGCAACAAAGAAACGAGAAAAAAAAACATAGCTCCCTACAGCTAAGAAGTTTACAATTTAATAGACTGTTTTTCATCTTCCAAACAGAAATGGTAATCGTGGCACTACCCACCCCTCAGTTTATTATGAGGATAAAAAGATAGCATGCAAGAGGGCTTGGCAAAATAGAGAAGTGGTATGTAAGTGCAAAGTGGTGTTATTACCACACATAAAACTATCAGCAGCATATAAATGGCAAAAGAATACTTAACAGAGAGAAGTGGAGAAGGATTAATATTTATAGAGCTTCTTCTCTGTTCAGTGAGATATACATACATTATTTGATCTACACAAAAAAACTCGTTAGGTAGATATTAACCACAGCTTTTGACCAATAGAGAAAATGATATTAATATCAGTTAAAGTGACTTATGTAATGAATCACAGCTAGTGTTCAAACAAAAGTCAGTCTGGCTAAAGACTCAACGAAAACAGTTGATAATGAAATGCACTGCTTCAGAAACCCACACATATTTTCGCCAAGGAAAGTAGACCCCAATGCTTTAGTCCAACTGCAGTCGCAGAAATAGAGGAACATATTTTTTCAGCTTATTTTAAAACATCTTTTTAAAAATCTTTTGAAGGAAAGAAACGAAATTAACTGTTAATATAGCATCACACAATTTTTTAAAAAAGGTATCATTATCTTTTCATAACCCCCTAAACACTACTAGTGCCTAAAATAATTTGTGTTTAAAAGCAAAACTAATGTTTTCTGATCTTTAAGTAGTCAGGATGGGTAGCAAAACTGCACATGTCAGCACTCACATGATTAAAAGAATCATTTAGAGAGGGCTTCATGAAATCAAACGTTCTGTGAGGCTTTCTCTGTGGATTAACATACCAAGCAAAATACAAAAGGTAGCTTAATGCCTAGATATATTAAAATCAAGAGCTTAACTTCTAATATCCTCTCTCCAATCAGGTATGGATTTAAAAAACATTTTACTGTTGTTGTCATTTTCCCTAGCTAAAACTCACAACTAAATCCACCAGCCTAAAAGACTGTTGAGTTATATTGGTATGATTTTCAGAATTTATTTTCAACCTATATAGCAGAATGAGATAAACTCCAGGGATATGCAAAAACCGGAAACTGCTAGAAACAGCTAACAGGGCACATATAAATCAAGCTGCCTGGAATTATAAATATGTAATGACTACTTCAAAAAAATTATTTAAATGATTGAATCTCTTACTGACCTAAATGGATATGAATTAACACTTCTCCCTCACAGCAGGAAGATAACTACTAATATTTATCTAGTATCTACTAATGCTAGGTCTGTGGTAAATGTGTTTTGTACATTATCTCATTTACTTCACATAAAAAAAAAACCTAAGAAGCAAGTAGTGTTGTCTTTTTGTTCTAGACAGATGATGGAACTTCCAGATGACAGAGCTGAGATTTAGTATTTAAGGAATGGTTCATGAGCACACAAATAATAAGTAGCAGGACAGAGATTCAACTCTGCATGCTTCCCACTATCTGCTTCCACATCAGGGATTACATCTCTGTGTGCCGCTTGCAATGAAAAGAATTCCAAATATAGGTTCACCAGTTTATCTAACAAGGAATCGTTAAGCACCTGCCCTCTGTCAAGCCTTGTGGTAGAAAACAAGATGGTGGAAGACAACAAATATAGGCTTTGCTTTCATTAAGTTAGCAGTTTGTATTATTTTTGAACCCAAGCCTTTGCAAAACACTCCAAAACTGATAATAATCTTCTCATAAAAGAGACTCTACCTAGTGAATCAAATATGCCTACTCTATTGTTCATGGGTTGGTGACACAGGCTAAATAGTAAACACACTAAGCCCAGTTGTATCATCTATGAAATAGAGATAATAAATATTGTACTACCTACCTCAAAGTGGTATTGCAAAGAATAAATAATAGAATGCATTGACATTATTCCAAACTTGTGTAGATAGACACATACATACACATATATTTAAGGATCATCATTTTGATTAAGGCAAAGGTATTTCATTTTTAGTTTATAAAAATGTATAATATGCCAGCTGTGGTGCTGCATGCCTGTAATCCCAGCAGCTAGGGAGGCTGAGTGAGGTAGAAGGATTCCGAGTTCAAAGCCAGTCTCAGCAATGGTAAGGCACTAAGCAACTCAGTGAGACCTTATCTTTAAATAAAATACAAAATAGGGCTTGGGATGAGGCTCAGTGGGTGAGTGCCTCTGAGTTCAATCCTTAGTACCAAAAATAAATAAATATATGTGTGTGTGTGTGTGTGTGTGTATACACATACACACATGGTGACATGATGGTAAAGGTTTCTACCCAATTGGTAAGTTTCAAGGTTCCTGATTATATATGAAAAATAATTGCAGAAAAGGATATCATTGATAATTTCTATTAGTTGCTATATAGTATCAAGGTAACGTGTAACTTAAGAAAGCATAACTGAGTTTCATACCACGTGTATTTAAATTTAGCTGATCAACCCAAATACTTCCCCACACATGGGGCTACTCACTGTGCAATGTGCCAGGCACTGTTCTGGGCATCAAAGACAGTAATGCATGAGAGAGGAGACTGTTCCCAGGGAACCTTAGCCTGGGAGAAGCAGAAGACAGACTAGTTCTATTTGCTGTCATTAAGCCGTAAAACAGGAAGACATAGGGTACAATGAGAACACAGTCTCACTGCACTCAAGTCCATCCTGGTGTTTAAGAGCCCTCTAAACTGTAGACTGGGGGATGAAGAGGCAATTTCATGGTAAAGGTGAGAGGTTGGTGGGAGAAAAAGTTTTAAGTGCAAAGAAGGCCCAGCGGCAAGCATTTGGAAGCAAAAGCCCTGGGGAAGTACTACTGACTAGAACCTAGTTCATGGAGGTTGGAGGATGATGGCATGTGGAGTGTAAAGTGAGGAGGGTCTGAAGCAGCACATAAGACAGGACACATTCAGAAGGGAGAGTTTCTCTAGGCTTAATGACCCTTGAAGATGTATTATAGGCTTTCATGCTTATTTTGATTTTAGCAAGGAATGTCACAATCCGACTTGCACTTAAGAAATATCAGTGGCTTCTGGGAAACAATGAGTTGGTAAAGTTAATTTTGAAGACTGTGCAAGAGGATGTTGAAATCTCTCAGCTAGAGCTTTTGCCCAGTTACTATGACCCAAAACTGAAAATAAGTGATTGTCACAAATATGTACTATGAACAGGGTACATAGCCTGCCAAAGAATTGAAATGCTCACGGAAAAGCTAGAGGAATACTGAGAACAGTGAGGACAAGCCGTGAAGGTGAATAAAGTTGTTGTGGTCAAGGCTTGTCACATTTCCCAGATTTGACTGAAATATTCACTCCTTCCAACCCCTGCCACTCATCCTATCCTCCAGCCCCCCAGGGCTCTCAATTTTTCTTCTTGTTCAAAAACTGTGATTGCTGCCCTTGGAGTAAGTGAAATGCAAGAACTGGCTGTGGGGTGCTGAAGGCCAACTGGGTACAGCATTTACTTAGTGGGGGGCAGGAGACTTATCTGGCTGAGAATTCATCTGTGGCTTTCAGCCCTGTCCTTGTCATCACATCCAGTGCACTCTGGACATCTCCGCCCTGTACACATTGCTGCTTTAGAGCAAGGCACTTTTCGTCTCCCCCAGGAAGATAGACTTATTCATTTCGGAACTATCATAATATTGAACAGCTGGTCACTGCCTCTCACTGTCTCCCTTCTCACACACTTCTGCTTTATCAGCCACAAGTCCCTTGGCTAAACACTGTGAAAACCAGAGGAAATGTGTTATAAAAGCAACATCACTGATGAGCAAAACACACAGACCCTGTGGATGTAAGTGAAAAATCCGACAATTCATTTTGCAGTGCTTTACCAAAATAAATCCTGAAAAAAGTTATGGTGATATAAAGCTTCATGTTGGAATGATCTATTTCATATTTTCATAGTTTTGACACCTATCCATTTGATTTAATTTCTGACCAAAAAAAAAAAAAAAGACAAAAAAGAAGATTGGCCATGCAACCAGAACGTGGAAGTTAAATAAAAATTCACAAAGCAATTTAGTAATTGCTCATAATTTAAAAGTAGGTCTCTGATTCCAGGGTAAGTTGCCAACTCAGAAATCTGGTCAAAAGGCTTAGCTTTGCTGAACTGGCTGATCAAATCACAGAGTGGGACCTTTGTTCAAAGTCAAAATTCAACAAATAATTCTTCCCACTGCTCTCCTCTCTGGCATCTGTAGGCTTTTTGCTGATATTAAGAAGATAATAACAACAACAGCAAAAAAGATGATCAAGCAGCTATTGTATAGTGATTAATATTAAAACAACAACAATAATAACAGAGAGACTGTGGCAAAGTGATTAAGCATGCACATTCTGTGTAACACTGCCTAGGTTTCGTGTACTATCCAGTGCCTTTTGATGGACTCTATGAGCAGAGAAGGCTACTCCCTTGCCACATTCCTGTGTCTCTCTAATTTTTTAGATAAATAACTGTCCTTTATTTATTAAAAATGGTAATATGATAACACGAACAGGAATTTATTGTAAGAGTAAAAATAAGTAATGCAGATCAAATGCTTTCAAAATCATCTGGCATGTAGTAAATATTCATATAGTAAATATTATTGTGAATTATTATTTTAAAAGTATGTGAAATGTATGTAATATATTATTGGTATTATTACTTTTATTATTATTAACATTATCATAATATTTGTGGCTCACAATGAGGTAGATAGTTAAAAACATGCATGCTGACTCCACTATTAAGGGACTCAGCCAGAATATAAAATAAATATGTTCAATGTCAGAATTCATAAGGCCTTGTATAGTGGGTTTCTATTGCTACTGTGATAAACTACCAAAACTTCAGCAGCTTAAAAAATACACATCTATTATTTTATATTGCTGTGGGTCAGAAGTCTAGCACATATCTCCAGAGTAAAGCAAAAGCTTAGCAGAACTGCATTCCTGTGGCTCTTGGGGACAGTCCAGTTTTTTGCCTATTTATTTCATTGGCAGAATTGGATTCTTTGAGGTTGTCAGACTGGGATTTCCATTTTCTTGATTGCTGGCTGTCAACAAAGGGTTGTTCCTAACTTCTAGAGCCCAACTACATTCTTTGTCCCTAGGTTCCTGCCTTCATCATCAAAAGAAGGGTCAAGTTCCTCTCACATCTTAAATCTCTCTTGCTTACTCTTCTGTCACATCTTTCTGACCAACTTTTCTGCTCTCTTCCTCTATTCTTAAGAGCCCACGTAATTATTTTGGTTGGACCCAGATAGTACAAGATAATGTCCTTCTGTCAAAGTCCACGATCTTAACTTTATTCTAAAGTTCCTTTGGAAATGTAATGTAACATATTCACATGTTCCAGAGATGAAGTTGTGGACATGTTTTGTGGACCATCATTCTTCCTGAAACACTGTGTCTTCTGATCTGTGCTTGGGGCCAATTGGAGTCAGATCAGTAAAGCTGCTATTGACTACATCATAAAAAAATGAGATTATAGGTAGTCAAAAGGGTAAAAATTAATGAAGCTTTTAAAAAGCCAAATAAAATTACATTCTCAACATGAGACCAATGATGAAAGCTATATGGATATAATATATCAATTTGTTTCAACAGCTTTTTTGAGGTATAATTGTTATATGAAGAATTGCGAATATTTAATGTGTGCAGTTTGATCAAAGTAAAAGTCATATCAAATCCTCTCAAAGTTTCTTTGTGTCCATTTTGTTTTGTTTTTGAATATATATATATATATATATATATATATATATATATATATATATATATATATATATATCTCCCCACCTCCCATTTGGGGATTTTGGTTTGTGTGTGTGTGTGTATGTATATACATTTGTGTGTGTGTGTGTGTGTTCAGAACTCTTATAATAGCTTGAATATTTGTGTCTCCTCCAAAATTCATGCTGAAACTTAATTCTTAACACTACAGTAGTAAAAGGAGGAGCCTTCAAGAAGTCATTAGGCCATGACTGTTCTGCACTTACAAATAGGATTAGTAACCCTATAAAAGGGCTGGGAGGAACTAACTTTGTCTGTCCAGCTTTGGCCACATAATGACATAGTTCATCTTCTCTAGAGTACACTGCAACAAGGCACCATCTTGGAAGCACAGATGAGGCTCTTGCCAGACACAGAATGTTCTGGTCCCTTGAGAAGTGTCTTCCCTACCTCTAAAACTCTGAGAAATAAATTTCTGTTGATTAATCTCACATTTTTTTATAATTGCACAAACAGACTATATCTCAGACTACCTGAGATCTACCTTCTTATCAAATTTCGAAGAGCATAATAACTTGCTGTTAGCTATAGGGACTTTGATAAGTCCCTATACTTACAATAAGTAAACACTTTGGGGAAACAAAACAAACTATATATTTATTAAAGTCATAAAAAGAGGAAAGTAAAAAAAAAAAAACCCTAAAGGACAGTATGAATAAATATGAATTTGACATTGTTCAATAAATGTTTTAGCTTAAAAAAGGAAGAATTATTTAAAAATTAATAAATTTAATGAAGTAAATTTTGTTCATGGAAAGGATGATAAAAATTAATGTACAATAACAAATTAGAGAAGAATTATATCTAAAGGTGTTAACACTTCAAGTTTATTAATATCTCTAACAAATCATTAAAAATGTGAAAACTCCAATAGGCATCTGGACTAAGGACAATAAACCATTCATAAATGAGGAAATGGTCAGTTAATATATTCAAATACTTCCGCCATTGTATACAAACACACACACAGAGTGACCATTTTTCAACTATCAAATTAAGGAAAAGATAAAAATTTGTCTAAACAAGAACTTACCTCAATGATATAATTTCTAAAAGTTCATCTCAAAGAAAAGCAGAAAAGTATATAAAAAACATAGAATGATGCAGATACAGAACACAGATACGGACAAGGATACGAAGGATTATGTAATTATAATGGCAAAAATAGAAAGAAAAGGGTACATGTGACTAAAATTATTACTTGTGTTTACCATAAATGTCTTATATACTCATTTTTAATGTTTTTGGCTAAACATGTGCATATTTTAATATTTAAGACAAACAAATGAAAAAAAAAAAAAAGACAAACAAATGAAACACCTATTCAAAGTATTTTCAAATGAAAGCAATGAAAATGTGGAGATTTTCCTGGAAATAGATTTAAGAAGTATTTGAGAAAGATATTCTGTCCAAAGTGAAACCAGTAAAAAAAAAAAAATGCTTTAAAACATTGTGGGAGAATTCACTGTACAAATATAGATCTATCTGGAAAAGAATAAGCTGGATAAAGGATAAAACTCAAATGTGAAGCAAACTTTGAAGATATCTGATCTCATGGAGGTTAGGGTAAAAATGGAATTTAGAAAAATACTACCAAGAATTAAGTTAGATTTAGTCATTAATTTTCACTTAATTAGTCAGTATTAACCATTATTTTTAATTTAATGAGTACAATTTTTTATGGTACTATATGAACTTGAAAATGTTTGTAATTAATGGAAATGTAAAGACGTGATCACTCAGACAATTTGATATTGAAAATAGGGCATAATTAGTTTATATAAGGCAGAAATTTAAAATACTAAATTACTAGTAACATTTAATTATTGAAGAGAATATAAATTTCATAGTTTACACAATAAGTATTGAATAATCAACAGGAATGATTGAAGTCATACAGAAATTATTCACATACTGCCTCCCAGGGCATCTGAACATGATAGCGAGCATCCTAAGTTTTGCTCAGAAATGGGGCAGTGGTCACATCCCATCTGAAAGGGTCTAATCATCAACACCAACACAAGACACAAAATCATAAATGATCCATTACCAAAGTACAAGTATAAGGTACATAATGAGGATAATGGGGTAAGAACAGGGCTCTAATTTTCAGAGATTAAACAGAAAAAGCATTTTCCATGTATAAAAACAAAATGTCCTTTATTATTACCACCTTTCTCTGAGGAACATTTTATTTTCTCCATTACTATTCTTTTATAATTTCACACTTTAATGAAACTTCAATTACATTCCAGTAACTGGCCATTTATATATTACATGTTACTACATCCCATCCTGTGTGTAAATCCATGAATCCTGGGTCAAACTTACATTTCTCAAATCTTGAAGCCAGAGCCCTAGTGTCCTATGCAAACAATATATCATCTAGAGGAATAATTGATTAGAAACCTTTGGATCTTATCAGTATTTTCTTTTTCCCTTAGATAAGTGTTCAGGGGAGGTGAGGTCCCCTACTGGATCTGCCCATATTCATGTCCTGTGCAATGTTGCATAGAAAAATCCAGTGAATGAATGGAAAAGATACATTATCTCCAAGTTCAGCAATGTGATCTTTTGATTACCTGGGGTCTTTGGAAAAGATAAAATAGGAACACTTCTTAATAAGTATTTAATTGCAAACTAGAGAGACCCTGTGGGTCACCCAGTGGGGAGCTCTTTGTTAGGAGGCTCCAGTGGATCTCCAATTAGAGCACTGCAGTAAAAGGGAGCTTGGGTGTAGCATCACTGCAAAATATACTACCCAAAGGCCAAAGGACACTCCAAAAGCCTTTGCAAATACATTTTTAAACTACATTTAAGTCACAGGAGTGAGAAGAAGAAAGCAACAACTATTTCAATGACTAAAAATGTTAATGAATTCCTACTCATTCTTGAGATCCTCCAGTTAAAACATCAGCACTCTTTTCCTGTCTGTTTGCTGGAGTACAGCCGTTTGTATTCAGCCTGCAAAGATTTCAGTCAGGGCCAAGAGATTTGTCACATTTTCTGCATATTCCAAAGGGTTAGGTACTGCTAGGAGACAGCACTAATAATAAAACATGTTCTCATGAATTCACTCTAATAACTAGAAAACCAATACAAATTGCAGAATTGGAGAGATTAACGAGAATGCAGAGACATACAATAAGCAAATCAGCTCTACTTCATCAAGCAAATGTTCTTTGCTGTACAATAACAAAGATAATTGAAGACTGCACTGGAAGGGAGCCTAACAGTCTAATAAGTACTTGGCTGTGATTCACTTGCCAATCAGAAACTGAGACATGACAAGTTCTGAAGCAGATGATGCCTGATTTGAGCAGTGGCTTTATTGTTTATTGATTTCAAATTTGGCTTAGTGTTATGGAGTTTAAAAAAGTGATTTTGAGGGAGGAGCTCATCAGTCACTGAAAATTTTAAGTTTTGATCACGTCTTACTCTCACTATGTTGGTTTCTCTGCAATCAAAATATTACTTTTATTTTTATAATGAAAAGAATGCAAATCAAAGTAATCAAAATGTTGAACTTTCCCCCTCATGAACAAGGCTGCCAACATTTTCTAATAGTGGAATCTTAACAGTTGTGTGTCCTTCAGTTCACTTTAGTACATTCTTCTGTAAAATACAAATGAAAGTGCTATTTGTAGCATTTTTTTTTCATAAAACTTAATTGAGATGACTTGTGGGTTCATTCAATAGCATAATTAAGATTGGGCATGTGGGATTAGTGATACGGCACAAAATTTCTTCACCTGAGTCTGTATGAATGAGAACTTTTACTTTTTACTGCAGGAGCAAAGAAAAAAAAATAGTTCATGATTCCCAGAAGCAGAGAGAATCAAGATGGGGAAATTGAAAAAGGGCTAAGAAATCTATTCTCCAGCCACTTCAGGTTCTAAAAAAGAGGCCCAAGGCAGGAAGGTGAGGGATCATTTTGACAAAGGACAAAAGCAGAGGTACAATCTCAGCTACACTTTAGGACCTAAGGGACACAGAGTTAGGAAGTTTGAAATTCTTCCTGTTTTTTTTTGTTTTTTGTTTTTTTTTATCACATGAAGTGGCAGCATCATGCCAAAGTATAAAGAAGACAAGAAGAATCAAGAGTCCAGCCATGCAGGACAGAGAGAAAAAATTCAAGTCTTGATTGCTGTGGCCACAGTAAGGGACTACTTGCAAAAGACTTCTGAGCAGTGGATGCCCAAGAGGAAGCTAACATCAAAGAACACAAGTAGACTTTTTTGGAGCGCAGGAGAAACACTTATAAGAAATTCCTCAGAATAATGGAAAAGCTTGGCAGAGAAATGGAGAGAGCTCAAGAGACACTGAAACCAGAAGCTTTGTGTGTTTTGTTCCTGTGGTTACTAGTGTCTGGGTCATCTGAGTTTCATGATCCCCACAATTTAGCTTTTGTTTGTTTGCTTTAACCCAACTCATGACAAGCATCTGGAGAACAGATGCACGTCTCAGATATCTTTTCCTTTACCATATTGCCCAGCACTCTGCTGGGCACAGATTGCTTCTTTAACCGTTACTGTCTTTCATAGTGCATAGACCAGCATGATGGATCAATAAATAAATGGAGAGAATGCTTTAGAACAAATTGACAAACAAGACATAAATAAATCACCAAGAACAGATGGCATTCAACCAAATGTTTTTAAAGCAGTCAGAGGACACTGGAATTGCTGGCTAAAATGTTTAATCTTTCATTAGAATTGGACACTGCACCAAACCATTGGCGTATTGCCATCTCGTTTCTTAGAAACACTTGAAGAGTGACCTTGAAATTGATTTGCTGTTGCAGAGTTGGAAATTAGGAAATTTTGTGGTAAATATGACTAATAAAATAAGCAGTTTTAAGTTGTTTTTACAAAGATAAAATGGGCCAAAATGTGGAATTAACTTTAACTAAGTGGTATGTATTTATATTTTGAAGAACTTGGGACAGAGAAACCAATGGTAGTAATTTATGTCAACTTTTAGAAAGTCTTGGGAAAGTTCCAGGCCAACAAATTCACCAGAAGATTGGAGAAAATGCTTATTCATGAAGAGAAAATTGACTTCAGTACAGGAAACGAAGGTAGGACTACTTGACTTTTACCTATGTAAATGGCAACATTGATGTCTGTGAGGGATGGTGAGCAGACAATTACAAGTACTGTGTTCTTAACTGATTTCAAAGAGGGAGCAAAAAGTTTAAAGCATAAGTGATTTTTCACCTTGTAGAAAAGAGAGGGAAGGGGGCAGTCTAGGTTTAGGAGACACCTAAAGAGGAGGCACTGACCTTGTCCCTGCACTGTGCCTGCGAGCAGCCTTAGATCAGGTGGGGTGGAAATGGAGAGCAGGCTTTGGGCCAGGTCATGTGAACTCACACTTTCTCGGGACACAAACATTGATCAAACAAGCTAAGGATTTGCTTATTGTCCTCGTATTAGCGTATACTTTGTATAGCCTGCCTTCTATCTCTTGGTTTTTGGTCTCTCACTTAAAAATATCATTTCCAAATGGGAATATATAGACTAAATAGGTGGCCTAATAATGGTATTTTTCCTGCTTATATATATATGGAAAACTTTTTGGTATGTTTCCTGATTTTACCAATACTATTTTATTGAGATAGGGCAAAGGGTTAGATCACAAAATCATCTCAATAACATTCTATTATTTCTCTTAATAATCAATGGCATATATGTGTGTGTGTGTGTGTACTACACACACACACACACACACACACACACATTTTATTTTGGCAGATATTTTTATAGGGAAAGATGAGTGCAGTAGAAAGGAAGGTTAGAAAGGAAGTCAGAACCAAAGGTATGTTCCATAGTGATTTACTAGTAAAAATATATATACATACATATAGCACAAACGAATCTGTGCTTTTAAACTGTTCCCTTAAAGGCCAATCTCAGCCTTGTCACAGTGAGAAGAAATACAAATCTAACTCGGTTGCCCTTGAAAAATCATACAATTCTCTACTGGAGTGCCTTGAAGAGGTGGTGAAGTAGGGAAAGCGCATAATACAAAACACTCCAAACGTCTTAATCATTCCTATTTACCCATCTGACTACTCAAATCTCCCCTTTACAGGACAGCTGCTACATCTAAATCTCCTTTCTGTCTGGCAACATCAGTCCCCTTTCTTCCCCTTCTTGCCTTTCTGATAAATTATTTTCTTCCATGGCTTACTTTGTCATCTTTCTTACATAAATCAATTGCATTTTCCCATATTCTTCTCTGCTACAGAAAGAGATATTGGAGATCTCTCTCTAATATGAAACAGTCCTTATTATCTGATCAGTACAACAAAGACCATAAAGTAAAGAGAGGAATGTAGGCTATTGCTTTGCAGAAATAAGAGAAGAAAAGTCCATGAACACTTGCAATATGATATTTTTGTCACTGTCACATATATTTTCTCAGAATCATTTTGATGCAAATACATTAAAAAAGGATAGTATCAGAATGGCCATATCAAAATGTTCTGCTTTATATCCTGACATTCTTAATGTACTTTGTACTCTAGCCAACTACTTTCAAATATTTATGTCTGATCTTATGCTTCAACACCGCAGGCCCTACCAATCCACAGTCATGCTATACTACTATACCTTCATTCATTTATTCAACAGATACATACTGAAGGTTTGTTTTCCCCACAGATCTGAGAATGGAAAATGTAACCAAGATGAACATTAATCTAGCTTTTAGGATAGTTTTTGAAGCAGAGTGGAAAATAGAAATGGCCTAATTTATAGTACCCTAGCATATTATATGGAATATAATAAGAGACTTTAAAAATTAACTTCCTTAATTTTACCCATTCTTAATTAATTCAACAAATGTCTATTGAATTTGAATTGGAACAAGCAAGCAGTGGGATTGTATTACTGAGAACTTTTAAAGATTAATTACAAATATGTATTAGTCAGGTTTCCACCATTACATTGCAATGCCTGAGATAATCAATTTATAAAAGTAAAAGTCTTATTTGAGCTCAGTTATGGAGGTTCCATGATCAGTTGGCATCAATTGGGGGGGGTCTGTGGCAAGGCAGCAAATCATGACAGGAGTGCTTAGTGGAAGAGAATTGCTCACCTTATAGCCAGGAATCAAAAGAGCAGGAGAATGGCTGTGGTTCCACAGTCTTCTCGTGCCCCTCAATAACCTAAGGATTTCCCAATTGTTCTACCTCTTAAAGTTTCACCACTTCTCAATAGTCATCCTGGGGAACAAGATGTTAATACATTAGTCTTTGGGAAACATTTAATGTACAAACTACCCCACGGACTTATCTTCAAAGATTATTCTGTTTTTCACATAATAAAAAAGACATAAAAGCAATGTCTATAACACAAAGGTATAAAGTGATAAACACTATAAGCAAAGAACAGGTAAATTCTGCTTAAAACAAAAGGAGACAGGAAGCATTTCCATCAATGGGGATAAAAGATTATGGATTCAAGATTTATTTGCCATTTATATTGTCTCCTGTTATTATTCTTTCATATGTACATAGTTATTTCCACAATTATTTATTAGTGTGATTTAAAACTGAGGCAGTGAAAGTTCTGCATTTGAGATCAAGAGTAATCTGGCCAACAATCATCCCTACTTTTCTCCTCGTGGTTAAGCTTCTGGTTTCCCATTATAGATGACTTACCTCATGAATGTGTATGATATTAAGACAATTAACAAAGTAATAAATGTGAAAGTGCAAAATGAGTCTAACCTAAAATGGGTTGTTCAGTAAAGAATTAAAAATTCCTTTTTTTCCCCAAAAGGAAAGAGCTTTATTGTTTGTAGGTGAACCAACATAGAGATGTGAAACACACACAAATTTGTCTCTCCATGAGCCAGAGGTGAAGGAATTTAAGTGGCCCTAGGGTTAGGGGAAATATAAGGCTGATTAAATGTAACCAGGAATCTCAGTGGAAAAGTCTGCACCACTCAGTAAGCTGGTCCTCATGGAACTTGTGAATAAGAATTAAAAATCCTTTAATACTTGATATAATGCTCAGAAATTAAGAGTGTCTATTTAGTAGGCAACAGTTTGGGACTTAAACTGATATCTAAAATATATGACAAAACTATTAGGATGCATACGAAATTCTCAAATACTAAACACCACATTTTGAAATTTGAAAAAAAAAAAAAAAATATATATATATATATATACGCACACACACATACATACACACACACACACATATTCTAAGCATTATCAATACATTTAGGATTAGAACTTCCTTAATAACTTTGAGGAAGAGCTTAGGGAAAATTTAGATAAACAATTCATGGGGATGGCATCAAAAGATTTGGATTAACTGCCCTAAATTTCAACTGGATATCTCCAAGGCCCTAAACATCAGTCCATCATCTGCACAAGGGCAGAATCCCTGCAACTTTTTCCTGGTCTCAGTCATGTCATGTTCATTTTGGAGTTAGAAACATAGAGTACAATTAACCAACATTACTGTAAATTCTCATTCATTATTCAGGGTCATTGAAATTGATAGAAAAATTGATCTAACTCCAGATAAAATTCCAACTTTTTTTGTGGCATTTTCTATTAGAATTTTTATTGACACAAGGTAATCTCAATATGCTGTAATAAAGATGGGCACCCTTAAGCTTAAAATCCACACAAAATTAAAATATCTTCCACAAAAGAGCCTTCTTGTGAGAACATTTCCTCAAATTCTATATTTGCCAGAATTCTCTTGGTGGCAAATAACAGAGCCCTTCACCCATCACTTTGAGTAAAAAGGCAAAACAATTTGCCCCCTGTCAAAAATTCCAGTGTTGGCCTACCTGACAGCTGAGCTGGATCTGGTGCCTTACATTGTGTTAACACATCTCTCTGCCCCTTCTCTGCTCCCACTTTCTGTTCTGCTTCCCATATTTCCCTCACTTCTACCCTCCCTCTATTCCTTTCTACCTTTCTTCCATCTTTCCTACTGCCAATGCTGTGTTCTTCTTTGCTATCTGTCTTAATTGTATTGGAACATAAATATCTTCCTCATTGGAGTTGGACTTTTGGCCTTAAAGAACTCCTGCTCACATAAGACTATTAATTCCCAATAAAACGGGAGGGAAAAGCTTTGAAATCACTATAGCAGAAAATCCTCAAAGCTCTAGAAAAACTTGTATCAACTAATTGTAAATCTACCACGGAGACTGAAGAGAAGGAATATGTTAAATAATCCAGGTTTAAAACATCTGACCAGCTGGGCCCAGTGGCACACGCCTGCAATCCCAGCAACGTGGGAGGTTGATACAGGAGTATTGCAAGTTTGAGGCCAACCTCAGCAACTTAGCAAGGCCCTAGGCAACTTAGTAAGTATACCTGTGTCAAAATAAATAATAATAAAGGTCAGAGATGAGGCTCAGTGGTTAAGCATTCCTGACTTAATCCCTGGTATCAAAAAAGAAAAAAAAGGGTGGGGGGGCTGGGGTTGTGTCTCAGCAGTAGAGTGCTCGTCTATCACCTTCAAGGCCCTGGGTGTGATCCTCAGCACCACATAAAAATAAATAAACAAAATAAAGGTATTGTGTCTAACTACTTCTAAAAAAATAAATACTTAAAAAAAAATGAGACAGGGGTCTGCAATATGTGGAATAAAATACACAAAGATACTTCCAAGTCCTAATCCCTGGTTCCTTTTTTAGAAACAGGATCTTTGCAGAAGCAATATTAAAAAAATCTTAGAAGATGATACCACTCTGAATTTAGGATGGATCTTAAATTCAATGACTTTCGTCCCTGTGAGAGCTAGGAGAGGAAGAGGTGAGACACAAGAAAGAAAGCCAGGTAAAGACAGAGGCAGAGGTTGAAGCGAGGCTGCCACAAACCAAGACACACACAGAACCTCCAGGAGCTGTAAGAGGCAGATTGTTCTCCGGAGCCTTCAGAGGGAATGGGACTTGCTGGCACCTTGATTTTAGATTTCTTTTCTCCAGAACTGTGAGTCAGGATTAAGCTCATTCTCTCAAGGAGCAGCCCTAGGGAACTAGTCAGGGCGACTCATTCTAAGAAGAGAAAATAGGCAAATACCACCTGCTATGTTTCTTTGTATTCATTTTCTTTGTGTATCATTTAAGAACTTTCCTTGGAAGAAAACAGATGACATTCTTCAGGGAAAAGAAGACAAATATCCATGGTGGTCTTTATCAGCCAGTGAATTATTTCTTGTAGTCACAGCCAAAAGAAACTCTTGAGTTGTTCTCTTATTGGTATAGAGGAGGGGTATCTAAGTCCCCTCTTCTGGCATTTAGATAAAAGAATTTCCAATTAAAATTGGAAATTCTTATTTTAAGGCTGATATTGAAGAATTTGCCAAATTTTTAAATTTTCTGTTTCAAGCACCTTTGTTAAATTTGGTAGGTGAATTTACTAATTTTGGATGAAGTTCAAGTCAAGGTAATGGTATTATTTTGTAAAAGAAATGGACCATGCTCCTTCCACAGCTCTTGCAAAGATAAACAAGCTCTGACAGATTGAGAGAAATTTGATGGCATATACCGGTCTTTGATAACCATTCTGTACTTGGTTAAAAATTATTTTATAATTAGGATTAATAAAATATTAGGAAATACGAAGAAGTTTAATGAAAAATTGAAGTAGAATATCTTCCCACATTTAGAAAATAGGTTTAAATGGAACAAATTAGGCCATTTCTAGTCTTGATTTATCCTTGTATATTAGTTTGTATTAAACAATTTCTTATTAATAATAAAAACCTCATGCATTAATCTCCTGCTATATCTTGCTTGTGTATAAAAATACTTTAGGTTCTTAGAAAATTTACATTACTATATTTTTATCAGCAATTATTCAGTTGCAAGAAAACTCTCTTTCAAATGAGCTGGGTTAAAAAATAAATTCTTAGAAAGATACAATCAGTGGTTTTACTAACATCCACTTATAGAATTCCTTTATGGGACTAGTTGTATCCCCTCCCCAAATTCAGATGTTGAATTTTTAACCTTCAGTACCTCAAAATCTGACTGAATTTGGAATCAGGTCTTTACATAGGTAATTAAGTTAAAATGAGGTTATTAGGGTGATCTTCAATCCAATATGACCCATGTCTTTATAAGATAAGAAGAAACATGAGATGGGAATGGAGCCACATGCCCATAATCCCAGTGATTTAGGAGGCTGAAGCAGAAGGATCACAGGTTGTTGGTGGTCAGCCTCAGCAACTAGTGAGACCCTGTTTCAAAATAAGAATAAAAAGAACCAGGGATACAGCTCAGTAGAATATCCCTCTAACTCTCTCCACACTTTGATCTTGGACTTCTCACCTCTGAACCATGTGATAATAAATTTCTATTGCTTAAGTTACCCAGTCTGTGGTCCTTTGTTATAGCATCTAAGAAAGCTAATTCAGCTTCTATTATTACTACTACAATTACTTCCAGCTAACATTTTTATTCTTATAGGGTACCACACATTGATTTGAGGGCTTTACATAACCATATAATTACTGCCCAAATCTCACAAGGTAGGTAGTATTATCCCCATTTTATAGATATTGAAAACTAAGAAACAAACTTTAAGTAACCTATACAATTAGTAATTTGAGAATATATGTTTGGACTCAGGTCACCAACTCTAGAGCTCACATTCTCAGCATATGCAAACCATAATCTATCAGAAACATATTAGTTTTGTGAAATAACCCAGTATAAACCTGTCTTACTTAAAAATGGTGTTACATATGTGGAGTTACATACCATATGTGATGTTATATACTATTCCTCCTTTTGTATGCCACACACTATGGTCTTGTAAATTCAAAGTGTGGATCTCAATTAAATTCTCTCGCAGGAAAAGGGATGCACACATTCTTTACCAAACATGATTCTTTTCTTCATTTTTTTCCTAGTATTATCTTCTCCTCCTTCTCCTCCTTCTTTTCTTTCCTTCTTCCTATCCCTCTTCTTCTCCCTCTTCCTCTCCCTCTCTCTCCCCTCTCTTTGTCTTTTCCTTTCCAGGAGTGAAAATGCTACTTGATTTCAGAGAAAGTCTTCAAAACCCACTCAAGAGAGATGAAGGCAGGAGTTTGCAGAGCTGGCCAAATAGTTCACCTTGGTCTAGCATGTTCTTGATCATTATCCCAGGCCACTGTCTCAGCATTGGCCTTGGGGAGATTTGCTGGCACCAAGAAGGTCATTGTTGCTTGTGCAATAGTTTTGATCTTCTCTCATAAGAAGTTAATGGACATAAGTTCCTGGAATCCAAGGTCACCTCAGGACAGAATGATTCAGGGGAACTTAGAAGTAAAAAGAAAAAAAAAAGTAAGATGTAGTCTGAGAGACAAAATAGAGTTAGGTCAGTCACTAGGCCCTCCTTCAAAAAGGCTAACCATTTACTTCAAAACATGTATATTATTTAGCTCCCGCTTGCACTGAAAACCGTGCTGAGGGCTGGACTGAGGATGCTTCCCTATAGGAACTCTAAACAAATGCAAGAGTCAGATCTCTATCTACAAATTGAAAGATAAACTTATCCAAATGGGTGCAGCAGATTCCTCACGCACTGAAAGGTCAAGCGGGCAGTCTATCAAAGCTATTGCTTTGTGAGTGGAATCACTGCTTTCCATTTTAAATAGGAGCTAAACTCTATTGACACATAAGTTGTTTTGAAATGAGAATGTGCCCTTTCCTGTTTATTCCAGAGGCAGCAGTTTTATGAGTCTGCTGTAACACTATATTTTTACAAGGGACAATTATGACCATAAAGGGAATTGTGTGGTGAAAACTATAGAATCTGCTGTTAGGCAAGAAGATGACCTTTTTACTAAGCTGGCTTGCCAAATGTGAGCAGGTTCTTAGCATTTGGGAGAGATTTACAGCCACTGAAGGAAGCCTGACTGCCAACCATAGACTGAATGTCCTTATTTCTTTAAAAAAATATATGCAAAGACTGACAACTCATGATTCATATATTCACTCGTGAGTTTCTCCTAAGCATGAAGACTCAAAGTTTCTTCAATTCTCTATTCTATTCCCTGTGTCTCCACTGCAGGCTGTTTTCTCCTCTTGGTTCCTCTAGAGCACATTCATTTAGTGAGAGTCTACATAGACACTTGGAAAAGTTAGTTTTATAAAAGCAAAATTTCCCAGGAGGAATGTCTACTTCAGTCAAGAAGCAATATGCCTAAAAGTTTCCAAATCCACTTATCAAGAAGCTCTTGGGAACATATTGCAAATAACTTAGTTCACCTGCATACTAGGAAGAAAGAACAGTAGGTGGCATAGAGGGGCTTGTGTTGTGCTTCTTTCTGGCCTGTAAGATAATGTGGGCAATAAAAACACAAACTGGTCTCCTTTCTAATGACAGAGATTAGATGGCATGAAGAAAAACAATGCAATTAAAATCCCAATCAGAGGAAATTCTAAAATAATAAAAATTAATTTGTTAAATACTAAGAAGATAATTAAAATAGGGATATGCAAAGAGAATCTTGGAATAAAGAATATTCTTATAAGAATAACATAAATCTAAAAAGACATTAGAATTTGAATTTCCAATGTCTACTTTTTCTTGAAATATATAGACTAACTTTAAAGGTGCCTGTAGTACTTGTACTTTATAATTATAAGGAGATCACAAAAACAAATTAAGAAAGAGATAAATACTCCAGTGAAATAATAGGATACAGTCATGTATATATTAGCCATGTATCCTGGGTTGAACTGGACCCTATCAAATGTCCCAGAAATATAAAAGCCGTTTGGGCGTAGATCACCATGAAGAGGTGGGGTTTGCTGCTATAAGCCAAGGGAAGCCTGGGGCTACCAAAAGCAAAACAGGCAAGAAAAGATCCCACCTGAGAGGGCTTCTGGCCTAGAGAACTCTGAGAAACTATTTCTGTGGTTTCAACACTGCCCCTACCCCACCCGCTCACTCCTGTCTTGGTAATCTGTTACTGAAGGCTTAGGAAACTGACATACCAAGCAACTGACAAACACAAGCAATAAAAACAAACCAAATGCTCATTGAATTTTAAAAGTACATTTGAACATCTTAGTGAATTCATGGCCATTGTAATTTTGCTTCTACCTGTGCCTCATGCATTTCATTCTCCACAAAGCTGTCGGAATGTTTTTGTTTGAATATGTGAGTTTAAATCAGACTCCTGCTAAAAACCAATTAATAGCTCTTAGGTTTGGTTATAAATAACAATAAACCCAGATACTGGGGGTTTAAACAAACATATTCACTTAACAGAGGTTTGTAGGACAGGGATGCTAAGAGTCAGGGAAAACTCAGTTTCTTTAAATCCACAAATGCCCTCCTTATTAATATGTCATTATAGCCTACTCCTTCACTAATTATACAAGTTGGGGTCACCACCATCCAAATCCCTAAATTGGTCAATGTCCTAGAAATGTTTCCTTTCATTTGCTGGTTCAAATGGTCACATGCTGTCTTTGGAAGTATCTGCTTTCTTGTTAGTCACCCTGGAGTATTGACTATATTTTTCTCATGTTTCTCATGCCCTAAGCTTGGAGGCTGGGATGTGCCCTCCATGATACACATTAGTGCTTCACCAATAGTTTCCTCCCTTCTTCCTAAATAACCAGCTTTTGAGTCAAAACCATTGGACTTCGTCACTATCTTGCCATCCACGATGCAGTCATCCACATACCCTCACTATGCTTCTTTGAAAATGTTAGCTCCTGAATCATGGTCACTTCCTGCAGCATCATTTTTGTCATAGTTCTTGTTAATGTCATTATCCATTAAGACAATCCTTCTAATTCCTCTTACTTCCTTGAGCTGCTCTCCTCCATTAAGTTCATCTTCTATCCTCCTTTAGCTATCTTAGCCCATACTTCATCCCACCCTCATATACCATCACTGTTAATTATTGCACTCGTAAACTCGGTTTCAGGCATCCACTCACTGAAGATGATTTCCTAAATACTGCAGTTTAGTGAGTCATATCTATGCCACTGCAGTCCATTCAAATTACTTTTTCACTCTACTTTCACTTTCCTTAGTTCTAGACTTCCACATTCATCAAACCTAAATTCCATGGTCACTCATTATAATCACACTCATTTAAATTCATGACTCCCATATCAAATGGCCCTTGGTGTTTTCAAATATCCCTACATTTCCTTGGTCTAGTCAATTTCCCCTATTCTTAAGTAATGACTTCATACTTCTAAGTACATGTTTTTCACCGTCCCCTCTGATAATGTTGCCTATTTTGCAGTAGGAATTGAGGCAAGTAAAGGAAACTTTCACAAGCCTCCACCACTATACTTTCGGACCCACCTGCATGTATGCCTGTGTACTCTGTCTCCCACCCTGTCACAATGGATGAGCTGTCTGCATGTCCTTATATAAAGCTCTCCTCCACATTTGTGAACTAGACTCCTTCTACTGGACCTATTCAAGAATATTACCCCTGTGATTCTTTCCTGACATGCATCACTTAATCGCCATATACAAATGCTTTAATATGTCCTGTCTTAAAAAACAAATATCAATTCAGCTTAATATTATTTGCAGAAACCATCCCATTTCTCTGCCCTCTTTAGCAGCAACATTCCTCCCAGTACTCACTTCCTCTCCTTTCCTTTCCTTTTCTGTTAAATTCAATAATCAGGATTCTCTCTCCACTACACTCTGAAAACTGCTCTTGTCCTTAATAAATATACTGGTTTATTACTAGCTATCATCAAAGTTAACCCATCTGCAGCATGTGACTCAATCAATCACTCCCTCTTCCTTGATGTATTTTCTGCATTTAAGTCTTGGGGCATAATAATCTTAGTTTTTATCTATCTCCTTACTACTTTTTCAGTGTTCCTAGCCTACTCTCTTTTACTTGAATTTATTTTTGTTTAAAAATATAGACTTATTTTTTGAGAGAAGTTTGGGATCTGCAGCCGAATGAATCATAAAGCACAGGAATTTTCCCTATTGGATTTCAATACAGTCCTTGTCCCTGACACATATGTACCCTCCTCTGTGATGAACGTCTTGCACTAGAGTGCTGCATTCATCAACCCATATGGAAACATCATAATCACCCCAAAGTCCGTGGTTTACTTTATTTTTATTTTTTTTAATTTTTTATTGTTGGCTCTTCAAAATATTACATAGTTCTTGATATATCATATTTCACACTTTGATTCAAGTGGGTTATGAGCTCCCATTTTTACCCCACATACAGATTGCAGAATTACATCAGTTACACACCATTGATTTACATATTGCCATACTAGTGTCTGTTGTGTTCTGCTGCCTTTCCTATCCTCTACTATCCCCCCTCCCCTCCCCTCCCCTCCACTCTTCTCTCTCTTCCCCCTCTACTGACATTCATTTGTCCCCCTTGTATTATTTTTCCCTTTGCCCTCACTTCCTCTTGTATGTACTTTTGTATAACTCTGAGGGTCTCCTTCCATTTCCATGCATTTTCCCTTCTCTCTCCCTTTCCCTCCCACCTCTCATCCCTGTTTAATGTTAATCTTCTTCTCATGCTCTTCGACCCTACTCTGTTCTTAGTTACTCTCCTTATATCAAAGAAGACATTTGGCATTTGTTTTTTAGGGATTGGCTAGATTCACTTAGCATAATCTGCTCTAATGCCATCCATTTCCCTGTAAATTCTATGATTTTGTCATTTTTTAATGCAGAGTAATACTCCATTGTGTATAAATGCCACATTTTTTTTATCCATTCATCTATTGAAGGGCATCTAGGTTGGTTCCACAGTCTTGCTATTGTGAATTGTGCTGCTATGAACATCGATGTAGCAGTGTCCCTGTAGCATGCTCTTTTTAGGTCTTTAGGGAATAGACCGAGAAGGGGAATAGCTGGGTCAAATGGTGGCTCCATTCCCAGCTTTCCAAGAGATCTCCATACTGCTTTCCAAATTGGCTGCACCAATTTGCAGTCCCACCAGCAATGTACAAGTGTACCCTTTTCCCCACATCCTCGCCAGCACTTGTTGTTTGACTTCATAATGGCTGCCAATCTAACTGGAGTGAGATGGTATCTTAGGGTGGTTTTGATTTGCATTTCTCTGACTGCTAGAGATGGTGAGCATTTTTTCATGTACTTGTTGATTGATTGTATGTCCTCCTCTGAGAAGTGTCTGTTCAGGTCCTTGGCCCATTTGTTGATTGGGTTGTTTGTTCTCTTATTGTCTAATTTTTTGAGTTCTTTGTATACTCTGGATATTAGGGCTCTATCTGAAGTGTGAGGAGTAAAGATTTGTTCCCAGGATGTAGGCTCCCTATTTACCTCTCTTATTGTTTCTTTTGCTGAGAAAAAACTTTTTAGTTTGAGTAAGTCCCATTTGTTGATTCTAGTTATTAACTTTTGTGCTATGGGTGTCCTATTGAGGAATTTGGAGCCCGACCCCACAGTACGTAGATCGTAGCCAACTTTTTCTTCTATCAGACGGTGTGTCTCTGATTTCATATCAAGCTCCTTGATCCATTTTGAATTCACTTTTGTGCATGGCGAGAGAAAGGGATTCAGTTTCATTTTGTTGCATATGGATTTCCAGTTTTCCCAGCACCATTTGTTGAAGATGCTATCCTTCCTCCATTGCATTCTTTTAGCCCCTTTATCAAATATAAGGTAGTTGTAGTTTTGTGGATTGGTTTCTGTGTCCTCTATTCTGTACCATTGGTCCACCCGCCTGTTTTGGTACCAGTACCATGCTGTTTTTGTTACTATTGCTCTGTAGTATAGTTTGAAGTCTGGTATCGCTATACCGCCTGATTCACACTTCCTGCTTAGCATTGTTTTTGCTATTCTGGGTCGTTTATTTTTCCATATGAATTTCATGATTGCTTTCTCTATTTCTACAAGAAATGCTGTTGGGATTTTGATTGGCATTGCATTAAACCTATAGAGAACTTTTGGTAATATCGCCATTTTGATGATGTTAGTTCTGCCTATCCATGAACAGGGTATATTTTTCCATCTTCTAAGATCTTCTTCTATTTCTCTCTTTAGGGTTCTGTAGTTTTCATTGTATAAGTCTTTCACCTCTTTTGTTAGGTTGATCCCCAAGTATTTTATTTTTTTTGAAGATATTGTGAATGGAGTGGTTGTCCTCATTTCCATTTCAGAGGATTTGTCGCTGATATACAGGAATGCCTTTGATTTATGTGTGTTGATTTTATATCCTGCCACTTTGCTGAATTCATTTATTAGCTCTAATAATTTCTTTGTAGACCCTTTTGGGTCTGCTAGGTATAGAATCATGTCATCTGCAAATAGTGATAATTTAAGTTCTTCTTTTCCTATTTTTATGCCTTTAATTTCTTTCGTCTGTCTAATTGCTCTGGCCAGTGTTTCGAGAACTATGTTGAACAGAAGTGGAGAGAGAGGGCATCCCTGTCTTGTTCCAGATTTTAGAGGGAATGCCTTCAGTTTTTCTCCATTCAGAATGATGCTAGCCTGAGGCTTAGCATAGATTGCTTTTACAATATTGAGGTATGTTCCTGTTATCCCTAGTTTTTCTAGAGTTTTGAACATAAAGGGATGCTGTACTTTGTCGAATGCTTTTTCCGCATCTATCGAGATGATCATATGGTTCTTATTTTTAAGTCTATTGATGTGGTGAATAACATTTATTGATTTCCGTATATTGAACCAGCCTTGCATCCCAGGGATGAATCCTACTTGAACTTTTGTTTGGAAGATCTGTCCAGTGGCGAGAGAGGTGTGTTGAAGTCTCCCATGATTATGGTATGGTGGTCTATTAGACTCTTGAACTTGAGAAGAGTTTGTTTGATGAACATAGCTGCTCCATTGTTTGGGGCATATATATTTATGATTGTTATGTCTTGTTGGTGTATGGTTCCCTTAAGCAGTATGTAGTGTCCCTCTTTATCCCTTTTGATTAACTTTGGCTTGAAATCTATTTTATTTGATATGAGGATGGACACTCCTGCTTGTTTCCGAAGTCCGTATGAGTGATATGATTTTTCCCAACCTTTCACCTTCAGCCTATGTATGTCTTTTCCTATCAAATGCGTCTCCTGTAGGCAGCATATTGTTGGGTCTTGTTTTGTGATCCATTCTACTAGCCTGTGTCACTTGATTGGTGAGTTTAAGCCATTAACATTTAGGGTTATTATTGAGATATGGGTTGTTCTTCCAGCCATATTTGTTTATTTATGTTACTAAACATGGTTTGTTTTCCTCTTTGATTATTTTCCCCCCCTTTACTGTCCTACCTCCCACTGTTGGTTTTCATTGTTATTTTCCATTTCCTCTTCCTGTAATGTTTTGCCAAGGATGTTTAGAAGAGATGGTTTTCTAGCTGCAAATTCTTTTAACTTTTGTTTATCGTGGAAGGTTTTAATTTCATCTTCCATCCTGAAGCTTAATTTCGCTGGAAACACAATTCTTGGTTGGAACCCATTTTCTTTCAGTGTTTGAAATATGTTATTCCAGGATCTTCTAGCTTTCAGAGTCTGTGTTGAAAGATCAGCTGTTATCCTGATTGGCTTACCCCTAAATGTGATCTGCTTCCTTTCTCTTGTAGCTTTTAAAATTCTCTCCTTATTCTGTATGTTGGGCATCTTAATTATAATGTGTCTAGGTGTGGGTCTCTTATGATTTTGCACATTCGGTGTCCTGTAGGCTTCTAGGATTTGGGATTCTGTCTCATTCTTCAAGTCTGGGAAGTTTTCTCGTATTATTTCATTGAATAGATTGCTCATTCCTTTGGTTTGAAACTCTGTACCTTCCTGTATCCCAATGACTCTTAAATTTGGTCTCTTGATGTTATCCCATATTTCTTGGATGTTCTGCTCATGGTTTCTTAACAGTCTTGCTGAGCTGTCTATGTTCTTTTCAAGTTGAAATACTTTATCTTCATTGTCTGATGTTCTATCTTCTAAGTGTTCTACTCTGCTGGTAGTATTCTCAATTGAGTTTTTAAGTTGGTTTATTGCATCCTGCATTTTTAGGATTTCTGTTTGTTTGTTTTTTATAACCTCTATCTCCCTGTATAGTTGATCTTTTGCTTCTTGGATTTGTTTATGTAATTCATTGTCGAAGTGATCTTTCATTGTCTGATTTTGCTGTTTAATGTCTTCCTTGATACTCCAGATCATCTGAAGCATGTATATCCTGAATTCTTTATCTGACATTCCATCTGCTGCAGCTATTACCTCTTCTAACGTTGAGTTGACCTGCATTGCTTGTGGTCCTTTCTTTCCTTGTCTCTTCATACTGTTTGCGTTCCTTTCTACTTGGTGAAACTGTTGTGCTATTGAATTTTCCCCCTATATATTTATATTGGTCTTGTATAGTTGCAAAGTCTCCCTCGCAGGCGCGGGCGGCGGCTCTGCCCCTCCTCCAATTGGGGCAATGTGCCTACCACGCCGGCAGGCCACTGGGCCTGCTCTGCCGGTCAGTAGCAGTTCCGCCTACCTTGCAGGTGCGGGCGGCGGCTCTGTCCCTCTGCGGGCCACTAGGCTTGTTCTGTCAGTGGTCGCAGTTCTGCCTACTTTGCAGGCGCAGGCAGCGGCACTGCCCCTCTGCAGGCCTCTGGGGCTGTTCTGCCAGTGGGTCGCAGGTCCGCCTACCTTGCAGACGTGGGGGGCGGGGCGGCTCTACCCTTCCTCAGGCCACTGGGCCTGTTCTGTCTGTCGGTTGCAGGTCTGGCCTGTTCTGATGGTGGTCACAGTTCCGTCTACCTTGCCAGCACAGGGGGAGGGGGCGACACTGCCTCTCAGCAGGCCGCTGCTCCTCTTCTGCCGGTGGGTCGCACACCCGCCTACCTTGCAGGAGTGATTGGAAGCTCTGTCCCGCCGCGGGCCACTGGGCCTTTTCTGTCGGTGGTCACAGTTCCGCCTACCTGGCAGGCACGGGGGGTGGGGGGTGGCTCTGCCCCTCAGCAGGCCGCTGGGCCTGCTCTGTGGGTGGTCACAGTTCCCCCGTGGTTTACCTTAGGGTTCATTCAGTTTTAGACATTCTGTAAGTTTGGACATATGTATTATGTCATATTGTTGTGGGGAGCCACTCCAGAAAGCACTCTAAGTCTGAATTTCAAATCAAAAGAGAGCTTTACTTACCTGTCCAGGGACAGTCACCCACCACAAAGACTCAAGCTCTATGGGAGGACAGCAACTTCCTGGTCTATCCAATGAGAATATAAGCACAAAAACCACAACTCAGTGACTTGCTTATTGTCATGTAATCTAGCCGATCACAGAAATTAAAACATGAATAAGTGGGACCTATGGGGCTCTAGGCAGGACTAGAATTTTCCAGTCAGCAAACAAGTGATAAACAGAAGCTAAAAAAAAAAAAAAAAAAAAAAAAGCATTAGCTTTGCACTTCAATTGACCACAGTCCTGGGTTCAAGCAGGTGCTAGACAATTTAGGCGGGGCTCGGCAGGGCAAGAATCTACTTCAAAGTCATGTACACCCACAAGGGCATTCAAACCTAGGAGATAGCTCACCATGACCACTGCTGCATCCTGAGTAGGGTACAATTTGTGGGGTACAAGGTACAGAAAGACAATTTTTATAAGAAAACAGCTTTCATTTCAGTTTCCCAGAAACAGCTCTTGTAACAGTTTTTATAGAAGGCAGCAAAATGGCGTCTTAGGCCTGTCTATGACAGTTCTTGCTTTATAAATTGTCTTATCTCACTTATCAAAATTTTATATCTATAATCTATATTTTTTACTGATCTATAACCCACAACTTACACAATTGTTGATTGTATTTATCAATTCACACCACAACAATGTAACCAGTATTTTAGCACCATATAGAGGTGTTTCATTGCCTTAAAAATTCTCTTTGTTCACCTGTTTTCTTTCTCTCCCATTTCTAATACCTGGCAGCCACTGACTTTCACTTTTCTACCATGATTACTAGATCATATAACAAGAGCAGTTCATTTTTTAAAGAAACTACCTAATTGTTTCCAATGTAGCTGTACCATTTTGCACTCTCACTATCAATGAAAGAGAACTTGTGCAGCTTCCCATTTTGCCAGCATTTGGTGTTGTCAAATAAGAGTGTAGTGGTATCTTGTTGTTCTTATGAGGCTCTTTTGTCATGATGTTCATTTCCCTGGTGACACATGGTGCCAATCACCTTTTTTTATACCTTTTTGCCATCTGCATGTATTTTTGTTTGAGACTAAATAGCACACTATTGAATAATGAATTGATAGCAGAAGAAATGAAGGATGAAATAAAAAAAATTCTTAGAAGTAAATGAGAACATATTAAAATCTCTGGGACACTATGAAGGCAGTACTGAGATGAATGTTTATTGCATTGAGAGTATTCATTAAAAGAATAAAAAGTCAACAAATAAATGACCTAACACTACTTCTCAAAGTCCTAGAAAAAGAAGAACAAATCAACACCAAAAGCAGTAGAAGACAGGAATAATTAAAATCAGAGCTGAAATCAATAAAAAAAGAAACAATTGAAAAAATTGACAAAACAAAAAGTTGGTTCTTTGAAAAAATAAACCAAACAAATCAGATAAACCCCTGGTCATGCTAATGAAGAGAAAAGAGAAAACTTAAATTACTAAATTACAAGATGAAGAAGAAAATATCACAATGGACATGTCTGAAATACAGAAGATAATTAGAAACTATTTTGGAATTTTATATTCCAATAAAATAGAAAATATCAAAGACATCAACAAATTTCTAGTGACATATGACCTACCCAAACTGAATGAGGAGCTCATGCACAATTTAAACAGTCAATTTCAAGTAATGAAATAGAAAATGCCATCAAAAGCTTAACAACCAAGAAAAGCCCAGACCAGATGGATTTTCACCTGAGTTCTACAAGACTTTCAAAGAAAAATTAATAGCAATACTTCTCAAAGTATTCTATGAAATAGAAAAGGAGAGAACCCTTCCAAACTCATTCTACGAGGCTAATATTACCTTGATACCAAAACCAGACAAAGACACATCAAGGAAAGAAAACTTCAGACCAACCTGATGAACATAAAAGCAACAATTCTCAATAAAATTCTGGCAAGTCACATACAAAAACATATTAAAAAGATAGTGCACCACAATCAAGTGGGATTTATCCCAGAGATGCAGGGTTGGTTCAACATATGGAAATCAATAAACATAATTCATCATATTGATAGACTTAAAAACAAGAATCATAAGATCATGTCAATTGATAACAGAAAAAGCATTTGACAAAATACAGAACACCTTCATGTTTGAAACACTAGAAAAACTAGAGACAGTAGGAACATACCTCAACTTGTAAAAGCTATGTATGCTAAATCCAAGGCCAGTATCATTCTAAATGGAGAAAAATTGAAAGCATTCCCTCTAAAAACTGGAACAAGACAAGGATGTACTCTTTCACCCCTTCTATTCAACATCATCTTTGAAACTCTAGCCAGAGAAATTAGACCAAAATAAAAAAGAAGAACTCAAACTATCACTATTTGCTGATGACATGATTCTGTATCTAAAAGATCCAAAAAATTCAACCAGAAAACTTCTAGAGCTAATAAGTGAATTCAGCAAAGTAGCAGGATATAAAATCAACACCCATAAATCAAATTCATTCCTATACATCAGTGATGAATTCACTGAAAGAGAAATTAGAAAAACTACCTCACTCACAGTAGCCTCAAAAAAAAAAAAAAAAAAACTTGGAAATCAATCTAACAAAAGAGGTGAAATACCCCTACAATTAAAACTACAGAACACTAAAGAAAGAAATTGAAGAAAACCACAGAAGATGGACTGATCTCCCATGCTCCTGGATAGGTAGAATTACTGTTATCAAAATGGCTATACTACCAAAAGCGTTATACAGATTTAATGCAACTCTTACTAAAATTCCAATTACATTCTTCATAGAAATAGAAAAAGCAATCATAAAATTTATTTAAAAAATTAAGAGACCCAGAATAGCTAAAGCAATTCTCAGTAAGAAAAGTGAAGCAGGAGGCATCACAATACTAGATCTTAAACTATACTACAGAGCTATAGTTAAAAAAAAAAAAAAAAAAAAAAGCATAGTATTGACACCAAAACAGACTGGTAGACCAGTGGTAAAGAATAGAGGACCAGAGTCAAACCCTCATAAAGATGGTCATGTCATACTAGATAAAAGTGCCAAAAACATTCACTGGAGAAAAGATAGCCTATTCAACAAATGGGTGCTGGCAAAACTGGAAATCCATATGTAGCAAAATGAAATTAAACCTCTATCTCTCACTCTGCACAAAAATCAACTCGAAGTAGATCAAAGATTTAGGCACTGGAACACAGACTCTGTGCCTAATACAAGAAAAAATAGGCCTGAATCTTCACGATGTCAGCCTAGGTTCTGACTTCCTTAACAAGACTCCTAAAGCACAAGAAGTAAAATCAAGAATAAATAAATGAGATGTATACAGATTAAAAAAGTTTCTTCTCAGCAAAGGAAACAATCAATACCATGAGGAAAGAGCCTACAAACTGGGAGAAAATCTTTACCATATGCACCTCTGATAAAGCATTAATCTTTAGGATATATAAAGAACTCAAAAAACTTAACACTAAAAAAAAAAAAAAAAACTAAAAAAAAAAAACAAATAACCTAATCAATAAATGGGCTAAGGAACTGAACAGATACTTCACAGAAGAAGAAATACAATCAATCAACAAATATATGAAAAAGTGTTCAATATCTGTAGCAATTAGAAAAATGCAAATCAAAACTACTCTAAGATTTCATCTTACTCCTGTCAGAATGGCAATCAAGAATACAGATAATAATAAATGTTGGTGAGGATGGTGGGGGCGGGGGAAATGCCATACTCATACATTGCTGGTGGGACTGAAAATTGGTGCAACCAATCTGGAAAGCAGTATGGAGTTTCCTTAGAAAAACTTGGAATGAAACCACCATTTGATCCAGCTATCCCACTCCTTGGGTAAAAACCAAAGGACTTAAAATCAACATACTACAGTAATGCAGCCATATCAATGTTTATAGAAGTTCAATTCACAATAGCTAAACTATGGAACCAACTTAGGTGTACTGCAAAAGATGAATGGATACAGAAAATGTGGTATATATATATTCAATGGAATATTACTCAGCTTTAAAGAAAAATGAAATTATGGCATCTGCCAGTAAATGGGTAGAGGTGGAGAATATCATGCTAAGCGAAACAAGCCAATTCCAAAAAAACCAGAGGCCGAATGTTTTCTCTAATATGCAAATGTTAATTCACAATAAGTCAAAGGGCACTAAAGAAGAACAGCATTACCTTAGATTAGGTAGAGGGAAGTGAAGGAAGGGGAGGAGAAGGGATGTGAGGAGAGGAAAGATAGTAGAATGAAACAGAAATTATGTATATATGTGACTGCATGACTAATATGATTCTACAACATGAACACTTAGAAAAATGAGAAATTATATTCCATTTATATATTTCAAAGTGCATAAATGCATTCTGCTGTCATGCATAACTAATTAAATAAATTTAAAAATCTATTTAAAAAAGAAAAAAAAAAGGAGATGATTAAGCATGGAACAGGGTGAATACCTACAATTCCAGCAACTATGGAGGCCAAAGCAGGAGGATTGCAAGCTCAGAGCCAGCCTAAGCAATTTAGCAAGACTGTATCCCAATACTTAAAATAAAAAAGACTGGGTGTAGTTAAGTGGTAGAGTGCCCCTGGGCTCAATCCTCAGTGTTAAAAAAAGAAAAGGAAAGTAAAGGATCATTGGTAAAATGCAAAATAAGATCATGAATGAATGTTACTACATGTTTACTAAAATTGTTAAATTAGAAAAAATGAATCTATTTCAAGTTCTGGTGATAATACAAAACAACTAGAGCTCCCACATACTGCTATTAGGAATACACTTTTCAAAATAGTTTGGTAATTTTTAATAAACTTAACACTACAGTTACCATAAAACTATATCCCCACACTGTAGTCTTTAAACAAGAGAAAAAAAAAAATATTTGTGCAAAAGAAAGTTTGCAAGCATTTGCATTGGCCTTCTTCAATCATCCCATGGGTGATTAAAGCATTGGAAATGCTTCAAATGCTCATCATTTTGTAATAGACAAATAACTGTGGTGCAGACATAAAATGGAATCCTATTCAGCAATGAAACAAAACCAATTCTAACTGCATGTAATAATTTGACTGAATCTCAAATACATTAGACAAAGTTGAAAGAATCCATACTCAAAGTCTACACATTGTATGATTCCATTCATAAGACAATCTAAAGAAAAACAAAATCTGAAGGACAGGAAAGAAATCAGTCTTTGCTAGGGGTAGAAGAAAAGGGAAATTTAAAACATCAAAAAGAACTTTGAAAGTAATGAAAATGTCCCATATGTTAATTGGAGTGTAGATATAGAAACATATGGACAGTATTTGTCAAACAAATTATCAGTGGCTTGTGACAACAAACATCTATTATCTCATAATATCTACAACTCAGAAATCCAGACTGAATTTGACTGGATTCCCCTGGCTCAGTGTCTCTGACAGGCTGCAATAATTTGTGAGCTGAGACTATATTCAGCTCATGGTTCAGCAGGGAAGAATCCCTAAACTCACTCAAGACTGACTGCAAACTCAATTCACCACTGCCTCTTGCCCAAGTGTCCTCCTCAGTTCCTTAAGACAGTTCACAGCATGACAGTCAGCTGGCCATGAAGTGGATGAGCTACACAAACACAGCAAAAGAGGCCCAAGATAGAAACGACCATCATTTTTTTTTTTAAACTGAACCTTGGAAGTGACAGTCCATCACTTTTAACTTATTCTCTTCATTACAAGTGAATCACTACATCCAGCCTACACATGAGGGAAGGGAATTACACAAAGAGATGAATGCTAGCTGGCAGATTGCTGAGAGCCACAGCCGAGTTGGAATGAGGCATGGCATTTGTGCCAGAAAGGAGTGGTTGAGAGGTGAGGCCAGCGAGCCATTGAGATGATGATGGTTATATTAAGCTGTGTATTCAATTGTATATTAGACCCCTGCTGTCTGCCTCAGTTGCCCAGCTACTTTGGAGTTCTCACGGATTCCTGGAGAGTTCTCGTTGGTTGGGGAAGTTCCAGAGGAGGGATTTCCGGTTGGTGGTGTGCCTGGAAGGGCTGCATGGGTGTCGTTCATGGGAGTTCGGGGGAATAAAGGAGTTCCTGTTTTGAACCTACAAGTGCCTCGTGGCAGCTCGGTTATTTTGTGCCCAGCCAGACTGCGGCAGCAGATCAGATTATGGAGGGTTAGGGTAGTCCTGGAACTATTATCTATTGCATAAATGCCTCAGCCAACCCATTTTTTTTTAAGAAAGGTTTGAAATAGTATTAAACTAAAAATGTATCCTTAAAAGTAGCTAAGAAAAGGAGATTTAATTAGACCAGAGCATGTTGAAGATGTAAACTGATATTCATATCAACAAGACTAGAGGGATGTCTGTACTAGGAAGTTCAGATAGCTGAGAACACCATAGGGAAGAAGAGATGAGACTGAATACTGTTGATTAGAAACAAATTGGGATTTAATAACAAGACTGAAAGCAAAGAATAGATAGCAGTCTGAGGAATTGGAGAGACAAGAATGATGTCAGCTGGTGGTAATCCTGATCTGAGAAGAACTTCAATTCAAACAGCTAAGCAAAAAACAGATATAAAATCAGGTGACAGAGTTACAGATTGATAAATGTTAAATCATAAATTCCTATATACCAGATTTTTAGAGTTTACAATGTGGTCTTAATTCTGTAGGCATTGGCATGTAATGGGGACAGGAGCGAGGTAGATCATCACAGAGAACTTATTTGATAGAAATTCATGAGAAAAAATAAAAACCTTAAAGGGTTTCTCTGACCACAAACTCAATTTGTGCCAAAAATGAAATTAATTTGCTTGAAAGGTCAGTTCAATATTAGGCTTTGGTCAAAAACTTGCCATACCTAGGGTGGCGGTTATGAGCTCAGTGGTAGAGCTCTTGCCTAGCATGTGTGAGGCACTAGGTTTGATCCCCGGCACCACATAAAACAAATAAACAAACAAACAAACAAATTGTGTCCATCTACAACTTAAAAAAAAAAACTTGCCATGTCCAATGAAAGAATATTCTCATATACCTTTATGGTTTAGATCATACTATAATTAAAGTAATTATATATTTTCTTTGTCAGTGAGATTGATCTTTAATATTTTACAAATATATTAATAGTTAATTGAAATCTACAGTGGACAATGTAAAGAAATTTTTGAGGGACTATGTAGCATGCACACGAGAGTTAAGCAAATGTGTGTTAAGGCTGTTACCATAAAGCAAAACTCCTTCTTAGAAAAGATAAAAATTAATCAAATTATTAGCAGTATGATATTTCATCAAATAGAGTGAAAATGTAGTTTTCAATAAAGGTTCAGAAATCAGACATAAGAAGTTATAGCATGAAGAAAACAGATAACTGATTAGGTGTTTTAGTTCAAAACACTAATAAAAGAAGAAAGAAAAACCTATGAGACAAAACTAGTACTAAAAAGAACAACCATTTTCTTTTGCCCATAGTTTACACACTTAAATACACATGGGTGCACTGTACATTTGCAATATTCAACCTGTACACTTGAATGTAATCTACCAAGAGCGATTAGTGGAATAGTGAGGATTATGACTAAAAGGGAGAATCACAGAAGTTATTAACTTATTAAACTTACACTTGAATTTATAAATAGTAATGGAAAACCAAATTTATTTATCTAAATAAGGAGAGCATTGAATCGGAAAGGATCTTGCTGTTCCAGCAAAAACCATTATACTAAATGAGTTCTCAGCAATATCTCAAAATATTAAAAGGATAAAGGATAAAATATTAGAAGTTTATCCAAACTTAGTAATATAACATTATTACAAATATAATGTTATAAAAATGCTTAAGATCATCAATCTTCAGGGAAATGCAAATCAAAAACACAATGACATATCACCTCATAGCTATCAGAATGACTATCAAAAAGAGAGAAGAAAACAAGTATTGGAAAGGATGAGGAGAAAATTGAAATTTTGTGCATTGGTGGTATAATGGGAATATGAGACTGTCTATATCTATAATTCAAGATTTTAAAAGAAGGAATTCCTGTCTTTGGGACAACATGGATGAACCTATTTGGATATATATTAAGTGAAATGTCAAGCCCAGAAAGACAAGTACCACATAGTTTCATTTATATGTGAAAACTATAGAAAGTTGAGCTCACAGATTTAGAGTAGAATGTTGGTCATCAGTGACTGGGGGAGAGGAGGTATGAGAAATGAGGAGATTTTGGTCAAAGGATATAAAATTTCAGTTAGGACTGAAGATGTAGCTCAGTGGTGGAGTGATTTCCTAGCATGTACAAGGGTCCTATATTCCATCCCAAGTCAGTTAGATAAGACAAATAAGTTTAAAAAATCTGTTGAACAATATGGTGACTATGATTTATAACATTTTATCACAATGCACTGTATTCTTTTGTCCTGAACTGTCTATCTATACTAAATCTGTTTCTTGCACGTAGGGTGTGAGTACATACCATCACACCTGGACTGACATTTGGGTAACCAAAGGCAGAGTGAAGCAGCTTCACACATGGGACAATTAAATCTTTTCCCATTGATTATGAAGGTCATATTGCATGGTTTCAACTCAAATAAACATCTATATTTATGGTCTTACTAGAGTGCAAAATGGAGTAGTATGGATGTTTTAGATTCGGTTTAGTTGTTTATGAAGGAAATTTGTAAAATGAGGGGTTTGAAGGTAAATGTTTGGCATTTTACCATGCTATTGATGTTCCTTGCTTATTTCATACTTTTGTATCACACTCTTCAGAAATGGCTGACCTCATTATCACATAAATGCTTCCTACTTCCAGTCTCATACTCACATTCCAGGCAGGAAATGGAAAACCAAAGAAATAAAGAAAAGGGAAATTCCTCCCAAACCTCTGAGTTTTCTTACTTATCTTTAGACAGAAATGTTAGTGACAATATGTTATTTGGCACTAAAAGCCAATTTATACCAGTGAGCAAGAGAAAATTTAGGATTTCTTCTTAAATTTGCATTCAGTACACAATATTGGCAAATTGAAATTGGCTGTGGCAGGAATATTTACACAAGAGAATAAGCAAAAGCTACAATGCTAGCTCTTTTCACATCCAGGGTGGGGGGAAGTTTTTAAATATTTACCAGACACAACTAGCCATAGCTGCAAAGAAGGCTGATAAAGAAAAAATAATAAGCAAGCACATTGACATCCAATATTCTGTTGGCCAAGAACAGAAGACAAAGTACTAAAATATGGTCAATAATTAGCAGAAGGAAGGATTTAATTTGCATTCTCAGAAATCAACTGCATGATTACTAAAAAACAAACAAACAAAAACCCCTAAAATTTCTACAAAAAATAATGATTATGAGAAAAAATAATTCTAAAGATATAATTAGTCACAGAGTGTAGAACAAAAAATTTTTGAATATAAAATTACAAAGAAATTTTTAAGCTGGTTGTAGTAGCACATACCTATAATCCCAGTGATTCATGGGGCTAAGGCAAGAGAATTGCAAGTTTAAGGACAGCCTCAGTAACTTAGCAAGACCCCTTTCTTAAAATAAAAAATAAAAAGAGTTGATTATGTGGTTCAGTGGTAGACAACTCTGGATTCAATTCCCAATACTGAAAAGAAAATTAAAATATAGAGGGTAGATGTGAAAGAAACAATATTTATCTAATCCAAATTTTACAAGCAATGTAAGCATTCCACAAATAAGAGTGGAAATAATAGAAGAGAAGGAAAGGTCAAATACTTAATATAGAAAACATTTCTTAGAGACTTGTAACTAGAATATGTCTTTATAAATCTAAGACATCAATGGGTAAACGGACATTTTTATCACCCTCAAGTTAAGAAAAATTGAGTTTCTTTATTAGGTTGAGAACCAGATTGATTTGTTAAGTAGAAAATGGACATGCTTATTAACTACAGTTGAAAGTGTAAACTTAGAGATAATTTGATAATTTCTACAAATTGTTTAATGTGCCACATTCTTTGAGTGAGCCATTCATTATCCAGGTGGGCATTCTTTATAAATATTGTAGTAAATATTGATATAAATATAAAAGGACATAGGACAAACTTGATGCACCATGAATAACCATGAATAACACCAAAAACTAGACTCAATCTAGAAGTTTATTACTCAAGAATAACTAAATAAACATTAATATTTAAATTAACATTAATATTTTATTTTAAGGAAATATACAAAGGTAACTAAAAGAATAAGTTATATCTAAGTGTATTGATATGAAAGGAGTCCACAAGTTGCAGGACAATGGCTGGAGATGGCATCTGCAGAGGAAGTAGAAACAATACACAAGGAATTATTAAAAGCAATTAATCTTAGAATGGGTAAATGGAAGAAAAGTGAAGAAGAAATTTCCACTCTTTATATACTTGTTTAAAATGTGATTTTCTCATAAAAGCAAGCCTTTCCATTGTAATTTTTAATTATACTAAAATATACTCATTAACAAAGTCTAGATTTCCAAGTATAAGTATAGCCAAAAAGTGCTGAGAAAGAATGAAATAATAAAGTATTTTTGCTATAGTGAACATCAAACTTCTACAAATAAAACAGCTTTTAAAAAGTTATATACATATATCTTTATCTATAGAGAGGAACTTAGAATCCAGAAATCCCACGTTTACACTCAATAATATATAATGAAATTCATCTGGAAAAACAAGAATCCCAGAATAGCCAAAGCAAGGCTTAGTGAGAAAAGTGAAGCAGGAGGTGTCACAATACCTTAAATTATACTACAGAACTGTAGTAACAAAAACAGCATGGCATTATCACCAAAACAGATATAAAGACCAATGTAACAAAATAGAAGACACAGAGACAGACCCACATAAATATAGTTATCTCATACTAGACAAAGGAGCCTTAAATATACATTGGAGAAAAGATAGCCTCTTCAACAAATGGTGCTGGGAAAACTGGAAATCATATGAAGCAGAATGAAATTTAATCCATCTGTCCCTGCACAAAACTCAAAAAGTGATCAAGGACCTAGGCATTAGACTATAGATCGGTATCTATTAGAAGAAAGTGTAGGCCCAACTCTCTATTACGTCAGCTTAGGAACCAAATTCCTCAACAAGACTCCTAAAGCACAAGAGGTAAAATCAAGAATCAATAAATGGGATAATATCAAATTAAAAATCTTCTTCACAGCAAAGGAAAAAATCAAGAACATGAAGAGAGAGCCCACTGAATGGGAGAAAATCTTTGTCACCTTCACCTCAGATAGAGCATTAATCCCCAGAATATATAAAGAACTCAAAAAATTCAACACCAAAAAGCAAACAACCCAATCAATAAATGGGCAAAGGAACGGAACAGACACTTCAAAGAAGAAGAAATATGATTGGTCCATAAATATATGAAAAAATGTTCATCATCTCTAGCAATTAGAGAAATGTAAATTAAAACTACACTGATATTCCAGTTCACTCCAGTCAGAATGGCAACAATCAAGAATACACAAAAATAAATCTTGGCAAGGATGTGGGCAAAAGAATACATGCATATATTGCTGGTGGGACTGAAAATTGATGCAACCACTTTGGAAAGCAGTTTGGAGATCCTCAAAAACCTAGGAATAGAACTACCATTGGACTCAGTTATACCACTGCTTGGAATATACCCAAAAGACTTAAAAGCATCATACTACTATTACACAGCCATATTAATGTCTGTTAATGTCAACTCAACTCACAATAGCTAAGCTATGGAACCATCCTAGGTGCTCTTCAACAGATGAATGGATAAAGGAAAATGTCGTATACACACACAATGGTGTATATACACACATAAAATAGAATAACTTCATGATTATTGCCTGTAAATGGATTTAAATGCTATGTGAAATAAGCCAATCCCCCCAAAACAAAGGCAGAATGTTCTCTGATATGTTGATGCTAACACATAATAAGGAGGATATGGGGGAGAATAGAAGTTGATTGGAGTAGCCGGATGCAGTGGCGCAGTCCTATAATCTCAGCAACTTGAGAGGCTGAGGCAGGAAGATCACCAGTTCAAAGCCAGCCTCAGCAAAAGTGAGGCACTAAGCAACTCTGTCTCTAAATAAAAAACAAAATAGGGCTGGGGATGTGGCTCAGTGGTCAAGTGCCCCTGAATTCCGTTCCTAGTACTGTCCCCCAAAAGAAGTTGATTAGACAAAGAGAAATGAAGGGAAAGGAGAGGGAATGGGAATAGGAAAGACAGTAGAATGAATTGGACATAAGTTTCCTATGTTCATATATGAATATGCAATCAGTGAAACGCCACAGGTATAACCTCAAGAATGGGATCCTAATTAGAATAAGTTGTACTCCATGTATGTATAAAATGTCAAAATGTTTTTTACTGTTATGCATGTCTAAAAATAACAAATAAAAAGAGGAAAAACAGTAACAAATGAAAAATCTGCCCAGAAATGACAACTCACAAACCCCTGTAAATGCACACACACACACACACACACCTTTCCCAGAATAGCAGAGAATTTTCAAAAGACACAAATTCACTCTATAAATGTCCTATTTTCTGGCTCTTGGCTTTTTTATTTTCCTGTGCAGAATTGGTAACAGAGCTAATAAAGGCTCAAGATTGCTCTTCCAAAAAAAAAAAAAAAAAGAGGCCTAGATTAAATGCTGCTGTTGTACTGATAAACAAATTTAAAATAAGAACTCAACCTGCCAAGTAACTTAAATTCATTGAACATAAAAGTCAAGTTGGATGTGAACACATATACCTGCATTCCCAGCTTTTCCTTGGAAAGGCTGAGGCAGGAAAACCACAAGTGTGAGGCTAACCTGGGCATCCTAGTGAGACCTCATTTCAAAATTTAAAAAGTAAAAGGACTAGGACTGTAGCTCAGTGGTACAGCATCCCAGTTACCAAAATAAATAAGTAAATGTAAAGAATATTTTCAGTAATACAAAAATATCTTGCACTAAACCAAGCAAAAATCAAATAGCTTTCATCCAATTAAAAAACCAATAAGTATTCAAATAAAGAGGAAAATATGACTCAGTATTAGGATAAAATTTATTCAACTATTGTCAACCCAGAATAGAATGTGAAAGTGGCCATTATACTTGTTTGTTATATGTTCAAAAGCTAAAAGAAAGGTTGAGCAAATCAGATGATGCCATTGCTAGAAATTGCCTAATGCATAAGGGTCCTCTCTGTATTATTTTTGCAACTACTAGTAAGTCTATGACTTTCTTCAAAATAAAAAGTTCAATTTATATGCATGTATTCCTTTTATAGCATTTAAAGTTTGCTGTTATACAAATTAATTTAACTAATTTCTATGATAAAACTTCTAATCCATAAAAAAGAAATATATATGTAATGCATATATATATATAATGAAAGGAAATTTTAATCAAAAGAGAATAATAGATTCAATTAGAATATCTTTTCTGTAAAAATTATTATTTTTATTTCATTAAAAATAAAACACAAATTATTCAAAGCTATTATTCTTGGAATTAGGTAGAAATTATTATTGTTTAATAAACTTGACTACATTAAAAAAAAAGCTATGAAAACAGCTCTCCCAAACACAAATGAAACAAAGAACAAGAAAGAAAGAAGGAAGGAAAGAAAGAAAGAATGGGAAAAAAAAGGAGGTAGAAAGAAAATGGTACAGAAAACAAATACCAAAAACTAATATTAAAGACAAAAATAAACTGAAAGCATAAAAATGTGTAACATGTACAATGAAATATTTATTATATTTACATGTAAAAATAAAATTGGAAAATAAAAAAGAAAAGAAAAGAAATCTAAATCATTTTTCTGATGTTGCATAGATTATAAAACCAAACATCTAATAAAGTTTGAATTTTACACTTTGATGATCAATATGTACAGTTGGGCTCATAGCCTGACTGCCCAGAGATAACAAAGCACTGTCCAGGGAGACAGGTCAGGGCCAAAGAATAGGACAAAACCACCAGCATCTGAGAACTTATTAGTGCCTAAGTCTGCAAAATTTCTGGACAGAAATTGATAAAAATGATTAGGATTTTCTTAAAATTCATCTAACTTGCGATCTGCTAACCTCATATGTATAGGGATTTGCTCTAAGAAAACAATTAGATTAATTATTCAAGACATTTCATTCAAATACTAGTTGTGGAACAAACTTGGCAAGATGGCATAAGAGAGGAAGGAGGCACTTCCCACTTTTCCTGCTGTTTGGAATTTAAACTACAGGAACATGGTTTCATAGTGAGATGGGTGTCTGAAGCAAACCATTACATATCATTATTTGTCAGAGATTTGGAGGAACCCAGAGATACTGGTGTAGTGAATGGATAATATAAGGAAATACACCTGAGCCCCAAAGGGTAAATGATGCTTTGTCACTGCAAAACAAGGGACAACACAAAGGGAAAAAGAAAGACAGTGGACAAATTTGGCACACAGAATGTGCTTGGTGTTTCTGAACTTTTAATTGAAGAGGTGATCCAGCTTGAAGACTTCATGCTGAATCTTGTTCCTAAGGTGAGTCCTTAACAAATACTTCCACTCTGTCTCAGCCAGTGCTTAGTGCATGACCTAAAGTGTACCTAACAAATCACAATTCCAAAAAAGTTATAAAGAATAGTGGATCCAGGGCTATTCAAGATAGGTGTACAGAGAATGTAATCTGGTCTCCCTTTGAGCTCCATAATGTGAAACAACCATGCAGAAATCATGGAGGCATGATTATACCCAGGACAGGAAAATGCGACCTTACTTCATTTTGATTTCTGTGGCATGAATGATGAGTTGAGAAGCATTGGGGGTAGGGGAGGGCAGTGTTTGATCTGATGGGCATGATAACATTTGGGATGGAGACATGGAAATTTATATTCGGGTAGCAGGCATGCTATAGGAAACCTATCATACACCATAATCCAGGCTGATCTATCACCCTGCACTACAAATAGAACTCTGGGCAGTTGCCAGAAACCCAGATGCTCAGCTGACATTGAGATCTACTCTGCCCTAAGGGTTCAAGGATGTAAGTGTTCTGTTCCACAATACATACCCCAAATGAAGGTCCAAACTACCATTTAGAACGCATCCCTATTTACCAGAAGTTCCCAAATAAATCTCTGCACCACTTCCAACCTGGAAGAGCAGTAAAAAAAAAAAAAAAAAAAAAAAAGTCTACACAAAATCCCAATAGAAGGTGCGTCATGTTCCAAGTCTCTGCACTGACAAGAGAATCTTAGAGCCATTTGAAATGTCTATATTTATAATCTACTGTAGTAGGAGGGAGTGGTGAAGATCACAAAAGGAAGTTAGATAAATATTACCCAATCCGGGCTCCCTCTAATTGGTGCATAGCCCAAGATGAAAAGGACAGAAGGAGAGTCTGGAGTAGGATTTAAATTCTCAACTTTAGCTACCTCAATGAAAGAATTTGAGCATTTTTAATTAAGAATTTTTCTTCCTTTTTCTTTCTTATTGTTAATATTTTTCAGTTCTTGTCCTGTCTATGTTTGCTGATTGATTCATGTATATGCTGTATGCATATACATGTTTCTAGGTTTTTAATTTTTCCTACTTTATCATTCATTTTATTTTTATCACCATGTAATATATCTTTCTCTTTTTCTAAGAAGTGGTGACTTCTGTTTTATTTTGTTTGGGGTGGGGGGCACAGTTGTTCTTGCTTTTGTTGCTATATTCATTTTCTTATTTTTAATTATTTTTAGACTTGTTGTTTGACAGCAGGGGATGTAGATGTTGTTCTACTCTACTTATTTCCTTGTTTTATTAATCTTACTTCTCCTCACCTCTCCTCTAATAGTAAAATATCTTGTTCTCTCTCTTCTACTCCTTCACTTCTCCATTATTAGGGTATCCACATGTGACTTTATTTCCCCTCTCTCTCTCTACTCACCTTTTGAATATTCCAACCTTCCTATTTTCTTCAAACCCCAACTTTCTTACTCTTGATAATTAAACATAACTTTAACATCCTTTTAATCCATCTTCTCTATCCCTTTGGACAATGGAACAAGGCAGTTCAGAGGAAGCCACACTATCATAGAGGGTTTATAAGCATAAATCAAAATAACAATTTAGCACTGGTGAATTGAGTCTATAAAGCTGAGAAGAGCAAAAATCTCTTACACTTGAAGCAGGCAATCTGACACTGGTGGGTGGGGGACTGGGACCAATTACAATCAGACCAATTTGGTGAACACTGACTTACGTCATCCAAGCCTAGAGTCTTTACTCAATTTATGCATGGATGACCTACCTGTTGTTGAGAGAGGTCTGTTGAAATCACCAAGTATTATTGTACTGGGGTCTATTTGATTCTTTATATTGAGTAATTTTTTTATGTATGCATAAACTAAGTAAAGACTCTTCAGAAATTAAAAAAAATCAATCAAATGAACTTAACAGATATCTATAGAATATTCCATCCATTAACAACTGAATTAACTTTCTTCTTATCTCTATGTAAAATCTTCTCCAAAATAGACCATATTTTAGGACAAAAACTATGTCTTAGCAAACATACACACAAAAAAAAGAAATAGAGATAATTCTTTGCATCTCATCAGATCATAATGGAATGACATATGAAATCAATAACAAGAAGAAAAACAGATCATTATAACAACTGGAGATTAAATAATATACTTTTGAATGAGGAATGGGGCATAGGAGAAATTAGGGAAAATTTTTTTTTTTAAATTCTGTAACAGAAATAGAGCATATTAAAATTTCTGGGACAGTAGGAAGGCAATTCTAAGAAGATAGTTCATAGCATAGAATGCACACATTTAAAAAATAGAAACCAAATAAATAATATAATATTACATTTCAAGGCCATAGAAAAGGAAATACAAACTAATTATAAAATTTGTAGAAGACAGGAAATAATTAAATTCAGAGATGAAATTTAAAGGAACAACATTAAATAAGGAATCAATAAAACAAAGAGTTATTTCTTCAAAAAGATAAACAAGATTGATAAACCCAAAAGAAAAAAGAGAGAAGACACAGATCAACAAATTTAAAGATGAAAAAAGAAACATCACCACAGATAGTTCTGAAATCCAGAGGATTGTTTGAAATTATTTTGAAAATTTATACTTAGATAAATAGGAAAATCTAGAAGATATTGAGAAATTTCTAGACACATATGATCTACCCAAATTGAACCATGATGTGGAAAGGTTTCTCATGTTCTTGGATAGGCAGAATTAATATTATCAAAATAGTCATACCTGCAAATGTGTTATATAATTTGAATGCTATATCCATCGAAATAGCAATGACACAGAAATAGAAAAAAAATCCTAAAATTTATTTGGAAGAATAAAAGAAACAGTATAGTAAAAAAAAATCCTGAACAAGAAAAGTGATGGAGAAGAATCACAATATTGGATTTCAATATATTCTACAAAAGGGGCATAATATTGGGCTCAGGACAGATATGAAGACCAATGAAATAGAAGAGACTCATAGTTACAGTTATCTGATATTACATAATTACATAGAGAGAAGGAGAGGGAAGGAGGAGGTAATGGGAAGTGAAATGAAACAAATTATATTGTTCCATTTACATATTGCCAAAAACATAGGCTTGAGAAAAGAGTTTTAAATAAATGATACTGGGAAAACTGAATATCCATATGTGGAAGAAGAAAAATTGATTCTGTCTTTCACTCAGCACAAAATTCAACTCAAAGTGGGTCAAATACCTAGGAATTTGAGCAGAAAATGTTCAGCTGCTAAAAGATTGGGTCAACACTCCCAATATTATTGGCATAGGCATCCAATTCCTAATAATACCACAAAGCTCAAGAAATAAAACCAAGAATCCACATGTGGGACAGCATCAAATTAAAAGCTTCTACATGGCAATGATAACAATTAAGAGCATGAAGAGACAGCCTACACAATGGGAGAAAATTTTCAAGTTACTCCTATAACAGGGGATTAATATCCAGAATATATAAAGAATAAAAAAAAACTCAAACAAGAAATGGGTAAAAGAACTAAAAGGACTAAATTTCTTCCATTTCTCAAAGGAAGAAATACTAACTGCCCTCAAACATATGAGAAAATGTTCAACATACCTAACACAGGGATATCCAAATTAAAACTACTTGGAGATTTCATCTTACTCCAATCAGAATGGCAATTATCAAGAATTCAAATAATAATAAATTCTGGTGAAAATGTAGAGAAAGGGTATATTCATGCATTGTTGGCGGAACTACAAATTAGTATAACCACTTTGGAAAGCAGTATAGAGATTCCTTACTAGACCAGGAATGGAACCACCATATGACTATCCCACTGCTTGATATTTATCCAAAATAATTAAAATCAGCATAGTATAGTGATACAGGCACATCAGTGTTTTGCAGTGCAATTCACAATAACCAAGTTATAGAACCAGCCCAGATGCCCATCAACAGATGAATGGATAAAGAAAATGTGGCATGTATTCACAATGGAGTTTTACTCAGCTGTAAAGAAGCATGACATTAAGACATTTGCTAGTAAATGGAGAACATCATGCTAGGTAAAGTAAGTCAGACTCAGAAAGTCAAGGGTCAAATGTTATCTCCTATATGTGAAGGTAAGGTGTAGGGGAAAGATGGGAAGACACCATTAAAATGGATGGGAGATCAGAGAAATGGAGAAGGGAGTTTGAGTGGGAGACAGTGAGACAGAAATGGGTGGAACAACAGAATGAGGTTGACCAAATTATGCTGTACACATGTGTGAATGTACCAAGATAAATTGCATCTGTATGCTTTCTATAAAGGACCAATTTATAAAAGCAATTGATTGTGGGAAGGTCAAGGCAGTACAGTGTATAGGGGGTTAGAGAGAAGGAGAGGGAAGGAGAAGGTAATGGGAAGTGAAATGAAACAAATTATATTCCATGCATGTGTGGTTATGTAAGATTGAATCCCACTATTATGTATAGCTGTAATGCACTAATAAAAAAAAAGAACAGGAACAAAAAAACTAGTTGTGAAAACATGAACACCATTTCACTCTTCAAAATAATGAATTGATTAAAACAATGTTCAGCTAGGTATAGATACAAAGAGAAATTCACAAACAGAAATTTGTTAATCATACGAGGTTAGAAAACAGTTTATTTTTCTCTGCTTCCATTTATTAAATAAAGTACATATACATAAAATGCATCTATAAATATATTAAATTCACTCTAAAAATATTTCTTAAATTCCTAGTACAGAAAGGCAGCACAGTTCAGTGGTTAAAAGCACCCACTCTGGAGTCAGTGGAGTCACCCACTCTGGAGTTCTGCCATTTACCAGCTATATGGACTTGGACAAGTTATGTCTGCTCTCCCAGTATTAAGGTACTGTGAAGAAAAAGATAATGGAGTAACAAGAAAAAGAAAGAGGATGTGGGGAGTGGAAATTTGAATAAAGTGGGTATGGAAGCCCTCTCCCTAAAGGCTTAAGAAGAGAACTACAAGAAGTGAGAGTGTGGGTGTTTCCATATCTATGGAATAGAATTCCAAGCAGAGGGAATTGCATATGCAAAAGCCTGATGCTGTGGTGTACTTGAAGTCTTCTAGGATCAGGAGACCAGGGTAGCTGGAGTACAGTTAGTTATACCCAACTGCTCAGAGAAAGATGTGAGGGCACTGGTTTGTTTCTTAAACTTGAAACACATTCATATGGCATGGAATTTTGTAATTAGCATGAAGTACTTTCCCAGTAGAAAGTACTTCAAAACAAAAATAATGTTATTCTTTTTAAAATCACCCTTTCCCCAATGAATACTGACAGTGTTCACTTACTTAGAAATGTGCGATCATACTTTCTAAGCAAAGTTCAAAGCCATCTGCCTACTGAAGTGCTCCTGAGAGGGCTTAGCAGTCGGAAGAATGTGCTTTTGCTTCCACTTAGGATAGTCCTGTTGAACACTTCGCTCTTTACTTCACCTCCCCTCTTCAACAGTGTACGATTAAAAGCCATTTTTTAACTTTAAATGACTTTTTAAAAATTGGCATTTCCCTCATGTGCCCCAAATAATGAGCATATATTTTAAAAGTGGAAAATGAATTTGATGAAATATTTTGCTTGGCTAGAAATGTTTTCAGTAGTTCATTAACAGCAAAATAATTCCCCACTGAATGCCAGAGATCCTGTGCAAGATGTTGCCTGGGGCTAAGTAATATGTGTTCACCTTTTAATCACAGTGACAGAGGGGAAATGGAAAGCAAGTCCACCAGTATTCAACATGCAGTCTTTATTTTAATGGAGAAGAGCTGAAGAGTGAATAGTGCAAAGTATCAGATTATTCAAAAAATGTTTGTAGTTCTGTTGGGGGTGAATATAGTTTCACTATGTAGGTTTTTCTAATAATCTTAGAATCTACTTCCGTTCAAATTATGAAATACATGGTATAAAAATTCAATGCAAGTTGGCAGTCAGTCCCTCTCTTGTTTCTTGTCTATTTCTGCCTAATCTTCAAGCTAGTGATTGGCAGCATCTCTACTTTCCCACATTATGTGTCATGATTTTTAAGAGCCATGGTTTTAAAAATATAGAGCTTTCTTTGGCTCCATCTTTGCGGCCAGGTTAGTTTACCATATTGCCAGTACAGAATGGCTACTACACTTGCTTTATTGAATTGTTTTTCAACAATCTGACTGTTGAGGGCAGGAAACACTGTGTTTTTTGTTGTTGTTGTTTTGTTTTGTTTTTTACATTTTTATTTGATTAAACTAATGTAAGGCTTGTAGGTAATAAATATTTAAAATTTTAGTTGAAATTTAATGAATTCTGGACCATAGTAACTTTATACTTCATATTTTATTAAAGAAGAAAATTTTAGATTTATTTCAATAAGCAGTTTTCTTCCTAATTCTATTCCGGATTCTCCAACAGACCAGTTAAAAGGGATATCAAGGATACAGTATAATTTCAGAAATGTGGTTGTTTTTTAACTGGTGAATAACATTCCAGACCGAATTTGTGTTTTCAGTTTTAGCTCTGTAATGTTAAGAAATATGTATATATTTTTAAGATTGTCTTAAGTAGTTATATTGAAAGATCATTAATTATTCTGAACTAAAATAGGCCTTGTTTATTATTTGGCTTTTACACTCTTATGTGAAACAGTATATATATATATATATATATATATATATATATATATATGAAAAATTAGAGAGCAGTACAAGAGATTTACCAGGGTCAGACCTGATTATCCCATACCTACCCTTAATTCTATGGAGATAATCAATTCTCCTGGGTGGGGTGAGGTGAATGAAGGGAATATTTTAATAAGTTATTAACATTGCCAATAGCAGTGTATCTTACAGAGCATCGTAGAGGATGTGCTACTTCTCTTCTTGCCAATTTTCCTGTCCTATCTATAATCCATTAAAACACCTTAGTGTGGTATTTAGGCTAAGGGTCAATGCCTAACTTCAGAGTTACTCTGCATATTGCCTTTTATTCCCCCAAATCTTCACCCTTGGAAAAAATTTTAAAAGGCAGAGAATAAGATAGTCAACAGACATTTGGCTGCATTACTAAGGAATGTTTTTCATGTTTCAATTCCCTCTGTAAAATGCAAAGCCATTAGATGCTACTTAAAAATGGCATCTCTTTCTTTGTTCAGTGGTCTACTTTTTTTTGCTGTTCTTCAGTGGATTTTTGTTTTTTATGTCTCGAAAAGCTCTTTCTGAGTTTCATTGCAATAATTGGAAATTTTATAATCCCTGTGCTTTTACCATGAATTTCCATTTTGTATTAGAACCAAAAACAACACCTCCGTCGGTGCAGAAGTCACAGATCTGCTAACACTACCTGTGAAAACACAGCCCTCCGCGGGCCACAGCTGCTCTGGACTTGACTTTTAAACATTGCTTTCCTGTATCAGATAAGTTGCTCATCCACATCCAGTCAGACCATATTCAAAATTTCTAATTTCTTTCTGGAAACTCATTCATCATCTGCTAGCAACTTAAAAGTTTTTTAAAACCCATTCTGTATCATAGTCTTTAGGAAAGCTCTATTTATAACACTCTGCTTTCACTTCAATGTAGTTTTGTGGGTGGGTGCATCATAGTAGGAGCTGAGGCAGAAGAGAAAGTTCATTAAATAATCATTTCACACTTTATAATATATGCGCCTAATAAAAGCATTGAAAGATTTAAAATATTCCATGGAGGCTGTATTCATAGAGGCAGTTTGAAATATGATTTGAGCAATTATAAAAATATATTTATCAAGTGCAGACAACCCATCTTTAGATTCCAAGGGAAAATACTTTAAACTTTTTCTTTTACTTCACTCATTTGTCTTTATAGCAAAGTTCTAACATTTTATTTACACTGCAAACTAACCACAAATAACTTTGCCCCTACTCTATCCTGCTTTTAAGAAAAAGTCGACTTTATAGAAAACATTAGATATTTACACTGAAAAATGTGTTAAATAGTGAAATAGTTAAATGAAACAAGCTAGTAGACTAGATTTTCCTTTTTAACTGATTTGATAGCATAACAATATTCATTGAATTCCTTTCAAATGTTTATATTGAGTTTGTATTTCCTTTCTCACCAATTAAGTTATATATGTTAACGAATGTCTAGTAAGGTGGTTCATTCAATACTTTGTTAGTGTTGTTAGCAAAAGCTAAAAACTAGATGCTCTAAGTCTAAATAAGAGAGATAAATCTTGTTTTAGTGTTCATTCTTTGGGAAGAATTTCTCATGTGGCCTATTTTATATTATAGATGTAGGACAGCAAGTATACATTACTTTGGAGAAAGTTTGGAACAGATTTTTTTTTGTATGCTTTAAACAGTTTCTACCTAAGTTTCTTGGTAGATAGAATTTAAATTTTCTGGACATGATATGAAAAAATTATCATAAGGCATGAACATCCAACTGGGAAGAAAATGATTAGGATCCCAACCTTTTCCTTTTTAGAGGTAGGAGCCTGGAGAGGTGATGAGATCCAATTCTTGGCCCAGCATGTAGCTTTATAAGCAAATGGAGGGGAAATGGCTATGCTAAGTGGGTGTGTGTATGTGTGTGTGTGTGTGTGTGTGTGTGTATAAGCTGCATCATGAGAAAAGCTGGCAGGGCTCTTAAGTAACCAGCATCTGGTAGTGATTTGGTTGTTCTTCAACCAAATATATCTGAGTTATAGCTCTAGTGCCAGGAAAGACCATCCAAAGCATACAGTTCAGCATCAATGGCAGCAGATGTAGGAATCAACAAAAGCATTTCTTTGGATGGGCTGTTTCACTGGCACCATCAAGCCCTCTGGCTTATTCAGCTGAAGCAGCAATGTGGCAGTATGTTTTGGAACAGCCAGCATCTGGTTGCTATTGAAAGTTCCTCAAGTTCTAAAGTGACATATTTACATTCTGTTTTTAGGAATGAAATTGAAGCTAGTGAATTATGGGGAGAACAGCTTCTTTAAGCCAAAAGCAAATCTTGGTAAGGTTTGCCTGGGTGCTGTTCACAGCCAGGACTCCTCAAGGTGGGGGAAGAAGTGTCTCTAAACTGAAGAGTAGATCAGAGCAGAGTGTCATCTTCAATCTACCCTTTACCTCTGACATTGCTCATTCTCTGCTAATGGAATGTGTGGCCCCACCAAGACTCCAGTTTGTCTTGTTTTCTAAGGAAACTTTCAGGAAGAAAGTTTTCTGAACTACTGTTGTTGCATTGGCAGACACAGCTCACACCTATCACCTTCCTTACAGAGTCCATGATGGCACTCTGGATCTGGTTATCAGTGTCAATCAGGATGTTGCACCCAGTAATTTCCTGTATGTCTGGACATTCTTCTTTCTCCAGTAAATAAATGCTTACCTGAGCAAAGTGTCAAAAATCTCTTTGGGGATGTACTGGGGAAATCATTACCAGACGTGCGCTGTGGCATTTCAAAGTCTTTCTTTAGGGGGCCCATCCTCTCCAACCAATGAGTTCTAGACTTGAGAACTGAATAAAGAGAATAAACTCCTTAGGATGATTACCTCTACCTTTTGGTTACAATTCTATTTATTTTTATTTTACAAATTAAGCAATACCTTTATAGACTGCCCATCTATGTTACCCTATGAAAACCATCTACTACTATCTTCATAGCTTTTTTTGGTGTAGGTACTCTGGCTCACTCTCTAATCTTGCCACTTATTTTAGTGGTTGTACACACAATTATTCCAGTTTTGATACTGCCCTCTCTTTGTGGAATTCTACCATATCCACAGATACTAAGGAACCTAGTAGTCTAACAGCATCTCCTAAATTTAGCCCTGACCTCAGAAGAGGGCTAGCACTGTGCTTCTCAATGATGTCGGTACCATTCTTTCTCATGTTGATAATGCCATACTCAGGCTTCCCCTAGGTCATGGATGTCATGAGGATTATGTAGTTTATTCAGAATGTCCACTTCTCTCAGAATTTTGATCACTTCTTCTGCCATCTCTCATGTACATTTCTATTCAATATTGTATAGGCAATCATTTTTCCCTACTTCCAAGACTTCTTTTCACAGAGTGATAGAACTAGATGTCTTATATGGAAACTTAAATCCTTTTCTAGAGAGCATGTTTCCATATAAGCAAGCTTTCTCTTATTTAAACTTTATATTTCAAAGACCCTTTTGATTGAGCAACTTCAAGATCCAATTTCATATATATTTCCATAGCTCAACCAGTATATGCCAGCTAGATCTTATAGCTTCAGCAGCATATAGTCCCTTTCCTCCATTAACAAGTCAACTCAAAACAACCGTTATATTGTCCTGTGTGGTAGAAGTCTCTCATCATCCTCTAGTAAAATGATTTGTTAGATTTTGGGAACATTCCTTTACCATATGAACGTTCCATTTCTGCAAGGCCATAGAGTTGTTCTAGGTTCTATCATAACAGGTATGTGTTAGCTTTTCATTACTATAACAAATATCAGAGATAAATAAACTTATAAGTAGAAAAGGTTTATTATTTTGGAAGTTTTGGTCCATGGTAGGACCTATCCTTTTGTCCTTGTGGAGAGGCAGTACCTCATAGTGGAGGGGGTGGGGTGTGCTTGTAGAAGCTGATAACATCACAGTGGTCAGTAAGCAAAGAGAAGAAGGAATAGGATTGGCCATGATCCCAGTATCCCTTTCAAGGTTCTGCCAATAATGATCTTCTTCCTTCTCAGCAGTGACACAGACTGGCAACTGACCTTTAACAGATGGGCCTTTGAGGGACATTTAGGATCCATACTATAGCAAATTAGCTTCATCAAAGTTTCTTAACTGGGGCCCTAACTTAGCTACAGAAAACTTTGTAAGATTGAGGAAATCCATCTTCTGTGGAGTTCTTCTACCCTTGTGTTTAAATCTGAGGCCTCCTCTGCAGCTTTGTCTGCCCTCTGGTTGTAGGAGATAAGAGTGCCTTTATATGCTGCCAAGGAAACCCATTAATGTTCATACTTGAACTTCATTTGATTACTACTTACTCTTAGTCTTTCTCCAATGTATCACTATTAACTAAAAATAACCATTTGATTTGACGGTCTTTACAATTATAGATGTCCTTGTATATATCTCAGTTTCTTGCAATCATTGATGCACTTGTTAATACTCGATTCACTACTAGCCAAGCTCTTGTCCGTCACATCACCATAACATGACAGCAGCCATACTTCCTGCCAGTTTACCAACAGGTGATGCAGATTAGAAATTGGTTTTCTAGGCCCCTTCCAGTACTGACTCTTCTAGGTTAAGTTCATTTTAAGTAGAAACTGAGAAAGACTTGTGTGTACAGATTACTGGGAGTCAAAGGAAAACACTTGGAAAGAACTAGGGAAGCAGGACTGTCAGAAGGATGATCTGAAATTCAATGATGTTGCAACTGAGGCCCCAGATGCTCAGGTAATCTCACAGAGAAGTCAGGAGCTGAGATGGACTAGACAGTTTTCACAAATTGAGAAACAGGGGCTATACCTTGTTCCCCTATATGAAGCAGAGCTTGGATGCCACTGTTTCAGGGGAAGGGATGTACACACCATTTAGCAGAAGTGAACTGAATTAATGCAACTGGGAGCTGTTTGGCCACACTAGACTGGAGGACCTCTGCCCTGAAGGGAGTGTTTTGGTTAACATTATAGCATCTGCTACACAGGTTATTTCAATTATCAAAATAAAATGGAAAAAACAAAGCAAATATTTACATAAAATTCTACAATTAACGTTACATTGCACATTTTCTCAATGAAGGAAAAGAGCAAAAGAGAGGGAAAGCAAAGGATCAGGTAACTTCTTTATGTATCTATTCTCCCACAAGACATCAACTTGCTCATAGTATGTTTTTCATACATATATGCTGAGATAATGAATGATTAAAAATGAGGCTTCCCGTTCCATTCTATAAAAATATCACATGCTTATATTATCAAATCTTAAAACATCTTCAAAAACTCTGCTCCATTCATAAGTATTGTCAGTCAAGAAGATAGGGACTATGTTATTATGTGCATGTGATCTTTATGCTGAACTGCTGAGTTCTTCAAGAAGCCACTCTGATTGGAGTGCAACTTGTCCTCTTCTCCTCCTGCTCTTTCTTTGTTTTTCTACCCCAAATCTTTGCTGAATATCATCTCTTAGCAGCAGCTAATTTGTGTAGGTATATTTGATATTCGGCACTAAATTTACTGTCTTTAACCAATACAAAGCAGGCAATTGGATTTAACTTCCTTTGAACAAAAGTACATGAAAATGAAATACCTTCAGTAAACTGATAAGTTAGAGCATTCATTAGTCTGTACTTGGTAATGTTAATGGTTTCTTAAAATCAGTTATTAAATATGTACTTTGAAAAAACTTTTAAAATATTCAACAATTACCAAAATTTACATTAACAATATCTGTTCACTTCTAATTTCCAAAAGAACTTTATTTGTCTTATTAATTTCAGATTAGACTTCCTGTTTTCAGGTATATCAAAACTTTAAACATAATAAATGCCCAACAATTATCTTCAGATTTAAATGTATTTCATATTATCTAAAAGAATTTTACATTTGAGATACTAGTTTGTATTTTTCCTTTTAAAGATTATAACAATGCTTCCATAATAAATTATAAACTTTAATTAAAAGGACTCAAGTGACTACACATAAAATACCTATTCTTAAGTTACATTATCTAATCCTAAATACAAAGGCTTCCAAAAAATGTTATGACTTTTATAATAAGATTACTTTGTTAAAGGAATATTTTAAATATTAGTAATATATTAAAGATATATTTTTAATCCTTTTGAATAGCCATTATCTGGTCAAATCACTATACTAGATGCTACAGAAATACAGTAATAAATAAGATATTTTATTTGTCTTCATGAATGTTACAACATATTGAATTACGAGATTTATGAAAATAATTTATCATAATAGAAAATAAGTAAAATAAGGTTAGCATATGCAAAGAAAAATGATCATATTATTCTGAACATAGGAATTACAGAAGATTTCATATTATCCATTCACATAATATCTATCTCAGTATAGAGTAGCTATCTGTTTCCATCTCTGTGTCTCCCAGTAACTTGTGGATTTTTAAGAGTAGGGCTTGAATTTCCATCTCAGTATTCCCTGTGACTATAGGATAGCTCTGAGCTAATTGGTTGATCTTCTAGTTTTTAGGTGAATTTATGTATAATTACCCACACCTGGAAGGATAAATGCCAGTTCTACAGAGGCTTCCCCAGAAGAGAGGAAGGTGTCAGCTTGCTCTCACAAATCAGTTGGTAACCTCTAAATCTCAACCTAAGAAAAGCAGTGGAAATGTCTTTGCAGCATAGCTTGAGGATATATTGTAGAATGCTTTGAATATCACACAACTGAATTTGATATTTATACCTTTTGTAAATAAAAGTCCAGATGTGTCTTCATAATAACAAAATCTGAGAGCTCATCAGCCTATTGGGTAACTGAAGTCACATCTAAGTCTGGATTCCCATTGTGAATCCCGTTAACACAATCTTAGAAGAGGAGAAAACTGAACCATAGGAAACCAAAGAAATGGAACTCATTTTGCTCCTGAATTAGATATGCCAGGTCTAGAAATAAAAATTTGAAATAATTGAAGTATGTTTTAAGCCATAACTTTATCAAAAACCTACTATATTTTAGATGGAAATTATATTTCTTAAATGTTTCTATTCCCAAAAGTCATCTATTTTTCCAATTAAAGTGAAGCTCTTTGAAAATATTTCTTCTTTAATTAATTGCATCTTACAAATCTAATATCATTTGAAAAGCAATGCATTAGCTAAAGTGATTTCAAATCTTTTCAAAAAATATTTAATATGTATCTAACACAGAACTCAAAATTGTATTTCAGAAGTCCTGAAGGGAAGGTCTCAGGTATTGAAGGTAAACACCGAGCCTACAGTTCCTCTCCATTGAAGCCCAGGTCAAGGTGAGAATTTATCACAGATTTGAAACCTGGGCCTTTATCAGGCTGTAGATTTTACCATTTGAGTACCTGAGGAAAATATTAATAAAACTTATAGTCATTTTGTGAAATGACATTACTTTAAAAACATATCAGAGATGTCAGATTTTAGGTCCAACTTTTAAAAATTCTTAAAAGAAACAAGAAAAAGCTTAACATAATGAAAAATTAATGACATTTCTTGGATTCATCAGACAGAATATTTGTGGAGGAAAATAGCCATCCCCAAATTTGAGAGACAAGTGACTCCATAAAGTCACAGGTAGCATCTGCTTATTTGTAGCAGAAGCACTGGAGCCATCAACTAGTAGAAATGGCAGGGTGCTAAGTAGGAGCTAAAGTCCTCACATTTTCATGAGATTTTTTTTAACCTAGAATTCAGTCATATTTTCACATGAAAATCTGAGAAAGATCCTCCTGTGGATCCTCTTCTTGCTCTAGTAAGGTGAAGACACAGTAATCCCTGTAAAAATGTATGAAGAGTCTTCCCCATAACAAAGCCCACTTTCCAGAAGGAAAGGCTTTCCAGAGCCTTGTTCCAGACCCCATGCCTCTCACCCCAGCTTCTTCCAGGTTATCTGACTGGTGTGGAGGTAGGGATGCAGGTGAGAAAAGCTATGCAAGAAAAAATTCATGTGAAGGTCACAGTCAAAAACATGATCCCATCAAATGACTGTGACTTAGAGGGAATGTTCCTAGCATTAAGTACATAGGAAGAAAGACCTAAAATCAATTAAGGTTCTGCCTAAGGAAATTAGTGAAAGTAGACTAAACTACACATACACACACAAAGTAACTAAATAAATAAATAGCAGTAGAAAAAAAATAAATAAAATACAAAGCAGAACTCAACAAAATAAAAACAGAAGACCAACAGGGAATATCAGCCGAACAAAAAACTTGTCTTCAAAAATATTAAGAAAATTAATGAACCCATAGGTAGAATAAACAAGAAAACAAAAAGATACAAATTGTCTATCTCCAATGTGAAGGAGGGAGTCATCACTACCAACTCCATGGATATTAAAAGAATAAAAATACTAAAAGTTTATGCACACAGATTTGAAAAATTATCAATTCTTTGAAAGATTCAAACTAGGAAAATTTACTCAATAAGAAATAGATAATCTAAATAACTATGTCTTTTAAATAAATTGAATCAGTAACAAATATTCTTCCCCAAGTAATAAACATCAAGCTGATAAGTTTTCATTTGTAAAATGTAGCAAATTTTAAGAGTGAAATAATTCCATATATTCACAATCTGTTCTAGCAGAGGGAATGATTCCAGAATCATTCTATGTAGTCTTCATTACCTTAACATTAAAACCAGATAAAGACTTTGTAATAATGAAAAACTACCAAAAACTCATTGAAATCATTTGAAACCTGGGCCTTTATCAGGCTGTAGATTTTACCATTTGAGCACCTGAGGAAAATATTAATAAAACTTATAGTCATTTTGTGAAATTTCATCATGATAAAATAAGAATTGTTCTAGGTAAGCAAACCTACTTCAATACACACAAACTAAGCCCTGAAATCCACCATATCAATTCACTAGTGAAGAAAAATCATGTGGACATATCAGTTGATGCATTAATGCGTATGAATAATTCATCAATTGTTATAAAACTTTTAGCAAACAGGTACATGGGCAACTTTTCAACTAGATAACCACATATAAAAACTCATAGTTAATGAAATATTTAATAGTGAGAAGCCAGACCCTTTCTTCCTGCTAAGATCAGGAACACATGGAAAAGATGTCCTTTCTTTTTTTTTTTAATTTACATATGACAGCGGAATGCAGTACAATTCTTATTACATATATAGAGCACAATTTTTCATATCTCCGGTTGTATACAAAGTATGTTCACACCAATTCATGTCTTTATACCTGCACTTTGGATAATAATGATCATCACATTCCACCATCATTTATAACTTCATGTCCCTTCCCTTCCCCTCCAACCCATCTAGAGTTCCTTTCTTTTTCTTTTTCTTTTTGAGAGAAAGAGAGAGAGAGAGAGAGAGAGAGAGAGAGAGATTTTTTAATATTTATTTTCCAGTTTTCGGTGGATATAACATCTTTATTTTATTTTTATGTGGTGCTGAGGATTGAACCCAGCGCCCTGCGCATGCCAGGCGAGCATGTTACCGCTTGAGCCACATCCCCAACTCTAGAGTTCCTTTCTTATCATTCCTATTTAGTGTCACTCTTGAAACCCATTCAGCACACCAGGAAAAAGGAATCAAAGACTACATAATGCAAAACAAACAAAAAATGTCTCTAATTATAAATAACATATTTGTCACTGGAGAAATATAAAACATTGATTTAAAAATGACTCCTGAAAATGTTAAGAAATTATAGCAAGGTCACAGGAGTCAGATTGCTAAAGACAAGATTAATTATTGTGTTTTATCAACAAAAAATAACAGAAATTTGGAATTTAAAATAATACCATTTAGAATAGCACCACAAAACTGAAATACTTATGATATAAATTAATAGAATAAGCTAGAAATGATATGAAAAAACTACAAAATATTGATGGAAGAAAAAAATCAAAGATTATCTAAATAAGAGATATTATATTTGAGGATTGAAAGAATATTGCTCAGATGTCAATTCCTCAACTTGATCTATAGATTTAAGACAATTCCAATAAAATCCCAGCAAGCTATTTTGTGTATGTCAACAAAAATGATTTTGAAGTGTATATGGAATAGAGAAAGAACTAGAATAGCCAGCTCAAAGATGAAAAAGCACAAACGTGGAGGACTTAGTTTACTTGATTATTCAGACTCCATATAGTAGTCAAGATATCAAAGTATTGGTGGGGGGAAAAGGCATAAGGGCCAGTGGAAGACAATAGACAGCCTAGAAATAGATCTACCCAAATATACTCAAATGGTTTTTGACAAAGGCATAAGGCCAATTCATTGGAGAAAGGAAAGTCTTTTCATCAAATGGTGCCAGAATAAACAGATGGACTTATAAAAATATAAAATGAACATATGACAAACCTGGTAACATACACACTGACAATCCTAGATACTTGGGAGGCTGAGGCAGGAGGATCAAAAGTTCAAGTTTAGCCTCTGCAATTTAGTGAGATCTGTCTCAAAATTAAAATTAAAAAGAAAATAAAAAGGAAAAATCTGAGGCTTTAGCTCAACGGTAAACTGACTCTGGCTTCAATTCCCAGCACCAAGAAAACACAAAACAAAATAAACAACAACAAAAAGAACACCCTATAAATTATAACATAAAGATAACATTAGTGTATGAAAATTAAAAAAAATATTTAAGAAGTTGGTTGATCTATCCTAGGATGGAATGCAGAAGGGGACAAAAAAAAATCTAAATGTATTTTAAAGTCATGAAGCAACATCCCTAACAGGGTTGCAGACAAAGATTCTAACCTTAAAAATTTTTGGAAATTAGTAGAATTTATGACTAGAGACAAAAGCAATAATACGCAGCACTGTTCTCTATATGATAAGCTATCTCCCTCTAATATATGGCTTAGCAATTCTGAAAGTCCTGTGCAAGAATAGTGCAACTGAATGATTAAGCAAATGGACAGAAGAAGAGGGTGGGAAACACATTTCTCACTGGTGGAATAGGACCATAGGCAAAGGAGGAAGCTTGGAATGACTCATGTGGTAACCAGAGTAGAGTTAGAAAGAAAATGAACAAATGCTTAGTTTAACACAGATATAGATGGAGATATAGACAGAAGATACATTGATAGATAATAGATAGATATGTTAGTATGCAAACACACATACATCTTGTGCCAACAACTTAGAAGACTTTGAAGCTTCAAGAACCTAGTAAGAATGAGCACACTTAGTGCACAGATCTTGGTTTTTAATACCATTGTCCAATTAAAAAAAAAAAAAAACAAGGTTCTTTGAGAAAAGATTAAATTCTAGGAATGGGATAGAAAAGAATCTAGAGAATCTTGCAGTGCCAAAAAAACTACAAAAAATGCTCAAAAACAAACAGGGTTTTGTTGAAGAGACTAAGGAGTCAACTCAAAGAGATTTCTAATGGACAGAGCTAAAGTCATTGGAGCAACAAAACTGGAGATACAGTATTAAATTATAGCCCAAAGTAGAAAATAAATATCTGTTAATGTATACTGATATAAATATGATCAAATAAATAAATAAACGGGAGAACAGGCAAATCCTGAAACAGGATTATTCTAAATATTTAGGTACTTTATCCTTAAGAAGTTAAGGTATTACTTCCTACCCTTTATATCTGAGCTGTATTTGATAAATTTCTTCTGAAGGGTGTAGTTTGGAAAGGGGGAGAAGGAATAACTTTACAGCAGAGAAACCTGACAAACACTACCCAAGCCCTGTGGTCAAGATGAACATCAGCAATGTTAAGCCAAACTGATGGCATGGACCCTTGATCTGATGTGATGAGGATGGCATTTCACTATATCCACACTGTCATCATGAGAAGCACATTGAACCAATCTCAACTGATGACATTCTAAAAAACACAGGACCAGTAATCCTCAGAATTACCAAGGTCGTCAAAAATAATCAAAATTTGAAAACTCCTCCGAATGAGCAGAAGCTTGAGGAGATACACGTAATGTGGTATCCCAGACACACTTTGTTACGTCCCATTATTAGTAATTGAGGGAACAGGAGTGTGTTAGACCCTCTCTGCTTTTCTTTTTTACTTTGGAAATATTTCTGTAAATCGAAATCTGTTCTAAAAGAAAAAAGTTTATTTTTAAGAAAACCATGCTCTTTGAAGCTGAGTACATATTTATGATCTGAAATATCTATGAATAGATCACATCACATTCCAGCCACTGAAAGTTTTTATCCTAAAGGCTTCAAGTCCATTAAACATGAAAAATGTTCAAAATGCACAGTCCATTACAATTTTATGTCAAAAACTAAGCGCCATAGTCTTCTCAAAACAATTTTTAAACAATTTTTACTTATAAAAACAAAACCAATGTTTGGCAATTTCTGTCAGATTAAATTTTACATTGCTTTTAATCTTCATTGCTTATATATGAAATACATTGCAGGCATCGGAACAAAATTCACTTGGACAAGTAAATGACTTTATGCTGTATATTTCCACACATTAATAGCATCATTTGCAAGCTAAAGCAATGGAATTTTTATTCTGCTGTGGCCACAAAGGATTAATTTAATGAATTAAATAGTCTGTATTGCCTTCTGAGAGAGAGAAGGTTAAAAGGTACATTTCGCTAAATATTTAAAATTTTTAACCTTTGTAGTATAGATCGCCATGATTTAAAAAAGAGACACAGGGAGAGAAAAGATAGGAACTTAAAGGATAATTGCATCTTGCTTGAATTTTTTTCCTTTTTTGAGTTCAGAGGTAATTAACATGATTCATTGAATTGATCCACAATATTTTCAAATAATGTTATAATTCTGTTATGGAAGAATTTCTAATCATGTTTATCACATGTACATAGAGGAGACAGTTTTACATGTGTGCAGGTACTACAAAAACTTACATGCCTCTCTCCAGTAACATTTGTGACTACCTTAGAACTTACTTGCTTCTATTTCTAAATGAACAGCTTTCGTGTTTTTATTTAATTATTAATTTGGTCATTTATAGAAATTTAAAATCTATCTTTGAATTTGTGTTTTTGGAACTTCTGTATCAATTTATTAGCTGATATCTGGTATTCTCATCACAAACTTTCAAATACAGAGGAAGCTCATATACCAAAGGGTTTTGGAAGGATGGTAACTATATATAGCATCAAATCATTTATTTTATTGGATACAATCTTGCCCTACAATAACTATATTATAACAGATCTACCAAATATCCAAGATGGTTGAAGCATCCTGTAAATATCTAAAGTAATAAAGAAATTGAAAAAAAAATCACTTGGCAGGAAAGATGAAAAATCAGTTTAAGTGGAAAATTACCTTATAAAGTGAGTTTTGTATTCTTGATAATAAGGGCAGAAAAATATCTGGGTTCTATTGCATAATAATAAACTACAAGGATTTAAGATAATGTATTTTTGAATCATTAAATATAATCTAGCTCATAATGTTTCAATTTAGTATTCCATTTATCACTTAGAAAAAAGGTGGCCCCCATTTTATTTTTCCATCAAATTTATCCCTTTATATCACAAATATATACATGTTAACACATCAAAGTATTAAAAATTACTTTTAAAAGATCAGCAGGCTACTGAACATATTGTAACTCCTTGCTGTCCACAGATAGTTCTTATCTCTGCTGTCCCTCTGGTCTCTCTCCAGAAGCTGTGAGTCAGGAACCTCAAGCTCTGAGCATTTGCTCAGAGTCTTTCTGCTCCAGCCAAATGAGCAAATTCTGTCGAGGGATTACTGTTTGTCTCAATCAGACCTCTAACCCCATTCATAAGCAATACTTTTGTGTCTGTCTTTTCCTCTATATTTGGGTTGTGTTTGGCTCATCATTGTTTTTTCTTGAAAACTGCACATTTTAGGTAAATTACTACCACAACCTTATACATATTGTTTTAATCTGCCTTTCCAGAGCTTGATTTTATTGTTGTTGGTTTCTTTACTTGCACAATGACTTGGCTAAAACTTTTCCACCGAAGCCTCTTCTTCCTGCTGCATGAAGCTTGAGTTCACACCTTCTTGGGTTTAGAGTTGGGTTTGTGCGCAATCTTCATGGGACAGCAGTTGTTTTAACAGGGCCTTCTGTCTCTTTTCATGATCTCTCTGTTAAGCTCTCTGCCTCTATTGGTATCACACCCAGATGTTAGTCTTCACCAATTATGTCCTGGGGAATAAATCACTCTATAGTATGGTCCAATTAAATTTGAACAGGAGTAGACTTTGGGGCCAAACTTGGAGGTTAATTTTTGCTCTAAGAGAACATTTCTTAGCCATCTCCCTGGTTGTCTTGATAAAAGAGCTGGCCTGCAGTTTGGCTAGCTTCACCACTCGAGTTTATAGCCTCCTCTTAATTGTTTATCACTCAAATCTCTGTTGTTTGGGGAGTATTCCTTACTCTTGAAATTACCCACACTCTATTTTAAATAGAAGTAATTCCTTTGGTGAAAGCTCTGGGGTCCTCTGTGTTTACTGACTATTTCTTCCCTTGAACATCTTTGGATCACTACTGTAGACCTAAAGATGGGTGGGGCCCATAACTTCTGTTCTCAGCTGGCTTCTGATAGCTTTTCAGTCTGCACTAGTGAACTAGGGTAGAGATGATGAGGAGTCCAGTGTTCATGGTCTGTCATGCCTGGTAGAGCATATACCCTCAGAGTAGAGACTAGTAGAGAAGGCCCCTGTCAACTCATCCAACAGTTTATCCTCTGCAACTCTGGCTTGGAGGGTATCAAAAGGACTGGTTCCTCCTATAAGATGCAGTGCCCTTGATTGGGACCTGAGGGAAGAGGAAACTCTGTTTCCTTGGCTATGTCCACCCAGAGTGGTAGAGCTGCTGTCAAGATGAGATGGTGGGGAGAGTGAAGGGATGTCACTCAACTTCCAGAAAAGTTTTTCTTCCTATATATGCTACATGCCTTTAGGACAATTTCCAGAGATTTTAAAAAGTGTGTGTATGCACAAAATACATATCCATGAATGTATGTATGTGCACATATAGAGATAGGGATATTCACACATGTATAGATACATACATACATATACACCTTACCCTGAAGAGCAGTTCCATGGAGCTCTCCATGCTGCCATTCTAGATATGGAACCCCTGCTGGTCTTGAAGCTATCAACAGTCGTACCAGGATCCATTAGTCACATGCTTTCCTTTAACCAGTTCAAGCAAGGATTCTGTTACAGCTCCAAGTTGGTGGGTTCAATCAAGGGGACATGAGAGACTAGGCTTCAAGCTCCAAATAAACTTTTGCCCTTGTACAACTTGGGGCTTCCTGTGGTTTACATGCTTAGAGCTCTAGTTTTCAGTAGAGCAGGATATTCCAATTTTACTCGTGGTCAACAGGGTCATCTCACCCAAGAATTTTGTGTTCTTGCCCTTTTCTTTTTCCTTTCTAGTAAACTACTTGAAATATATGTTTAAATTACCCATTCCTTTCTTACAAAATAGCTAGCTACCTTGCCTGCACCAATCTAAATTCTGAAAACAAATAATGTAGCTCCCTCCCCACTCATGGTTTATGCACTTCAAACTTATTTGAAATCTGTACCCTATAGCATATTTCAGACTGCTTAAGGTTTGTGTCTCTGGAGTTGCAACTGTGGATCAAATAATTCTCTTTGTTTCTTAATCAGTTTGTACCTGTATTTCTCTTAAGAGTCTATATCCCCAAAGTCTGACTTAAATAGCAAATATGTTTAGCAACTTTCTAATCTCTTAAAGCATTTGGAAATATGAAACAGATTATATCTGTAGACAATATTAAAATTTTAGCTTATTTTACTTATAAAATATGATGGTCTTAATGAATAAACAAAATGTAGTATATCCATAAAATAAAATGTTGTTAATCATGTAAAAGGAAGAAACTTCCAACTCATGGCTCAACTCAGATAAGCCTCAAACACATTATGCTAAGTGAAAGAAGTCAAAGGTAATAGATTACATATTCCATAAATCCATTTATAAGGCAAACTTATAAAGACATAAAGTAGATCAGTCACTGCCTGGGATTTGAAAGGTCATGGAGATAGACTACAAATGGGCATAAGGGATCATTTTGGTGTGATGAAAATGTTTGAAACTAAAATTTTGATGATGATCTCAAAACTCTTGTAAATTTGTTAATATTACAGAATTGTACTTAAAATGGATGAATCTGTATTATGGAAAGCATACCTTAATAGAGTTTTTAAAATATAATTGTCTTACATGACTTCATAACTCCTATGTTTTGCAGAGTCTAGTGTATCACATGTTCAATAATGCTGATTAGATGAATGAATGAGTAAACCAATGAAAGATCAGCTTCTTGATCAGCTGGTAGGAACAACAGCAGAGAAAAACTCAAGCAGCTCTAGGTCTGTATAAGCTCATCATACACAGTAAGGAACAAATGACATACACAACATGCAGATGATGGGAGACTGGAACAAATCTGATCTTGGGCTAATGCTAATCATCTGGTAGGTGGTTACTTTAGTGCCATTTTACCCTCCACAACCCAACCTATTTTGATCTAAGGGAAAATGGAGGGAAATAAAGATGGAAAGCTGAAGAAAAAAAAAAAAAAAGAAGTCTCCAACATGCCACCCATGCTTCAATCAAAGGATGTCATTACTTTCTAAATTTGTATTGTTATCTAGGTTTTCATGTGAAGCAACTGCCTGTGCAAACAATTTTATAAAAACAACTTTGGTTAATCATGTGGATTATGCTAATCGATTTTTTTAAAGAGAGAGAGAGAGAGAGAGAGAGAGAGAGAGAGAGAGAGAGAGAATCTTTTTTGTAGATGGACACAACACAATGTCTTTATTTTTATGTGGTGTTGAGAATCAAACCTGGGTCCTGCATGCGCTGGGTGAGCACTCTACTGCTGAGCCACAATCCCAGGCCAATGCTAATCAATTTTAAACACATTATTTCAGGAATGCTTCACCTCCAGGTCAGCCTTAGTACCCTTAGTTTACCCATATCACAAGACCCACACATGTTACATTAAATTGGGTCAAGCAGAGACTTTATCATGCATAATTCTACTACCAGGAATGTACTAGTTGCTAAATAAATATTGCATGATTTAGTGAAGTGCTAGAGTTACTAAAAAACAATACCAAAAAAAAATCAGTATTGTAAACATAGCTTACATCTCTTAATGAGCTGCACAAAGCATAATATCCATTTGATGATTTGCTATAAATTTCATTACCCTGTTATACCCACACTGAAATATAAATACTTTAACAAACTAACCAAATAATAAGTGACAGGTTTTACACTGATATCTGTTCACAGAACCATGTTGCCTAATCAAAAGCCAATATGAAGGTCAATGTGAAAACTAATTTTTTCCAACTCAAAGCATTATAAAGCTCAGCTTCTACTGATAACATAAAACCAGTTAAAATGCATTCCTCTAGTTAACAAAATATCCAATGTTTCCCTAATTAGTATATTTCAAAGCTTTTGGTTTTTCATACTATCAGTGCTTTAGCCATCTAGGTTCTGACCTACCAGCAGACAAGAACCAGGTATCTTGTGGCTTGTGCTTTTCGTTAATATAGGCATTTCCTTCCCATTCAGTGAGAAGAAAAAAGAGAGGAAGTGAAATTTAAATGAGAAAGTTTTGCTATTTGATTACAATGCCAATAAAAAATTTGATATGGATTGAAGTTGAAAAGTACTACTAAATGCAGTTTTTCAATTATCTATGAAGTTCAATTATCCAGGGATCCCTCTCCTTTATTACAATAAATAACTGTGAGTTAATGTAACTTTTTTGTATAGAATTTAAATTTCACCATGCTCAACTTCATTATCTGGAACTGGACTTTCATTTCCAAATACTAAAGGGGTTTTAGGAAATTGCATTATTGTTATTTTTTTCCACTTCTTTGAAAAAAGCTGGCAAAAAGGGTTTCATGCATCAAGAAAACAGTAAACCAAAAAGATTGTCAAATAGCCTCTTTTCAGCACTTTATATTTTTATCATGTTTCTGAAAGTTGGTAGCTATGATAATAGGAAAACATTTTGAGACATAAGAACATGCTTACAAATATATGCATATGCACGTAAGCCAACAAAGTTTGAAAGAATTTCTTTTTTTTTTTAAGAATTTCTAAAATGAAATCATTAAGTAGGAAAATATTCTATAGACATTTACATCTTTTTGTATGGACATATGACATCAGAGTGTCTTAATACAACTATGATGGTTAAGAACCTGGGCCAAGTGTTTTGATCGTGGCTTTCAGCAAGTTGTTTTACCAATTTGAGATTCAGTTTCCTTCAGGGTAAAAAGGGCATGACAAGAAGTTATATAGAATCAGATAAAATACCTATTTATAGATATGAATGTATTTTTATACATACATGCATCTATATCTATCTATGTATCATCTATCTGTTATCTGTCTATTTATCTATCAATGTTAGCATAGTGCCTTATACATAACTAATTGGAAAGTAGTTTCACTGAGGTGATTATTACCCTCTTTGATTTCTTACTTTCCCTCCTGCCCATTTAAAGTCAGCTGAAAATTTGTCAGTTTCTATACTGTCTCTTAAATTTTTCCAGTGCTCCTTTTCCCTGATACTATTCTTGTGAAAAGCACAGTTATATTTCCTGCTTTTTTGCAACTGTCCTTGTCTTCTCCTATCTTTTCTCCTTTAATCTACTTCCAGGTCCTAGAAGAGGTTTCTTTAAAGGAGAGAGTTGATCAGGCATCATGGAAGAAATCTTTCATACCTCACCCTATATCATTAAAATCAGAACTCACATTGGCATTCAATGTCACAGTGTACTGTAGCATTCTCACCCCCTGTGCTTTCTTTCTTCCTCTCATCCATCACCCCAAAACATATCCTAAAGCATTCTATCTATTCAATGACAAGTTATTAATTTCCCCAATTCACAACCTTGGTTTGAATTACTCTCATTGTCTTTAAAATCCCTCCTCTTTATTGTGTGGCCTGAAACACCCTCTAGGCACCTCATTCTGAATTTGAGCACTATACAAGGTCTCCCCAGACACTGACTTACATTTATCTTCCAGAAGTCCTACTGTGCACCTGGGTGTGTCTTCCATTTTCTGGAACATGACATCAAATATCCCTTTTGCTTATTTGAAGATTCTTTGAATTGACCAATATTATAGTTGAATGTTTGATTTCCCAGCACAATGCTGACATGAAATGGGAACTTTCAAATTACTTAGTCATGCTCTAGAAATCTTTTCATGCCAGAAAGTCTCATCTTCACTAGAATGCCAGCTTGAGCAAATTATCAAAGTCCTATTTATACAAGAGGGTATTTGAACAATCAGCTCTCTTACCCTTTACTCTAACAAAAGTATCTCAAATGTTTGCCTCTCAGGAGTACTCCACAGCCTCTCTTGATTGAATACTCTTTCTCCATTATGATCCAGTTGAATTTTGCATCTTTCCTAGAACTCTGACCATGTAATCATTTTTTTCTGAGTGTTTTATATTTGTGCCTTTTATTCTCACCATATCACATATCTTAGGTAAAATTCTTTCCATGGTATCTACATCACAGTATTCCACATAGATTAATGATAAATTGAGTTGTGCACTGAGACCATAACCTAATATATATAAATTTCACACTTTTGAAACTGTAGACATGGATATGCAGATACATGACAGCATAGGCGATAATATCAATGCTCAATTACAGAAAAGAAATTGAGAAATTAACAGAAATCATGAAATTACCATATACATTCATCTTCTCTTCCCCAAACTGAAATTATGGTATTATTCATTAAGAAAAAAACTGTCTAAATTTTAAAAAATGTGGTCATATTTTAAAATACCACATAGTTTGTTAGAAGGATGTAGAATTAAATATGTAAATGAGGAAGTATATATAAAATATATGAAGTTAAAATTGTTTCAAAATAACAAATCATTATTACTTTTTTATATATAAAATTTATAAAATACATATTATATAATCTCTAGGAGTATTATGAACATAATATAAAAGCACAGAACAGGACTGAAAGAATATATGCCAGAGAGGTCATTAATTATCTTTGAGGAAAATCAAGAAGTGGACTAGGATTAGATGTGGTGGTCATGAAACTAACCTTTATCTCTTTTTAAAAAAGTTTATACAATATTTAGACTTTTATAAAAAGGAAAAACATATTCTGCCTCTAAACAAGATTGTAGAGTTCAAATCCTATCTCTGCCATTTACTACTTATGTGAATGTAATTACCTATGGGAAATATTTCTTCACCAATTCTATTTATAATACAAACTTGTAAGTAGAAGTAGCTTCATGGGCATGCAAATAATTTGTGAAAATTGAATCTTGTATTAAGGAGTATAATATTTAAATGGGAGAGATACATTCCTAATCCCCCAAACATATAATATACTGTTTAGATGTTCCATATTACAGAGAGGATGTTTATATAAACTATATATTAAAATCTAAAAATGAAAGTTAATTGTATCAATTTAGGGGTACATGTGGATTTTAGCCATGAATTTAATTACATCCTTAGATTAGACCATTTTTCATATACAACTAATATAATTATGAGATCTGTAAATGGAAAATTCAGCAAAAAATCAATAAATGGAATGATTTTCCATTGAACACCCTTTCTCATGTATAGTTACATCAACTTTCTACCCCTGGCTACATTTTTTCTTACAAAAATGTCTTCTTAATAGTTGTAAGTTTATTTCCATTATTATTACCTCCAAAGTTTAGAAAACTCTGACCAAATAGCAAAATTATGTTGTAAAATATAAATGCATATAACATGGTAGAAAAATTGCTCAGATGATAACTCTGAGAGGAATCCTAGATAATACCTGTGTTATGGTTTGGATGTGAGGTGTCTATAACTTTAGGCTAATCAGTGAGTTAATCCTGAAGTGGGAGGGTGTAACTGGAGGGAGTAGGAATTGGGGCATGGTTTGGAGTATATATTTGTACCTGGAGAGTGGAGTTGCTGCTTCCCTCTGCTACACTCTCCTCTCCCACCATGATGTTCAGCCTCACCCCAAACCCTGAGAAGTAGAGCTGGTCTTCTATGGCCTAAGGCCTCTCAAACCGTAAGCCCTCAAATAAAATTTTCCTCCCTATAGTTGTTCTGGTCAGATCCTTTAGTAACAGTAGCGAAAAAGCTGACTAAAACAACCTGCTTACTGGTATGTAAAGGAAAGAGAAGAATGACTCATTAGCCCCCAACACTGCTACTGTATTTTACATTTCTAGTTTTAAAATGAGTCAGGGCATGGCGTGTGATCCCAGCTACTCTATTCTGCTGTACTCCAAGTTAAAGGCCTAAGCAACTTAATGAGACCCTGTCTCAAAATAAAAAATAAGAAGGGCTGGGGATGTAGCTCAGTGGTATAGCACCTCTGGGTTCAATTCCCAGCACCACACACACACACACACACACACACACACACACACACACAAAGTCAGTGCCAACTTGGAATATCAGCTCTTGTTTTGCTCAAACAACATCATACCATAAAAACTTGCAGTCTCCACCCATTGATGTTGTTTTCCTTGATGTTTTTGTGTTATTAAGAAATTCCGTTACTGAAAATATTTCTGATCAGCATCATTACCCAATATTTCCTCAGTATACAATACAGGATAGGAATTGCACCTGGTACTGGCAATATGGATAGTAATAAGTGACATTCCTTGTCTTTGTCAAACTCACAATCTCGGGAAAAAATAACTAGGCAAGCAGGTAATTTCTTGCTACAGTAAATAATGCAAAATTAAAACTAAATGCAAACAACACTAATGATTTTATATATGTCATTGAACTTCCCCCCCCCCCCAAGAGTCTTTTTCTGGCTAATCCTATTAGTTTTCTATTTTTTCATCTAACCTGATCTATATATGGAGTCCAAAATTTTCTCCAAAATTTATAATGAGAGAATGAATTCAGAAGAGGATTTCCTTTGAGGTTCTGACTTCTCTTAGATCAGAAGACTTGGCTAGATCTTAATTAGCATAATGCTGTTTGTCAGGAGCCACAGGATGTCTCTAGCTCAAAACCTGAGCATTTAAGAAGCAGTTGAGGATCAGGGAGGATTACCATCCTGTGGACACCTGTTATAAATCTGAGTAAGCGAAGCCCTGGCAATATCACTTTCCAAGTATTCCTATTTGATAAAATCAGGCCTGACCACCACCTTGTGTTCCTGCCAAGTCTATTATGTATAATTTTTAGTTGATGTAATTCTCTTAAAGCCAAACCAGAGTGCTGTGCTGTAAATAAAACTCACTCTTCTTCTCAGCAGGCAGCAGTGTGATTACTCTTACCAACTTTATTTCCCTACCCCTGACAAACTGTGCATGCCATGGAGGAGGTGCTTGGGTGTAAGAGGAAAAGAATAGAGCATTCCTGAACTATAATGATGTGTACTTTATCAAGCCAGGGACTTACACAATCAAAGAAATAGTAATTGCCTAATAGCGTGTCAGGTGACCATTGAGTTTTACATATAAAAGAATTCAGAATCATAATACATAACAAGTAAAAGTGGCATTTTCAATATCACAGCTGGATTAGAGCAACCTACTATTTAGTCTACTATTTCCATGTGAACACTGAGCTCCTGTGTCAGATTTTTCATCTTGCCACAAATTTGTGCTACTTGGACTTTTCAAGTTATAAATAAGCACTCTGGTAAATAATTTCAAGTAAACAATTCTGATCTTGGATTTTTCACCCTTTCTATCCTCTGAGCCCCTGTTGTGCTTGCAGTTTGAATCACTCAACCCAGTACTTAAGTATAAGCCTTAAATTTGGTTCTTCGAGATACAACAGAGTCTTCCATTTTTGTGTTGCCACACTGAGAAACCTAGCAAGTACTGGCACTAGTAAATTGCTTCTGTTTTATTTTGTGGTGCTGAGGATTGAACCCAAGGTCTTGTGCATGCTAGGCAAGTGCTGTACCACTGAGCTAAATCCTGAGCCCATCCCAAGTTCCTGACTTGTTATACTCACTACTGGAATGGGCATAAAATAACAACAGGAAAGGATTTGACCCCACTTTGTGGAGGACAATCAAGTCATCTTCAAAGGAACAGTAGGTTCTTGGCTGAAGGAAGAAACAAAATGTTAAGATAATATCCTTTCTTTCTGCTGAGGAGACACTATACATTTTAAAGGCAACAAAACATTAAAGACCACAGTGAAAAAAAAAAAATGTCTGCTCAGAATTAGAAAATATCAGTGGCCCATGACTTTAAAAAAGCACCAAAAAATTCAACAATGTTAATGAATGTACTAATTAAAGAGACTAAAAGTTAAGGAAATCATATGGTGGTTTTACAAACACACTGAAAATAACATAAAAAATTCCACTACTTATTGAGTGCCAGTATTGAGTCTCTATGACATTATGTTTCACAGCCAACCAGGGTCAAATAATAATTTACTTTCTGATATATTCTAGCCCACCTACATATGTATTAAAGGAAATAGATACTTCCTATTCTCAATAAAAAGTAACTAATTAGCAGGCAAGAAAAATAATCCTTATGTCTAATGTGTATTGAGCTATTAATTAAATCCATACTATTTTGAGGTCCAGGATTAAGTTCTTCTGTATCTGAAGTAGGAATTGGATAGCTATCAAAAAGTAAATTAAAATAAATAAAAATTCTGTGGGTTTACATAATTTTATCCAATCCCAAATGACCCTTTTAGCTTAATTTACCCTTGAAGGAAAATCAGTTCTGTTTTCCCTTCCCTGTGATTTGCCAGATAATTTATAAAAATATTTTATGGCATTTTAAGTCCTAAGCAAAGGATCAACATGACTCCTCATCCACTCCTCCTTTCCTTCTTGGCAATATCTCTTACCACTAAAACCAATGTGGTTTCCATTCAGTCCCTCAGGCCACTCACTTCTCCACTTTGAAAGGTAACTCCACAAGCCATTAGACCACTTTGACAAAGAATAATAATTCACCTCAATGTACCCTTCACATCTGTTAAATAAATGAGAGTAAGGTGGGTGCTCCTTCTGTGCTACAGTTCAGCTCCTAACTCAAGCAGTTGTGAAAGTTAAAGTGGAGAGCCAGCAATTGCATGGCCACCTGCTGTTCTTTGTGACAGCCGCCACTGCCCCTTGACACTGAAGTGCGTGGTACTGTCACCTGATAACCAGGCAATCCAGAAGTTTTGGGGTATGTTAATGAATGTACTGCAATGTACAGCGGTCTGCAGATTTATGCTGTCATTCTGTTACCAAGAGTAAAAGCTAATAACCTCTGCTTCCAAATGTATGTTTGCAAAACTGTCAGGCCAAGGTGGTTTTACTGCATTATTAAAAATAGTTGCCTTTTCCAACTCCGGCCATGGCTTAGTTTTATGATTTTAGATTGAAATAAAAGTGAACTATAGTTCTTAGGATTGCATGTATGAAGAAAAGTAGCTTTGGTTTCTCACAGGGGAATGATGTATCATAAACATATTTTTATAAGCCCTACCCCACTCCATCATCAAGATTCTCTCATTTATAAGCACTAATGATCTGTTATTCAAGCGAAAATGTTGTTGGTTTTATGGTTTTTGCTTATTATTCAGAACAATGGTCTCATGACTATGTAACATCTCATATTCCACTCAGGGTATCTAGCCCAAGAGAAGTTGGATATGCTTTTTCTCTTATTTGAATTGTGAAATTATGTCAATCTGAATCAGACTTAATCCTTTATAAAATTTATGTACATGGATTGCTGTCTGACTGATTAAAAACAGAAATTATTTAATGAGAAACTATATAAATTGAAAGTAATACCATACACAACAAACTCATCAGAAATACACATGGGCTTTTGGCACAAACACAAAGTGTCATGCTTTCTGCTCTCATGGGACTCTCCTTTGACAGGCAGAACCTATCAACCCTAGGACACAGTATGGTAACTGAATTGAATAGGATAAAATAATTGGGTTGGAATTTATTTTTATAACATGGCAATGGAGCTCTTCCTATTTTTAGTTCAGGAGGAAACCTGATTCCAGTCTAATGTAGTTGATTTGTCCTGTACACTTGTTTTTTTATGGAAAACTTGCAGTGAATGAGTTGAAGGGAAACTTGTACGATTCATAAATACTCTAACATGACTACACTTGTCCCCTGCACTCTTAGAGGCTAGAATTTACAGATAGATACCCAGGGATCCTGTGATGATGCATTGGATTAATTCACCAGCCTCTTCCTTCTTTAGTTTCTGAGAGACCAAATCTTTAAAGCTGACATAGGGGAGAGTGGTGATGTATTGGATTAATTCTGTACCCCTCATTTTCATTTTCAGTCCCATGTGTTTCAGAGGACATTTGTCTCCATCTCAGCCACATCACACCAAGCCTTTGATTTGTCAGCTCATCTGGTCAAACACCACTCAAAACAAGAAATGCTCAGGGAGAAGAGCCCAGCTCAAGAGCCATACTCCATTTCTACAGTTGCCTTCTGCTTTCTCAGAATCAGAATCGTGCCTCTATAGTTCCCTTTCCCCAATCCATCAAGGTTTTAAAGTGATAGTTTGGGGCATTCACACACACACACACACACACACACACACACACACACACAAATGAATGTATAGGTAGTATATATTGCAGGTTCTATTTAATGCTAAACATCAACTTTTCAAAGCCCCTAGATTTTTCCTCAGAAATCATTCTTTTCTGCTGTGTAATAGCTCCATCTGAGGCTGTAGATTAGGTGTTTCTCCAGGTCTTTGTGCTATAGCAGCATGGAATATAAGTTTATTATGGAAAAAAAGCAAAGAGAGATCAGGGAAAAAAAAAAAAAAACAGTAGCTGGTGTTGTACCTCAGTGGAAGAGCACTTGCCTAGCATTTATGAGGCACTGGATTTAATTCTCAGCACCACATACAAATAAATAAAATAAAGGCACACCAACTACTAAAAAATATTTTTTTAAAAAAAACAGAGCACTATACACAAACTCAATCCTCACCTTCCTTGAGATATTCTGAAACTAACTAGCATAAAGCAAGTAATATTTGCAGTTTGTACATGAAAACACTTCCATGTATAGTAGTTTACATAATCCTCATATCAAAAGGAAGTAAAGTAATTATCAGTCTCCACCTACATTTATACGTGAGCCTTTTATACATTAGGTAACTCATCCATGGTCACTGGATTTTAACCAGTTTTTGTGAATCTGTATTATTCTCCTAAACCATACTGTTCACCAGAGAAAGAGTAATTTGGTTTCAAAACAATAAAATAAAGATTAACATCACATAACACAGGCAACATACACTGTTAGCTATGATCTATTGGACATTTCCAGCACACTAAAGCAAGCAGTGGGTATCTGCATGAAATATGTATATCATTGCACTTAGGAAGAGGAAATATGAACCTTTTTAGAATATGTATGCCAAGCACAGTGTATGACGCTCCCTACAGTTGCCCTTTCGTGAAATTCACACTATAATCACATATTCTACATTTTTCTTTGAGATGACAATCTCCACAAATGGAAACAGCAACAGTTCTCTTAAATATAGACATAAAGAAGGTAAATAAGGTCTAGCTTTCCATTCTAGATTCTGGGCGATTTCAACTCTAGAGTTTCTAGATTGCTTAGGACTCTACCAGAAGCCTCTACTTCATTCTATGAACAGCACCTGCTAAATTAAGCTCATGTTTTAAACATTGATTCTTTGAAAAGTGTCTGGAGTACCCGACTTATGCCACCAGATACCTTAGTCTTACAGCATGGCACTGTGGAAGGAAAATTGTCCAGTGATGAACTGGTAGGCTGTGTAGACATATGGTCATCGTGAAAAAAAAATACTTTGTGGGTAGAGCAAAAACAGGAACTAAAATCAAGAGTCATGCACAATTATAAAGAAGAAGTAAGCGACTCTCTGGTGAAACAGAGGAAAAAAGTGAGTTTCCCAGAAAGAGCTCCACCAGGGGCAGTATGAAATGTTGAAAACAACTACTGTTCCAGAAAGTCTGGTTTCCCTATGTACTAACTACAACATAAAAATGAATTGAAATTCAACAAAATTGAATTCAGAAAATTCATTTAAATGCCAGAGACTTGTCCCTATATTATTGTTAAAAATCTCTTGAGCCAGATGTAACAGTGGATGCCTGTCATCCCAGCAACTCAAGAAGCTGAGGCAGGAGGACCTCAAGTTCAAGGTCAGCCTCAGCGCTTTAGTGAGGCCCTCAGTAACTTAGCCAGACTCTGTCTCAAAATAGAATAAAGTAAATGTACTGGTGATGTGGCTCAGTGATTAAACACCCCTTGGTTTAATCCATGGTTTAAAAAAAAACCTCTTAAGACACAAGCTATTTTAAAAGACATGTATTAGTGGGGTTGGGAGGGGGAGTATGGGAAGATTAGAGGAACTCTAGATAGGATAGAGGGGAGGGAGGGAAAGGGAGGGGGCAAGGGGGTAAAAAAGATGGTGGAATGAGATGGACATCATTACCCTAAGTACCTGTATGAAGACACGAATGGTGTGAATAAACTTTGTATACAACCAGAGATATGAAAAATTGTGCTCTATATGTATAATATGAATTTTAATGCATTCTGCTGTCGTATATAACAAATTAGAATTTAAAAAAACTTTAAAAAAGACATGTATGGTATACATGAGGATGGAGGGGAAAGTGTGCTATAAAATGCTTTTGCAAATATAACTTTATGAAAACAGAGTTGACTACATTGGTAATTTTGCATGCACTTTATTCAGTGTTAATAAAAGAAATGTTTGATTATATGTATAATGACAGCACAGTAATCATTTTTCAGCTTCATATTTAAATTTGAATGAACTATCATTTCATCAAGTCCATAATATGTTTGTAACTAACATTGTATCTTTGGCCTTAGTCAAACTTCTATAATTTAGGTGGCTTTGCCGTCCTCCTCACATAAAAACATTCAGAGAGTGATTTGGCTCTTGTCATAAGGTTCTATCATGGTTTGTTTGTTTTGCTTTGTTTTGCTTCATTCTGTTTTGTTTAACTGTGTAGGTCTACTGGCCACTACTGCAATGTTTAAATTAGGCTCATGCTGGCCTCTGTTAACAAAGATTAAGGATGACTCATGTCCTGATTGCCTCTGGGAAATGTTGGGTAAAAGGAAAATAAGCACTTTTGGCAGCAAAGTGATCCATCTACTCAGAATAACTGCCCCAGATAAATGAGCTCTGAAATGGGGAGTGATGAGACTTCCTATCATTAGGTAGGCCAACAGGAGGGCCTTACCTGCAGTCTCTCTGTTTAATGTAAAAGAAATTTTCTTAAGAACTTGTCAGGCAACAGGATGGTGGAATGAAGTGCATCTCCAACTGTGTCCATAACAGGCAGGCCCTAACCATTAGTCATTTAGTATGCAGAAAGTTGGGAAAGAACATTCTATTCTCTGCCAAGTTATCAAGTCAAAATACAGGTGAGGTGATGGGTAATTGTGGAGACCTTAATGCTATTTTTATATAGAATTCAAATAAAAAGGAAAAGTAAAACCTACATGATTTCTATTTATTTTACATTCTACCACAGTTGAGGCTGAGGAGTGGGAGTAGGAGATATTTAACTTGGCCTCAGGAAACCTGCATTATAGTCTTCTTAAATTAAATTGAAATGTGATCTTTGGAAAATCTGGCTTAAGGACATTTTCAATTATAACATTGTATCGTTCTTGATTTATATTCCTGGTAACTAAAAGAGAAGCCACCATTGTTCATGTTCTGGCCAATTCCATGGCTATTTCTATTCTACATCTGTCCAGAAGGTCAAAAGCAGAGTCTAAATTAGGGCATCTCCAAAAGACAAACAGCATGGGGCATGTTCAATATCAGCTTATTCAGGATGCACCAAAGACATGTTCTAAAATTTATCCTATGACAGCCTTGAGTAGAAACTTTAAAACAGTCCTCTATTTTCAGATCTCTTTATTTAATGTTTTATGGAATCCGAGAACTGTGGAGCAGAGAGAATCACTTTTCTTTTCAGTCAACACGATGCCATGACAACCATTTGAAATGTGGAAGATTGTCAAATCAACAATTGTTTTGTCTACATGATGCCAAATAACCACAAGTTTGATTGATATGTTTTTTTAAGTACAAATTTGTTCAGTTGTTGTAGCATGTAGATACATGCCTTTTAATAATCATAGCTTTTATTTTCTTCACAGGGTACAAATCAGTTTCAAATATATAATCTCATTTTTGTTCTGATCTTCCCAACCACCTCTGGGCTATCAGTACTACAAGGATTATATTTATTTTGCAAATGAAGACTGTAAGTGGGGCTTCCATTGTGCAGGTATAACTGTCTCAATGAATTTGTCTTATTTTCTCCAAATGACACGTAAGACAGAACAATGATTTGCATATTGAGTAATAGTAATTTTGCCTGACTCAACTAAAGTGCTCAATAAATGGTATTTACTACAATTTTGTTGTTTTCCATTATCAACAGTGGGGTCTCCACTTTCATACTTTCCTGCTGATGACTGTCCTTCTAGCTATAGATATACTTTGAACCTCATTCACCTGAACATTGGAGGTTCTAGAAAAACAAAGTACTTTTCCATTGGGAACCCAAGTTTGACTTGTTCACTTCAGTAAAAGATAGATATTCAGTTAAAAAAAATAGAATTCCATTCTAACAGATTGATTCTACTGAAATTTAACATTATAAAGATATTGAGGCTTAAGAAAGTAATTTGGTCAAGACCACTTGATGGGAAGTATTATAAGCATGAAACCATATCTATGTCATTTGAAAAGCCATTCATCCAAACACTTTTAAAAATATATTTTTAGATTTAATGTCAAACTCTAAAATTCTTATTTTGGACATCCTCTCTCATTGAACCAATATTTTTACATCTTGCTATGGAAACACAGATACCTAGGAGAAAGAATGTAATTGTTCAACTTCAACTGTTTAGTTGAATCCTAAACTTTGTTTAGTTCCCAAGACACAATGTTCTTAAAAACCAAGTGTGATTGAGCAAGAAAATTGTTTTCTCAATTATTTTGTCACCAATTTACATTTCAAGAACTGACCATGGATATAGAGGATCTGTCATCTGGATCATCCTACCCTGTGATTTATTCATTCCATCAATCATCAGACACTATTGAATGCCAGCTGTGGAGGCAAACAAGACAGAATCATGGAACTGCATGGTATTTGCAATCCAACAAGTGGTTTAAATATTGGATAACTCATAAGGAGTATGATTTACAGAAGCTGAGGTACTGTTAGGTTTGGTACTAAAGTAGGCTATCTTTAAATAGTAAAAAGATATTTATGCTGAAATCTGAAGTATGACTGAGTTGGCTAAAAAAACAGCAGATTTTCCAGGGCAGTGGCTTATGCCTATAATCACTGTGACTCGGGAGGCTGGGGAAGGAAGATCACAAGTTCAAAGCCAGCCTCAGCAACTTAGTGAGGCCCTATGCAGCTGAACAAAACCCTGTCTCAAAATAAAAAATAAAAAGAAAGAGAAGGAGGGCAGGTATTTGGGGAACTAGAAAAACATTCAGTGTCTCTGATGGTCAGTTGTATGTGTCAACTTGGCTACATTATAGTATCTAGTATCTTGATATTGAATTAAACACTAATCTTGCAGTTGAAATAAGGATATTTTTGTGATTAACATCTACTATCATCAAGTTTTAAGTGAAGGGGATATTCCTTGATAATCTCCATGGGCTTTATGCAATTAACAGAATGGCTTGAAATGACAAACTGAAATTTCCCTGAGGAAAATAAATGCCATATGTGGGCTGCAGGTTTAACTTCTGCCTGAGAATTCTATCTCTTGGCTACTCTAAATGTTTCACGTTTGCCAGCCCCAACAATTGTACAAGCCAAATTCTTGAAATAAGCTATATATCACACACACACACACACACACACACACACACACACATAAATATATATAAAACACATATTCACATACTAAAATCCCTCTAATAAGTCATTATATGCATTAATATTAGAATTCTGATAGAGATATTTTGAAAAATTTCCTTTGAAAGAGGGGTGATATTTAAATAAACATCTTAAAATTTAGACATTTAATAGGATAATGGGAGGTTAGAAGAATTTGGAGATACATAATATAAAAAGACTAGATTGTTTTGAAGAAATCATAAGTGAAAAAAGAGAAAAGGAGACCTTTGTTTAAGTGGCAGAAAACTTGACTGAATTGTGTTCTACAGTTGTGTGAAAAGCCAATTTTGTAGGCTATGAACTTGGATGTTTAAGGAAATTTCCAAGAAAAGTGTGGAAGGTATAGCCTGCTTTCTCCTTACTGCTTTTATTAAAATGCAAGTGATATAGATAAACTGAGGAAGCAATCATTAACAACAAGAAACTAGCACTTACTGATTTAGGAAGTTCTTCCTTAACCATATTAAAAAGGATGATGAAATTAAGAAAATCACAATTTTGAGGAAGTGTATTCTGAAGAGAAGTATAAGGGGGTGGCTAACCAAATTTTGTTAGAGAAATTAGGTATGCGATTCATGGATCCAAACAACCATCTCAGCAAGAGCCAAGTATAGTGAGAGACAGACATACAGGGAATGTCTTCTGGAATGGTATGGATCACCTTGATATTCAGGTATTTTGAGACTGACTCTTTTATTAGCAGAAATACTATCAGTTTAGACAGAAAGGGACATGGATCAGATTAAATGAAAGAGGGTTATCAAACTTTTAAAATTATAAAAGGGGAAACAGGTCAATAGGTTTATCCAGATGTAAACCTCAGCTATAATTATAAAAATAAGAAATAAAAAATAAATAAAAGAAAAGTGAGAACAACAGTGATGCAACTGTTGATAAGGGTGAAAATGATAAGGAAGCTGCCTTTGAGAGTGTGGCAGAGTCTTGAGGCAGAGAAAATTTGTACTCAGGAGTATTTGACCACTGAGCCACATCCCCAGAATTACTTCTGTATTTTATTTAGAAACAGGGTCTCACTGAGTTGCTTAGTGCCTCTCCATTGCTGCTGCTGTTGTCTCCTGAGCTGGAGAAAATTATTTTTAAGTCTTCAGATCTAATGGAATTTGCCTTACTAGATTCCAAAACTGCTTAGAGTCAATGATTCCTTTATGCTTTCCATGTTCTCTCATTTGGTATGTGAATATGTAACCAAGTTTCTATCACCACTGAATTTTAAAAGGAGATAAGTTATTTTCTGGATATATAGACTCATAGGAATTTTGTGGTATGATGATCGTACCTACAGACTCACTTTTACCTGATTTAGGTGATTTTAATGATGAAATTGGAGTCTTTTTGAGATGACGCTATGAAGGTTTTATACTTGAGGTTAATGCTGCAATTGATTGAGACTTTGCGGGACACTGGAGGTAGGTTGAGCGTATTTGGTACGTGCGACGGATATGAGGCTTTGGAAACCAGAGAGAACACTGTAGTAGATCAATTGTGTCCTTCCAAAAGACATGTCTACTTGGAAACTCAGAATGACACTTTATCTGAATGAGTATTTTGTGAATAAAAAAAGATCTTGAGATTATAGATTATAATCATAGATTATATTTGGCCCTCAATATAATGTTGAATGTACTAACAGAAGATACAGAAGGAGAAAACCCAAAGACACATGGGATAAGGCCAGGTGAAAATTAAAGCAGAGATTGGAGTGCTGCATGGAGGAACCAAGGAAGGTCAAGGATTGCCTGCTGCGGCCACCATTCACTAGGAGATAAGGCACGGAATGGGTCTCCATCAGAGCCTCTAGGAAAAACTCTGCTGACACCGTGATTTTGGACTTCTGACTGTGAAAAATTGTATTTGTCATTTTAAGACACTGAGTTTATGGTGGTTTGTTATGGAAGCTTCAGGAAGCTAATATAAGAGTCTTAATGCTTCTTAGAAACTAAAAAAGAAGAAAATAAAAGTATGTATGACTGACAAGTCATTAGGGTAAAGAATTAGTCATAGCCTTGTATATCCAGTGCCTTCTAGGCCAGTGAGAAGATTTTCTTCAGAAATATGATATGATCAAATTTGTCTTTTTGAAGGATCTTTGCTGAGAGCCACAGCCGAGTCAGAATGGCCCCTGGCGTTTTGCCAATAGTATTGGTTGATAGGCAAGCCATTAAGATGATGCTGGATTGATTCGGTTGTATATTAGACCTTTACTGTCCACCTCAGCCTGCTACTTTGGTGTTCTCGCGCTACTTTGGAGTTCTCGTGGGGATTCCCGGAGAGTTCCCATTGGTTGGGGAAGTGCGGGAGGAGGGATTTCCGGAAGAGGGATTTCCGGTTGTTGGTTCCTGGAGGAGCCGCGTGGCATTCGGGAGAGTTCCCAGGGAGCGTGTGTGGAGTGTGCTGGTGGAGTTCAGAAATAAAATTTGTTCCTGCTTCAGTGGCTCATGATTTGTGCCCAGCCAGACTGTGGCATTTGGTGGCCCGTTCGGGGAATGCCTGAAGCTCAGAGGGAGAACAGCAGCAGATTTGGATTCCAGAGAGACTAACCAAAGCGATTTCTACAGACCAAAAAGAAGATATTTGACTCAAATCCATAACAGCTGATATCCAGAGCTCCAGCTTGGCTATTCTTACATCTGCAACAGTGGTTCTCCCACACCTGGAGGCTAATGAATAATGAACACCATTAAGGCCTATTTCAAATGCAAAAAACCTTGAGGCTTGCTTGTGGGAATACCTTCAGACCTATATGCAAGTTTAAAAAAAAAAAAAGGATGGGATATCCAAAAAAGAGTCAAACCCAGGTGGTAAGCAGGATGTCTTTTTTCAATATCTATTTTATTATTGCCTTTTCCCAAATCATAAAGTTTTATTTTGTTTTTTGAGCTCATACAGACCTAGGTTAATGTTTTTCTGATCAGTTTCATTTTTTGACTGTGGAGTTTTTAAACATTGCAATGGAGATTTCACCTGTGTAAAGCTACAAGGCCTTTACTATTGTCTTATGAGTTGTATGTTATGTGTGCACACTTGTGTTTTGTGTTGTATGTCTGTATGTGTGTATGTCCATATATTATATAGGAGGAACACTCATGAAAAAATGGATCCGAATTTTTTTTTATTCACGTGATTTAAATGGTTTAATTTAAATTGGGTAAACAGCTGTTGAGGATTGTTTTAATATGTGAACAAATAAGGAGGTTAACAGAGCTGTTTGTTTACTTTCACCTTTCCTTTTCATTATATTTAATAATTCTGTTCAGGATAATGTAAATTGTTCAGAAAATTGTTTTCTTAGTGCATGTTGGAATGTTACATAATTTTTTTTTAGCCTATGAAGATAGGAATCTTCATCCCAGTGCCAGTGAAGACAAAGATAAAACCAAACTACAGCTTCTCCGATAGCTATCACAGTAAACTGTATAAACTGATGCATCAATGAATAATAACTCAACAAGTAATGCTCAATCAAGGAGTCAATTTACTTTGGGAAGAAATGGACATATTGATAGATTCCTCTGCTTTGAACTGCTTGCAGAACTTGCCTGGACTATATATCACTTGTATGCATTGTGAACTATCTGTTGGTGCAGCGAATTGTGGTAGTGCTGGCATATCTTTGCTGATGGTGTCACCAGTGGTACAATTTTTCCATAGGAGCCGTCAATTGGCTTGGTGTCGTGGCATTTCTGTATCCTCCTCTCTTCTGCTAGTGATGGTCTAAAATTTGGGGGCCAACAGAGGTGAGGCAAAGAACCTCACCCCCCCACTGGTGCAAAGGCCAAATTTGGGGGCCAACAGAGGTGAGGCAAAGAACCTCACCCCCCCCACTGGTGCATAAGCCTATCCACAAGTATGGCTGTATGCTGGACCGGTAGTCAGTGATGGGTATGATCCAATTGCAGTGGTACCAACCTAAGACAGGAGGCTGACGCCTTGAGGTCAGCTCATCCGATGATGGGTAAGAACCATATGTGTATTGGACAACCTAACAGGCACAGTCCCTAAGCCACATTGCTTGTTGTTTAATTAAACAGAAGGGGGGAGATCTTACCAGCCACTGTTACAATGGATCAGAGCTGGTGCAGAGAGGAAGGCAGTTGAGTGTCAGAGGAAAAATAGGAATTATAAAATCCAAGAAAAAATTTAGAAATTGGAAGACTAGAAAGAATTGGAGGAACAAATCAAGTAAGGACAAGCACAGGTAAGAGTCCCATAAGACAATGCAAGAATAATTATAGTCAACTTGTTTCTGTTTATTTAATGCTGATGAATGAGTGGGAAAAGATCAACGTCAGAGGATGGGCTCTGTGGGCTGCTTTGCTTATAGGCAATTTGTCTAACTACTCTGAGCCATAATTTCCTCACCCTAAAACTAGATGTATGGAGCTATTTCATGGAGTGAGAAATTTAGGTTATGATATAAAAGTCTAATAGAGTAAATTGAAGAGAGGAGGAAGGTATCTCTGGATGCTTTTTCTCATCTTCTTTTCATATCATTATTTTGAATGCTTTTCTTGCAACATGACTCTCCCAACTTTTCCCTTCTCCATTAACTGAACCAGGATTCTACCTACCTCCTCATTTTTCTTCTCCCTCTTCTAGCTCCTGCCTTTGTTTAGATAGACTACTACCACAATTCTTCTACTTCCTCACATGGGTCTTCTCAAGCCACGTCCCTTTCCTACTGCACACACATGAGTGAACACAATAATCCTTCAGAACCACCGGCTCCTGTCCCTGCCATGGAGCACCAGAGCTCGACTCTACTAGCAACTGTTTCTTCTCATATTTTGCACTGACTTTGGTTATGTTTTCATTCAATTAGTGTTTCCTCTCATTTCAACTAGTTTAGAAATACTCCAGGAAAGAAAACTACATTTATAAGAGAGCAAGTAGATAATTTGCCACACTGACATAATCCACCTACGTTACAGTTTTTACTTTTTCACTTCCTAAATACTTTCTAATGGGCCTCTACATTCTGGTCAAATTCTGACATCCCTTGCACTTTTTTTTTTTTAAGATTATGGAGAGTAACTAGAAATGATGCACTGTGTCTTGATTCCCCTTCTTTCTATTGCTTAACATGAAAGATCAGAGTCTGGGTCTCTATTCTTACCGAAAAGTTTCATCCTCAAGCAGGTCTCTATTTTTTCCCTTACAGTTCACTCCTGCCCCCGTGGTCTCCCCATCTCTTCCTACCAAACCAACATTACTCATTCTTCATGGCCACCTCACTTTCCAAAATCTTCCCCAATTACTCCAGTCTCTCAGTCCTTCTATTTTATTCTACACTTAAGAGTCAATCCAAAACTTTAGTTTGTAATTTTATGCAATTTTTATTTAAAAATGGATTAGAGCTGGTGTAGAGAGGAAGGCAGTTGAGTGTCAGAGAGGCACTCATCTCTCAACTAACTATACCATAAACTACTTGAGGACAAAGATTAGATGATATTTTTGAAAACTTGAAAACACGGGGAACAAAGCAAGCAATGCTAAAGAAGCTATAAAAAGTATGACCAAGAGCAATGGAGGGATGCAAGGCACCTCTGAATCAGCAGGGAGTCCTTTCAAACCTCACCTGCCCAACTTTGCTTCTAGAAATCTGTCCAGAGAAGTGAACCTCCATGAGCAATCCTTAGACTCCAGGCATAAAAACCACCTATGGTCCAATAAATGCAGCCCCCCACCCCCTACCATAAGGATTCCACAGGGAGGCCCTTGGCACTGCCTTTGCTACTAACCTGATTAGGTGATTCTGATTCCAAAAGCTGAAGGACAAACTTCTGAGACATACTACTCTAGGGATAAGTACTGCAACTACATGTTCTAGGTCCTAAAACTGAGCAGGAAGAGAAGAAGACTATAGCCAGGTAAATTCCCACATCCTGGAAATTATGGCCTGGAATACTGAGCTTTGGGCATCTCCATCTCTTTGTAACTACAATGTCCCCAATGCTCACCTTGAGACTTTTACATTTTAATAGGCATTCATCTAATACATACTACATTGTAGTAAGTCTTCTATACCAATGTTTTTAAACCCATAAAAATGTACAAGATCAGATTGTTTTACTGTCCCTCTAGTTCTAAGAGAACTAAGGCATAGATAGAACTTGTGCGAGGTCATAGGGTGAGTATGAGAACCAAATTCAGGCAATGTGGCTCCAGGCTCTGTACTCTTAACTACTACAAAACCACCACCCATAACCTCTCATTTTACATTCACTTCATTCTTCTTGCAGCTACTAATGTCAATAAAATCAAATAAATACCTGTTACATGTCGGATACCATGACACATGCTAAGAATGTAATCTAGAACAAGATTTCCTTCATCATTTCAGGAAGCCTACATTATAATGAAGAATCGAGAAATGAAAACAAACCTACAACCAACCATTGATAAGTATTACAATACAGACAAGAACAGAATATCATAGAAGTATACAGGAAGGAAACCCATTCTCAGACTTGGGGTTGAAAAGGCTCTGCAGAGGAAATGTCATCAAAGCTGAGGTCAGAAGGAGCTCCTGCAAGCAAGTTAGTTGAGGGACTCAAAGCACAACACCACGGGTGGTTAGAGAAAGGTGGCTACAGAGAATATTTCAATAAAAGGAAGAGGATATGTACAACATTATGAGTCAAAGGGTTTGGCATATTATTAGTTCTTTATAATTGTAAGGAGTGTAAAAGAAAGTGTATGGTAACAGATGAATAAAGAAGGAAAATTTTCAAAGATCTTCATTTTTGTTTGTTTCTTTCAGCTTCTAACCCTAAAGAACCCACTCAAACTCTCTATTATTCTCACTTCTCAGTAGTTGAGTTTGTTTTCTTGACTCATGAAATAGGTTAAATAAAATCCTAGCCACTCAGCTGAGCTCACCTGAGATTTTTCCTCTAGAATTAATATGTGCTGATTGGTTAATTAACCTTACAAATAAATAATTTTAAGCATTCCCACACATATGACTGAACATAATCCTCCTCAAACAACAAAAATATCAAAGTGGACTTGGAATTCTATGTATAAATATATCCACTAAGAGGAAACCTAATCTAATAGGTGAAAAGTTGAATCCTTTTTGTCAGTTGTTTAAATACTTCTAATTTATAGTTAGAGACCTTCAATTTCAATCTTCATTAACAAGCACAGGGCAATAAAGATGGATCACTATATTAATAAAACAAATTATTATGTGTTATTTATACAGGACAGCAATAAAATGTGACTGAGAAGATTAAGCATTCAAGCATGCTGTAATTCATGTCAAAGTAATGCCCTACTTCGAAATCAGATCCTGGCTTAAACAATGATGTAGAAAAAAATATTCAAAGCAGCAAAGGGGAATGGCTAAGCAAAATATCAAGCTTCTTGTAGAACATTGAAACATTTTAAGCCATTTTTTTTAAAAAAAAATCACTTAAAGGATATAATCTGGAAGAAAAGAAGGTTAATAATGGCTCAGTCTTCCTTCCCCTCTTAATCTGCCATATTTACCCAGTGTCATTTAGAAACCTTCATTCATAAAGAGCCAGCAAGGTAAAGTGTTTCAAAATGTCTGCAGAGCACTCTATGATACTTTGTCTGAAACTGACAATCTGCATCACTAAATAGGGAAAACACAAAGAAAACATAGAGTGACACAGTTTTTAAAGGAAGAATATCTACAATCAACAGTTGACTTAAACAAAACCCCCCAAAACCTAGTGCTGGCAGCAGGCTGAACCTATTCCTATTGCATTTATCTCTACTAAAACTAGAAAGTACCTCTTTGAAATCAAATTTTGAAAGTATGTCAGTAATAGTGTTCATTGCAATATTTCTGAACCCTGATTTTTTTAAAAAAATATGCATTCGGGCTGTAATTTTTTTAATCTGGATCCTCACCAAGAGGTTTGTAGCAATATATTAGGGGAAAAGAGAACAATGGATATAAATCTGTTGCATCACCCTGGAGAATCAATTTCACCCAAATAATTATGGGAAAAGTTTCTATTTATCTTTTCTTTTAAAAGGTTTTGTGACACACACAGCCAAGACTAGTTTGGGGGTACAAGCCTAGAAAGTAGGACTGCTTTATGGGAAGTAAGGGATTGGTCATTTTTTTTTCTTACTTTGTGTTGTGAACAAATTCATGGTACTAACACTGCACTTGAATTAAAGGAATGAATTTTCAATGAAAGGCATGGGTTATGATATTGCGATAGTCTTTAACTTGGCATTTTATGAGAGGGTATATAAATATGTGTGTGTGTGTGTGTATATATATATATATATATATATATATATATATATATATATATATATATACACACACACACATTTATATGTAACACACACACATAAATCATTAGCTCACCAGAGTTATTTCAATCTCCTTTCCACAAATATATATATATAGATATACACACATATTTATGTGTATATACACACACATGTATTTTTTTAATACATGATTTCACTAGAGTCAAGAAAATGTAACCCCAAAGTAATGACACTTATGATTTTCTGATCCCAGGAAGAAGTCTCAGAAGTAAGGTCTCTCTTACCTTTCTTTCCCTATGCATCTCCTAATTTCTACAGCTCTTTGACCCCCTTTCTCTATCTAGAAGTTCCCCTCTGAGAAATAATGTGATTGTCTTCAATCCTCTGCCCAGGAACATCATCAAATAACCACGAAAGATCAGCCACCTCTATTCCACTTAAGGAAGCTCTGAAAGCTACCTAGAAGACTTCATCTTCATGGTATATTGATGACTTTTGTTCATAGTCAAGTTCTACACCTATCTTCCAGAAACTTTCAGCTACCTCCCCCAGGGCTGATAACAGGATGATATCAGACTTTCAAGTCCCCAGTGCACCTGACAACTCTAGGTCACTTTGGTCCATGCTGACTGGTTCTAATTGGAACGTGTTCTTTTGATATTATGGATAAAGGGAATTATCCTTTTCTCCCTGAGTTCTGGGATCTGGTCTGTGTAAGGATCACAAAAGTGCCCCACATTAGGGGAACTTGTGTTCTGTCAGCAGATAATAGGTTGTTTGCTGTGGAATGAAACGTATCTTGTCAACTTAAGCCAGTCAGGGCTTCCGGTAAATTGCTTTTTAATAAAGAAAGCATGGTGGGGGTCAGCACAGTGGGTCCTGTTTATAGAATCATTCCCTTAACCTCATGTTCCTATCACTGACATCTCTATTGGGTGGAGGAATCATTTCCTTTTGTCTCTAAAAATTCCAATGTCCAGTATGGTAGAAAAACAAATATTAGAGTTTAAGAATCTGTGATTTTAGTATCATATTTCTTTTGCATTGTAAAATTTAATAACTTAATTTTTCCCAATGAATAAAGATTTAAGGTCTAAAAAAGAAAGTTTTTCTCACATTTGTAAAATGTGAATAATAGCTGCACTGTAATTTAACAAGGTATAATGCACATGTAAGTACTTTTAAATCTGTAGAACACGACATGAATGTCAAGTATTCCTATTTCAATAGTACAGTAACCTTCCTTTCTTTATGTAATTTCCCCCACATACACAAAAATATAAAAACTATAAAATAATTTGTAAAATTTTAACTAATATATCCTAAAACATTAAGGCAAAGAGCATGGGTGAGTTAACCATTATTAACAGTGATATAGCAGTGATTATATTTTTTTAAAAGTAAATTTGTTGAATATTTTATCTGTCAGACTCCAATCAGAGGATGTAGTCATAATTATTATTTTAACAGAGTTATTGAACGTGTAGAACATAAACACCAAGGTGTCACAAAGGTACCTTACCTCTGTAATGTATCGTGTGAAAACAGCTGTCATAATAAGAGAATGGGCAGAAATAAACTCAGGTGCTCAAGGTAAAGCACACATAGCTGACATTCAGTTCTCCCAAGGTGTATAGCTGCCTGGTTGGTGCTGGACTCTCCAAGTCCAGGAGTGGAAAAGGAGATATATATGTTCAGGTCTCTAAGGAGAGGAAGAAAAACCCTTTCCCAGAATTCCAATCTCCCTTTTCCATTCCATTGGCAATTCCTAAACCTGGGCCAGCAGTCAAAGCAGAAACTTGTGCAGGAATCCAATACCAGAATACCAAAGCAAGCAGCAAAGGGTGGATTTGCAGCTGATTCAAATAAACAAATGGTAGGCTGGATGAAAGAGTAAAGAAAAAGATAGGAAATAATGAAGGAATGAATTACTCACCTAGACACTGGCTCATTAGGGAAGAATCAAAATTTTCTGTCTTCCAGGTTCTCAATAGTATACTCTTACGCCTTTACTCCCCCAAACTAAATATAAGCTGAAATTTATTAAATACATCACATTTAAATGCACTAGGGAAGTTTCATATTTGGAGGTATTTGATGGCAAATTATTTTGGAAGAGAAACACCAGTTAATTTTACTGGTTTATAACTTCCAATTTTCATACACTTGGTTTGCTTAAACAAATTATATCTAATTGAAAAATGTGAGGTTTATGAAACAGCCATAATTATAAAACCTCTATGATCTACTTCACTCCCAGGGGACTCCTCATCATATAATGTTGTAGCAGATTGAATTGGCCCCATTTTAGGTCTATGCATAATGATGAATTAACACAAGTTTTTGTGGTTTGTCACTCAACCCTGACCCAAGAAGAAAGTACAGAAAAGAATGGGTTGTGGGGAAATATTCTGGTTATCTCATTTTCTTACTTATTATCCTTGATAGGTCCTTGTTTCTGTTCCCTCATTACCATCACCAATAGAAGTAATAAAATCATAACACCAGACACATATGACTGTATTAATCACCTTCTTTTTACTATAATGAAATACCTGAGGCAAATAACTTATAAACAGAAAAGGGTGATTTTGTATCATTACTCTGGAGGATACAGTTTAAGATTAGGTGGACTCTATTTGGGGCCTCTTGACAGGGCAGTATATCAGGTGAGAATGCATGGAAGAGCAAATTTCTTATTTCATGTGCCAGGAAACAAACAAACAAAAAGATAGGAGGAGACCCTGGTGGCACAATCCCCTCTGAGGGCAAACCTCCAATCATTAAGGCTCTCCCACAATACCCCATCATCTAAAGGTCCATAGTAGCTCACAATAGTGCCATCCTGAGGGTCTATCTTTCATGGGTAGCCTTTGGGAAATGCTACCCATAATCAAATTAGAGAAACAACAATAGTCATGGTACAGCAAGCCTAGCTAGAAGAGAGAGAAAAATAAGTAATCAAGACAAAATATGAAGTCTCTATGCATTTCTTCTGCTATTCTCCACTCTTTCCACAGAAAAAAAGCTAAGACATTAAACCCATAAAACCCTTGGAGAATATAATTCCTGGGATACAATTATGAGAGGTATAGAGCGATTAAACAAGAACTACCAACCTGTGCTATGGCCCCATCTGATCCCACACTAAATTCACCAAGTGTTATGTAGGGAGCGCTTGAGTTTCAGCTTTTCAGCCTGATTAAACATTACAACCCAGTGTAGCCAATATTCTCTATTACAGGGAAAGAAAACTGAAAAGGCAAAAAGTACAATGAAAATGCAATTCATCCATCTGTACTACATGGAGTCGAGACACAGTCTGGCAAAAATATTAACAAAAATTTCGACAATAAGTACATTTTAAGGTTTTTTTTAGAAAGAGTATTTTGAAGATAAAGAAAAATTAGATTGACAACAACATGTCAACAGCAAGACTAGCTGCAAAGGAACTAGAGTAATATTCAAAAATATTTAGAGGAGTGGAACTTTGAACTCTGGACATTATATCTAGATCACTTCCTATTTAAATGTGTTGGTACAAAGATAGACCTAAGAATACAGAACTTAAAAGTATTTACATAGTGACCCTCCTTGAAATTATAGTTGGAAAAACAGAAAAAAACCCAGGATTTTCTAAGGGAGTATAAATAATTTAATAAAATTTTCCATTATTTTATAAATCAGTCAAAACAGCACTACTGAAGTATAACCAAACAATCATGGACTAAAATATCTATATTAGCAATAATGGAGGTGGTGAAGGAAGATGGCATTCCCTGGAGAAAATGAAAAGGAAACACTGTAAGTCTTTTTTTTTTTTTTTAATTTTTTATTGTTGGCTGTTCAAAACATTACATAGTTCTTGATATACCATATTTCACAATTTGATTCAAGTGGGTTATGAGCTCCCATTTTTACCCCATATACAGATTGCAGAATCACATCAGTTACACATCCATTGATTTACATATTGCCATACTAGTGTCTGTTGTATTCTGCTGCCTTTCCTGTCCTCTACTATCCCCCCTCCCCTCCCCTCCCCTTCCCTCCCCTCCCCTCCCCTCCCCTCTTCTCTCTCTGCTCCCTCTACTGACATTCGTTTGTCCCCCTTATATTATTTTTCCCCTTCCCCTCACTTCCTCTTGTATGTACTTTTGTATAACTCTGAGGGTCTCCTTCCATTTCCATGCATTTTCCCTTCTCTCTCCCTTTCCCTCCCACCTCTCATCCCTGTTTAATGTTAATCTTCTTCTCATGCTCTTCGACCCTATTCTGTTCTTAGTTACTCTCCTTATATCAAAGAAGACATTTGGCATTTGTTTTTTAGGGATTGGCTAGCTTCACTTAGCATAATCTGCTCTAATGCCATCCATTTCCCTGTAAATTCTATGATTTTGTCATTTTTTAATGCAGAGTAATACTCCATTGTGTATAAATGCCACATTTTTTTTATCCATTCATCCATAGAAGGGCATCTAGGTTGGTTCCACAGTCTAGCTATTGTGAATTGTGCTGCTATGAACATCGATGTAGCAGTGTCCCTGTAGCATGCTCTTTTTAGGTCTTTAGGGAATAGACCGAGAAGGGGAATAGCTGGGTCAAATGGTGGCTCCATTCCCAGCTTTCCAAGAAATCTCCATACTGCTTTCCAAATTGGCTGCACCAATTTGCAGTCCCACCAGCAATGTATAAGTGTACCCTTTTCCCCACATCCTCGCCAGCACTTGTTGTTGTTTGACTTCATAATGGCTGCCAATCTAACTGGAGTGAGATGGTATCTTAGGGTGGTTTTGATTTGCATTTCTCTGACTGATAGAGATGGTGAGCATTTTTTCATGTACTTGTTGATTGATTGTATGTCCTCCTCTGAGAAGTGTCTGTTCAGGTCCTTGGCCCATTTGTTGATTGGGTTGTTTGTTCTCTTATTGTCTAATTTTTTGAGTTCTTTGTATACTCTGGATATTAGGGCTCTATCTGAAGTGTGAGGAGTAAAGATTTGTTCCCAGGATGTAGGCTCTCTATTTACCTCTCTTATTGTATCTTTTGCTGAGAAAAAACTTTTTAGTTTGAGTAAGTCCCATTTGTTGATTCTAGTTATTAACTTTTGTGCTATGGGTGTCCTATTGAGGAATTTGGAGCCCGACCCCACAGTATGTAGATCGTAGCCAACTTTTTCTTCTATCAGATGGCGTGTCTCTGATTTGATATCAAGCTCCTTGATCCATTTTGAATTAACTTTTGTGCATGGCGAGAGAAAGGGATTCAGTTTCATTTTGTTGCATATGGATTTCCAGTTTTCCCAGCACCATTTGTTGAAGATGCTATCCTTCCTCCATTGCATGCTTTTAGCCCCTTTATCAAATATAAGGTAGTTGTAGTTTTCTGGATTGGTTTCTGTGTCCTCTATTCTGTACCATTGGTCTACCCGCCTGTTTTGGTACCAGTACCATGCTGTTTTTGTTACTATTGCTCTGTAGTATAGTTTGAAGTCTGGTATCGCTATACCGCCTGATTCACACTTCCTGCTTAGCATTGTTTTTGCTATTCTGGGTCTTTTGTTTTTCCATATGAATTTCATGATTGCTTTCTCTATTTCTACAAGAAATGCCGTTGGGATTTTGATTGGCATTGCATTAAACCTATAGAGAACTTTTGGTAATATCGCCATTTTGATGATGTTAGTTCTGCCTATCCATGAACAGGGTATATTTTTCCATCTTCTAAGATCTTCTTCTATTTCTCTCTTTAGGGTTCTGTAGTTTTCATTGTATAAGTCTTTCACCTCTTTTGTTAGGTTGATTCCCAAGTATTTTATTTTTTTTGAAGATATTGTGAATGGAGTGGTTGTCCTCATTTCCATTTCAGAGGATTTGTCGCTGATATACAGGAATGCCTTTGATTTATGCGTGTTGATTTTATATCCTGCCACTTTGCTGAATTCATTTATTAGCTCTAATAGTTTCTTTGTAGACCCTTTTGGGTCTGCTAAGTATAGAATCATGTCATCTGCAAATAGTAATAATTTAAGTTCTTCTTTTCCTATTTTGATGCCTTTAAATTCTTTCGTCTGTCTAATTGCTCTGGCCAGTGTTTCGAGAACTATGTTGAACAGAAGTGGTGAGAGAGGGCATCCCTGTCTTGTTCCAGATTTTAGAGGGAATGCCTTCAATTTTTCTCCATTCAGAATGATGCTAGCCTGAGGCTTAGCATAGATTGCTTTTACAATATTGAGGTATGTTCCTGTTATCCCTAGTTTTTCTAGAGTTTTGAACATAAAGGGATGCTGTACTTTGTCAAATGCTTTTTCCGCATCTATTGAGATGATCATATGGTTCTTATTTTTAAGTCTATTGATGTGGTGAATAACATTTATTGATTTCCCTATATTGAACCAGCCTTGCATCCCAGGGATGAATCCTACTTGATCATGGTGCACAATTTTTTTGATATGTTTTTGTATCCAATTCGCCAGAATTTTATTGAGGATTTTTGCATCTAGGTTCATTAGAGATATTGGTCTGTAGTTTTCTTTCTTTGAAGTGTCTTTGTCTGGTTTAGGTATCAGGGTGATGTTGGCCTCGTAGAATGAATTTGGAAGTTCTCCCTCTTTTTCTATTTCCCGAAGTAGCTTGAAAAGTATTGGTATTAGTTCCTCTTTAAAGGTTTTGTAAAACTCTGCTGTATACCCATCTGGTCCTGGGCTTTTCTTAGTTGGTAGGCTTTTGATGGTTTCTTCTATTTCCTCAATTGATATTGGTCTGTTTAGGTTGTCTATATCCTCCTGACTCAATCTGGGCAGATCATATGACTTAAGAAATTTATCGATGCCTTCACTATCTTTTAATTTATTGGAGTATAAGGATTCAAAATAATTTTTGATTATCTTCTGTATATCTGAGGTGTCTGTTGTGATATTGCCTTTTTCATCCCGTATGTTAGTAATTTGAGTTCTCTCTCTTCTTCTCTTCGCAAGCATGGCTAAGGGTCTGTCGATTTTGTTTATTTTTTCAAAGAACCAACTTTTAGTTTTGTCAATTTTTTCAATTGTTTCTTTTGTTTCAATTTCATTAATTTCAGCTCTGATTTTAATTATTTCTTGCCTTCTACTTCTTTTGCTGTTGTTTTGCTCTTCTTTTTCTAGGATTTTGAGATGAAGTATGAGATCATTTATTTGTTGGTTTTTTTCTTTTTTTAAGGAATGAACTCCAAGCAATGAATTTTCCTCTTAGAACTGCTTTCAATGTGTCCCATAGATTCCGATATGTTGTGTCTGTGTTTTCATTAATCTCTAAGAATTTTTTAATTTCCTCCTTGATGTCTTCTATAACCCATTGATCATTCAGTAACCTATTGTTCATTCTCCAAGTGATGTATTCTTTTCCCTTCCTTCTTTTATCGTTGATTTTCAGTTCCATTCCATTATGATCAGATAGGATGCATGGTATTATCTCTACTCCTTTATATTGTCTAAGAGTTTCCCTGTGACATAATATATGATCTATTTTTGAGAAGGATCCATGTGCTGCTGAGAAAAAAGTGTAACTGCTTGATGTTGGGTGGTATATTCTATATATGTCAATTAAGTCTAGGTTATTAATTGTGTTATTGAGTTCTATAGTTTCCTTATTCAACTTTTGTTTGGAAGATCTGTCCAGTGGTGATAGAGGTGTGTTGAAGTCTCCCATGATTATTGTATGGTGGTCTATTAGACTCTTGAACTTGAGAAGAGTTTGTTTGATGAACATAGCTGCACCATTGTTTGGGGCATATATATTTATGATTGTTATGTCTTGTTGGTGTATGGTTCCCTTGAGCAGTATGTAGTGTCCCTCTTTATCCCTTTTGATTAACTTTGGCTTGAAATCTATTTTATTTGATATGAGTATGGATACTCCTGCTTGTTTCTGAAGTCCATATGAGTGATATGATTTTTCCCAACCTTTCACCTTCAGCCTATGTATGTCTTTTCCTATCAAATGCGTCTCCTGTAGGCAGCATATTGTTGGGTCTTGTTTTGTGATCCATTCTACTAGCCTGTGTCTCTTGATTGGTGAGATTAAGCCATTAACATTTAGGGTTATTATTGAGATATGGGTTGTTCTTCCAGCCATATTTGTTTATTTATGTTACTAAACATGGTTTGTTTTCCTCTTTGATTATTTTCCCCCCCTTTAGTGTCCTACCTCCCACTGTTGGTTTTCATTGTTATTTTCCATTTCCTCTTCCTGTAATGTTTTGCCAAGGATGTTTTGAAGAGATGGTTTTCTAGCTGCAAATTCTTTTAACTTTTGTTTATCGTGGAAGGTTTTAATTTCATCTTCCATCCTGAAGCTTAATTTCGCTGGAAACACAATTCTTGGTTGGAACCCATTTTCTTTCAGTGTTTGAAATATGTTATTCCAGGATCTTCTAGCTTTCAGAGTCTGTGTTGAAAGATCAGCTGTTATCCTGATTGGCTTACCCCTAAATGTGATCTGCTTCCTTTCTCTTGTAGCTTTTAAAATTCTCTCCTTATTCTGTATGTTGGGCATCTTCATTATAATGTGTCTAGGTGTGGGTCTCTTATGATTTTGCACATTCGGCGTCCTGTAGGCTTCTAGGATTTGGGGTTCTGTCTCATTCTTCAAGTCTGGGAAGTTTTCTTGTATTATTTCATTGAATAGATTGCTCATTCCTTTGGTTTGAAACTCTGTACCTTCCTGTATCCCAATGACTCTTAAATTTGGTCTCTTGATGTTATCCCATATTTCTTGGATGTTCTGCTCATGGTTTCTTAACAGTCTTGCTGAGCTGTCTATGTTCTTTTCAAGTTGAAATACTTTATCTTCATTGTCTGATTTTCTGTCTTCTAAGTGTTCTACTCTGCTGGTAGTATTCTCAATTGAGTTTTTAAGTTGGCTTATTGCTTCCTGCATTTCTAGGATTTCTGTTTGTTTGTTTTTTATAACCTCTATTTCCCTGTATAGTTGATCTTTTGCTTCTTGGATTTGTTTATGTAATTCATTGTTGAAGTGATCTTTCATTGTCTGATTTTGCTGTCTGATGTCTTCCTTGAGACTCCAGATCATCTGAAGCATGTATATCCTGAATTCTTTATCTGACATTCCATCTGCTGCAGCTATTACCTCTTCTAACGTTGAGTTGACCTGCAATGCTTGTGGTCCTTTCTTTCCTTGTCTCTTCATACTGTTCGTGTTCCTTTCTACTTGGTGAAACTGTTGTGCTATTGAATTTTCCCCCTATATATTTATATTGGTCTTGTATAGTTGCAAAGTCTCCCTCGCAGGCGCGGGCGGCGGCTCTGTCCCTCTGCGGGCCGCTAGGCTTGTTCTGTCGGTGGTCACCACTGTAAGTCTCAATTGGGTCAAAGATACACTGTTAAATTTAGGTATTGAAAGGTAAATTGTATATATACATTTATATTTCATAAAATATGTAGAAATAATGCACTTATTACATACACACATATACATAAATATATGGTTATTTTATTAAGAATATAGAATATGTAAGAATACACAGCATTAATAGAAGCAAAAAAACAGTAGAAAATATGCAGGAAAGAGTCAAAAATAGAACATGTCAAGAAAGCAGAATTTAACAATAATTAAAATAAGCTTAAAATTTTAAATTCATTAATTAAAGTTGAAAATATCATACTGAAAAATAAAGATAACATCCTACCATACACTGTATATGTTATAGATAAAAAACTAAGACATTATAAAAGTTTGAAATTAAAGGCAAGGTATAATATACACCACACACTTATGAATCAAATAAAGAAAATATAATAATTTTAATATCAAAAAAGTAAATACAATTTTGAAGTATATATCCACCTAAATACATGCAAAATAAAGAATGTACTAAAAGAAGAAAAGTAGGTTGATGGAGTAAGGAATTCAGACATACTTATAAACCCTACAACAAGGAACCAAAGAATATCCAGAATAAAACTTAAAAACCATAAAGAGAATTTGAAAATTGAAAGTTGCTTAGTTTAAGAAAATTATTTTTCTCTTGTTTTGCTTTCATGGTGAAAAAAAATTAAAGTGAATCTTTAAAAAAATAAAAGGTAGATTAAATATTTAAATGTGGTAAAAGTAAAAATGACAAAAGAAATTTTAAAATAAATTGCTAATCTTCCGAAGAAAAAGTACACTTTTCAATCTAAAAGAACTCACAAATTATACTGAAACAGTAGTAAAGACACATTTGACTACATCAAAATAAAATTTGTGTTTATAAGTACTATAAATAAATGAATGATATATTGGAAGAAAGAAAATTATAGTCCAAAACTAAAAGCATTAATATCTGTAATCTAAATGAAACTCAAAAAATAAACATTGAGATGTAGGCTCTCTATTCACCTCACAGATTGTTTCTTTTGCTGAGAAGAAAATTTTTAGTTTGAGTCCATCCCATTTATTAATTCTTGATTTTAATTCTTGCTCCACAGGGGTCTTATTAAGGAAGTTGGGGCCTAATCCCACATGATGGAGATTAGGACTGACTTTTTCTTCTATTAGATACAGGATCTTCTATTAGATACAGGTTTTATTTCTAAGTCCTTGATCCATTTTGAGTTGAGTTTTGTGCATGGTGAGAGATAGGGGTTTAATTTCATTTTGTTGCATATGGATTTCCAGTTTTCCCAGCACCATTTTTTGGAGAGGCTATCTTTTCTCCAATGCATATTTTTGGCACCTTTGACTAGTAATTAAATTTTAAGCTTAATTTAATTACTGTTAAATTTTATGTATTAGTCTCTGTGTCCTCTATTCTGTACCATTTGTTTGCCAGTCTGTTTTGGTGCCAATACCATACTGGTTTTGTTACTATTGCTCTGTAGTATAGTTTAAGGTGTGGTATAGTGATGTCACCTGCTTCACTCTTCCTGCTAAGGATTGCTTTAGCTATTCTGGGTGTCTTATTTTTCCAGATGAATTTCATGATTGCTATTTCTATTTCTATGAGGATGTCATTGGGATTTTAATCAGAATTGCATTAAATCTATATAGTGCTTTTGGAAGTATGGTCATTTTGATAATATTAATTCTGCCTATCCAAGAGCAAGGTAGATCTTTTCATCTTCCAAGATCTTCTTTGACTTCTTTCTTTAGGATTCTATAACTTTCATTATAGAGATCTTTACCTTTTACACATCACATAGAGCACTAATCTCTAAGATATATAAAGAACTCAAAAAGCTAAGCACCAAGAAAACAAATAACCCAATCAATAAATGGGCTAAGGACCTGGACAGACACTTCTCAGAAGATGATACACAATTAACAAATATATGAAAAAAATGTTCATCATTGCTAGCAATGAGAGATATGCAAATCAAAATCACTAAAGATTTCGTCTCACTCCAGTCAGAATGGCAGCTATTATGAAGACAAACAACAATAAGTGTGGGCGAGGATGTGGGGATAAAGGTACACTCATACACTGCTGGTGGGACTGCAAATTGGTGCAGTCAATATGGAAAGCAGTATGGAAATTTCTTGGCAAATTGGGAATGGAACCACCATTTGACCCAGCTATCCCTTTCCTTGGTCTATACCCAAAGGACTTAAAAATAGCATACAGGAACACAGCCACATCAATGTTTATAGCAGCACAATTCACAATACCTAAAATGTGTAACCTAGATGCCCTTCAATAGATGAATGGATAAAACAAAATGTGGCATCATATACAATGGAATATTACTCAGCAATAAAAAAAAATAAAAGCATGGCATTTTTAGGTAAATGGATAGAGTTAGAGAAGATAATGCTAAGTGTAGTTAGCCAATCCCAAAAAACAAACTCCAAATGTTTTCTTTGATATAAGGAGGCTGATTCACAGTAGGATAGAGAGAGGGAGCATGGGAGGAATAGACAAACTCGAGATAAGGCAGATGGGGTTGGAGGGGAAGGAAGAGGTCATGGGATTATAAATGATGATGGAATGTAATGATCACTTTTATCCAAAGTACTTGTATGAAGACACACGCAAAAACAAACAAACATTGAGAAAACTCATTTTTATCCAGAGTACATGTATGATGACACATGCAAAAACAAACAAACATTGAGAAAACTAGAAAAGCTCAATTAAAAAGTGGACAAAAATAGGAATAGGTAAATTTTAATGGTTAGCAATGAAGACAAATTAAAATACACATTAGATGCAGGTTGTGTCTACTAAACTATATATATATATTCATATACTATATATATTCACTCCACTAAAAGTGTGTGTGTGTGTATAGATATACACACACATATATTTTATATATATATATATATATATATATATATATATATATATATAGTATAGAACTAAATGTTAGCATATGGAAAGACAGACACTTTATATACTACTGTTAGAAATATACAGTTAAGTTCCTTCTGGAAATAAATCTGACAAAGCCTAATAAAACAAAATTAAATATAGCATATAGTCACAAATATATATATTAAATATAGTCACAAATTCCACTCCCAGAGTAGTGAATACAGAGTTTTGTTGATATACATTCCAAACTTCATAATACTCTACTGTAGTAATATATGAGGCAACTTAAATATCTTAAAAATATAGCTTTGGATTTTTGATAAAGAAAGATGATTAGATCTATTATTACTTTAAAACTTATGCCCAAGGAAACAACAGGATATATTTCAACCCTTAGAAAATATGCCTATAGGAAAGGAGAGAGAAAGAAATGGAACTGGTGAGGTGAGGAGAAAATAAAACAGGAGAGTCCTGGCATGCCAATAAAGTGAACAGGACAAACTACAGTGCAGAACTGATTTGAATCTCTGTACATGTTTTCTGACCTTTCAATAGACAGTCCAGAAAAATTTGTCTTTGTAGAGTTTGTGTCAAGTATTCTCATACATAGCTGGTGAAATAAAACATGAAAGCATTTGGAAAATAATTTCAATTACCAAATACCTTCTGATACTTCAAATGTGACAAATGCAATTTCATTCATGCTATGTGAACATAACAAAAACTTAAGCTAGACTGGACACAGCAATGGAATCTGCAACATACCCAGTATAACTCTGGAGGCCCTAGGCATCTAGATATAGACACCTGGATATATCTGCATAGATTGTAGATTGCAGATTGTAATAAATCCAGAGATAGAGAGAGGGAAGGAAGGGGGGGGGGAGGATAGAGGGAGAGAGAGATAGAGATAGAGAGAGAGAAAGTGCATTTCAAAGATGAATCTGCAAACCAAAATTTTAAAACATGTAAAGAAAGACAATATTAAAAAGTCAATAAGATGAAGAAAAATCAAATGTATACAATGAAAACTTGAATAAATGTCAACAACGATCCTATTTAGAACATATCACAGACATATAATTGTTGATATTTTATTCCTTTCCTTACCATGAAGTACTCCAGTTCTTTACTCTGTTAAACTACAGGGGTCTATAGGTACATGCTTGAGATCTTCAGGTTGGAATCAACCCATATTGCCCATATGGCTGCTGCCCATGGGTATGTTATAGTATCACTGTGGCTTACTTTGGAGATAGATAGATAGATAGATAGATAGATAGATAGATAGATAGATGATAGATAGAAAGAATACCATTTTATATGTAGTAAAATATTGAAATAGATGGTAGAAAGGAAGTTTATTGAAATTTGCACTCAGTACACAAATTTCCTCCTAAGTCTCCTGCTTAAATACTTCTGTATCATCTAACTCACTCTTTTTCTCTTTTCTCTTTCTCTTCCTTTCTCTCTCCTTCCTTTCTTCCTTTCATTTCTCTCTTTCTTCTTTTTCTTTCTCTTTCTCTTTCCATCTCTCATTAATCTCCAAGTAGATATTTGAGCTCAGATCTATCTCCTGGGGCTGCTACACAATAACTCTATTTGCCTTCAAAAGAAACAAACTACATACCTTACACATTATAGTTGTTTAAATATTTTAAAACAAATACCTCTTCTTTGTCTTCTTTTCTACTAAATAAACACCTCTACCTTGTAGGTTTTCTTTAACTGGCATAGATGTCAGAGGCCTCTCATTCACACTTATCCATTTTTCTGAAGTGTTTAGTATGGAAATCTTCTATTTTTAATATTTCTTTTTTAAATTTTTAATTTATTTTTAACTGATACATACACAACAAACGTTTTATGTATTAATGGGATACCATTAATATGTTCAACCATGCATACATTGTGTACTATTTGAATGAGGTAAAACATTAATCTAAAATATTTGTCATTTCTTTATGATGAAAACTCAAAATACTTTCTTCTAGCTTTTTGAAATTTGCAATACATTGTTGTTATCTATAGCCACCATACTGCAAAATAATACCCAGTACTGCTTCCACTTATTGTAACTCTAAATTAATACCCATTGGTTAACCTTTCCCCAGCCCCCTAACCCTCCCCAGCCTCTGGCAACCACCATTCCACTCTCAATTTCTATAAGATGGGACATTGTTTCCACATATGAATGATATTACGAAGTATTTATATGAATGAGATCATGAAGTATTTGTCTGACTTATTTCACATAACATATTGATCTCCATTTCCATCTGTGCTGTTGCAAATGACAGGATTTCATTCTTTCTTAGGGATAAATAGTATGCCATTGTACACATTACAACATTTTCTTCATCCATTGATCATTACATGGACAGGTAGATTGTTTCACTTCCTGGTTATTATGGATAGTGTGCAGTGAACATGGGAATGCAGGGGTCTCTTCAGCATATCAATTTCACTTCTTTGGGGTACATACTTAGTAGTGGGATTATTGAATCTTCTGCTAATCCTATGTTTAATTTTTAAGGTATATTTATACTGTTTCATACTATTAGATTCCCACCAACAATGTGCAAGTGTTCCCTTTTCTCCACATTCTTACTAGCATATATTATCTTCAATATTTTTGATAGCAGTGATGTTTATTGGGGTCAAGTGAAATCTCACTGTAGCTTTGATTTACATCTCCCTAAAGATTAGTAATATTCAGCAATTTTTCATGTACTTATTGGTAATTTATATGTATCCTTTGGAGAAATATCTATTGAGATCTGTTAGTCATTGTTAAATCAAATTATTTGGTTATTTCTGCTATTAAGTTTTTGGACTTCCTTATATAGTTTGGATATTAACCCTTTATCAGATTAATACATTGCAAATACTTTATCCCCTTCTGTTGGTTTTCTCTACATTCTGTTTTGGAGAAGCTTTTTAATTTGATATAATTTCATTCATCTATTTTTTTCCTTCTGTTTCCTATGGTTTTGAGATCTGTCCAAAAAAATGAAAATAAAACAAACAAAACCCTTGTCCATGTCACTGTCCTGAAGAATCTGAAATATTTCCCCTATGCTTTCTTCTAGTAGTTTCATAGTTTCAGGTCTCATACTTAACTCTTTAATCCATTTTGACTGGATCCTTACGACTTGTGAGAGAGAGGGGTCGAGCTTCATTCTTCTGCATATGGATGTAAAATTTTTCCAACACTATGTATTGAAAAGGTATCGTTTCTCCATTATGTGTTCCTGCCACCTTTCTCAAAAGTCAGTTGGCTATCTATGCATGTGTTTTTCCCCTAGGAGTACAGAATTCAACTTTTTTATTGTTGGAAAAAGTACAAAAATTAATTTTAAGTCTGAGACCCAAAACAAAACTCACTCTTTTATTTATTTTCTTTCAAAATAATTTAAAGAAATAACAAGACATATATTGTCCTAAAATCTGAACAAAGAAACTTGAGTATGGTAAAATAAAATAATAATACTATGTTTAGCTGGAAATCTGGATGTAAATTCCAGTCCTGTTCTTCATAGGCTGTAGGATCCCAGGAGCAAGTTATTTGACCATTAAGAGAATTGATTTACTCAGCTTGAGTATGAGGAAACAAAAATTTTATTTCCATAATGATTCATAAACTTGAGAAGTGGTTCAAAATGTTTTTGAAATAACGGTGGTGGAATATACATATGAAGAAAGCACTACCAAACTGAATCATGGTTTGATAAAATAAATATTTAAGTGTAACTCTTCCAAAAGTGTGAACTATATTCATCCAGTTGCAGAGATTATTTCTGAAAAGACATGTCTCAACACAGTCCTTTTAATCTAGCTCATTTAGATTAACTCTGAAAGCAGGGGTAACAAATCTCTGCTTCTGTATTATTTTTCCATGGTACGCTTCCCAGTTCTCATGTTCCTTTATGATATATTTAATTGAATGGAACTCAGTGATGGAAGGGATGCAATATTTTGTAAACATAGTTGACAGTTTGCAATTGATGGGGAGTGTCCCTCAATAAGAGAGAAATTTGGTGCTGGAAATCAATAGAATAAAATTGTGAGAAGCATGAAAACTTCACTTATAAAAAGAAATAGCTGATTTTTATTGGGATTGGAAGAAAAATTACTATTCTAGATATGGAAGCGTCAGGTAGTATTTTGATCCATCATAGTTCTCTGAAAGTGATCTTTTACACTCTAAATTTGTATAGACACACAGAGAGAGACACCAGGAATATATTCAGGAATTCAATAAGGCACAGCAAAAAATGGGCATTGGCACCTCTGGAATTCTGGGAAGAAAATATAGTTGCCCAAATGTTACAACCTGGAAACTGTGCTTGAATGATTTAATTAATAGTCAATGTTTGACTTTAGAAACAGGTCATTATTGGATCATACAAGAAGGCAATAAAGGATTTGACATTGTCAGGTCAAAGAACAATCTCAAAGTCCCAGCGTATTGAGTGAGCAGAATTTGATCATTTCCTCAAGGAGAGGGACTTGGTGATAAAGGAGAGAGATACTTTCTCAGTCATTGGAGTGCCTCTGAAAACTGATCCCTTACTCAGCCTTAGAAAGAAAGGCAGCTGTTCCCTGCCTTTTTAGACAGGGAGAAAAAAAAAAAGGAAAAGAAAAGCAAAAGAAAAAGTGGCCCCAGTAGCCACAACAGCTGTCACTGCCAGAGATGAGAGACCTGGAGATTTCAAAATGGAATGAATAGTGTTGGCACTACAATAAAGATATAGAGAATTAATAATATACCGGGCAACTTTCTATTTTCTCTAGATCTCCCTAGCTTTCCATCAAAAGCAGCTGAGATTAATTAAATGAAGCCAAGTATTTCACTTGACAAAAAAATGATAGGTCTAGCTTTTCTCTATTCTCTGCTTGATATAATGAATGTTGTATTATAATACAGAAAGCAACTTGGTAAATGGTCAAACCATGACTTACTTGGCATTTATGAAAGGTTGTTTGTCACTTGGCAGGGATGCTTTTAAGGCTTAACCACACAGTGTTGGATTGGGCTCTGATGGTGCCCTGGTTAAAGCAGGCTAAGGAAACATAGAGAAATATTTTTATCCAGTGTGTACTTAACCCTGCTGTCCTCAATACTGAGGCAAGATGTTGCACACCTTTCTCATCTTCAGATCAAAGAAATCATCTTGGCTTATATCCTCATGTATTTATTATGAAAATGCTCAACTAGCAGGGCATGGGGGTATATATGTATCATCCCAGCTACTCTGGAGGCCAAGGCAGGAAGATCACAAGTTTAAGGCTAGCCAGAGAAACTGTCTCAAAACAAAAACAAGTGAAAAGGGCTGGGAATGTAGGTCAGTGGTAAAGCCCACCTGGGTTCAATCTGCAGTACTCCCCACCTCCACCAAAAAAGGCTTAACTAATTTTATTGACATAAATGTTGAAGTTGACATTGTTAATACTGTTAGAATTACTATTTCCATCATCATAATAATCTCATAATAGATATTATATTTAAAAATCCTTCTCAAAATTAGTCCTCTCAAAATTTTTTCTCCATTCCAATTTCTTCAATGAATTTATAATTTTCAGCTTATCCATGTTACATAGAGTGATGCAAATACTGCCAGAAAAACATTGGGGGAAAAAAAAACATAAGTTCCCCAAATAATGTAAGTCCTGTTAAGATAAAATATAATTTAGGATTGCTTGGTATTGAACAATGGAATCCTAAGGGTAAGTGCAAGAACCAGCCAATGAATATGTTATTCTTAGCAACTTAGTTGAGAGAAGAGAATGATTTAAACACATCTTAATGAATATCAAAGAAAAACGAAAATAAATGCCACTATAGAATGTTTGTAAGTGCCATTACTACAAAGACAGACTCATAAGAATCTATTTTAAGTAATGCTTCTTTTTTTTTTAAAGAGAGAGAGAGAGAGAGAGAGAGAGAGAATTTTTTAATATTTATTTTTTAGTTTTCAGCGGACACAACATCTTCGTTTGTATGTGGTGCTGAGGATCGAACTCGGGCCACACGCATGCCAAGCGAGCGCACTACCGCTTGAACCACATCCCAAGCCCAGTAATGCTTCTTTTTTAAGACATAATTTTCATAAGAATTTTCACTTTGAGTTGAAATACCTAATAATTTATATTAGTCACTATGGGTCTTCTTTTTTTTTTCTTTTTAAAAAATCATTTAGAAAAGCAAAAGATGATCATCCTAATGAGTTTACAGGGTGATAATTTTCACATATAAGAAAATTATTCATATTTCAGGCCCAAATAGATGAAAGCTTTTTCAATAGAAAGCATGCAATAAATTTAGTGTGAATAAAAACTTAGGAAGGATTCTGATTAGCCTAGGCTTCTATTCAAGTAATTAGGAATAAACCATTACATTCTGTATTGGAAAGGTGAGATAAGAGCAAGCAGCATTCTTAAATATATATCTACCCTTATATTATTCACTTTCTAATGTGTGCTAAAACAGAGCATACATATTGATAGTAGTACTTATGATACCCATAACATAGAAGGTAATAACCATTATTATAGTTTCAAAATGAGCAACATTCAGATTGGCACGAAGGAGTGAATTCTAAAACGTGTGTCCATGAGCTGCTGTGTGGCTATTGCCAATGGAGGTCAAGGCAGACTGTCTCCAAAGGCATTCCAAAGTTCATCAGGGGTTTGTCTGCACCAAACGTTTGTAGGCATTCTTCCAGAAAAGTTCTGGTACTCTAGTATTCCTTATTTTAAATTGAAATAATATACCTGACCTAGTTTAAAGCACAGAACTTGCATCAGGTAGGCTATAGTCTTGCCATCTTATCACCTACATGCTTGTCACGACTGAGCAGATGCTCCTCAAGTGTAGCTCATTATCTGAAGACTTCCTTCCAGGCATGAGCCCCGTCAGGTAATGTGGTCATTATTTCTCAGGGATAAGGATTTTTTTGGTTATTTTTTCAAAGTCACATTTGATGATAAGCAGAGCACTCCTGACTCTTACTCCTTTCCCTTCTATGCAAAAGGCTATTGGTGGGACAGTTAGGCTAATGCTCAAGAGATCTTTTCTCATTAAGAACTTTCATGTGTAGGAAAAACTGTCAGAAAAAGTACTTTAAAAAATTCACAAAATGAACTTCTGATTGGTGTTATTTGCTGTAGAATTCCCATATTGCTTTAATTCTTAGGTTCATTTATTAGAATGTTTTTGTAAGGAGTTGCAAGTCATGGATAAAAATTCTGTCTTAAGCATTCTTATTATATAATACGAACCACAAGTGCTCTATTATATATACAATGTCACCTAAGACTTTTTAAAAAATGACCAACTTTTATAGAAAGATGTCTTCTGTGTAGAATGTATATTTACATATATACATGTGTATTTACATATATAGATCCAATTCCCATTTAAGGTGATTCTTTGTTGTTTGTGTTTTCTTTTAATATGGATCAGGAGCTCTGACACAGTTCCCAAAACTAGCTAAATCCCACCATATCTTCTCACATATTTTTTTGTTAGTCATGTAGGTGACACTTTTAATTCTCTCCCATTGATTATCATTATTCAAGTTAACCTATTTATTAGTTATAATTATTTCAAAAAGGATTCAGTAAAACTGCCTACTTTTCCAGGGGGTAAAAATTCAACATTTCATTGCTTTCTCTTATTTCTTTATGCTAGAAAACATCTGAATCTTCTCTTTAGCTCTGCTTCCTTGCTTCCTGAGCAAATTGCCAAACCCTCCCATTATCATTCACCTCCCTAAATGCTTCCACCTCATTTCTCCTGTGTGCACTTTACTGGAATTATAGAACAAACCAATTTAATCTCTGATGCTTGACAGTATATTTCACAGGTTAGTTTCTCTTTTACATAATACCTATATATGTGGATTGATCAAATACAACATTTTAAAAAGGTTAAACTTACAAGAGAAAGTTAGGTTACATTAATTTATATCAAAAAGGCTGTGAACTCTTTCCCACATACATATCTAGATAAGAATATCCACTTGTCTACACACACACACACACACACACACACAAATTTATCCAGATGGATAAACAAATGCTCTATTAGCTTGCTGCACGTAAGTGAAATTACCTGTATTTCAGTTATTTGTTTACTTTTCAGGTACATAAACTATTGTGTGTGTATGTGTGTGTTTCTTTCTTGTAGCATAATTTCTCTTGGTTATGGTTCAATACGTAAATCATCCTATCACTTAAATCGACTCTTAGAATTTGCATTACCCAGGTTAGGATGCAGTAAGGATGCAGTTAGTCAATTGTGATTTCAGTGGGGGTTGAATAGTAAATACTGTGGCACTCACATCCTCTATTTTTTAATGTTCTACCCTTTGTTATTTGGTAAAGCTCTTTGTACACAAAGGATAGTTGATACATATTTGATAAAGAAATGAAGAAAATGGATAATCTCACTTTTCTCAAATGTTACCTTATTTTTTGTCATTGGTGTTGGAACTAAAACATTTCACCACTTCTTAGTGCTGAAAGAAACATATTCATGTTTAGGTATATTTTTTCTTTTGTTATTAGTATAATAGTAGTTTTATTTTTTTGGTTCTGTGTTTTGTTAAATGTTTTGTACTAAGGATCTTTGAATGGCAATGATAACCTCATCTTGAGTCCAATCAAGTAATCTAAAATGTTCTACTATTTGGAATTTTTTTACTCTGCATTTTTGTCAATTTTCTTTTTTTATAAGGGGACATGTTTGCCGAGAGTGTGCAAGAACCATAGTTTGATCCCCAGCATTGCATTAATTAACTAAATATATTTTTCTTTGAATATTTGAATTAGAAAACCCTATAAATCACTTACTCATTGTGATATTCGTTTAACTTGACATATATTATTATACAATATAATAAATATTATAAAATTAGAGCAGAATGAGGAATTTTTTTTTTTATTTCTAATGCATAGCTGTGTACTCCTTTGCTGTGGCCTCTGCACTCATCCCAAGAAAGGCAGGGATCTGCAGCCATAGGAGTGATAGCCCTCTCTTCAAGTCTACTGTGCTGCAATGCTCTCCTCCCCTCCAAGGAACTTGTTCATTCAGCGTGTTTCCTCTTTCTCATTTCTGAACTTCCCCACAGTGCTCCCTTCCCATCCCATAGGCACCTTTGAATACTTATGCAACCTAAAATTGTCTTACTCACTTTCTCTTAGCAGCTTTTGACACTATGAACCAAACCTATTTAATGACAGTATTTTCTGCTTTTGGTTTTCCTCACCCCCTTATTCTATCATCTTTCTCTTCTCTGAGAGCTACTTACCAACTTACTCTGTTAACATCCATTTTTAAAGCGCCTCCGGGTTCTCTATGGTAAACTCTTCATTCCAGTTTTCCATCCACATGGTCTCTTCCAACCTCATTGCATCTAGTGTCCACCTTAATGTCAATGATTCTCAAGTCTACATCAGCAGGCCCACTCTCTGTCTCTTCTGAGCTTCCATGTGTCCAATAGCACACCAGACCTGAGGTGCATGACCCACACACCTTAAAACTCGTCATGCTCGTGGTATATATTGTTGTGGTAACAAACACAATTGCAGTATCTTAAAACAAGACAAATTTATTTATTACTGTTCAGTTCTAGAGGTTGAAAGTCCTAAAAACAAGGTGTCAGCAGGGTGTTTCCTTTCTGGAAACTGTAGGAAAAAAATTGTATTTTCCAGCTTCCAATTTTTTTCTTTTTCTCAGATTGCATCAACCTATAACTCCACAGTCATATCTCCTTCTTGTACTCCAACCTTCCTGCCTCCCTCTTATGATTACAGCAGTTGGCCTAGAAAATCGTACTTATTTCTTGGTCCTTATTTGATTTTATTGGAACAGTCTTTTTTTGAGATAGGGACATGTATATCTTTGAGATCCCAGTAATCTATCAACCATAATATATAGCACTGACCCACCCTTTTCTCTTAAGTCTCTTCTTTCTCCAATACTTATTCTCAATGAATGCCATATATTTAATGGTTCAACTCAGACAACTGTTATCCTTGATTCTTTTCTAACTCTCTTGCTCCACAGATTCAACACAGAGTTCTACTGATGCTGTATCCTAAATGTCTTTTAAACTAATCAGCTTTTCTATATCTTCACTGTTACCAACAAAATTCAGGTCACCGTCACTTCTCAGACTTCTGATCTATTTCCTTGCAAGTTGCCTCTTTCATTACCTCATCTGTTTCAAAACACAATACTCACTCTGCAGATTGGCTGCTTAAAATTCATCAGTGAGTCTCTGTTTCCCTCAACATAAGGATAAAACTTGTTTGCTTGTATTTTAAGTTTGCCCTGTTTCCTCCTTTAGCCTTATTTCTTGATATCCCATGCCCTTTTCCCACTTTCTTTCTGCACTCAGTAGTTTCATGAGCTCACTAGCTCCATATTATTCACAGTAAAAGTTATTTGCCTCTACCTGGAACACTCTGTTCTACCAAGTCTGCACTTTACATAAATGGCTCCTATTTCTCCTACTTTTCCCCAGCTCTGATGTCATCTGGTTGTTGGAAGCCTTTCTTTCTTCTGTGTTCAGGCCAGCAGCCAACTCACCTTTGTTTCTACTGAATCTGAACTTTACCAACCTAACAATGGAATGTAATCACAGGGTCTCTTATTAGTACCTCCCGCCACACAGCATTCTCTAGAAGGGCAGGACGCAGTTTAATCACTGTGGCTAGTACAGTGTCATAAAAATGTGCAACATATCTTGTTAAAGAAAGTTATTTGCAACAAACTATAACTTCCATGAGGTTCACTAACTATGACAGGAATTTAATGATATAGCATTGTTCAGCTTTCAATGAACCATTTGGTGTGGAGCCATTCTCATGAAATATTGGAAATTTTTAATTCCTATTTTTTGTAGAAGAAATCCAATTCAATTAATGTTTGTGGAAATCATAGTAGAAGCAAGACACTTCATGAGCTACTGTCAAATGGACAAATTCCCTTCAATTCCCTGAAAATGCTAGTGAGAAAGTTATGCTGTATATAAAAATAATGGTGCAATATATAATGAGATTCCTGTTATGAAACATGTCCACAAGGATGTAGAACTACAGAAAAGGAAAGATATTATTGTAGTGTGTCAGTATACTTCAGCTAATTGTTGAGAAATAGTTGAGACCAGAAAGACCATTACCCTGGGGAGGAAACCCAGTGCTACCAACATGAATGTTAGTAGACAAAATCCTAAATAAACACAATATCCAAAATAAAGAGAACTCTTCCTGCCTAACTGACAAGCAGAGGCTCATCTCTGGGGCAAGCAACTACAAGGTGGTCATGACATCCAAGTACAAAGTTGACTCCAGGAAGAGTCAACTTTTGCATGTGGTCCAGCATCTGAGGGTGTGGTTCTCAATTCTTCAACCTTGCATTCACAGTGCCCAATGATGGCACTCCTCTGCACTGCATCCATTCATTCAATCAAAGTTTAGAAATTATCTCTTTCCATAATAACTGAACCTGTTCAAAAATGTCAATAAAGATGACATCATTGAATGGCAGTAAAACCAAAACAAAACATAAGGACTTTGAGGAAGGAGACATTCTCTACTTATCCATTTTAAACAAGACTTTGGAGTATTTTCGCTCTTTCTCATCAAAGAATGAAGTCATTGTTTCCACACCTTTCTCAACTGCTGTCAGAAAGTGTTAACACATGGACTGTAGCTTCAGTGGAGACCAGACATTTGTATAAGGAAATCTCCAGTAACTGTGATATGGGACAAGCCATCGTTTCTATGCCTCATCCAAATTCCAGACCCATAAAATCCTTGAATATCATAAATAATCATTGTTTTATAGTGTTGACTGTGGTTGGTTTGTTATAAGTAATGGATAATCAAGAAAAATAAAAAAGTTGATACTTGATGAGTATTTGAAGAAGTAAATTGAAAGTAAGGGCAGAAGAGAAAGAAGGAGGAAAGAAGGTATGAGGCAGGCAGGCAGGCAGGCAGGAAGGAAGCTCTGGCAGCCCAGAACATGAGGCCAGAGCAGGTGAGCAGTGCCTAGGTATGTGGAGACAGGAGGACTCAAAAGAAAAAGCAAATCTGCCTTCATTCCTTGATAGCAGGTAAGGGTTGAAAAGTGAGTTGGAGCCAGGTATCGCTTTGTCTGCAGGAAGTGGGAGAAGGAAAACAAATAATAGAGGAAGGGAGCCAGGGGAAGCAGACTAAGTAGTAAGTAGAATTTGGCAGTTGCTCACATTGGGCATGATTCTGGGTTCAAAGCAAGGGATGCTAGGCTATAGCAGTCCCTTTCCCATGTCACTGTTTTCTGCACTACAGACTCTTCATTTGCCATTTGGGAGATTATCACCAAATCCATGTATCATCCATAGTATTACTTCCCTAACATTTTATCTTTACATATATTTGTTTATTTAAATTAAACTAAATTTATATTTGAAAGAACATTTTTATCCTCATCAGGCATTGAAAGTCTATATCGCTGGGTAAAAATAGAACATATCAACATAAAGACTGAGTCAAATAGACCTGAAGATTCCTGAAATGCCAAGAAAATAGAAATCATTTTCTTTCTTGCATGATTAAAAGAAAAAAAAAACAAACATTGTCATTAAACATGGTTGTTAAACACTGTGGTTTTTAAGAAATTTTCACTAAAGTCTCTATTGCCAAAAGACAAATGATACATATTGCAACAAAGAAAGAAAACATGTACTCTTTGGGGAAAAAAATATATCTATAAGAAACTTTCCTGAAAAGAAAATATGCTTTCTCTTTTAAATATGTATCTCAGTGAATGGAGAGTAACTGGTTCCCAAAAAGAGGCTGGATAATACCTAAATACTAAAGTGAAGATTGGAAGGTGGGATAGACTGTCTTATAGGGTCATGGATTCTTCCTCTTGGGGGAGGTATCAACAAGGGCCCCTTGCCACAAGTGTCTGATCATGGCCCTTTAGCAAGACTGTGGATTGAGTGGCCATCCCTTCTCTACTTCAAGGGCCATGATTGAAGTAATTTTTCCTTAAACCTCAGAACTAAAGCAGGACAGATTATACAGCCCAGAGGATGGAGTTGGTGGGGTTTAAAAGCAAACAGAAAACTGTATGTCTTCTCTTCTATTCCATTATACTGAAATTGAGAGAGTAAAGACAATGCTTAGCTCAGATTGTAAAGATATCTGGTTTGGCAAGTCCTAAAATAATTACAAAAATAATGTTCCTGAATTCTGGCTAGCTATTTTTACCGGTGGTTTTGCATTGAGATCTACTCATCTTTTCTTGACCCAAAACCAAAAATACAAAGTGATTATTAGGTAACACACATACATAAAATCAAAAAAAGAGCACACATGTTAGCTTTTTGCTATAATCAAGGGACTGAAAAAGTTGTGAAGAATACTGGGTGAAACAGTGATATTGACAGGAACATGATAAGGTTTGTTGGTGATGGTGTTATTAACTTGGGGGGGAGGAGGTAGGAGATAATTCCAGAAGCCATAAGAACAATCCCTAGTTCATTTTAAAATGACATTATAGAAATGAAGGAGGAATGAGATAAAAGACTAATTTAAGACATTAGTAATTGAAAAAGAAACTGGATCATCTGAAAAAGATTTCAGTAAGTGATATAATAGAAGTAAAGGAAAAAAGGTATAACAGATTAGTATATATATTTTCAGATTATAAAGCATTTAATGATGCTGCCAGATTAGGATTATAAGAAGCAGAGCTGATTTTATTTTGGATGGAGGTTGTTATAATAAATTTATGCTAAAGTTGAAGTACATGTAGAATATGTTATTAGATACCATCCAGAATGCAGTTGATCTGCTGTGCTTGGAAATACTTAGAATTAATCTGACAAAATTAAGAAGCAACACTCTATCATACCTCAAAGCATACAAGTAGATGAGTTAACTCACAGAAGCATAGCAGAGCAAGACTGCAAAAGACCAAAGGTAGAGTCCTCAGCTAGTCCTACGCGTCAGAGTGGATCATGGGAAATGAGGGGCAGACAAAGAACAGAGAGGCGAGGCATAACAGATGCAGATGACACTGTCAAAACCAACAGTGGTGTAAGCCTGTACTCCTAGCAGCTTGGGAGGCTGAGGCAGGAGGATTGCAAGTTCAAAGCCAGACTCGACAACTTAGTGGAACCCTATGCAACTAAGCGAGATCTTGTCTCAAAATTTAAAAAAAAAAAAAATTAAAAAGGACTGGAGATGTGGCTCAATGGTTAAGCGCCCCTGGGTTCAATCCCTGGTACAAAAAGGATAATTTTTTTTAAAAAAGTCAGAAAAACATGTGAAAAGCAGGAAGTAGCCTACAAAGAGATGTAAAGCTTGGTGAGATTCCGAAAAGAAAAGGGCTAGTATTGAAGCTTAATACTACGTGTGTCTGACTTTTCAGATTGGTTCCTGAGTGCCTAGATGAAGAACTTTCCCCTCTGCCTTCTTCTCAGCCACCTCCTGCTAACACTCACTCTTCCTCCCTACTACTTGCACCTCAAGGGCAGTTTATCCTTCCATTGTCCCTAATAACACCAAGTACAACCTCTGTCATACATCCCATTTAATACTGCATAAGATTTTTCTAGTCATTTTCTTAGCAAAAATGTGAGCTTTTAGAAGTAAGGACATTATATCTCTTTCTAAATGAGGACAATATTTACCACCCTGTAGATGCTTCTAGACCACACTTTGCAACCTGTTGATCAGAAATGAGAGATGTTGTCTGGAAGAGATTCATCTCAAATACACCAATGGTATTAACTGGAGTAACCACTAGAAGGAGAATTTAAAGCAAACACAATTAGGAAAAATTACAGCTTATTAGGCAAGCATTCTTCGTGAGAGTAAGCTTGTAAACAGAGAGAGGGGAAAAAAAGACTACTTGCCTAATTTATCTTCTAATTCTACGTTCCTTGGTTGTTTAACCATCAGCTTCTGGAAACTTCCCATGATCAGCATATTTTGTCTCTATCTCCAATTTGTGTTTCCAAGTTTTCCTTGGCTCTCACACTCCTGGCTTGCTGCCCTAAAATGTCCCACAGCCTGATGGAACACTGCTCAGCACATAAATCAGTGACACTTTGTTTCCCAGCATGAGTACTGTGAACAGTTTGCTCTTTGAAGAACCTCAAAGTGAACTGAAGAGATCAATGGGTCCCACTTCCAAGGAAGTGAATGATGTTTTACCTATACTAGTTTGCTGCTAGATTTTATTATTTTAAATATATCCAGGAAGGGCGATCCTCTTAATTATTCTTAGTGTGAATTGCATAACAACAATATGGGATGAAAATATATATTGTTTAATTTTGTTTTTCTTGAAGGTGACTTAGTAATACCTTTCAATGAAAATCTAGAAACTGAAAATTCCAATCAGTTCTGATCATCTCAAGAAATATTTGTTGTACTTCTATAGATGTCTGGCACTATGCTAACTCCTGAGAATATATAGCCCCTATTCTCATATATTCCTTATAGTTTAGCAGGGAAATCAGACTAAGTTTTAATTGTGTGTTAGTCTGTTAGGCTGCTGTAACAAAAATACCATATACCAGATGGCTTATAAACCATAGACATTAATTTCTTGTGGTCTGAATACTGAGAATTCTAACAGCAAGGCCCTAGCAGATTCAGGGTATAGCAAGGGCTATCTTTCCAATATAACCTCATCTGGCAGAAAGAATGAGGATGCTCTGGGTGCTCTTGTATAAGGACATTTATCCTATTCATGAACGTAGAGCCTGTCTCCAAATGTGATTGTAATGAAAATTCAATTTTGACGTATAAATTTGGGGGAGAGACACACAAAAATATTCATAACATAAAATAAATAAGTATCAACACAAAGGACAAAAAGTGTCTAACATAGTAATTTAACAATCAAGTATTTTGTCTTTAACCTCAGTAAAGCGTAAAGATTTTTTTAAGATCATTCACAGGCTTTACATTGGAAAACAATGTCCTCCCTTAGCCAGAGCAACGGTGACAGGATCCTCACACTCACCTGTTCCATTCACCCACTTACCTTCAAGTTTCCAAAATGCCTGTTTGTTCCCCTGCCTAAATGTTTTCAGTGGCTTCCTGTCGCCCAAAGAATAAGCCTTAATTCTTAAATAACATGTAGAAGGCTACAGCTGTACAACCCTCTGTCATACATTCATTTAAACACAGTATGACTATTTGTTTTTGTTTTATAGCCCTTTTTTGTTTACATTCCAATCACTATGGGCTTCTAACCCTATTTCTAATACAGCCCCACACACACTCAACACATGTACACCAACAATTCATGCCATGATGATTCACAGTCTGCCTTGAACAAATGATTCCCACTGCTGGAAGGCCTCCCATCTCTGTGCTCTCCCCTCTGTTCTGCCTCTGCTAACTTCTTTCTCCTTTAAGACTCACCTCCTAGGACCTTCCATACTCACTCAGACAATGTGGGAAAAGTTTCTACTCCATTAATGTTCTCTGGGCTCCTGTTTTCTTCTTCACATGCTTGTCTCTCAGTACTTTCCACACTGGGTATAGTTATAGTCAGGTATCTCCTCTACTCAACTGCAAGAACCTTAAAAGTAGAGACTGTTCCATCTATTATATCCCCAGTACATAAACCAACACTTGCCTATAGTATATAATCTATATACATATTCTGAATAATCCATTCATGTACAAGAAATTAGTGCCACTAACACCACGAAATAATGCTTGCAATAAATTGTAATTCTATTAGGCTATTTTGAACTAATTTGGTAGAAACTGAAATTTTACTTTTATTTAAAAAGATGTCATATAGTAGAAGTTAATTCAGGGGCTCAGCAGGTTCAGAGGTGCAACCTTGGTTCTTGAGGAATTTCATCAACATCAGTTAAGTTCTAGGTTTTGGGTTTGCTTTTGTTTTCCTAAATGGCTATAAAGAGAAATTGGTCTTAAATACTCTGGCCTTATAAGGCTATACGTAATACTACAGACTGACATTCAGACAGTCCTTTAAAATAATGTTGTTTACAAGCATAACCACAGATAAGTCTAAGCTGAAAATTGATAAAAACAAAAAGCCCCCTTATCAGCAAAATTAAAACCGTACAGAATTTTCACATTTTAATTACAAATATATATTTCACAATAATCTTTTTCTGGCATAGACTCAGGCTTCACCCTGTAATGCTCCCTGATTTTTATGGTTGCTTTTGTGTGAAAGAGCTGTTATACAATGAAGTCTTAAATGCTTAATTATTGAGAAACTTTAAATACGTATTATGTAATTCCTCCTTTGCAACACTTTCTGCTTAATGCCTTGTTCTGCAGGGAATTTCATTAGCATGTGCCCTGGTCTTGTCCTCAAAACCCTCATTGCTTCAGATGAGCATGGGTTTAATTGAGAGAAAACCAAGCTGTGACTATGACTCAGGTGTGAAGTCTGTTTCTCTGAGCAAATTAAATCCAGTGGAATGACTGAGTGTTCTTTTCCATCCATACCCTTCCGATAGATTTAATGCTGCATATTAATTGCTGTTCTCCTACCTGCTACCCTGTGATTGTTTTCCCAATCATCCTATTGAGGGTGATTAATGTTCAGATAAATTTGTCAGTTTCATATAGAGAAAGAAATATTAACATGTGCTAGTAAGAACACCAGGTTATAAGATTTTAGATTAGCCTAAATGTTAGCACAATATTAACACATGCTTTTGCCGATTTAAAAAAGAACACGCTGGTAAATAAAATACAAAGCTGATAACCAGCAAAAAAAAAAAAAAGAAAGAAACTAGTTGCTTAGGGGGAGTTTGTAATACCTTCCCTTTGCAACATACAAATCTGTGTGTCTTCTGGTTTACCAGTTAACCTGCTTGGAATATAAAATTTTGATCATGTTCACAATCACTCTAAATGAATTGTGGCTAAAATACATATTTTCAAGTGTCTGTTCCCACTACCATCTCACCCTTACATTAGACTATAAGGTTCTGCAGAATAGAAGATTAATGAAACATCATACATTGAAGAGAGCCTCCATGTGTATTTCCATGAATTTGAATTTCAACATAATATTTAATTTTATTTAATACAAGTATAAAGATATCAATTTTTAAACCATCTCTAGGTTTCTTCTTTTATTTATAATTAGTTTTTTCTTTTTAAATACTTACTTCTTTAAATAGCCTGGACACCTTTCTGGAATAAGGCAGAAAGGAAGAAATAAAGAATGTTAATTCAACACTTTAACAAAGGGAGGAAAAGGTCATTGGTGAATTTATTTTTGTAATTGTTTTTCCAGTTTACCTTATGTTGTCAGAGTATCATTTAACCAAAGACTTGTGCTTTGTACAGCTAATAGTTTATGTAAAATGTCTTTGCTAAACTGGACTCCTTTGGGTGAAGCAAGTTCACTTATGAAATCCAACCACATCTTTATTAACTGAAGGCCATAATGAAGGCTGAATTTCTTGCTGAAAAAAAAATCATCTTGGGTATGATGTTAATGTAAAACCTACTTCATGAATTTGCTTATTTTTTCTGCTCCCTTCAGACATTAGGCAGCTAAAGTTGTTACGCGTACATTAATTACACCAATTAGTCCCAACTGTACATATACACACATTCAAGACTTGATTATCTGAGCTAAAAGAAGTGGTTAGGCATGGCACAAATAATACAAATGAGCAAAAAATTCAAATCCCATGTTCATTGAACTAATGAATGCATTATATATTTTTGGCACAGCTAAGTAACCTTATTATGTTTTGCTTAATTTAATAATGCAATTACCTTGCATTTCCTTATTCTACCTAGGTAATGACAGGAAAAGCAGGTCCAGATTTCTATCAGGCATGGGGGAAAGCTAGTTTACAATTTAAAGATTTGGTCATAGTCATATTTTTTCTCTATTTTCAAATGTGTTAGTTAAATTTATGTAGTTGGACATCTCCATATGCTGTTTTACTGTTCTACAATGTCCCACACATATATAAAAAGATTGTCACCTATGATTCAAAGAAGCCATATTACAGCCAGTCTTGATCTAAGGGTAATTCCAGTTTTTATCTCCTCAGAGTTTAGGGAGTTATTTAGTTCTTCAAGTTAACCTTCATAAAAATTTGTTAATTTTAACTTTGATTGCCTTTTATAAATCAGCATCGTGAAATGTGGTGGTTCTCAAACTTTGGTAAGCAGAAAAAAAATAGTTTGAAAAGCTTGTTAGAAGACAGATTTTGGGGTTCCCACCCCCAGTGTTTCTGACTCAATGAGTTTTGGATGAGGTCTAAAGATTTGCATTGTTAGCAAGTTCTTAGATGGTGCTAATACTGCTAATCCGGGGACCTCACTCTGAGAATCAATAATATAATAGTGAATAATGTGGCTTCATGAGCTTAAATTCAGCTCTAGCACTACTAGCTATGTGAAGCAGGGCAATATATTAACCTCTAGTCTCAGTTTTCTTGCTTGAAACCTGGAAATAATAATAGCAGCCTATATCATAGAGTTATTTTGATGATTAAATAAGTTATACAAATTAACATGTAGTCATTCAACTAAACTCTTGACGTAGTTATAACAATGCCTGACATCTAGTAAGGGCCAAATAAATGTTGATTATTACTGTTGCAGTTTGAGAGTCAAAAATTCAAACCCAGAGTTACCTGACATTACCTAGAGTTTCTATTTAGTTCTATTCTTCCATTTTTATTTTATCTAAATAATTCTTCCTAGAGATAACATTTTTTAACATTCTTTAGGGAGAAAAATGCTTAAAATGATTATTACTGTCCAAATCATTAACTTTTTAAAATATGAAACTAATTTGACATACAGTTGACATTAAAATATATATTTACTTTACACTGAAAACCTGGAAGTGACTTTTTTAAGCATATGGATATTCAGTCAAATATTTTCTCATTTTGAAAATGGTGAGCATTTAGTATATATTCACATTTTATTGGAATTTTTATCATCCATATTTTTCCTATTTATTTCATCTAAAAATGTCAGCCCAAATTTCCTGTCCAATAGAAGATACTATTTCCAACATACAACTCCAGCCTGAAGTCCTTACCTCATACACTCAAAGTCAGTGATGAATAGCTGTGTCTTCCTGCTTTCCTTTCTACAACTCTATGTCACAGGGATGCATATACTATGTTGCAGTCACAGAATAACTTCTTTCTTCATTTTCTAAAAGTGTGTATGTGTCAAGCTTGTGACCTTCCAGGCCGAATTTGCTGTTTTTCTCCCTACATTAGCTTCTTGAAGTCAGGGATTATCTCTCACTTATCTTTCTTTACCCAGCAACTAGTATATAGGGAGAAGGAAGGAGGTTAAGAAAGGATAGTGGGAAAGGAATTACAGTAATTAGGGTGGGAATGGTCTTTAATGTAAAAAGTCCAGTTTGACATGGGCTAGATGGCAAATGAGATTATCTGAGAAAAGAACACTGCTAAGATGTTCATTGCTACTCAATCTTTATGACCTGTGCATTAGATCTCACAATAAAACAATAGAGTAGTGAGATTGCTGGGGATTTGTTAAATGCATAGATGGCAATATCAAAAAAAATAAAAGAAAGAAAAAAAGCTTCTAGACACTGGACCTTTCAAAAGAGTGAAAATGTGAATTGATTTCTGTCTCTTTAGTTAGACAAATAACTTGCTATTTTAATTAAAGATAGAAAGTATTTTTAGGCAGGAGAAATGGAAAGAGAGGGAATGCAGTTCAATAATTAGAAGAGGATGAGAACATGTAAATAGAGAAACAGATCTTAACACTTGAGAAACCCAACGGACACAAAAATTTGGTAAAAAAAGAGAATCCCTGGAAAGAAAAAAAATGAAATAACTCATGATCAACAGTTGTAGAATAGTTGATATGTTAGGGAACACCATAAAGTGAAAAATATTTAGTTATTAGGAAAAAATAGGTAAACATCTGTGTGCTTCAGACGTGTCAGATTTTTGCATGCATTTAAGTATCATAGCCATCTTATAGGTAAGATAGTTTCACTATTCCTATTATAGATAAGACACAAAACCAAGACACAAAAGTGTACAGTAATTTGTCTAAGGTCACATGGCTCACAAATAGGCAGTTGCACTTAAGCACTAAGCCATACCAGAGCGAGGTGGCCCAAACTCACCATTAAATGCAATGAAAAAAGTCACTGAACAGTACATATGTTAATGATCCCATTTTTGTAAATGTAATACAGGACTACAAAGGAAGAATGAACAGAACAAAAATCAAATGTTAAGGAAGAAAAGGAGGCAATCTAAAACTCTCTGGTAAATTTCTATCCAGTTACAGAAAGCATTAAATTGTGATTGGGAGATGCAACCTTTTGAAATTTCACTAAGGACTTTGGCTTTCTCTAAAATGTTCCTTCAGCTGGTGAGAAACAATCATTTCGCATTCCCTCTACGTGCGTTGTTAGCTCCAGTAGGAAGTCATTTCTCACTAATCCACATTGACTTTGTATTAGCCACTTAAACCTCAAGCAGCAGCACGTGACAATTTCAAGGTTTAAGAGTTGCTACCACTTCTGTCTAGGTAGAACTTAGATGATGGTTATGACCAAAATGTAGTATTAGAATCTGAAGTTTAATATAACTGAGTGTAACACACCTGCACACACACATTCTTTACTTTTATTCTTTATATTATTCTTTACTTTTTACCTCCTGCTTCTGATGCTTCACAGTGAGAGAACTTTGGAGAACAGAACAAATCAAGTGACCTCAAGCAAGTAGGGGGGAAATAGAAGAGCAGATTTCTGCAATATAGGATTTCTCTCCCTCCTGTGGTACGTTGGCATGAACTAAAAGATAAAAGTGCCAAGGTCAGACAGAAACTTCAGGGGGTCCTTTACCAGGATAGCCAGCCTCAGATAATTACCTTCATGCAGAAAAATTACCTATTTTTGTCCCTCAGGCACAGAGACAAAATAAATCAAAGCCAAGGCAAGGCTTGGGTTGGTCATGCTGCCACTTTTCTTCTCTCAGTGTTTCATGATTCTCTGACTGATTTATTTATCCATGTAAATTTTGAAATAATTCATTAATATTAGAGAAAGACTGGGATTAGATTTTTAGTGGGAGACGGCTTGGAGTGTAGAAGACTGTTCATAATATATTCAGTCTTTCCTCTCACTGTCTCCAGAGCTTCCTGTCTACCTTCATTACATTCTGACCTGAATTTCTTAGACCTGGGGGTCACTGAGATGTTAGAAAATGCTACTCTATTCTCCCCAGTGAAATTTGAGACCCATGTATGAGAGGCATGCTGGCACAGGACATTAGACTTAATATTTTTTTAAAAAATTATTTTTATCTTGAAAAGAATGTAAAAATGAAGGCAGGGAAACCAACAAAAGGAGTTGAGAATTAAGGAACTGACTTCAAATACGACACTTATGGTCCCAATCTCTGCTCCTGACATGCCAATTACTCAAGTCCAATTGCTTGATACTTGTTGTTCCAGAATTTTCTTTCATATACAGGAAACAAAACTGACACTAAATATGGACTTTTGAAACTGAAGCAAATAATCCTATAATAACTTCTTTATTTGGAAGAAAAGCAGATGCCCAGGATTTTACAATGTCTCATTAAAATAATTACTAAACAAGGAGTACAATGTTCCAGGTATCTGGATTTCCTATCTGAGGAGTTTTCAGCTTCTTTATATTGACCATCAAGCCCATGTTGCCTTATATTGACCCTAACAATCTATGGGATATTCATGATGACAAACCGAAATTGGGAACTATTTATTTGTTTCGTGTTTCAGAACTTCCAGTTCCTTAACTAGAAAATGAGAGGGCTGGTAGGGTGCTGCCGCACATGCCTATAATACCAGCAATTTGGGAGACTGAGGTAGAAGGATCTCAAGTTGGAGGCCAGCCTTGGCAACTTAGTGAGACCCTGCTCCCAAATTTTTAAAATGGGGGTTGGAGCTGGGGCAGTAGCTCAGTGATAAAGGACTCATGTGTTCAATCCCCCCAGTACACACACACACACACACACACACTAAATAAATAAATAAATAACCAAAAAATGAAAGAAAGATATGAAAATGAGGGAGCTAGTATGTTTAGCAGTAATAATAATAAAATAAGCATTCATTCAGCTCTGACTCTAAGTTAAACACTCTGTTATGCATTTCATGTATATTATCATATATAACTATATAAATATGAGAAATCCAGTAATAAGGAAACTCTCTCTTTTTTCGTTTGCTATCCTAGCAATCAAATCTAGGACCTTTTACATGCCAGGCAAGCATTCTATCTCTGAGCTATATCCCCAGAATGAGAGGGAAAATCTTATTGATTATATAAATGAAGAACTAAATCAGAAAGGTTTGGTAATATCGTTTACTTTCTTTTTGGGTGGAGGGGGGAACTGAACCCAGGGCCTTGTGCATTTAAGACCAAGTGCTCATTTGATGATCTATATGGCCTCTCTCACTTCTCAAGTTCATCTTAATTAGTGTAGCCCAAGCAATTCTCCTTCCTATTTCATTGAACTTGAGAGCAACTCTGCTACATAAATACTTTGTTATCCATAGGCTACCAAGGGAAATCATGGTGGTATCTATTATGTGGTAGGAACTGCTCTAAACATTGTACAAATACCCCACGTTTAGTCTTCTTAGCTACCCTATGAAATAGAGTACAGTGCTTACTTTTTGAGTAAGAGAACCGAGACACAGAGGTTATGTAATTTGTTCAATGTCAATAGAGAAGGAGGGGTGACGTTTGAACCCAGAGTCAGTCTCCTTTACCACTATACCCTTTTGCCTCTTAGGTGGCAACAATGTTATGAATTCTTTTCAAATATATTTTAGATCTATTGTCTGATCAGAAAAATAAATGAAGGAACAACAACAAAAAGATATGGTTGCTGAATGGAAAGCTAGTTGCAAAGTCAATTTTGTAATTAAAGGACAGCCAGTGGAATCATTAAAGAAAACTCTAGAGATGATCTTAAGGCAGCAGAGTTCAGGGCCTGGAGCTGGTTTTCCTAAAATGAGTAGTGTCCTACAAGATGATCTATAAAAAGAGGCTCCACCATTATGTATCTAAGTCTGTGTGCACTGCACACTACATACTGAACTGTCCCAGGCAAAACAGTACGTGGTCACCCAGAGGGAAAGTTTCCTATTGTTCCAGTGGATCTGAGGCCATCACCAGCCCACTGGCCACCACAGGGCTGTAGAAAACCACCTTATCTCATCACTTTCCGATCCTTCTCCCTTTACCCTTCATTTGACATAAAGATATGAGTCTAGCTATCACTAAAGTGAGAATTAATCATCTATTTTTCAGACTTCCTTTGTTGGTTCTTTGTTTATACAAGTAATTTGCATGTCTGCCTTCCCAGTCAGGCTGAAAACTGCAATGAGGTAAAGCAGTTTAAACTACACACAGTTCATTCAAGATTTGGAGAAAAAAAAAAGATTCTCATTTACTTTGCTTTTTCTATATACAATATAGACACTGGGATATTTCTGGTGATTAGTCTCCTCTGCTTGTATTCAACCCTATGTATGTGGCTTTCTTCCCTGGATTGAGTCTCTGGTAAACTGGCTTGAGAGGAATCAGGCTTATACCTTATTCTTCACTGTTTCATCCTTAGGACTCTGTACATAATAGGGACTCGATGCATGTTTATTGAATGAACAAATGAATTATAAATGAAGGAAGAACCAATGTACAACATCTAGATTCACCAGCAATTGTGACTTCCTGTATCCAGGATCTTCACCATTCAAGCTTCAGGGGCAAACACTTGACAATGATTATGCAGTATCCCAGGTACAGATCCTATTCCTAACCTTCACTATTCAAACTTATTCTTTATTCTTACCTACAACCCAAACCTTTTCTTTGAGCTGTGTGATCCCTTGGTGCTCACAGAAACCCTGAGATATCACTTTGAAAAATTTAAAAGACAGAATATTTCCTCAAAGGAAAAGAAAGTGCCTTAGTTTCCAGCACTTCAGCAAAACTAGTGATGAGAATTTACAGGAAAACTGACCCACAAAGTACGTGCACAGCTGGGGTTTGTTGATCATGAGAAGAAAAGAGTTTCACCTCCCCTTCTAAGAATGAATACACCTTGCTCTATCCCACCAAGGACAAGCAAGGTGGAGGAGAGCAAAAAGCAAAGGCCAAGATGGCTAAGTGACAAGATTAATGACATTCATAAAATTGATGGAGGCCTGTGGGCATGAAGTGATAGTAATAGCTCACATCAAGCCCAAGGATGTAAATATTCAACAAACAACAATCACCTCTTGGTTTCATATCCACCATGAAATCACAAAGTAAAAAAAAATGTGGATACCATTCTCTATTTGAAGACTACATTATTTAAAAATTAAAAAAAGGAGGGGGGGACTAAAATGTTTTCCCCTTCCTGTTATTGTCTCCTAAACTACACACACAGTTCATTCAAAAATTGCAGAAAAAAAGATTCTCATGCACTTTGCTTTTTCTGTATACAATATAGACACTGGGATATTTCTGGTGATTAGTTTCTTCGGCTTATATTCAACCCTACGTATGTGGCTTTCTTCCCTGGATTGAGTCTCTGATAATCAGGCTCACATCTGTCATTCTACTTAACCACTCTTGATAAACTAATTTGGTGGTTTATTCTTTCATTTTCTTTTGTTTTTTGTTTTGTTTTGTTTTTGAACAAGTGTCAGTAAGAAGGTATTTTGTCAGTGTCAACACAGGATTCTTCCAGATCCCACCCATCATTGTCTAGCACTGGACCCCTGGACTATTCAGCTGCCTTTCCCTTGTTTCCTTTTTAGTTGCTGCACTTAGGCCAGGGCGTCAGTGGCACTGTTAGGATATATTGGTGAGCTTATTCCTGCCAGGAAGAAGAGAGTGACATTGCTCACTTTGTAAAGGTAAATCAACTTCACCAAGTGTACCATCAGTTTAATAAAAGTCTGTATTTATTGAGCACTAATTATGGGCCAGGCACTGCACTGAGTGATTTACAAACATTATTTCATTAAACCATCACTACAGCTTTATGAAGTAGGTAATTTTATTATTCCCCAGCTTACAAATGATGTAACTAAGATTTAGAGAGGTTATGTAACATGCTCAAGGTCACAGAGCTAGGAAGTAGATGTGCAAAGATTATAATCCATATCCACCCTGCCCCCAGAGTTTTCCCTTGAATTAATATACTATAATACCTCACATATTCATGCAAAAAAGAGAGAAAGCACTAAATAAATAATAGTCAATTATAAAAATGAACAAGGTACTTGATAAAATTAGATAGTAATTGAATGTTTAAAACTCTGAAATCTCAACAGCACTAATATATTAATACTATAATACTAGTACTTATGAACTTAGGACCTCACCGTCCACAAAAAAATATAGGATGGAATAACTAAAACTCAATGGAAGTATCTTCAGTTAGTTCTGAAGTGACAGCTCTTCTGCAGGACTGCTGATGTTCTCAGTATTTCTCCACCTGGACTCACTGGGCTTCCCAGATCCCACTGAACCTATGTTATTAAACTATTGTTTACTGTGTTATTAAACCATCCTATTAAGGATCTAGGAGCGCAGGAACTGTTTACACCATACACCATCTATTCCTTCAATGGTATTTGAAGTGTCTCAGTAACTGTCTACTAGGCATTTCTTTTCCTTTGCATCTTTTGCTTCTGAATCTCTTTTCCTCTGAAGATGGGCCTTGCCTCCCTTCCATTCCTTCTCCATTTCATTCTTAAATATGCTTCCTCCTTTTATGATTAACTAATGAAACGTGAGTCTCCAAGATCCATTGAAACATAGACCTGTTTTATAAAATATATATATAGAAAATGGAATTTAATGCAACTGTCTAAATCCAAAGTAATATTCAGCACTTTAAAAGTTCCACTTTAGACACGCAATTACAGTATTAAGTTGTAAATTATGTGTCATTTATTCAGTTAGACCAAAAACTGACATCTAATTTGATGTTGACATGTTGACATGTTGACACATGTTTAAGGACATAATATTATGATATTTAAGAGGGTAGGCCCACTCCTGAAATTTCAGCAGCTCAGGAGGCTGATGTAGGAGGATCATAAACTCAAAGCCATCCTCAGCTTAAGCAACTCAGTGAGACCCTGCCTCTAAATAAAATACAAAATAGGGCTGTGGATGTGGCTCAGTGGTCGAGTGCCCCTGAGTTCAATCCCTAGTATCCCTCCCTGCCAAAAAAGAGTATAGGCTCTAAAGTGAGACTGGATTTGAAATCTGGCCATGCAGATTATAGCCATATGAGTTTGAGAAAGTTAGTTCACTGTGCTGTGCCTCAAATTTTTCATCTGAAAATTGGGGATACTTAATTAACTAGTTCATCAGATTGTTGTTGCTATGAAAAGAATTAATGTAACCAAAAACATTTAGAATAGTTGTCATATGCTAAGCATTTTTACATGTTGCAATTAGTAAAATATGTGTTCATAATATCAATAAACCTATTCTAATTAATCCAGAAAAAAATGATTGATAGCTTATTTTCAGGCTGAACAAGCAAACTTATTCCTAGATTCATAAATAAGTATTTGCTTAAGTTATACTGGGTCTGCGGAGTATATCTGACCTCAAGAGGAAAAGGAAAAATACAGAAGCATTTTCTGCCAATACTTTCCCAAGAATAGAAGAGGAATAAGGGAACCTGTTTATTTTAAGATTTTATAATGGTAGGAAGATCAGGGGTTTGACATGAGGAGAATTAGCTTCCACCTCTGAGGTATTTGTTTATGAATTACAAGAACTTCTGGGCCTCTGTTGTTTTTTTTTGTGTGTGTGTGTTTGTTTGTTTTAAATATTTTGGTTCTTTAGTTGTAGTTGGACACAATACCTTTATTTTTATTTTTATGTGGTGCTGAGGATCGAACCCAGTGCCCGGCATGTTCTAGGCGAGCACCCTATCACTGAGCCACAACCCCAGCCCCACCTCCCTTTTTATTAATTGCAAAAAATAATACTGCCAACCATAGTGACTCCCCAAAGTTATCATGATAATAAAATGAAATACAATAAAGAAAACACATGGATATTGTAAGTCATTGCTTATTTCTAGTGGCTACTGTTTCAGTTTTTAAAAGTACCTTAATGAACTGATTTAAAGCTTTATATTGTTAAGCACAACTTTGTGTCAAGCAATCTGAACTGTGATGGAGGATTCTAGTCCATATACTATGATTCCTGTAACGGACCTGTCACAAACAAATATCATTATCTCCATTTTATAGGGGAAAACTATAGCTCAAAAGATTATGGAATGCCCAAAATTAAACAATGGTTAAATGAAAATTGAAACACGATTCTTCAGAATCCAAAAAATCCAAAGGACAGATTTTTCCAAGTATATAAAAGTATCCTCTTTATTCTTCCTCTTTACTGGGGAATAGTGACAAGATAAGGACATAAGACAGAAGTTTCCCTCAGGACACGTATGATCTATTTAGGAATTATAATTACATATTTTTGGTAATTAGAAAATAACATAATCACATGATATCATATGTATTTATCAGTTAGAATACCTTTAACTGCTATACCAAATAAACTCTTAAAACGCATCAATGAAGTTGATTTTCCACTCATTTAACAAGTGCATTGTTAATATGTTTAACATTAATTAATGTGCCTGTGCTAATACAGGATTATTCAGAGGTGAAATGATTGGATTGTGAGGGCTGGAACCTAATCAGTCCATCATAGTTTGAATGGACCAAGGGGGTGGTAACTGAAGGCAAGTGGGCATGACTGGAAGAGGTGGGTCACTGAGGGTATGCTCTGGAAGGGTGCTTCTCCCCTGCTGCTCCTTTTCTGCTTCCTTCCTGCTGTGATAGAGCAGCACTCCTTCACCATGCCATTTCACCAAGATGTTCTGCCTTACCTTGGGACCCATGGAGCAATGGACCCATCTGAGCATGGACTAAACCTCTGAAACCATGAGCTGAAATGAACTTTTTCCTCCTCTAAGTTGTTCTTGTCAGGTATTTTGGTTACTTGATGCAAAGTTGAATATCAGCATCTTTCTGCCAGTGGTGATTTATGGACCCAAGTCCTATCCACCTTGTGATTCTGCTTTCTCCTTGGGCCTGGGAGTTCATTAATCAGAGGAAAGGGAAAGCCAAATAACTACAAACTGCTTCTTAAGAAAGTTTTCAGCTGAGCATGATGATGTACAGCAGTAGTGCCAGCTACTTGGGAGGCTGAGGCAGAAGGATCCCTTGAGCCCAGCAATTTGAGGTCAACCTGAGCAAAATAGTGAGCCCCAGTGTTAAAAAAAAAATTAATAAATAAATAAAAGGAAAGTTTTCACTGAGAAGTGATACTTCTTGCTTATGCTCACACTCTATTGGCTATAGTTAATTATGTGATCTTAATTTCCAGCAAAGCTGGCTGGAAAATAAAAACTCGGCATTTGCAGCCACTCCCAGTTCTACAATATAGAAAAGGAGGCATAAGTATTAGCCATAGCTGCCAGAGCATGCTATATATAATAAGTGAGAGGAGCTTGTAATTCCTTAAAGGATAACTCTGGGGCCAGGTGAGTTTTAGAATTCAGAAATTTTCAGAGAGGTAGTTCAGTCCCCATGCTATGTGTACATACCACTCATATAAGGATGTAGAAAAATTTAAAAATTTAAACAAAGCTATATTTCTGTAGTGAACAAAATTAATATTCACACCAAAATATGTTAAGAGCAATGAAGTAAAATATAAAATAAATAAATTATAAATTATCTCATATTGGTAGAAGTCACGAAAGGGACTTTCCCAAATAAACAATGATGAACAAATTCTAGATTTCTGAGTTGCCAATAAGGAATTGCAAACTTGCATCAAAACTATGGATATGATTCAGCAGAGGACTTTAGTGCTGGTAACAGCAAGTAGAAGAGCTCTCATTCAAATGAAAGGAGGTCAAATGTGCCTGGTCAATTGCCATGTGCTGTAGCTCCTTAACAAGTTAAATGTTTTGATCTTTTTGTATTTCCAAATGCAGAATTATTAGGCCGAGTGATAGAATAAGTACTTACCCATTTGTTACGCACATGAGCATCTGCTGCATGGCATTTTCTCTCCACTTACAAGCTAAATAGATGAACTGACACTTTGAAAAACTCATAATCAAAATGTCCTTCGCACTAAACTCTAGTCATCACCAACAGTCACTTTTAAATGAATCATAAACCTTTCAACTCAAGAGCAGAGCAGCTTCTGCTTAGTTTTCTGGTAGAGCTATTCCACTTTTTACTATTTTTTGCATTCAAAATAAGGGGTAATTTATGTGTTTCACTTACGTTCTTTTACTGCTTTTAAGCCCAGGCAACCCCAAACACTCTCTGACCCAGAACATTTCCAACACCAATTTTTTTTTTTTTTTTGAGCCAGGTGTTAAATGAGGATGACCATGCAAAGATACATTATATTGCTATGAATTAATCATCATGAGTTCTAATCTTTAGTAATTCAAGTCTGACAATGGCTAACTCTGGTGGTGTGACCTCGATGTTAATTTTCATAATTGTATATTTTTTTTCAGATCTAGGTCAGTTAACTTTTTCGTTATCCAAGCTATGTTTTCCAATCTTCCAGGTTCTAACACAGAACCTCAGGCAATTTGGAAAAAAGCTTTGTTGCATGATAATGAGAAGTTGAACAGCACATACAAAACCTGATATTTATTTAAATAGCATCATGAATAAAAAACTGATAGATTACAATATTCATCTCATGACAACAGACTTGTTGAAAGTGCTGTAAAACCTAAAAATAATGCATTTTAATTTTCCTAACAGCTTGAAGCAAAATTGAATGTTTTAAAATTAAAACCATATAGGGCATTGACTGGTAGGTCTTAATCCAAATAATGAGGCTCTATTTGATCTAGCATTTCATACTAAATCTGAAACATTAGCTCAAATATTTTATTATATAAAAAAAGATTATGACAATTTTTATAATCCTCCCTCAGTTGTTATCAAATTCTTTATTATCTTAGTGATAATATCATATACAGATAACAAGTGCTTTTATGATTGGTAACCTGAAGATTTTTTTTTACCAAATCTGCAACAGATATAAAACAGGTCTTCCCAGAGTGGGCTAAATTGTGAGCCAGAAAATGTGATTTATAATACTGACACTGGACATGTGGGTAACTTCCAGCTAATGAACTCTGTTTCTTGCTGAAACCAGAAAGACTGAGCTTGCTGATATTATGCATCAATTTCAACTTTAATATTCTATATAGTTTTTTTTTATTTGGTTTTGTTTTTGGTACTGGGGATTGAACCCAAGAATACTTAATTGCTGAACTACTTCTCCAGCCCTTTTTATTTTTTTATTTTTGCCTAGTTGTTGAGGTCAAACTTGAGATCCTCCTGCCTCAACCTTCTGAGTACAGTAGCTGGGATTACAGGCATGGGCTACCCCTCCTTAGCCTACTCTAAGTTTTAAATAAAATCATTTCAGGAATAGCAGTATATTTTACTTGAATTCTATACTTTTATTTATTTTTTTCTTTTCTTATTGAAGCTTTATAATTATATAGTAGTTAAGTTTATCTTAACTCATACATGCATGGAATTTGATTTCAGTTCATAATTCCCTACTTTTTCCCCTCTCCTTTTTCCATTCCATCCTCCCTCTCCTCCTCCATTCTCCTTCTTGTACTCTACTAGAGGTCCATCCTTTTAAGCCAAATATTGTGAATTAGAGGAGGCCATAAAGGGAATCCTCAGAGGCCAAGAAGACATGAATTTGAACCCCATTAATGTTCAGATGCTCACACATACTACATAGCACTTCACTTAAACTCCTTACTGTCGGATAAATTACCACCATTTCTCCAGAGCCCAGCAGGTGCTGGGTCACACCTCATTCCATAAAAGCAGTATTCAATGTGCAAAAACTAATTGGTGTGAATCAGTTCATGAAGAAAAATTCTCCTTTGTCCTCTGACTTTTAACAACAGATTCCTGCCCACCCAGGTCTATGCCAGGCTTCCACGATGCCCCTCACTCACCTCTAACCCACAATTGTCTCAGAAGCAAGAGTTATACCTCATTCTCTAGAATCTGTGGTTGATAGTGTGAACTGGTGGGGCTAAGGTAACCTTTGTCAAGTTTGAACTTTGAAGTGCACTAACTGGCTGACCTTGAATTAGTTTATATACCTCCCTGAGTCTGTTTTCACATCTTTATGTTTATTTATTAAACAAATAATACCAGTAACTATCTCATAGGGTTGCTGTGTTAAATAAAAGGATGCACTTAGCATAGTACCTTACAGAGAAAAAGCTTTTAATAATTATTTGTTTTAATTTGTTAGTGTTTTTCATGAAAAGAGCTGCTAATAGTTCCTAGAATAAATAAATGAAAAAATGAATTATTACCAAAACTTATGACTGATACCTTAATTTTATCCATGCTTTTATCCTGGATACTTAAACGGTCGACAGGAAAGGAAAAATTTCTATGTTCATGAAACAGATTTAAACATATTTACCAATATAGCTAAACATATCAAAGAGTTTAATCTCCATTTATAATTAGCAAAAGTAAAGCAAATAGAATGAAATACTTATTTCCAAAGGAGAAGCAGTACAATAAAATTCCTTATAATTTCATGAAATTAATAAATGAACACAAAGAATGGTTATCTAATTAAAAATTTCCCTGCTTTTGAACATCTTGTTTGTTTAGTTATTTGAAATATAATCTCATAAAAATTTAAAACACCTTCACTTTTTCTGTACCAAATAAGAATAAAGTTTGACAAAATATATCCACACTTTTGGCTGAAAGCTGTTTTAGCAATGAGATATCTTTTTAGAATACAACCAATGACCTTCAAATATGTAGTGCTGTATCATTTTCAGCCTCTTAAGTGTGTTTTTGGTGAGATATTCAAAGGATGTTTATTCACTTTAACACACTCTTAAGTGTGTTTTTGGTGAGATCTTCAAAATGTATTTATTCACTTAGGTTGATAATTGGGGAGTGGGAGCTAACATAAGTTATGGCAATTGCATAAAACAGCTCAGTTCAAAATGAAAAGCTGAATGGAAAAAATAGAAGGCAGTTCTATTTGTGAGAGTGCTTCTATATCAACATTTCAAAAAAGATCTGATAGTGGAATTGTGTTAATAGATCAGAAAAATTAAAACAAATCATAATAATTTGTTCCAGAGAGTGTGTTATGGTTTGGATATTAGGTGTCCATCATAAGCTCATATGTGAGACAAAGAAGAAGGTTTAGTGCAGAAAGGATTGGTTAGGAGAGCCTTAATCCAATCAGTGAATTAATCCCCTGCCTGGATTAACTAGTGGTAATTTAGGCAGATAGGGTGTGGTTAGAGGAGTGGGGATCATTGGGGTCATGACTTTGGGATATATATTTTGTACCTGGCAAGTGGAGTCTTTCTCTGCTTTCTGACCATCATGTGAGCTGCTTGCCTCTGCCACACTCTTCTGCCATGATGTTCTGCCTCATCCTGAGCCCCAAGGAATGAAACCAGTTTTCTATGAACAAGACCTCTGAAACCATGAGCCCGCAAATAAACTTTTCCTCCCCTAAAATTGTTCTGATCAGTATTTTAGTAGCAAGAAATCTGACTAAAACAGTGTGTCAATAATAGATCTAACTATATTTTATTCAGGAAAACTGAATGCCACACCATATGTTCAGAGATTATCCCACTGATGACATCCTGCCCCTGAAAAGCTATAAAACATTTCCCAAAATACATTCACACTCATAATCTAGGTGAGCCTACAACTGACTACAAAAGACATGCTGGTTTGTTTGGAAGATCAATGCAGTAATGAAGAATCCTGTCAGTCTTGTGTGTAAGAAAGATCCTGAAGCTTCAGTGTTAGATTGGAGTCTTATTTTTGTTTCTTTCTCTATATGAAAATAAGGGACTTATTTCTGAACAAGAATTCTTTCAGTTTACTTTATCTGCAAAGATATAAAAAAGATTCCTGATTGCCACATTTCCAACTGGAAGTTTATGCTTTTATTATAAAGAGGTTCAATGTGGCAGGTGTGGAGACCATACCAAAAACTACAGACGTGATATCTATCCTTAAAACACACAAATGGCTGCCCAGTTCTCTACTTCCCTCCCCAGTAGGTTTTCCTTTTTTCTCTTTTTTAAAAGAATGATATATACAACCAGTCATCACCCAGTGCTTTTTGGTGTTTGTTTTTCTGCATATTCCGAGTCGAACTAATCAGGCTTTCATTCAAGGTCACTAAAGACTTTAATGTTCCTAAGTCACATTTCAGATAATTTGAAGCATTCACAATATTTGTCTCTCTTCCTTAAAACACTGTACATCTGACTTCTAGGACATCAGATTTCTGTTTTTCTCATTGCCTCTCTGAACATCCATTCTCAATGTCCTTACCTAGTACCTTCTCATTTCCCCAATCTCTTAATGTTAGAGAGCTAACTGAATGAATTTTTGTATATCTTCTCTTTTTCTCAATGCACTTCTTTCGTGCTCACAGTCTCAAATACTTACATATCAGATATTTATAATATCATGAATTTCTATCTCTAGCCCATACCATTCACTTAAACTCCAGACTTATATATCAACTATCAACTCAACAAAATCACTTGACAATCCAATAAGAAACTTAAAACTACTGTGTCCAATACCAAGACTTTGAAAGTGATTACAAAACTTACATTTTTTACAATATTCTATGCCATTTTTATAACTTTCAGTCTCATAATTACTAAAGTTAAAAATGTAGTTCTCCCTCAAAATAATAATTATGTAAATTAATAATACACTGAGACATTGTAGCATTTACAAATATTCAAAAATTGACAATACACTATTTTCCATATACTTATGACAACCGGAAATAATCCAACTCCTCTGGGAGAAATTTTGATGTTTTAAAAGTCTATATTGTTTTGTATGGGCTAATATCCCTGAGGATCATAGATGCAAAAATTCTCAACAAAATATTAGCAAACTGAATTCAACAGCACATTAAAAGGATCATTCACCATGATCAAGTGGGATTTATCCTAGGGATGCAAGAATGGTTCAATATAGGCAAAACTATAAATGATACACCACATTACAGAATGAAGGACCAAACCAGGATAAACTTAATAGATGCAGGAAATCATCTGATAAAATTCAATATAATTTCATTCTAAAAACTCACAATAAGTTAGATAGAAAAAAATATACCCCAACATGTATGCCAAACCCACAGGTTCTATCAATTTAATAGCAAGAAAATAGATCAATCAAAAATGGGAAAAAACCTGAATAAACTTTATGAAAAGATAATATATAAAAGGCCAACAAGTATGCGAATAAATGTTCACAACATCATTAACCATCATCAAAATGTAAATTAAAACCACAATGAGATATCACTTTATAACTGTTAGAGTGGCAATTATCAAAAAGATAAAAATAAGTGTTGGAGAGTATTCAGAGAAAAAGGTGTCCTTGTATACTATTGATGGCAATGGAAATTCGTGTAGCCATTATGGAAAAGAGCATGGACTGTTCTCAAAAAAATTAAATAGGACTATCATGTGATCCAGCAATCCCATGATTAGGTAAATAGCCAAAGGAAACTCTGTGTGCCAAAGAGATATTTTTTGTTACCATGTTCATTGCAGTATTATTCACATCAGACAAGATATTAAAACAACCTAAGGGTCCATTAATGGAAATGAATCAAAAATTGAATATGATTATATATATATATATATATATATATATAATCACATTACTATATATATCACATCTACCTTTTGTGTGTGTGTGTGTGTGTGTGTGTGTATATATATATATATATATATATATATATATATATCACATTTATAGAGAGAGAGATGTAGAATCTTTTTTTTAAATTTTTTATTGTTGGTTGTTCAAAACATTACATAGTTCTTAATATATCATATTTCACACTTTGATTCAAGTGGGTTATGAGCTCCCATTTTTACCCCATATACAGATTGCAGAATCACATCAGTTACACATCCATTGATTTACATATTGCCATACTAGTGTCTGTTGTGTTCTGCTGCCTTTCCTATCCTCTACTATCCCCCCTCCCCTCCCCTCCCCTCCCCTCTTCTCTCTCTGCCCCCTCTACTGACATTCATTTGTCCCCCTTGTATTATTTTTCCCTCTCCCCTCACTTCCTCTTGTATGTACTTTTGTATAACTCTGAGGGTCTCCTTCCATTTCCATGCAATTTCCCTTCTCTCTCCCTTTCCCTCCCACCTCTCATCCCTGTTTAATGTTAATCTTCTTCTCATGCTCTTCAACCCTACTCTGTTCTTAGTTACTCTCCTTATATCAAAGAAGACACTTGGCATTTGTTTTTTTAGGGATTGGCTAGCTTCACCTAGCATAATCTGCTCTAATGCCATCCATTTCCCTGTAAATTCTATGATTTTGTCATTTTTTAATGCAGAGTAATACTCCATTGTGTATAAATGGGACTTACACAAACTAAAAAGTTTTTTCTCAGCAAAAGATACAATAAGAGAGGTAAATAGAGAGCCTACATCCTGGGAACAAATCTTTACTCCTCACACTTCAGATAGAGCCCTAATATCCAGAGTATACCAAGAACTCAAAAAATTAGACAATAAGAGAACAAACAACCCAATCAACAAATGGGCCAAGGACCTGAACAGACACTTCTCAGAGGAGGACATACAATCAATCAACAAGTACATGAAAAAATGCTCACCATCTCTAGCAGTCAGAGAAATGCAAATCAAAACCACCCTAAGACACCATCTCACTCCAGTTAGATTGGCAGCCATTATGAAGTCAAACAACAACAAGTGCTGGCGAGGATGTGGGGAAAAGGGTACACTTGTACATTGCTGGTGGGACTGCAAATTGGTGCAGCCAATTTGGAAAGCAGTATGGAGATTTCTTGGAAAGCTGGGAATGGAGCCACCATTTGACCCAGCTATTCCCCTTCTCGGTCTATTCCCTAAAGACCTAAAAAGAGCATGCTACAGGGACACTGCTACATCGATGTTCATAGCAGCACAATTCACAATAGCAAGACTGTGGAACCAACCTAGATGCCCTTCAATAGATGAATGGATAGAGATGTAGAATCTTAAAAAAATTAACTTCATGCAAGTGGAGAGACAAGGAAGGGCTCAGGGCAAAGTTTGGGGAAGATCAATCAAAAGATATTACATTTAAGTTTCATAGTAGGAAAAAGTTTAAGAGATCTACTATACAACATAGTGACTGTAGTTAATGATAAAGTTTTTATTTTGGAAGTAACTAACAGAATTTTAATATTCTCATCACAAAATATAATAAGCAAGTGAGGTAATGCATATGTTGAATAACTTGATTGAGCCATTCCACAATGTATACATATTTCAAAACATCATATTGTGTATGAAAAATACATATAATTTTTGTCTTTCAATTTAAAAATTTAATAAAATTTTTAATCATATTTTTATTTATTGTTTGAACAAGCAGTCTTCCTAGAATTACTTGGAGGATATACCTCCATAAATAAGGTACCATGTATGCATGAGATTTTTCATTGCAACATTTTTTGTTACTATAAAATATTAGAAACAACTTTAAATCCATATATAGAAATTAAATGAGTAAACTATAGTTCATGCACCCGATGATGTACCTGTAGTTTTATAGAATAGGAGACTGTCTATAAATTGATACAAAACAATTTTCAGTGTATAATATTACATTAAAAAGAAGAGTACAATGCATAATATACTGTATCTTAGAAAGGACAAGATAGAGACAGGTATATATATGGATTTGTTTATGTTTGTTAAAAGTAATACATAAATGATAAACTAGACATTAATGTAGTTGGTTACCTACGGTGGATGGGTCAGAATCGGATGGTAGGAAGCAGCACCTCTCTGAGAATAATTCTTTGTATAATTTTGATTTTGGATACCACAATGATGTTCTACATGCTGTAAACACCCCTTATCTGTAGAAGATATGTTCCAGGATTCCGAGCAGATGCCTAGAAATATGGAAGTACTAAACGCTGTACTTACTGTGATTTGTTTTTTTCTTTAGAATATTCTAACTACCAGCATCATTAAATTTACTACATATGAGTAAAATAAGACTTACTTGACCAAGAGTACTAGACACCATGCCAGTTTGATAACCCAGAAAGCTACTAAGTGGCTAACAAGTGGATAACATTTATAGCCTGGATACCTTTGGCAAAAAGATGAATAAAATCTCAGGCAAGGTGGAGCAGCACAATGCCAGATGGTGTAATACTTCATCATGCTTCTTAGAACAACATGCAAGATGAAACACATCAATTTTTAAATTGTGGACTATTCCATTTACTATTTAGGGGAACTTGACTATTGGGCACTAAAAGTGCAGAAAATGAAACTGCAGATAAAAAGGGAGAGTTGTATTCAAATATAACATTAAATCAAAATTAACGGGGACACACTAAAACTGAACACAAATAGAAATGAGTAAATTACACTGTGTAGCAAATGTATTATCAAATCACAGCAGGAAAAACAAATTAATCTATATAATATTTTGAAGTATTACTCTGATTATATATCCTCAGTCTAAAACCAATGAGAATTGCCAAGAAATCTTCAACTTAACTTTCTACACTTGTCTTGATAGTGTGTAGGTGTGGAAATTCTGTAACTATTTTATGTATATTGTGATATCAAGTTATGAATAAATATATTGACATGTTTGGGGTGCAGAGTTTTACTATGGGAGAAGGAAAATCCACAAAGGGAATGTCAGAAGGCAAAAAAGAAACCTATGGTTGGAATTGAAATAAAAAGGAGTCAGTAGGACCTTATGAAATTAAAAAAAAACTAATCATATTTCTTGTCTATAGATATGCTCAGAAGCAATGAGCAGGCCTAGTTTCCAGATCTTGATTTCTAAATACTCTTCTCTTTATTAAAGAGAGCCAAGGACTCAGATTTGGTGATTCCAGTGCTAGGAAAATACTAGTGAATCAATGCAGAGCTCTGCCTTCTTGAATCAGGCTACTTCTTCCCTCCTTCACAACTGAGATGATTAGTATAGCTTTCTGTGTTTCTTGCTTCTGCTTTTGCCTTATATATTCTATTTTTAATATAGTGGACACTGTGATCCTATTGAAGACAAAATACAATCATGCCAATAATAAAGTCCCTGGTATGTTTCCATCTTCTTTGAAGTAAAACCCAAAGTCTTCTGAGCACCTCTAAATGGCTATAGAATCAGACCCCTGCCCCCCATCCTCTCTCCCCTACTAAGATACTTCAGCCACCTTGGCTATCATGTTTTGTTTGGGATTCACCAAGAGCCTTCTCAACACAGGCTTTGTACATGTGGCTCTCATTAATTCAAAATGCTCTTCCTCTACATATCTTTTGGCTTTCTTTCTCACTTCCACCATTTCTTTACTCAACTATTATTTTTCTGAGGAGGTCCTTTTCAGTCACTCTATCTAAAACCACTAATATTTTTCATTGTTTGCTGTTGTCTTGTTATTATTCTATTTTTTAGGTGTCTATTTTACTTGTCTTTATTTTCTGTCTATTCTTCTTGAATGTATACCCCACAAGTTTCTTTTGTTCACTGCTGTAACCAAAGCTCAAAATTAACATGGCACATTATCAGTACTCAAATATATATTTTACTCTAGTAATAGAGTAAACAAACATACAAAACCATACAGGTAAAAGAACAACAATGGTATCTACATATGTTATAAAATATAAACTGTTATACCACATGTATAAATAAATATTTTTTTAAAAGCGAGTTTAGGAGTTTGCATAAAGAAAATCATATATATATATATATATATATATATATATATATATATATATATATACACACACACACACTTATATATGTATACATATATATACATACACACACACACACACAACGATGGTAGTTTAAAAAATTGAGCTAGAGTTTGACTAACAGGAACTGGAAGAAAAACAAAGAGTTTAGATGAAAAAGAAGTCATAGATTAAAGATTCACTGTATACATTTGAAAAAATTATTTGAAAATGTGATCATTCAAGATAAAGACTTATAATAGAAAATTATCCTTTCAATACCTCTCTCACTTTGAACCATGAAAATCACCATTACTATATCTTATGAAAAGAAAAAAATGGAAAATAGGAAATTGTCACTCAAGCCAGATACATCGAAGAGTCACAGGAGGTATCCAACCTTGAAAATTAGGTTAAATCAAAGTTGTATAATTCCAAAGGTACTTTCTACCAGTTTATGGACTATGCCAAATCAAGAATTATGTTTTGATGTCAAATTACACTTTTTTCCTCTAGTAGGTCTGTTCAATGCATTCTTTTCATTAAACTTGGGTAAAAAATGAGAAATCCTGTCACTATTTCCTCTTTGTCTCTTAGAATTTTAAATAACTAACTTGGGAGACTCTTGATAAAATATCTCTTGAAAGATCTGAAAGAACTTTACAATTAGTAAGATATTCTCACTTTCTTTCTTTTTGCAATGCTGAAGATTGAACCCAGGGCCTTACACATGCTGGGGAAGTGCTCTAAAACTAAGCTATGCATATCTCCCATTCTGAATTTTTTTTCTCTTTCAAGAAAAATAAATAAATAAAATATGCCTGACTTCCATATATTGTTCTTAAGACAGTTATTCTGTCTGCATAATAAATTATACATGTTGCAGAAAACATTTGAACTATTTTAAGGAAAATTCCCTTTGACCAGGAAGAACTGTCGTTTGCTATTCATAAACAGAAGGAACTCATGGTTTAAGGATCACTCAGATTCTATTATGAAGATGTGAAGAGCTATCATTACAGTCCATCACTTACATTCCAGAAGAGAGAACCAAAGCATCTTCCAGCCTATCAAGAAGTCACTGGGTTATGCCCGCTGAGCTTGTCTGAGGTTGTGAAGAAACACCTTTGTATCACCCCTCTACCTCCAAGTGAACTCTGCCATTGAGGAATCTAAAACTGTTCAGATGCATAAAGAAAATCTCCCCTCTGGCAGAATGCTGAAAATCAATGGCTGATATGCGAACTTGAACTTGCAAATATTGTCTTAGTGAATGAGTACATAGTACACTAACTTTTTAATTGGCTTTTTTCTTTTATTATCCTAGAACTTTCTTTTTCTTTTTCCTTTAAAAAAAAAAAAAAAAAAAAAAAAAAAAAACAAGGAATCAGAGTGAAGCCCTGTCCAGATAAGAGAATAACTTCCAATTTGGAAGGTTCTAAAACAACGTTAATTGCATCATAATTGTCAACTACATTACTTAGCTTAGTATGGTAATTATTGGGTTACTTTTGTTTTTCCACCAAATTGTGACCAATTCAAACAGAATAATTTTATCTTATGATTCTTCACACTCTTTTTCACACAATATTTAGCTCATAGGAGACATGCAATCAAATTTCTTACAAGAATCCACCAGATTAAGCTCATCAAATCTAAGAATGAAAAAAGCTAGGGAGATGGGCAGCTCATTTGTTGAGTACAAAGTCCATAATCCAAATCATCTAAAATTGAATAAAGGGACAATTTCAAATCTTCTATTCAGACTTTATAAAGAAGTATCCAAATATAGGTCTGAAAGAAATTTGACTAAACTGAAGTTCATAAAGAAAAATTCAGGAATTATAGTCCACAACAAGCCTCAAAATAAGCTGTGACTGTAGCTCAAGTCATAACCAAGTCAGAAACCACCATCCATACCACCAATACCTCCACACCAATACCACCAATACCTCCACACCAGGCCACAACTAGCACAGGAGATCTTCCATATTAACAGGGAAGGGAAATGTTTATACATGAGGAAGAGGCTGGTTACTAGAGAAACAACAAAGGAGCAAAGGGCAAAGAACTCACAGAACTGCAAAAATTCTCAAAGAGAAGCAAACAACGAGCAAAAGGAACCACTGAAACAAACTAGGAACAAGGATTCTAGGATTTTCAAGTCAGAAAATAACTGCCTCCTGGAGGAGCTAGCAAAAGCAACATTCTGAAATCTTCCAGATCTCAGCACTAGAGAATGGCTTTGGAGACTAAAATAATCAAGTATTAATTACAAAAAATAGATAGTAGAGAGCTGGATAAGCAAACAATGACGTGGAACAAGCAAGAAGAACCTGTGTCAAGGCCTTCGAAGAGTTTCAGCTGAACTTGAACTAAACTAAAAAAAAGAAACACTCCCTTCTTGGAAGAAAAAATTATCCTGAAATCTGTTCAGCACATAAGAGATGAAGTTAATGATTTGTGACAGAAATTGGCAGAACAGCAGAAGCAAAAGAAGCCCAGAACCCCTATGCCCATCCCAGTGGAAGCTAAGATGTTGGACACAGCCATCTAAATCCAAAACAGCGGCTCCACAGGACACGCCAAAGAGGACTTGGCTCCAGCCAAAACACATGGAAGAAATCAGATGTGACTGTCATCCATGTCTCCCAGAATAAAAACTTCCAATGTTTTATGGCACATTAAAGATTAACATTTTAAACTGTTTTTTAGATAATTTGACAGTCAATCAAGCAGATTTTGTTTCCTAAATGACACAAGCTACCTCAACACCCAAGGACTGAGAATTCTGTCTTTTATTGGGCTATTGAAGTTTTGATAGCCTCCAATTTCTAAAGTTGAAGGTAAATTTCATTAGAAGTAAGGTAAAGATTCTTCAGGTACTTCTCCTTTGTGTGTGGCTGACCTCACTTTCTGGTCCTAAGTGGGTCCTCCATCAGGCATGCTAGCCTTGGAAACGTGGCCTCTAATAATAAGGTATATTTCCAAATCTTACTGAGTTGATATAAATATCCTTTAAAGAAGATTCACAGATGAAAATTGTTGCTGGAAGCTTTCAAGGAAAAGAATAGCACAAGATATCAAATAAAGCAATAGTAGACATGGTCATCACTGATTTTTATGAACTGACACCTCACTGTTTTTAGACTAAAGAGCACACACTAGCATGATTCTCAGCTCAATATCTTCCTTTTGTTATTATGATATTTTCTAGAGAAAGATGTATCTTTGCATCAAAAATATGTTATATAATACTGAATTTCAGTAGAAAATAGATGTTGAACTTCCAGGTTTCTTATCCTAATAAATTTCGATCTTCATCCAAAAATGCAAACTTTTTTAAAAAAAATAACAATAACAAACACAACAAAAGAGAGAAAGTAGTGTTCAGTTTGTTTACAGATGAGTGATAACCCTGTGACAGTGTTATGCCAGTGAGAGTGTTATGACAGTATTATACCTTTATCATTCTATTACCTCTCGTGCAGGTTAGAGTTCTGTTGGTGTCTGTTTCTACTTAATTAAGTCACTAAGTATGAAAAACCAAATGTATTTTTTAACTTTTAATTCAACTTGGCTTTTTAACAACATATTTTGGATAAGTGTGTTGCTGCTATGGTTATTTTAATATTCAATCATTTAATTGAATTTTCTGTTATAAATGGTTTTATATATATATATGTACAGCCAAAAATATGAATGAGAGTTGATATTTCCATTCTCACAAATCTATTTTATTCCAGAATTAAATGTGGAATAATGTTTATTTTTAATGGCGGAAAAAAAAGTAAAAGTAATTACAAACTTAGGGAACCACAGTGGGTCCAGATCAGAAGTAGAACTTGTTCCTACTCTGCTTTGCTTAAGATACTCTACAAGATAAGGCATTCTCCTGAAAATAAGGCACAATTTTGGGAACAAGGCCTAGAGGTTTTAAAAAGAGCATGGGCAAACTAGGGTAACTGAATGACGATTATTAACATGATGAGAAATGATTAAAGATGCTGGTAGTTATATAGCAAAAGAATCCGGACAAAATATGCTAAATGAGAGTATCACCAAAATTTCTTATTTCCAGAATTGTTGCACCTTGTCCACTGAAGCCAAATTCTGGGATAGAATTCTGTAAGAGTCCCTGTCATCATTCCTAAACTTGAAGCTAAGTGAATTGATGTAGAAGAAAACCCAAATTTGAACATATGTTTATAAATGGAAATAAGTCCTGAAGAACGAGCCACCAGTATCCATATTACTCTTGCTTGGTCCCCATTCTGGTCCTTCTTCCCACTTCAGAACCAAAGATGTACTGTAAACAAAAGAATCTGAACAACAAATGTATCCAAACAGCCTCTAATATCTTCAAAATGGCTTCAAGTGACCATTTTCCATTTAGACCCCCAAGATACATAATTTCTCTGTATCTCCCAGAAGGGAAATTATCACCAAATCTAGGAGTATTTTGGAAGATTCAAGTGGGAAACCATTCCATCTGTCTTATTCCTCAAGAGCAGTCCTAAGGAACTAACGGATTCTTAAGAGAAAGTCTCAAACTCTATAGCATGACTTACAAGCTGGGTCAGGATAAGGTTTAGGCCAGGGAGACATCTAAGGACCAAAATTTAAGAAGGTACTCATTCTCAAGGTCATGCTATGAGACCTTTTATATTCTGATCATTTTTAATCTTTCAATATTCATGCCTCACACACTATACCCCAAGTATCCTGAACTTCATGATGGTTCCTAAATGTCTGTCAGGGACACCCTTCCCCCTTTGTCACTCTTAATCTTCTTCCTACAATTCTCAATGATGGGGAGGATTTCTGAACAAGGTCTATGCACAAAAAAAATTATATTAGGAGTCCTTAGCTTTGGTCCTTTAGTATAACGTCTATCATGCATTTATCATTTATCAATGATTCATTGTGTATGTGTGTGGGTATATGTTTCATTTTCTATAAATCAAATTTATTGAAGCACAATTTACATAAAATAAGAACCACCCATTCCAAATGAATATTTCTCTCCATTTATTTAGATATTTATTTTTCTTAGAAATTTTATGCCATTTCAGGCTACAATTCTTGTCCATATATAATTAAAATCATCTTCAAGTATTACATGTTTTCCATGTCAATTTTACAATGACTCACATAGAATTTTTAAATTTCTTTTTTAATTCTTCATTGCTATGATGGAGAAATACAATGGATTTTTCTCAGTCAATTTTGTATCTTGCTATCTTGCTAAATTCTCTTTCTAATCCTAGTTGGGTTTTTTTGTTTGATTTTTTGTTTTGTTTTGTTTTTTTTTGGTAGGCTCCTAGATTCTTTTACATACCTATGTCATCTGCACATAATAGCACATGTACTGCTTTCTTTCTAATTTTTTTTTTGCTTTTACTTTCCTTTTTACATTTCTAGGACTTTAGTATAATGTTGAAGACAAGTATTGAGAATGAAGATTTTTATCATTTTTCTCAGTCTTAAAGCCATTATATATAATGTTAGATGAAGGTTCTTATAGATTCCATTTTCCAATTTGAAGATGTTCTTATCTATTCCTAATCTCTCGAGAGTTTTTGTCATTATTTAGTATTGAGTTTCGTTATATTCATTTTCTTCATCTATTAAGATTATTGTATGTTGTTTCTCCTTTAAATTCACATGATAAAGTTTCATTTATAAATTCCATATTTTTATAGATATTTACCCATTAATTTTTTCTTCTTAGCTCTATTTTTGTGATTAGTGCCTTTTAAAGAATATATCTATTATATCTAAACTGATAAATGTATTAGCATATTATCCAAATCATAGTATCATAATATTTACATATTATTGCAAGATAATTCTTATGTTTACAGATATTCCTCTTAATATCTGTATAATTTACAGTACTATCCACTCTTTCATTACAGAAATTTCCTGTTCTTCAATCTAGCTTGAAAGTGTTCAATTTTACTGGGAATTTCAAGAAATAGTACTTTGACTTAATTATTTCTTTACTACTTTTCCATTTCTCCTTCCATTGCTTTCTACTCTTACTATTATCTCCTAGGTACTTATTACAATTTGCTTATTTTATTTTATTTATTTGATTATTTATCTTTATTTTTGTTATGATCATTAACTTACTATGGCTTCAATTTTTTTTCTTTTGGTAGCATTTATGAAAGTAGTTTAGTTAGATTATTTTTTATATATTTGACTTTTTTCTAAACTATGGAGTTAGTGCTACAAAATTTCCTCTACATACTGCTTTAGGTGCATCACTTAAATTTTGATATGTTGTGTTTTCATGGTCTTCCAGTTAGAAACCACAAAATTTCTACCTGACCTATGAGTACTTTGACACATCAGTTCCACTAGTTTGATATCTGTAGATGTGTCTATTTGTTCTAATCAGTTCCTGAGGCAGGATTGTGAAAAATTATAACAATTTCTCTATGCCTTTCAGTTTTATCAGATTCTTCTGCCTGTACCCAAGGCTACTTGATATTTCCATTCATCTCACTATGATCTTCTATTTTCTTTTTTGCTACTTTCTCTTTGTGTTTCAGTTTAAGTAGTTTTTATTAAAATATCTTCAAGGTCATTAATATTTTTTATGAAGTTTTCCATCTATTCTAATACCACTCATTAAAATTTTCACTTCCTATATTGCATTTTCAACTCTACAATTACCAAGTCGTTTTTCATATTTTAGTTTGCCAATTATGTTATGTTTTCTTAATTGCTTCAGCACATTTATTTATTAACACCCTTTTAAAGTTATTGTCTAGTAATCCTATCATCTGTAATTTATAAATCTATTTCTGTTAACTAATTTTTCACCTTGTAAAGAGGTCCAATTTTTCTTCTTTTCTCATGAGTTTTAATTGAATTCTGAACAGTATGAAGTGTACACTATTGATTGTCCTTGATGTTTTTATATAAAGAATGTTTGACTTTAACTAAAAGACTTAAATGTAAGAACTGAAATGAAACTTTTAAAACATAAGTAAAAATACCCTTAACATTTGTTTTGGCACCAAATTTCTAGATACAATACCAAAAGCACAAACAAAAATAAACAACTTGGACTACTTCATGCACTAAAAAGTTTCCATATATCAAAAAAAAAAAAAAATCAACAAAATGAAAAGTAACCTGTGGAATGGGAGAAAAATTTTGCCAGGTATATATTTTATAAGTAGTTAATATCCAAAATATACATGGAATTAAACAAATCGAAAGCCAAAAATATGTCTAAGAAGCATATGAAAAGTTTCTCATTAATCACCAGAGTAATGCAAGTAAAAAACACAATGACATCACCTTACATCTGTTAGTATAGCTATTATCACAAAAGAAGAGAAAACCTGCATTAGTGGGGGTGCAGAGAAAGGTAATCCTTGTCCACTGTTTGTGAGAATATAAGTTGGTATAGCCATTATGGAAGAGGAATAGAGATTTCTCAAAAACTTAAAAATAAAGGAGAAGTACTGTGGAATGATACTGGTCAAATTATACTGTTATATTTTGTGTATGAATGAAATATAGCAATGAATCCCACAATTATGTTTAATTATTATGCACTAATAAAAATATGTAAAAAAAAATTTTAAATAGAACCACCATAAGATCTAGCAATCCCACTTCTAGTTATATATTCCCACAAGAAATGAAGCCACTATCTTGATAAAATATCTGCAAATCCATGATTGTTGTAGAATTGCCCACAACAGCCAAAATATGGGTAAAACACCCGAAGTTTCTATCAGCATATAAATTGGGGAAAAATGCAGTATTCACACATGCATACACAATAACAAGGGAATATTCAGCCACAAAAAAAGAAAGAAAATCCTGTCATTTTTAAGAATATGGATGAAATTGAGGATAGTACATTAAGTAAAATAAACTATAAACACAAAGATAAATACTACATGACATTCTAAGCAAAAATGTCAAACTCATAAAATCAGGAGAATGGTGGTTTTCAGGGACTGAGGGTTGGAAAAAATAGGGAGACATTGTTCAAAGTGCAGTGTATATTATGTATATCATTAATAATTCTGGCAATCTAATTTATAGCATAGGTGGTAATAATGTGTTATTAATTTTAGAAAAAAAATAATATTTAATGTTGTTACAATAGGTTGTTAAGTAACTTGAAAGCTGGATTAATTTCTTATAGAGATGTTTATAAGTTTTTCTTAGGGTAAATCTAGAGTAGATTTTTATTCATGACTATTTTACTCCTCTTTCCATTCTGAGGTATCTACTAAATACCCCATGCATTCCATCTGCACTTTGCCTGAATGAATTTCAAATATCTCACAGTCTTAAAATTGTTCAACGGACAACCTACAACAAAGATTTCATTTTCCTGTATCATGAAGTTTTGCTCTATACGTGTGCATGTTATTATGTAGCTAAAACCTTAAGGAGGACTGTACAGATATTTCTAGTATTCTTTTTCTATGTATATTCCAGATTTCAATCTCCTCACTCAAACTCTAATCTCTATCTCTTTAACTCAGATAGTGGCACCACATTTATAACATAGATTATATTGATATCTGACCAAAAAAAATACTTGTAAAACCAGGGTAAATAACAGTATAATTGTTGAAGAGATTATAGCCACTAAAGAGATGCTAAGTACTTTACATGTAAACAACAGGAAAGATACCTTAGGGCATCTGAGGAATTCAGGGTAAGACTGAACCCACTATAGACTCCAGAATATAGAAGAGACAATTCCTTTGGGAAGAGATCTGTTTTGGGGTTTTTTTGTTTTGTTTTGTTTCTTTTAATCATTCTCAGCTTCACGGGCACTCAGAAACCATTGCAACCATGATTTCAGGGGACCCAGGTTGAGCATGAACTGACAGCAAATCTTCAAATACTCTAATTTGATTTAATATATTTATATCTTCTTTACTCTTGAGCCCAGACAAGGTGTCTGGATATTCACATCACAGAAACCTAGAAAACTTTTGCTAATTATTTAGAACTGATTCTCAGCAATTATAATTTCCATCCTTAATTTCATGCTATGTTTCAGAAGGGAGAATGAAATTGATCTTAAGATAGCAAGAGAAAAGTGGCATGGTAGACTATTATTCAAAAATACTCACTTTCCATATTCTCCCTCATAAAATATATATTTCTTGTTTATCAGTGCTAACCCTGGCTATGTGATTTACTATGGTTAAAACTATGCAGACACAACTAACAGTGTGGCAGCTCTAAAGTGAAGCTTTAAGAAGCAAAACACTTTTCATAAAACCTCTTGAGTCTCTACTACTCTTGACCTTAGAAATGACACATCTCATGTAACTGTAGATCCCTATGCTTGAATCTTGGTAAGATAAGAAGATGAAGCAAGTTTGAACCCACAATGAATCTCAAAATTCAGATTAATCCAGGTGAGCCTCAAAAACTAGAGACAATTGGGGCTGGGATTGTGGCTCAGCAGTAGAGCGCTCGCCTAGGGCAGGCGGGACCCGGGTTCAATCCTCAGCACCACATAAAAATAAAAATAAAGGCATTGTGTTGTGTCCATCTACACCTAAAAATAAATATTTAAAAAAAAAACTAGAGACAATCCACAAACCCATGTAGATAAAGAAGGAAATGTTAATTTTAATAAAACCACCAGCTTTCAGCATTGTGTTCAGGTAACATCATCAGAGCAGAATTTTACTAATTCTGGAAACATAAAAAAATTGTACTAAATTATGCTAAAATGAATAGGATAAAAAGAAACAACAACAAGTTAAGAGATTTTTGAAGAGGGATTTTTTTATGGTTGACATAAATTGAAAAGAAGAATGAAAACATATGTTTAAAGAAAAGAAGTTAAGGTATTTATTGAATCAGCACAATAATATGAAATTGCTGTTTTCTGAGTATTTCTTTACAGATTCCAAGTTTACTAATAAGACTAGGTCAAACAGATAATTTTAGAGGTAGGAGGCCACAACTTTATGTAATGGATCATTAGGAAAAATTAATAGTAAAAGATTCTACAGTACCTGACCCAAGTTCTGGGCTTGCCATAAAGTGCATTCTTCTACTCATCAACCCAATTCAATAGGCATTCATTTGTTGTTTGAATAGTTATTTCAAGACTAGTAGTATCTGTCAAAATGATGAGTAAAAACAGATGTAACTTCTAACCTTATAGACGTTTGTCTACTTGATGGGGAATGCTGGGAGGGGGAGGGTATTAATACAATAATGTCATAAATAAATAATACATCAAAATACATGAGTATTTTAAGGGAAATATGAGAGATGCTATGGGAATATAAAATTAAGAAAATTCAAAAAGAAGGCTCTTGGAGGAAATCATCATTGAGCTGAAATATTAATAACTAGAAGTTAATGGAAACAAAGATAAGGTGGGAAATATTTCTAGAAAGAGTAATCATGCACAAGTACTTCAGTGGTATGAAGCATAAATGGAAATCTCTATGACTAGAATACCCAAAGTTAGGAAAAGCAAGGAAAGTTATCAGGATAACGAGTGTTATTGCAGAATGATAATGAGCTCAATTATCCAAGAAGACATAGCTAGTAATCTATAATATGTATGTAGCATCAAAATATGTGAGAATAAAACTAGTAGAACTGCAAGGTGAAATCAATAAATCTACCATTACAATTAAATGCTTCAACGTCTCACTATAAGAAATGGATAGATCCAGTAGGAAGAGTATCAGTAAGGACAGAGTTAAATCCAATAACACCAATAGTCAAGGGAACATAGGAGCGTCTATAGACTACTTCATTTGACAACAAAGAATACAGATTCTTCTCAAATTCACATGAAACATTCACCAACAGAGGCCATACTCCATAGCGTAAAGTGTACTTTACAAGTTTTGCAAGCCTAGAAAGCATATGTTAGCTCCTAGAAAACAATGGAATTAATTTGAAATCAATACCAGAAAGATAAATAGAAAATTCTCAGAAAGCCTTTAAATTTAAACAACACATTTCTAAATAACATTTAGGTAAAAATAGAAATCTCAAGAGAAATTTTAAAGTATTTTATTTTATTCATTTTTATGTGGTGCTGAGGATCAAACCCAGTGTCTTGCATGTGCTAGGCAAGCACTCTACTGTTGAGTCACAATCCCAACCCCTAAAAATATTCTAACTAAATGAAAATGAGAACACAACCTATACATAGTTGTGCAATGCAACAAAAGCAGAACTTAGAGGGAAATTTATAGCATAAAATTTATAGCATAAAAAAGTGTTTATATTAGTAAAAGAAGAAAAGTTTGAAGTCAACTGTATAATCTTACATGTTAGGAAACTACAAAAAGAAGAGAAAATTAAATTCAAAGTAAGAAAATGAAAAGAAAAAAATATTTTTTTCTATATATCAAAGAAACTGAAGCAGGAAATCAATAGAGAAATTAAAATTTAAAAAAAGATAGGTTATTTTTCAAATAGATCAATAAACTCTATAAGATTCTAGCCAGGTTAAGTAATAAAGAAAAAAAGGACAAAAATTACAAATATCTGAAATGAAAGAGGGAAATCACTATGGCTCTAAAAAACACTAAAGAATAATGAAGTAATAAAATAAATCATTTCATGTTCAAAAATGTGATAACCTAGATTTTTAAAATTTTTTTAGTTGTCAATGGACCTTCATTTATTAATTTGTATGTGGTGCTGAGATTTGAACCCAGTGCTTCACACATGCTAGGCAAGTGCTCTCCCACTGAGCCACAACCCCAACCCTATAACCTAGATTTAGTTGACCAATTTCTTGAAAGAAATAATCTGCCAAGACTCAGACAAGAAAAACTAGACAATTTAAGAAACTGAAGCAATGATCCATAATCTTTCAAAACAGAAAGTATCAGGCACAGGTGAATTTATTGGTGAATTCTACCAAACATTTAACAAAAAATAATCATATAAATATATACAGTCTCTAAGAAAACTGAAGTGGAAAAAAAATTTCTAATTCTATGAGACCACCATTTTTTAAAACCACAACTTAATGAAGACATTTAAAAAAAAAACAAAAAACTAGAATTCTCATATGTTAGGTAGATACATACACAAATTTTCAACAAAATATTCACAAGTACAAGAATATATAAGGAGAATTATGCACCCTGGCTTTAGGGAATTGATCTCAGATATTCAAGGCTGTTTCAATATTCAAAAATCAATTAATGTAATCTATCATATCAAGAAGTTAATGAGAAAAACACATGATTATATCAGTAGGTGCAGGAGAAAGCATGTGACAAAATTTAATGCCTCACAATCAAGCTTTCAGTAGACAAGAAATAGAAGATAATCTAAACTTGATAGAAAATAGCTGCAAAAATAAATAAATCAGCAATGTAGAAAATCTGAAAGAATTAGCCAAAAAATAAAAAAATAAAAACCTCTTGGAACTATTACATGATTAAAATAAGGTTGCAGATTTAAGATTAACATGCAAAAGTTATATAATTTTGCTCTATACCAACAAAAACATATAGAATTTGAAATGAAAACATAGTAACATTTACGTTAGTACCATTTAAAATTAAATTCTGAGGTATAAATCTAATATATACATGCATACGTGTGTATGTGTGTGTGTGTGTGTGTGTGAGAGAGATAGTCTGCATAAGAAAAACTTCAAAACCCTAATTTAAAAAATATAAATACTAAATAAACAGAAATACCACTTTATTTTATGGATAACAAAACTCAATATTGTCCAAACAATATTAGAGCAAGTTATTTTATTAGATGTCAACAAAGTAACTCATTTGTGTGGACATGTGGAAGACCAAAATAGCCTGTAAAACATTGAAGGAAAAGAATAAAGTTAGATTATTTATATTACCAGATCTCAAGACTTACTATAGATGCACAAAAGAGAGATCCCAGAAGTAAACCAACATAAATAAGTCAATTGATCCTTGACAAAGGAGAAAAGAATTACAATGAAAAATAAAAGATCATTATTTCAACCAGTGGTGCTAGAACTATTGAGCATCTCCATAAAAGAAAATACAAAAGATTCTAAACACAGGCCTTAAATCCTTCACTAAAATTAATGCAAAGTGAATCACAGATCTTAATATAGAATGCAAAGCTATAAGCTCCAAGAAGATAACACAGGAAAAACATGTAAATGAACTTGGGTTTGGTGATAGAATTTTAGATATAATGTTAAAGGCATGATGCATAAAAAAGAATTGGTAAACTATATTTTATTAGTATAAAAAATTCATCTTTGCAATAGACACTGTAAGAAAATAAAATGACAAACTACCAACTGGGAGAAAATATTTGTAGAAGACACCTCAATAATGGAGTGTTATCAAAAGTATAATAAAACTACAACTCAATGAAAAAATAACCTGCTAAAAAATGGGTCAATAACCTGCACAGGCATATCACCAAAGAAGATAAATAAATGGCAAGTAAGCATATGAAAAGCGTATTTCCATGTCACCATGGAAATAAAAAATAAAATAACAATCAGCTACCATTGCACATCATTTAGGATGGCCAATACCCAGAACACCAAAAATATGAAATGCTGACAAGGATGAGGAGAAGCACAAACTCTTATTCATTGCTTGTGGAAATGCAAATGGCAAAGCCACGTTGGAAACCAGTTTAGCAGTTTCTTAGAAAACTGAACAGATTCTTACCAAGCAATCCAGCAACCGTGTACTTGAGAGTTAAAAATGTCTGTCCACATGAAAACCTGCACATAGAAGTTTATAGCAACTTTTTTTTAAATAATTACCCAAACTTGATGTCCTTCAGAATGATGAGAAAAGGATATATAGTATCAAATTGCAGCATTTTGAAAAATGCAAAACAGGGGAGATAGTAGAAGATCAGTGGTTGTCAGGACTTAGGGGTGGTAAAGAAGAACATGAGAAACACATAGATTTTTAAGACAGTGAAACTACCATGCATGATAATGGTGGAAATCGTTGTGTATTTGTTCCAACCCATAGAATGTATAACACCAAGAGTTCACTTTAGTGTTAACTATAGACGAGGCAATGATGTGTCAATGTAAGTTAATTGATTGTAACACAAGTGCCACTCTGGTGGAGGATACTGATAACAGGAGAAGTATTAGGGTTTGGATCTGGAATGTTCCCCAAAGGCTCACATGTTGAAGGTTTGGTTCCCAGCGTGGCAATGTTCAGAGGTGAGGCTTTTAGGGAGTTATTGGATTATGAGGGCTCTGACATCATTGTTGGATTAGTCCATTGATGGATTCATAGATGAATAGACTAATTGGAGGTGGCCAACTATAGGAGGTAGGACCTATTTGAAGGGAGTGAGTCTTGTGTTGTACCCTCTGGGATTATATTATGTCCATAGCCCCTTCATCTTTCTTTTCTTTCTGGGCACCATGAAGTGAGCAGCTTTGTTCTGCCATGCCCTCCACTCCATGATGTTATGCCTCACCACAGGCCCAGACTCCATAGAGCCAGTTGATAATGGACTGAAACCTCTGAAATCATCAGCCATAATAAATCTTTCCTCCTTTATGTTGATTTCCTCAGGGATTTTGTCACAGTGATGAAAAGATGACTAATGTGTGGGGATAAGGGATATGTGGAAATATCTGCACCTGTTTTTAAATATATTTTCTAAAGAAGTTACTGGGGACTTTGCTTATGATGAGGCTAAATAGATAGATAGGAGTCAGATCAATCAAAGCCATTGAGAAATTTTGTTATAATCAGAAAGATAATAAGGAAAAAGTAGCTTTATCAGGTTTGCATTTCTGAAAAGGTCATTGTGGCCTTAACAAGGACACTCATTTGGAGAAGGTGCCGATATGAATGAAATGTACCAATGGAGGGGCTATTACAATCGTTCTAGAATAAAAGTGATTGTGACTTTGGAAAGGTGGCAATGGGGTAAGTTGTTAGATATTTAGAAGCAGAAGCAACAATCTTGTTGATAAATTGAATCTCCCATAAGTGACACTCATTTGATGGGGTAGGCAAACTGATGTTTATTGCATCTCCAATATGGATATAATGGTCACATTTACATGATAACAAAGCACTACCACCAACTGCAGCATGAAGTCCCCCCATCATTAAGTAGAAATTGAATATCTACAATGAGAAAAAATCCTTCTGATTTTCTCAAAAGGTATGTTATTTGAATTTGACAGCAGAATTCACAGATTATGTGGCTTGCTCTGCTTTGTCATTGAGTGTGCAAGCTAGTGAACAATGCGACCATTTATTCTAGAAAGAACAAGCACCCAACCAAATCAGAGAGCTGAGTAACAGCTCTCCGTAATATTCTCATCAGAACTCATTCTGGCATCAAACTAAGTTCCCCAGACAAATTACCAAGTTTTATACATAAATTTCCCTCCATATTGCTCTCAGCCAAAGCTTTAGCCTAACTTATTTTAAATTTCTTTCCTGTTTTTCTTTCATCCCATAAAATGAATGCCAATGCTTTCACCTCAAAGTGCCTTCTCCATTTTATTGTCTTATAACAAATTCTCCTCAGTCTCCAACAGCATATTTTGGTACTGCAAATGAAGTTGGAAAAAAACATCATTTAGATTTTAAGTTCTTTCAGAGAATTTTGTCTCCTAAAATTTTTTTCTCTTAAAACCTATCATCATATCTGGAATATAATCAGTATTTAATAAATACTTGTGAATAATTAATAAATACATGAAAGAGTGAAGTTAAGGTAAATGTCATTTTCTCAGATCAGCCATCTCTAAAATATACAGCAATAGGTTATATTTCCTATTACTCACTCTTAAGCTCCCAATCTTCTCCTCCATAGCACTACTCACAATTGTGAATAAGTGATGAGCTAGATAATTGACTCTTTAACTTATATTTTTATCAGCTTTTAAGCTCCATGACAGCAGGTACCACCCTGTCTTATTCACTACTATGTCCCATGGTTTTCATGGATGAAACACAGAGGTAGGACAATGAACGTATATTATCAAATGAATAAACAGTAAATAAAGTAATTAATGCATATGAAGATTCTTAGATAAGGGAAGAAATTTACAGTTTCAGATTTATCCTGATATTGCAGTTAAGGAAATAAAAACCATGAGAAGTTAAATGACTTGCTCAGTGTTTCACAGCTAGTCAGATATTAGGGCTATATTTTAATCCCAGGTCTCTCCAACTCCACAGCCCGTGTTTGAAATGGAAAGACTATGCCATGCTGCACCATTTAAGCAATGATATATTCATTTAAGGCACCAGAGATCACATTTTAGTGAGTGAAAGAGTTTGTAGTATGAGATGAATCAATCAGCCATATGGAAAAAAGAAGAAAGAACAGGCTGAAAAGCTTCCTTTCACTTTGTACAATATGAATTGTCACAGGAATCAAATTTGGCACTTACTGTAAAGCAAAGAAATAAAAATTATCCTACATTGGATATAAAATGTGACTTGCATTTTGTCTATGCTTTTGAAATCCCGAAGAGGATACCAAAAGACTTGTGGAGTAGGGGGCATGAGGTTTTGACAATTGGCTTTTTATACACTTATCCCTAGGCAGCTAGAAGAGGACCTGAAAAATTAAAGCCGACCTCAGACATAATGAATACATTAACAGATGAAGCGTCTGGTCAGGGTCAGACAGCCTCCTTGAAAAGAGTGGATATGTCTCAGGACACCACGTTTCCAGACAGAGGCAGGGGCAAGGAAGTGGCCTATCAAGCATGAAACATTCACATCTGCTCTTCTGTCACTTCTCTGGGAGGAGGTTGCTTTCCTTACCTTTAGCAACATCCCAGGTTCACAGGCAGAATCATATGCCTGCTCATTAGAATCAAGACCTAACCGCAGCAATCAAGTCTCTACCTCCAACAGGCACCTAATTCTAGCAATAGCAAATAAGTAATGGAATTTATGGATTAGTAATGATTAACTCCATGTAATCTACCACATTCAGGATCTTCAGATTGTCACTTTCCATATGGTTTTGCAGAACAAGTTCCATTCCTAAGCACCTGATCTTTCATTAGGTCCTTGCACAGAATTTCAGATTTTAAGGATGTTTTTAAAAATTGCAAGTAAAACAATAGCACATATAGTGGTCTTTAAAACATTATATTTGAAGTTTTATCCATCCCCTGCTGCAGTTCTGTGACAGGGACTCATCGCCTCATGAGGCAACATCACTCCATTGTTGGGCAGCTAAAATCATTAGAAATATTTTCCAAGATTAAACCAAAATTGACTTCTCTGTAGCTGCTATTCCTGTGGCTTCCGCAGCTATACAGAAACGCATAAATCCTTTACTTATAAGCCATGTCACATCAGAAAGAGCACCAGTGTCTTACAAACTTGGGCTCAAATATGAACTCCTGCACTTAGTGATCATTTATTCTTTTTCAAACTCAGTTTCTTCTCCTATGAGGATAACACCTCATGAAATTGATTTGATAATTAGCTAAATGCTGCTCAGGGCCAATGAGCAGACCCTAGTAGTAATGTGTATGGGCTCTGAAACCTGGTGGCCTGGTTTGAACCTTGGTTCTCATTGTGTGACCTTGGGCAAGTTACTTAAATTCTCTTGTCTCACATTTTTTTGTCTATATAATGTCTATAAGGAAAGAAATATTGGCTATCTATTAAGTTGAGAAGACTATTAACTTTATACATCATATCCAGAATTAATCAGTATAAGCTAACTGCTTCTCAAAAAAAAATAAATCTTCAAATCCCAGAGCCTTACCACAGAAAAACTTTATTTCTTGTTCTTGTCACTATAAAATTGGACAATCGAGAATACAGGCTTCTTCCAACTGGAATCCTCATTGCTGTGGGTCCTCTGTCCTTGGTCCTGAGATAATGGCTTCATGAAAGACTGTAGGACATGAACTCTTAGACATCAGGACCTGTAGCTGGCCCCTTCTCTTACACTCACGTCCTACTGGCTAAAATGTGTCATTTGCATGTAAAAAGCCTGAAAAATGAGAGCTGGTGGATTCCCCAGGTGCAGCAAAACGTTAACATACAGAAGCATCTTTGTAACAATAACCTAACTACGGCAGGTAGAGCAATTATGATGAAAAAAAATGCACTTGATGCTTAAGGAACCATCACATTCGCTAGGCTATGCATTCTTGTTTTATTTCAGGGCTTCCTCATATGTTATGGTTTGGTTTTTTGTTAGTTCTTAGAGTTCATAATGTCACCATCATTCTGGCTCCTAAACAATGTGGAACATATAGCTTTTAGCTCTTAGTATGTATACAATGTAGACACATATAGACTGGTTCCTTTCTGAATATCTCTATGTGCCTTCATCTTATGTTCTCCCTAAATCTGTGCCTTGCACTTATGTGAACTCAGGTTGAGCATTAGGACATGACATTGATCAGAAATCTTCAAACTGTGAAACTTGACCCAGAGATCAAACAAGGAAATTTCTATACTCAATATTTTTAGAATGAAATAGAAAAAATATAGGTGGTTGTTAGAGTGTTTAAATGAGTTTGTAGATATAAAACATTTAAAACACTAAATATTAAATGAAGAAACCTTTAAAAAGAAAGAAAATTCAACTTTTTAAAGTTTAAAACTTAATTAATCCTATCACATGGATGAACCTTCAGGAAAAGTCACAAAAGAAACCAGTCACAAAAGAATAAGTATCACATGATTTCATTTATACAAAATATCAGAACAGTCAAGTTTATAGAAACAGAAAGAAGAATGGTGGTTTCCCAGAAACAAGCAGATAGAGAGAAGGAGCTTCTTGTTGAATGGGTAGAGCATTTCTATTTGAGAAAAATAAAATTTTTCTGGAGATAGATGGTGGTTGTGTTACCCAACAATATGAATGCACTTAATCTCACACTGAATGTACACTAAAAATGGTTAAAATTATCAGTTTTATGTAATGTACATTTTGTCACAATAAAAAAGAAAGAATAAAAAACCAAAATATTAGAAAAATATGAGTGCCTTACACTACAATGAGGTATGTATTGTTTTATGAAATATTTATTTGTCATGAAATATACTTCTTACTGTGGGACAAAGTTAAAAAAGAAAAATTCTTATGTCCTCCATAGGATGACCAACAAGAAAACAAAATATACAACATACTTTGTTATGGGCAGAAACAATTTTCCTCACTGAATCTAAAATTATTAACAATTGTTGTTTGCGAAGTTCCCAAAATTGCTGCAGCAGTGTACATCAAACGTCATCAACATGACTACATACACACACACACACACACACACACACCACTTTTCACTTATTGAAATAATACTATGCTCTTAAACTTTTTTAAAATTACAGTTTGTTTTTGTCACTTGCCATTGCCATATCAATATACGTTGCAAGTATTTTGTTTTATATATCCTTTTGTGTATTTTTATTAATTATTATTTTGATTATGGGGCACATTAAAACAATTCAAATAAAAAAGAATAAGCCAATTTAAAGATGGGTAAAACATATCAAGAATGGCCAAGGAATGTATGAAAAAAATGTTCTATATCATTAGCTTTCAGCAAATCAAAACTACAATGTGATATCATCTTACTCCAGTTAGAATGGCTCTTATCAAAAGAGAAAAATAGAAAATGTTGGCAAGAATGTTGGAAAAGGAGAACTCTTATACACTGTTGATGGGAATATAAATTTCTACAGCAGCTATGGAAAACAGTATGAAGGTTCCTCAAAAAATTAAAAATGCAGCTACTATATGATCTAGCTATCTGACTCCTGGGTATGAATCCAAACAAAATGATTTTAACCTAAGAGTCATCTGCATGCCTATGTTTGCCACAGAATTATTCACTATAGCTAAGCTATGAAATCAACCTAGATGCTCATCAACAGATGAATAATAAAGGAAATGTGCTTTACATACACAATGCTATCCATCATCTGCAGGAAAATATATGAAGCTGGAGGATTTCTGCAGTTCTGACCATGCTATCTGCCTCTTCCTTTTCTGCTCAATTCTTCCTCTCTTTTAAGGCTCAACATGGAAGTTGCTCAACTGGGAGTCTTCATTAACCCCACTCTGGCTCTCAAAGAAGAAAAATATTTTCTCTATCACAGCACTCAGTATTTGGTAATGCTTGTTTAATTTTCTGTCTCCTCCACTCAATTACCATCTCAGAAGAAAGTACTTATTTTGTTCACCATTAAACATCCAGAATTTAATAAAATACCTGATACATTATTATGTGCTTTAAAATTGTTGCTTAGTGAAGGAATGATGACCAAACATGCAGATATAACTACCTGACAACTTCAAATTAAGAATATATAGCATGTACTCTTAGACAACCTGGAATAAATATTGATTTCACTTTTATCTTTGTGTCTTTTTGAACTCTTTATGGTCTATCCTCATGGTGATCATGGAACAACATGAATACTTCTTTCCTAGTTATTGATGGCCCCTTCTTAAATTTGAAAATAAAAAACTTAGAGTAAAAGGAATACATGCAATAAGACAATAAAAGAAAAATAACTTTATTTTAAATAAGTAAAATTCAAACATAATAATGAGAGCCCACACACATAAAAAATGAGCTTCATATTTTGCTGTTTCATGGCAACCACATTAACCTGAAAATCCCTAACTCCCTAAAATCTTTATTTGTTCTTCTGAAGGTGTCATTTATACAGATACATCTTTAAAAGATGACGTTTTTTTTCTGTATTTCCATAGGTTGCAAAAACACCCATGAAGCCCTTATGTTATATTGCTCTTACCCTTTTGCTATTATCTTATTAAATTTTATATTTGCAAACAAATCTATCAAAAGCTAGAGACTCACTGTGCTACGCCTTCATTCTCATATTGTCAGGCATCCAGGGAGGAGAATAATTTGTTATTTTGGGTCATGGTAGGAGGCCAATAGCAGATAGATAGGTGAACAGTGAGTCATGGTCTTTGCTTTTCCCATTTCCACTAGTGTTTGTGGTAGGTTGCTTGTTTTTCTATTAGTCCACTGTTGGTTCCACAGGACAATATGGAGAACATATGAGAATAAATTTTTGATCAATTATTTTCACTGTCAAATAAACCTCTCATGGCCATTTGAAGTGCAATTTGGTGTTCTGATGCCATTCTCCACATCACATTTAGAATGTTCGGCTCACATAGGAAGTTAATTTGCTTTTCCTTCACTCAAGATATTGATGAATATTAATGAGAACTGGCTTTTGGACCACCCCTGCAGCATATCATCAATATAAAAACTTACTATTGACAAGACTGCTATTGAAACAAAACTTCTCAGAATATACAACCCTCCAGGAAATTCCAGCTTTGATGCTTTAGAGTAGAAATCAGAAACTAATAGTAGCTTACAATTAGTAGATCACTATCATGTACACTAATGGAACCCCAAAATCCCCAGGACCTTTAGGTTCAAATTAATTATCCCAATGTTAAAAGTCTTTTTCTATCCAAATTCGTACATATATCTATGTTCTGGCCTTGACAGGGAACCACAACCAGACATGAAATTCTACTCACTGTGCACATAATCAGGTAACTTGTCCACAGGGAAAAAGAAAAATAGGTGAACTTCCTAGGTATCCATAGAAGTTGTGTCTGGCTGTAAAAATAAATGGAAATATAGTTTGAATAAGTATCCTTCAGTTTTGAAGGCAGAAACACAAATAAGAACTTCATAACCATTGAAAAAAGGTGACAGTGAAGTTTCTGGCACCAAATATGCAATAAGTGAGCAGAGATCTGGTTCAGAGCAATCTGGAACTAGCTGATCAGAGCTGTGTACCTCAAGAGAGCTCTAGGGCAGACACGTGCTAAGCCGGAAACAAAGGGCTGAACTATAGGGACTAAGTCTTTTGCACCTCTAAATCCTCTGCATGGAATGTTCTTCCCTGTGCCACTGCAGGATTCTTCTTTATATTCTTTAGTCACATTTTAATTGATACTTCCTAAAAGCCCTATTTCTGACTACCTTATTTTATATAACATCGGTATTTCAGACATTATTTAATTGAAAGCTTTTTGCATAGCTCTTACACATGTTAAATTATTTTACTAGAATTCTGCTTGTTTTATCTCTCTTCAAATAGAGTTTAAGAGCAGGGACCTTCTCTATCTTCCCTGCAGCACAGAATATCAGAATATGAATAGGCATGAAGGAAATACTTAGTGAATAATAATGGCATGAATGAATGAATGATGGACTACGTGCACATGTGCTTTGTCAGCATTAGCATAACCACTGTATTCATAATATGCTGCTTCTCTGATTTGCCTTGATTAGACATGTTTCATCTCAAAAGGAGAGAGTCCATCGCCTCCATTCCATTCTAAACCATCTGGAGCCCCATCTCATATCAAGGGTGCCAAAGGCCTCAGTTAATCCCCATAATACTCTGTGGCAGTGTTGTTATTCCCATCTTGGAGATGAGAAAAGCCACATACAGGACATGAACTGAGAATTTTCTGTCTCCAAATCCCCTGCTTTTTCCTCCAAATGAAATTCTGAGCCTCTTGGTATCTGTGGTGATGAAATGAAAGAACCATAAATGTTAGTAGAACACTAATCTCCTCTTGGCTTTGGTTTTCTTTTTCCTGGCTTTCATGTCTATGATAATATGTCTGAGAGGAAGAAAGAGAGAGAGAAAGAGATAGACTGGGTGGAGGCCAGAGACAGAAAGACTGGGAAACAGAGAGACACACAGACACAGGGAGATGAGACTCTGCCATTGTCCAACACATTACCCCTTCTTTCCCCAGGGGGTTAATCAAACAAAACTTTTGCTAAGTCCAAATCTGTTACATTGGGTCAAGGCAGAATATTAAGAGAAACACTGACTTTGAAGACAGAAAATATAAGTTCTAATACTTCCATTGGCAGGTGTTAACTTTGTATCCTTCAGCAAATTATTTGCCTTCTCTAGACTTCAGTTTCCTTATTGTTAAAATGAGGATAATAATAACATTTATCTCCTATAGTTGTCATCAAACTTAAATAAAAGTATGTGTCATAAAATCCTAACACATTGTGTTGGACACCCTTAGAATTTTCCATAAATGCTCAACTTCTCCCTTACCTAGATTATGATTTTCCTCCTCATTATTCTAAATATATTCCACTGCTTAGTTATTTCTACATTTACCAAAAAAAAAAATATTTTGTTTTCACCCACCATATTTTGTACTTCATAAACCATGTTTAGACTACTGTGATGTTAGATATCTCTCTTGTTGTATAATACACATACCCAGTCCTCCTGATAACCCACAAGTATGGAAGTAGAGTCTCTCTGTGGTAGTGAAATTTTTTTTCTAGTTTAAATCTAACTGAACTTAATAAGAATTATAGAACCTTAAAATTTGGAAAGAGCCTTAGAGGTCATTACTTCCAAAAGCCAGCTGAATAAAACTTGCCTTGGGAGCTTGGTAAAAATACAGATATTATAACCCAGCCCCATAAATTTGGACTTAGTAGGTATGGAAAAATACCCAGAAATTAGTACTTTTATGATTCTCCCCAAGGGATTTTGATACACAGCCAAGTTTGAGAAGCAATGAAATATAGACTAGCAGTTTTCCAATGTTGTTAAATTTTTCCCCCTTTTTTTCTTGAAACCTCAATATATGAAACTAAAGACAGCAAAACTGTTCTAATTTATAGGAAAAAATCAAAATTTGTCTGCTCACCCTCCTCCTTCATTCCTGAGGACCACTTAGAAACTGCACTCGGGAGCAGTTTGGAAACTATTGAGCCAAAGTCTTCCATAGTATTCTGCAAGGTTGTCGATCAACTTCAGTTGGAATGCGACTGAGAGCATAAAAATTTCCCATTTATACTCCTTACCATTGAGATGTAGTTATTTATTTAGTTGTAATACTTCACTCTCCACAGTTGCAAAGGCTTGTGTCCTAACATAATTTAATACTTTGATTAAGCATATAGCCAAAATTATCCCTGGAACAAACACAGTATTTGGACTTTCTGCTCATCTTTTCCTCCTGGTATTCTAATCACCCACTTTTCTATCCTTTCCAAATCTTTCTTTCCAGATAGCTGGATAACACAAAAATATATATGGATGTAAAATGTTCTAAAAAATATTTTTTACATTGTAAAGTGGGGAACTTATTTATTTGACACAGGGGAAAAAAGCAAACTGACTTATTTATGTTATCTTTTGATAAAAATATCATAAGCATTTTTTAAAATCCTTGCTTATTTCATAGAACTTAAAAAATATTTTAGAACAATTCATCATTAAAATGTGAATTTCACTCAAGTTAATATATACTTTTAATTCAATCCCAAAGTTTTTTAAAGAAAGGAGATGAATTAAAATATCTTGAAGTTAATATTGTAGGATTATAAAGAAGCTAGAGTGAAAAAGAAACTATAATAAAATATGGTTCATCCTACCAGGTATTAAAATTATATAAACTTTTTTAAAATAAAATTATATAAATTATTTGCAATTCATTAATATTTTCATTGAGAAAATATAGCTCAGTATATCAAAAATCACTGTTTAGAAATAAAGCATATATGAAGAGCCACTTTTTTTGGCAATGGTGATTTTAACTAATCAACAAAAATAAAATTAATTTAATAAACAGTCTTGGCACAAATGGCCATTCATCTGGCAAAAAATAAAGTTGACTTGATACTTCTCATTTTGCAGAGATTCAACAGCAAATTCCAGATGGATTAAAACAAGTAGTTTTTTTTTTTCAGTACATGAAAAAGGACATATATGTAGATATCTTTAAATGGGGAAATTTAATCAAAATTGAAAATCTAGACGAGGTCATTAACACAGTAATGACCTCTAAGGCTCTTTCCAAATTTTAAGGTTCTGTAATTCTTATTAAGTTCAGTTAGATTTATAACTAGAAAAAAAAATTCACTACCACAGAGAGAATCTACTTCCATACTTGTGGGTTATCAAGAGGACTGGGTATGTGTATATATAACAAGATAGTTAACATCACAGTAGTCTAAACATGGTTTATGAAGTACAAAAATATGGTGGGTGAAAACAAAATATTGATTTTTTTACAAATGTAGAAATAACTAAGCAGTAGTATACATTTCTTATCTAAAAGATAGGAAAGATATATTTGACTATGTAGAAAAACCATTTTTAAATATAGTAAAATATTTATTATTTTGTACAAAAAATGCTATAAATAGTATGTATTCAAAGACCTGTTTATTAAAAAATAAAAAAAGGCAAATCACCAAATAAGAAAATTATAAGTTATGGCAAATAATGAGAATAAATTTGAATTTGATAAGTTTATGCTCAGTAGACAAGTAATCTCATCAATAATCAAACACAAATCAAATCATTATTGAGCTATTTTTGGTCAATTTCATATGGGCAAAATTTAAAGACATAATAAACACTTTGCTTAGGATGAATGTAGAATATGGAATATGGGAAAAAGAAATTATTTTGGTCCCTGGCAAAACAATCTCTCAATATATATTGAAAATAAAAATACAAATAATCTTTTTCCAAATCAGAGCTCTTAGTTGCAGTAAGAGAAAAAAGTTATAAACAATTTACATAGAAAAGAGGAGATCAATCAATGACAGCATTCACAGAAAGACTTAAGAATAAAACAAGAATTGAACAAGGATGACTGAAATCTAAACAGCCGAAGCTACAGCCAAAGGCAAGACCAGGAATAAGCTGTTCAGGGCATATTTTGTCATTGCGAGTGAACAGTGGACACTGTTGTTGATTGACAACTCAATTTCAAACTCTCAATTTTAAGAATTATATTTTTTTCTAACCTGAGAAGTTAGTTAAGAAAAAAAAAATGTCTTTCAAATAAAAATAAAAGTTTTGATTAAAAGTTTTGATTCAGAAAAACTAAATAGGACTTCCATGTGATCCAGCAATCCTGCTGTTGAGTATGTATCCAAAAAATTAAAATTAGGATCTCAAAGAGATATTTGCACTTTTATGTTCTTTCCAGCTTTATTTTCAATTGCAAAAATAGGAAACAACTAAAATGTCCATTGACAAATGAAAAAATAAACAAAAGGTAGTGTACGCATGTGATGGAATATTATTCAGACTTAAAAAAGAAGGAAACAGTACCAACTCTTACAACATGGATAGCCCTGAAAAACATTTTGACAAAAGAAGTCAATAACTTGAGGACAAACACTGCATGATTCCATTTACTAAGGTATCTAGTATTATTAGATACATTATCTAAGGTATCTAATAGTATTTAAAATACTCAAACTAACAGATGTAGAAAATAGAATGGTAATTTCTATGGGTTGGGGACTAAGGGAAATGAGAAGGTTTTATTCAATGATTACAAAGTTACAGTTATAGAAGATGAATGTGTTCTAAACATATGCTTTACAACCACATGGTACAGTGCACATAAAATCATGTTAAAAAGTAAATGGAAAATATTCTCTCCCCCCCTCTCTCCACACATACACACACACACACACACACACACACACAGAAGCAGAAGGACATGGGAAATTTGAGGAGGTGATGGATATCTGTATTACTTAGAATGTGGTAATAGTATCTATCATAGGTATCTGCATGTGTCCAAACTCATCAAGTTGTATATATTAAATATGTGCAATTTTCTATTATAAAAATTATACCTCAAAAAAGTTGCAAAAAAGGAATTATCAATAAAAAGTTTAGTATATAAAAACAGTTTTGAATTCCTTCAGTTTCATTTCAATTTCTTGTTCTTGATACAAATTCGGGAATAATTTGACTAAATACATTTCTTATTATATATCATTAAGTGTATGTTAATGTACATACTCATACATATATGCATGAATGACTTTCTATCTTAATAATCATCTGGAGACATTTGGAAGATTTTATATACATTTTAATGATCAGTAATTTTTATATAATAGAAATAATTAATAAATATCATTATTTTGATTAAAATAGACCAGACCATTGATTTATTTTGGAGGAAAAGTTATACTACTTTAAGTATTTTACCCTTGTAAATAATGGATTTTTTTCTTCCACAAGACATCTAAAGGGAGTCAGTTCCAGGTTTAGTTATAAAGGTCAACCTAGTCAAGGACTTGGGGTGGATTTTCTATAAATTTACAATTTCGTTTAGAGAAAACTGTAGCTATTCCAAGCATCTTGGGCCACACAATTATCTTTAAAGGTAGTAAACACAAGGAATGACCTCTCTCTTCTCAGGGGTACTACCACCAGCTTCCTCCTTGTATCTCATTTCCCCTCATGCATTCTAACTTAGTCTTCTGAGATTAAGTAAGAGACTCTGAATATAAAAGAATAAATTTGGATTCTGTGAGCCAGGAAAGGGAGAAGAAGGGAGGAGGGAGTGATCGCATCTGAAAGATCAAAATAATCTACCACATTCGTTATTTTAGCTTCCATATAGGTGGAAAGAGAGAGAGGGAGGGAGGGAGGAAGGGAGGAAGGGAGAGGGAGAGAAAAGAGGAAGAAAAAGAGGGGGGGAGTGAGATGGTTGTGGGGAAAGAAAAAAGAGGGAAGAGAGGAAGGGGAAAAGGAGGGAGAGAAAGGGAGAGGAGAGAGGAAGGGAATAGAAAGATAAAGTCAGGCTTTATAAGCAATTCCACATTTAGATCCATGTTTATGAAATACTTATTTTCACATCAAACATAATCATAAATTCAAGATCTCAATTAGTCATCTATGAAAGAAACTTGATATTTTATTAGATTTTTCTGTTCCTGCTGTTCACTAATCTTTAAGTAAATAGGTTGTTTGTAGCGACATTTCTCTTTTCACTGTTTCTTTGGATGTGACTCTGAAACAATGAAATTCAAGGTAGAAGTTAGGTTTGGAAAGCTTGGACCATTGATGGAATTCTTAATGCAATGAAAAAGTTTTCTCTACACTGATAAGAATGAGTGATTTTAAACTTAGTGTTTCATATAGACATCACAATGTTCTCCACAAACTTGGAAATCTTTGGAATTAATTGCTATTAAATTCTAAAACTTTAGGCAGTTTATGTTCAATTTTCCTACAGTCATCTAAATGTGTTTTTTAATACATGCTTTTGCTTTATAGTTTTGTGATAAATTCAGGATTTATAAAGGACAACTAGTAAAGAACAGAGATACCATTTAACCAAAACTGGAAGGTGGAAATCAAGAACTGCATGTAGCAATGATTAAAGCTTTTTTTCTTCTTTGCTTTAGAAGAAACTTAAATAGTTGGTTGATGGTATTGCAAAGGCAAACAGGGTCTTAGTGAAATAGAAAATATACATCACACATAAAAATTCTCACTTTTGGAAAGCACATTGAGGGAAGTTCCTTTTAAATACATAGGCACATTTCTTTGAACCAGAAAGACATGTTTTGCCTCTACATTAAGAGAAATTGGTGAGTTTTAGAGAAACATCCTCATCAGAGTCTAACAAGATTGGGTTTGGAATAAGTACGTAACAAACACAGATAATGGAAATGGTATCTAATTGAAACTAGATGTTTGTTTTCTTAGAAATTTTCATCTCTGTGTAATCTTTTAGAGATGGCATTTAGAAATCCTGGTTAACATTTTTTTTGTTTTAATAGAGTTCTGTTTTTGTATTAAATAGAATGTATTAGAGAGGCTTTTTGTTAATTCCATCTATGCCATAAACCCACTGTGCAAAGCACAGTCAGTAACATAACCCACACAGTAGCAGTCCTACCAGTTTCAAGCAAAATACTCAAAATAACTTCCAGAACCCCAAAAGTCAAAGGAAAAATTGATAGTACTTATTTATTTTACTTTGTGGAGAATGGGGCCAAGATAGTTATCAATATTCAAAGTAGGAAGGAAGGAAGGGAGGGAAGGAGGGAAGGAAGGAAGAAAGAAGGAATCAAGAAAACTAACAGAACTGCACAATCAAAACATTATGTCACAAATCATCACCAAAGTAAGCCAGGAGCTTGTGCAGTGGTTCATGAGTTCCATTTTTCACATTTGTCTCCCACCCTTGCTTATTTACTTGAAGAAAATTTAACACTTGGACAAATATTTGAACCAAGCTGTAACTTTTTCACCACTTAAGATCCAGCATGGGCTGAGGATGTGGCTCAAGCGGTAGTGTGCTCACCTGGCATGCCTGCAGCCAGGGTTCCATCCTCAGCACCACATACAAACAAAGATGTTGTGTCCGCCAAAAACTAAAAACTAAATATTAAAATTTTCTCTCTCTCTCTCTCTCTCTCTCTCTCTCTCTCTCTCTCTCTCTCTCTCTCTCTTTTAAAAAAAAATTCAGCATGGAAATAGTTTTTAGACTTCATCTGGATCCAGTATGGCTTCAGTTTGCACCAGCTATTTAGGTTCCATATTTTTATAATTTGCTTAACCTCAATCAAATCACCTTGTTATTTTCTGTTGTTTCTTGCATCATGCAAGTTGAGGTTTTATTTGGTTATTGCTACTGGATATTATAGTCTTACCTTGCTTATGTGTCTAGGAGAATAGATATTTGGGTTGTAAGATTTAATTAGGAGGAGTCATTTTATGAAAGATTTGGCAATGTTCTCTCCTTGAATGATACTATAGTAGAGCTGCTTCCCAAGAAGTGAACAAGGTAGACTGACCTGATTGCTGAAAAGTGAACAAAATCATATCAAATCCCTCCAAACTAATTCTGAGGCTAAGTCATTTTTCCTGATACTAAAGAATTTTAATATTTAAAGCCCAGTATGTTATAAACTGAGAAATAGTAAGAATTCTTTTTAAAACACAAAATAAAAGCATATATTTGAAGGACTGAAACTGAATTTTCACTTATAGAGTATTAGAGAAGAAATAAGAACATATCTGAGATTCTTTGCTTTAATATATTTGTCACCATAAATGTATTTTGAGATATGGAAGTAAAACTTGCAAGAGTGAAGAATGTAGTAGGCACAAGGTAGGGAATTTAATATAGACTCTCCTTCCTTCATTATTTATATTCCAAGTCAAAAGGAAAAAACAATTGTGTCATTGCTCCTGTTACACACACACACACACACACACACACACACACTCCACAAATCCTCTGGAGTAAATGTAACTCTAAGTAGTAACACAACATTCAGAATTCAATTTCTAGCCCACAGTGCTATGCAGAAGCAATAGGCAGATGTAAGATAACAAAATTCCAGGGAAAAAATACTAGTCCAGGGTTAAAGCAGTCATGTTGGTTCTTTTTATTTCATTTTGCATCTAATACAATGATGCACCAAGACCTACCAATGGGAATTAATTGCTTAATCATAGAAAGTACATAAAAGTGGTCAAACGCTCCAGTTGTCAAGCACAACACTCAACAAATGTTTTATTAAAGGAGTGCATTAGCCAGGTGAAGTAGAGCCTGGACTCCCTGGAGACTCAAAGACAATTAACAAGGATAAACACAAACTGACTAATGAAAGCAACATAAGTTGGTAATGGCCAAAAGTTTGGGGAAAAATAATAATTTTAGAAAAGCCCTGAAAATCTGATCTCATAAAATTTGTTCTACTTTGTCTGATATTAACTCAATTTTACTCTCTGTTAAAGACTCTTTTCTTTCTTTATTTAAATAGTTGAAGAAAAAATATAACAGCTGAGAATATAGCTCAGCAGTAGAGCACTTGCCTAGCATGCTTGATGTTCTGCACTGCAAATAAAAATAAATAAATAAATAAATAGTTGTCGACTAAAAAATATCAAAGATATACTTTCAAAGGGTAGGGCTTTCCTAAGTACCTACATGAAATTTTTGGTCTATGAATTTCAAAAAGCAAAACAAAACAAATAACAACAACAAAAATAAATAAAAACATGTGGATGCCCTAAATCCCATATCATAGTGTTATAGGCAGAATATATATGTTGCATCTCTAAGAAACAATGTGATGGTACTTTCAGATGGGGCCTTTGAGAATGACTATAGTTAAATAACGTCATGAGGATGTTCTCTATTAGCCTTCTGTCAGTATAATGAAATATCCGAGACAATTACTTATCAGAGAAAAGGTTAACTTTGGTTCAAATTCTGAAGCTTCCAGGCTATAAACCAAATTACCCCATGGCTTTGGGATTGTGATGAAACTGTACAAAATGGTGGGAGCATGTGGCAGAACCAAACCTCTTGCATTATGAGCCAGGGAACAAAGACACAGATAAACAGACTAGGTCCCACAATCCCCTTCAAGGGCATGCCCCAATGACTGACCTGAGGACCCTTTGCTAGGCCCACTTCCTAATAGTCTCATCACTTCTCATTGATACTACCCTGAAAACCAAGCCTTTAACACATGAACCTTTGGGAGATAGTCCACATCCAGGTTAGAGCAGGTTCTCATGATGGTTTTGGTGCTCTTTTAAGAAGAGACACAAAAAAGACTGCTCTCAGCTCTCGGTCCACCAAATAAGACACTTCTCAAAGGAGGCTGTTGAGGGCCGCAACCAAGTCAAGATGGCGCCTGGCAGTTTGCCAGGAGGAGTGGTTTGTGAGGCAACGCCACCGAGCCATTAAGATGGTGGAGATTCCTTATTGGCTGATTGCCGTATCTGGATGATGCTAATTGAGTCAAGCTGTGTGTAATTAGTTAGGTATATATACCGCTGTTGTTCCCTAATAAAGCAGTTCCCGATTCAGCCTTCAAGTTGCTTGTCACCTCCCGGTTATTTGCCCAGCTAGATTGCTGCAGGAGGCCATCTGCAGGCCAGGATAAAAACCCAGACCAGGAACTGAATTGGCTAATACCATGAAGTTAGATATCTCAGCCTCCAAGTCTCTGAAAAAATGTATTTTGGTTCTTGTAACCAACAGTCTATGATATTTTGTTATGGCAGTCTGAGCAGGATAGCATGTGGTCAAAAAGAAACTGATTTTATAAAAAGCTTCCCTTTTAGGGTGAAGGATGAGACTGACCTTACCTCTGTGTGACTCTGAACCTTTCTTCATCTAAAAGGCCAGAGAGATAAAAACAGGCCCCCATTCAACTGGATGAACACACAAACAAATAAAGTAAAAGGCTTCACAAAGTATCTGGCAAGCAGAAAAAGCTAAATTAAGGTTAATTATTTGGTTCCACCCCCTTCTTTTCCATGAGAATCCACAGATTCTCATAGTTACACAGATGGGACTCCATCAATCTTCTGCTGTTCTAATAAAAAGCCTACAGATTCCATTCCTTATGCCTATCAATATTTTTCTGCACATTAGCAGATATTTTGCATCTCTGTTTTTAATGATACCAAGAAGAGGCATTTTACTATTTAAATAGGTCTGCAATGTATTATCACTATTTTGGAATATGGTGTTACCCTCTAAAATCTTGTTGTTTTCCAGGAACCTTGAAACAAAACTCTAAACCTGTCTGAATGATATACAAATAATTCAATATAGTAAAATTTTTGAACACTTGATACATACTGGAAAAACATTGTCTTGTATGCTGTTAAGAATACAAATATATCTAACACAGGGCCTGTCCCCAGAGAGCCCAAAACAGTGAAAAAAGAGACACAAAAATGAACAGATGCCAACGTAATGACTGCTGTAATAGGTATAATTGAAGGCACAGTGAAGATAACCAAGGAAAGACAGACAGGTTCTTCTTAGGGCAAGCAGGAAACCCCTTACAGTAGGTAAAACAGGAAGGTGAGGTTTTCAGAATTTCTTCAACCTGGTACTTCACTTCAAGAACCAATAGCAGTTAATTCATGCTTAATTGTACAATATATATCCTTTTCTTGTTCTAGAATCCAAGAGAGGATATTGCATTGTACTGAATAATGTTGAATGATATTACTAATAAATAACATTTATTAAATAACAATATTACTAATAAATTTCAAACATTGGTTCTATTGCCACTGTAACATTACTATTAATAAAAAAATAATAATAATAGTCTCTAACATTTGTATACTACTTTACACATTTAATTCCAGTTCTACTTTTAGTTGGCTTTCTTCATGTAGTTCCACATGAGGAAAATGAGATTCAAATAAACCCAACAATTTGCAAAGTTAATTCATTACTCATTAGGGGTAGGGAGAAAGCATCAATTTCACTATAACTTCTTTCTCAAAAGTGATGAAAATTAGAAAATAAGAAGCAGTTTACACCCTCCAGATGCTTCACCCAACTATCATCCTAGCTCCCAATGTACTTGTTCTTAACTACTCAAAAAAAAAAATTAGTTAACATTCTCATTTGCATCAATTAACATTCTGAGAACTCTAACAAATGCTGTTAATAAACTCTGTTTATACTACATCACTTTTCCTTTTTTCACATTTTAAATTATGAAAGTAAAATATGCTCATTATAGGTAATTGAAAAATATAGATGAATATTAAGGGGAGAAAAATTAATCCACATCTTTAAAACTTAGAAATAACCACAGTTAACAGTTGATGATTTATTTCCTTGCAAAGTTTTCCTTCTTTCTGCTCCTCTGTGTGTTTATACATGTTTTACTAGAAAATATATTTTATAAGAACATGTTATATGATATTATTATTTTAATAAGTTTTGGAGCAATTTCATATTTACAGAATAGCCCTAAAGTTAGTAGAGTTCCTAAAAACCCTTTGCAGATCTTTTACTATAAACATCTTATATAACTATGGTGCATGTTGTAAAACTAAGAAATAAATTATTAATTCAGCTATATATTTTCTTCAGATTTCACCAGTTATTATACCAATATCCTTATTCTATCTCAGGATGCAAAACAGGGAACCACATTGCAATTAGTCATTGTGTTTCTGCCTCCTCTGTGACATTTTCTCAGACTGTTGTTTTTCATGGCCCTGATGCTTTTGAAGAAATGGTCAGGTATTCCACAGGTTGTCCATAAATTTAGATTTTTTCCTCATGATAAGTCTCCTTCTCATCACATCATAACGAGGAGTACATTATATCAACGTAATTATCACTGGGGAACTTAACCTTGATCCCTTGATCAAGGTGGTTTCTCTTCAGGCTTCTATTTTTCTCCTTTCCATACTCTGTACAGACTACCCCAAAGACAGAGATTTAAGTTGCACCTCCTCTAGGAAGAGTAACTTCAAATATTATTTGGATTTTTCCCCAATGATAAATTATCTCTTCTACTTATTGATTCATTTATTTATCCCATTATTTATTTTTGTCAGTATGGACTCATGTATACTTATTTCATACTTTTTGTTACATTGTATTGTTTATTTTGTGGCTCAAATTGATCCCAATTTGGCCATTGAGAGCTCTTTATGTCTGCTCTTATATCCTTTCAAAATTTACTTTTCTCGCTTTTTTTCTAGTCTTGTCTTTTCTTTTTCTTTTTTTGAGAGCATTTCTTTACTTCTTGGCCATACAAGATGCTTTATGCTTGTTGCCCTTGTCCCTAAGACTCAGCCATTTCTCAAAAGAGCCTTACTTTCTTTTATTGGAGAATGGTATTAGAAACCACGATCTGAGTTCTGAGTATTATCCTTTAAATGGAAACACAATATGTAATAACCCAATAAATTATTTACCAAGCACAGTTTAATGCAAGAGAGTATGAAATTGAATAATATTTTTTTACCTACAATTTTTGCTTCTTTTTCCACAAAAAAAACTAGAATCTGTATAATAAAACATACTGGTTAGTTCTGGTACCTAAAACCAGAGCCAGGGTTTATATGGTGGTTCTATTGCTTACTTGCTCTTGTGCAAATTTCCCAATCTGTGTGTACCTCATTTCTATCATCTATGCTATGAAACTCTCAATAATAACCTATCACAAGGGAGGGAGATTTGGAAGCTTTAAATAAGTTAATATTTACAAAGTATGTTCAATTGTACTTGATACTTGAAAAATGACTATATAAGTATTATCACTGCTATTTTGACATCTTTAACCAGAAGTCCAATATTGAAAAGGTAACATCCAGTAATAGGTAACACTTATTGAGCCTATCTTATGAGAAAGGCACTCATTAGTCCTATCTATAAGATAAATCCTATTTTTAAATGAAATATTTTCATATTATTAATTATTAACTTAAATTTGCTTCAGTGGGCATATTTCAATTTATATTTTATCCTCTAAGTTTTTATATTCAATTTCTCATCAAAACTTTATGACTAGATAGGACATAGAAAATTTTAGGACAGTTAAACCACTCTGTATGATATTATAATGGTAGACACTTGTCAGTACAAATTTGTCCAATAGAATGCACCAAGACTGCACCTTAAGGTAGACTATGGACTTTGGGTGATAATGATGTGTCAATATGGGCTCACCAGAGTGGTACATTTGTTACAAATAAACTTATATTGACACACATAGATTGAAATATATCCATTGAGGCATGTGGAAAGGCAGGGAATTTGTGGGAAACATTTGTATATTCTGCTCAATTTTTCTGTAAACCTTAAACTGATTCAAAGAAATAAATTCTATTAAAAGTTCGTTATTTGCTAGAGCATCTCCAAGATGGCCTCTGTGAGTTTTTTACCCTCACTGTACATGAATACTGCTTCTACATCAAGAAATAAAATTAAGTTCCTCATCCCTTGAGTTAGGGACTCTTCGTGAATTGTTTAACCAATAAAATGCAGTAGAGATAATAATCTTGAACTTTTGAAACTAACATTTCTAAGAAGTTTTCCCACTTACATCTGGGTCTCTATAAATCCTTATTCTGTGGATGACTTATTTCAAAACCTAGCTGCCATATAAGAGAAGTCTAAGCTGCATAAAGAAGCCAAATGCCAGGCACTCGTGTTGATAGCTCCAACTGAGTGATCAGTTGACAGCCAGCATCAACTCCCAGGCATCTTAAACACCAGACTAATGAAACCTCAAATGACAGTAGGCCCAGCTCATATTTACTGCTGCCACACAAGAGATCCAAAACCACACATCACATTCAGTTAATCTACAGAAAAATGAGTAATAATAGTTAATTATACTTCAAACCATAAAGCTTTTGGTTAGTTGGCTATATAAAAATAAATAATCAGAACAATTTCTCAATTTTTTATACTCAACCATTGATAAGAAAATTTGTTCATACAAGCAGAAGTAGAAAATATCAGAAGATTATTAATGACCTTTTGAGTAATGGATGCAATTCTCACTGTTGCTAGAATTTAGATCATTTACTTTTTTTTACTTGCATGTCATGAACTCTAATAGCCCTGTGTTTTCATTCATTGACCAATATTATTTTGAAAAATATTCCAATAATGCATGATTGAATTTTATATCAATACAATTTTTTCATATCAAGTATTTTAAAAGCATGATAAAGCTTTTCCTTACTTACAGCCAGTTTTGCCCTATAGGACTTTAATAATTCATCACTAAGATTCAAATTATAGGATCAACTAAACATTATTAGAAAATCATTTTTCCCCTTCGTATTTTCAAGATTTAATTTTTTATTTGAATCTATAAATTCTGTACATGTTAATATCTCCATGGGCTCCTTGCTGTTTTTCAATAAGTTCCTTTGGAGGCTCACTAAGGTAAAGTTTAGCACGGCAATAACTATGCTTAAAAAAATATCCAATGTGAAAATTATTTGGAAAAAATTTTATTCTTACAACTTACACATTCTTAAAAAAAGTCTATCTTTGGATGAGCACCACAATTCATTATGAAATAGCATAAAATGGTGTCTGATCTTATTTCTCTACATAAGCTATAAACAAACAAGTTAGGACAACTTGGATTTTATTTATTGGGCCAATGCACTCTACTCAGTTTGAGGAATGTCAAGTAAGGCAGCATGATTGTTGCAGACCATGGTATGCCTGACAGAAGACACAAGTAGAAGGAGTCAGAGAGAATACACAGTAAATCCATATAGAGCTTTATAGGCCATTGCAAATTTTGTAAACTTTGGTTCCTGCTCTGAGTGAAATGGAGATCCAGGACAGATTTTGCATAGAGCAATGTAAATTGACTGTTTTACAATAGTCACTCTATCTGCTGTAGAGTTAATAGACTTTTGGAAGGTAAGGATAAAAGAAGAAAGATTTATTAGGGGTTTATTTTCATAATTCAGACACAAGGTAGTGGGGTTTGGACCAGGTAAATAGGAGAGGAAGTGTAAGAAAGAAATAGAAGTCTACATTTATTTTTTAAAGTGAACCTAATGAGCTCTTTTCACATACATGTGAAGAAAAAGGCAATTCAAGAATGACTCAGTAGTTTTTGATTATGTACCTAAAAAGAAGTGTTGCTATCAGTTTAGAGAGGGAAGAGATTGTTAGTGAAGCAGGTCTTCAGCACAGTCTTTCTTATAAGCACTCTCTAAAACAACTCCTAATGCCTCCCATCTCTTGGTAGTCTTGTTCTCTTGAATATTTTCCTCTTCAGTGTAGGTTGCACCTAGTGATTTGTTTTAGCAAGTGCATTACAGCTTAAGTGATGCAATGTCAATTACAACACTAGGTTAATGACAGACTGTGACTAAAGTCATGGATTCTCTCATTTTTGCAACTGTCATGATCTAAACTGCTCTATGAACAGATTCAAATGGTAAGAAACTGAGAGATGTCTTTGGTCAGAAGCCAGTGAGGAACCAAGGCTAAGGTCCAAAGCCCACAATGAACTGAATCCTTCCAATAGCTACAGGAGAAAATTCAGAAGTTAACTTCCCCTCTTCAAGTCTGCAGATAACAAAGCATCCCAATCCCAAAACTTGGATAAATAAACATTATATCTAACCCCTAGCCAGAGAACCTAGCTAAGCCTACTTGGATTCCTGACCTGCAGAAATTGTGAAGATAATCAATATTTGTTGTTTTTAAGCCCTTATATTTATTATCAATTGTTATGCAGCAATAGATAAGTAAAATACTCTGAAAGTCGAAAAGTATTTTTAAGAAAAATGAAGATGCCAAAGAATTTACTTATGATCATTAATTCATTTGCTAATAATATTCCATGCAAATATGGTATTCCAGGTAAGGCATAAAAGAATTATAGGGACTCTGCAATGTACATTTGAGAAAATTCTCATTATGTTGCTTAATGAGGACTTAATATTTTTGCACTGTTGGGTCCTTGGGAATATGATAGCTTTCCACTTCAAATGAAAGGGTTTCTATTAAATATAAACAAATACAAATATAAAATCAACTAAATAGAAAATACTTAAAAGACTATAGACTTTAAATTTTCAAAAATTTATTTAAGATTAAATTTATATCATTTGTATTCATATGAAAATTTATAACATATTTTTTAAAAATGAATAATAATTTTAAGTTAAACTGGAAGTAATAAATATTAATTTTAATTTACTTTAAAAATTAAAATTCTGAAAACATATTATAAAAACATTCTTAATAGTCACATATGTATAATCATATATATTGATTTCTGTAACTTTTGTGACCTATAGTACCTTTTAAAAACAATTTAATTGGGGATGGGGCTGTAGCTCAGAGGCAGAGCACTTGCCTAGTATGTGTGAGGCACTGGGTTCCATGCTCAGCCCCCATAATAAACAAACAAAATAAAGGCCCACTGTCCATACACACAACTACAATTTTTTTTTAAAAAAAAACAATTTAATTGTTTTTTATTATTATAAACTATTGATGTTTTAATTTACAGAAACAAAAATAACTCATTATAAAACTTAATCAAGCACCAGACTTGTTCACTGTTAACATAAAAATCTTAATTATTACTATATAAAAAAGAAAAAAGTAATTTGAAAAAACTTTAATAATTAGGTTTTATGTATTACTGATAATAATTACAAGCATAGTCATAATTTCTAACACTGAGTATGACAATATGATAGGCTATATAGGGCTTATTTAATCTTACCAATAATCCTATAAGGTACATATTATTATCTATATTTCACAGATGAAAAAATGAAGCCAAACAAATTTATAATTTTACCAAATGTAAAAGAAGTGATAAAGCCAAGGGTTGAACTCATGTAGACATGTAGTATAGTAGTATAGTTTCAAGTTTAGTTCTCTATTAAAAAAAAAAAACACCAGCTAAAAATAATTAATGGATTAATAGGGATTGTTCAATATGAGGGTGAGTAGGAAATGATGCAGGGGTGAAGCTCCAATAGAGGGGTCTGTGTAATGGATGATATGTGTAAATCCTGAAGTAATAAAACCATAAGTACCCTATTACAAACCTAACAGTACCTCTTACACATTATTCAGACATAATGTCAACCTTTACAAATTTATAACATTTTAAGTGATTAAATCCTCTTCACTATTAAAACAAAATGGCTACCACTGCTAATTTGTAGGATTCATGACATGTCAATTGGGAAACCTAGGATAAGAGACTTTACTTGAAATTGTGCTTTCACAGCATGCATCATTTTTTAACGTATTTTATTAAAATTTTACTTTTGCCTAAAATTCTGATGGAAATTGTGGGATGGTGGGGCTAATCCCCTATCCCATAGACACTAACAAGTACAAGAATAAGGAAATTTAAAAGATTAGGAAAAAAGAAAAATATTTCAAATTTCCTGCATTTTAGATGGTTGTACCCATCCTGTTTTCACCTCATTCCCTTAGCACTTACTTGGTCACTTAACCATACATTTATCTACATGGATGTTTAGCAACCTCAGGCTTAATTCCATGTCACCAACCACATTACTAAATTCTAAGATTGTCCTTTACATTTCTCTCACACCCCTACCCTTCTTTATATGGCTCATGTCTGTAAAATCTTGATACCATGAACTTCTCTCCCACTACTGGAGCTCCATAAAATTTCCCCACCACTTTGTGACCACTGTCCCAGTCTCTACCCTGCCCCAAACTTCCCCAAATGCTTAACTACTGTCTCAGGGAATATTTCCAAGCTCTGCCTCCAAAACTATCAGCTGTTTTTCCCTTTGCTTTGATTTTATTGAGCCCACAATCCATGGTCCCTAGGAATCCTAGAGTAATTAGCCTGGGAAAAGAAGGTAGAGACCATTTAGTTTTAAGAATGACAGGAGATCATATTGATTACGTGGCAGTCACGATACCTTGAGGAATAATCAGTGTCACATCTAAGCCTTTCTCTGAGAAAGAAAAGTTAATAAAAATATTTTAAACCCCATTATAAATATGTTTGCTACAAAATTTCCCATTATCAAATTTTGTTTCCATCAAAATTTGACACTAGAAAGGCTGTGTTTCTCTCAGAAGGTCCAAACACTGAGATCATCAAAGCAGATGCTGGAAATACCCAAGAATGGAAAGTCACTAGGAGAGGTGTAGCTGTATAAGTTTGGGGAGAAGAGGTATTACTAAGTAAAGAATGGGCCACCTAAAGTTCCAAATGTCTTCTCTTTTTGCTCAGGTTTGACATTCTGCTCTTGTGAAAATTAATTTTGGGTGCCTTTATTGTTAAACTTTATCCAGTCCCTTAATTTGTTAATACCCCTTCTCAAAAGAAAGTCCTGGTAGAGGTAACATCCAAGCTAGGACTTAAAAGTGGAATACTACTCAGACTGGGAAAAATAAATGAAGTGCATTAAGGAGAAGGAGGGAAGGAGAAAACAGAGACAAAAGTAGAACATTTGAGATTGAAGAGGGAATACATTTGAAGATCCTGGGTGAGAAAGAGCTTGACTTTAAAGAAAAGCAAATATAGTCCAAGGCAGTATTGTGCTGAGAGGTCATAGACAATAAACTTGAGAAGGGGTCATTGAATCTGAGTTTGGAAGGAATAGGGCTCAATGGTAGGAGATTTCAGAGTTACATTGAGAACAGTCAGATTCATCAACCTTTATAGACAGCAAACTTTGACCGTATTTTCCAAATAATAGAAGCAGAGTGAGAAATGTTTCCATAAATAGGTAATCTTTGTTTATTTTAAAAGAAAATTAGTAACACGGCTATTCAGTGCTATTTCTCAGCTTGTAAAGACAGTTTGGGTTTTTTCATTGTTGAACATGCATTAATTCTTTGGTAAGGAAAAAAAAAGTTATCTCAAAGTATCTCCCAGAAGTCTTGTCACTTCAGGAAGGATGTGCTCCTATCTGGAAGAAGAAGAAATGTGCAGGAATGATTTAGAAGTATAATGTGGTGTTCAGGGGAAAGAGAATACAAGGATATGCAGTTCCCAGAACTTTAAGACCCCTTTGGGATATGAATCACTTAACACAAATGATATGTCAGTAATTAGGTTTCCCATAAACATCTATTGCCTCCCCACTTCCAGCTTATAATTCCTCTACTGATAGCTATAAGATCTCATCATATGATTTTTTTGAGCATCAGCAAGTACAGGTGATATAGAGAAAGATGAGCATTATTCAAACGTCATCTGGGAGGTACTGTCAAAATTTGTTAAACAATAATTTAAAAAATATAATGAGTGGGTGGAAAGGTAAAAGTGAATTTCATAGTGTAATGTGAAAAAAGTCTTTGCATAATGGAAGGAAATCTACTTCATTGTTGAAGTTAAAAGCTGTTCACATTGTATAACTGCAATAGAAAATTTCATGCAGTTTTGAAGTCTTATATATCTGTTATCATCCTCTCTTGCTTAATCATGAATAACTTTGCCTAAAGAACAAATACTCTGCTGGAAATTGATGTAGAGATGATAAGTGGCATCCTAATACTTCTTACACCACATTCAGAGAAGGTAATGTTTTATCACTTTTCAATTTATAATTTTTAAAAGTGTTATTTTTATATTAATCAGCTCTTTTAGCAAATAAATCTGGGTAGAGTCTTAATCAATGAGCTATCTACTGTATAAAAACACTGAGCCAGTTTTCAAGTTTAAAATCACTTTTAAACAAAAGCATTACTTACATGTGAATAATCACCATGCCACAGCATTGTATTTTTGAGCATATGTTAGGTTCTACAAAGTATGAAAGACAATTTATTGGTTCAATACTTATCTTCACTATAAAGTACATTTAATGAAGATGTTGCATTAGGCGATTCTCAGAATTCATTTCAAACAAACAAACATCTACTGAAGGCCTGCCAGGGGCATCTTTACAGGATAAGAGTAAGGCTTGCTTTCTGCCTGAACATTTCATGTTTCAGAAGGGGAGCTAAAGACGCATGCACAAATAACAATAACAAAAATAAGATCTAAGAATTGCTAAAAAGGGTTACATGGAAAAATTGTTAGGGGTACAAAGATGAAATATAGGTTAATTTCTGCTAAACCCGAAGATGTTTATTTGAAGCCTAGTTGAGGAAGGAGAAGACTAAGTAAAGCTTAATTAAAAACCAGTAGAATAGGGAAGGACATTGAGCAAACTATGTGCATTACAAATGTGACATAGAAAATCCCATTATTATATATAATTATAATGTACCAAAAATAAAAAAATTAGATTAGAAGAAGAGGACCAGAGAAGGTAGGAGGAAATGATAATATGAAGTACTAGAGAATGAGACTGATCAACTTGTTGTGTGTATGTACAAATGTGTCACAGTGAATCCACTATTATGTATAATTACAATATTTTTTTTAAAAAATGGATTTAAGGTATAGGAAGGAGTACATTTTCTAAGTCACTTCTTGTAAAAATATAGTTCCTCTGTATCTGATATTTATCTCACAGTCTTAAGAATTATGGATTTTTATAAAACCAAGTTAATTCCAAAGTTATACCATAGTAAAATTATTATATCATTATTATCATCACTCTGTCCCTAGTCATATTCCAAGCATTGTGAAGACTGCAAAAGCCCCATTAATGGTGCTTTGAAGACCTTGAACTCTAGGTAGATCCATAATATAGAAATCTTATGTTTGATTTACATTTTCATTTTCAAAGTACAAATGGAAAATAAATGAATTATTTTAAAAGAAAGTCATAAAAAAAGACATATTCTAGAAGACACAGGGAAAATAAGGCTGGGCAACAGGTAATTGTTGCTGTGGATCTTCTGTATTGCCCATAGCTCTGGTCAACAACGGGGCCTCTTCCACAGACATTTGTATCACAGGGTCTGGGATGCTGGCCAAGGGACTCTGTTTATATTATGACCCCAGATACAAACTACAAATATTAGGTGTGAACTTGTTATTGTCCTGGGACCCATAATACAGTTGCCCATGGCTTTCTTGTGATCAGTCTTATGAAGCAGGAACCCCAGTATGTATTACTGCACTGGATTTTTGGAAGGAGGATAGAAAAAACATGGAAGATATAGGAGTCCCTATTTGATCTTCAGTTCATTTGATGTCCCCTAGTACTATCACAGACTGCTGCTTACCTAATAATTTTAAAATAATGCATTTTTCTAATATAATATATATTTGAGGGTGATAGAGTGAGATACACACCCAATTCCATACTGTTTTGGGGAACTCGTAACCTATGATAGAAACCTTAGCATCCACCAGGTAACTATTTTCAGGTCCTCCATTGAAATGGTGATTGAATTCCTCTGTGAAGTTCTTTTTTAAGTTAAAACTATTCATGTCACTTACTTCCCAAAGTTACCCACATTGCCTCAAGGCCAGAACAATACTGAATGGAACAAGGATTGGGAAGTAGGGAATAGAATAGGGGATGGTCAACACCCAAATCATAGACTTTGTGAGTTTCTGAGTCGACTTCTTCTTCAGGTACTGAAAAATCCCAGGCTTCAAAAAACATTGCCCAAATCTAAGTCTATTCTGAAAAGATCTGTATATATCTGTTTTAAAAACTTGCTTCACAGTCTGTCTGCTTCTTGGAGGAAATTTAATACTCCATGGAAAGGCATCTGCTCTCAGAAGGATAAGATCCCTTTTGGGGTGTTGAAACAATAAATTTTAAAATGATAGCCAGATAGCTAGGAGAGCTCATGTAGCTTCCCAAGCTTCCAAACTCCTCCTAGAGACTATCTCAGGCATACAGACTATTGAGGCCAATGAGCAGGAATCCATCCATAAAACTAACAGAAAAAAAATTAAAGAAAAAAATGTCAATGATACACTTGAGTAGAATAATTTTTAACTTAATATAAATAATGCATAACATAAAATATGTATTTATTTAGTAAACACCTAGTGTACCACAACAGCAATCACACAAAAATCACCCTGGTTTTGCAACTGAATAATAAATACAGCACCTTAAAATACCTGACTGCCAAGATGGATAAAAGAGCAGAGAAGGCAGTAAGTTGACCTCAAATTCCACAGCTTCCAGTCTCTGGGGAAGAAGAGACTGAGGGTGCTAGAGGCTGCACAGAGGTAGCAGCAGCACGCATAGGTGCTGAATAATGGATATGCTTGGGAGCTCTTGGTGGAGGCTGCAAGACCGCTATGGAGGAAGGGAAGATGTTGAAGAACTTCAAGGGTCTTGTGGTGTCTAGGGTAAAACCAGAGGCAAGATTGATAATAAATCTTTCAATAACCTCCCAAATAGTACATCTAAAGATTTTTATCCATGATAGCAGAAGAGCATTTGTTCTCTTGCTAAAAGAATCACTGATTTGAACTGAATATATTAATGCTGTTGGATTTAGTCTAAGAAAGATGGACCAATATTACCCATTCAAAACCATGATGTGCTGGCTTGCATATTAGCACAAAATGACAGAACACATTTTTCTGGGAATTTTCAGAATGCTTTCCAAATGGTTAAGCTGAGTTACTTTATTGATCATAAAGGGTTCCTAATATAAGGGAGGGACTGCTGAGATGGCGCTACCGTCTACAATGGGTTGCAGTTTGTAGCAATGAACTTGCCATCTCCAATCAAGCCTTCCGCAAGCTGCTCACTGCGCAGCCGTTATCTTCACGTGCTGACACATGTAATCTAACATTCTCACTTTGCCACAGCCAGAGCAATTGCTTGACAATTTGATTATAGTTTCCTGTCAGCTCAGGCACAGAATATTTCTGTGAGCTTTCAGCAACTGCAAAATATTTTGATTTGAAAATGATAGTGATCTATGAAGAAAAATGTCTTCAAAATATTGATTTCTGATAACAAATCCAGATCTGCATAAAGGAAATGGCTTTAAATGTCAATGAATAGGTATATACTGGAATAAATAAGGGATGAAGGGGTGAAGGTTTAGTTGTGAAAACTACTGAAAGGAACAGAGCTTGTGACAAAAGAGCCATCATGTATTCAATAGCCTGGTGGAGATAACTGAATGACCATTCTACAGGTCCAGTATACAATACATGTTAGCATGGTTTCCACAGTGCTCTTCTTCTTTTAAACAACTTAAGGTTATTGGGCACATACTTTGGTAGACATTTTATTGGAAAGGAAAATGAAGAATGAAACCTTGTCATTTAGAAGGCAAATTATCTCTGCTTTATAAATAATGTGTGTGTTTAAATGATCTAACCTCAAATGTTAAAAGTCATATCTATATGCAAGAATTTTTGTTCTTTACTATAACATGGGGTGAGACTTTTTCAATATATGAGAATGACTGGCCCTCTCTGCCCCCTAATAGAGATGTGAAATAGGATTTCTCTTGAATTATTGACCTTTCCCCATGAAATGAGAATGTGCCAAGAAAGAACTTCACATTCTTTTTTGTTCCTTTAGAAATCAGTCATTCAAAATAGTTACCACCAGCATTTTAGGCATTTCTACATAATGGGAGAGCTCTCCACCAAATAATACAAAACTGAAATTATTTCCGCAAATGAACAAGATAAAAATGAGCAAAGGATCAGACTGAAAAATCAAGGAATTTTAAATGGAGGAAAATGTTCTAAAATGAAAACCTATTACTATAGCCCTGGAGCTAAAGGTAATTTATGGGTAGACCAGTAAAACATGTGTACCTCAATAATGCAATCAATCACTTCACCTGGGATCCAGCCACTCACAATGTAATACTCCAGCATGAATCTGGATTTTTCAAGCTGCTATTAGTCAAATAACTTTTAATGACTTCTACTTTTAGACAACAGTTGGGGCTATTTAAATCTATAATTTGTCCTACATTTCTTTTTAAACAGGCATGCAACCACACATGCCCACATTGCTTGTATTCAGAACAGGGAAGGCAAATGGTTATAGCACCTGGGCTTTGAAAGCATAAATTATTTAAGAAAAAAAAGTGTCTGCCACTTCTATAATAAGGCATGATTTATATACAGTAAAATTTATACCTTTTAGCATAAGGCTTTGTGAATTTTGACAAACACAGATAGCCATGTTACCAACACTAGTCAAAATAAAGAATAGCTCAATTATTCTCCCCATTCCTCCCTACTTTTCTGTAATGAAACACTCCTTACTTTCCAAGTCCCTGACAGCCACTTATCTGTTTTCCATCCCTATAGTTTCATCTTTTCCAGAATATCATATAATGGAATTATTCGTTAAATAGTCTTTTTCCCCATGATTTTATTGGTGCATTATAATTATATATTATAAATGTCATTGTTACATAATCATACATGCACATCACAATATGATTTTGTCAATATTGTTTACCAATATTTCTTCTTTGCCTCTCTTCCTCCTTTCCCTTAAGTTCAGAATATTGTCTTGTAAGTCTGATTTCTCTCATATATAAAAATGTGTTTAAGACCCATCCAAGTTACTGTTATGTATTTTTCTTCTTTGGCCACGTAGTATTTTATTGCATGGGTATGCAATAAAATTTTGAACTAATTGCACTCATTGGTGATTAGTAAAGCCTCTATAAATATTTACTTATAAGTTTTTCTGTAAATGTGGGCTTTAATTTATACCTATGGAGATAACTCTGGCTTACATAGTAAGTATATGTTTGATTTTTACAAAAAAAAAACTTCCAAACTATTTTGAAAAGTAGCTGAACTATTTCATATTCTTGCAAGCAATGTTTGGGAGTTTCAGTTGCTCCACATGTTTCCCAGCACTTGACATTATCAATTATATTAAGTGTGTCTTTTAGCTATTCTAATAGGACTGTTATGGTTTCAGATTGTGATTGAAATTCCTAATGAATAATAATCTTAAACATCTTTAATATGCTTAAATGTCATTCTTATATTCTCTTTAGTGAAGTGTCTATTTAAATATTTTGCTCATTGTTTAAAATTGGGTTGATAATTTTTTCTGTCTCCCATTCCATTTATTTTTCTTCTCTTTTATCCTTAGTTCTCTTTTCTTTTTTTTTATTTATACATGAGAGCTGAATGCACTGCAACTCTTATTACATATATAGAGGATAATTTTTTTATTAATTGCTCATGATAATACAATGAATTTTTCATATCTCTGGTTGTATACACAGTATACTCACACCAATTCGTGTCTTCATACATGTACTTTGGATAGTAATGATCATCACATTCCACCATCATTTCGAACCCCATGCCCCCCCTTTCCCTTCAACCCCTCTGCACTATCTAGAGTTCGTCTATTCCTCCCATGCTCCCTCTCCCTATCCCACTATTAATCAGCCTGCTTATATCAAAGAAAACATTTAGCATTTGGTTTTTTGGGATTGGCTAACTTCACATAGCATTATCTTCTCTAACTCCATCCATTTACCTGCAAATGCCATGATTTTATTCTCTTTTAATGCTGAGTATTATTCCATTGTGTACATATTCCACATTTTTTTAATCCATTCATCTACTGAAGGGCATCTAGGTTGGTTCCACAGTTTAGCTATTGTGAATTGTGCTGCTATAAACACTGATGTAGCCATGTCCCTGTAGTATGCTGTTTTTAAGTCCTTTGGAGAGAGATAGCTGGGTCAAATGGTGGTTTCATTTCCAATTTTCCAAGGAATCTCCATACTGCTTTCCATATTGGCTGCACCAATTTGCAGTCCCACCAGCAATGTATGAGTGTACCTTTTCCCACATCTTCATCAACACTTATTGTTGTTTGTCTTTGTAATAGCTTCCATTCTGACTGGAGTGAAATGAAATCTTTAGTGATTTTGATTTGCATTTCTCTAATTGCTAGAGATGATGAACATTTTTTTTTCATATATTTGTTGATTGACTGTATATCATCTTCTGAGAAGTGTCTGTTCAGGTCCTTGGCCCATTTACTGATTGGGTTATTTGTTTCTTTGGTGTTTAACTTTTTGAGCTCTTTATATACCATAGAAATTAGTGCTCAATCTGATGTGTGAGGTGTAAAGATTTGTTACCGAGATGTAGGCTCTCTATTCACCTCACAGATGGTTTCTTTTGCTGAGAAGAAATTTTTTAGTTTGAGTCCATCCCATTTATTGATTCTTGATTTTAATTTGTGCACCAAAGCAGTCTTATTAAGGAAGTTGGGGCCTAATCCCACATGATAGAGATTAGGGGTTATTTTTTCTTCTATTATATGCAGGGTCTCTGGTTTTATTCCTAAGTCATTGATCCATTTTGATTGAGTTTTGTGCATGGTGTGAGATAAGGGTTTAATTTCATTTTGTTACATATGGATTTCCAGTTTTACCAGCACTATTTGTTGAAGATGCTATCTTTTCTCCAATGCATACTTTTGGCACCTTTGTCTAAGATAAGATAATTATAATTTTGTGGGTTAGTCTCTGTGTCCTCTGTTCTGTACCATTGGTCTGCCAGTCTGTTTTGGTGCCAATACCATGCTGTTTTTGTTACTATTGCTCTGTAGTATAGTTTATGGTCTGGTATAGTGATGCCCCCTGCTTCACTCTTCCTGCTAAGGATTACTTTAGGTATTCTGGGTCTCTTATTTTGCCACCTGATTTTAATAATTGCTTTTTCTATTTCTATAAGAAATGTCATTGTAATTTTAATCAGAATTTCATTAAATCTGTATAGTGCTTTTAGCGGTATGGTCATTTTGATAATATTAATTCTGCCTATCCACAGCAAGGTAGACCTTTCCATCTTCTAAGGTTTTCTTTGACTTCTTTATTTAGGCTTCTGTAATTTTCATTATCTAGATCTTTCATCTCTTTTGTTAAATTGATTCCCACCTATTTTTTTAATGGGGTAGTTTTTCTCATTTCCATTTCTGAGGATTTATCACTGACATACAGAAATGCCTTTGATATATAAGTGTTAATTTTGTATCCTGCTACTTTGCTGAATTCATTTATTAGTTCTAGAAGTTTTCTAGTGGAACTTTTAGGGTCTTCTAGGTATAAAATCATATCATCAGCAAATAGGGCCAATTTGTATTCTTTTCCTATATGTATCCCTTTAATTTCTTTCATCTGTCTAATTGCTCTGGCCAGTGTTTCCAGAACTATGCTAAATAGAAGTGGTGAAAGAGGGCATTCATATCTTGTTCCAGATTTTAGAGGAAATGCCTTCAATTTTTCTCCATTTAGAATGATGTTGGCCTGGGGCTTAGCATAGATAGCCTTTATGGTGTTGAGATATGTTCCTGTTATCCCAAATTTTTCTAGTGTTTTGAACATAAAGGGGTGCTGTATTTTGTCAAATGCTTTTTCTGTGTATATTGAGATGATCATATGATTCTTATCTTTAAGTCTATTGATGTGATCAATTACAATTATTGATTTCCATATGTTAAACCAAACTTGCATCCTGGGATGAATCCCACTTGATCGTGGTGTACAATCTTTTTGATATATTTTTGTAATCGATTTGCCAGAATTTTAGCATCTATGTTCATTAGAGATATTGGTCTAAAGTTTTCTTTTTTTGATCTGTCTTTGCTTGGTTTTGGAATCAGGGTGATATTGGCCTCAAAGAATGAGTTTGGAAGTGCTCCTTTTTTTTTTCTATTTCCTAAAATAAATTGAAGAGTACTGGTATTAGTTCTTCTCTAAAGTTCTTGTAGAACTCGATTGTGTAGCCATCTGGTTCTGGGCTTTTCTTGGTTGATAGACTTTTGATGGAGTCTTCCTATTTTGTCACTTGAAATTGATCTGTTTAAATTGCGTATATCATCCTGATTCAATTTGCGCAAATTATATGACTCCAGAAATTTGTTGATGCCTTAAATATTTTCTATTTTATTGGAATACAAGTGTTCAAAATAATTTCTAATTATCTTCTGTATTTCTATAGTGTCTGTTGTGATATTTCCTTTTTCATCATTTATGTTAGAATTTGAGTTTTGTAAATCCTTCTCTTTATTAGCATGGCTAAGGATCTTTCAATTATATTTATTTTTTCAAAGAACCAACCTTTTGTTCTGTCAATTTTTTAATTTTTTTGTTTCAATTTCATTGATTTCAGTTCTGATTTTAATTGATAATTTTTTATTATTGCCTTGTAAAAGCAATGTAAGCTGGATTGAAATTATTTTTCAATTAAGAGATTTCAAATATTCTCTCCAAATCTATGTCTTTTAATTATTTTAAAAGTGTCATTTATAGAATGATGTGTTCTTTTTGATGAGGTCCAATTTATCAATCATTGTTTTTCTTTTATGAGGATCTAAGAAATCTATGTCTATCTCAAGATCAAAAGTTTTTTTCTTTGTTTTCTTCTTTACAAATTATTTATAAGATAGCTTAAAATAGACATATTATCAATGAAATTTCAGTGAAACCTGTAAGTAAAGAGAATGAACAACTTTTTTTAATTTAGAAGAATATTAAAAGCCTTTACAAATTAAAAACAAATTAAAGAAATTAAATTTAGAATATTAAAAGCTTTGGAAATTCTGAAATTGTGATATGGTACCTAAAAATATAACAATCATAAAAAGATGATAGCCATTCATTTATTAAGTGTTTATTAATGGACCTACAGGTTGTAGTTACTTCTGTAGATGGTAGAGTAACAGTTGAAAATGATGATGGTCTCAAGAGAGGATTCAGAGAGGATAAAGAACTATGGGCTCCGTTGAAGGCTTTCAACTTCTGGGGAAAGGTTTGTATAGTAAAATGCAGTTCATTTCAGTCAACTTTAGCTCTCAACACAATAGAAACTACTATTTCCCATCTAGTGCAGTGGCAGGAAGGTGTGCCCTTCTTCCTGGGGCAGGCTGCACATAGTTTGCAGGACACAGGGTATGTTAAAGAAGCCTGTCCTTCAATGTTGGGGATCTGAATTCAGATCACTGCCACTTCTGATTATCAAGGTACAGACAAGGGATTAGTAGCCATTGTTGGCCGCAGTGCCTGTCTTCATTGCAAGCTCCTTGCTATCAGACCAAAATGATTTCCAGTGAATTTAAAGGTTTGGACCTTGTTCATATTCCTCCTACCACTAACTTTCCTCTTTTTTTCCTTTTGGGATCAGACATTAAAAGGGAGGGTAGTCATCAGCAGCTGCATAAACAAGGAAAGTTAGAAAGTGATTACATACCCAGGAAAAGATGCAGTATCAGAAAAATAAACTGAGAAGACCTTGAGTTTATATCTCAAGTTGATATCATTTGTGCAGATCTGACATAAAACAATTTTTAAAAAATAGGAATTAAAAAGATAATAGAAACAGTTGACCCTGGGAAAGGAGAACTCAATTCGAGTTACTGCATTAGTAGATTCAAATGTTCAGGCTTCAACAACAACAAAAAACACCAGACACACAAAGAAACAGAAAAGTATGGCCATTCCAAAGGAAAAAAATTGAAACAACAGAAACTTTCCTAGATAAAAGCCTGCTGACAGACCTATTAGTCCAAGAGATTAAAACAGTATCTTAAAGACCTTCAAAAATCTAAAGGAGTATATGGATAAAGTCAAGAAAACAATATATGAACAAAATATAAATATCAATAAAAATGCAGAAAATCTAAAAATAAAACAAAATGAAATTATAGAGCTAAAAACACAATAACTGAAATGAAAATTCCAATAGATGAATTTATCTGCATATTTGAACAGGCAGAATAAACAAGATCAGTGAACTTGAAGATAGAAAAATGGTATTTATTAAGTCTGAGAAAAAAACAGAAAACCAGGGGAAAAATCTGAGGAAAAGTGAACAGAGTCTGGATGATAATGGATGATAAATGCATTGGACAAAATTTCAACACCCTTTCATCATTAAAGCATTCAAACTAAGAATAGAAGAAAATTACATCAACATAGTAAAAGCCAGACATGAAAAATCGACAGAAAATATATTCAGTGGTGAAACACTGAAAATTTTTCTTCTTAGATCAGTAACAAGGCAATGACCACTTTTGCCAGACCAATTAGATAAATCTAGTTTAAAAAAATTCAAACTGGAAAGAAAAAAAATAAAATTATCACAGTTAATAGATGATGTGATCTTATATGTAGAAAACCCTTAGTGACCCACAAGGGGAAAAAGAAACCTATTTAAACTAATAAACAGATTATGAAAGTTAGTAAGAGACAAATCTAGCATTAAAAAATCAGGTGCATTTTTATACACTAACAATAAGAAACTTGGAAAAGAATTATTCCATCTTCAATAGCATCCAAAAGAACAAACTACTTAGAAATTAACCAAAGAGACGAAAGCTTTGTACAATCAAAATTATAAGGTATTGTTGAAATTAAAGAAGATGTCAATAAATGGAAACATACTCCATGTTTATAATTGGAAGATCTAATATGGTTAAGATGTCAGTAGTGCCCAAAGTGATTGACTGATTCCATTTAATCCCTACACAAATCTCAATGTCGTATTTTGCAGAAGTAGAAAAACCTATCCTAAAATTCATATGTAACCTCAAAGAACCTCAAATAATCAATGTATTCCTGGAAAAGAACAAAGTTATAGAACTCATACTTACTGATTTCAAAATTTACTACAAAGCTACAGTAAGCCAAAAACAATGTTAAACTGGAATAAGACAGACATAAAAACCAAAGAATAGAAGAGAGATCCCCAGAAATAAATCTGATAAAATTATTTTTCACAAGGGTGTAAAGACCATTTAATGAGAACTGGACCACCTAAAATAAATTGCCATGGGAAACTGGATTTCCATAAAAAAGAAAGATATTGAATACTTTCATGTCATTTTATATAATAATTAACTCAGAATGCATCAAAATCCTAAATGTCAAAAACGGTATCACTTTTAGAAGAAAACAGCCAGAAAGCTATGCAACATTGGATTTAGCTGTAATTCCTTGGAGGTGACACAGGCAACAAAGGAAAAGCCAACAAACTGTACTCCACAGAATTTTTTATGTGCATCAAATTACAATATCAACAAAGTAAAAAAGAAACCCACAGAATGAGATAAAGTACTTTTAAATCATTTATATTTAGAAATTACAGAGAACTTCTAAAACTCAATGACAATGACATTTTAAAAATAATTTTTAAAATGAATAAAGAATTTGAATAAACACTTTTCCAAAGAAGATATATAAAAAGAGTATAAGAATATGAAAAGGTGTTCAATGTCACTAACCATTAAGTGAATGGAAATCAAAACTATGACAAGACACCAATTACGATGGCTACTCTAAAAAACTTGAAAAAGCCAAGAGTTGGTGAGAATGCAGAGAAACTGGAATCCTTGTGAACTCTTGGTGGAAATGTAAAATGGTAGAGTTCCTGTTGGAAACAGTATTCTTTTTCCTCAAAAATCTAAAAACAAAATTGCCATATGATCCAGCAATTCTACTTTTGAGGGTCTGGATCCAAAAGATCTGAAAAGTGTCTCAAAGAGATATGTGCATAGCAGCAATACAAACAATCCCCAGAAGGAAGAAGCAGCCCAAGGATCTATTAAAGGATGAATAGGTAAATAAAATGTAGTATATACATACAATCACCCTTCAAAAGGAAATTTTGATATATGGTTACAAAATGGCTAAGGAAAATAAACCAGTTATAAAAAATAGTACTCTATGGTTCTACTCACAGGATGTTCTTAAGAGTACCTAAAACCAGGGGGACTGAGAGATTAATTGTCATGATAAGAGGCTGAAGGAAGGGAAGGAGGAGGAGTTATTATTTAATGAGTTGAGAGTTTCAGTTTTCAAAATATGAAAATAGCTATGGAATTAGATGGTGGTGATGGTTGCACAACATTATAAATGTATTTATACTACTGAACTACACATTAAAAATGGTTAATGCTGTGTGTACTTTTCCATGACAAATGGAAAAAATGTGGTTGGTTTCTTCCTAGAGAAACTCAGACTTTAGTACATGACAGAGAGAAGTAGAGAAAAAAGTGAGCCATAGTGTGACATGAGCAAGGATGAAGGTCATCATTAGCCACAATGGGAGTACAACCCAGAGTGATGAAGCAGAGTGACTCAGGTAAGAAGGGAAATAAACCACGCAGCCTTCAGGAGCACAGTCTAGTGGAGGAGAAGGCAATATAAACAAACAAATTAGTACTTAATCACCAATATTCTAAGCGCTATGAGAAACATGTACAAGAAGTGAGGGGAATACATAAGAAGACATAATTTAGTCTGGGAGCTAAGGGAAAGTATCCCTGAGAGAGTGGCATGCACATTGGAGGCTGAAGCATAATTAGAAATGAATCTGGGAACAGTAAGAAAAATTACACATCCTAAACAGAGGAAATAACTTTTAAAAATATTCTGAAATAGAAATCAATTGATATATTTGAAGAACAGAATAATATTCTGGTCAATATAGAATTATGCAGTTTTGCATTATTTTTCTCTGTTGTTGTCGTTGTTGGTGGTGGTGTTTTACAGGGATGAACCCATGGTGTTTTACCACTGAGACATATCCCTAGTCACCCACTTTTTCTTTTTAATTTGAGATGGGGTCATGCTAAGTTGCTTAGGGCCTTGGTAAATAGTTGAGGCTGTCTTTAAACTTGCAATCCTCCTGCCTTAGCCTCCTGAGCCACTGGGATTACAGGTGTGCACCACCATGCCCAGTTTATGCCATTGTCTAATTCTAGTTCATATCAGAATTATCCAGGAAACTTGCTTAAAATTAATATTACCAGGGCTCAGATAGAAAAATGCTTATTCAGTTGTTTTAAAATGAGATGATTATGATGTGATCTTTCAAGTACCACCCTTTAATAAATCCTAGAAATAAAAGAGATTAATAGACAAAAGGAGTTAGGAATCAAGTCTCTCAGAGTAGGACAACTGACCTGAACTTTATCCCAGGAATCTTGAAAGCCTTTGAATGACATAAAATGAGGGTAAGACATGTTCTAGTTTGCATTTAAAACAAAATTACTTGACTGTCTGGCAGAGAATAAGTTAGAGGGGTTGCAGGAGTGAATTGGAAAAAAATCACTGAGCACTAGTGTATGCACCTAAAGTGAGTTCTTAGACAAGGGAGGGTTGGAAAGATGAAAAAAGATGAACAAGATTTGTGTCATTAAGTCATTAAGTCACTTCCAATACAAAGGTCTGCTTGTCTTGTCAATGACAATGCTACCAGTCAAAATAGGTGTGATAACATACATGACAGTCTTAGTCACTTATCAATGGCTTCCCAAATCTCTGGATGTGGCTTTGCAAATCCTGTGAAACATGGATGTGGTTAATTTAGTAACTTCAAAATGTTTTTTATTTTCTCTTCTCTGCATTAATGAAGAAATTTTTAAAAAATTGATCAGTAATGATTAAAAACAAAATTCTTAAGAAACATTAATTTTAGAGGTCCTCACATCATGATTTCAAAAATCAACAAGACTAAAATTCATTTTGAAGTTCTTCTATATTGATATATAAGTACCAATAATCCTGTGCCAGAATCCTTCTCTCCTATATTTTTTTTTCTCAGCACCAACACTCCATACATGAATCCTTGGCTGGTAATACAGCTCATCCCAACACACAAATACCAATTAATATGGTTTTTCTTTTCTTTTTTATATGCAATGATATATGTGAATATAACTATGAAGCAAATCCATAATTGTGAAACAGTTTAGACAGCACAGATGTTTCCAGTTATTTTATCTGAATAATATGTGTCCATGGTTGTAGTTCTGCTCAGCATATAATGAGAAAGTTGCTAGGTTTTGCTTTCACTTTATTCATTAGATCTCTGACATTTGGAATCAATGAAAGAGAAGAGGGACATGAACCTTCGCCAGGCACCTTTCTTTCTTCTAATACTTTGAACTTTGTCACACCTGTGATCTTGTTATCATCCTTACTTGGAACCAGGATTTCCTCCTTGGACTGTTCACCAGGACAAATGGCTAATTAATTGCTAAGGCCAGCCCAGATTCTTGCAACTTCTTGGAAGCCTTCCCAGATGAAGCTACCCCCATTCATTTCTGTGATTATTCAGTCAGGAAACAAATGTTGGGGAGCACCTATTTTAGTTCTGAAACCCTAAATTCTTCCCTCAACCTCCAAGGTTCAACCACTCTCCTTTGGCTTGCTTCTCTTCCTCAGTACTAATGACATGGCTCTTAACCTTCACTTGTCTTGTAGAATTGATCCACTTTTTCAAATGCATGTGACCTACTTTCACATTTAATTTGATGGTTCCTTGAAGATGTTTCACAGCCAAAAAGTAGGAGGCAGGAGTGACTTGTGAAAACAGCTTACTGTATTTTAAAGACCCTATTTTATTATGAGATTACTTCCTTCTTGCTCTCTTTTATGATTAAATAGATTTTCTCTTTTAAATGCCTGCAGATGCCACAATAAAACAGTTGAAAATTTCCAATTTTTCTTAAACTTCTAGGGATAAAAGTCTGAACCTTTAAAAACACAGCTTAAGATGATCACATTTTATGTCTATTCTTTCTAAATATATATCAGAATACCTCACTCACAGAGGAGGCCTAACAAAGATCTTGACTGCTTTAATTTTTTTCTCTCTCTGTGAATGGTTCTCATCAGAAATCAGATCCCACTCTTCCCTTTTTTCTTCTCATGTTGTAACATCTTAGTAAAGTAATCGAAGTGAGTTTCTGGTAATCCTGTAGTGTGAATCAGTGTATTTACACCACAGGTACAAACCCAAATTTACTCAATTTCAAGTCAAGTCACTTAGAAAAGGAGGGTGAGAATGAGAGGAGAGAGAGAGAATAAAGGACTATGAGCATTTCTCTTGTCACTGAGCATAGGCTCAGAGTGACCACAAGAGGGAAATTGAGATTCTGCCCTTTTCCTCTGTTGGTTCACTTCCCACAGGTGATCAACTTGATGCAGTTCCGATTCATCCAATTTTTAAAGATGTAGTACAGCTAATTTATAAATTCATTTTAATCACTTTATATGTTATTCAACTAAAAAGGGGGATATATACATATATATATATATATATATATATATATATATATATATATATATATATAGCCTATTAGTTTCCAACATGGCAACATCAAAGGGATTTTCAAGAGCAAGTTTGCCCATGTTCAGCTGCTGCCGTACCTCCTGACTGTGGGCTTCGTGCCCACTAGGGTCCAGCTCTACTGCAAGGCCCTACAATCTCCTGCAGGTTCTTTCTGACGTCCATACTGAATACACTTTATGCCAGGTGTTCTTTCTCCATGACTGGCCACATAGAACATGTCAATCACCTTCCATCATTTTAAAGCTATTCAAACTATTATTACAGGTAACAAACAAACATACAAGGAACATCATAAAAAAAAAAGGAAACACTTGGGTCCTATGCACAGGTTACCTCAGAGGCCTGGTAGATCAGGAAATTTGAAGAACCTGAACTCAAGACAGTTGGTGGGAGAGGAGACCTGCAGAAGCAGAGGAGCAGTGGCCACACTGCTCCTGCCTCCTGTTTCAAGGTAAGAAAGTGGGCGTATGGACAGTCTGATAGGGCGTATGGACAGTCTGATAGTTTTTTTTTTTTCAAGAGTAGTTAAAAATCTAGATTTATGCAGTTTACTCTCCACATCCACAGGTTTCACATTGCCAGATCCAGTCAGAAAATATGCAGGAAACAGATGGATCTGTCCTGAACATGTCCAGAATTTTTCTTGCACTATTCCCTAAACAATATAGTAAGATAACTATTTACACAGTATTTGTATTGTAATAGGTATTATAAGTAATCTAAAAGGGATTTAAAGTATAAAGAAAGATGTGCATGTGTTAGGTGCTAATTTTATATGCCTCTATATAAGGAACTTGAGCATCTTTTGGATTTTGTTATCTGCTGGTAATCCTGGAATCAATCCCACTGGGATATGTAGGGAAATTGTAAAAGGCTGACAAGGAATTTTTTAAATGATAGAAAATTCTTTGGGTCAAGACCACAAAGGCCCAACAAACAAGATCCACGGGCCTGACTTAGTATTTGCAATCTCTGCATACCATACAACTGCCACAAATAATTGTTTTTTAAAAAATAAAAAAAGTAATTATCTGAACCCATTCAGTATTTAATTAATGTTTTCCAAACTTAATGATGTGTATATGTTTTCATTTTATTAAGCAATGTGACATTTTGCTGAATAATGAAAAAGTAATTTTTACTTTGAGGGAAAATATTTAATACCTTCTAACATATAAAGACATTGCAGCATGATGCCAAGTCTATGCCTTAAGTTCTTTTTTTCCATCTCCTGTTTATGTGGAAGTTAAAAAATAAAAATCAATGAAATAGTTCCCTACATTTGCAAGAGAAATTGTATTTATTCTTCATGGGATCACTGTACTAGATTATCAATGCACATATCTACAAACATAATTTGATAATTTATCTATCTTAGAAAAAAATCCCATAGCCCCTCAAATCAAGCTTTTCATACAAATCAGGAAATTCTCATCATAGGATTCATTTCTGAGAGAGAAAATCAAGATTCTAGCAATATAATTGATGGCAGAGAATTATCTGACTTTGATACACACAGCATCTGAATCCATGGCTTAGAGGTTGAACCCTTACGTCATTATTCCATACATACCAAACCTATTTGCTCATTTCTGTAATCATTCAAGGAGTGCAAAAAAACATCATAGGGGAATAAGTCCAGGAAGGCTTATTCTCTGTAAACAGAAATTATTTTTCTAGCAAAATAAATCAGAGTGCCCTCAAAATGTTTTAAGCCTCAAATCATGAATGATGTTTACATTTCTTGGTCCCTAGTTTTACATCCAACATATGGTGAAAAAAAAAATCTAAACCCATTCCAGAAATGAAAAGAAAAAGCTGTCTTATAATTTGATATGTCCTAAGTAGTAGTCTGGTACCACTCTTTCAATAGAACCACTTTCTGGCAAGCATGTTTTGAAACTACAAGTAAAATTGCTCAATTAGAGCTATCACTTGAATAACCATTGTCTAGTGTTGAATTTCGAAGAAAAAAAATAGGAAAGCTACTATGTACATAAAGATAGGAAGCGTCTCATGGATCTGGAATGAACTCTTACAGATGAAGGGTTACAAGGTATAATATTGTCAAGCTGGGACAACTCAGTGGGTAAGCAGTTAAGTATCTAACAATCACTGCTGTGTCAAAATGATGCAGCAGGAATAACCCGTTTTTGTTTAAGAAATGCAAGGGCATTAATTGATATTGACTAATCCTGGATCTTGAGAGGGTTCTTATTCTGTACTAATATCAGAGTCATGGGAAAAGGGATGCACACATGCCTGACCAGCTACCTCACAGCAACCAGTCTTCTTCCCCAATCTTTTAGGAGCAGCCACCACTAAAAAAGAAGAGCTTAATCATTTCTCTACGTTGTACCTATTTTATTTTTTAAAAGAATTTCAAATGGTTATTTATAGCTCACATGCATGAGCTATTTGAACAAATGCCTGCATCTTAATTACACAAGTTCAGAGTTTTATATGGTATTTTTTATTTTAATCTTCAGAGATATATGATGCTGGGGGTTTCAAAGGTACAAACTAATCTGCACAGTTGGGATGCTGCATGCCATCCAAAGATCATGAAATTAATGAGGTTAACATAAAAGGGGGCAAATTTTCTTGAACTGGTTTGATTTGAGCAAAAATAATTCATTTTCATGCAGTCTTAAAACATTTTTTATTAGAGCTATTTAATTTTATGATACTGGTCTAAAAGTCAGGGAAAATAATTTCTTTCTTTCTCTTCCCCCCACCCCTCTCCTTACTGGAACACTCAAATTTAAAGGTTGTTTGGAGATTGAAGGTGAGTTTTGAATCTTGAAATCAGTATAAACATCAATGTAATCTTCCAGTACATCTGGACATGTTCATTAGCTTCCAAACATTTAGAAGCTGCTATTATGTATATTTAAAACTTTACATTTTTGAATATGACACAAAAAATACATAAACCTTTGTTTCTGACTTAAGTACCAAAAAAATATAGGCTTTAACCTTATTTCTACAAATTAAAAGAATAGTTTTCAGTTCTCCTATTGTTAGTGTTGAGTTAGTCCCGATGAGATCTGATGAAATCATTAACTAGGAAGTCATTTGGAACAGTATAAAGAACTGAACACTTGCTATAAATAGTTTTATTGCTACCAATAACAATGATAATTTTTAAAAGTACATCATTATTATCATTCACGGACCTTTACTCATATCCTGGCATTCTTCTAGTCCTAAAACCTACAACAAAAGAAATGTTTTGGCACCTATTGTAATTGTAAGCATTCAGAAATAAAGTAGAAGGTATTGCTCTTATTGTGGATAAGTGTAAAATCAAATTGCCAAGAACACACACACACACCACATATTCTTTTGAAAAATTATACATGTATTTAATTAAAAGTCAGAATTAATATATTGTGCGTAAATATAAACACTAGGGACCCTGTCATATGAGGAAGATAATATGTTTGGCAGAGTAATCAGGGACCATTGCACAGGAGGTAACTTTTTGACTGGCCTTGACTTTGGGGTGTATCTCATTAGTGTGGAGTATTATGTAACTCCTACTATGATGGTGGCAGGGTGGAAAGGGCTGCAAACCAGAAGGAGAAATGTGGGATCTATGGTACAATGCTGTGCAAACCATTCTATGAGAACAAGGAGCATAGAAGGTACAAAGTGCAATTCTTGTATGTTTAATCTAACATTAGTATTAAGAGGCATAGGAACCAAATTTTGAATTTTGAATTTGATTAAACATTTGGTAATTAGGACCTGAACCAGCATGGTAGCAGCAGAAATTAGAAGAAAAAAGACAACTAAGAAATAAGATTTATTTCAAAGTTGCTTGAGAACAGCTAAATCTATGATGTATGGCTGAAGGGATAAAATGATACCAAAGTTTAAAGGCTGAATGTTAAAAAGAATGCTCTACCATTTATTCATTAATTCAAAAAATACATTATTTCAAAATATTTATTGTGAGCACACTACACTCTGCAAAGCCATGGGGGTTCAATGGAGCTTGCAATCTTTATAGGAAGCATAAATCCAATAAACAACATATAATTAAACTAATTATGTTTATTTATAAAATAAATATTCTACATAAGTTATGGTTTAGATTCGTAATGTGTTGAAGCCTTTTTCCACAAGCAGCAATATCCAGAGGTGGAGTTTTTAGATCACTGATTTCCTTTTCAGTGGGTTAATCCATTTGATACATTACTAATTTGAATATAATACTGAGAGGAGGTAGAAAGTATAGGTAAGTGGGGCACCATTGGAGGAAGTAGGTCATGGAGGCATGCCCTTGGGACTATTTCTTGCCCCTGATTTCTTCTCCCCTCCCTCCCCATCTCCGTCTCCCCCTCCCTCTCCCTCCCTCTCCCTCTCCCCCTCCCTACATCCCTTGCCCCCTCCCTCTCCCTCTCTCTCTCATTCCTGGCTGCCATGAGCTGATCAGCCATCCTCTGCCATACCATTCTGTCATGGTGTTTTGTCTTACCTCAGGCCCAGAGCAATACAGCTAGATGACCATGGACTCAAACCTCTGAAATTATAAGCCAAAATAAATCTTGCCTCTTCTAAGTTGTTTTTCTCAGGTATTTGTCATTGCAATGGAAAACTGACTGATATAATATGTATGTGAATATATATACACACATATACATGCATAAAATCATATATATGTATATATAAACATATATTTACACTCATACCCATATGTTAAAAGTAAGATTAGCATTAATCAAATCACAAATGTATCAATTATAATCAAATAAATATATAATTATGAACCATGACAAGACCAACTAATAGAAATAGAAGTTTGTGTATATGTGCAACAATAGCACTTGGGTTAGGTGGCTGTTCCAAAGAGGTCTCTCTGAAAACTTCATTTTATCCAGGCAATTAATGGAAATAGTATTCCAAGAATTAATGGAAACAGTATTCTAAAAGTTCCCTTTTCAAAACAGTGGGTACAGGTTTGAAAAGGGAACTTAGGTAAATTTTTAGACAAGTTGAACTTGATATTATCTTTGAAATATTCAACTAGAAGTTTAAGTAGAAAGATAGAGATATGGGCGGGACATCCAGAGGAATAAGCCTAGACCCTAAGTTAAATGTGGAAGTTCCTAGAAAACACTTTGATCATAGATATGGATGATATCCATTAGGAAGAAAATGTAGAGTAAGAGACTCAGAACAAGCCTTGAAAATCTGCAATGTTTCTAAATGGAATAGAGCAAGAAGTGCAGGCATAGAAGACTGAGAAGTAGTGTGGAAAGGAAACAAAATGAGAAGGATGTAGTGTGACAGAGTTAGAAAGGGGTTGTTTCTGACTGAGGAAATATTTGCCAGCAGTGAATGTTGTTTAGTGGACAAATAAGCTGAGGCTTAAAAACACTTGCTATCAGATTGTTACATAACGGGCACTGGTGACCTTGATGAGAAGAGTTTGGGAAGAAGGAATAAAAACCAAATTATTTCCACAGTAGAATTAAGTGGGAGGTGAAGAAGTAGAATGGTGTTATAGACAACTCCATTTGAAACATTTGGCAGTTAACATATTTTAATAAAAATGACTTTTTGAAAGGAAAAACAAGGTTCTGTTATTTGGTGTGTGTGCGCACATGCAGTTTGTCTATTTTTAAGAATATGTCAGAAACAACAAGTTGATTTTAACCAACTTGATTTTGGAAAGATGGCAGAAAATTAAAATGAATAGATTCAAAAAGCAGCTAGAGAAGGACACTGGAGCTCACAAGAGAGGATAGGGTAAAGAAATTGATCAAAAAAAATTCTAACTTCCAGCTAAAGCGAAGGTGATCATGGAGTTAAATATAGAGGATGGAATCATCACTCCATAAATGAAAAATGACTTTAACAGTCCTGGATACCAGTACTACAAAAACAAAAGTGCTCCTGCAATACTTCCTGGTTCTCCACAGAGCTGATAAAAGAGGTGGAGAAAGGGCTTCACCACGACATTCACTAATGAAGGGTGGGTAACCCAGATGCTCAGCCTAAAACTCATAATGAGAGTCTCCTCAGACCTCAACTATGCCCCCAAATGTTGATTGACTGCAACATTAGCAATGAACCACTATTCCCTTATGCATAAGAAACCCAAACCCTACTGTACAGAACACTTTCTGTCACTGTGGCAGTAAAAGAAGCTTCTAGGGTGCCTGCAAGAATGGTGTCATAGGTGTAAACAATACTAAACAAAATAAATTGTTGAACTTTGTTGAAAAAAAAAAGTCATTTTTATTAAAATCTGTTAACTGCCAAATGTTTCAAATGTAGTTGTCTATAACAACATTCTACTTCTTCACCTCCCACTTAATTCTACTGTGGAAATAATTTGGTTTTTATTCCTTCTTCCCAAACTCTTCTCATCAAGGTCACCAGGGCCTATTATAAGGTCATCCTTATAGAAGTGAGAATCAATATTCTAGAAGAGCTTAGTTCTAAAAAGAGCCTGCAGAAGGGTTGGGAACTTAGTATTAAATTTGGTGAAATTCTAGGTTTTGCAAAAGAGAACTAGCACTAAACTTGGGCCTAACAACAGGGAGGTAGAAAAGTAACCCAAGAGAAGGTTGAGCAATGAGATTAAAACCAAGGCAATATGACTTATGACTATTTCTCTATTTTTAATTTTTATGGTGCAGGGGTAGGTACTAGAGATTGAACTCAGGGGAACTAGACAACTGAGCCACATTCCCAGCCCTGTTTTATATTTTATTAGAGACAGGATCTCACTGAGTTGCTTAGTGCCTAGCTAAATTGCTGAGCCTGGCTTTGAACTCCTGATTCTCCTTCATTAGCCTCCAGAGCCACTGGGATTACAGGCATTGGCCACCATACCCAGCCAGAGTTTTTTTAAAGGAAGACTTCTATGGGAACATGTATAAACTCTTAAATAATATTATTTGAATTTTTCACCAAAGATTATTTGTTCAAACTAAATAAAAGATTTTATTCCTTGTACATTTTAGAAATGTGGCTAAAACACTCTTCTGCTTCCTTACCAGTGTGAATTTTACAAAAGAAAAAAAAATATGATAAAAATAAAAGGTCAAGCAATAATAAAATAAATAAATAAAAAGTAAAAATACCATTCCAAATTTCCCAAGCTAGAAATAGTCATCATCAACTTCAGTTAAATTTAATTTAAGCCATCATTTACATCTGTATAGATGGAAGATCGTAAATAAGGATGCATACAGTTGGAGCTGTATGCTTGAGAAGTTGTTATCTGAGGAGACCTATGTGGCTTAATTCACAAGTAGTTAAATATAGATAGATAAAAATGCTTTAAATAATTATTTTGCAAAAATGGAATCATATCCTATAAGCTAATTTAATAGGAATATGAAATTATTTTTTTAATTTAAGAGCAAAAAAAGAAACAATTGGAAATAAAGTGCTAGAACTTACATAAATGCTTTTCAATAAAGAGATATTATTTCCAAATACACATCACTTACTCTAATAAAAATGTTTTAAAAGGTTGAAATTTTACAATTTTTAACTGCAAGTTTAAAACTTATACAAAACTATTGGTTGACTGTCATGGTAGAGGAATAAACTTGTCTTGAGCTTTCTGTCATCTCCTTTCTTAGATTTTTCATGATTGTCATAATTTTATATCGTAACAAATTCAGAATTCGCTTCCCCCCCCCTCCATATTGTTTTTGTATTTATCAGGCACATTTTGATTAATCTTCTGGCTGGCAGAATCCAGCCAGTAGTTTTTGCTTGTTGGTTGGTTTTGTTCAGTGTTTTTTTAATGTCATCCTTGTTGAATTTCCTAAATTCTATGTATGAAAGTGGGTCTGCCTTTTACACCTAAAGAACACTGGCCTGGCTACATAAATATACATATATATACATATAGATAGATATATAGAGAGAGATATCTATCTATATAACATATGTGCATTTATTTGTGATCTTTCATTTCTTTTCTAACTCCTTAGATGAGGTGTCAGAAAAAAGTTATTATCTAAATTCTTCCTACATGGGAGTCGGGGCTAAGTATTCTCATGATATCTATTTAGCTAATATGACTTATGACTATTTCTCTACTTTTTCTCTATTTTATTGATTCTAAATATTACTCACATTTAAATGAGACCAGTTGTCTGCTGAAAAGTAATAAAGAGAGAACTAGAAAGGAACGGGTTATAAGATAAGGAAATGTAAAGTATGGACTGAACTTTGTGTTTCCTTTTTCCTAGGTGTAGACCTCCCCTTAGTGTCCAAGTAATCATAGTAACTCAGGAAAGTCCTTTTATAGCAAATCTTCCCTGTGCTGCTGCCTCCTCACCCAGCTGCACCCCTGGTGTGCACCCTGCATGGGAGGTGAGGCGAGCATTCATTTAGTTTCTACTTCAGTGCCACCTCCCCTGCCACTCTATGCTATTAAACTTGGATTCTACAGGGACACTCTGCACTTTTCTGCAGTCACTAAACCCCCTGGATCTTGTCATTTTTAATCAAAGAATCATTGTATATGCCTTTCTGGACTGTAACATTTACTTTTGGAAAAAATCTATACCCATTAATGTTCAAGGAAGCTTGTGTGATCTCTCAGCATCCTGCCCTGTTTTGGCCCAGATTTCACCTCATTTGGTAGATGTGCATATAGTTCATATTTTGAGATCATGGCTATTTTTTTCTTTCACTTTAGCTGGAAGTTACTTTGTCTTTTTTTTTTAAATAACTTATCATTATTTTTGATGGAGTTGAGAAAAGACAAGTGATAAAACTGCTTTTACCCTTCTATCTTAAAGCCTGAAGTTCATGTACATTCAGTTAAAAGTTCTGGGACCATGTAGCATTTTGATAATTATGCAAAGATGCTATATTATTGTGATTCTTCAAACAGTTTAAGAGGTTTTTTTTTTTTTTTAAAAAAAAAAAAGCTCCAAAAAGGAAAACTGCCTTTTAAAATTGGGGACTTTGGGGTGTATTAGAGAAGGGAAAAGAAAGACTGGCTAAATATAGAGTTATCCTGGCATCATTAAAAAGTAAGAGAATTTCAGATGGATTGTTTCTGAAGAGATACCTGTGAACATTTAAAGTCATGAACCCTTTCATCTATTTGATTTTAAGTGTCTGTCCTAATACTAGCTATTTCTTGTTACAGGGAGAAAAAAAAGTTTCTGCCTGAAAAATTTTATCCCTTACAACCCATTTTCTCCCTCAGCCTGACCCCGCAGTGAAGTCAAAATGACAAATTTGTGACATCATCATAATTTTTTTTTTCTCCAGGAACAAACTGTGAAGCCATTAACACAGGATGGTGACTTCACTGCAGGATCAAACAGAGCAGCTGGCTAGGGAGGAAAGAGGGAGCATTCTTATTCAAACACACATATATCTTCAATAATAACCAGGGAAATTCGGAAAATTACTGTCAGAGTAAATTGCATTTTGTATAAATGCCGTCTCCTTTCAAGTTTGCCCCAGCATGACCATCCTTCTTTATTTAGTGGTGTTGCCCTTTCTCCTTAGAGACCTTTGGCAAAGTCTTTCTGTATATTTCATGTATCATTAAAATGACTGAAATGAGCAGGAATGGGGCATGCCTGACATTTATTCTTAATTATTTGCATAAATAAAAAGGTGTTCTTATTTTATGCCTACTGAAGTTTCTGAAAGTGTATATTACCAAGTGGATTTCATACTCATGTTAGTATAAAGTGCTGAACAGGTAATATCTGTTCAGTGATTAGTTCGCCAAGCCAATAAGTATATGTTTTGATCTGTAGGAAATCTTTTGAAGTGATAATGACCCTTAGATCATTATTGTTCTTCTCTATTCAAATCTATGCTATACACAGTGAGAGATAAAAGGCAATATATGTTCTCTGTATGAATTACCCAATGATATAAGGAAATACAAAAAAAAAAACCAAGCAAGTAATGCAGACTGCATATGATGAGTGTAGGGGGAGGGTCATGACCGGGAATGCCATGGAACTGATTCTAAGCTCTGAAGTTGAGCAGCCCAGGGCCCAAAATCTCAGCTCTGCAATTCAAATTCTATGTGGCTTCACTTCTCAAAGCTGTAAAGTCCTCAGCTATAAAATTGGTGAGATTGATACCTACTCAAGAGAATGGGTGTGAAATGTCAAGGGTAAACATGGATGTACATGGAACAGTAGGAGCCTTCCATAAACATAGGAATAAGAATAAGATATAGTTTTCAGATGATATTAATGAAGTCAGACTTTAGAATTTTAATTACAAAGCAATATTTATAAGGCAGAATTCTAGGAAGAGAGAATTATTCTGAGAATTCTCAAAAGGGAGTGATAGAATAGATCTATAACAATACATCTGGAGATTAGGGAGTAGATTAACCTGTTGGAAAGTAGGATCCTCAGAGAGGAGTAAAAATAGCTATGTTTAAAGAAATAGTATGGGATTAAACTGTGGAAAACATTGAACTCAGTCTGTATTCAGAGTTTATCCTTTATTTTATTATTTATTCAACAATAGTCATTGAAAACTTACTATTTGCCAGCCAGTCATCTAATGACTGAGGATATAATAAAAATAAATGAGGTAAGTAAAGTACCTGTAATCATAAAGTTTTCTCTGGGCAAAGAAACATACAGATGGCACTGAACAAGGACCTAATATGATTTATACTTGAGAAAACAATTATGAAGTAATAATCAATGAAATGGAAACCCATAGGGATAGCTTTCTTGTTAAATGCTATTGCAATGACCCAAGAATGATGGAAAGAAATTCAGAATCAGACTTGAGGCAGTGAGACAAAGAATGTTACCTTGAGAAAGAAGTCAGACAAAGAAAAAAAATCAACAAAAGACCCAGAATAGCAAAAACAATGCTAAGCAGGAAGTGTGAATCAGGCGGTATAGCGATACCAGACTTCAAACTATACTACAGAGCAATAGTAACAAAAACAGCATGGTACTGGTACGAAAACAGGCGGGTGGACCAATGGTACAGAATAGAGGACACAGAAACCAATCCACAAAACTACAACTACCTTATATTTGATAAAGGGGCTAAAAGCATGCAATGGAGGAAGGATAGCATCTTCAACAAATGGTGCTGGGAAAACTGGAAATCCATATGCAACAAAATGAAACTGAATCCCTTTCTCTCGCCATGCACAAAAGTTAATTCAAAATGGATCAAGGAGCTTGATATCAAATCAGAGACACGCCATCTGATAGAAGAAAAAGTTGGCTACGATCTACATACTGTGGGGTCGGGCTCCAAATTCCTCAATAGGACACCCATAGCACAAAAGTTAATAACTAGAATCAACAAATGGGACTTACTCAAACTAAAAAGTTTTTTTCTCAGCAAAAGATACAATAAGAGAGGTAAATAGAGAGCCTACATCCTGGGAACAAATCTTTACTCCTCACACTTCAGATAGAGCCCTAATATCCAGAGTATACAAAGAACTCAAAAAATTAGACAATAAGAGAACAAACAACCCAATCAACAAATGGGCCAAGGACCTGAACAGACACTTCTCAGAGGAGGACATACAATCAATCAACAAGTACATGAAAAAATGCTCACCATCTCTAGCAGTCAGAGAAATGCAAATCAAAACCACCCTAAGATACCATCTCACTCCAGTTAGATTGGCAGCCATTATGAAGTCAAACAACAACAAGTGCTGGCGAGGATGTGGGGAAAAGGGTACACTTGTACATTGCTGGTGGGACTGCAAATTGGTGCGGCCAATTTGGAAAGCAGTATGGAGATTTCTTGGAAAGCTGGGAATGGAGCCACCATTTGACCCAGCTATTCCCCTTCTCGGTCTATTCCCTAAAGACCTAAAAAGAGCATGCTACAGGGACACTGCTACATCGATGTTCATAGCAGCACAATTCACAATAGCTAGACTGTGGAACCAACCTAGATGCCCTTCAATGGATGAATGGATAAAAAAAATGTGGCATTTATACACAATGGAGTATTACTCTGCATTAAAAAATGACAAAATCATAGAATTTACAGGGAAATGGATGGCATTAGAGCAGATTATGCTAAGTGAAGCTAGCCAATCCCCTAAAAAACAAATGCCAAATGTCTTCTTTGATATAAGGAGAGTAACTAAGAACAGAGTAGGGTCGAAGAGCATGAGAAGAAGATTAACATTAAACAGGGATGAGAGGTGGGAGGGAAAGGGAGAGAGAAGGGAAAATGCATGGAAATGGAAGGAGACCCTCAGAGTTATACAAAAGTACATACAAGAGGAAGTGAGGGGAAGGGGAAAAATAATATAAGGGGGACAAACGAATGTCAGTAGAGGGAGCAGAGAGAGAAGAGGGGAGGGGAGGGGGGATAGTAGAGGATAGGAAAGGCAGCAGAATACAACAGACACTAGTATGGCAATATGTAAATCAATGGATGTGTAACTGATGTGATTCTGCAATCTGTATATGGGGTAAAAATGGGAGCTCATAACCCACTTGAATCAAATTGTGAAATATGATATATCAAGAACTATGTAATGTTTTGAACAGCCAACAATAAAAAAAAAAGAAAAAGAAAAAAAAATCATGGGCTGGGGATGTGGCTCAAGCGGTAGCGCGCTCACCTGGCATGCGCGGGGCACTGGGTTCGATCCTCAGCACCACATACAAATAAAATAAAGATGTTGTGTCCACCGAAAACTTAAAAATAAATATTAAAAAATTCTCTCTCTCTCTCTCTCTCTCTCTCTCTCTCTCTCTCTCTCTCTGTCTCTCTCTTTAAAAAAATCATAAGGATCAGAAAATGATTGCAGAAGGAGATTCTGTTCTTATTTTCACTTCAATAGAGCCTTCTAGTGGAATTTTAGCAGATAAATTCCACAGGAGGTTTGTGATTATCTTCCCTTCTCTTCCCTCTGCCCTTCCTTTCTTCCCTCTTAGAAGTTGTCTCCTTAGCAATGACAACAAGAGACGAGAGGAGGTACAACCTTTGAATGAAACATTGAGAACAAGCAAAGAAAATGACCATGTCTTTGGATCTCCTAGAAAAGGAAGAAAATAAAGCAGAATAAGAAACAGAAAAGAAATAAGAATATATACTTCAAAATATCATATTGTCATGATACCATGGGAAGAGTTTTATGATAGAGAAATTGATCAAATGCGTTAAATGCACCAAAATATTTTTTAAAAATAATTAAACATGAGGACCACGAGAGGGCTACTGAATTTGACAAACGAAGAAGTCAGCTGAAGCCATTTTAGTGAGCAATCTCACCACGGTGGTGAAAGAAATTATTAGATTGCAGGAATTCAAAGCAATTGGACCCCCCACTCCTTCAATAAGTTTGGCATTAAAAGATGCCAAGAAGTTTAAGTGTTTGGAGCGTCAAGCAGAAGAGTTAGTCACTCATCTTTTCTTGCTCTTTAACCATAATTCCATCTGGCCATTTCAGAAGTGCCTATTTTTTTTTATTACTGGGAATAAACTGAGCAAACAGGTATTGTTGACTTAATACAAATTCACCACTTTTGCAGGAAAGGAAAAAATGTATTTTAATGAAGTCAAATAATTGCATTATCTTTATAGTTACAGCATGTGATTAATTTTTTTTAATGCTACACAAAATTCTGAAGCCCTTAGGAGATAGGAATATGTTTAAGAAAGAGAGTAAGATGGAGAACCCTCTGCCTGCTATGTGCTGAAATGCTCCCATGTACAGAATTCTAACAGGATTTCTTCCCATCATATACAGATTTATGGATGAGCTCCTTTATTACCAGACATCTTTCCTTCTTAAAGATGACAGAAACATACAGCTGTCAATCGCTAATAAGGGTAGTTTTCTTGCATTACAATTCACTCGACTATATGTTTTCCTTGTAAAATCCCAAGGGTAAAAAAAAAAAATAAGATCCATATCTGCAGCCAGCTGCCGTGAAGCTGTCAAATGTGTAAGCTGATTTGTCTATCTCACGTCTGAATTAACACATACACTTATGGAATATTTATGTCTACCAAGGTGAATTAAAAAAAAAAACTCCACCTTTGTCATCCCTTTCAACCTATATTATCACAAAGAACATGCAGTCTGGCTTCTTCAGCTTTGCATTTTTTCATTAGAAACTACCCATTGCATCATTTCTGAAAAGTTAGAGATTCTGAAAGACGATCCATCCATCAAGTCACTGAATACTTACAGTCCCAGAAATTTCTCAAAGTATGCTACTTTTTGTTTACGCTGAATTCCAAAGAATGCTACTAACTAACTTTTGCTATTTCTTTTTGGATTTTGTATCATAATAATGAAAGTCTTAGAGTACTTATCATTACCTACCTTAGTATTCTCTCCATTTTGGGTGACTACAATAGAAGAATCCCTTGCATCTGTAACAACTTTCCCCCAACTCTTCTGCCACTTGGTCAAAGATTTATGTTGGTTACACTGGTACCAAAAGAAAATCATTTCCCACACCAGTTGGTAACTTTTAAGATTAGAAGCCATCATGTGTGTCCATATCACCATGAAATTTTTTTAAAGAAATGTGGGAAGTGTGTACATGATATTTCTCCTACAGTTCAAATTCAATCATAAAAACAATAGCACCCTGACGAGAGCATATAAAAGAGAAAAAAGCATCCTTATGAAATAAGTTGACTGCAATCCAGGTCTTATTAACCGATTCTATAACATCAGTGGCAGTCCAGTTTCCACATGAAATAGAGAAATCAAGCTTCCATTGCTCACAGGAGCCTCTTGGTTTAAGCTCAAGGTACACTCCAGATATAAAAAATGATCCAAAGAGCATATGCTAAGACTCCTTCACAAAGAGGACATTAACTTGCCCTGCTTTCCTCTTAATGTAAAACACACCCAACCCATGGGAACTCCTTCAAAGAGCTCACTGCCATAACAAACAAACAAACAAAAAAACTAGTCCACATGAATGTGTAGTGCAATGAATAATGATAATTTAATGTTTTAAATGGCCCTCATATTTGGGGGGAAATGAACACCTGCATGGCTGCATCATGATCTGTACAACATAGTAAGGAAAAAAGTGAGTTTCGAGTCTCATTTGAGGAAATAATGGCATGAAGAATGAGAAAAAGAAACAGAGATGAGAGTGACAGTAAGCCTAAGAAAAAGGTAAAGTAATAAAATATGCTTTGGAGCATATGCATCAAGTTTCACAGTTTAAATGGCAATCAGCTTTCAGACTAAGCACTTTTAACACAAAGTAATACACCAAAAATATCTTTGGGGTGATTCAGATGTGGTCAAAGACAGATTTCTCTCTCTCTGTTTCTCTCTCTCTCTCCTCTGTGTGTGTGGGGGTGTGTGTGTGGGTGTGTGTGGGTGTGTGTGTGTAAAATATTGGGATAGGTGTTATAATAGAACTGGACCTGTTATGGACATGAGGACATTTAGGAACAGATTGTCAGGGAGAAACTGGGTAAAAAGGCAATAAAACTCAGGGAAAAAAATCTGGAAAACAAGTGCTTTAAACATGATTTCATTAAAAATGCTTACTGCTTTTAGAAAATGTACCACTTCAGAAGGCTCTTCCACAATTTCCTTCAATGACAATATTACACCTCAATCTTGATTATTCATGGGGATTACTTCTGGAGATTTCAATGCTATCAAAGGCTCGGTTATAGCTACTAGTGTTTTAGTATTTCTCAGATTTTCGTTATGTGCAACAGACACTGAAAACATCAGATGAATAAATGAGGTGGCAGAGCAGGTAGCACTTAATATATCTATCCATGTGTCAGAAAAATAAGGTCACAAAGTTAAGACTTACATAAGGTTGCCTCGCTGCATCGTGGCAGATCCTACACGGAATCTCCATCTGTGCTCTTAGAAGGAGTTCATACTGCTTTCTGACTTTAGAAATATCCTCAATAGCACAGAAGCTTGTGAAAATGGTCTTTGAGGTAGATGAAGCTGCCTCATGTGGGCAATGCAAAGCAAGGGTGCTTGGAAGCAGGAGCATCAAGTACGAATGTACTGTAATATCCTGGGCACAAAGGATGCTGAAACCCTATACAGGAATAACTCATAAACAGGGACATGGTGGAGTAGATAACAATGTGTCTTCAGGGTAACATCTCCAAATTTGGGGAATTAAAAAAACTTGGAAAAATAAAAGCCTACTACTACAGTCTACTTATAAATCTTTAGACTCATAATTCTTCTAATTAGTGGTCAGCTTCAACTTACTGGTGATGACTATGCAAATCAAACCTGAAAGCACCGCTGTAGGTCAATGAATTATAATTAAATTTGAAACATCTCTGCCTCGTGATGAAAATGCAATATCTTCTGGCTGATTAGATACCTGGGAATGTCAGTTAGATAAAAATTCTGTCTCATAAATCATTGAGAAAAGAATGCATTACATGCATAAATATTGCTTAATCTCAACACTTAACCGTGTGTGCATTATTAATTATTAACATGTGCTGTCCATAAACAACTTTTAATGTTTGTTATCAAATGTAGGAGTTGACCTTGAATAGGTCACCCTTCTATGAAGTTCCTAATAACAATATGCTTCTGAATGTAAACGAATTTGACCAATAATGTGGTTATGTTTTTGTCTATATAAATTTCTGAAAAATATAAAGATTTATGCTATGATTTTATAAAGAAAAAAATGTATTCAGGTAGAGACTGAATGTGATATATATGAAATCCTCAGACTTGGACAGAAATTTAATCCATTCAGCTTAGAGTTTAGTCCTTGATAGAAATAACAAAGAATGTATTATGAAAGAGAACTGGTTGACCTCTTTGTCATTAACTTGAAACCATTTATAGCTTCTTTTAGAAAATTGTCATGGATCTGTGAGCTAAGATATAAAATCTAAGATTTGAAATATATAATTGTATTTTCTGGTGTTCAGCAATTTTTTTTATTGTTATTTTGAATGTGTCTTAAGTCTTCAGGGTAAAAAGTTTCACTATTTCACCATAAGCTTGCTACCTGCTGTGTAGAGCCATGCTTCCATTAATTTGAGATGTTTGAAACGTTATGAGTGCTAACAGTTAATCACTTGTTGTATAAGAACAGATACACAACTGAAATGCCTACAGTAAAGCAAGTTCAGAGAGTGGCATTGAGCAAAACGTGCTAGAAAAAGTGTCAAAAATTGCAGCTCTCCAGAACCTTCCAGGAAATACTATTGTGAACAGCTCGGTTTTCCAGAGAGCTAAAACTTTCATTTAAGCAACAAATATTTCCTTAATAGTCTCAAGCTTGATACCTACAAGAGTCGTGCTGGTTAACAGATATGGCAGATATTCAGCCACAAATATTCGTTTGTTTTTATGCTAATAGTATTTGTTGAAACAAGGTACATGCCACAAAATGAAGAAATCTTAAGAATGGAACTTCATTAATATTGGCACATGAACCTACTTGTCACTCATATAAAAATATATATATCCTTCTGTCCACACATATCCCGTTCTAGTCAATAATTACTCTGCCCCATCCCCCATGCCGACAATTGCTATTTGTTGTTTCTAGCTTCTGAAATTCAATTTTCCCTATTCTTGAACTGCATTCATAATGTAATCATATTGAATGTGCTTTTGTGTGTGTGACTTTTTTACTCCATTTAATGCTTTTAAGATTTTTCTATGTAATAACATAATTTGATTTTTATATATTTTAATGGTTGTGTAGCATTCCACGGCATGGCTATCCCAGTTTGTTAAACAACTATACTATTGAAGGACATAGTGTTTTTTTCTTGTTTGAGTTATGATTAAAGTTGTAATGCCCATGCCCCTTCTTACATCAGTCTTTTGTGGACACATTCATTTGTTTCTCATGGTTAAATTGGGAGTAGAATTTCTGGGCCATACTTTTCTTGTGTATTTAACTTTATTAAAAACTGTTAAACAAATTTCCAAAGTGTTGACAGCATTTTTATTCCTGTCAGCTGTGAAAAATAAATATTTTAAACCTGATTATTGAAAAGTGAGAATACGGATTCAGTATCACCAAATTTATTTTTTCAAGAAAGATTCAATTGTTAGATGACAATTGCTGATTTTTTTTAAATATTAGCAGATAATTCAATTATTTAAAATAAAATGACTTAACAAAGAGTATTCACTGGTCAGATTCTTCTTGTAGACCATCAATTTGATAATTCTTACATATAACACACTTCCCTAACTTCTTAAGTAAAACAATACCAATAAACCCAGTTAATTTTCTTGATTCGGACTATCTATAATTTTAATTATTCTGTATTATGATAATTTTGCATGTTATTGGACTATATTGAGGTACAAAAGAAGTTCTAATACAACTCAAAGCATAAATTCTGCCTTTTTAAAAAATGTTTTTATTCATGCATTATAATTATACATAATAGTGGGGTTCATCTGGAAATAATCTATATGCATGGAATATAATTTGCTCCATGTCAGTCTCTAATACTGCTTTATTTCCTTTCTTCCTTTCCTCCCTACTTCTCTTCCTCTTTCTCTATTCTACTGGTCTTCCTTCTTTTCATTTATAACTTTTAAAATTGGTGCTCCGTGGACATGTACATGATACAATTCACTGTAGTATAATCATTTATGTACATAGTATAATTTGGTCAATTTCCTTCCACGGTTCCTCCCTTTCCCCATCCCTCCTTCCTGCCCTTCAATCTCCTTCCTCTACTCTACAGATCTCCCTTCTATTTTTATGGGATTCTTCTATTCCCACTTTTTCCCCCTAGTTTCTACATATGAAGGAAAAACATTTGACCCTTTTATAATTTTTCTACCTCTTTTGTTGTAATTGAATTAGTTATATTTTTAATGGTATGAACATGGCCAATCTTCATATTTCTAATTAATTGCTTTCTGGTATCTTTTGTAGGAATCTAGATTATGTAATTTTCTTAAAGAACTGTGTGAAAAGTAAGCACCCACAATGTTGCCATAATGTGGATTTCTTCAAGAAAAAAAAAAGCATCTATACATGTGTTTGCCTTTTGCTATACAGCAGAGTGTGCTTCCTAGTATTCATTGTGAATAATTATAAGACAAGACTGATATGAAGCACTGGTTTTCAAATAATGGTTAAATATTTTTGGAAATGATGAAAATACTCCCAATTGCCAGCATAATTTTGAAACAATAACAGCTAAAAAAAATCATTGAATATTTTGTACTTGGCCTAAGCATTTTATATGCATTGTTTGATCTGATCCTTACAAACAGTCAATGAGTACAGTTATTATCATTATGCCCACATTCCAACTCAGAAAACTACATCCTTGACAATTTAATAAACGGAATAAATGCATCCTGTTAATAGGTAGTGGAAGCAGAAATTGAACCCAGAAAGTTCTTTTCAGGGCCCATGAAATTATCCAAATGTTACACATTTCTGTGTCTACATCTTTTTCTTTTCTAGGTTGAAGTTTTAAGAAAATACTTTAATTAATGTCACATTGCAATGACTTAATAACTTGCTATAAATCATTGTCATAGCTCCCTACATTCTACTATAAACTATCGGAAATCATTACTGAATGAGCAAAGTATTCTGAATAGGCTATTTTTTAGGGAGCCCTGTATTAAGGAACAGAGTTGTTACTCCAGCATGCTTACCTATATAATAGATGCCTCTGAGGTGATATAAAGAAGACTGGAAATGGTGCAAACCATTTATTCCCACATTCGCTTCTGCAGTATATTCACAAGCAGGCACAGACCATGCTAGTTTGACACACACTTAGAAACAAGTGATTTGTACCCTAGGCACTTTAAAAAGAACAATTAGCTTTCAGTTAGAAAGAAAAGAATCTGCGCAATTGTATGTAGACACAGTACAAGCTGCGCAATGTTTCCTTGTGTTAAATAATTAATCACATATCTCTAAAAATGTTTCATTTATTGATTTACCAAGAATGTCTTTCCATGTTTGCTTGCTAGTTCACAAAGCCCTGCCATTCTGGCAACTATAATTAGCAATGAGTAGGATTTCTAAATTTGATATATTATTTGCTTGATGATTAACATAACTTTTAATTCAAATGTGTGAGTAGGTTTTAATGTGTTCTGTTTAAAAAGAAAGATCCTACAAGAATAAAAAAGTGGGATTCTTGAAGCAGACATTCTCCACATTTGACCTGCTTTAAGTTACCTCTCTTACTTTGATTGGAATTTTAAAGTTCAAGGAGATGAGGAGCATTCATGTTTTGGAAGGGCTGCCTTTAATGACAGGCTTTCCATGTCCAACTTGGGTTCAACTACGCCTAGACAGGGACCTAGAAATAGGGCAGCTGTGTTCCTTACTCACTCAGCTCTTCACTGGGTGGTTACAGAGTGCAAGGCACTGCACCAGCTTCTTCAAAATGCACATCTATGAATAAAGTGTTTCAATTCCCTAAACACTTGCCACCATCTTCTTCCAACAGGGACCATTATTTTCTCTCAGATAAAAATACTAAAAAATTCATTCTTAGTTTTTAAAAAGTAACAATAATAATATAAATAGAGAAACTGAAGTTCAGATGTGTTTAAGATACTCTTATTTAGCAGAGTTTATATAAAAACTTGCCCTAATACCTTGAAGTAATAATTATCTTTGTCTGACTGTCTCCATAAGCTTTTAAATTGTTGCTATAGGGAAAAGGATTGAATAGGACTAAAGATATTGATAAATAATACCATTCAATAAAACATCAAGTTTTATATACAGATAAAATAGTTAATGCAGAAGGATATCAAATTGAATCCCATCAATGTACAAAAAAAATTCATTTTCTGAATTCTGTATTCATACCAGTGTGAACATCTTTACGAATACAGAAGCCTGATGGTTTCAGCACATTCCTTATCCAAAGCAATTGCCATTATTAGGAACAGTCTTTGAGGTTTTTTTTTTTTTTTTCACTCTATGACACAATATGTTTTGACTAAGCATTCAGCATTAGGGCTAATTAAGCAAATTTAAGCATATCAAAAGCTTTCAGCTCTATCAGGAGTTCCTTTAGTGTTTTAAAGAAACCCTACTGAGAGAAGATGTGACTCTCTCCTCCTGTCTTAAACAGGGTCCCATTAAATCCTCTTAGCTAAAGTCCTAAGAAAATTGTATGTGAGCAATATTATAAGAATATTTTGCGATCATTTCACTGTGAGATTAATAGGTTCTCCACAGGATTGCTCAAGTTTTTAAATGCATTGCATTTTTACGCAGAAAATGGATCACAGGCATTGTTTTTTTCCTTAAGGATAAAGCAGGGGGGGAAAAGGATAAGAATTAACACATCCTGGTTTTATAGTGTCTGAGAGGAGTAACTTCCTTAGAGAAGCAACTGTTAATTATTGGAAAGTATTATGGAAATCTGTTTCTCTAGAGGGGGCAAACTGGTGGCCTGTGGTCTGATTCTGGCCATGAGACACATCTCTCTTAGCTTACAAAGTATTTTGATACATTGAGAACTGCCATGCAAAAATTAATATTTCATGCTTCTGTCAAATAATCTGGCAACTCTGGGTAGTTTGAACCAAGAATCAGCCTCATTTACACTGAACCAGTCCACTTCCCATTGCCCAATTCTCTGTTCCCTGCCTGACCCTCATAGCAATTGAAAACACAACTGCCTCTTTAATTCACTCATACAAGCTGGACATGATATACTTTCTTATTTCTAAAATTTCAAAAATATATCAATTTCCTCTTTCCTCAATCTTGACTAAATGCAGAAATTCAAGTAGCAATGCATTCAAAGTTTTCTATGTCCAATAAATAAATAAGAAAATAGGCAACTCAAAACAATAACACTTCTGGAGACCTATAAATTTTGAAAGCTTAAGAGCACCCAGTGCCTTCTGAGAAGAGCATATGGGTTAGAAAATATTTTATCCATTCGTAGCCTTATGTTAAGTGCTGGATACAAATTAATACATGGTGAAATTAAGAAATCCCTCTAGGTCAGATTTTCTTAAGTCCTATATCACTCTCCAGACGTAATTAGATAATGTCTTTTTTTGAAAAAAGCATAGAAATGAAATACTTCCAATAAAGAATTGTTTCCAGGGGCAATCATTGCTCTGCACTAGGGAAAACCTATGTCACTCTACTGCTCAAGTTCAGGAAATCAAAGAAGATCAGAAACCGCAGCACTGAAGCAAAGCCCCTTCTGGCAAAGATGTCTGGGAGAAGAGGTGTATCTAGTGTCTTTATACCCAGTGCAGGTCAACTGTGAACACTCTCTCCACAGGAAAATATTGCACCAGTTATAGTCATGAAAGGAATACTTAAAATAGCCAATAGAAAAATAGGGATGATGAGAATTTCTTTTCTTGAACTTTATATATGAAATCATGCCAGTAAAAATTATTTCAAAATTAAAATAAATGTTATACTACCAAAAGAAAAAGTAATAGATTAATTTTCTAATTATGCATTAAAAAAATAGAAAAACATACTTGTTAGAATTAAGCAATAATATGCAATAATGCTATAGTTTCTAGTAAGCAAATTTAATAAAGACAAAATATCTGCTCACAGTGTATCATTAATCTAACATTTTTATTTTCTCAATTCAGTTTTAAGTTTTAAAACAAATGGTTAATAATTTTAAAAGGTTGAGCTTCATTTTTAAATAGATTATTCAAATTCCAAAAATATTATTCTACATACTAAATTTTGTACTTTCCAAACAAAAATATGGTATAAGTATGCCTTTTTCCCCCTACATCCACGCCAACACTTACTGTTGTTTGTATTCTTAATAACTGTCATTCTGACTAGATTGAGATGAAATCTTAGTTTTGATTTGCATTTCTCTAATTGATAGAGATGTTGAACACTTTTTCATATACTCGTTGATTGTGTATCATCTTCTGAGAAGTGTCTGTTCAGTTTCTTGGCCCATTTATTGATTGGTTTATTTGTTTTTTTGGTGTCAGGACTTTTGAGTTCTTTATATATCTATATATCTATACAGATATATATATATACACACACACTACATATATATATATATATATACACACACACACACACTACATATATATATGTAGTATATATATATATATATATATATATATATATATACGCTACATATATATGTTATATATTACCTATATCCTGGTGGTACTGCAATTTGGTGCAATCAATCTGGAAAGCACTATAGCGATTCCTCAGAAAATTTGGAATGGAACCACCGTTTGACCCAGCTATCACACTCCTTGATTCATACCTAAAGAGCTTAAACACAGCATACTACAGTGACACAGCCAAATCAATATTTATAGCAGCATAATTCACAATAGCTAAACTGTGGAACCAACCTAGAGGCCCTTCAACAGATGAATGGATAAAGAAAATGTGGTATATATACACAATGAAATATTACTCAGCATTAAAAGAGAATAAAATCATGGCATTCAGGTAAATGGACGGAGTTGGAGAATATCATGCTAAGTGAAATAAGCCAATCCCAAAAAAACAAAGTCCGAATGTTTTCTCTGATATGAGGATGCTGATCCATAATGGGGGATGGGGGAGAGCACGGAAGGAATGGAGGAACTTTAGATAGGGCAAAGGGGAGAAAGGGGAAGGAAGCGGGCACGGGGGTTAGAAAGATGGTAGAATGAGACAGCCATCTTTACCCTAAGTACATGTATGAAGACATGAATGGTATGACTCTACTTTGTGTACAATCAGAGACATGAAAAATTGTGATCTATATATGTACTTATGAATTGAAATGCATTCTACTGTCAAGTATAACAAAATAGAATAAATAAATAAATTTACAAAAATTAAAAAATATATGTGCTCTGTCTTAAATTTTAATCATAAATAAAAACAAGTGGTCACATAGAATGGCAGAACTGAAGTAGCCATTCTGTGTCTTCTTAGGATGACTGAAGTAGCCATTCTGTCTTATTGTTCTCTGTCTTCATAGACCAAGTAGCCTGCATTCTAGCAATGACTTCCAGGACCTGTGCCAGACCCAAAACTTGATTCTACATTAAGGCTATAAGAATGATAACAGAATTCCTGGTCAGGACGTTCAGATCATGATTAATTCAATCTTGTCTGCTCTCTTGGATCTTTCAGAAAGCAGTACATTCTTATGCCTCCGCCCTTTAATCTAGCAGTGACAGATTGAGCAGCAGGTTTGAAAACAGAAAGGCATTTGTTCTCCAATGCAAGAAGAGGACAACCTGGACCTTATCCCACAACACTTCTAACTCAAGATGACCAAGAGGCTTGGACAGGAAGGGAAATTTATCTGGTACACAGCTTCAGAAGTATTCATGGTACTTCCTAGACAGTGTTTCTGAGGCTGTGTCTTGCAGATGAATTACCATAGATTCTTATTTAATAGGAAGCGGTCTAGAATTTGCATTTCTAACAAACTTTCAGATAACGCTGCTATTGCCAATCTAGGATAGCTTCATTTAACCTTTTACATTTTCCATTATTCTTTTAATAGCTCCCAAAGGGTCTGGGAAATATATGGACCTCAAAAGGAGCAGTTTCGTAGACAAAAGGAGAAAAAGAGAAATGGAGTATAAAGTTGTATGATGGAATAAACAGAAGTCTCAGAAACTATATAATAATTACAAATGGTTTAGATTGAATTTTCAAACAAAATTGTTCTAGATTACAAAGTATGGTTATTGATATTTGATTTTTTTAAAAGTTCAAGTTTCAAGTTTATTATCTCTTGAATAAAGATCATTTGATTTAATTTCTATATTTTTCATAAATAAAAATCAAATGGTATTAATGATTTCACAGTCTATTCTTTGTTATTCTGATTGTGAATTAATTCTAATGATCATTATAAATGATTGTCAGTATGTTACCTTGAGGTAATTTCTCATTTTAGATCACCTTAAATGTTATACAAATCCATATTAATTTGCAGTTTATTGTTAGTATGCTAAGTTTTCATAAAATTATAACATAGCACTTAAATGTATATTTGGTACTTCTCTGAGTATATAGGTTAAAATAACTGATTAGTTCTAGATTTTTTTTTTATAATACATTCCATCTGGTTAATGCAATGGAGAGACTTCAAAGTCATTTCTTTGGTGTAGATTTCAGAATCAATCCCTTAGTATTCTTATGTCTTCCTTCCCTGCGAGGTAACCAATTTAAGTGAAATAAAGTGATTTTTAATGGAATAGACTGTTCAAATGACCCTATTTCCTGAAGAGGGCATTTTCATGAATATTTATTTAATCTCTTTTACTTTTCTCAGGTTTTATTTTAAATTATGTTCACCAGTATAACCTCGGGAGTTAAAAAAATCTATTTTTTCATGAAGGCATTGAATAATAAACATATACCTGTTGCCTAAGTTTCTAAGATATTTGTATAACTTGATTATAAAATATTCATCTAATGCCATTCAGCCACAAATAACACATAGTCTTTCTCTTTTCCTTACATTTTTACAAAGTAAAGTAAAAATCCAAGGTGCATAGAAATAACTAAGGCAAAACCAAATAACTTTGTTATTTATAAAGCCATCATAGATAAAAAATATTGACAGGTTTGTGATAAAGTAGGGGGAAATGTACATGCACAGAAAGCCAAATTTTGTCTTTGAAATTTATAAACATAAACAATTTACAAAAAAAAAGTTTAATGATCATTTGTTTCACAGAGGAAGTTTGTTAAATTTTTAATAGCTTGGGCAAAAATAACTGATTCAAAAGTTTTCCTTACTCATACTTTAATCCAAACCATTAAAACATATATTTAAATTATATTTTTTAAGTGTTTTGAAGAGCTGAGAATAATTGCTAGGAAAATTTGGTTATGACAATTCTTTTCTCAGAAGATCACCATTAGTGAGACAAAAAAGTTGTAATTTCCACAAAACATTGTATTATGATTTTTCTGAGCCCAAACAGAAGATAGACTCATGCAGGGAAATCCTTTCCAGTACATCTAGGTTTAATGTCACACCTAACTCACCTGCCTCAGAACCAACGTTAAAAATAGTATTTGATAACAGGATTTGTAAGATGACTGAGAACTTAACCATCAATTTTAACATTGGAAACCTTCTGAGCTTTAAACAAACTTATAAAAATTGGCATGCAGCCTGTGCATAGTTTGAGGCCTGCTGAGTTATTTAACTTTTCTTTTTCTGTTTCTGTGCTTTCCACATAGAGGAGTAAATGAGATGACAACTAATAGGGCCTACCACCATGCCTAACCCACAAAAACTGGGTCTATAACACAGAATTTCTTTCTCATTTCATTATCGTCACCACCAAGTAAATTCTAAGAATCTCTGAAACTGATAGCAGCTTGAGAATGTTTGTATTTGTATTCATATTTGTATTTGTATTCATATTTATATTCATATTTGTATTTTCTTGCTCTAAAATTTAAACTGGACAGTTTAAATTTTAGGGCAAGAAAATACAAATATGAATCTTATAGATGCCATTTACTACCTGTGTGATCACAAATAGGCTCCATTTCCTAATTAGTAAAATTGAGAAAAAGAATGACCGATACACCCTATGGGGCTGTTGTGAAAACCAAATTAGATAATGCATGTAGAAATGCTTTATGAGCCACTTAAGGTAACAATTATAATGAAAGCAAACAAAAGTGAATTCTAAACTCAAAGGTGGATAGCCCCTAAAGTTCCACTAGACATTTGGTAGTGTTAAAAACAATAAAAACTAAAACAGAGAAACAAACAGAAAGAATGAAAATTAACAACCTAAGCAAATTTCTGTCTTCATAGATTTCTTTCTCCAGAAAACCAAATGCTGAATGAGAAAATAGCTCCAGTATTATATATATATAAACAGCACAGTACCAGATCCATTTCAATGCAAAACCTAGAATCAAATTTTTATCTGTCTTCACCTTGATATTCTTCTCTCAGTGCTATGGATAAAGGCCATAGGCATTAAGTCTGGTACACCTCAGAATTTCCCATCAACCTTCAAAAGAACCAAAGCACAGCAAGGCCTGAGCTTATTTCATTCATATGTGTAAGATTACAAAAAAAAAAAAAAACTGATTTCACCCTTCATGTGAAAAGTCCTAAGGCTTTTAGTTAACTGTAAATTCAATATAATCTTACTCTGTGAAACATCTGCAAATAGTACTAATAACAGCAATACCAATAATAATGATAATATGATCATCCCTCAGTATCTAAGGCAATTTGTTCCAGGACATGCTGCCCCCACCCTGCACATTCCAAAATGTACAGATGTACAATTCCATTATTTTAAAAATGATGTAATATTTGCACATAAAATCCTCCCACATACTTCATATCATTTCTAGATTATATATAATTTTTTTAGAGTCATCAATGAGCAAAGCACTGCATGAGACATGATAAAAATACCTAAGTGCTTTATATTCTACAGGATTCATACCTCTCTGCTCCAACCTTCCCAATTCTTTTTATAACCAAACAATTGTCCTAATTTCAGGTCTCCATCTGATCTCAACTCAGATAATATACCAGCCCAACAATTCTTTTCACTTCAGATTTTGTGTTTTGCAGTATGGGGGATTGAATCCAGGTCCTTATACATGCTAGGCGAGTGCTCTACCATTGAGCTACATCCCCAGACCCTCTTTACTTGCAGTTTTAACTGCATACAAATCCACTTCTTGCACTGGAGCCTGAGTGGCTTTCTAAAATGTAAATCTGATCATATCTCTCCCTTATATAACATCTTTCAATGTTCTTCCACAGCTTGAAGAATAAAGTCCAAATAACTCAATATGATCCATAGTTCTAGCTCTTACACACCTCTACTGCATTTTCTCCCATGCTAAGCTCAGTCACACAAACATATCTTCAAATATGCCATCATTTACCTCACTGCCACTTCCTCTAAGGTACTATTCCTTCTATGTAGACTATTCTATTTCCATTTCATTTCCTGACCTTCAGTTATCAACTTTCAGTTATCAATCTGTACATCTTTTCTTATAGCCAAAAGTATACCCTGGATGTTCCCATAATATGCTTTCATAATACTAGGTATTTTTCCAGTCATAGCACTTACTGTACTACATTGTCACTGCCTGTTAACTCTTTAAGTGCCTGCCATCCTCTAGACTGTCATTATCATAAGGTCAGGGATCATCTTCATCTAATTCTCAATTATGTTACTAATGCCTAACATACTACCTTAGACATAGCAAGTACTTGATTAACAATTTTTTTGAATGAATAAAAGGAACTTACATCCTAATACTACTGTTTTCTACCATTGGATATCTAGTGTAATCCTCATTTCAACATAATTGCAATTAACTACCCCACATTGGTCTTTCCAATGTTCCATAAACTCCTTGAAGTCAGGGATCACTTTTTATAATCTCCATATACCTTCATCTTCCACACTGACTTTATTTAACACAGTAGGAACTTAGTATATTATTGCTAAGTGAGTAAGTGAATAAAATCACCGCTTCACATATGCCATCCCATCAAATTCCCACTAGCAAAAACTGTGTATGCATGTGTATTTTATATATATATATATATATATATATATATATATATATATATATATATATATGCCATCTGATACTTTTGTAGCTTATAGATTTAATAAATTCACAGTGGTTCATAAATTCTAGATAGACGTAATAAATTCATGAAATTCTCAAGGATCTTCACTCCAAGCAATTCAACTTAGCAAATCCCTTACCTACAGTTTTAACTGTCTACCAATCCATTCCTTGTACTGGAGCCTGAATAGCTTTCCATTTTATTCTGATGGACTAATGTAGTGTTCCCCTTGGGCTGCCCATTGATCTTCTCCTAAGAAGTACTTTGAGGGCTGGTTCAGTGTATAGATTCCTGAGTCCTACCTAGAACTCTCCAAGCAAAGTCTGTGTTTTAGTCCACTATTTTGCTTCTGTGACTAAAAGATATGATCAGAACAATTTTAAAAGAGGAAAATTTATTTGAGGGCTCATGGTTTCAGAGGTCTTAGTCCATAGAAATTCTGCTCCATTCCTTGGGGCTCCAGGGTAGGCAGAATATCAAGGCGAAAGAGTGTGGTAGAGGGAACCAGCTCACATGTTTAACAGCAACAGAAAGAGAGTCTCCATTCTCCATATACAAAATATATACAGGCCCCAATTCCCATATCCTCCGGCCACATCCTACCACTTCAGTTACCACTCAAATTAATCCCTATCAGGGGATTAATTCACTGATTATGTTAAGACTCTTGCAACCCAATCACTTCTCCTCTGAACCTTCTTGCTTTGTCTCACACGTCAGCTTTTCATGGCCATCTTACATCCAACCCATAACAGTCTGTGACTAATGAAGTGCTAGAATAAAGAGTAAAGAAATTCTCACTTTCACTGACCTGAAAATTCTATTTTCTGTAATGTAACTATTTTACTTAGCTTTTTTTTCAGGGCTGTGAATAAAAGACCTGACAAGAACAATTCTAAAGGAGGAAAAGTTTATTTGGAGGCTCACAGTTTCAGAGGTCTCAGTCTATAGTTGACCAGCTCCATTCCCTGGGGCTCAAGGCAAGTGTGGTATAGCCAAAAAGTGTGGTAGAGGGAAGCAGCCCCTGACATCACACCAGGAAGCAGAGAGACAGCTCTGCTCAATAAGGACAAAATAAAGGAATGACCCCAGGAACCCAACTCCTCCAGCCACCCCATACCAGCCTTCAGTTAGGCTGGTCCCTATCTGAGGGTTAATTTGTCAATTGAGTCAAGGCTTTCATCACCCAATCATTTTACCTCTAAATTCTCATGCATTGTTTCACACACCAGCTTCTGGGAGACACCTAACATCAAAACCATAATAGTAACAACAGACCAAACTATCATTATTGACAGAACTACCATCACGTGTTCCCAGGAAGCTTCATTTTAGGATCTAACATAGTTCAATTACTAATTAAAGAACAGAAACACACACACACACACACACACACACACACACAAAGCTGCATTCCTTAAACACTTCTGTTTTAGTCAGCTTTTCTGCCACTGTGATTAAAGGATCCAACCAGAACAACTGTAGAGGAGAAAAGGTTTATTTAGAGACTCACGGTTTCAGAGGTCTCAATCCACAGACAGCAGGCTCCATTCCTCTGGGCTCATGGTAAGGTAGGACATCATGGCGGAAGAGGGTGGCAGAGGGAAGCAGCTCACATGATGATCAGAAAACAGAGCAACTCCACTTACTAGATACAAGTATATACCCCCAAAGCCACTCCCCCAATACTCCACCTCCTCCAGTTACATTCACCTGCCTTCAGTTACTACTCAAATTATTCCCATCGGGTGAGTAATTTACTGACTGGGTTAAGGCTTTCACAGCCCAATCAGCTCCCCTCTGAACCCTATCGCATTGTCTCACATGTGAGCTTTTGGGAGACACCTCACATCCAAACCCGAATAATTGTTCTCTCTTTATTCTCTAAGGCAATCACATTTTTTGACATAATTTAGTAATGCATTGCACCCTTACAAGAGCTTAGTTGATTGTTGATAAGACACAAAGTTTGTGCTGGAAAGAGGATGTATTTATTGTCTAAATATTTCCAAAAATTGAAAGATGCTTGTGCTGGAAAGAGGATATATCTAATGTCTAAGTATATCCAAATATATGATAAGGCAAAGGCTGCTAAGATTAGTGGGTCATTAAAAATCAAGAAAACTTCTCTTAATCAGATTTTTTCCTTTAAAAAAGACCCTGAGAAAAAAGGTCCAGAACTTAAAATAGAGTTTAGGCTACTTAATACTCAGGTTGTCATGTTTTTAATAGTGCATGTATCTATAACAGAATATAATTATGTAACTGAGTGTGAAGTGCATTTGCCCATCAATAATATAATAGAAACTTCACTGTGTGGAAATACACTGTTTTGCTGTTTGTATACTTGAAGAGCTATGAAGGGAACACTTCTTGGTGGCTGGACATTTATGAATCTCAAAGCTTTGCATTATATTTTATGAACTGTGATCCTGATAACGTTGTTTTGTCCTCATTTTCCCCATCTCCTATATCACTGAATATTATTTTGACTATAAGCAATAGAAAAAGGTATTAAAATGATATTAAGCTATCTCACAGGTTTAAGGAACAGTTAAAAAAAATCAATTCTCCCAAAGGTAAAGGACAGGACCAAGTCATGGAAATTCAGTACCAGCTCATGCTAATGTTACAGTACCTCATATATCAATAACTCATTTTCTCCCCACATATCAAAATCTAAAATTCTACAGAATCAGAATTTATCGACTCATTCCTCTTCCAGCATGATTGCGTTACAAATAAAGATTTCTGTTCCACAAAAATACTATATCTAGTTAGGAAAGACACAGAGAATAAAGAAGATATTTGCAATATCTACAACTAACATGGTATTTATAATCAGAATATTCCCACAAATCCTGAAAATTAGCTAGGATAAAAAGTAACCCCAAGAGAAAAAAAAATAGATACAGGTAATCAATAGGAAAATACAGGAGAGAAAAATCCAAAACTTCAGGAAGCATGTGAAAAAATGTTATACTTTTCTAATAAACAAATGCAAATTAGAGCCAGAATAAGAAGCTGTACAAACCTAGTGTTTCCGTAAATATTAGAAATGTGAATAGTGCTAAATATTGGCAGTAATGTAAGCTAACAGATCCATAGGCACTATTGTTGTGGGTGAGTACCAAAGCAGCTATTCTGGAAAATAATCTGACTCAATTGACACCAGTCAATTCAAAGACACTATAAATTCCAATTCTACTTTGTATAAATACATACCAAGGAAGTTGAGCAGAAGTCCTAAGAGGCCATGAACAAGTGTATTCTTGAAAGCGTTTTCTGTGGAGGTTAACTTGTATGTCCATTATTGGGAGAAAAACAGGTAAAATGTTTCAAATACATGCCATGGAATAGAATGTGCAGTTAAGAATCAACATTTTCAATTTTATCCTTGCAACATAGATGGCATTTAATGGCATTGCTCAGAGTGAAAAACAGGCAGAACAAAGTATATTGCATAATGCTATTATGGTCATTAAAATTACATATTTGAAATAACAATACACATTTTGTAACAGTTTATGCAAACCAAAAGATACAGCTTTTGTACATTAGAAAATTTGCCTATGGCAAAGAAAGGAAAGGGTTAGAAGTTAAGAGTAGAGATGAACTGGAATAACTAAAGAAATGAAAGAAGGAATTGGTCATAAGCTATACATTTTATGCTTATGTATTTATATATTTTTTTCATATGAGCTTAATTTTAAAAATAAAAATTCATTTAAATGCATTACCTTAGGCTAGGGTGCAGGACAATGATAAGGTGCTTGCCTAGCATGCACGAGGTTCTAGCCCCACAAACGAAATAAAACAAAATAAAGTGCATTATCGTGATCATCTGAAGAACAACCTAGGTCATGGACCAAGGAAGCTAAATATGAATATAAATGAAAATGTTGGTTCTACCACCCTTTATGTTATTCCAATACATCTTACAGTGTTTTTGTTTCATTAGAACAATTATCTACAACCCTACAGGACCTATTTTACATGTAGAACTATGTACACATTTTTTTTTCCTGCTTGATTTTTCCTTTCATTCTTGTTAATATTCACATCAATGTCATGACCAACTTTCAACCTCAGTTGATAGCCTCCCAGAGTCAGCCAACAGCTTCCTCTTCCTGCATCACTGAGTTGGTGCATGAGTTTAACCATGCTTAGATCTTAGTATTACATGGTTTACATCATCTTGTGCCTCTGATCACTTCTTTACAGGGTATTATCCCACATCACATTCATTACAATTGCTACTTTTCACTTCCCACTGCCACTGGGACTCTGAAAGCTCAAACACAGGTTATTAGGCAACTCGATTACAATTGACCCCTTATCTAATTCTTTAATATCTAAAATCTCACTTTGGGGGATTTTTGTTGTTATTGGTACTAGGGATTGAACGCAAGGGCACTTTACCAATAAGTTACATTTCCAGTCCTTTTTACTTTTTATTTTGAGACAGGCTCTCACTAAGTTGCTTAGGGTTGCCCTAAGTTGCAGAGGCTGACTTCAAACTTGTGATCCTGCTGCCTCAGACTCCCAAGTTGCTCGAATGGGGGCATGCACCACTCACTTCTAACTTTGCAGATGGTCTCATTTCAATTTCATTAAGGATTCTGAGCTCCCTACCCACCATACACCTCAGTTCCCCAAATACTGATCATTACCTCCCATCTACTTATTCTTTTATCGTCTTCTAAGGAACAAATTTTCCTCTTATAAAATTCTTCCATCTCTGTCATAATTCCCAACCCAATTGAATTCCTGAGAAATTTTGCTCCCATATTTATGTCTTTTCTCTGAATATGTTGTTTCTTGTTCACTGAGTCCTTTCTTTTCCTTCAAAGATCATCTTGAAAATATTTGCACTGAAATAATCCCCTCCATCTAAAATCTCCCACCCACCGATCTTTTAAGAGTTCTCCTTATATTTCTTAGACCTTGCATTATGACTTTTGGAGAGGAATGTTAAATGTTTAACCATACCTACACCCACAGTGTACACGCATAGGGATATATACAGTTGATTTCTTAGGGTGTGAATTCTTTCTTACAATATTAGAAAAAAAATATCGTTCCCTCTATAGTCATATTTTTCCAATGGCAAAGATTTGAAAATAAAAATTATTTACAAATTTTGCTAGGTTAATTTCCATTTGACTCCATTTCTTTCCATTCCAACCTTCACTTTTTTATAACAGAATTATGTCTTTCCCTATTACTTAGCATAAAAACGTTCCTCTCTTTAGCATGGTATATAGTATTTTAGTACAGTATGTAATATTTCAAAAATGTACCATGACTCTTTGCTTCAACTTATGCTACAACCCTTCTTTTTCATAAGTTTAATGTCCTAGCCATATCAAACTATTTTCATTTACTAAGAGTAAGTAGCCTGCTATCTTCTTATGTTCATGCTTTCTATTTTCCTATCTACTTAGAATGTCCATTCTCATCTCTACCATGTAAACTTCACTTCGCCATTAAGACCCCACTTAAATATTACTTTCTATGTGTTTTTCACAAGCATTAAGATGACTAATCACTTTTTTCTGTTCTCGTGGCTCTCTATTAGTAACTTGTACTTCTGCTATCACAAAATTTGTCACACTTCATGGTAATAACCTAAAGACTACATTTTTTCACTACCAAAGTGCAAGCAAAGATAATAGTTTCACTTGCCACAGCACCATCAGCACCCAAATTTTGCAAAACAGGGTCTTAAAGAAGTGTTGAATCAATTGAAAAGCATATGAATGAATTAGTCAGTGCACCTTTGAATGTCCTCTACTTCATCCACTCACCATGTAATTGTTCCACAGCAATATTCAGTGCTTGATAGAAGGTTCCTCAGTGGATAAAGGAAGGGTAAATGAATGAATGAACTCCTGCATTTGCCATTATCTACAAAATATCAAACCACACTCCTTCCAGGGGGATTTAATTTGTCACTAAAACTGGTACAAGACTGACTTCTTCTAGCTTATTTGTCCCTGACATTAAAAAAAAAGAAGAACTTTTGAATACCATTTTATATTTACAAATATATATATGATCACTTTTTATTTTTATTATATTGGAGGTGCTAGAATAGATTAATTAATTTTAATACATAGTTCATGAGCATTGGCTTTATTGGTCATTAATGCTCTTTCTTATTAGTTTATTTGTATGCTTATTTACTGGATGGACTTCTGTGAACCCATCAAACCACCTAAGAATAGAATATTTCTGTGTTATTTGTTATTATAACATCCCCTTCCCCCACTGTGCCAAAATAACATGTATACTTAATTCTCAATTTATCATTCCCTTGTTGATTTTCCTTTCCTTTTATCATATATAAGTATGTATTTGCTTTTGAACTATATAAAAAAATATGTTACACTGTGCTTTCTTCTTCTAGGAATTCTTCATCCCCTGAGCCCTGAGCATTGTACTACAAAGAGTTAGCCAATTTCTGTTTTTCCAATAGCTATAAAGTTCTTTTTCCAGAATGGTTAAGATGGTTAAGATCTATTGTGTTTTAAGTATATTGTCATTTACAGCAGAAAGATGCATGTGATTTCTAAACACATATGTGGATAGTAAAATTAGTATATTTTTAGACCAAAACTTTTTTTAAAAAAAGATAGAGCTGAACTCCAAGCACATTGCCTATTGATTTATTTTTCTCATAAAGCATAACATTTCAAGTCTATGAGTCTGCAGCTAACTACCCAAATGCATCTGGGATTACTCTATGGCTTGCTAACAAGAGCCTTCCTATCCTTTCCTGTCTCAGTTGTTTATTCAATAGCATTTTTTTAAGTCTACCCACTGTGCACCTAGCATTGATTATAGTTCCAGGTACTCCCTTTGTTTGATCATTTTCTAGATTTACCTTTACTGAGCAATGACATAGGAGATGAACTCTGCTTACCAGGAACTCAATGCACAATGATTAACATGTCATTCTCATCAGTGAACAGAGCAAGATTTTACCATAATACAAATTAGGAAAAGCAAAACTTTATGTCATAAGAGAGGTAAATAGGGAGCCTACATCATGGGAACAAATTTTTACTCTTCACACTTCAGATAGAGCCCTAATATCCAGAGTATACAAAGAACACAAAAAATTAAACAATAAGATAACAAATAACCCAATCAACAAATGGGCCAAGGACCTGAACAGACACTTCTCAGAGGAGGACACACAATCAATCAACAAGTACATGAAAAAATGCTCACCATCTCTAGCAGTCAGAGAAATGCAAATCAAAACCACCCTAAGATACCATCTCACTCCAGTAAGATTGGCAGCCATTATGAAGTCAAACAACAACAAGTGCTGGCGAGGATGTGGGGTAAAGGGTACTCTTGTGCATTGCTGGTGGGACTGCAAATTGGTGCGGCCAATTTGGAAAGCAGTATGGAGATTCCTGGGAAAGCTGGGAATGGAACCACCATTTGACCCAGCTATTGCCCTTCTCAGACTATTCCCTGAAGACCTTAAAAGAGCGTACTACAGGGATACTGCCACATCGATGTTCATAGCAGCACAATTCACAATAGCTAGACTGTGGAACCAACCCAGATGCCCTTCAATAGATGAATGGATTAAAAAAAAATGTGGCATTCATACACAATGGAGTATTACTCTGCACTAAAAAATGACAAAATCATGGAATTTGCAGGGAAACGGATGGCATTAGAGCAGATTATGCTAAGTGAAGCTAGCCAATCCCTAAAAAACAAATGCCAAATGTCTTCTTTGATATAATGAGAGCAACTAAGAACAGAGCAGGGAGGAAGAGCAGGAGGAAAAGATTAACATTAAACAGAGACATGAGGTGGGAGGGAAAGGGAGAGAAAAGGGAAATTGCATGGAAATGGAAGGAGACCCTCATTGCTACACAAAATTACATATAAGAGGTTGTGAGGGGAATGGGAAAAAAACAAGGAGAGAAATGAATTACAGTAGACAGGGTAGAGAGAGAAGATGGGAGGGGAGGGGAGGGGGGATAGTAGAGGATAGGAAAGGTAGCAGAATACAACAGTTACTAATATGGCATTATGTAAATTAGTGGATGTGTAACCGATGTGATTCTGCAATCTGTATTTAGGTTAAAAATGGTAGTTCATAACCTACTTGAATCTAATGTATGAAATATGATATGTCAAGAGCTTTGTAATGTTTTGAACAACCAATTAAAAAAAAAGAAAAAAAAACTTTATGTCATAAGTAAGAATGTCCCCAATGGGGAAGAAGACAGCAGAAAGTAGTAGCAAAGGCACAGACTTTGGTAACTGACTCTACCATTCTTTTCATCTGACTGTTCTCTGAGTAAGTTACTTAAGTTCTCTGACCTGTTTGTTTATCTGTTTATTGAGACTAACAACAGCATCTTCTCCACAGAGTTATTATGAAGATTAAATTATATTTATAAATGCTTATTATAGGAAACTGCTTGTCACATAATATAAGACAATGTAAGTATTTGATGTAAGTAAATGATTTCCCTGATACTTCATGATATATTTGCTCTTTTCTAAATTTAGCTGCATTTTAATCCTGTCTAAAAAATTAGAAATAGTCTATTGGCATTTACTTTGGGATAATCTTTTCTGTTTAACACAATAATATCTTAATCAACTTGGCAAGTCTCGTATTAAATTATGTTCTTGATTCATTTTGCATGTACACAAATTATAGGTGAGGACATTGCAATTGTGCAATAATTATTCATTGATATTATTGATTTTATATCAATAAACATTATTTACTGATATGGCTCAATTACCTTATACAAAGAACTATAAACGTGTTTTAAGAAATTTAAAACTAAATTAGATATGGGACTTGACTTTGAGCTTCTTATAGTCTAACAGTGGAGGCAATACATGCATGTCATAAGAGAAGTAAAGGTAAATTGTTATGAAAACTCAGGAAAAGGAGAGATTTTTCCCAGATAGAGCTGCCAAGAATTTGCAAGGGGATTGCAATTCAGGTGGACCCTGAAGGATAAGAAGAACATGCAAAAGAAGAATGAGAGAAAAGCAAGTTACAGGATTATGTAGTTGGGCAGCAAGTTAGCCAAGTTTGGCTTAGGGAAACTGAGACCATATTATAATAGCCAACCATGGTTAAGCAGATATTCAGATATTATGCTTCTAGCACTGTGGTATTACAAACATTAGCATTACATTTAATCCCCACAGTGACTCTTTTAACTATTTTACAGATTAAGGTACTAAAGATCAAAGAAGGTAAGATTTCTGAGTTCCCACAGAAGCAAATAGGAAATCTGGATTTTTTAGTCAGGTTCACTAAGAGACTAAAATCTCAACTGAAGCCAATACACATAAATGCTGGAATTAATTTTGAATTAATTCACAATCTTTCATTGCTCATTTCAATTTTTCTTTTGTGTTACAACGGAAGCCAAAAGAAGGAAATATTTGGGTCTAAAATAAGTGAATGTTTAAATCCTTAGTGTGCAAAGAGATGCACTTTGAATAAGGCAGCAGGTTCATATAAAAAGAGTGCATATCTGACATGCTTTTATTATCATTAACACCTTACAGACTGAGATGGAGTTGGCCATGTTGGTACAAACATGGCAGCACCTGCAGAAAGTGGGGGAAGTTGCTTTACAAAGAAAAAAAAGGTTCTGCAGTACAGTTTCAACAAAGTCCTCCTATCTAGATGACTCTTCAACACTCTCACCAGGTGAGTTGAGGGGACCCAGTCCTTATACCAGAATGTCCAGCAGTCTTTGGTTGAAAGCCACTCCCAGAAAGAAGGATGACCTTAAGCAAGACTGGCTTCTTTGGTGTAGGTATTTTCAAGGTGGCTGAGAGCTAGAGGGCTCTCTTCCAGTAGCATTACCTGAAAAAAAGTACTTCACTTCTAAGGAAGTACCTTCACGAAGAAGGTTCCTCTCAACTTCCACCATCAGGAATAGATTAATAACCAAACCTCAAAGACATAATGCAAAATAAGTTCACTTCTCTCACACATGATGTCCAGTGGCAGAAGAAAGTCTTCAACATCCCCTGCATTCATTCAGCAGAAGAGGAAAAAGGAAGATCACCGGCCACTCAGAAGCCAAATCTAAAGTTTCAAACATCACTGTTGTCCACATTGCAAAGGGAAATTAGGATATGTAGTTAGCCTGGATGCTCTGGAAGAAACAGAAACATGTTTTTGGAACAAACAGCCATTCTTTGCAAAAGAGCTTGCTTAATAATACCCCTTTTTCACTGCCATTTTTTTTTCTGTAGTAGGCAAAGGACTTCCTTGGCTGATTCACCATTGAGTGTATGAACTCCTCAGGAGTGAAGGGCATCTTTGAGATCACATAGTCTCGGGAGCTGAATTAGACCAATACCAGAACTTAGAAAATGTGCACATACATGAAAACTGGGTCAGAATGATTGAGGGAAGCTGCATCTTTATTGGTGTTTATCTTAAGTGACTGTTTCCCTTACCCCAATAATCTCCCTTAAGAAAAAAAAAACTTACAAACATTTGATCTTCTTATAGTAATATTCTGTCACAAAGATCAGCTTTCTTTCTTCTTCTGGTTAGACCTCTGGGGGTTGGAGCCAAGTGTCTAGAGGAAAACACCAGTAATGTTTGCTGGTTGGAAACATGGCACTCCACACTCCAGAGAGTTCTTCAATAGGTAAAATGTGAGTGGTGGGGTTTACAACACAAACAATAAATAACACAATCTTATATGCATGAAATTCTAAGTTTTTAATAAACATTGATCCTAAACCTAGCAGTAAAAGGAATAAATTTCTTTCCACCCAAACTTGACTTAAAGCTCAAGTGGGCCGGCATACAATAATATACCATGCTGGCATGCTTATTTCCTTGAGCTATACTATACAGCCTCCTCTCTCCCTCACTCACATGACTATATTTCTAAAATAGCACGCTGACACTTTTTATCCTCTGTTTGTGTCACCCCAGCATATTCCTCTTGCAGCTACATTTTGAGATGTGTATTAACAAGCATGAGATTTCCAAGGATTGTTTCATACATGAGGACAAAAACTATACTGAAAGCAACTGAAAAACTTAAAACTTGTTATTGCTCATTCTGCCTGAATGAGTTTTAGGGTCAGACTCCTTAAGTCTATCTGTAATTACTGTCTAAACTGTGTGTATAGATAAGGCCTCTACTTCTACATCCTACAGTTTTCTCATCTGTAGACTAGGGGTGAAACTAACTAACCATCATCAAAAATTGTTGGGAATTATTAGCAATAGACACTTATGTGCCTAGTACCGTGTTCGGGGGTTTATTCATTTAATTCTTACATACTTAAAGCACATGAGATGGGAATGATTATCTCCCCACCACCCCTGTTAAAGAGGAGGACAGTTATTTATAGAAACATTAATTAATTCACCAGAAGTTATACTGGTAGCATGGGCAATACCAGAATCTGAATCCTGCTAGTCTCACTTCAGAAATTACACTTTCAAAGAGCAGACTATGTACCAAGAGTTGAAGCTAATCAACTCAGGGTTACATAAAAGCATCCTTGTTGGCCAAAGATCACTCTGCTTTACAGAATGAAAACCTAGGTGATATTCATAAACAATTTTCCCATACCTATGTTGTGGCTTAATTCTCTGAGGACATGTCAGCAGTGGAAAAACTAATTGTTCAAAACATCTGACTTTTCCAATGGTAGTAATGATAACAGTAATAATCCATGCAACTAAAATCTTACCAGCAGACTCAATATTTATGTGATAATCATTCATCAACAGATAATTTAAAGACTGCTTTCTTTAAAATTGAAATTTAGGGGCTGAGGTTGTAGCTCAGTGGCAAAGCGCTTGTCTAGCATGTGTGAGGCACTGGGTTCAATTCTCAGCACCATATATCAATAAATAAAAATAAAGGTCCATTGACAACTAATGAAATATTTTTTAAAATTGAAATTTAGTGGAAACTACATGAACATTAATGCTGTAAGGACAATGAATCAAGCCAATCATAGTCAATGACATAAACAGTATCTTCCAAGAACTTATATATGGAATAAGAAGATTATTTTTTTCTACAGTCTCATTTTTAAATTATTCTTTCTTTGTGAACTCTAAGAAATGAAAGATAAAATCTAACCGTTCATACCAAATTTCTACTTTTGAAAACTGAACAAATTAGAAGTGTCTTCTATTTTTGTTATGAAATAAATCACTCAAACTAACATTTTCATTATTATATAGCTCACTTATCTAACACGGTCAAATCAGAATGCACGTTGCAATAAATTACCTATGAAATAGAGCTTAAAATGGTAACATGATGAATTATTTAAATTTAGAATTTAAAAAAAAAAGAATTTCATTGGTAGAAAACCTCAGAGACTCTCAAGGACTCCTGGTTTGAAGGTAGCTTTAAGAAAAAATGTAAATGGAGTATTGCACAGTAACCATGTAGTTGGTAAAAGCACGGCTTTGTTGCTTGTTTGAACATCTTGTGTATTGCATGAAATTTATTGCTCTAACCCCCGGGCTGGGACCAGGGTCTCCTCATCACAAGAATGTTCAATGAAGGATGACAAGTCTTCTTGTATGACACTGAGTGACTCACCACAAACCTTAACTTTTGCTGTAGTTATTGACCACAAAAAAAAAAAAAAAAGTTTTCCCATAGCAAATTCATTTTTCAAATTAAAACTCACTTGTGTTCTATACTGTGTCATTGTTTGTAAAGTCCTATCTTCTCCTACCCTCTGGGTTAGAAATTCCTTGAGAAAAGAGATCAAGACTTCTTTTTCTTTGCATGCCTACAACACACAGTGGATGTTCAACATTCACTGAATGAATGAGTGAATGTGCAAATGGACAGAAGGATGATCTGTGCATGTGTGTAGAGTGGTGGCCCATAGAACTCTACTCCAGGCAAGTGGTACCTATCTTTCTAGTACATGTGGAGTCAGAACCAGCCTGTGCCTCTTCCTGTAAGCCATTGCTAACTACCATTTACTAAATAGCCATAACGAGTGGGCAGAGTCTAGATACTTGTCACAATTTAGAATCCTCAGAAAAATCCTTCAAAAATAAGAACATCATCCTCATTTTGCTAATGGAAAATAGACACAGAAAGGTTATGTAGCTTGCACACACACAACTAGAAAATAGCAAACTCTGGTTTAAATTCAAAGTTTGTGGTCTTAAAAAGGCATTTTAAAGGACTATCTTTTTCTCAGAGTTTATTTTTAGTATTCTCATATTTTATAACACAGTAAACATAATGTATGAAGGTTAATGCAGTGTCAATGAAGTACTTGCAGACAATAGGAAGATAAGTGTTCTGTGATCCCAAACCACTCTTTTCTTGTCAGCAGTTGTTTTGATTTGTTTTCTTTAATATCTTTATTTCTGAGAACTCAGGGTGTCACTCACCACTCCTCCTGTCGAGAAATACATGCAAAATTTAAACCAGAAAAATAGGGGGGAAATGTTGTAACTTATCAAAAACCATGGTGTATAAATAACACTCATAAACACTGGTGGATTTCAAAGCTCAGACCCAAGTTTGAAGTAGGACTTCCCGTTCCTTCCCTTGATGAGAAACAGCAAGGATCAACAAAGGATGATGGCTCAGCTCAATCTACCTGTCATGGCCAACATGAAACCCAGCAGCACGCAGACAGAATTGGAGACAAGATTCTGCCAAGCACACTTCAGTAGAGTCAACCAAAAAGGCCTGCCATAATAGGACTCACGAAGTAAAAGCCATTGGGTATAGTAATCCCTGCCTTATTGTCTTTAGAACCATGAAATTCTTAGATCAGCAGCAGTTAGATACATCACTCCTCCCACTGGAGAAGAGAAAATAAGGGGAGAGGAAAGGAGTTGTAGGCTCTGGTTCCAGTTCCCCTTCTATGAGGACAGGCATGAGAGTGAGAAATTACCTTCTCCATCTACCTCACCTGTGCCTACAATATCAATATATAACCTCTTTTACAATTCAGGTTTAGATGTCACCTGCTCAGGGAAGCTTTCCTGAGTACAAAGTCTATACATTCTAACTAAAATTATTTCATTCATTTTTAAAATCTGGCTATCTGCCCCCTCCCTTCCACTCCAACTCCTCTGCCCTATATAGAGTTTGTCTATTCCTCCCAGGCTCCCACTCCCTATCCCATTATCAATCAGTCTCCTTATATCAAAGAAAACATTCAGCATTTGTTTTTTTGGGATTAGCTAACTTCACTTAGCATTATCTTCTCTAACTTCATCCATTTACCTACACATGCCATGATTTTATTCTCTTTTATTGCTGAGGAATATTCCATTGTGTATATATACTACATTTTTTTATCCATTCATCTGTTGAAGGGCAGGCATCTGGGGTAATTAATGATGGTTGAATGTGATGATCATTATAATACAAAGTACATGTGTGAAGACACAAATTGGTGTGAATATACTATGTATACAACCAGAGCTATGAAAAATTGTGCTCTATATATGTAATAAGAATTGTAATGCATTCAACTGTTATATATAAATTTAAAAATAGCATGTCAATAAGAAAAAAAAATCTGGTTATCTGATTTTTGTGACTAAACTATAACCTCCAAAGGAATAGAGAGCCTTTCCCTAGAGGACTCAAATAGTATCTGGCACCAAGTGGAGACTTCATAATTAATTTTTAAGTGAAAAATGCAATCCCACTCATGTGCATATACATTGGATCCCATCACTGAGCTGGCCTACCATTTGCTTTATGGGTAACAGCCATTTCTTCGTGTATGCTTAATGACACCACAGAATTGGTCACTTGATGAGAATTTAGTAAATATTTGCTTTTGTTGATACACTTTTTCAAACTTTCCACCAACTCTTTTCTGAGGGACAGTTTTCTTTTTCCATTAACTACTGAATGCCTTTTTTGCTAAGGGAAACTTTACATAATTTTCATTCCAAATGACAAATTTGCAGTTAATTAATAAATTATAGGAAATAGATGGTTTTCCTTAGGCCACACAAGTCTTCTGGGAAGAGGAGCACTATAAAGGATATTTTTATTGATAGGACCTAGGGATTTCTTTTTAATTAATAGACTTTATTTTTAGAGCAGTTTTAGGTTTACAGGAAAATTAGGCACAAAATACACTTTCATATATTCCCTTTCCATATCCCCTGCACAGTTTCCCCATTATTAACATCTTTTATTTGTACAGTACATTTGGTATAATTGATGAACCAATATTTATAATTATTAACAAGATCATGTAGTTTACATCATGGTGAGTTCTTTTTGTGGAGCATTTCTAGGGCTTTTACAAAAGCATAATGGCAGACATGCATTATAGTATCATACAAAATAGCTTCGCTACTCTAAACATCTGTGCTTCTCCTATTCATTCCTCCCTTGTAGATATAATGTGGGTTTTAACTAGCATTTGTTCATAAAAATATGGATAGTCAGGGACCATGAGACTACCTATCTTTTTTTCTTATTTTCTCTTTTCTCAGGGAAGTTCAAGATTTGCCTCATGCCACAAAGTATCGACATCAGCTACTGCCCTGCACAGCTGAAGCTCTAAGCTCTCCGTACACCAAAGCTTGTGGTAGTCTAAGCAACCTTTAGGATGTGAAGTTAGCATGCATTCCATGCCTCTGTCCTTTCCTTGTGTCATATTTTGCCACATATGATAAAGGAAATGCTCTTATCCCTCAATATCTTAAAGAATCATCATTAAAATCACTTTTTTTGGATATTATTCAGTATACCTTGTCCCCTAGTATTGAAAAAAAAAAAGTCCCTTGGGGAACTAAGTCCAGGGACTATGCTAAAGGCCTTGGTACACAGAACAGGAATTGGGTTGGGTGCTCTAACCCAGGGCTTAGCAAAAGTTTTTCATAAAGAGCCAGGTAGTAAATACTTTGGAACTTGGTGTACTCCATATTCTCCTCCTCCTCCTCCTCCTCCTCCTCCTCCTCCTTTTTTAATTTTGCTTCTCTAAAGCCCTTTAAAAATGGAAAAAATATTCTTCATTTCAGAGCTATATAAAAACAGGCCACAAAACAAATTTGGTCTGTCATTGCCCAAACTCTGACTCACCTAGTTTTGATTCTATCTCTGCCATTCACTAAATGTAGCAAACACACTGGATTTAAGTTTCCTCATTTCTAAAAGGTGGATAATAAGGCCCATCTTAATAATATAGGATAGAAATAAACAAACATAACTATGTAAAGCCCTCAGAACCATGCTTGACAGTGGGTACTAAATGGTAGCCATTTTTGCAGCATTTCAGAAGGAAATCTCTTCACTGACCAGTAGGTGTTTATTACTAACCAAGCTTATTAAACAGCCTCTGCCATTAGCATTCATTCTATTCTTCACTTCCTGAACAAACAGAAATTCTTTGGAACTTCCCATCCATCTGCCAGATATGTCCAGATGTGTCCAGTTCTGTTATGAAATGTACTCAAACGTTAGCTAAGACCTCCTTCTACAAAAATGAAAGTAGAAAGTAATAGAGAAGATGGATGTCACCAATTAATACAGGTGCAGCAGATTATCCAATAATGAAGATATCTGTTTAGTTTTGAATGCTCCAACAACACCTAAATGAGCCAATTAGCATAAATATTGGGGTGAGTTATAGATAAGTCTCATTACTTATTTCCTGCTGGTTTTAGATACTACCTCCATCAGTTTCCAGGAAGAGAGGACACATTTTTTTCTGGAACAAACAGCAGATTTTCAATTCAGCAAATATTTATTGGGCATCTATTCTGTGAAAAGCGTTGAGCCAGGCATTATAAAGAAAACAAAGATAAACAAGACACAGCTCTGTCTTTAAGGAGAAGAGAAAAAGAAGGTAGGTACGCAGACAGGCATCATATAAAAGTGCTATAGAAGAGGTACAAAAATGAGAACATTTTCCATTAAGAACTGGTATAAGAGAACACAGTCAGGAGCTGGTATTGCTTCAGAAATGCAATCAGAAATGGCTCCAAGTAGCTTTTTGGCTGCATCTTAAAGGATGGATAGGATTTCAACAGGATGAAATGGCCATTCCATGATGAAATTAAGTAATAAGAAGAATGGTTTGTGTTAGGAAATAGTTGGGGGTGTAGTTGACCAAAGCACAGGGACTGTGATCAAGAGTAGTTTGTGCTGAGGGTAGAATTAGAACAACCTGAAAATGTGTGAGGGACCATCCAGTAGTAACCTTTTGCACCGCACACGGGGAGACTGAACCACAGAGAGATTAAGCGCCTGTCCCATGTCACACAGCTAATGGCTGAGCTGAGATGCCCTCAGCTCCCTGATTCCCAGGCTGATTCACTTTCCATTACCTAAGAGAGTTGGGGACAGATAATGGATGAAATTGAATACTTTTCTAAGGTTCTTATTTTTCTAAGAAGTGATTTGACACTGAAAAACTTTGAACAGCAGAGATCCTAGTCAGGGATATGGAAATCTGATTTGAGCAGCACTATAAAAAGGGAACAGAATGAGGAAGAAGGCTGGAGGCAGGGAGGCAGAAGAATGCTGTTGCACTCATGCTGAACCAGAACCGGGCGGTGGCATTCAGTGTCTCATATGGGACATATAAAAGGGTCTCTATGAAGGGAGAACCAAAATGACTGGGAGGAGAAGTAGAGAAGAGAAATGAAAGAGGAAATGTCAAACCGGACCCAAAAGATTCCTTAAAACACCTACTGAATGCCTCCTTTTTAGGAAGTACTAAAGGACAATTGTATCTGCCTTTATTTTCCACATTATTGTATCCCTTCAGACGGAAGACTTAACCTTTTGCACACAGAAGAACCAGAATGTAGTCGAAAGCACATTGTGCTTGATCCAAGATCTGCATCTGACTCCCTCGGGGCTCCTAGCCAGTCACTTCTCTGGTTTCTCGTCCTCCCATTCTGTAACAAGACTAAGGCCTGTTTCCTCTCTCATGGCAGGGGTTGTAAATCTCAGATGGGAGGAGCCAAGGGTCAGGGGCTGCCAGGTAGAAAGATGCTTCCACCCTGCACAAAATTAGTATACACATCTTTGGAGTTGAAGGCACACTGTTTTGAAGAAGTTATTCTTCTGTCTGAGCTCAAGGAGAAACCTGCTTGGTTGTTCTTTATCCTCCATGAACTCTGGAGTTAAACACATGGCCTGATGAGGTGGCAGAAGCGGCTCCAGAAAGATGTAATTTAGCAGTCTGCCTCCATGCAGCAAGGTCCAGAAATAGCACACCCCAGGCAGGAGACTGCCCTGATTCATGTCCTTCTTGACAGTATGCTCAGCAAGTCACTGAGGTGTCAGCTGCCACCGGCTGCATGGCAGGTAGTCAATCAGAGGACTGTCTTCAGCCCATGAATACCCCTCATGGAGTGTAAGGCTTTCTGGGTACTGGAAAAGACCTTGCACGTTTTACTTTATTATCCACAGCTCCATGTCAGGACCTGTGAGCCATCTATGTTTTACACCATCCCTCACACCTCTTCTTCATTCATTGTGCCGCATCACCCTCCAGAGCTCCAAACATACAATCTCCTGAGCAGATTTCCTCCTTCTGAGAGAATGCACATGCAGTACTACATATTATGATGAATGTATCATTTGGTATCAAATAATCAATTATGCAGAATGCTTCATTAACAATAACTACTAGAGTCAATGGCCAGGGTCATCACGATGTAGCTCATCTGTGCTTGAATCCACTGACCCCCTCCCACTCTCCTTGTCAAGAGATATCAAGGAACAGATTCATTAGGAATAATGGCCAGATGTTTCTTTGTTAATGATCCTTCCCTAATCAGAAACGTGATGACCATGGGACACTTAATCTTGTCAATTTTTGTGACAGAAAACATGCTCAATTTATCATCAGTTTTGCAGAAATTGGAGCTCTTGTTCATCCGAATAAAAATGGAAAACAAAGTAATGATTTGGAATTAAATCATGTTTACCCTGTGAGCCTAAATGAACAGACTTTTGGCCAAACTGATTCTGCTTCTTGCACAATCCTACAAACATAGTACTGGGAACTTCAATGCACAGCTCCCAGATCCTACTCCAAGTTTGAGCAGAGCTCAGAGGCATGTGGGAGAGCTATAACGTGATCAATGCCAGATTCTTCTATTTGGCCTTGAGGTAGCTCTGCCTTACCTCACAATCCATGAGAAACTCCTCATGGACTGCTGCCACTCTAAGCCTTCATAACCATGCAGGTGTTTTTGCATGTGTGTGGTGTCCTCATAGGTTATTCTCAGCTAACACTAACTATAATGCACTGTTCGTCCATAGATATGAATGTCTACACCAGATACAACTGTGCTGTATGCAGTGTCCTCTCTGCCCTGAGGAGGCAGGCAGGATCCAAGTGTCAGCTTTCTGCAAACTGCCACAGTTGATGAACTGGATGAAGATGTAAGAAATCATCACAGAACCAGTAGGAAATATAGAAAAGAACTCGGAATCTGAAGTTCAAAAACCAAGATTAAGATTATAACTCAGCCTTCTGCCCACTGTGTAATGAAGGGCAAATCATTTAACCTCTCTTGGCCTTAGGTTCTTCATGTATGAAAGAAGTTCATGTAAAAACCAGTAAAAACAGCATGTAAAGCATCCCACCCAGTGCCTGTACACAGTTAGAACTCAAAAGAGTCAGTTCTCATTTCCTTTGTGAATGATTCAGTAAAATACAAAAACCTATAGAATCTGGGGTCTTTCTCTCTGTTACACACACACATTCTTATCCAAACATAATGCCCAGCAATACAAGGATAAATAAAGAAGAAACAAAAGTGTCAAGTCCAACACCAATATAAAAAGTATATGCCTAACCTAGTGAAAGGTCTTTCAAAAAATATTATCAGAACCTTTTTAATATTATCAGCTTAGGAAGCACAAAAGCACACTAAACGGTTGGACCCATGTCCTATTAGTATCACACATATAACAAGCCCATTATGTTTCAGGACTCTGAAAGTGTTAATTTTTTAAAATTATTTTTAGATGTTGATGCACCTTTATTTTATTCATTTATTTATATGCCATGCTAAGAATTGAACCCAGTGCCTCACATATACTAAGCAAGTGCTCTACCACTAAGCTACTACCCCAGCCCCTATATTTTTAACAGTAAAAATTCAATTATTGACTTATAAACACTTTTAGTACAATCTTATCAAATTTTAAGGCAGAAGGCATTTCTTTAAACACTTAAATTATAAACTACAACTCAGAGTACCAAAGTTTCTTGTTAGAATCAAACAAATTAGGAGGCTGCTTGAATTAACGTTTTTGCACCAGACATAATAAAGACATCGCAGACAGACAAAAATAAAGACAATAACAAAGGACTGCGAGAGAAACCCTAATTGCATATTCCTCCACTACCCTGGGCAATGACAGTACATACAACAGCACAAAATGCTGCAGTCGCTACCGGTATAGCTTCACCAACAGAGCAGAAAAGACAGCAGCTATCTTCACGTCTGCCTGAGAATGAGAATGATGCTACAGCAGTGCTGAGGGTCCCACAGCTCTCCACCTCCTGGAGCTGGAGAATCCCTTTCCTACTGCCTCTCAGCGGGCACAGGGAGGTCTCAAGAAAGCCCTCTGTGCTCTTTAACCTCATGTTCAGTGGCTGGTTTTATCCATCTTACTGTTGCCTTTCTCAAAGCCGGCTATTATGAAAATGAGCATTAATGAGGAAGGGAAACATGCTGTGAGAGAGTAAAGGGGGAAGAAAAGGACAGGGAGGAGGAAGACAGAAAAACTGCTAAACAACAGAAAATATTTATATGTATAAATTTTATCAAAAAAAAGGAGAATTGGGTTGGGGATATAGCTCAGTATCATAGCATTAGCCTAGCATGTGTGAGACACTGGGTTCAATCAGCAACACAAAAAAACAATGAAATAAACACACAAAACCCACCAGATTCACAGCAAGGATATGCAAAGGGAGAGTTTTTATAGGAAACCTATTTGTCTAGCAACATATTACAAAAGGTTATTGTGAAAAATTTTGAATATGTGTTTCTAAATTTAAATGTGCAGTACCAGTACCAGATAGCACGAATTTGTGTGTCTATAGTAGACAAGCAAATCCTGAACAGATACCTGCAAACCTCACTGATAACCCTGCTATTAACTGAACTAGCTCATCAGAAATTCACATCTATGCTCACACCAAGACCTGGAGCCCTGCATCTCTTCCTGGAGCCCTGCATCTCTTCCATCCCAGAGGCTGCAGTTCATCACCAACTCCTAATTCTGCTTTCCAAACACAGCTCTAATCCATTCACCCATCCTGGTCTTCTCTTCCACCAGCCTAGTCCTGGACTCCATTGCCTCTCACAAGGAGTTCTCCAGTGGATGTCTAACTTCACTCCATTCTTCTTCCCACTCATTTCCCCAAAGTAGCCAGAATGACCTCCAGAAAATGCCAAGTCTGATTATGTCACTCACTATGTTCAAATCCCTTTATCTTCTTTCTGACATTTCTCAGGGAAAAAAATGTCAAAATTGATAGAAAAACCCACAGGTTTCTGTGTAACTTGACTGCTGCTTCCCTCTCCAACTTCTTTCCTCTGACTCTTTCCTTACTTTCTCTGCTTCTTCTAACTGGCCTGTTCTCTTTACCTCAAATATCCCAGCTCCTTCTTATGATGCCCTTTGGTACACAGTATTCTGTCTACTTAAAGCACATGCTACCAGTCCTAGCCCCCTGGACCTAGTTAACTCCTCTGATCCTTCTAGTTCTGTCCCATTGTTCCCATCTGAGGGAGACATTTCCTGTTATATTTTTTTCATGACATAAAGGAAATTTTCTTCAAGGCACTAACAATTATAGTCATATGACTAATTTGTATGATTATCAACTTACTGCCTGTATCCACTCTTCCCAACATACCACAAGGGCAGAGACTGGGCTCTTGTGTTAGTTACTATAGGACCAAGACTACCACAACATCCCACACAATTATCAGTACCTTGTTGAATTAATCCATTGGTAAATTCAATTTACTTAATCAGACTGCCACAGCCATATTTCTTTCTGTTCTAATCAATAACTCAACGACTCATGAGTATGTGTGTGTGTGTGTGTGTGTGTGTGTGTGTTGTTGGGGATGGAACCCAGGCTCTTGCACATGCTAGGCAAGTGCTCTACCACTGAGCTATACACCCTCACCCCAACTATCAGTTTCTGAACATTTATTACATGCCTAGCACTGTGACAAACATTTCACATGCCTTATCTTTTTGGCAAATCTACAATGTAATAGAGTCATCATCCTCATTTTATAAATAAGGAAATTGGGCTGTTCAGATTAGTAAAACTGAAATCCAGAGCAATGTCTTTCAAGCTGCCCTGGCTCATATTCATAAACAATTTATTACACTGCTCTCTTTTTCTAACTTTATTGGCCTTTAGCTTACATTTTTTGTTTGTTTGTTTGTTTGTTTTTATTGTGATGCTGGGGATCAAACCCAGAGCCTTGTACACTCGAGGCAAATGCTCCACCACTGAGCTATGTCCTCAGCCCCTACACTGCTCTCTTATAGGAAGAGCTCTGTCAAGAGCTGAGTAGGGGGAAAGAACGGGAAGCAAACATTTAGTTATTCACCTCCACCATTTTGACTATGTGTTATTTCCGTTGTTTTGAGTTCTGTGCTAAAACCAAGGAAAGAATCTGTCTCTGATCTGTCATTTCCACTGAAAACTACTCACTGCACCAAGTGGAAAAAAAAATTGTCTTCCCAGTTTTCATAGAATACTAAGCCACAGGCAAGGATGAATTTCAGCCAGTTACTTCCAGCTGTTTCAGTTTATTTACTTGTTGGTTGGTTGGTTTATTTTAAGTAGGAATGCATAATATTTCTCCCCCACCATCCTCAAGAATGGATTCTCTGTTTGGCATCATTGTCCTCTAGAAATTGTGGATGACAAAAACAGCAATGTGTACGCGCCAGGATTCATATCAAAGGAAATTGCGATGTTTTCAAGGGAAACTAAGGACATTCTAATTCAGCTTTAACACAAATTGTAAATGTTGTTTAATTTTATTTTTTAAAGGGCAACTACAATCTTGTTATATAGTCATCTCAACCTTTAGGCTTATCCATTAGAAATCCTGATAATAGCCAAATCCTCCGACTTAAAAATGCACCTACAGGCCTTTGCTTCTCCAAAACGGTTCCCTTGGTGACAAGCCTGATTCCTAGGTGAAAACTGATGTTACTCAGAAGTTGACTTTAATGGGAAGAAAAGCCTTAACTCCTTCTGAGACATTACTAACAGGGCACAATCATGGGTCTTCTGAGGATGAAAGAACTTTCTTGAAAGCAAGGAAAAGCCCCCATTCTGTGCTGAAACTTCAGGAAAATGCCAGTGGATATGCTTCAGAGGAATATTTCCATATCTTTGTCTATTGGCTGGTTCTGCCCTGTGTTTGGACTTGGAGCAAGGAGGAAAGAAATGCCTGCATTGCACAGAAATGTCAGGAGCAACCACCATTTACTTAGCCTGTGCTCCTCACTGAAATGATGGTATTTCCCAGTCTCCAAGAGAACTTTAGTACTGCACATTCTGTTTTGCCAATTTGTGGGAAAAAGTCTTACTTTTTGCATTAATCTATTTTTGTAGGAGGCTTAACTGCAGTCAATAATACCCTTTGGTGTCTATTGTTTATTTATAAAAATGTTTATTCTCTGCATCCTTTTTTCCTGCCTACTAAATATCAGGTGTTTCAAGGGGAAAAAAATAAAGCAATTAAAATGACTTAAGCTAGCCAAAATCATTTTTACAATACAATTATTTTTTTTCTCTGATTTCCTGCAGATGATAAAATAGCCTAGTCCACAGGGGCTTTATAGCAAAATTGATGTCCACCTAAAACTACTTAATGTTTTTTACAAGAATTATTAGGAGACAAACAAAATATCCTAATGCTAAATGCCCATTTGGGCCATTGTTCTGAGAATCCTGTAATACTTTATAGATTATTCTGGGGTAGGCATGCCTCTGATATATAGGTTAGCTTTCTACATTAAGCCTTTTATCATCACAGTTGAGGTTACAGTTTAACAACCTCTTTTGGATGCCTTAATATAACTTCATTTCAATCATCACTGCCATTGAAAACAGGAATTTGAACTTATGTGTACATATGAGAATGCTAAATTTGGGTTATTACAAAATTTACAAACTGAAAGCCCAGATTAATGTATCAATATTCCAACAATTTTTAGTCCTTTCTTCACAGTTGCATATCAACATTTCTGACTCTTCCAGCTACTTTTCAGAAGCCTACAATAAATATTCCCCTGCCAACTTGCTCATAATGTCTTCTCAATGAACATTGCAAGGGGACAAGAAAACACGGATATATCATGCCATTAGTGACAAGGGAAGAAGAATTGGAAATCTAAGAATAAAAAAGAAAACAAAAGCCTTAACTGGAGCCCACATTCTCGTTCTCATTTCTGTGGCCATTTTTCTCTGGGAATCAAACCAGGACATGGTGCATGTTAGACAAGCATTATAACACAGAGCTGCAACCCCATTCCCTCTTTGGCCAATTATGTGTAGCCCTCAGGACCCAGCTCTTCTCAGATCGTTCCCTGATGTCTGTAGTAATTTTTTTTTAACCTTATTACTCCCAGAGCAGCAATGCTAATGCAGCATTTTGGCTTTTCTATTATGAAGGCAGTGACTTAGTGACATTTTGATGATACCACATTATGGGAAAGAATACGTTTTATGTCAGTTTTCCCTTTATTGATGTTTCCCAAAGTCACAACAGTTATTAATAGACAGGAATGATAAAGGTGACCAGGGTGAACAGCTCAGGGGCAGAGATGTACGTGACCCTTTTGCTTACCTTATCCTTCCTCATTTGCTTACCATTACAATGAGCATTTAACAAATAGGTGGTTCAAAACTTTATGCATTAACATACAATTACGGAAGAAAAGGGAGATGATGTCAAACTAAAAACTGACTACAGTAGCTTCTGCCTCTTGAGAGAGTAGCATAAATACTCTCTGGAATTTAACAAAGCACATTGATGGGTCAAAATAAAGTGATGAGAAAAAATAAAAGCTAAAAGAGAAGAGAAATAAGAATTCATTTCTGTGCATAATTAAATACAAACTTGTGTGTTTCCAGAAGGATCTGGAAAGGGTAATGGGTTTCCAGAGAGAAAAATCAGCAAGGTGTAAAAGCAGATGCCTTAAACAAGCCAGGTCCTGATTACAAGACAAGAAATTTTAAAAATAAATAAAATCATAATTTCAAATGTTTTGCATATGAACCTCAATATAATCTAGTGCTCACAACCATCAGTGCCAACCACAAAGCCTTGGGTCCCTTGAGGACTTGGAACATGAAGGACTTAGTTATCCAGGTGTAAGAAGTCACTGGAACACAGCTTCTAATACCTGTGATGTTGAGGTAATCCACAATCAAATAAATTCTGAAGAAAGAAGAAATCCGGAGCTGGGAGGGACTAAGAAAAATTGTAAACCATCAAAGTCAACCCATAGAAATAGAGAAAGACATTTCAAAAGCCAGGGCACTTGTATATTATCTGAGTTACAGATAATAAAAACATAATTAGTTTCTCCTCATTTGATTATGATCTCAGTCTTCCTAATATTGGTTAACCAACCATATGCAAACTATAAACATGAGGAGCAAGTCTATAGGACATAACATTTTGTTGGTTAATTTTAATTGTGTGGGGTATTTTTGTTTTGTGTTTTTGCTTTAGATGGCAGTTCAAGGTTGTTTGTTTCCATACATAGCTTGGATTACCTTAAAATAGCCCTATGATCTCAAATCTCACAATAAGTCTATATATTGGGTATTTTTACATCCATTTTAAAGATAAAAAGGTTTGGGTTGAAAAGATAAATATTACATTTGTCACATTGACAATAAGAGAGAGTCCAAGACTAAACCCATGCTGCTGGTTCCAAGGCTTGTGACTCTACTGTCTTTTGAATGAGCTCAAGGAGAAGAGTTTGTGTCATTGAAGAAGAAAATAAGTGACTTCCCCATGAATCCATCTCTGGTCCTGAGAGGTCTGCTGAGAAATAGAGAGCTTTATGCAGATCTGTCCTATGGGGAAAACTATGAGCCCTACTGGCCAGACAAGAGAAAACTCTAGAGTTTTCTCTAACCTTCAGGATATCCAAAATAAGTTGGAGAATCCTCAATGCCTACAGGATAGGAAGACGTATGATAGTGCTGGTTAGATAATTTTGAGGGTCATTACTTGAAAGTGCAGGCCTGGGTTCAGCTACAACTGTAATATTCACTTCTCTGTGAAAAAAAAATGGGTGTTATGATAGTGTCTGCTTCCCAGAATTACCTGGTATCTAGCATAAGATAAAACGAGTGATGAAGAGGATAATACACATCACTTTCCAACTTTCTTTCAATCAAAATTCCTCCTGATATGCTAGATCAGGAATCTTTACAAAAAAAAGAATGAAAACGTGCTTTGCAGTAAGGTCTTTGTCTCAGTATTTTCAGTGAGGCTTGAAGGCAAGAAAATCTACTGAAGATAATGTCCTTCACCTCATATGCATTATGATGGCAAAGGAGCAGGTCACTACTGGATAATTTTATCATATCTTATTTGTTCAAACAGTTTGAGCTACAGAGTATCCTAAACACTGTGGCACCTCAAGGACCAAGAATATAGGGAGAAATATTTCCTGAATGAGTAGCGCTGCTTTTGAGAGTTCACTGCAAACCTAGAAGAATCATAGCAAAATTCAAGATAATTAATGTAAAATAAATATCTGCATATCCATATAGGTCATGAAGAGGGTGAGAAAAATGCCATCTACTCCCTTCTCACTGACAAAGAAACTTAAACACACACACACACACACACACACATACACACAAGCAGACACTCTGCCAGTTTCTAGGTGTGTTTAACTAATTGGAACCACACTGAATTTTGAATAGATCTGTCTGTCTGCTCAGGGCCATATTTTGCCACCTAGGAATATAGCTGCTAATGTGAACTCAAGCAAGACTCTCAAACCATCTCAGTACCTTGCAGAAAAGACACAGAACATGGGGAAGATGTGGTCTGTCTCCTTGACAAAGATGGAGTCCAATTTAGCCATCACTTTTCCAAAGGGTTAAACAACAGTGACATGTTAAAGAAAGGGGAAAGTACTTAGGAAATAATCAATTTTCACTGCTGCATGGTACTTCTGAAAGGTCGCTACTATAATAAAATTAGGATGCCACTTTATTATTGCAGTGAAAGTAATTTTATTTACTTTTTCAGTCAACACATACGCACAGGGCGGTGAGAGCAATCAGCAGCTGAACTTGTTAGCTCACTGATTAAATACGTTGTCACCTAACTCCAAACTAATTAAAGGGAATTGAAGCTGTTTGTGCATTAGCCAACATGGTATTAACTCTGTTAACTGAGGGTTTGAGCTTGCTTACTCTTTTTTCTGCCATATATTCTTAATCATTTTTCTTTTTCACTAGCAATTTCACCCAGAGTTCCTGCATCCTGTTAGAAGCATCTTTGAATCTTCAGAGTGTGTTATTTATATAATAGCTATTTGCATATTTTTGCCATTTGATTTTGGAAGAAACCCTACATAAAAGGCACCAGGCAACTGTGGAAGCCAGAAATATAAAATTAATTCATAGAAATTTTAACTATTTTTTCCCTACAGGATGCCTCTTCTCATAAGTGCACCTATGTATTTCAGTAGAAATAAACTGAGAAATAAGAAATATCACCAAGTAGATGATTTTTAGAACTAATCTGAATCATGAAAACTCTCTGACTCCACATCCCCATCCCCTAAAATTGGCCATCTGACATATCCTGGCCAGCAGTATTGCCTCTCTCTATGCTGCTATTGAGAGAGCAGCATAATCCAGCTTCCCCAGTACTATAAAGCTGGTTAAATAGATTTGTCTATTTCCAAAAGCAAATACATGTCAGTAGGTTGTTTTCCTCCAAATACTAACTCTGTTGCTTTGTTTATTCTTTGCGCTAGTGGAAAAACTACTCCAGTCTTCAGGGAAGGAAAAAGAAACTCCCAGGGAGGAAGGATCGAGGCAGGCAGAGCAAAAGCAAAAGTTGAACCACCTGGCTGTTCCAAGCCTACTTACCCAAAATAACGTTCCCAAATGATAAAATGCCAGTACTGGATCCATAAATGCTTTTAATGTTTTCAAAGCACATCCATCTATATCATCCTGTGAAATCCAAGAGTTGATTTTTATAAATGTAAAGGACATAAGTGATCCTAGGGTATGTCCAGAAGTTACCAGTCAAAAGAGCTGTCAGGTCGAATGAAAGGAAAAGTGCCCAAAAGAGACTCAGACCAACCTAATCAAGCTGTGTGCAGGAAATCAGAAGAGGGAAAAGCCTGACCATTTAAACGGTTGAGATTTCAACCATTTAAATAATGTAAATAGCAATTCTAAGCAGGGCTAAATGTACAGGGATGAACTAGAACCACTTTTAGTGAAGACTGACTAATTTAGTTCTCACAGAACCAGTCACCAAAAAAATTAAACAGTGGTTTTTCATCTTCCACTGGTTGCATTGGCTTTAACTCACTGTGACTTGTCAGATTTTGGAAATTCTAAACTGACAAAATAAACAATCTGGAATCACAATGTGGTTTAATCCTGGTGGATTGTCAAACACACACACACAAAAAAAAAACTGGACTCCATACACAGGACGGAAAATAAAAACAGATAGTGGCCAACATACCCATTGCATTAATTTTTTTTTCTATTTAGACATAATGTTTGTACATCTTCATGTAGTACATTGTGGTAAATCAATACATGAATACAATGTGTAATAAGCAAATCAGGTTAAAAAGCATTTCTAACTCTACAAACATTAATCACTTTTATATGGTGGGAAATTTGTATTCTTTTTTTCAAGTCATTTTTAAATATATCATAGATAATTTAAATCAATAACTACTGTGCTATAGAAAAAAAATAACAGAACTAATTCTTCCTTTCTCACTGTACTTTGGTGGCCCTTGTGGAACTTCTTTCCATCACCTTCCTCCCTGTTTTTTTCGCTCTCTAGTGACACAGCCACCACCACTAATTCCATTATGTTACTCATTTCCTCAAATGAGTGCGAACATATAGTATTTGTATTTCTGTGTTTGACTTATTTTTTTTCCAACATAATGACTTCCAGTTCCATCCATATTGAGATAAATGATGGTATTTCATTATTTTGATAGCTAATACTCCATAATATATGTACCATTTTTTATGACTTGCAAGACTACAAATTAGAAAAAAAAAGCATGCTAAAGACAATTATGAAATAAACTATGGTCCCTGTACCAGTGGCCTTAGGAGAGTGGTTCTGAAACTTCAGGAAGAATCAAAATCACTTTAAAGACTTGTTAAAACACAAATCTCTGAATCCAAACCCCAGAGTTTCTAATTTAGTAATATTTAGTAGGGATCCATAATTTGCATTTCTAAAAGTTCCAAGATAATAGTAGTACTGCTGGTCTGGGTCCACACTTTAAGAACCACTCACTGTAATTAGAAAATGATTTGGGGTCAGAGATAATTATTTGTAGGCATAGTTCTACATACTTTCTATGTGTTATACAATTCATTTAGTCAGCCTGTGTGGTAGAAATTACTAAGACCTTTTTTCAAAAAGATAACTATTTATGATTCAAGGTGTTCAGTTACTTGCCTAATGCTGCATGCCTAGAAAGGATCAGAGGCAGGATTCAAAGCCATGCCTGGCTGTAAAGCTCACTGTCATTCTGCAACCCCATGTGACCATTCAAACCACTTCCCCATATTACACAGTGCTTAGTACATTGTGAGTTCTCAATCAACATAAACCAATTACAACAACATGTTGGATATGAGGAAGAAGAAGTTAAGACTTTTCTTTGTCATAAGATATCCAAAAGAAATGTCATCCTAAAATCCAATAGATGTAGTGTCACCTTAAAAGACTTTCTCAAAAAGATCTTCCTTAGTATTATTATTGTGCACCTTCCATCATGTACCTATTAGAAAGTAAATGTGCAAAAGATCCCTGAAAATCACCCAGTTGTAGCTGGAGAGAGAGAGAGAGAAAGAAGAATAGGGAGGGAAAGGAAAGAAGAAAAGGTAATGGAAGAGAATAACTGAAGGAAACAACCTTCCACAGTAAATAAGCAATAGGACATTAATAGAGTTCATTCAATTGGTGGCCACGTCCCAAAAAGAATGAACGAGATAGAAAAGGTGAGAAACAATACAACACTGACTGGTTTTCACAAACCTTAGGGTTTAGACTTAGTTTCTCCGCTAAGTAGTTCTGTGGCTTTAGGCAAGTCATTGAACAAGACTTTTCTCTACGATTCATTACAGGACTGTGATTCTGTGAAGAACACCTTGAAAACATGGTTTATCAGCATTTCCATTCTTAGCAGCACGCAGTTGTTCACATTGCCATTATCAGTCTTCATTGAGACAGTAGTTTATTGAAAAGGAAAAACAAGAAGGAAAGGAAACTTCTCAGGGCTCACAAAATCCATTTCTATGCTTTGGATGTAGAATCCCTCAGCATTTTCCATGAGTTTCCAACCCCAGCCCCATTAAACCCTGGTGGCTGGCTATTGCAAGCTGCCAACTTAATCCATCAACTGCTTTAACTGAAAGCCCCAGAGAGCTGAGGCAGCCAAAGGAACTGGACTCTCCCAGCACAGCTGAGGAGACTGCCCCTCAATAGCTGTGGAGACATGGCCCAGATTGCTTTTTCACTAAAAGGATGTAATTGCTAATGTAGTTATTGACTTGATGGATCTGTCCCAGCTTAGCTTATTTCATTAGGGCTGTACCCTCAGCCATTTTAGGATAAAATTTCCTAGGTATCTCACTACAAAGAAAATGCCTGTCTTCCTTTCCTCGTTTTTTTCCCAACATGTCATTATAATTGATTTATGTTTTTTTAAGTGTTCACAATGTACTAAGCGCTCTATAGTACATGGTTGTAATCCCTCAGCAGTTTGTATTCCAAATATGCCCTATCAGTGAATGCAGAAACTTCCTACATATTTGAGATCCCTAAGATGCCTGGGAAGAGCTTTGCTGCTTTCATGAGTCAGTTATTTTAGGCCACTTATAGTTCATCGATCCTCTTAAACAGTTGCTTCATCATTTCCTTGTTCATCAAAATATGGACAACATCGCCAAAGAAGCAATTATAACCAAAACTGATTTTTCTCTTGTGGGGTATGAGCTTTGAAGTCATTTCTCAGTTTCAAATTAGAAGACCTAACTAGTTCTAATTTAATTTAATCAGTTTTCCAAAGGATCCCTGTGATAACAGTCATCAAATGCAGCTTGTCAATCCAGGTCTGAAATATGTTCCCTAAAAAAAGGTTAACAAATTTGGTTTACTTACCCAAAGTAACGTTCCCAAATGATAAAATGCCAGTACTGTATCCGTAAATGCTTTTAATGTTTCCAAAGCACTTCCATCTATATCATCCTGTGAAATCCAGGAGTTGATTTTTATAGATGTAAAGGACATAAGTGAGCCTAGGGTATGTCTAGAAGTTGCAAGTCAAAAGAGCTGTCAGGTCTAAGGAAAGGAAAAGTGCCCAAAAGAGACTCAGACCAACCTAATCAAGCTGTGTGCAGGAAATCAGAAGAGGGAAAAGTCTGACCATTTAAATGGTTGAGAGGTGGCAGATTGCTTTGATCCCAGTCTGAGAAATGAAACTATTCAATGTAAGTCTAAAGACAGTATTTTCAGTATTTTTATTTATTTACTTACATTTTATTTTATTTATTTTGATATGAGGGATTTAACTCAGGGTTGCTTTTACCACTGAGTTCCATCCTTAGCCCTTTTTACTTTTTTTTTTTTTTTTTTGAGACAGGGTCTCACTAAGTTGCTTAGGACCTTGCTAACTTCCCGAGGCTGGCCTTGAATTTGCAATCCTCCTGCTTCAGCCCCCTGTGTTGCTGGGATTACAGGAATGCACCACCGCATCCCTGCTAAAGACAGTATTTATTAAAAAGGGAAAAGAAACAAATAAAACCCATGTGCAAGCTCGATAACTTTTGAGATATGCATTTTTATAACTGCACCACACCACCAAGGCCACCCCACCCACCTCTGAAGCCTCGAGAGAATGAAGGGGTTAATTCCAGGCTTCTCACCCCAGCCCTCGCCTCACTATGGTTAAAGCCATGTCAGCCTTCCACTATAAACCAGTGGTATGATTTTCAGAGGTTTATGACTCAACCATAAAAATTCACTCTAGGCTGAAAACTGGCACAAGGCAATGAAACTGGAGAACACAATTTTTATAGAAGAAAATCATTTCAGCTTTTTTAAGATTATAGAAACTTCTTTTTAATTTTCATGCTCACATAATGAAAATAAATCTGCTTTATATATACAGATTTTCTCTGAGTTTATTGAATTTCAGTAATTTATAATGTTTAAAGTTCTGAAGTATTTATTTTTGTGCCTCTTCCTACCCGTGCATAGAAGTATTTGATGCAAGCAGATATTTGGACTTTGGTGAATTTAAGGTGGAAGAAAGCACAAAATGATCAGATCTAATTCCTTTTCTCCATGAATTTCTTTTCTTGCTCTACTCCCTTTTGCACAGTATCTAAAAGGTAAGACTAATTTCTTGGCTTTCTCAAGAATTCTTTTTTAAAATCTGTAGCACTTTCAGGGACATGATAATATCGATCCCAAAAGAAATTCTACCCTTTTATGAACTACCTATAGAAAAATCTGTGAAACAATGGTAACATAGTTGGTTCTCCAAAAGGCCACTTATCTAAAGAGTTGGTTTGACCGTTAGGAGTGGATAAAAACATCTCCCTTTAGGAGGGAAGAGGCCTTCCTGAAACAATGAAATAAGAGGGATTTTTTTTTCATATATAGTAGTTTAAAAACAATATTTATAGAAACTAATGGTAAAACCTTTTAAAGTTATTTATTATTGAGAGATTTTTGTAACATGAATTGTCACTTCAAGAAGACCTTAAAATGTATGATTTACTTATTGATTCAAAGATTCCTCCTATAAAAATAGCAAAAAAAAATTACTATTTTCAATTTAAAAAGGATGAATTCATTCTTTAAGTATATTCCTTTTCCTATAATTGTAAAAGCTGCAAACAAAGAAATCCAGTCCTAACTCTGTTCTCTGATGAACTCTAGATCTTTCCATATTAAGTATGCTATTTTAATTCCACTGATTTAAAATAATGTGGAAGGTAATGGTATATTATAAAAATCATTAAGAGAAAAATTAATATTTCAATTATTTTTAAAAAGGAGTGAATTAGAAGAAATGAGATAAAGGTATAATTTAATCACCATCTATTATGTGTCAGACAGTTTGGTAGACATTTTACATCTAAACATTGTACTGAAGAGCAGGAAAAAAAAAATCCAGGTTAATCCGATGCTCCCTCTAAGAAGTTCAAAGAGCCCAAATCATGGAAGGGGAATGAATAAAAGAAAGTACCAGATCAGAGTAAGATTCAACTTTGCCTTTGAAGAAGGATCTTTCTTGCACTCTTGTGAGTATACATAATATGGACACCAAGTTGACAGCAGAAGATGAGAGACTGTCCTCAAACAGCACATGGGATGGTAAGCCCCTATGCAGTTAGTTAAGCCACAAGTTTGCTGTGCTGTATACTCTCCCAGTGAGTGTGATTTCAGTGAAGGAAAAGCCTTAGGTCCTGACTCATTGTTAAGGCTGAGCATCTCCAAATGACAAAGCTTTGTCTTTATGAACATTTTTTAAAAGTTAAACTTTCCTCTCCCAGGAAAGAATGGAATATTCCAGGTGATTAGAAGAACAAGTAGAGAGAACTGAAGGAGATTTGGCTTATGTGCAGCAAGCAAGAAAAATGTTTCCAGTGACCCAGTTTCAAGGACGATAACCTTGTAGGGCACAGAGAAGGCAGAGCAGCCTGTAGAACAAGGAGGAGCTCCATGATCAGAGGTGAAACAATTCAGTTTGACGTGGCTCTGACTTTGAGGCCAAGACCACCCACAGAGCTGGCTTGGCAAGCTGCACTTAGAATCCTTGCTCAAAGGACACTGGACTGGAAACCAGAGTGTGCAAAAACTACTGATTGGCCGCTGGGATTTTCAGCCATATCAGCATACAGGAAGAAACACTGTCAACTTGGCCATCTCTAAATGCAAGCAGGAGGGCCAGAAAATGAATGTAGCTAGAGAAAAATCCTTCCCAGTGAAGAGTTCTTAAATGCAAAAATATTTTTCTTGAGGATGGACTTGGGCTTTTCTTTGTTTATTGCTGTTTTATTTGTTTTTTAATGTGCTTAAGATGGATTTGACAAATGAAAGTATGGACTCCAAACTTTTATTTTGGTATTCTCTTTCTAACATACAAGGTGTTTGATCAAGGCTGTATTTTGAACACTTTCTACTTTCATTTTAATCTGAAAGTTTGGGAAAATAGCAAAATTGGGATAGAGCACTAGCTACCTTACATTCTGGAATTTCTTATCCTGCTTGAATTTATATAACTTTTTTCAGGTAAATTATTTTGAGATAATTACACACAAATCAATACAATGTTTTATATCTTTTTGAGTATTTTGTCTATAAATCAGTGTAGATTTTGGAAATGTAATTTATATTTTAATGTTCATAGTATGATGAGGGCACCTGTAAATGAACTGTAAACAGATCTTTAGTCTTTTTACAAATACTAGCAAGGAGAAATTATCATTTAATAATTTGAATCTGGAACTGCTCAATTCACCCTAACTGAAAAAGCTAACCAGATTCTTAAACCATCTACAAATCCAACATTCCTGTGTCTAAACCCTTTTCCCTCCACTTACACCCATAACATCTTAGAAGCCAAAAAGAGTAAGTGTGAAGTAATAAACATGTAACTCCCCTCCACCCTCTGGAATGTATGCATAGTCTATTGCCTAGAATGATCCGTGAACTTGCAAATCTCCCTTGCCCCATCATAGATCACAATGCCCATATGCTATTTATCTGAGTTCCTGGCATAGGATTTCTTACCTCTGGCCAAATTTTGCCTCATGAGTTCTCTTTCCAATTCCTATCAAGACTTTTTCTGAAAGCTGTCACCTTTGAAAACGTCAAGTCAAATAAATAATTGTGTAACTAAAGTGCACCATCAGTTCTATAATGCAATGCCATTCTGAAACCCCTCCCTAAAACTTCCAATTAGAAAATGACTTGCTGTTACGTGTTTTAAAGATTTTTGTCATTTGCAGGATTCATCAAAATTAATGTCATATAACTTTTTTTGTGCAATCATGTGTTTCATTTCTATCTTTTCTAATGTAAGATGCCTAAAAAGGAGAATTTGGTCTGCCCTATTTCCTACTTTGGCCTCTGCACCCGGCATGGTGCCTGACAGATAGTAGGCCCCCATGAAATGCTCATCACTGCTCTTAAATCAATAGCTATTGGTGAGTTCAAATATTAATTCTCAAATGGAGGACTTGTCTTTTAAATGAAGAAAAGGAAAACATATTTATTTGTCTTCCCCATGTATCACTGCTATGATAGGCCAAAAGCATTTCCTCATTAGGAATGAACTTTCATTTATTTTACAGAGGGAGTCACTTACGTTACTTATGATCTTTCAACTCTTCTTGTTCTTTGTTCTCCTGTCTCCTGAAATATTTTGCTTAGACAACATCCAGAGAAACATTAAAATTTAAGTGATATGCCACTTTTCAGTCTGAAATCCCCCAGGTTTTTTAGTGCACATAGAATAATGGCCAAGTTCCTTGCAACGGCCATAAAGACACTCTGTGATCTGGCCTTTGCCTACTTTTCAGAACTCATTTCTCTCTACTCTTCCCTTAGATCACTATCCCCAAGCTAATTATCCTTCTTGCCATTCTCAGCTCAAATTTTATGTCCTTAGGGAAACCCCTCTGACTCCCAGTTTAATTATCACCCTGAACTTGGTCTCTATCACTCTCACCATGCTATGCTGAGAGATTTTCTCATCTAGTCAAGTAAAATCTTTACGAGATAACTCTCACCACCCAGGCTGCTGTGTTTTTAATGTTACCCAAATGTTCATGTGTTGGAAGCTTATTCCTCAAATTCATGTGTGAATGGACATTTGGAGGTTGGGCATTTGAGAGGTACTTAGGATTAGATAAAGTCATGAGAGTGGATCTCTCATAACAACATTAGTGACTTTATGAGGAGAGAGACCATAGCTGATACACTTGCTCTGTCTATCCCTGAGATTCTCATGTTATGGTACAGCAAGAAGGGTCTCACCAGATACCTCTTGAACCCTCCACCTCCAGAACTATGAAATAAATAAAACTCTCTTTTTCATAGATTTCCCAGTCTCTGTTTTTTGTTTGTTTGTTTTTAATAGCAATAGAAATTAGACTAAGATACAAGCCTCAGCTTTTCACTTTCTCATGGAAGTTATTGCTGAAATTACAGAGCGGGGAATATTTTTCCATTGTAGATTCTTGAAAAACTATACCTTTTTGGTAAATGTATGATCAAAATGATCAATTAAATATTGATATAAACCCTTGTTCCTAACTGATATTATTTTACTCCTTTAATTATGTAATTTTCCCAAGCACTAATATGACTATAAGCTCCATAGAGTGGGGAACTTATGGGTCTGTCTTTTTTACAGAGATATCACCCAGATATAAGTGGTTCTTACTCATAGAACTTACAGAATAGGGATTGAATTTAATAATTTAAAGTGTGGTAAGTATTTCAAAAGAGCAAGCACAGAGGACCTGGGGGCATGTAGGGTGGAGAGGCACCTGAGAGAATTCAAGAAAAGACTTCCAACCAAGCAACAACTAAGCAAAGACTTGAAATGTAAGTAGAAGTTAACCAGGCCCGGGCTAGAAAGTGGAATGAGATGGCTGAGGAAGAGTGTAAGAGCATCCCAGGTACCTGACAACACAGGCAGCCCTATAGGCCACAGTAGGTCAACATCCATTAGCTATCTGCCTCATTTCCCTCTTCCCTTCATAGAACTCAGCACCATCACAAAATATAACTTCTTCTCTGTTTGTGAAATGTCTCTCCAAACCTCAGGGCAAAAACTTTGTTGGTCTTATTCACCACTCTATCTAGAAGTAACAATCATTTAGGAAGTGATTAGTGAAAAACTTTTAAATGAAAGTGTGAAGGTCTTAGACCAGTAAAGGTAAAAGCAACCTAAGATGTAAGGAGGTGATACTGAATTTGAATTTAGGACCAGGTGGGTAAGCAGAGAGCAGAACTGGTGAGCATATGAAAGAACTTGCACTTTATCCAAAAGTAATAAAGAGGTATTAGGTTTAGCAGCTGTGCTATGTATATGATTTTAAAACATCACATTGGCTAAAGTCTAGAAAATAAGTTGAAGAGGAGTATCACTGAAAGAAGGGTGGCTGTTATTAGGAAGTTTTAGAGACTTGTATACAGTGAGCTCCTGATAATTGTAAACAAGATCAGCTATTATTAGCCATTTTCACATAATAAATGCTTCCAAATTCATGGGGTTTTGTTAAACAATGTAGAGAGCATTCAAAGCCAACAGACTCATACAGGTTAAATTTTATAATCTTCCTCCAAATACAAATCACATTGTTCAAATCCTTAACAGTAGTGATACATGAGTTCCTATTTATAGGCTGTTACCATTAATTGTTAGTGCACATACTGACACTGATTTTTTTGCATATCTATTCTATATTTTTTCTATTATTATTTTGCCATTTTGGGCACATTATTCCTGGAACACAAATATGCTTGACTTTAGTAAGGAAGCATTGATAGGAGTTAATGCTAAATATCCTCCATTTCTGTCATAATTGATTTTTCCTAACTCATTAAGGAAAAAGCATTCAGCATATAATATTCTTCCCACAGATACACGCTGAAATCTACTGGTAAATAGTGGTCCTCTTTATCCCAATAATAAATAGTATAGGTCTACAAGCATATGTAACTTTGTCAACTGTCACTATTTTGCTCCTCTCTTTCATCAAATGACAGTATGAGATGAATTCTAAATATTAAAGATAGGTAGAAAGAGAGCTATGAGTAAGCATACGTTTCTCTTCAGATGCATATGCATGTACATACATATACACAGAGTAAGTTAAAATGGATTTTGAATTACAAAAACATACTTTTTTAAATGATAATAAATCTTCATCTTGAAAGGGACTCTAGCACTTGGTCCAGTGGTTTCATAAAACAAATGCAGTATATCTGAGGTCCAAAGTCATAGGATGAATTGCTGGAGTTGATGCAATACATGGCAGAATCATGACTAGACTTCTGGTCTCCTAACTCCCTGCCCAGTATACTGTGATGAGCAGGTTTACTACTGCACTCTATTTTAAATTGATTCTGATGTAATCACGAATGTATTTGTGGTATTCAACATTCCATATCTCCAATATAGCAGCTGAAGAGACTCAAATCACAGTTAAAATTATTATCTATATCTCTTTTATTTACCCACTATAGTATAATGCTAAAAAATAAATAACCCAAGACAGACAATTAAGATTCATACAGCAAGTCATTGTCTACAAAAGATTTGAAAATAAGGCTGACATCTGTTAGAAAGAAGGATTAATTAGGTATTACTTTAAATGATGAATCCTGGCTCCATCTCCCATGAGAACAGTTGGTAAATGTACTGTTCTAATTAGGGATTTGGATCAAAATATCATTTTATTCTAATCATGAAGCCTATTAAGATTTTTATTAATACTATCAGTTTTACTAACTGTGTACATCACACATGTTTATATGACAAATAAATACTTTCCCTCTGGTGAAAAAAAAAGGCCTTATAAATGGTATAACATTTATAGTTAGGGGTTATTAATTTAGCACTAAACTGCTGCATTATAATGCCTGTTCTATCATCATATGCCTTCTTCATGATTTGTTCTTACAAATATTCTCTTTAAAATATCCCAAAATCCTATAAAATAAGTCACAGCAAAACAACAACAACAACAAAAAACGACCCTTCCAGAAGAAAGGCAGATATGGCTCAAGTCGTGGACTTCTGTACTAAGGACCACTTCCTCCAAAGGTTTTTCTAAAGGGAAGCTCATACCAGGCCCCCAACTCTTATCTTCTATCTCCCTATCTCCACCTAAAGCAGCCACATGGCTTGCCTCGTCACTACAGTGCTGCTTTGGAAAGGCAGTGAGTCTTAATAGAAGGAACACAGAAATTAGAATAGAAAGCCTTGGGATTGAATCCTGCTTTTACCACTTACTCATTTTGTCATTGTAAGCTGGTTACTTAAGCTCCTAAACTCTTCCTGTCTTCATTTTGTCATGTATGATATCTACATAATCATGTTGACAGTACCTCCACCTCTCAAGGGTTATTGTCAGAATTAAATAAGATAATTTAAGGGTCACTTATTCAGTATTTATCAATTATCTCTCCAAGAATTTGTGAACAACTGCCTTCCATTTTCCAAATATGGACTATAATACCCACAGGTAGAGAAAAGAATGAAGAAAGTTAAAATATAAATATATGCATGTATATGAACAAATATTAAATTGCTTGCTGATTTTTGTAAAAGTAGGTATTATTATATATGTATTAATTATGTATTATGTATGTATTAATTATTATGTATGTATTAATCATAGAATAAAATTATCTTAACCTTATAACAACCAGAGACAGTGAGCACTCTGTAAAATTTTGTTATACTGGGGCAGGAAGAGGAAATACCAAAACATCCAATTAAATCATAAATATCTAGAAAGACTAGTTGCACAAGGAAGGCTTCCCTATTTGAAAAGCCTTCTCCCCACCCCCTCAAGGTGTTGTCACCTTGTGTCATCCTTGTGCTATCACTAGACAGTGGTGGCTGAGTTCAAACTCTCATTCAGGTCTAAGATCAAAGGAGTATTTGCTGGATGGATTGTTATAGATGGAAAGGAGGGAGTTTTCTAGGGGAATATGTGGTGTGTGTGTGTGTGTGTGTGTGTGTAGGAGACTAGATAGTTCATCTAAAAGATTCTGTTCAAAGTATGACTTATGAAAGAATAAGTTGCCAGCAGGGAAATATTAGCCTCCAAAATATGAAAGATTACTTCTTTTACATGTATGCCCTAACCTAACATATTCATATTTAAAGTCATATTTTTAAATTTCTTGAAGCAAATTTGGAACATTTTTTCACCCAGCAAGGCAAGCAAGCACCCATAATATCAAATAACGAGGAAGTTTCTGGAAGTAGCAAACTCAACTTTGCTATTAGAAATGTTAAAGTAGATGCAGGAGCCCCAGGGCCATTGCCCACTTTTCCTCTCAGCCTAAGGTTGTTCTTGACGGCCACCATGCCTTAGTCTTAGCTCACATCTTCACATGAGGGCCAACTCAGAAAGAAATTTTTTAAAGAGGTTTACAAGACAAGAATTTTAGAATTCAACATGAAAGTAAGTTTTACAGAGACCCATACAATTATTTATCCCTACAAGTTAGATTACTTGATTTTTTTTGAAGAGAGGAATGCCAATGAGAAGAAATGGCTCTCCATTTTAGCTGCTAAAATGTTCCCATCAAGGCATCTGGGAAAGATGCAATAAAGAAACAAGTAAATATTAACCTTCAAATTGAGCATACATCACAGGGCACATCTCAGAAGTAGTAGATTGAGCCACACAAGTTGCTGTCAAAAATGTCAAGTCTGTGTCAGTCTATTACCAAAAGCCCTAGGCACAACTAATTATGACTCCCTTGCAAACTCCTGTTGTTGGATGGACTCCTCTCCCTCTCTTGTACTGCTCTGAAAAACACTAAGCTGGGTAAACCCAGTTGGGTGGATTCTGTACTCTTGAAGCTGAATATATATGGAGATTTATAAAACTAAGCAGATTTGTGTCACCATGTATTTATGGCCATTAAATGAGTCCCAACAAAGAGTCCTTCTTGCTTTTCAGAGTAATTTATTTCTTGGTTGTTCTTTCTCTCTCCGTCACTTCACCACTGTCCTCTCAATTAGGTATTAACAATTAGGTATGTTCTTCTATTTCCAACCTTTGAGAGGAAGAGAAAAATATCTATAGTTCTCTGACTTTATTCAAAACTGTATTTATTTATTTATTTGGTACCAGGATTGAACCCAGTGGTGCTCAACCACTGAACAGCATCCTCAGCCCTTTTTTAATTTTTAAATTTTGAGACAGGGTCTCACTAAGTTGCTTAGGGCCTCACTAAGTTGCTGAGGCTGGCTTAGAACAAGGAATTCTCCTGCCTCAGTGTTCCAACCGGCAGGGCAAAAAACTTTTGTTTTTAGAATTTTGTTCTTGGCCTAACTTTACTCCTGAACTTCTGTTTGCCTTTCACCATCACACATGTGTCACATGCTAGCAAAATTCCATGTAATACATGCTTGGTAAAGTTAACACTGACCTCCATAATTATTTTTAAACATTTGATCCAGTTGATTCTCCAAACACAGCTTTCATTCAATCTTTGACACCATACTTTCTTCTATTTCTTTGACAACTGTTTTTTCAGTCATCTTCTCCAGTTAATTCTTTTTTAAAAAAAATTCTCAATTTAAAGGTCCTTGGTTTCAGACAGAGTACTTGTTCCCTTATCACAGTCTCCCTAGAAAGTCTCATTCATTCCCATGACCTTGAAGATGATCCACTAATGACTCCTAAAATTGGCATTGCCAGTCCTGATCCCCAGGAGCACAGACTCAAATCCATCCAACTACCTCACTCAGTCATTTACATGTGTCAAGTTCACTGCAAACAAACTTGCCCTGTATGGAATACTTATCCCTTCTACCACTAGGCTTTTCGATGGCTTTCCCTTTCAATTAAAAATGAAATCCAACCTTATTAACACATCCCCAAGCTCTGAAGAATCTGGACTTTGTCCAGATCTTCAGTCTCATCTCATATTTTATGCTGCAAGCTCATTTTAGTTCCTAGAAAACACCAAGCATTGACCTGCCCCCCACTTATGGTATTTCTTCTGTCTGGACATTTCCTTCACTTCTTCCCACTCATCAATTAAGAGTCTTCACTTGGCTAAAATCAGCTCATCTGTGGAGTTCAAAGGTTGTACCGCCAACTCTCTTAACCAAATTATCTACCACCCCCTAGATGTCATTCTCTCCCACATAATTCAGTTCCGTGGGATTCTGGATTCTGCAGAGAAGTTATCACAATGAACAATTATGTAATCGTGGTTTTTTTTTTTTTTTGTGTGTGTGTGTGTATGTGTGTATGTCCAATTCTAGTGATAGATAGTGAACTCCATGAAGCAGGAACACTTTCTGTTTTATTCCCCATTATAATGTGCTGTCTGCATCATAGCCAGTTATTTAATATACATGAGTTTCTGAACCAAACAACAAAAAAAGTTCATTACAGGCAACTTAAGCAGATTAAACTACTTACCCTTGGTAATGGTTCAATAACTATGCTGACTATGTGCATAGACAGAAGTTTGTTCCAACACATCATTTTTGAGAATTATAATGGTTAATCTGAATTATAATGGTTAATCTGCATTAGAAATATAAAACATTTAGTGCTTGTATCTCATATAATACCTGAATTTATAAAGGTTTGAAACATGGCATCATCACCTGGAAAGTTTTCCTGTTTACAATGTGTCTCTATTTTGCTGTTGAATTTGACCTTCCAAACATCACTTTTGTTAGCAGGTAATGAAACTAAGGCTTAGAAAGATAAGAGAGTAGCTAAAATTCACATTTCTAGAAATGTGGGTTTTTTTGATTCTCATCTCACATACTGTTACAGTGTACTACATTGTTCCCAAACCACTTGTTAGCCTTTGGAGAAATAGGGAAGAAATAGCTTTAACTTGCAATTTATTCCTTTGAAAGACAATCACACAAAAAAAAAATTTAATTCAGTGTCATTAGTAAGATCCAATTACTAAATTCACCCCTCACTTCCACAAAGTTTAATGCTAAATAACTTTATCATCAAATTAAAACATTTGAAACATATTATGTAAAGACAAACTATACCAACTTGCTATCAGACTAGTTTAAAGTAGAATAATGTGGTAATGGTGAGGTCAGGGTGGCAAAAAGGACAGTCAGTGTAGATAATGAATGATTGGGTCAGGATGATGGGGGCTGATTCAAAAGGAAATAAAATGCTAATACCTCCAGAGCACTTGGCCTCCTCTACCTGTTGCCAAGGTTACCAGCCTCCAGAGAATTGTTCCTCTCAGCAAAGCGTTATTAATACCCCTTGGGTGGCCCTTGGTTACACCACCTTTTGATTACCTAGGATGAAAGGAGGAGGGGGCATGAGAAGAAAGGATAAAAGGGGCAAGATACCCTCCATTCCTTGGGTATCAGAATTGGACTCCATCTCTCTCTCTTTCCTCCTCTCTCTCTCTCTCTCTCTCTCTCTCTCTCTCTCTCTCTCTCTCCTAACCTTTAAATGAAACTTTTGTCTCTAGTCCTAGCATTTCTCAGGTGTTCAATCTTCAATATCCGGGGAACAGGACCCTGATCTTTATTTTCAACACCGGCATCATCTCTGGTCTCAGTGGAAACCATTTCGCAAAGAACTGCAGCTGTATTTTATTATTAATAAAAATAATGATAACATAATATTTACTGAGTACTTATATGGTCAAAGTACTAGTCTAAGCTTTTTAAATTACTAGTTCATTTTCAAACCACTCTTAAGATAGTTACTATTTTGGTCATTTTGTTGATAAGGATAGATACCAAAATGCATGGACCATAAATATGAACCTGAAGCTTAATCTGCTAGTAGGTTGTAGATATTAGATTTTTAATTAATTTGTTTATTTATAACTTTCTCTTAACATGCTAGCAATATTGATCTTCTCATTCTTTTAGATTAGTTCACCTTGGTTTCTTTATCTTCAGGGCAATGATTAATGTATTTTTTCTGAGCATCTAATGTTTTCTTAAGAATCTTTTAAAATCTACATTAAGAATGGATGTGAGCCAGGCATGGTGATGCATACCTGTAAACCCAACTACTGTGGAGGCTGAGGCAGGAGGATTGCAGGTTTGGATCACACTGTGCAATAAGACCCTATCTCAAAATAAAAAGTGGAAAAGGACTGGGTAGGGTTAAGTGCTCCTAGGTTCAATTCCCAGTACTGAAGAGAAGAGAAGAGAAGAGAAGAGAAGAGAAGAGAAGAGAAGAGAAGAGAAGAGAAGAGAAGAGGAGATTATGAATTGTGAGTCTGAAGTCACACAGAAAAACAGAATCCCCTTTTTATACTTACTAGCTAATTATCTTGGGCACCTTATGTCAATAAGCCTCTGTTTCTTTGTTTATAAGGATAAAAATAATCCTGAACTACTTTATGGGATTCTTATGAGAAACAAGTAATACATATTATGCACCAAATATATTCCTCAACCCATAGGAAATAGTCAATGGATGATAGTTCTTACCACATTTTAAGTTTTTTTTTGAAAGATTACTTTAACACATACTAGCAATGTTACTCTGGTCAGGTTATTAGACTCTGGCTTCATTTTCTTCTATCTAAAATGGGAATTATAATATTACCACATACATAATCATATTCTGTCCAACAGAAGTTTGTTCCAACACATCATTTTTGAGAATTATAATGGTTAATCTGAATTGTCAACTCGATTGATTGGATTAACAGATCCTGAAAATTAAGAGGCTTCTGGTTGTGTCAATGAGGGTATGTCTAGGAATAATGGGCATGTGAAATAGTGAACTGATGTGGAGACCCTTCCTAAACATGGACAGCACTATCCAATAGGAATAAAAATTGGAAGAACAGGGAAGCAGCAGCAGATGCAAGCTCCTTTGTCCTTGAATGGGTTCTTGATTGCTATTATGATCACCTGAGGTCATCAGACTCATCTCCTTCACTTTTCCAAAGCAGATTCTGCAGTGATTCTCTAGGGAGTTTCCAGAAGCCTTCAGTCTCTGTCTGGGGTAGCAGATACCTCTTGTTCTGAGGCTTCAGCTTCTTGGACTATGTAGTAACGGGTTCCTCCAGCTCTCCTGCCTGCAGATAGCCATCATGAACTATCCAGCTCTGGTCGGTTATGTAAGCCAATCTAATAAATTCCCTTTTTATAATCATATTTCCTATTGATTCTGTTCCTCTAGAGAACCTTGACTAATACAGAAATGAAAAAAGACTTTAACTCAAATATAAATTTTTAAATATTTATTAACTAAAATTGGTTTCACTTTTATTGGTAGGCCTAGGAAATTGCTCCACATAAAACTATTACAAAAATGAAATTATTTTTGAAAAATAAAAAAATATGTTACATGTATATGGGTACTTTAAAGCAAAATGAAACATTTAAAATGGTTAACTGAGCATTAAAAATAACATAAACAATAATTATCCTTGTTATATTTTTGCATAATTTAACTATCATTTCACTACTATTATTTCTAAAGCACGTGTTTTCAGCATGCATTTTGATTTAATTTTTCATAAAACTGCATACAATTATCCTCAAAATTACATTTGTGGTCAATAAATTAGACATTCTTGATAATTTCAATGAACTCTTCTAATTGGGGCAATATTTCAGAAAATGTATGAAAAATATACTATCTGTAAATTCAAAGGAATATATACAGTATGTTCAGAACAAATTCTACTCAATTCAGAATAGTCTAAATTTTAGTTTTTCACATTTAAATGTAGAGATATTTCAGCCCAACTATTTTCATGGTACTGTGTTTTGCCTCATTCAAAGGAATGATACTCAGCAAATATTTTATAAGTAAAACATCAATAAATTGAAATATTCAAATTCTTTTGAATATTTCTATGAAATCATTAATGCTTTCAATTGACTTTATGATAAAGAATATAAACATGCACAAGTAAAATCAGAAGCTACATCAAAAAATTCTTCCCATCAGATAAGATACTCTGAAATATAATTACAAAATTTTAAAGTTAAATCATGCACAACATTTACATTCTGATCACTTAAGTTGTTCATTTCCCTCTTTTATTGGTCAATTTTAGTATCTATGGTTGCTTTTTCACTAATTGAAATTCCCCCCAAACCTTCAAAATTTGAAATTGTACCCTTATACTGTGATTAGATACTTCCAGTTGAGTTTGACAACTTGAAACTATAAAATATTAAGGAATTTTATTACAAAATAAAGATAAATTGAACTTTAGAATATTAAAATGACTTACAAAATTATTCTCCATGAACTCAAACTTTTCTAAAATTGAATAATGGGCAGTAGCCTTAAATAAAGAAAACATATATTACCATAATGGTATCCTTATTGTGGGTGTTCAATAGAAATTCTTTCATAAAAATTTTATAGTTCAATAATCCTGTGTATTTATATTTATAAATTTTGTATAATTACAAAGTAGTAGAATATTATAGTTTGGATTGTAAGTTATCCATATACTATAACAAACTTCTTGTGCATGTCTGCTCTGTGGTTTTCCTAATTTATCAATAAATTATGTTGTTTTTTTATACATTGTGCTACACAAAATTTGTAGTCATATTATCATCATGAACAAAATTTGTACCTTCAATTTTTTTTTTTTTTGTACCGGGGATTGAACATAGGGTGCTTAACCACCAAGCCACATCCCCAGCCATTTTTAAAAAATATATTTTGTTTAGAGACAAGGTCTCACTGAGTTGCTTAGCACCTTGTTTTTGCTGAATCTGTCTTTAAACTCTCGATCCTTCTGCCTCAGCTGGGATTACAGGTGTATAACCAAACTGCCTGACTACTTCAATGTGCTTTTTATAAATGGACTAGCAAGAGTATTCTAAATAACATATTTCACTTGAAACAGAATGAACTTCCAAGTTTTAACTTAAATTTCATTAATCAAATTAAAAATAAGTAAAATGATATCTGGATTGTAGCTAAATTATCTATTCAACATTTGATGACACATGCTTCTATGAACTTCTGCTATGGAAATGACAAATATGTATGTTTAATTATGTATGAAGTTCTTGTACTATAGGAGTGACATATTAATAGTTACTACTTCATTCCTTCTATCTACACAGAAATCTCATCATCATGGCAAGATTAATTTACAATAATCTTTTGATCTAAATGAAAAGTCATGTCTCACAAAATGACTCATACAGGCATCTTCTGCAGCTATATGTGTTGCATCATCATCTTTTAACCCAGTCTTTGTAGACTGTTAATTTGGATATTTATTTTTGTTGTCTCTAAAAAAATAAATGTATAATATTTTATATATTAAATATATGTAATATATATAAAAGAATTTACCATTCAGCTATTTTTGGTGTACAATCAGTGGTATAAAGTATAACCACAGTGTTGTGCAACCATAACCACTAGCCTTTTCCAAAAGATTTTTCACCATCCCAAACAGAATCTCTTTAGCAATTAAATAATAATTCCCCACTATCCTAATTTTTAAAAATAAAATTAAAATTACTATTATTATCATTATTATTTGGTATAGGCAGGGGCTTTCTACCACTGAGCCACATCCCCAATCTAATTTTGCATTTTATTTGAAGACAGCTTTTGGTAACTTTTGTTCTACTTTTTTTTATGAATTTGCCTATTCTAAGTATCACATATAAATGGAATCATATAATATTTGCCTTTATACGTAGTTTATTTCATTTAATATCATATACTTAAGGTTAATCCATGTTGTAACTCATATATTTAGAGCAAACATATTGTATGTATCGGAATTCATAACAATTTTATACAGAAAAATACTCAGTAATAATTTCTGAAGTAGCTAATCATATTGAAATTATTTCATAACTTGAAGTCACAAGTTACTATTTTTCATATATTTGCATGTCTTAAAATAATAGTCTACAACATAATAGTACATAGAAAATTATGTTCTACATAAGATTTTATTAAAATTGTTAGTTTTTTCTACTTTTAAAAGGTTCTAATAATAAATGTATGCTTTTTATTTATTATTACAGTGTAATATATTATTATATATTTCAATAACATTCCAATGACCTTTACCATGTAGACATTAAATAATGGCAAATCCTAAATTAAGGTAATAATAATTAAAAAAAATAAAAATTTAAAAAAATTAAGACAATAACATAAACATTTAACATTTAAAGTTATTATTATTATTATTATTATTATTATTATTATTTTGGTACCAGGGGTTTTTCTACCACTAAGCCACATCCCCAACCTTATTTTGTATTTTATTTAGAGACAGGGTCTCAGTGAGTGCTTAGAACCTCACTTTTTCTGAGGCTGGCTTTGAACTCACAATCCTCCTGCCTCAGCCTCCCAAGCCGCTGGGATTACAGGTGAGCACTACCACGTCCAGCAAAAGTTTTTATTCTTAAAATTCTAACATATATGATGTATTAATTCCCTTAGTAGTCTTGAATTTTATTTCATAACTAATATAATGACATAAAACACTTTCTTTCATTTGAGATTTATCCTTATCAAATTTTAAGATTGGTTCCAAAAGTATCTTATATATGTTATTTCATATAAGACCATTTCCTTTTTTAAGGATAAAAATATCTCGAGTCCATGCTCTGAGATTCATCATTGAGGTCATTTTGCTTTTGGTAATTTATATTTTAAATCAATTAAGTACTGATTTCATTTAAAGTATTCCACAACATTTGCATCTTTTTTCTCTCTGTGATTCCTCTGTTAAAGTATTTTTAAAAACTATAGCCTTTAGCAAATATTCAAACATATGATAGTATTATTAAAAATGATAGTACTATGAAGTAATGTTCAAAAAACTAACATTTACCTACTCTATTTACAGCACTAAATAGTATCACATCTCAAAATTGCCAATTTTGCTTTCCAAACTTGTTTCTTGGTGCACCACTTACATTTCTTGGAACACCATAATATGTGTTATATATTTTATATATTTTAATATTATAAACACTCCTTTAAAAATAACAAAAATGATTCACCAAGAGCAGCAGATAGGACCAAGAACACTTATAAAATGACAACTTCAAGCCAAGACTGACTGATAAGACCATGACCACTTATTTATCGTATTCCAGACCCACTTCCATCAGGCTAAATGACTGCCTTTTATGTATCCAGAATCAGAAATCCATAGCATCTCCAGTTCTCATATTCTATGATTGCACAATGACCCATCAACACAATTAGACACAGAAGTAAAAACCAGCTAATTTTCCAACCTGCCTGAAACAAAAGATGAGATTGTACATTAGATTATGTATTCATTTTACTTTCAGGTGGTTAAACTAAAAAAAAAAAAAATTGCCTAAGGAGACTACACTAATCTATCTTTAAGGTTTGAAAGATTGAATCATGCTATCATTTAAATGCTTCCACATCACCTCAGGAGAGAAAATCAGATGATCTCAGTGCCACTTTGATCCTTGCAAAATGCTGGGGTTTTAAAACTAGGATTAACTCATGAAACCTTGGCCACTGGCTGTTAGCATCATGATACTCAGAGGCTGGTATGGGTCCTCTGCCGTTTCAGGTTCAGTTTCACTGAGAAAGAGAAAAAAGGTCAGATTAAGGTGTCATCCAAAAGCACAAATAATAATAACACAGACATTAATTGGCTTAGGTGTATTTTAAAATTCATACAATTTTTATCTATGTAAAATGTGGTCATTATTTTTAAATTACTGTATTCAGAAAGTAAGTTATTAAGGTTGTGACCAATTGTAAAGGTCACAAATTTACAAAATGTAAAGAAACTACAGCAAAATTCAAAATGGGCATATTAGTACATGAGCAGAGCATATTTTCAAGTTCTTGATATGCTTGGCCTCTATCCCACACCACTAATTACTTCTTAGCTCAAATGAGCAAATCGTTAGTGATTTACTTTGCAAGAGGTGAAAAGATATGTTTCTTTTTATTTTTTCCTTGGGGAAAATTGTCTGCATTATACTGCAATGCTGAGCATGTTTATTTTTAGCAGCATGTCCCCTCAGACATTTTATGGCAGCATGGGGAATATTAAATGTATGATTAATAAATAATTACAACTGTGTGTCCAATCTTCAACTCATATTCAAAAGGAGTTTTGATTATGTAGGGCATTTGAGAGAAGTTCTGAAAAGAATATATTTATACATTTTAATTTAGATTTATTCCAGAGTTAAAGTACAAATATTTACATATTCTATGCATACTTTACATATAAAATTATTTTAACTGTTATCAGTATACAGCCACCTCCAGGGAGAAATGGCAGTGAAGAACTTAGCAGCAGGAAAACATAGTAAACAACAATTTAGAACAGAAGGTAAAGAGTACCATAAACAAAGAGAATCTGAAATTAGAGAATTTTTAATTAGGCAGAATTTGATCACTCAGCTGGAATTTGTGTGTGTTACCAGAGTCGGAACATTTTGTTGTTATGAAAAGTGGTTTCAGATATTTCATTAACAAACCGAGCAGAAAATCCCATTTTAGTCTTATCCACAGCCTCTCTACCTATCTAAGAGAATAATGCAGTATGAGCTTAGCTTATTCATCATTGTGGAGGTACTGGCATGATGACATCATTTGCAGTGTGGAAAAGTCATAGTGAGACTAGTCCTAAATTTTCTGGGGGAAGCCCCAAATTTTCATTTGATCAAACCCACATGTCAGATTCCAAAGTTAAGATCACAGCAACTATGAAATAAATACCAAAAAAAAAAAAAAAAAAAACTGAGGATGGATAAGACACTTTAAATTTCTCTACCCTCAGTGTATGAAAAAAAATAAATCTCTTAAGTAACAGGATTAGCCCCCATTTACTACCCCATCTTTATGTAAAAGCATGTATGCTAAAATGCTAGACAGTTCTCATTCCATGACTTAACTAAGATTAAGCAGAATGGCATGACAATTAAAATTATAGACTGGGTATCAGTTGGCTTGGATTTGAATCCCAACTCTGCTAATCCCACATTTGTGACCCAAGGCAAACTTCTGTGCCTCAGCTTCTTCATTTGTAAAGCAGTTTGGACAATAAAGGTCATTTTCACAGAATTGTTATATGAGGATTTAACGCGTGCATGTAAATGACATAGAACAGTAAATGTAATATATGCATTTATTATATAAAAACATATTAGAAAAGATAGCAGAAGATTCCTGGTCTGCTATTAATTTAGTTTTTCAGCTGCCATTTCCTCTTTGTATAGTTTATAACACCTTGAGAAATGGGTTTTATTCTGTGTAACTAGGAGAAAACAGAAACTGAGACTAAGAAACTTGCCTACAATCTCATCTGGTAAGTGACACCAATATTTAAATTATTCTGTGTCTAATTTCCAATCCGTGTATTCCAAACCTCTGCTTCCCCAGGATCCAAGAGATTTTGCAAGATGTTTTTATTATTCTATTATAACATCTCTTAGTCCCACCTTCATTTTCTGCAATGTGTGTGTGTGTGTGTGTGTGTGTGTAGCAAACATGATTTGAGGAACAAAATGGTTGAAAAGCAAACCTTCTTATTTGCTTTCTCTCTATAAAGATTAGCCTTTAGAAAACTGGAATCTAGACCAGACAGCTTCTGTGCATATTATTGCCTATGCCATGATCTGGGTGAGTTGGGCTTAGTCTCTTTCTATCTCAGTTACCTTTTCTGTAAGTAGCATAATAGTACTTAATGCAGAAAATTATTTAAGTATTAAATCAGTTAATAAAAAATAAAGCATTAGAATAGTGCCTGGCACATAGGAAGCATATAGAAATGCTTATCATTAATACATCATCATAACTTCTACTCATCTTGCTCCTCCTGCTACCCTTACATGGGAGGTTTGGGGTAGACCAGAGGACAGGTATAGAATAGAAGCAGGTAGATGTAATCATGTCCTACAGAAATGGTAAATGTATCTCCAGCTCTCATTCAAAGAGAAAGACAGTCCACCTGTCAAAAGGAATTGAATTATCCCTCCTCACAAACTATTGCTGTAGTGTATAGAAAGACACTGATCCCTCCAAAAAGAAAAACTGAAGTTGTTGATCTTAGAGATGCAATCGTCTGGGGATTATAAAGGTCCAACAATAAGCACGAATGTTTATAAGGAGCAAAGCCATTCACAGAAACCAGTTGTGAAAGAATCAGTGCCTAATAACTAATTTTTGAGTAAGTACATTTAATAAAAAAGAAAGAAAAGAAAAGAAAATGGAAATTTAATGGAATATGTCTGGCTAAACTGGATGAATGAGAACAATGCTATCTGAGGAAGGAAGTGCGGATTAAAATCCAGTCATATCCTTCGCTATGCCTTTTCAAAGTTCAGTAGCCAGTGAGTGAAGAGGAAAAGATAAGTTGATCTCAAAACTCTTGTATAGCCTTGGAAGTTTGGTATAAGTGTACAAACAGTACATAGCTTTCAGTATACAACGTAGCCTTAACAGTTTTCCAATATGCATAGAATCCTAAATGAAATGAGTCCCTTCAGGACATAAAAAGGAGAATTTCTGGAATTGGCTGGATCCCATTCAGCTCTTAGATTTGAGACCCTAGTGCTCAGAATGTGCAAACTAAGTAGCCCTTTCAGTATTCTCTCTTAAGAAGGCTTATTTCTGGGTGGACTCTTCTTAGATTGGTCCTGGTAGGGCTTTATTTCCCATTTGCTTTTGCCTTTGTTTTCAGCAGAGGGAAGAACTTGAATAGATTTGTTACGAGATTCAGTGAATGGGTCGCTAAGAGGATTGTAGATTTTAATAGACTCTTCTCTTTCCTTCCCACGCAGCTTGCAGTTTCCTAAACCCCTAAGTTTGAAGGATTTGAAACAGAACTTTAAATATTATAGAGCTGAATCATCAAAGGGTTTTAAACTTGCCACTGGATGAAGGACAGAAAGAAAGGACCATCTGATCTAATGTCATGAATTCTTAGCAGTTAGGATGGTTCCCCTGGAGCAGAACAGAGAAAAACAGGAAAGGAAATGCTTAATTGAACCAAAAATAGGCTGCTATGACATACATGGAAATCAAAGCTTTAAAACGGCAAATTAAAATAAAGAGTAAAGAAAGCAAAGGTGATTTTAACTTTCTTTCCTGGAGGCAGCTATCTAGGGCAATGGCACCCAGATGCTAGGAAAAGTGCTGGTCCAATAACATTTTCAACATTCCCCTGCAAGGTAAGGACAAAGCAGTGAATTTTTCATTAAGTGTAATTTATTCAATTTAAAGGCATATACTTTATTCTGGGAGTGTGTTCCACCAACATTTTTTTTTGCATTAAAATATCCCCTTTTGGAAGACATGGTGATAATGTATGATAGTTTTTTATTGTTATTTTTTTTCATTGCCCCTATTGATCAAATTACAGGTCAGCAACACTACATTGTTCCCTACTCAAGAAAGAAAAAATGTTATGTCTGACAAAAAACAAAAGTCTGAGGCCCAACAAACTGTCAGTTCTCTTCAAGAGGGTGCAAGAAAATTACCTTGGAAGCAGTTTCAAAATAGATGTTGTTCCTACTCTCTATTGTGAGCTCTTGGGGAAGAAATAAGGCAGGAGAAGAAGGAGATGTGTATTTTTAAATAAAAATCCGATACATACCCTAATTGACATCCACTGCTGTTAGGAGAGAATGACCAACTGTCATCCTTAGAAGACCCAAATCTTCCTTACTTTTTTATATTCCTTAAATTTATTCACCTCTGTGGACAGGAGAGAAGTAGTTTATAACGGATTTCCAAAATAAGATGAATAATATTTCAGGAGACAAGTTTCTGTGCTCCACATAAAAAGATCTTTGAAGGAGAAGCTTCAAGAAAATGACAGTTCTTTCATAAAGAAATCATAATATTAAGACTCTAGGGATAGAGCAAATATATTCTTGACTATGGTGGAAAGCTAAATAAAGTCCTTGAGCTAATTTTAATGGAAAAGTTTCTATACACAAACCGAATAAGTAGACAGATTCTATAAATATATATTTCTTGAGCTCTAAAAAGCTACATGGAGGAATCCTAAAACAAATATTCAAACTATGCAAGATGGGTGAATGTATAAAAGTAAATCTATACTTCTTTAACACTGTAGGCAAAATAAAATGTTTAAGATACTGAATCCTCTCTATGCTTGCAGAGATCACAGTCTAATATAATCCTTTTGCTCAAATAAGTTGATTTTCTCACTAACCTAGGTATGAATGTATGTGAATACATACACACACACACACATATATATAAACTTATTTAGCATTCTTTTTATGATGTTATTTTGACTAATGCTGTGCCCTGTCCTTCCCCTCTCCTCCTCTCCTCACCCCCATGCCAGAATAAAATGTGTCTCAACTGCTCATCCTATGTAAAACCTACTCATTTTCTAATGCCTCTCTTGTTTATGCAAACAGTAATCACAGAGCATTGCCAGGCACTTGCTTGGTCCAAAATACCATGAAGAGCAATTACAGGTTTTAAGCAGATTTATGTTTTAGAATCAAGACAATGGTGTGAAATATGACTTGGAAGAAATCCTGAATGGAAACAGTGAAATTCATTAGGTGGCTATTGTAATAAATCTAGGACAATGATTGTCAAAGAGTAGTTCTCAAACCAACAAAATCAAAATCACCTTGCAAGTTGTTAGAAATGCAAATTTTTATGCCCCATTTCAAATCTATTGAATCACAAACTACAGACTCTGTCCCAATCATCTGTATGTTAGCTAAGGCACACTAAAGTTTGTTAACCACCAACTTAGGACACTAGTGATGGAGACAAGATTAGTGGTAGAAAGTATGTTTTCCAGATGTTGCAGAACTAAAATACAAGATGACTGACTAAATTATAAAGGACAAGTGAAATAAAATTTTGAGGTATAATTATAATCGTATGATTGATGCCTAGTACAATCTTTCACAGATATAATACAATCACATACCAGTTTAGGGATGGCCAGTATAGGAAATGGCATTGCTTGTTTCACATAGGGATTCATGGACTCTGAAATACCAAACATTCAAACGGAAGTGTCTAGAATGTAATATTAAAGACATCAGAATATACAAAAAAATGATTAAGATATATATCACTCAGAATTCTTCAGAAAGATAGAATTAATAAGAGATGTACGTAGAAAGATAAAAGAGGATTTATTGGAGGAATGGGTAGCTGAGAGGTCCCACATAGGTTGGAGACCCTAACATACCTGTAGTCTGGCTCAGTCCATATCTGAAAGCCTCAGAACCAGGGAGGCCAAAGGTATAGCTGTGTTTTAGGTTGAAAGGCTGAGAACCTAAGGAGGAGGCTACTGTATAACCCTGGATTACAAGGCCAAAAAGCCTGGAAATCTGATGTCCATGGAAGGATACAAGTGTGTCCCACTCCTAGGAAGAAAGAACCAATTTGTCGCCTAAATTTATTCTTTCCAGACCCCCAGCTAATAGGATGGTGTCCACACACACACTTGCTCACCTGCTCCACTCATTCACATACTACCTACTGGAAATGACCTCCCAGACATACCTAAAATGATACTTTTACAGAGTTCTGGCTATTCTTTAATGCAGTAAAATTGACCCTTAACATTAAGCACCACAAGATTAAAAAGTGATTTTAGAAATCATTCAAGTTGAAGAGCTCATGAGGATCATATGATCAAAGGAAGTCAACCAAGGAGAATATGAGAAGTAAAGAAGACTGGAATTGGGACCTAGAAAACACTAACCTTCAAAGAATAGCAAGAGGTGGAGCAAGACGGTGGCTGAGTGAGATCCTACAATGACCTTCTCACAAACACACCAAATGAATAGCTATTCTCACACCAAACTACTTTCACAAGAGCTGAAGGCCAGGTGAGAGAGCACAGTGCCTGGGTTTTGTATAACAGAAAGAAAATATGCAACGATAAGAGCAGGAAGCAAAGAGTTACTGTATCACCCCTCCCTCAACTCCCTCAACTCCAAGCAATTCAGCATGGAGAGAGACCCCTTCCAGCTGGGAGAGGAAGAAAGAATTAAGCCCAGGGTTTAGATACGAAATCTAGTATCAGGACTACCACATTGAAACCAGTTACCAAGACCCAGTGTTGGGTGAAGCTCAACAGACTACTCCCAGGTTGCTACAGTAAGAGTCAACCTCTGGAACTATATTAGACAAGTGGCCAAGGGACTGTTTCTCAAAACCTGACTTCAATCAAAAGCAGCAGAGTGGGGAGCAAGACTCAACATGCTGGGGAGAAGGGCATAGAAGGGCCCCTCTCTCTCTCTCTCTCTCTCTCTCTCTCTCTCTCTCTCTCTGTACTGTGCCTTAGAACTCAATACTGAGCACACCTGCTCAGTGAGATAAAGAATCATACAGAAACCAAAAGTCTCTATACCCAAGCAACAGCTCACCCATATTGTCTCTGAATGTGCTGCAACTATGGGGTAGTGAACTGCATCCTGGTGGGATAGATGAGTGTTTCAGCCTGAAACACTGCTGGCCTTGGAGTAGGTCTGGGACACACCCACCCCACCCCATGCCCAATATTGTATAGGCCTTGCCACTTTGAGATTTAGGTGCAACCCAGATTAGATCATTCTTAGTGGCCAGGGGACTCACTCCAACACCCGTCTTCCAACTTCAGGCAACACATCTGTCACCAGACCAGCACTCACAGATGGTACTCAATAACTGCCCTGTACTAGACAGAGACCTGTATCCCAGTGGAATAAACTCCTGTTTCAGCCTGCATCACCACCAGCTGTAGCAGGGGGCTGCAGGCACTTCTGTCCAAGTCTGAGGGTATGAGGCTCAGTTGCAAACCAGCCTACTATTGGCCTTGAAGGCCAAGGAACTGCCTTCACTAACACAGTCCCAACCTCAGGCACCACAATATGAAGTAAAACTCCATTCACTGGAGGTATGTGGAGTAGTAAACACAGGACTTCCCTGTGTTATGATTGGTGTCTGACTTTTCCCCAAAAGCTCGGTGTTGAAGATTTGGTCCCTAGCTGTTGGTGCTATTGGAAAGTGATGCAAACTTCAGGAAGTAGTGCCAAGTTGAAAGAAGAGCTCACTGGGGTCATGTCCTTGAAGGATATATCTTGTCCCCCCTTCCCTTCCCCCGCCTCTCTCCCTCCCTGCCTCCCTCCCTCCTTTCTGGCTCCTTTGAGATTAGGAGCTTTGTTCCACCACACATGCTTCCCACCATAATGTTCTGCCTTGCCATAGGCCCAGAATCAATGGAGCCAATTAACCATGGACTGAAACATCTAAAATCATGAGCCAAAATAAATCTTTCCTCCTCTATGATAATTTTCTCAAGTATTTTGTCACAGTAATGGAAAGCTAATACACCCTTGAACTCAGTGCTAGGCTGGTGAAACCTAACAAATTAATTCTTATCTCAACCATCTCAAGGCCACTGTCCACAAACAGTATCTTGAACAGCCCCAGAGCCAGGTGGACACATTGAGACCAAGTCTATAGGACTGGTATTCCAGCCAGTATCACCTGTGGCTGGTCGCAGCAGTCTTAGGCAATGAGTAGCAATCCATAGCATTGTAGGTCTTGGTCCTACCCAGTGCTGCACTGGTCCAAGCAGGTTTAGATTCAGGGTGTGACAGTGTTGTGGCACTGGGGACACACACATGCCACAGGAACTTGGATCTGGTTCTTCAATCCTGACTACAAGCCAGTGTCTCTGGACAAGGTGTTTGTGCCTACCCCAAGGGAAGACTTGTCCAGGATGGACTACCCTCTCTAGATACTTCCTCAGTCCATAACAAACAAGCTACAAACCTGGGCTTGGATCATTCTTTTATGTTAAAACAACAGCAACACACCGAAAGTGGATTTTCAGAAAATCTAGACGTAAGGCTCCATCTAGTAATTAAATACAGGAAGTGATTTCAGGATCAGGGAAAATGAAATTTCTGAAGAGACAGTCACAAATAAATCTAGATAACAATAAAATGAACAACTAAACATTCAATATGCAGACAATGTTACTGACCAACAATCATCGAGAACTTTCAGGGGACTGTGACCTCAATTAATGATCAAAGTAAGGTTCTGGAGACTAACTAGGTTGTAGTTAGTATTGACAAGGTCTCCAATGTAGAATTTAAAACAGCTGTGATAAGGAAACTCAATGAGCTTCCTGAAAACACAGAGAAAGGAATCAATATTTTAGCACAGAAACTTAACAGATAGAAGCAACCTTTAAAAAATAAAGCAGAAAACTTTAAGCTAAAATATACACTAAGTAAAATTAAAAACATGAAAGAAAACATGAATAGAAAAGAAAAATCAAAGAGAAGAAAGAATCAGTGAGCTCAAAAACAGGCTATTTGAAAATACACAAAGGAGAAAAAAGAATGAAGAAGAATGTAAAAAACCAAAAGAGATTTTTGGACAGCATTAAAAGAACATATATTTGGGTTATTGGGGTTCAAGAGAGATCAGAGAATGCCAAAGATGTAGAAAGAAAGCTTATTCAAAGGGATAATAACAGAAAACTTCTCAGACCTGGAGAAGGATATTTATATCCAGGTACAGGAAGGTCAAAGATAACCAGATTTAATTCAACCAAGCTTATCCCAGGATATATTATAATCAGACTTTCAAAGATGAAATATAAAAAGAAGATTCTCAAAGGACTCAAGAGAAAATAAACAAATAACACACAAGGGTGTTCCATGTGCCTAACAGCACACTTCTCAGAAGAAACCTTAAAGGCCAATAGAGTGGCATGAGATTTGCACACTACCAAAGGAAAAAAAACTGCCAACAAAGAGTACTGTACCCAGAAAAGTCCTTTAGAAATAAAGAAGATATTCAGCATTAAAAGAGAATAAAATCATTGCATCTGCAAGTAAATGGATGGAGTTGGAGAATACAATGCTAAATGAAGTTAGCCAATCCCCCAAAAATACAATATTTTCCTAGATTTAAAGATGCTGATTCATAATGTGGTAGGGGGGAGGGGGAATGGGAGAATTAGATGAACTCTAGATAGGGCAGAGGGGAGGGAGAAAAAGGGAAGGGGTATGGAGAAGGAAAGACAGTGGAATGAGATGGGCATCATTATGCTAAGTACATGTATGAAGACACAAGTGGTGTGACTCTATTATGTATACAACCAGAGATTAAAAAAAATGTGTTCTATTGTGTAATATTAATTGTAATGCATTCTGCTGTCATATATTACAAACTAAAAAAAAAAAAAAAGGTCTCTTTCATGTTTCGAAGTGACCCAACTATGTACTTTGAAATGCCAAAAAAAAAAAGAAAGAAAGAAAAAGAAATTAAGAAGAGATGAAGATGTTCCCAGAGAAAGAAAAGCTGAGAGACTATATCTACACCAGACCTGTCATTCAGGAAATGCTAATGGAAGTTCTTCAAATAGAAAGAAAAAGATGTCAATGAGTAAGAAGAAAACATTGCCCTGATATCATAAACACAGTTCACAAACCATTCGTGCCTTTACTAAAAAATAAAACAATTAATAATGATAATGTCTATATTAATATGATATGAGATAGGCAATACAAAAAGATGCACAATGAGACATCAAAACTACAAAAAATGGAGATGAATGCAGTACAAGTGTAGGGTTTTCTCATTAGTAATTTTATCTTTCTTTTTTCATGTTTCTTTTTTACCTATATATTTTGTTGCTATCATTGCAAAAACCTGTTACAAGCAAAAGATGTTTATTATAAGCCTCATAATAAGCACAAAGAAAAAAATCTGTAATAGACAAACCAAAAATTATAAGCAAGGAATCAAAATATACTATTATAGTACATCAACTACCCACAAAGGGAGACTATACAAGAGGGATAAAGAAAAAATGAGTTACAAAAAAATTATAAAATAGTTTACAAAAATGCCTGTAGTACAACCTTATCTATCAATAATTATCTTGAATTTAAGTGAATTAAATTCTCAATTAAAAGTCATAGTGACTAATGGATAAAAAATAATAAGACCAAACTACATGTTGCCTACAAGAAACTCACTTCACCTCTAACAATAGATAGATCTTAATTAAACAATCTGTCACTGTATCTCAATGAATTAGAAAAAAAAAAAAAGCAAACCCAAAATTAGTAGAAGGAAAGAAATAGAAATAAATGAAACAAAAGTACAAAAGATCAAAGAAATAAAAACCTGGGGGGTTTTTGGTAGTTTTAATAACCATAAAATATTAATGAAAAAAATTGAAGATTATCCTCCTCAAATGGAATGGTGTGTTCATGGATTGGAAGAATCAATATCACTAAAATATCAATACTATCCAAAATGATCTATAAATTCAGTGCAATCCTTATCAAAATAACAATGGTATTTGTGTTAGTTCACTCTCTGTTGCTATGACAAAATACCTGTGAAACTTAACTTAAAGAGGAAAAAAATTATCTTGGATGATGGTTTCAGTCCATGGTCACTTAATACCATCACTCTGGGTCCCCAGTGAGGCAGAACACCATGGTTGAAAGTGTGTGTGAAGCCAAGCTGCTCACTTTGTGGCAACCAGGAAGTAGAAAGAAAGAGAGAGGAAGTACCCAAGAACAAGATAAACCCTTCAAGGACATGTTCCCAGTGACCTACTTCCTCCAGTAAGTTCTTCCCTTCTTCAATTTCCACCACCTAAAGATAAAAACATAATATTCCACTGCCTGAACATTGGCTGTGACAAACAAGACTTCATCCAGGTGACCATGATCCATGCCAACAATCAAATCATGTTGATATGATAGATCCTTGGTACTAAACAAGAAGATGCACACCTCACTTTGGTGATCTTCATCTACAAAGCCAATAAGCACAGTCTAACCGTGAGGAAAAGATCAGGAAAATTCTTACGGAGTATCATTCTGCAATGTATCTGTACTCTCCAAACTGTTATGAAATCAAAAACAAGGAAAGGCAGGGAAACTGTCACAACCAGGATGTATCTAAAGAGAAATGATCAACCATTGTAATGGTTCATCCTGGCTGGGATCCTGGAACAGAAAAAGAGGATTAGGTGAAAACTGAGGAATCGGAATAAAATATGAACTTTTGTTAACAATAAATTTGTTGAGTGTAGCTGCTGTCTCAGCATTCCTTTTAGGTCTGACATAAGTTGTCTAAAAATCTAGTCACACAGTGTCTCCTTTGGCCCGGTTCAAACTTCCCCTCTACAGGGGTTTACATAATTGTGCACTTGTTCTTCATTCCACTGACCAAAATAAACAGCACACACCATAGCTGCTGAAGAGGGTAAAACCTCAGGGTCAACCTGAGAGTCAAGTGAATATACTTCCAGCTCTCTTTGTTTCCTTTAGCCCATCCACAACCCACAAGGGAATGTCTTAGGGGCTTTGTCACTTAGGAGAAATAATTTCCTTCTGTTTTATTCATTGTGGTTTCACTTTGTCATTGTCACACTTGACTAACAGACATGAACCTAACCTTCCCCTGGGTCGGGGATCCCCTAGTAAACAGCTATCATGGCTTATGATCACTCTCAAGAGAGTGACCTCAAGACCCAATTAGAAAGAAATTATAGCAATAATATACAGGGAATCTCTCTACTGTCTTGGGCTTTTTTTTTTCTTTCTGTAAACCTAAAACCAATCGAAAGCACAAAAAAATCATTTTAATGAATTCATTAAGGATAAGAAAGCTGATAATGAAAGGACAGTGGTCAGAGGTATTGAAAGGGTGGGACACTTATTTTTCATTGTCGACCCGGCTGCCAGAGAAGATCCAAGACAAGAAGGACAGGTGTGAGGAGCAAAAGGAGCCCCAGTACCTTTGCCAATTGCATGAGTCAGGGGAGACAGAACGCACTCAACAAATCTGCCAAAGCAGATTTATTACTCACAGAGGCAGCAGTGATAAACAGAAGACTGGGATCCATGGTAAGCCGGTCCCCCAAGGCTCAGTAAAGCTGCTCAGGGTGGATGAGCCTCATCTGCTCAGGCCCCACATTGCACCATATCTGAGGGACCCTGAGAGTACTCCACCTGGATTTGTCTACCTTGGGTATAACTTGACTTGCTGAGCAAAAACACTGCAGAATATCCTGCTCTCAGAGGAATAAGGGTACAACCCAGATTACTCCAGCCATCCTACTTTCCTCAGGATGTTGCATCCTGAGCACATTGTGCAGTCATTCCAAGAACTGCAAGTGGAGGGGGATGGGCAGAGCTGGGTGACCAATGCTATCTAGTGTCCTGTCCTCCTACAAAGATTGCTCCACAAAGACATAAAATTTCAGAAAGGAAACAAGCACTGGTAATCAAGATTCACAGAAGAAGGTGGTGACATCAGCTATCAGAGAGACTTTGAAAGGGATTCTTATGCAACATAGGAGATTAAATTTTCCCTTATAGAATTTCTGATTCAGGATGAAGCCAAAGTTAAATCTACCAATCCAAAAAATTGAAATTTAAGCTTTATTTTCTTCAGTACCAGAAACTAGTCAATTCAATTGCTTCACCCAATAAATATTTAGGGATTATTTACTAAGGAAAATTTAATTCTTATTAAAAATATTATAAAGGATTGACACTATATATGTTCACTACAGGTCAAGCTTCATTCTAAAATGCTACACATTTAGCATCTAACTAAATGCTCACAATAGTCATTTGAATATTACACTGCCCCTGTTTTGCAGGTACAAAAACTAGAGTTTAAGTGGTCCATTTAATATAATAAATGCACAGACCAGAGTTTGAACACCAGAGATCTGATCACATATCAGAAATCCATACATTGTGAATACAGAAGGATTTTTGAGGGGAATTTTTGTACTAAATTTATATTTTCTCATTTATTTATTCTAACATGGTGCAAGTGAAAAGCTATCAGAAAAAAATTATCTTAGCATCTGGATGACTGCTTGTTCTTTCAACAACCTTCATCAATCCTTCAAAATATTCCTCCTGGTTGTAAGATTTCTCAATTAACTAGCATGAATATAGAGCGGTGTCTTGGCTATAGGAAGTTTATTTATCTATGTAGTGTTACAATGCAATATGGCAAAATGATCTTTAGCATCAATCAACTATAAGGTTACAAGATAAAGTATCCCATCTACTAGACAACAGAGAAGTAAATTTCACACAGAGAATTCATCAGTTTCCTTTGTTTTCAACAAAGAAGATTGACCGGTAAATTATCTATTCAAAATCTATTTTAAATTTAAAAATCCAAACTATGAACAAAGGTTTATGTAAAAGTGGTTAATTATAGTAGTGAAAATTTAAAATTATCTCAATGCTACTAGAAAGAGGTAATGGTTAAATAAAAAGTTTTGGATCCATAGATTTTTATCCTTCCACTGAAAATTATATTTTGAAAACAAGTAACTGTCACCCAGATATACTTATTGTATAATATTGGGGGGGGGGGAGTTCCCTATGCATTAAAAAATATGTATTAGGAACACACATCAGTGATTATACATTAGTGGTATGATTTTTGGGGATTTTACTGTTCTAATATGTATTGCTGTTTTTCAAATAAATAGCCATAAGTATAATATGTTTTTATAAGAAAATTTTATATCAAATTTTGATTACTTTTTTGAACAGTAAGACGGCTTGACACTTTGCACATTTTTTCTGGAAATATAAGCACACATATGGAGCTTTATACTCAAACATATTTTAGCATGCTATTTAGTCTAGTCATCAAAACAAACCTCTGAAACTTCCATCTAAGATCTAATTAAATGGACTGGATTTATCCTATTTCCTAAGGTAACCAATAAACTAAAATACAAAAAAAAAAAACAGTGGTTTTCAAGACAGTGGACATCAGGCAGTAAAGAACAGTAATCCCTGAGGAACAAGTCAAATGAGGTCATCCTTAAAATTACATCACTTCACTGCGTTCAGTTTTCCAGGGCATGATATGTGCAATGGGAAGAGCCCAGATAGAGGGGCAAAAAAATAACAGCTTAAAAGCTCAAGTTCACAGGACAGAACTCTGTAAGAGACACCTGCAGAGAGAGGGAATCATGGAGATGAACAATGTGTCAAGAAACTACCTGAGACTTGAGAGAGGTCCACAGTGAAGTTTTAGGCAGACTCTAAGATGACCACATGGTCTTCACCTGGGTACTCCGGCTTTGTTTGATTCCTTCCTTTGAGCGTGGGAAGCACCTATCACTTGCTGCTAATCAATAGAATACAGCAAAAGTGAAAGAATATATGTGATTTCGCGTAAGCAATCACATCACATAGGACGCCCCTCTTTAAATGATACTCTTCCCTGTGGGCTTCAAAGAAACAAACTACTGTTGTATGCGTGAACAGGGAGTGGGTTGCAGAGAAAAGTGCTTCTATACCACCAGCCAGCAAGAAATTGAGGCACTGGGTTCTGCTACATGCAAAATATTGAACACTGTCTGCAACTATGGAAGTTTGAATCTGAGTTTAAAAGTAGACTTTTTCTGAAGTGAGCCTCATATCAGACTACAGCCTAAGCCAACACTATGACAACAGTCTCCAGAGACCCTGAAGCAAGGGACTAAAGTGAACAAGCATTATTGTATGCCCAATTCACCAAATCCAAGTGACAATATTTTAAAAAAATTTTTTTTATTTGTTTTAATTAGTTACTCATGACAGTACATTGACCTTGACATATCATACATTTGAATAAAAACTGCCAAGTTTAAAACAATATTGTTATATAATGATAGAAAACCAAAACAGCATTTCAGGAGATACAGGAAAAGCATTTCAAAAATATCTAACACTGTTCTTTATTAAAATCTTGGAAAACTGGGAATAAAGAGAAGAGGACTTCCTCAACTGGTAAAAGACATCAATAAAACATTAACAGGTATCATTTATTTAATGGTGAAACATTGAAAAGCATACATGTCCATCATCATTACTTCCATTCCAGGTTGTTTTGGAGGTTGTATCCAGAGCAACAAAGTAGGAAAAGAAATATATGGTATCTGGATAGGAAAGGAAGGAGTAAAACCGGCTATTCATAGTCAAGATGTCATCAATGTACAAAACCAGATGGAATTTACAAGTTACAAATAATCCACTAAAAATAACAAATAATTTAAGGTTGTAGGATATATTTGCAAAGAAAAAATGTACTCATTTATGCTAGCAACAGAAAATAGATAAAATGTTAAAATACTACTTAATATAAAAATATTAAATACATGATGATAAATTGGACAAAATATGTGAATGGTGGACATATAATTTCTGGGAGATATTTCTAAAACCTTAGACCAATGGAGATATATTCTTCATTCATGGGTCAAAAGACTCAATGTTGCTAACATGTTAGTTTTTTCAAAATTGATCTCAACAGACAACATGATCTCTCCAAAGACCCCTGAAAACTTCTTGTAAAACATGGCATTTCCATGTGGAAATGCAAAGACCAATAATACTCAAAACTATTTTTAAATATAAGTACAAAGCTTTAAAGAAGAATGAAATTATGGCATTTGACAGTAAATGGTTGGAGTTGGAGAATGCCATGCCAAGCAAAATAAGCCAATCCCACAAAACCAAAGGTGGAATGTTTTCTCTAATATGCAGATGCTAATTCACAATAAGGCAGGGAAGAATAGGGAAGAGTAGTGTTACCTTAGATTAGGTAGAGGGAAGTGATGGGAGGGAAGGGGAGGGGATGTGGGAATAGGAAACACAGTAGGATGAAACAGACATTATTACTGTATGTATATATGTGACTACATGACCAATATGAATCTGCAACATGTACACTCAAAAAAATGAGAAATTATATCCCATCTATGTATGACATATCAAAGTGCATAAATGCATTCTACTGTTATGTATAACAGTTACTGATATAATTAAAACAAATAAAAAATTTTTTAAAAAAGAATAAAGCTGAGAAAACAAAAATTTTTCTTAGATCTATCAGAGAAGTGAGGTCACTGGGCAAATAAATCACTTCCTTCCAATCACAGATAGCTATAAGCAAAGGCAAAGCCAGAGAATCATAACATCACAGAGCAGAATCTCCAAAAAGACTTGTGTAGAGATAGGGAAAACTGAAATATGGCAGAGTGATGGAGGCTCCATATGGAAAAGTTTGAGAGAGAAAAGTTCCACGGGAGCCCAGTCATCAGGGACAGTCACATTTTTCTAATTTTTTCTTCCAGGAGTTCCATGTTCTGACAGGGAATATCAGAGAAGAATCTCTTCCTTCCAGCAGGAAGAGAAAAAAATCATTTTGAAATGTGCCAGAGCATTCTGTTCTTAATGAAGACAGCCCTCAAAGAAAAAAAAAAAAAAGCTATTTATCTGGAGCCTCATCTGCTGGTATTTTATCAGGGTTTAACTGACCTTGGGGAAAAAGAATTACCCAACCCCAGCCCAGCTGAGGTTCATGGTTCAGGGACACAATCTCACTAGAATTCTGAGACTCACTATAAGGAATATAGAAAGGTTGCCCTTCCCCACACCTTACCACATTATTAAAGGCCTATTTACTGCACTTTTACCCACATCATGTTCAGCCACTAAGAATAAAGGGCAGCAGAATAGAATAGACATTATGATTGCTGTATGTATATAGGTGACTGTATGACCAGTGTGATTCTGAAATCTGTACAATCATAAAAATGAGAAATTATACCCCAATTGATTCAAATGTATGAATTACCAAGATCATTGTAATATCATGTGTAGCTAATAAAAAAAAAGAAAGAAAGAAATGCTAAGAATTACAAGAAATGCTAACACAGTTTTGAACACACTAAGCCAGCATCAGAACCAGATTCAGATATGGCAGGAATATTAGGATAATCAAACAGGAGTTCAAAACAATGATGAGTAAGATGCTAAGGAAAAAGTAGGCAATAAGCAAGTACAGATGGGCAATGTAAGCCAAAAGAAAGCTATCCTAAGAAACAGATTGAAATGCCCAGAAACTGGACATGGTGTTTGCCATAATACCAGCTACTCAAGAGGTTGCAAGAGGAGGATTGCTTGAGTCCAGGAGTTCAAGACCAGCCTGGGTAGCATAGTGAGGCTCATCTCCAAAGAGAAGTAGAGGGAGGAGAAGAGGAAGAAGAAAAGAAGAAAAAGAAGAAGGGAGGGAGAAGGAAAAGGCCGAGTAAAGGAAAACCTGTAACAGAAATGATAAGCCGACTGGTAGACTGGACATAGACTGTGTTAAATGTTACTATACAACTAAAATTTTTGAAATATGATATATATAAATTATACCAGGTGCATGAATGGGTTAAAAAAAAACAGATGGCTTTTAAAATGGGGGAAAGGATTTATTATAGATTAACAAATCAACCTATTGCACTGTATGCACTTTGATTCTGATTCAAGCATACCAATGATAAAAAGATTGTTTTCTACCAATGGAAGAAATTTGCCGGCACACTAGGTATTAGATGATGTTAAGAAATAATTGTTAAATGTAATAGATGTTTTGATGATAGTGTCTTTTTAGAAGGGATTATCTGGTATACATACAGACTCGAGGAGGAAAGGGTATAATAGGAGGAATAGCAGATAGAGGAGGAAAGTGACAGTATAATCGATGAAAAATTGTTAGTGATGTAAATCAAGAAAAAAACAACAGGTCTTGGTGTTTATTGGTGAGGGGCAGGTTAAGCTAACCAAATGCAGATATTATGGCTTGTGTGCTTGAGCTTGTTATTTTTAATTTATTATGAGGTATTTCTTTTTCTCCTGTCAAGTTACATATTTGCTACTATGAACCATACCAACAATGAACAATCTGGCACGTCTTCATTTTTGGCCCTTTAAATTTCCTTCTGAATTTAAATATCTTGTTCATTTTTTCCTATTGGGTTTTTAATCTCTACTGTAATTATTTGTAGGAGGTTCCTAAATTCTGCAAACCAACCCTCTCCTGGTTGCATGCAATAAAACTGTCTTCTATTCCATGACTTATATTTCTAGTTTTCTGTTGTTGCTTATGACATCTCTTTACAAATACTGTTTAAATTTTAATTTTTGTGTCACCAAACAATTTTTCTTTATTCTTTATGCTCCTTGGGCCCTCCCTATTCCCCCTCTAGGTATATTAAAAGATATATTCCAACAGAGAAATTCTTTATAATTTCTAAATGATCTAAACATTTAATTTGCACAAGTTTTATTAGTCTGCCTGGTATTAACTTTTGAGTATGGTAAGAGGTAAGAATCAAATATATATTTTATTCCTGATAGGTGAATCATTGTTTGAGTATGATTTTTTTCTAACTAGATCAACCTTTCCCTACAGATAAAAAATGCCAACTCTGTCATATATCAAGTTTTTGAGTCTGGTTCTATGATCTCTATATCATGTCTTTTCTACTTCTGCACAAAAATGCCTTAATAACTTGACAATATTTTCCTTAAAATCTACTTTGTCTGATTTCAATAGTCCAGCTTTATTTTGCTTAATATTTGTTTACTGTACATTTTACTTGTTTTAGTTACGATTTTTCTGTATCTGATTGAGAATGTGGGCTTTTTTTTCTTCAAGTAACATGTAACTATATATTTTTTTAAAAATTCTAGTCTGATAATTTCTTTTTCTACTAACAGGTTAATCTGTTCACAATTTTTGCTTTTGTAGATATATTTGGGAATCTATCTCATTTGGTTCTTTTTATTTGTCCTAATTTATGTATAATTTGGCACTTTTCTTTTTCTGCCTTGTTTTTGATTAATCAATTCCTTTTTATTATGATTATAATTATTATTATTTCTCCCCTCAACTTGTTTTGGAGTTGTTATTGCCATTTATATTATTTTAAGTGCTTATAATAGCCTTTTAGTGGTTTCATGTGTAACCAATTATTCAAATGAGACTTTCTGTCCTGGAACTTCAGCTAAAACCACAAGATCATAACCAATGAGTGCAAGTAACCTCTTTATTGAAAAACAAACACATAAAATAATTTATGACGAGTTTATAGCTGGTCATGTCTGTTATCCCAGCAGCTCGGGAGGCTGAGGCAGGAGGATTGCAAGTTCAAAGCCAGCTTCAGCAAGTTAGAGAGGCCCTAAACAACTTTGCCAGACCCTGTCTTAAAATAAAAAATAAAAGTGGGGGAGAGAGGCTGGGAATGTGGCTCAGTGGTTAAGCAACTCTGGATTCAATCCCTGATACCATAAAAAGAAAAAGTTTGCAAAGTGGATTGGCCCCAAACTCATTTTACTACTGCATAGGCCACTACCATGCCATGTGAATGCTAAGGATTCATTAGAGGTGGAGTAGATCTGGAAACTTTCTTGGAGGTATTGTCTTTGCTGTGCTCTTCACTGTATCTTTGCCCATTTCTACAAAGCCAAGTAAGATGAAATTGAGGGATGCCCAGAGAAACATTTGGGAAGCTGACTTGCATTCCTTGGAACGTGGGGATCACAAAGCCACTGGAAACTGATGCTCTTCTGGGGAGTCTGAAGGTGGTGCTGATGGATCCATCTGTCAGCAGGGCAAGTAAAGAAGGCAACAGTGCAGCAAGCAGACACTTGGACTCATGGGTTTATGGAAAATCAGATTTGCTTTCAATAAATCCATCCTACCCAAGAGACCCCAAATGAGCAAAGCGACCCAGTAGAGAAAAATCCATGTAGATGAACTATCAGAAGTTAGGTTCTGAAGAGAGAGGGGAATTAAGCCTGAACAGAGCATTCCCCATGTCAGGGCATGAAGAGGAGAAAGCTCTCAGGAGCATAGGTCCCAGGAAAGCTGACAGAAAAAAAAAAAATAATTACATGTCTGCAGCACAGAAGGTCCAACATCTGATTAAACATTGGAACCTGAAAAACACTGGAACTGGAAGCTTAAATGTGATGATAAATATTTTATTTCACTAAAGAGTAGCAACTTACTCTAGCCAGCATGGGAAATGTGGCACAGTTCATTGGCATCCAGAGCTCTTACTATTTCTTCCTTTTCTCTTTGTCATGTTCAGCTTCTGAAGAGTGAACTCCAAGCTTTAAACATCAAACATTATACAGACAAGAAGCAGGAGGTTGTCTGTGTGTGGTGTATCCATCAAGCCTCTGCCTAGAACTGGTGAGCCTGAAAGCATTACCTACCTCCTACCTGTCTCAGTCCCTCTCTCAGGTGATGATGCCTTTGCTACTCTGTACGTAGGAATTTCTCTTCTGCCCACTCCTTGCTCTTTGACTCAATTCTAGGATTAAACACCTTAATATATTAGCCAAAAGAAATACTTAATTGGACAATATATTCATTTATAATAAGGCTGTCATCAGGAAAGGTATTATGGCTACTGGCCAAAGATGGCAAACATTTTAATTACTTGTGTGACTGTGGACTGCAAGATACTGAATAAGATAAACAGATAAAATAAATAGATGCTTGTATTAGCCAGGGTTCTCCAGAGAAAGAACCAATAGGATAAATGTAAATCTATGAGAGGATATTTATTGTGAGAATTGGCTCACAAATTCTGGAGGCTGAGAATTCACACCATATGCCATCAGCAAGCTGGGGAACCAGGAAAGCCAGTGGCATGAATCAGTCTGAGACCAGAGGCGTGTGCACTAGAGGAGCTGCTGTTAACTTTCAGAGTCCAAAGGTCATAGAACCAAGAGCTCCAAGGGCAGGAGAAGACGGATATCCTAATTTACAAAGAAAGAGAAAATTCACCCTTTCTCTATTTGTTCTATTTGTACCCTCAGTGGATTGGATGATGCCCACCAATGTTAGTGAGGGTTGATCTTCCTTACACAATCTTCTGACTCAAATGCAAATCTTACCAAAAACGTTTTCATAGATGCACACAGAAATAATGTCTTACAAGTTATCAGGGCATCCCTTCCAGGCAAATTGACACATCACAAAAGCTTTTTTTTTTTTCTTTTTCGATAAAGCTCTTAATATCCCCGTTTTTCATAAATTGTTGATGGACTGTCTACCACTTTTAACATGAAGACTGTACAGACAGCTAAGAATTCATGATTCTCTCTGCTGCTGAACACTTTCACAGATTAAAAATGCACCCTTGCATCATTGACTAGGATAGTGATGGGGAGTGTATAGTGTGACTTGTGTGGCCAACACCAGTGGCAGCAATTGCCAGTCAGTTACCACCACTGCCAAAGCTCTGTTTCTTCTTCTTTTAGGTTCTTCTCTGAAATCTGAAATTCAATTGACATTTGTTAAAGTGTAAAGCTTTCACTAAGCCTTGGCTCATTTTTGGTGTGAAATCAAGCTTTCCAAATCATGTGTGGATGTAGGCTGGATTCCAGCTTCTGATACTCCCTGTCTTTTTCCATCCTTCAAGAATCCTCCTCCCTTCCACTGTCTCCTTCTGGGGAAAACCCTTTGGCTTCTCTTACTCCTTCTTATCTGATGTACAAAAGCCAGGTGGCCTTCTTCCCAGACTTAATTCATTTGCCAATTCTCTCTGTCATCTTTTGAGGACAAAATAGGGGAATCCTGTCTCCTTGTAACTTTAGAAGTGTAGTAAAATATTTTTTTAAGAAGTCCAAAGTGAAGATTTAGAATCTCTAAATTTCTGCCAATCTTATGATTGTCTGTAATTATTTGGGATCAAGTACTACAATAGCAATAAATACTCTGTTAAAAAAAAAAAAACACTTTCAAAAAATAAACTTTCCATTTGGGTAATTTAGGTTTAACTTACATTTTTAATGTAAAAAAACAAAGTTTAAAAAGTAAAACCCCAAATAGGTCTTTTTAAATTTATTTTAAAAATTTGCCAGGAGAGTTGATCACTGTAGACAAACTAAAGGCTCAAACAAAATCTCTTTTTGAGTCTCCAAAGAAAACAATTGTTTAAATGCTTCTGTAATTCTTAAATTTAGCTAATTACATCTCTGTTCCGCTCCACTTAATTGTATGTGTCTGGTTCACATTCCCTTATTTTTGTTTCTCAGCCATTTAAGGCTGGCTAATGTCTTAGGTTCGGAGAAGCCAGGCTGAAGTAACAAATAATTTCTCATTCAGGGCTCAGGCCAGAACTTGGAGAATTCTCCATGTGACTCAGGCTTCTGGGCAGCTTCCATTATAGAGCCATGTTAACTGGACCATGAAAGCTGTAAAAATACTATAGCAGTAATAGATGTACTGGGTAGCCTCCAGACTCTTTAGACTACAGTGGAGACACTTAACATCCTACTTTATAGAAACACCAAATACAAGGGAGGTTGAGAAGTGTAGACAGTGAATGGGTAGTTGGTGTTAGTCTTCTCTGACACAAAAGTGAACTTCTGGAACTGTTTTCATAATTCCCCTCTTTAACTGAGATTTTCTAATGTTACAGCTTTGCTCATCTTAAGAGACCATTTTTGTGGTCTTATTCCTATTGAGAAACTCTTACCCTTAGTATACACAGAATTTTACCAGAAGCTGGCTAAATACAGGTTTTAGGAAACATTTGTTCTTCTAGGGTCATTGAATTAGGCTAAAGGCAGGCGGATGCATAGCTTGTCAACAGAAGTCAATCTCCTCTTTTTGTCATAGAAAAATGAAAGGAGATATGAGCTCAGGCATGAAGGGCCTTGTTTAATTTATCCAAAGAACATGTCATGTGAATCTATTTCCATGCATGCAGAAAAGTTAAAAAGACAAAGTCCTCATGCATCCATATGGAATATGCCAGTGTAAGCCAACTGCATGTTATTACTTGCTAACACATATTTTTTATGTTTTAATAAATCACAAAACAGCATTCGCAGTCTGAGTCACTTGGAAAAAGTAGAAAACAGTTATCTTGTTCTTTCACAAAAGGAATTCTCATCAGCCAGCCCAGTGATCAGTTTAAGCAGAAATGAATTCAAAATTGCCAAACAACACAGGAGAAAATGTATGTTGCTATATTAAAAATGTCTTTACCTCATGTGAGCAGAACATAAAACCACTAGCAAGTGATATTCAGCCTGAGTTACAAAACATGTGAGCTCAGAGTTGAGAGAATAAAGAGAATATCAAACAACAAACAGCAACACAACAGCTATTGACTACAGTGTGAGACCAAGATGTCCTGCAAGCCAGTTAGGCAGGTTAGGTCACCTGTGAAGATCATCATCCTTGGAGACTTTAGTCCACATCTCAAAGATGAGCAAGTTGATAAAGACACAATACAAAGGGCCTTGTTCTATATATGCAGAGAACAAAGAGAATTCAGTGAACCCCAGGAATCCCTGTCAGTCACAACTATGAAAGATGTTTCAAAATACATTGTGACATCAAACTAGTCAGTTTAGTTAAGCATTGGAATTTTTTATCTCTTTCTCTCTCTCTTTCTTTCTCCCCCACAGTGGTTCACAACCAAGGGTGATTGTGCCCTGGGAATATTCAGCTATCTCTGGAGAAATTTTATTTTATTTTTATTTTTTTTTGAAGCTTTAATTTTATTTAGGTTGATAAGGCAACAAATAATTCTTTTTAATTCCATGACAGCACATAATAACCAAAGTAGGTAGCTAGGCAATGTACACATCTTATTTATATAGACAGTGTAGATACAGAGATAGAGATAAAAAGATACAGATATATACTTAAATATATATATATATATATATATATATATATATATACACTTTTTATTTACAATCTCATTTAACCTTTACAACAGTTGTATGAAATTATCAGTTGATTTAAATTTTTCATCATTAGTTCATCAAATGAAAGAATTTAATTTTTTTTAATATTAATAAATTATTTTTATTAATTAAATATATTGATAAATAGTTTTTTTTTATTTTTTATTGTTGGTTGTTCAAAACCTTACAAATTTCTTGATATATCATATTTCACACTTTGATTCAAGTAGGTTAGGAACTCCCATTTTTACCCCATATACAGATTGCAGAATTACATCAGTTACACATCCATTGTTTTACATATTGCCATACTAGTGTCTGTTGTGTTCTGCTGCCTTTCCTATCCTCTACTATCCCCCCTCCCCTCCCCTCCCCTCCCCTCTTCTCTCTCTACCCCCTCTACTGTCATTCATTTCTCCCCCTTGTATTATTTTTCCCTTTCCCCTCACTTCCTCTTGTATGTACTTTTGTATAACCCTGAGGGTCTCCTTCCATTTCCATGCAATTTCCCTTCTCTCTCCCTTTCCCTCCCACCTCTCATCCCTGTTTAATGTTAATCTTCTTCTCATGCTCTTCGTCCCTACTCTGTTCTTAGTTACTCTCCTTATATCAAAGAAGACATTTGGCATTTGTTTTTTAGGGATTGGCTAGCTTCACTTAGCATAATCTGCTCTAATGCCATCCATTTCCCTGCAAATTCTATGATTTTGTCATTTTTTAATGCAGAGTAATACTCCATTGTGTATAAATGCCACATTTTTTTTATCCATTCGTTTATTGAAGGGCATCTAGGTTGGTTCCACAGTCTTGCTATTGTGAATTGTGCTGCTATGAACATCGATGTAGCAGTGTCCCTGTAGCATGCTCTTTTTAGGTCTTTAGGGAATAGACCCAGAAGGGGAATAGCTGGGTCAAATGGTGGCTCCATTCCCAGCTTTCCAAGAAATCTCCATACTGCTTTCCAAATTGGCCGCACCAATTTGCAGTCCCACCAGCAATGTACAAGTGTACCCTTTTCCCCACATCCTCGCCAGCACTTGTTGTTGTTTGACTTCATAATGGCTGCCAATCTTACTGGAGTGAGATGGTATCTTAGGGTGGTTTTGATTTGCATTTCTCTGACAGCTAGAGATGGTGAGCATTTTTTCATGTACTTGTTGATTGACTGTATGTCCTCCTCTGAGAAGTGTCTGTTCAGGTCCTTGGCCCATTTGTTGATTGGGTTGTTTGTTCTCTTATTGTCTAATTTTTTGAGTTCTTTGTATACTCTGGACATTAGGGCTCTATCTGAAGTGTGAGGAGTAAAGATTTGTTCCCAGGGTGTAGGCTCCCTATTTACCTCTCTTATTGTTTCTTTTGCTGAGAAAAAACTTTTTAGTTTGAGTAAGTCCCATTTGTTGATTCTAGTTATTAACTTTTGTGCTATGGGTGTCCTATTGAGGAATTTGGAGCCCGACCCCACCGAGTGTAGATCGTAGCCAACTTTTTCTTCTATCAGACGGCGTGTCTCTGATTTGATATCAAGCTCCTTGATCCATTTTGAATTCACTTTTGTGCATGGCGAGAGAAAGGGATTCAGTTTCATTTTGTTGCATATGGATTTCCAGTTTTCCCAGCACCATTTGTTGAAGATGCTATCCTTCCTCCATTGCATGCTTTTAGCCCCTTTATCAAATATAAGATAGTTGTAGTTTTGTGGATTGGTTTCTGTGTCCTCTATTCTGTACCATTGGTCCACCCGCCTGTTTTGGTACCAGTACCATGCTGTTTTTGTTACTATTGCTCTGTAGTATAGTTTGAAGTCTGGTATCGCTATACCGCCTGATTCACACTTCCTGCTTAGCATTGTTTTTGCTATTCTGGGTCTTTTATTTTTCCATATGAATTTCATGATTGCTTTCTCTATTTCTACAAGAAATGCCATTGGGATTTTGATTGGCATTGCATTAAACCTATAGAGAACTTTTGGTAATATCGCCATTTTGATGAAGTTAGTTCTGCCTATCCATGAACAGGGTATATTTTTCCATCTTCTAAGATCTTCTTCTATTTCTCTCTTTAGGGTTCTGTAGTTTTCATTGTATAAGTCTTTCACCTCTTTTGTTAGGTTGATTCCCAAGTATTTTATTTTTTTTGAAGATATTTTGAATGGAGTGGTTGTCCTCATTTCCATTTCAGAGGATTTGTCGCTGATATACAGGAATGCCTTTGATTTATGCGTGTTGATTTTATATCCTGCCACTTTGCTGAATTCATTTATTAGCTCTAATAGTTTCTTTGTAGACCCTTTTGGGTCTGCTAAGTATAGAATCATGTCAGCTGCAAATAGTGATAATTTAAGTTCTTCTTTTCCTATTTTGATGCCTTTAATTTCTTTCGTCTGTCTAATTGCTCTGGCCAGTGTTTCAAGAACTATGTTGAAGAGAAGTGGAGAGAGAGGGCATCCCTGTCTTGTTCCAGATTTTAGAGGGAATGCCTTCAATTTTTCTCCATTCAGAATGATGCTAGCCTGAGGCTTAGCATAGATTGCTTTTACAATATTGAGGTATGTTCCTGTTATCCCTAGTTTTTCTAGAGTTTTGGACATAAAGGGATGCTGTACTTTGTCGAATGCTTTTTCCACATCTATCGAGATGATCATATGGTTCTTATTTTTAAGTCTATTGATGTGGTGAATAACATTTATTGATTTCCGTATATTGAACCAGCCTTGCATCCCAGGGATGAATCCTACTTGATCATGGTGCACAATTTTTTTGATATGTTTTTGTATCCAATTCGCCAGAATTTTATTGAGGATTTTTGCATCTAGGTTCATTAGAGATATTGGTCTGTAGTTTTCTTTCTTTGAAGTGTCTTTGTCTGGTTTAGGTATCAGGGTGATGTTGGCCTCATAGAATGAATTTGGAAGTTCTCCCTCTTTTTCTATTTCCTGAAGTAGCTTGAAAAGTATTGGTATTAGTTCCTCTTTAAAGGTTTTGTAAAACTCTGCTGTATACCCATCCGGTCCTGGGCTTTTCTTAGTTGGTAGTCTTTTGATGGTTTCTTCTATTTCCTCAATTGATATTGGTCTGTTTAGGTTGTCTATATCCTCCTGACTCAATCTGGGCAGATCATATGACTTAAGAAATTTATCGATGCCTTCACTATCTTCTAATTTATTGGAGTATAAGGATTCAAAATAATTTTTGATTATCTTCTGTATTTCTGAAATGTCTGTTGTGATAGTGCCTTTTTCATCCCGTATGCTACTAATTTGAGTTCTCTCTCTTCTTCTCTTCGCTAGCATGGCTAAGGGTCTGTCGATTTTGTTTATTTTTTCAAAGAACCAACTTTTAGTTTTGTCAATTTTTTCAATTGTTTCTTTTGTTTCGATTTCATTAATTTCAGCTCTGATTTTCATTATTTCTTGCCTTCTGCTTCTTTTGCTGTTGTTTTGCTCTTCTTTTTCTAGGATTTTGAGATGAAGTATGAGATCATTTATTTGTTGGTTTTTTCTTTTTTTAAGGAATGAACTCCAAGCAATGAATTTTCCTCTTAGAATTGCTTTCAATGTGTCCCATAGATTCCAATATGTTGTGTCTGTGTTTTCATTTATCTCTAAGAATTTTTTAATTTCCTCCTTGATGTCTTCTATAACCCATTGATCATTCAGTAACCTATTGTTCATTCTCCAAGTGATGTATGCTTTTTCCTTCCTTCTTTTATCATTGATTTTCAGTTTCATTCCATTATGATCAGATAAGATGCATGGTATTATCTCTACTCCTTTATATTGTCTAAGAGTTGCCCTGTGACATAATATGTGATCTATTTTTGAGAAGGATCCATGTGCTGCTGAGAAAAAAGTGTAACTGCTTGATGTTGGGTGGTATATTCTATATATGTCAATTAAGTCTAGGTTATTAATTGTGTTATTGAGTTCTATAGTTTCCTTATTCAACTTTTGTTTGGAAGATCTGTCCAGTGGTGAGAGAGGTGTGTTGAAGTCTCCCATGATTATTGTATGGTGGTCTATTAGACTCTTGAACTTGAGAAGAGTTTGTTTGATGAACATAGCTGCACCATTGTTTGGGGCATATATATTTATGATTGTTATGTCTTGTTGGTGTATGGTTCCCTTGAGCAGTATGTAGTGTCCCTCTTTATCCCTTTTGATTAACTTTTGCTTGAAATCTATTTTATTTGATATGAGTATGGACAGTCCTGCTTGTTTCCGAAGTCCGTATGAGTGATGTGATTTTTCCCAACCTTTCACCTTCAGCCTATGTATGTCTTTTCCTATCAAATGCATCTCCTGTAGGCAGCATATTGTTGGGTCTTGTTTTGTGATCCATTCTATTAGCCTGTGTCTCTTAATTGGTGAGTTTAAGCCATTAACATTTAGGGTTATTATTGAGATATGGGTTGTTCTTCCAGCCATATTTGTTTATTTCTGTTACTAAACATGGTTTGTTTTCCTCTTTGATTATCCCCCCCCCTTTACTGTCCTACCTCCCACTGTTGGTTTTCATTGTTATTTTCCATTTCCTCTTCCTGTAATGTTTTGCCGAGGATATTTTGAAGAGATGGTTTTCTAGCTGCAAATTCTTTAAACTTTTGTTTATCGTGGAAGGTTTTAATTTCATCTTCCATCCTGAAGCTTAATTTCGCTGGATACACAATTCTTGGTTGGAACCCATTTTCTTTCAGTGTTTGAAATATGTTATTCCAGGATCTTCTAGCTTTCAGAGTCTGTGTTGAAAGATCAGCTGTTATCCTGATTGGCTTACCCCTAAATGTGATCTGCTTCCTTTCTCTTGTAGCTTTTAAAATTCTCTCCTTATTCTGTATGTTGGGCATCTTCATTATAATGTGTCTAGGTGTGGATCTCTTGTGATTTTGCACATTCGGTGTCCTGTAGGCTTCTAGGATTTGGGATTCTGTCTCATTCTTCAAGTCTGGGAAGTTTTCTCGTATTATTTCATTGAACAGATTGCTCATTCCTTTGGTTTGGATCTCTATACCTTCCTGTATCCCAATGACTCTTAAGTTTGGTCTCTTAATGTTATCCCATATTTCTTGGATGTTCTGCTCATGGTTTCTTAACAGTCTTGCTGAGCTGTCTATGTTCTTTTCCAGTTGAAATACTTTGTCTTCATTGTCTGATGTTCCATCTTCTAAGTGTTCTACTCTGCTGGTAGTATTCTCCATTGAGTTTTTAAGTTGTTTTATTGCTTCCTGCATTTCTAGGATTTCTGTTTATTTGTTTTTTATAACCTCTATCTCCCTGTATAGTTGATCCTTTGCTTCCTGGATTTGTTTGTGTAATTCATTGTCGAAGTGATCTTTCATTGTCTGATTTTGCTGTCTAATGTCTTCCTTGATACTCCAGATCATCTGAAGCATGTATATCCTGAATTCTTTATGTGACATTCCATCTGCTGCAGCTGTTACCTCTTCTAAAGTTGAGTTGACCTGCATTGCTTGTGGTCCTTTCTTTCCTTGTCTTTTCATACTGCTTGCGTTTCTTTCTGCTTGGTGAAACTGTTCTGTTTTTGAAATGTTTTCTTCTCCTATATATTTATATTGCTCTTGTATAGTTGAAAAGTCTCCCTTGCAGGGTCGGGCGGCGGTCTGCCTACCTTGCAGGCGCGGGCGGCGGCTCTGCTCTCTCCTTACTCCAATTGGGGTGTCGTGACTACCACGCTGGCAGGTCATTGGGCCTGTTCCGGGCGCGGGCGGCAGCTCTGTTCTGCCCCTACTCCAATTGGGGTGACGAGTGTACCACGCTGGCAGGCCACCGGGCTTGATCCGCCGGTCAGTTGCAGGTCTGCCTACCCTGCAGGCGCGGGCGGCGGCTCTGCTCTGCCCCTACTCCAAGTGGGGTGACGTGTCTGTCGCACCGGCAGGCCACTGGGCCTGTCCCGCTGGTCGGTCGCAGGTCTGCCCACCTTTCGGGCACGGGTGGCAGCTCTGCTCTGCCCCTACTCCAATTGGGGTGTCGTGACTACCACGCCGGCAGGTCGCTGGGCCTGTTCCTGGCACGGGCGGCGACTCTGCTCTGCCCCTACTCCAATTGGGGTGACGTGTGTACCACGCCGGCAGGCTCCTGGGCCTGATCCGCCGGTCTGTCGCAGGTCTGCCTACCTTGCAGGCGCGGGCGGCAGCTCTGCCCTGCCCCTCCTACCACGCCTGCGGACCACTGGGCCTGATCTGCAGGTTGTTCGCAGGTCTGCTCACCCTGCGGGCACAGGTTGCGGTTCCGCTCCGCCCCCACTCCAATTGGGGTCACGTGACCACCACACCTGCGGGGCCTGATCCGGGCGCGGGCGAAGGCTCTGCTCTGCCCCTACTCCAGTTGGGGTGACGTGTGTACCACGCTGGCAGGCCGCTAGGCCTGACCCGCCAGTCTGTAGCAGGTCTGCTTACCTTGCAGGCGCGGGCGGCGGCTCTGCCCTGCCCATCCTACCACGCCCGTGTACTACTGGGTCGCGGGTCTGCCCACCTTGCGGGTGCGGGTGGCGGCTCCACTCCGCCCCCTCTCCAATTGGGGTCATGCGATCACCACGCCAGCGAGCCGCTGGGCCTGCTCTGGGCGCGGGCGGTGGCCCGGCTCCTCCCCTCTGGCTCGATGACAAATCGAGAGAGACTTGGGTGTCTGTGCCTCACCCTCTCTACCAGGAGACCAACTGTTTCTGTCTCCGCTGGTATTGATGAAGTTCTCTCCTCCGCCACTTTCTGATGACATCAGTTCTCTGCCATGTTGGTATCCTATGCGAATGGCAGCATTTTGTTCCCTTTGCCGGGTAACCAAAGCAATGGGTGAGTCCTGACCGGCCCTCAGCAGGACCCGGACCAAGAAGCACTTTCCACGGGCTCCTTAGCCCTGGGCCAGAGCAGTTCTGGGAGCCGGAACTCGGCCGCTCTGTGCTCAGTGTATGCTCTGATAAGAGCAGGCTCCAAGAAGCAGTTTCCGGCGGGCTCCTTAGCCCTGGGCCAGGGTAGTTCTGGGAGCCAGAACTCGGCTGCTCTGTGCTCAGTGTATGCTCTGATAAGAGCAGGCTCCAAGAAGCACTCAGGCACTGAGCCTGAGTAATCTGTCTGCAAGCCGCAGGCGAATGGCAGCCTGAAATTACCTGTTCTATGGCTGAATGAGCTGCGGTCAGTTGAAAACAGGGATGGTGATGTCAGCTCTCCAAGATGGTGGCCGCTGGCCTCCTCTGTGGTCTGACCAGTGTGTAGAACCGAAATGGACCGCTTCCTTCCCCCATCTCGAACCCAGAATTCAGCACTGAGTACAGTGCTTGCACGGCTGGCAGAAACTGCAGCGCTGTATCCCTGCGCCACTATCTCCTCCTCGTTTCCCAGCGCGCGCTGCAGACTCTAGCTGCGGGGCGATTTCCTGAATAAGCAGTGTTACCCTCCGTGTGACAAATCTCTCGCGTTTGAGTCCCCGTAGCTGATCCTCGTGCGATGGAAATCCTTCCTCCAGGTTCCGGAGCACCCCACTATTGCTGGAAATTCTTAACAAGATAGCCTTTAGCCGTCCTGACTTGTCATACTCCCACACAGTGACGCGGGACTCGGGGGCAATGCACTCCCCTCGCCGCCATCTTCCCCAGTGGAGAAATTTTAAATTATCAGATTATAAGATTGTTCTTGGCATCTAGTAAGTAATGGCCAGAATGACAATAAGCATCCTCCAATGCACAGGATAGCTCCCCACCAGAGAATCTGCCAACCTAAAATTTTAATAGTGCAACTGTTGAAAAACTCCAATCTGAGCATTAATAATTGTTTCTCTGGGTAATGGAATGAAGAGTGACTGTTGTTCCTTTTTTGCTTTGTTATGTGATGGATTATTTACTAAAAGTAGGTATTTAATTTTACTTTTTTGTTAACTGGGTGAAAAGAAATTCTATTTGAAGAAAAATCATTATTTTAACCTATTTGAATAGATTAAATTTAATACTTGGAAAAAATTTTACTCAGACGATGTTGAAAACCATAACTGTTAGATAAATACATGACAGAGTCTGTTATATGACCTCCCCAATCCAGTGAATTGAAGTTGTCATCGCTTTTATAGCTACTCTTCAGCTTCTCAGAATCATTGTTGTCATCCTAAAACTGAATTTCATTTTGTGTTCTTACAGTAAGAGGATATAAGGAAGGATTCACACATCAGATGGTGATGGACTTCCAGGAAGTGGGAAAGAGTATTCCTTATCATCCCAAACCATCCTGAACCTGGTAGCCTGCCCCCACCCTCCCCCCACCCACTAACTGCCAACATGACCCCTCTCATTCAGTCATGTAACACCAGAAAATGCCCAAATGCTGCCTTAGAGGGACTCTCCTAACCCTGGGTGAGAATCATTTGAGAGAATGGTTCCTCACGACTCTTTCCAATCTGTTGTTTTTTGTTGTTGTTTTGTTTTTTTTAAAGGGAGAGAGAGAGAGAGGGAGGGAGAATTTTTTAATATTTACTTTTCGGCAGACACAACATCTTATTTTATTTGTATGTGGTGCTGAGGATTGAACCCAGCGCCCAGCGCATGCCAGGCAAGCGTGCTACCACTTGAGCCACATCCCCAGCCCTCCAATCTGTTTTTGAATTTCGTCATACCAATCAAAAAAACCTGTCTTGGGCTAGGGTTGTGGCCCAGCAGTAGAGCGCTCATCTAGCATGTGTGAGGCACTGAGTTCTATCCTTGGCACCACATAAAAATAAAATAAAGGCTATTATGTCACCTACAACTAAAAAACAAATATATATATATATTTAAAACCTGTTTTTTTATTCTTTCATTCCGTACATTTTCCTCAAACAGATAGTGTTATCTAGACTCTAATGTTTAAGAAATACCATTTGAAGGTAACCTGGGTTTTCACAAATTAAACCAAAGTGAAGTCAAGAGCCAAAACTATAGATGATGTCATAAGCCCTAACCACAGCCAGTGCCACTGAGTGATTATTAATAAGTTTTGACTCAACATGATCGATAGCAGCATTTTCGTGAATTTGATATTTCCCTCTAATGTTACTATCTTAAATTTTTGCTTCATTGCTTCTTATTTGTGAGTTCTAAAGTAAATACTATAAAAAGCCAAAATGCCCTAATCTTCGTGGAATATTTTCATACCCTTGGTCAGGTCTAGTATTATCAAAGAGTTACCTTTGAAAACACTGTGAGCTAATTTTTTGCATAACTCTGAGTAGATCTTTGTGGCTTTAAAAACAAATTTGATATTTCAAAAATTTACATTATATACAATATAAAATATAAATAAATGAAATAAATTATATACAATATAAAAATAAAATAAATTTTATTCCATGTGGGGTGTCTCCTTTTCTTAGACAAATTGTAATGCCCATAGATACTTGGTGACTTTGAATTTATGAAGGTATAATAAAACCCTTTCCAAGTCAGTCTTTTCCACATGTCAGATGGCATGTGGGAAAGCATATTACACTAAAATAACTCCCTTCAAGTTTTCTGAATTCTAGCCAGACTTCCATTTCTCCAGTTTTGAATAAGAGACAAGTGAGTAATAACCAGACATCAGAGGAAAATATTTAACATGAAAAATTGAGGTCAAAATAATCAAACAAGAAAAGAAAAGAAATTTGGAAAGCAAATAGACTGTAGAAGGGTGAAATTCTTTTTAAAAAAGCAATCATCAAATCATCAATATTCTCAGGAAGACAAAAGAAATAAAGCATGAAGACAGTATGTGGAAGAAACATCCACACTCTCATGTTTATTGCAGCACTAACCACAACAGTGAAGAACAGGAGAAAACCTAAGTATTCACTCAAATGATGAATGGAAAAAGCAAATGTTGCACATCTACACCATGGAATACTATTCAGCCATTAAAAAGAATGAAACTCTATCATTTGTGACAACATGGATGGAACTGGAGATCGTCATGTTAAATAAAATCACCCTGCCACAGAAAGAAAAGTACTGCAGGATCTCACTCATATGCAGAATATATAGAAGAAAAATTGACCTCATTGAAATTGAGATTAGAATGGTGGTTACCAGAGGCTGGAGAAAGTAGAAGGGAGAACGGGGAGAAGTTGATTAAGTGTAATAATTATAATTAGATAGGAGTAAGAACATCTGATCTACTATTCCACCAGGAGGATGACTATAAAAATAATCTACTGTATATTTTAAAAAAAAAAAACAGAAGAAAAAATGTTAATGTTTTCACAGTAAAGAAATGTTTGAGGAGATATGCATGTTTACTGTTTTTAAAACATCACACCATGTATACACATATCAAAATATCACAGCACATCATAAATACATATAATGTTTATGTTTTATGTGTTAGTTTGAGATCTTAAATTTGAAAAGCAACAAATGCATTATGTAGAATCAGCAGATAAATCACACATATGCACACGTTCAAATAGAAAGATGTTTTAAAGTGGTAAAAGTAATTTCTTTGGGGGAAAATGGATAAAAGAGTGGAGAGGAAGATGGTCATTTTTTCAGACTAAAACTTATTAATCGACTTGATTAATGAAATCGTTTAATTACTGCATTCCTAAAATCTGACAGATCTGTAATTTTGGTAGAAATTTTGAAGCTGCAACATTGACAAGGAAAAAAAAAAAGCAAGAAAGAGCAGAAAACTGTGTTCGACGGTTTTGTGCTACTCCTAAATTGACGCTGGGGTTCACTTCCTTGGAATAGATGCCCCATTTTCTCACTTTCTGGAGGCCCGCAGACCTCCCTGGATGTGAGTTGCTGCCAGGCTGACTTGAAAATGCGTCTTGACAAAAGTTATGAAAGTGAAACAGGAAAACAAACGCCCCATGTGGCGTTTAATATGTCTGCTGGGCACACAAACATTGAATTAACTGAAATGTGTTGACAAGTTAAGACCTTCCCGATGGCTCCACAGCTTTCCATTAGAAGATCCTACAGAACGCGGGCTGCACAGCGATGTGGCTGGCCTGCTCACCAGCAGGTCCTGCCATCAGCCTGTGCTCCTTCTCCGCAGCATTATGGGGTTGTACAGATCAGGGGCAGGCATTCAGGAGATGACAGTTTTCAGCCAGTACAGGCTCAATGAGGAGGGAAAGTGCTGATGAGGCTACAACCCTGCTCCTAGTTATGTGTCGACAAGAAGTAGATATCCAAGCCCCTCATCGCTGAAATCTCAATTTACTCTCACTGACTTTTTAAAATAACCAACAACTTACCATCCCCATGTGCTTCAGGATGCAGGTTTTCATTCTCCACTGTCCCTGCAGCCACCACCCCTGTAAAAGACAAGAAGAGCATTTAGAAATGAGTGAACTGGGATTTAATTCAAAAGGAAAGCAGAATGCGTCCATGAGAATCAGCTGCTTTTACTCATTGGATCTGCTATTTTGGAACACGTCTGAGGAGAGGTGAGAACAGTGTGTTGTTTTTAAATAGATTAATATTTTAATATTTATACAGGGCTTATGAGTCCTCTAAATTCTAAATTACAAATATGCACATGGAAATTTCCACACAGTTCAAATAAAATGCAAAATTGTCTAAATTAAACGACTTAAGCAGCACCAAAGCAAAAAATAGAATTGAATGTTTTTATTTATGATGTCTGTCGCTAGATATTCCAATCATTAATATTACACTGAAAAAATAGTAATTCATCATCTTACAATTACAGGAGTGCAAAATTCATAATTGTGTCTTTATGTTAATAATTTAAGTTAATACAATGCAAATCATTTCAAATAGTTCATAATTTGCATAGCTCTCTTATTGTTAGATTTATTTTCTTTGGTCTTCTAGACCATAGCAAGCTCTCAGCAATCAAAGAGTGGGGACTAAAATGAAATAAATGCACTTTTGAATTCCCTTGAAGCTTTTTGAGAGGGTTCTGGGTATTTAACCCAGGACCTCATGCATGCTAAGGCACGAGTTTAACACTGAGCCACAATCACAACCCCTTTGAGGCTTTTTAAAAATGTTGTTAGCCTTTTCTCTCTTTTTCTCTTTTTTCTCTCTAGTTTCAACATATGATAGAAACATTTGACCCTGGACTCTTTGAATCTAGTTTATTTCACTTAGCATCATGTTCTCTAGTTCCATCTATCTACCAGCAAATGACATAATTTCACTCTTTTTAATGGCTGAGTAGAACTCCATTGTGTATATATCACATTTTCTCTATCCATTCATCTGTTGACAGGCATTTCAACTGGTTCCAGAACTTAGATATTGTGGATTGTACTCCTGCAAACACCAGTATGCAAGTTTCATCATAATGTGCTCATTTTTGTTGTTTGGGATAAAATCCCAAGGAGTGGGATAAAGGGTCCTATGATGATACCATTTCTAGTCTTGAAGAATATCCATATTGCTTCCCAAAGCACTGATTTGCATTGTCACCAACATGTATAAGTTTATCCTCTTCCCCACATCCTAATCAGCAATAATTGTTATTGGTATTCCTGAAGATTACCAGTGTAACTGGTATGAGAAGAAATCTCAGTGTAGTTTTGATTTGCAAGTCCCTAGATACTAAGGAGATTGAACATTTTTTCATATATTTGTTGGCCATTTGTTTTCCTTATTTTAATAAATGTGCTTATGTCATTTACCCATTTTAATAAAATGAATTTTAAAAAGAGGGAGATCTCATGGAAATAGAAGGGGGGCCAATAGAGGTAGGGGATTGAAGAGAAGAAAAGAGTGCAGTTCATGAGAAAGTACTGGAAAACAAATCTACCCAATTATGCTAGGCTCATCTACGAAAATACCACAACTAATCCCACTTATGTATATTATTGTGCACTAATTAAAAGAATAATCATAAAAAGACAATGGAGATCAGTAGAGGGGAATAAGTGGACCAGGGGAAGGAGAGGGGAAGGTCGTAGGGAATGAGATTGATCAACTTATGTGCTTATACAAATGTGACATAATGAATCCCACTATGATGTATAATTATAATGCACCAATTAAAAAAGGAGAAAACGTAGTCAGCCATATTCATTTAAGTAAGACTCTTCATGCTATGAGATAAAAATCTTGCTGAGATAAAAATCATGTATGTGGGGCTTATCTATCTATATACAATTTTTTATTATTTAGAAACTGTGATATGATTGGTATCACCAAATTGTCTGACTCTATGGGGAAAATTCTGCATCTTTTTATTTCTAAAAGGTCCAAGGATACAAGGGAATCATCCAAAGATACAAAACACATTCCGAACGATTACAATTTTATTTAACAAACACTCAGAAACTAATTCATTTTAGAATCCTGCCAATATTCATTAAGAACACTAAAGTTGAAGAATGAAATTTCATCTTTTTAAAAGATATTTGTTGCCTGTTTATTGAGAGTAGAGGGTCAAAATTATTAGTAGAAAAATCATACATGACATAAATAAGCAGTCAATAAATATTTGTTTTAAAAAAGAAGCAAAGGAGAAGGAAGAGAGGAAAGAAAGGGGGATAGGGAAAGTGAAAGTAAAGAAGGTAAAAGAGAGAGAAGACATTTTCTGCAACAAATGGCAAGGATTGATGCTGTACACAACACTGAACTGAAGGAGAGCATCAGTAGATGATGAGGGAACTGAGGTCCCTGTTATGGTTTGAATATGAGATGTTCCCCAAAAGCTCATGTGTAAAACAATGTAAGGTTTAGAGGAAAAATGATTGGGTTATGAGACCCTTAACCCGATCAGTGAGTTAATCTCCTGATGGGATTAGCAGAGTGGTAACTGAAGGCGGGTAGGGTGTGGTTAGAGGACGTAGGCCTTTGGGGTATATATTTGGTGAGCTAAACTTAGTCTCTTTGCTTCTTGATCATCATGTGAGCTGCTTCCCTCCACCATACTCTTTTGCCATGTTGTTCTGCCTCACCTTGAGCCCCAAAGATTGAAGCCTCAACTGAGACCTCTGAAACCCTGAGCCCCCACATAAACTTTTCCTCCTCTAAAATTGTTCTTGTCAGGTCTTTTAGTCACAACAGTGAAAAATCTGACTAAAACACTTCCCCTTTGCTGCAGTCATATAATGCCAGCTTTCTGATCAGATTCAAGCGTACAAAATCCATGTACTTGACCTGGACATGAAGTCCTCTGTTGTACATATTCTCTACTTCTTTCACTCTATGTCAAATGTTCTTTAATCTGCCTCATCCTTCAGGTACATGAGTTTTTATGATAAGTGAATATTGCCTTAACAAATGCCATCAGCTATCTTTGCTGATTAGAAGTCTGTTTTTTAACTGTGTATATCTGCTCTGTCCAACATAAGAGCCACTAAGTCAGTAGATTTAGTATGAGAAAAAAGAATGCAAACTAACTTGTTAGTAATTTGTATTTGATTGCCTGTTGAAATGTTAATATGTTGAATATATTGAGTTAAATGAAATGTATTAATAATATTAATTTGCCTTTTTTTCTTTTTACTTAATTAATATGTACCAAGAGTTTGCCAAACTGCAAAGCTGGGGGCACAAATATGCAGACTGCCAGGAATACACAAGACTTCTGACACCAATTACAAGGAGTTGGAGTCCAACTACAGAGTTCAAGGGAAAGCCACTCTCACTTCAAACTTACACTGCAAGTTCACAGAATTTCCAAGACAGCCCTTAGTTTTGACAGTTCCCTAGTAGGATCTCAGAATTCACTGGAAGCTATTATACACATGGTTATGTTTTAACAAAGATGAGGGTTGCAAATTGCAATCAGCCATGGAAGAGACTCCTAAGGCAGTTTGGGAAGTTTCCAGATGTGAAGCTTCTCTTGTCCTTAGGCCATGTCACACTCCTGCCATCAACACTGATAACATACACAGTATTGCCAGTCAAGTAAGCTCACCTAAACTTCTATGTCCAGAATTTTTATCGGGTCCTTGCTGCATAGGCATGACTGACTTTTTCAACAGGGTTGTATTCAGCCTCCAGGTCAGCTGATATTATATGACCCAAACACCCAACTACATCATATGTCTAGTCTGTGGCATGGATAGCCCCACTTAAAACTACTGGGTATGGATGTCCCCACTTTAAGATCTGGTGTGAACAGACCCTAATTAAACATAGACATTTCTCTCAGGTATGACGCTGATCACTTCCTAAAAACTAACACAAAATCTAACCTTCACTTTTGGCAAAGTCAAACTCTATATTATATAAACAGGCTACTTGAAAATGTAAAAATAAATATAGAACTCATTACAGTACTATTAGGCAGAAGTTCCTTTCCATAGACAAATTTTTTTTCAATTTTATCATACTATATCTCTAGATTCCTATAACCTTGTAGTGCATATTCTACCATGTTTAGTAATTTTTTTATTCTCTTTATATATTTTTTTTATTTCCAGTGGCCCATTGAGAAGTGTCTCCATTTTTATCCCTATTTCTCTTCATGAGCTTAGGGTAGCTACATATATTTGCATTTTACAGGCTCTGTGATCTATCTTTAGCTGGTCAGTCTGGAAGATTTCTTAGCAAATGAATTTTCTCCATCTTTTAAGCTCAATTTTCTCCATAAATTTGGTAATCTCAAGCCGTTACTAGGAAAACACTAACATAATCTATCAACCAAGTTCTTAATTGAACACATTCTCCCTTCTCTTCTATAATATATACTTCATATGGAGAAAAAAGGAATTCAAGGATTTATAAACAGTGGATATGTTCTGTAGATTTCTTCAGAAGTTTTATTGATTGTTTTAGTCAGATTTTTTACTTCTGGGACCAAAACACCTGACCAGAACAATTTGAGAAAGAAAAGTTTATTTTGTGGCTCACAGTTTCATTCTCAGTCCATAGATGGCTGACTCCATTTGTCAGGGCCTGAGGTGTAGCAGAACATCAGGGCAGAAGTATGTGGCAGAGGAAAGCAGTTGGGGACATAGCACCAGGAAGCAGAGAGAGAGGGGGGGACAGGGAGAGAAGCAGGGAAAGCACTCCCCTCACAGACAAAATATAAACCCTATGGGGACTTCTGTTGACCCACCTCCTCCAGCCACGCCCTACCTGCCTACAGTCACACCCAGTTAATCCACATCAGGGGATTAACTCATTGATTAGGTTCAGATTCTCATAACCCATTCATTTCACTCTAAACCACCTTGTATTGTCTCACACATGAACTTTTGGAACACACATCATATCTAAACCATAACATTCATTTTTTTAAAAGATAATGAAATCAAAGTCATATTCCATATCTTTCATCACATCCTTTGTGTAAGACATAGTCCTCTTTCTAGTTAAGCATTTCAGGACTCAATAAAGCTCTTTCTCAATATATATTTTGACTGTTGATCAGATATAAAATTTTGGTTCATGTACCATTTATTCAATGCCTATAGGGTGCTATTAAGTAAGAATGATATAAAAAAAATGGAAGAGAAAGTTTCTTGTCTTCTTGAATTCTCAGCCTGGAATGGAGACTTGACACAAAAGCCTTACATGGTCAGTGAGTGCTGAAATTATGAACTCCGGGTGACAGGCAATCTGAAGACAAACCAAGAACAAAACCAATCTGTCCTCAGATTATAGAATCCCTGAGGGATTTATTCCACATTATTCTTAATCTATACCTTGTCAAAAGGAAAAGTTGCTAATGTTAATGAAAAAAAATCCACTCTTAAAGAATGTGTGTTGCAACAACTCAATTAGCTATGCCATTCCAAATGGGATTACTAAATCCTGGATCTTGTGAGGTTAAAACAGGCCATTAATTATGTTTAGTTTCATTCATCTTCTAAACCACTTCATTCTGTCATGGGACATATACCAATTGAATGTATACAGATTGTTTTATGAACACATTAAATGGGGATGACACTCACTAATGTAGTACCAAAACAACCAAGTTGTTCTGCTGCAATGAGCTCTAGAGGTGAGCAGTGTGAGATTCTGCAGCCTCCAGCAGTTCTGTTGATGGCTTCCATTCCCTGACAAAACCACTGAGGATGACTCTAATGGATGTTGCATCTGCACATATGCCATTAGTTGCCCTTCCTTCATGCTTACTCTGCCCTGGCTGACTTTGCACATCTGTTATAATTTGGTGAATAATAATAAATACACCTTTGCAATGTGTGATGCTGCAGAGCACAAACAACTGAAAATTCATGAGGCAGCTAAGAGTGAGGAAATAAGTACCTTGTCGTAGCCATCTTGTGCCAGATGAGGATTTCAGAAAGCTGAGTTCTGATCTAACACTTCTATTGCTCCTTTGTTGAGAAATCTTAAGAAAATTTCTTAACTTTTTTGCCTCAATCATTCATCCAAGGAGTAGGAATTTTTTTTTTCTGCTGCAATTTTCTGCACAGAATGATTACAAACGTTAATTGAGGGTTTTTTTTAAACATGAAAAAAGAGTCTCTCACAAGCCTATGTGTACATGATTTTCTTCAAGATTTTATTGATCTTAGGCAGATTTTCATATTTTATAAATAAAATGATTTTTTTTTTGCCACCACATAAGAATAACCAGTATCTTTCAGGGGACAGGTTTGAAATTCCCAATACTGGGTCATAAGGCTGAAGTCATCTTCTGAAACATAAGCCGTGATATTTTGATCACCCATAAAAAAGGCATCAGTTAAGATTCTTTTTAGAGTCAGAGAAACCTCAGTGATGTGACTACAATTGAGGACCCCAAAGATTTCACAAAGCTTACTATTTCTACTTTTCTACCAACAGGTGGCTGTAGTTTTCCTCCTATGAGTGATGTGTTCCCTCACAAGTAGCTATGTTACCAGTGAGTGGTTAAAAAAATAAATAAATAAACCCACTTCTACCATTTTTTTCTATGCCCATAGAAATGTTTTCTGCTGTTAACTCATTTCAAATTAACTCAGTGCTAAAATTAATCACCCATACTCTTTATCTCTACTTAGAAAAATAGAAACTTCTCAGTTTTTTTGTCATTGGTACTAGGAGGAGCCCAACATAACTTCTGCATCATTTGTGGTTCTCTGTAATTGCCTTAATAGGTTTAATTAGTATACCGGATTTTGTTTTCCAAGAGCTTGCATATTTTTAATGGGTTTGCTCTCTTGTTAATGGTCTAAATGACTTGCCATGAAGATCATATCCCAACAGAGGCAGACAGAATATCAATAAAAAGACTACTAATCTCAGGATGGTGTTTCCCCATGACTTTAAGTTCAAATATTTAATGATAAGTTTTTTGCCAACTGCAAGAAAATAATTCTACATTAGCAGGAGAATTTCAAATGTTTTAAGAATGTTCATTTTCATTATTTTAAGTTTAAATATTTACAAGTGGGTTTTCAACAGTCCAAGTAAATGCATTTTGTTTAAAATAAAGACAAAATATCTAATGCTGGCTTTAGAGATATTTTCCAAATAACTGTAACAAAATATTAAATGATAATGTCTTTTACCTGCAAAACACTTCAAAGTACTTTCATAAGCATTATCCATATTACTGCATCCTGAGTGTTTCAATTAATGATGGAATATAGATGCTCTAAATGTTTTTACATAGAGATAAATATTCTCCTTTTGGTTCTTTTTAGTGAACAATTTTCATAATTTATTTTACAAATTAGAGCACAAAGGTTGATGGAAATTCTGACAATTTATTTAAAAGAAATAATTTTGACCCCATGTGTTATAAAAGAACAACAATTGAAAAGATCATGAAAGATACCCATGTTGCTAGGGATCACACCATTTATCAAAGATATAATATATGATTACTTTGTTTAAAGAAATAAAAGACTGTCCTCTATAGATCAAATACTTTGGGAAATGAAAAGATAAAGGAAGAAAACCCACAAACATTTACACATTAAATACTCAACACACTAACATATGTTTGTGTAGTTCCCATTCGATCCCAGACACTACTTTAATAAAGAGTCAAATTAATTAACAAAAATAACCTCTGATGTATTTGATTTATATTCTAGCTGAAATATAGCAATAAACAAATAAAGATAAAATAATAATGTGGCAATCCTGTATAAATGCATAAAAGCAGATTATGGGCTGCAGGATGAATGAGGTATAAAATCTTTTAGGCCAGTTATAAAAGATCTAAGAAAATAACAGATGAAAGAAAACCCAACTAGTAGAGCAGAGACATGGAAATTTGTGGTGTAAATACATTGCAGTACAAAGAAACTTATGCAAAGGTCCTGAGGTAGTAGATTGCTCAACAATTTTGAGGAGTGGAATTGAGGCCTTTGTAACTACACCACAGTAGGAAGTCCATCTTTGATTAGACTACTTTTGACAGTGGCCATTAGTTTCCCATGAACCAGCTTGAAATACTGATTGCCAAACACAATGCAAAAAGAAAAACTTCTTAATAAAATAGATAAATATACTGAATAAAAAACATGTGACCAAAATGTGGACCCATTATAGTAAAGAAAAAGAATACCACCTAGAAATTAGAAAGTAGAAATACCTAGAAACTAGAAACACCTAGAAACTAGGTTTTTCTAATGTCTTAGAAAATTCTTTAGTTACACTTTATACATCAAATAAATATATGTTACATTCAATTCTTAACTGGAAAAATGTTTAAAAATCCACTCATTATTTGTGAAAAAAATTAGAATACAGACTTCAGAATCTGATAAAACTGTAGTTTAATTCTCAAATTTCCTCAGACATTATTAATAAAAAGGTAAGTAATTTATAATAGCCAAGTAAAAGGCCCTTAATTATATATTTTTGTTACTGAGATTTCCATAATTCTGGGTTTCTTGAGATTAAAACCACAATATTTTTTGGCTTTTTAAGAATATCTTAATTTATAGAAGTAAGTAATTTGTAATTACTTACAAAATTTTATTCTTGCTCAACATGGATGGATGGATAGATAAAAGTATGTATACATGATTTTACAAACACATTAAATGGAAATGACAATTACTTATGTAAAAGCAAAATAAAGTGCTCTTATATTATTTGCTCTTGGAGGTTAGTCTTTTATGATATTATCTCTCTCATGACTAATCTAAACAATATTTAGCAGCAAAGTGAGAAACAAACAAAAAAAGCTGCTACTTTAAATAGAACACCTAGAACATAGATATTGTGTTAAGTCCTAATTTTGCCTTTTACTAGCTGTGTGACAATTAGCAAGTTACTCAAATTTCCTGAGCCTTAGCATACTCTTCTATAATACCAAGACAAAAATTTCATATTGATTTTAAATATACACTATCAAACTCCTAGACATAGTATCAGGCATCTAGGGAGGTACTCAAAAGTTGGCATTTATTTAATTATTAGCAATAGTTTTTTGTTGTTGTTGTTGTTTTAAATCATCATTGTTACTAGTACTAATCAATTGTAAATCTCAGATTGTTGACAGAAGTTCCAACAGTCTATGCCCAGATGAAATTGTAATATCTGACCCTGCAGGGACGCACTGGTTACTTGAGAGAAGGACATGCTCAACTCTGCCTTATTGACCTACCTTATGGCAGATGGCAATTTGCGGTAGTGTTACTCGTGGGAGTTACGCTACGCTGCTGTGCCATTGTTTGATAGGGAAGGCCAAGCTAACACAGAAAACAGTGACCAACATCTGCAGAATCACAATCCCAGTGAAGGTCCCTCTCATAATATTTTGTTACAATGATTCTTTTATAACATAAAGAAATTTTAATGATGTCCATCATTCCCTCTAGCAAGTGATATTTTTACACTTTTATGTCCTACCTTTTGAGAGAATCACATTAACAAAAGACTTGTATAAATTCTGAACATCTATTTTATTAATCACAAAAGCTTTAAAACAATATGCATATGGAAATACAGAATACATATGGAAATGTAGGTTTTCGGCCAACTAGATAAATATCAAAACGAAATTTTGTGAAATTCCTCACACAAACAGAATTAATTTCTAATTGATCAGAAGTAAAGCAGTCAACACATTTAGTGTAATAATCTGCTTCCCCAGATGTCTCCAAGACTATCACCAGGAGGTCCAGACAGCACATTCTGAATAAGATCACAACCACTCCCTTCAAGGTCAAGAACTGAAAACCATATGTGCTGGGACTTTTACCTCCTCAATCAGAAACTCAGCTCCCCCACAACACACCCTCCTATTTAAACTATGCAGTTTGAAGGGGTTTTCTGTTTTGAATACACCCAAATTTTATCCCTATTTAGGGATCACCACAGTCTTAGAACTTCTATGCTCTATTCACAATTTACATCTTCTTTTCTGTCCCTTTCTCCCAAACCATTCAACTGCTGAAACGCTTTCACTCTCCCCTCTAAAATCATGGGTCCATTACTAGCAAAATCCTATTCCCTTCATCTTCTTCCTCAACTGTTTTCATTTTCTTCTACCTGGGACTGAACCCAGGTATATTTTTACCACTGAGTTACATCTCCAGTCATTTTTATTTCTTATTCTGAGATATTGCTGAGTTGCTGTGTCTAGCCTCAATCTTGCAATCCTCCTACCTCAGCCTCCCCAGTCACAGGCATGCACAACCAAGCTTCCTCTGCCTTTGGATCCTGCTTTCCCTGAAGATATCTGAGGTGGTGGGTATTTGACACATTGCCCACTGCCCCTGACCTTCTGGGTGATGCAGATTTCATCTTGGAGTCACAGACCATTCTCTTCCCTAAAACACCCTGCTTTGAATCTATCATTATCAGATCTCATCGCCAAATACTCCCTATTTGTGTCAGTATGGCATGTGCTCTATTCCCCTAATTTCTCAACAGGGTCAAAACTTGATCCATCATCACTCTCTCCTATACAATTCCTTCCTTCTTCCAAGATGATTCAATAAACATATTGTATTGGTTTGCTGTGGCTGCCATAACAAAATACCAGACTCCATGGCTTAAACAGCAGAAACTCATTTTCTCATAAGTTCTAGAAGCTAGAAATCCAAGTTGAGATGCAGGGAAGTTTGGTTTCTTGTAAGTCTTCTCTTCTTGGCTTGCTTCTGGTGGTTTCTTCTCAGTGTGCATGCATCCCTGGTGCTTCTTTATGTATGTCCTAAACTCCTCTAAGGACACTTTAGTCAGCTTTTCTCCCTATGACCAAAATACCTGATGAGAACAACTTTAGAAGAGGGAAAGTTTATTTGAGGCTCATGAGTTCAGAAGTCTCAGTCCATAGACGGCCAACTCCATTGTTCTGGGCTCAACCTAAGGCAGTACAACATGGCAAAAGGGTACAGTGGAAGAAAGCTGTTCAGTTCATGGCAGCCAGGAAGCAGAGAGAGCTGAAGGTACCACAGAGAAGATGCACCCTTCGGGGCACACCCCCAGTGACCATCCTCCTCCAGTCACACCCTACCTGCCAGTTAACAACCAGTCCATACATTCAAATTGAGATGGACTAGTTAGGTTACAGCTCTCACAATCCAATCAGTTCACCTCTGAATATTCCTGCATTAATACAGGAGCTTTGGGAGGACACCTCATATCCACATCATAACAGATTTAACTTAATTACCTTTAAAAGTCCTATGTCCAAATGCACTTATATTCTGAGACACTAAGTTTAGGGCTTCAAAATAGGAAATGTTGGGAAGACACAATTCAGTTCATCAAGTGTACAGATGAGTCATCTCATATTTTTTGTCTTTTTCTTGACCTCATCCTGTTTAATTTACTTGTCATCAAAGCATGTCTTTTAAGAATGTGTCTTTTTATAATATTTATTTTTTAGTTTTTTCAGCAGACACAACATCTTTGTTTGTATGTGGTGCTGAGGATCGAACCGGGGCTGCACGCATGACAGAGGAGCACGCTACCACTTGAGCCACATCCCCAGCCCAAGAATGTGTCTTATATTACACCATTCACTTTTGCTCAGCCAGTCACTCACATCACACCACAGGTGTCCTTATAACTTTAGCTCTCCATAATCTCAGTTTACTGCTGCCCACTCCCGGCCTTTCCTCTTCTGCCATATTCCTCCTAAAACTTCACTCTCAATAATTCCTCATCTCCACTAAAATAAATCCTGTGACCTTTTCTCTGGGCTTTAATAGCCTCAATCTTTCCCTGACTCAGCTTAAATAATTTTGTCCCCTTAAAACATGTCATATTTGTTACTTATCTACCAAAACTCAACAGTGATCCCCTCATTTCACTCAAAAGAAAAGCTAAGGTCCTTTGAAGTATATAGAAAACTCCATACACTGTGATCTCTATGTTTCATGTTCATCTCCATCTATCCTCATTCATTAAACTCCAGTCCCTTGGCTTCCTGTTTTTCTCAAGCATTCTCTTGATTTAGGATCTCTGCTTAGAACATTCTTCCTCCAAAGCTTTACATGAAATTCATTTATTTTCTTCCTTGGCTTTGCTCACATGACATGTTTTCAATAAGCTCTAAATTGATCATCTTACTCAGAATTTCAATTTATACTTTCCACTTGGCATCCCAGATCCCCTTCACCTGCTTTCTCTACCTTAATTCTAATACTATCCATCACTTTATAAACATACTATGAAATTTACTTGTTTATTTTACCCATTTCTTTTCACTCGAATATATGTCTATCTCCCTCCCCTGGAATGTGAGGTCCTCAAGGGCAATGATATTTCTCTGTCTTAATCACTGATACATCCCCAATACTTAAAATGGTTCACAACCATGGGACTCAATAAATATTTGTTTTATATTGGAAAGAAGGGAATAGAAAAGGGTTTTCTATTGTATTTCAAGATCCTAGGTCCAGAAAAAAATAAATAAGTATGAATATACATATTTATAAATAATTAAAATAATTTTAAAAAATAAACTTTTGTACAAACAAAACTCCATAAGCCAAATAAATCTAAAATCACAAAAATCAAAGATAAAGATCTTATAATAAATAGCATCTAAAAATTTATAAGAAGAAAATCTAATAATGCAGTAGGAAAATAGGTAAAGGCTAAATTCAAATAAAGGAAAATAATGATAACTTTTAACCATATAAAAAGATTTCAGACTGCTCTCATAATAAGAGAAATATATATTAAAACTCCTCTGAGACTTTATATTTATCCTTCAGAATAACAAATCCAAAAGCTCAAGGAAGCATTTCACAGGTGAGTTGGATATTATCACTTGCACCTTGCGGATTAGATTATAAACTGGCATGACTTCTGTAGAAGGTGATTTACTGATAACTGACAAAATCACAAATACATACACCTTTTGACCTAGTAATACCTATTTCAAATCTATTATCCCATACAAATCTCTTTGGTAAATCTGGCATGAAGTCTGTAAGAGGTTATCTGTTATAATATTTCATGTTCTAGTAAGACACTAGTGAAAATTATATAAATGAATACAGCATTGGTTATACACATTATAGCACCTAAATCAAATGAAATACTACTCGAGTATATATAAAGAACACAGATCTCCTATTTTGATATACCAGGAACTCTAAGATATAATATTGTGACAACTGCAAGGTAAAGTATAATGGTATCTTGTATTTAAAGAGCAAAGAAATTATAACATATTTGCAATTGCTTACATATTGCTTCAATCCATTTGGGCTACTGCAACAAAATAACACAAACTGGTATCTTATAAACAACATGAATTTGTTTTTATACTTCTGGAGTCTGGAAAGTCCATGATCAAGGCTTCAGACAAGTTGGTGTCTGGTGAAGACTCCATTTCTGGTTCATAGTTGGCACCCTCTCACATGGTAGAAAAGGCCCAGAGGCTCTATTAAGACCTCTTTACATAAGGTATTAATCCTGTTGATGAAGGCTCCATCCTCATGATTTAATCATCTCCCAATTTCCCCACTTCTTAGTACCCTCACTTCATATAATTGATTTCTACATGTGAATTTTGGTGGGACACAGACATTCAGACCATACCACATGTACTTAAACAGACACTGTTTAAGTAGGATCTAAAACATTATTTACCTGTGGAGTTGTGTAATAGGAAACAGGCAAAGGAGAGGAAAAGGTAAGTGTGAAACATTTCACTTTGTAATAAATATTTTGAAATTTTTATGTTACTTCTACATTGCAAAAAATATACTAAATGACAAAAATAATTGCAGAAAAATAGCTCATAAGAAAAAGATTCCCAACATTATATTATTTTAATACAAATCAACTTTGTTTTGTAAATACCTTCACTGAACAATTTACATATACTAAATATAAAGTCAGGTAAAAATAAATTTGTTTGTTTGTTTTCCCACTTTGATTTCAGGAAGATTGTAGAGAGAGAAGAACAGGAACTGGCGAAGAATTCATTATTGTTATTTATTAGATACTGCAGGCCTGCAAACATGTCAGGAACTCAGATAAAACAAGGCAAGAAGCGGTATTAGCATCAAAAACAACCACTGACAGTAAGCAATGCTACTTGCAGAATGAAAAACAGGTGTATAGCCACTTTAAGCATAATTTCCACATAATAGGAACAAATGGATACATAAAAGAGAAGCCTTCCTGCTGATACTAAGAGAAATTGGACCACAGAAAAGAAAAATGGCCCTATCATTGCAGTTGCGATAACAATGAAGATAGTAAGTGATGGAAACAGAAGGAAAACAGTGAAACATTGAGAAAGCCCTCCTTTATATTTAGCATCAGTCCATTCTTTTCCAGGTACATACAGTTGAAGGCCAATCTTCAAAAAGGGACCTCCACCCCAATGCTCCTCATTTGAGTCCTCAAGTAAACTGTTGAAAGTGGTGAGCAGGGATAAGCAGGTACCTCCCACTACAACTGAACAGAAGTATCACCAAAACCTGAAAGATACAAGTAAGGCAACCTAACAAATTAAAAATATAAGATTGAATTAAAACTATTTAACCTAAAAAAGAGAATAGTAAAAGAAACAGCAACTAGAATTTGCATCAGCAAGAACAAATATTATTTGATCACCAGCCAGTTTAGGACTTGGAAATTAGAGAATTAAAAAACAATACAAAACAAAACACAAACTCAGCCTTTAAGGAACTTAGGAGATAAGACACACGCATTAAAATAAAGGTTATAAACTGATCTCTCGTGGGTGTATCCAGCATAGAAATGGGTTAAATAATACCGCAATATAACAATATTAAAAATATTGAACAATTTAATTAGAAAATCTGGATGTTCAGCTCCATTTCAAAAAGTAGAACAAGAGAGAGTTGTTGAGTATGGAAAGCAGGAGGTGATTCCCATATTATGGGAAGGATTTTTCACTAGGAGGAAGATAGAGGAACTGATAAGTTCCTCAGGCCTAAAAGTTTAGGGCAAAATAAAGTACAACGTGAAGAACTAGATTGTTTGGTTAGTTTGGGCTACTACTGAAATGCCATAGACTGTGCAGCTTACAGGATGGAACCTGATTTTCCTCACTATTCTGAGGCTGGAAGTCTGAGATCCAGGTGCAAGCTTAGTTGGGTGCTTCTGAGGGCTCTTTTCCTAGTTTGCATACTGTCACCTTCATACCATGTCCTCACATAGTTGAGAGTGATCTGCTTTCTCCCTTGTCTTATATGACCCCTAATCACATCATGAAGGTTCCACCTACTTCACAAAATCTAACTCTAAGGACATTCCAAAGGCCCCAAGTCCTATACCATCACATTTGAGGCTCAGGGATTTAACATATGAATTTGAGGGAAACACAAACATTCATTTCTTAACAAGAAGCTACAGTCAACTGCTTGCTGGGGAACAGATTTACATATTAATGAAAGCCTTGTTGGAAGAGATAAATTTTAAATTATCTCATACCACCCTTAAATTCAGTGCATTTAATAACCTTTCTCCACTCCAAACTTCACTTTATAAATTTATCTCCTCCCAATCTTATCTTTTACCCCTTCTTACTCCTATTCATCACTTACAGAAAAAGGTAATACATACATACTTTATCCCATACCAGTTATGTACATAAAACCATGAGGAATTTCACAAGCCACATAAAAAAGTCATCTTCTTTTTTATATTTATATTTTTCTTGTTTTGGAAAATAATATTTTTAAGGAGCAGGGACTTAAAACCAGTCAATTACAAAATCAGCTAATTATGTTAGTTATGCCATCTGCAGTCAAATGAGGTTACAAGTTTTACTTTAAAATTAAGTACCTGCGCCCAGCGCATCTTTTTTAACATCTCTTTTAAAGAGACTGGAAAAGTACTTTAAAATTAAGTACCTGTGCATCTTTTTTTCACTTATTTTATAAAACAGATGTTAAATATTTAATTTTTTAAAACATACTGGTAAAAAATCTGCTTTTACCCATAAAAAGTCACCATATTTACTTCTCTATTATTCTCCATCCCGCTCCTTCTTTTGAAAGCAGGTGGCTTGAAGTGCAAAATTAGTAAAATACAAAAATATATCATCAAATGCAACTTTGCCAAGATCTAAAAAAAAAAAAAAGAATTCATATCAAAATAGAGTCTAATCCATAATAGTGAAAAAGAGACCATAAAGTCAGCTCTTTATGGATATAGTTGTCTCATAGCACTCCACACCCTATTTTTCTGTTACGTGTTCCTACTGTCAAGAGTCCCTAAGGCTGGGTTTGGAATCAGTATTAGCTCTGACAAATGCAGGAAGAGAATAAGCTTGTGTTTATTAGCAATGTTAGCCCAAAAGAGAACTCAACACACTTATCTGCAGAATAGTCACTTATTAGCCACACCTCTCCCACTTACCCACTCTAACCATTTAATCTCTCTGAAATTCAATTCTTAATCTGCAAAAATGGTATAATAATTGTGCCTGGCACCTAGAATTATTGTGAACTAAGTCCTTAGAACAAGAGTCCTACAAAAAAAGAGGACCCTAAGATGCAGGTAAAAGAGTAGACCAAACTCATGAAAATCTCTCCTTCCTGAAACCATACCACAGTAGAGTGTTTTGGCTTGTTCAAGGCACAAAGCCACAGGACAAAGAGAACAAAAGAGAAAAGAAAATTTTTTAAAGTTTGGAAGCCAGAATGTGAATGATAACCAACTAATAACAACGGACAGCAGCCGTGGGAAGACAAAATGCAAAGCTAGCATTGGAGGTTACAAGAAGCAACACTATATAGCATATAACTGCCCTCCTCTGGAGATGTAGGTTGATAAAGCCAATATATGAGGATTGGTGAAAAGTCTTTCTAAATAACATCTGGTGATGTTATCTCACCATAATATCACCAGATGAGCTGGGTGAATGAATCTGTAAATGTTGAGACCCATCTTCTCACCCCATATACTTGATAAAAGTTGAAAATTAGGCCTAGGATGTTTCAGATAAGAGAATGAAAAAGTTTTCTCAGAAGAATCTGACTTCTACCTTGAAAATTAGGGAGTAAAACCAAGTGAAAAGGCTTATTATCAGAACAGAAACTATCCAAGGAACAGAAATTTTCAAAATATCATTATTATGACCTTTGGAAATATAATAAAATATAATGCATCTATTAAAAAAGATAGAATGCTTTTTAAAAAAATGAATATCGAGAACAAAGTAGAGCTGCCTGGTCTCTGCTCTAGGCAGTGGTACAATAAGTGGAATTAGTGTGACTAGTTGATATCCCAGGTCAGCAGTAGCTACATGTAAGCATCTCCTGGCTCAGACATCCTGATTTCGCACCCTTTATTTTCATCTTTCCTGACTGTTTATTCTAGTTTGGATACCTCTTATCTGTGTACCCAACTATCCTGTGTATACATCTTTCATCGCACATATACAATATCCCATAATTGCCTATTTCCTACACTAGGGTCTGAAGTTTCTCCAGAAGAGAGAGAATGTTGACAACACATAGCATAGTGCCTGGTATATTAGTAGGTGCTTCCAAAAACTTTGCTCAATGTATAAACTGAATGGATGAGTAAAATGCTATCACATCAGTTTGGCCTGTCACCAGGATGGAGAATCCAAAAAGTCCATTAACAGTTTTGCTGAACCTCCTTGCTGAACTCAACTATGCCATTTCCCAAAGGGAAAGAACCAGAAAAATATTCCTGTAGAAAAAGGCAGAAAGGATGGATTTCCCTGCTTTATTCAAGAATCTCAAATTAACAATGAAATCTACTTCTGTACAAGAAAAACAACTCTGTGGAGCACCCATGGAATTCCATTGAAAAGATAAATGCTCTCCTCACTATGGTTTGACTATAAATTTCCATGTAATATTTTTAAATATTAGTAGTACTCATATCTGAAGGGTTTTTTTTGCTTCTGTATTTTCTGATGCTTCTATGTCACATAGTATTATTTAGATAATGAAAATTTATATGAATAAATTTGTAAAATTATATAAATTCAAATTGATATTGAAATGTACATAATTTTTTAAAATTCCCATTTCCTTTTGAAATACATTTTTAACTGACAGTGGTATAGCACTCTCAGTCCTGTTAATCCATCATAATTACTGGTAGAGCTTGTTTAAAGATGCAATTGCCCTGGCTTTTCCCAGATCTATAGAATCAAAATGGGTGAGAGACCCAGGCATTCATGTCTGATAAGCTGTGCAGATGACTGTGAGGTCCAGGAAGCTGTATTTGTACATCACGTGGAGTCTCATCTCATGAACTAGGACTCCACCAATAGCTCCTTTCAGTGACATTATTCACAACTGGTAGATTGGAAAGTAATCTTTAGTCAGATACAAAGAGGGGTGGAAGAAAAATACATCAAGAATAGGATTTCTCAGGGTGACTACTGAACATAGTTTAATCCAGATCTAAAGTATCTATTAAATGAAGACAATGGGTAAAATAGGATTTATCGGGCTTACTTCAAGTTTATCTTGCTTTTCTATATTTCTAACTGCTGAGGAGTAATTTCTTAGAGGATTACCTCCATTAAAACCCACCCTCTTATCCTTTTTGCCAGAAATTCTTTCCAAAGCCTATAAAAGCTAATTTCACTTCTTACAAAGCTAGTTAATCAAACGGGTATTCAAGTTCATTTGCCTAGTATCCTTTGCTAAGAGTTGACACTGAAATAAGGGCTTACAGAATATGCATTTGAGCTATTAACCATGTCTTCTCACCATTGATCTTCTTTTTTCCCCTAGACTTAAAGGCTAAAATTCTGTTGCCTGGCTCTTTATTTTTATTCATTATTGCATTCAAATAACATCACTATTATATCAGTGTGATGGATCAACTCTGTAATTGAGTGTGAATACTTTTACTTTGCATTCTCCTAGAATTATTAATTTCAGCATATTTGTTGTGGTTTTGAATGTGGCTAAGCAGTAAATAATGCAACACAAAGAGGTTTTAACCTATTCCCAAAGCCCACAACAAGGTTGTAAAGCCAGTGGTGTATTAACTTAAGAAATAGATCAATCTTATCTTGTAAAAAGAAGATAAAAGGTAATACTGTCAGTAAGAACAACTGTGCTTGAGGTTGTAAACCATACTTGAGACTATAAAAAGAAGCTTAGATGCATGTGTTAAATTTTGCTTCCTGTCCTTGGAGAAAGTCTTCAATTCAATGGACATTTAAAAAAAATAAATCAGTCATCCAGATATTTTCTCATATTGCTTATACTGATAAAACATAAACCTACACTGTAACAATAACAATTGTACCCTCATTACATAGCATTTTACAAAGGGCTTTATATGTGTGAAACTGAAAATTAGTTCTAAGGAATATACATTAGAAAACTAAGTAGAAAACATATGGTATTCATCAGATGACCAATAAAACAGTTCCTTGAACCAGCAACAAAATTTAGTGCTACTTAAATATCTGTGGAACCATGTAAAGAAAGGTATTTGGATAACACAAGAATTATCCTCAAGTTTTTCAGAAATGTACTCATCATTATTTGCAAACCATAGACAAACCTATATTAAAGGACTTCCAAGTGGATTATGTGCTCTTCATATTGTGAACTCCTCAGATAGAAATTGAGCATCCCTAATCAAAAAGTCTATAACTGAAATACTTCCAAATCAAAATTTTTGAGTGTCAATGAGACCATAGTAGAAAATTACATATTGTGAAGCTCTGTTTAATGCACATCAATAGTTAAAGTACTGTATAAAATTAACCTTATGTATATAAAGATTATATGAAACAAATTAATTTCATGTTTAGATTTGGGCAGCATTCACAAAAATATACATATGTGTATGTGCAGATATTCAATTTTTTTAAATCTAAAATTCAAAGCATTTCTGATCCAAAGCATTTTGGACAAGGGATACTCAATGTGGATATATCTCTTTGAGTGGACAAAAGATGTGGAGATATTTGTGAATTCTGACCAAAGTGTGACCTAAGTAAAGGAGACTTTAATAATCAAATGCATAGTTTAACCCATTCTGTGGATACCAGTCAGCCTCTTTCCAGAGACATCTATGTCATGACCCAATGAGCTTATGCACAAAGTGGCCATGGTGGCATTGATGGAGGTTATGCATGGGCCTAGCAACATGTACTCACTTACCAAGACCAAATTGGGTATGACCACCTCAGTGCTCAATCTACCAACAGCAGAGACCAACACTGAGCTTAAGTTCCTTTCCTCATGGTTGATTAATTCCACTGGGCCACTTCCATCATGAAAAGGGTGGTATCTTATTCTTACTGGAATAGATGCTCTGGATGTGGATTTGCCTTCCCTGCACACAATGTTTCTGCCCAAACTACCATCCATAGACTTACAGAAAAACTTATCCTTCAATATATATCCCACATAGCATTGCTTCTGACCAAAGAACTCACTTCACAGGGGGAAAAAAAAAAGTGCAGCAATGAATGAGCTCATGCTCTTGGAGTTCACATGCTCCCCCTCATCCTGAAGCAGGTGTCGTGATAGAATCATGGGAATGGCCTTTGAAGACATTATAATGGCACCATCTAGATAATAGTATTTTGCAGGGGTAGGGCAAGGTTTTCAGAAGGCTCTATTTTCTCTGAATCAACATCCAATTTATGGCACTGTTTTTTCCATAGCCAGGACTTATCGGTACAGGAATCAAGGGGTAAAAATAGGAGTGGTAGCACTCACAATTATCTCTAGTGACACACTAGCAAATATTTTTTTCTCTTGTTTCCCTGATTTATGCTCTGTTGACAGAGAAGTCTTAGTTCCAGAGATAGAAATGTTGCCACCAGAAGATACAGTGATAATTTCATCAAACTGGAAGTTAAGGCTGTTGTCTCTCCACTTTGGGACCCTTATGCTTCTGAGTCAAAGGCTAAGAAAGAAGTTACAGGGTTGACTGGGATGATTAATCCAGACTACCAAGTGGACATAAGGAAGAGGATGTGTAGAATACATAGTATTACCATGCTGCATGATTAAAGTCAATGGAAAATTATAGCTATCAATTCAGGCAGGACCTTTCAGGAATAAAAACACAGGTCATTCAGCCAAACATGAAGAAGTCTGGGTGCACCCTGTAGTCCAGCTACTTGGGAAGCAAGGCTGGGAGGATCTCCTGAAACTCATGAGTTCCAGTCCAGCTGGGAAACCTGCGAGATCAATCTAAAAAAAAAAAAAAAAAAAAAAAAAGTTTGGGTCATTTGCCAGAAAATGAACCAAAATCAGTTGAGGTGCTTGCTGAAAGCAAGAATACAGAATGGCTAAGAAAATAAGTCAGTTATAAATATCAGCTATGAAGATTATAATTGTCATTAGTGTTTTCTCTATATTTTAAGAATACATTTTTTGTGTATATATCAATACATCAGATAAATACTTTTGTTTTCATTCTTTTATTTCGTTACCATGTAACATATATTGACTTTACATCAGTATCTAAGTATCATTGATTTTACACCATCGTATTTAAGTTATGGGTTATCAGAAGAAGAGTAACATTATCCAGTGACTTTATCTCCTCTTTTGTATGGATGCAGGATAATTGTATCATATTAGGTGGAAACATTACCTTGTTATTGCCTTTATTTGGCAACTAAATCTGGTTTAAGGAGATGCAAATAATTGATGAATCGACAAGGGGTGAATTAGTGATTATTAATTTCAGATGTCAACTTGACTGGTCTAAGGAATACCAAAAGAGCATTATTTGTGTGTCTGAGAGGGTGTTTCCAGAAGAAATTGACCCGTGAGTCAGTAGAGTAGAAAAAATTCACTCTTCATGTGGACATGGACCATCCAATCAACCGAGGACCAGGGTAGAATAAAATGAGAGAAAAAGATTTGCTTTCTCCTGGTGCTGGAACTCTTGCCTCAGTCTGCCCTTTGGGCATCAGAATTCCAACTCTCCAACCTTGGGAATTCAAAACTCATACAAGTGGTCTCCCAAAATCTCTGGCTTTTGAATTCAGACTGAGAATTAATCATCAGCTTTCTTGGATTTGATGCTTTCACACCCATACTACCAGCACCACACAGCATATCATGGGACTCCTTAGCTTCTGTAATTATGAGTCAGTTACCCTAATAAAACCCCTTCCAACTATCCATCCAGATGCGCCTTGATTTATAATAGAATTATGTCCTGATAAATTATGTCCTGATAAATTCATCAATTGAAAATGCACTTAATATACCTAATATACTCAATACCTAATATACTCAATACTATAGCTTAGGAACACAGGACATTGTGGCCAACTAGGAGCTGTGACTTTCTGCCATTCCCCAGCATCCCAAAGTAGTACCATACTGTATATTGCTGAGAAAATTTTATTAAAATCCATATGTGAAGCATGTTTTCTATTGAATGTATCATTTGCAAACCATTATAAAATCAAAAAATTATAAATCAAACCATAAGTTGATTCTGTCTCCTGGAGAACCCTAATAAGACACTATATAAATTTTATAAAAATGGGAGTTTTTTTCCTCCATTTTGTTTATCCTTTATTTTTAGAGATGATAGAGTGCCAGATATTAAGTAAATATTTGTTAAATGAATGACTAAAAGCATATAACACATTTAAGCAATGCCCAAAACATAGAAAACACAATTTTGTTTTCATTAGCCACTCAATATATAATTATAAAAAAAACCTAAACTATCTAAAATAAAAAATATAAAAAGTTGGAAGAACAATGCAGTAAAGTTACCAAAAGAATCTTTGAAATTCCTGGCAGGAATGATTATTTCCATCTAAAAGGATCTGTACAACAATGGAAATTAAAGCATATTCATGATTTGGGGAAAAAAAGAAAAGTACTGAAAGTGAAAAAATATGTTTGGGACAATATACCATATGAACTTGTTAGTGCAAAAAGGTGGGCTCTAATAGCCCCACAATGTTAGGATGAATAAGTTGATGAGTAAGCTATCATTCCAAAGGACCATCCTGCTGGGAAGCTGATTTAGGAGTGATTTATATAGAAGATGAGTGATGGCTGACCCATGAGTACCTTCTCACAGGTGAAAGTTTGTGGCCAAATGATGCATACCTTAATCTTAATCACCTAGTGACAAAATGTTTTCTAGTTTTGCAAATTTTAAAAGCAAAGATTATTATCACCTCAGGCAATTCTCATCATTCATTAGTTTGCCTATATGCAGTTCCTGACATCTTAAGCAATGAACAGGCTAGAAGAGGTAACCCCCCAAGGCCCTCTTGCTGATCACCAAACTCAAGGTAATGAAATAAAACATACTTCACCTGATTATTGTGAAAGACAAGGATCAAGTGAAATTAAATTGGATGTTAGGCCTCAGTGCTTAGCATCAGTTCTGAAAGATTCAAAAACCTGGTCACTAAGTTTTTTTATGGTATTATTAGGAATGTCTACCTTTGAAAAAAAGAAAAAGCACAGAATTGAAAAAGTACACCGGGAAGACTCTGATGCTAGTAATGTTTTGTCTTGACCCAGGTAGTGATTTTATAATTATAATTCATTCTGTATACATATTGTATTAATTGGCTTTGTTTTGCTGCAGGTAAATAAAATAGCCTGAATATATCAGTGCTTACAACAACAAATGTTTTTGTTGTTTGCTTCCATTACATGGAAGCTGTGGACTATTATGTTCTCCTGGGTTCACTTGGCCTCAGCTTGGCTTCACTCCAGCTATCTTCTCTTCTGAGATGCAGACTAAAGGAGTACCCACTCTTTGGGGCATGCTTCTCACATGTCAGGGTTCAGAAACTCAAGGATAACAGAGGCAAACTAAACTGCTAGCTGCATTAAAATTCTCTGGTCAGATGTGGTGTGTATCTTTTTCAAAACTTTGTTTTATTTCTATTTGATGGAGACATTTCCACATGCCATGAACTACACCTATATTTCTAGGATACAGAGACTTTTTGCAGATATTTTGAGTTTATCAACTTTCAGTGGGAACACAGCCTTGGTCTCTTTAACTTGAGTTATTTTCTACAGCTTAACAAATCATTTTACAGATGTAATGATGCCCTAAATCAGTTGGTTTTGAATTAATCAAAAGGTAAATTATCCTTGAGTGAGAGGGGCAGCTGACTTGGACTAAGGACTTCCTGAGAATACAGAATCTTGAAGAAGTAAGCTACCCTGTTATGAGAGAGCCTGGGAGTGGGTTACATGGGAGAGAACTACCTGTAGTCTCTAAGATCTGAAAGGAGCCCCTGACAATCTGGTAAAAGAGAACATCAATCTTACAAATGCAAGGAACTGAGTTCTGTCAACAATCACAATAGCTTGGAAGAAACCCCTCAGATCAAGAAAACATAAGAGAGACTTAGAGAGGCTGCCTTTGCTAAAAGAAGCGGCTCTTTACTTAGACCTACAGATGCCCAATGAGGTACTAAAAGTAGGATAAAACTTGGCATCTCTGACTTCATTTTGTATCTGTCTCCTTCATTACTTTAAACTTTGTGACCTGCTCAGTTCTGCACATGGGAATGTTAATCATTTAAAGTGTGTTCACCTAAAAACTGGTAATACAAGTTTTATTAGCCCTAAATTTACCTGACCTATCTTTTTCCCCTTCTACTGGGACAAGATTTGCAAGGACATTTATATCACCCTGTTTAAAACCCCCCAGGGGCACCTGGAAGTATCTAATCATTGCCTTACACCTTCTAGTAATAGTTGAGTTTTGCAGGCACATGACTCCCCTAAACAGTAGCAATCATCTCATGGGAACCAAATTGCCCTCTTCTAGGATCATTGGTCTTGATAAATAAACATCCTGAGCATTACAGAACTAAAATAATGATCAGACCACTATTTAGCCAAGACTGCTTAATTATGCATATCTTTCACTCCCATCCCAATTTTTCTTTCATTCAAATCTAAAACTCATTCTGTACCCCAAAGACAGGGCTGAGATGCTTGATCTTACTTTGCCTTCCAAAAGGGCATATTGATTAAAGTTTCTATCCTGTTTTCACCATCACATTTTCTGTCTTGTTTGGGGAGCAAGAGGCTGGTCATGATTTTTTGAAACCCTGAGAGTCAGGTCTCTGACCTGTGACTCTAGTAAGAAAAAATAAGGCTAACACCTTGACTGCATTGACGGCAGCCTTACAGATGACATTCCTGAGCCACGCCCAAGGACATCAACAGCATATCAATGCAAAGTTTGTAGTAATTCATTAAGAAGCAGCAGAAAAAGTAATAAACTGTTAATTCCACAAAGTGTACATGACTTTACAGTAGCCATGGTCCAGATCTAGGTAGTGGTTCTCAATTTTCAGTGTGTCCCAGAATCACCTGAAGAGCCCATTAAATTAGACTGAGAATGCCATCCCCAGAGAGGCTAATTTATTAAATCTAGGGCGTGGTCCAAGATTTTGTAATTCAAGTAATTTCCCAAGGAACACTGCTGCTGTAGGTCTAGAGACCACACTTTGGGAAGCACTGGATCACCATGACTACAATTACTTCTTTGCACTTATGCCCTCAGCAACAAACTACTGTGAGAATATGCTTCTTCTGAGGGAAGCAAATGGTTGTCTTCTTTTGTATTAAAGATTTTTAGAAAATGTAAATAAACAGAAAGATCTATTACATGATATTCAATAGGCTTAATCCCTGAGTTTCATTAAGATACCTGGTTCTTATGATGCCTAGGGCAAATGAGCAACTGCTTATTTTGATGGATGCACTGATTTTTTTGTCCCATATTACAATTTACATTCCCACTTTACTATTTCCATTATGGTGGCCTGATTTATAGCAGAGCTTGTTGAAATGCCCTAGACAATATTTATACTTGAAATTGTTAAAACGCCATATCCTATACTCGATAGGCTCAATAAACGGAATTGATAATTGTGGATAAAGTTCATAACATCCTGCCGCAGTCTGGCTGGGCACAAAATAACCGAGCCGCCACACAGCCTTGTAGGTTCAGACAGCAACCTTTATTCCTGAACCCGAACCGGCCCTCTAGGCACACTTCCTGGGAACACACTGCCTCCTTGCACCCGAGGCAGCAGGATCCGCCCTAATCCCAGCAAGATCCGCCCTAATCTAGGAGCAGCCCTAATCCCAGAGCAGGGTCACCTTTCAACCATTCCCTCTGGCAAAAATGCCAGGCATCATTTTGACTAAACTGTGGCTCTCAACAATATCCCTGTTATCACTATCTAAAAAATTCAATAAAAACATTTTTAAAAAAGAATTATCATATCATAATAATATCATCAGGGAACTATGAATTTACAATTTATCTGTTTTATCACTAGGTTTAATAGCTGGGCCAGTACACTGCAAATCTAAAAGATATCATATACATCAAGAGCATAACATACATAGGTTTTTATGTTTGATATTCCAGTCTGTTTAAATACAAAAATCATCACCTTTTGTCTTTATTTTCTACAGAGATTTTTTTTTCCTTGATAGAAGTACCTCTTTCTTTCTCTGCAGCTTCCTTGTAACTGCAGAATGGCAAGAACTACATCATTTAATGAATATTCATATCAAAGAGATATTTATAACATTTCTCATGCCATTGCTCCTTTACCCTTCCTCTATACACACTTTGAGAATTACAATGAATTCTTTAAATCCTGAAGGAAAAATCTTCAATCTTTATACTAACAACAGACCTTCAAATTAAAGAGAAATTAGAAATAGGTTTTTGTGGAAAGAAATCATACCAGCAAATCCAAGATAAATAATAAATATAAGAGGTGAGATTTCAGTGGTAAATAATTCACTAGTAAGAAAGTATAATAATAATAATAGATAACATTAACACAAAAATATAAACTTTTGAGGGGAAGGAATTTTTCCTTTTGTTATGACCCATGTGTTCAGAGTAATATTTAGTGCAGGATAGAAGTCCAGAATGTTTGTTGGGGAAATGAATGATTGAACAAATGAATGAATGTATGGGATGCAGAAAATTGATCATGCTTATCCTGGTCATATAAAATGCATCTATGATCCCTTGATTCCAGAATTAACAATCTGAAATGTGAAAATGGTTCAGACTGAAGAACAATTAATATAAAAGTGAAAAATGCAAAATCTTGGTATTCAAATGTCCACAGATTAGAATGGGAAAGCCTAGCACGTAAATAGCGCTGATACTAGGATAAATGAAAAAAGGGTTGTAATAAGTATTCTGAGGCCACATACTGGTTGAAAAAGCTACAAATACACTATGTGTGAGCATTACTAAAATGAAGAGGGAGAGGACAAAACAGTACAGGTATCCAAGGCAAAGGCACAAAAATGTCAAATAGCACAGTATTTTTGAAAGAGAGTAAACTGTGGATTTTAAAAGTTTTTAACCAAAACGTGCAAGCCAGGTGCAGTGGCCCACTCCTATAATCCCAATGACTCAGGAGGCTGAGGCAGGAGAAACACAAGTTCAAAGCAAGCCTCAGCTCCTTAGCAAGCCCTAAGCAATTTAGCGAGACCCTGTCTCAAAATAAAAAATAAAAATTGTTTGGGAATGTGGCTGAGTTGTTGAGTGCCCCTGGGTTCAATCCCTGGTTCAAAAAAAAAAAAAAAAAGTGCAGCAAGAAATACACACATATTTAACTGAAACAAATTTTATGAAATCATACCTACCTTTTCTCATTTGATATATCTGGTATTTTCTAATCTATTTCATCCTCTTTATTGCTGGTCAAGGTGTACTGAATCAATTTCAAGACCCATTTGTCTGAAAAACATTGATTTGAACATTGAATAGATAATGTTGAATAGACCACTGAAGTGGAAGCCAGCTGCCAGAATAGCTGCAACTCTTCTCCCATCCAGGTGATTTGTTGCTGAACTGCAGTACTTACAGAACTCTGCTGTAGGTCACTCTCCTACTTAAAACTACACAGTGTGGTAGAACAAATCAGTAGTGAACTTCTCTATATCAGTCCAAAGTATGAGACAGTAGAGTACCATGGGGCTTTTCTTCTCTTTTCTAGATATGTTTTGACTGTAACAATTATTTTATCTAGCAATATTTTTGGAAAATGAAACTATTCTCATTTCCAGGATAATCCCAAATTCAATTTATACTAAAATTTATCTCAATTTACTAGAATCACATTGCATTCTTTAAAAAAAAAAAGCAGGACTCTAATAATTCCTCCATGTATAATGATTTATGTATCCACAATAGTCTTCATTCAAGACTACTTATAGGTATTTTCTAGATACCAGGCCTTCTTCTAGTGCTAGGGATTACAAGAGTGGGGAAATAGGAATCCAAGTCTCCCAACCTAGAAAGATCAAGTTAATTGAACACATACAAATAATAACAAAAGCTATGAAGCTATGCAGGAAAAAAATAGTGTTTTGGATTAGAAAGTATTACTTCAAGTAACCAGGGAAGGCTGTTATTAGGAGATAACATTTTAAATGATACCTGAAGGAAGAGAAAAGCCCATTAAAGTAAAATTCTAAAGGGAGAAAAACAATTTTCCAAGCACTGGACATGCCTAAGTGAAGACCTCATGCAGGAAAGATATGTGGTATGAGAAGACTACTGTATCTCAATCACAGTGTGAAGTTGGGAACACTGATATAAGATGAAATAGGAAGTTACTTGAAATTACTGGATTGTTCTATTAACTGGAAGGGAAAGTTATTGGAGAATGAGGTGATCCAATATGGGTTTTTAAAATCTCATGCTTGCAGCTCTGTGGAGAAGGGATTAGACAGGGATTAGAGGCTCAAAGATCCCTTGGGGAGACTGATCTCCAGAGAAGAACCAATGGAACAATGGAATTAGGTGTTGGCTGGAGATGGAGAAAAACAGTTGAACTTGAGATGTATTTGGTTGTTAGAACAAACAAGGCAAATTTAGAATTTTCTTAAGAGGCCACAAGGAAGTTAATAAAAAATTGGTGGATAAGTGAACACATAAAAAGGGAAAGATAACACTGAAGGGGAAAAATTATACTCTGCAGAAAGAATGGGAGACATATACACAAAGTAACAGGGTAAAAATAATCTTTCACCTTTGTAACTCAAATCCCATGTTCCTCTCTGGGCCTCTAATTTCTTAAAATAAGGTATTTAACCAGGGTAGAAAGAAAAAGAACTAGCTTTAAGAGTTTTGGGTCTTAAATGGATGAGCCCAGGCCACCAAAAAACCTTAACTTACCCAATGAAAACAATGAAGGAAATTTTAACTAAGATCATTTGTGGAGTATCTGATTTAATTGGTCTAAGGTGGACTCAGGCATAAATTGTTCTGTGGTGCTGGGGATTGAGCCCAAGGACTGCCTCATACTAGACAAATGTTCTACCATCAAACTACACCCGCCAGCCCTTTTTTAAAGTTTTTTATTTTATTTTGAGACAGGGTCTCCCTAAATTGATGGCCTTGAACTTGGGATCTTCCAACTCAGCTTCCAGAGTAGATGGGATTACAGGCCTGCACACTAGGCCAGCCAGCCATAGGTGTTTGTTTGTTTGTTTAAATTTAAGCTCCTTAGAGAATTAATATTATTATTACACAATATCTTTGTTTATTTAGTTTTATATGGTGCTTGGGATGGAACCCAGTGCCTCACATGTGCTAGGCAAGCCCTCTACCACGAAGCTACAACTCCAGTCCCTCCTTAGAGAATTATAATGAGCAGCCAGGATTGAAAGTCCTGAATTAGAAGTAGAGCTGAGGATGCCACATCAATAACACTATTCTGTTAATGTAAGAACAATAGAATGGGATGAAGGAATTCTTCCCTCAAAGAACAGTATATACCCATCAGTTAAACAATTATATATTTTGAGACCACAAGAAAATAAAAGCTCATTTCCTTCTGTGTAATTATTTTTTTTTAAGCTGGGAGATAATGTTATTGTCATCTTATTAAAAACACGGCCACTCATATACCTAAAATATATTTTATTCCCATTATGAACAACAATGAAGGAAGAGATTCACATCTGAAGGGTGACTGAAAGCAAAATAGAAGAGGAATAAATGTGTGCAATCTTGTTTATACAAGGAGACAAAGTGCAGTGGAAAAGTGAGCAAAAGAAGTGAAGGATTTTGATATCTGGGAGATATATATATATACACACATACATACACACACATATGAATATGTATACACACACATACACATATATATAAATAAAATTGGTCACAGAATACACTGGCAATGGGTTTGACTGTATTATACCACTGTTGCTTTTTAACTGTTTAGTGGGCGTCCTTCTGGGATTTAACCCCTAAATTAGCCACAGGATTACCAGAGCAGTTCCATGAGCCAAGCAACTATTCTCCTGAAATAGAAGAGAGATCAGAAATACAACCCTTCTTCAGGTGGCAGGAAGATGCATGCCTTTGTTGCTTGGGGATGGTTGAAAAATTGAAAGTCATAGGGTTCCATTACTAGACCTAAACCATTCAGTAGATTAGTGGTCGCATTAGAATTACAAAGGTTTTACAAAGTTAGGTTTTCACTAAGTCTATTTACACCTTCTTTGAAGCCTAACTCCACTGAAAACCAAAGAGAGGAATGCGTAAGACAATTTCTAACTTCTACGCTGAAGAACTTGAAGAATCACAGCTGCCTAGGGAAAGTGGTAGTACGCTGTCAGTGCAGCCTTAAATCGGTAGGAAAAAAACAAAACAAAACAGTGATTTGAGCATAGAAACAATGGTGAATTTCTAGTCTTAAGTGGGCGTGTCTACTTCAGGAGGGCAGTGAAAGCAAAACAGAACTGAAGGATTAAGAGAAGGAGGGAGAACTCAAATAATCGCAAAACGCGGGTGTGGTGGGTGGGAAAGGCGTTGCCAGGACCTAAAAGCGGCACAAAGCGGGCAGGCGAGCTAGCTCCGGCAAACGTTGGGCGCCCCGCGGGAAGCGGGAACGCGGGCGGAAACTACAAGTCCCAGAAACCACGGGCTTCGAGCCGCGCCGCGCCGCGCCGCGCCTCGCAAAGCCCGCCGGGAGCCGGCTGCAGCCGCCAAGATGTCGCAGACTAAGAAGAGAAAGCTTGAGTCGGGGGGCGGCTGCGAAGGAGGGGAGGGAACTGAAGAGGAAGATGGCGGGGAGCAGGAGGTGGCCGTGCCACGACCCCGGAGGACTAAGCGCGAGCGGGACCAGCTGTACTACGAGTGCTACTCGGACGTGTCGGTCCACGAGGAGATGATCGCCGACCGCGTCCGCACCGATGCCTACCGCCTGGGTATCCTGCGGAACTGGGCAGCTCTGCGAGGCAAGACCGTGTTGGACGTGGGTGCAGGCACCGGCATTTTGAGCATCTTCTGTGCCCAGGCCGGGGCCCGGCGCGTGTACGCGGTGGAGGCCAGTGCCATTTGGCAACAGGCCCGGGAGGTAGTGCGGCTCAACGGGCTGGAGGACCGAGTGCACGTCCTGCCGGGTCCGGTGGAGACGGTGGAGTTGCCAGAGCAGGTGGATGCCATCGTGAGCGAGTGGATGGGCTATGGACTTCTGCACGAGTCCATGCTGAGCTCTGTGCTGCACGCGCGGACCAAGTGGCTGAAGGAGGGCGGTATTCTCCTACCGGCTTCCGCTGAGCTCTTCGTAGCCCCCATCAGCGACCAGATGCTGGAGTGGCGCCTAGGCTTTTGGAGCCAAGTGAAGCAGCACTATGGCGTGGACATGAGTTGCCTAGAGAGTTTCGCCACACGATGCCTCATGAGCCACTCGGAGATCGTGGTGCAGGGTCTGTCCGGCGAGGACGTGCTGGCCCGGCCACAGCGCTTTGCTCAGCTGGAGCTGGCCCGCGCCGGCCTGGAGCAGGAGCTGGAGGCCGGGGTGGGCGGGCGCTTCCGCTGCAGTTGTTATGGCTCAGCGCCCATGCATGGTTTTGCCATCTGGTTCCAGGTGACCTTCCCTGGAGGAGATTCGGAGAAACCCCTGGTGCTGTCCACCTCGCCTTTTCACCCAGCCACACACTGGAAGCAGGCACTCCTCTACCTAAACGAGCCGGTACAAGTGGAGCAAGACACGGACGTTTCAGGAGAGATCACGCTGCTGCCCTCCCGGGACAACCCTCGTCGCCTGCGCGTTCTGCTGCGCTACAAAGTGGGGGACCAGGAGGAAAAGACCAAAGACTTTGCCATGGAAGACTGAGCATTGCCTTTTCTCCCAGCCCCACCTCCTAAGGCAGCCTGGCCTGTTTGGGAGAGGCATAGGGAGGTCGGAGGAGAAAGGGAGATCCCATGTGCAAGTAGGGGACTATCTCTCTTTTCCCTCATGGTTCTTGGGGAGGGAGAGTGACTTCAGTTTGAGGAGATTCTTCTGGCAATTTATAAAGCGATGTCCCCAACCATGGATACAGCGTGCTTAATGATAGGCTTTTAAGCCTTAAAAGCATATGGAAACAAGCACTTGTAATTCCATTTCTTTTGTTTCACGGGGGAAAAAAAAAGACGGATAAAATGTCAGTTTATGATGGGTCCATGCACAAACCAAACACCTCACACTTAGATAAAGTCTGCAGCTGGGAAGAGGGTATAGGAGTTCAGTTCCACTCCAGAAATTTCCACTATGACTTAACCTCTCCAGAGTCTTATTTTCTTTGTCTGAATTCCCCCCCATTCCTAGATGTTTGTAGGCTATGGTACTTGTTCCTCATTGTTTTCTAAATAAATCTCACTACTGGTCATTAAAGGGTGGAGAAGAGGAAGTAGTTTAAATAGCCCGGTTCTTACTACTTCTATTGGGTGCTAAAGTTTATGAATACATGGAAATGGACTTTATATAAATTATATAGCATACCTAAGAAATTTAAAATACAACATTTAGAGAAAAAAAAAGTCTGAAAAACTGCGAAGTAGCATGGATTTTAAAATTCTTATTACTCTTAAAACTGTACCAAGAAAATGTCTCATTATGTTCCATAATATTGGGGTAATTATGAAACAGGCTGATAGAGAAGGTTTCTGGACCTAAACCCAGGCCTTATTCATTACCATGGGTACATTATTTAAGCTCACTAAAATAAAGAAAATACATTCCCAGCTAGAGAAAAGTGTAGTCAATTTAAACATGTGGAGGGATCAAATGACTTGGCCTATTTACATCTAGTGAAAGTTCCTTTCTTTTCTTTTTTAACCTTTTTTTTTTTAGATCACCCAAATGTGAAAGTTGTGAATTTGGGAAAATGGCTTGTAATGAAGTGTGAGTCATGTCAAATTCATTCCACTGATGTTTCCCTCTTTATCTCTATGGCAAATAAAACATTTCCATTCCTATTATTTTTACAGATTAAGTAAGTTTTGTGTGCTGTTTATGAGTTACAATGCTTTTTGCCTTTTTAATATCAGTTCTTAAGTGTTACAAACCCTTCAGAACACAGCTTCAGGGCAATTCAAAGGACTAAAGGTATGGTTTTTGCATATTAGTAGCTTTTATATGCTAATAGAAAAAGTGTGGAAATTGTGTTCTTAAGTACTCTAGCATTTTATTTGTAACTTGCATTTTCTGCTCTTTTGTTCATTGCATATTAAGGTATTTAAGTCTAACTAATTTGTTAAAATTTGATATTGTTATGCATGATCCATTTAATCTTCCATTTTGAAGGAAGGAAAACATACATGTACAAAGTCATCAATTTTACAAAATAATTAAACAACAAGCAGTTCAGTTACAATTGTCACTGTTTTAATACCATTATTCTAAAAATGCTACCTTGTAGGAAGCTAGGTTTGGTTTAAGTTAGAGGTAAGAGCTCCTTATTTTGGAGCCATCTATATACTTAAAATCAAATATTTACTTAAGAGTTTTAATGTTTGGTTTGAGTAGATTTCTAGTGGTTTTGTTTGTTTAAACTTTTTATAACAATCTCTGTACTATGTAGCCAAAAGAAAGCATTCTTCAGAATTCCATATTTCACATACATTATAGTTTTCTCATTAACTAATATAAGCACACAAAGAAAACTCCATTTAAAACTTGGGAAACTATAGGTGTGAAGGTGGATATGTCATACTTAATCAAAGTAAGTTTCAAAATTCATGTTACTCTTTTTCCAAAGAAAAATGAATTATAAAAACAGGCAATCAAGAAACAGCATGGTATAAAAGTTAAGAGGTTGGCCTAGGGAGCCAGACAGTCCATGCCTGCACTTAGGCCCCGCCATAGTTTCCTTGGAGGGAGATAACAATAGTACCTACTTCATAGAAATGTGAGAGTATAATGGTTAATTCAGGTAAACACATAATGCCTGATATGTAAAAAGTTCTCAGCACCCTCTCAATCTTGTGATTATATAAAATTCATGGAAATCTGGAGCTGTTAGATACATACAAATTTTGCTACAGAATAAATATTCAACATTTTGGTTTTTTTTTACAGGTATCGTGTGATGGTATCATCATGGCTATACATGAAGAGCAATGTATGACCCTGGACACCAAATGATCCAAAGGAAAACCAAGACTTTTGGAGTGAGGATACTTCCTGAAGGATGCAAGTCTAATATATATCAGTATACAGGCATTGTCCTCTCTTGTGGACTGGTACTGATTGCTTGGGGCCATTCGGGCCCCAGGCAAGAATTCCCAGCTCCCCCAAAAACATGGTAAAGTTATACTTGTTTCCCTCAAACAACTTACATTTATTTAACCCTATGAAATGTCCCAAATATTTTCATTAATTCATTGGACCAATGAATATTTTATTGATTATATGAAGTAATAGTCATTGTTATAACCATGTAGGATACAAACCAATAGAACAGATTCTGCCTTCAGATACATACCTTTATAAGATAAACTACTAAGTATAATAAACAACAGGCTAAGGACTGGGTTGGTCTTGGTGTTAGGAAGGACAGATAATTATCTTCCTTTCTCACACAGATTTACACAGATATTGAAGGATTTGCATAACGTTGTATGTCTGATAACTTAAGTCCTCCTAACCTCAAAAATTCACTTTTTCATTATATCAATCCTGCATGCTTCAGTCAAAAACATAAAAGTACATACCTCCTGAGTAGGTAACAACTAATTTTATCCTTTTATGACCAAGAAAGGGAAAACTCCTTAGCCCTTGGAAGTCTCACTGGAGAGCTCTTAGGCCTTGAAAAACCACCCCCTTTAAGAATAGGGTCTCAAGGTTTGACAAATACTAAGCACTCATTAAACACTCCCAATACCCATTCTTTAACAGCTAATCAAATGTGATACATATCCTGAGGCCCCCAGAAAACTGAATCCTCAACACTGTGAGGCCATTTGTCCTTGGTCCTTGGTATCAGAGAGAGAAGAACCAGATGAGTTTGAAAGTGATGCTGAAAATGGCCTAGAGTCAAGTAGGTAAAAATGTGAAAAGCATTTCAGCAAACAACATTTTGCTTATGGTCAGCCCTATTGTTATCTTCATACTTCACACTACCTAATGTGGCTGAGGGATTGGTCTTGGGGGCACTTAATAACAAAGATACCCCACTCTTGCATGTGCATCTTTTGATGCATTGATTTATTCACTGATCCAATGAACCAGCAATATAAATTCTAAATAAGTAAATTCTACTTGACTATAATATGGTAGGGAACTTAATTAACAACATCAATAATTTACATGCATTGTTGAGTCTGGAAAAGCTTCATTCAACTAAACCTTATCTCTGTTGAAGCAAGATTGGAAAGGCAGCAAAAATATAGCTTATACTCTCAGATACATAATGAAATCCTCAGGAAAAAATCCTCTCTGACATTAATTCCAGAAACAAAGTCTATATCCTCTGAATAACTGGTTTGTTTCATAAAAGACATAGCATATTGGTTAGATGACCCTCCACAATGGCTGCTAGAAGGCTGAGCCAATTTTATGCCTCACTTGTCCTATTTTTTTTTTTTTAATCTTTGCATCTGGCTCCCTTCCACACTCTAATTTTTTCTCTGATTTTTCCTCTCACACTTGTAATACATCATATATGTTTTGTTGGTATTTATGTAACCTTTTTCTATTCTAAATTTTTTTGACATTAAAATGTTTTCCTACTTGAAATACCTACAAGATGTCTGAGGGTGGGGAGGTTAGAGAAAGGACCCGAGAACTCAGATACATGTCCCCGTAATTTCCTACAAAATGTGTTTGTCTCCGATTTTTCATTGGGTTGGACAGCTGATTTGATTCCCATACTTTTAGCCAACTTTACAGAATAATACATTTTGTAGAATCAAAATTTCAGAGTATATGAAAACTCAAGACATGTAGAGAATCTCGAATAAAATCGTGAATAAAGCTCTTTTGAAGCCTAGGACAAGTCTTGATTAAATCTTAAACACACTTAGTAAGAAGAATTATAGGTTTCTAAACCTTTTTCAAAAATGTGTCAAAATAGTTATGGTAACAATAAGGCGGAATGTGGCATAATTAGACTATTTGTCAAAATATTGTACATATTTGCAGGTAAAGAAACAAAAACCTTGGACCTGATTAAACATTAAGAGGATTTTAATAAAAATCAGGACATGACCAGTAGCAGTGAAATTGTGCTCCTTTGGTATCTTTGATAATTAAATTCATCGTTGTTGATAATAGAAGTAGTAGGGGAAGACTGGTGAAGATTTCAGTTGATTGAGTAGCTTTAAACACAGCAGACATGTACAGTACAGGGAACTGTGGTGGGGTGCTGATATCTTTTCAGTATGCTCCTTCAAGTACAAAAAAAAAGGAAGAAAATAGAGAAGGAAAGGCAGTCAGAAGGAATGATCTCTGTACTTTTTAAAATCTTTGCAGGCACTCCACTAATGAAGTGAGATATGTGTTTGTGAAAAACTTTCACATTCTGCAAAATTGTTGGCTAAAAATAACAAAGTGATGAGAAACATAAGATGGGTGATCCACCAAAACCTATAAAGCTTTGTAACTAAGAGTACTAATACGGTACTATTTATAATAAAAGTAGTAGCAGTTAATTCCTAACAAATTCTAAAGTAAATATAAGTAAGGATAGCTCAAAGGAAGGAAATAAGATATAACTTCACAAACAAAACCCGCAAAGATGGGGAAAAGGCTCAATAAATAATTCTAAGATAAAGAGAATATGGTCAGAGCCAGCAGGAAGAACCTAGTGCATGATACATTCCTCTTAGCTCACTGTATTGAACTACACATTTGTGCTTTGTGTTCAGCAGCAGTTACCAGGGGGTGCTAAGTAATAATGATGACACTGATGGCATATAAATAAGCTGACTTCCACTTCCACTGGCATTATTTCCCTACATACCGGTTGAATTCAAATTCATTTGATTTACAGAAGCATTCATTGAAGCAGAACACTTTGTCTTTTGTTCAATTTTCAAAAATTAAAGTAATTTAAAATTCCATTGGGTTTATAGATCTTTCAGTGCAAATTTTGAAGGGAAGTAGAATGGAGAGTCACATGTGGCCATAACTATACTTAAGTATAAATTTATATACTCTATAATTTTAGTCACAAGGAACATATATAGAAAGTTTGAGGAATGAAAATACTGACCTGTGTAGAGTGGAAGGAAAATGGTTGAGTACAGCTACTTGAGTTTAGGTGTTAGTTGGATAGATGGGAATGGGGACAATAGCTGTTTTTCCAAAGTCACTGGACAGCATAAAAACCTTGGAGACATAGAAACCTATAGTGAAATAAGCAAATAAATGATTTGGATCCTGATTTGTATATTCTACTCATCACAATTTCCTTAGAGTAAATTTTTATTTTTTCCCTGAAATTGTGGGCTTATAACAAAAGTAAGTATTGTGATTGATGGCAAACTACTGCTTATTTTTTGTCTTTTTTGTTGTTGTTGTTGTACTAGGGATTGAACCCAGGGCCACTCGACCACTACACTATGTCCCCAGAATTTTTTTTTTTTTTTTTTTTTTTTTGAGACAGGATCTCATAAGTTGCTGACATTGGCCTCAAAACACACATTCTCCTGCTTCAGCCTCCCCGGGAGAGATTATAGGCACATACCACTGAGCCTGGCAACTGCTGCTTATTTTGATGTTTGACTTTTTCTTTTCAGCTTAATTCCTAAAAATTCCTAAACCTATTTGAGGATTTGTATATTCAAGAACTATTTAATCCTCTCAAATTAGGGAACAAAATCTTCCAACACATGTTATTTCAAGCGATACATAATTTGGTAATGGGTGGTGTGGAGTGATGTGACTACTAGACTGTTAGATCTTTTTAAATAAACCCTTGCAGCTTTGCTCTTTTTAACACTATTATATATTACTTATTTTATATGTTAAGATAATCATATATTATTGTATTTAAATCATTATAAGAATAAAGTAAGGAATTTTGACCTTATATGTGATGATGGAAAAAGATTGAGATCCACAAGTGGTTAACATTTTTATTTTATGCTTTCATTAGTATCAGACTTTTTACCAGGACTTTTTATAAAAGTAGCAAACTGCTTATTTGTCTTTTAATTCTTGTCATAGGGGTTTGAACCCAGGGCCTCACGCATGCCAGGCAAACAGGCTATCACTGAGCCACATCCTCAGACCCCACACTGCTTATTTTACTGTGTACTTTTCATTCTACAATATTTATCATTTGGGGGAATTATAAAAATAGGAAACATTTAAATGGTTAGGAATGTACAGTAAGAGAATTGTAAAAAAGAGGATTTGGAAATCCAAAGATTAAATATGCAGTCCTTGAATAATTGAGAATTTTTTCTAGTCAGAATAATTAGAGGAAAACAAGGAGAGAATGACGGCAATTACAACAAACAGATTTTAATACAAAATGAAATTAGAAACCACCAGGAAATGTGCTGTTTATAATAAATAGTATTAAATACCAGCCAGCTTTGCTTGAAACCTCAAGAGGTTTATAGAGCCCAGGCATTATTATAAGATGGAAGCACATATAAATTAATTTTGTAATATTGAGTCCAAGAAAAATATTATGCTAAAGCTTCAGAATGGTAAGTAAGTTCTTATGCAGGTAGGTGGTAGAATAGTTGAGTTACTCTATACAATCAACATAAAACAAGATCAATAAAGGATGTAGTCATTGCAGCACCCCATAAATAGTGATGTTAAGACATTAAAATGATGTATTATTCAGTGGTAAAATATGTTATATGGTTGTTAATAGGCTATAGTTTTTCATTTTTGATCTGTTATGTCTGATTTATTTTATATCAGATGATAATGCATTCTTAGGAATATATTATGAAAATATCATATGCTGAAACTTTATACCAAATGATATTCCATTGCACCCATTACTACTTAGTATGTGAAATTTTTTTTATGCAAAATGTTATATTACATCAAACCATGCAGTTTCATTAAAATCAATGACATTAACATTGTTTACTTCACATGAGTTATACATAATAAAATAATATCCCATAAAGAATGACTTTCATCCAAAAGAAGATTCCATATTTGTTACAAACGTTCATCTAAGCAAATACCTCCCTTGTCAAACAGAATAAGCAATCATGATACTCAAGCATCTTTGTTAATTTTTAAATCATATTGAGTAGCTAATATATACTTTAGATACATTATTTTATTTATCAAAATAGTTCTGTGAAGTAGTTCTATTATCAATCCTATCTTATAGATGAGAAAACAAAGGCATGAAGGAGTTTGGCAAATTGTCCCAGGCTATACAGTAAGTGGCAGAGCCTGGGACTCACCCCTCAAAATCTGAACACCTCATCTTCTCAACTGTATGTCCTATATGTGACAGTTGGGCTCTCAGAGTTAAAGTGACATTTATAGGCACTAAAAATAGATTGGAACTTGTCTTAGGTTCGGTACCCCAGGAATGGATTCTTCAGCAAACCAGCTTGCATTCACGTGCAGACACACATGCACATACTTATACTTTTTTTAGAAGAGTTTGAAACAGACTCAGAAAACATCGATTGGCAAATGTAATTCAATTCTTGAAAAATACAGTGATGTCATCCCAATAAATGTCATGCAATTCCCTAGCTTTTCTTTGCTCATGCTGCCACCCCCTGCTTATCTAGAACGCCCATCTTCTCTCCTTCCCTTCCTATTTCCTATTCAAGAGTCTGTTTAAGTACTCCCTCTCATCTTAAGCTTTCATCATCTCTCTGTTCAAAGGAGTCCTTTCACAATCTCATACTCTGCTTCATGCACTTTAAGCTTTTGGACCTTGCCTCTATCTACTTTCATTTAGTTTTATTATTCTTTCAGGAAAAGACACATTTCTTACACATCTTAGCATCTCCCATTTTATATAGCATGTAGTACCTGATGGTTTTTATTCTGTTAACATATTCTGTGTTTCTTCGTGTTCCTCAGAAAAGAAGAGAGTATTTTATAACTTCAGTTAGATTTCCTGGCTGAATGAGTCCGTTTTCTGTCACTGTAACAAATACCTAAAATAATCAGCTTATAAAGACAAAAGGTTTATTTTGGTTCACAATGGAGGTTTCCATCCATGGTCAATTGTTCCTTTTGCTTTGGATGAGGTGGCACATCATGATGGGAATGTGTGGTCCCCAATAAACATCACCCTGGGGAGCAAGCTTTTACCATATGGACGTTTTGGGAGGCATTTAAAATCCAAACTGTAGCACTGGCTCAACTGAATTTGCTAAAGGTATTAGGAGAACATGGTGACCATATATTAATAAATTCTATTACTAAAAGGAAATCAATTATTGTATCCCAATCTGAAGGTAGTATATTTTTAATTGAACGATAGCTATAAGGCTGAGTTCTGCCTGGAAAAATAATAAAATATCTAGCTATAAAACAAAATTGAACTTGTTATTGTTCCTCAAAAAAAAAAAAAAAAAAAAACCTTAACCAATTTACAGCAAGTTTTATTGGGAAGAACTTCATCCAAAACTTCAATGCATATGCCAAGTTTTGGTATAGTGTGTTAAATTGCTTCAGCATAAGGTCTGTGGTTCATCATATCTAATCTATACATAGGAAATGTGACATTATTATAAAGTGTAATTATTTTCAGAAACTTTAAAATAAAGTGTTTTTAATTAAACATTTGTCTCACAATATATTACCTAAAAGACACTTTATCTCAGAAAAATTAGGCAATATTTTAAGTAGATCTTGACAAAAATGCATTAAATCTATTTTTAAAAATGTTTTATTACTTGCAAGTTTCAGCCTGATGTAATTTTAAAATAGCCAAGTTATAAACCCCTGAAAATTGGAGTTTATAATGGAAATACAGACAGACCCTTAACTTTTAGAAGAACGAAAGTGCTGTTGTAATAACATTTGCTGGTGCTGCCTCAGTCGGTGTAGCAACATGACTAGGGTGCTAGATGTGGTATTTCAAATATAAAACTGGTTGAATGCTTGCTGAAATATTTTACTATCTTCCTAAATTTACAGAAAACTCATTTCTTGTTTTGGAAACTTTTTCTCTCGAGTTATTGCAATGAAAAAGTATGCATGCCCTTTCTTTCTCTTTCCGTAATATTTATCTCAATAGTTTTATTCTCCCCATAACTGCTTTTACCGCCAAGTTTTCCTGACTCAATATAGGGCCCCTCCATCACCTCCTCATTCAAGCCAGAAAAACCAGATCGCAGACTCAACTCTTCACATTACTTCTTCTTCCACATTTGAGCCATTGCAAATACTAAGAGTCTTATTGCCAAAATATATTTTGAAATCATTTGTGTCCCTTCATCATAGTGGCTTCACCTTAGTCTGTGCTACCACAAACTCTGGCCAAGGCAAACCAACAAATCACCTGGATTATTTACTATCTTTCCAATGGACTCAGGCTTCAAACTGTGATCTGTGAGATCTTATGCTTACTGGCCTCATCCTCATTTCCCCTCCCCATAAGCCACATCTACTTTTATGCTCTGCCTTGGACACTGAAGCCACACTGGCCTTCTAGAAGTGCCTAGAATATGCTCCTTAAAGCTTCCACACATGTTCTTTACTAAGAACACTCCATCCATGAATGTGTCTTCCTTTTTCTTTAAGCCTAAATGTCATTTCTGCAGAGACACGGCCTTGTCCACTCAAATGTACACATTCCTCCATGACTATGCCTTATCAAATTACCCCATTTAATTCATATCATTTTATTTGTGCTTTCTTTCCTACAAAAGCTTAAGCTTCACAAGGAGAAAAACCATGTTTTTCCTCACAATGTACTTCTGTTGTTTAACTGTTGTTCAATGAATATTGGCTGATGATAAGGATGACTGCATGACACAATGGGTACTAATATACCTAATATCTGTTGAGCATTTTCTGTGTTCCAGAAACCACTGTATATGACTTGTAGTCCAAATTTTTTCATCTTTACAATAACCTGATGAAATAGATACTATTATTAATACTATTATTAACCTCGGTTTACTGAGGCACAGAGGGTGGGTAATTTGTTAGGAAAAGAAGTTTATTCAGCTCACAGTTCTGGAGGTCAAAGATCATGGTGCCAGAATCTGCTCAGCTCTGTTGAGGGCCTCCTGGTTACCTCACAACATCAGATAGCATTGTGGTGTGAGTGTATATAAAAGGGAGAGATCACATGGGGAGAGAGGAAGCAAGAGGCCGAGGAGGGATCAATCTTTTTTACAACAACCAGGTCTCATGAAAATTAACCCTTTTGACTTCTTTGTTGTTGTTGTTTTAATACCTTTATTCTACTTATTTATTTTTATGTGGTGCTGAGGATCGAACCCAGGGCCTCACATAAGCTAGGCAAGTGCTCTACTGCTGAGCTATAGCCTCAGCCCAAAATTAACACTTTTTGTCAGCCCAGCATTAATCCCTTCCAAGAGCCGTTCTCCTGAGATCTGACTTCGTTCCAATAGGCCCAACCTCCCAATGGTAACACTGCCTCAATACTGTCACACTGGCACCCAAGCTCTCAGCATGTAAAACTTGGAATATATACTTAAACCATATCCAGTCAATAGCACCAACATCTAGTTATATTTTTTCTTTAAATATTTATTGAGTACCTGCTAGTTCTAGGACAGACGAGATATGATAAATTATCTTTGCCTCTGTGGAGCTTATATACTTATAGGTAAATTACACACCAAGGTAGGTAGAAAGGAAGGAAAAAAAATTAGATAAAAAGAAAGGAATGGAAAAGAGAGAAAAGAGGATAAATACATCTTATAATAAGTGCATTGAATGGAAGTACAGAGATGAGGAATCTTATAATTAGAAGAGGCAATTTTAGATCTGGTGGTCTGAGAAGTCCTCTTGCCAGAAGCAACATTTGAGCTGAAATTGTGAAAAAGAAAAAAATTCAAAAATTCAAGGGTCTACTGGAAGAGCATTTCATGCAAATGGAACATCAAGAGCAAGACACAAACTGGCATTTTCCAGGAACTAACTAAAGGCTGACAAAGAGAATAGTGGAAGGCAATGGGCTTGGAAAAATGGACAAATTATATAGAGCTTTCAAGCAATGAATGGCATTTGTATTTCATTTTAGAGCAAAAGGAAACCATGAAAAAATTTCAATGTAGTAGTGCAATAATATGATTTACATTTTTCCCCTAAAGAGCAGCCTATACTTAATGTGAATAATGGATTAGAAATGGGTAACAATAGAAGCAAGGAGACCAACTAAGAAGCTGGGGTGTGGATAATAGTTAAACTCACAGAAGCATTGAACTGAATAATGGTTACTAGGTCTGAGGGGAGGTGGAATTGGGGAGTGTTGATCAAAGGGTACACGGCTTCATTTTTGCAAGATGAATAAACCCCAGAGATTTACTATAAAACATAGTGTATGTAGTTAACATTATATTGTGTACTTAATATTTTGTTAAGAGGGTATATCATATTCTTGTCAAAAAAGGAGGGAAGAAACTTCAAGAGGCGATTATTAAGCTTAAGGCATGTGTGTAGTGATTGATATGTTCAAAGGTCTATCTCATCTTCAAATGCATTAAGATGTGTACATTATATATGTACAGCTATTTTGTAAGTCAGTCATATCTCAGTTTTAAGAAGAAATCATCACACAGATTGAAACAACCAAATAACATAAAATCCATGAAGCTTATTATAAAAATTTTGAAACATACACACAGACTGATCGTTATTGAAAGTTGCTAGGGCACAGCCTCATTTTTCTTAAATTGATAAAGGAGAGAAAATAGCATTTCTTTTGCCTTTTCTTTAAAAGATTCATTTCAAGGTAACCAATCATTGGTGAGGGAAATTCTTATTTATAGAATTCTAGCAAATAAACTGTAGGAGACAATTAGAATATCACCATACATTCCATGATGGGCCTGTACAATGATCATCAGTAGCTGTTAAAACAGAAAAGGAGAGGTTAGTGGAAGATTTCATAATGAAGGAATCATGCTGGTATATGCAGAACCTGTCAATTGAACTAAGTGAACAGTGGGAAAATACAGTTGCAACAGAAAATATACATAATATAGCCCACATGTTGAATTCAAGTCTGATTAATCCTCTAGATTATGGGAAGTAGAAGTAATGGAATGATAAATTAAACAACACCAAGAGAAGCAATCAACCACATCCACATTGTGAGACTTTCACAGAAAAACAATGACTCAATTTCTCTGAGAAATCAACAGCATACAAAAGGTGATAGTGATGAGAGGGGATTGTTTTAGAATAAAATAATCTTTAGAAATATAACAATGGATTACAATATGAGGACCTACTTGGGTGAGATTCAAATAAAACTCATATTTAGGGTAATCAAGGAAATTTAAATATGGAGAATATAAAAATACTAAATTATTAACTTTCAGCTATAAATATGATTGGGTTAATGACACATTATATGGGATTTTCTTTAAACTACTCAGGAGAGAAAAGGAGTATAGGAGAAGAAAGAAGATCAAGATAATACTGATAACTATGAGAGTTGCATTATGCATGTGTGGGGTCCATTGTGTACTCTTTTCTATATCTTGGATAGAATTAAATTACCCCCCAGGAAATTATTTTCAAAAGGCTATTTAAGCTGGGTGCTGTGGCATATGCCTTTAATCTCAGCAGCTGGGGAGGCTGAGGCAGGAGGATTACAATTTCAAAACCCAGCCTCAGCAATTTATCGAGGCCCTAAGCAACTCAGCATGAACCTGTCTCTAAATAAAATATTTTAAAAAGAGCTGGGGATATGATTCAATGATTAAGTTCCCCTTGGTTTGCTCCCCAGTACCACCTTCTCCACAAAGAAAAGGCTATTTAAGTCCTCTAGGAGAGAAAGATTAATGATTTAGACAAAGGTGGAAAGGAAGAGAAATATAAAAATTTGAGTTATATTTAAAATTTGTAGGAATTGTTAAAGAGTTGGAGGAGATAGTGAAAGAAAAAAAGGAAAATCCATGGTGATTGCTTGGTTTCTTATTTGAGCAACTGATTAGGTTAAGGAGGCATTTTTCTGAATTTAGACGTCAGAGAACAGGTTGGAGAATGGATTAAATATCTAGTTTCAGGCATTAAGGCCTGTATTTATTTTCTATTGTTACAGGAAAAATTGCCATATATTTAATAGCTGAAAACAACAGAAATGCATCATCCTGCAGTTCTGAAGGTTAGAAATACAGTCTGTCTCACTAGGTAAGATCAAAGTGTCAGCTGGGCTGCTCCTTCTGAGGCTTTAAGGGGGAATGCAGAGGCTGTCCTCTTTGCTGCACTAGTATCTTTAAGATACATCCTCTTTTCTCTCTCTTCCGTGGTCATGTCACTTTCTCTGATTTTGAATTTCTTGCCTTCCTTTTCAAAGAATTTTTGTGATTACATTGGGCCTCCCTGGTTAATCCAGGTTAATCTCCCCCATCTCAAGATCCTTAACTTAATCCCACTTTCACTGTCTCTTCTGTCATGTTAGGTAACACATTCACAAATTCTGAGGATTAGGACATAGACACCTTTGGGGGAGGCATTACTTGTTCTGCCTCGAGGCCTAATGTTGGAAACGTGTATTAGATATCCTAGAGTGGATAGTTAAATGGTAAGGCTAGACGTCAGAGGAGAGAACCAGGAAGCTACCACTGGGAGTGACCAGCAGACAGATATGGTATAAAACAAATAATGGTTTACTATGAGGAATTCTAAGCTTAGAGGGTGTTCATCCCAGGTAACTTGAGAGCAAAGGGAAAGCCAAGAGGGCAGCCTGTTCGTGTAGAGTGTAGAATCGTCTTAAATGTGACTGAGGTTAAACAAGAGAAGAAGTATTCATTGTATGTGGCATCATAAAGTAATTTTAGCAAGAACAGTTCCAACCTAAGTGGGGTAAAGAGTGAAATGGACCCAATGAATGAAGGCAGTGCATTTGCAAAACATTACTCTGAAAAGGAATAACTAAACTTGAAGACAAGCAAAAGATTTGGGTCAAGGAAAAAGTGCCTTTCATTTCTCAAGAGAGGAGATTAGAGAATATGCTTGTTTGTTGATAAAAATTACCTATTTAAAGGAAAGATTGATAAGAAAAGAGTAAAAAATGGGTGATGGAAGGAAGTCCTTGACGAGAAGAAAGAAGTTCTACAGTGCAAAAGGAAGTCTTCTGTAGGAATCAAATAGTTCCCTGAAAGAAAGGAAGAAAAGGAGGCCAGGCATGATGGCGCACACCTGTAATCCCAGCTGCTCAGGAGGCTGAAGCAGGAAGATCATGAGTTTAAAGCCAGCCTCAACACCTTAGTAAGGCTCTAAGCAACTTAGTGAGACCCTATCTCAAAACAAAAAATAAAAATCCCTGGTACCGAAAGTAAAAAAATAAGGGGGGAGGAGAGATGGACACAAGTGGAGATTAGAAGGTCAGTTTGTGAAGTTATCAGAAGGGGTGTCCCATTTGATAGTTCTATTTTCTTAGTGATGAGAGTTGAGAGTTGGAGTTCGGGAGTCCCTTGATAAGGGAAGGTTTGAGGACTAACTGTTCTATTGAAAGAGATACTGTCTGATCTCTTTCAAAGGCCTATCTCACACACACACACACACACACACACACACACACAGGATGAGTTGGAGGGGTGGCAGGAAGAAGCCTTCCACTTCTGATGAAATACATTTGGAAAGTCAATTTCATAACCCAATATTTATAAACAAATTATTTGGGGGCCATGATTGAATATGGCCAGCTATAATGAGCTAATTCACTAGAAAAGAATGCTTCCTTCCTGGTGATGCAACAGGCATTTTGTTGACCCCTTAAAATTCACCATACAGAAAGGATTCAAATGTTCACCTTTTAATGAATTGTTAAGTAGACTTAAAAGTTAGTGAAATAAGACTCTCCGTAGCTTTAGATTGAGCACTTGGCCCTAAGCATTGCAACCAGTTAGTACCCCAGAGCCCATGAAAACAGTTGCTCTGCCTCAATTAAAATAGAGCAGTCATTTCAATAGTCTTGCTTCCCAGCCAGGACAATATGTTGCCCATCCTCCTCATGAGCAGATGTCATCCCCACTTCTGAAAGCTCAAGACAGATATCAGAAGGGCAAAAGCATATCATTTCCAGGTTAAAGTTCTTCATCCCAGTTATGAGAATTAGGACTTAGTGTTGTATGTGCCAGCAAGAAAGAGTTAGTGTAGTTAAATTCTATTTCAAGGAGGGTAAACTTTTGGGACTATCTTTCAATGCTGGAACCCAAAGAAAAGAAGTGGGGTTTATCCTGGAAGGGATATCATGTGTCTCAATGTGTTCCTATTTAAAGAAGAGAGGTGTAAAATAGTTATTGTAGAAAAAGAAAATGAGTTTACTGAGAAAGTGCAATACAATTGATTGTTAAAATACAAACAATTAGGTTGCTGTTTTTCAAGAAATATTTTGATTACTTTCATTAGATTCACAGAAAGAATCCGAGTTCTTGATTTAATCCAGGAAATAACTTGATCCAATAGTATTAGTAAACCATCCCCTGAGGCATAGAGAGGATTATTCTAGAAGTGATTAGTATCATCAATGACAGGTTGATTTTTAGTAATTTTATTTTAATTGGATAACACCTGATTGTATCTCTAAATTCTCAATGTTCTCTACTGTGGTTGCCTGTGCACCACGAAAAACAACATTAATATTTTGCTTCTGAATAATGCAAAACTCTTTTACAGATTTTTAAAAAATTTATTCTTACAACCTTTCTATTAGAAGTAGCAAAGTTTATTATTTCCATTTTTCTGAAAAAGAAATTAAAGCATAGACATTAAAAATAGTATATCCAAATCTATTAGGTTCCTTTGACTTACAGTTTAATTCTTATGCTACAATTTTTAAATTTAATTTTTGTGCTTCAAAATTTGTATTGTAAATATGAAACATATATGAGATCATAAAAATGAAGTTCCATTTCTACCAACTTCTACTCCTGAATTCACTTCCTATAAGACATAATTCAATTCAAACATCAAAGATTTAAAACTGTATTATGAGTAAGGCACTTAGAAATTTGTAAGAAGGCAAAAATATCAACTAATGTCCCTTCAAAATTGATGTAGTTCTAACATGTTAGTTTCATTCAGATCACTGTTTTTATTAAATTAAAAATGGAAGGTCACTGCCTATGTTGATGCTATTAGAGTTAGCAGTTTTTGTTGCTGTTCTTGTTGATGTTGGTATTTTTCTAGTGATAATAATGAATTTCTAATATACTGATTTGCATTATAACAAATGGAATTATTCAAATTTTCCATCCAATCCAAGCAAACAAAACAAAAACATAAAGTATTAAACTACATGTTTCATATTTGACCTAAATTGGGTGGTCATCAGTCATTACCATCCCAATGGGGGACATCTCTCCTACACTACTTGCTAGTGCTGCCTCTGTTTAGATATGTTCAACTAATAGTGGTTAATTGAAGACTGATGCTTATTCTTATTTTATTTTGGTATGTAATTATGTAACAGAGTTTCTTAGATGTTCTGGGTACTCAAGAAATATTGATTAATTAGAATTTATTTAATTCTAGCACTTCTGAACTACATAAGAATTATTTATGAGGAAAGAGTTTTGATGCTCGAGTAAGTAATCAAGCCATTAAAACACAACAGAGATTGGAAGTAATTTTCTACATGGGATAATAGAAAAGAAAGAAAGAAGGACAGAAGGTAGGAAGGAAGGGAGAAGGAATGGAGTGGGGATGAAGGAAGGAAGTTGCTTTGAGAGAAAGGAGGCTTGCAATAAGAAGAGGTTGTAGATTATAGAGAACAGGCCTATAAAGCAACCTCTACTGCTGAAAACATGCTTCCCAGAAATTCAAAACATCAAGATCATTGATTAAATAACCAGAAAGGTGAAGCTAGTGACACTGAAGAGGAAAAATGGCAATCCAAAGGGAACAGCTCAGAGAGTCAGTCTCCTGATCATTCTAACAATTCCAAGCATTCGGTAGAATCCCGGAAAGGTCTAAGACTGAGCCCAGAAGCAAATGTAACCAAGAGGAAAATAATACAGCATCAAAGCACAGGTTTTGCGTGTTAAGGCTGCCCAGGTATTCTGAGTTTACGTGTTATTGAACAAATAGTTCTTAATGGAAATTTGTTATTATTTTAAATCTTTACTACATGCAAAGCATAACAGCAAGTGCTTAGGGCTAAAATTAAAACTATGAACAAAATACACCAGGTTCTTCCTTCTTTGAAAAGGGATCAATGGGGGCTCATCTCTAGTCCTTTATAGTTTCTCTCACCAAGAGGTAGAGTTTACTCTCCCTGCCCTTGAATTGCCCTTGAATGTTCAAATGACACTACGTCAAAGAGGTCATCTCAGATCACACTATTAAGAGTTCCTCAGCCCATTGCCTCAGAGTACCTTGTACATAATAGCTTTGTTTATTATTTGCCCCCACAACGGAACATGAATGTCAAGACAGTGGAACTTTATCCAGTTTACCAATAATAGCAACACATGGCAACCTCTCAATAAATATGTGTTGAATATGATTGCATGAGTAAATAAAGAATTAAGTATTTTATCACTTATGGGATATTCTAATCAACTTTGGAAGAAAACTTTATTATGATTTACTTTTGCTGTCTAAATTTCTTAAGACAAATTCTTAGAAGTGTAACTATTAGGTGTGTGTATTTTTAATGATGCTTAATGGAAAGCCAAGTTTTTGATTCCAAAAAAGAAAATCAAGGACTGGGTTTGTAGTTCAGTGGTAGAGCACTTGCCTAGCACTTACTTCTGAGGCACTGGGTTGATTTGATCCTTAGCACCACATAAAAATAAATAAATAAAATAAGGGTATTGTGTCTGTTCACAACATATATATATATACACACACACATATATACACATTATAAATAAATACATTATATATAAAGAAATTTAAATTTATATCCTTCAGCGTAGGAGAATTTCTTTTTCCTATAATTTCCCACAGAAGGGCATTATAAATCTTAATAAGTTGTACCAATCTTATGGATGAAGAAATAGTTGCAGTGGTTTTATTTTGAATTTATTCAATACTCAGTTTAGAGTTAAAAGTTTTTCATACTACTCTTGTCACTTGCTCTTCTATGAATCATCAGTATAATTTGACTCATCCCATTTTTTGACTTTCACTCTTTGAGATACTTTTTCATTGATTTCATAGAGCTTTGTATTTATTAGAAATATTAACTGTTTGCCACATCTGTTGAGAAATATTTTAACCACTTCATTATATTTGTCATTCATTCTTCTTTACGATGGGGTTTGGCAGTAAAACTTTAAACTTTTCTATCAGCAAAAATATCAAAATTGTCCTCAATGATTTCTATCTGTGACCTGTGGGGAATTAAAAATTGCCAAAAATCCTTTATAGTTTCTCTCACCAAGAGGTACAGTTTACTCTCTCTGCCCTTAAAATTGGCAGATCTTATGACTTGATGTGACTAATAGAATAAATCAGAAATGACTATGTGCACTTTTGAGCAAGACCTCAAAATCATTGCAGCTTCTGCTTTTCCCTCTGAAAACTTGAGGTCACTATACTCAGCCCACCCACCTTGGAGATGAATGCATTAGTCAGCTTTTTCACTGCTGTGGGACTAACAGCGGAGAAGAACAACTATACAGGAGGAAGAGTTTATTTAGAGGCTCATGGTTTCAGAGGTTTAGTCCATAGAAGGTCAGCTCCATTCCTTGGGGTCCAGAGGTGAGGCAGAACATCAAAGTAGAAGAGTGTGGGGGAGGAAAGCAGCTCACCTGATATTTAGGAATCAGATAGAGAGGTCTCTAGTTGCCAGATAAAAATAGGTAGCCCAAACCACGCCCCCTATGCTCCACCTCCTCCAGCCACCCCCATCTGCGGTCAGTTACCTCTCAATTAATTGCATCAGGTGATTGATTCACTGATTGGGTTAAGGCTCTTGCAAACAATCATTTCTCTGAGACTTCTTGCATTGTTTTACACGTGAGCTTTTGGGGGACACCACATCCAAACCACAATGATGAAAGACTAGACATTTTTCCAGCTGCACTTAGCCACCTTTTGACCTGCAATCCTATTACAGCCACATGAATAAACTGAGTGAAAAATGCAAAAGAACTACCCAGTCAATCCAGTCATTAGAAATAATACATGATTGTTTAAATCCACTGAGGGTAGTTTGTCATGCAGAAGAGATAATTGGTACAATGGCTTTGGTATATGCTCAGATAATTCATTCCCAATTTACCATTACAGAACTATAGACCTAGATTTTTTTAGTACATTTGTGATTTTTCTCATTTTTATCTTCAAGTGGAAATAACTTTTGTTGTGAAGTAGAATTCCAACATGATTTTATTTTCCAACTAGTTATGTAATATTCCCACACCAAATATGGAATACCTTATATTTATTTCACCCATTTTAATGTCACCCAAATTCGGATCAATTTGATGATAACTCATAAAACTTTTCACTGATTTATTTATTTACTTATTTCTGGTCTAGCATCATACTTACAATAAATGTAGCTTTAGAATATATTTTAACAAACCTGGTACTGTTAGATAGTATGGCTAATGTGGAGACCTTTTGTTCCTTCTCAATCTACTACAGAGTGTTCAAATCAGTGTCCTGTTTGCTGCTTTCTGCTCAATGATAAGTCAGCTTACAAACATTTTCTTTTTAAATTCAAAAAGTCTTAAATTCAAATAGGTAAGAACTAGAATATTTTACTTAAATATGGAATTTTTATTTCTCTAAGAAACCTGGATTATCTGGCAATACTGGCCTAGAATTCCTCTTGCCAGCAGTGAGGTGGAGCTGAACAGCAGGCACTGCTAACTCCAGGTCAGACCTCTTTTATAAGCTATGGACCATATTTCCAACAGTTAGCTGACATTTCCTTGCCCATAGAAATTTCTTTTTTGGTATCTACTGTTGCAAAGAAAAAGTCTGAGGATGGCCTATTTTTTTTTTCACTTTTTTTTTTTTGGCCAGTAACCTGCTTATTTTCCATGAATGTTTGGAAGAATATTTCTTTGCAGAGCAGACATATTGAGCTAAATCCCCTGACATACAAGTTGTAATGAAGAGATTTCTTTATCCTTCTCTAATTTGGTCCCCATTTCCCAACCTTTTTCCAAAATGGGAAATGTTATTGAGGATTTTTCAGACCTATTTCACTTGTTCCCTAAAATACTGAATTACTCCCTTTATAAAAAATATTCTATGTAAATTATAGTGTTTTCTTTCAATTTTGTTCAGTATGTGCTGTTCCTAAAAGATATTCCATAAAGTTTGTGGTATATGTTTGAAACTGGTCCCTAGTTTCACATTTATTGACTATTTTGTTTATTGTGGTAGATTTATTGATGGTAGCTAAGTTATAAGCATTCTTTTATTGCTAAATCTTTGCTGGAAATGCTCTCACCTAATGTTTGATATGCATGTCTTATTTTATGTATGGTTCATTACATATCTTAATGTAGCTTTGTGATAGCTGGGCTTTCTGTTATCATTCAAAGATAAGATGCATACCACCTGTTGGCGTTCAGTGAAATTGATTATATATATTTGCAAACAGTGTTTTGATGGAGTTGCTACAAGAATACTTGTGTGGTATTCATTGTTATTAAGCTTAGGGATATTTTCTCTTTCCTTCTCCCTTGACCTAAATCAACAAATAGGGTACTTTTAATCTTAATCTCTTAACATTCTAAGAAACCATTCTTAAAAATTATCCTTCAAATAGGTAGGCAGGGTGACTTTCCTAAGATAATTATAGGGTAATTTTACAAAGTGATCATATTTATAAAAGTATGTTGTGTGGCATATTTGGATTATTGGAAAAGAAGATCCATCCTTTGGTGAACCATCTGTTTGTTTACTGTTAATGTGAACTGACTGGAACCATAGCTATTTTAAACCAGCATTAACACAACATATTACAGGAAGTGCATATGCTGGAAAACAAAACTGGCCAGTAAGACGTATTGATGAATAGTTATTGACAGCTTTTATTCAGGCATGCATTTTCAGAGACTAGCTCATATCTTTGCAACAGGCATTCTTATCATAAGGCCGAATAAATCTTAGTATGCATACAGCACAAGCACAGGAAAAAAAAAAAAAACGAATATACCAGTGTTGTTCACTGCTCACAGGTAACATCTGGAAAAATAAATCTATAATTTTTTTATGAACATATATAAAGGGGGATACATACTTCTGTGAAAAGCTTTTGCTTAAAGTTCTATAATGATATTTGAAATATCATTATATGATATTTTGAAATGCTTACTTTATATAATTGGTTTCTTTTTTTCCAAACTAATACAAAAAAATAACTTTTTTCCTTCTAGAAATATTTAATTATTATGTACTGTGCCTTCATAATTTTTTGATCATTTTCAATTAAAGACATGAGTAACTTAAAAATAACAGAATATTTACTAACCACATAACATTTTTCTCTTAGCAGCAATGCCTTGAAATGTCCTCAACTGTTACTTAGGAGGCTGAGGAGGAAGACTGAAAGTCTCAAGGCCAGCTAGGTAATTTAGTGAGACCCTGTCTCACATCTTAAAAAAAAAAAAGAGCTGGGGATGTAGTTAAGCAGTAAAGTGCACTGGGGTTCAAATTCTAATATCATACACACACACACACACGCAAATACACACACATACACTCACACACTTTCTCTCAAATAGTCCTAAATTGTCCTACAGTGATGAAGAAGAGAGATGTAGTTTGCTTCCAATTCCTCCTGGGGGTATTTGCCATTAAGAGAAAAAGGACAGATGGAGGGAGAGAAAAGGGGGGAAGGAAGGAAGCAGGGAAGAGACAGGAAATAAAAGGGAACAAAAAAAGAAAAAGAAATAAATGGAATTTTAAAATGGAAAAAAAGAAACATTACATATCCCAGGTCAAAGAATTTTGCTCTTTTCACATTGCACTGGGGGATTTTTCTTTTAAATATATTTTTAGTTGTCAATGGATCTTTATTTTTTAATTTATTGACATGTGGTGCTGAGAATCCAACCCAGTGCCTTACACATGCTAGGCAAGTGCTCTACCACTGAACCACCACCCCAACCCTGTTGGGGCATCTTATACAATCCTAAGACATCAATTACTGTTGCTACTCTGCACCCAGATTCCCATTTCCAGCCTTTTAAGAACTATGAAGTGCTGAGGGCCATTGCTAAGTAAGAATGACGCATGGCATGACCCAGGTCATTTGCAGTGTCATTGCATGTAAGGTGACCTTGCTCAAGGACCAGGGCGGATCCAGGTTTAGGGTGGATCGGGGGTTTAGGGCGTTCCAGGTTTAGGACAATCCGGGTTTAGGGCGGTTCCAGGTTTAAGGTGTACCCTGCTGGGAATAGTGCGCGTATCCTGTTGCCTCAGGCGCGCCTGCTCTTGAGTTCCCGTTGAGTTCTCATGGGATTCAGAGAGTATTTGGGATTTCACCCAGAACGTGAATTTGGCAGAGAACGTGGATTTCCCCAGAACGTGTGTAGAGTGCTGGTGACAGTTCGAGAATAAAGAGTTGCTGTTTGAATCTACAAGGTGTGTGGTGGCTCGTGATTTTGTGCCCAGCCAGACTGCGGCAATGAAGAGTCTGAGAATTTACCATGCTTGCAAGCTAACAATTAGAATGTCAGTTTTGTGAATGTTGGCAGAAGAAACAAGGCACTTGGTTCAGAGGTGAAGAACTTTATTCCTCATAGCACAGCAAATGAATAGCTTCATGTTCACGCCAGTCCATGTTCATAACATTCTTGTACATCATAGAGTAGCACCTCTGCTTTCTACCCACTCAATCCCAATATCACCTCTGATTCAGTTTTTACAGCTAAAATTATCTCCAAACATTGCCAAATGTCCCAGAGAGGTTGTATGAGGGATGAATTGCACCCAGTTTGAGAATTACTGTTTTAGAGCCACCGTCTGGCACTTTTCGACTTTCTTAAGTCTTCAAGCAGAGTGAAGTTTCTATACAAAGTCCTCTGATATTTACACATTCCTGGAAAAATACATTGTAGTCAGAAAATAGTAGATCACAGGAAAAATGGGATAAACTGATTCACAGAATATTCATATTAATGAATGGGATATTTACTATGTAGAACAAAACCAGTGAAGGTTATAATACTTCAAAAACTGTGCTGTGGTAAACCACATGGGCCATAATAACCACAACTGGCTTTCTTAAGCTCATAGAAGAGATTTATACTTCCTCCTCTTTTATAAAATAATCTATGTAGAAAGAGGTTTTTAAATTTTTATTATTTATTAGATTTTTTCTTGGCTATTACAATTCTTATGGCATTTTTATTGCCACCATCAAAGGTTTGTTTATTGTAGTACTAATAAATGTTTATGTGTTTGGTTGATCTTTTCTGGTAGGATAGTTCCAGAATTGTTTTTAACAATTTAAGTTCACAAAGAAGGTATCATCATATTGTCTAATTTTTCTTAGTGTTTTGAACAGAAGTGTTTGAAATTGCTGAGATATTGTGCTCTAGAAAATGACTTGAGTTTTGTGCGATAACAGCTTTTCATTTGGATTATGAGTCTTAACATTCACTTAGAGCATCAACTCTCATAGTTCCAAATATGCTATAAGCCATTTAGAATTTTAAAAGCTTTCATAAGTAAATACATACTAGAAAATTTCCAATTGGTTGGATATATAGTATACATTTAAAAATTTAAAAAATATCAAAATGCATATACACTTCAGTTAAATGGAATAAAAGTGTGTTTTGAGTCATTTAAAAACATTGTTCATCTTGGGTGAACCTTTCAGAAACGTTGTTTTTGCATTTTATAACAAGTGGTAAATAGTACACTAGAACAAGCAAATGTCAGGAACAATAGTAAAATTTTCCAATAAAAAAGAGAATATCATTCTGCTCTTTTCAGGAAAACTGAAAATCTGAAACCTGTTGCCATTTGTTTTTTATGAATATGTACAAAGAACATTGAAGAAAAATATAAAAATGAATAAAAAACTTTCTTGCTTTGTATTTAGCATACACTATATTTGGAAATAAGCAAATTAGATCACATCAACTGAAAATTAATTGAGCAATGAGTACTTTTTGCTGCTGTTGTTCCTTCTATTTCAGTCTTTATAACAGAAGAAATATCAATACTTACTTTCCAAAATCAAAATTTGTCCATCCATCTACCCCACCCCATACCCCCCAGTTAAAGTCTATGGAAACTACTCTGCCACTTTTCCTTGCCCCATCATCATAATGGGCCTTTTCAGAGCTTTTGCAAGCTTAATTTTTTGCCAGATATATCCATAAGTATCTCTGTCACAATTCCAAACTTCAATGACATATGAGGTGTACTAGGGTCACACCAGGCCCTAGTATGCTGATACAAATGTGTAACACAATCCTACTTGCTGGGCAGTACCTGCATCTTTCTAGGCTCAGAGTCTACTTACTTCTATCATCTTCTCAGATACTCTTTCTCATTTCCTTCCCTCTCTGAGCAGCCTCACCTCTTTCCTTCACAAAAGTTTCAATGTGACTCCAGATAGGTTTTTTAAAGTTGCTATTAATTATCATCAAAGCAAGAACCAAAAGTTTGAGTTGTTATTCCATTCTTTCTGTTATCTCAAAATAGTAAGAATAAATCAATAATTTTAACAGATCTATGAATTATATATTGTCTCTCCACACATTTCTCTACTCCTCACAAAACTCCTACAACACATGTGGCCATTTTCCAGATGCTGGATGACACAGAGGAAGTCCAACTATCTTACCAAAGAGCACAAAACTAGGAGATACAGTTCTGGTACTGAAGCTCAACTCTGTATGATTCAAACTCCTAAAATTCTGTCAATATCTCACATGGGATGGAGCAGTCAATAAACAGCTAACACTGAATTTAAATTTGTATGACTACAGAACAATATTTCAATCCCAATATTTGGTGTCTATGATAGGCAGAATAATGGCCCCCACAAAGATGCCCACAACCCATTCCCACAAAACTATGAATATGCTAAGTTAAAGGGGGAAAAAGAATTTAGTTTGCAGACAATTAAGTTTGCTAATCAACTGACCTTAAGATGAGGAGATTATCTGGAATAATGGGGATGAGTGCAATATAATCATAAGGGTCCTTACATGTGACAGAGGGAGGCAGAAGAGTAAGCATCATAGTAGTGTGATATGAGAAGGAATCAAGTGTCCATGGCTGGCCATAAAGATGGGAATGGGCCCACAAACCAAGGAATGCAGACTTCTTCTGGAAGCTCAAACAAGCAACCAAACTCCCTAGATACCTAGAATGAGTACAATTCTGAGGACATCTTGATTGGGGCCAGTAAGACTCCTTCTGTACTAAAGAACTCTATGAGAATACATTGGTGTTAGTGTTCCTTTTAGCTGCTAAATTTGTGATACTTTGTTATGGAAGTATAGAAATATAATACAGGGTCTATATCAATTTTATATTTTTAAAACATTCTAACCACAACCAGCAAATAATAAGCCAGAAAAAAATAATCAAAGACCTTAATATTCTATTATGATGAAGAAGTTCCTAGTTCAAGACTACCTTAAAAATACAAATTGAAAATTTCCAGGTTTTCTGAATAACATACAGCTCTTCAATCAACAATTATTTACTGAGTACCCATTACTAACAGTGTTGAGGACACAGTAAGAGGCAAAATAACCAGTTTCTTGCCTTCATAGACAAATGATCAGAAAAGTTACAAAGCTCAATTCATTGGGTACTCACTGAACACTTACCTCATGTCTAATTTCATCAAGAAGACTGCAAGTTACAGAAGTTCACAGTGAAGTCACCTCCAGGTATAAACATCCTATGACACAGAGTCAGGCTCAGCTACACAGCCCCTCACTGGGTCTGACTGCAGAGTTCCCACCTTCTCCTGACCTTAGAGTGGATTTGATCTGATAGTTTTCCCCCTTCTTTCAACCACTGAAGCCTAACCCGCAATTCCAATTATATCAGCAGCAAAAACAAGAGGTACAGATGTTCTTATTCCAGAGACTGGGACTGGTTTTGTATAAATAAAGGTATTCTCCTACTATTTCTGGGTAGATTTCATATATTATATATTAGTATTTCATATATTATATATTAGTATTACTCATTCTGATAGTGACTGTAGATATATTTAAGGTCTAAACATGGAATCATGGTAGAACTACAAAAGCTATTCCTTTTATCCCAAGGGGGAAAAGGAAAAGGCATTTCTAAGGATGATGAGATTTAAAAGATAACACCCAATTCACTAGGGTGCTCAATAATGACACCTGTACCTCACATGGGTAAAGGAACAATTCAAGAAGGTTTGGGTCAATGAGGCTGTTTTTCAAACTTATTTTGACTACGACTCGAAGGAAGAAGTGCAATTTAATTTGTGATCCAGTGTACATTCATAAACCACACAAAAATTTCACAAATAATCCTAATCCCTTGTATTGAACAATGTACTCTGGTGGTTCCTTCTCCTCCTCTTCCTCCTCCACTACCACCACCCCTTCCGCCTTCATTCCCACCACTTCCTATTCACCTTTCTCCTTCTTTTTTTTTTTTTTACTACTGGCTAAATCACAACCTGTACTTTGCAAACACTGTAGTGAACTATCGTAAGGAATCAGTTACACAACGCTTATAAACAAGCAAGGTCATTACAGTCAGGAAATTGGCTCCAGCATCTTCTGGGCTATATATGAATTAATTCAAGTTACTTAACATCCCTGATGGTGGCTCCTCATATCTAATTCGTGAAAGTTAATGTTTCATGGAATATTGAGAGTATTCCAATAAATAAATAATATAATGCCCAGTGTTGACTCTGTGAAGGCCCCATGGTTTTTATGTATTTTGTTTACGGTATATATCAATAGTGTGTGGCAGCTAGCTTGCATAAGCTCACAAAACTCAGTAGGTACAACTTTGCCCAACTTTTCATGCATTGGCATCCTGTCTATGCTTGAAATCAGTCATGATCTGAGTATTTATATCAGAGAAAATAGCAAATGTAGTGACCTCCTCAGTTATTACTAAACTTTTACTATCCCACCTTTGCATATATACCAGACATCTAGATCAATCTCTGATCCATAATTGGCTCATAATAAATATGATCAGATGAATAAATGGAAAACAGAAGTCAAAGCATTTCATAACAGCAATTAATATCACCATCAGACAACAGGTTTATAGAAAATGCTTTAGGGGTTGCTAGGTTGAAAAAACAGCCACCCAAGAATCTGTCTTAAGGAAAATCTTGCCAATAAAATATCGTTACAAGACCCCATTTCCTGTTCTGTTACTATAGAACCAATGAGTTGAGTAGTGATTAAAAGATTTTTTTCTCCTTCATTATCACCTTTGTTTCAGCTGCAAGTAACTAATTCTGAAAATGTCAAAACCCAAATTTGCTGCCTAACAGACCAACCCAGTATGTAACACCCATTGTATTATTTTTTACACACTTTTCTTCCAATGGTGGTACCTACGTGGTGGAGAGTCTATGACCTAATGTTAACTCTTTGAAGATACTGGAGAAATAGAGATTATTTCCATTTTCAGATTGTGGCTCCTCACACCTAATTTGTGAAGGTTAATATTGAGAGTATTTCAATAAATAAATAATATAATGCATATATATATTTGCTAATTAAAGATAAAATCAAACATAATAAAAGCAAAGCATGTTGGGATTCTTTCTTGTATCTCTAAAGACTCTTCCTCCCAAATTATCACAATCTCTAAGATTTCTATAACTCTCTAGGGGAAAATAGAGTGTCCCATCTCATGGTCTACCTGGGCATAATATATATGTTCCTGAGTGTGTGCTGTACATTTGTCATGTGCAACACTACAAAATGCTATAATTATCTGTCTCTTCAGTGTGCACAGTTAAAGTTCAGTGGATTCCTTCTGTTTTTATTTTATACACAGAATAACGATTGCAACATACAGAGTTCCCGCACACAATAAGAATTCAATTATATTTCCTAAATTCATTGTCAAATTAACATTAGTGACTTAATTAGTAGTCCTTTGTATCTTAAAGGTAAACTCAAGACTTTTGAAGATTCAAAAATTAATTTATATATAATATAAAACATATATAAAATACATATTTATAAGTAAATGCATATATACATGGATACCCACACACACATATGCGTATGATCTTAATTTCTTTGTTATTTTGTTTTAAGGCCAAACCAATGCCCATTGATTCATGGACTTAATGATGAGATGTCCAATGGATACAAGCTGTTAGGTGTTTGTTCAAAGCCATGAGAGAGAAAAGAAATCCCAGGTGTAAGTTTCCTGGCTCTGGGGAAAGTTCAAGGACAAATGAATAGAAGTATGAAATTCTCAAACACTTATTGCATAGTAATATTTCTACTAAGAAGATATCTGGAGTTTGATTTAGAATCTCTGCTTAAGTGTTATTTCTACTTCCTTAAATTCAAGAAACTCAGAAATGTTCTAAATCTCCTTCAGAAACTATTTATACTGATTGTTATTGTTTGCATATATTTTATTCATGGATTGTTTGTACTCATTTATATTTTATCAATTAGATACAATCAATAAAAGGTTAAATGTGCATATTTTCACTAACATTTAGTTTGAATGATACATACAGAGATTCCTCAGCAAAATAAATAACTAAACCAATCACATGACTACAATTCACAAAGCTGAACTGGTTAACTTTCCCCTGCTTTTTGCCTGCGTAGATGTTACAGAAGTATTGTTCTCTGTGCCTCTTGATTTCTGCCAAATCATAGCAGCCAATAGTCACTGGTAAATCAATGCATATTCTTCCTCTCAGTCCCTTAGGTGCTGTTGAATTGTAATAAATGCAACTCTCCACGTCAGTGAGCTGGGCTGTGATCCAGAAGAAAAGAAAATCTTGAACTTAGAGTTGGCTCCTACTGCTCAGAAAGACATTCCAAAATTTACAGAAGATCCCACTAAAAAATGTAGATGAATGATGAAAGCAAAGCTTGTCTTCACCGAGTATGAAGCACCATGGTCAGTTTGAGAATAAATTATTTTTGTATGATTAGGTTTCAGAAAGTTGTGCCATTACTTGTAGATATGCCTTTCTATCAAGCACAATATATCTTTAAATAATATTTCTATTATTGCTGTTGTTATTTAAAATTTTTAATTCTGAAATCCATAATATTTTATATAATAATTATTAGTTTAGAAGCATGACACACTCTCTGGTAGTCCAAATATTAGTTGTATACTCATTAGGAAGTAGAGCTGAGCACAAGTAGAGGAATTATGTAAATGATCACAAGGGACACAAGTTTCTTTTCTGTTTTTTTTTTTTTTTTTTTTTGGTCCTAAGGGATTTTTCTCTTTTCCTCCAACAATTTGATTAGAGACTTTTAGATCAACTGATGTTTTTGTTTTCCTTAATTTTTAAAAATAATTTGGAAACTTGTAAAATACCTTAAGGTATAATTTAAATTTGTTATTCTCTCAAAAACTATAGTTCATAGAGATAACAAAATGGTGTCTTATCTTAAAACCCCCTGTAATTTCCTATAAAAGTAAAAACCTATATCTCTTTGCATTGCACTAGTAAGACAACTACCACAAAATATAATTACATTTTGAAATGTGGTGGGGAGTTGTGCATGCATGTGTGTAGGGGGTAAGTGCTGAATATCAGTTCATAGAAGCAAACGGTTTAATTTCCAGTTTGAAATAACAACACTAAAATTTATTTCAGAAGAGAAAAATAAAATGACAGTAGAGCCTTTTTCTTGCGTTTCAAATGGACCCAAACTGTATTTATCTCTGATCCTCAGCAACTCATAAGGACAGAGTTAAAAATCCTAAAGAGAAAGGATTGTGCTCTACTTTTGTTTCCTTCTCTAGAACCTCCCATTCAACTGTTCTTCAAATATTGATTGTCTGGCACTCTGCTGAGCACCGATATTAATGTAGTGGACTGTATGTTCCAAAGATGGCAGCAACAGTACCTCTTCTCCCACAAGCTCTTTTACAATGTGAGATGGACACCAGTTCTTCACAAGGGGGAGTCTGATTCCTCTCCCCTTCATGGGAATGGTTTTACAAATTGCCTGTATCCAACTGAATATAAAATAAATGAAAATGCATAATTTTTGAGGCAGGTCAGAAAAAGTCACACTTCTTTTTCACCTGTTTCTCTTAAACACTTTTGCCAGAGGGGAAGCCAGCCAATATTTAAGAAGATTGATTACTCTAGGAGTACCTGGGGGAGAGACCATGTTCAGGCACCCTGGTGAACAGTTCAGCTGAGATAGGTTTTCCTAGACTGATAAAATACTAACTGTAAATGATTCTGTTTTGGTCCCTCCAGTTCATGTCCTATGGAAATTATTCAAATAAGCTCTACTTAGTTTTCTGATCTATGAAAAATGTGATATTTAACAAAATAGTCATTAGTGTAAACCACAAGATTTTAGGATAATTTTTGATATAGAAATAGTTTACCATAATAAATGTTGTTGATAATAGCTAGCATCCATTGAGCTCTTCTTATGACTTAAGCACTTATTAAATCACAGGTAAGTGTTTACCTACCATTTTCTAATGGAGTCCAAATTAAATTGACTAGAGTCCACAGAGCTTGAAAGAGATGAAGCTAGGAGGTTGTGGGGGATGGGGAAGGTACACTTGTATGATGTTGGTGGGACTGTAGACTAATATAACTATTCTGGAAAGCAATATGGAGATTCCTCACAAAACTATGGATGAGACCACCATATGACTCAGCTATTCCACTCCTTGTTATTTCCCAAAAGATCTAAAATAGGTATATTATAGCAATACAGCTACCTCAATGTTTATAGAAGCACAATTCACAATAGATAAATTATGTAATCAACCCAGCTGCCTGTCAATAGATGAAAGGGTTAAGAAACTGTGGTATATGTATACAATGGAGTTCTACTCAGCCATAAAGAAGAATGAAATTATGACATTTGCTGGTAAGTGGATGGAAATAGGGAATATCATACTAAGTGAAATAATCCAAATTCAGAAATTCAAAGGTTGAATATTTTCTCTGATATGCAGAAACTAAAGTAAAATAAAGGAAGCGGGAGGGAAGGATAGAATAACATAAAGAAAAAGGGAAGATCAGTAATATAGAAAGAGATCGAAAGTCAGAGTGGAGGGGTGGATAAGGGGAGGTAAGGCAGAATGAATTCTTTGAAAATCATGTTATGTGCACACAAATATGCCACAGGGAATTTCACTTTTATGCATAACTAAGTAAAAAGAACCAACCAAATATAAATAAATCAATGAAAGGAAATCTAGTAGAGTAGAGGAAGGAGATGGGGGAGAGGAGGGAAGACAGAAAGGAAGGTGGGTGGGAAAAGGGAGGAATCATGAACTGAAATAGAATTCCATGCATGTATTAATTTTTCAGGATAGTACCCAACTGCTATGTATAGCTATAAAGTTCTAATTAAAAAAAAGAGAAACTTAGACTACTAACCATAATTAAGGGTATATGGAATAAAGCAAAATCAGAGAAAAGAAGAAAGAAAAAGAGATGAAGCCAGGATTTAACACAAAACCTGCACTTTAACTGCTGTGTTCCACAAAGCTCCAAAACTCAAGGAGCTCACAGTCCAGTAGAAAAATAGATCTGAAAATGATTAAAGTAAAATTAACAATATGGACTTACAAAAGATGCCATGAGAATTTAGGAGAGAGAGTATAATTCTGTTTTTTCCCTCTATGGTGTGAAGGAATGTAAGGAAAAAATGTCTCAGAAAGATTTTGAAGTAGAATTTGATCATGTGATTATCAGATACTTCATAGTGAAAAGAAGTATCTTTTCTTTCCCTTGTTCCTTTTCTTTCTTTCCGTTTTAAAAATAAGACATAAATATACCTGAAGCAAAGAGAGTACCAGAATGGAACAAAAACATTTGAGAAAATTCAAGAACAATTAGTATGGACCATTTTATTCTACATTAAATCTTTTACATTTTTTTGTACAGGTGGTAAAGAATTATTGGAGACTATTTCATTAGAGAAGTAGCAAAAAGGAGGTTGCACTTTTACTATACAATTCTAGTAGCAATGTGGAAGATGAACTGAATTGAATTCAGAGATAGATAAACAAATACATATTTTATATGAAAAAATGGATTAATTTAAATTATAATTTTATTCTCTTCCTTCTCTGCCTTAGGCAATTTGACTTCTCATTCACAGCAAAACAATATAATGCATAAAATAGTACACAAAGTTAGTAGTAATGATAACTAACATTTATTGAATACCTTCTATGTGTGTTGTGCTTTAATCCTCACAAGAAACTACATTGTGCCTGGTGCAGTGGAGCATGCCTGTAATCCCAGCGGCTCAGGAGGCTGAGGCAGAAGGATTGTAAGTTCAAAGGCAGCCTCAGCAAATGTGAGGCACTAAACAACTCAGTGAGATCCTGTGTCTAAATAAAATACAAAATAGGGCTGGGGATGTGGCTCAGTGGTCCAGTGCCCCTGAGTCAATCCCCAGTATCCCCCCCAAATAAAAAAAGAAACACTGTAGGAATTATTATGATCCACTTTTTTACAAGGGAAACACTGAGACAGTACTCAAAGATTATATAGTTATTTGGTAGCTGAGACAGAATTCAAGCCAAGGCAGTTCAGTTCCAATTAAGGATAGAAGCCTGAGACAGAACTCAGTAGTAGCAGATCCCGAAGCACATATTTTTCAACCTAATTTGGTAAAGGTTAATGTAGAGACATGGAGAATACTGGGAATATAAAAGGAAGAGGCACAAAGCCCAAATGGGAAATTTGATTAAGGCTTTTCTTTGGAGCTTATGCATGAATGAATTTCAAAATGCATGAATGAATATCAAAGGACAGATTTCTTCCTTGAAGCATTCATTCATTTATTCACCAAATATCTTTGAATGCCTATGTTTTCAGGCACCTTGTCAGGAGAATATGATTTTGCTATTTGAAGCACAGATTGTAGCACATAGAGTTAATAAAACAATAATCACAAGTTTAAATAATATTGTGAAAAACAAAGTACATGGCTCTTCAAAAAGGAAATCCTCATCTAATCTGGAAAGGGAGTTTAAAGCAAATGCTAAAGGGTGAGTAAGTTATTCAGGTGAAGCAGGAGATGTGATATAGGAAGACCCAGGGAGAATCCTGATGCAGACAGAGAGATGGGTGAGCTCGAGGAAATGAAACACATCCAGTCTGATGACAGCAGAGAGTGATAAGCAGAATTGCAATTGTGACAGGCAGTTCTAATCCATGAGAAATTCAGTGGCATCATATGGGCCATTGGGACCACTTGAAGGCATTTTAAAATCTGATTTAGGATTTGTTTGGTTCATTCTGATTGCTGGTCCAGAGTGGGAGTGGGGAAACAAGATAAGTGGACAGATTTTAAATATATTTTGGAAATACAATTGGTAAGTCTTGCTGATTGGTTACATATCAGGATCCAAAGAAGAAAGGGCAACTTAAAGGACCATTAATCCATTTCTAGATTGCATGACTGGATAGATGATTGTATCAAACATGGAGCAGTCCAAGAAAACAAAGAGAACTAGTGTGTGTGTGTGTGGGGGGGGGGGATGGATTCAACTAGAAGAAATGGTTCAGATAGATCATAAACACAGTTTGGATAAGCTTATTCTGATATATGTATGGAAGATGAGAGTTAATACATAGTTGCATATATGGAGTTGTACTGAAGATACATTTGGACTGAAGATAAATATTTGAAAATCCCTGACAAATAGATATGTGATATATGTGTCCTGCAATTGCTTAGGGAGGGAGAGTAGGGGACAAGAGAAGATTGCCTTGGATAGAGGGCTGAAGAATGTTTCAGATTGCATGTGTTGTGAGACAAAGGAGACAGAGGAGTTCCTGGAGAGTTAGAAATTAGAGCAGAGCAAGATAGCTTTATAAAGGACTTTGAGGTGGAAGAAATTATTTGTATGCCATTTGCTGGCTTGAGAGAGTAGAAGGAAGATGAAAAGTGTTGAAATTGGCCGATAGGATAGCATTAGCTTTGGTGGAATATTCAAGGTGGGCTACAGTGGGGAGATAAGACATCCTCGGAAAAGTTTGTTTGTGAAGAATATAAGACATTAACTGGGGTGATGCACAGGGTCAAGGAAGGTGTGTTACTGTTTACTGTTTTGTGTGTTTGTTTTTATTTTTGTTTTACAGTGGAAGATTCTGGTTAATGCTTGAATGTGCTAATCAGGGTTCACCAAGCAGAGGAAGGTGACATCTCTATGCTCCCCCACCAAGAAAAAAAGAGTTGTTTCAAAGAATGAGATCAAAGAGAGAAAAGAGATCACAAAGATCAAAATTTGCTTGGAAGGTGAGAACATGACCAGAAAATATATTGCTGCAATAATTTTGATAAATCTTTCCCCCAGAGTCACATTTTTCCCCTCCTAACTTCAAATAAATCTTTGGTCATTTGTACAGCCATTAATTCTTCCATGTGAGATTTGTGGTTCCTAAAATGGTTAGTAGCCTAAATGTTTATTTAGAGTATATATCAGCTCAACATGTGCATGCTGAATGTGCCCAGTGAAGGTATGTTTTCATACCTGTATTTCCCAAGTGCCTAAATTCATCTTCATGTTATAAACAAGAATATTTCTTCTAAAAATAATCCTAGATTCCAGGTTCTCAAAAACAAGGTTGCTAGCTACCTTTATTGGAATTCATTGCTTGATATGCCAAAGAAGTTAGAAAAAAATTCTCACTCTGGAAAGCTAACAACACAATGGAATCCCTGGGGAGATCCTGGAGTGCCTCCCTCATTGTGAAGCAGAACAAAGCAGCTCTAGCCAGTACCTGGGATGGCAGAGGCAAAACACAGCAGCATTCAAACCCACGTGTGTCATGAAGGACAAGGTAACATATGTAGGGAAACTGGCTCCTAGGAACTTCCTCTATGCATACTACTCTCTTGCCTCTGCCCCCAACACCTGAGAGGTCATGGGGTGGGGATAAGCCCAGACAGAAGGCATCCTGGCTGTGTATTGCTGTGAGAAAAGCAATTGATTTTGGTGAACATGCTCCATGAAATATTATGCAACTGTTAGAATCAGTGAATTCGATGCACATTCATACTTATAGATGGATGTGAATATATTCTTGAGTTAAAAAACTAAGAAACACAACCTGGTGCCATGATGCATGCCTGTAAACCCAGCAGCTCAGGAGCCTGAGATACGAGGATTGGAAGTTCAAGGCCAGCCTCAGAATTTAGTGAGGCTTTCAGCAAGGTAGCAAGAAACTGCCTCAAAATTTAAAAATGTCTCAAAACTAAAAAGGGACTGAAAATGTAACTCAGTGGTTAATGCATACCTGGGTTTAACACCTGGTATCAAAAAAGAAAGGAAGGAAGGAAGGAAAGAAGGAAGGAAGGAAGGAAGCGAAAAGGAACTGTGATCTATAGCACAAAACCATTTACATAAAAATGTCATTCAAAACAGTATTTTGAAAGAATAGGATATTGAAATGAACACATATTAAGTAAATTAGAGTATCTGGTAAGAAGCGGGAAGAAGAGAAATGGAACTGGTACTTGTTGATAAAAGGAAGAATTAACATAAAGTAAAAAGAGGACTGATAATGGCAGTGGGCCATGAATGTAAATCCATAATTCAAACAAGTCTCTATACTTCCATTCCATAAAGGTAAAAGACATTATAACCAAAAAAGCAAGTGAGAAAATTATATAATGAAATATATAAGTAGGTTGCAGTTAATGTGATTTGCAGATTGTCCCAATGTGAATATGAAAGGGCCTAGGTTTTCTGCACTGAGCCATTTCAGAGGAACAAAATTTCAACAGCCATTCCTCCAAGGCTACTACCAAGTCACTAAACTCTCCTTTTAGTTCCAAAAGGCACATAGTGAAAGGGTCACAGAGGGCACAAAATATGATTTTGAATGAAGTGACCCCTTGGTGAAAGAACAGGAAATTTAGGAGAAGGGTTTAAAAAAAGTCTCAGTAGGCTAATGAAAACCTAAAAAGATTGATCAATTTTATCAAGCTCCTTTTGAGACTGCTTTCCTATAGTGCAAAGTATTTTTAAGAGACAAAGACCTAAAGGCATTGCCAATTAATAAATACAGAAAATCTATATACTGAACAATTTTGCTGAATTAATATTTCATACTTGTGTTGAATGTCAATCTTGACCCAAACGATGCTATGACTTTGAGTAGAACAAAAGAAGGTTAAAAACACCCTTCACATGAAAGTTTTATATTCTGACAGCACAATGGAATGAAATACTTTCTCATCTGAAATAGCAGTTGTCTGGGAGGTTCTTTTATTCTTTCATTGGCACATAGTAAATTGAGTCTTTTCAAAAGTAATGCAATTGGGAACTTTAAAGATAATTAAGAAACATAAAATATGTCAGTCTTCTCAAACATAGTTGGAATATGAGTTTTAATCTCTCTCCTTCAAGAACATTAGTATAAGTTTAGTTCTATACTTTCATAATTTTAAAAGTGTATCATTTAAATATATATATATACCAGGGAAAATATCTAATATCTGTGTATGGAAAAATAGAATATTTATGTTTTTATAAATATTTAATAAGAGCTGTACTTGAAATATATTGCTGATACATGAACAAAAATATTTTTAATAGGTTGATATAACATAGCAAAAATACAAAGAGGAGAGAAAGACAATCCTATAATAAAAATTAGCCTGGATGACTAGCTCTGATCATCAAATTTTCTCCTGAATGTTTTGGAGGTCACAGACAACTCAGAGGACAACTGTCTATCTGCCCCTGCAGTATATCTGTGTAGCTAAATCGACTGCAGCCCAGCATGACACCTTGTAGCATCTGTGGACTCCATGAGGTTTCCAAGAGTCCTATCCAACTTCTAGAATCTGAGAAAGAGCCTTGTGATTTACACAAGCAGCATGGGCATAGACAGTGCTTGCTTGCCTCAACTCCACTTCAAAAGAGTGAATTTTCATGAAAGTTCGTATAGGAAAAAAACCTCTCCACATATTGCAATCTCGTTCATAGTGCACTCTGCACCTCACACCCACATACCACACCAATAGAATCTGTTATCAAGAGGGTGATTCCTAATTTAGAGGTGTTGAGCCCCAGAAATACATTTAGATCCCCCTTAAAGGCTCTTGATACATTAAGAACATAGAGCTCCAAGCAATCAACATTGGACAACTCCATCAGGGTCAACACACTATCCATCTCTTGTTCTCAAAGTTCACACTCAGCACCAAAAGTGTCCTTCTCGGTATCCATCATAACAAAATTAAGCAACAAGATTACATAAATCCCACATAACACTCATGGAAGTAAAACAGAATCCCTGCTATCACTGTGCCTAATTACACATAAAATTATGCAATGCCTAAAATATAAGAAAATGCAGAGTCACCAGGAAGGCTGATCAAACCTGGGAAAGAGGTTTGAAATATGTCAAACCAATCTAGGACTACTATGTAAGATTCCATTTTTTAACATCTCCAACATGTAGGTGTTTCTGTATACTAACTTAAATATTTCAAACATAAAATAGAGCATGCTTTTTGATGCTGCACATACAGAATAATGTTCAGCCTTCAAGGTTAGGAGGTCAAGGCAAAATTCACCAGTGAGACATAAAAAGGGAGAAGAATTCTCCATTCTGTACATTTCTGAAGAGTATGAGCATGGCCATCCTTTGGTTCAGGAGCCCTCTCTTAAAGTAGGAATGTATCACAAGTGGTTTAATTTGAAAAAAAAAAAAAAAAAGGCCTCTTTGAAATTATAACCTCCCATAGTGGAAAAGATGTTATGGTTTAGATATGAGGTTTTGCCCTGAAACTCATTGTGTCACAATAAGATAATGTTCAGAGGTGAAATTATTAGATCACAAGAACTATAACCTAATCAATGGATTAATTCATTTGATGGATTAATTATTTAATGTATTAATGGGTGGTAACTGTAGGTAGGAGGGGCATGGATGGCACAAATAGGTCACTGGGGATGTGCCATTGGGGACTAGATATCGCAATCTCCTTGCACATAAGCTCTCTCTGCTTCCTGTCTGCAATAAACTGAGCAGCAGAGATGAAAAGATGACTAACAGAATAGAAATTGGTGTTTTAAATCCAATTTTGCTATTAATTAGTTATGGGGAAAAAAACCTAATTCTTCAACTCTGTAAGACTCAGCCTGCAAATTTACAAGCTAAGGAATTTAGATTAGATGATTTATAAGGTACTTTGAATTTTGTTTTCATCTATTTCCTTATCTTAAATTAAGTGTAATGATTATTTAATTTATTTAATAAGTATATCATAAGTACCTAGGGAATGCTAGCTATATGCTGAATATTAAAGTACAAAGTAAAAAACTTATAACATATATTTTATATAAGTATCCAAATGTTCATTTAATATAAGTACCATATTGTTATACAAAAAAAGATTTAAAAATAAAAGGAAGAAGTAATTATTTTTCCTGAAATATAGAGAAAAAATATCTCAATGAAAATAGCTTTGAATTTTATCTTAAAGAATAAATTATTTCCTGCAGATTGGGATGGGCGAAGATGCTTTCTCTATGTCACTTCAAAATCTGTGATTCCAAAAAAGTTACTGATATCTTTGATCTTCAAGTATTAACCAAAAAATAACATCACTACTAGAAATAATGAAGATCTTAATATGTGCCTCAGTGTTAAAAGTCATGTAATTGAAACAATAAGGCCATTGGTTCACTGGAAAATCACCACCACAGTCAAAGATGAGACCCTTTCACATTTATAGCTCTCTTTTACTTTGTATTAGATCAAGATTTTTGGTGGCAAGGGACGGAAACCCAACTTGAACTACATAATGTAAAAGCAGGAATGCTGCTAGACTTCAGGGATAGGAGACACCCTGTAAGAGAAAAATAGAATTTGCTTACATTCTCTAAATTGCTAATCTTGGCTTCATTCTCTTGGTCTGACTTCTTTCCACTTGATGGAAAACCTAGCCACCAGCCTAAAACTCTCAGTTACCAACTTTGATTCCTCTTCCTACTACTGTACTACTGATTCTTCTTTCCTACCTCTGGTTTGGAAATGACAAGTTGCTGGCTTGGGTCATGTGTTCCCTATTAGAACAATCAACTAAGGGTTTGGGTAAAGATTATATCATTGGACCAGTTTGTTTCTGGTAACCACCATAGAATAAAGATTGTTCCCAAGAAGGGAAGGTAATATAAAAACGTGTCTGGGCCATACCATGTCCTGGCTGCCTGATATTTGTTGGAAAGGCTACTTAAGCTCTCTGTCTTGCTTACCTCACCTGTAACAAGGAAGAAGTACTAGTTCCCAATTTATAGAGTTCTTGTAAATATTAAGTGAATACAGGAAGTGATTGGAATCAGATTATACACTAAATGCTCAATAAAGTAGTGAATGCTACTGGTATCAGTCAGCTTTTCATAACTGTGACTAAAATACCTGACAAGAACAATCTAGAGGAGAAAAGGATTATTTTCAGAGTTTTGGAAGTTTCAGTCCATAGTCAGCCAACTCCATTTCTCTGCACCCAAAATGAGGCAGATCATCATGGTGGAAGGGTATGATGGAAGAAAACTGTTCATCTCATGGAAGCCAGGAAGCAGCAAGAGAGCAGGAGGAGTTCTTGGCATATCCCCAGTGATACACTTCTTTCAGTGACACCCCACTTACCCACAGTTTCTATCCAGTAGTCCATTCAAACTATCAACCCACCAAGTGGATGAAACCACTGATTAGGTTATAACTCTTATAATCTGATTATTTCACCTCTGATCATTACTACATTATCTCCTGAGCTTTTGGGGGACACCTCTTTTTCAAACCATTAACAATATTTTTAAATTATTATGATCATCATAGAAGCTCCCATTAGAATCACATCACTGTAAAGGGGACCGTTGTGTTTCCCAGAAGAAAGGTAAAAAAGCATTAGATGAACAAAATAATATTTGGCATTTACACTGCTAGAACAGCTTATTTTGAAAATAATTCTGTATCAGGAATAGAAACCAAATTAAATGAAAAGACTAAACATGTGTCTAAGGTGGAGAAGGAAAACAAAGAGAATTTGAGCAAAATCACAAATAACTAAAAAAAAACACACTTATGTCTGTTTTATACAGTGTCAGTAGAAAAAACATATGTCCTTCTATTTTTCCTTTGATAATATAAATTCATTAGGGTCACAAATTTACTCACATTGCTTTTCAAATGTTTTGCCAAAGCTGTGAAACCCGTGGATGCAGGGTATGAAAGAAAATAAATAAAAAATACACTTCAGTTTGAAGCTTTGTCAATTATAGAATTCAGACATAACTTATATGAAATAAATTATATAATTTAGTATACTTTCAGCTGGAGCCCAGCTTCTCTTGGATAAAAGTGTTCAGTGATTAAGATTCTTTTCCCTGCTTCTTTCCCTCAAATGTGCTCTGGGGAGATGATTGGGTTGAAGGCAGGAAAGTTATGTAGCCCTTTGTCCTTGTGGATTTGGCAGGGGAGACAGACTCAGGTCCCACTTGGAACCTGCCCACTAGGAATATACCAGCCCAGCTGACACTCCTGTGACTCATGTTTCTGCCTGCATTGGTCAGGGTTTGGTGGTCCCCCTCACTGAGGCTACCAGGGGTGGAAGACAATTTGGTGACCTCCAGAGTCCTCAGCCAGTCAGCCAGGAAGGGTGATTTTTCTGAAGCTGGTGCCTCTGTTGGTGACTAATCTGCCCTGAACTGGTGGACCTCATAGCCAGCACTCTGGTCCTCAAGGCAATGTTCACATGGCTGTTTTTGCGGATATTCACACATGAATTTATTCAGCTCTTTCAGGTTCTCTAAAGGGTCGTTTTTCAGTGAGGCCTGTGTAGAATGCACCCCACAACATTTACCATACCTTTGGAGCTTCATGCTTATTGCCATCTAATATCTAATGTGTTTTGTTGTTGTTGTTTTGGTTTTTTTTTGTTTAATGTATCTCTCTCCCACTAGAATGTAAACTCCATGAGGGAAGGGATTTTTGTCTTTGTTTAGATTACATATCACATGTCTATAATATAACCAGGTACAAAGTAAGTGGCAAATAAATGTTTTTGAATGAATGAATAGTTAGAAACTGAGAAATGCTCCAGTCCCAAATTAATTAATCAATTCATTCATTAATTCTTTCATTTATTTATTCATTCATTTTCTCTCCCAGTCTCAATATACAGTCTTATTCTCCTAACTAGTTTTCCTTCTGACCCACAGTAAGTGAATAAATAAATACAGTTTACTATCAACATGTCCTGCAGTGCTTGTGGTATGGACTAAGATAGCCCTGTAGTCCATGTCTAGCATTTGCTTGCATTCCTCAACAATTACTTGATGATTCTCCTTCTAGATTCATTGATTCTGATTTAATTTATATGTGTACCAATGGAGCATTCCTCCTTATACCATGGCTAGGGATATTCTATATCGCTTTGACCTGTGCTTGATTCCAATCTCTCTAACCCGTTGCCTGCTCAGAAGAGGAATTCCTTCAAAGTACATGTATGAAGACACAAATTGGGTGTCAACCTACTTTATATACAAACAGAGATATGAAAAATTGTGGTATATATGTGTAATAAGAATTGTAATGCAAAAAAAGCAAATGTATAAAGACATAAATTGGCATGAACATACTTTATATACAAAGATATGAAAAATTGTGCTCTATATGTGTAATAAGAATTGTGATGCATTCTGCTGTCGTGTATTTAAAAAAATAAAATCAATAATAAAAAAAAAGAATTTCTGCTTAGACAGGTCTTCACTATCCCGATCCTGGTTTCAGATTGTCAGCTGTCTTTTTGTAATTCTGGAAGCCTTTTTCCATCTCTTCTGGCTCTTCAGAGAACAATTAACTCATTTGACCCTGTCTGAAATTTCTTTACGTAGTCAGACATAAAATTGTGAATCCTTGTTCCACTTAAAGACAAACCTATTATAGATCTAAATTCTGTAAGCATACCATAAATATTGCAAGGTTATAGAGACTTGCAAATTTAAAAATAGCAAACATTTATTGAGCTTTTATTATGTGCCAGACACTGTGCTAAGCAACCTTTATGTATTACTTGTTTTATTTTTATGTAAATTTATGAATATTGTCATTTTAATTCATTAAAAAATTAAGATTTAGAAGGATTAAGATCAGGTAATTGGTAAGTAGCAGAGTTCAGGGTCACAGTTGTGTGTATCATCAAGACCTAGATTCTGAAGGAGCACACTAAACAGCCTTTATTATTCTTGGCTACAAAAGAGGAATTTTGCCACAATTTCACAATTCATTTATTAAATAAGTGAACTGTGTAAACTCAGAGCCAAGCATTCCATTAATTTACAACATAAAACAAACAAACAAACAAAAAACATTTTTGTCACTCAGAAATTTCTTTTGTTAAATTCCCAGAATACAGATTACAAACAAGCAAATGGATTTCAATGAAGCAGAAATATCTTTTTTCCTTTTATGCCAATATCATATTTTCTTTACTCATTTTTCATGCTATATTGCACTCATATTCTACTGATTAAAAAAGACAATAGAAACTACTCTAAATATTCCCTTTTATGTCTCTTTACATATTTGCCTATTAAGCCACCAGGGTATATGTATTTTAGAGAGGGCAGTAATTTCAATTTTAATTAGAATATGCCCTGCCCCACATTACAGTCTGCAACTTACTATTAGGTTGTTTTCTAATCCTCATAATATTCACATTACCAATATGGCCAGGGAAAGAACACCATTTTGTTGTATTTTCTCTCCCTTTTTATGTGGCTCAGCATGGATAAGCTGTGAAATGTATTAGAAAACAATGTTCCTAATGATTTTATTTCAAAATATGTTTCAGATTCTTCATGCTGAGAAAGTTACCCTCTGAATCCTTAAACTGCTGAGATGAACTGAGCTTAGAAATCTCCCGTAATCATTTCTGAAATTGCCAAAATGAGAAACATCTTCAGAAGGGGAATTGCTGTAGGACCCAGATCCCTGCCCCCACCCTCGTGTTTACATGGGGCTTAATTTTTGTGGTCCCTTAAGTGAATTTTTACTCCTAAAATAGGAATAGGGAGAGAAGATGGTCAGTAGAAGATAAAAGTTAGAGGAATAGATTATGGTTGCCTCAGGGACTACAGCCACTGCAATTTACAGCTAAATTTCCTCCATATCAAATCACTCAAGCATTGTTACCAACTCTACACACACTCTTGCTTTCTCTTTGAGCAAATAGGTCCTTTCATGCCTCTTTCAGATCAGCAACTACTTTTGTCAACAACCAAAGCAGCTCACTGCTGTGAAAATAACTTGGAGTAAAAACCAGCCAACCAAATAAAAAAAAATATATTTGCTCCTCAAAATTGAAGTGGAAAGGAAAATATCTGGGGATACAATATTCAAAGAAATATGGTAAGGAGACTTGCAAAATAATGCTGCCAGCCTTATTGGAAATATGGTTCAAGAGTTCAAATTCCTTGAGGAGGGAGGTCATTCTGTCATCCTGTGACCACGAATACTTGAAGGAATCTTCCAGATGCCGTCATGCTTTGATAGATTCAGGAAGTGAGTGAGGAGAAGGGAGTTAAATATATTTATTTTATTTTATGATTCTAGTTATGCTGTGAATGGGTAATTACCTTAGAGGTAATCTAAGGGGGAGTGACTCAAAATGGGGTAGGAGAACATCTTTTCTGACTTTCGTGGTAATCTGAAGTTAGTAATAATTTGACTAAAAGCCTTCTTTCAAATACATTTCTTACTTTGTCCAGAGGCTTAAGGATTTGATCCTTATTAGAAAGTTAACTCTTTAATTTCTTTGATGTCATTTATAATTACACCCTCTACTGTCCAATTAGAGAAGCAGTACCATTAGGTGATGACAGATGATAGATGATAGATAGACAGATAGATAGGTAGAGTTTGGGTACAAGGATGTGACCTTACACAATTTAGGTGAGTTGGTTAAACACTCTCTGTAAAGCTGTTATCTTTGTGTCTGATGCTCAAATACTGTGCAATAGCAATTTATGTCCCTTAATAGTTAAGGCCCGACATTTCAGTCCATAGAATAACCCCTTTCTTTGACTGTGGATACAATGGCATAACAAAACTAAAATGTCCAGGCAGCAGCTTATCATACTAGTTAAATGGTGTTGTCATTATGTCCCCCACTGGAGGCAAAATTCATGATAATAGGAAAGAAATTTTGCTAGTAGATCACGTAAAGTAATAGAGGAATCACTTTTATGCATTAGCACAATCTCATATATATTACTTCCATTTGATATTGGAGTCTAGTTGTGCACACCCAACTTTGTTCTTTTGTGGGGTAAGGACCATAGGACATTTGTGATTGCCAGTTCAGATAATATGTTGATTTGATGGTCAATAATCAAGAGGTCAGTCTATTATAGACCCTGTAGCAAGTCCTAAACTGTATTTTAAAGAGAAGTTATTTGGGTTTGTTCCAAAATTCTAAGGGTACAAACTGTGCTAAAATACTGCCGAATAGATTAAATAGCTTCCTTCTTCCCCAAGGACACTTGTATTGGATCTGCTGGGCTATATGGCCCAAGTAGCAGAGAAGTTTCCATGGCAGTCTGGACCTGTTACAGGACCTTCTGTTGTTTTGTATCTAACTCAAAACAGATAGTTTTTTGGATCACTTCATAGTCACAATAGGACACTCAAATGAGGTATTTGCTCTTCCAAATTCAAAATGCCTCACTGGTGATACACGCTTTTCTTAGTTGCATGACGTAGCAATATTTCCTTCATCTTGAAAGGGATAACTTATGCTCCAAGCCACTGCAACTTTAGGAATTTCTCCAAGGTGTCAATCTCCTGAATTTTAATGGGATTTATTTTTTACTGACTGATGTGAAAGTGTCTTACCAACTCATCTAGATGCTGCTTTCAACTCACCATCTCCAAGAAATATATCATCATCAATGGAATAGAGTAACAATATAACTATAGCAGGGCATTTTCTTAAAAGGATTTGCCTCCCCCCTCAAGTGGCTCTTAATGTATAAACTGACCCAAAGCTGGGAATTAGGAAAGGAACGTGACTCTTTTAGTGACTCAAGTCAGTTTTCTGCTCTCTGAACCTAGACCTTGTCCATATATAATAGTCAAGTAAAACTTTAATTTTCTTTTCAGTTTAGGGACACTGTAGTAAACTGGCCAACAGCAAAGACCTCTACCAGTCAGACTGTTCTGATTAATGCATTGTCTCCAATGCCCATAGCAGTGACCATGCTACAGCCTTGGTATTAGAGATTAAATGCAGCTACTTGGCTCCCAGGATCCCATCTTCACCTTTGCATCTTGAGATTTCTGTTTCATGATAACAGTTCTGTCATCTCTGACCTATACAAAAGTGGTCCAGAAACATCTTCAGTGGTGCTAGGGATTCCCTCACAGATTTATTTCTTACAACCTCATAAAAAGAATGTCCTCTGGAATCTCCTGAAGTGGGTGGGCAGTCTTGGATGACAAAACCACATTAGCATTCTACTATAAGATTTTTTAATATATATTCTTTTTTTAATTCACTCTAATTTCTTATACGTGACAACAGAATGCATTTCAATTTATAGATTGCATATAGAGCACAATTTTTCATGTCTCTGGTTGTTCACAAAGTAGAGCCACACCATTCATGTCTTTATACCTATACTTAGGGTAATGATGTCCATCTCATTCCACTGTCTTTCCTACCCCCATACCTCTTCCCTTCCCCTCCTTCCCCTTTTCCCTATCTAAAGTATCTCCATTCCTCTCTACTCTAAGATTTTGGATGCCTTTGTTTATAGTTCTGGCATTGTAGCCTTTTTATTATAGGTTACTTTGGATCCATATTTCAATCGACCACCAAAAAACTTTAGAGTCATTCCTAGATCTTCCACATAAAACATTAAATCTAGATTCTTTGAGTAGTGAGTCTATAACAATATATTAGGCCTGATACAACTTTATATTCTTTCTACTTTGATCCCATATTCTTAAAATGTATTCCCATACATTGTCTCCAGATTTCTTTCAAGATAAATGGGAAAATTATGAATTTTTCTTAGTTTGCTGCTTATCACCATTCATTCTCTCCCTTTGTGAACTTTCAGGACTTGAGCCTGCTTCTAGATCTAGGAGGATGGCAAGAGTATATCCAGATCCCGAGAATGAACAGCAGTGCCTTGCAAGACAACTTTCATGACAGGCCATTACAGGTTCTTCAGGATGAATGAAAGAAACCTACCCAGAAAGGTGGAAGGGCTGCTTCCACTGGAAAAGAAAGCCCAGGTTTCTGGAAATTAGGTTACCAGAATCTGTCATATGTCCCGTGTCAATTTTCCTTCCTTCCCAGTAAACACTATAACTTCAAGAAAATTTACATTATAGTTCATCCATATAAAGGATTAGATCTTTTGTTCTTTTGTTTTGTTTTATAAATCTTGGCCCAACATTACAGGTAATGAGTTTCCCTCAGGATAGTCATAGAAGTTTTCATGTTCTTTATATAAACCTTAAGATGGGCACTTAAAGCATGAGCTTTTTATTTTCTGGCCTCAAATTTTCCAGCATAGTTAGAAGCAATGAAAAAACAAACCCTCTAATAGTATATATGTACACTAAAATAGTTTAGATTTCCAAACATTTGGTCACATGAAACCTCATCATGTCTTCCAAAGAAAGGTGCATGATTATAGGAATCTATAGGTTATAAATTGAGTTATTGTGTTGTCATGAATACATGGATTCCCAGTGCCCTCTGCCATTGGGCGCAGGTCATTAATGCCTTTAAATTAATAATTGAGAACCAAGTTCAGAAAACTTGGAACCAATATAAAGAACTCATCATTAAGATTTAGTTTCCCCAAACCTATTACCTTTTAAGTACTAAAGTATGATTATATCTTATATTAATCAAGACATAAGCAAATAAATAGAACAATTAGAAGATAGACAATGGATGGATGGATGGATAGATAGATAGATAGATAGATAGATAGATAGATAGATTATCACAGGGATTTGATTCCATACAGTTGTGAGAAATGGAATTAAGTAAGCAATCTCTGTGAGGCATTATTCTTAACATTTGATGGTTGAACCTTAAGTCTACAGGGCAGATAGTATCATAGAGAAGATGGACATAAAGTGGAAAAGGAAGATAATAAGTTGGAACCCAGAAGAATCAGCTAGAACTCATGGGGATGAGGCCCAATTCCTTTTCTCATTGCTTCTATTTGGTAGCGTAGGTGTCTTTCAGGAGCCAGAACTCTTCATCTGGAAGCTTGATACAAATCTGCTGCAGGAGTTAGAGAAGCAGAAGGAAGCAGGAGGAGCAGGTGTAGCAGTTACAGGCACAGCCACTTTCTCATGCCAACATGGTGCATCAACAAATTGGTGGTGTGTGTGAACTACAAATGACTGCCATTTTTACTTCTGTTCTCCAAATCAAAGAATAATCTCTCTCTTGGATCCACTGTAACAAGAAGCAGAGGAAAGGGAATTCTGGGAAATGCAGTTGCACTAGACCATTTTGACACATTCCAAAGCTCCCATACACCTGAGAAGTTTTCAGAAGAGATTTTTGACAGTTGATTGGAAGGAAAGGATGTAAAGCATTTTTGAGTGACTAAGAAGACTGAAAAGTAAATAACAAATATCCTTAATAGAGAAAATAAATAGCATAAGGGGCTCATGTGTACCAAAATATAGAAATTAATGGACTTTATAATATTATTCTATGTTGGCTTCTAAATTCCTTTATTGACATCTTATCCAAAATGATACTATGTGCTTATTTCCCACAAATTCTTCTCAAGATTTCTTTTTTTTCATGGAAAGTAAATGTAGGTGAGATATGTAATTCCTGTAGTTAAAAATTTAAACTTAGATCTCTGCCTCTTTCATTCCTTTAAGACATTCCTAGATAACTGTTTCTTCACTTGTAAATACAATTATACATCATATAATTGCTGAGTTTATTAAACACAAAATTGTTGAAAAAAACATCATGTTAAAACTTAAAATTTTGTACAATTAAATAATAAGTGGAAAAATAACAATAATTATGACCAGATTTTTATGTTTCTAAAATATTACTCATGACTTTCTTTTCATAATATATTATAAATTATAATATTTTCATGCTAAAAATATATTTATAAATGATGTTAGTATAAAAATTTGTTTTATAAGGTTAAGTTTTAAAAAATTCTTTACATTTTTGGTGGGGAAAATAACCATGATAGATGCTGTCTCAATTATTCATTTTTTACTTAGAAATAGCCAGAGGCAGCAGGGTGTGGTGGTGTGCACCTGTAATTCCAATGACAAAGGAGGCAAAGGAAGGAAAATCACAAGTTCAAGGCTAGCCTCAGCAGCTTAGTAACATCCTCAGCAACTTGGCAAGACCTTGTCTTAAAATAAAAAGATAAAAAAAAGACTGTGGACATAGCACATTGGTAAAGCATCCCTAGTCTCAACCCCCAGTTTAAAAAAAAAAAGAAAGAAAGAAGGAAGGAAAGAAGGAAGAAATAGTAGCGTGTTCCATTTTCTTTCTTCTAGCTCCAGCTTAAATTATAATAACTACCATTTACTAAGTAATTTTCATGTGTTAAGCACATGGCTAATTGACTTAACTTTACAAAATTTTAAGTGGAGACTCTACTATATACCTAATGGTTTGCCTGGCACTGGCACCTCAAGGACTGTTTTCAAAGATATCACCACATTATGGAAGGATAGAAAGTAAGAAATGGAAAAATAAAGACCTAGTTTACTGCATCATGTTAGGAAAAAATAGAGACTCAAGGGATCCATGGGACACATAACCTAAAGTCTTTGAGTGTGAGAAGGGTTTTCAGAAGTGAAACCTGAAGGAAGTTTTGGATCTTGGAAAAGGTATGGGGGAAGACAAGAGAAGGACATTCCAAAGAGAGAAAATAGTATGTGCAAAGGCAGAAGGTGAAAAAAAAAAACCCTTTGACACTATACATACTTAAGAAGGCTAAAGTGTAGATTATGAAGGTAGAAGTGGGAATTCATGAGAATGGAAGGGAAAGTAAGGTCTTCTAAGAGGCAGAATCATGCTGGAATATTGTTCTCGGCTAAGAACAATAGGAAGCTATTAAAGACTGTTAAATATGTGAGGGTCTGATCAAGTTAATATTTTGAGAAAAACACTCTGGATGCCTTCCCAGAATAAAATATGGGTACATGGACCAGTTCACAGATAAGGGCAATCGGGGAACAAACCCAGATGTTTTCAATGGCCTTAAAAAGAAATGGATGGATCAAGAGACTTTGAGATGGTAGATTTACTAAGCTGCACTAAATAGACAGGAAGAGGTAAAGTCCAAGATGGCTCCCAACATCCTCACTTGGGCAATAGGTCGGATGGGAGTGTCAATCACTGAATTAAGGAACAAATGAAGAGGAGCACTTTTTTCCCCACTATTTCCCTTACTTTAAGTGTTATTACACATATTTCAGAAATGAGCATAGAGAGTTTAAATAGCATTCCAGAATCAAAGATCTAATAATTGCTAGACTCTATGGAATAATACTTCTGAGTGACTCCAGAATTCATGCTGTAGTAGACACTGTGATGTGCTTTCCATATTAATTTTCAGGATTGATGAACTTATTCTCTCACCTATTAAAAGTGCTGTCAGCTGTCAGGCTCTTCCAGGAAGTGACCTACAGGATGATTCTCAAAGTAATATCCCTGTGCCAGCAGTATCAGCATCATTTGGGAAGTTGTGGGAATGCCAGAAACGCGGGCATCAGGACACAACAATGCTTTATTAAGCCCTCCTGAATTCTGCTTCTAATATATGCTAAGGTTCGGGAGTCATTGACCTACTTCCTGACCACTTTGTCCCAACTTGGAACAATTTGAACTGGTTCTTAGCTTCAGCACTTCCTTTGGGTCAGTCAAGTCTTTTTTTAAATGTAAAAAATGTATTATTCATATAATTAAAAATATTAAGAAACTATATTCACACAAAACTTGTCCATGAACATTCACAGCACCACTCTTCACAAGAGCCAAAAAAGTAGAAATGACCCAAATGTCCACCAACTAATGATAAACAAAACATGATTTATATATTATAAAATATTCACACACTAAATATTTTTCTTCCATAAAAAAGGAATGAAGTACCGATTTATGCCACAACATAATGAATCTTGAAAACATTATGCTAAGTGAAAGAAGCCAGTCACAGAAGACCACATCTTGTATTATACCATTTACATGTAATATTTAGGTCAGGCAAATCCATAAACAAAATAGATTATTGGTTGCCATAGAGACAGCAGGTTGAGAAAAAATGACGACTGACTGCTAATGGGTGCGGTACTGGGTTGAATAATGTCCTCCCACCACCCCAAATTTCATGTCCACTTGGAACATCAGAATGTGAATTTGGTTGGAAATAGGGTCTTTGCAGATGTAGTTAATGGAGATCAGAATGATTGGGATGGGCCCCAGATCAAATGACTGGATTTCTGAGAGGGCCCTGTGAAGACAGAGGCACAGAAAGGGAACAGGGCATAGGAAGACTAAATCTGGAGAGACACAGCTATAAGCCAAGGACCATGGAGGACTGTCAGAAGCCAGCAGTGCTAAGGAAGAAGAAGGGAAGGAGACTCCCTTAGGGTGTTTAGAGGGAACACCAATCCCATTCCATTCTGACACCTTCAGAACTGACAAAATGATTTCTGTTGTTTTAAGCCAGTCAGCTTGTGCTACTCTGTTAAAAGTCCTTGGAAACTAACATGAAGTTTCTTTTTCTTATGATTGATAAGTTTTTTTTTTTTTTTTTTTTTTTTTTAGGACCAGCTTCCCTCTCTGTTTGATGGTTTGCTTTCCTTTTGCTGCAGGTGTTTATGCTGTATACTATCTTCATCTCAGATTTTGCCTCCTCAGGAACCCAACCAGCAATGGTTGATACCAGGGGTAGCCAAAGAATACAGACACTGAAATGGAACCTTGGAGATTAACTGCACACCAGTTTCTTGGCAATGAGGCCTCTATCAGGGGTGGTAAAAAGAGTTCCTGGCAAAGGCTGAAGTGAAATTATTAAGTTCCCTGGTGGTAAATGGGGTTGGCATAGCAGTGAAAGAAAACACACTAGTGGGTGCAATAAATCAGGTGTTTGAGAAATAAGGTCTGATTTTTAAAGAAAATGGAATTATTTGGTTATTGGTGGTGAAAATGAATGCTTTGGGAAAAGTAATAACAAGCTGTGAGTAGTTAATCAGCAATTAATGGGTAAGAGTGAAACCATAAAGTCTTCTTTGGCAGCAAATAAATATACTCAGATGTCTTGAAACTAAATGGGAAAAAATGCTGAGAACTAGATAGTGTTGAAAGGAGGTTGAATTCTTGGCCCCATAAGATCTGGTTATGTCTATGTCAGGGCCTTAACCGGGAAAGAATGAGGTCCTGAGACACAGGATTCAATTGAAAATATGAAGTCCCCAGTTTGAAGTGAATTCTATGGATATGCAGAAACGCCCTCTCCTCTCTAGGTAAGATTAGCACTTTTCCAAGGTTTGAAGGAGACACAGAATCCTAGGTATTGTGAGATAGTCCCCTATCTATTGAAGATTCATCGTGGCCTCCAGAACAATAACAACATTACCTAACACGGAAAGTACTAGACTTGAAAAAGGAGGAAAAGGATGTTAATGAAGATGTAGGACCTCATCAACATCAGAAGGAGCTAGAACACAGAGGTCAAGGGCTCTGGATTAAGAGGGACAGACATGAAGCTAAATACAGAAGCATATGTTGATGTTGAATTATTTTCTTGGGAAATGGGCTATAAGATTCTGGCAAGACTCCTCAGGGAAAATATTAGCATGCTTAAGCACTGACTCACAGTAAATGAAGTAGAAAAGGCAGAAATGCCATGTCAGGAAATAGAAGGAAAGAAGGGCTCAGAAAAGGAGGCACATGGGAGGAATGAGTATATTATGTGAAATCTAAAATCCCACCCACCACCTGGGACATTCCATTTATGAAAGCAATGAGGAATGCACTGGTGAAGGTAGGAGCACAATGAGGAATTTGGCAGGAGCTCTCTTTTACAGGCCAGGGTTGAAGGTGTTGTCACAGAAATAGGCTCTCAGATAGTAATGCAAACATAGGATCCTCAAATGACAAATGCATAGTGTTGGTTTTCCTAGGCTGCATATTGCCAGCTGATCTCACTCTGCTCATGTGATCATATGTGTTGGTAGAGACATTCAGTTGATTAACATCATGGTACTTACACAGTCTTTGCTAAATAGCCATGGTAGTGAGCACCTGCACATTCCAACTGCTTATGACCCATCTCCCAGAACCAGAGGTTAAATTCCTGGCGTAGAATTAAGCAAGACCCCATGTTGGCTATCTTCAGTAGGGTCTGGGCCATACTAGTTGGTGATATTTTGAAAGATTCTAGTTTATTAAGCCTACTCTGAATATTTAAAGAAAGCACTAATTATTTTTTGTTATGACATGAATTGTATGTATTAACTCTATTTTGAAATCACATAATGCTTCTTTTACATTATGATATGTTTACAAAATTTATTTGAAGAAAGTTTATACCAGTATGGTATAGAGACCATGGTGTTTGGGGCAAAGTAAGACAAAGGATGGGATGAAAAGGTAGGTGACAGGTGACATGTTTTCCTGGTTATGATCTACACTGAGAATTTAGGCTATATAAGTGGTATTTAATTATACCCCTTGCTTACATTAATTCATAACTTAGAACCTTTTGTATTTATAAAACCTTACAGTTAATATTAAAGAATCCCTTTGAATCTAAACTATTTTTGAGCCTTCAATAAAACATGTAGTTAAATCCCTTCATTTGCTGACCTATTATTGAAAATCACTGTAGGCAATAAAAACACTTTTTAATAACTCTTCCAAATCAAACAGACCCCATCCAAATATTCCCTAAAGTGTGAAACAACAAAGGCAATAGATGAAAATGAATCAGTGATGCTGTCTGAAATTTTAGCTTAATTTTTTGCAATTGCTCAAATATTAATAACCTGAGATCTGATCTTTTTAAACATGCAGAATCTGCTTAAGCCCTTAAAAAACAAAAAAGCTAAACAGAGATTTAGCTCTGAGTTGTAAGGAGCAACACTGATGTGGAAGAAGAAGAAACTAGACAGTCATGGGATGTTTCAGGATCGTTACTGCTGTATGTACCCAGAGACTATGTCCTCAGAGGGGTCACTGTAGGGAAGCTGATGGCATTTTATGGATCTTGGATTATGTGCATGCTGTTTCTTTGCGTATTCAGGTGGTGACTGAAATTGTTTAATAAGTGAATCAAAATGGTATGTCTCCTACCAGAGGTTTGAAAAGACAGAAGCAAAATGTAAACCAGTTAAAAACAGGGACTGCTTATTGTCATGGGAAAATTTCAAAGGCTTACACATAAACATTGAATCCTTAATTAGAAAATGATTTTTTGGTCATGTTTCAAAGTATGAAATAGGGAGCAAAAAGTCTTCAAAACTAATCTTTTTTAAAAAATACAAATAATTCTTATGTTTTTATGTACTAGTTAAAATAAATTTAATAAACATTTAAAAATTTTCCATTATTTTTTCAACACTATTCTTGGTTACTGAAACTTAAGCTACTATCTTACTCTTGTTAGCAGTAAGAATAGGAGACATATGAACATGATTTTTTTCATATAAAGCCTATCATACCAGTTTACTTTCGCTTGAATTATTTTTCCTTATTGGAATCTATTGTACCTCTCTCCTTTTTTATCTGTGTAAAGGGGATTATAAAAGTAACTACCCCATAAATTTGGGGTGAGTGAGTACACGCTAAATGCTGAATATACCACTTGGTATACTGTAAGTGCTAAATAAATATTAGCTACTATTATTTTGTCAAATATTGTTATGTCAAATATTGTTATTTTGTCAACTGGGGAGCTGTAGTACTTTCAGTAGAATAGTTTTGCTACCTTATAGGCAAAATAGCTTTTATGGACTTGGAACTTAACTGATTTTTATAACAGTAAGTGTCTGGGAAAATGCATTCTCTGTCCCAAGCATCCAATTTATTGCTGCTGGGACATCAATGCACATTTTAGTGGGATGTTCTCAATCAGGCAGTGTGTGATGAGAGCCCAAGGAGTCAATTACGACTCATGTTTTCTATATTCAGCTCATCTCTAGACAGTGGTTCAGGTGACAAGATGCCCACGTTTCTTTCCTTTCCTAACTTATCAGAGAGAGCAAGAGGCAAAGGATTATGAGGTCAGTCTGACTAGGTTGGCAGGTACTACAGCATACTTTTCTTGTTAAGGATTCTATTTTTATCTGCAGGGCAATAGAGAGACACTAAAGTCATTAAGCAGAATATGACATGTGATAAGATGTGATTAGAAGATCACCATGGTTGTCGTGTAGAGGGTGGATTGGTGGGAGGTTAGGAGTTTGGGTAAATGTGAATGTGAGGGAGACCAAAAAGTGATTATTGCAGTAATCTGGTAGAAATTAAGGTTTTGACATAATTGTGGTTGTAGTTGAAATGGAAAACAGGAGAAAGGATGTGAGATTTTTTTTTTCCTCAAAAGACAGAATTCACATACAGGCTATTGTTCTAACATCTCCAGCTCTGTTTTCACATTTGCAAGGTGACTAAATTGTAGTTACCACACAAGGTAGCTGTGAAGATTAAACGAAATCTGGACACGAGGTAGTAAGGTCACAGAGAGAGAAGGTGATAGTGTCGGATGATGCTGTCAATGTCACCTTTACAGCCTTTTCCTGTGGGGTTGTCAGGAGAATTAAACAAGAAGATGTTGATAAAATTCTTAGAAACACATATGGCATGGCATGAGGTCCACTAAGTGCTGCCAAGGGTTGTGATTGTTAAATTTAAAATCCTGTGTATATTTTAAAGGATGACCAGGTTATAATGTGTTCCATTGAACAGTCACATGCTTGAGTGTCAGACAACTTATATAACAGGATTGTTTCAAAGTTCAGTTTGCAATGCATTGACCATGGTTTTAAAGGGAAAGAGCAATGACACATCAGCTTGCATAGCAGGGGATTTTTCCATTGCAGACCACCACAGCATTTCCTCCTTGCTGGTTGCTATGACAGTTTTGACAGGAAAAATCCAGAAAGATGAAGTTGGACCTCAATGCCCTTATATGAACAAACAAAATGCATCCTAGCTGATTTCTCCTCTGAAGAGGAATCTATCCTTTCAATTCTCCCCACTAGCATATTCTTGCTCATCCATGAGAAGGAAAATGGATTCCAAAAATTCTAATTTAGTACTTGATAATATTCTTACCAAGAATGTCAGTAGAGTTTTCATGCAGCTTAGAGGTGAGCCCTAATCAATATTAGGGGTGCTATGGAGCACTTTGAACTTGTCCAGATCATACTTTGAGACCTAATGGTACCCCTCTTGAATTCACCACGAAAAATAAGCAGAAGGAATGAATCTGGTGGCTCAGCACCAATGTTAGATCCCAGGGAGACCCCTGGCCTCACATTTTGCTGGCCCATCCATCTGGAGATGTGTGAATGCCTGCACTGTAAGAACCTTCTGTACTGAAAGCAGAAGTGATGGTGGGGGGAGGAGTAGTTGCTGCCTTTTTCACCCTTTTCTTTTGATAGCACACTCTTTAAATGAACCTTCCGTTTTTAGGCACTAGGTGTTAAAGAGTACATAATTAGGTCAAAATCTAGGGGAAGCCTAGGAAGAATTGAAGTAAACTGCCAATAAATCAAGTTAGCCCAGAAGCTATTCTGGAATATCATGCTCTTATACAAAGTACACACCCAAAGCAGACTTGTGGGACTGATTAATTGCAAAATTTGAATTAGATGGGGTCTCACAAATCCATTTTCAGGGGAGAGTTGAGTCATTTTCCCTTGCAAAAGTTCAGAATGCACATGATAACAGTGGAAGTCTCATGTGCATGAAAATCATGCATTGTGTCATGGAGGTTCAGGTAGCAATAAAACCTGGAATCAAAACGGTGAATTTTACATTTGCAAAAAAAAAAGTGGTTCATAAAGTGAGTCAGCCAGAATGTATCATAAATAGTACTGTTAAAGAAACTGCGGGGAAATGGACCAGGTTACATTTTCACAGAACATCTGCCTCAGAAGCTGTAACCTGCTGCACCTCTGTCACTTTGCCTAAATGCCCATTCCATCATGAATCTGCCTATATAGCTTATTGAGTAATTGAGGAAATGTTCTCTTCATGTCTTTCAAATACTTTTAATTCCCAGCCACTTGCAATATTGCAATATTGTGAACTAAAGCAAAATGCAAATTCCAATGTGTTTCACAGAAGCAGAGACTCAAGGATAATAAAAGAAGGAAAAGAGGAGCTTTCTGCTATTGTTCATACAGATGCACAAAGAGCAATGAACAGAGATAATAAATATCAACCCAATACAACATATCTTGGTGACCCAGAAGACTTATCATATTATGACTAAGGCAAGTGTGCCCATTTAATATAAATCTGAGTTTGCCATTCAAAGGGTATTATAGTCAAGCCTCCACAGTCCTGCACAGTCTCCCCAGAAATGGCCTTGCTATTCAATAAAAGAAAGAAAGCTTTATGGTACCAAAGAAAGCAAGGAAGTCTTTTTTGTATTTTTTTTTATAAAATCAGTGTGAAACTCACATCTTTGAACTTAAAATGTGTGTGACAAATGAAGGAAGCTAAGTGTTAGATATTGCTGTGTTGATTGCCTAGCCAACCCAGGAAGACTAAAATGGAGTTAAGCTAATAATCTTTTGTAATTCTGGCTCCTTCAGCTCTAACATGTCTATAACTGTGTCTCCTGTGGGGTTCAATTGTACTTGTTGAATCCCTTTCTTCTTTCAACACAGCATGGATTCTGAATTGTTTCATTTGTGTTCTATTGTATAATCAGAGTTTTGAAAAATAAATTGATAAGAGTATTTAGAATTTAAATAGCAGTCTACTGAAAAATGATGCTTATAGAAAATGATAAGTACCTAATTCCTTACTTCCTACCCCCAATTATATGTATTTATTTTTTTCTATATCTTCCACATTTAAAAGAACCTACCACAATGAGTCCAAACATAGTATGAACATTTTTTATAGAGGAAGACTTATTAAGTCTTTAAAAAGCTTAGTAAGTTTTATATTCCTACATTTAGAGTAAAGAGGATGGAATTATAGGATTTGAGAGTATAAGGAGACTTAGAGAACATCTATCCCACAGCATTTTGCAAAAAGAAGAAAGAGGCTCAATTAGGTCAAAGAGGCAGCATTCTATGTATCAAGAGGGTCAGGACTTTGCAGTCAGCCAGGGCTGGATCCAATTAGGGTGTGACTCCATAATTCACAAAAGCTGGTTGCTCAGTGCAGTGAAGCCTTGGTTTCTTCACCTACTGGGGGTAAAAGAATGCCTACTTCACAGGTCTCTTGTGAGGTGGAAATTAAATAATGCCATCAACTGTTTAACATGGGACAAGGTGCATATTAAGCACTAAATATATACTCTTTGCCCTTCTTTCCTTGTCTTTTCTTACACCTTAGTGCAGAATGGAAATGATAATATATATCTCTTGGTTTCCACCTATTCTGTGTTGAATGGACTAAGCCATGGCTTTTCTGCTAAAGAGCACTCTCATCACAGACACCCAAGCATCAGCCAAAGATATTTGTTCCAAATCCACCAAGAAATGGCAAGAAAGGAAAGGGGAGAGGGAGAGGAGCAGAGTTCTCTTCTTGGGCTATAGCATATCTGAGGGTGTTTAGCTGCTGCTTTTTTTTTTGTTTTTTGTTTTTTTTTTTACTGTCCATGAATTTCACTGTGCAGTTGTTATGGAGGATTGGTTCAAGGACACACCCCTCAACCTATGGATATCAAAATTTGCAGATTCTCAAGTTTCTTGTATAAAATGATATAACATTTGTATGTATCTTATAAACTTCCTCCCATACACACTAAATAATCTCTTAATTACTCAAAATTCCTAATACAATCTATATAGTTGTTACAATGTTTTATAGGGAATGATGGTCAGAAGAAAATACTGTATATGTTCATTGAAGACACATTTTGTTAATAGTTTTTTGATCTGCAATTGGTTGATTCTACACTGGGACAACTGTCATTCAGAAAAAGTGACTGCTTCAACTTCTGTGAGCAAGGCTAATGACGTTCCTTAGCACCAATAACAGGCAAATAATATTGAATATGTGCTTTGAAACAGGTTAAAACTTTTCATGTTCATATATGGTCTTTATGCGCCAACATTCTAGTAGGGGAAAGGGGCCAACATTTACTGAGCACCTACCAGGAATGAAACACTGTTTTCACTGGCTTGTGAAATAGTTGTTATTACCCCTATTTACAGGCATAGGCTAAAAGGAGTCAAGGTATAACCCAGAGGAAATAAGGTAATAAGGGTCAATGCTAGGATTTAAAGCCAGAGTAGCTGACTTCACTTTAACACATATTTGCTAAGCCAGTTCAAATGAAGCTTTAAGTATGAATAGTTCATACTCCTTATAAATCACAGTAATCTGATCATAAATCATTGACACTGGCCACCACAGTTAAAGACATGCTGTACAAACTGTTTCTGATAATCTATTACATAGGGTCAATACTAACCAGAAGAAACCTTTAACTAGGCAAGGGCTAAATAGTAAGCTGAAGAGAAGGCCACAGAAGAAAGTATCTTATTCTTAATATTTCATAGGAAAGCATTTACTAATTAGTTCTTTTAAAAATATAGAGATCAGTGAGTCTAGAATACATTCACTAGGAAAATATATGATATTTATTTCCTTAAATGAGATGTAAATAAGAAACATTTGAAAAAGTAAAAACTCAGAATAAATTTTTAAATTGAAAAAGGATTTGGAAAGAAAAATAACAAATTGAGTTACCGTGTATGTTAGAAGGTATGTGTACTAGAACCAATCTAAAATTTTAAATCAAATTATTATTTATTTTAAAAATAATTTCATTAAAATGATGGAGAAATCCTTTGGTGTAGTTCAAGCAAGTGGCAATTGGCCAGCTTGGCTGTGATTTATCTAAATTCTATGCTGATGTCATAGAAGCAGTATCCTTTAAGGGACATTTGACCAGGTGCAACAAGAGCCCAAATAATTTTGTATAACCATCTGAGTAGAGCAACCAGGAGGTGTTATGGTGTTTGTTGCCTCAGGAAGAGGGGACTGTTTTATCTTTTACTCTGCAGCCCTCCACAACTGGCTTCAAGTCATGGTGCAAGATGGTTTTCCAGCTCCTACTTTCACAACTGCATTTAAAGGGAAGAAGAAAGAGGGAAGGCAACACAGACTAGAAGTTTTATGTACTGTTTAAGCAAGGCTATGAAATGTCCTCAGCTAAAATTCTGTTACTAGTACAGAAAGGCAGGCCAGGTAATGGGGACAACTACTACAGAGGCTGAATCCACTACCTATGATGTGGATCTTAATGGGGTAATTGGAAAATTACTCTGTCAGAAGCTATTTCAAATTGTAAATATTTCACAAATTTCATAAGACATACTCATTTGCTACAGATCAGGACATACTCCAGAAGTGCACACTGAAAGAAAAATATGATATTGCAAGGCACCGTTAGAGCACATAGATGACCCTGGTGGATTCTTGCAAAAGAGCCATAGCATCAGCCTCCACCTTTGTTTCCCTGGAAGCCATTAAAACTAATAAACTGCAAATGTCTATGAAGATTTCCCATGAAATAAGATTTTTTTGTTGTCTATTTTTCAAAAGCTCTTAAGTGATATGTGCATCACAAATTTTTATTCCAATAGAATAATTTACAAGTAAAAGTGAGGTTCACATTTCTAAATATTTAAGGTATATATAGTATCTTATGTGCTCTTTATGGTTTTACATAATCCAAAGGGACAACAGTTATATAACATATTCTCTAATTTATTTGCCTATTATGCTCATGTTAAATAATAACATTTTTGCAGAGATAAGTCATTTTACTCAACCCTATAGTAACTGTGAGTTTGGCATTAACCCCATTGTATACATTTAAAAAAAGAGTTGTTCAGCAAGAATGAAGTAAATTGTCAAGATGACAAGGGCTTATCTCCTGTAACAAAGTCCCAAATCTACATGCATTTACTATTGGTTGTCCTAGAATATTTTAGGAATATTAAAAGTTCTTACACCATACTTACAATCTATGGAAGAAAAATGAAGTGAGATTTGGCTTCAACTATGGAGTTCTTCCATCCATGATATTTCCCTCTTTGACACATTTGAATCACTTAGGATAAAAAACTTCCTTCCTCCCACTTTTTTAGCATATTGTGCAAATTAAAAACCAGAAAGCTCTGACAAAGTATAAAAGTTGTTGTGATTTTCTTCTACACATTATTAGTCTATGGTGTAAGAATGTGAGCTTGTCATGAACTGAAATGATGTCCGAAAAAGAAATGATTGAGCCAGGCACGATGGTGCATGCCTGTAATCCTAGCTGCTGGAGAGGCTGAGACAGGAGGATCCTGAGTTCAAAGCCAACCTCAGCAACATTGAGATGCTAAGCAATTCAGTGAGATCCTATCTTTACATAAAATACAAAAATAGGGATGGGGACGTGGCTCAGTGGTCAAGTGCACCTGAGTTCAATTGTCAGGAATAACCCCTCTCCCCCCTCCAAAAAATAAATTACTGAACTGATGTTCCATTGAATGTGATTTTGTTTTCAATTTCAGATCAATAAAGTCTTATGCTTGTACAGTTCAGGAATATATATTTTTTTTGATGGCAGACTAGGTGGTGATAAAGTATTTCTTTGGTTAAGTGTTCCCAAAATAGCTGTGGGAAAACTTGAATTTCTGCTTCTCTCTGTAAGTTCCAGAAAACCCAAGTGATGCTGAAATGAGAAATAGTCAAGTTAATTATAAATATTTCCATGTAATAAAATGGTATTCTTTAAAGCTAGTTTATTGGCACCCTTCACATAAAATAATTTGCAACAAATACCTTCACATGTAAGAAAGTCAATCATTGTAATTTAAAACTCAAAGCAAAATTCAAGTTCAATTGAAGTGACAATCAGGCTTTATTATTCAGTGTTAGAAAACCCTTGGCTAGTACTGCCTTCATTGGTTCACAGTGGTACCACAAATCACAACTCATAATGAGCTGTCCAAGGCATGAAGATTCCACTGGCCATGCATTATTTCAAATAACCTGTGTTTATGAAGATCACCCAGGGACCATCTGTAATCACCCCTTTTCATCCCAGGACTCAGAAAACTGTAATATTTCTTATGTGTCTCCATTTTCCACTTGAAATCAGACCCACCAGAATTTTGTAACTTTTCTTTCAACATTCTCTTACATTCTTAAGAAGTGGTCATCTGTGCTCTTGTGGTAAAGTTCACATGGTCAGGGAGAGGACAATTTTACTGATTTTCACATCAATCTAATGCATAGAATATAATTTAAGATATGAGAAGTTAGCAAACATTTCAAAGCAAATGTGTATTATAAAACCATCAAGAAATTTCTCTGTGCTCTTAAAGCTTAAATATTAAGAGCACCATCAATAGATAGGAATTTTTAATTGTGATTTTTATCATAATAGTGCCTTGCAGCAGCTCTACAAATTCCATATTCTGGTTATTCTGAAGTGTAACTGTGCTGTTCTTTCTTGGTCACATACATGGTCATGAGGCTGTGCCTTCTGGGCTCTGCGGTACTGAGGGCTCCGTAGCTTGCCAGCCCCAGATAAAGTGTTCCAGTCTCTCATTCTTAGGCATTCTTATAAAGACTTGTAGCAAAACAGGGAATCCCATCCAAGTATCCCTGATTTGAATTTAGTACCTTAATATGGAACAAGGGACAGAAATGAAATTTGTAGAGTTTGCAAACATGTGGCTATATGACATCCTAAGTGAGAAAAAAGATTCTTCTTTGCTAAAACAAATATTATTTCATGTGTATTCATGCCTTTCCCAGAGCTGTTCAAGATAATTAATGGAAGTAGTGAATTAAAGTGCCTTTTCCATGAAACATTTTTCCTCTTTATTGCAAGGTGTTGTAGAAATATTACTCAATCTTATCATATTCTTTTTTGAGGATAACTAGAAAAATTACTTATAAGCTTACATAATGAATAACATGCTTTTTCTATATACCTAAAGTTTTTTAAAAAAATATTTGTATCAATTAACTTACATGATTATTCCTTTTTATTATCCACTAGTAAACTTGAGAGAAAATTAGTGGTATGGGGATATTATGCATTTTAAGCCTTATTCCCATGCTACCTTGTTTCTACTCCTTTTTCCAAGATTAGCCTAAAAATCCTTTATGAATAATGGTGGTAGTACAAATTAAAAATTCAAAGATGTGGGGAAAAACCTCCATAAAACTACAAAAATGAAATCTCCACATAAAGTTAATGACAATGGAAATAATGTTAAGAATGGCTAACATCAAATGTGAAAATACACTGATCTCCATGTTTCATATATGTATATATGTACATATATAAATACATGTTTATATATGCATATATGTGTATATAAAATATTTTTCCTCAAAAGCTCAAATTTGCCCTACAGAGGGTTATGTACAAATAGTACAAATATTATGCCTCAAAGAATTACATAAACATGAATTTAAAAAGTGATTTGCCATAAGTTTATATCAGATTTTAGAAACAAATTCCTAAATCCTTCTCTGTGATGTCTACACTGACCAATCTGCTTTATACACAATCCACTCTCAACGTGTCACTCCAAACCCTTTATATCCTGTTCTAATCTTCTTGCTTACATATGTATTTCTCTTTCAAATATAATAGATTGCTTACTTATGAATTATGTTTATTGTTTCTGTTCTTTGTTCCCTAACTAGAATGTGAGGCTCATGAGCTGAATTTGTTTTACCCTTCACTAAACCTTAAGCTCCTAGAACAATGCATCTATGTTGCATTAATATTTGGTTAATTAATATTTGGTGAATGAATGAAATGCTGTGGATATTTGAATAAATGTGAAAATGTTAAGACTTCCTAGATCGATTTTCATTCTCATCTAATTTAAAACAATTGTTCAGCTCAAAATTATCTTTCTATAAATAGACTCTATTAGCATCTCACCATTATCTCATATACCCATTTCTTTTTCTTTTCTGTTTCAACAACTACCATTTTAGTATAAGTCATAGTCTACCTGGCTCCTGCATCTTGTATCTCCCTTATCTGGTTTCCAGGTAAATTTGTTTAAAAAAATAACACCACATTATTAATGGCTGTTAATTGCTTTGAACTTCAATTGCTTCATATTATCTCTCAGATCCATTTCAAACTCTTCACTGGGGAATTCAAAGAGCACTGACTTTGGGGCTTATATGGTTTTCCAAATTCGCATCCATTATTCTCTAATATTATACCTTAATTCTAGCTCATTTCCTGAAAATGTTTCTCCTTTCCTGACTCCATGACTTTGCCCATATGCAGTCTCCTTCCTACTGAAATTCCCTCCATGATTTATCAATCAAACCCTAAGATAGCTAGATCAGTGTCCCCCCAGCTTCATTGAAATATTGCTGATCATAGACCAATCATATTCATTTTAACCAGTTTTTATTATTTGTGTATCAATTATTAACCTTATGTTGTGTAATAATGTTCTAAAGTCCTCAAGTAAAATTTAAGTATTTTAACTAGAAAAATTATATTTTATACATCTTTTTTTGTTTATTTTGCAGACTCCTTGATACAGTATTAACATAGTAGATTGTCAAAAATTCTTATTTATTAATAAGTAAATGAATACATAAATATCAGAATTTATGCTAGGGTATTATAAGTGGAAAGTTCAATAGTGCAATGTGAAATATAAATAATAGCTAATATTTGCAAAGCATGTTTTGTTTTCATCAAATATCCCCTTTATTCTTTATAACAATTCTTCTCTACATTAATCACATTATTCCAATTTTACAGCTGAGGAAATGGACATTCAGAAAGGTTCATCCAGTTAACAAAGGTCATGCAACTATTATTCATTGTATCAGTACTTGAACTCTGGTCTTTGGAGATTTGCCAATACATTATATAATATCTCACAACAACTTTAACTTCAATTCATAAAAAATATAGTTACAATTGTTTATATGTGATATTGTACTTATACATAGTCGAATAATTTGCTAACCTGAAATGTTCTGAACATTCTATCCTTTGTGGAAAACTTATTGTAATAATTTTCAAGGACATTTTTCACAGGAATATTAGTGCTGACAAATAAATTCAAATAATCACTGACTGACTTTGAAAAAGAACTCTACCAGCATAACATGTTCAAATGCTTTTAACATCTCATGACTAGATCTTACGGTAGTTTTTAGAGAACTGGTATTTACCAGTTGAGTAACACATTTCTAGGAGAGATTATGGAAGCTTATAGATAATACATATGTTCCAGAAAGTGGGCCTCAGTGAGCATGACTACAAATTAACTGCATTATGTGGCAAATGCTTGATTTTTTTCTGTCTTAAAAATATAATTTCAAAGCTTTTGGCCTTTATTCTATCTAATCTTTCAGGAAATCAAACTTAGATCCCACTTAATTCTAATATATAGAAATTTATGTACAACTTTCAGAAATCAGAGACTCTATTCTATTATCCAAGAACATGAAAAATAGGTTTATTTTTATCTTAGCTTTCATTTAAATTAATCTCAACCTCAGAGCAAGACTATGCAAAATATGTATCAAACCTTAAATTAGTGATGTTCAAACTTTATTGTGCTTAAATAAAACTCATCTGAGAGGATATTAACTCAGTCAATGTGGGATGGCCCAGGAACCTACTTTGTAACAAGCTACAAAAGTCATTCTGGGGCAAAAAGTCAAAAACCCCACTTTGAGAATTAGAACCTTGGATACGTTGAATTTAATTTCTCATTTTATAGATCAGATAGTTGAGACATAGATAAGTAAAATGACTTATGCACATTCACATGGCAAGAAACTATTGGAACAAAGGCTTGGTCTATTGACACCTAGTCCACAGCTACTTACATTATATTTGACTGGATTTTCTGAAAAATTCACTTGAAGTATCTAAAAGATATCATAGGTTTTAAGCTAAACTTGCATTTGTATCCATCTCTGATTTTTCTGTTGCTGAAATCCTGGATTATGTTTCTAAATGCTTTTGTGAGCTGGGAGCATCCAGCTTTTCTTGTCTATCAATCAATTCTTAATATAAGCATAAATGGATAACTGCAACCTACCAGATACACACACACACACACACACACACACACACGGAGTAATTGATAGTTTACCTTCCTTACTTTATTGCAAACTCACCCTTCAGAGTAGTGAGGACATATATAGTTTCAAGATATTAGCTAAGGAAAGAGGTGATTTTCAAAGTTTCATTTTTACATAGATTCTAAGAAATCTGAGGTTTATAAATACCGAAGGCAGTGGGAGTATATGAGGAGGGCAGGTGAAAATTTTTATAAAGATGATTCATGCCTTTTCTCATCATCAGTGTATCTCCTGACCTTGTGGTCATAAAGTATATAAGAGCTTAATTAACTATCTTTAACAGAAAAGGAAAAAAAATCGAACACCATTTTTATTTAGAGAAGTACTTGATTACTGTTATCAATTTTTGTCTGTTTCCATGCATTATATATAATGATTTCTAAACTTCTTGACTTTTAGCATCACTTTCTATATGTTATTTCTTCCTCCTTCTTGTTAACAAATAGTTTCTCTTCAACAGGAGATGAAATGAAACACCATGACTTAGGATAGCAAAAATACAAAGCATGATGGAATGATCAAGGACTGGATGTGTCTAAAACTGAATTGGTATCTATAATTACTAATTTTTCAGCTCTCCATTATTCATGTGTGGCTTATCCCTGGTTAAAACCTTAGACCTTGGGTTTCTGGTCACCAGTCTGTTTTGCAGCCACATTCTCATTCTGTCAGGGCTTACTCAGGGAATCCCAAGTAATTTTAATATAAATCTAAGCACAAAACTTCATTAAGAAGGTATATATCCTGTCAAAAGAAGGCATATAATGTATTCCAAAAGCAAATATAGACGTTTTAAAGTTATTTGCTATTTTAAATCATTTTTCTCCCAACACAGATTATTAAGAACTCAATGGGAAATATTTGATTCTATTAGGTTGAGACATAAGGTTGCCTTATGTATGTCAATAATGGCATATTATTGTCATGCTCATGTCTCAATCTAAATAACACAGAGTTCTTCCTTTTCATTGGCTTTGTACCCTATTTCTCTCACTTCTTGTTCCAGATTTTTAGTGTCAAAATGCCTGTAGGTGTTTATGATAAAGGCCATCTCTATAATGCTAGGAGCTGTAGGCAGACAAAATTACTTAGAAATGCCAAAATATGCATTATTGGATTAGGCTCCTTAGCATCTTCACCTCTCCCTAGTCAGAATACTTTTTGTTACTTTGTGCTTTGAATGAGCCCCTACTCATCTTTCCAGGGGTGATGCGCATATCACCTCATCTATCCAGCTTTGCTTAGGATCCCCAAAGAAAATCATACATCTTTTTCTTTGGAGCTCTCTGCTCCCTGTATGTTCCTAATCTCAGTTTCTACATAGTATTACATTGTTCGTTAATAAGTTTATATTTTCCAAAAGACAAGAAACTACAGGAGAAACTGCCTTATTCATCTTATCTCTAATGCAGTCCTTAGCACATAGGAGCTATTAAATTCATGTCTGAGGAAGAGGAAAAGAGAAGAGAAAGGGGGACAAGAAACAATTTTCATGAGATCATAAGAATCAAACAATTATGATATTTTCTGTGTGACTTCAAAGTTTAGATAACTGATAATCAACTTTCTTCCTAACTTATTGAAGAAAGAAGAAAATTCATACTGCCTCTAATTTCATTCCTTTCTTTACAAATTGAGGCATGATTTAAAAGAATTAGTCATTTTCTGTAGCAGAGGGAGAGTTCTTGATAAAGGAGGTGGTAGCCTCTAGGAAGTAAAGGCCACTTGGCATGAATCTTCCTTACTCACTATAAGCCAGCATCCATCATCTATACACTGCCTCCATTCAACATAAAACCTAAAATATGGGAGCAAGAGAGCTGATAAAAACAGTAGCCAAAATCATAGTTTCAGAGCAGAAAGTCTCAAACTAAACCAAAATCTGGAAGCCAAGAAAAGTAGGAAGAACTTTGTGTTATTTAGATTGAGACATGAACATGACAATAACCTTCAAAATGGCACCCTATGATCTTAGATTTCACCTCCATGCCTGCTGTTTTCCTGTTGTTGAAATATTGTGTATTGTGCATATTTTCACTGTAATCATTCACTGACTTTTAGCTGGGTCATTATTGCATTCTATTCTATATTATATGTCAGTACAAGAACAAGAGAGGCTGCACTCTGCTATTGAGTTATTGGGTCAATAACCACACAGAGATCTTTGTGCACATTTTCCCCACTTTGGATATAAAGTAAATCTAGACCTAATTCTTTCATCTATTTCTCCTAACTTATAATGCTGAAAACAGACATTACTATTAGTCTTCTCATTCTTTCCAACATGATTCCTGATTTGATTTGACATTTCCTTCAGCACCTAGGACAGTTCCCAGCAGGCACTAAGGTTCCATCAGTTCACTGAGTTGAAGAACTTGTATGATAGAATTTATGGAAAGATCTCTAAATTAGTTAAGGAATGTTACTCAGTTTTCTGTCATATGTTTTCCTTTAGTTCTAAAAGACTGGTGATCTTTTGCTATGGTAGTTGTTATGGGGTAAGCAAAAACATGAAAATTATATTTGGGGAAATCTATTCAACCAATTATTGAGAATGAACTTTTTCAACAGATACACTAGATTAATTATTATCTCCTCTTTTTGAGAAATGTTACCACTCATAGGCAAATAAACTAAACACAATAAAGTGTAAGGACAGAGAAGAATAGTGAGTTTGTTCAGACCATAGCATTGTCCAAACCTGCCAGTGGGATACTTTTTTTTGCAGCCTTAGATAGAAGATAAACTGTTAAAACAAAATATTGTCTATGTATTCTGATTCTCAAAAAAAATAAATAAAAGTGGATAATAAAATCCCTGGGTGTCATGACTTTGACAAATTTATTGGCTGGATAAAAATGTCTAACATAAAATATGAAAATTAAGGAGTGATTTCTTATGTATGAGAAAGGGCAAACAAAAACAAGAAAACCTTATTATCTGTCCCAAACTTCTAGGATCCTAAGGATGATATAGAAAAGAGACATGAAACATTTGACTAAAATTAACCATTAAAAAAGTTCGCATGCTTTCTATTTGAAAAACAGCAAAATCTCATTTTGTGAATTTTAAAATTTCGTTATTGAAGTTTTATCATTTCCAAACTATTTTCCATAGTGCCATAATATTAGAAAGCACATTCTTGCTAGAGGCCATGTTCCCCACATCAGTCATGAACTGTCAGTAGCTTTTACCATTTGCCATTCTTTCTGTTTCAGCATCAGTAATCCAGTAATTTTTTTATATTAAACAATATGTCTTTGGATCTGTTACCAACCCCGAGAGGAACCAAGTGAGACTGCCCTACGTTGGACATGCTTATTACTTAGATGATTTGAGCTTATAAATTTAAAGCTTCAAGACGGACATCCTGCAATAGAAGGAAAAAGCCGGTATAGCCTAGTGATAGGGGACAGACCAGATGCTTAGGGCTTGCTAGAAGTTTAAGTGTCAAAATATTTAAGCATTAAAAAAGTCTTTCATGTAAGGAACTTCAAAACCTGTCAAAACTGCACTGCTAATGGCTCTATAATAAAACATGTCCCTGAGCACAAAAGTGGAGGCAAGAAAGAGTTAAAGGTTTTACATCTGCAAGGAAGAATATTTCTATTGGGACACAAGTAGCATAAGATGGTGTGAGGGGGAAGAAAAAAAAAGAGAGAGAGAAATGTGTTACAGAGGATGGGGTAGAGAGAGGTGATGGGAGGGGAGGGGAGGGGAGGGGAGGGGAGGTAGGAAGGGCAGCAGAATACAACAGACTCTAGTATGGCAGTATGCATAAACGTGGCTGTATAACCAATGTGATCCTGCAATCTGTACATGTGGAAAAATAAGAATTCATACCCCATTTGAATCAAATGTATGATATGTCAAGATCATTGTAATGTTTTGAGCAACTAATATAAAAAAAGCACCTATCACACGGTATACAATTGGTTAAACAGAACTTGCCTCTTGTTGCAGACTGTTTCTGCCCACCCTCAATTTATAGTTCAGATTTTAAACTTAGTGTGATGGTATTAGGAGGTAGGGTCTGTGGGAGGTAAGGAGGTGAAGGGAGGGAAGACTTTATGCATGCAATTAGTGACTAACAAAGGGGCCCCAGAGAGCTCACCAGTCTCCCTTCCACATGTGAGAATTCAAGGCAAGAATTCATCTGTGTGTAACACAGAAGAGGTCCCTCACCAGTTCCAAGCCATTCTGGCATCCTGATCTTCAGATTATGAAGAGTAATTTCTGTTGTTTATAAGCCATCTAATCTATGGTAGTTTACTATAGCAACCTAAAATGCATAATGCCTCTGACTTGAATATTTCAAACCTCTAAATCTTAATTTAACATTATGTGGGTTATATCCTATTACCCAGGAATCTATAGCTTCATCTTGAGAATGGGCAAAAGTTATTCACACCTGCAATGAACATTTATCTTAAATCTACTTTATGTCAATTACCATACAGAATTTTTTTAAAAATACATGTTTCTGTTTTTTGACCAGATATATTGCAAATATGCCATCATTACCAGTTTGGCATATTGTAGTACAGGTATTTAAACAACTCTTCCAAATCTCAAGAGTTTTTAGGTAGCTAAGGATTCAGGAAAATGAACAACATTTAGATTACAGGATTACAAATAAATGAATATCTAAAGCGAAGAATAATGAGAAATGCATGGAAACTAGCCAGAGATCTGAAGCTGGAGAACTGAAAGATCAAACTACTCTTCTCTAAAGGAAGATAGGAAAAAAAGTAGAGTTGAAAGTTTAAATGAAAACAGAAAAAAAAATCATTTTTTCCAAATGGCAAAAAATAAAGAAAAGCAAGTGTTCTATAAATTATTTTCCCTGATGCTAATAAAATATCTAATGTATGTTCATCACATAAAGAAATGTGCAAAGACATGTTCAGGAAAGCTAATTTATAATTAGTTCATAGATGCTCAGTTTGGGGGAATATGTCAGATCTACCCAAAGTGCTATTCTGGAGAGAGAAAACCACACTTCCCACTTCATCCCCACTGGAGGAAAGGAAGGAGCAAGATCTTGAGGAGAGGTATAGTTTTAATATTGCTAAGTCTGTGATAATTCTGTTTTAATCCTTGGAGTTGAGACCCACATGATCAGTTGGTGATTCACTGAGCCTCTGCAGAGGACAGACCACATTTATGGAAAAAAAAAAAAAGTCACCTCTAAAGACACTCCTATTCCTACAGCGGGAGATTTCTAATTGGATAGAGCTCCCATTCCCATATCAGACTTACTTGGAAGTGCTGTCTTCCTCAAAGTCCACTGAACCCCAGGAGTGAGGGGTGAGGTCCACAAAGAAGAGGAGGTTAGTTCAGGATTTTCACTTTCACAGAGGAAAGTGAAACTTTCACTATAACTTCACTCTAGCTTGGGAGCCAGTAATCTTAAAGAGGTCTTCATATATCTCACAAGAAAATTTTCTAATTCCTGCGTAAATTTCTTTCTACTGGCGAAAGACAGTAAAATCATTAAAGCCCAGAGTGAGATCTCAGAAGGGGCCTCTTGGTTTGGTAGAGCTGTCTGTATTTCAGTGTCCAGGTCAGGGGACCAATGAGATGTGAGAGAGCCACTGTAATGTTGTTTCTCAAGTCCTATTGCCAAACACTGCTACAGAAGAGACCAGTCGCTGGGGGGCTGTGAGGGAGAGGTAGGTGAGTAGCATTTCCATATCATCAGTATGTTTCAGACCTGTAAGAGAATGGCCAGAGAAGAGGGAGCACTAAGAATGGCCACTGGCTCTTAAGAACCCCTGTTAGGAGTTTTACCCCTGCAGGTAAAGCCTTCCTGCTTTGTCAATGCCAAAGGATAGAAGTGGCAAGGAAGAAAGCAAAGAGGCCCTACATCTCTGCACTGACAGAGGCAAAGGACTCCTTGTGGCCTCTCAGGTGTTGGAGAGGAGGCCTGGGAAACTTGGAATCCCTGACTCCTTACTGGCTGCTCAGTTATACCTCAGTTTAACAGCTCCCCACCCTTCCCAAGTCATCCCAGAAAAATGCCCCAACTACTCTTAACATGGAGCCTGCATTATGGGGCACCTGACTAATGACCAAGTGTTCACAAGTGCCCATTTCTTACTCTCTGCTTTGTGCTGACCAAACTCAAATCAGGCAGCTTCTCCACACAGGCCCTTGAAATTTAGCCCCAGACTCCCAATCTGAGCAAGCACTAAAATGGGGAACAGTTGCCCTTGTCACTTGCTCCCCCAAATTCTTGGAACACGGATACATTTCTTGTTAAACCACGCCCTGGCCAATGAGTTTATTCCCTTCATGTGCCCCACTTTCTCCTGTGGCTACTCCCCTTACCTAATAGGAAACAACAAATCAAAAACTCTGATTTTCAGTTTGGTTTTGGGAGGCTTGTGGATTTATTCACTATGATAATAGTCGTTCTAATTAAAGTCTTTCCCTATCTTATGTAAGTCTGCATTTGTTTTTACTTGATATTGGTGTGCAGCTAAGAATGATCCCAAGTGAGTGTGAGCCTCCAAAGGTAAGGAATGAAAACTCAGGGCCCCTTGCATTTATCTTTTTGGGGAAAGGTAAAGAGGTCTGCGATGAATAGTTCTCTCTTAAACTTCAACTTTCTAAAGCGAAATGAATTTCGAAATGAAGTTTGAAGCTTGAGCTCTAGGAGTTCTGGCTGGGCAAGAAAATTGCTGGTTGGAAAACACCATTGTGCTCACTGCTGGGGCGAAGGGTGTGCTCAGAACAGTGTGGGGTGGAGACAGAGGAATGAGGGGTGGGATAGGCGGGGAAAGAAGTGGGAGGTACACCAGGAATTAGTAGAAACCGCGCTTCTGTGGGCGAACACCGGTGGGGGGTAGGGAGGAGGGTGGTCTTAGCCTCTGCACCCTGAGGTCACCAGCGGCGGCAGCCGTGGCTAGAGCAGCAAACAGCAACAGCGAGCGGGACGGAGTTAGGACCGCTCGGAGCGCCCAGGTCTCGAGGTAGTATAAGGTTTGCAATCCTTCCACTTGCTGGCAGTTGCAGAAGATCTCCTTTTTAAGTGAAACGTACATGCCACCCCTCCGAGGGCTGCGGCTTCCCTGGGCTGCTTCTTTGCTTCTCCCTTTTCTGGCCCTCGCGCTCACTCTTTAATTTGTCTGCGCCCCTAAGTTTGCCAAGAGCTCGCTTTCGGCTGGGAGAAGGGTCCCGGCCAGGCGCCGCGGGCGGGGGCTGGGGACCCGGGAACCGCAATCCAGAAGCATCGTGGGCTATGTATATTTCATCAAACGGACTTTGGGTGCGTCGCGTCTCGCAGCCATCAACACTATGTGCAGTGACATTTCTGACTTGAGTGGAGGAATGCGCGAAGGAAGCCCGGGCGAAATTGGTACTAGAGGATCTTCTTGGCGCCAATGCTAATTGTCCTGATTTATGTCCCTTCTGACTAAGCTCAACGTCTTCATCTGAAATAAAATGAAAGCGGTGCCAAGCGGGATAGAACCGCCTGGCCGCTGGTTCTGATCCCTGGGAATCAGGAAATCGTCCTGCAGCTTAAAAAAAAAAAAAAAGAAAAAAAAAAAGAAAAAAGAAAAAAGAAAAGAAAGAAATAGAAAAAAGAAAAAAAAATCCCTCAGTAAAAGTTTAAGGCGTGAAGTGGCAGAGGCAGCGGCGCGAGGAGGCGCGGAGAGCCGGCGAGCGGAGAACTGGGCTGGCAAGACCTCCGAAGGCTGCGATTTCATTATTAATATCACTATATTTTTGGAGGGAGAGGCACCTTTCTCATCCTCTCTTCCTCTCCGCCCACCCCTTCTCCCTCCCCCTCATCTACCTGTCAAAGTCACTGATCTTTTGCATTTCGGAAGAGGACGTCAACGGGAAGGAATTCCCCCTCTTGGTGCGGGCTCCAAGAGGGGGAGACGCGCTGCTGAGGCTCCCCACCGGGGCGCGAGGCGAAGGTAATTAAGCGGCCGGGAGTGGCGTACCGGCGTGGGTTCTGGGTCCGCAGAGTCCTCTCCCGCAGTCTGCCGGGCGCGATCTGGACCCCGGGGCTGTGGCGGCGGCAGCGGCGGCGGCAGCTCGGGTTCACACCCCCAGCCTTCCCGTTCCGCCCGCGCCCCAGGAGGAAGCTCCGCGGAGCTGCCGCCGCCCGCTGGTGCGCCGCCCGCGGGCTCCGCTGCTGCGGCCGCCGCCCGAGGCGGACCAGGCAGGGCAGGGCCGCCGCCCCGCGCCGTCGGCTCTGCTCCCGCCCGGCGCAAGGGCAAACGGGCCACACGGTAAGTGCTGCCGGTTTCCCTCTCCTCCTGCGACCCGAGCCTCTCGTCTTTGCCCCGCTCCCCGGGCTTCCTCCCTCCCTCTGGCCCCCCCAGTGCCATCCACAGGCGGGAGGGGAGACTCCGGGTGGGCGAGGAACTTTGGAAAGCGCCTTGAGGAGGCAGCGCGCGGAGCCTCTGTGCGCACACACAACCCGCACCCTCTCACACCCACACACAAGTCTTCCTGGGTGTGCGCCCCGAGCAGGTTACGTGTCTGTCTCTTGTCTCGGGAGCCCGGGCTCTGGGTCTGTGCCTCTACCCACAGCCTGACAACACACCGCGCTGTCTCTCACACACTTGACCACACACAACGCTCAGGAGGGCTATTCTTGTTCTCATTTTCTTTCTCCAATTGTCTTATTTGGGAGAAAGAAACTTGCCCCGATGCCAGCCCTGTGGAGCTGGTGGCTACACCGAGAGCTTTTGAACTCCCCTTCTTTTAATCTCCTTTATTGGTACGAGATTAAAGCACTACTATCCCACGTTGTGCAGCTGGGGAGAAAGGGAAATTGAAAAGGGAAAGACTAGGTGTAGGAATGCTGTTTGAAATCTTTTCTCAGACACTGGCATCACATTAATCAGTTGATGTATTCGGCAAGGGACATTGAGTTGCTCTCTGATATGAATCTGTGGATATCTATATATAATACAAATAATACCGAATATTATTGGGCCCAAAATAACCAATTAAGTGATTCATACAAGAGAAAACTTAGATAAAAAAAGAAACTGCGCCCTCTGCTGTTTATTTTGGTAACCTCACCAGGGCACCATTTTTTTTTTTTTTTTTTTTTCCAGAAATCCACTTAAGAGTTGGTTGTCATTTTTACAAGGCAAGAGGGGAAAATTCCTAGAGGAGGGATTTGAGAGCAACTTTATTTGGAAAAGTAGCAGGTTGAGTTCTTATTGTTGAATCAGGTGTAGATTTCTAGAGCATAGAGGCTTTTGTTTCCCCTATTCCACATCCTTCTCTTTGCCCAAGTTAAGAATGGAGCCACTCCTTATGATAACAGTTTGTCAATCTTTGGAATGGAAAATTCTGAGTAAGAGTCAGAATTTCACCAAACATATGGTGAATCTGGCAGTAGATTTTCTCTAGAAATAAGGCCTCATTTTAGGATTGAAAATACTAAAAGTTATTTTACAGGAATAAAAAAAAGTAAGATGTTTCCATCAAATTCATTCATTCAACTATGCTTAGTGGTTAGGATTGTTAGAAAGTTTTCTTTTTTCAGGGGAGGGTCAAGTTTTTTTTTAAAATTTGTCTAGCCTTTGAGGTGCATCTCTAACCTGTGAGAAAATCATCAAGCCCACATTTAATTGTTTTGAACTGTCACTTTGAATGCCTTACCTGCCCCCTTTTCACTTTGGCAAAGAAAAAAGAGCTCAGTAACTGTCCAGGATTATTTTTTGAAAAATGAACAACTTTCAGTTTTTTTCATTAAAATAAAATTTTGATCCCTGCTTGTGGATCATCACGTAAAGAAAAAAAAATGCACCAAGGTTTTCACATGCAGTGTTGTTCCAGCTTACATATAAAAGGGATATATTTTCTTTTTTGGTTGCCATAAAATGAAAGACATTTAATCACAAAAGGCCTGCATGGGGGCATTCAGAATTTCACATATCTAGGTGAATTCTATTTGATGATATTTCCTATTGTGTAATTTAAGAAGGGTAATCATGAAAATTTTGAAAAGAAGCAACTTGCTTTATTTGGACATAAAGCTGTTTTCCTATTAAGATTTTTGTTTTGTCAGCTTTCTCTGGCATTTGGGTTAAAATGATTCAGGTTTTTTTTTTTTTGGAAGAGACTAATGTATTTTGCAGTTTTCTTTTGTGTGTTTGAAACTGGTGCAAATATTGTCTTCACTTCCATTATTGTTCTGAAAAACATTAGGTGATATGTTAAAAAAAAAAAAAGTTAAAGCCTTACTTAGTTAGTTAATAAGTTTTCTCAATAAGGATTTGGAGACAGTTTTCAAGTGACCAGAACACCAAGTTACTTGGAAGGAAATAAAATTTCATACAACTTAGGAAACCAATTGTATTTCAGTATTGAAAAGTGTGTACATATGTGTGAATTGCAGTATATTATAGGTCAGTAAGTTACTTAGTATACTTTCAAAAATAATTTGTATTTTTATTATCCAGAGTTTGTTTCAAAACTTTAGATGGGTGTATTTGAGAAGTTGGCTCTCTGAACATTCCTGTATGAGAATAAAAAATTTATTGTTCATGTGGTAATTAAACAGATTTCTCCTAGGCTTAACTGATTCTGCAATAATTTTATTTATTATCCCATCCTTAGACATTCTGCAAAATGTGTGCTGATTTCTGTAATCAGTCTTCTCTTGGTGAAAATAGAGACCTTTTGATACTAAGGTGTGTTACTTGGTTTTTATTAAGAATCTCATGATAGGCAGTTGCTCATAATACCCAATCAAGTATGACTAGAATATGCCAATGATGTTTCAGTACATGGTAAATTCTTTATATTTGAGAGCAGTTAATAAAAAGACGCCTACATTTCCCATTAAGAATACTCAAAGATACCTTCTTCATGACAAGTATGTGCAAAGAGCATTCAATATATGTTAAAACATCTCATGTAATAAATCTCATTATGATCATATGGGAAGCTGCTAATTTTGAGAGGTTATAGAATTTGTGTCTTTTTTTCCTCTTATTTTTCACTCAATGGAGTCTGATTATAGTCAATTTTTCTTTTGTTCCTTTCCATTCAGAAACATGCATATTTATAAAATTCTTAATGTCTATATAGAATGAGTCAATAGCTGTCTATTTCAGGTGCCCCTGAAGAGCTGAATATTTATGGAATGAATAGCCTACTACTACCACCCCCACCTCCTAGTGAGATTATATAATAAAATGAATGCTGAAAGCTAGATAGAGTTAGTAGATTTACTGGCAATATTTTCCTCTCAGTTGATGAAATTGACAGTTGCTTTTAGAATAGAATACAATTGTTTATCATTTTAATTATTACTACTTTCATTAATATTTTGTGAGGATTTTTATTTTACTTTGTTTTTACCACTCTGAAGGAAGGGCCCGTGAAATGCCTTTTTACAAAGTGAATCCAAGGTGGAAAGGAATTAGATAGAATCTCAGAAAAATATATGTTCCATGTATGCAAAGCCATTTTATAGCCCATTTTAGCCTTGATCAATAATATCTATGAACTTGAGGGCTGTGCCATAATTTGGCATATTTTTATTGGCTTTCCATATTTACACACCAGAGTTCTATGGAGTACTCATGGCTTATTAACGGGTATTTTTTTTTTTTCTTTTATCAAAGAGGACCTCTTAGTCCTCAGTTCACAGGTAGAGATGATGGCATTATTTGATTACAGTGAGTTCCCAAGGTTGGCAAAGTAAGAACTAAAGCTGGGACAGCCCAGAGCTCTTTTGAAGCTATCCTTAGTTAGGCGATCCAGGCACTTGAGACAAATTCAAAAGCCACATTACTTGGCAATTAGTTCAGTTATGGGCCAGAAGGGATACCTTCAGTATATTAAGTCCCCAAATATGTCATTGACTGTCCTTCTCATAATCGGTTTGCCTAGCTATTTGCTATGATGACCTAGCTTTTAAGAAGCTATTGATATTTTTAACCTGGTGGAAAGCATGGCCAGATGGGAACCAGGGCCATTAGGTAATAGAGGTCATGGCGTAAATCATATTCTATTTGTACATCATTTTATTTTCTTTGAAAACTCCATAATTATGCTTCAATAACACATTCCTGATTTTCACAGAGGTTTTTTTTTTTTTTTTTTTTTTCCTTTGTGTGTCATGGAAGTTCATAGATTTAAATCCTCACTAATTTGAAGTTAAAATAATTTTCTTTGCTATGTGTGTGGCACTGAAAAGTAAGGAGACCCCGAAATGAAGGAAGTAAGAGAGGCTAAAAATGTAAAAATCAGAATTAAAAAAAAATCAAATAATTATTTAAAAAAACCAGCTCAGTGACCCTCTGTTCCTGATCTGTAATGTACTGTGGTCAATATCTTTTTCTGTGTCAATGGGAGCTCATTAAATGTAAATTCTGCAGACTAACTGAGCCATGCCATATTAGTGCTTGCCAAAGCTTGACATTTTTAATACATTAATAATATGTCTGTAATGTAATGGAAAACTATTAATCACAACTGGTTATATGCCAGAAATTTAAGCTATAATTGGCTGCTTCTTGTCAAGAATGTCTGTCGCACAGTCCTGCAACTGCCTAATATTCAAATATCTTGCACTCCTCTGCATTTTTCCTTGTCAGTTCTCTAAATTCGATCAATGGTGTAGTCCATAATTCTGTGTAATGACCATCATTATAATTCTGATATAATTTAATGAGAATTCGTTATATTGAGATTACTGTTGTATCAGGATACAGTAACAGGTCCACATACATTTCCTTAGTGTCCAAGTTTTTCATATACAAACGTGTGATCACTCTTTTATTTTGAAGTGGAAGTAAAGCAAAATGTGGATGAGGACAAACTAACCAAGAATAAATGGATTTAATGAATAATATTGGTTAAGAAAAGTGAAGACTAATCTCAGAGATCATTCAAATATATATTTGAAGTCATAATCTTGACATAGAATTATGAATTAACATATAATGCTCCCTCAGTTCAGATTCAAAACAGTTTCAGGTTTTCAAGACTATATCGTTCTTGATAAATAAATTGCTGTATATTTGAAAAGATGAATTGAAGTTAATAATTTCTGACCTAGTTGATTTTCACTGCTTCACTTATTTAATGTTCACTACCTTCACACTTTACAGTGTTTGTTTCTTCTTACAATAGTAAACATGGTTGAAAAATGCCTTCAGAAAATGTGGATATATATCATTTTAACGCCTTTTCAGATTATTAATTGTCAAAGTGTTGAACGTTTCTGAAAATATCAACTTAAAATTACTAATGAGTCTGAACAAAGCAGAAGGCTGTAGTAGCCACAACACATGCTCCTCTGTGATTCTGTTTCTTTTTAACTTAAGATTTCAAAATGTACTCAGCACAATATAGTTTTTACAATACAAGGAAGAGACAGATTCAAATCTTAGTTTATACGTGTTTAGACACATTGTTAATTATTGCTTCCTAGACCTCAAATATTCAACACTTTTCCTAATAGAAAATATCACAAATTGCAGCTGTATGATAACATTTTATGAATCGAATATAATGAAAATTGCACTTGCATCCATAAAGCAATTATTATAAATTACTTTGCTATGGAAACACAATTCAACCATCTGTTGGCATTTCATAGTCTCCGTGGCCTAGTTCATTTTAAAATGGTGCATTATTTAAATATAGTAAATTCCTTTATAAGATTGTTTGAAGATAGTGAACTCCCATATTTAAACTATTTAATGTGTATCATAGGGTCTATAGTGGATTTTCCAAAGCTGTAGAATTTTTTTGTCCTTTTTGAATCATTTAAGAAGTAGTTAATAATTTAGACTATGAATATGAAACAAATAATTAATAAAGTTCATTTGCTTTTAACACCTGGATTCAAATGTTAGCATTTGTTTACATTTAGATAGTGGTACCTAGAGAGAAAAGTTGCCAGTTAAACTCTTCAATGAGTTGTATCTGTAGTTAAGTAGGCTGCATTATCAGTTTACCAAAAGTATGTTTCAACGGTAATTTTTATTTTTTTCATAGAAATAGTGCCATATTATTCTGCTTCATGGCCTGTTAACTCACCCTCAGCTATTTTTATATGTGCATTTTAAATTGTGCATTTTACTACAGAGCTTTACTTTTAAAGCAGCGTATAATATTTGCCTTTGGGACAAATTCTCTTCTGTTACAGAAAATAACTGCAAATGCAGATGTAATGTCTATAAAAATATGTAAGAAAACAGAAAATTCTTATGAAAGGAAGATTTGCTCCTTGGTTTTATTTTTTATTTTTTTCAGAGAGCCAAGTTATCTTTATCAGTAAATGCAACTAAACAAAAGATGCTAAATTCTCCCAACATAATGAGCAAATCCAAAGGGACAGGCTTGTGCCAACAATGCTAGTTTTCACTCTGGCTAACAAAAGCTAAGAAATGTACAAGGAACTTGGAGATTCTTAGACTCTTTTTGCCAAGAGACAAAAGGAATACAAGTGGTTGTCATTTCTTTGTCATTGTTATAAAAGCATTTATTTCCCTCATTGTTTGCTTAGAAGACTTTCTAGCAGTGCGATATGTGAGAAATGTTTAAATCTAGCAGCTTGCTTTCAGTTTAGTTCAGATGGAAATAATTTTTGAAGCGAAAACCTGTAACTCACCTGGAACACACACATCTGTCTTTGCTAGGGAAGAGTTAAATCCTTCATATCAGATCTCCCCTATGTGAATGATTTCCCTGGTTTGCTCATTCTAGCAAAGCAGCTGAGTAAAGGTTATCCAGATTACACCAATTTGCTTGATATTGCATCAAACCTCCAAAATGTCAACATATCATACACTTCGTAATGCATTGACTCCGGGACAATAACTCTTACTCTTATTGTTTCTTAAAGGGTGTAGGTGCCAGAAGAAAAGGATGATTGATGGGAAACAGACACCGGATGATAGACGCACATCGTTTTGCTTCCGATACTGATATCTCAGCGGTGCCTGGGCAGCCCTTGTGAACCGTGAGCATTGAGGATCACTCAGGGTTATCGGATGTACAATGGGAGAGCCATCACTTTGCTAAATTATTATCTGCTATTGGACATCTTTTACAAAAACCAAACTTGATATGTTCTAGGACGACGAAAATGCTCCAAGTTGCTGTTAATGCCTAACACACAAGTATGTTAGGCTTCCACCAAAGTCCTCAATATACCTGAACACGCACAGTATCTTAATCCTTCACATCTGATTTTGGATTCTGCTTTTGAGGTCTGATCCTCTTTTTTCTTTTCTTTTCTTTTCTTTCTTTTTAAAAATATACAGACCTATCTACATAAAGATATACATATATATATATATATATATATACACACAAATATACATATATATATAAACAAATGTATATGTAAAATAGACAAAGATTACAGATAAATCACGAAGATTGCAAAGAATTTAGAAATGTATTTGTCAAGATTCCTGTCCATTCATGCCCTTTGGGTTACAGTGTCTTCAGTGATGCAGCCCTACCCTTTGGTGTGGGGACATTATGATGTGTGTAAGACTCAGATTTACACAGAAGAAGGTAAAGTTTGGGATTACATGGCCTGTCAGCCAGAATCCACGGACATGACAAAATACCTGAAAGTGAAACTGGATCCTCCGGATATTACCTGTGGAGACCCTCCTGAGTCCTTCTGTGCAATGGTGAGGTAACCCTTCTGAGTATTTCCCCTAAAGGGGTTGAATCGCATATGAATATGAATGTGGTGAATGTGAAGGCTCCTTTCATGTAGAGCTGAATCTGCAGGTGGCAGGTTTTGTTACCTGGCTAGTCATTCTCTGTGGAGGTTTGAACTACCTGAAGTTACATTTGCACAGTATAATTGATGCACTAGAACTTTTCTACTTTCAATTGAAGGTTAAGTTTCAGATTGGAGTTTGGGAATATGAGTAGATCATATGTGTTATGTTAAGGAGAAAATCCACTGGCAAACTTTAAAAAATTGCAAAGGTTTCTTAACATGCATATATGAAGCCAGCCCCAGGTTCCATGATTCCAGGTTAGATTCCTTCTCCTGGTTTCCTTCATTAGAAAGCAGCTATGATTTGGAAGTCCTTGGTTAGGAGACCAGTGAGAGGAAAAGCAGAGGAGAGAGGGACTAAAGTCTCCCAAGATGCTTTTTCAGAAAAGCCTTATTTGCCAACTCATGCAGTCCTTTATCATCTAGGATCACAGTTTTCTGTGCTTGTTGGAGATAATATTTGCTGAAAATAATGACCTGGGTCATACAAATTCAGATACTCTCCTTTTGATAAGCAAAGTTACAAAAATTTATTGTTCTTATGTGTCTTTTTTTTTTCTGGGTGGAAAGTTAAATACTATGTGAAAAGATAGCTTTGGAATAAAACACTGAGTTTCAACTAAGGACATAGCTGAAAATATACCTATAAAGTAGTAATGAAGAGCTTGGTGATTAAAATGGTGTCAGTTAATGTGCCAAGGAATTCAGACACTGTGTTCATTTCTTTTAGGTGGCTGTTTTTTATTATAGACCGTCTTTGTTTGATACAGGAGCTGTGATCCTATTTTTCTCCATGTAACAGATAGAATCCTATGGCAGATTTTAATAGTATTCTTACCTGACTTTATTATCTTGAACCTGGCCTGGCATTTTCAGGATAGTGAAACTATTAATCAAAGTAGCATCTGCTCACAGTCCCCAGTGAGTTAAATTAGCATAAGATCATCTTAGCCTGAGCACTATAGAAAAGGTTTTGTAACAGGAAACAATTTTGAGCAATAAAGAGTGTTTTCACCTAAAAGCTAAGGGCTTGCCATTTTTCAGAAGTGCCTTTGGGGACTGGTTTGAATTATAGTCTAAACCTGATTTTGTGGAGAGTGAGAAAAAGAGCTTGGCTATTAGGTGTCACTATGACTAAAGTGCCCTGAAAGACTAAATATTTCAAAAAGAGGACCCGTCTCTTTGGCAAACAGGTATGTGCTTGGCAAAGAAGTTATATTTTAGAAACCATAGGCTTCTGGAGAAGTATATTCAAACATGTTAATAAAACTATAATAAATCTGTAAAAAAAGCAGGTACATGTTGACTTTATATAAGGTCTTTAATAATTTCTCATGAAAGGTCAAATATAAGATCTCATTTCAAATCTGGGATGAAATTGCTATTCAGGTGATAGGTTGTGCAATCTTCTACTCCTTCTAGCAGAGGACAACTTCTGGGCCAACTCTTCATATTATTAAGAACACTGTAGCTCTATATATTGGTTTGCATGACACTTATAACAATACGCCTTTTCTAGCATTGTTTAATAATTTATAGATCCAAGTAAAATAGAAAAATATCTCTTTTAGGGTGTCATTTCTGCTTGCACAAGTCCTGTATGATGTGTTCAAGGTATGATTTATATGTGCAGTTTCCCTGGTCTCAGCCTCTGGCCAGAGTGCTTGCTCAGCACTGCTCCTGTCCATCATGTTGAAGGTATACCTAGCATGGTGTCTGCAGCATGCCTCTTTCTCCCATTATAAGAGGAAAGGGCACATTAACAGGACTTCCTTTGCTGCCTTTCAAAGGGACATGGCCTAAGTTTCTTAAACAAGATAATTCCTACCAGTCTACTGGCTAAGTGATGTTGGAGGCCAAATGGGGGGGAAAAAAAAGAATTAAAATGATGTCCTTCAGCTGGCATTCAGGAAAGTAAGAGGAATACTTTGCATCTGTACAGAAAACTCCACAGAATAGTGTCAAAAGCCTTGGTGGATTTAAACTTGTCATTGAGTTTTATAGTTTTCCAAGGGAGAGTGTAAGGTTTGTGAGATGTTACCTATCAATCCTTAATTTGTAGTCCTTAATAAGCATATGATTGGCTTAGTAGATTAAATGATCTTGCCTTTAAATTGCACACTTTAGGACTATTTGTATGCATATTACATGCCAAGTCAATGATAATGGCCTAGTATAACAATACTTCTATGTTTTGGATTTTCCGAAAAACTCTTTTGTTTAAGGGTTCCTGACACAAAAGTATAAAACTGTCTCTCATATCAGACTTGTTTAGGTGCTCCTTAGCCCAAGGTCTAATTGGGATCCATAAATGCATTTGTGTTATGACTTACACATTAGTCCCTCCTTGACACTTGCATCCGCTGAGCTACATTCCCATCCCGACACTTGTGTCCATACCTGCTCCCTGCAAGTCATTATAGCCTATTACATCAGGGTAGCTGCCAGAGAAGCACAATCACTACTTAGCCCCTATATGTAAATGTTTGCTGCAAACAGTTTCACTTGCTCAGCTAGTGACACCCATATTAGCTATGACTATAGCACTGTTGAGCACCAAGAGGACATCAGGTCATAGAAATGTCTTATAATTCCCATAGCTCATTTGTTTAATATAAAATTAAAGCTCACTGGCCCTGCATTAAGAGTTTGTGTTACTTTGTTTTGCCTTTGCTCCATCATTATATGACAGTGACTATCCATGAACTTTGCAGTCATTTTAATACAGAGTGAAATTTTAGAAGAGAAATATGATTCCATTTTATAATAGGTCTTTGCTTATTAACCTGAATGACATATTTAATAAATCTTCAGTGTCAAGTAATTTGAAATGTTGTGTATTCATTGTCCAAATATTTGTAGACATTAGTTTTCTGGGAGAATTAAAGAAATAGTAAAATAAGGTGATAACATATATACCAGTTGTACATTTTGAAAGCTACTATGTATCTTCTTTTTAATTTATCATATTCGTTTTAAGTTTATAGTGGCTAAAAAAATTATGCTTTTGCTAAGGGGGAAGAATCTGAAGGGAAGAGGAGAACTAAGCATTTTTATTTTTTAGTCTGGGACAACATGTTTGTGTAAATCCTGTCCTTTCGGCCACATGACAAGCTTCAGGTAACATATCTTTGTCAGGAAACACAGATCATTGAGTGACAAGTCGTTTCAATTTGCATAAAGAGCAGGAAGAATGATCTGAACCCACATGCAAAGCCAAAGTGACAACACAAAGCTCTAACTTGTTCTTTGTGTTTAGACAAACTTAGCTGTCATCTCTCCTTGCAACACCCCAGTGGCTTAAAAATGGCAAAATTATCTGCAATTATTTCCAGCCTGAAGCTAATTTTCTGGATAAGTTAAACAAAAGCTTTGAAAGGAGCCTACAGACGGAAGTCATATGCATGTGTACGATTTATGGTGCAGAATTGCTGATGACGATGGAAATGGGAGCCCTTCAGTGCTGCCATGGAATTCAGAGCCAATCAAAACTAAATTAGGAAACAAAGATTATTAAAAAGTCTTTTGTGCATGTAGTTTGGGCATAATATTATGAGGTGGACATTAAATGTTTCCCTTGGAGACTTTCAGCATCATTAATGCAGCACGCCTTTAATTACAAGCAGAACCATATTACTAAAAAAAAAAGGAGAAAATAAAGTACTCTAAGGTGTAGTTAGCAATGCCCTCATTGTGTTTACTGAAATAATTAAAAGAAAGGGTATAATTTTTCTAAATAAAATGTCAGAATTTGAAATGAAAATGGATTTTCTGTAGGAAATTTACTAATGTGTGCTGCACTCTTGATAGGCATTTATTCAAGTACCTTAATAGGCCTATTAATGATCACTCCATATTGTGCTATTTCAAAATAGACTCCTATTAAGAAAAAGAATCTTTAATTACTGCAAGCATCGTGGATAGAGCATATTTTATTAAGTTCAAATGAAATTTACAAAAGTCCTAGAAAGCCTTTGTGTTTTATGACTTCAAAGAACTCCGGGGAGTGAGTGGTAATGCACAACCACTCAGGGCCATCCATAACTTCAATTCCTGACTTGACGTCGTCTCAGGTTGCCATCTGGTGGCTATCAGGTGGGCTTTGAGAAATTAATTTGATAAACTTGGTTACATTTTCGGTGACAAGGGATTAATATCAATTTTCCCAAAACTGGAAATGACATTGACTTACATAATAATTGAATAGTCTTAAAAATACACTCTGTTCACATGAAACATAATTCAATAAATGAATGAAGTTTTAATGACAGTGACATTTTTCATTTGAACTGATTTATCCCTTAATTATGCCAGAATGGAATTTTTAAAAAACCCTTCATTTCTTTCATTATGAACGTCTCATTATTATTAGTTCATTATTTATTCTTAGAAAAGTTTAATTCATGTTTGTACTGAATTAAGTTCCACAGAGATCAGTCTTTCTGATTTATCACTACATCCAGTGAATCGTTGTTGAGGAGCCTCCAATAGCTCTGTGTTATCTATTGCATCAAGTATAAACTACTCTACCTGCTTTTTAAATCTGAGTTCATGAAGCCTTATTTTCTAATACTTTCCATTAGGACCCATGACATTTCTAGGGGACTTAGGGCTGGCAATCTGATTGGAAGGGTACTACTGGATTTGGGTTGAAGCTGCATTGGCATAACATGCATGTTTTATGGGGGTGGTCTGAGATGGAACTGATAAAAATTAAGGCAGGGGTAACAGAACCTTAAACTATCTCACGTCATTTATTGTTCTGAGATAGTATTTCCTATATGCACAAGTGCTTTCGTCTCTGTAGAGCTAATGCTTCACAGGTATAATTCCAGACAGCTGTGTACAAAGTGAAATGAACAATGGGTATAGAACTTGTAAAACCGACTGGCAGTAGTGAGAATCAAAGTTAAATAACATATGTCCACTGCTGCCAAAGGAAGTAGAATCCTAAGCAAAATGAATGCAAAGTAGTATGTACCCTGGGAACAAGGGGACAGAGAAGGATGAGCAACACTCAGAATGTTAAGGCAAAACCTTATTTTGCAGCATGTCACTGCAAAGGGCCACTTGGAAAACGCTATTTGGTAGCTAAGTGCCTAATGTTAAGCAGTGTCAGAAAGAAAAGAAGTGGGGAAAATGCTGTGTGGGACAGATAAGTTCCTGCAGCATTTATATGACAGTCTAGCAACCTGGTAAATGAATAGACCTTCTTATACATAACAATATGGACAGGGAACAAAACACCAGAAAACTGACAAGTTTCACATACTCACACATACGTATATACATAGGAGATGCTGGAATATGCTGAGTAAAATACACCATGGCTCATCTACATGTAACCTGGACTTCACACAAAGATTAACGAAAGCATTTTTAATTTAAAAACCAAAAAGTTTAAAGATGAAACGTGACACTTCAGATAATGACTGCCTTGTGATAGATTCTATGAGTTACCTCTTTCAGTCCCCCAACAGATAATCCTATCTGCTCTGAATCTAAAGGAACATCACTTGAAAAGAGTGAGAAGCAGTGTCCCACAATAGCATGATTTATCCACATGCTACTGAGAGCTCTTGGGCCTAATCTCCAGAGTGCGTCCTTCAGGGTGTAACTCAACTTATTTTCTGTATACACCTCCTGCCAATTTCAGCTGATATCATTCTCTTGACCTTTTAATTCTTTCTGCTGTATCATCCATTGCTTTCTATATATTTATACATCTATCTAGTGATATATAAATGGAGATAAATAGATGAACAGTAACCCTGCCTTACTCCATCATTTTCCACCTTAAAGCATCTTATTGTTCGATGTGCTCACATACATATTTATTTGTTTCACGTCTTTTTTGTATTCTGACTCTTAACTGGATTACCACCATTCTTTAAATGAGATATTATGTGAGAATATATATGCTGACATATAATCCAAATTTAGCAGAGACTATACATTTTATTGCTTTTATTCCTCATAGTATTTAATATTCTCCCAGGCAACAAATGATGACATGGTTTTAGCTAATTAATTAATCAATTGAATATAGTATATGATTAAAAGAATGTTTTTTATTTCTTGAGAAATATTATCATAAATCCAATGTTTGTTTTTTCTCTGTAAATTAAAAAATAACAAGAAAAATGTAGCTACTATGTTTGGGCAGCTCATGATGATGTTTTCAAAAGAGAGATAGTAGAGACAAAATCTACTCTGAGTTCTGATAATGAAAGTATCTTTCCATCTGTTTAGACTATATATGAGGAATCTTTTCCATTTCTAATGGAATCCTCTATAAATATTTTTTCTGAGATGTAATTCTCATTTATTATAAATAACTTTGAAGATATATGAAAGCATTACACACAACATCAGAATCATTTTGCAAAACTTTTACAAATCTCTCTCTCCCTAAGTATAACACATATTCTGTTTTACAAAATTGGAGTCATATCACATATAGATTTTTACCAATTGCTTTCATTTCCTACTATGTTTTCTGCATTTATTTCTCATATGCTATTCAAAAATATGATTTTAATAGCTGTAAATATTCAATTATGTGAATTTTTAACTTTTTTTTTTTTAATCTTTCCACCTAGGCAACTTGATGCTGTTTCCATGGTTTTGGCTATTGGTTAATGGTAGAATGAACAAATATCAGGATAGTGTTCTTTAACTAAACAGATCCTTCATCTCCCACATATTAAATGAATGTGTTTTTAGGATATTGAGCTTATTGTGTTATTGAATTGAGGCTGAATGGTAGAACTATACTTTGCTCAAGGACAGAATTGCCACTGAATTGAATGGACAGTCTTTATGTCAGTCATGGAGGAAGAAGTGTCATGGGAGTTAGGCAGGTCCTTTTCTCTGGGCCTTTGTTTGTTTTGTCCGGACTTGAGAGTCATTTTGTAGGTAGAAGGAATGTAGCTTTGTTTACATAGTGCAGGGCCAAGTCAGGAGACCTCTTTGGGAACTAGGTTGAAGATGGGTAAATCACACCTTGTAGATCACACCACAGCTACACCTGTGGCTTTAAAATGACCCACAGAAGGAAAAATATTTTAGTTTGAAACTCAGTGAATATACACTTATCTATACAGACAAGGCTTTCCCTTTCTATGTGCTGTGTTGTCTGGTATTTCCTTCTTTCTTTCTTTCTTTACATTCCTTTCTCTTATTTAAAAAATGGTGGAAAAATAATATATTGATGATGATACATGAACTATATTTAGCATTGTATGGAAACTTGAATAAAAGGGAAAATACTATACATATCATATAATTTCCTTTTTTAAGCTCAACATTATGTTTTTGAGATACACTGTTCTATAGTAGTCTATGGTTATTCCATTTTTATACCATAAGGCTTTTGACCAGTGCTGTCAAATTTTCCACTCTAAAAATTGATCCATCTACCAATATGTTATACAAATGTCTAAGTCAGTAGATCTGCCCAATACTGCAAAATATTTTCAAATTTTCTTCTAATATAGTTCTTTAACACATAAATGAGAATACGTAGTTTTCCAAAAAAGATAAAGATTAAATTATCCTTACTTCCACCCCACTCTTTTAGATTAGGTTCTAATTTTTAAAACTTGACATTGATATAAGGATGTATATGGAGGTGAAAATGGAATTTCATTTTTTAAAAGAAGCTTGCATTTGCTTATGGAAGTGGCTGATTTTTGATGTTTCTTGGGCATTTAAATTTCTTTATCTCTAAATGTACTAGCTTCATTACTTTGTACTTTTTACCCCTTTTCTAATTTGTCTACTAAAGCCACCAATTAAAAAAACAAATATGTAAATTTGATTTTTTTTTAATCCAAACTCCATTTTCTCTTAGTTTAATCAGTATAAACATCCTTTTTGCTAGAGGAGATCATATTTGTGAGAGTTTTCCACATTGTTCATGTTGTGAACATGGTATGTATTCCTGCACTAGATTTTGGTGGCAGGAAGCCATAGTCTTGGGGCTAGAAAAGCTTCATCTGAAAGCCCACTTTTGGGTCTTTTGTTCCTAATTTACAAACTTTGCAAAGTTGTTATTTACCCTCAAGCAAAGTGTCTGTTTTCACCTAGAATCAGTGCTTTTGGAAATAATTAAGTACTGAAACACATTCTTTGTATAGAGCTACTGGTATGAAATCTACTTTGGTTTTAATTCTCCAGACCAAAGGGCAGACTGAGTTTTCATGTACTATTTTTAAACTTCAGAATTTCTTCTCTTACATTAGGAGAAAATGATGGAAGTTGTTTTACAAGCATAATATTGGAAAAGAAGTTACTGAGATTGGCAGGTTGTAAGTTTCTTCTCATCTTGCTGGGAATAGATAGATTCACATAGTATCTGTTCCATGAAAATTAAAGATGTGAGCTGAGGAAAAAAAAACAGAATTGGTTTTCATTTTTTGACCTATTTTGGAGCTGACTTCTGAAATATTAAATGAGGAATTGAGCTGGGTATTGCTCCAGTCCAAAGAAATAGCCCTTTTGTTCCAGAAGGATGATGTCCATTGAGGGGCCCTGCTGCTGATACTATCTATCATCGAGTCATGTCTTCACAATGATTTTTTAGCATAACTTGTAACTTTTTGTTTCTTTTCTGTTGATCCCTTTCCTTCTTATAAATGATAAAATGAAGGAATCAAATACACTTCCAAACAACTTCCAAGCATGGTCTAAAAATTAATCTTGTGTTTCAGCAATGTTGTCAAGGTTCCTCTATATTGATTTATATGAGGGAAGAATTCCTAAATGGGTAGAAAAGATTGGTCAAGTGTGAGGAATATGAAACCAGCCGAGAAGTTAGAAGACTGTTCTAGAAAAAGAATTCTGTATTTCAAGGGAAGATATTTTAGTGCGTGCATAGGTGCCAGAAGACATGAGTGTGGGATGTGTAAAACTAAAAATTGTCTGCCAGACGGGGAGAGCTGCGATTTATGGGTCATGTGAAGGTTAAACCGGAGGCCTCAATGTTTTTGAAAGTGACATTCAAAAGTTGTAGATTGATTTGTGGGTCAGGGTAGACTAGGCCATTTACATAATGGACCATCTGCAGGTTCTCTCATGTGAGAGGAGGACCAACCTGTGTGGTCTGCATAAGTTACACAAGAGGACATGTGCATGACAGAGAGAGAATGAGCTCGTGGCCAATATGTTAATCTGAGGTTGGTTGTAGATTTCTAGACCACTGCATATGGAATTTGATTTCAAAGTTTAGAAAGACTAATCTTATATGAAGTGTTAAGGAACATTCTCATCAATGTATCTACAATGTAGTGCAGAATAATGTTCTATTTAGCTATCACAGGAATCAGCACTTTTACAGTGCTCAGCATGGTATCAGATGTACATAGAAATTATTGTATGTTTGTTGAATTGGGTTTGTGTCATATTTTTATACATAATATTTGTAGTTGATGTTTATGAAGAACTTACATGCATTATATTAAATGTTTGACTTGTGTTGGTTCTTGTAGTCTCAATTCTACCATAAATCTTGTTTACCAGGTGAAGTAGTTATGAGGTTAAGTAAAATTTGCAATTTGTAGAGGAAACAAGAAAAATCCAGGTACTCAGATACCTATGTCCTGCACTTATTCTATTTCCCCCCTGATTTTATTTGTAACATGTGTGAGCGAGCACCATTTAAAAAAATCCCATTTATGATTTGGACTATGAGCTTCGATACTATGATTTTGTTATTTAAAAAGCCTTTTATCTGAAATAACCTCAGGAAATTGGATTCTGTAAACAGGGCATATGGAATTCTGGAAATATGCATTATGTGATGAGTGTCTTCATTCAGGGATAAGAGAACCAATCAACACTGTTTGTTTCCATTCTTGCTTTCTTTTCCATTAATGTGTTCATATAAATGGAAATAAGCTGTTAGAAATCATAGAGAGCTGAGTATATATTGTATTCACCATCTCAAACCGGAATAATAAGTCGGCAACTGTTGGCTAGTTAACAAAATCACATTCTTGTGGGTGAGGTGTTGAGAGAAGTAGTTAGCAGGATGCTTTTGTTTTGTTTTGTTTTGACAGTGTCAACAACAACTGTTACCTTATAGCCAACTTCCTTCATGGTTTCTCTACTTGGATGTCCACTAGGTGTTTTCAACTTAATGTGTTTGTTATAGAACTCTTGATTTTTTTTTCTCTCTGAATCGATTCTGCCTCTAGTATTTCCCACATCTGTAAATGGCATCCTACACTCATCTATCTAGCTGCTCAAACAAACAATCTAGGAATTCTCCTTAACTCCTTTATATTGCTCACAAACATCTCAGCAAGTTCTGTTAGTAAAACCTTCAAAATATATTGCGAATCCTACCACTTTCACTTTCTCTGGTGCTAATAACCAGGGCCCTTCCAATTTTCTCTCTAGGTGAGGCTCTGCTGTATCTTCTAGTTGATCTTCCAGCTTCTCATGCCTGTTCTATTATCAAAATCACTTATCTTTTATAATATTATTATATATAATATGATACATGATATAATATAAATAATATATGTAATATAACTTTATATATATATTTATAGAGTTGACCCTCCCTATCTGAAAATCATATATCATGGATTTAACCAAAACTAGGTAGAAAAATATTCAAAAATTTAGATCTGTACTGAACACGTACAAACTTATTTTTGTTGCAATTCCATAAGCAATAGAGTATAAAAATGATTTGTATAGCATTTACATTGTATGAGGTATCATTGTTAATCTAGAGATTATTTAAGGTATACAGAAGGATATGTATAAAAGCATAAGAAACACATACACAAATGCCACTTAAAATTAACAATGGTCACATATTGTTTTTGCTTAAAATCCTAAATAGACATTAGAGACAGAACTGAAATCATGTTTGTCCCCACTCCCTGATTCATTCCTCATCTCCTTCTTCCAAAGGAAGAATTGAATTTGGTGTTGCATCTAGTTTATGTTTTTATGCTTTTCATACCAAATTTGAGCATTCAAAACAATAGTTTTGATGTCAAGTTTTTAAAATGTTATCATCCTAAAAAAACTATTCTAAAATATGCTTTCAACATTATTTTTAAGATTATACATTTGATATGTGCAATCTATATTGTTCATATTAAAATGCTACTCTCTGTCTCTGTCTCTGTCTCTCTCACTCACACACACACACACAAACACACACACCACACACACACCCCTTGTAAAATTATATTCTTTTATGGGAATTTAGGATGTTCCTAGATTTTTTTTCTTATTTGTTTTAGTTTTTTGGAATTTCAAGGCACTATATGAGAGTGTAGTTTCCACCAGTCTCTTGGTGTGTATGAGCAAGGGTTTTGCTGTGTTTCTGTTTTTCCTGAGGTATGCACCCTGAAGCCAAATTGTTGGTTTGAAGACAACAAGAATTTACATTAGATACACCTTGTTGCATCCCTGCCAACAGATTAGATTACAAGGGTTAGCCTCAACAAGTTTTTTTTTTTAATTTTTTTTTAAGTTATAGATGAACACAATGCCTTTATTTTTATGTGATGCTGAGGATGTAACCCAGTGCCCTCCACACTTGAGGCGAGGCACTCTACCACTTAGCTACAACCCCAACCTTCAACAAGTTTTTTTTGTCTTATTCACTGATATGCTTCCCCTTGTAATATAATTAAATATATTTAAGAAATTGTGTTTCTCTTATTTCCTTAGCTTATCATTAGATTTTTATGATCTATCAGAGCAAGCATAATTAACTCAGGATACTTGATAAAACTATGTGGACCATGGCTCTTAATCTCTCATCTTGGTTTTAATTATTTAAAAGTAAATCACTTGGAAGTTATATGAGCATCACTTGCATATATTCAGAATGGTAAATCAGTAGGAAGAATGAAATTTGAAGAAATAAACATTCCATCAAACTATGAGCAAACTTCTTTAACTGATCTTTGTGCAGCAGGCAACAAATTTTAAGAGTGGCATTATAGATCTGCCTATCTCAATAATCACTCTTTAAAATTATTTTTGTTAGCTATACATAATTTTTCCAAGTTCACTCTCTTCATTATTGGACTATAACAACTGGAAGTCTTGTTGCTTACTTTGCAAGATGATATATAAATATTGCTTCATCCATCACGAGAATGACTTGTCCCCTAGATGAAAACCTGAGGGTGATGTGTAACTGTAATAAATTTGGACAGCAAGGGAAGGGTTCCATTTCCAATTAAAACCACAGCCAGAAAGTTTCCAGCTAGACTGGCAGGGAAGGTAGATCTGCACACATTTTGTTATTTTCTTATCTGTTTGAGGAGAATATGGGCTACATTGTAGGAGTATTCATCAGTAAGGCTTTATGCCCTCCTAAGAGGGGACAATTGCCTCTTCTAGAGAGGAAATTTGTGCACTCATTAAGTTTCTGACACTTAGAGCTAGTTATTCAGAACTGGAAAGTCTAACATGGTGCATGCCATTTTATTTGGATTCAAACAGGCATAAAGGTTCAAATTAAAATTTAGTCAGGTTATGTTGCTTCTTCTTCTGAGGGATAAGATGATGACGTGCTTAGCCCAGTGCCTGACATATAGTAAGTATTCAACAAATATCAATTATCATTATCAGTGTGATGATCATTTCTGTCACTAAAAGGTTCAAGTCATTCTGATTCTCATTTTCTGCTTTGAAGGGATCTTCTGGATGTTTTCCTGTTATATCACCTTTCTGTGAACTGTCCAGCCATCCCTGATGTTACTAATGGCATTTAATAATTAACTGCTTGTGAGGTTCAGGCTCCAAGCAAGGTATTTAAAATCAGCATAATTTCAGAACTGTGGTTTTAAAGTAAATGAAATGTATTCCAAATAAAATAGTATTAAAATAATAATTCACGGATGCAATGACATTTGCGCTGAGGTTATAATGTCTCAGTGCACTAACAATTACACTAGACATGCCTGAAAACGACATAACTATTCTGAAAAAAAAATTTAACAAAATCAATATGCAAATAAATAAAACTCATTTTATTAATGAAATGAGATTGGTATGTTGGGTTTTGTAGAAACTTAGCAAGTGAGAGAAATTCCTTCATGGGAAATACAAAGGCTGGGTATTAATTCAGTTTCTCTGGAAACCATATTATCCATGCTGCCCCCTTCCTCAAAGGTGTCCAGTGGATTGCCTCTACACTCCCAATCAATAGAATAAATATTGTTTTTTATCATTAGGTGAAACCTTACCTCCATAATTTCAACTTACTCCAGCTGTACTTTTTATTTCACATGATTTTTGGGTATAGTATGCTCAAACAGAAACAGTAAAAAGTTTTATCAAGGTGAATGTGAGAATTGAGAACAGGTGCTGTTTCCTTCCAAAAAATGTTCTCTGACAGGATGGCTTAAAGAGGGAGAACAGGCTAGATCTCAGCCTCAAAGCAGCTTAGTGGGGCAGGGCTGCCTCCTGTTGGGCACAATCTGCCCAGCTGTGCTTGCTGCTATCCTACAGACTTCTGTTACATCTTGATCTTCTGCAGGACACACACTGCATTTTGGAATTTGTACCACCCAGTGAAAAAGAGCTTTTGCAGCTCATACATAAACTGCATATGGCATTGGGTAATAAAAATGACAAATGTTGTTTTAGCTTTTATTTTAAATTTATTTTTTTTAAAATTTATTTTAAATTTAACTTAATGCGCACCTGTATGAGCAAAGTACTACGGGTTAGAGATACAAAGAAAGTAAAGCCGACACACTTCCTAACATCTTGGAGCTCACAAAAAATGGCAGGGAGAAACATATTCAACAAGTATACCAGTAACTGCTACTGTGATAAATGTTTCTAAGAAGTTTAAGTCCTCGGGTTGGAGCTGGAGCTCAGTGGTAGAGTGCTTGCCTCCCAGGTGTGAAGACCTGGATTTGATCGTGAGCACCACATAAAAATAAATAAATAAATAAATAAATAAATAAATAAATAAAGATATTGTATCCATCTACAACTAAAACAATATATACAAAAAATTTTAAAAAAGAGAAGTTTATGTCCCTATGGGACTGTATAATCATAAAGCTAGTGGTGATAGGAAAATAAAGACCATTCTTGAGGGAAGTCTGGATGTTGTCTAAGGCTAGTTTTGCTCAGTGATGCTTTTGGTTTTGCATATACATTCGTAAAGCTATTAAGATATGCACCTTGATAATTGAAATTCCTATAGTAAAATAGCTCTGCTATCATAGGAATAGAAATTTAGCTTTGTTTCCTCTGTGAATTATGTTTTTAAGACAGTGTAAGTGTGAAGTATTTTAGCAGCTGTCTTGTGGTAGCAGGTACTTTTCCTTAGAAAAGCACTCACCACTTCATTTTGTAATTATTGGCTTCTAGTCTGCCTCCCACAGCAGATTATAATCTCCCTGAGAACAGAAATGGAGCCCTGATGTCTGTTGCATCCCCAGCTATTAGAATAGTGCCTAGTATATAAGTGGCCTCAGTATCCAATGATGGATTGAAGAATCCTCCTAGCAGTCTGCTTTCTTAAATCTCTGCTCCTTCCACTTTTATTCATTTTTATTATTTTCCCTTTCTGTCACTTTGCTTTTTCTTACTGTTGTCTTTGCCATCATTTATGAAATCAAGGTACCCTCATGCTGAATCTGGCTGACTGTAGCTTTTTAGGATAATTTGTGGGAGTATGCTATGGTTTGGGTATGGTTTGAGTGTCCAGCAAGTGTCCATCTATTGGGAGTTTGGTACCCAGGGTAGCAATACTGGAACATGGTGTAGACCTGTAGGAGCTGGGGTCTAATGAGAGGGCTTTAGGTCATTGGGGGCATGCCATTAAAGGGATTAAAGTATTTTCTCACGAGATCCTGGTTAGTTCTTGTAAGAGTGTTATTGTAAAAGGATCAAGGCTGGCCCCATCCAGCTCTCTCTGCTTCCTGATTTGAAATGTAATCACTTGGTCCTCTATGCATTCCACTCTGATACAATGTAGACCAGGGTCTTCACTTGGAGCCAAACCAATAGGACTGCCTGATCTTGAACTTTGAATCTACAGAACTGGGTGTGAGCTACATAAACCTCTTTTTCTTCATAAGTAGGCTGTGTCTGGGACTTTCATTACCATAGGAATGGAAACTTACTAATAGAGAGTATTTAGTAGACTCTCCCAATTGCACATTCTCTAACTTAATGGTGTTCTTTCCACATAAGCAGTTCATTTCTGCATGTGATTATGGAATTTTTTGATCTGCAAAGCCCTGTGTTAGGCAGGATGGGTGATAATGATCACAGCCTCTGCCTTCAAGAAGCTTTATGAAGTAAATAATTATTTACAGAGAAGAGAAAGGAGCTACATATCAAGAGCTATGAGAACACAGAATGAAGCATTTGGTGCAAACTCACAGGGATCAATAATAGCTTCATAAAAAGAGAAGATCTTTGAGTTTAGCTTTGAGGAAAGAGTAGACTTTTATGAGATGGAAGAAGAAATAGAAGGACATTCCAGCTTAAGGAAACTGTAAATCCTCGTCTTTTTTTTTTTCCCTTTTAAAATAATTTCCTTGTGCGGCTCTATCTGGACTGTAATTGTGACAACCATGAATTGATGGAAGTCCTGTTCAGCTGTCCTCATGTTTTCCAATACATAGCACAGTACCCTCCTTTCTTGCACTTGGCATATTCTCCCATTTTATAATCTGTCAATCATTAAACACTATCATGTAGGTGAAGGTACTTTATAGAATGCAAAGGACTACATAAAATAGGGGAAAGTGCTACAGAGAGGTAAGTTTTCATTAAATCTTATTATGTATTTATTTTTGCTACTACTTAAAAGTGTTTTTATTTGATTTGCCCTGGTGTTCCAAAACAAATCTTCATAATACCATATGAGTCTTTCATAATGTCATAATACCATGTTCAACCTTAGAGTGGTACAAATTTATGCATAATCACCAATGACTTTATTCTAGAAGAATCTATCCATAAATTAAAGGACAGCATTATTACCTTTTTTCCCAGTTTATTAAGTGAATAGGATGATACATACTATATATGATTCAGTATACTCAGTATTAAAATCCCTAAAGTGCCTTAAGTTTGAGATATATTTTTGTACTAATAATTTATATTTGTATAAAAATAACTTTTAAATGACCTCAAGTACCTTATATATTAAATCCTAATATATAAGTGGTAATGGTCTGTTTACAAATGGAAAAAAAAAGGCTTGAAAAAATAAATAACTTGCTCTAAGTATAACAAGTGAAAGGTAGTTGTTAGATCACCACATCTATCTAAGATTATAATTAACTTTAATTAAGTATATGCATTAGGTACTAATTGCCCTGTGTGATTAGTTTAATCTTTGAATGAAAGCTTCAGTACATTTCAGAAGGATATAAATATATTGCCCTTGAGTTCGCGATTTTTTCAAAGACATTCTTTGTTCTTTTTATGTACATGTCTGTTAGTTAAGTAAGCACTTGGCAAAAGAATGTTGTAGTCATTATTGATGCTTTTTACCTTGGGTTGTCATAAGGTTTATGAAAGGCTTCCATGGAAATCATGCCAGAACAGATTCCTCTGGGCACCACAGGATCAGAGGCATTGGGCTATTGACAAATTTATACCAGAAAAGAACTTGGAGAACTCTGGAAGAAAAGTACCCAGTAATTTTACAGTATAACTAATGGGAACTTTACTGCAAAACTATAAGATTATTCATGTAGTTTTGGTCTGAACTCAGCAAGGCTGTTCTCAAAAGTTGCTTTTTCCTCCTTCCCTCCTCTCCTTGTCTTTTTTTATGGAGGTTAATAACCAGACTAGGAAACCACTAGTAAAGTCCCCCTTTTCATTTTAGAATAGCATCAGGGGAGAAAGGGACCTTAACACCAGGTTCTAATAAAAATGACTTTAGGAAGGTGTAAATCCATGTTTATAATTTGATTATTAATTATTAATTATAATTATTAACGACAGATTATTAATCTGTAAAATCCAGAAGAATGTTTTTCAGATATGCAAATCCTATTTCTTTTTAATATGCTGGACAGTAATATTTCTGTCAGTAGAAATTTCCAATATCTTTACTCTAACTTGACATTGTGCTTCTGTTTACTCCTGTTCATGAGCATTTCTGGGTCCCTTGAGGAAAATAGAAATATATCTATTTTGAAATATATCTATTTGTCATTTACCAATGACAACAAAATAAACCCAGTAGTAAATTTGTATTAAAATACCTATGTTTTGAATTGTATCAGTATGATGACAAGCACATCATATATTTTTTCATATTGATAATGATATCTGTGATTCTACTTGTTTTTGCCTTAGTCTTCCAAACTCAGGATGGGCTCCTCAGTCTCTCAATTATATAGGGCTGATTCTCAGAAATGAAACAGCAACAAAAGCTAAATAAACATTTTGAAATCAAGATAATTTGGGGGGAATCACATGACAGTTTGAGAACTCAATCAAATTTGTCACGCATTTCAAATATTCACCATAGTTTGGATAGGCTGAAATTTGCTGAAGCCATTACTAGTCTTTCTTATATAGGCTAGCCTTCTTTTTTTTCTACCCAACATGTACCCACATTTCTTCACATAGTAAAACCAGACATTTAGTTTTATGTACACACATATTTTTAAACTCTATAGTCTTTGCATTCAATTCGGTTTCCTTAAATTTGTGAATTTTACCAAGGAAGGCAAGATTATTTTAGAGTTTGATGTGTGGTGTGAACTGTCCTTTTGATAATGAAATCCTATGAGGTATATACATTTCTATAAAGTCTTGGTCACTGGGGAGAAGATAAGCTCATACTTGAGCAAGAATCCAAAGCAATTTTTAGAAATATTAGTTCTGAGTGGGCTGGCCTTTGGTCAAGCCACAAAACAGCCACACTGCCTTTCCTGCCTACTCTTCCAAAGCTCTTTTGCCTGAGTTCCACACTCCCTGTGCCTTGGGCAGGGGACCACTAATGGTGAAGGTCTTTATCTGAATAATTTATGCTGTTGTCCTGTCTGGAAAATCTGTATTTTATGGGCTTTCACAAAGCAAGTGGATATCCAGTAATTAACTTTAAAACACCAAGGCATATATTTCAGGGCAAGGAATACATCCCCCCTCCTTTTTTTTTCTCTGATACAATCCCCAAGACACCTTGAACTAGTTTGCTGTATCAGTCAGGTCTTATCATTGATTAGGCTGCTGATCTTCTCTGCAACTAGAAACGCAGAACTAGGAGGAGATATATATGAAGAGATGTGTTGCTTATAAGATTGTGGGGCTGGCTAGACAAGTCTAAAATCTGTAATGCAGGCCATTAGGAAGATTAGGCTGGAGCTCTTGGGTACTGTTTGAAGCTGTCATCCATGGCTGGAGTTTCCTCTTCTTCAGGAAAGCCTCAGTTCTGCTCTCAAAGCCTTTCAACCAATCAAATCATGGCCACCTAGACCACCTGGAACAATCTCCCTTACTTAAAATCAGTCATATTAATCCATCTACAAAATACCTTCACAGACAGCACCTAGTAACTGGTAACTGTAGCCTAGCTGGTTGATGCATCAGAAAGACAATCACATCTGCTTTTCAGGGAGTCTATAACCATTTTCTAAGTTGATGAGCTATATAAGTTTCTTACATGAATATACTTTAAGACCTAAAGGAAATAAGATTGAAAGAGGATTAGAATGTAAAAAAGATAAATACAATATCTCTTTTTCTCTTGTCCACAACTTCGTCATGCTTGGAAATTTAAGCAAGTGACAAATATCAGTACCCATGCAACATTTCATTGATGTTTAAGATAATCTTTTACATGATGATTCACTAGGTTAAGGGAACACTGATTGACTAGTGTTAATGAATGATAAATCAACTAATTACAAGCCAAACATTATTGTTACTGATGACACTAGTAAAATATAGTTATTTAAATGGCAGATTTAACACCATTAAGATTAATAGTCGGGGCTGGGGATGTGGCTCAAGCGGTAGCGCGCTCGCCTGGCATGCGTGCGGCCCGGGTTCGGCCCGGGTTCGATCCTCAGCACCACATACAAACAAAGATGTTGTGTCCGCCGAGAACTAAAAAATAAATATTTAAAAAAAAAAAGATTAATAGCCAGATAAAAACTGAACATAATTATTGATGTTGGTAATCGAAACCATTGCAAATGAATTAATTGAATAGACTATTTAGAATCATTCATATGTTTTGGTTTTAAAGCAGCTATTACAGGACAGGTTCTGAATGCACATTATAATTTATCAAGTTACTATTGCTGACTTTATAATCAGATATAGGCAACCCTTTTCACATGAAAGAATATATTCAAGCTGTAATTCCTTTTTCTTTCTTTAGAGCACTTTAATAAGATTGTAGTAAGGAGTACATTCCCCATATCTGAATAACAGGACTACTATTACTTGTAACACTAAAACAAATATTTAGTGTCCCAAGTCATGTTTTAATGAGACAAAAATTCATTATGTTGAATTATACAATAAAAACAGATTGACTGATCTTATTTTGTCAGGTCAAAACCATATATGGTTTTTAAGATGACATTTTCTATATTTCAAATCAATACTATGTTCTGTGCCCTTTTTAATGTTTAAAAATATTAATAGCCAATTTATCGATGTTAAAAAATGCTCAGTAAATGTTTATCGTTTTTTTCTCATGTAGTATGTATTTTTAACACTTGCTAATTTTCTCTTTCTTGTACCAGTTCTGAGTTTTGGACTTAGGGGTCCTTCCATTTTCCAGCAAACAGTTTTTTCTCTTTGCTATGGTCTTTTAGCCTTTTCTCAAAGCCATTGACGGAAGGCACTGAAAGGAATTTTAAGATATGATATTCAGGGTTTTCTTCTCTCAAGGAGTCTGGCTGAAGCAAAGACACTTGGTACTTTCTTGGCCTGCCATTGTGTGTCTCAGCAGGGTTCCGAGGCTCCTGGCTGTCCTGTGCCAAGTTCCACGGGGCTTTGTGACGCACTTATTCTCAGTATAATCTCTGCACACCTGCTGTATTTATTTTTTTGGAATTCTGGTTCCCTGCTCCTCCTACACAGAGCTTCCCATCCTCTTGCAGAAAGCCGCCAGTATTTCTGGACACTAAAAGTGACAATTAAAAATCTTATTCAAGTGAATATGAGTCCTGAAAGCTAACTATAGTCACCACCAATTTTCTAGACTCTCACATTTACATTGAAATAGGAAAGTATTTTTTACTCACAGCCTGGATTTTTTAAAATCTTTTTTTGAGGTGGCAGGTGAGAGATCTAGGAATCGTTAGAGCTAAATATTAACTTATACTCAGTTGCTGTTTCCCTTCCTTTATCAACTTGGTAGTTTAATGTAAATGCACTTTTGTTGCTGTGAGCTATTCAGATAACCACTTAACCACATATGTCAATCATTTTGCTACTTGCATGACATCAAACCATTGCACAACATAGGTATTACTGACCTTGTTTTACCCTCAGAACCCTGAGACTCAGGTGAAATAGTTTTGTCTGACATTTCAGCTAATGAAAGACTGAGGTGGGATTCATCCCAACTTCCAAAAGTTTGTACTCCTTGCAAAGAGAACTCTTGAGGACCCTACATTATTGTATTAACTAATAACTAATTTCTATTCCACACCTACTATGTGTCAGGCACTATTATGGGACTTCCATATGTGCTAACTCAATTAATTCAAAACAACCTCAATCACTAGACCATTATTGCCTTGACTTTTCAAATGAGGAGAGTGAAGTACAGAAAAGATATGTAATTTGTCCAAAGTCACACAATCAGCAATATCTTGGCAGTTGGGTCTCCTACTCCTTATGTTTAACCTGTATATCTTTATGTATGAAGTCAGGTTCCAAAACTCTTAGGACTTAACACTATCCTTGAACTGTCACTAGGAAAGAGGAGCTATCAATGGTTTGATTGAGACATTGTTGGAATGTGGCAGATATTGGCTTTGTTTTTAAAAGTTGTCTTAAAAGGAAACGGGAGTTTTATGGAATCAACATGATTAAGAATTTGCCTTAAATTATAAACTGTCACATATGTCACTGGAGACTCTTATAAATATAAATTCACTAATTTACTCTGGAAAATTTTAAAAAAGCATTTTAAAATCAGGGCTGGGGATGTGGCTCAAGCGGTAGCGCACTCGCCTGGCATGCGTGCGGCCCGGGTTCGATCCTTAGCACCACATACAAACAAAGATGTTGTGTCTGCCGAAAACTAAAGAATAAATATTAAAAATTCTCTTTCTCTCTCTCTCTCTCTCAAAAAAAAATCAATACGTAGATACTCAGTAGATTTTGATAATATAAGAAAATATTTTTTCTTAACCAACTCTAAAGCAGAGAATTTAGTTGAGTCCTTCTGCAGTTATTGTACAGTGAAACTGACTTGTAAACAGCTGCCTTCCTAGAGAAATCACCTTATTCAAAAGATTTAACTTTTCTCTTTCCAGATTGGTGTGAGGTTGGTATAGGAGAGCTCAGTAAAAAATTAACTGGTCCATAGGAACATCATAATGACTTTGCAGTAGGAACTGAAATTATACTTCACTTCAAAACATTATGTGATATTTTTCAAAGAATCATATATCAGTGTTTTCATGATTTATTGAGATATATTGAGCCAGGATATTGGGTGGGGGGAGTATTCAACTCACCTTAAAGCCTCCTCACAATTCACTCTTGTAGAAATCTTTTCCATTTTATGTTTTATTCCTTTTTCTCTTTGATTCCTCACCCACCCCCAGAGTCATAGATAGTCTAGTCCAAGATGCAGAAAGACTTAGGATTTCTTTAGGAATACCCATTTCAAAGACCTAGTTGAAAAGATAGATGTTTCTCTTTTTTTAGTAACAGATAAATTGAATAACCTGGTATTTTCTTGGGCAAGGAAGGAGTAAAGGATTGGGCCAAAGTTTCTTTGATAACAAATATGGCCTGCAACACTCTGCTTTGTCTGAAAAACTGTATGTCGAGCCCAACTTCCACTGGTGATGCCATAGCATATCCAAGGTCTTGGAAATGAAAGTTTTGCAGCTCTCTGGATCTTATGGAAGACCATTGCATCGGATGAAAGAAGTGTGAAGTATTTTAAGAAGTTTTCATTTAGAACAATGAAATCCAGAGAGAGAGAAAAAAAACCCAAACTATTTTTCCTTGCCTACCATTCTAAGATAGATAAGCAAATTTCAATCATCAAGAGATTTTATGAAGTAAAGAATTCAGTGCCAGGATGAGAATTTTTTCTTTGTCCTGGGAGAGAGATTTGAGTTTTAGAATTTGCTTTTCTAAATGGAATTTAAATTCCTTAAAGCTGGAAGCCTGAAATCCCAGAATCTCAGGAGGTTGAGGCAGGAGAATCTCAAGTTCAAAGCCAGCATCAGTAGCTTAGTGAGACCCTGTCTCTAAATAAAATATATAAAAACGTTGGGGATGTTGCTCAGTGTTTAAGCACCCCTGAGTTCAATCCCTGGCATCCTCCCCAAAAAATTCCTTCCGAATTTTCTGATCTTGATGACTGAAAGCATTATACTTGTCACCCCTACTATTGGGAGTGGAAAGTTGAATCCTGTTCAGGATTAATTCAGCATAAGAAATAATGTGTACTGTATACTATAATGTATCTTGAGATTTCATTCTTCTAAACAAAAAATGGGAACTACCAACCATCCAATCAGTAAACCACTGTTTTCTTCAAGTTATATTTGGGGTAGAACAACATATATGTAATGATGGCCATTAATTGAGTGTCCATTTTGTGCTGCCTTATTTTCTGTTCTTTGTAACAACCACAAGAGGCATCTCTTATTTTCCCCTATTTGTAGATGAAGACAAAGATCAAAGAAGTCATTTGCCCATCAGACACAGATGATGTCTGAGCTGAGCCCCATGAAGGATGCTCTGCTGATGTTTGAGCTGAGCCTCCTGGCCTTTTGTCTGTGGACTGGAGCACTTTGTCTGGACATCTGCTCATTCATTTATTGTGCTAAAATATAGATATCTTCTTTATTACTTCCCCCATTCCCTCCCACCTTCTTCCCTGGCCCTTTTTGGAAAGTTCTTCTCTAGAAGCTATAGGGCTATTTTTATTGGTACCACTGTTTTTTTCTGGTCATCCTCCCCCACCAAGGTTGAGTTTTATGACCTTCCACAGTAGTCCCATAGCATCTGTGCCTGTGCCAGCCACTGTCATGCCATGCTAGGCTCTTGTATGTTTGTGTAACTCAACTGTTAGAGAAAGGATCTTGCACCCAGAACCACAGCAGAATCTGTGAGGCTGTTTTTAAGAAATGCCATTAGTTTGGGCCTACTTTGAGAGATGAAGCTCACAGATATTTTTTAAAATTGCCTAGACAATTTTAATATAAGTTCAGGGTTGAGACTTTAGCTCATAAATTCTTCAAGGGCAAGGATAATTCAGCTGTATTTCCAGAATTGAGTCCCATCCCTGGGATTTAACAGATACTTAACAAACAACAGTTGGTTGAATGAATTTTAAAATGCTGACTTAACGATTTTTACAATCTAAATATTTTATTTATTTATTTGATCAATACACAGTTGATGAATGCATGAAAGATAGAATACCATAAAATATTGAACAGCAGTTATAATACTAGCTTCAAATTCAGCAAATGCTTTCTGGTTTCCACAACCAAACTATGCTTGCCTAGTGGAGCTCAGCCCAGTGTTTCTTCTGTGATGCATTTAAGAGCTCCAAAACTCAAGTAAAAGCAGCTTATTGAAAAGAGTAAAGTTTAACAATAGTGCAATCAGAATGTGAGATTTCTTTGCAAGTTTGTCTGGGATTTGAGAGACCTTTGTCAAGTGGTATGCTATATCCTGATCAAATTTTGTGTCAGAAAGCAAGAGGCATTTTAGAATTCGACAACCTGAAAAAAGGATCCTGGTACCAGCACGCAGCAGGCTACTGCCTTGGGCAACTTCATAGGAGAAATGGATTGTTTCCCTAGGTAACCATCAGGATATTACTAGATTTCTTAGAGCCGTGAGAACAGTAAGTGGGGTTTTCGGGACTGTAATATTTCCTTCAGGTCTCATTTCAGTGGCAATCAATGGTCATAGTCCTCCTTTCACAGCACTGAGAAACATGCTGGAATAATTAATGTCCCTGAAGTATTGTTTTTCCTTTTGTTTCCTGTTTTTTTTTTCCCTAAGAAAGTTTAAGCAATGCATGAGACATATGTCTCCTATGAAAAGCTATTACATAATTTGAAACAAAAGGCCAGTCTCTAATAATAGTGGAGTGTTGGGGGCAATGAGTAAATTTACTCGAATGAGATCAATTATGGCTGTTCTCTAGGGCACCATATTTCAACTTGGCATGAAAATTCCAGACTCATTTAACATAGGCATGGTGAGAACCACAAGTAATTTTAAGGCCAGTTTGGTAAAGATTCATAAATTTGTCAGTTGGTTATGTCTCTGCATAAGAACATAAGTAATTTCAGTGTTGACAGGTACAGATTCTTGCTGGGGGCTGTATGAAATTAAATTCAGCAATTCAGTACAAATCAATAACTATTTGTTGAGGGCTCACTAGTTTCAAGGCTAGGCATTTAGAGGGGAGAGCATTTGAATAATACAAGGTTCCTACCTTCAAGGAACTTACTACTGGGTAGAAAACCTGCAGCTTTTGATTTTAAAATAAAGTCTTGTTGCAAAGCATCTACGTTTATGGAATAGCACAATGGTAGAATAGATTGCTGTAGAAGTTAAGTGGTTTCCTATTTCTATTATATAACTTTTTCTCCCCATTCAACAACAATCATCAACTCTTTTGATAAGGGAGGTGTGTAAAAATATGATATGCACATTTTTGTACCTTAATAAAAATTACTGTGTAGCTCCACAGACATGAAGAACATACCTTTGCTCTAATTATCTGTATCTAAGCTATATTGGAGGAAGAATTTCATTGAATTAACCCTTATAAATAAGTCAGTTGTATTGATCCTCAACTGAGGAATTCAAGAATTGCTTAGACCCATTTGTTTAGTAAAGTACAAATTTTAACATCAATGTTAAGTGCATTAACCTGGCAAGAATGAATGCATGTATTCTTATGTAAGGTTTAAGGAAACTGTGGTGTTCATCTGAATATTGGTATTTTTTAAGTTGGTAGATTGAGTGAAATGCTGTACTACATTAGGGAATTCACTAATATGGATAACAATATAAATTTTCACACTCTATAGTTTCAAACTTATGTTTGTTTTTAATTTTCAGTGACTGTATATACATTACCTGAAAACTGCCATTTCCCACCGATTTTCTTTCTTTCATTTAGTCTTTCCTGCCACTTGCCAATTTGGTGACTTTTTATCTCTAATCTTAGAATATACACAGACTAAGGCAAGATTTCTGAACATTGGCATAATCAATAATCTGGAATGAGTAATTTCATGCTGTAGTGGCTAACCTATGCATTGTAGGATGAGGAGCAGCACCCTTCACCCTTAGCCAGTACACAATAGGCGCCAGTAATACTGAGATTCAGTTTTGACAAACTAAAGCACCCCCAGATATTGCCAAGTATTCCCTATGGGGGAAAAATGGCCCCAGTGAAGACATTGATCTCACTCACATTTCCCAACATTCTTTCTCAGTCTCATCTCTCTTCATAGCTGCTAGTTCAGTTAGTCAAAATCATTACTTTAATGAAATGCACATGCCACTCTTATGCCCTCAAATATTTAGTGACTAATATTCAAGGTCCTTTGCCTCTACCTGCCTTTAAAGTTTCTTTTGAGCAAAGTAGTACTCTTTTACTAACAAAAATATGTGGAAGAGCTATGCAAAGCAAGTGACGTGCCCCACTCCTCCCCGTTCTCATGTCTGAGAGGCAACTTTCAAAAAATTTGCCTCTGTTTTACTTCTAGCAGTTTTCTCCATAAGCCTAAATTTATATTGAAAAATGTGTCTATTTTACCATCACCTTGACTGATAAGTTGGACACAGAATTCTAAGTTTAAAATATTTTTGTTCATAATTCAAAAAACATAGACTCAAGGGTACTAAAAATATACTTTTTTTCTTTTTAATTTTTTTTCTTTTTTTAAAATTTTTATTGTTGGTTGTTCAAAACATTACATAGTTCTTGACATATCATATTTCACACTTTGATTCAAGTGGGTTATGAACTCCCATTTTTACCCCGTATACAGGTTGCAGAATCACATCGGTTACACATCCACTGATTTACATATTGCCATACTAGTGTCTGTTGTATTCTGCTGCCTTTCCTATCCTCTACTATCCCCCCTTCCCTCCCCTCCCCTCCCCTCTTCTCTTTCTACCCCATCAACTGTAATTCATTTCTCCCCCTTGTTTCTTTCTTTTCCCTTTCCCCTCACTTCCTCTTGTATGTAATTTTGTGTAACCCTGAGGGTCTCCTTCCATTTCCATGCAATTTCTCTTCTCTCTCCCTTTCCCTCCCACCTCTCATCCCAGTTTAATGTTAATCTTCTTCTCATGCTCTTCCGACCTACTCTGTTCTTAGTTACTCTCCTTATATCAAAGAAGACATTTGGCATTTGTTTTTTAGGGATTGGCTAGCTTCACTTAGCATAATCTGCTCTAATGCCATCCATTTCCCTGCAAATTCTATGATTTTGTCATTTTTTAATGCAGAGTAATACTCCATTGTGTAAAAATGCCACATTTTTTTTATCCATTCGTCTATTGAAGGACATCTAGGTTGGTTCCACAGTCTTGCTATTGTGAATTGTGCTGCTATGAATATTGATGTAGCAGTGTCCCTGTAGTATGCTCTTTTTAGGTCTTTAGGGAATAGACCAAGAAGGGGAATAGCTGGGTCAAATGGTGGTTCCATTCCCAGCTTTCCAAGAAATCTCCATACTGCTTTCCAAATTGGCTGCACCAATTTGCAGTCCCACCAGCAATGTACAAGTGTACCCTTTTCCCCACATCCTCGCCAGCACTTGTTGTTGTTTGATTTCATAATGGCTGCCAATCTTACTGGAGTGAGATGGTATCTTAGGGTGGTTTTGATTTGCATTTCTCTGACTGCTAGAGATGGTGAACATTTTTTCATGTACTTGTTGATTGATTGTATGTCCTCCTCTGAGAAGTGTCTGTTCAGGTCTTTGGCCCATTTGTTGATTGGGTTATTTGTTATCTTATTGTTTAATTTTTTGAGTTCTTTGTATACTCTGGATATTAGGGCTCTATCTGAAGTGTGAGGAGTAAAGATTTGTTCCCAGGATGTAGGCTCCCTATTTACCTCTCTTATTGTTTCTTTTGCTGAGAAAAACCTTTTTAGTTTGAGTAAGTCCCATTTGTTGATTCTAGTTATTAACTCTTGTGCTATGGGTGTCCTATTGAGGAATTTGGAGCCCGACCCCACAGTATGTAGATCATAGCCAACTTTTTCTTCTATCAGACACCGTGTCTCTGATTTGATATCAAGCTCCTTAATCCATTTTGTGTTAACTTTGGTGCATGGCAAGAGAAAGGGATTCAGTTTCATTTTGTTGCATATGGATTTCCAGTTTTCCCAGCACCATTTGTTGAATATGCTATCTTTCCTCCATTTCATGCTTTTAGCCCCTTTATCAAATATAAGATAGTTGTAATCTTGTGGATTGGTTTCTGTGTCCTCTATTCTGTACCATTGGTCCACCCGCCTGTTTTGGTACCACTACCATGCAGTTTTTGTTACTATTGCTCTGTAGTATAGTTTGAAGTCTGGTATCACTATACCGCCTGATTCACACTTCCTTAGAGTTGTTTTTGCTATTCTGGGTTTTTTATTTTTCCATATGAATTTCATGATTGCTTTCTCTATTTCTACAAGAAATGCCGTTGGGATTTTGATTGGCATTGCATCAAACCTATAGAGAACTTTTGGTAATATCGCCATTTTGATGATGTTGGTTCTGCCTATTCAAGAACAGGGTATATTTTTCCATCTTCTAAGATCTTCTTCTATTTCTCTCTTTAGGGTTCTGTAGTTTTCGTTGTATAAGTCTTTCACCTCTTTTGTTAGGTTGATTCCCAAGTATTTTATTTTTTTTGAGGATATTGTGAATGGAGTGGTTGTCCTCATTTCCATTTCAGAGGATTTGTTGCTGATATACAGGAATGCCTTTGATTTATGCGTGTTGATTTTATATCCTGCCACTTTGCTGAATTCATTTATTAGCTCTAATAGTTTCTTTGTAGAGCCTTTTGGGTCTGCTATGTATAGAATCATGTCACCTGCAAATAGTGATAATTTAAGTTCTTCTTTTCCTATTTTTATGCCTTTAATTTCTTTCGTCTGTCTAATTGCTCTGGCCAGTGTTTCGAGAACTATGTTGGACAGAAGTGGAGAGAGAGGGCATCCCTGTCTTGTTCCAGATTTTAGAGGGAATGCCTTCAATTTTTCTCCATTCAGAATGATGCTAGCCTGAGGCTTAGCATAGATTGCTTTTACAATATTGAGGTATGTTCCTGTTATCCCTAGTTTTTCTAGAGTTTTGGACATAAAGAGATGCTGTACTTTGTCGAATGCTTTTTCCGCATCTATCGAGATGATCATATGGTTCTTATTTTTAAGTCTATTGATGTGGTGAATAACATATATTGATTTCCGTATATTGAGCCAGCCTTGCATCCCAGGGATGAATCCTACTTGAACATGGTGCACAATTTTTTTGATATGTTTTTGTATCCGATTCGCCAGAATTTTATTGAGGATTTTTGCATCTAGGTTCATTAGAGATATTGGTCTGTAGTTTTCTTTCTTTGAAGTGTCTTTGTCTGGTTTAGGAATCAGGGTGATGTTGGCCTCGTAGAATGAATTTGGAAGTTCTCCCTCTTTCTCTATTTCCTGAAATAGCTTGAAAAGTATTGGTATTAGTTCCTCTTTAAAGGTTTTGTAAAACTCTGCTGTATACCCATCCGGTCCTGGGCTTTTCTTAGTTGGTAGTCTTTTGATGGTTTCTTCTATTTCCTCAATTGATATTGGTCTGTTTAGGTTGTCTATATCCTCCTGACTCAATCTGGGCAGATCATATGACTTAAGAAATTTATCTATGCCTTCACTATCTTCTATTTTATTGGAGTATAAGGATTCAAAATAATTTCTGATTATCTTCTGTATTTCTGAAGTGTCTGTTGTGATATTGCCTTTTTCATCCTGTATGCTAGTAATTTGAGTTCTCTCTCTTCTTCTCTTCGTTAGCATGGCTAAGGGTCTGTCGATTTTATTTATTTTTTCAAAGAACCAACTTTTAGTTTTGTCAATTTTTTCAATTGTTTCTTTTGTTTCGATTTCATTAATTTCAGCTCTGATTTTAATTATTTCTTGCCTTCTACTTCTTTTGCTGTTGTTTTGCTCTTCTTTTTCTAGGATTTTGAGATGAAGTATGAGATCATTTTTTTGTTTGTTTTTTCTTTTTTTAAGGAATGAACTCCAAGCAATGAATTTTCCTCTTAGAACGCTTTCAATGTGTCCCATAGATTCTGATATGTTGTGTCTGTGTTTTCATTTATCTCTAAGAATTTTTTAATTTCCTCCTTGATGTCTTCTATAACCCATTGATCATTCAGTAACCTATTTTTCATTCTCCAAGTGATGCATGATTTTTCCTTCCTTCTTTTATCGTTGATTTTCAGTTTCATTCCATTGTGATCAGATAAGATGCATGGTATTATCTCTACTCCTTTATATTGTCTAAGAGTTGCCCTGTGACATAATATATGATCTATTTTTGAGAAGGATCCATGTGCTGCTGAGAAAAAAGTGTAACTGCTTGATGTTGGGTGGTATATTCTGTATATGACAATTAAGTCTAGGTTATTAATTGTGTTATTGAGTTCTATAGTTTCCTTATTCAACTTTTGTTTGGAAGATCTGTCCAGTGGTGAGAGAGGTGTGTTGAAGTCTCCCATGATTATTGTATGGTGGTCTATTAGACTCTTGAACTTGAGAAGAGTTTGTTTGATGAACATAGCTGCACCATTGTTTGGGGCATATATATTTATGATTGTTATGTCTTGTTGGTGTATGGTTCCCTTGAGCAGTATGTAGTGTCCCTCTTTATCCCTTTTGATTAACTTTGGCTTGAAATCTATTTTATTTGATATGAGTATGGACACTCCTGCTTGTTTCTGAAGTCCATATGAGTGATATGATTTTTCCTAACCTTTCACCTTCAGTCTATGTATGTCTTTTCCTATCAAATGCGTCTCCTGTAGGCAGCATATTGTTGGGTCATGTTTTGTGATCCATTCTACTAGTCTGTGTTTCTTAATTGGTGAGTTTAAGCCATTAACATTTAGTGTTATTATTGAGATATGGATTGTTCTTCCAGCCATATTTGTTTATTTATGTTACTTAACATGGTTTGTTTTTCCTCTTTGATTATTTTTCCCATTACTGTACTACCTTCCACTGTTGGTTTTCATTGTTATTTTCTGTTTCCTCTTCCTGTAATGTTTTGCTGAGGATGTTTTGAAGAGATGGTTTTCTAGCTGCAAATTATTTTAACTTTTGTTTATCGTGAAAGGTTTTAATTTCCTCTTCCCTCCTGAAGCTTAATTTCGCTGGATATACAATTCTTGGTTGGAACCCATGTTCTTTCAGCGTTTGAAATATGTTGTTCCAGGATCTTCTAGCTTTCAGAGTCTGTGTTGAAAGATCAGCTGTTATCCTGATTGGTTTACCCCTAAATGTAATCTGCTTCCTTTATCTTGAAGCTTTTAGAATTATCTCCTTATTCTGTATGTTGGGCATCTTCGTTATAATGTGTCTAGGTGTGGATCTCTTATGATTTTGCACATTCGGCGTCCTATAGGCTTCTAGGATTTGGGATTCTGTCTCATTCTTCAAGTCTGGGAAGTTTTCTCGTATTATTTCGTTGAACAGATTGCTCATTCCTTTGGTTTGGATCTCTGTACCTTCCTGTATCCCAATGACTCTTAAATTTGGTCTCTTAATGTTATCCCAAATTTCTTGGATGTTCTGCTCATGGTTTCTTAACAGTCTTGCTGAGCTGTCTATGTTCTTTTCCAGTTGAAATACTTTGTCTTCATTGTCTGATGTTCTATCTTCTAAGTGTTCTACTCTGCTGGTAGTATTCTTATTTGAGTTTTTCAGTTGGTTTATTGCTTCCTGCATTTCTAGGATTTCTGTTTGTTTGTTTTTTATAACCTCTATCTCCCTATATAGTTGATCTTTTGCTTCTTGGATTTGTTTATGTAACTCATTGTTGAAGTGATCTTTCATTGTCTGATTTTGCTATCTAATATATTCCTTGAGACTCCAGATCATCTGAAGCATGTAAATCCTGAATTCTTTATCTGACATTCCATCTGCTGAAGCTATTACCTCTTCTAAAGTTGAGTTGAACTGCATTGCTTGTGGTCCTTTCTTTCCTTGTCTTTTCATATTGCTCACGTTTCTTTCTGCTTGGTGAAACTGTTGTGTTATTGAATTTCCCCCCTATATATTTATATGGCTCTTGTATAGTTGCAAAGTCTCCCTTGCAGGGGCGGGCGGCGGCTGTGCTCCTCCTCCAATTGGGGTGATCTGTCTATCTCGCTGGCGGGCTGCTGGTCCCCTTCTCCAGGTCGCGTGGTTTGCCTACCTTGCGGGCAACAGCTGGGCCCCTCCTCCAATAGGGATGATCTGTCTACGATGCTGGCAGGCCGCTGGGCCTGTTCTCCAGGTTGCAGGTCTGCCTACCTTGCAAGCGCAGGCGGCGGCTGTGCCCCTCCTCCAATTGGGGTGATCTTTCAAGTAGGCCGGCATGCCGCCGGGCCCCTTCTCCGGGATGCATGGGCTGCCTACCTTGTGGGCGGCAGCTGGGACCTTCTTCCAATTTGGGCAATGTGTCTACCATGCCGGCAGGCCACTGGGCCTGCTCCGCTGGTCGGTCGCATGTCTGCCTACCTTGCAGGCGCGGGCGGCGGCTCTGCTCCGCACCTCCTCCAATTGGGGCGATGTGTCTACCTTTTTTCTTTTTTAGATGGGAGATATTTTTTCTTTTGTATTAGGTTTCACTATGATATTGATCTTCCTTTTATTTGACTTACCAACGTTAGGCAATATTGGTGTTGCTCTAGTGGTTTTTTGTTTTGTTTTATTGTGGTGCTGGGGAACAAACCCAGGGCCTCTTGCATGTCAGGCAAATGCTCTACCACTGAGCCACATCCCCAGGTCAACTGCATTGCTCTGATTTAAAGATGACATTATAGACAATTATATAATTTGCCATTTTCCCTCTCGTCTTTCCATTCATTGATATTTAGGTGATTATTTGTAGTCCTTTGTGGTAATCTTTCAGAAATACTCTATTATTGGTCAGTTGACTTTCAGGAACCCAATGATGCACCCCTGGAGCTGGGCTGGCCTAGAGGCCCAGGTGATGATCTCTCTATCCTCCACCTAGTAAGTTGAGATCATCACAGCTTTTTCATTTTCTCCCCCTTTTCCATATCCCACTTCTAGTCAGCTACATTTATATTTAGGTTACCATTTGTAGTGTTGAGATTTTCATTCTGCTTTGCAAATACAACCAAGTCTTATGTGGCTTCTTAGGTTCCCTCTTTAAGTTAAAAGCCATCAGACCAAACTTACATTGTTAAACCTATGCAAAGATTTTTCAGTACCAGGTCAAGCACAGGGCTATAATTCTGTTTCCCTTTCCATAGGTCAAATGCCATGAACCTATCCTGAGTTGAAGGAGAAGGAGAGTATCAGTGTTAGGGAAATTCTTTTTTCTTCAACTCTCATTAACTATGAAAACCATGCCATATTTTACACTGATTAACCCATAACTTCTTGTGAGTTTTATTTTCCTTGTTTCTTGCACTATTTCCCAATTTTTCTTCATTATATGTTCACATTTATCATGTCAATCTCTTCCTCCAGGGATTGCAAATCTATTCCTGGAACTACTACTCATTGTTCTCCTAGGTAGGACCCACAATTTTCTTGATCCTGAGTTTAATTTTTGTTTTATCTGCATTTTTCTAGGGTATAGTTTTAAGTAACTTAAAGGGTATTAGAAGAGAACTTTGCATAGATGCTTGTATAATGAAAATGTCTCTATTTTACCCTCACTTTGACTGATAAATTGGGCACCAGAATTCTCAGTTAAAAATATTTTTGTTCATAATTCAAAAGATACAGACTCAATGGTGCTAAAATATCATACTTATTTTCTTTTCCAGATGGGAGATACTTTTTTCTTTTGTATTAGATTTCATTAAGGTAGTTTTTCATGATATAGAACCCCCAAATCTTAATGGCTCAAAACATGTTAGCTGTGGGTTAACTCTAGCTGAATCTCACATGTCTTAAGTCTAGTGTCTCGACTAAAGAATAGCTCTGGCTGGAAATTCTCAACTCTTGGCAAGAGAATGCAGCTATGATGAATGTTTTGACAGTTAAATCTGCATGGACATAGTATATGTTATTTCCACTCATATTCCAAGTCAATCATATGCCTTAGATTGACAGTAATATAGAAAATATTTCCTCTAAGTTTCCTCCTCTAGACCTTCCCTCCCTACAAAACAAAGATAAAAACCAGGCAGGGGCCCTGAGAGATGCACCCTGTAGAGATCAACAATTATGTATACCATAAGAATTTTAGAACTTTTACCAAATTCTTGGTTTTTTGAAAATTTATGGTAGTATATCCAGTTGGTTCTTTTATTCATTTGCTATGGGCACTTGGTGGATCTTCTTGTTCTAAAACTCTCATACCCTTCTTGTGGGAAGGATTTTTGATTATCTTTTTTTTAAACAACTTCTCCATCCTATTCTTTCTTAACTCTTCCTAGCAGGCAAAAAATCAGAATTACTTTTCTATGTTAGAGTCTGTAAACAAGTCAGGATGGCACCTGGCAAATGTTAGAGTCTGTAAACAAGTCTGGATGGCGCCTGGCAAAATGCCAGAGGGAGTGGTTTGTGAAGTAACGCCAGGGAGCCATTAAGTGTGGAGATTTCTTATTGGTTGACTGCTGTATCCAGTTTATGTTAATTAAGATAAGCTGTGTGGAATGGATAAATACCTCTCCTGTCCTACAATAAACAGCTCCCACTCCTGCTGTATCAACATACACAAGTTGTTCATCACCCCCCGGTTATTTTGCTGCAGCCGGACTGTGGCATTTCTATGTACCTTATAGTTTTTTCTTTTAATTTTTTTTAATCATATTGTCTGTTATGGCTTTATTCTATGCTATCTTTCTAGGTATTTATTTCCATAGAATTTTTAAAAATTGAAAATAACAAATTATTATTTTGATAATTTCTTTCCCAATTGTTTACTTTTGAATATCAAACATTCTTGAACCTCTTTGAGTGGATTTCTTGAATTATTTTAATATCATTCTCTGTTTCCTGAATTATCTCCATTTCCCTTGGGGTGAGCTTTTCTGCTTATTTATCTTGGTTCCTTTTTCAGGAATGTCTGAGCAGGAACACTGTGATGGAGTAAGTCCAGGTTTGCTATAGGAGGCAGTGTTTCAGGCAATGGCTGTCCAACTTGCAGGAGGACAGAGGCTCAGCTTTGAACCTCCAGCAACATAGGATCCTTACCTTTGCCCACATTATTAACTCAAGGCCCTTTACACCCTTACCATGTACATACCAGAGATTGCCTTATATTTTCCTGCCTGAAGACATGAATGTGGATTGATTCCACCTCTGGCAACAACCCAGGAATTGTAATAAAATCTATGCCTCCCTTTGCAAAACCCATTAGGAAATGAAAATGTATTTGCATTTTTATAAGGTGATGAATTTCACAAAGATCTTGTTTTATACTGGTGTGGACATCTCAGTCAACCCTTTTACTTAGTAAGCATAATAATCAAGTTCATCTGGCTTCTCTTTATGCTCCTTCCCAAAGTCAATGTGAATGTTTGATGAAGGGCTCAGATATCTAAGCTTTTTAGAAATAAAATGAACATGGATACCTTTTCCATCAAGATTGAGTAAACATATATAAACATAAATATGCACTTACCTTAAATACAACTTGGAAAAAATGCCTTAATATATAGGAATTTTATGTTTTTGTTTCTATTTCCTATAGAAACTGGTCTTGTGACTTGCAGATAATTCTATAGTGTAAAAAATATGCTATAGAACATAGTCTTGAGAAGTAAATACATGTGCATTCTGAGATTTCAAATAAATGCCACCCATTTCCTACTCCAAAGGTATTGCCTTTCCTTTTTAACACTACTTTTTAACACAGAGCATTATTGGGTGTACTTAATATATAATTCTTAGCAAGCTTTGTTATCTGTGTGTTTTCTCCAGAATTAAAGAGAGTGAAACCACAAAACTAAAATGCAAAAGTGACCCAATAATTGTTTACTATAACAGTGGATATATGTTGGAATGATGTGTGGTTGGTACCCCCTAATTCTAATAGCATGGAATTTGCAACATATTTCAAATGATTTTCATCAAAATAGTCAATCTTTGCTGCTTAACTTTAATCCACTAATGTATTTAAAGGTCTCTTTAAGGACAGCTCTAAACAACCCCAGGATTGTGTTGTAGGTTCCCTTCTGGCAGGTGGCTCCTCAAGCTGAAAGCTCTCTCCTAAATATTTTGATGAAAAATAGAATCTATCATACTTGCACAAGTTGAACACTCTTTTAGATTGATTAAAATGTGGGACTGGCAGAAAAAGGGATTGAACAAAAAAACCTAAGTCATGTACAGTTATTCTGCACAAGGGAAAGAATTCAGTATTCAGAGCTGCTTTCTTACAAAACTAGAGACAATGGCAGTGAATTCTAAATCAAAAATGTATTTCAGCGAAATAACCCATGACTGGAAAGTAACTGTGAGCACACCCATGGTTAACATCAATTGATTATGTGCTGTGTAAATGAAGGTTTGTTTTCAATTGTTATTTGAAGAATTGAGTACCTTTCAAGTAGTTTAGAAAGTTATATAAAGTGCAGTTTTAAGTGGATTCTGTCATGCTACTGAAAAAATCTAAAGAGTTAGTTAACTTGTGTGAAAGATAAAGTAAAATATTGTGGTAATAGTTTTTTTTTTTTTCTTTCAGTAAGGGCTGGGGGGAAGGTGAGTTTTTAAATTTTTCAGGAATCCTTCCCAAAAAAAGTGTGGTCAAGGAGGGCTGGAGCTTTAGCTCAGTGGTAAAGCGCTAGACACTCAGCACCACATAAATAGAATTTTAAAAAAGTGTGGTCAAGGATACTTTTAAGTAACAGCCATACAATTAATTGCATATTACAGTGTCATACAATTCCTTTAACTAGGTGAAAGAAAAATAGCAACATTTTCATTTTAGTGAGATGTCATTTCCCTCCCTTTTTGTACTACTCATCTTAATGTCCTTGCTGTCTACACTGACTTGGGGCTCCAAGGCTCTGTCATTACTTGGCAATTCCTTTCTCTAATTCCTTGTGACACACAGTGCTTAAATCCACAAGAAATGTGAGGTGAGGCAGAGAGAATTCCTGCAGACTGACTTTCTATATGCAGAACACTCATTTGCATTATTCATTAGATAAGAGCACTGATTTGCATCTCATTCTGGTTGTCTCCTTTAGGTGAAAAAAATGCCTGAGACCTCTCCACATTCCCCCAATTTCTTTTTTATATTCATAATAAAATATTGGGGGAATTGTGCTTGGTTGCTGTCCTGGATTTTGTTGGGTACCATTTGTAATTTCTTAAAAAAGCAAAAGCAAAAAAAACAAAAAATGTAAAAACCTGTAACACACTACCAAACTCCAAAACCCATGTGCCTTTCCCCCTGTGTTTAAAATATTTGAAGCTCTAACAGTTGATGAAAGATCTGAATGCATAAATATATTTTATTGAAATGCAAAATGAGACATTTATGATCCATATCTAACATTAGGAATGGGAAGGAGGAGGAAGTGGGAAAAAAAAGTATAGGCACAAGTACAGCATTTAAGTCTCCCTAAATCTCATTTTAGAGAAATTTCCTAGCAACAGAAGCATGCCACAGATTAGAAGATAACTGCCAGTAATAAATTATACCCCCCTTGATAGTCAAACCCAAATGCTGAAATTTTTGCATTGTATTTCATTTTATTAATTGCTTTGCAAATTAAATTATTTTCTTGTAAGCTTTAGCCCTATCATTATATGAAAAAAAAAGTAGTTGGTATTCTACCATGTGTGGATCTCTGTGCTGGCCCCTAGGGTTCCTATGCTAGGTGCAAAAAAAATAATAAAATATTTTTCTTCGTTATTTGGCCTCCAGTTGAAATTCCTAATGGTCCTTGTAAACTTCCATGTACCCACCATTTCCAGGGCACAGGGTCTTTAGGGCTTTATTAAATGTCTTCCAGTGGATGTCTGGGAATTTGAGATGTAAGTTGCATAGGAGACTCTAATTTGTATCATATGTTCAGTTGGAATCCTTGGTGCATGCGCAGAGGAGAAGCAGGACACAGAGCTGTGGCAGCTTTCTCTATTCTATTCTCAGGAGGGAAGAGACAGAGGAATCATAAACTTGTTAGTCTGCTTGCTCATTTGTTGCTGTTTAGCAGACCCCTAAATAAGTGGTGGTGTTCTGTTGAAGATTGCAGTGATCCTAGTGTTATGGATTGATAACAATATACAAAAATGAAAGAAAATTCCAGTGAGATTAAGGAGACAGTGTAACCAGAAACATGGCATCTGGCAGGTTTGGATGGGTCGTTTTGATTAGAGGTTTCCTACAAATTACATATTGTTTCATCAAAACAGGTAACAGAAGGTTGAATTAATCCCTCTGCTCAATGTTCAAGATTCCCATAGCTTTTAATTCAGTGGGAGAAGAGGTCATCATAAACATCTATTATCCTTGTTCATGGGGCACCTCCTCTCTCAACTGCTGGTTATTCTTGTCTTGTTCCTGTGATTAACACTATGATACAAAATAGCTACTTTTAATCTTCATGGCTGAATCTGGCACTCCACAATGTTTAAGGTCTTTTGGCATTCCCATAAGGAACACCATTTTTGAAATATCCCTCATTTGCATTGAACTGAAACTGATATGATTTTTGGCAAGTGATTGGGTAGATCAACTTCAAATTGTTTCTCTTGCAAGGGTGATTATTTAAATATATATATTTCACTTTATTCAAACATTTTAAAATAACAAAATTTGTGTTTGACTTATTTAACCAAGGCCAAGGCATGCCCTTTTAAAGTAATACACATTGGCATTCAGAATTAGGGGTAGCTGATGCTTGGTAGTAATTAATGTTGGATGATTATGTCCTTTAGAAGAAATAAATCTTTTGTTTTTATTAATTTCACATTAGACTTGTGGTACCATGCTTCATAAAAATGTCACTGGTGAACTATTTCCACTATAGAAGTTACATTGTGGTTTTAGCATCTGTATTGAACTAGGGAGGCTATATTTGAATGTCTCATATTCATTTCAAATATAACATGGACAAAAGACAACTGTGAGGCCTTCCCCTATCCACTCATGGTCCTCGCCCCCTAGAAGGAAGAGCATGTGGGTTGAAAGATACCATCATAGCCATCTTCAATTAACAATTACCCAACATCTACCTTCAGTCCACAACTATTCACATCATCTCCACATGCAAAATGTACCCTATCTTTCTTCCAAGATTTCTAAATTCTCTTCTCATTACTTGAAATCTAAGATGTTGTCATCCAAATCAAGCCCAGTGTTTGTGGGTCTCTTTCCTTGCAGTTCTCCCAGAATGGTTCATCTGAAGAGCTGTGAACTAAATAATCTAGTTATCTTTCTCTGCATGCTCAATATGCAGTGGAGGATAACTACTGTAAACGTTCCCAATCAGAAAGAGGAAGAAGTGGGAGGTATGGTAGTCCCTGTCAAACTGCAATTCTGAAATTTAATTGTTTGCAGTTCCTGTTCAAGGGCTCAGCTGTCCTTCATAAAGCCTACATTTTCCAGCTATTCAATAAAAAGGATCCACGTTTCTAGCATTTGGCTTTACTCTTGATTTATTTTTTTTCTTTTCCTTAATAATTGGCCCAAGTTTGCAGTGGAACAATTTTCTCATCCTAAGCCTCCTGTCTGAGGTAGCTCAGGGGTTCAGAGATTCCACTTCCTTCATTTTATGGTGTATTCTGCATCTTTCAGTCCAAGTTGATGTAGCGAATGCCTTTAAAAATGTTGGGACTTCCTGTGTATCCATTTATAAGTCCACTGCATTAGGCAAAAGACAAACCCACAGATATTTCAGTGTAATTCCTTTTTTTCATAGGCTGTGAACTGCTATGGGACATCACCCTTAAGATTCTGAGGTGCTTACTGTTTAAAAAAGTAGGCTTTTAAATCCCGAAGACTCTGTATGGGTTTGAAAGGTTTACAAGGTACCATCTTAAATCTTTCTGAAGTTTTAATGAAGGGTTTTACAGTCACACTCTTGTCTTCATCCTAACATTGACACATTTTCCTAACAAGCCCTGGACTTGATCTTTGTATCTTGGCCCTTTCTCTTTTTTTGAATCTTCTGCTGGGTGACACTCAATGAGCAATGTTTTGCTTTGTATTTTGCTTTGACTTGTTTTTGAAAATCCAGCAATGTGTTTAACAGATTCGTCTGTTTGCTGAAAAACTGAATAATTCCTTTTTTTTTTCTGTCTATGTCTTTGTCTAATTCTTGTCTGTGGCTCAAAGAAACAGAATGAGATGCTTTTAGCCAAATCCACCAATTTATTGAGTGTGTTCCTTATTTTCCACATCAATGCAGGCAGTGAGGTTGCTAAACTTTCTGCCACTACATAGCAAGGTTAACTTTCCCTAGCTTTCAGTAATAATTTCTTCTTGGCATTCCTAGCTTTCACAGAAGTCCCCTCAAGCCCCTTCTGGCTTTTCTTAACTGCATTCACTCTTCACTAGCATTTATTAGCTTTTACCAATTTTTAGGATCCTTCTAGCTTCTTTCTACTTTCTAACCCTACAGCCAGTGCCACATGTGTTAGGATTTTGATATGGCAGCAATATATTCTGCTACCCAATTTCTGTTCCTTTTGTTATTACTGTCTAAGAAACCACTCTGAAATTTAGCATCAGAAAACATTCTTTTATTATTAAGATCTATAGATCAGGAATCCAGACAGGGTATAATAAAGATGGTACTTTGTACTCCAAGATTTCTATGCTCTGAGAGAAATCAGCAACTTCGGCAGTCTGACATCTGGAACTGAAATCATCATGAGGTGTCTCTACTCACATGCTTGGTCATTGATTGTGGCTCTAAGTTAAATGTGGGACCACATGCAGGACTGTTCACTGAAGTAGCTTCCTATGGCCCTGCCACATAGCCTTTGCCTTTTACTGCATGGTGCACTTAGAGTAGCCAAACATGTGACCTGGGAGCTCGAACTTTGTGTGACAGCAATCAAGACGTGTATGTGCTTGCAAGCATTGCTGTGAGGAAAACATGATACATCGGATGGCTTGAAAACAAATCTTTATTCATTCTTAGTTCTAGAGGCCAAGAGTGTGAAATCAAAGTTGGTGAGACTGCACTGCCTTGGAAGTTTCCAGATGTGATTTCTTCCTTTCGCAGGCCTAGCCTCTCGTGGTTTCTGACAACCCATGGTGTCTCTGACCTGTAGCCGCATCACTCCAATCTGTCTCCCTCATTACATGGCCTCTTCTCTCTGAGTCTACCCATGTCTTTGATCTTTTACTCTTATAAAGACAGAAGCTACACTGGAATTAGGATTTGTCATAATTCAGTATATCCTCATCTTAATCATACCTGTTGTAAAAACCCTATTTCTAAATAAAGCTACATTCTGAGGTTTGCATGGACATGATTTTTTTTTTAGGAACACTATTTAAGTCAATACAAGGTAGAAACTACATTGTCTATATAACTTGGCTTTGTAAGTTAGATAGCCCATTTGTACTGGGCTCCAATTGATTAAAGTAGTCACAGTCACACCAAGATTTAAAAGGAGAATTAGATGCCACTTACAGATGGGAGAATGCCAGAGTCACATTAGGGATGAATATGTAGGGAAGAATATGTAGAACATAAAGTATTGTGTTCTTCTTTGAAAAATGCAATCTTCTGACCTTATCCAATTCATGATTCAGTTGATTTTTGACCTTGAAAATATTCAAGTTCACCAAATTTCTTTGTCCCCCAATCATGGAAAGCACCATAATTCTTCATCTGAATTATTGCATTAGACTCTTATCTGATCTTTCTGGATCTAGTTTTGCCTTTTTCTAACCCTTCAACCACCAAGCTTTCAGAAGAGAACTATCAAAACTTTTAATTGACTAGCACTACTCTGTTGAAATCTCTTTCGAGACGGCCAGTTGCATGTAGAATAAAATCTAGATGTGTTCCAATGACCTAAATGGCCCTGTGTGATTTCTCCTTAGCTTGCCTCTTCAAACCTTTTCTACACCAGCTTCTTCATCCTTATGTACTAATGTCTAGTGGCCCAGATCTTCTCATACTTCTTGGACCAAGATATCAATGTCTTGTGCCTCAAAGATGTTATATATGTGTTCTCTTTTACCTGGAAATCTCTTTCACCTGGAAATCTCTTTCCTTGGTTCTTCATCAGGCTTCTTTTTCTCATGCTCTTAAGTTTCATCTGAAATGCTGCTTCTTTAAGTAAAATGATAATAATAATTACAGCTGACATTCTTTTTTGGTTAGTTCAAAACATGGCAGGTCCAGTAGCTGTAATTCTATCTAGATTATAGAGTCTTGGAGAATAACTTCTCCAAGTCATTTCCTAAAATCGTATCACTAGCACACATACACTGCATACCATATATCATGTACCATAGAGTTTAGAATTATGCCCTGGATTGACTCTAGAGGCTACCCTCTAACCTACTAGTCTCAGCTGCCTCTACAAAGAGGCTTGCCCCTATTTTATTCTCAGTTATACCATCTGTTTCTTTCTTCATTTTAAAAATCAAACTCTGTACTTGTTTGTCCTAAAATGTGTTTATTTACTTGTTTATTGCTTGTCTTGTCACCAGGTCAAAGTTGTTTGTTTGTTCATTCCATCCACCTTATGCAGTGCTTGGCGTGTAGTAGGTACTCAATAAATATTTGAAGAACAAATGCAGTGATGTGTTGGTAAATGTTTAGCAGCTAGCCTTGCATGGAGGATGGGGATGATTTGAACCTGTTATGAACTTGATATTCTTAGTTTAGCAGGATTACAAAATTCCTGAAAATTAAACTCTAGCGTCTTCCTGCATGAATGAATGAATGCTGCCGAGGGCACTGTACCCCACCCGCAGTAACTGATTTCCGAGAAGGCAGAGTAATTCCCTTTCTCCAAGTCCCCTGTGGTTGTAGCTCTAAACAGGCCACATAAATTGGTGTGAGAGGTCTGAGTGAAGCAGTCGCCAGGCCTGCCAAAGGACAATGAAGAGTTAACGCGGTGTCTGTGATACTAAATATCTCCAGCATTGGAGAGAAAAGTGCCCATAGCAGATACTGTCATTTCTTCATTTTTTTTCACTGCCTCAGGTGTTGGCAGGGACACATATGATTCAGAAGCAAGGGCAGGATGACTTTGTTTTACCCTTTAAGCAGAAAGGATAGCAGAGATTGGAGCAGGAAAGAATGAAAAGAGAGAGAGAGGAAAAAAAAAGAAAACAAATTCATTAATATTTCATATTAGGCCTCAAAATGCTCAGGTACAGCTTTGACTAAGAAGAGAAATTTCCTTGAGGATGTTAGATTTTTACGCCGTATGTTCATACAAATGACTGATTTGTGATTGATCCAGTTATTTATCTCTGTGTGGAATATGGAATGGCATAGACATTATTTTTTAAATTACTATATGCCACTGAGGATTGCTGACAACATCATATTCAATGATTCTTAATTACAAAAGTATCAATTGATTTTTTTCTTGTTGTTCACCAGTCCCATTGTCCTGCTTGGTGTGAATTTGATAATAGCTCTGAATGAATTTGCAGCACTTGGTGAGACTGTATTTGTCACACAGTATGAAAGTCCTGACATACGTTGGCTGGCTACAACACCAGGGTGGTAAGACAAGGGGTGAAGTTTGGATGTCTTGTCTCAGTCAGGGCCAGGGTGTAATATGTCTCTCATTTACCTGACAGGTCTGTATTTTGGCCCCGGATGCTGCGACCCCTTCATGCTCTGCATAAGTAAAACCTTGTATTATGCACATTCACTATGGGATTTTGAATGAATAAATTCTAAAATGTCCTCATTGCCAGCTCCAGGATCTAGAATTTTAAAAGTGCATGAGTAATTAATTTGGCTTTAGAATTTTGAATTAATATCAAGAGAAATGCCTTGCTTTTTATTAATGTCCAGGTGTGAACCTAAGGAAAACAGTAACTGCTTTCCTTGAAATCATATGAATAATATTGGAGTGAGACTGTCTCAGTTGGAGACAAAAACATTATATTTGTGTCTCTTGATAATCTATCCATTGGTTAATGGACCCAGAACCCTCTAGACAGTTCACAAATCCACATAACAGAGCAGATTTTTGCATTAGGATTCCTGACTTAGCTGAAAAAATGTGAAAAATCAGATGCAGCCAAAGAGTTCCCTATTGATTACAAATGTGAGGATCAAGAGTAAGTTATTCCATCTAAGGCAGCGTTCATTTAAATTTAAAATGGTCCTTCCTGGTAATCTCATTTTGGAGAGTGGCATACAAATCAATGGAATTTTTAACAGTATTAATTCCATCCCATTTGAGGGGCTTCCTATTCAATATATGAAAGAATAGGTGTTGATATTCTGTCACATTTAGGGGAGCTCTAAGGGTTTGGGTGAATTTAGAAATGGAAATGAAGTTTGGGAACAAAATTCCAGTAACCTTTAGTGGGTTCTTAAAGGAAAATAAACAAGCAGTGTTCTCTAAAAAAGAAAAATGGGATTCAAAATTTCCAGTCCTACTGAATTACTCTGCTGCTCAGATATCTTTATAATTTGTCATATCTTACTCAATTGCTTCCTCTGATGCTTGAGCACAGTAGATAATGGTATAGGAACGATCCAAAAATGTTTTAATATTCTACAATCTTAAAAATGATACTTGAGGTATATTGTTTAGCATTTAACCTGGTTTGAGAATACCCTATACATCACCCTGGACAAATGGACAGTTTCTAGCTTGAACACATTTAAAAATAGAACATTCTCAAAGTCCTAGGATAGAGGGAGCAAACAGCAATGACCCAGCAAGTCAAAAGTAAAAAACAAAAACAAAAAAAACACACAATAACAACCAAAAAAACCCAAGGTACCTTGCGTGAATAGATGCCAGCATTCATAGTAGTGTTATTCATAAAGCCACTTGGTGGAAATAAGCCCAATGTCCTTTGATTGATGAATGTGCAAACAACATATGATATGTACATAGTGGGAACATGAGTCAAGCTTACATGATAACAGTCTGCAACTTGGATGAACCTTGAAGATGTTATGCTAAGTCAAATAAGCCAGTTATAAAATAAAGAATATTGCATGATTTCACTTGTGTGGGTGCTGGGGATTGGTCAAGTTTATAAATTCATAAAGACAGAAATAGAATAGTGCTTTCCAGGGGCTGGAGGAAGAGAGAATTAGAGAGTCTTTGTTAATAGGTATAGAGTTTCAGTTCAATACAGGGGAAAAAAGAAAAGAGATTTAGAGAGGGGTTGTGGTAATGGTTACGCAACAATGTAAAGGGACTTCATCCCATGGTACTGTACTCTTAAATTTTGTGTTGTGTATACTTTACCGCAATTAACAACTCAAGCAACAAAGAGCAAGGCGTCCCTGAAGAATCCAGGAGTGTTTCCCTGTAGGGCTTCTCACTCTGGTAGGTGTGGGTGGGTGTCCCTGCAAATCTAACTTCTACTCTGTGCATCTGGCCTCCTCCTTTTACACAACCACCCTGAATGGATGAGTTTTCCCAGAATGTTTCCCAGGAGGAAAGCAATGGACTTTCTTCCTTAGCCTTATTCCAAGTGCTGACGTCAATTCCACTGAGTCACTCTGGTTTTTGTCCAGGAGTTTTCTCATAACTTCCCAGCCCCAGAATCCCAACTGCTAGCCCCAGATGCCAGTGTCTCAAGGTCTTTTACCAGGTTACCTTCCAATTCAGGGGTCCCTGGGGACCGGAATTAGTCTTGGATCTCGATCTCTTTTCCCATGTTTGCTCTTTCCCAGACACATTATTCCCTATCTTGTTTTTCTTTTACTTCCAAAATGTATATTTAGATTAAAAATTTTAAACACAAATGCTCTTTCTGGGTGGGTGAAATAGCCTTTATTACAATTACTGTTCCATATGTGCAAGTACCGTGGGCATACTTGGAAATTACCAGCAATGCCATGAGATTTGATACTAATGCTCACTTTCATTCAGCTGGCTCACATTATACAATAAAATCTGACTAATTCTGAGTAATGATGGAAATTATGCTGTGATTTCCTGAAAAATGAGAATCATTGATGAATGCTGAAAATAATAAAATTTTCTCCCTTTTAAATTCCATGTATATCATAAACAAAGTAAACAGTGACTAATAGGTAAAATACAGAAGGATTATAATTCAAAACATACTGGTATAATAATGAAATGGATGTCTTTAGACATATGCTAATTGCTTAAAGGCTACATTTGGAAATGAATGTACTTGATTGGTGGCCTCTTTGTCTTCTCCTTTGAATGGTAGGATGACTTCCTGGGATGGCAGGGTGGATTTCCCTCCTGGTAATACTCTCACCTCTCTGAGTCCCTTCTCAGCTTCTTCCTGTTGTTGCCTCTCAATATTACATGTTTTGTGTACCGTTCTTCTCATAACTCATCACCTCCTGATTCGGTTTCCATTTGGTTTCCATTTCTACCTGGTGGTCAAGCATGGATTCCTACATCCCATCTGAACCTTTAAAATCTCAGAATAAATTGAAATTCTAGATACTTTAAATTAAAATTGTCCCTTTGCTCCTCATCACCCACTCCTCTGGTGTTTCCTATACCTCTCTGGCCAGAAACCCCCTCCTTACTTCCCTAGTAAAAATTATAATTCCTAAAATTATTGACCCTGGACTAGGTATTGGGCACTTTCATACACAAGAGTCTTCAGAGTTTACTTAAGTAAACCCTCAGTTCAGAGACGAGGAAGTGAAGTCAGTTGCCCTAGAGCTCCCAGGAAGCCTCAGGATTTAAGACTGACAGGCTCAGAGTTTCAATGCTGTGTTACCAAATCCCTAACTAGTCACCAAGTCCTACATGTCTAACTCCTGAATGACCCCTGAATTTTTCTCTATTCTGTATTTCCTCCACTATTTTAGTTCAAGCTGTCTTAATTTCACCTGGAATATCTCTCAATTCACCTTCAATTTCATCTCATATTTGTTCTCTTCACCACTGCCAGACCTACCTACCCACCAGCCTGTCTGCTTTCCTCCCACCCTCCTGTCCTTCTTTCCTTTCTTTTTATGAGTGATTTAAAAATAAAGGACTCAAGAAAAGAAAAAGAAAGCACTAATCATCTCTCTCTCTTGCCTAAACATTCAAAGGCTCCATCTTGCCTTCCCAATCAATCAAATCTAAGCTCCTTTGCCCTTTATGTTTAGTTCCTTGAATTCTTGCCCAGGATTTTATCTCACCATTTAACTGCCCTTGATTTCTTTGCCCATCACTTCCAGCTAGACCAGACTGCTTGAGGCTGCAGGTGGGTTTTACCCGGTGGTGTTTGTGCTTTTCCCTGCACTCCCTCCTCTTAGTCAACTCCCTCCCCAACTATGTCCCACCATTCCTTACAGCAAAGCCAATACACCAGCCCCATGGCTCCCCTCCACTCTAGAGGGGTCCTGTGGTATTCTGGGTTCAGGGCTCTCCAACTCTGCTTGAGGAAATGACCAAGTGTTTCTGGGTGGTTATGTCAAGTCTGACCAGTGCCAGGAACTCTCTGATCTGAAAGTCTCTTCCCCCGTAGCCTCTGCAGCATTCTACTGACTTTATCTTTGTTCCTCAGTGAATTATATCTTAAATCAGTACCTCCTCACAGAAGCACAGAAATTCAGTCTCCCCTTTTCTCTTAAACCTCTTTTCCTTTAACTTGAGCATATAGATGAATGCTTGTCTGCTTTCTTATTCTCCATTTCTCTTTCCTTCAAATCTTTTCATCTGAGAGCAAAGAGATAACCCCAGTTCTTGTCCACATAGGCAAGCTGATATCTATATCTAAGAAAAGAAAATAATGTTTAAAAGTGACCTGGATACAGTATACCAGTGGTGCCTCTCTTTAATGTGTTTAAAAGTTTTTGGAAGATGCCAGGTGCACTGGCATAGGCTTCCAATCCCAGAGGCTCCAGAGTCTGAGATAGGAGACTTGCAAGTTCAAGACCAGCCTCAGCAACTAGTAAGACTCTGAATCAAACTCAAATTTAAAAAGGAGTGAGGGGGGGCTAGTTGGGAATATAGTTCACTGGTAGTGCAACTGTGGGTTCAATTCCCAGCAGAAGAAAGAAAATTTCTGGAAGATCCTGTCAAGTCTTCATAGTTTTCCCACTATCTCTAATATGAATCAATATAATCTGATTTTTGCCTCTTATAGCATCATTAACAAAAAATGATGTATCTCTTATTATTTTTGAATTGATTAATTATTAATATGGCAGCATGCTTGGTTTCTACTATATTTTAAATTAAATGTATTTATGGCGATTCAACTAGAATCTAGGTTATACACACTTTTATGGATTGACCTAGAAACAAATAATCATTTGTAAGAATGGTTTGGTAGGGGAAAAAAAATAAAGCCTTCCAAATCTTAAATAACTGCCACACTGACTTTGAGAAATAACCCTTCTGGAAGCTGTGGCTTTCTTATATTCAAACTTGTTGAAGTTTCACTGCATATTTAAATAAAATTTAAATTGTCTTCTTTAAATGTGTTCTTAGGGAACAATGAAAACATAATGAAAAATGCATGCATTTTGGAGTTATGTAGATGTGGGTATGAATTCCCTTGCCACCATTTATTATTTTCTGTGTTAGTAGATTCTTTGTGGAAGTTTCCGGAGCCTCAGTTTTCTCATCTGTAAACTGAAGATCAAATCCTCACACATCCTGTGACTCCTCCATAGAAAAATCACATCTGTCCTAGCATCAACCTATATCCAGAATGCTACAGTTTCTCTCCACCTGCTCCATCTGGTCTTAGTTATCGTCAACATTACCTGGATTACACCAGTGGATTCTATAAAAACTCTCTTCAGTCTATTTGCATGGTGGAAGCCAGAGTATATTTAATAAAATGTAAGTCAGGTGTGCTATTTCATTGCTGAAAAATCTGTAAAAATTCCCCTTTTCACTTGGGTCTTTATTATGCCTTACAAAACCCTGATTTGGTTCCTGTCTTGCACTACTCTTAGCACTTTACACACACACACACACACACACACACACACACACACACACGCCCTCTTTGACCTATGTCTTAGCATTCTCTCTTTGACTCACTTTTCTCCAGCCACATTGCTCTCCTTGTTCTTCAATACTCCAGGTATGTTCAGGGCCTCTCCTGGTTCCTCTGCCTAGAATATTTTCTGGATAGTCATATGACTTGCTCTCTTATTTGCATCAACTTTGACTCAAATATTGCCTTCTCAGTGAAGCCTGTCTAACTCGCCCTTTCTGAAATGGACAGCAACCCTCCTTGACCCAGTGCTGCATGATTAACATCCTCTTCTGCTCTATTTTCTCCTGAGCATTTACCATAGGAGTCTAACACTGGGGTTATCTTCAGTTTTAGTTTTGCCATGCAATCTTCATGACTTTGAGAAAATAATGTAACCTTTCTGAAACTCACCATTTTTTTTCCAATCAAAAAGGTGTAATCATCATCTTGTGAGAAATACAATAAATAATGCCAGCATAACACCCACACAAGAACAACTTATCAAAGAGAAACCATCCAGTTTCTTCATGGAAAAACTTTTATGAGTGTAATAATAAATGAAGTAACTAAGTTAGGTTAAAAAAATTCCACATGGGGAATCACCAATGTGAATTTCCAATCCATACACAATAAATAAATAAAGATGAATATTTTATAATTATAGGCCATCTTTTCTAAGCTAACCTCAAATTAAGAGCAAATGAAACTTTGACTTGGAGTGATTCCTTTATCTATCTATCTATCTATCTATCTATCTATCTATCTATTTATTTATTGGTAACAGAGTTGGAACCTACGCCCCTAAGTAGGGACACTGAACCACTGAGTAATATCTCCAACCCTTTTTAAAATTTTTATGTAGAGATAGGGTCTTACGGAGTTGCTCAGGTCCTCCCTAAGTTGCTGAGGCTGGCTTTGAACTTGCAATACTCCTGTCTCAGCCTCCCAAATCACTCCTTGGCACCTGGCCCTGATTCTGATGTGTGTGTGGTGGATTATATGCATCTGAGTGCATGAATGTGAATGCAAGTTAGAAGATATGGGTTAAAGGATAAAATACAGGATAACCAGTTAAATTGAGTTCTGCATAAATACTGTATATTGTTGTTATACATATTTAATATAAAATATAAGTATAAAATTATTCATTATCTGAAACTCAAAATGAATTGAGTATGCTATACTATTATTTGCTAACTCTAAGCTACCTGCAGGAGGTACTAGTTTGTCTTCATGTGATACCTTTAGGTTGGGAAACAACAAACATGGTGGGGTTAGTTCTCAGCCCTTAATTATAGTCATCCACTATGCTGAAACTAGGTAGGTCTCCGCTTACTTGCTGCTACTCCTAAATTCTGTCCCCCGGATAGCAAATTACAGTCACAGAGCCCCCTTATTAGATGAAGTCTAACCAAAAATAGCAGTTGGTCACTACTTCAGGGTTTTATTCTTCTGAAATTTTGTGGCAGATGAAGTACATAAACATTTCATTTCATGCAGAATGATACCTTTGACATTCAACCAGTATTTATAAACACCAAAATTAGATATGGAGGGAACTCAGAGGCCACCTTGGCCACCTTTTTATACCAGCCAAGAGCCTGATGCCCAAAGCTCAGCAGAGTTACACAGATCTATATTCTGGCTGAGGCTGGGCTGAAATTACAGCCTTCTGACTCGGGACTAAGTTGGGTTTTCCCCAACAGTGTTTCCTACTAATCCTTCCCATAATGTATGATAATAAACTTTGATGAAATGACAGAGTATGATCAAATTTTTGTTTTTCTCTGTTTGTCACCTTACCCAGGATATGTGTAGATAATTTGGAACACCATGACATGTAATTATTGTAAGCAATACAGTAATTGCTATCTAATTCATCACTGCATTTTTAATAATAAATTCATCTCTATTAAAATACTCTTCTGTGCATTAAATTGAGTCACTTAATGTCATTATATAAAAGTAATGATCTTATTCCCAGGTCCTTATAATGTTGCGCATTTTTTGTGCATTTTTCAAGGTACAGGGTCAAAGGTAGATTTTAGTATGACTTTCATCACTACAGTTTATTTCATTTTCTGTGTTTTCGATAATTGAGTAAAATTTAAATTGATTCAAAAGCAATTCTAAAAATTGTGGTATCCATAAGACAATTCAAAATTTGAACTTTAACAATGATGTTAAGCATTATCATTAATTATTTAAATGTGATAAGGCTGTTTTAGCTACATTTAGAGACACATGCTAATGTACTTACAAATGTAATCTTTGGGATTACTTCAAGACTATATTGTGGGAGCAGATGATATTAAGTAGGAAATAGACACAATAATAAGATTGACTGGGAAATAATCATTAGAATGTGGATGGTGGATACATGACATTTACTTGTTCTGCTTTTGTATATGTTTGAAATTTTCCAGAACTCACAGCTAATGCTGTATTCCTGGTCCCCCAATTCTAGTGTGATTATGTAGTCCTTTTTGGTCTGCTTCTTTTTTCCTTCTTTGTATTCTTACACTTTGGAGGAGTGTGTGTATTAGAATTTAGAACTGTGGAGTCAGTGTCTAGATTCTAGCAGGTTTTTGGCCATTGTTAGTTGTGCAAATTTCCAGCCATATGCTGTATTTGGGCTTCAGTTTTCTGGCTATCCACTCTGAAAAGGTGTGTTTTGTGATTTCATAGGCATTCAGCTCTAAAATTATTTAATCTGCTATCACATGAAGGCTTTGCAACTCCATCAGAAAGTTTGCTCTGGGTGTATTCAGTCTTTTATTCTGCCCATACTAATGGATCAATGGGCTAAATTCTGGTAGCAGTGGATTCTGACTTAAAAGAAAATATGAATGAAACACCAAAATACTGTATGTTTCCTCTGGAGCTCCTGTATGTGAATCTATTATTTAATTTCTTCTGAAACAGTTTATACTTTTAATTGCTACTGCCTAGTTCAAAATGAGGTATAGAAGTTATTTCTCACTTTGAAAAATTGAAATTGATTAATTTGGTGCTAAAATAAACTCTTTCAAGATTCAAAGAGTACCCTTATTTTAATATTCCAACATTTTCTTAATAGTTCCGTATTTGTTTTTGTCTACTATTTTATGATTCAATTATGTCCCTAGTCTTCTTAGTTAATTATTTTATATATTCTCATCTTGCAGAACATTGTCCTCTTCACTAATTTTACCGCCCCTTTTTGGGACCATCCTTAGTTCCATAGTTGGTTCGAATTATGCATGTCATGTTTATGCCATTCTTTTTTAAACAAAGGTATGTGAAACAAAATCCTAACTCACAACAGATCTATGACTTGTAACTTGAACCCAAGTATTAAATTTCATTGTAGTCCTATAATCATTGCCAAACATTTGCTTATGAAAAATATGTGCTTGGTACTGCTTTACAGTAATACTAAACTTAAAGCATTATCTCAATGTCACATCAAAATTCATCCATTCAACAAATGTTTAATGAATGTCTTCTAGGTGTGTTAATTTTGAAAAGAGATTTCACAGGAAAGAAGGCTTAGAAGAAATTACCAGAGGACACAGATTTCCAATTTTGAACTGATTTATTCATCAGAAAATGTTACTAAGAGACACTTACTTATTCATACACATAGTTCTCCTCTTGCATAAATACTTCAAAATTACCATAATTAATTCAGAGTCCCAACGCTGGCCCTTATAAAATAAAGTGACGATTTCAGTGGAAGCCATAATGAAATACTACCCTTATGAAATCCATTGCCACCTGTTTTTAAAACAAATCTACTCTGTCTTCTCTGTCTTTGTAATAATCCATTTTATCAATCAGTAATCTTCTGGACCAAGATCTGTTGGTATGGTCTCTGTGTATTAATAACACTTTTTCCAGAGGACTAGATTCTGTTTGATTTTAGTGGTAGCATGAAGACTTCTATTAACCTGTTAGAGGTACTTGGCAAGTAGTTTACCTCATCCTTCTTTAGCCAGATATATACTGCAATAACCATGTCAGGTTCTCAGATGTCATTTTTGTAATCATTTCTTTCTTTTGATCATTCATAAATTTATAATGGATTCATTAGAGTGAGCTAACTGTTAATGTGCATTCATTCATGCAAGAAGCATTTTTTTTTTTTTTTTGGTACCAGGAATTAGACTCAGGGTCCACTGAACTACATCCCCAGCCACTTTTTGTATTTTATTAAGACACAGGGTCTCACTAAATTGCTGAGCCTGGCTTTGAACTCATAATCTGCCCAGTCTCAGCCTCCTGGGCTGCTGGGATTACAGGTGTGCAGCATCATGCCCAGTTAAGAAGCATTTTTGAGCAACCACTATTTGCTATGTAAACACAAGAATGGAAAATATAATACAAATAACCCTAGCAGCAACCTCCATTTCAAAATAACATATTTCTTTTTGGTAATACTTGGTAGCTTATCAACTAATCACACGTTGTGTGGTTGGGTTAGAGCAGTCTGAATCGTTTTACACATAATGTCCTGGTTTTTTTTTTTTGTTTTTATTTTGTCTTTTATGAGAATATTATCCTGAGAATTCCCATCAAGCTGCAGGAGAACATTAAGAGAAGGTGTGTCCAGGGTAGTTTTTAACAAATCATTTCCTCTTTTTGACCAATCCTTTGGAGAGTCTTTTGTTTCATTGCCTTTTCAATGCACTTAGAAGAATTTAGGGCCACTGGTGGCTCCTTGTTCACAAGGATCTTCAGTTCTTCTTTTGACTTGTTTATGTGAAGAGGGCTTGATTTCCTACTTCAAACATCAATTGCCTTTCCCCTGTGAGAACTTCTGGATTGTGCAAAGTCACTTTTTATTCAATCATTCAACTGATACTTATCAAATACTTATCGTGTGCTAGCTCTGCATAGATACAATACCCATTAAGTTAAAATATTTTTCTTGCCAGACCGTCCACACCAGCCTGTGCAGGACCCAGGCTCACAGTAGGCCCAGTCTACCCCTCCTGGGGTGGGGCAGACACCCACCAGAGCCTAGCCTTTGGCACAGGACCACTCCTTCCAACTAGCAGACCACCGAGGGAGTTCAAGCCCAGCGGCCCAGATCCAGCCAGGTTGACTTGCACAGGACCCAGGTCCAGGATGCAGTAGCATACATTGAGGGACACCAGCAGGGTCTGGAAGCCCAACATCAAGGTGAGGTACAGACAATCTGCATGAGTACTACAATAATATAGAGAAGAAACTGTAATATCTCAGATCCACACTATAAGAAAGGAAAATACATTGACAACATGAAAAAACAAGGGAGGAAAGTGACCCAAACAAACCAACACTATAATAAAAGAACCTATGGACAGCAAAGTTGATGAAATGTCAGAGAAGGAGTTCAGAAGGTTCTTAATTAAAATGATCTGTGAATTAAAGAATGACCTAAGTGAGCAAATACAGGCAAAAACTGATCATTTAAACAATGTGATAAGAGAGCAAATACAGGTAGCAAAAGATTGATTCTAGAGAGATAGAGACCCTGAAAAAAAAACAGTCAGAAATCCTTGAAATGAAGGATACAATAAACCAAATAAAAAACTCAATAGAAAGCATAACCAACAGACTAGAGCACTTGGAAGAAAGAGCGTCAGATAATGAAGACAAAGTATACAGTCTGGAAAATAGAGTTGATCACACACTGAAGATAGTTAGAAACCATGAACAGAACATCCAAGAATTATGAGACAGCATCAAAAGACCAAATCTAAGAGTTATTGGGATAGGAAGGCACAGAGTGTCAAACCAAAGGAATGCACAATCTCTTCAATGAGATAATATCAGAAAATTTCCCAAGCATGAAGAATGAATTGGAAAACCAAATACAAGAGGCTTGCAGGACACCAAATGTACAAAATTACAACAGATCTACACCAAGGCACATTATAATGAAAATGCCTAGCATACAGAATAAGGATAGAATCTTAAAAGCCATAAGAGAGAGGAGTCAGATCACATATAGGGGGAGACCAATTTGTATCTCAGCAGATTTTACAACCTAGACCCTCAAACCCAGGAGATCGTGTAACAACATATACCAAGCTCTGAAAGAAAATGGATGCCAACCAAGAATCTTATATCCAGCAAAACTAAGCTTTAGATTTGATGATGAAATAAAAACCTTCCATGATAAACAAAAGTTAAAAGAATTTACAACTAGAAAGCCTGAACTACAGACATCCTCAGCAAAATATTCCAAGAAGAGGAAATGAAAAACAATGATGAAAATCAGCAGAGGGAGGGGTTACACGAAAGAAAAATCTAATCAGAGCAGAAACCAAGTCATGTTAAATACCCAAAATAAACAAAAATGGCTGGGAATACAAATAATGTCTCAATAATAACCCTGAATGTTAATGACCTACATTCACCGATCAAAAGACATAGAGTAGCAGATTGGATCAAAAAAAAAAAAAAGACCCCAACAATATGCTGCCTCCAAGAGACTCATTTCATAGGAAAAGACATTCACAGACTGAAGATGAAGGGTTGGGAAAAAATCATACCATTCACATGGTCTGCAGAAGCAAGCAGGGGTTTCTATCCTCATAGCAAATAAAGTAGAGTTCAAACTAAAGTCAATCAAAAAGGATAAAGAAGGACAATACATACTGTTCAAGAGAAACATACACCACCAAGACTTAACAATTATAAATATATATGCCCCAAACAACGGAGCAGCTATGTTCATCAAACAAACTCAAGTTCAAGAGTCAAATAGATCACAACACAATAATTTTGGGTGACTTTAAAACACCTCTATTACCACTGGATTGATCTTCCAAACAAAAGCTGAAAAAAGAAACTATAGAATTCAGTAATACAATCAATAACTTAGACTTAACTGACATATATAGAATATTTCATTCTTCTACAAGAGAATATACTTTCTTCTCAGCAGCACATGGATCCTTCTCTAAAATAGATGATATACTGTGCCACACAGCAACTCTTAGCAAATATAAAAAAGTAGAGATTCTATCCTGCATTCTATCAGATCATAATGGAATGAAATTAGAAATCAATGATAAAATAAGAAATAAAATCCACTCCAACACCTGGAGACTAAATAACATGCTACTGAATGAATAATAGGTTGCAGAAGACATCAATGAAGAGATTTAAAAATTTTTAGAGGTGAATGAGAACACAGATACAACATATCGAAATCTCTGGGACACTATGAAAGCAGTTCTAAGAGGCAAGTTCATTGCATGTAGTTCATTCCTTAAAAGAAGAAGAAAAAGTCAACAAATAAATGACTTAACATTACATCTCAAAGCCCTAGAAAAAGAACAAATCAACACCAAAAGCATCAGAAGATAGGAAATACTTAAAATCAGAGCTGAAATCAATGAAATTGAAACAAAAGAAACAGTTCAAAAAATTGACAGAACAAAAAGTTGGTTCTTTGAAAAAATAAATAAAATTGACAGACACTTAGCCATGCTAACGAAGAGAAGGAGAGAGAAAACTCAAATCACTAACATATGTGATGAAAAAGGAAATATCACAACAGACACTACAGTAATACAGAGGATAATTAGAAATTATTTTGAAACTTATACTCCAATAAAATAGAAAATATCTAAGGCATTGACAAATTTCTAGAGTCATATAATTTGCCCAAATTGAATCAGGATGATATATACAATTTAAAGAGATCAATTTCAAGTGACAAATAGCAGATGCTACCAAAAGTCTACCAACCAAGAAAATCCCAAGTTCGGATGGATACACAGCTGAGTTCTACAATACCTTTAAAGAAGAATTAATACCAATACTCTTCAATTTATTTCAGGAAATAGAAAAAGAGGGAGAACTTCTAAACTCATTCTATGAGGCCAATATCGCCCTGATCCCAAAACCAGGCAAAGACACATCAAAAAAATAAAACTTCAGAACAATATCTCTAATGAACATAGATGCAAAAATTCTCAATAAAATTGAAATACAATTTTATTAATGAATAAATAAATGCGATTTATTAATAAAATTGAAATACAATTGGCAAATTGAATACAAAAACATATCAAAAAGATCATGCTCCAAGATCAAGTAGGATTTATCCCAGGGATGCAAGGTTGGTTCAACATACGGAAATCAATAAATGTAATTCATCACATCAGTAGACTTAAAGATAAGAATTATATGATCATCTCAATAGACACAGAAAAAGCATTTGACAAAATATAGCACCCTTTATGTTCAAAATACTAGAAAAACTAGGGATAACAGGAACATATCTCAACATCATAAAGGCTATCTATGCTAAGCCCCAGGCCAACATCATTCTAAATGGAGAAAAATTGAAGGAATTCCCTCTAAAAACTGGAATAAGACAGAGATGCCCTCTTTCACCACTAATACTTAACATAGTTCTTGAAACACTCGCCACAGCAATTAGAAAGAAACTATAGGGATACATATAGGAAAAGAAGAACTTAAATTGGCACTATTTGCTGATGATATGATTCTATACATAGACGACCCTAAAAATTCTACCAGAAAACTTCTAGAACTAGTAAGTGAATTCAGCAAAGTAGCAGGATATAAAATCAACACCCATAAATCAAATATCAGTGACAAATCCTCAGAAAGGGAAATGAGGAAAACTACCCCATTTACAATAGCCTCAAAAAAAATATTTAGGAATCAACATAACAAAAAAGGTGAAAGATCTATATAATGAAAATTATAGAACCCTAAAGAAAGAAGTCAACGAAGACCTTAGAAGATGGAAAGATCTATCTTGCTTTTGGATAGGCAGAATTAATATTATCAAAATGACCATATTTCCAAAAGCACTATATAGATTTAATGAAATTCTGATCAAAATCCCAATGACATTCCTCATAGAAATAGAAAAAGCAGTCATGAAATTCATCTGGAAAAAAAAAAACCCAGAATAGCCAAAGCAATGCTTAGCAGGAAGAGTGAAGCAGGTGGCATCTCTATAACAGACTTTAAACTATAGTACAGAGCAATAGTAACAACAATGGCATGGTATTGATACCAAAACAGACTGGTAGACCAATGGTACAGAAGAGAGGACACATAGACTAACCCACAAAATTACAATTATCTTATATTATACAAAGGTGCCAAAACATGCATTGTACAAAAGATAGCCTCTTCAACAAATGGTACTGGGAAAATTGGGAATCCATATGCAACAAAATGAAACTAAACCCCTATCTCTCACCATGCACAAAACTCAATGCAAAATGGATCAAGGACCTAGGAATTAAACCAGAGACTCTGTGTCTAATAGAAGAAAAATTAGGCTCTAATCTTCATCATGTGGGATTAGGCCCCAATTTCCTTAATAAGACTCCTGTGGCGCACAAATTAAAGTCAAGGATCAATAAATAGGATGGACTCAAACTAAAATGTTTCTTCTCAGCAAAAGAAACAATCTGTGAGACGAATAGAGAACCTACATCTTGGAAGAAAATCTTTACCCCTCACAGATCAGATAGAGCACTAATCACTAGGGTATATAAAGAACTCAAACAGCTAAGCACCAAAAAACAAATAACCCAATCAATAAATGGGCCAAGAACCTGAACAGACACTTCTCAGAAGATGATATACAATCAATCAACAAATATATGAAAAGATGTTCATCATCACTAGCAATTAGAGAAATGCAAATCAAAATCACTCCAGTTATAATGGTAGCTACTATGAAGACAAACAACAATAAGTGTTGGTGAGGATGTGGGGAAAAAAGGTACACTCATACACTGCTGGTGGGACTGCAAATTGGTGCAGCCAATATGGAAAGTATTATCAAGATTTCTTAGAAAATTGGGAATGGAACCACCATTTGACCCAGCTATCCCTCTCCTGGGTCAATACACAAAGGACTTAAAAACAGCATACTACAGGGACACAGACCCATCAATGTTTATAACAGCACAATTCACAATAGCTAAACTGTGGAACCAACCTATATGCCCTTCAATAGATGAATGGATTAAAAAATGTGGCATATATACACCATGGAATATTACTCAGCAATAAAAGAGAATAAAATCATGGCATTAGGAGGTAAATGGATGAAGTTAGAGAAGATAATCCTAAGTAGAGTTAGCCAATCCCCCCAAAACAAATGCTGAATGTTTTCTTTGATATAAGGAGGCTGATTCATAGTGGGTTAGGAAGCGGGAGCATGGGAGAAATAGATGAACTCTAGATAAGACAGAGGGGTTGGAGGGGAAAGGAGGGGGCATGGGGTTATTAATGATGATGGAATGTGATGATCGTTATGTCCAAAGTACGCGTATAAAGACATGCATTGGTGTAAATATACTTTGTATACAACCAGAGATATGAAAAATTGTGCTCTATATGTGTAATAAGAATTGTAGGGCTGGGGATGTGGCTCGGGCGGTGGCGTGCTCGCCTGGCATGCGTGCGGCCCGGGTTCGATCCTCAGCACCACATACAAAGATGTTGTGTCCGCCGAAAACTAAAAAAAAAAAAAATAAATATTAAAAAAAAAAGAATTGTAATGCATTCTGCTGTCATATGTAAATTTAAAAAAAGCTAAAGTAATATAAAAAAAGGTAGTAAAAAATAAAATATTTTTCTTGAGACATTTGTAATTTTTTATAATGCTTTTCTCTGAAAAACATTATTGCTTTTATTATTAGTATCCCTCCCTTGATGTATGTCTGCTTATTTGTTTATTTATTTTGGTACCAGGGATTTAACCAAGGGGTGCTTAACCACTGAAACCTCCATAGCCCTTTCTGTGTTTATTTTTGAGACAGGGTCTCGCTAATCTGCATAGGGCTTTGTTAAGTTATTGAGGCTGGCTTTAAACTTGTGATCCTCTTGCCTCAGCCTCTTGAGCTGCTGGGATTACAGGCTTGTGCCACTGTGCCTGGCATTATGTCTGCTTCTTGCATTAAGCATTCACTGTGTTTATTTATATTTTCCTTGGACTTCTAAGCAAAAGAATTCAATCTTGAGTATTTCAAATCATCCCAATATTTTTTTGGATTAAAAACTGAAGCAAATGTTTCAAGTATTCTTCATGTCATGTCATATTATTTTTACAGACATGGATCATTATTTTGTTAATCATTTTCATTTGAATATACAGCTCTTTACTATTTTCTAATTCCCATAGGTACTGATGGGATAAACTTTGATCCCTAGACAACTCTTATTCATGGAGACCCTGGAACATTACCTTCCTTTTCTGTGTGCCTGGATTTTTTTTCCAGTATTATCTTGCTGGAGTCCCTGAATATGTGTCCTGGCTACATTCTAAATTCTCAACCAAGCCCAACTTCCTGTTCACCTCAGTCTTCCATTCTGAATCTAATTCCACCCTGGTGTGAACTTGTTGCTATATGAGGACTACATCTAGTTCACCGTTATAGTCCTCATATATATTTTCCTTATCATGTTATAAGGGGTTCGTCTTAATTTCTCTTTTGTTCTGTGAATTCCTGTTTGGGGAGCAAGCAATCACTTCTATGACAAAAGAGAGAGCAGCCTTTTATGTCTTTCTTATTCCTTTTGTTCCACACTGTCCATTCTGTATTCCTGCTCACGTAATGATTTGGTTGGGAGGAGAAAGAAGGTTGAGCCCATGTTTCGTAGATCCATTTCCCTAGAACATTTCAAATTTTCTAACTGGTTTTCTAGTCTGTAATGTCTCTCTGATGCCAGCAATCCAACAGGCAGATATCACTCTTAACTTTGTAAAACACAAATATATTCACACAGAGATATGTCTTCAAGTACATAATATAGCCATTTAATGTTATTAACATATCCTTTCCATTTCCATTTCCTTAACATTCCCTCCATCTTTGTCCATCCTGATATTTTCAGCTCATTTGTTAAGAGGCCAAATGCTACTTGTGTGATTTAATACTTAACATCTGTGAGAGAATTAATCCTTCCCCACTATGCATATTTTTTATTGGATTTTTTAAATTATGTGATTATTTCTTTATCCCTAATAATGTTTTGGCTTTAAATTTTATTTTTTATGATATTAGTATTGCTAGCTTTCATTCTTTCATATATTTTAGTTAATATTTTATTAGTTCTTTTTAATCTGAACTTTTAGCTTTTCAATTAATATTGCTTTAAATGTTGCTAAGCTTGTCTATTATTTTCAAATTGATTCTAAAAGGAGAATTTTTTACATTTATATTTATTTTTATTTCAGATCTATTTTTTTTCCTGTTTTCAACCTTTATTGACTGTGTAATTTGGACTGGCTAACTTAACATATACATATATCTTACTTTTGCTATCTGGGAAATGTTGATAATGATAGTACCTACTATTGTAATGATTTAATTAGTTAATATGTTTAAAATGGTATTTAGCAAATGCACAACAATGCTAACTGGTTTTCTAGTCTTTAATGTCTACCATTGCTACCATTGTCTTATCCTACATTGACTCTTTTTTTTTAAACATCACACTGGGCATGGAACCTAGTGCCTCATGCATGCTAGGCAAGTGTTCTATCACTGAGCCACAAGCCCAGTCCCTTACACTGAGTTTTGAATTCTCTTTTTCCCTCTGCTTTTTTGAAACTATAGATTTTATCATCATTATTTTATTGGTTATTGTTATTTTTGTTTCTTTGGAGTTTTAAAACTTCATTTAAAATAAATTTAGTAATCACCCGTGTGGTTAACAGTTCTGTGACTCTGAGTACATTCACTGATGCTTACCACATTCAGGATGCAGAGTGACTCCAAATGCTCCATCCACAGTTTCTTCATGCTGACCTTGGTAGACAGACCCTCCTTCTTCCCTTAACCGCTAACAATTACTGATCTGTTTTCTGTCTGCAAAGCTTCCCCCTTTTCATCTAAAAGTAATCATATATTATGTTATCTTTTTGAGACTTTCACTTAAAATAATGCATTTGATTTTAATCCATGTGAAAATTGATTACATCTTAATAATAAAAACCTCTACTCCAATTTAAAATAATTCCATATGACTACATTCTTTATAAACAAAAAGATTTTAGCTGCAAACACTCCAATCAACCATCCTCTTGTTTTTCTTCTTATTGTCCATATTTTTAATTATACTTTTAAAACATTATGTATTTTTTTTTTACTTTTATGGGTATTTAAGTTTAGTGAGAACATTTTTAAGTTATTTCAAGCACTGTTTTTTTTTGCATCACCCTATTCCTCTATATTTATTATTGTTTTTATTTACTGAAATACATTCTTCAAGTTTCTTCAACAAGGGATGTGAAGACAAATTTCCCTTGGTCTGTGTCAAGGAATGTCTTTCTTTTCCTATGTCTGCACTCCATAATACCCAGAAATACCTAAAGATAAAATTCCAGATTGACTAATATTTTCAGTTATCAAAAGGAGACATGTCCTATTGTTTCTTAGCCCTATTGTTGTTAGTGAAATTTTATTGCAAATTTCATCAATTTCACATTTGTTTAGATGATTAGTAGTAATTCTCTCTGGAATATTTTAATATGTATTTGCCTCTACACACATCTACAATTATTCTTTATGTAGTTTCACTAAATTCTGCTTAAGTGCTTATGTGTAGTTTTAGATATTTTTAGTTTCTCAACTTGATCTTTGCTTTATACTTTCAACCTGAGAATACCTATGTTTATTCAATTCTCTTTATTCTATTGTGTATACCTAAGAAGACTCTGATCACTGGTTCATAAAATATGCCTACTTTTATCCTACATAGATACTGAAAAGAAATCTTCTGAACTGATTTTCCTTGCTATCTCACCCTCTGCCCTGTCCAACACTACCCAGATATATGAAATTTCTGGGTGCCCCACATCCTCATTAGCATTTGATATTTTGCATTTTTACCCCATTTGCTGTTCTAGAATAGATAGTCATGTTTCATTATGGTTTAAAATTTTTTTTCTCCATAATGGGTAATAATAAACTTGAGTGTCTTTTTTACTGGCCATTTGAATGTACCCCTTATTATTATAAATTTTTAATCAAGTTTATCCTCATAATCATACTGGAAATTCTGTCTAGGAAGGGCTCACAACATTGACCTATACATCTCTCAAAATCTGAAACGATGTTTTTCTTTTAATGTTCCTTTCAACTAGAATTACACAGATGCCTGCTCAGGTTAATGAACATATAGAACATATAGGGCTTTAATCTTGTGTATCCGAAGTGGTATCTGGTAACCATCCAAAGGGTATTCCTAGAGACCCAAGTATGAAAGTTTTAAAATTTAAACATTTTAAAAACTTCTTAATGAATATTCAGTACAAGGTGGGAATTGAGTGAAGCTGTGTGGGTAGAGTGTTTATGGGGTATCAGAGACAATTTCTTTAGCCAAGGGGCATTTAGACCCTGTAGCAGCCCAGATTAATTGCTGATTTTGAATGGCCCTTCTTCAATATAAGATCTTTGTGTCATTTCCCCTCCCTCCCGGTGCAAATGGATGGAAAGAATCTAACCTGAAGCACTTTAAGCATATGAATATAGAGGCCACTTTGAAATTTAGTTTTGAGAGACTTCTAGTAGTTTTCTAGAAGGAGAAAAAACGCTTTTTCATTGACATTTTTTCACAAATGGTATGACGTATGTTTGGGAGATGAAAACATCCAGTTACTTGACTCCTAATTTCTCACATATCCTGGCCAATCTCAAGTGTCAGTGTGGGTTTTATTAAGGAAATCCTCTTCTGTATCTGACACAGCTTTCTTATCTTCCTTTGCAGAAGTCAGGTGGCCTCTGCCCTAAGGAGATGCTCTTTCTGGCACTATGATACCTGGAGATATCATTTTGCCTTAAACACTTTCCCATTTTTTTCTCAGATCTGTGGAAAACTCCTCTGTTGAATCAGATATTTTACACAGTAGGTATTCATGTTGAAAAAAATGGTTTTCAGTTTGTGGGCAGCCACTTTCCAAAGAGAGAAACTGCCGTTGTGAAGGTGGTGGCACAACCCCAAGCTTGTACAAGGTGCTCAGTGGGAGAGCTCCTTGTACCCTCATTTATTTCTTTGAAGATGCTCCTCTTTCCACTTTTCTCTTTTGATCAACATCTGTCCTAGAAATTGAGGCGAAAAATGAACTCCTCCATGGAGAAATTGCATATGTTTAGTATGTAGGATAGAAATTTTGTTTAATATTTGAAATGATCCAAAACTTATGTTTTACCTACTGATGATGAAGTGACATGCATATTTAAACAGTTATCATTCTTGCACCAGTTCTTTCCCTCTGAGCCCTGTGAAGAGATAAATACTTCTGTGACTTGTCTTTCACTTCATCCTGCATCTGTAAACTATTTTAGGATTTTTGACCTCATGCACATTCCCTCAATTATAGTTTGGAGTCTCTGGGAAGCTTTCTGCATACCATGGATTTACACCCATCATGGCAGTCAAACACGGCAGCTGAGTTTTCTCCTCTTCCACCTGGCTGTAGTTCCAACAGCTCTGCTTCTGTTGTTCCTGGTATCCAGGGAAGAATGATTTCTACAGAGCACCTGATATCCCCACCTCCTCATACGAGGACAGAGCTAATGCTGAAATGCTCAAGGCAACAAAGGTCCCTGTGTTCTCTGGTGACCTCAGTACATTGAGGTCATACTCCAATTAATGTGGAAGTATGCAAAGTGCTACTTTGCTCACTTCAGTGTTTTAACCTTTCTCAAATATGTCCCCAAGCAATACACCTTGTTCTCAATGTCCCAGCAAACCTTTAATGAGGAAATCCTTTCATTTCTCATATGTTGTCCCCATCTCTAGAGGCCTGGCTGGGAGACACATGCAAGTAACCAACACCGTGCTGAACCCATCTTCCCCTTCCAGTGATGAGTACATAGTTCCTAGGTCTGGCTTGTCCCTTCTATTCTCCCATCTCTTAGGCAGGGACCCTCTCAGAGGGTGCCTTAGTCCTTTGGTGAGTGGTCTGCTGTGGAGACTCACCCTCCAGTTCATCAGGCAGATGTATCTGCTCACAGCTTCTGCAGACTTTTCCTAGGAATCCACCAGCATGACTGTTCCATGCCCCTTCTTGCATGCCACAGCATTTATGCCTGATATTCCTAATCTTCCCAGGAAATATAGCTATTTAGGGAAAATAGATAATATTCTCAGTTGTCTATTTAGTATCCAAACAAAAAACCCTCAAATTTTGTGTTTTGTGTTTCATTCTTTACCTTAGTTTCTAGAGATTCCAAATTTTCTGGTTACTTTTATAAACATTTTCCTTTCTTTTTTTCTTTTTCATTTTTCTTGGCTGCATTTGCTTCACCCTTACCCGGTTTAATGTCATCACCTACATGGCATTTTCCCTGCGTCCTTGCTCCTCCTGTACTCTAATGCACTCACATGTAAAACTTATTGCTTTGATTACCCTATTTTCTTTTGGTCAATCACAGATGTTTTTAATCCTGATTTTTAATGTTTTTATTAGTGCATTATAATTATACATATCAGAGGGACTCTGTGACATACACACACACATATACACACTCATACACATACACACATATGTATGCAAATAACATAATTTGCTCCAATTTTTTCCCCGGTACTTCCTATTTTCCTTCCCTCATCTCTTCTGTTCCTTTTCTTCTACTTTCCTGGTCCTCTTTCTCTTTATTTCCATATATTTTCATTAGTGCATTATAATTATGCATAAAAGTGGGATTTCTTGAGGTATATTCATACAATTATATGAAATTGACCACATTATGCTCTACACTTGTATGAATACACCACACTCACAGATTTTGGCTTCTTTTGATTTATTTAGTGAGTGTTTTTTGAGAGACCACTATATGCTAAATACTGTATTCATGATGAATATGCCTCAAAGGATATACTTCAGGAAGGCAAAAAAGGGAAGAGGTGATAATGTGGTGGTGACTTAAGATCGTGACATAGAAGGTGTGAAGACAGCCTCTCTAAGGGCTGACAGCATTAACAAGTAGGAAAAGTTCTCCTGCAGTGACTATTATATTTCCTTGGCTAAGAGTTCATTCACTCCTCACCTTCTGGCAAATAGCTCCTGATATTGAACTTGATTGAGCCAATTATTATATTCTTCCCACAATAGCAGATCCAGGGGTAGGCATTTTCCCTTAAGTATGCTAACTGAAGATACTCTCCTGGAATTGTCCTATGAATACTTTTACTTGTCTGGTCCAGAGGTCCTGGACATGATGAAAGCATGTGTGTAAGAAGAAATGAAGGCATTAAATTAAGGGATTTGGGAAGAGAGGAAGGGTCCAGTTGGACACCTGAAAACAAGTGTGTTACTAGAGCAAGCAAGCAGTGTCTGAGGTCAGACCCATCACTATCCTCTTCTGTGGGTATCTACCTCCTTATAGTTTATGTTAATTCAGTTTTTGTTTAAGTTGAGCAGCTCAAGATTTCAGTCAAGGCAACTGAAAGAGATTTGATTAAATGTTTCCTAAAGGAGGTGATGCCAGAGTTGAGTGCTGGAAGAGAAGAGCATTACAGAAAAGAGAACCACTTTGAGCCAAGGCAGAATAGGGAAGTGAAATGCAAATGACATGCAAATGACATGTAAATATAGCCGTGAGGACATTCTTGTAGGAGAGAGGAAACTGCAGCAAGGATGTTGGAGAATCATTTCCCAGTAAGATCAAGCAGAGAAGTTTGATGTTTAACCCTAAAGACAATAATAACTCATTTGAGGAAGCTGGTTTTGGTACTCTAATCTTTGCTCAAGCAAGGTTCTTTGGAAATTGACTTGGGATGGGGCAAAAATGAAGGCAAGAAGAAAAGTTCAAAAATTTTTGTGTGAGTTCACTCAGAAATGATGAAGATCTGAATTAAGGTAGAGGTAGTGGACACAAAGAAAAGGGAAAACTTTAAGAGAGAATCCAGAGGTAAAACTGCCAGCAAAGGCCCCAGACTACATAGGATGAAGGCGAAGGCTCGGTGCCACTGAGATGGTGACATAGGAGGTGAAGAAGGTCTGGGGGAAAGTGAGGAATTTGTCCTGAGTGTCTGGGAGCTCAGGATATCCTGATGTCACTGCCAGATGAATCTTAATACAACACTGCTTTCAATGTATTTCTTCATCTGTAAAAAGACTTTGCAAGAAGGAGAGGTTTAGATTAGTTGATCTTTAAGATTTCTTCAAGTGATTTTTTTTTAAAGAAGAATTGATTATATGTCACTGCCAAGGAATCTACACAAAGGTTCAGATTCTAACCTCTCTTCCTGGCTTTTAAGCTTTCCATTTTAATTTGGCCTTCCCGCACCTCTCTAATCTTGTTGACAGAGGCTTCCCATGCCACACTCTCTGCTCTCAAGAGAGCAGCTCCTACCATGCTCCTGTGGATGCTGAGTTCATTAAGCCTCCCTATATGAAGGCCCTTTTCCCTTGTCTTTCTTTATCCATTGCATATCCATTCCTTTTCAATGCCTTTCTTTTGATATTGTACTCTATGCTGTGACCATGATTCATCTTCTCTGAACATCTACCTGTATTCAATTGCTATGCAGTGTAATCAACAATACATTTTCCCTATAATTTAGGGTCCTAATTATTCTACATAGAATGGCTTGCTTTTTCAACTAAACCTAGAGCTCCTTAGGGGTCTTCGGTGTCTGGAAGAGTGCTAGTTGAATTGTAGAAGCATCATATAAACCAGTTATATACGATATTCACCTCTGATGGGCTCTTCCCCATCCCCGTTTTCCCTGGAAAAATTCCACTGATACATCTTTTAAAATTCACTTCAAATTTTGTTTTTTCTGTGAAGCTAAGCCCCAAACCAAACTGAATTACTTCCCTTACTTTCTCTCTCTCTCTCAACCTCTCTCTCTCTCTCTTCCTTTACAACTTTTATGCAGATGTTAATCATAACACTTCCCAAATAATAAAAAGCAGCATCTCCAATGATACATATAAGAGACAAGCAGGTTTATTTTAATCTCCTTAAGACACCACACCCAGTGCAATTATTACTTGACCCTTGGAAAGATCTTTTCAGAAAAGAAGAGTTCATATTTGTATCCACAGAGTCCCATTAGCACATTGCAGTGTGAAGAGAAGGTTGAGCTCTTCCTGGGAATAAGCCCATCAGCTGACAGAAAGCAGGTGATGAGATCTCTCGCCAGATTAAAAAGGGAAGGGCAGCAACTCATTAGGAAACACAGAGATGTCTGCTTAATTACTTGAAAAATGTCGGAGCCAGTACATTTTATGACACCTGGAGGGTATAAACATGCCCATAAATTTAATTTATTTTCTTTCTTCTTTCATTGCACCTGTATGGCCTAAAGGAAAAGAAGTCTAATGAAAGTACAATCAAGCACTTCTGCTGGACTTCCACAATTCATTTGGGCAATATTCAGAAAATGAAATACTGAATTTCCCATCAGTTTGTGGGGAGAAATGTATTTGGGAAAATGCAGCCCAGCAGTGAAATGAATCCCATGTCAAACTCTGATCAATGACTCCTTCAGCTTTATTTCCAAAAAGAGCTTAAATCTCTTTATAGATATATTAAAATGTATTTAATACTCATAAATCTCTAAGGAGAAACTCAGAACAAGATATTATTGTTTTCTTGAAGGAAAGTGTTATATGAGAACCAGAAGGCTTAGAGGAGTTGATCAAATCCATAGAGCAGGTCACCTCATTTACTCTCTATTGCAGTAACATAACCCACACTTACTGTAAAAAAAAACTTGAAATCTGTGATTTTGCTGTTGTTTATAAAATATAATCTTAATAATAATGAGTATGCTTGTATATGCCCTATAATAATAGTATATCATTTATTGAATGCTTATTTTCCAGAGACGTTACTAGCATTTTACATATTTGAATTCTCAAAATAAGAATTTCAAGAAAAGAAATACCTCATTTAAAATGACTCTCAGTGAGATCAAAGGGTTTATCCAAGGTCACATAGCTAGTAACTGTTAAAACTAGAATTTAAATCCAGGTCTTTTTTAAAAAAAAATATTTATATGTGCCAGCAGAGTGCATTACAATTCTTATTATATGTATAGAGCACAATTTTTCATATCTCTAGTTGTATACACAGTATATTCACATCAATTCATGTCTTCATATCTGTACTTTGGATAAAATGGTCATCACATTCCACCATCATTAATAACCCCATACCCTCTCCTTTCCCCCCCAACCCCTCTGTCTTATCTAGAGTTCATCTATTTCTCTCATGCTCCCACTTCCTAACCCACTATGAATCAGCCTCCTTATATCAAAGAAAACATTCAGCATTTGTTTTGGGGGGATTGGCTAACTCTACTTAGGATTATCTTCTCTAACTTCATCCATTTACCTCCTAATGCCATGATTTTATTCTCTTTTATTGCTGAGTAATATTCCATGGTGTATATATGCCACATTTTTTAATCCATTCATCTATTGAAGGGCATCTAGGTTCGTTCCACAGTTTAGCTATTGTGAATTGTGCTGCTATAAACATTGATGTGTCTGTGTCCCTGGAGCATACTGTTTTTAAGTCTTTTGGGTATAGACCCAGGAGAGGGATAGCTGGGTCAAATGGTGGGTTCCATTCTCAATTTTCCAAGAAATCTCCACATTGCTTTCCATATAGAAAAAGGAACAATCTGTGAGGTGAATAGAGAGCCTATATCTTGGAAGCAAATCTTTACCCCTCATACATCAGATAGAGCATTAATCTCTAGGGTATATAAAGAACTCAAAAAGCTAAACACCAAAAAAAAAAAAAAAAAAAAAAAAAAAAACAAACTCAATCAATAAATGGGCCAAGGACCTTAAGAGACACTTCTCAGAAGATAATGTACAATCAATCAAGAAATACATGAAAAAAATGTTCATCATCACTAGCAATTAAATCCAGGTCTTTTGGCTCCCAAATCTGTTGTCAATTAATTTTGTTATATGAACAGAAATGTTGAGCTATTTTCCCCCTTATTAATTCAATGTCACTGAAGATAGAAGAAGTTTATAGTTAAAACTTACTTTATTAAAAGGATCTGGGCATTATTAAACTTTGAATCGTGAATTATTCATTGGGACCTGTGGATGCAGCTGAAACAGACTGTCTTCTCCACAGTGCACAGAAGAAAACTCCAGCTATGCGCATGAGTCCACTTAGCCCCAAAAGTACTTGCTGTATTCGGCCATTCCTCCAGCAAATGGAAAAGAAATTCTCTACTTCTGTGATACCGGATAAAGAGGAAAGAAAGCATTGCATATTGAGTACTACTGAGTGCCCATCATACATCCAGCCATTTGCATGTATTGCCTCACTTGAAGCAAATTATGTGGATAATAGAAGTGACATTCAGAAGCCAGGCGTGTTATCAGATTGTGCCCATTGGGAACAGTGCAGGCCATACTGCTTATTGCCTTTGAATTTCACTCTTACAAGACACAGTGGTAAATGCCAAGATTCACAGCCGAACATATTTTAGGGTGATTTGAAAATTGCTGCTAGATAAAAGTGAAATAAAATATTTCCATTTTAGCTGTTAAATTCCTCATTCTGTCATGAAATACCATAGTTAGTGCTGTTTGCAGTTTTAATCTCTTGTAAACTCATTGACTGTTAATGTTTAGTGGGCTCATAAACTAATTTGAATCGATCTGATTTTGCACAATCAAGCCCATTACACTTGTTTTAATTTTTTGCATCATGGCTTTAACATCTGGAAGCTATGAAAAGCAAAACAGCCTGTCTAAAGAGACTGTCACAAGAAATCATGTTAAAGGACATATTATTAAGACTTGGCTAACTATCAGCACTAAAGTTCCAGTCATGCTATTTCCGTTTCTGTATTCCATATCACATATGGGAATCGACCAAGAGATGGAGCATGCGTGGAAGGCCGCTCCCAAAACACTACTTGGGAATTGCTTTTCCCCAAGCAGATTCTTCTCTAGGTACCTATTAAGTCTCTCTCTCATTCCCCTCCCTGATTGGTTCATCCCTGGTCAGTTATTCAATGAGCTATGACTAGTTCCTCAGTGATGCTTTGGACCTAATTAGGTCTATCTAACAAATTCCTTTGGCAGAGTCAGAAATAACTTTTGTATTCAAGATTCTGAACCATCATGCATGCATCAGTATTGCTCTATGCATTTGTGCTTTTCTAATCATTATTCTTTGAAGAAGCTAGTAAACAAGTAATTTTGCTTTTGAAAGTACAACATTTAAAAAAAGAGCCAGCCTGTGATTTTATGCCAGCCAGAGCAAGGGAGAAATAAGGTACCAAATTCATTCACATTTTTGCATGCATTCTTAACCTTGATTTAGACTAACATATGTTTGTGTTTTTTACTATTTTAAATATATCCTTTATATACAGCATCAGCTCATGTGAATATGCAGGCCTGAAGGCTGAGAGAACTGCCTGTAGTCAGACTGCTTGCCATGTCCCTGCTTCAGCACTTTGCAGCTGTGTGACTTTAGACGACATTTTTAACCTTCTGTAGCCTCAGTTTCCTTCTTTGTCAGAGTTATATTTCACAAAAGTACTACAAATAGTAAATGATTTAAAGAAATTAGAATAGTGTTTGCCCAAGGTAAGCACTTAATAAATACTGTTATAATGCTCTGCACTATTTAGTTATGTTAGTAGCTTCTTGTTCACAGTCAGGCACTATAACTTATTTTGGACAGGAGAAAATATAGAAAATGAGTAAAAATCACATGTATTTCCCTCCATCCTACCACTAAGATGCAATTTATATTACCGTCTTGATGTGTTTTATTCCAATCATTTTTTTAACTCAAACCCCTCCACTTATTATCAATGGAACCTTCAACAAATCCTTTATTTTTTTTTAAGTACTGGGAACTGAATTCAGGGATGTTTTACCACTGAGCTACATCCCCAGACTTTTTTTTTTTATTTTTAGACAGGGTCTCTTTAAGTTGCTGAGACTGGCCTCCAACTTGCCATCCTATCTCAGTCTCCTGAATCACTGGGATTACAGGTGTGCATCACTATGCCTGCATCCTTTAAGTTCTTTAAGTCTTGATTATCTTGCCTATAAAATAGAGGTAATTATAGTCATACATCATATGGCTATTGCGAAGATTGATTGAGATATCTTGTGTAAATTGCTCAGCTCAGTAGTTGTATTATATTTAGGTTAAGCAACATGAAATTGCCAATATTTACCATTTTGACCTATGAAAAGTCAATTTCATACAGTTCAACATAATGGGAAGAACTCAATATATATTATTTTTTATAATAATAGCTATTCAGAGATGTGATGATACACACAATTACCCTTGGCCTTAGTCCAGAGAGGGGCTACACTCATGTAGGCAAGAGAAAATATTTATTTAAAAACAAAGCAAAGTAATGCGTATAAGGCAAAATTGATACATGTCCTAATAAAGGTATAGGTTAAGTGCTGGAAGATTCCAAGGAAGGTAGACTATCACTATCTGGAAACACCCAGAGTGGCGATAGGCGGAGTTGTCATCTGTGCCAGTCTCTGAGGTCTACCTATCCAAAGGCTGGGGAAGGGCTTTCTAGGTTGAGGGAGCATTCAAAGCAAAGAAAGAACGGTAGGAACATAGAGGGTGTGCAGTTCATTTGGTTAGAATGTAGGGTGCCTGAGGATAGGAGGTGGGGCAAAATCCATTTGTGTTACTACTCCATATGGTACTAGGCCTGTGGCTGGCACCTGGTATGTGCCTGAACCGGTGCACACTAAGGGATGCGGGCTCTGTTCAGTAAGAGAGAACAGTGGGATATTTTTGATCGAGTGAGTACAATTGTGAGTGCCATTCTTTGGAAAGTTGACTTGGAGGTGTTTGTATACTTGGAAGCTCCTAGGGGCACCTCTCTTAGCTCAGGGTTTTTTGCGAAATGATTCTACCTCATCTTTAACCTTTCCTTCCCCTCCTCCCCTGCGTCCCTACCTCATACACCAAAGTCTGTGCTTAACTAATTTCATTCAGTTCCTTCAACTTGCTGAGCATTTTACTGAGTTTCAATCCTTCATACATATTATTGAATTTGTCCTAAAGCTCTTTTTCCTTACCAATGGGCTGATTCCTGTTCATCTCTCCTCTCAGTTAATGCTACCACTTCTTGCAAGAGGTCTTCTCTGACTTCTCAACCCAGCAATTTTAGAACATGTCCTTCCTAGGGACACCCATAGCATCCTACACTACCCATTCAGCACTTCTTGTACTTCATTTTAACTCTCCGTTTCTCTCTACCTTCCTCCTAATCACTTCAGGGTGAAACTTCTGGCAGGGGGAGGATTATGTAACTCATTGGTTAAAAATGAGAATTGAGAGATGCATAGTATAAACCTGGTTTTCTATCCCTATTTTGGCATTTAGTGCTTGAGTGACTTTGGGTGGGTGACTATATGTAGCTAACTTTCAAAGTCCTCATTTGTATAATGGGGACAATAACAGAACCCAAATTCCAAGGTTGGTGTGAGAATTAAATGTGGGAACACAAAGTCCTTATCACAGTGCCTGGAATGTAATTAAAACATTGTGAGCACTTATTAAAACTTTGCTGCTAGTAGTCCCAGTTGTACCCCTAGAGTGCTCCACAGCTGTGCACAACCACACATAATATGTGTCAGATAATGTCAGATGGTTGAAACAATACCGATGGAACAAAGAAGATAGAGGTGTGAAAGATGTTTTAGAGATGAAAACCAATGGAACTCAGCAAGTTACTTAGTTCAGAGGAGGGGGCACAGGAGAAGGAACAGACTCCATTAAAGACCTAACCCTGGAGAAGGGGAAACTAGTAGTGTTTTTTGGAATAGGAGCATATGTGCTGGGCGAAAAGACACATCAGTTCACGGTCTGTTTAGGGACTGAATTATAGGTCTAGAAACAATGATCAACATTTTTAGTATTGGAGTTCAGGAAAGAAATACTGGCTGTGAAATAGGGCTTGAATTGCATTTTAAGAGGAGGGACTCTTGAACCAGTGTTTGTTTGACTATCATGTACACTGGAATTAGTTGGGGGGGTATTAAAAAGCAGGCTTGCAGGTTTTATCTCTGTACTCATTTGGATCAATAGGTTTGGTCTGTAGTAGATCTCAGGGCTATGCATTTTGACAAATAACAGATGATTCTGCTGTGGCAAATGATTTAATGTGAGTCTCCATTTCTGCCCTCATTTAATGGGAATGTTTGTCTTTTGTATAGTGTGAAGAAGAAATCATGCAAGGAAAGCAGTTGATGAAGTAGGTAGTCCATGAAGGAAGTTTCCAGTAGGCTGGAAACTGTACGTGTGTGCATGTGTGTGTGCTATGTAAAGATACACAAGTAAAGGAATTCTGGAAGAGAGTACTATCATCACCTGGTAACTCATGTGATATTACAAATTGGTCCCAGGGAAGGAAGAAATGGAAGACAGCTCATGATTCGGACAAGTGGAAGTCAAATGAAATAATTGCATCCATGGACAAAGACTAGGGCATGAGAAACCTGGGAGGAGGACAATAGAGTCCCTATTGTCTCAAGAATAGAAGAATATTTAGTGACTTGGAAAAACATTAATGATGTTTTTAAGCAAAATATAGTATAAATTAGAAGGACTCTATTTTTCATTATATGTAAGTGGTCATGTTATGCACCCATAATTTTATTTTATTTTAATTTTATCCTTGGCCTCAAGTGTCTTTGCTAATCTGTATATAATTATATAGGTTTTATAATGGAACTAAATTAATAAACATCACTCTTGAATTCTCTGAGTGGAATGTGGGGAAGGAAAATATATCTCTGGGGATAACAGGACTGAGAGGAAGGATGTTTTTAAGGTTAGAAACCATTTCTTGTTGTTTGGAGGTGGAGGTGGGCTAGGTGATCATGAAATCTGAAGAATCAGTCAGGACTTGTGTCAGATTGAAGAGTAAGATCCAGGGGAGAAGGGATACGTTTTATAAGGGAATTGGGAAATACCTGATGACACAAAAATGACCACTTGATGAACAGAGGTATTATTCTTTACTAGGAACTTTGAAGATGTTAGTTTACAATATTGTTTTAAGAAGTTTGGTTTTCGTTTGTTTTTTTGTTTAGGGAAAAATGTTGTGGATTTGATCCCTTCATGAGCTAATTAACTTCTTCTCATTCCTATAGGCTAGATAATTTACCTTAATATCAGACACTAGTTTGTAAGAATATGCCATAGGTTGGAAAGAACACCATGCAAGAGAGGATGCATGGATCACTGCAAATTTATTGGCATCATTCAAGGAAAAACTTGTGTGTGTCCATTGCTAAGGAGTCCCAGACTAACTCCCAGACTAACAGGTCCTGGCCTTGCCTGAGTATCTGATGAGTCTGGGTCTATGGGTCTAAAAGTCTCAGTCAAGGCCCTCATTTCTGGGAGATTCTTTCTCTAAAAAGAGTACCATAAAAATACTTGTCCACAGAGATCTAAATAACACATTTTTTTTTAAAATGATGCTTCTCTGGATACTTGAGTGTATTGGGCATTCTAAGGTTGGTGACTTATGACAGGATCTCTCATGTAATGAGTCTCAATTTTCCTGGCTATTCAAGCTATTTCACCCTATCTACAACCTCAGCACATAGAGAACTCCTCAGAAGGATCCGTGTCACAGTCCCTTGAGAAGAAGCTATTTGAGTAGCTTCTGTGGTCAGACATTTGTTGGTCCCTGAAGATTTTACTAAATGGGGTTTGATTCAGGTTTCTTGCTTGAAGTGCTGCAGTTTTAAGTGTTCCCTCCTGGATTACTGTCTGCTTTTCTTCTGAGGTATTGCATGATACATAACCGAAGCTGCAAGATTGTAGTGTATTAATTTCATTATGCAGGAATAATGAAAAATTTAACTGCATCTTCACTCACATTTTACAACTGAGGCATAATCTTTTGTGCTTAAAATTTGGATGTTGATGTCAAATAGAATCCAGTTTGAGACCCACCTTAGAGCGGATCACAACTCATCAGCCTTGGTCTCATTAGCTCCAAAATTAAGGCTCAGTTTCTTATCTCTTTATATAATAATCACTTCCTTTATAAAGTTATAGTGAATAGTAAATGAAATAAGCACATTTACCAATTAGAATATAGTAAACATTTTAAAAATCTGAGTGCTTACTATTATTTCTGTTGCTATGGTTATTCTTAGTCTATATATCCAGACAATATCTTCAAGAAAATGAAAGAAGTTTGTCCCAAGAGAAAACAGTAATGTGCCATTTAACCATACATAATATTTAGGTGAGATTGAAGTGGAAGAATTGGCAATTTCCCTTTGGTGATCAAGGACTGTGTATAAGAGCTTGACTTTAGAAAGATGCTCTTTGGGGAAGATCTGGCATTAGTAGACATCACAATCAAGAATATTTACATCCTTTTCATAGGTTAAGGCAGGTGAGAAACACCTATTCATAGGATAAAGGAAAATGTAGTATAAAATTAAAAAACAAAATCTTGCTTGTCTTTAGTGGTAGTTTCTGGATAGATATATGTAAATATGTCTGATATGTAAGATAGTTAAGTATGGATTTGGGGTTCAAATATTGCTTTGGAATTAGCTAGATATGTGTTTGAATCCCAGATAAATCATTAACCTCTATAAGCCACATTTCCCTCCTTTGTGGGAATTAATTTAGATGCTAAAAGGAAAATAGCCAAGAACATGGCATGAGGTATCAATCAATGTATGTTGTATTTTCTCTGTATGAGAATGTGACCTCAGTGTGTATCCAGGCAGGCAAAACCTTTTTATCACAAGAAAATTCTCATGTGTGTCAGGGGAAAATTGAAAATTTGCTTGGAAATCCTCAAGTACTCTATTGATATAGAAATTTGGGTAAGCCATAGATTGTTGTTTTTTTTTTTTTTTTGGTAGGACATGTTCCAAATAATTAACATTCAAATTGCCACTAGAGACAGCCACACAGACAAAAAAAAAAGTGCATGTTCAAGGAGAAGGCCAGGCTCAGGATGCCTAGCACTGTTACAAGCACCTAGCCAGCATTATATCATGCAAACTTTCTCTAAGATATGCCACCATCATTTTCATTGATAGACAAATACAATGAGGCTTGGAGAGATTTAAGTATCTTGTCCAGAGTTTCGCAACTTGTGAGAGGAGGCAGGACTTTAACCCTGGTCTGTTATCTTTAAAGCCACTTTTTTCCCCAGCGTCAACTATGTAGCACATATAGAAATGTAATTGTGTTATGACTATCTTGTAGAACAACCACAACAGAATCCCCATGATGTCCTGGTCTACTCTTGTGAGTCTTAATTTGACTGAATTGATCCCAGATGTTAAATGCTAAATGTGATGTACTGTTTCAGCTCTTTTTCTTTCTCCCTGCTATTCATATACAACCGTTAACACAACCAGGAAGGAAAATGTTGCATTTGAGATAAATGCCACGTTCATATTCCTTCCCCCCCCCCCCCGTCTCTCACTGTGGAGGAAAAGAATTTTGTTATTAATATGACAAAAGTTTTATTTCTTAGGAATAAAACGCATGTAGATTCACATGCCTCTAGGGCAATTATGTGCAGGCCTGGAGCTCTGCACCCAGCAGGCACACGAATGGCAGTTTTCTACCCAACTATATTTCTAGTAGTCTTAATTTCCTTAGCACCTAACCTGGTTTCCTCAGGCCACATCGACCTAGGGGCAAAATACAGTCAAACAATATTCCTTGGACTCCCCATTCATTATTGTGTGACCATCTCACCCCATCCTTGTATAAATTTCACTCCTGCTCATTTCCAAGGAGTTTTGCTCAGGAAGAGGCTTCCCCCATAACAAAGAATGTCAGCTGGTTTCTTCCTGGTATGTTCTAACTTCCTGGAGGGGTGGTACTGTATGGTCCTGTGAGATCTCTGAAGCTGTCTCCATTTTTGGTCCCTCCAAGAAAAAATATAAAGTCTCCAGGACAATGCTTGGTCCAGCAACTGAGCCACACCCGTGACTTGCTGTGCTCTCTGGAATTTTTAAGCCTCAAAATCCACTTCCGAATGCTTCAAGTAATCAGAGAAAACCCAGTTCTCCACTTGAACTCTGCACTCCATAAAATGTAGTGTGTCAATGTACAAGTACAAGAGTTGGGTCTGTGTTTCGGCTCTTTTCTCAGGTTGAACTGTGACCACAGGCAATTCTTAAATCCTGATTTGTCTAGGTCTCATCATCTGTAAAGGGGGCTTAACAATAGTACTCACCCCACAGTGTTGCACCTGGCCCAGAGTGAGGTTCACAAAGTTTTGGTACTGTTGCCAGATCAAACTGGCTCAGTCTTCCCGGTGGTACAGAGGTGATGTCAATCTTCACCTTTAGGGTTTGAACTGCTCTCCAACTCTGTGGTTCCAACCATCAGTTACCTTTTTGTGCCTTAATTATTCCTTCCTTATGGTTAATTCTTGCCTAGCTAGCTCCACAGTCCCCTGAGCTTATCAGTCTAGTTGGAACTGTCCCAGCAGCCATTCAAAAAGACCAAGACAGCTCTGATGTTTGAATTCTTGGCTTAATTTTCTCTTGGCTCAAGCTATAAATAAGTATTCATATTCTCTCTCACATGCACATGCACACACACACACACACACATGCAAACAGACACACAAGGAATGATATTTTTTAGCGCTGGAAACTTTCCATTACAATTGTTTGAAATGTTGACTTAGAAATATTTGAATATTTATTAAATCTTATTTAAAGATATTTTATCACAGAAATTTCACTGGAAATCACTATAAGATGTATTTTGCATGAAATTTCCTAAATAGTCTTTGTATGATGCTAATTAATTCTTTTACAGTACTTGAGGCCACAATTCAAGAATTGTTGACTAGCAAAAATGTTCACTTTAATAGTTTATTTAAAAAAATCAACTTTTACACAGTAAATATATTATATATGTAAATATGTGATATATACATTATAAATTATAAATGCTGCTTTTGTTCTTATTCAAGTACTACACGAGTATCACGTGATTCACATAAGCTATTCTTGCATCAACTTGAAAACATTTAAATTGTTTTTCCTAGATAAGCTTGAGTCACAAGAATTCTTTTCTATAAGGAAAACTGAAACAATGCCTCCAAGACAAAAATAACATTATCCTTTTCATTAATAACTTGTTTGAACTTAAGTATTTCTCTTATTTTTCTCTCTCTCTTCCTTAATCCTTCTGAATATTCAAACACTACTCAGTGCTCACTTACTACATGCCAGGAAATTTTAAGTCCATAAGGTCAAATTCAGCTATTATTTTACGAGCTTTAATATCTATTCATAATCTTTTTTTGATTTAACACATCAGTAAACTCTTTACATGTTGACAAAATGTCAAATGTTCAGTCCTATTGGAATCGTGGTGACCAGTTCTATGTTATCTCAGATGTTAGAGGTCAGCATATCTTCCAGGAAGCTGAGAAACATTAGCAATAATAGCTAATTTTGACTAAATGACTACTACATGCCAAAGTGTCATGTAGTGATTCTTTCACATGCCAAGTGATTCCTTCAACTTAAGTCATAATAGGTTTACAATAACCTTTCAATAAACTGAAGAGGTAGCATTATTGTTTTATAGATAAGAAATTGAGAGGCTCAGGGAAGTTGTCTTAGTTTACCTTTGCATTGCTACAATGAAAATGTCCAACAAGAACAATTTTAAAGAAGGTAAAGTTTATTTGGTGCTCATGGTTTCAGAGGTCCATTCCAAAGATGGCGACTCCATGGCTTTAGGTCTGAAGTGAAGCAGGATATCTCAGAGGAAAGGCTTAGTAGAGGTAAGCAGCTTAGGATATGACAGCAGGAAACAGAGAGAGGTCTTTACCTACCAGGTACAAAATTTAAATCCCCAAGGCACTCCCCCAGTAACTTACTTCCTCCAGCCACATCCTACCTCCCTACAGTTAATCCACATATCTGTTGATTCGGTTATGGATTTTATAACACAGACATTTCACCTCTGAAAATTCTTGAATTTTCTCACACATGAGTTTTTTGGAGATGCCTCATATCTAAATGTAACAGAAGTAAATGTGACACAGATGTAGCTTCATGTCCAGTTTCAATAATGTTATATAATTCTCATGAGACTGTAAGATCTGAATCAACCAAAACATGACTGTCCACCAGTCAGGAATCCTAGTTGGGGTCATGGCTGAGTGGGTTATGTCAATATAAAGGGTCAAGACAAAACTACAGTGAATGAAATTTTGTGCTGTGGTCATCCGTTAGGAGTTATAATATTGTTCTCCTCAGTATATCTCTGTTGTTCTGATCAAGGTTAAGGACATCCAAGTAACTCCTCTCACTGGAGTAAGGACTTCATCTCCAGTAGGAAATGAGTAAAACAATGCTTTGAGGATGCACAAAACACAGCTGTTGACTGGCCTTTATCCCAGGTGCCTTTCAAGCAAGTGTAGCTTGATGCTCCATCTAGTGAGTTACTGTGCAGATTGAAATTTTGCTCATGTTAGTAAAATACTTGAGCTAAATACAGTAAGGATGGGAGAATAGAAATGTCATAAATAAAGGACTCATTATGCTAATCAATTGAAGAACCATCAGTTCTTAATATGTGCATGTCCTTACTTGATCCAGCTTTGGACTTTTCAGCCACATCTATATATACTTGATGTGATTTTCTCATCAGATACACCTTCTCTGAAAATTAAGAGACAGTAAGAAATACAAGATCTGGAATGAGAAGTTTCCTTTGCTGCCCTAGGAGACTCTTAATACCATCTGTCCAGAGTGATTTATTTATTCTGCAATAATTCATGATATGTTTAGTGAATTTCAAAGTTGCTTTTATATGTTTTTAAGTGAAAATTTCTAAAAAAGGACTCTATTCTGGAAAACAAGACAATCAGAAAAAAGACTTAGAGGCAGAGGTAGCAATGCGTTAGTCAGCTCCATGGAGACTGAGGAAACTGATCTTCATAATGTCTTATTTTCCCTGCTCACTTCTGAAAAGTTCTCCGTGCCATGAGAGTTCACAAAAACTTTGGGGGATTTTCTTTTTTAGCTTAAAAATATTCTTTCTAGAGTCCCAAGTGATCCTTCAATTTAAGTCATATTGTCGGGTATTTTTGTATTTACTGTGAATTCTATTGGAAATGATGATGATCCTCTGAGAGGAGACTGGAAAAAATGCAGTGGTTCTTCTCCTGAAGGAAGGAAATGTGTTTTCCTCACAGTGGCTCTACCCTGGAGACCCATGGGAATATGTTAATGACCCTGAAACCTGAATCTATTTCTTTAGAAACACTATTCTATGGTCTCTGGGAATTTTACTCGTAAACATGGAAGAAACTGGTCCTAGAATTCTTCACTGAGAAGATTTGGAGTACAAATTGAGGGAACAAAGTATGACCTATCTATTATGATAATGCAGTACTCTTCCTAAAATTGGTAGTTTCTTATTATCATTTGCTGGATTATTGTACTAGTTTTACCAATATTTTAAATGATTCTGAAAGCTCATATCCCTAAGAAATAATGGCATAATCAAACATTTGTACTCCAGACATCCCTGTGTGTAGCCATGATATGAGGTGCCAGTCTCAGAGAAGAAAGATAGACATAGCACCTTTTACTACAGATTCCTCTTAGTGGGTTAGTTGGCTATTTGTTCCAGACAGACTGCTAGAATATGTGCATTCCTTACAGGATTTGTTCCACATGGAAGACCAAAGAGAAGTCTAGGAGAAAAAAAAAAAAGGCTGCAGAGAGTATGCCAGACAGCTAGAAGCTGGACCCAAAGAGGAATTTTTAGGAGACTAGATTTATAGAATAGGCTTTGAATATTGCATCTACATGTATCAGTCAAACAAGTTCTCTGAACTTCTGCTTCCTTACCTTCTTTCTTTTTCTTTTTAACCTTAGATATGTTTTCTTATGTTTAGAATGGGAATATTAGTAAGATTTATCTTGATGAATTTTTGTGATCTTTGAATCATCCATTATATAGAAATGTGTTTCTAAAAGTTTAACAGATAAATGACTGGTTCCTAGGCCTGCCAAACACTTCAAACACATATTGGTTGAATGATGAGAACCTAGAAATGCAAAGTGGTTGATTCATTAGTTGGTATTGGTGGGTAATACAATGTCATTACAATTTCAAAGATGAGTTGAATTTACCTTTCCTATACCACGTGTAATGTTTCCTAGAATGCATAACTTCTAATGTGTTATCCATATTTTGATTTTCAGTGGATGCAAGTGGGATGGTGGTAGGATGGGAAATAGCTTAGACTTTGTGGTAAGATAAAGATGGGTTTGAAGGCAGATTCTGGAGCTCATTAAATATATGACAAAGTGCTTGATTCTCCAGAGTTTCAGTTTCCTCATCTGTAAAACAAAGGTAAAGATCACTATCTTGCAGATATTTTTATAAAGATTATACATATACAGTACCTGTGTAGTAAGAGATGAGTAAAGTGCCAAAGATGGCCATAATGATGACCATAAAATTCAATTCTAATGCATAAGCTTAGATGCTGACTTACACAGCAAGAGGTGCCCTCTGTTTCATCCAGGGAGGCCTCTGGTCCTGGACATAACCTTCTGGGATGTCATGGCTTACAGAGATCTAGTAAACAGACTGGAGTTTAGCATGCTGACTTCAATTCCTGAAATCTTGATTAATTAAGCTAAGCAATTTATACTGGATATGATTCTGTGTGTCTTTCAACAGATTCTATACTTTTCCCCTAGGATTATTCATTATATCATAGGTCTACTTCATTTCAAATGACTAATCATTTGCTTCTTGTGATGTTACTAAATTGGACTATTGGATTATTAATTACAATTCTGAGAATTTCACTTCTTGTTAACTTTTAATATAGCATAGAAGGGCAAATGAATAAACAGATTAACCCCTGAAATGTCAGAAGTCCAGTTCAGGCCAATGAAATCTGCAGATTGAAGAGGCCAAACTCCAAGTATCTATTAGTTGGTCCTAAAAAATATCTGTTCCTTCTTCACCATCTTGAATAGTATTAGGCAATGAAAGGCACATTTATAGAGGACAAAATGAAATAAGTATATGGTTGCAATACCAAAAGGAAAAGCAAAAACAGATTAGGCCATAGATTGACCCTTCTATATAGGAAGCCTCAAATGATATTGGTCTGGAAATTTACCAGACATTACCCATATATCTGTGGGCAATTTATACTTTGCATAGGTTTTCTATAGAGGGAAAGAATAGTGAAGGCCTTTTGATTCAGGAGCTCTAGGTAGCGGCTTAGTATTTTTTGAATTTTAACAGAACAAATTCCAGGGTTAATACCATCTGGCCTTTATTGCCTTAAGTCATGATGAATGGAATAAAACGATGTGATATGTAACCTTCTTCATGACTACTATGTATATAGTAAGGGATGCATATGTAACTTTTTTGATTTAATAGAATATTTCAAGATCAGATCCTTTTTTTCTGTAATAATATCTTTTCAAGTGAATGAAAGCACAGATCCAAAGTCACAGGATATAAAGGGCACAACACAGAAAGGAGTTTTTCTTAGGTGAACAGAGATCCAGCAAAATATTGGTTGTACCCGATACTCAGAGAAACCCCAAAATGACTAAGTTAAACAGGTTCTCCTCAGCACATCTTTCCCTACTCCTATGGAAACTAGAAGCTCTGGGTCTCATGCCTCCCATCGTTCCTCAATGTTCTTTTAATAAATATTCTTTGCATTTGTTCACCCACTAGTTAGTGTCACCATGTGCTTATATTGCTAACAATTTAAATAGAGCAGTTCCTTTGAAAATATAATCTCCTCTTAAATGCATCATCATTTTGAAGTGGTCTCATAAATTTTGTTGCTGATTTGAGATCTTAAATGGTATATTTATTTATATTAAAGTCTGCCTGCTGTTCATCTTGAAGTTATTATATTTCTATAGTTAAGAGGAGTGATGAGCCAAATTTAATTTTCTTTCTACTCTAGAATGCTTTGCATCTTGTAATCACCATTGATTGCCTACTTACTAGTCAGAATCAATAAAAGAAGTAGATGTAAAATTGCCTAATCTCATGTTTTATAATATAATAATCTAGTCAAAATGGAGGATACTAATAGCATTCAGCCACATAGACAGTATCTGATAATGACAGTGCATATAGCTCAGACTACAGAGAAACAAATTTAAGCTGGAAGCTCAAATATTGGACTTTATTTTATTTAGGATAGGGTTAGTGCAAAAATGTCATCAGAATATGTTTTTACTGTTTTATGGATAATAGTATAATTTTTATTAACTTTTTGTCATTTTAATTGTATTTCCTTTCAGGGAGCACTAACACGATTTTACCTTTATTTCAAGGTTGTCTCTGATATGACTGATGTGTTGCCTAAAGTCCATCAATATGAGATTATGGAAACAGTAAAACATATAGACCTGTGCTGAGAATAACATCTTTCAATTTCAGGTCTATATAATTCAGTAAAACATTAGCAATAAAAGACACTACTTAGGTAGTCAGAAACTTAGTCAACTGTTTTTAAGCATTTGTAGTTTTCTCTTTTGCTCTCAGAAAATAATTCCATGGAGCTTAAATATTTCTAAAATGATTGCTGTTTTATATAAACTCCGTTAAATTCTGGAATCACACTGTGAGTAGTATTAGGTGAATTCAACAATTCAAACTTTAGGTCCTTACGTAGGCATCCTTGATTATGTTTTTAAAAAAGAAACACACTGTGCACAATTTCAGAGCACATCCAGAAAGAAGCTTTACTCAGAAAATCAATCTGAACAATTGATAAATTGCATCCTCTATTGGAAAAGAAATGTGCTCATTGCATTTTGGACAACATTCAGCATAGAAGTCAAGTTCTTTTAGTGGATTCCCTGACAGTCACAGTTTTCTATTATTCCATACACCCGGAAGCCAGAATTCCTCTCCAGATAGCTTTCTGATATAGAGAAAAGGAATGTGCATAGAAAAGAAACCTCATCTTAAAAGACTTTGATTACGGATTTATTACTTAATTCTCTGTTGCCTGTTCAGGATGTTTAATGACCATCTGACTGTTGAAATTTTTTCTCCTACTTTATTTGCTCTTTTTATTTATTTATTTTTTTTTTTTTTTATTGTGGGTTGTTCAAAACATTACAAATTTCTTGACATATCATATTCCACACTTTGATTCAAGTGGGTTATGAACTCCCACCTTCACCCCATACACAGATTGCAGATTCACATCAGTTACACATACATTGATTTACAAATTGCCATACTAGTGTCTGTTGTGCTCCGCTGCCTTTCCCATCCTCCATCCTCCCCCCTCCCCACCTCTCCCCTCCCCTCCCCTCCTCTCTCTCTACCCCCTCCACTGTATAACCTTGAGGGTCTCCTTCCATTACCGTGCAATTTCCCTTCTCTCTCCTTTTCCCTCCCACCTCTCATCCCTGTTAAATGTTAATCTTCTTCTCCTGCTCTTCATCCCTACTCTGTTCTTAGTTACTTTCCTTATATCAAAGAAGACATTTGGCATTTGTTTTTTAGGGATTGGCTAGCTTCACTTAGCATAATCTGCTCTAATGCCATCCATTTCCCTGTAAATTCTATGATTTTGTCATTTTTTAATGCAGAGTAATACTCCATTGTGTATAAATGCCACATTTTTTTAATCCATTCATCTATTGAAGGGCATCTAGGTTGGTTCCACAGTCTTGCTATTGTGAATTGTGCTGCTATGAACATCGATGTAGCAGTGTCCCTATAGCATGCTCTTTTTAGGTCTTTAGGGAATAGACCGAGAAGGGGAATAGCTGGGTCAAATGGTGGTTCCATTCCCAGCTTTTCAAGAAATCTCCATACTGCTTTCCAAATTGGCTGCACCAATTTGCAGTCCCACCAGCAATGTACAAGAGTACCCTTTTCCCCACATCCTCGCCAGCACTTGTTGTTGTTTGACTTCCTAATGGCTGCCAATCTTACTGGAGTGAGATGGTATCTTAGGGTGGTTTTGATTTGCATTTCTCTGACAGCTAGAGATGTTGAGCATTTTTTCATGTACTTGTTGATTGACTGTATGTCCTCCTCTGAGAAGTGTCTGTTCAGGTCCTTGGCCCATTTGTTGATTGGGTTGTTTGTTCTCTTATTGTCTAATTTTTTGAGTTCTTTGTATACTCTGGATATTAGGGCTCTATCTGAAGTGTGAGGAGTAAAGATTTGTTCCCAGGGTGTAGGCTCCCTATTTACCTCTCTTATTGTTTCTTTTGCTGAGAAAAAACTTTTTAGTTTGAGTAAGTCCCATTTGTTGATTCTAGTTATTAACTTTTGTGCTATGGGTGTCCTATTGAGGAATTTGGAGCCCGACCCCACCGACTGTAGATCGTAGCCAACTTTTTCTTCTATCAGACGGCGCGTCTCTGATTTGATATCAAGCTCCTTGATCCATTTTGAATTCACTTTTGTGCATGGCGAGAGAAAGGGATTCAGTTTCATTTTGTTGCATATGGATTTCCAGTTTTCCCAGCACCATTTGTTGAAGATGCTATCCTTCCTCCATTGCATGCTTTTAGCCCCTTTATCAAATATAAGATAGTTGTAGTTTTGTGGATTGGTTTCTGTGTCCTCTATTCTGTACCATTGGTCCACCCGCCTGTTTTGGTACCAGTACCATGCTGTTTTTGTTACTATTGCTCTGTAGTATAGTTTGAAGTCTGGTATCGCTATACCGCCTGATTCACACTTCTTGCTTAGCATTGTTTTTGCTATTCTGGGTCTTTTATTTTTCCATATGAATTTCATGATTGCTTTCTCTATTTCTACAAGAAATGCCGTTGGGATTTTGATTGGCATTGCATTAAACCTATAGAGAACTTTTGGTAATATCGTCATTTTGATGATGTTAGTTCTGCCTATCCATGAACAGGGTATATTTTTCCATCTTCTAAGATCTTCTTCTATTTCTCTCTTTAGGGTTCTGTAGTTTTCATTGTATAAGTCTTTCACCTCTTTTGTTAGGTTGATTCCCAAGTATTTTATTTTTTTTGAAGATATTGTGAATGGAGTGGTTGTCCTCATTTCCATTTCAGAGGATTTGTCGCTGATATACAGGAATGCCTTTGATTTATGCATGTTGATTTTATATCCTGCCACTTTGCTGAATTCATTTATTAGCTCTAATAGTTTCTTTGTAGAGCCTTTTGGGTCTGCTAGGTATAGAATCATATCATCTGCAAATAGTGATAATTTAAGTTCTTCTTTTCCTATTTTTATGCCTTTAATTTCTTTCATCTGTCTAATTGCTCTGGCCAGTGTTTCGAGAACTATGTTGAAGAGAAGTGGAGAGAGAGGGCATCCCTGTCTTGTTCCAGATTTTAGAGGGAATGCCTTCAGTTTTTCTCCATTCAGAATGATGCTAGCCTGAGGCTTAGCATAGATTGCTTTTACAATATTGAGGTATGTTCCTGTTATCCCTAGTTTTTCTAGAGTTTTGAACATAAAGGTATGCTGTACTTTGTCGAATGCTTTTACCGCATCTATTGAGATGATCATATGGTTCTTATTTTTAAGTCTATTGATGTGGTGAATAACATTTATTGATTTCCGTATATTGAACCAGCCTTGCATCCCAGGGATGAATCCTACTTGATCATGGTGTACAATTTTTTTGATATGTTTTTGTATCCGATTCGCCAGAATTTTATTGAGGATTTTTGCATCTAGGTTCATTAGAGATATTGGTCTGTAGTTTTCTTTCTTTGAAGTGTCTTTGTCTGGTTTAGGTATCAGGGTGATGTTGGCCTCATAGAATGAATTTGGAAGTTCTCCCTCCTTTTCTATTTCCTGAAGTGGTTTGAAAAGTATTGGTATTAGTTCTTCTTTAAAGGTTTTGTAAAATTCTGCTATATACCCATCCAGACCTGGGCTTTTCTTAGTTGGTAGTCTTTTTATGGTTTCTTCTATTTCCTCAATTGATATTGGTCTGTTTAGGTTGTCTATATCCTCCTGACTCAATCTGGGCAGATCATATGACTTAAGAAATTTATCTATGCCTTCACTATCTTCTAATTTATTGGAGTATAAGGATTCAAAATAGTTTTTGATTATCTTCTGTATTTCTGAAGTGTCTGTTGTGATATTGCCTTTTTCATCCCGTATGCTAGTAATTTGAGTTCTCTCTCTTCTTCTCTTCACTAGCATCGCTAAGGGTCTGTCGATTTTGTTTATTTTTTCTAAGAACCAACTTTTAGTTTTGTCAATTTTTTCAATTGTTTCTTTTGTTTCGATTTCATTAATTTCAGCTCTGATTTTAATTATTTCTTGCCTTCTGCTTCTTTTGCTGTTGTTTTGCTCTTCTTTTTCAAGGATTTTGAGATAAAGTATGAGATCATTTATTTGTTGGTTTTTTCTTTTTTTAAGGAATGAACTCCAAGCAATGAATTTTCCTCTTAGAACTGCTTTCAATGTGTCCCATAGATTCCCATATGTTGTGTCTGTGTTTTCATTTATCTCTAAGAATTTTTTTAATTTCCTCCTTGATGTCTTCTATAACCCATTGATCATTCAGTAATCTATTGTTCATTCTCCAATTGATGTATGCTTTTTCCTTCCTTCTTTTATCGTTGATTTTCAGTTTCATTCCATTATGATCAGATAAGATGCATGGTATTATCTCTACTCCTTTATATTGTCTAAGAGTTGCCCTGTGACATAATATATGATCTATTTTTGAGAAGGATCCATGTGCTGCTGAGAAAAAAGTGTAACTGCTTGATGTTGGGTGGTATACTCTATATATGTCAATTAGGTCTAGGTTATTAATAGTGTTATTGAGTTCTATAGTTTCCTTATTCAACTTTTGTTTGGAAGATCTGTCCAGTGGCGAGAGAGGTGTGTTGAAGTCTCTCATGATTATGGTATGGTGGTCTATTAGACTCTTGAACTTGAGAAGAGTTTGTTTGACGAACATAGCTGCACCATTGTTTGGGGCATAAATATTTATGATTGTTATGTCTTGTTGGTGTATGGTTCCCTTAAGCAGTATGTAGTGTCCCTCTTTATCTCTTTTGATTAACTTTGGCTTGAAATCTATTTTATTTGATATGAGTATGGACACGCCTGCCTGTTTCCGAAGTCCATATGAGTGATATGATTTTTCCCAACCTTTCACCTTCAGCCTATGTATGTCTTTTCCTATCAAATGCGTCTCCTGTAGGCAGCATATTGTTGGGTCTTGTTTTGTGATCCATTCTACTAGCCTGTGTCTCTTAATTGGTGAGTTTAAGCCATTAACATTTAGGGTTATTATTGAGATATGGGTTGTTCTTCCAGCCATATTTGTTTATTTCTGTTACTAAACATGGTTTGTTTTCCTCTTTGATTATTTCCCCCCCCCCTTTACTGTCCTACCTCCCACTGTTGGTTTTCATTGTTATTTTCCATTTCCTCTTCCTGTAATGCTTTGGCGAGGATGTTTTGAAGAGATGGTTTTCTAGCTGCGAATTCTTTAAACTTTTGTTTATCGTGGAAGGTTTTAATTTCATTCTCCATCCTGAAGCTTAATTTCGCTGGATACACAATTCTTGGTTGGAACCCATTTTCTTTCAGTGTTTGAAATATGTTATTCCAGGATCTTCTAGCTTTCAGAGTCTGTGTTGAAAGATCAGCTGTTATCCTGATTGGCTTACCCCTAAATATAATCTGCTTCCTTTCTCTTGTAGCTTTTAAAATTCTCTCCTTATTCTGTATGTTGGGCATCTTCATTATAATGTGTCTAGGTGTGGATCTCTTATGATTTTGCACATTCGGCATCCTGTAGGCTTCTAGGATTTGGGATTCTATCTCATTCTTCAAGTCTGGGAAGTTTTCTCGTATTATTTCATTGAATAGACTGCTCATTCCTTTGGTTTGGAGCTCTGTACCTTCCTGTATCCCAATGACTCTTAAGTTTGGTCTCTTAATGTTATCCCATATTTCTTGGATGTTCTGCTCATGGTTTCTTAACAGTCTTGCTGAGCTGTCTATGTTCTTTTCCAGTTGAAATACTTTGTCTTCATTGTCTGATGTTCTATCTTCTAAGTGTTCTACTCTGCTGGTAGTATTCTCCATTGAGTTTTTAAGTTGGTTTATTGCTTCCTGCATTTCTAGGATTTCTGATTGCTTGTTTTTTATAACCTCTATCTCCCTGTATAGTTGATCCTTTGCTTCCTGGATTTGTTTGCGTAATTCGTTGTCAAAGTGATCTTTCATTGTCTGATTTTGCTGTTTAATGTCTTCCTTGATACTCCAGATCATCTGAAGCATGTATATCCTGAATTCTTTATCTGACATTCCATCTGCTGCAGCTGTTACCTCTTCTAAAGTTGCGTTGACCTGCATTGCTTGTGGTCCTTTCTTTCCTTGTCTTTTCATACTGCTTGCGTATCTTTCCTGCAGGTGCGGGCGGCGGCTCTGCTCTCTCCTTATTCCAATTGGGGTGTCGTGGCTACCACGCCAGCAGGTCACTGGGCCTGTTCTGGGAGCTGGCGGCGGCTCTGTTCTGCCCCTACTCCAATTGGGGTGACGAGTGTACCACGCCGGCAGGCCACCGGGCCTGATCCGCTGGTCGGTTGCAGGTTTGCCTACCCTGCAGGCGCGGGCGGCAGCTCTACTCTGCCCCTACTCCAAATGGGGTGACGTGTCTGTCGTACCGGCAGGCCACTGGGTACTGTCCCGCTGGTCGGTCGCAGATCTGCCCATCTTTCGGGCACGGGTGGAGGCTCTGCCCCTACTCCAATTGGTAGGTCTGCCTACCTTGAAGGCGCGGGCGGCGGATCTGCCCTGCCCCTCCTACCACGCCTGCGGACCCCTGGGCCTGATCTGCAGGTTGATCACTGGTCTGCTCACCCTGCGGGCACGGGTGGCGGTTCTGCTCCGCCCCCACTCCAATTGGGGTCACGTGACCACCACACCGGCAGGGCCTGATCCGGGCGTGGGAGAAGGATCTGCTCTGCCCCTACTCGAGTTGGGGTCACGTGTGTACCACACTGGCAGGCCACTGGGCCTGACCCGCCAGGCTGTCACAGGTCTGTTTACCTTGCAAGCGCGAAGGGCGGCTCTGCCCTGCCCCTCCTACCACGCCCATGTACTACTGGGTCGTGGGTCTGCTCACCTGGTGGGTGTGGGTGGCGGCTCCGCTCCGCCCCCTCTCCAATTGGGGTCACGCGGTCACCACGCTGGCGAGCCGCTGGGCCTCCTCCGGGGGCTGGCGGCAGCCCAGCTCCTTCCCTCTGGCTCGAGGACAAATTGAGGAGACTCGGGTGACTGAGCCTCACCCCCCTTACCAGGAGACCAACTGCTTATGTCACCGCTGGTAATGATGAAGATCTCTCCTCCACCGCTTTCTGCTGACATCAGATCTCTGCCATGTTGGTATCCTATGCGAATGGCAGCATTTCGTTCCCCTTGCCGGGCAACCCAAGCAACGGGTGAGTCCTGACCGGCCCTCAGCAGGACCCGGACCGAGACGCAGTTTCCGCGGGCTCCTAGCCCCGGTCCAGGGAAGTTCCGGGAGCCGGAATTTGGCCGCTCCGTGCTCGGTGTAAGCTCCTATAAGTGTAAGCTCCAAGAAGCAGTCCCCGCGGGCTCAGTTCCGGGAGCCGGAATTCGGCTGCTTAGTGCTTGGTGTTTGCTCTGATAGTAGCAGGGTCCAAGAAGCAGCCTCCGCAGGCTCCGCAGCCCTGAGCCAGGGCGGTTCCGGGACGGTTCCGGGAGCCGGAACTCGGCCGCCCCGCGCTCGGTGTTCACTCCTATAAGATCAGATTTTAAGAAGCACCCAGGCGCTGAACCCTAGCAATCTGTCTGCAAGCCGCAGGCGAATTGCAGCCTGAAATTACCTGTTCTATGGCTGAATGAGCTGCGGTCAGTCGAAAACAGGTATGGTGACGTCAGTTTACCAACATGGTGGCTGCTGGCCTCCTCTGTGGTCTGACCGGTGTGGAGAACCGAGATGGACCGCTTCCTTCCCCCGTCTCGAACCCAGAATTCAGCCCTGAGTGCGGTGCTTGCGCGGCTGGCAGAAACTGCAGCACTGTAACCCTGCGTCTCTATCCCAGCGCGCGTTGCAGATTCTAGCCGCGGGGCGATTTGCTGAATAAGCAGTTTTACCCTCCGTGCGACAAACCTCTCGCGTTTGAGTCCCCGTAGCCGATCCTCGTGCGACGGAAATCCTTCCTCCAGGTTCCGGCGCACCCCACTATTGCTGGAAATTCCTAACAAGATATCCTTTAGCCGTCCTGACTTGTCATACTCCCACACAGTGAAGCAGCACACTGGGGTAATGCACTCCCCTCGCCGCCATCTTCCTTCCGATTCAATGGCTCCAATTTCTCCTTTATTTGCTCTTTTATACTAAGTTTGTCTCATTGGAAGCCATGTAATTCCAACCACCTTTCTCATCTTGTGTACCTGTCTTCTCTACAGCAGGACAGAATTTTCATTTCTAAACAAGAGGTGCATTGAATCAAAGGGCAGAGAGCTACCTGCTCTGACTTTGCCTGTGTTGTTCTGTTACTTCATACCCTAGAGGTAGGTGTTTTGGTCATTGATTTTTACCTCTACATGGGGAAAGTTTTGTAATAGAGAAGGAATAACTTACAAATCTAGGAACAGTGATGGAAGGGCCAACAGTTGTTAAGAGATGTTCTAGAAAACCTTTTCACATTTTTAAGCCACATTTAGTCAACAATAATCATGTTTAATTATTTTTGAATGCATCTTCTATGCCAAGTTCTTAATTTTGAATGTTTCCTCTTTTGATTAGCACAGCCATTCCATGTGGTAAGCACACCCTGTTGTATGGAAAAGAAAACTTGCACAGAAAGGAAAAGTAACACACATACACACTCAGTCTGCATGTATACGGTAAGTCCCATGTAAATGCAGAGTCAGCTAGATCCCATGGACAAAACAGTGATAGTCCAAAATTATCATCTTTCATTGAAGGACAGTTATTACAATGGAGAGCTGCTACTGCACCTATAACTTTCAAATTTGTCAACCTTGGAAGTGCTCATGCAGTATCAGGCCACACATGTAGGACAAGGAGACAGCACTCAGAGAGATGGGCAAGGCCTCTAGCAGAGGATGATGCGTAAGCACAAGCGAAAATGACCCCTGGGAAATAACAGCAGCTAACTTTTATTGAGCACTGTTCATGTGCTGGATCTAATGTAATGCAATTCCTTATTTAATTTAAGCTTCTTATAATTATTCTAGTTTTACAAATGCAACAACTGGGGTTTTAAAAGGTTAGGTAATTTTCCTAGGGCTCCATGGCTGCTAATGTCAATAGCAGAACTCAAACTTCATTTGTCTAACTCAAAGGGCCTGCTTTAGGTCTCTGGTTTCAGTTCTGACATGCAAAGAACTCAGAATTCATCACTCTTGTCCTTATAACAAGAAAAACATGGACAAATTAAAACCAGTGAGGTTTTTTGGGTCCATCAAAGATGAGATTACAGGACAAATCACCACCCCAAATTGTAGAGAGACAGACTCATTCAGAGAAAAACATCCTCAATCTGCATACTCAGGGCCCAAACTACTGAAGCCATATACTGGTAGGAGCTCTTTAGTGATGTTCTTGATCAATTTCTACATACTGAGTATAGGCTGGCATGAATGTGAGAAATTATGGGGAACCTCAGCCTCAGGAGCACCCCACATTCTCACAGGCTCTGTCTCCAGGAACCTCATCATGCTCTCGTGGTGAAGATTCAGTTGTTGCTCCAACTGGTATGGTAAAATATTTAGAGAGTCTTCTCTATAACAAAGACTTTACTCTCCAGGGTAACAGACTTTATTCTCAGCTAAGGAAAGGGCATTCCTTCCACTCCATATACCCCAGCCTGCCAGTCATACCAAATGAAGAAAAAAAAAAGGACACAAGAATCAGGTCTATAAGGAAGCACACTGGGAATGTTGCAACCAGGAAAGGCTATAAGGAGGTGAGGGATAATTAGCCATGCTTTGGAAACAGTATAGGTGGGAGACAAGGGACCACTAAAATGCTGAGATTTAGTCACATTGTAGAATTCTCCCCTCTTCTATGCCATTCTACCCCACCAAGAAGGCCCCAGTATAAAAATAGTAGATGACAGCTAAAAAGCTACTGTCAAAGTCAAGAGGTAAGATAGAAATAAGATCACTATGTACATTTTATGTGCACATGCACACACCACACACACCACACCACACCACAACATCTAGGAATATCATATTCAGACTACAGAAAATCATGAACAGAAACATACTGGAAGAATTCAGCAAGGAGAAACACCTCACTTACAGAGGAAAACATGCAGTACTTACCATGGACTTCTGTTCAGAAATCAGGCAAGCAGGAAAAGCATGGAGTGTTGAGTGGACAAGAATGTCAACCCGGGGGGCTGGGGATGTGGCTCAAGCGGTAGCCCGCTCGCCTGGCACGCGTGCGGCCCGGGTTCGATCCTCAGCACCACATACAAACAAAGATGTTGTGCCCGCCGAAAACTAAAAAATAAATATTAAAAAATTCTCTCTCACTCCTTCTCTCTCTCTCTCTCTCTCTCTCTGTCTCTCACACTCTCTTAAAAAAAATAAGACACCTTAAAAAAAAAAAAGAATGTCAACCTGGAATTCTTTATGTTGCAATCACCATTCAAAAGTAAGGATTTACATTCTTTAGGCAGAAGGAAAAAGACAAAGTTCGTAAATACAGCTCTGCATAAGGAAAAGAGGAGCTTTGAAGAGGGAAAACGTCAAGGCAAATATTTTATTTTTCTTATTCCTAATTTTTCTAAAAGATAATTATTTTAGGCAATAACAGCAGCAGTGGATTGGGTGATCAAAGCACGTGGCAGCTATGTCAAAAGGTATGGAAGTAACCAAGAATGCTCTACCACAGGGAGCCTGCACTGTGTGAAGCTATGTAGTGTTATTTAAAGATGGACTTAGATTAGCTAAAATTGTGTTATAAATGCTAAGTAAACTGCTAAATTTTTTGTATATGCATAATTAATATGCTGAGAAGACAGAGAATAAGATCAAATAAAATATTCCTAATACCAGAGAAAGCAGACAAAGATGGGGAAGGGGAAAGAAGCTGAGGCAAGAAACAAGGGCATGAGACTGACCACAGTGGAGCTTGGTCTCTTTTTTCTTTGCCCAGAAACTAAAAAAATAAGAATAACTCAAGATCCCAAATCCCATCCAATATAAAATTATTCAACAAGGACTAGGAAACTGCACTCATATTTTTAAACCATGATTGATTAAAAAAATAAGTCTGGTAAATAGGTTGATGCAGTTAGTAAACCAATGTATGACTTTTATCTGGCACAAAGTAGGAAAAGAATAAATATTTGTGAAAGTAGAATAGAGTAGAGTAGTAATTACCCAAAGCTAGGAAGAGGAGAGAAGGGGGGGCTAGGGAAGGTTGGGTAATATGTACCTGGACATAGTTAGACAGTAGGAATGAGTTCTGGTGTTCCACAGCACAGTAAGGTGACTAGACTTCACAATAACCTGTTATATATATATATATATGACGTAGTTGATGGCAGGTGCTTGAAATCTGCAAACATATAGACATGAAAAAAAAAAAGAAAGAATTAATTACCCTGATTTAATCAGTGCACATTGTATATATGAATTGAAATATCATAATGTGCCCCACAAATATGTATGATTATAATGTGCTAATTAAAAGAAAAATAAATTAATATGAATCTAAGATAATAAAGTAGATAAATGTTTGTTAAATGAAGTCAAGCAAATGGATCAGAAATAAGATAGGCACATAGACTGAAGGCATACATATTATCAAAGCTTTGGGCAGGGAATTAAGACCTGGACCACTAAGGAACAGAGGCAGGATAAAGAATGACAGTCCAGAGAGCCGCCGCTCCCTCCCCCTGCACCGGCAAGGTAGATGGAACTGTGACCACCCACAGAACAGGCCCAGCGGCCTGCTGAGGGGCAGATCCGCCCCCCACCCCCCGCGCCTGCCAGGTAGGCGGAACTGTGACCACTGACAGAAAAGGCCCAGTGGCCCGCGGAGGGGCAGAGCTGCCAACCACTCCTGCAAGGTAGGCGGGCCTGCGACCCACCAGCAGAACAGGCACAGCAGCCTGCTGAGAGGCAGAGCCGCCCCCTCCCCCCGCGCCTGCAAGGTAGACGGAACTGTGACCACCAACAGAACAGGCCAGACCTGCAACCGACAGACAGAACAGGCCCAGTGGCCTGAGGAAGGGTAGAGCCGCCCCCCCCCCCGCGCCTGCAAGGTAGGTGGACCTGCGACCCACTGGCAGAACAGCCCCAGAGGCCTGCAGAGGGGCAGTGCCGCTGCCTGTACCTGCAAAGTAGGCAGAACTGCGACCACCGACAGAAGAAGCCTAGCGGCCCTCAGAAGGACAGAGCCACCGCCCGCGCCTGCAAGGTAGGCGGACCTGCTACCGACCGGCAGAGCAGGCCTAGCGGCCAGCCGGCGTCATAGGCACATTGCCCCAATTGAAGGAGGGGCAGAGCCACTGCCCCCGCCTGCGAGGGAGACTTTGCAACTATACAAGACCAATATAAATATATAGGGGGAAAATTCAATAGCACAACAGTTTCACCAAGTAGAAAGGAACGCGAACAGTATGAAGAGACAAGGAAAGAAAGCACCACAAGCAATGCAGGTCAACTCAACGTTAGAAGAGGTAATAGCTGCAGCAGATGGAATGTCAGATAAAGAATTCAGGATATACATGCTTGAGATGATCTGGAGTCTCAAGGAAGACATCAGACAGCAAAATCAGACAATGAAAGATCACTTCAACAATGAATTACATAAACAAATCCAAGAAGCAAAAGATCAACTATACAGGGAGATAGAGGTTATAAAAAACAAACAAACAGAAATCCTAGAAATGCAGGAAGCAATAAACCAACTTAAAAACTCAATTGAGAATACTACCAGCAGAGTAGAACACTTAGAAGATAGAACATCAGACAATGAAGATAAAGTATTTCAACTTGAAAAGAACATAGACAGCTCAGCAAGACTGTTAAGAAACCATGAGCAGAACATCCAAGAAATATGGGATAACATCAAGAGACCAAATTTAAGAGTCATTGGGATACAGGAAGGGACAGAGTTTCAAACCAAAGGAATGAGCAATCTATTCAATGAAATAATATGAGAAAACTTCCCAGACTTGAAGAATGAGACAGAATCCCAAATCCTAGAAGCCTACAGGACGCTGAATGTGCAAAATCATAAGAGACCCACACCTAGACACATTATAATGAAGATGCCCAACATACAGAATAAGGAGAGAATTTTAAAAGCTACAAGAGAAAGGAAGCAGATTACATTTAGGGGTAAGCCAATCAGGATAACAGCTGATCTTTCAACACAGACTCTGAAAGCTAGAAGATCCTGGAATAACATATTTCAAACACTGAAAGAAAATGGGTTCCAACCAAGAATTGTGTATCCAGCGAAATTAAGCTTCAGGATGGAGAATGAAATTAAAACCTTCCACGATAAACAAAAGTTTAAAGAATTCGCAGCTAGAAAACCATCTCTTCAAAACATCCTCGCCAAAGCATTACAGGAAGAGGAAATGGAAAATAACAATGAAAACCAACAGTGGGAGGTAGGACAGTAAAGGGGGGGGGGAAATAATCAAAGAGGAAAACAAACCATGTTTAGTAACAGAAATAAACAAATATGGCTGGAAGAACAACCCATATCTCAATAATAACCCTAAATGTTAATGGCTTAAACTCACCAATTAAGAGACACAGGCTAGTAGAATGGATCACAAAACATGACCCAACAATATGCTGCCTACAGGAGACGCATTTGATAGGAAAAGACATACATAGGCTGAAGGTGAAAGGTTGGGAAAAATCATATCACTCATATGGACTTCGGAAACAAGCAGGAGTGTCCATACTCATATCAAATAAAATAGCTTTCAAGCCAAAGTTAATCAAAAGGGATAAAGAGGGACACTACATACTGCTCAAGGGAACCATACACCAACAAGACATAACAATCATAAATATTTATGCCCCAAACAATGGTGCAGCTATGTTCATCAAACAAACTCTTCTCAAGTTCAAGAGTCTAATAGACCACCATACCATAATCATGGGAGACTTCAACACACCTCTCTCGCCACTGGACAGATCTTCCAAACAAAAGTTGAATAAGGAAACTATAGAACTCAATAACACAATTAATAACCTAGACTTAATTGACAAATATAGAATATACTACCCAACATCAAGCAGTTACACTTTTTTCTCAGCAGCACATGGATCCTTCTCAAAAATAGATCATATATTATGTCACAGGGCAACTCTTAGACAATATAAAGGAGTAGAGATAATACCATGCATCTTATCTGATCATAATGGAATGAAACTGAAAATCAAGGATAAAAGAAGGAAGGAAAAAGCATACATCACTTGGAGAATGAACAATAGGTTACTGAATGATCAATGGGTTATAGAAGACATCAAGGAGGAAATTTAAAAATTCTTAGAGATTAATGAAAACACAGACACAACATATCGGAATGTATGGGACACATTGAAAGCAGTTCTAAGAGGAAAATTCATTGCTTGGAGTTCATTCCTTAAAAAAAGAAAAAACCAACAAATAAATGATCTCATACTTCATCTCAAAATCCTTGAAAAAGAAGAGCAAAACAACAGCAAAAGAAGTAGAAGGCAAGAAATAATTAAAATCAGAGCTGAAATTAATGAAATCGAAACAAAAGAAACAATTGAAAAAATTGACAAAACTAAAAGTTGGTTCTTTGAAAAAATAAACAAAATCGACAGACCCTTAGCCATGCTAGCAAGGAGAAGAAGAGAGAGAACTCAAATTACTAACATACGGGATGAAAAAGGCAATATCACAACAGACACTTCAGAAATACAGAAGATAATCAAAAATTATTTTGAATCCTTATACTCCAATAAATTAGAAGATAGTGAAGGCATAGATGAATTTCTTAAGTCATATGATCTGCCCAGATTGAGTCAGGAGGATATAGACAACCTAAACAGACTAATATCAATTGAGGAAATAGAAGAAACCATCAAAAGACTACCAACTAAGAAAAGCCCAGGTCCAGATGGGTATACAGCAGAATTTTACAAAACCTTTAAAGAAGAACTAATACCAATACTTTTCAAACTACTTCAGGAAATAGAAAAGGAGGGAGAACTTCCAAATTCATTCTATGAGGCCAACATCACCCTGATACCTAAACCAGACAAAGACACTTCAAAGAAAGAAAACTACAGACCAATATCTCTAATGAACCTAGATGCAAAAATCCTCAATAAAATTCTGGCGAATCGGATACAAAAACATATCAAAAAAATTGTGCACCATGATCAAGTAGGATTCATCCCTGGGATGCAAGGCTGGTTCAATATACGGAAATCAATAAATGTTATTCACCACATCAATAGACTTAAAAATAAGAACCATATGATCATCTCGATAGATGCGATAAAAGCATTTGACAAAGTACAGCATACCTTTATGTTCAAAACTCTAGAAAAACTAGGGATAACAGGAACATACCTCAATATTGTAAAAGCAATCTATGCTAAGCCTCAGGCTAGCATCATTCTGAATGGAGAAAAATTGAAGGCATTCCCTCTAAAATCTGAAACAAGACAGGGATGCCCTCTCTCACCACTTCTGTTCAACATAGTTCTCGAAACACTGGCCAGAGCAATTAGACAGATGAAAGAAATTAAAGGCATAAAAATAGGAAAAGAAGAACTTAAATTATCACTATTTGCAGATGATATGATTCTATACCTAGCAGACCCAAAAGGCTCTACAACGAAACTATTAGAGCTAATAAATGAATTCAGCAAAGTGGCAGGATATAAAATCAACATGCATAAATCAAAGGCATTCCTGTATATCAGCGACAAATCCTCTGAAATGGAAATGAGGACAACCACTCCATTCACAATATCTTCAAAAAAAAATAAAATACTTGGGAATCAACCTAACAAAAGAGGTGAAAGACTTATACAATGAAAACTACAGAACCCTAAAGAGAGAAATAGAAGAAGATCTTAGAAGATGGAAAAATATACCCTGTTCATGGATAGGCAGAACTAACATCATCAAAATGGCGATATTACCAAAAGTTCTCTATAGGTTTAATGCAATGCCAATCAAAATCCTAACAGCATTTCTTGTAGAAATAGAGAAAGCAATCATGAAATTCATATGGAAAAATAAAAGACCCAGAATAGCAAAAACAATGCTAAGCAGGAAGTGTGAATCAGGCGGTATAGCGATACCAGACTTCAAACTATACTACAGAGCAATAGTAACAAAAACAGCATGGTACTGGTACCAAAACAGGTGGGTGGACCAATGGTACAGAATAGAGGACACAGAAACCAATCCACAAAACTACAACTATCTTATATTTGATAAAGGGGCTAAAAGCATGCAATGGAGGAAGGATAGCATCTTCAACAAATGGTGCTGGGAAAACTGGAAATCCATATGCAACAAAATGAAACTGAATCCCTTTCTCTCGCCATGCACAAAAGTGAATTCAAAATGGATCAAGGAGCTTGATATCAAATCAGAGACGCGCCGTCTGATAGAAGAAAAAGTTGGCTACGATCTACAGTCGGTGGGGTCGGGCTCCAAATTCCTCAGTAGGATACCCATAGCACAAAAGTTAATAACTAGAATCAACAAATGGGACTTACTCAAACTAAAAAGTTTTTTCTCAGCAAAAGAATCAATAAGAGAGGTAAATAGAGAGCCTACATCCTTGGAACAAATCTTTACTCCTCACACTTTAGATAGAGCCCTAATATCCAGAGTATACAAAGAACTCAAAAAATTAGACAATAAGAGAACAAACAACCCAATCAACAAATGGGCCAAGGACCTGAACAGACACTTCTCAGAGGAGGACATACAATCAATCAACAAGTACATGAAAAAATGCTCACCATCTCTAGCAGTCAGAGAAATGCAAATCAAAACCACCCTAAGATACCATCTCACTCCAGTTAGATTGGCAGCCATTATGAAGTCAAACAACAACAAGTGCTGGCGAGGATGTGGGGAAAAGGGTACACTTGTACATTGCTGGTGGGACTGCAAATTGGTGCAGCCAATTTGGAAAGCAGTATGGAGATTTCTTGGAAAGCTGGGAATGGAACCACCATTTGACCCAGCTATTCCCCTTCTCGGTCTATTCCCTAAAGACCTAAAAAGAGCATACTACAGGGACAGTGCTACATCGATGTTCATAGCAGCACAATTCACAATAGCTAGACTGTGGAACCAACCTAGATGCCCTTCAATGGATGAATGGATAAAAAAAATGTGGCATTTATACACAATGGAGTATTACTCTGCATTAAAAAATGACAAAATCATAGAATTTACAGGGAAATGGATGGCATTAGAGCAGATTATGCTAAGTGAAGCTAGCCAATCCCTAAAAAACAAATGCCAAATGTCTTCTTTGATATAAGGAGAGTAACTAAGTACAGAGTAGGGTCGAAGAGCATGAGAAGAAGATTAACATTAAACAGGGATGAGAGGTGGGAGGGAAAGGGAGAGAGAAGGGAAATTGCATGGAAATGGAAGGAGACCCTCAGAGTTATACAAAAGTACATACAAGAGGAAGTGAGGGGAAAGGGGAAAATAATACAAGGGGGACAAATGAATGACAGTAGAGGGGGCAGAGAGAGAAGAGGGGAGGGGAGGGGAGGGGAGGGGGGATAGTAGAGGATAGGAAAGGCAGCAGAACACAACAGACACTAGTATGGCAATATGTAAATCAATGGATGTGTAACTGATGTGATTCTGCAATCTGTATATGGGGTAAAAATGGGAGCTCATAACCCACTTGAATCAAATTGTGAAATATGATATATCAAGAACTATGTAATGTTTTGAACAACCAACAATAAAAAATTAAAAAAAAAAAAAAAGAATGACAGTCCAGAGAGCCAGGGTTTGAGGACCCTTGTTAGAATGTGGACAGAATAGGAAAAAAAAATCACCAAAAGCCCTTGAATGTCATTTATACTGAAATCTGATTTTTAATGCTTCCTATATTCCAGGCACTATTTCTCATTTGGAATTTAATGATAAATAAGTTGTGATCCAGGCACTTAGAAAGCAGCAGCCAAGAAAGTGACCTAGACAAATATGCTACTATCATTAGTTCATTTGCTTGTTCAACACCTGCTTTATACTGGGCAATGTGATAGCTGCCAACATGAGGACGTGTAGAAATACAGTGAAGTCACAAACATGGGGACAAATAATTATGCCTAGGGTTGGTGGAGGAAAGCCACGAATGTCAGATAACAGGAAGAGTTAGACCCAGAGGGAGTAGAACATTTCAGATATACCTGAGCAAGCTGCCTAGGCTAGAGGAAGGAAAACAATCTGAACAGCAGGCTTTAGAGCAGCACTAGCAATTTGTCACTCAGAAAATTTTATGAATGTTTCATGCTTTGTCTCCAATCGGTCCCTAGGATTATATAGCTCAGGCCCAAGAGTCAGATCAAGCAATGAGACATACTAGATTGCAATAGAAATTAAAGGATAGGGGAGGATTTGAAATCTCATTTTGAGTTTAAATATCAGGTCTGAAGTGCTCCGTTTTATTTACTTTTTTTTTTTTTGAATAATGCCTGACATTGAACGCTTTTGACATTCTTGATCCAGAAGCCCATTTTCTGGAACCACATCAACCAGGGAGTAACCCCTAACCTTCTGAAACCACGGTGATGATAGACAAATAATTCAACCAATGAGAGCTCAAGTCTCTTAAAAATCTGGCAGACCAGACACTGGTATGGGTTGTGTGAAGCCATTGAAGCCCTGAGTATAATGAGCCCAGAGAGAAAGAGGCCATCAATGGCATTCTGGTCAACCTGGGGTTAAAGTAGGGGTGTGGAGCACAATAGCTTAAGACATTAGCTTGGAACAGGTAATTAAAGAAAAAAAATAAAGAGATCCTTGATAGTGGAGGTAGAGGTTAATTCGAGATGAGTGGTGAGGGAAATGGAGTCTAGCGCATGTAGAACTAGGCTCTCTAGTATTGTTCTGCCCAATAATCTGGTCACTAGCTATTTAAATCTGATATAATTAAAATTATATAAAATTAAATAGAACCTCAAATGCAGTAGTCACATTTGTAATGCTCAGTAGTCACTAGTAGCTACTGACTGCTCTTCTGAACATCAGAGAGAGAGAACGATGTCATTCATGCAGAAGTTTCTATCAAATAGCAGTGTTCTCAAGTTTGTGGTGTGTGATGATACAGTAGAGAAATGCAATTAATCTCATCCAGAAACAGATACAAAGCAGCTTTTAAAATTATTTGTTTTTGCAGTGAGGACAGTAAAGCTCTTGCAACACAAGGACCCAGTTTTGCTAACAAGCATTCGAAGGGAGTTTCCTCTGCCCTTTGTAAGTGAAGATAAGAAAATTTAGTTTTAGTCAAGTCAGTTCTCACTGTCAGTAAATCATGGCAGAGTCAGAAGTCAAACTTGGCTACTTAAATCCAAAGCCCATTCACCTGACCTTTGCACTCCAGGAAATTTCAGAAGGCCACGTTCAGCATTGAAAGAACAGTTGGGGCAATGATAGGTAACTCTGGCTCTTCAGAGCCAATTTCAGAGCTTAGTAGTGAAGTTGTTCTTTCTTTTTTTTATTTAATTGATTTTATTTTTTAAAATACACAACAGTGGAATGCATTACAATTCTTATTTATTTGTTGGTTTTTTCTTTTTTTAAGGAATGAACTCCAAGCAATGAATTTTCCTCTTAGAACTGCTTTCAATGTGTCCCATACATTCCGATATGTTGTGTCTGTGTTTTCATTAATCTCTAAGAATTTTTAAATTTCCTCCTTGATGTCTTCTATAACCCATTGATCATTCAGTAACCTATTGTTCATTCTCCAAGTGATGTATGCTTTTTCCTTCCTTCTTTTATCCTTGATTTTCAGTTTCATTCCATTATGATCAGATAAGATGCATGGTATTATCTCTACTCCTTTATATTGTCTAAGAGTTGCCCTGTGACATAATATATGATCTATTTTTGAGAAGGATCCATGTGCTGCTGAGAAAAAAGTGTAACTGCTTGATGTTGGGTGGTATACTCTATATATGTCAATTAGGTCTAGGTTATTAATAGTGTTATTGAGTTCTATAGTTTCCTTATTCAACTTTTGTTTGGAAGATCTGTCCAGTGGTGAGAGAGGTGTGTTGAAATCTCCCATGATTATGGTATGGTGGTCTATTAGACTCTTGAACTTGAGAAGAGTTTGTTTGATGAACATAGCTGCACCATTGTTTGGGGCATAAATATTTATGATTGTTATGTCTTGTTGGTGTATGGTTCCCTTGAGCAGTATGTAGTGTCCCTCTTTATCCCTTTTGATTAACTTTGGCTTGAAATCTATTTTATTTGATATGAGTATGGACACTCCTGCTTGTTTCCGAAGTCCATATGAGTGATATGATTTTTCCCAACCTTTCACCTTCAGCCTATGTATGTCTTTTCCTATCAAATGCGTCTCCTGTAGGCAGCATATTGTTGGGTCTTGTTTTGTGATCCATTCTACTAGCCTGTGTCTCTTAATTGGTGAGTTTAAGCCATTAACATTTAGGGTTATTATTGAGATATGGGTTGTTCTTCCAGCCATATTTGTTTATTTATGTTACTAAACATGGTTTGTTTTCCTCTTTGATTATTTTCCCCCCCTTTACTGTCCTACCTCCCACTGTTGGTTTTCATTGTTATTTTCCATTTCCTCTTCCTGTAATGCTTTGGCGAGGATGTTTTGAAGAGATGGTTTTCTAGCTGCGAATTCTTTTAACTTTTGTTTATCATGGAAGGTTTTAATTTCATCTTCCATCCGGAAGCTTAATTTCGCTGGATACACAATTCCTGGTTGGAACCCATTTTCTTTCAGTGTTTGAAATATGTTATTCCAGGATCTTCTAGCTTTCAGAGTCTGTGTTGAAAGATCAGCTGTTATCCTGATTGGCTTACCCCTAAATGTAATCTGCTTCCTTTCTCTTGTAGCTTTTAAAATTCTCTCCTTATTCTGTATGTTGGGCATCTTCATTATAATGTGTCTAGGTGTGGATCTCTTATGATTTTGCACATTCGGCGTCCTGTAGGCTTCTAGAATTTGGGATTCTGTCTCATTCTTCAAGTCCGGGAAGTTTTCTCGTATTATTTCATTGAATAGACTGCTCATTCCTTTGGTTTGGAGCTGTGTACCTTCCTGTATCCCAGTGACTCTTAAGTTTGGTCTCTTAATGTTATTCCATATTTCTTGGATGTTCTGCTCATGGTTTCTTAACAGTCTTGCTGAGCTGTCTATGTTCTTTTCCAGTTGAAATACTTTGTCTTCATTGTCTGATGTTCTATCTTCTAAGTGTTCTACTCTGCTGGTAGTATTCTCCATTGAGTTTTTAAGTTGGTTTATTGCTTCCTGCATTTCTAGGATTTCTGATTGCTTGTTTTTTATAACCTCTATCTCCCTGTATAGTTGATCCTTTGCTTCCTGGATTTGTTTGCGTAATTCGTTGTCGAAGTGATCTTTCATTGTCTGATTTTGCTGTTTAATGTCTTCCTTGATACTCCAGATCATCTGAAGCATGTATATCCTGAATTCTTTATCTGACATTCCATCTGCTGCAGCTGTTACCTCTTCTAAAGTTGCGTTGACCTGCATTGCTTGTGGTCCTTTCTTTCCTTGTCTTTTCATACTGCTTGCGTATCTTTCCTGCAGGCGCTGGCGGCGGCTCTGCTCTCTCCTTATTCCAATTGGGGTGTCGTGGCTACCACGCCGGCAGGTCACTGGGTCTTTTCTGGGCTCTGGCGGCGGCTCCGTTCTGCCCCTACTCCAATTGGGGTGACGAGTGTACCACGCTGGCAGGCCACCGGGCCTGATCCGCTGGTCGGTTGCAGGTTTGCCTACCCTGCAGGCGTGGGCGGCAGCTCTACTCTGCCCCTACTCCAAATGGGGTGACGTGTCTGTCGTACCGGCAGGCCACTGGGCCTGTCCCGCTGGTCGGTCGCAGATCTGCCCACCTTTCGGGCACGGGTGGAGGCTCTGCTCTGCCCCTACTCCAATTGGGGTGTCGTGCTGGGCCTGCTCCTGGCACGGGCAGCCTCTACTCCAATTAGGGTGGTGTGTGTACCACGCCGGCAGGCTCCTGGGCCTGATCCGCCGGTCTGTTGCAGGTCTGCCTACCTTGGAGGCGCGGGCGGCGGATCTGCCCTGCCCCTCCTACCACGCCTGCGGACCCCTGGGCCTGATCTGCAGGTTGGTCACAGGTCTGCTCACCCTGCGGGCACGGGTGGCGCTTCCGCTCCGCCCCCACTCCAATTGGGGTCACGTGACCACCACACCAGCAGGGCCTGATCCGGGCGTGGGAGAAGGATCTGCTCTGCTCCTACTCCAGTTGGGGTGACGTGTGTACCACACTGGCAGGCCCCTGGGCCTGACCCGCCAGGCTGTCACAGGTCTGTTTACCTTGCAAGTGCCAACGGCGGCTCTGCCCTGCCCCTCCTACCACGCCCATGTACCACTGGGTCGCGGGTCTGCCCACCTTGCGGGTGCAGGTGGCGGCTCCGCTCCGCCCCCTCTCCAATTGGGGTCACGCGGTCACCACGCTGGCGAGCCGCTGGGCCTGCTCCGGGCGTTGGTGGCGGCCCGGCTCTTCCCCTCTGGCTCGACGACAAATTGAGGAGACTCGGGTGTCTGTGCCTCACCCCCCCTACCAGGAGACCAACTCAAGTTGTTCTTTCTGATTGGACAGGATCCTGCTGAAGCTGTTAGATACTGTGTAATATAATATCTCTTTTGCCAAAAGATGTGTACATTCTTCTGCCAATGTTTCTTGATCTTTGCAAAATATGACATGCAGTTAAATACTTCCCATTAATACCTAGCTAATGATTTGGTTTTCATGAGTTCACTTTGATTTTCATTGTTTAGTTAGTGAAAAAAGGTGAGCAAACTATGCACACTATAAATACAATGCATATAATAGAAATAGATATAGTTTTAACCAGTTAAATGATTTCTTAAAAAAAACAATTCATGATTATGTATCAGAAAAATTCCTGAGTTCTTTACTTATTTAGAAATTATGTGAAGCTCCCTCATTTTACCTACCTTCTGCATACTCAGTTTCTTCTTTTGGCAGAATACAGGTCTAAAATAAGTATCTTTAAAAATCACTTCAGAGTTGATAACTTTTACATTAAAGGGTTTTGGAAATAATTATTGAGATTTCTTCTTTGAACAAACCTTCTTTTTTTAGTAGAAATAAAGCAAATCCTTATTGTATCTTGTAAAGTTAGAGAATTTCAGATAAACTATTATTTTCAGGTCATGAGTTGGACCTTCTACTATCATATGGTTAAATATTTTGGAAAGCCTTGGATCATTTATGATTGACAGTTCAAAAATACAAAGATCAACACAACAGTGTCTCGCCCATGTTATGCTGGAGAATACTAAATCAATAATACTGGTATAAGAACCAGACATCAAATGCAAAACAGTTCCCTTGGCATCCTGCATAATGACATTTGCTCTTTTGATAAATTACTAATGGGTTCTTGGATAGGAGACCTCCTCGAACAGCCAAATCTAGGTATAAATGGAAAAGAAGAAGCAGTGATGTTGATTGGGCAGGAAAAAAAATGCCAAGAGTTGTATTCCAGTTCTCCCTGGAACACCACCCTATTCTCTCAAGAAAATGTTCAAGGGCATCATTACTATCCCATGCTTCAACAAATTCAACTGATTGCTTGACTTGATTTGGAGTGATAATTTGATACCATGAACAAATTTTTGGGCAAAACAGAGGGAGGGATTCATACAACTGTCTTTAGAGAACTGAACTAACTTTGAACATGAAGTTCTCACGGGCTTTTTTAGTTACGCATTTTATTCTGAAATATATTATATGTATATATTAGAATGTGTTTGATGTTTACACATATATATGTGGCAAAAAGAAAAATTCTGTGAAGAATATCTGCTCTAACTGAAATATTGTAGAAACCTGTGGTAAGAGGAAGCTGTCCTACTACATGGTTGTATTAAGTAGTAAGACAAATGCAGATTGTCCCAGAGAATATTGTGTGGGATGTGTTAAGTAAAACAGCAGACCAATTCTTCCTTCCTGTATTTGTGTATTTGTGGCCTACAAATGAACATGCCAAAAGTTTTGTTCTCACTTGGATCCTAATCTTAATATATACTTGATAGGTAGTTGATATATCTATATTGATCTATATCTATCTATCTATCATCTATCTATCTGATCTGTCTACCTACTTATCTATCTATCTATTTGTTGAAAAGAATAAAAAGAGAAGTTGCTTATTTCAGGAACCAAAAATATCTTTTCCCTCTGGCCACTTGACCACCTCATCTCCTAATGATGTGGTCAGATCTCAGTGAGGGGCTGAAGTGAATATAGTTGTACTTCAATACCTTTGTTTTATTGGATTTCCAAATTAAAGGGGGAGGGATTTTATTCTGAAGGATTAAATGCAACCAGGGAACAAAGTAATGAAAAGCCTTATTTGAGAAGAAATAAGTCTTTGGAATAAGAGGTTACTGTATGTCAATATGTCATAGACAGGGAAAGTGAGCTTTTGATTACTTAGAGGTAAGGTTGCCAGAGGCTTTCTGATTTAAATTTCTAAGGCTTGATCAGAGCATCAAGGGGTTTGTTGAAAATCCTCATAACTTGTGAACTTGACTTTTATTCCTTTGAAAAATTATACAAAATATTTTTTGCCCACATTTATATTCCATGTGGTATGTTTCTCCTTGTAACTTTGCAGCTATTTCTGTGCAGGCTTTATACTTGTTATAACATCAGTGATTGGATTGAATTTGAGCATTTCTGGAAAAAGCAGTAAGTTTTGGAAGAGAAAAAGTGACCCCAAAAGTTGGCTCTAAAAATGTTTTAAGCTTGAAAATGACTGAGAATAACTTAAATGAATATGAATGGGGATTATTTAAATAAATAATGGCATATCCTTAAGACTGAATTCTATTTGCCAGTTTGAAAGAGTAGATACAAGATACATTAAATGAAAAAAAAAAACAGAGATTAACTGCTGTTAGGTACCTTGGTTTTATTCACTCACTCTTTTCATATATCTACACCTAGAATATATTTGGAAGAATTGCATAATAAATAGATAATAGTGCTTTTGAGGAAAGGAAAATGTCTCAAGAAATTGAGAGATTTATTTTACACTGAGCCTGTGTACTCAAATTATTTTAATATAATAATAATACACATTTAATGAACCATTCAGTGCCTTCCACCCTTGGTCTTTAAGTATATTAGCAACTATCTAAATTACAATTTGGTAAGTATAGTGAAAGTGGCTTCCCCTATAAGAAGATAATATCTTTTTTTGAGAGAGAGAGAGAGAGGGAGAGAGATAATTTTTTTAATACTTTTTTTTTTCAGTTTTTGGCAGACACAACATCTTTATTTTATTTTATGTGGTGCTGAGGATCGAACCCAGTGCCCCGCGCATGCCAGGCGAGCGCGCTACCGCTTGAGCCACATCCCCAGCCCAAGATAGTAATCTTTGGTTTCATTTTGAAATGAAAAACTGCATTACTAACAAACTTAGTTTGTAAGTAATTGGAATTATTACCATTCCAAGCCATGCGAATAATTATTGGAAGATTAAAAACATGTTAATACAATAAACACATCTGAAAAATACATCGATAGTTGCAATGAATGTGTAAATTACCAACTTCATATATGAAAATGCCTGTTTATTTTTAAATATCTGCTTTATGAAGACATATACCAATAAATAGCATTTTGGTGTTGTCTACATTTAGTTTATCCTATGGAGATAAAATTACTACTAAAATAGGTAACATCTACAAGTTTCAAGTATTGCTTTTTATTTTATGTTGCCTATTAACTTCTAAAACTCATGATTCTGAAAAATTAGAAAGTGTTGACAATTTGGTTTCTCCTCTACACCCCAGCACTGTGGCACGTGAGGTATGCTGCATTATGTCCCCACATCTGCTGCTCCATACAAACCAGTACTGCTCTCTTAGTAATAATAGGCCCCCTTTTATTCTCTAATGCAAACACTGCCATTATCCCAGTTTTCGTTAGAGCATTAAATTTTCCACTCTTTGTTTCAGTTTCTCTTAGGGAATAAATGATCCAGTAGTTCAGTAATTTTGAGGTTCCTTGCTCTGTCTGTTCTCCTTCCTTCCTCCTGGGCTCAAAGTGCTTGTCTCTGTCTCTCTCTTCCTCCCTCCCTCCCTCCCCTTCAACTTCCTCTCATACATGTCATCTGCACATCTTCTGAGTCAGGTGAATAATGTAGAAAGGACAGCAAGACCTTTAGTTAAACTGCACAAGCTGGGCAGTGCACCTCATGCTGGAGAATTTAGCTGTCACTTGGGAGCCTGACAGAACCAGTGTGCAATTCACATACCCAGAGTCCTGAAAGGGAAACTGCATCTGGTGTCAGTTCAGTTCACTGATAAGATTTTATCTTTTTTTCCTGCTGATACTGATAGAGCCTCAGCCAGGTGGGCAGTAAATAAAGAAGATTTATTATGGGCAGGATTTGTTACTAACAGTACTTTCTCAGAACTGTATAAAAAAAAAAAGACCCAGAAGTGTTCATCTTTCACGTCCATGGCTCTTGATAATGAATTATGTGGTGGAGGAGGGGCAGCTGCAAGAATTTATCTATGCAATTCTTTTAAAACCGTGAACATTTTATACAGAATCAACCTAATCTGAATAGATGACTAAAAATCTAGGGGTTGATAAATTATCATCATGGCACCTGCATCTTATGCCTCAAGAACCTTAAGCAAACCCAAGGCTGTACTTGTGGATTAATTGAGCATGCATAATTTACCACTGCAGTTTACATAAGTGTAAGTATTTTTCTCATTCTGGTAAATAGGCATTTCCAGCTTCAGGAGAAAAATCAGAATATTGTTGCACAATGAAATGAGCCATCAGGCTATTCAGCTATTATAAGAAAAAAAGAATCTCTGCTCTTATTGCCACTGCTCAGTTTTTAAATTGAAATGATTTTTCAAGTTTAATTTGCTTTTTACCATTTGTATGTATTTCTTTTCATTAACATTATTGTGTTGATTTTTACCATTGCTTGTAATCAATACATTTTTCTTATTCTAATCTGATGCTACTATATTTGAATGATTTGCAGAGTATGAATCTATAAAAATACTTTTATTGTGGTTATTATAGGTGGAAATGGGTGAAGAGCAATTGAATAGGGAATAATAGCCACAGGAGTACATCAGCATTGGAATGACTTGTCACGTTATCACGAATGACATGGGTTTGGTTTAAACTAGGGATTAACACTAAGTCACTATTTTCTCATCTACAAAATGGAACTAATAATAGTTGTTCCATAGTGATTATACTTCATGTTATGTACATTTACTTTATGTGTAAAGAGCCTACTTTAAGGGTGGGCATATGTTAGGTGATGAATAAATGATAAATACTTTTCTAATTCTTTTATTAGGACAAAATTTATTTCATATATCTTAATACTAACTTTTAAATCTCTAAATTTAGCAGTTGAAAAAAATTGTTTCTTTATGAAAATTTATCTAATTCTTGTTATTAGGCTATAAAGTATCTAGAAAAGCTGTTTGTGTAATTTTTAGTTGTCTAAATACAGCTTTATGGCAAATTTACTCAAATTTACATGTAGGCATATAACTTAGGGAAATTGTTTGGTGTGTTCAACGTGCACATGCCATAAAGTCTACATTAGAGTTTTATTCTATTTAAGCCAAAAAATGCCCTTTGTGGAAATGAAAGCTTACATGCACCTGCTCATAAAGGAATGTTATTATAAATTTGTTAATCCCTGTTTTACAATGGGGAAATATATCTAATCCTCAATTCATACAGTAAGAATAATCTTGAGAGGCTCTGTTTAAATTTGATTTTCTCATCTACCCCATTTCCTGTATCATGAATATTGTAATGTTAAAAATATTTTTATTTATGCTAAATTTTTATTGCAATAGTTGCTAATACTGAAATCTTAAATTTTACTATCTCAGAACCCTTGTGTAATAAGTTATAAAAATGCATTTAAATATAATAAACTGGTTACTTGCAGGAGCTTTTCACTAAATCTAAGTTTCACTAAATAAAATTCAAGATCCCTTTTAAAATAGAGGTAAATGTAGTAAGCTTAATTTTTTCATATTACACAGCACGCTCATGCAGATTATAAAACCCATTGTGTGCTTCTCTTCTTGGTAAAAATTACAGCTTTCAGCCAGGGACTGGTTGGTTATTCCTAGAAAGACATGTCACATTCTCTGCCACTTCTCTGTGGCTTTATTGATGTGGCTGTCACCCTAGAAACCCAGTGAATTCGGAAATGAGGCTGCCTTTCTGCCTGATTTTTCACAGAGGTACATTTCAGGAGACCACTGTGTGGCTCTGGTGGATGAAGCCAAAAGAGCAATTCTCCATAAGAATAATCTTATACTTCGGAGGCTTTCCATCTGCATGCTCACCACTGGTCGTTTCCTGAATGCTGACTGAGAATCGTAGAGGCATTAGTCATGCCACAGAAGCACACTCCATCCTATCTAGAAATAATCATGACTTCATTAGCGGGACTTTCCTTTGTTTTTTATTCTCTCTTGGTCGTGTGTCAAAAATGAGGTCACAGAGCCACTAGTGGGACAGAAACCAAGAGGATCATGTCATGAACAGCACAAAGTACAGAGTGAGGCAGGCTCCTCTATGACTCATGAACTCAGAAGACTCAGGCAAGTTGCTTAGTACCTAAGACTTAGGAGTCCTCTTCTGCAAAGTGGGTATAATAATGATATCCAACTTGTTTCACTGTTGGAACAATCAAATGTGATAATTCATGTAGTTATAAGCATGGTATGTTTTCACATGTGTTAGTGACTTCCAGACAGATCTATATAGGAAACATGGCCCTTTTCTTTCACTTTCTGCCTGGTACTATGGGATTGGGTCTCATTCTTACCACTCGATCTGATCTTTCCCCTTTCCTCCAGATCATGTCGTTGGCTATTATGGTTTAGAATTAGGTGTCTTTCATAAGCTCATAAGAGAAAACACAAGAACATTCAGAAGTGAAACGATTGGGTTATGAAAGCCCCTGGTGGGGATTAACCGAGTGGCAAATGAAGGCAGATAGGGTGTGGGCTGGAGCAGGTGGGCATTGGGAGTGTGCCTCTGGGGTATACATTTTGCATCTGGCAAGTGAAACTCTCTCTCTCTGTTTCCTGATCATCATGAAGGAAGCTGCTTCCCTCCACCACACTCTTTCACCATGATGTGCTGCCTTACCTTGAGCCCCAAGAAATGTGTTCCTCTATGGACTGAGACCTCGGAAATCATAAGCCCCCAAATAAACTTTTCCTCTTAAAATTGTTCTGGTCAGGTCTTTTAGTCACAGCAATGGAAAAGTTGACTAAAACTTTGGCCTTCCTTCATAGGTTCCTGAATGTCAAAGTTGCAATGCCAACAACCTGCCAGATAAACAAAGAGGGTCTTATTAACTCCCAACAAATGGCTCCTCTTGTAAGTGAGACAATATCAGCATCAAGTAAAGTAGGGGTTGCAGCTGTGGACTTTGTTTACCATGCAGGCCTTGAGAAGCTCTGCTGTTCTGTGGTGGGTTATATGTGTCTGATGCCCCCTTTTAAAGTGCAGCACCAGCAAAGAAGCCAGAGGCTAGTGCTACTCAGGTAAGGTGGCTAAGTGCATATAAAACCTCCTTGTTATCTCCTGCAGCTGTTTCTTTACTTAGATCAGTTTTATAGTTCCCACAGAACAAGGGATTGGCATTCAAAATGTTCACTGCATCACTGTAGAGGACTGTGGTCTTTCTTAGCTAGACTATTGCCAACATGCCATGCCTTTCTATTTAGAGAGAAAATCCCACTCTGTATAGTGTTATACAAGTATGTTACCTTGTCCTTAACTGTGGGAGCCAAGAAAGGAAGAAAAGATTTGGGGGACTTCTTAGCAGCCCAGGCTCAGTCTTATGGCTATCCAGATATTTCTGTTAAGGGTCTTGGCTCCAGAATCAGAATGGAGAGGATTCATCCAGGAACACTGCTGCAATGGTCAATAGCCACATGCTTACTGTTTTCTTCAGCTGGTGACAGGGGAAGGGCAAGTGGTGAAGTCAGTTTGGGGTTTAGTAAAGCTTGAGGTTTTCACTTGCATTCACAGATTCAGAACTACAGCAGATGTGGGAGGTAATAAAGAGTTAATCTCATTGAAGAACTGGGGTCACATATGTAGATCTTCATTACCCACTTGTCTTCCAGTCTTCTGTGACTTAAGCATATTTCATTGCTTTTGACTATCAACTTGAGTTCACTGAATCTTTAATGACATTCATAATATCAATGATTTTATTAACTTGTCAATTATTATTCAGGTTTCTTATTCTGATCACATTCCTAAGTCAAGAGGATATTAGAAGAGGAAGACACTGTTTCTTCATGTCCAAAGTGCCAAATTTCATATTTTCCTTTCCTTATGTGTACTTGTGCACAAAACAGGCTTCTTATAAAACCTGAAGAATATTCCTTTATTTATTTTATTAGAAGTTTACTTTATTAGAGGTTTAAATATATTATTTGAAATTTCAAGATTTGTTTGGGAAGCTTTGTACGTATTTGGATATTTTCTCTTAAGAAATTACGTCTTGCATAATTCACAAAGATGGTCATTCCCCAAAGGTGTTGTGATTTTGAGACCACTCCCCCCAAAAAGGATTCTATATTCAAATGAATTTAGAAAAAACTCTATAAAATATTTCCCTGTTGAAAATCTACACTATATATTGGCCCATACAGGGCTTTGCACATTGCTGAGAAAATTGAACTAATTTCACATTGTCAGTCTTAAAGTTTCACATATTTGTCTCACTAGTAAGACCTTTCCTGTACAATAAAAACCATAAGCATCCTCTAAAAATAATAATTCATGAGTTATACCTTGGGAAATGTCACCACAATATGCATTCCTCTCTTCTGTTTTTAAATCACCTCTTTCAACAATAAAATGCACTGGGCTTATGTGGGGGAAGAACAGGTGCAGAGAGATATTCTTTTATAAGTCAATTCCTTCCAGTGGTCCTTCCTGATGGCAATAGTCTCGATGCCAGGGTAGTGGGGGAAGTGCTTTTCTTGTTACATATAAACTTCAGAAACTTATTCCTCCATCTAAATTCACCTACAATCTTTGATGCAATCTTCATTGGCACAAATTTATACCTTGGGACATATGTCCAGATTGTTGTTCTTTTCATAGATTTAATTCAGCGACTATTTTAATCAAGGAAGTTTTTAAAGTGGTAATATGAGAAAGTTGGCTTTAAAAGAATGTAGAAAACTGAAAACTTCTTGTGTTAAATAGATAAAGGACTATATAGAAATGATAAACACCAAATTTCAGAAGGTGGTTCATGCTGGTGGGGATCAAGGTGGGAGTGATACACAAGGAGGGTATGGCAGATAGGTTCCTGGGAAACAGGTTGTGACATCTGAGGTCACAGGAAGGCTATTGGGAATATTCTCAAGAAGGGCTCTTGTGAAGGAGAAAGGGGGAAAGAGAGAGGGAACACCTTTCCAATACTGATTTCAACCTCACTTGGCTCTCCAGAGATGTCCAGAACCCAGGCAAGAGGCTAGGTGTTTAGATGCATCAGCAGATCATTGTGTGAACTGCTCCCAGGGAGGCAGAGCAACCTTGATCAAGACAGCTCCAGCCACAAGCATCCAACCTTCCAGGCAGCTGGTGGATTGGACATCTTGGTTCTGAGGTGGGGATCCAGGTAGCACTACATTATCCTCTTCAGAGGGCTTGACTCCATTGGCCAATTTTTGCTTATTAAAATAACATTTATATTTTATCAATAAAATTCTTTTACTATGTGATTGTCCTTATGTTACTCTTTATCGCTTGTTAATGCCTTTAATAATGAAAGATATGTTTCAAGGGAAAATATTAAAATATTGCGGTAGAAAGATTTCACAGAGTCATGCTCCAGCTCATTCACAATCACAGGGAGAAGAATATGTTCTGGAAGATTGACTTTTCTGGTTGATGGTTTTATCTCTCTAAGTGCCAAAACATTTCAAAACTACGTTTTAATGGGAACCTTACTAACATATTTCTGACAGATCTACATCTTAATGAAAAGGCTGAATTGTGCCTAATAGAACCTTCCTTTGATGAGTAAATGCTTTTATTAGTTTAACCATCCTTATGGAAACTCAGTTCATCATCCTGCTCAAAACACATATTCACTTTATCTCTCCGCTAGCATTCAGCAAAACCAGTTCCTCTTTTTGGTTTTTAGCCTTTTTACTAGCATCACCATTCTCAAGATCCCTCAAAATTATGATCCCAGAAGAAAAAACTTTAAATTTCAGTTGACTCCTTCACCTTAGCATGCCATTACCAAATTAGTTAACAATCCTTTAACTCTGTTCACGATCTAGGGCATCTGCCCTCTCTTTCCATCCCATTGCCTTAGGTCAAGGCCATAAATACTCTACCTAGACTGGTACATTGGTATCTAAATTGATGTCAATAATTGAATCCATCTCTATCATACCAGACTCCTATACCTCAACTTTGACCCTGTCACTCTGCTGCTCAGAATCCTAGGGGCCTTTTAAAGTGCAGCACCAGCAAAGAAGCCAGAGGCTAGTGCTACTCAGGTTAGGTGCTGAGTGCATATAAACCCTCCTCGTTACCGCCTGCAGCTGTTTCTTTACTTAGGTCAGTTTTATATTTCCCACAGAACAAGGGATTGGCATTCAGTCCCTTAATGCCCAATGCCTTGCCTAGGCATTAAGGGCTCTTTGTTTTCATTGACCTTTCCAGTTTCCTCCATGTACTTGTCCATAATCACATTATTTTCAGCCAAATTGGAATATTCATTAGACACAGCTTATACTTTTTCCATCTTTACTGTTCCTGTAATCTGTACTCAAGGCAGAGAAAGGTCCAACTACTAAAATATTGAAGACAGAAGAATATATACTTTAGGAGGGTGGACTCTGGAACCAGCTTCTATGGTTGACTAGTGCCTAGGTATTAGTTGTGTGACTTTGAGCACAGCATATCATTTATTTCTGTATGAGTTCCTCTTCTGTAAAGTGGGGCTAATAACATGTGTTTCAGAGGATGTTATGCAGATTAAATGTTTCATAAATATAAACGCTTAGAGGCTATAAGACTAGCTGGGTTATAGTAAGTATGTTAGTTTTCCATTGCTGTAGTAAAATACCTGTGATAAATAACTTAAGAAAAAAAAATATTTATTTTGGCTTATGATTTCAGAGGTTTCAGACTATGGTCTCTTGGCCCCAATGCTTTGGGCCTGTAGCAACACAGTATATCATGGCAATAGTTGTGACAGAGGAGCTGCTCCTCATGGCAGCCAGGAAGCAAAGAGACAGGAAGAGCCCAGGCTCCCAACATCCCCTTCAGGGGCATAGCTCCAGTGGTTTAACTTCCATGAGGCCCCACACCCAAAGGCTTTGCCACCCCCCAGTGGCACCACATGCTGGAGACTTAGACTTCAACACATGTGTCTTTGGGGGACATTCATGATCTAAACTATAGCAATTGACTATTTTGATTGCTTTTTTTTCCAGCCCAAATTAATTCATCACTGACACCCACTTCTGTGTGAAATTTTTACAGGAGCTCCATGACACATTGTTTTCTCTTACCCCAGTAACTAATTTGCTATTTGATAATTGTATGCCTGGTCCCAGATCTTTCAAATAGAGAATCACCAAGCAGTGATGCTTTCCTATTCCAGCACTAGAAATGTTGTATTTAAAGTCACAGAAACCAATGACCGCAAGCACAATGTTTACTGCACAGATCTAATAGGCAATTACACCGGCACCTAGAAACAGGAAATTGCAGACACCTGAGCCAGATGAGGTGAGACGGAGCCTTCTTCTAGTTCTAGGCCATTTCTTGCTGTTTTGGTCAGCTTCTGAGCCCTAACCCTGGTTGTCTTAGCAGGCCAGCTTTCTCTCTTCAGTTTTGCTCTTTTTGCAAGTTTATCCTGTGCAAACGTGGATTTGGCTTGCTAAGGTACTGCTTCGGGCATAGATTTCACTTGACTTGGCCTTAGGGCTCCCCACAGCCAGCAACCACAGTCTTTCGGTGACTGAATTCAAAATTTCTAGGAAAGAATATTTTACTGGTTCAGATCAGACTGTGGTTTGGTTCCCTGGCTTGGGTATCCACTCCGGTTTTAGGTAACTATAGTCAGAGAGAGAGAGAGAGAGAGAGAGCTTTATTTGGTACTAATGTAACCACATGGAAAAGCCCTTCTGTTCAGTCAATTGGTGGAGAGTAAAACCAACACTGTGATAGACATAGCCCTATTGCTGACACCACAAAATAGGTGCATACCTTATCACCATCTTCACTGTAAGAAGACATACCTTTGTGTTTCCTTTAAGAATGCCTGCTTGAATGTAAGTAGTGTCCCTTCTTGTGATGAGCCTGGGAGATTTCTGCTGCTGTTAGGAATATAGTAGTGGAAAACATATTTAGAAGGAAACATTGCTCACTGTAACCATTAGAAAATTTGATCAGTAGGAGATAAAAGCAGAAACATGAAACTAAAAATGCCAGACTAGCAGGAGATCAGGAGTTGGGTTGGATGAAGTGAGCCATATCCAGAACAGGAGTGAATATTCTGACACAGGTTAGGAGAGAAAACTTCTTACATCTCAGTTAACATTCCTGCTGAAATGGACCAGGCAAACTGTCAAGCTTACCTCATCTTGAAGGTGAGACAATAGAGTTCACTGTGAGTTGGATAGAGCTCCAAGTGGGAAATTATCATCCCACTTCTGTATAACCTTAAGTAAGTTACTTACTCTTCATAGATATTGATGTGTTGGTCTTTCCCCCATGTTGAAATCCATGACCACCAAAATTGGTTCTTACTCCAAATCCTATGATCCTATGGTCTTGTCTATGTTTGTAATTTTTCTCTTACTCATCTGATTTCTGATGGGTGACCATTCATACTATAGATGTAGGGTTGACCCTTCATTTCCATCAAAGATTATAAAATATGCAGGTACTAATGTCTTGGCATGTCTTTTTCCCAACTGAAATTGTAAACTCCTTCACAGTTAGCAAAGTATTGATCACCTGGTCTTGGATAAATATCTAATTGTTTAAATGAAAAAAAAAAAGCTTGCTATCCTTGTTTCATTTTCTTACCCAAGGACTAAAAGATGCCAAAAACCAAACAACAACAACAACAAAATTCTCATAACCAAGCATTTTGAAACCCACAATCTCAATTTCATGGATATTTTCCAAAAATGAGCCTAAAAGTCTGAAGGTGGTCTCAGTTGGTTTCCATGGGCTGAGAAAGTAGCTATTGCTCAGTAGGGTCTGACCTAAATTGAGGCTAAATTCCACTGTATATTACACTCCTGAGCCACATGCCAGTTACAGAACAGTCTGGTAACTCCTTTTTTTCTTGTGACTGTATATCCACCCTACAATAAAGGTTTGGTCTCCATGACATAAAGTGAAGTTCAATGCCCAGTTAACTGGCAACCTTTGAAATTATTGAATTCAGGATCCAGAAAAAAGAAACAGCTAAGAGGGGATTGTTCTCAATCATCAGGATCAGTTCCCATGCCACCCATTTTTCCCAGGGAGGTCAAGCCATTCTTCTTCTCAACTTGGGTGTCACAGAAGGGTATTCTTTTGAGTATTTTTCATTAACTTTCAATTTCATTCATCCGGGCATTAATTATGTTTACCTGCCCATCTCCAGAAGGCAATTATTGTTCTAGATCACAGTCTCATTGTCCTCTGGTCTTTGCCTAATGATTGCCTGATGGTTAGTAGTGTTGCTTCTGTTTCCTCTTTAATTTTAAAGCATTTGTCCTTTTTTGTTTTGCTCTGACGTTGATATGTGTTGTTTCTCTGTGCAAACAAAGGAGCGAACATCCCACACTGCATAAACCTGCTTGTCAACACTTTCCTCTTGAAATTAGTATTCTTTTAAACGGGTTAACCCATTTGTACTGCCTCTGACACCTTTAACTATGACAACTATGAAACAAAATAGTGTACGGTGAACAAACACATCACTCGGAGCCGATTAGATTAATTACTATTCGGGACAGTGCTTAGATTAATTATTTTGTTTGTGTAGTGTGTTCGTTAAGTGGTTGCCTGATTGCTGCTCAGGAGATTGATTACTTGTTACATTTACCTCGTGGTTTCTGTGGGGAAAACATCTTTTAGGATTCATCACTTCTCAAAGCCCAGGGGGCTTGGTTGACATGAGAATGCTCCAGTAAAACTGTAAAATGGAGAGCAGGCTGGAAAATGTGTTCTTTAAATATACACCTACCATGGTGGCCAGAGTAGCCATCAGATCTGTTTAACATCAGGAGAAACAATCGATGATAAAATTGAGTTAATACAAACTATACAATTTGAAAACCCAGCATACCAGTTGGATTGTAAAATTGAGGTGAATAAGCACTTCCCAAGATTTTCTTGGTATTCAGTAAGCTAAAATAACAAACTCTGGGTGAGTTCGTTGTTGTCACTTTACCTCTGGACTGGTGTGTCCCCTGCATCCTGGTGGCAGCCACAGGATGACGGCTGCTGCACAGCTGTTGGAGTCTGCCCTCCCAGTGGGGTTCAAGGCTCCTCTAGTTCCTTCTGAAGAACCCACACTGCCGCCCTTTGAGGTGCCCTCTGTGCTCTGGGAAAGTGGATGGGTTATGTGATGCATAAGAACTCGCATTATCTGCAGTGTTCAAGGGGCGTCACCAGCAGTAGGAAAGGATTTATGATAATAGGATTTTGTTGCAACAGGGGATTGTAACAAATTTAAATAGAAGAGTGATTTTGAAAGAAACAAATGAGTTAAGAATTAAAAATGGAACAGCGTTTTGTTTAGTGAAAGGCTAGACTAATCTCTCCATTTGGGGACACAAAAATACCTTGCTTAAACATGATTGTGTATTATACCTATCTGTGACTTTGAATGCTTATGACTGTATTAGAGGAACAGTTTTAAGACTCAAAGAAGCTTTTTACAGCCCTGCCAAAAATACTGCACTTTTCTTCACCCAGAAAAGAAAGACTAAAGAATATTTCTGTTTCCTAGAAGTTTGACCTTATTATTTAGGTCTATTAATCATAAAATAACTACAACAATAATAGAAAATACTTAGAAGCAGGGCATTGAAGATACTTAGACTTTTAATATTATGGCTTGAAACTGAGCGTTTTAATTAAGAACCATTCCAGCAAGTGAGAAGAAAATTACCAAAATAGTAAAATAAAGAAAATGAAATAAAACTTGTCCCATAGCTTAGTCACAGTCTTTCCCATCTAGTCTGAGATGTCAGAAGGTACGCCATCTGTACACTGTTGACAAACAAAAATGTTGTTCAGCATTTAAAATCATTTTTTTATAAATTCACATTATTAAACAACATACCCATACCCATTAAGCCATTACTGCAAAGGTGGTTTTCTGCCATAAAGATACAGCAGTTACCAAGGAGAAGCAGCCCAGAGCACAGCTATTAGGACGGTGACAAATGAGAAAATGATGAGCAGTGGGGCATTTGTTTCTGAGTTGGTTGGTTTTCTACAGCAGTGCAAAGAAAAGAAATTGAAGGAAATGCTTTTGACCAGCTGGAAATATATTTAGGGCCTTTTGGATTTAAATCTTTTCTTCTGTAACTTGAAAGCTAGAACTAAACAGGACTTAACTCTTTAAATATATTCCTTTCCCATCAATTGCCTTGTTGTCTCTTGGAGGTTAGCTAAGTTCAAGTCCAACAAGAAAATCTAATAATTCAAGTTTTTCAATGGTTACCCTCCATACCTCTCAATTCCAACACAGTATTGTCTTGAGAAGTTAGGCAGAATATATTATGGGAATAAGGTTGCCTATAGAATAAGTTTTCTGTGGTTTGAAAACTCAAGTTCAGCACATTTAGAAATAACTTGGAAGCTTGACAAATGAACCCTGTTTATTATGGTACCCCTGATGCATTCTTCCATTGGCCTTTTTCAGGCATTATTATATCTTTCACAATTAAAATCTACTCTAGTAAAATAAATAATTTATAGTCATTATACTTTTAAAAATATAAATGTATTATGAGAAAATGATATATATTTGGAAATTTATTAGATATTCATGATTTATTGTTACCTTAATTGTTGTAAAAGCAGCATATTAAAGTCTCTATAACAGCATGACTTTTAAGTTAAAGATAGTGGATTTTGTGTTTCGCTTATTAAAATCCTTTCATTACCTTTTGGTCATACCTCAAACATTTAAAGGTCCCTGTAATTATTTGATAGCTAAATATGACTGTCATTTTAAAAGGAAAATGGCATTATTGATCAATTGTTACTCTGAACCCACAATTTAATTTAATCACCTTTTCCATTTATGGACAATGAGCTTCCATTGACTTGTCACCAATTTTCTCAAAGTAACCAAAGATATCCCAAAGATATCCCTCAGAAGACAATAACCAGGGTGGGAAGAACTGGCTGTTTTCTGGAACTACAAGCATTTCTACCTGTTCATTCATTCAAAGAACAAAGGCATTTATTAAATGTATTGAACACTTACTAGATTCCAAATCCCACACTTTTAATTTTTTATGTGAAGGAAAGGCATGATCCCTGTCTTCACATAGTTTAGGGTTGCTAGACATGGAGCCACATGCCTGTATTTCCATATACTCAGGAGTCTCAGGCAGGAGAATCACAAGTTTAAGGCAGGCCTGGGCAACTTAGTAAGGCCCTGTCTCAAAATAGAAACTAAAATGGAGCTTGCTGGTAGAGTACCCTGGGCTCCATCCCCATGCTAGGAAAAAAAAAAAGAAAAGAAAAAGGAAAGAAATGAATGAATAAATCAAAAAAAGGGAGATTAGTGTTTGGGGGGAAGGGCCAGCTGAGGAGCAAGCCATTAAACATAGTGTCTGAAGCTCACCTAGAGAGCCCAGTGCAGTTATAAACATAGACAGTGTCTCAAGGGGAGACAGAATAAATACTGTCACAAAGGAAGTGTTCAGGGAAGCTGTCCAGGCAGAGAGCTTCACTTGCAGGCAGCCTCAGAGAGAATCCTGTTCAAGTGTTTCCTTCAGCCTGGAGGAGGAGGAGAGAGGGGAGACAGGAAAGGAAAATGGGCAAGGAAGCCATTGGAAGGGCTTTGTAAGCCATTCATTTTGGCTTTTACCCTATAGAAACCAGAGTGCAGGAAAATAATTTAATCAAAAGAATGACTTTTGCCCAATTAGTATCATGTTCCAACTGAATTAATCAGTCATACCTTATGCCTCTTCTATACCTGTCAAAATATCCAAACTGTTATTTTCTTTATTGTCTGAACTGAACTGGCTTCGAATTCTGAAAGATTTGACTTTGAAATGTTTTTGCTCATTTGAAAGATATGAGGATTTTTTGATCCAGTCTGAATTTCTAACTTCTAGTTTCCTTCCTGCTGGCAATTTTTTCCTACACTAAATTAGACAGGTAAATGTGTCTCAAAAATAATCATATATGCTATTTTAAAAGACTATATGCTATTTATATGATAATAACTCTTTGCCACTATAATTATTTGGATTGAATTAATCAGTTTAGAAGCCAGTTTAGGTCATAATTTATAACACTAAATATAGAACATATCTTAAGAATTCACTGCAAGAATATAGCTGAAACTCACTGTGGTAGGTTTCTACAACTATAATAAAATGCCTGAGAAAATCAACTTAAAAAAAGGAAGGGTTTACTTTGTCTAATGATTACAGAGGTGTCAGTCCATGGTTGTTTGGCCATGTCACTTTGGGCCTATAGTGAACATCATGGCAGGGAGTGCACGGTAGAGCGAAACTGATCACCACATGGTGATCAGGAAGCCAATAAAGAGAGGAAAGGACCAGAGTCTCAGTATAGCTGTCCTTCAAGGGCACACTCCCAGTGATGTAGACACTGATTAGGCTTCACCTTTTAAAAGTTCTGATTAGGCTTCACCTTTTAAAAGTTTCATCACCTCCTAACCATGCCTTCCACTGGGAACCAAACCTTCAACACCTGTCTTTGGGGGACATTAAAGAACCAAGTAATATGATCCATTTTTATTGACTGTCCCTAGATTGGAGAACAATGAAGTCTACAGAAATATTTAGAAGTCTGCCTTCTGATCAGTAGAGTAGAGCAAGTGGATCAGGGGAAGAAAAGGGAACGTGCTAGGGAAGGAGATGGAGCAAGTTCTCATGTGCATTTATGACTATGGCATCACATAAATGAACCCCAATCACATGTATAAACATAATACACCCATAAAAGAATTACAAAAAAAATGCCTTCTGCTGTATACTCATTCCCAAATATTTATTCTCTAGTTTAAGTGTGGGTGAGTAAATAAAGAAGGCCTCCCATCTCTGTAACATTTTGCCTCAATTTCTCAATCAGCTCTTTGGAAATAGAGTATTTACCTTCTTTTTATAGTAAGACAATGAAAGGATCAAAACCTGCCAATATAATCATTTTGGGCAACTTAATGAATAAATTGAATTGCTACACAGCCGTTCCAGTCACTTGATTTGGAATCGATTGTGAATATATCCAAAAATTCCAATGTGACTCTCCACTGCTTATTTGATCTCTTCATGTCGATGTGGACTAAGGATGGGCACCAAATACAGAGGACTAGGGTTCTCTGCCCGGACCTGGCTGAGAAAACCCTTACCCCGTGTGAGCTGTGAAGATGCAGGGCAGGTAGGGAAGTAAATGTCCTGAAGAGGAGGATAGAAAGCGAAATTGTAGCTGCTGCTGGATGGAATTTCCTACAACCCAAATATCTCATTCTCCGGCATGACCTCGGCAATAAGAAAGCATTTTACATTTCCATTTTAATAATCCCCCATCCTTTCCCATGCTTCCTCTCTATTTCAGTAGCCTCGGGGGTAGAAGGTCCCAAAGATCTTTCTTTCTCCTAGGTTATTTTATTATTTAGTACATTGCAGGGATAATAGGACCTCCTTTCCCATTTAAACACTTTGGAAAAATGGGATGAAAACATTGAAAAATACTCTCAGGCTAATGCTGAATCTACTATGGCATTGGCCGTGCTGCGACACACCCAAATGCGCATGCTCAAATACTCATACGCCCACATGGAATCATCTTCATTTGAGTTTATGAGATGAATTTCATGAAATTGAATGATTTTCCTGGAATTATGTGTTCCTTTATTTAATATTTTGCCCAGGGTTATTCTTAATGTGTTTTAATGACTCTAAGAAATTCTTGTTTCTTTTTAATAGAAGTTGAGGGAAAAAATCTGTATGATGTTGCTAAAAAAATTTCAATTAAGTAATACAGCTTCATCTCTCTGAGTTAAAACATGTTACTTTATTCAGACAAAATGACTCTGAAAAAAAAATTGCATGAAAACAAAAACACCACCACTATAATAGATTCCATATATTGTGTTTTGTTGAAAAGAAAAGAAACAGAGATTATTGACTTAGTTCATTTTTAGGGGCAAGGCTGTTAGATGTAGTTTAAAATAACGACAAACAGTCAGATGGCAAGTTTAATAGGTCAAGCATTCTCCCACTTTATTTATTTGTTCACACCACACCTATTTTAAAAGGCTACTATTACAGTTTTATTTTCCAAATGAAGAAATTGAGGCACAGAAATCAAATAACTCTTGAGTGCTTAAACACAACAGTGACAAGGCAAGAATCAAAATCAAGGGCCCATCTCCACAGGTTGCCCATGGCCACTTCACAGGATGCCTTTGATGAGACAGAGAGCTTAGATTCCCTGTAGGGAGCACACTTTGGCAGGCCCCATCTGGGGAAGAACAGACTGGTTTGATAGTTTGAGTGCCTTCCTATTGTGGACATAAAGTCATTTTGAAGTTTTGTGCTGTTATTATTTATTTGTTTTAATCCTTGGAGGAAGAAAAAAAATTAGAGCTACCAGAGAATAAAACATGTTTCATTTGAAAAGTCAAAAGGGAAAATAGAAAACAAATTAAGTAAGGTAAACTTGAAAGAAGTCCTAAAAATTAATCAGCTTTGTAATTAAAACGAACAAAATTTGATTGATATTAAGGCTAGGAAAGTAAAACCATTTACAAAATGCTAATCTAAACAAATGCACTATTTATTTATTTATTTATTTTTTTTTTGTGTGTTTCTTTTTTTTTTTTTTTTTATTGTTGGTTGTTCAAAACATTACATAGTTCTTGATATATCATCTTTCACACTTTGCTTCAAGTGAGTTATGAACTCCCATTTTTAGCCCATATACAGATTGCAGAATCACATCAATTACACATCCATTGATTTACATATTGCCATACTAGTGTCTGTTGTGTTCTGCTGCCTTTCCTATCCTCTACTATCCCCCCTCCTCCCTCCCCTCCCCTCCCCACCCTTCTTCATTAAAAAATGACAAAATCATAGAATTTGCAGGGAAATGGATGGCACTAGAGCAGATTATGCTAAGTGAAGCTAGCCAATCCCTAAAAAGCAAATGCCAAATGTCTCCTTTGATATAAGGAGAGTAACTAAGAACAGAGTAGGGACGAAGAGCATGAGAAGAAGATTAACATTAAACAGAGATGAGAGGTGGGAGGGAAAGGGAGAGAAAAGGGAAATTGCATGGAAATGGAAGGAGACCCTCAGGGTTATACAAAAGAACATACAAGAGGGAATGAGGGGAAAGGGAAAAATAATACAAGGGGGAGAAATGAAGGTCAATAGGGGGGGTAGAGAGAAATGCACTATTTAAATGGCTGGGTTAGAACCAGGAAACCATTAAAATGGTAAGCACCAGTTTCTGAGGTTGCCAGTCAATTTTATAAAAATCTTTCCTCCCTCCCTCCCTCCCTCCCTCCCTCCCTTCCTTCCTTCCTTCCTTCCTTCCTTCCTTCCTTCCTTCCTTCCTTCCTTTTCTCTCCTTTCTCATTGGCATGTTTTCTTGTGTATTTTAATTTGTCCAAAGCTACAAAGCAATCTGTAATTTAAAAATCTCTAGTTGTTCCCGTCTCTGTTACTGACCCTTTCACCCAGAAGTGCCCACTAGATCAAGGTGGCAAATATGTTCACTGGAAAAAAGCTCAGTGCTGTAAATAATAGGAATAAATTGACAAGGTTCCTTGAAGGTATCATCAGTATTAAGAAGTATATTGTGTAAAGAATAAAATGTAAAACAGCTTTGATTTACCAGCCCATAGAATCATCAAAAATCATCAGAATTAGACACTGAAAATAACTTTGAAGACATTTAGTTTAACTCTGAACTTGTTTTGGATGATTTTCAAAGATATGCAATCTATTAGAATTCTTTTGTACATTGTTTCCCTCAAGCTCTACTCTTTATTTTTCCTCCCTTAAAATATCATTCTACTGATAATGAATACTTTACACTTGGTATTTCTATTTTATCTTCATTACATGTTCCTCCTCCACAAGATAAAAGCTTAGTTCTGCTATTTGCTTCATTCAGCCGAGTCCCCCTCTCCAGTGTGTGAAATGGGTATGCCACAGATGCCATAGATCTTCTGCAGACCGATTTTTAAAATTAGGTCTCTATTTTTCTTCTTTGAATGAGTCCTAAAATCTTTATAGCTTTCTTTATATCTTGAGTCAATTATATACTTCAGCATTCTGATATTTTAATCTCAACTCTGTTGATTCAGACTCCAGAATAATGGCAATTTGCTGTTGAGGTCAGAAACTGGCTAAAAATACGGGGCTAGGTGAGAAGGACACCACAGAACTACGATTGTGTGAGCATTTCATTGTCTCCTTTTGAATGCAAATTATAGGTTATCTTAAAAAGGACTCTGGGTTGCACAAGAAGTTGCACACTGAAAATTAAAATTTTGGCCATGCATCTGGGATAGTAAACAATGATTGAAAAGTGAAAACACTCATTTGGTCCTATCACAATAGTAGTTTTCTGTGATAACATCATGGAAATCAATGGGCTCTTTGGTCTTCCCAGCTTTGCAGACACCCTACTTGAATTGGTCCTGACCAGTGATTACTGCTAATACAGACGATAAAAGAGGCTTTGTAGGATAGAGAGAAGATGATCCTCTTTTCACTGGCTACCTTCTGCAGCTGCTTTGGAACTTCTTTCAGACACATCTCAAAGGTTAATTGTGGGGACAACAGCATCCCCATTTCACTCTGACATTTCAGCACAGAGAAGGTCTACCCTGCCTCCAACAATAGCTGTAGTGGCAACAGCAGCCCTCACAGCATGAAGTTCATGTGTGGTGTCAGCAGTGAGACAAAGGCAAGTACAGCTGGAGTCACATATGCATGGGAGCATCTGTCCCTGGCTTTTGATCAGGGTCTTCTACAGAGGCCACTACCATTATTACAAGCCATTTGTCTTCAGAACACATTACTCTGAGAGTGTTAGGGTGGAGTATCCCTGTTTTGCCATCCCTCCACCCATCAATAGGCTCTGACGGACAGCATCGCCACCATCTCATCAGACAGTACTACTGTCAAGATGCTGATGATTCAGGATCTCAAGTTCATCAGTTGAGTATTCCTCTTCACACCACACACACGACTCTGCTTTCTTCTGTTGGCATTTCTCAGCTTCTTGTTGCTTGAAAGCCCAAGAGTTGGAAGCCACTGATTCAGAACCAGTCTTTTACATAGACAAAGCAGGTTGCTCTGGCATTTCTCACCAAGTTTAATTCATGGATTAGGGAAAAAGTAAGAAGAGGATCTAGAGTTGGGGAACTATAGCATTGAGCCACATAAGTACATCTGAAGAGCTGAATAGTTACAATGGATCAGAGACCAGAGAAGCGGGAGTGCTAGTGATATTAGTTGTTCTATCACTTATCATTAACTTATTCACACTTTGATTTATTGAGTCAGCAAATATTTACCAAACTGCCTGGCATTTATTCTTAGTAATGGAAATATGAAATCAAGCAAAGGAGACAGTCTCTGCCCATGTAGAATGGACAGTCTAGTAGGAAATTAGACAAATATATAAATCAGCATTTAGTCACAAGTGTGATAAAGGTGATTTAAGCCTCTAAGATTTATTTTTAATTACCAGACACTTTTCAATAGCCAATTTGATATAGTAGATTCATTAACATCAGGTGGTTTAATTTTTTTTTCTAAAATGATAACAACTATACAATATCATTTTCAGTTTCAACATTCAAGTATGTAAGATAGACACAAATTGTGTAAGGTACTCTGCCTAGGCACCACGAACTACAGACAAATTGCATCCTGGGCCTTTACTCTCATGAAGACGAAATAAAAGACACTATGAAATTGCCACAAAACAAGAATATGAAGTAAGACCCACGGGAGTTAATATGCCCAAGTGCTATTTATATATTTTGAATCTAAAAATTATAATTCATAAGCTGATAAAGACTTGTTTCTGACTTCTAGATTCACTTTAAAAGTTTTATAAAGAAATTTTTAAAAGCTCTTATACATGGAGCAATACAATTAGTAAATCACATAAAACCTGAATGTTTCCAGAAAGTTAGGGATAAATAAAAGCAGATCAGAAGGAGATGAGGTTGACTGGTTGTGGAGGCCAGAATGGAGCATTCGTTTGAATGATAGGGGTGATGAGGTCTGTCCAGAGAGGAAAGGGTGAAGAAAAATGTATTTTATCAAAAAGACCAGGGTTTTTCTGGGTGAAAACCAGTATACCAGTTGGCTAAACTGAGGTTTACTTTATTGTTGAAGAAGAGACTATATGTAGGAGGTTGGAGTCTAACTATGGTGGACTGTGGAGGTCCAACCGGGGGCTTGAGTTTTTATCTGGTAATTTATGCCACTGGAAGTTTGGGGGTGAGAGAATGCTGTGATCAAAGTAGAAAACTCAATCCAGATGCACCCCACATGATAGTGACAGTATGTTTTAAGTACTGAAGGTAGTTGCTTGGAATGAAGAAATAAGTAGATGATTTCTAAGATATTTAAAAATCACTTATGTTGACTTGAGATAAGGTTATGCATGTTTTCTAGAAGCATATTTGCCTTCCATTTAAAAAAAAAGACAAAAGAAATAATACAGACCCCAGAAAGAAGTACAGAGGAGGTAAACAAATAAAAGGTTGTTTGTCATCTATTGATTACGATCTGTCGGTCGTGGAGAATTAAAACACTTTTCTCTGATGTGCAACATAACTTGTGACTATGAATATTTGTAATTAGAGGAAACACTGTAGTTAGAACTGGACTGAGGAGTCAACCCCTTAGCAGATCTGGTGGCAAAAAGATGGAGTCATTGTATAGCAAAAATAATGCAAAGTTGGCCACTATTTGTGTGAGTATTGTGTAAAGAAGTCTGATAGAAGAGGGGGAAACCATGGAATCAATATTGTCTTTATTGTGAAGGAGAATAGCAATGCATATAACCCTAAGGTTTTAAATGATAAATTTAAATATGTGCCCCCAAGTGTGTGACTACATTAGCACAATTTTCTGAAGAAAGAATATATGCATGTGAGAATGAATGGGTTTTGGGTCTCTTTCCTCCCTTTCTTCCTCCCTTCCTCTATTCCTCTCTCCCTCCCTTCCTTCTTAATTTTTTTTCTCTGAAAACCTTTAAGATAGGCACACTTGCACCTCTGAGGCCTGTGCTAATTTTTGAGATACATTTTATACTCTTTGCATTTAGGCATTAATCAGGAAGTTGGTCTTTTAGAAGTGTGAATCATGAATAGTGAATATGAAACATTTTCAGAATGTAGTAGGAAAGATATTAGCACTTTGGGGATGGCTGCTTAGTGGAGTGAAGAGCTAATGAATACTCTAAGTTATCTAGCTCTTTTCATCTATGGTAATTAGCCTATAACAAGGCAAGTTAAAAAAAATTCTTTCTAAGTCTTGTACTGTGTAACTTCCCACTTAGCATTTCTTGTCTCCTTACAAGCCTTATACCCTGAGGCAATCCCAGAAATTCCCCGGTGGGAAAGATGTATTTGAAAGTCATGCTTATGGCACTTGCCTTTATTAATCTTATGAAAAACAATCCATTTTAGCATTCATTTTTATGTTTCAGTATCTGAGAATTTGGAGTTTGGGTTTAAACTTTGCTGGGATTTAATTCTTTAAAAATAATAAAAATAAGGCATAATATAATACATCATGACCCAAACGCATCCAGATTAAATATTCTGAAATTCCAAATCTTTCTTTTTAAACACAGTGTACAGTTTCTCTTAGGAATCTTCTTATCATTTTTTTTTAAACATTCCAAAGAGTTACAGATACTAAGCTACCTTGTATTTGATAGATGTCAGTAGATGACAGGAAATGAATCTCTAATCCCTGCTCTCTCTTTTAATTTGATTAAACAGATCCATGCTACTGTCTTTCCTTCTTGCCTGTAGAAAACAAACACACACACACACACACACACACACACACTTCTTTCTGTTTTTCAAGATTCTCTCACTATGTCCTCCAGCACCACAGTTTTTCCACCCTGTTGCCCATTTCTGGAGCCAGTTGCTCCTTCAGGTGACAGTGAGAGAGACTTCTTATTGATCCTTTTACCTCCCACACAATTTATTGGAGGTTGACACTCCCTCCCATTTTTTCCTTTGAAGGGTCCATTCATTATAGCAATGGCTTCATTAAAGAAGCAACTCCAAACTTCTAGTGGATTAAGCCATTTAGCTACAGAGTAAAATCTTTCGCAATCTTATGACAATCGATGTTTCCCATCCTTCCTCATGAAATTAAAAGACTATCTATGGATTTTCTTTTCATTTTTCAGAAGTGCTTCTTGGACTTTTATATCCTATCACTCTATACTTTCTGAGGAGGAGTCTTGGCTGTAGTTCTTTGTTCTGATTTCTTAAGACATGGGCAGTTTTAAAAATAAAAATAAGTTTGCATCCATTCAGCCAGTATCAACCTTTTCTCTGTTTACATCAGTCTAAGGCATCTTTGGGTTGCTTTTAATTTCTTTCCTGTTTGGGCTGTTATGTTTGGCTCCATCTGGGAGCAGCAAGTTCTGAGGCAGAAGCTGAGTCTGGCTCCCAGTCGCTCTGTACACCTGTGGAAGTTCCTTGAGAATTTCTGCCTCAAGGAAGCATATACCCATAGCTTGTCTCCACTGAAATAAAGGTTTTGGTCAGATATGCAGGTAGGATGCTTTCTGTGTCTCTGGTGCAGGGAGAAGCTTTCCTGTTTGCCTCTCTTGCCTGATGATGAACAGCTGGGTCTTTGTTCACCTGCATCTTCACTCACCTCCTCTCCTCCTGTGTCTTGGGTAGCAGACACTAGCAAATATTTATTGAATAAACGAATGTGCAAGTGAGTGAATGTCATATGAAGGACTGAACTTGGTGTGGTGTTTCTCATTGTCATAATATCCTAACTCAGCAATTCCTTTTGGGAGATGCCTCCTTGAGCTTTCAAACAATTACAGAAGAGAGGAAGTGGATAAGAATTCTTAATAAATCAGCAGTGGAGTAAGGAAAGGATTTTAGAAGCTTCTACCTCTGTCTTTTGGCACATTATTATAAATTCACCCCTTCAGGTTCTATAAATTACCTTTCTGGGAAATAACATGTTTTCATTAATACAATTCAACTAGTGGCACACACCTATAATCCCAGCAATTCGCAAAGCTGATCACAATTTCAAGCCAGCCTCAGCAACTTAGTGAGGCCCTAAACAACTTAGCAAGACCCTGTCTCTAAGGAAAAAATATAAAATGGGTTGGGGATATGCCTCAGTGGTTCAGAACCCCTGGCTTCAAAAAAAATATCAACTTCAGTATTTCTTCTTTGCTTTTATTGATTTGTTAATGGATTGAAACAGAGAACATGGAGGGGAAGAACTTGTTAAAAGGGAGTCAACTACTAGTCAATTTGCTGGGATTAAGAGAATAATTGTAAGCATTGAAGATTCTCTGTCCTGGGTTAAATTTGCAAGGCTACAAGTCTAGATGGTGAGATAAATGTCACATTGAGTTTTCTAAAAAGCACAGGTTCTTTCTGTTGACTGATTTCCTTATATTGAACTTTGGTTGTTTTAAAATCACTCGTTTATAATTTATTCTAAATCAAATAGCTTCTTTTAAAATTTTTAATATTAGGAGTAAGAATTAAGAGTCTAAAAATGGGTGCTGTTTTAACACTTTTTGATTATACTCTTTGTTAGAAATATAAGAAACAGTTTAAGAAATATATGGAAAATAAAGCAGAGCCATTAAGGCATAGCAAAAATTGAAGCCCTCTCTCTCAATAGATGTTTCTCTGTAATGTAACGCCTAGTAATGATGGACATATTTAAGAAGTACGTCTTGGACTTAATGGACAGAGTGAAACCTCTTTCATTCTTCTACTTCTTATCCTAAACAAAATTAGTCTTTCCAGGCTCTGTGCTTCCTTAGAATTCTTACACAATTCTAAATGCATGCTGGCCACATTTGGAATTAAATTTTTAATTGCTTGTTTTCTTTCTATTACTACAATGTGAATTCCTGTGATTTTCCCCCCAATAAGCTAGTAAACTTCCTATGTGTGTTAGCTGAAATGGGGACCACTGAGAAGTGACATTTTACTTGTGATATGGGGGTAAATCAGTGTTTCACCAAAGTGTATTGGACATTCTTCTTTTCCTCAAATTTAGACCTAGTGTTATAATCTGGTGACTTCTTGATGAAATCATTTAACCCTCTGAACTTGTTTCCCATTCATAAGATGAACTGAACAGTCACAAAGAAAAAATCAAAATGGATGTGACGTGTGGACTAATCTTGGATCTTTTAAGTGCCGTCCCACTAATGTTATTATGTTAGTATTTCAGCTCATGGATGTGCTCTTTGGGTCTCACTTCTCTTTCTGAATATGTATAGTGAAAACTATTAGTTTACCTAAAGTTTCAAATTATAGGTTTCATCTATAGATTTCTTTAATTTCATGTTAATATTAATTGACTTCCCTCATATGTTTGAAGCATTAAAGGATTAATGAGTTAAAGAGGTATTGATAGTATCATCAGACACTATAGTCTCATTGGAGTAGCAATACATTATGGTAAATATACAAAAAATATAAGAAATAGAACTTCAGCTACTTCTATTCTGTCAAGAGAGCATTGGGAAACATTAAAATATCAGCATTAAGCCTCCACTTATTTCCATCTGTAAAAGGGCATAATGAGACCTACCAGTAGGATTGTTATAGAGATCAATGAGATAATGCATTTTAAATATCATGTACATGATTCCTGATCGCTAGAAGATTTTCAATAAATAGTAGCAATTCTAATCATTATTCAAGGAAGAGAGAGCTCAATATGAGCAAGAAGAGTACTAGGGGGCTTCACAGGGTATAAGGCATGTGTTAGATTTGACTACAGAAGTTGAATTTGCACAGAGGTCAGTCATGAATAAAGGCTCAATGCAAGCGTTACTAGAGCTCAAACTAGAAACCAAGGTTTTAACTGCAATCCGCTCCTTACTCTCATTCTTTTCCCTAATATTCAATTCACTACCAAGTTGTATCAATTCTGACCTCCAGATATTTTTTCAAGCCTATATAATCCTCTCAGTTTTCACTGCACCTCTCCATTCCCAGCACTTCTTTATAGCCATGATTTCTTTAGCTACTCTTAGTTCCCAGTGTTCTCCACCCTCATTCCAACACTGTTTGAGCATCCTGCTTCTTTACATACAGCTGTAGCCCCAGCCACTTGCCTTCCCCACATTGAGCACACACATACATGGGAACTCACTCCTAGACTCCTTTCCTCCAGTAAGTCCTTCTCATAATGTTGCACTTGCATTTCTCCCTGTCTTTTCACCAGTGTTTAAGCACAAGGGTACTTGCTAATCATCAAATAAGAGCCCAGTTGACACCACTTCCCAACACAAACATAGCAATCTCCCTGCCTCTAGCTTCCAAACTTCACCCTTCTTCACCTTATTATGGCATTGTGACTTGTCCCCAACTCTAACACCAGCCTCTCTATCTTCTAAATCCCATGACCTCTCAATGAAGCAAGGACATGATGACACTGTCTTGTCTCCTCTCAAACTTATCATGTATGCAATTTTCAAAAATAAATCCCATATCAAAAAAGAAAAACAAAGTCTCCTTTGAATTCACATCCTCTCCTAGCCACTATGCTGGTTCTCTGCTTCTGTTCACAAAATTCCTTGAAGGAGCTGTCTAATATTCCTGGCCCTTCTACTTCCTTTATGGCCATTCTTTTACTAACCACTTTAAATATGCTTTTGTCCCAGTGTTCTAACAAGCCAATACTTGTCAAAATTATCACTGGTCTCCCCACTACTAAACCTAGTGGTGAGATCTCACACTTCACCTCTCTTGATTTAGTGATATGTTGGCTATGGTCAATTAGTCTTCCCTTCTTGAAACTGTCTTCATGTGGCTTGTTGGACCCCTCTGTCTTGGTTTTCTCTCATCATTCTTTTATGCTGTCCTCTGCTGATGTCTCCTTGTTCCCCAACCTCTTAAGCTGCACTCTTTTTCTTCTTTGCTACTATACTTCCTCCCAAATGAGTCTCCTAACTAGACGTGAACATGAAGCTGAAATAGCTCAATATCACACCTCACTGCTGAGCTCAGAGTTACTGCCCACTTCGTATTACTCAGCTTCTTTTAAGTATTTCAAGCTTATTTCTTTTAAATTTTTTATTTATTTTAATTAGTAATACATGGCAGTAGAATGCATTCATGCACTTTATCATATATATGAGGTACAATTTCATTTTTTGAGTGTACATGTTGCAGAATCATATTGGTCATGTAGTCACATATATACATACAGTAATAATGTCTGTTTCATTCTACTATCTTTCCTATCCTCATGTCCCCACCCCTCCGCTACCATCACTTCCCTCTACCTAATATAAATTAATGCTATTCTTCTCTTGTACTCCACCCCCAACTTACTGTGAATTAGCATCGGAATATTAGAGAAAACATGCAGCTTTTTTTTGGTTTGTGAGATTGGCTTATTTTGCTTAGCCTGATATTCTCCAACTCCAAACATTTACTGGCAAATGCCATAATTTCACTCTTCTTTAAAGCTGGGAAATATTCCATTGAGCATATATGCCACATTTTCTTTATCCATTGAGGATAATTGAGGGACACCTGGATTGGTTCCATAGTGTAGCTATTGTGAATTGAGCTTCTATAAACATTGATGTGGTTGTGTCACTATAGTATGCTGATTTTAAGTCCTTTGGGTATAAACCAAGGAGTGAGATAGCTGGGTCAAATGGTGGTTCCATTCCCAATTTTCTGAGGAATCTCCATACTGCTTTCCATAATGGTTGCACCAATTTGCAGTCTCGCCAGCAATGTATGAGTGTGCCTTTTTCATCACATGTTGGTGATGACCAACATTTGTTATTGCCTGTATTCTTGATGATTGCCATTCTGACAGGAGTGAGATGAAACCTTAAAGTAGTTTTGATTTGCATTTCTCTATTAGCTTGAGATGTTGTTCAGTTTTTCATATATTTGTTGATGGGTCTTACTTTATGTATAACAAAACTCCTAATTCCCACCTTCTGCCCATAACAATTTCATTCACAGATATCCCCTGTGCAATGCAATTTCATCCTCCCTATCACTGAGGGCAAAATTCTTGGAGTCCTCTGTGATCTCTCTTTATCACATGCAAAACCTTGACATCTTCTCTTTAATCTCATCAAACATATGTAGAATCCAACCATCCAAGTCACTCTCATCTCCCATGTGGATAAACACAGTACTCTCCTAGCTCATCCCACTGTTTTGACTCTTGCTTCCTATGATCTTTTATCAAGATGACATTCAGAGCAATTCTTTTACCATGTAAGGCATACCATGCCACTCCTGCTAAAATGCTTTCCAGTAATTAAATATCACTAATAAATAAAAATCAAACACTTTAGTGGCCCTTCTACCACCCTGAAGTTATCTCCTACTGAAGATCTCTCTCCCTTTTTTAGTTTTCGTATCCTAAAAGCCTCTGTTTGGGCTTCTATTATGTACCCAAGCGTGCCCTCACCTCAAGGCTTCTGTGATCGCTGTAGTTGGGGATTTTCTTACTCCCCCAAACTAAATGGCTCACTCTCATTTTATTCAATTTCCTGCTCATTTATCGTGTGTTCAGTGAAACTTTGCTTTATCCTCTAAAGAAAATAGTATCCCCGTCGCCCCCCTTTAGCTTGCCCTGTTTTATTCCTTCCCCCTATAGACTTACTGCTCCCTGATATAGTAAATGTTTATTTGCTTGTTTATTGGCTATCAATGCCCAATGAAACCAGTTCCATGATAACTTTATAGGCTTCCCTCCCTCTCTTTTTCTTTATTCTCTACACCTAGAAGAATGTACATAAATATGCTTCAGAAAGTAAATAAGTGAATGAGACCTCTGTTGACCTGGGGGTACTAGGATATCAGTCATTCCTCTAGGGCTGCAGCTCACACATATTACCATAGAATTAGACATGCTTGTAAACTTGGCATGTTACATTTTACATCTTTAGAATACTTAGCCATTTTTCTAACATTTTTTTCACAATGCCTTTATTTTTTTGATTTATTTTTATGTGGTGCTGAGGATCACACCCAGTGCCTCACATGTGCTAGGTAAGTGCTCTACCACTGAGCTACAGCCTCAGCCCCTTTTAACTTACTTTCAGAATATTTTTTCTTTTCATGTTTAAACATCTACCTCTAAGTATGATAAACTTAACTGAACACATAGACATTAGCAGCTTTGAAGCATTTCTGTATTGATGCCGTCACAATGGTGAGCTAAGCAATTATTTTGCTTTTAGGATAGCTGGCTTGAGAATTTCTATTTATGTTCCAAATGCCATTGGAAAGCCACTGAATATTGCACAAAGTATGCCAATATGAAAAATACCGTCAACTGCCATTTTATTTCAATCTGGGCTTCTGCACAGCAAAATTTGTTCCAAATTTGGTGAAAACTAAATCCAAGTCACCTTAAGTAGAAAGACAGATGTAAAATGGTGAGTAACTTTTTAAAGCAGAAAAAAAAAACTTACAGTGTTCACCCAATTCCAGTCATGTATTATTGTATTGTTTTCTTTGTATTTTCTGACCTGTCATTTATATTTTTTTCCTATTTTAGTCAAAATTGTTTTATCCTTTTTGCAAATAGTTTTGTAAGATATAGAGGCCTTATTATAGATTACCATGATTGGTTTATTTCTTCATTTACTAATGCAATTTCAGAATTCAAACTTTGGGAAATGGGAAAAATTAGGTTGGTATGGTGATAGAAATAGGCAAATCACCTTTAGTACCCAACATGCATTTACTAGTAATGCTATTTAGCACCTAATACACATTTACTAGTAATTCTATTGTTATTAGTAGGTTCTATTTTACTACAACTAGAGCTATTTACTAATATTTCTTAATTTGGAGCTGGATTCATCTCCAAGATAAAAACTCTTTGTTCACTTTCCAAACAAAATCTGCTTATCTGCATGGATGGATTTACCTCCCAAAGGGGCAGTGTTTACAACTGCCCCTTTTTTGTGCAATATTCAAAAATGTGATGATGGTTCATGTTTCAGAAAGAAGACAAGTAAGCATGGCACAAGGTTTAAAATGTAATATTATATGAATTTCAAGAGATGATATTCGGACTGCTCAAACACCCTTTATCCATAACAGAACGTACCCAATGATTCTGATTATAAGGGAATTGGGCTACATGCTAAGCAAGTTCATGCCTAGTACTGAAGAACTTCCTAAGCAACAGAAGGTGTTCCACATATTCATCCAATGTAAACTGAAAGGCAGCTAGTTCACCACAAAAAACAGGCAATGATATTTTAACATAAATTTAAAACTAAGAAAATTAAGTTACAATAACTTTGTAAAAATACAGATTGTGATTAGGGCTCCAATATAAATCAATCTAAAATACATTTTAATTGAAATCAAAGCATTATGATAAGACAAAACCAGTTGTAAGTCTGTAAGTACAACCTACACAAATTAATATGATTCTGGCATTTACTACTTTTATTTGTAACCTCTGTGTTTTCCTTTTTTATTTCATTTCAGATCCAGCTTATGAATAATTAATACCATATACTCAGAAGCTATATATAAAACAACAACAAAAACATATTGGTAACTGGCAGACTTCAAAAACTTCAATAAGCCCAACCAACAGATGAATAAGAATCCTAAATAACTCAATAGCAATACCAAACTGACATATTCTATTGCAACAGTTATTTTGGTATGGATTGATATTTATTTAAAAACAGATAATACAGATAAATTTAACATGTATAACCATACAATGCAGAGAAGGGTGTTGATTGTCCCAAATTTGTTTAAGTAGACGTTTGCTCATCTTTAGGTCAAAAAAAATGATACTAATCTGAGACAAGAATATGATAAGGTATAGAGCTTTGCAGAATAACACTCCAATCATGTTTGCCTCATGAATATATATTAGTGACTTCAGAATCTAGGGCATGCACTGTCTTTTAAATGCATCGAAAAAAATGACATTAATGAAAAGAGGGAATTATGGGGAGCTAAGACCTTGTTCTGTCAAGTTTAGTACCTGTTCTAAAAACAATGATTCAGAGTTTTAAGCTAAAACCGTCTCTTCTAGTTAAAATTCCCTTCTGACCAAACAGTGATGCAGAGAACTTTTAAAAGTCAAATGGAAATCAGCTTTGGTAAAATATTCTTGGCTTTTCTAAGTGGCTATCTAACAAATATTTATTGAGCACCATCTTGAGTCAGTATCATGCCTTTAGAAATGACCTAGTTAGCTATCAATAGTAGTAGTATCCAGCTTTTTGAATAATAACAATATCATTAATACTATTACTAATATTATTAAAGGGACTAAAAGAGGTTTGCTCAGTCCTTTTTTTCCACGTTTTCCTTCCCAAGCATATGCTTCCTTGGGTTTCTTTTCAAAATCCAGAATAATAAGCATTGTTCTTTCTCTGAGTTTATATCACAAATTAACGATTCTTTGCATTGGCACCATCATTTTTGAGCTCTCTGCTGGGCTCGTCCAAGCATCAGTGTCCTCAGTGGTTAATAAATGAGCATTTTAGGAGAATTCCACTAGGAAAGTGATATTCAAATCAGCCCTCCAGGGCATTTTGTTCCAGTGAATTCCCATAGGTATGTGGAGCAGGATGATGAAAAAGTTCCCTTGGGAAGGCTATTTGTGTACTTCAGCCTGGCTGGAAAGAATAGCTGAAACCCCTCAGTATCAGTCATCAGCCGCAGAATAAGAACCATTTCCCCATTGTACAGAATTGAGCACATGAAAGCTGATGTGGATTTAAGGAAAAGTTGTTGAGAGATAACATTGAGATTTGATAGTGCTCACTTAGTCACCTGAAAAAAAATCCTTAAAACCCATATGTAATGTATAAATTTGGCTTCCAGGGCCGTTGTATTAAGAGTTGGCATTATCGTGGTGTAACCATTAGGTATAAATGCTTAAGCAGTTTAAAGCACTGAAGTCAGAAGCACTTAAAAGCCCTAGTGAAATTGTCCATAATACAAACTAATCTGAAGCATCATAAATACTTTAAGGTTGCTTTGTATATTACTCACTATCATTGTTTCTCAAGCAGGACACTGCTTCTCCCCTTGGTAAAGCTATTGGTTTGTTTTGTTACTTTGGACATTGCTGGAAGGTGTGGGTAACTCAGAAGCTGATGGATGTCAAGGCATGGAAGTCCCAAAAGCAATAGCAAGGTGTGGCAGAGAAATGAGAGAAGTGGGGGACGAGCTGCTGAGGGATGTAGCAGAAAGTGGGGTTGGAAGTGGGAACTTGGACTAGGTCTGCAGAGTGTTTGAGGCCTGATGGAAGAATTTATCACTTTGTGAATTCAGACACATTATTGTAATCTATCTAAAACTATTCAGAACTCAATCTCTGAGACTTGTTAAGGGAAGCATGTGAGAAATGACTTAGGAAGTCATTTTTGTTGCTTTTTTCTGGGTGGAGGTAGTTAGTTTGATTTGGATTTTTAAATACAAGGAACAGGAAAGTGACACAACAGCACTGCTTGCCCTCTGCCATCTGCTTCTTTGTGGATCCTCCCTCAGTGTCCTGCAATAGCTTATACCTGATAGGTACAGAATGAATTTTTGAGGAATGCATGAAGTTTTTCATCACGATTCTCAAATTGGCAATATAAATTAAATACTTCCTTATAATGGTTTTGTTTTTATGTTTGTCACCACACCTGTTAATTTGCAGGCCTACTGATGACCGCGTATCATTCATAGCCACACGATCCACAATGTACAATTAGCGCTCACTGCACCAAACCAGATACACGCAGGCAGAGTCAATTCACCAAACACTGTGGTTTTCCTTCTTGATGACTTTATTTTTTCCTGACAATGCTTTCTTCTTATCTTTTCCACTCCTACAGTGATTTATCATTATGGTCCAATAACTAGACTAAGTACTAAGAATTTGAAAATGAAGGCCAAGTTCTCTGCCCAGAACACTTAAAAGGTAATAATTAAACATTTGGTAAGAGCTTGCTAAGTGCCACATACCCTTTTAAGTATTCTACCTTGCCACTGAGTTCTTATAAGAACCCATGAAGATGAGTATTTTTGTTATTCACAATTTACAGGTGAGGGGATTAGAACTTGGAAGGTAACTTTCTCAAGTCCACAGGGTGTCTGGACTGGGATTTTAACCCTGGCAGGCTCTCTCCAGGAGCCATCTCATGAAAACAGGTAACAGGCAGCATATTGTGTGCTAAATATACACAGAAAAGTTTAAAAGGGCCATCAGAATTTAGGAAAATTAAATCCCTCTATGGGTGAGCTATTGGGAAAGACTTAGTAGAGTTGGTAAAACTAGAGTCTGAATTGCTAATAAAGAGCAAAAATAACAATTGTAAACACATAGTACTGACATTTGCTCATAGCTAATTCGTTCATAACGTCTCCTTTTTTTTTTTTCTCATTGTGCTGGGGATCAAACCCAGAGCATTGCTAATGCTGTGCAAACTCTACCACTGAGCTGTAACTCCAACCCCATAATTAATTCTTTGATGCCTCACAACTCTAGGAATTAATTCAAAACAATTATCATCCCTTTAGTTTACAGAGGAGGAAACTTAGGTCACCTAGTTGCTGACAGAAAGGTTTAGAGGAGCAGCAGAGAGTGGAGACAAGTTTTCTAGGTGAAAAGAATGATACACCTGGGAACTCTGGAAAGAATCAGATATTCCACCATATGGGCATTTCCTCTGGACAATGGGTGGGAAAGCACTGGAAACCAGCTGTCTTCTACAGTCAGCTGTGGAGGGTTTTAGACATGTCAGCTGAGGATTTTACATTTGATTCTATGTGGGCATTGGGGTGCTGTTAAAATTACTTGGGACATTTATTGTTTAGCATTTGGTCCAGAAATAGGACTAAGTGCTGAGAATTGTAGAATTAAGGCAATTCTTTTTCTTTCTTATTCTCCTGTGAATCTGTAAATATCGCTGTACTAGGTTTAAGTTTAGACACTTCCTCTGGGAAGCCTCCTGACTATCCCTGGATCACCTACTCTATTTGGGTATAGATGCCTCTCTGAGAACCCAGAAATCCTCATTCTTATAGCTCTTTTCACATTTTTATGCCCTTTTGTAATTGTGTATTCTCTAAATAAGCAGAACGAATAAGGTGTGTGTGTGTGTGTGTGTGTGTGTTTATTATAAAAAAATTATTATAAAGAAATGGCTCATATAATTATAGAGGCCAACAAGTCCCAAGATCTACAGTTGGCAAACTGATGAGCCAGAAGAGCTGATGGTGTAGTTCCAACCTGAAGGCCAGTAAGCTCAAGATCCTGGAAGAGATGATGTTCTCCTTTCAGTCCAAAGGCAGGAAGAAAAAATGATGTCCCAGAATGAGGAGCCCCTCTAACTCACAGGAGCCTCAGTCTTTTTTGTTATATTCAGGCCTTGAACTGATAATTAACAGGAAGGGGCCCACCCACATTAGGGAAGAAAATCTGTTTTACTTAGTCTACCATTTTACATTTACTCCAAATGTTTCTCATCCAGAAACAGCCTCATAGACACACCCAGAATAATATTGGACTAACTGTCTGTATACGCCATGTTCCAGTCCAGTTGACACATAAAATTAACCATCAGATCTCTCATCATTCCACCAAAAAAGGATTTTTTTTCTAATAACAGACAGAAGGGTTTCTTTCTTATTTTCCTATGAATCACTGAGCATTTATAACAGCATTTGGAGTACAGAAGGTACTAGCATGTGAACCACCTGATATTTCCTGGACAAAGGCATAAAAAGATTTTAACTAAGTTTATTTTGTTTCTGCATTTTATTGAGTATATATATATATATATATATATATATATATATATATATATATATATTTGATATCTCCCCACCAAGTCTCTACGCACATCACAGATAGCAGTCAGAACTTTTCTTTTGTGCCCTTCATAGCTTATGCTCTAAATCTGATTCCATAATATGGAGACTCTATACGTACTGTTGGTAACATCCTTTCATGTGTGAAGAACAAAATAGTAGTCTCCCCTTAGTCATGAGGGATATGCTACAAGCTCCCCAGTGGATGTGTAAAACCACAGATAATACTGAACACTCAACTGTTTTCTTTTATACATACATACCTATGCATCAGCAATATTACCTTATAATTTAAGAGATTAACAATAATAACTGATTATAAAGTAGAATAATTATAATAGTATACTATAATTATAATAAAAGTTACTTAAAATTGTGAATTGTTGGTGCTGGGGTTGTGGCTCAGCAGTAAAGCGCTTGCCTAGCCTATGCGGGGCCTTGGTTCTGTCCTCAGCACCATATATAAATAAATAAAATAAAGGTATAAAAAAATTGTGAATTGTTTATTTTTGGATTTTTTTATTTAAAATTTTTGAACTACAGTTGATTGCTGGTAGCCACAACTTCAGAGAACAAAACTGTAGATAAGGGAGGTCTATTTAAGGAATATCGCCTTCCTTACAAGTGGAGGAAATTGTAGAGGTCAAAGACAATAGTCAATCTCTGTATCGGCAGCAGCTAGTATTCTACCTGGTTCAAAGTAAGTAATCAGTAATTGTTGGATAAATAAACTAACATGCAATGAAGTTAGTAATAATGATGCTTATTACCTAGTAGTATTCGTTTATTCCCTTAACCTTACTAGGTATTGAAATTTCTTTCTTGTCCTTTTAAAGAGACAGGAAAATTAGTCGTTCTTAAGATGTGATCTTAAATATTGCATTAAGTAAGTTCTTCTAAGAAACAGATATGACAGGATTAGATATGCAGAGATTCATTGGAGCAAATTCCCATGAGGGAAAGAAGAAATTGGGAGAGACTAGGAAAGTTGTCAGATCACTAGGAAGGTCTAATGCATGTGAAAGAGAAAAAGAAGGAATGAAAATCTGGTATAGAAAATTTCAGAGTACAGTACAGTTCTAAGAAAGTTTCAAGAAACCCACTGGGGAGTCTTGGAGCCAAAAGTCTCCCATGAGAGGAGCTTCACATCTCTCAAGACCTGGTTGCTGCGGTCACCTGCTGCACTCAGCTGGAGTCTGGAAGCAGCTCTTGAAGATGTGATTCCCTGGACAAAGTGAGAGTTGAGTTTCACAGACCATTTATGGACAGCCAAGGGCCCCTGGTAAGTTATATCCACCCTTTCAGTTGGAGATCTGAGAACCCACATTTTCATTGTGGCCACAATAGCTTGGAACCCTTGAGGCAGTACAGATGGTCCTCTATTACCTTCACAGAACATCACTTAAACATATTGTTAGTACAGGAAAGGTACTTTAAATAATGAAACAATAGATAGTACAAGGGAATCTTTAATCCATTGGAAGTTGCTCAGAGTCCCAGGAAAGCTTCAGTTGTTATCTAAGTCTGACATTGTAGAGGAAAATAAAAAACTAGATAAAATTAAAATACTGCAGGGAATTTTGAGCACAAATAAATTTCAGAGAAAAAAATCAAAGTCTTTTTTTTTTATTTTACATGCAGTTTCTAATGAACAGACATTTGACTAAGGTTACAATTTTTTGGATCTTAGAGGTTAAATTCAAATGGCTTCTTTGAAGGAATCACATTTAACAAATTGTTGATGCCGCATATATTGTGGGAAAGAACATGTAAAAGTTTGTTGTATGGAATAGAGCATATCTAATTTATAGGGGTTTTAAATGACAAGCCTTTTCTAAATTCCAAAAGGCTTTTTAAATTTGCATTCTTATAAATAAACCAGCCTCTCTTAGAAGCAACCTTAAGTCTAATAAATAAATAAAACCCAGCAGTTATTTCGTATAGCATTTTTCATGCCAGAAAGAAATGATTCAAGATAATATATGGTGTGACTTCTAGAAGGGAGTGATATTAAAAATTATGTGGAACAATGTGTCTCCTCAATACCCATTCTGCTTGCCATCCCCATGCACTTGACCACATGTTCAAGTGGATATTTGTGAAGGGCTTTATGTCATTGAAAAGGTCTTCCTTGCCCTCCCCCATGACAAGATTAACTTCCTTGAGAATGCCTTGAGCCTATAAAAACTACCCTCTTCAAGACAGTCCTTCTTAAAAAAAAAGTTTCCTGAATTTTCTCTTAGAAACTACAAAAATAGGATGAACTGCTGTCATTAGGCATTCATGTTACTTTAGCTCTCATGAAAGTACTCTTTATACACCGTACTAGATACTGGCTCACATGTTGCCTTTTCCTTAGGTTTGAGGGAAACGTTTATTTTTTGTTCTTCTAGTTAATTGCATTATAGATGCAGTATAGATGAACAACAAATGCTTTTACTTTGTGATTGTTTTATTATATATTTCTTAAAATCATAATAAGTGCTTATGGTGATGAAACCCAAGATAGAGGGTCTTGTATTTATTTAGTGCCATTACCCAGAGACAATTGCTTTCAGTCATTTCTGTTTCTTGTTCTTATGGTGGTTTTATTTCCATAAACTATGTGTGCTTTACCTTGCTTTCTTTATCAGAAGTTTTAGAAAGTATCTACTGACATCCTACAATGCAATATGGAGAATCTAATAATAATACAGCAATTAGGTGACAAATTATTCTCTCCCATTGCTTGATGGCTATCATATTAAGTTTTCTGTTTATTTTTTGTGATTTTAGAAAAAGTTGTGTTTCATGAGTTCCTGTTCCATAAAGTACAGTGAATGTCTTGTTTTCCCCATATTAGAATTTTAATGCCTATAAATGTTCTACTTTCCCTTCTTGCATTCCATTGACCAGTTTCTCAGTTACTATTATTTTTATGTTGTCAGGATTTTCGATTTTTACATTTTGTGCTGTAAGTATAATCAAGGCCTTCACATTTAATCCATAGGTTGATTTTGAAAGTTAGAATTAAAGAAGACTAGGGTTACTATGACTGTGTTGATTTTGATCATGGATAAATTGAGTATTAAGATTACATTTCTTTCTCTATAACACTGATGTCATGACTGTTCAGTCACTAAAAGAACAATATTTCTATCTCCAAGGTCAAATATATAATTTCCATATGAATTCCAATTGCTTAAAATCATGCCATATTATTTATTTGTTTCATGTCTACCTTATATACAGTTTGTATCTTTTTTGTACAGCTTTGTCTCCTTGGTTTCTATGGAATGTATGTTTATTGTAGTTTGAAGCTTTTCATCTTCTTGATTATAAAATCTATTGCATATTCACCTTCTTTTTCCTGCTAATTTCACTCTTGGATTCCCTTTGGAGTCAAGTTACTTAATAACTATGACATCATCCCTGGCCAATCATGGCGGGGGTTCATTTATGAACAGCCAAGGGTGAGGGATCTCCTATACATGCAGGCTAAGGGCCCTACTCACCTTCAACATGTATGGTTAGAGAGATAAACCAACAGCACAGATGTCACACTAAGGCTCTGCCTTTCTGTTCCCCTGGGCTGACTTTTAAATTATTTTCTGACTCTCCTGACTTCTTCTTTCTCCTTTATTTTTCTTGAATACATCTTCAACTTCCTCAGAAGAGAAACTTAGGGAATGGGTAAGACCGAAAAGTCGATTTCATCTCCCTTCTGGATTGATAATATGGATAAAAATGGAACTGCAAGTTGAAAATAATATTCTCTTAGTACTTTTAAGCACTATTCCATTGGCTTTTGGAAGTCTAGTGCCTTCTGAATTCTTGCTTCTGTGTGTGTGTGTGCATGTGTCCATGTGTGTTACTCTAAACATTTTTGGATCATCTTTTGAGCCTCATTTTTTTAGATTTCCTAAAGATGTATACATGTTGTGAAACTTGCCTTTTTCTATTCATTGTTTTGTCCATCCTATAGGACCTCTTAACTTGAAGAGTAATTTGCTTCTTTATTTCTAGAAAATTTTCTTTTTCATTTGTGATACTTTTTGATTGTTCCCTCTCTGTCTTTTTTAAACTCTATTAGATTTACTTTGAATATTCTGAGTAGAGCCTTTGTGTTATTATCTCTTCCCCTATATGTATATATGTTTCCTTGGCTCTCTCTATGTGTTTTAATTACAGTTTTTATACTGTTCTCTGTTTCCTGACTTATTTGTTTCATTCAGAGTCAGTATTATTTTTCTGTGTTGGTTTTTTTTCAAATCATGCTATGATTCTTCCTCCAATGTCTAGAGATTTTTGGTTACCCATTCTTGTATAAGGTTTCCTTTGGCCATTGTGTAGTATCCTATAACTGTCTTCTGTGAATAAGAGGTCTGGTTTGGAACTTTTGTGGGCAGGTATTCCCAACTGGAGGGCCTCCCTTTAGGTTGACCTGATAGAGAACCAAAGATCAGAATGCAGGTTGCAAGCTACAGAATGCCAAAATAAGTAGGGAATGCCTCTTAGGTGCTAACATTCATAATAGAAATTTAAGCAGTTCTTAGACGGCTTATTTAATTTATTTCAAAGAGTCCTCTTTATTTTATTTTATTACTTTATTTTTTCAATTTTGATTAGGGATGAATGGCAGGTGCCAATCACACTAAGTATTAGAAGTTCGGGGCAGTTATTCTATATAAAGCATTCACTTTCTCTCCCTGCTTCAAGGCCCACTTCCCACTCTTACTCTCACCTAACACTCTAGCCCTGCACTGGAGACTTTTAGGTTTCCAGCATTCTTACTTGATTCTGATTTAAAAGTGCAAATAAGAACACATATACAAAAACAAAGGTATTAGGCTTTCAACGGATGTATGGAAGAAAACAAATGGGCAGGTTGACAGATGAAACCGACAGAAATGCATCAGCCTAGAAGGTGCATTAAGGCATACCACAGATAGGTGACAATTTGTAGATCATCAGATCAGCACAGTCCTTGGACCATGCTTGGGAACACTGGTAGAAATCATTTAGATTAGTGCTTGGAAGAGAAGACGTTGGGTAAAATGTTAGCTGAGCCTGACACAGGTTTTCCAGGAATTAAATTTGAAAACTACCATGACTTTCCACAAACAAGATGCTCAGTTATGCATATCTTTGTTAAAACAATAAAGGGAGTTTCACTAATTTCTTGCAAAATAATTTATTTTCAAGTGTACTAAAATCCCATAAATGCCCTTGGTTTGTTTATTCAATGGAAAACAATCATTCAAGTTGCCAAGGAAACAATCACCAAACTGTTTCAAATTTGTGCTTATTGCCAGCCCTTGACTATATTCTAGCTCTCTTGCTGAGAACCCTTATCATGAGACTTCATGTCAATGGACCCCAATTAATACACTGGAGTCTATAAATCATTATGTATATGTTTGCAAGTGAGGTAAGTAGTAAGTTAATGTTTCAAAGTCTGCCTTCCATCAAGTTCTCCCAGAGTTTGAAAATGATCTTCCCATTTCTACCTGCTGATGAAAGCCAAGACATTTCTGTAAAGCTTCTGAGCTTACTGTAGCTCCTGACCATGCACTATGCCATAAGCAGCCTGTGGTCAGCCGCTTGTTGTAGACACTCCAGGTTCTCTGGTTCTCTTCCTGAGAACCTTTGCTTGAGCAAAAGGCTCACCTCAATACACTAACACACTGTCTGCTGGCAATCCACCATTGGTTTCTGCTTCCCCAGATTCCATGGGTCAAGTTGTAACCCGTTCTTTAGTCTCATTTGGACCAAACTCCTAGAATAAAATGGTTTTAATGGGATTTGCCTTAGTATATTCAGGATGCTGTAACAAATACCATAAACAGAGTAGCTTATAAATAACAGTAATTTATTTCTCTTAGTCCTGGAGTTGGTAAATCCAAGGTCAAAATGCCTGATGATTTGATGTCTGATGAGGGTCTGCCTTCTGGTTCACTGTTTTGTTTTCAATATAATCTCAAAAACTGGAAGGAGCAAGACACTCGCTGGGCACTAATCCCATTGATGAAGAGCACTAATTCCATTAATGAAGTCTCTACCCACATGACCTACCCACTTCCCAAAGGTTTCACCTCCAAATACCATCACATTGGAAGTGAAGTTATGAGTTTCAATATTCAGACCTAGCAGGGCTCTTTACCATCTCTGCATTCCTCTCTTGAAATAGTATCTGATCTTTTCCTGTAGGGATGATCTTTTCCTGTAGGGATAACCTTTCCTCCGATTTCTGCCACCCAGTTCACACAACAATGAAAACATTACACCATAGTCCAACTTGGCTAGCATCTCTGTGACCTTCCTCACACACAAAAGCTCTGTCCCCTTGAAGGACCTACCTCCTCCTCTTTCCTAGGATGCCAAGGTGCAGGGATTGTTTATGTACCACTCAATAGAGACTGCTTCAACCCTGTTACACTTCAACCACAAGTTCTATTCTGCCCACTTCCTGAGATAAGAGCACCACTACACATGGGTTAAACTGCTACAGATTTCCATGTTAGCCCATCATTATTAGTTCATTATTTTCTTTTGATTTTCCAAATACATACAATAACATTACTCTTGTATTTCATGATTGCCTTGGAATGGAATGAGCAAGTCAGACTGATTGTTGCATTACCATGTCCAATGACTTAGCCTTGTTAGGTCTAGACCATTTCAATAGGTCTGACCCTGATATCTGTTACTCTTTCTCTGCTCAGTCAAATTTATATACTACTGACATAGTAGCTTTCTCAATTTGCTGCATGAATCCTACCAGTACTGAAGGACCTACAGTGGTTTCCTAGGGCAATGACAGATGGAGTCTCAGAACTACCCCCTGAAGATTAAGCCACATCATTAACTCAGTCACTGACTCCTATACTCTAAGCTGTCTTTCAATTATTCGGTCATATGCCCTTAATTGTTGCTTCTGATTTTGCTTACATTGTTATAGCTGTCTTATTGAATTCTAGTGATTTGATTTTTATGCATCTCCTAAAGTTCATTTTGTATGTTCTCTCTTTGGGCTTAATAATCTCAGCTAAATGTTATCTTTGCTCTTGTGAAGTTTTATTTTATTTACTATCATTCCCATTTGTTTATTAGTATACTTATCTGCTCTTTTTGGTATTAGCTTCTCTGCTAATACAAAATCTGCTCTTTCTTTCATCAGTGTTCCCTCATAGTGATTAAAACAAAGTTTTTCATGGGGTGGACAATGAATACTGACTTTGCATATTAAAGAAGTGCCAAGAAGGTAACTATTTTAATGGTCATTTCACCAAGTTGAGTTCTAAAAGTTTGAGGAGGACCAAAGCAAGGTGAAATGCGTCACCCTTGGTGAGTAGAACCTCTTATAACACTTAGAAGCAGTCTTAAACATACTCCCTCCCAATACTGTATCTTAAAATCAAGATTGGTTTTCAGACACCTGTAGAAACCATATATATATATATTATGGTATTTGGACTAAAGGAGCAAGAAATACCCATTCTGTCTGTGAATCTTCAGTATTTCCATGCTTAAAAAAATTGACTAAATTGATTTACTTCACAAACAATTATGTAGCCATTAAAACTATACTTTATAGTTTGCAATTATGCAAAAGGTTTACATAATCCCAAGTGGAATATAGTATGTAAATCATAATTTGACTGTTTTTATAAAACATGCATATGAAAAAAAGTTTTGTGAAAAGAATCACCTCCAAAAATATTAAAGAACAAAGGTACTGTCTCAACTAAGGGTGCTTTTATCTGTATTAAAATTTGCATACTTCACATTTTCTTTTTTTTAAAAGAGAGAGAGGGAGGGAAAGAGAGAATTTTTAATATTTATTTTTCAGTTTTAGGTGGACACAACATCTTTATTTTATTTTTATGTGGTACTGAGGATCCAACCCAGCACTCCGCACATGCCAGGTGAGCGCGTTACTGCTTGAGCCACATCCCCAGCCCTCATATTTTCTTTAATGAATACAATAGCCTGTATTAAAAGTGGTGAATTTAAAAGGGGGGAAATACCTAATAGAATGAATTATAACACATTGATAGCTATCAATAAGTTGTTCAGTACATTGACTTGGACTGAAGAACAGGGAATGATGTACTTACAGAAAGAGTATAGGATTCTGTACTGTACATAATTTTAATTACATTAGTCAAAGATACATCTCATTGATTAATTTGTATCTTGATTGCTGCTCACATATATAAAAAGATTTGACATGTATTGCATTTTGTAGGATATTTGGAAAATACTGACTTCTCCCAAAATTTGAGTTTATACTGCTTGATGCTACAGGAAAATACAGATTAAATTAAAGAAAAAATTTTCATAGCTATTCAGTATAACATGAAGTAGAGTGAATACATAACATCACTTCTTTGTAGAGATTATGCTTTATAATTTAAGAATACAAGGAATACTGATTCCAGCCCATGCTATTTTATAATTCATTCCCCTCCATCACCCATATTTGTGTGTACCAGGGATTGAATCCCAGGGTGCTTAACCACTGACCCACATACCCAGCCCTTTTTTATATTTTATTTAGAGAGGGGGGGTCTTGTTAAGTTGCTTAGGGCCTTGCTAAGTTGCTGAGGTTGACTTTGAACTTACAATCTTCCTACCTCAGCCTCCAGAAATTTCTCTCTTCTTAATTCCACCTAGTTATAATACAGTCCTATTTGCTTCTCTACATGTACAGCTACAACAAATATTCATGCAATGCCTCTGCATAATCTATGGAAAAATTAGATATAAATTACAGAAAGTCAGTGATGAAAAGCATGTAATCCTTTGTCGTCTAGCATGTTGTGGTCCAGCATTTGATTTTGCTAGTTCATACATTTTGGATCACATGGTGTTGATGATGTATCATAGGAAAAAGAAACTACTAAACAGTCTAATATGTTCTCTTCTAAAAGTAAAAGGAAATTAGTTTCCATTTACAATTGTCATTTTTTATTTATGTTAACCTTCTTCTTTTCGAAGGTTTGTATTCATACAAGGGCTATTGAGAGTTGAAAGGTGCATGAAAAAACATGATCAAATAAAAAAGAGTTGAGTGCAGAATTTTATGGTAAGAGTAAGGCAGTTTTTAATATAATAAAATACCATTTCTGCATACAATCAGCAATTCTAATTGTGGTACTTGACATTCAGTGTTAATCCACCAACTCTCAAGCTTATTAAAAACGGCAGTACACACATTGGCAGCATAGAAACAGGTCAAAAATTGTTGAAAACAAAGAGAGCTTTATGATCAACCATAAAATTGTGGTTATTTTAGAAATTTGACTTTTGCATGGAATCCACAGGTGTAGAATCAATAATGCTCACAATTGCAGACAATCCCAGCAGTACATTTCAAAGATCCCAAATAGGAGAAGAGACTTCATTTGTTGTCTTTGCCTTTGTTCTCTTTTTCATCTGGATATGTGGCTCTGCTCACCCTCACCCTGTGGAATTAGCTATAGAATTAACAATGAAGAATAAATGTCAGCCTTTCCTCCAAAAAGAGGGAAACACATCAAAGAGACTATGAAGAGACTGTAGGAGACCTGTAGTCACTTTGTCATTTGTGAAAGTGTTTGTTGCAAATTCCCTTAAGCAGGTGTATAAGGCTGTGGGAGCTATTTATATTTTAGCTTCCATATCTAAATTCATCCAGAAGCCATCCCTAAATGTTAATTCCTTAATTATCCAGATGTCATGGGAAAACGATGGATACTCAGTGGTGCGGAAGTGGCTGAAGGTGTAAGGGGGAGCACCCTAATGCAGTGTGGCAATTTTCTTCTACTCACCAAATGATTAAACCTGAGGACCTCATTTGTGTCGCTCAGTCACAACCTTATGCTTCGTAGCATGTCTGACAAGCAAGTCATTTCACTCCTGCCACCAGTGATGAGCTACTCCAGCGATGGCTAAGCCTTCTGCTGAAGAAATAGGAACCATCCAAGGAAAAATTAGTAAACTGAAGCTGACAGTATCTTGTCCCAAACACCTATTAATGAACACCATGGAGGATTGCATGCTTCTCACTCACTGTCCTTCTGTAATTTATATCCGATGTTCTATAGATTATGCAGAGGCATTGTATGAATATTTGTTGTAGGTATACATTTAGAGGAGCAAATGGGACTGTATAATTAATAGGTGGAAGTAAGAATAGAGAAATGAATTATAAAGTTACTTCCTCGGGGTGAATATATCAGCAAACTAAATACACTTGTAAATGTGCTGTATTTTCCCACTGGTAGTGGGTTTCTTTGCATTGAGGGGCTTAGAGATAAACATTAATTCCTGGTATTGATGTTATGCATTGTGAAGTCCATGATCTCCTTTAGTTCAGTTCCAAAGATTTTGTAAAGAAAAGTGTAAACCACAGCATCTAAATGTATGAAAAATGTTACTATACTTTTAAAAGCAACAGAGATTTGGGATATTCAAATAACACTAAATACTGTATCCATCACACAGGGTACAAGAATATTTATACACTTATAAAAACTTTTTAAAATCACATTCAAGGTTGTAGAACTATTTACAGCAGTATGCGGTTTTCTGAGGCATTTTGAAGACTGCTTTCTCCTGCATATATAGAATACCTATACATACCAAGGAACAACAGATATATTCATTTATAAAAAGAAAAAATGCACTAGTTATGGAGGTTGTGTAGCAACTAACTGTGCATAATGTATTTATGGCTTAAAATAAAGTATTACGATTAATTATTTACCATCCTTTTAAATATCTTCTTTCCACAACCAAAAAAGGGAGGAGGTAGAGGTAATACACTAATTTAAAAAAAAAATTGGCCTAAGGTGTATAGCCAGTTCATTAATAATTTGTTAATCAGATACAGCACAGAATACAAGAGTTACATGGCCCTTGGTTAACGACTGCAGATTCTTTGAGACACTGGCACCTTAAAAACTTTCCACAGCTTGTCATCCTTGCCAGAAATGCAGCAAAACTCATTTAAAGTTGGATGGGTGATGGTAATTCTGAAGGGTGAAAGTGTATATTTACAATACATACTGAGGATCTTGACTATGAAGCAAGGGAGTTTGACCTTTATTATGTAGGTAGGAAGGTAATTGTTAGAAGCAGAGATACAGCCAGGCTATCATTGGGCTCTATTATGTGCAGTGTTCCCAGTCATACAATGGGGGCAGTACTTCTCTCTTAGGTTACAACAATGCAGAGGAGGATAAATAGTATCAGGTAATATAAGATAAGCTTTGAAAACTGGCATCTATGAAGAGCTTAACAAAGGCAGCTCTCACATATGGGAGAATTTTGAACATAGGAGTAACATAATCATACCTGTAATTTGAGAAGATCACTCTGAAAATAATCGAGGAGGAAATGAAAGAAGGAAGGATGGAGGAACAGTATTATAAAGATTGCTACAATTATCCAAATAAATGTTTTTGAGAAACTGAAATAGGGTACAGAAGGATAAATGATGCTATAAAAAATTAGATTCAATGGGGTAAGATAGATAAATAAGCCCCCAAGAGAAAAGAAGGAGAAAATAATTGATTTTGAAAAATGGAAATCTAAGAGATTTGAAGGAAGATGACACAAATTAAGAAATAGTAAAATGATAAAGTAGGGGTTGGAGCCTTCATGGTAGGTACATTCGGACCAGGTTGTCCAGCTGGGAAATGGAAAATGAAGACCTATAGTACAGTGGAAAGGTCAGGTTTGGGGTTGTACATTTGAAAGGCATCTACATTGAAGTATAAATTGAAGCCAAGAAATATATGACATAAATACTGTGAAATTATAGGGAGAAAGAGAATGAGTCTAAAATCACAACTCTGAGATATGCCAATATTTATGGTAGAGCATGAAGAGGATCATATAAATATGATAATTGTGTCCTAAGAGTCAATGAAAGGCCAGGCACAGTAGCACACATCTGTAATCCCTTGGGCTTGGGAGGCTGAGGCAGGAGGATTGAGAGTTCAAAGCCAGCCTCAGCAACTTTGCGAGGCCCTAAGCAACTCAGTGAGACCCTGTCTCTAAGTAAAACACAAAAAGGGGCTGGGGATATGCCTCCGTGGTTAAGTGCCCCTGAGTTCAATCCTTGGTACTAAAAATAAATAAAAATTTAAAAAGGGAAAGAGCCAATTAAGGTGTTTCAAGGTAGCATATGGAAGAGGATTTCAAAGATGTCATATACAGAGGAATGGTAGTAGAGGAAGAGAGAATGAGGCTAATTTTTTTTTCAATTAAATTATCTTTATCCTTGGAAACTTCAGTTTCTATTACAAGGGACCGAGCAATAAGTAGATGTTGATAAATAAGAAACAAATGCAAAATATTGGTAATGAATGGAAGTCAAGAAATGTTTACATTTGGAGAAAGTTTAATCCATTCACTCTATTGAAATATTATACATTCAATTTTATTGGGTTGTTTTGATTGAAGTCTAGTTTGAATCAAGTTTCAAGGATTTTCTGTCATGGTTTCCCCTTTCCCTAATTTCTCGGACGATTTCATGAACAAACATCAAGTTTCATAAAATACAAGTGTACACAAAAGTGACCTTGTTGTAATAAATTATGATCTTCTCTAGTCAATTGTTTTTCCTATCAGTTATTTCAGAAACTTTGCATTCCTCTAAACTTCTCTTCCTTCTCTTCATTCCTGTCTGTCTACCTTGGTGAGAAAACACACACCATCCGAGATGCTGATTCTTTCAGCTTTCTACCTCAAACATAAAAACTCCAAATATTCTATTTCTTCCTTTACTGCTTTTACAATGGAGGGGTTGGATGTTTTCACCCTCTGTGCTGGATTTCTCTCCTCTTTTCTTCTCCAGAGCCTTGCTCTTAAGAATCTCCTATGTGTATATATATATATTTACATGCAGCTCCTCCTTGACTTCTTCCTGTCAGTGATCCATCAGGGTGAACCGCAACCAATGTTTTGTAAAGCCCTCTCTCTACTACCTGTCTCCCTTCAGCTCATGTTATAGAGAAGTAGATCGTAATTACAAAACTTCATAAAGTTAAGCTAAGGTGAAACATGAAATCCTCCTCTGGCTCCTTGTCTTCACCAAGTTTCTCTACTTGGAATGTTCCTTCCCATCCCCTCTCCACCCCCAAGCTTCTTTATTCTCATCTTTTCAGCCTCAAAGTGCAGGTCACATCTTTAGAAAGAGTCCTACCTCATCCCTGGCCCAGGTGCTACCTGTTGTTGTACCTACCTCAGTTCTAGTTTCTTCACATATTTCTTTCCTAAGAGACTGTAAATTACTCAAAGGAGGGATAGTGTGTCTTGTTGGTTCTCACAGGATGAATACTGCAGTAGAGCCTGGAATAGAGGAAGCCCTCAGAGAGTTTCATTGAATGCTCATTGCACAGTCTCCTTAATAGATTCCCTAGCACATATATTATCATGTAATTTACCAAAGGAATAGATTTACATTCAATTGATTTTTACATTAATTGATCTTTATACATTGATTTGAGCAGTAAAGCAAGGAATATTTTCATATGAAATCATATTTTCCCACTGAAAACAATTATAATTTCAAATATGTTTCCACTGAAAAAGTGTTGACCTCAACATATGATAAAACCATCCTAAACAGTTCTGTTTACTTCAGCAGGCAACTGTCTCTTTACCATATGTGTTTAATTTTTCAGTTGTGAATTTAGTTCTCCTATACTACTAATAACTTAGCCAACCAGACACATAAAGCTTAAGCACATACATATGAAATATAGAACAGAAGTATTTCACAATCTACTGAGAGTTCCTCCATGATTCAATAGCACATCCACTTGGGATTCATGCACCATCACAACCCTACCTTTATGTTAAGTTTTTTAGTAAAGCAGCCTATTTAGAAGAGTCAAATGTAATGCTAGGAAAAAAGAGTATGGTGATGGTACAAGGACAACTAAAGGACCTGGACCCTGATTCTAACATGGTTGCTGATTAGCCATATGACCTTCAATCCGTCATTTATTCTCTGTGAATCTGCCCCATTTGCAAAACTGGTGTAAATAATTTATGCCTCTTTTTTTTTTAAAGTAAATTTTCCTCAAAAGGGTATTGTGTTTATAAGGATACATTTGCCAAGCATTGTAAAGGCAAAATCCTTATAAACAAATAGCTTATCTTCTTTAAATCAACACAAACCAAAAAAACTAAAATTAAATAAAAACATGTCTGTTTATAGGGGAGTTGATTAAGTGCTTCATAAGGAGAAGAGCCCATCATGTTATAGAGATTAGAGCAAAGTAGAATCTCTCATGAAATGTTAGAACCTCTTCCCTAAAAATACAATAAAATTGAAAAAAATGCATCTAATGATGTGCTTGCCCATATAATCTACTCATAAATATGAATTGACTTAGTGAAAGATCAGATGGATCAATCAATAAGTTAGCTTAATAATTACACCTGGAGAAATATTTTAAAGTGTTTCATATGTATGTGTATATATGTACATATATAGGTATGTATATCTATAGGAATGTGTTTACATGTATGTGCATGTAGATGTATCCCTGCCCATATATGTGTGTATATATGAATAAGCAAGTCATATATTTCTCTCTGTGTGTGTTTTTTAATATATATATATGTAAAAGGGTAACATTTCACAGAGGAAAAAAAATGAATTATTCAAGAAATATTGCTGACTTAATTGATTAACTACATGAAGTATAGAAGAAAGGTAAAAGGAATTTTATGTTGTGCCCTACCCCAAAATGTTCCAAATGAATTAAAGATTAAATGATGCCAAATATAACCTTGAAAGAAAAAAAATAAATGAATATTTATATTTGGTGGGGTGAGAATGTATTTTCTAAATTATACCTAAAACCTAAGGTAGACACCAGAAAGGGAAATACTTACAGACATGACCATATTAAAATTTAATCTCTTTTACATCAAAAATGCTTATAAGGAGTATGCACATGATAAACTAGAGGCATTTTACAACATATATGGCTGAGTTAATACACCTTAATATAAAGAACTATTTTGAATTAATAATAAGAAAGGAATTGCAACCAAAAAATTTTTTTAATGAAGGCAAAAAGAGGAAAGCAATGAATTGATAACATATTAGAAGCTGTTCTATTTTATTTATTCTTAAAATGCAGATAGAAACAAGGTGTTTCCTGCTTATATGAGGAAAGGGTCACTCACATTTCTGCTGGTGGGATTATAAATGTGACCTTTCTACCAGACAATTTAGAAATACCATTAAGTATTAATAGCTTTTAAAATGTTTGTACTCATTGATCCAGCAATTCCATCTTTAGGATTTTTACTTAAAGAAACAATAAAAAATGTCACCTAAGATGAATGCACAAATATGGTCACCTTGCAGTTATTCACAATAGGGAAAAATGTGTAATGGCTACCTAAACATTTTTGTCAGGGTAGATTGAAAACGTGTGAAGAAATTTCTAAATTGTTTGTTAAAAGGAATTTGACAATGTGTATCAAGAATTGCATTTTCAAAATATTTATACCCTTTGACATGTTGATTCACTTTCTAGGAATTTCTCCTTAGGAAGTAATTGGAAACACAAAGCTAAATTCACACAGATATTCCTTGTAAAATTATAATAATTTATAATCCCCTTTTGAATTATAAGCAGTAGGTAAACGAACGGTAGAGTTCAAAACTGGAATAGTATATGGCCTTATAAATATAATTTATAAAATAATTTCAGTACCTTGGAAAGTTGCATATGTTGAATATTAGAGGGAAAAAAAAGATGGTGTTCTTGGGCTCAAACCAACGCTTGGTCACTATCTAGTATGACTGGTCTTAGCTTCAGTTTCTCGATGTATAATAGTATATAATGAGGCATAATTGCACATTCCTGATAGAGATATTGTGATGTGTGGATTAAATTAAATAATGAATATAAAATCCTTAGCACAGGCACATAGCACTCAATAAAAGTTAACTCTTTTTTAGGATATAATATTACATGAAAGCATGGCTATAACTGTTTGAATATACAGTGAAAGTAATTTACTACAGCATTAAAAGTAGCTATCTTGGAATGGTGCAATAATACATGATTTGTTTTCTTGTGTGTGTTTTCCAAGTGTCTCTATTTTCATGATTTTCAAAGTAGATTGGTTTTAGCTTTAGTTTTGCTTTGTTTCCAAGAGAAAAATAGACACAACATTCTGAAAGGAAAGAGTCAATGAGACCAGCAGCAGCAGCCAGGACACGGGCTACCAGAGAGGAGCCCATGTTGCCAGCACCATCTGCCATGCAGCAGGTAGTCAGGGGCCTGGCCGAGGAGGGAATCCTGATGGCCAGAGCAGTGGTTCTGCATTTGTGGTATGGATCTGATCAATGGTGGACTCTGAGGATGGCAGGGATGCTGGCGGTCCACCCCCAGAGGTTTAAACTGGGTAGCCTTAGGTACAACCTTTAGTTTTTAATTAAGAACTTTAATTTTTAATAATGACTCCACCTGTGATTCTAACTCAACCAACTTGTGAGAACCCCGGGGCTATAGTATAGTAAGAATACTGCCAAAGTTCCATGTTGCATCCCCAAGGTATTGCCACAAGAAGCAGTTTCCTATGCCTACAGGCTGCCTGCCTGTTCACTGCCATATGTCTAACCAAGACAGGGCCAGTTCAGAGTATGAATGGAGAGGAATGAAATACCTCCCCACCTATTACTCCACCTCCCCTGGCACCCCACCAACCAATGGCCCCAAACATATGTCCTGTTACCAGTGAATCAATAATAACCCCTTTGCCAGACAGTAAAGGGACACATTTTTAAAATAAATGAGAACATGATGGCTAAATATAGTGTTTGATGAAGGGTTTTTTTTTTTTTTTTTTTTTTTTTTCATTTTAGAGAGAACTTGCCATTGTTTAATGACTCATTTGGACTCCCCCAACTTTTTCTTCAGACTTTTGTTGGTATCATCTATTCACCATTTTTTGTGGCATTACCTTAAAACACAATGTGTGATGGGTCTGAGTTCATCTGAAGTTCAGGGTGTTCTAACATATAAAATGAACTGGCCAAATGTAAAGCAGAAGTGCTTTCACCCAAAATAATATCAGACTAAATGCACCCAGTAAGTGTAGTCTTTGTAACACGCAGAATCCGATTTTTACTTGCCCTTTTGAAAATCCCATTCATGTTTGCTTCTGAAAATACCTTTTAATTAAAATCATCCCCAGGATTTTACACAGTTCCATTTTCAATGTCAGGAAGTGGTTGTTTAATTACATTATTGTTGGTTGGAATGTGCCAGAGGAATCTGTGCTTTCATATTTGTAAAGTAGGACCAAGTGGAGCAAGTTATGTCACTTTGTTATTCCTGCAGATCTCGCACAACTTTGTTTCTTTTCTTGTAGTTCCCTCTTGATGTGATTATTTTAAGCTTTCTTACCTGCATCTTTGGTCTACACTTTTTGTTTGTTGAGGATATTCCTTCTTCACTTTGGTTCATGTTATCTTGCTTCTGTGGTGGATTAAGTAATCCAGCTTCTTTCATGGGTTGGAAATATCAGATACTCTTGCTGATTGTTATTGGTATTCCTGTGCTATAATGAAGCTGCCTTTGATGGCTTTCAGCTTATGCAATTAATACCAGAAGAGAGGGGCTGTAGCTGTAGCTCAGTGGTAGAGCACCTGCCTACCATGTGTGAGACACTGGGTTCCATCCTCAGCACCACATAAAAATAAGTAAATAAAGATATTGTGTCCATCTACAACAGGATGAAAACAGACCTTGATATCTTCCAGATTTGGTTTCGGTTCCCTCTTCTTTAAATTACATTTGTGGAAACATTCTGTTTTGCCATCTTTAAATTGGAAGTGATACTGTGGATTATACAAGACTGTTCATAAATGAACAATTTATATAAAGGACCAAGGATATCATAGGCATCTAATAAATTGTAGCTATTACTATGAATGCATTTTCAGTAGATATATATGTATAAAGTATATCACTGATACAAAACAGAAAAAGCCAGCTAATATTAGAGTTGACAGAGTCGAGATTCAAAATTTTTTCAAATAGTATTGCATTAAGTATTCAATTTTAGTCTCAAAGGGGGCCACTGGATGATTAATTCAACAAGTATTCTACCATCTTTGCTTCACTGTACTACAATATCTGCCCCGGTTGACTATTTTTGCTCTCCTTAAGCTTCCTATCCCCTTGATCCAGTCTCTCCCTATTTTCTTCTTACCGCTTTGGCTCATCTCTCTCTCTGTCTCTTTTGCTTTCTTTTCTGACTCATAAGAGTTATTACCCAGGTTCCATCCTTGACCTTCTGATCGTCCCATTTTGTAGAGTCTTTATAAATTTGACTGAATTCACTGTTAAACACAGGATTCACATACCTGATGATGGACCTCATATTGCCTAGCAATTCGGTATCAATACTTTAAAAGAGAAGTCATTGAATATTCATAAAACCTTAACTGATTGCCTGTCTTGATGAATGGCATCGCCAATTATTTCATGTCCCCAACTCTAGATTTCTCTGTCAGCGTTGCCTTTGCTGTGTCCTTCAGTCAGGATCACTCTATTTTTAAACTATTTCTCAGATCCATACACTCTCAGGGTCCTGACACCTCCCTCAGTTATACAGTTCTTTCTGTGCTTAAGACATCCTTTTCATGCCAAATGCAGTCTCTCCCTTCAGAACTCATATGTCACCTGACTTATAAAAATGGTCTTTGGTATACTCTAGGTGGCCATATATCCTGGATTGTTAAGGATGGTCTTAGTTTACACCTGTTCTCTCTATAAGTATTAATAATACCATCTTCTCTCTCAGAGAATCAGATGGTACATTATATCGTCACCCTACTTGTTCTCAGGCCAAACTAGGCATCGCTTATTTTATGTCACTGGGACCCTCTTTAGATTTCTCACATTTGCTTTATAAATTTTCATTGTTTTTCAAATTCTCACTTGTCTGACCTTCCTACTGGACCATGAACTCCTGGATGGCATTAATTTCATCTAATTTATTTTTGTATAGTTAATGCCTCATATAGTACTTAAAAAGCACATTTTGTTAATTAACAAGAGCATTCTGTCTTCTTTATTCCATTTTAAGTATCTGTGAAAATAAGGAGGACGCTTAAGGAGAAAGTAGATACAAAAATTAATGGGAACTTTTTTAATTTTAATTTTTTGTAGTTGTAGATTTGACAGAATGCCTTTATTTTATTTGTTTATTTTTATGTGGTGCTGAGGACTGAACCCATTGCCTCACGCATGCTAAGCAAGTGCTCTGCCACTGAGCTACAGCCTCAGCCCTTAATGGGAACTTAACTTGGGTCTCTATTGTGCTCAAAATACCACTGGGCCAGTATGAGCAACATAGAGAAATATCTTCATATTGTCCTCCCTGACCCTGCATTGTTCTATGCTGTCATGCCAATCTCTCACTTCTCCATTTGGCACTTGCCCTTTGTCACCTGCTGGGGAACTCTGCATTAAATTGCAAAACACATGTAAATGCCAATTAGTTTTTTCTTTCGATTTCAGTCATTAACCAGGCCTGCAAACTTGATTCTGGGTCCCAATAAGTAATTATAGTAACAAATTTTATTATTTATTGAGAGTTTACTTTATGTCAGGTCTCTCTACTATTTCACTGAATTCTGTTATGGGTTTATAGTAAGCATCCTTGCTGCTATAAAAAAAATCTGAACTGAGAATTCCTTTTTCAATCCTGGATGTTGTTCCCTGACTCATATCTTTAACTGGTCTATGTCCATCTCCTGCAGTGCTGGAAGATAAGAATTGTTTTCATGTACTTAGAAGAAAAAGCTTCATTATGGAAGGGATCTCAGCCAATATTTCACGTAAGACCTAGAGGACACATTTTAAGAATAGCTCTCCTCCAAGCCAAGCACATTAGATCTTGTTATAATCCCTGCTACCCAGAGGCTGAAGCAGAAGGATCACAAATTCCAGGCCATCCTGGGAAACTTAGCAAGAATCTATTTTGAAATTTAAAAAAATAAATAAATAAAAAATTTAAGACAGGACTGAGGATTATAGCTCAGTGGTAAAGTGGAAGAGTACTCTAGTAACACACACACACACACACACACACATACACTCACACCTATTGTGTGTACAATATTTGTTCCAATGTAAGCAGCATTCAGACCAGACACATGTATGCACATCTAATTTGCTGATGTTTGGCACTTGAATCACTAGGAAAAATGTGAATAGGATTGCATTGTGAGATCTTAGGAATAATTTTTAAATTTGTGATATGTGACAATGTCATTTGTAGTTATGCAAAAAATAATTCTCATTACATAGGCATGTGTTTTGTATATTTAAGAGTTAATGGTATGACATGTGAGATATCATTTAAAATATGCTAGCAAAATATTTTTTTTTTAAAAAAGGCAGTGGTGAAAAAATAGAGATAAACAAATTATTGATCAATAATTACTGACTCTGGATGACAGATTCATAAAAGTCCACAATGCTATTTTTCTACTTTTGTGTAAGTTTGAAAATTTCATATTAAACACTTATTAAATGATGGATCTGAGCACCCCACTGCAGTTATACTAAATCAAAAACCCTGGGAACTGGCCCTAGCATCTGCATTCTTATAAATCTCCCCAGGTGATAATTCTTGTGTGCTCTGAAACTTGAGAGCAGTGGTTGAAATGAAAGATGGCAGGATCATTTCTCTAATAAATCCCTCTTTCCCAAAAACTACAATTGCTGCTGTTCAAGACGTCCAAGAAAAATCCTAACTTCCAGGATGAAAATATCAACACATCAATCTCAGGGTTGAAAAACAATAGCAACAATTCTGCAATACAGCAGTCAGGTTAAAAGTGTTTAGAAGAAAGTCTGATCTATGTCATGAATTAGAAGACATGTTTTTAGAAATTACCTACATTTTATTCCTAATGAAATAAGAGAGGTCATTGTCTTTATTGAGCAAAAGCAGACCTGGAGAAGAAGAGCATGCTACATAATGAAAATGACAATAAGTGAAAGAAAAATCTTATTTTAAAGTAGCAAAAAGCAGACTTGACATTGTAGATAATCAAATCATCCAGAGCAGAATACTGAGAAAATGAAATCACAGATTTAAAAAATGATTCAGAATATAATGGTCATAGAGGTTACTCATGAAGATAAAACCTATAAACTCAATAAGTGGATCAAAATTCATCATTAAAGATATAATAAAATGTATTTTAAAATTTGGGGGATGAACAAACCCCAAAGCATTTGAGTGTGTTACGTCCTAGGTAAATTAGTAATCAGGTTAAATGGCACAAATTCTGTCTTGTTATGATTTTTAAATTATAGCAGGCAGTGATGAATTCCTTGCCTCAAAGCAGAAAAGTCGAGTCATTTCAAAAGGAATGAAAGCTACCTTATTTCTTAGTTCTCATCTGCATTATCATAAGCCTGAAAACAGAATAACTCTAATATTTCTGGTAGGATATCATGAGTTGTTTTTCTTATGAGAAGACATCCTCAGTTGTTACATAGCAGAGAATGTGTCACCCAAGAACTCGTTTTGCCAACATTTTTCAGAAATAAAGTTAAAGTCATTGAAGGAGAAATCAGGATCTTGTATCCTCTGAGTTTTATTTTATGATCAGATTCTATTGCACCAATCCTAAATTGCACTTTTCCTCCTCATTTTAACATCATGGCATTAGGATACATCTTCCTAAGAAAAAAAATTTCTTTTGCCAGTGGTGATGAGCCACCACTGCTGACAAGTGGCAGTTGTGACATGGGTGTCATTACTGCTCACGCACATGCCTGGCTCAAGTTGCTGTTGGTATGATTGAACAAGGGCAGCCCCTTGATATTGAAAAACAAACCATATCAAGGCGTTTGGGAAAGAAATATGAGTCTTGATTCTTGCCTGAAACCCTTCTCCTAGCATCTTGTAGTAAGATCAAGGGAACTTAAGCATCAAAACTTGCATGTTAGCTGTTTGGGAGAAAAATCCTGCAGGTGATGCATGCAAAGAACTTCCTTGAGAGCCTCGCCTTGGATTTTGTATAAGTGTGGGTGGTGCTGCCTTGGGTTATAGAACAGTATACTGTTTTCTCTTGGAGAATTTTTGAAATTAAAAGGTCTTTTTTGTTTGTTTGTTTAACTGGGAGAAGAAGAAGGAGCATGAAGAGAGAAAGAGGCAATCATATATTACCTATTTCCCAGATGATATTGGGTAGAAAAGAGCTGATGTAGATAATTCAAAGATGCAAAGTCAATCTAACCAATTAAATGGATATCTTTCTTGCAAGAATGGTGTCTGGTATAAATATATACTTATGTCAAAAGACTACAAAAAATTAAGTCTAAAAAATACTAAAAACATTTATCACAATTTAATTTGAAGCATATTTTTCCTTTAGGGGTGCATATATTGATACTTCTTATAAACAGTGATGTATTAGATTCTATGAACTGGAAATAGCTATTATTTATTAAGCACTTTTATGTTCTAGACACTATTTAAGGGGTTTACGTGTCTTATATTTTTCTTATAAGAATCCTGTAATGTAGGTAATCTTATTCCCACTTCACAAATGGGGAAACTGATACCTGGGAAAGTTAAATTCCAATATTTCAAGATTCAAATCCAGGCAATCTGACCAGTGCCCAAGACTGTACCCACTACATGAGTGTCTCAAAATGATTTTGGGATGAGGAATATCACTATGCTCACTTCATGAATGTACAGATAAGGAACTCAGGCCCAGAGATGTTAAGTAGCTTAAAAGCATGCAATAAGTTAGTATCAGACTAAAATGATCTACCTTAGTTTATGTTCTCTACACTTTATATATCTGGCCTTCACACAAAACCCACTGTGACTTTTCAAAGCCTGCAGACATGCACACCCCCACACTCATACACAATCCCCATTATTTCCACCATTGGCAGGAAAGCTAAAGAAAACAAGCAGCAAATTTTTGAAGGGAACCTTGGCTGTTTGTTTATGTTATTTAATCATCACAACAGTGCTTCAAGGCCATTACCATTTTCTTCTGTTTAACAAGCTAAAGAAATGAAGTCTGGAGAGGACAACTAACTTGTGCCAAGTTATAGAACTCTTCAGTGGCAAAACAAGAGTGCAAACCAAAAGCATGTCTGCCTCAAAAACTCAGTCTGATTTTCCAAAGATAATTAAACAAAGTTACTGATCACTAAAAGAATACTCGTTGCTACAACAGAAGTTGCACACTTTCAGTTTGATGTTTGACTTTAAATATTGTTGGTGTGTCTCATGCAATGTCAATTTTGAAATACTCAGAGATCACCTAACTTCTGAATTTTCCACTTTTTTTGAAAAGTGAGAGAACTGGGCAGTGCTGGATGGGAACTCCTCCATGGCAGCAATCAGCTGGGGCTGAGTGGCACCTGTTCTTCTATCCGGTGCCCAAATTTTGCAGTCCACTCAGACACCAGCACTCCATTCTTTTGATACACAGAATGCTGGCCTGGCCCATAAAGGCTTTGAGTCCATGGCCCCAATTCCAAATGGTTGTTATGATGGACAGCTATTTATTTAGCTGAGAATAATAAACTTGATGGTTGCTGGCAACTAGAAGAACATTTAAATTAGGTCTTTTGTGATATTTGGAATTATATGTGGCAGTCCTTTTGGAGGGCTCTCACACCAAGCAAATATCTCGTCACTTCTTTTTAATTTGGGAGCAATATTAGTGTCTCAAAAAAATTAACAAATTTTGCCTTTTACTTTCACATTTTTTAAGACCCTGCAGTCAAATTCAACATTAAAATTTTATGAATTTAAGCACAATTGGATATTTCAAGGTTTTTAATATTCTTACAAATCCAGATGTATTTTTAAAATGTACATCAGCAAACTTATTTAGAGAGAATTGTAAGGGCTTTGGGGGAAAGGGATTCTATAAATCCAAATAACTGCAATGACTGAATGGATTTTCTCTTCTTTTCTTTTCTTATTTTTTTCCCCCTAACTAAAGTCTGAGAGCTTTTTGAGATCAGTACTTTTTTCTTCCTGGCTTATAAAAATCCTATATTAGACTCCAAGTAGATATTGATATTAGAAAGAAAATGATTTTTTATTTCTATACAGAAGACCTGTATATGAACAAATTATTGGTATATTTATTTCTTTTAAAAATTTAATAGCAATAAAAATAACATATAATGTTTACTCTGCAGGGCAAGCATTTCCATTATCTTTAAAGACTTTGTGTGTCATTGTTCAGCTGCTATTGATGCTTACCACAAACAGCTCTCCGTGGCAAAGAGTGGTACAATAGGAGGCTAAAATTAATTCTGGACAAAGACCAAAAGAAACAAAGCAGGAATGGGAAGCAGCTTCCAAGTTATCTAGATTAGGGTTGCATTCTGGTAGGGAACATCCACGCAAAAACTGGTCTCCTTTCTGTCCCCATTGTCTCCCAACCTGTTAGATGTTCACAGCCTCAGTAAAAAATGAGGGCATCCACTCTCAATGTATATGTGCTTTTTTATATAAAAATGGAATGAATGTTCTACAGCGCTAATAATTTTGCCCATTATAAAGTGTATAAAAAATAAGACATTTTAAAGAATGATGTAACAAAAGTCAGTGTTCAATATTTTCTTCAACTCACCTAATAGTCTCCTTTCTGCTCTCTTCTTCATTGTGTCTATCCCAGTTGTGTCCCAAAGCCTATTCCATGTAACGACCAGTTCAATGTCATTTTAATCATTATTACATGAGAAATGATTTAATTGTCAAGAAAGTTTGAGAAATACTTGGCTATATTGAGATAAGTTCCTTGCTACACGACTTCTCATTTTTAATACAGAATCCTGTTGTGACACCTTATGATGGAGAGTACCAATAGGGCTAATAATCCTCTGAAATTCCTTTAAGAAATCCTACTCTATTCAAGTTTTGCGAAGATCATCTTTGATTTCTGCTTTCCATAGGATACCATATAATCCAAGGACAAACACAGTCAACAATTCCTCCTCTCTATTAGAAGCTGTTCCTCTCACTTTCTTCTTACCTAGGATCAGTGTCCTCCCCTTTGCACCCCAAACCTGATATTTTTGGATAAGCCCTTAGTTTAGGCCTTTTCTCCCTTCTTGTTCATGCAACTGGGGTATCTAAGAATTATAAAATTATAAAATTATAAAATTTACCAGTCAAATTTCACCACAATTTTAAGGTCTTAGGTAAAAGAGATTTAAGATTGCTCTACCCCATAATTTCAAACTCATCACAAAAATCACTTCCTATTTGGTTTCAAGCACATATTAGCACACTTACTCCAATATCTCTTTGGTTCCCAGGACCTGGTTGCCACTTGGTACTCATTGTTGATAACCAGGTTACTACTAACCTTCCTAGTACCTGAGTAATAACTTTCATTATTATTGTTGTCATAGTTATTATTTTGTAGACAAATGCATTAGGTGTTTTCCTGACAACACTTGGCTTTATTTTATAACTCAATAAAATCAAACATGTTTTTTATTTGAGGGTCCAAAAATACACATTTTCTTTTTGATTTTAGAGTTTTTTAAAGTATTGTTCAATACTAATTCTTCTTTTTTTTTTTTTTTTTTTTTGTACCAGGAATTGAACTCAGGGGCACTCGACCACTGAGCCACATCCCCAGCCCTATTTTATTTAGAGACAGGGTCTCACTGAGTTGTCTAGCACCTCTCATTTTGCTGAGGCTGACTTTGAACTTGTGATCCTTCTGCCTCAGCCTCCTGAGCCGCTGGGATTATAGCATGATTATTCTTAATATAGGTCAAAAGAACATAGCTAAAAAATAATGCTAACCCACTTTGGTCTTAAGAGTATGAATCTTCATATCTCCTCTCCTTTTGTGTTTGTTTGTAGCCTTTGTTATAGCATCAACACACCCAATTATACCAGGGCACCTTCCTCAGAGAACTATTTCTTTTTGAAGACAAGGTCACAGATGACTTACAAATATATTCCTTATGTTTTTAGATAAGCTTTGTATTTTTCTTCATTTGCTTTTGTTTTACATTTCTTTTGCCATGATGGTGAAATATGATTTGGCCATCAGATGTTAATCCATTGCTGCATCTAAAGTCTGACAACATTTGTTAAAAAGCTTGGGCTGTCCACTACTCAATAAAGCAAATATTTTCTCTTATGCTGTAGGCTCATGAGCCATCAAATACTATCCTAAAACAATACTGATCCTGCAGCAAGATAAAAAAGAAGGCTAGCAATAAGAACAATGTGATTTTACACTTTAATATCTAATATTAGATCCAAAGTCCAATATAAAATAATCTAATATTTAAAATTCAATATCTTCCAACTTCCCAATTTTGAAATCACTTGAGTAGACCAGTGCAATCCATTCAGGACAAGTAGATTTTCTGCTGATGTGGTTCTGAACTAATATTGAGGAAGATTTTAAATTGCCTAAAATCAATCCTTATATTGGTTCCTGTTAGCAAGAGTTAACCACAGCAGATTAATCAGATTAGAAGGTGAGGAATAAAGGAGACATGTATCCAATAATCTTAGTCATAGAACATCATAGCACTAAGTAAAAAACATTTAGCCAATAAAAAAGAGAGGGTTTTTTTTTTATTAGGAATGCATCCTGTGTTTCCAAATTACAATTTAGATACAAGCAACTGAATCTGACACTTAACCCTTCTTTGTGAGCATATTTATCCTTTCCATTTTTCACTTCATGTCTGTGCACTCTGTCATCAAACATTGATCAGTCTTAAAAGTGCATTACTTGATCCATTTCCCAATTTAAGCTACTATCCCATTTTCCCTGCCTTCATTTTCAGACTTCTCTAATGAGTGTTTTGAACCCCTGCCTTCTTTAAAAAGAAAAAAAAAATCATTGCACCATTCTCTAGGAAAATGGCTTCTGCCTCAACACCCTATTATAACAAGTATTTCCAAGGTCTTTGACAACCACTTTCAAGGTAAATCAAAAGATTTTTCTTACTCCTTATCTTCTCTCGAGTATCTGGCACTATTGATCACACATTTTTTTTTCCTTCTGGCATTTTAAAAGATTTTTTTTTCTTTATTCTCTAGTATATGAATCGCCTTTCATTTTTTTGGAGGTCAGATTAAATTTTTATTCCTCTCCTTGTACAGACATTCAACTACCTAGAGTGGCCTAAATTATATATAGTAACTCAAATGTTGGTTGTAAGCTGCCGAGAAAATCAGCTCTAACTAAATTTGTTATTTTTATATTTACAACCAGGTACATGGACTCTTCTTTCCTCCAGGGGAGCTGATCGACTTCTTAAATGGGGTGGGTCAAGGAGAGAGACTGCAGAAATGTAACCCCATCCTTTACCCCAAGTTCTGAAACAACTTATTAATATTAGAGTCAAGGAATTTCTGATTACTTTTCTGGAAACATATTAAAAGTGTGTTTCTTGGTCATGTGGTTGATATTATTTGAAAATGTTTTGGTCCTTAAAGCTAGTGTTTCCTTGCCCTTCCCAGCAATCAAAAACACAAAATTCAGATAATTCTTCTTTGTGGTTGTTTTTAGTTTCTGATTATTTCATCATAGTTTGCTATTTTTTACAATTGTCTTACACTTACTGTATCTGTATGGAAGAAATAGCACGTAGTGAAATGCTATCATGAACCTCTTACCGACTTAGCTTGGGTTATTCTTTTAAGACCCCGTCTTACTCTGCTTCTCAAAAGATGCCTTCTTATTCTGTTCTTCACTTTAGGCTTTGATTTCATCAGCTGACTAGGCCACTTTTTTTATACCTTACATATTCTCATTGTTTTGTTATAATTTGATTTATTTATGTAATTATTTTGTGAGTTTATGTCTTTTTCTGAACTAATACCTGATGAGAACACTGAAGTACTGATGGCAAATAGGTACTGATGGCAAAGTTCACATCAACTTAGGCTATTAGAACAAAAAGGACCACTGTGAACTTTCATTTGCCTAGCAATTGTCTTTAATCACATTGGGCTGATTGTTGAAACCAACATGTCCAATAGAAATGTAATGTGTCCACATAAGTTATTTTAAATTTAACAAAGGTAAAGAGACAAGTATAATTTTACTAATATATCTTGATTATTGTTGTTGTTTTCCAGTGCTGGGAATTTAACCTAGGATTTCACACATGCTAGGCAAGTATTCTACCTCTGAGCTATATACCTTCAGCACTAATGTTTTACTTATCCCAAATATTATCATTTAATCATATATCAATATAAAGTTACTAATGAGACATTTTTTTGCATCATTTTCTTTTTGTTCTGTCTCTGAAATCTATTGTGTAATTTATCCTTACATGAAATCTCATTTCAGACTAGCTACATTTCAAGTGCTTACTAACTATATGACTACCATATTGGCAACACAGGTCTACACTTTTAACAGAATGAGAGGGTAGAAGTAGAAGAAATGAATCTATATTTCCAAGCATATTACAGATTATTTTTTGTCCTTTTGTTATTGTTTCTTAAATGTATTAGCTTTAATCTTTACCTTGAGTGAGGTCTAGTCACTGAGAGACTCTGAAAAGTTAGGTAATTTCTCCAGGTCGATTCTGGTCAAATTTATGAATTTGAGACCAAGTTCAAGTCTCGGGTTTGATCTCTTCCTACCTAGATTTAAATTACAGTGACTGCTGTGTTGGCTATAAAGTGGGAGGATTATATTTTTTTAGATAGACCATAGCTAATACATTGGTTTTATATTGAAAAATAGGTGTGATGTATAATTGGAGCTGTCTGGGAATATTGTTATATTTATCCACAAAGGGCACTTTGTGACCTTATGAAGCCACACCATAAACAGTAGAAATTGTTTTGTTTTGTTTTCATTTGGATTCACAAGAGATTGATTTATTCCATGTATTCTAAGAGGAGACTTTCACACACGTTTCCACCTTCTCAGTTTGAATATCTCAGTGCTAAACTATGAGGTGGCACAGTGGACCCTGCAAAGGAAACATTTGAGATGACAAGTGGGAAAGGTCACAGATACAAGAATAGCAATGACAGTGGTGATGATGATAGTAATTGCTAACATCTATTGACGTTTTACTATGTTCTAAGCACCATGATACGATTTTCTTTTTACACATTTCATTCAATTCTCATAAAACTGCTATAAAAATGTGAACTATTACTAATCTTATTACATAGATGAGAAAGCTGAGATACAAAGAATTCATGCACAGCTGAAATGTTAATCCTGAGAAAGGCAGTTCTGTATCCTTATTCACTAAAAGAGACACTGATAACCCTTGGTAGAAAAATCACTTGTTCCGATTGTCCAGGGTCAAGGTACTCAGGGGTCACTAGTTTCCAGCTAACAAGTCTTGTTTTTAACTAAACTACTCCTATTTTTACTGATTTTTATCTACCTTTTAACTCTTATTCCTGTTCATATTTCCACTCAAGTTTTTTCCACTTGTTATTTGTTATTGGCCTTCTACTATCTCTTGACTATGCTGGGGAGAGTAATATTCTTTGTTTATTCCATGGATTTCAACTTTGGCCTCTTGTTAAACATATCACTGGACCCACCTAGCTCCTTGAGAATATTTGCAGCCTCTTGCCCTGACTTCTGAGGCTTCTACTTTGCCCTTTACAGACTTTGTAAAGACTTTACTTTGCCTATACAGACTTTCGAATCTGTATTTTATAAACTAGAGAATGTGGAAGGAAGCTATTTGAAGAAACAAAAGGGACTAAATAGATTTGGAATGAAACAGTGACTCAAAGATAAAAAGAGAAAGAGATAGAGATCAAGAGAGGTAAGGGAACTTGTGTAAAATGAGTCTAGTACTGCATAGTGGGAGGTCTGAGTGAGGTAGGAAAGATATGCAGGTCAGCAGTTATTCCTATGGAATATCCAGAAAGAAATGAGGATGGATAACTTTAAGATATTTTGTAGCACATTATCAATGGGATTTCTGTGATGTTTTCTTGTTTTTCAGTTATATTGGATATTGAACTGATATTTCTCAAACAGATCTGCTGAAATAGGGTGACAAAAATTCCATTCCTACTTGATTCACATAGAAGCTTCATCACCACTTGTCTTCCAGGCGTTATACCTTGATGTCATCACTGATTCTTGCTTTTCTTCTGTTCTCTCCTTCCCATCGATCTAATTCCTACTGAATCTTTCACCATCTTGCTATTAACTTTAGACCAGCTCTGTGTTCTCATTCCGAGATAATTAAAACTAGTTTCTAGATGGCTTTCCTACCTCCTGTTTCTTTTTCTTTATATCCTGCACTGCATTTAACATGACACTCCATGGTTTCTAAGGATGCCCTGGTCCCTGTTCTAGACTTCCATGGAAATTGTCACCAGCTCTGGACCTATTCTCAACCCTTTCTGCCCTCCCAGTGAGAACTCTTGATGTGCAAACAACATAAATGACTTTCGGAACTCATGAATTAATGTTTGAGATTTGAGCAATATCTCTCTAAAGAGAGAAGTCAAAGATCATGCATCATCCTGGACTGATGTTCCAGAATCAATTCATGCAGCAGACAGAGAACTCAATTAGAAGACATATAATAATTCCTTCTTTAATACTGGATAATTTTCATATTTTGTTAAACAGAAAAGCTAATTACAAAATAGCTTGCTTTACTTCTTACTCACTTTTCGTTTATTGACTGTTTATTGTGTTCTAGGAATTATGCTTGATGCAAACATGAATAAAGATATGTCTGGGATCATTTGTATGCCTATGGCTAGAATATTGATGGAATCTTGCTTTTATTTCTTCTTGGCTTGACTGAGAAGAACTTGAACTGGTTGTTTTCTCTAGAACAGAATCTGGAAAATGGATAAAGAAGGCTAACTTGGCATGAGACATCTGCTATAGAAACCACTCATGGCATTCTGTTCTTCAGTTAATCAAACCCAAATACTTCTACCCAGATTTCGTTGCTTTCTAAAATCACCTTCTCTTTGTGTATTTAAACCTATCTCCCACTTCCTCACAGCCCAACCCGTGACTTCCCAAACCTCATGAATGTTTCATCTTTAGGACTGGGGTTGTGGCTCAGTAGTAGAGTGCTTACCTAGCATGTGTGAGGCACTGGGTTCAATTCTCAGCACCACATATAAATAAAGTCCATTGACATCTTAAAAAAAATATATATATATATATATATATATATATATATATATATATATATATATATATATAATGTTTTAAACCTAGCCTGAGTAACTCCATTTAAAAAAAAAGAATATTGAATCTTTAAGTGCCTGGTTTCATTATTTATCTTGAGCCAGCCCCATGGCATTTTGAACCTCAGTGTCTTCATAAAGGTAGTATACTACTTTGCTATTGGAGGAATTGTGAGGATTCAATGAAATGACAAAGCCCTCCCAAATTCCTAACCTGAAAGATTATTCAATGAGCATTGATCCCTTCTCCATTCCAAAAAGAGGATTGTCTTCCTCTTCAGATAAGCAGAACTGAAATGTTTTCCCATGCCAAAACTATACCTCCTCTGAATCTCTCATAATGACTTTCTAACTTTTTATGTTCTTTAGCAATAGATTTTTGGATATATTTTCTGCTAATAAAAAATATTACTTTTTTCTATTTAACTTATCCGAAGTGCTTTCTAAAATGTTCTCTTCAAAATAATGTTTTCTCAATAATGTCATGCTGCTACATTATTAATAAGGATGAATCAGCCTTATTTTAAGCAAACCTATGACATCTAACATAAGGCTTGGCACATTGATAGTTACTTACTATTTTTTGTCATTTAGTTTACTTTGGTTCATGATGGTGGCTCTGGTCACTTCAGTCTTAAAAATAAGTAAATGTTATGTATATCATCGTAATATACAAGGGAATTATATGTACCAATCTGAACAAAATGCATTCATATTTTCATGAAATATTGATATGTATCTGGGATGAACGTGGGCAGTGAAATTTTGAAAATTGGATTTAGGGAAAATGTATTTTAAGGTTGGAAATGTTGAGACTTGAATATCTTAGAAAAAGAAGGAATGGAATCAATTGGGAAAAAGGGATAGTAAGAAAGAAGGAAGAGTGATTTCAAGTTTTGGGACCAGAAACACATTACCAATGTCTCAGACAGTGGCAAAGTCAGGTTTTATAAATCTGGAACCTGTATACTTCTGGAGTGGTTTCAAGAAGAGAAATACAAAGCAACAAGTACAAAATTAGGTACCAGGCTTGAGAAGCATTTTATGAAAATGAGTGGCTCTGAGAGGTAAACTTCATAGCTCATCATGAATCAACCTCAGGGTCCAGGTAGATTTTCAGGGTATGTAACTAGCTACTTTTTTTTTTTTCATTTAACACAATAAACAAAGATCACTTCCCTCTTCTCCAGCAGATTATACTTGCTTTCCTTTTCCACTCCCATTTCTAATTCACATCTTATATTTTTTCCAAGGATTTTGCCCATGGAGGCATCACTGTACTTGATCATTATGAAACTATAATCATTCCATCCCTTGCTTCTTCTATCAGCCATTATTTAGTTTCCTGTAACTGCCCATGAACAAACTGATTCTGGGTGTTCAGCTTTGTGTATACTCAGAAGGAGGCTGTGGGTTGGATAAATAAAGAGTGATGGAATTAGGAAAAGAGATGTTCAGCTCTAAACCCACTAGGAGAAAGACTGCTTTGACTGATGGAGAAAAATGAAGATAGAATGAACACCAGGCAAGGACTGGGACATAATTGCAACTCATGCCATTTGTCTTTGTCCTCCAACCTTACCAGAAACCTCAGTAACTATATCAATCAAACACACAGGCGCGCTGCACTGGGAGGTAGACATGTTTTTGTGTGTGTTTTTTTCACTATGTATATTATGTAACACAAATTCCACCTACAACTTAGGAGATCAGTTAGTTCTTTAAGCTTGTTATCTCTTTGATTCCCAATCACCAGCCTGTGGTTGAATCCATCCCATTTTATCCCATACTTCCAATTTTACCTAATTTAGCTCAACTTCTTCCTGTCTACTTGTCTTTCTGTTTTCCTTAATTTCTTTAAATAAGTGAATCTTTTTATAGAATTCTAGTGGGGGAGACGTAAAAATAATAACAATTTAATAGGATGAGTTGCATGTTAGTTTATATGGTACCTCTAGGATACATATTAAGTACTCATGGGATGACTGACTCTTGGCATGTAAACAGGAGTAAGTGAAAAAAAAATTTAAAAATACCTTCAGAGGCTTTCACAGTTGTTATCTTGAAAGATCTAACATGCATAGTAAGGAATTTTAATTGTACTCTTGAAGGTAATGAGAAGTACATTAAAAACTTTTCAGACAGGTTTGGATTTTAAAAAGATCACACTGGCAGTTATGTAGAGAATAGATTATAAAATGACAATATTATATGGAAGAGATCATTTTGAAACTAAACAATAATTCAGGAACACAAATTTTTACAAAAACTGCACCAGGCAATAGTAATATGAACAGAAGTGAGGCAATTGATTGAATCTGTAGAACTTGTTTGTTAAGCTTATTTAGGAAAAATAGGACTTTCAAGAGTCCTGCTTGGGAAATGGAAGAATTTGATGTTATTCTCAAGGATGGAAACTAGGTAGAGTGTGTTTTAGGGCAACTACTAATTATCAAACACTTACTACATACTAAGTACTTAATATGCATTATGTAATCTTATCTCAAAGTAACATTGTGAGGAACACATTATTTTATTCAATTTAAAGGAGAAAACAAGGAAAAGATTAACATTAAACAGAGACATGAGGTGGGAGGGAAAGGGAGAGAAAAGGGAAATTGCATGGAAATGGAAGGAGACCCTCATTGTTACACAAAATTACATATAAGAGGTTGTGAGGGGAATGGGAAAAAAACAAGGAGAAAAATGAATTACAGTAGATGGGGTAGAGAGAGAAGATGGGAGGGGAGGGGAGGGGGGATAGTAGAGGATAGGAAAGGTAGCAGAATACAACAGTTACTAATATGGCATTATGTAAAAATGTGGATGTGTAACCGATGTGATTCTGCAATCTGTATTTGGGGTAAAAATGGGAGTTCATAACCCACTTGAATCTAATGTATGAAATATGATATGTCAAGAGCTTTGTAATGTTTTGAACAACCAATAAAAAAATAAAAATAAATAAAAAATTAAAAAAAATTAAAAAATAAAAAAAAGACCATAAAGGAGAAAACAAGGCTCAAAAAGTGAAGGAACTCAATCCAGGTCAAAAGAAAAAAAAAAACAAAAAAACAGGTGTTTGCATTCCACTTAGAGCAAGATCCAGGCTCTTCTCCTGACCCTGAGGCTTATGCATGATCTCCTCCCTGCCTCCTTCCCCAGCCTCATCCCATCTTCTCTTCCTTTAGCTTAGGACACGCCAACAAAAATCACTTTGTGTCAGTTCCCACAAAACCCTACCTTTGACCAAAACATAGGACCTGGCATTTGTTAGTCCTAAGGCATATTCTTTCTTAGGTCTATTTCTTAGTCCTAAAAAAATACATTCTTTCTTGCTTCTCAGATCTCTATTTAAATTTTACCTCTTAAAATTGTTCTTCCTTTCTTACCTGATTTCAGAATCTTCTCTACAATTTTCTTTCATAAGACTTTATTATTTTCCATTTTTAAAAAATAAAATAATTTATTTTCATTTATAATTATTTGTTTTTCTAGGGGCTGCCTCTTCAACTAAATGACAAGCTTAATTTAGATAGGGATTGTGATTTATTTACCACCCTATACCCAGGATACACCATAGTGTCTGACATGAAGACATCCAAAAATTATTTATTGAATTAATGAGTGAAATATAACAGTATAAATGAAAAGTACTCATTTGGGTTCTAGAAAGCCCTTCTGGAAGCTGGAGATCCAAGAAAAGGATATTTCTTTTTCAGGAAAGCCACAAAAATAAAGATGTTAAGTGGGGTGTGGTGGCACATGCCTTTAATCCCAGCAATTTGGGAGGCTAAGGCAGGAGGATCACAAGTTCAAAGTCAGCCTCAGCAAAAAAGTGAGGCGCTAAGCAACTCAGTGAGACCCTGTCTCTAAATAAAATACAAAATAGGGCTGGGGATGGGGCTCAGTGGTTGAGTGCCCTGAGTTCAATCTCCAGTCCCCCCCCCAATGTATAAATAAATAAAGACATTAATAAACAGGTGCTCACGAAGGCCCAGGTTGAGAGTTCTGGCTTAAAATTACAAGTTCCTAAACAAGGAACAGTGGTGCACACCTATAATCCCAGGGACTCAGGAGGCTGAGGCAGGAGGATCAGTTGAGACCAATCTCAGCAGTTTAGCAAGGGTCTAAGCAACTTAGTGAGAACCGTCTCAAAAGAAAAAATTAAAAAGTCTGGCAATGTAGGTTAGTGGTAAAGCACACCAGTACTTTGAGTTCAATCTCCAGTACCAAATAAAGATAAAAAATAAAACTACCAGTTCCTGGGCCCATCCTCAGAGCCAGAAAATGAGAATTCCTGAGGCTGGGGCCTAGAAATCAATATAATTATGCCCTAAGTAGCTCCAATGAACACAAATTCTGCTTTTATGGGGATAAACCAGATTTCCAAAATTAATGTTCCAGGAGCTGCCATCCCCCTGAAGGGACAGGTATGGAGACACTACTCAGATTGCCAGACTGCCGGACTGCAATAGCGAAGCTTGCACTATTGCAGTCTGACAGTAAACATGTGCTAGTTCTGATAAGAATAGTTTTGCTGCAACCACTCCAGGGTGGTTTGGATTAAGTGTCATGTACAGACTCCTCTTTCATCAGACTCTTGGTCAGTGGGTTTTGACATTTCCAAATCTGCCCCAAGCAAGAAATGTCTTTGCATTTCTTCCTAAAACTGCTTGCAAACTCTTCTTGCATTTTACTCCGTAAAGTACCTTATTTAAAAGCATGGTGTTACACTTAATTATGTAACAAGAAATGACCATTCCTGGAAATTGCACTGTGTGGTTGGTACCTCGACTTACCCTTGAGCACATATAATACTCTTTCTGGGAGCATTAGTAACCTATGATGGCTGTCTGTATAATTTAATTACAGACTGAATTGCAAACATCTTGCTATCTTCCTTATTTCCATTCTTCATGATGTTTTTAACATTTAGTGTTGCTTTATTAGTATCCAGTAAGTAACTTATGCAATGGAAGAAAGGAGTTTGAAAGAAACAAGGAGTACATGGACAAGCGAAAAAACCAATCACTTTTGGAAATGCATCCTTAGGAAATTCTCTTGTCTTACCTCTCATGATGGAGTGGTCACTGCCAGAGGATGTTTTTGGTCTTCCTGTATTCTCTCAAAACTGGTGGCCTTCAGCAAATGGGCTTCAAACCCCACCTAGACTTGTTTTCTCATGTGAGAGAAGAAGAAACCAGTGTTTGAGCATCAAGTCAGAGCTCCCACAATTTAATGTGCTCACACTATCTCTTGTAATGCTGTTTACAAGTCTCGGGACATTTTCACTTTCATGGTGCTTTACCCCCTTGTTCCTCTCACGTTGCTATGACTTGAATGCTGACAGTCTACTTCAGCAATAACACTTTATGTTATTCTGAATTTTCTTGTCTGTGTCCTGGTTTATTTCAAGTCCATCTACAAGGTGAAATACCAAGCCAAACATTTGTGATTTTTTTTTAAGAAAATAATATTTTAAAAAATCCGTTTCCCTAGCACATTCAATAATGTCACCATAGCACAATATTTTTTCTGTAGACATTCTTTTTCAATTTCACTTGTTTCTGTTAACATTTATTTTTTCTCCAGTACATGTATAGTCATGATTTAGATTGACATATAGGAATCTGTTCGCATGGCTTGTGGCTTGAGAATACATTTGGCTCCTTCTGAGAAATGTGGTCTTCTTGACCTCTGTGGCCTTCGCCCGTTTGAAAATCCTAACCATAATCCTCCGTGGGGATTTGCGCAGGTGTCTATTATGGCCCATAATCTGTGATATGACTTCCAGTATTCTCATTGCAGAAAGGTTAAGCTTCTCCATCTTTATTTTTGAGCAAAAAAGTCCATAAGGTGTTAGTATTGTCAGGGAGCAGATTGAAACAAGGTATAACTTCAATCAGGCCTTAAGCCTACATCTGTGCTGGAAGGAATCTTTGCAATGGGCAAAAGTTACTGTTAAAAAATGCAATGGTCACTTTAACTCCAAAGTTATAAAAACAGAATCCTGTATCCTCTACACTTCTTAATGTGGCCATGTTTTCCAAACTAAAATTTGAGACTCTTGCTGTGATAGATACAAAGGTACTTTTGTCACAACAGTTATCAGGATATCTAATGTTGGGACACTCCCACAGTATTCAGGCTATATTGTCACCATATGTGTACTCCAGGTTGGGACCCAATGTACCAATTAACAATGCAGGTTAGAAACTGAGATTATCCTGCTATTTGTGGAGATCATTGTTCTTTATGCACTAAGGGCTATAGAGCAACTGGAAACTTGTTGCCTGAGGAGATATAGTCTACGTCTAGGACTGGGTTCACCAGGGCTTGCCAGTACATCTGTATTGGTGTTATTGTTATTTATCTTTCAGGTTTCTGGAAGAGATGCCCACTACCTTGGATCTTACATTCTCTAGTTCTCACTTTTGTCTGCCTCTTCCCAGTGCCAGTAGCAAAGCTGTTAAGACCTGAAGAGGGGCAGCTATGCAACCTGTGAACATCAGCTCCCATACTCAGAATAGGCTCCATATCTTCAGAAAAGCCCTAAAAGAGGGGACTGCCCGTTATATGGTCAAACAAGAATTTGGCAGTAGTAGGACATAGGGCAAGGAAGAGTGGCTAGAAAATCCCAAGAGGGTCCTGGGTATGGAAATTCCTCTACCAAAATTATACCTTTGATATAAAGGAGTCACTCACCAGCCTTCTAGAAACTGCTGTGTTTTGTTGTCTCCCTCGAAGGTGGAGTGAAAGAGGAAAAGCAGCCATTTGCCCAAGAGGATGTCCCAGCCTAGCAGTTAAAGTATGCCATGGGCTCATGGTTCCTCTGTTTGAGAAAAAAAAGCTTTAGAGTCTCCTACCAATTTCCACATCCTTTTAGAAAAAGTTGCACTGACAAAGCCTAATGGTATCTAGTTCTGAATTACAGTGGGAACTGGTTAGGGCACTAACCCAGAATGCTGCTTTTGCCTTTGTGTCTTTTGTGACTGTCACCTATCAATAAAACAAGTAAAGATCAGCCTGATACAAATGAATGCGAGGCAGCTCTGTCTCGATGTTTTCCAGATCGGTTTGAGTGTTAACCCAAATGCTTCTCACAATCACTTGTTAGTACATGCCTGCTTGGCATGTAACTTAACAGTTCAGTAGCAAATCTCACTGAGAACTCCCTTCATTTCCAACTGTCATTCCCAATAGTTTGCCAATAGATAAAGCACGGAAGGGCAAGGTCAAAATGCTAGTAACCTCAAATTTTACATCAATACTGATTATATGGGATTTTTTAAACTCTGAAGAAACTACCAGATGTTAGGTTAAAAGAAGTTCTTTTATTTAAAAGTGTCACTTGCCAGAAGGAAGACATCAACAGAAACAATGAAGACATGTCTCAAACTTTATTTATCCATTTAATTCTGAAAGCACATTAAGAAAGCATAACAACATTTCACTTTGGCTACAAATTACTAATTAAGAAGTAACTTTAATTCTCCAAGAGGTAAAATATTAACATTTTTAGATGAAATCAAACACCACAATCTTCTAATTGTTATAAAAAAAATTCAGCAGCAAAATCTGTTTAATAATTTAGGCATCTTTGGTGGTGTAAATATTATCTGCATAATCATAAATATTTTCTGTTTTGTCCATAGACAATCAGCTAAGGATCTGTTGCTCATAAGACTTAAATTAAGATCAACTTAAGGCTGCCTGCTGGCCACAAAATAATTACTTTACACTTGCTGATGCCTGAATCTGTTAGATTTAGCAGCAAGATGTATTCTTTGTTTTCGTAAGTAGGGGAAAGTTGCTTTTTCTTATATAAATTCCATTGTTGATGTTATTAAAAAGGATTAGGGTGGAGTTGAAGTAGTTGAAAATGTAATTAATCTAATCCCTTTAACAAGAATTTTTTTCATATTGATAATTCTCTATAACAACAAGCATTACAGTTCATACCCATGTGAAATATTTACACTCAATATTTTAGTGTATAATCTCTCCTCTAGCTTTCTATATCAGGAATAAGATTTAGCTTTCTTTTTCTTTTTCTCTCCCCACCTAAAATGTAAAGACCAAAAGAAATCCTTTTACTTTTTTTCTCTTTGCATCCTCTGCTAATTTTCTCACAATGCCTTTGTCTCTAGGTAATTTATGTTAATGGCAATCAAATCATTAATCTCCCCAAAGAGTAGGAATGCTCTGAAAAGAGGAGACTGGTCCAATTGATTTTTTTTTTTTGGTATCTTTTGTCATTTGGTACAGATTCTCATTTCAAATGATTTGTTTACCCATCGATTGCAATAAATTGTTATGCTGCTGAAAATATCACTAAGAGTAGAGTCAGATGAAGGACGAAACTGTCATTCTGGCCAACCTCCTCTGATTATCTCCAGTGTAAATTGGGAATTGTTCTTAATCTGCTCAAATGTCATGTTATCAGAGAGACCTTCTCTGACCTCCTAATATAAAATTACAATCACCATCCCCTCCCACTAACACTCATCCCTCTAATTGGATTTATTTTTCACCATAGCAGTTATCACCATGGGCCATTATAAAGCATTATATGTTTGCTTAATGCATCTCCTCCAACTAGGATGGAGACACCACAAAAATAAGGACTTGGATTTGTTTACTGTTATATCAAGTGCCAAGACAAGTTCCTTAAATATTGTTGTATAATAGGCAATCAATAAAAAATTGTTGAGTGAATGAGACTTTGCTCTCATCTCTCAGGTGCCTAAAGCACCAGATCTGTGTGAAGCTATGAGAGACTTTCCATAAAGACTTGTCAACCTTTACCCAGAGCTGGCTGTCCTGCTCAGCCCAAGGGGAAGGGTGCCCCTCCCTGTGGAACAAAAGCAGAGACCTAGAGCTTCGTGTGGCCATGTCTTCATTAAAGGACTAATACTGGGTTGTGAGGTACTGTCTGACCTCCACGTGTTTACAATTATAAGAAAATATAGAGAATCTCAAAGGGGGATGCCCTGCAGGGTACTACTTCTGTGGCATATCAATAGGGGTTACTAAGCTATTTAACTTAGGACTCCATGGCAAAATAAGTTTTTGAAACTAGGTGTATTTTGTGCAGCTAAGCAAGGATCTTAATTTCAAGGTATCCCAGATGTATGATTATGCTCATCAGGGCTAAGACAAGCTCTTAGACACTTTTTCTCAAACATTTGATCCCAGCCATTTTCTTTCTGACAATGCTGTTTCTAAGAGAGTGTTACAACACAGAGGACTCCATTGAGTTGGGTATTGAGCAGACCAGGCAGGGGTAGGAGAACAAGTTCTGGCTCAGATTCTTACGGTCGGCTATGTGATCTTGGGCAAGTTCCTTAACACTTCGCTATGCCTTGATTTCCTGTTCTGTGAGGTAGGGATGAAAGGGATTTTCCCAAGACAAGTAAACTATCCAACACATCAGGGATGACTAAATGGTGGATATTGTCAATGCCATATACTGAATGTATATATAAATGCATTTGAGATAGATTTCTTCAAGCATTTCTGTGACGCGTTTGTTAGGATTTGTACCCACCCCACTCCCCGTAGAAGAGCTGGCTGTGCCTTCTCGTCCTCTGGTCCCAGCACCTTGTCCTCATGCTCCATGCTCCTAGGCTGAAGGTGAACAAATGCTGTATTTCAACATGACTTGATACAAATGTCTGTTGGCTCCCTTTGGTGTACCCCACAGAGCTGGTTCCCTTTGTTCCCTCACTCCTGACCTCAGATGAAGACACATTCCTCAGGAGGAAGGGGGGTAATGTCCAAGTCAGTGATTGTGCAGATGGCTGCATGCTGACAGATTTTTAAGTGACCATATTTTTTTTGGTAAATTTCAAAGGAAGGTGAGATTTGTGTGAATCTGACCCCTTCCAGTAAAATGCGCATTTACATATATTTAGAATTTATAAATCCTGACAGATTCCACAATATTTATAGCCCTCCATAAAAAGCCTTTGCCAGTTTGCAGAGCTTTGCATTTGGCTCTCTGGTATGCTTAAGAGAACTTAAATAATAATAAATTTGGTGATTTATTCCACCTGGAACAGAAACTTATCCCCACCCCCTTGGATCATTTTGAAGGGGATACCTATAAATAGTGCCACAGACGCTGGGATCAGGAATAGGGAATTGAAATTTGAGAGAGAAGTACAGAAACATTTTCATCATCACTGATTTCTTGAGTATATTTTTAAAACAGTTCTGTTCTTCAAATAATGTACCTTCTCCCCTTTCTCCTGCCTCATCTCAATTATACTTGAGTCTCCCAGACCTGTTGCCAACTTTAAGATCCAATTGCATTAATGGGAAAAAGAGACTGAGAGTATTAGCTGACTAGGTAGGAGAGAGTTGCCTCTAGGGAGGCCAAAGCAATTCTCCAATGTTCATCTTGTATTTCATAGGAGTCAGCAGGTAACTGAGCATCGATACCGAAAGTGTATATTCATTATTTGAGATTCATCTCATGCATCCAACAGGTATGAAAAAAGTTCCAAGTTCCTGAAGAAGACGAAAGGACATCTAATTGTAATTGTAAGAGACAGTCTAAGGACAATGTCAAAGGGTAGATTCTTTTACCCATCCATACTCATGATCACCTGGTACAGGGCAAGAGAGAGTCGTTCCTCCTTATCCATATTTCCTCTTTCCATGGTTTCATTTACCCGTGGTCAACTAGGGTCCAAAAATATTAAATGGGAAATTCCAGGAATAAATAACTTATGAGTCTTAAATTATGCACTATTCAGAGTAATGTGATGTAATCTCTTGCCATCCTGCTCCATCCCACCCCGGCCATGAATCATCCCTTTGCCTGGAGAACCCGTGTTATTTCCACTACATGCTCATTTGTCATTTAGCCAAGGTCTGAGTTATCAGATCAACTGCCTGATGTTATAGTGCTGTGTCCAGGTGCCCGGGCATAGTAACCACACACCTTCTTACAATGACTATGTCATTCACACACTTCCTCTCCTCACATTGTGTCATCTCACATCATCACAAAAAGGATGAGTATAATAAAACATTTTGAGAGAGACCACATTTACATAAACTTTGTTACCATGTATTGTTATAATTGTTCTATTTTATTATGAATTACTGTTGTTACTCTTTCACTGTGTCTAATTTATAAATTACTGTTTATTATAGGTAAGTATGTATAGGAAAAAGATAGAGGATTCAGTACTATCTGTGTTTTCGAGCTTTCACTGAGGGGTTAGGAAAATATCCCCTGGGGATAAGGAGGGACTACTGGACCTGAGTAGTGGCTTCCAAATAATTCTATTTGTTATTTTCTAAAATAACATAAATAAAAATGGGGAGCCAGTCATTCTCCATAGGATCCCCTGATGAAAGCCACAAGCAGCCACTTAGTGTAGCACAAGCAGTGTTATTACAATGCTGAGACACTGATATAATAAGATTTAGTTCCAGTTACTTGTTTGGATTGGAAGGGAAGTAGCCTTTGACAGAAGGAGAATAATGATAATAGTAATTAACATCGATGGAGGGCTGCTATGGGCTGCCGCAGAGTTTGGTTTGCAACACCGTCCTAATTATACAGTCGGCCCTCCATGACCAAGGGTTTTGCATTCCACAGATTCAACCAACCATGGGTTGGAAGTATTGAAAAAACAAAATTCAGAAAGGTCCCCAAACAAATCTAAATTTGCTGTGTGCTGATAACTGTGTTGAATTCAGGCAAAGGAGGTGACATGTGGGTACGTGCTACTGTGGCCTTCACCATTTCCCCGATCCTCAGTCTCTCCAGGGCTCGTTGTTTGAGCATGGTTCGCCCCATCTCATTCCTGCACTATGTGCTTAGGCCTCTGATATCTGTTTCTGTACTGAACATGTACAGATTTTTTTCCCATCAATATTCCCTAAGCAATGAGAACAACAACTATTTACATAGCATTTGCATTATGCTAGGTATTATAAGTAATCTAGAGGTGATTTAAAGTATGTGAGGGGATACGTGTAGGTTATATGAAAATACTATGGCATTTTATACAAGGCACTTGAGCATCTGCAGATTTTGGTGTCAATGAGGGTTCTGGAACTGGTCCCTCATGAATACTGAGGGATGATTATAGCAGGTTTTCTTGGAACACCCCCCCCAAACCCCAAGTCTTTCCTGAGCAATCCTCTTATTCCAGCTAATCGGATGGCAGATGTTTGGACCAAGCCCCAGAGCCTGCAGTGTACCACATTTTAATGATTTGTGGTGAATAAAGTAAATGTTTTAAAACCAGACTTTATGAAGCAGAGACCCAGTTAAGTATGATGGATGGGAGGCAAAGCTGAGAGAAACTGAACATTGCATGGGGGCATTGCTTCTCAAGCAGGACATGGGTTTATGGTTCATGGGTAGTTCTAAAATCTTGCTTGAAAAATGACTTTTTAAGGAACTATGCTCTTAAGCAATGTCCTTGAGGCAGGGGGAATTTCCCTTGCTCTTCCATAACATCTTTCTAAGAGGGAGCGGAGGTACTGAGCTGTTAGACGGTTGCTCTATGTCTTAGTGTTTCTGTGATCTAACACATATGGGATAAAAAACTGTTAAAAGTCCATAGAAGGAAACAAGACTAGAAAATTATCATATTTATTATGTTTTGTTTTTTTAAAAAAACTATTATAGAGGATAATCTGTTTAAAACAAATAAAAATGATTATTGAGAACTTTTTTATTTTCATGCCTCTTAGCAACAGCAACATGGCAAGACCTGAGTTGACCCCGTGTTTTAATGTGGCACCTCTTGTTCTTCCTCCACAGGGCAATCCCTACATGTGCAATAATGAGTGTGATGCAAGCACCCCTGAGCTGGCACACCCTCCTGAGCTGATGTTTGACTTTGAAGGAAGACACCCCTCCACATTTTGGCAGTCTGCTACTTGGAAAGAGTACCCCAAGCCTCTCCAAGTTAACATCACTCTGTCTTGGAGTAAAACCATTGAACTCACAGACAACATAGTTATTACCTTTGAATCAGGGCGTCCAGATCAAATGATCCTGGAGAAATCTCTCGACTATGGACGAACATGGCAACCCTATCAGTATTATGCCACAGACTGCTTGGATGCTTTTCACATGGACCCCAAATCTGTGAAGGATTTATCACAACACACCGTCTTGGAAATCATTTGCACAGAAGAGTACTCCACGGGGTATACAACGAATAGCAAAATAATCCACTTCGAAATCAAAGACAGGTTTGCATTTTTTGCTGGACCTCGGCTACGGAATATGGCTTCCCTCTACGGACAGCTGGATACCACCAAGAAACTCAGAGATTTCTTCACAGTCACAGACCTGAGGATAAGGCTGCTGAGACCAGCTGTTGGGGAAATATTTGTAGATGAGCTACACCTGGCACGCTACTTTTATGCCATCTCAGACATAAAGGTGCGAGGAAGGTAAGAGAATGTCTGCCTCAATTAGGAATGGGTGTGTCCAAAGGAATCACCAGTGTGTTGAGGCTGCAGTTCCTAAGATGGCATTTGTCAATTTCTGCTGCAACATTTTCTCAGGAATACCAGTGTGCTGGTACATTCTGAAGGTATTTGAGATCCTTTGGACTCAGCAGTAATTTGTAATCTCAGACATGCTGAGAAACCTGGTGGGCCTGGTGGGATTATTATTTATTTATTTATTTTGTAGTTGTAGATGAGCAAAATGGCATTATTTTGTTTGTTTATATTTATATGGTTCTAGGGATCCAACCCAGTGCCTTACACATGCTAGGCAAGTGCTCTGCCACTGAGCTACAGACCCAGCCCGGCCTGGTGGGATTCTTAAGAATTCAAATGAAAACAAAAAAAAAAAGAGGAGGTATCTTACTTAAGACAAAGGAATTCCCTTGGTCAGGAGGTTTTTAGTTTTTTGTCATTAAGGCAATTAAAACGTAGGGATTAAATTCTATTGTTCTAAAAGGGACTGAAAAACAAGAAATAGATCTTGTAATTTTACATGCAAGGAGATTATAACACACAGTACATCAATCTGTTCATATTTGTTATATTGGACCAAAAAATCTGGAAATGAAAGCTATATTTCTTTGCATTTATTAAATCAGAACCATAAGCATTAGGAAATAAAGCATCTGTTTAAGTAGGGACAAGTTCTACTTCTTAGGTTTTTGGGTGCTTTTGTATTGAAATGATGTGCCACATTTAAAATATGGACTTGAATTGGTGCCCTTCATTTGGTAGATCAATCACAGATGGACCAGGGTTGCAATACTAATGGTCACTGTTTAGAACAAATAAAAATGCTTGTCTTTGATTTTGACAATATATTAGAAACATAATGAAGTTTCCAAGAATTTTGAATTGTTGTTTCAATGACAAATTTGAATAATGAGAACCAGGACTACCAACATAGATATTCCCAACCAGCTTTGCAAGTGTGGCATAGTATCAAAATAGCCAACTAATGAAAGTGGAAGCCTAGGTTCGTGAGTAGGGAAAACTGAAGGTAAGAGTATAATTCATAAAAATGGAAATAAAGGAAAGGCAAGTAAAGCTATAATCACTCCAGAAAATGCCAAGAGAGCTTGAAGTTATAATATATGAGGATAACAATATAAGCGGTACGTCTGTCATGTTGGTTTAATTAAATAATCATAAAATTTAGACAGAATTAATTCAATTTACTGGTTCCCGGCATCCCTTAGGGCAGCCAAGTCCTCTGAAACTGGACAAGTGATGAGATCTGGCTTTCGGAGACTTACCTTGTGTAATGCTAGAATGAGGAAGAAGTCTCTGCTGCTAAAGAAAGGGCCGTAGTGGGTACCCAGACTAGAGTGATGGGCACAACCTCTCAGAGTGGTATCAGGATCTTAGCTGTGGAGAAGTAGCAGGAACTCTGTTCCTCAAGGAAGAAAGAAACTGTAACTATGGAACCTTATTTTAAACTTTTAACTAAGGTCTTGGTGATGGATGATGAAAGTATCTTTAAAGCCAAATATTTTTGAGAGATATATGCCCTGATACATTTGTATTTCAAGCTTGCAGGTTCCAGAGTATAGAGAGCAGTTCATGTATTAGCAGAGAACCATGACAGTATGATAGGGAGATGTTGCCTTGAACATGAGTTTGCTGTTTATAATAAAATGCAGCCATTATTATGCTTAGGAACATTTTAGCAAAAAAATATTAATTTATATTATCTTATTCTGGAGGACATATATGAAAATAATTGATGTTGATATTATTAACAATAATATATCTAAATCAAGTAGTAAGTATTAGATTCATCTATAAGATTAAAGGTCAAAATTAATAAACTGAGATTTGGATTTGAATCCTAGCGTGAGCTACATTGCTAGGTATATTTATATAGGTCAGTTTCCTTACAGTTTGAGAAATCCTTAATCTGAGTCCAAGTTGCTATAACCCAACTCCTCCAATCACTTGCCCTTCCACTTGTCAAGAAGGCAATCTTAAGAAACCTTGTGGCTGGGAAACACCATTGTTGGAGTTTATTTTTGACACTGGGTATCCATTTATCTTTCATCTGATTGTTTAAAAGAATCAATTGTTTAGAAGAAACAATCAGATCAAAGGAAAATACAAAATACATTTTAAAAGTAAAGACATTTTTATGCCTTCTCCACTGGGGTCAGATAGGCCATCTGAAGGTGGCATGTTAGAAATTTCAGAATCCCTCCAAATTTATCATTTTCTTTTGTCTTCCTACCATCCTTTCACCTGCATTTCTGTGGTTCTGGGGAATTTGCAGGAGCCCTCCTCCCTTCTCTGGGACTCACCTCCCCTGTCTTTTCCTGTTCACCAGTCAACTGTAAGCTAGTGAGAAGCAGCTGGGCAAAACAGAAAGGTCCAGTAGAGGTGAGCCCCTTCCATGAGGTCCACTCTTTCACCTACACACTCTGTCCAGATTCCTCAGGGCGGAACCAATGCTGGCATGTACTGCACTAGGCACCAGATGGCTGGAGTATTTTTAGTCTTAGGGGAGGGACCAAAGAAGCAAAGCCTGATGGCTCCGGCGTGTCTCCAGCTTTCAAGTTATATAAGGAAGATCTGCTCATGATAGAGCCACTGAAGGGAAATACTGAGCAATAGCCTGGTTCATAGGCCTTTCAGCAGAGACACTAATTATTTTACCTTTGAAAATTTCAGTAGGATTAATGGCCTAGATGGTCTTTCTCCTATATAACAAATCTCCTATAGAGGTTTGAATATTGATTGATGATTTGAAAAGAAAGTTCTAAATATTATTTTCCAAAACAATCATACATATATATTTCCAAAATTATAAGTGAGGTCTTTGTTTCATTTACCCACCCCAACATCCCATGAAATTATGGCAACATTTTACATGCCTCTGCCTACACATCTGTATCTGATAACGATAATGATATTTTTCTACTTGTTACTTTGAAAACCAAAATGTGAAAATTGATATGAGTTGTTTTTAAATAGTGCAATGGAGTCCAGATGGAAACATTCATAGAATAAAAGAATACAAAATGTTTCATCTTGAAATATTAAACTATGAAACAAAAATAATTAGATATCTTTGTTTAAAGTGGCTGTGAATTCCAATTTTCTACATTTTCTGTGCATGCGTTTACTTTCTACTGACTGGTGTCATTTTGTGTGAAAATTATGTTTTGATTGTCATTAGACTAATGTGACATTTATGTTCTTTTCAGTATGTAATACATGTGATACCTATTTTACTAGTTACAAAAACCATAATCTCATCATAAGTAATTTATTCCTCTTTTGCTATACTTATTTTGCTTTCATTTACTCCTTCTCATTGTGTATTTATTAAGATAATGGAGGGAAAGAGGAAACATGGCTATTGGCAATCTCAGCGACTCCGTAGTACTTACATTGTTCAATAAACCTAATAATCTTCATGGGCTAATTCTGACTTATGGATGTCCTGCTTCAGTAAATCAGGGTGATTTTCTCTAGTGAATAATAGAAGAGTGCAGTGTGCCAGTACCTTAATTAAAGAGCAGCTCTCTTAGTCTTGATCTCATTTTAATTTACAGGGTAATACTACAATAATATCACTAATGGAAGGTACATTAAAGGGCATCAAGTAGCATTAACTGTATTAAATTATGGTACTTGTGTTAATTAACTGCTGAAGCAAGATGGTTCTAATGGCCAAAAAGGTCGTCTAGTGCATAAATAAAATCTACTCAGATGAAGGGTGAGAGAAGAAATGAAGAGAGTAGATGTTTGTTCTGAACATCTTTTCATACAGACACGGGGTTAAATTTAAAAGCTGTAAGTACAGATAACGTCCAAATGTTTCTTAGTTACATAATTGGATGCTGTGATTTTTTTAGTTATTTTGTTTCCCTCTAAGGATTCCATAAATTAATTAAAAAATTGAACATTTTATTTGTCAGATGCATAGATTTTATTAGAATGTATACTCAACATTCTTTATGGTTTCTTTGAGGTGAGCAGTTCAAGGAAGTAATGCTATTTATTTTAATAGTTCTTACATCTGAAAGATAAATGAATGTTTGGCAATATGCTTATTTATTTTTATGACATATTATCAGCAATGTACCGACTTATTGGTTTCAGTCATAAGAAAATAGAAATTCTGTTTTAACAAAACTTTATGAGAATTGAAAGAAATTTCCCCAATGGCCTAGAAAACTCAAATCAACATCTCTTTTACTTGCTATCTTTATATTCATAATGATACGTATCAGTTACTTTTTCCATTCCTTCTCTACTTCAGTACCTACTCAGACTCCTGTACAGTTTTCCAAATAGTAAATACAGATCACCAAACTTTATCCACTGTTTAGTGTTTAGTATCTGCTGTTTCAGTTACTCATGTCCAAAAATACTAACTGGAAAATTCCAGAAATAACAATTCATAAGTCTTAAATAAATTTTATTACAGAATATTATTACAATGATTTTATTTTACTATTATTTATTGCTGTCAATCACTCACTGTGCCTAATATATAAATTCAACTTTATTATAGGTATGGATATATGGGAAAAACTGGGGGAAAAACATAGTATATATGGGGTTTGTACTCTCTACTACTCCAGGTATCCACTGGGGTTCTTGGAACATGGTCCCTTCAGATAAGGGGATTCTGCTGCAGAATCTTTTTGCCTTTTTACCTCCATTGCTTACCTCAGGAGAGGAGCCTGGGAGCATTATCTCACAGCCTCCCTTCAGGAAATGTCTTTGATGCCATTTTCAATTCACCTCTGCCTGGCTCAGAACCACACTCTCCTTTGCCTAATCACAGGGTCATGAAAGAGCCAGGGACAAAGCTGCCCTGCCTGGGTACTGGAGAGAGAAAGCTCCCCTCCCCACTAGAAAAGCAGCACTTTCATTTATAAACCTTTACCGTTTGAACGTCTTGGTGTTTGCCATAATTAGGAAAAGGTGGAGTTCACTTTCTTGAAGCAAAGCTTCCAGGTGGTTAGAGCAAAACTAGGGAGCATCAGGTAAGCAAGAACATTTGGGAAGATTAAAAGCATAAAAGCAATAGTGCATTTTTCATAGCTTTGGCAAAATCATGTAATGCAGAAGTGATTTACAAACTACAGAGGCTTATCAGTTTTCCTGCAAGTTCTCTAAGTGTCTTTCGACAACTTGAATAAATCTACCAAAATATTTACTTTCCACCTCTTGTTTAAAAGGCAATCCCACAAGACACTTTTAAACATTGTGCCTGGCCCTTAGCCATTCTTTCTCAATTACTTCTCATTATTGAAGCGGAGCTCTCCTGCCACTGAACAGATTTTGCTTTAGGAACATCTTCCTTCTTTCTGTTATCAGTAGACACTTATCCTTCACCTGGGACAGTGTGGGTTAGACAGAGGACACACAGAGATGCGTGAGGCATAGTCTCTGCCCTCCAGGAGCTCATATCCAGAAGATGCAAAGACTTGTACAAAAAGAAAAAAAAAAAAACGATGACAACATGGTTTAAGTAGTTTTCACATGTTATTCTGTTTTTCATTTCTATAACAAATCTTGAAGCTGGTAACTTTATAAATAAAACAGGTTTATCTCACAGTCCTGGAGGTGCAAGGGACCACATTTGGTGATTGCCTGGCTAGCATAGCAAAGTCCTGAGACAGCCCAGAACATCAGGTGGTGAAAGAAAGGAAGTATGTATCTTTTCAGGTTGCCCTCCCTCTTCATATTCAACCATGAGAGATCTACCCTGATAACCTTGTCCAATCCTAATTACTTCCAAAAACCTCATCTCTGAACATCATAGTTGGATTGTTTCCAGCTTCTTAATGTCTCACAATGGAGGTTAAATTTCAACACATCAACCTCTGTGGACACATTAAAACTCTATCTAAACCACAATACCATGTGAATGCTTAAAGCACTAAGGTCTCAGGGAAGGAGCTACAAATTTTATGTAGGAGGGTTACTAAAATTTTTGATGAGGATAAGAGATTTATACAGTATCTTGAAATATGTGCTTTAGTTTGCCAAGTAGCCAGAGCAGAAGAGATGTTCCAGGTAGACAAATGATGCGTGAAAACAGCACAGCATGTTAAGGAACTCCAAATAGTTAGGAATTGGGGTTTAAAGTCCTGGGAGATGCCTTCCCATCTTCTCCCTATGGACCATCATCATCTCTATAAAGTTCTAAAGGATACCCACATCTTGCCCTCTGAGTAGCACACGTCGTAAGAAATCTAAAATTATATGGATTCACACATATCAGTTGAGTTCAGGTGAGAAACATTTTAAGGCAATGGTGATAGAGGCTATTTTGGTGTCTGTGCATCCTAGAGAGATGTAGCATTGCATAAATGAGGGGCAACTATAATGCCAAGCCATGATGCTTAAGCAGAGCATCCAGAAAAGCTCTCCAAATTCCATGGAAGCCAACTCATGGCAATGGTTTGAAATCTGCTTATAAGTCAATGGGATGTGGTGACCAGTCAGATTCTAGAGAAGAACTGAGGGAAAGACTTTTTAATTAATTGACTGGACAGTGAGCCATAATATAGGGAATAAATACTAGAATAAGGTTTCAGGTAATTAGTGATTTAGCTGATTATTCATGTTATGCCATTTCAAGTAATAGAAATCCAAGTGGAGAGTCTAGTTAAGGACTTTTTAAATTGCTGTTCTAGTGCCCTAGAAAGCAGTTTGAATTAGGTTTGGAATTTATGACCTTACATGTGGTGGTTGAAGTTTGGGGAATGGGTGACACTGATAATGTGGGGTTTTAGGCCATTCTATTTGTAAATGACTGTGGTCATTTATAGAACATTCACAGAACCCTCTGGAATACTGTCATTTATTTAAAAGGTAATTTCTGAAGGAAATTGAGAAATAGTCTGAGAAGCTGCAGGAAATCAAAAGAGAGTGGAATAAGTTCAGGTAATTCTAATATTCTCCATTAATATGCAATAATAATCTTTTACATTTGTATAGCTCTCTGTTTACAAAACTCTTTCAGGTACTTTATTTACTCTAATTCTTACAAGAGATTTATGAAACAGGTGGTGTTTAACCCTGTTTTACAGATGAGAAAACTGAGAACCAGCGATACTTCATGATTTTCTTTTTTTAAAATTTATTCTAATTTGTTATATATGACAGCAGAATGCAATTCAATTCATATTATACAAAGAGAGCACAATTTTTCATTTCTCTCGTTGTCCACAAAGTAGTCACACTATTCATGTTTTCATGCATGTACCTGGGGTAGTGTTGTCTGTTTCACTCCACTGTCTTTCCTACCGCCATGACCCTTCCCTTTCCTCCCTCTCCTTTGCCCTATCTAAAGTTCCTCTATTCCTCCCATGCTGCCCCTCCCATCCCCATTATGAATTATCATCCTTGTACCAGAGAAAACATTCAGCATTTGGTTTTTTGGGATTGGCTATCTTTACTGAGCATTATCTTCTCCAACTCCATCCATTTACCTGCAAATACTAGGATTTTATTCTCTTTTAATGCTGAGTAATATTCCATTGTGTATATATACATTTTCTTTATCCATTCATCTACTGAAGGGTATATAAGTTTATTCCACAATTTAGCTATTGCAAATTGTGCTGCTATAAACATTGATGTGGCTATGTCCCTGTATTATGCTGTTTTTAAGTCCTTTGGGTATAGATGGAGGAGTGGAACAGCTGGATCAAATGGTTGTTCCATTCCCAGTTTTCCAAGGAATCTCCATACTGCTTTCCATATTGGCTGCATTCATTTGCCGTCCCACCAGCAATGTATGAGTGTGTCTCCCCCCCCCATCCTCACCAACACTTATTGTTATTTGTATTCTTTTTAAAAATTTTTCATTCTAATTCGTTACATATGACAGCAGAATGCATTACAATTCATATTATACACATAGAGCACAATTTTCATACCTCTGGTCATATACAAAGTATATTCACACCATTCATGTCTTCATATATGTATTTAGGGTCATGAAGTACATCTCATTCCACCATCGTTTTTATCCCCTTGTCCCTTCCCTTCCCCTCCCTCCCTTTTGCCCTATCTAGATTTCATCTAATCTTACCATGCTTTCCCTCCCAACCCCATTATAAATCAGCCTTCTTATATCAGAGAAAACATCCGGCCTTTGGTTTGGGAGGATTGACTATCTTCACTTAGCATTATATTCTCCAGTTCCACACATTTACCTGCAAATGCCATGATTTTATTCTCTTTTATTGCTGAGTAATATTTCACTGTGTATATATACCACATTTTCTTTATCCATTCATCTACTGAAGGGCATGTAAGTTGGTTCCACAGTTTAGCTATTATGAAATGAGCTGCAATAAACATTGATGTGGCTATGTCCCTACAGTATGCTGTTTTTAAGTCCTTTGGGTATAGACCAAGGAGTGGGATAGCTGAGCCAAATGGTGGTTCCATTCCAATTTTTCCAAAGAATCTCCATACTGCTTTCCATATTGGCTGCACCATTTTGCAGTCCCACCAGCAATGTATGAGTGTGCCTTTCCCCCCACATCCTCGCCAACACTTATTGTTGTTTGTATTCTTAATAACTGCCATTCGGACTGGAGTGAGATGAAATCTTAGTTTTGATTTGCATTTCTCTAATTCCTAGAGATGTTAGGCACTTTTTAATATATTATATTTGATTGATTGTATATCACCTTCTGATAAGTGTCCTTTCAGTTCAGTTCCTTGCTTTATTTATTGATTGGGCTATTTGTTTCTTTGGTGTTTATCTTTTTGAGTTCTTCATATACCCTAGAGATTAGTGCTCTATCTGATGTGCAAGTGGTAAAAATTTGCTCCCAAGCTGTAGGCTCTCTATTCATCTAATTGTTCCTTTTGCTGAAAAGAAGCTTTTTAGTTTGAATCCATCCCATTTATTGATTCTTGATATTAATTCTTGTGCTATAGGAGTCTTATTAAGGAAGTAGGAGCCTAATACGATATGATGGAGATTTGGGCCTACTTTTTCCTCTAGTAGGTACAGAGTCTCTGGTTTAATTCTTAAGTCCTTGATCCACTTTGAGTTGAGTTTTGTGCATAGTGAGAGAGAGGGGTTTAATTTCATTTTGTTGCATATGGATTTCCAGTTTTCCCAGCACCGTTTGTTGAAGAGGCTATCTTTTCTCCAATGTATGTTTTGGTGCCTTTGTCTAATATAACTGTAATTATGTGGTTTAGTCTCTGTGTCCTCTATTCTGTACTATTGCTCTACCAGCCTGTTTTGGTGCCAATACTATGCTGTTTTTGTTACTATTGCTCTGTAGTATAGTTTAAGTCTGGTATAGTTGTTTGTATTCTTAATAGCTGCCATTCTGACTGGAGTTTTATTTTCTTACATCACTCATATAATGAAGTGACAAAATAGGGTTGCTAACTCCAAAAGTTGTACTTTCCGTAGATGACTCAGTCTGGCACCCAGTCACTCTGAAATGGTCTTGGTAGATATAGGAGTTCCAGAGTATTCCCAAAGGAGCCATCCTTAAACAGATACAAGGAGTCAATCAATCCTATGGCTCTACCCTTCCTGAAATGTTCTGGGAGTTGCACTCAACATGACCTTGGCTGCTCAGTATTTCATTACACTAGGTTGTGGGGTGTTCATCTGCACTTGTTTTAGTTGGATTTTCTCCTGCTGTGACCAAAAGCCCTGACAAGAACAATTAGAGGAGGAAAAGTTTATTTAGGGACTCACAGTTTCATAGGTCTCTGTCCAATAGAGAACCGGCTCCATTCTTTGGAGCCTTCGGTGAGGCAGAACATAATGGTAGAAATGTGTGGCTGGGGACTAGGGTTGTGGCTCAGTGGTCAAGTGCTCGCCTAACACACGTGAGGCAATCAGTTCAAACTTCAGCATCACATTTAAAAAAAATGAAATAAAGATATTATGTCTGTCTAAAACTAAAAAATAAAATGTTAAAAAAAAAAAAAAGAAATGTGTGGCTGAAGGAATTGGGGCTTTGAACATGGTACCAGGAAGCAGAGTGAGAATTCCACTCAAGAAAGACAAAATATAAATCCCAAGGGCAAACCCCCAGGGACTCACCTCCTCCAGCCACACCCTGTCTGCCTACATTTACCACCCAGTTAATCCCTATTAGGAAATAATTGCACTGATCAGGTTAAGGCTCTCATAATCTAATCATTTCACCTCTAAACCTTCTTGCATTGTCTCATATGTGAGATTTTAGGGACACCTCACATCTAACCCATAACAGTATTCTAACTTATTTCATTTTTATGTCTTGTGTTTACTGCTGAAATCAAATTACAGTGATTGTTTCTTATTTTCTGAGGAAACAGTAAAGTAAATGAACTGAATTTTTTAAATATTAATTTTTCTCCATAATAAATATACTTTTCCATAAATTTAAATATCTGCCACTCTATTTAATTAATACAGTAGCTTCATAGTGAACTAAAACAAATCACATATATTAGTGGATAAACTTGGAAATGACCAATTATTAGTTTATTTTAAGAAAACTTGTCCTTCATGTGAGGTCGATCTATTTTTCTTTTCAACTTTCACACACTGGTCTACATTGTCTTCTCTGAAACTACAGTGAAAAGTGTGTTGCCTCTTGCATATAATATAATTTTTTAAGTTCATAGTCAATGATCCTACCTCCCTGGTCTTTTTTCCCCAAGCTAAATCAATATTTAACCATTCAGCCATCAAAATTCTAATTTACTCTTCTTTAAAAGGGAGAATAAAGCCCTTCTTTTGAAGGGAGAATGATATAAGAATATGCAAATGAAAAACTTAGCAACCTTAATTTTTTTCAAAAAATTGGAAACATTTAGAATAAAGATTTATGGTGTGCACCCATTTTAAGTGGACAACCGAGTGCTATTCTGATAATATAACATATTTTTTAAATCCTTGAGATGTTCTTGAATTGTAAAGAGAATCTATGCATAAGCAGCTTATTTTCCTTTGAGGTTTCCACAATTTTAAGCAGAGAACGTGTCTAATAATTCCTTTATTTAAATTATAAACTTCATTAACATGCAGGAAAACAACCCAGTTTAAGAATTTGTCTCTTTGTCCTTAATTCCCCCGTGCCAAAAGTTTTTTAAAGCTAGTAGGTCGTTAAAGAAAAGATGACTCCTTTTTAAGAAACATGGGATATTTAGGCAAAATACCACATAATGAGGAAGTAAAACAATTTCCTCTTCCACTACTAGCATTTGTATGGGAAATTATAGTCAGCCACATCTATATGTCAAACAATGCAAACAGGAATGCACTCAGCTTCTTTGTCTAAGCTGAGGAGGCACATTCTTTGACTTAATTCAGTGGTTGGCATATTCCAACAATGTTCTTGCTGAGTTGAAACAAAAGGCATTTTCCTGACATATTCAGAGATGATAACCACTGTCTGATATTTAGTGTAAGAGATTTTGGGATCTATGTGCAATGGTTCAATAAATAGATCATTCCTAATTTTTCTCCAAATAGAAGAATAAAAAAGGTTAAGGTTGAGGGTTTTATCATTGTAATTTAATTCTGTGAATTGACATATTGATTCTATTACAATATAGGTCTATATTTCAGTTTAGTAAGTTGCTTTTAGAACTAAGCATATTAGTTTAATCAGAAGTGACTACATTGCATGTAAACTCATATTTGTTATTTCTGCCTTTTTAAAAATCAGTCGGAAACTTTCATCCAAACAAAGTTAATCAATCAGGCCAAGGTGGGAAGGAAATATTTTAAATTACTTATTTTGGCATGTGAATTTATTTCTGATCTTCCACTTGAAAAACATTGACTATATTGAGAGACAGGTTGTAAACATGATGTAGCAGCCTCATAAACCTTATTGGTCCAATTTCCCAAATCAGATGTATTACAATTAAGGTAGCTACTGTTTTATCTCTTTCTTATCATGCTGTGACTGTGTCTAGGACAAGTGATTTTGTGCTGGGAATAATTTGAGAAAATAAAGACAAATCATTATGTTATAGGGCTGGGGACTTCTGGGAAACTGAGGCAGTACAAAGACACCTCCCCCTCGCCCTTCAAATTCTGATTCTTGTGATCAAGTCAGAAAAATTTTAGACATGTCGCTCAGAATAACAGACATGACTTTATTAAAGGGATAGGAAAAGGGAAAGGGGACACTCTCAAGGGAAAGAGTGTGTCTCGTCTTAAGAGGAGAAGGACAGTATGCCTCTCCTATACTCCAGTTTTTTTGGAGTTCCCAGAGAAGTTTCCAGAGAGTCCCGCCCAGGTCCACTTCTTGCCTTTTGACTGACAGCAGGATGACATCAGACTTTCGAGTCCCCACTGCCCTGATAACTCTAGGTCACTTAACCCATGCTGACTAGTTCTAATTGGAACCTGTTCTTAGAGATTTTATGGTTGGGAGTTTATCTCCCAACCACATCCTTATCTCCCTGAGTTTTACAATCTGGTCTGTGTAAGCATCACAAAAGTCCCTTCCTTCAGGGTAACTTGTGTTCCTCTTATCAGAATTATTTTAGGCCTGTATTTCTCCTGCAGGTAACAGGTAGTTAGCAGAGGAATGTAACATATCCTGTACACTTAGGCCAGCAGGACTGCAGGTAAATTGTGTCCTGGGAAAGAAAGAGTGTATGGGTCAGTACAGTGAACCCAGTTTATAGAATTATTTCTTTAACCTCAATTTCCTATCACTCTCATCTGTCTTTCCCCTATCAGTTAGGATTTCAAAGACATTATTTGTCTTTTAGAAGGAAACATTGGCTAGGAGTCAAAGAGAAATAAGTTCAAGCTTTTGCTGTGTTGATATTCTTTGTGAACTGAGAGAAGATCAGACCCACCATAGCAGAGTCTCCTCCCATACAAAATGAGCATATTTTACTAGATTAGTGTTCCTCAGAATCACTCCACAAGTAAACCCCATAATGGTCAAATACATTTGGGAAATGTTCACAGTATTTCCTCTAGGAGAACCATAATGCTTATTAGTGTATTAAAAGCTCTGAGATAGCCTGTGGCAAAGAAATATTTCCATTTTACTTAAGCCAGAGCCTCCCAAAACTTAATTAGCCAAAAAGTATCAATTAATATCCCCCAAAGAAGTAGTATGCACAGAACTCATGTGAGGGTAACAAGTTTCCTTCAATATCTACCATCATGGGGCTCTTCTTATGATATCAGGGAAAAAAAGAAAACAGCATGTGTGAGTGTGTGTGTGTGTGTGTGTGTTTAAACTATTTGCAGTGCTAAGAACAGACTGATTTTTCACAGCAAGGTCTAATTTTAGTTATTATCCTTCCTATATTGTTGCTACATTAAGAAAAAAAAAACTGAGACTATCTTAGGGAGAGGCAGACTTCATAGGGAGTACCTTTCTTTCTTCTTTTCTTTTTTTTTAACTGTTGCTCTATTTTTTAACCTTGTGGAGTCCTGAGTATCTTTAAGAATTATAGAAAATTAAGTACAAAATTGGAAGAGATAGAGATTTTTGTTTTTAAGCTACTAGATTGTGATGGAAGAGTCAGCAAAGATGTGAAAAATGAAATGCCAAGTGGCACAATCTGGTGCATTTTGAGATAAATAGAGATGTTAAAGGCTTTCTAGTCCTCGTGTATGTAAGCCCCTGTAACTCTAATTACAGCAATAAACTAAAAGCATACATTTAAAGGAAAATAAGATGGCCTAGTAATTAATACATGATTTTCCATTTGCTTTGGATGATATTCTTAAAGCCACAGGCTAATTTTAGTCAAATGCAGGTTTCAGTTGCTCTGCTCCTTAGGACTCTTAATGAGTAACAAATTAGAGGACAGAAAAGAGAAACATTGTGTGCAGCTAAGGGGTATCACCTAGTCTAGGAATTGTATTGCTGCCTTGGCTGCTTTTACTCATTTGGTGCTACCAGAATATCAGGGAAGCAAAGCTGTTACAACATATTGGTGACATCCATGTGTAATTATAGATCCTCCAGTGCTACTGGGAACAGGGAACAGATGGGGGGGAGGGTGGGCCAAGACATGATGGTGGAGGAGTCTAAGAGGTCAGAGATTTGGCAGGTTGGGAGGAGGCAGCCTGATGAACTCCTGTCCTGGATTTATATAGGCAGCGTGTCTGCCAAATTGAGTCATAACATTGCAAAATCATTTCTTTTATAACTGAAAAAAAAATCATGAAAATAATTTAATCTAACTCCCTCTTTTTCAGATGTGAAACAGAATGGTTAGGTATATTAGCCAAGGATAATAGTACTGCATAATGAGAATCTAGACCCAAATTGGACTTGTTTTTTATTCACCGGTCTGTACCCTAGAACTGGGTCTAACATATATTAGGGGTTCAAGAAATGTTATCTGAAGAAAGGAGTAAATAATTATGGGAATACCATTCCATGTACATAAATGTTTGGAACATCTATACTCTTCCATTAGGCATCTTGATGACCACCTTAGCATAGTCTCTGCATAAGACTGCAAAGGAATTGGAGCAAAGCCTGATTGATAGTTGTGGTTATGCCATTTTCTCCAAATATTCCGGATATGCAAAGCTCCAGGTTTCAACCAGTTTCTAGAGTTGAAGAATAAAATGTATCTACCTCAGGTATCAAGTACTATATGTGTGGCTTGGGAGCTGAAGTAGGAGGATCATGAGTTCAATGCCAGCCTCAGCAACTTAGCAAGGCCTTCCTTAAGCAACTCCACAAGATCCTGTCTCTAATAAAATACAAAAAAAAAAAAAAAAGGACTGGGGATATGGCTCAGTAGTTAGGTGTCCATGGGTTCAATTACCAGTACCCAAACCAAAAACAAACAAACAAAAGTAATGTGTATTCTGCATAAATGAATACCACTGAACCCAGCTGCACATTATTATTCACCTACTTTGTTCTTTCAAAAAAGGAATTGTGACTCCTGATTTTTTTCCCTAGTGAGGAGAAGATAATGAAAAGAAATGAATTGTTCTGCTTACCTTCAAACAATGTCTAGAAAAATCACAATATCACCAAGTGGTCTTCAGATGATGTTTGCCTCTTTGGTCCAGCAACCAACAAGAATAAACGTGCTTTGAAAACATCTTACAATTCATAGATGAGGCCTTTAAATATTGATAGTGTTTGGTTTGATGTTGCAAAGATTTGAACTAAGGAGACACAGGAAGAAGCAGAGTGCAAACTCAACTGTACAGATTTATGTCTATTAAAATAATTCAAGTTCATTATATGTGTCAAAACGGGATTTTTAAATATCAATAATATGAAGCTAATTATAAGAAGAAGGAAGCAAGAATAAAGGAACAGTGCAAGACTAGATCACAATGGTATAATTATGGGTGATTTTAATTTTTTTTGTACTCCTATATTTTTCACATTTTATTCACCAATTATATCATCAGAAGGGAATCAAATGGAAATTCTCATATAAAATATATAATATCCAGTCAGGTACGGTGGCGCATGCCTGTAATCCTAGCGGCTCAGGAGACTGAGACAGTAGGACCGTGAGTTCAAAGCCAGCAACAGGAAGGTGCTAAGCAACTCAGTGAGACCCTGTCTCTAAATAAAATACAAAATAAGACTGGGGGTGTGGCTCAGTCATCTAGTGTTCCTGAGTTCAATCCCCAGTACATACATGTTAGAGTCTGTAAACAAGTCAGGATGGCGCCTGGCAAATGTTAGAGTCTGTAAACAAGTCTGGATGGCGCCTGGCATTTTGCCAGAGGGAGTGGTTTGTGAAGTAATGCCAGCGAGCCATTAAGTGTGGAGATTTCTTATTGGTTGACTGATGTATCTAGTTTATGCTAATTAAGATAAGCTGTGTGGAATGTATAAATACCGCTCCTGCCGTACAATAAACAGCTCCTACTCCTGCTGTATCAACGTACACAAGTTGTTCGTCACCCCCTGGTTATTTTGCTGCAGCCGGACTGCGGCACATACATACATATATATTTTAATTTTTAATAAAAATTAGAAATAATAATAAAAATATTTATATAATCAGAATTTTTTATAAAATTTTACTGCATGTACTTAATAGTTTATTGAAGCTAAAAGAAATGTCAGTAAACTTGAAGATCTATATAAACTGTTCTATATGCAGAACAGCAAGAAAGATGGTAGGAAAAATGAACCAAGTTTCTGAAATGTTGTGGACAATATTAAAATGGTGAATATATGTGTAATAGTTTTAGAAAGAGAAAAGAGAAGAAATAGGAGAGCAAAAATATTTGAGGAAGTAATCTGAAGTTTTCCCAAAGACCTAAAGATACAATGAACCCTAAGCAAGATGAACGTCAAGCAGCCCCCTTGGGTGTAGCACACATGAACCACCGACACTCAGAGGTAAAGAGAAGATCTTTAAAGATGCAAGAGGAAAAAAAAACATTACGTATGTGTAAAAAACAATTCAAGTAAGAATTGAATTCTCATCAGAAATAATTAACATCAGAAGACAGTAGAATGCCTCTCAAGGGCAGAGAAAAAGAGAATGTCAACCTGGAACTCTATATCCAAAAAAATTTTCTTTTGCAAATGAAGGCTTATTTAAGATATTTTTGAAGAAAAGGAAATAAGTTAACTTATTACCCAAACTAGAAAATGCTAAAAGAAGTTTATCAAGCTAAAAGGCAGGAATAACAAATGAAAAATTTAAAATATTGGGACACAATGAAGATTACTGAAAATTAAAAATATGTAGTTAACTAGAAAAAACTCTTTTTTCCCTTAAAATACATATTACTATTTACAACAAAAATTCTAACATTTTATTGTAATATTTGCAATGTATGTGTGTATAATAGGGACAACTATAGCCCAGAGAATAGGAGGAAGGGGGAAAAGGGACCAATAGAATAGCTAGTTTAATATAAAAAAATACAATATACAAAATAAATGGTGAGCAACTAATGCTACATACTATAATCCCTAAAGCAAATATTTCATCCTAGAGAAATGGAGGAGTAATGAAGTGGTAGTCTTTAGAATCGAGAAGGGTACCTATTGGAGACTATTAAAATGAACTCATATTTTAACTTAAGAAATGGTAAAGTGGCAAATGTGGTATAAAATTTTTTTAGTGAATTTATGAGTAAATTGTTCTGTAGATGATCTATGAATGAAATAAATTACTATTTAATGTTTTCATTGTCATCCAAGTATAAATATTCCTTTAAGAACCATCAGATGACTATAATTGTTACCTCTACTGATTGCAGCCCGGATATTTCTGAACAGTACTAGAATACCTAGAAAACATTCTCATCCTGTCTCTAAACCTGAATGTGTTCCAACCATTGACAACTGCTGTTATAGGACAATGGGTTGGACCAATATTACAAACATAAAGAATAGGATTTGGGGAACATAATTTAAAAAACATATAGAGATGATTTATTTCCTTTGAAAAGTGGGAAAATGTGCGTGCATGTGTGTGTGTGTGTGTAAAGAAAGGGAGGGGGAAAAGGAAGGAAAGGAGGGAAGAAGAAAGGGTAGAAGAGGAAAGAAGGAGAGAGGAAGGAGAGAAGGAGAACAACAAACAGAAGGAGAAGGGGGGGTGGAAGAAGAAGAAGAAGAAGTGTTTCTTGGGAAATTTTGAAAATGCTAGAGATCTCTCTTTACATGTTGTATCTCCACTAGGGCCTCTCCAGTGTTCTTTGCTTCATAATTCTGCCCACTTTTTTTTTTAGACATTTTGAATTCAGGAAGTCAACTGCTCATGATCTGTGAAATGGGCCCTTCTCTGTGTTCCAAGAGACCATTGAAAGGACAAAATAAAGCATGCTGAGAAATGTATCGTGTTTAGTCTAAGGAGACCACAGACACCAGATTCTTTACCCTTTACCCACTACAGAGAATACAAAATATATAAATTCCATAATGTAGAAGGGAAACATGAAAAGTAGCCAGGAAAAGTCATAAACATAGTATCAGTAAAGAGGAAAGAGGTCTGTTTTAAAAATACCAATAACCATTTCATTCAACCTGTTAATACCATGGAGACATCTTGCTATTTAAAAAAAATAAGTTGTGTTCATAGATTAAGAAACAAAAGGATAACCAGCTATATTTAGTTAACTAGGGATGATTTCATAGTTTTGTGACAACATTGCAATTGTTAAGAATATAAAGAGTGAAACATCATTTAACTGAGAATCGGATCATGTGACTTCTAATCCCAGATCTGTAACATGGGAAATAATAATATCTGCCCTATATCCCTATCAATAAGTGTTTCTCTTTAATGCAAAACAAATGTTTGTATTTAATGCAAAACGTAATACAAACAAATGTAAGCACTCACACACTTAGTGCTTACTAGTTTCTGGCAATGTTCCCGTTACTACAGATAAAGATGAAAAGTCACAGTTCCTGTCCTCAAGTTGCAACCATCTGGAGAGATTGACAGGCACTTCAAGAGCAAAAATTACAAAGCAACATGGTCTGTGCAGTGATAAGGATGTGCATTGGGTTGCTGTGGCAACAGCAGGGGAGAGGAAGAGCACCAGCCCACACCTCTGGGATGAGAGAAGCTTCCTGGAGGACAGGCTGATATTCTCATTGTCATCAAGGCTGTCACTAAACAACTACCTCCTTATGTTAAGTTAAACTCTATGAAATTTCCATTAGTAATCATTTAAAATGGTTGAATGTCATCTAATGGTTGAAAATATATAATGGCCTGTTTTAGTTCCAGATTTGTATATACACTTAGGAGAATACATTTTCTTTCTCCTTTCCTTAATGTTGGTAGGTACATCAAGAAAACTGATTCACAATACAGCTGGTTTCACACACAGAGAAAGACTGAGTAAAATGTGGATTTGCAAGACTGCATGTTGTTTAATCAGACTGAATGACAAGCTCAATTTTCAATACAAAGCTAATCCTGGTTTCATTAAATATAAATGTTATTTATAGAAAACAAGAATCCTGTGGAAGCAAAAGGATATCTCTCAGGGTTACACATTTTATATTTGTTTAGCACTGATGAGTTTAAACCAAGAGGCTTCTTTGCAATTTGATTATTTGCTCCTGTCCTTGATATTGATTATTCTATTAGATTTTGCTACTAACAACAGCATATGTAAAGATTCCAGTATTATTTTACTACCAAAATAGGATGCCAGAGGAAATTACATATCACAGGTGAGGTTTTGATACAAATTAAAGTAAGAAAATACCAGATTGTGGTGTACATTTATCAAACAACTCTACTTCACATAAATAGGCAGAAGAGAGTGGCTTTTGCCATATAGACCTGAGTACAAATTCCAGTTCCTCCCCTTACTGCTGGGTAGACTGTGGAAAAAATATCTCAGGATCTCAGTCCCCTCATCTATAAAATGGAACTAATGTTACCCACATTAAACTTTTTTGAGAATATTAACATGTAAAATGCAAGTACACATAAATAAGTAGTGGTTTTTACCATAAGGTCCACAAATAGAAGCTACAGCTGAATACTTTAAGTTTGAAAGAAGCTGTTTTGTTTTCAATATTCTTTTTCATATTAGTCTCACAACATATTGGCTTTATCAACTTTAACATAATATTTTTTCTTCCCCTCCTAACTTCACTTTTCTAAATTGATAGACTGAGTTTATATTTATACTTATATATAATTCATACTCTATTTTTCCTTCATTAACATGCACTTATCTATCTTAATTGTTTCCTTCCCCTTTAAAGGATTCAGCAGATTAAATTTATCATTTTATCATTAGCATATTTCTAGGGTTCTCTCCGGGTAGAAATTTCCATGAAATTAAAACTGGGAAGTACAAAAGAAGAAGAGCAAGTTCAGTTTTCTAAGGTTGGCTCCTTGAGTCCTGGAAAAATGTGGTTATATTATACCCTATTTCCTCTGGGTCACAGACGTGCATTTATCCTCACTGATGATGGATGGCCTACTTTGACATTTTGCATGGATGGCTCTTGGGAATGAGAATCATACTTACAAAAGATTCATTGGTTCATCCTACAGTCCTAACATTGTCACCTTGACACACAGTGACAGTATCGTAATATCCATTGACCCTGTTGGTCAGCACAGAGGAGATGAAAATGTTTCAGGATCCTCTAAGGGAGAAGAGGATTTGGGATTTCTTTTCCATAGGATGCAATAATGAATGCAATTTTTAGCTCTGTTTCTCCTCTGGCTTTGGGAAAGCTGCTTTTGAAAGGTAGCGAAACCCCAGTGTCCTGAGGAGGTTCATAGGTTACCAACTTAAGAAGCACATGCAGTTTAGAGGTGAACCCATGGTTTGTGAGGGAATTGGAATAGAGGTTTAGCAGGTGAAGGAAAAATTATGAGCACATTAGAGTGTATAACTTACTGAGAAAGACAAGATTAAAAAGGAATCATATAATTAACAAATAACACATTAAAACCCAATTAAACTGAGCCCTTCTTTGTAAATCACCTTTTGATTCAGTAGTTCTTTTTCATATCTATTTTATATTGAGCATAGTCTATTTAAAAGGCAAGATTCACTTCTGAAAATAAGCATTCAAAAGGCTTTGGTACCAACTTACAAGCATTCCAACAATTTAAAAATAAAAAGTGCCTGTCCTATCAATGTCCAGGGAAATTCTAACATACTAATGTTAACTTCCTAAATAATAAAAGAAAAAAAGAATGACTGCAGCATTAATAGAACCATAATTACAGAGGCATTACCATAATCATAGAAGGAATGTCATAGTTCAGATTTAACTGCTTTGCACAAATAAAACAGGAAACTATAAAAAACGTAAAACAGAGGAGGGCTCTGTACATTGAGATATGTGTCTTTACACTCAACTAATTAGTTGCTACTGAATGTTTTTGCTTTGCTCAGTGGCATGTGGTACATAAATCATTGCAATATGTTAAATGCAAATGGTTGTTAATAGAGGAGCCATCTGCTCTATGCTGGAGAGTTGGTTAAAAAGAATGTGGCGAACCTACTTTGGAGAATGTTGAAAAACTCAAATACCAAATTTCTAAAATGAGCTGCCTCTGTTAACCCCAACATTACTAATACTCCCCTGGCCTTTTAAGTTCCAAAATTCATCACAAATCCACTCCTATCACAGTCTGTGCTGTTTTAAGCAACTCTACCGGCCACTTCTAAAGACAGAATAACCCCCAGATACATCACCCTACATACAGACTTGCCATGTCTTGAAATAGTGTTCACGAATTTCAAACATCCGATAAATAATCAAACTATCCTCTCCGAAACATCTTTGCTAACATGAATAAGACAGGCTCTCCATCCCTGTCCCTCCTGGAAGTGATTCCTCTATAGCTGTAGATCACTGGCAAGTTGCTGGCTGATGATAAATTGCCATGGGTATCATCAGTGTTTGCAGCCTCCACCTCCTGTAATCTACAATACTGTATTTCTCCCAAAGATCATCAGTGCAAAGGGGAGCAATGATTTCTCTCCCAACATACTTTATTAGGTGCTGTCACATAGCATCCTAATAATGTCTGCCGGATTCACTGGTGACAGTGTAAAACATGGGAAAATTAGTAATAGGACAGGAATCAGAGCCTTCAGGTTTCCAATGTCATGCTCCTCTTTCTGGCAAAAAGGGAATGCTCCTTAATCCTGCCCCTTCTAATCAGCTCCTGGTCAAGGTTGCTATCAGTATATTTAAGAGCAAGCTGCCATGATGATGTATGACATTAATATCCATTGGAAGTGTGCTCAAATGATGCAATACTCAAAACAGAACCTTGACCATGAAAGAACAAGCTTGGAAATTAACAATGTGGATGAAAATCTTCAAGCCTACAACTTCACTAAAGCCAGATGTGAGGTATGATTATTGGCCTACTGCTAACTTGGCTTTCTTGACCCTCCGTTTTTTCTTCTTTCATCCTTCCTCCTCTCCCTTTTTGGCTTTTACAGTATGTGATTTAAGACTGTGCTTTTGGGGATTCGCCTGTGGGAGAAGAGGCTGCAGGAGAGCTCATTAGCCCAGCAGATGCTCTATCCCTGGACGAATTATACAATGAAAAGCCTGCTTCTGAGGGCCACCAAAAAGAGCCTGGGCTTTGTGGAGGTGGGCAGCCCCGCAGTGCAATACAAGCTTTTTATTTGTTAAAAAAGGATTTTGTACTAAAAACATTTCCCTTTGTTTGTTCTCATGAAAAGAGGAGCCTCCTGAAGGCTGCATGCATTTGATGACTCCATTTCAAAATGAACACTTGTCAGTTTCCAAAAGGTGCTGCTGCACTTGAAAGTTACACAAAACCATTCGGAGATGGGGAGACTGGCACGGCAATCAGACAAGCGATACCTTAGAGGCAGAGTGCGCTGGCTGTGAATTTGAGAAGCTGGAATATTGAATTGGATTCTAACAATGATCCTAAGCCTTTATGAAGCCCGTGTTTTAGACTTGGAGCCTAGGAAAAAAAAAAAAATTCTTGCATTGTCTAATTACATTAGTTTATTGAGCTGTAGTACCACTTGGGTTCCCAGAACACCACTTTAATTTAATTTAGATTTTGTTACTTCTTCCCCTCCAAAAGGAAAACTTCACCATAGAGGCTTATTTATTGTTTTTAATGCTTATGTTTGGAAACGTTTACTAATTCATTTTCCCACTTAATTACAGGGAACAGGAGGATTGATTCTTTAAACCTACAGATGATATTTACCAAAGTTTTCATGGAAATATATATGGAAAGTTTCTTTGATCTTAAATTGTGGTCTGGTTTTTCTGGCTCGATTTTTGTGTTGTGTGTATGTGTCTATTTTAGAAGAGGACAGGGTACCCAGGGAGATATGAAGAGCCAACAAAAACCAGCTGCATTCATCAACCTTGAGACTTTTGTGTGGAAAGTGCATTTGGGTCATTGCTTCTTCCTTGGCAAGATCCTTTGGGGCCTCCCTGGTGCACTCTGCTGATATTTAGTGACACACACACACACCAGCAGGGAGGGGATTAAAACACATTCCATCTGTTGGTGTTTTGATTTTTTTTTTTTTCAAATCCATTTGACAAGTTGCTTGTCAGCAAAGTTGTCACTCTGTTGTATTTCGGAGGTTTGGGTCTTCTTCTTGGACCCAGTGATATCTCGGAGTTACAAAGCAAAACCCTTAATTCTTGTTTATACTGCCAGTGTCCTCAATTCCAAAACACTTATCTCAACTATTGTTCTGAAATTCCTCTGGGTCATAAAGTTCAAGCTGTCTAGTAGGGTGAAGGAAGGCATTTATTTATTCTCAAAGATAAGGATAATTTGTCAAACTTTGCCTTTTCCTAGGTAATGCAATACTCAGTTTTAAAGGAGCAGAAAAGGTTGATTTATGAATAAAATATCTAGTTTTCTTTAAAATACATCAAAACAATGTATTTTATTTTACTATCAGGAAAAGCAGTCCCACACATTCAAACACTGATATTCCTAGAGTAGTTTCAAAATGTCACTTACATTATTTTTGTCTTTCTAAGAAGGGTGAGACTCAATAATTCCAAGAGAGAATAGAGATCTCATTGTGTTGCAGATATGATCATGAAAATCTCTTCAAATGTTTGCGTTAGTCTCATATTTACCTGAGAACTGAAATCCAACATGCACGAGTTATATGAAACATCTGGATAGCATCAAGTTTCTCATGTCTACACTGCTTAATGCCAGAATTACTTGTCAAAAGAAAGGAATTAATATTTCAAAGGAGGTTTTAAGTAGAAACTACTTCTTGTTAGCTAATACTCAGAGTAATGAGTCCTTATTTTTCTTTGTGTGGATTCAAAGAGCCCAGAGGATGATTTTCAAAGTTTGTGGATTGTACAGGAAGGCAGAGTGCTCAGTGGGTCACTAGACAGGTGTGAGCCACTGGGGCACAGCAGTTATAGAACAGGGCAACAGAGGGAAGCAGGTTGCTTTGGTTTCGCCCTTGAAGTGGCACTTGCCTGGGATAGAATGTCAGATGGCATTTCATATTATTCATGATGGCAAACCCTCAGTCCAGAACTACTGTTCTAAAACACCTACCTACAAACTAATAATTGTCCTTATCCTAACAACCTGAATGTCACCCACTCTATTTTATATGTGCCCTTTACAATACCCTAGAGATTTTTATCTTCAACTGATCCCCATATGAAAAGTGTGCTGCCTGCCCTGAATTTTTGCTCTAAAAACTTTCTGTAAGCTTTTCATTCCTGGGATATGCATCTGATATGATAAGCAACGCCCTCTTCTCATATACAGACTGAGGGTACAGTCTTCTCAGAATTGAAAATGTTCAATAGTTCACTTGGCAAACCGTGTATAACTAATAGATCAGTTTTCTGAGAAGGGGTTTCCTGAGGATGCTCAGGGCCTAACATACCTAATATACCCACAATGATAGTTATAACAACCAGTAAACAAACAAAAAAAGGCATGCTCAGGAAGCCTTGATTTGAACTGAGGTCTGGTGTCTCCCTGCTGGCATGGCTGGTATGCTGTAGCCTGACTTACTCGGGCATTGCCGTTTCTATAGGTTTCCAAAAAGGAAAAAAAAATGAGACTGAAAAATATGGAGCTACAGCCAACCAGAAACCACTGAAGCTTTTCTCTATCAGTAATGCAGCTTTAGAGGAAAATTACTCCCTGAAGATTTGATTCTATGAGGAAACTGCATTTGCTTGGCTCTGAGTATGAATTTGGTATTCTTGACTGGCCAGGGGCAAAATAGTGCTTGAGTAAGCTATTTGGGCACCCTGTGTGGCTGCAGGTTGGAGAAAAATGCCACTTATTTAAGAGCAAGCCAGATACAGCGTAGGAGTTTAACCAGGAAGAATGTTCCAGGCAGTGGCACAGACTTGACCCATGGTCCTTTCCTTGGGTGACAACTTGACTAAATGGACTGTGATAGCTGTTTTGGATCTAGAATACATTTTTCTCAAGGTGCACTCACTAATCTGTTATATATTTAGATTTGTTTTTTGGCAAGTTTAAAAAAAACCTTCAGAGATGTCAAAACAAGTGAAAAATTTATATCCAAGATAAAATGTTCAGTAGCAGGTTTAAAAAGAAGCTTTGATCGGGCTTATGGAACCAGAATAGCATTTGGAGGTTTACTGCAAGGCACCCCTTATTTAACACATTCCCTCAAGATTGCTTAAAGATGTCTTTAATATTGCCCTCGTGACAACCAGGACTTTCTTATTTTATATCTGTATTTGTAAAGAACAGACCAATAGTAGGAATTCGAGAGATAATTCCATTTTAGTCTCCCCTCCATTGCCATCAGCTCTTTCCTATCCTGGAAATAAAGTAAGTTTCTATTTTTGGCAGGTGCACTGACCCTGGGAAATAGTGATAGCAGCAGCAGGTGCTGCATGTTTTAGGGCCAGAAGGAAGAAGAAAGTAAAAACAGAACAAGGCAGAGCAAGCAGGATGAGCAGAATTGTGGAGTAAGAGTGAATGGCTACCTCAGGGGTTCTTATTACCTGGTGGTTCTCTTTATAGTCAGGTAGACTGGATTCAAATGTATCTCTCAGCTGGGTGTGGTGTCACAAGCCTATAATGCCAATGACTCTGGAGACTGAGGCAGGAGAATCACAGGTTTGAGGCCAGCCTCGGCAGCTTAGTGAGACCCTCGGCAACTTAGGGAGAACCTGATTCAAAGTAAAAAGGGTCGGGGTGTAGCTTAGAGGTGAAAAAATCCCTCTCTATATCATCTACTATCTCTGTAAATTATGCAAATGCCTTATCTCTCTGAGCTATAGTTTCCACATCGGGTAAATGGGAATAACAACCAGCCTCGTGGAATTATTGGGACAATTAGCGTGTAACCTGGTATGCTGCATTTGGCTGACACATACCTGGTAAGGAGCTTTGATTCATTATTATTTATATTATAATTATTATTATATATTATTTACCAGAGTCTTGTCATCCTGCCTTCTGAGTCCCCATCATCTTCTATCCCTACAATGGAATCCTTCTTAAATACTGTGTTAATATATCTCTGTTTTCCCAAGTTCCATGGTAGGCCACTCTCTTTATCATCATTTCTGTGCTTTGTTGTTATCAAGGATGTCCACTGCTGTACCTTGACCATGTTGGATGCACCTCCAGTCCCCACCCTCATCCCCCCAGATCTCCTTCTCTCCCACCTTCGTTCATTCTCTTGTTCTGAGTCTCATTGTGCCTGTTGATGACAATGGATGATAATCGTTTTACTAAATTAATTCAAGTATTTGATTCCTGACATAGAGTTTAGGATAGACCTTGCGTATCCTTAAGAAATGTACAACAGTGCTTGTCATGTTTATGCCTAACGTGAACATGAACATGTGTTAATTAAAAGTGTTCATTGAAAGTGTGCACAACAGTCCCCATCATCTGAGTCCCCATCATCTTCTATCCCTATAATGGTATCCTTAGCTGCTATTATTATCATTAGTATTGTTGATAGGTCTTTTATTATATTGATCTCTCTGCTTTTACTTATGGCTCTCACAAATCTATTTCCTACCCCAGAGTCAAAATTATCTATTACAAATTTAAATCATACCATTTCCATGCTTAATACCCTTCAGTGGCTTCCTACAAACTCTACATGCTGACCTCTAGTGCTCAGCCTTTCTCTCCCCTCTGACTTCCCCTGAGATTATTACCCCTGATCACTCAGTTTTAACCACAGAGCCTTTTTTTTTCCTGTTCCTAAAATGACAAGCTAGTTCTTCTTTGGGACTTCTTCATAAGTTTCTGCTTCCTCTGCCTAGAATGTGCTTTGGGCAGCATTTCATGGACCCCTTCACTTCAGAAAAATGCCACCTTCTCAGAGGGGCCTTCTTTTCCAACAGCAATCCCAACCCCAGTGACATTACAGAGAGTTGTTTTGTGCTTCATAACACTTAGCTTTATAGAAAAATGATCCTAATTATCTTACACATTTTTAATTTTATTTTTATTTCTGTATACATGTAGTTCAATTTTTACTCATAATATCATTTTTATCAAAAAACACTAATAGCTGTGGACCAACCATATATACTGTCATAGCTAGAAATGTTTAATAAAACGTAATACCTGCATTTTCCCACATAACAAATAATTATGTATATAAAGTATTTTGTGGAATTTCTACAAATACACATATTTTTCTAAATCAAATGTGTTTTTAAACTATATACTAATACATACTCTGCTTTGACAAAGTAGAAATTTAATTATACAGTAAGAAGTATGAAATAAAATTTTATCTGTTGTCTGCTAAACTTTAAGAAGGTGTCGATTGATTGGGACTCATAATTAAAACTATTTCAGATTACAAATGTACGTATAATCTATATAGTCAGTAGTTGTTGTATCTTTATGTAACTGGAAATTTATGCAAAACACCCATGAATAAGCAAGTGCAAAGAAAGAAAGTATGTAACATAATTAAGTGAACTGAATAATAAAATTAGTCACTTATGAACCCTCTACAGAATTTGAGAAATGGAACACTAATGATGTGTTAAAATCCCTTGTGTATTCCTTCCAATAGTGGCAATACCATGTTGTTAGATGTCCCTGACTTTTTAACCTCCCACTGTCACATCTGGGGTAACCATTATCTTGAATTATTTTTTTCTCATTTTCTTGCCTTACTTACATAAATATGTGTGCCAAATGATAGGGTGTTCAGTTTCAAGAGTCTATGTATTAGAGATGCCTTTTTATATTCAGTATTATGCTTCTGAGATTCATAAGTTTTAATGAAATAGTGTTCCATTGTGTGACTGGTCCACAATTCAGTCATTTACCCCACTACTGTCAATGGACTTTTAGGTTTTTTGAACTACTAATTTTACAGATATCCCTGTTAAGAAAATTCTGGTACATGTATGCAAAATGTTTCTAGGGAAAACATTGGAAGGGAATAGTTTTGCATAGGTTATACAGCACACATTCAACATTATAAAATAAGCCCCTATTTTTCTCAGGGTAATTGTACTAATTTGTATCTTACCAGCAAGTCTAAAGATTTTAAATTTTCACTAACACTTGATATTTTCAAACTTACTATTTTTTCCAGGTTCATGAATGTAAAATGGTAAATTGTTGTTTTAATAGAATGTCTCATAAATAATGAAGATGAACATCACCTTGAATGTTTCTTTTCATATGTTTTGACCATTTTTCTATGAAATAATTTATCATTTATTTTTAATTGATTCATAGAAGTATATAATATGTATTTTAATCATCAGTTTTATCTTCCCTTTTCCAGTTTATGACTTGAATTTTCATTCTCTTTATGGGGACTTTTAATGAACACATGTTCATAATTTTTAATGGATCAAATTCATCAATAGTTTCCTTTTTGATTAGCATGTTTTTTGAATTTCACTTAACAAATTCAATCTTTGTTCAACTACCATATGATCCAGTAATCCCCCTTCTGGGTAGACAGCCATAGGCAATGAAATCAGTATTTCAGACAGATAACTGCACTCCTATGTTTTTAACTACAGCATTATTCATCGTGGCCATGATGTGAAATCAACCTGTGTCCATCAACAGATGAAAGAAGACAATATGTTGTTTGTACACACACATACACAGGTATAATATTTAGCCTTAAAAAAGAAGAAAATACTGTCATTTGCAACATGAATGACCCAAAAGGACATTATGCTAAAAGAAATAACAAGAGCATAAAGACTAATTCTTCATGACCTCATATGTGAAATCTAAACATGTCAAATTCAAAGTAGAGAACAGAGTGTTATTGCCAGGAAGTGGGAGAAATGGAGGAGATATGGGTCAAAGGGTACAAAGTTGTAGTTACGCAGGATGAGTAAGAGTTAATGTGTAGCATGGTGACTATAGTAATGATATTGTATGCATGAAATTTGCTAAGAGGGTGCTTTTAAATGTTTTCACCACATATGCACACATGCAAACACACACACCCCTAAAGATAACTATGTGAAGTAAGGGATACATTAATTAATTTTGCCTTTACCTTATACACATATATCTCAAATCACCATTGTGTACACATTGAATACAATTTAATATGTCAATTATACTTTAATAAATCTAAAAAACTCTATCAAATTATGAAGATACTCTTTCATAGTTTCTAAACTTTCTAGAATTTTGCCATGCACATGAAATTTCAACCTAAGTAATAGGGCATTAATTAAACTATTAACCTGCTACTATGAGTAGAGACTCATCCCTGCTCAGTTGCATCTATGGGTAAAACCCTGTAAATGCTTAGCCCCAGCAGCATTCTCCAAATGCCACTTGCACTCATTTCTGCTACAATTTGAAAAGCTGAATGCAAAGGATGCTCTTCTGGCCCCTTTTGGTCCTCATGGTAGCAGTCTGCCAGAACTTGGTCTACCAGCATATTGAAAATTCCCACTTATATCCTGCAAGCTTCCTTGTCTTCTTCCACTGGACATGTAGATGAGTTCCACCTCTCACCCAGGGAATACCTCTTGCCTGAATAAGTAATAAACATTTCATTTTCTCATGATAGCATTCTTCAATATGATGTTTGGACATTGCATGCTTTAAAAGAGGACATAGCAGTGTGCCTAGCAGTTAGCGTCTTAACAGCAATCCATCTTTTCCTATTTCTTTTTGTTTTTTTTTAATTGATGCACATTATTATGCAGAATAATGAGCTTCACCATGGCATATTTGTACATGCACATAATTTGATCAGTTTACTCCCCAGCACCTCCCCCTCTTCTCCTCCTTTCCCTGGTCCCCTTCTTCTACACTAATGGCCTTATTTCTATCTTATGTGATCCATTTTCCCCTTTTCTCTCTCTAGCTTCCACAAATGAGGGGAAAACTTGACACTTATCTTCACGAGTCTGGCTTATTTCGCTTAACATGATGCTTACCTGTTACATCCATTTTCCTGCAAATGAAATAATTTCATTCTTCTTTATGGCTGAAAAAAACTAGGTTGTGTATACATATATTTTCCTTATACATTCATCAGTTGATGGACACCGAGGCTGATTCCAAGTCTTGGATATTGTGAATTGTGCAGCAATAAACATGGAAATACATGCTGACTTGAATTAGTTTGGAAAATGCCAAGGGACGGTGTAAGTGGATAATACAGTAGTTCCATTTTTAGTTTTTTGAGGAACCCTCATACTAATTACCATAATTAGTATGGTACATTTCCATAAACAGGGTCTAAGATTCCTTCCCCTCTTCCTTCATTCTTGCCAGCATTATTGTCATTTGCATTCTGGTTTTTTTTTTGGTGGGGGAGCAGATAACAGACAGGCTTTATTTGGAGGTGTCAGTAGCCCCTACTCCCCTCTTCCAAACTGTTTCCATAGGACTTTTTAAAAATTAATTAATTTATTTTAATTAGGTATATATGACAGCAGAATGCATTTTGATTCATTGTACACATTGCAGTACAACTTTTCATTTCTCTAGCTGTACACAACGTAGCGTTGTACCATATGTGCAATTATACATGCACCTAGGGTAATGATATCCTTCTCATTCTACTATCTTTCTTGCCCCCATTCTCCCTCCCTTATACCCCATCAAAGTTCCTCCATTTTTCCCATGCTCCACCTCCATAATGGATCAGCATCCACTAAGCAGAGAACATTCAGTCTTTGTTTTTTGGGGATTGTCTTACTTTGCTTAGCATGATATTCTCCAACTTCATCCATTTACCTACAAATGCCATAATTTTATTCTCTTTTAATACTGAGTAATATTCCATTGTGTATATATACCACAGTTTTTCTTTATCCATTCATCTATTGAAGGGCATCTAGTTTGCTTCCATAGTTTAGTTACTATGAATTGAGCTGCTATAAACATTAATGTGGCTGTGTTACTATAGTATGCTGATTCTAAGTCCTTTGGGTATAGACCAAGGAGTGGGATAGCTGGGTCAAATGTTCGTTCCATTTCAAGTTTTCTAAGGAATCTCCATACTGCTTTCCAGATTGATTGCACCAATTTGCAGTCCCACCAGCGATGCATAACTATGCCTTCCCACCATATCCTAGCCAACATTTATTGTTGTCTGTATTCTTGATAACTGACATTCTGACTGGTGTGAGATGAAATCTTAGAGTAGTTTCATTTGGATTTCTCAGAGATGCAAGGTTAGTTCAACATATAGAAATCAATTAATATAATTCATCACATCAATAGGATTAAAGATAAGAATCATATGATTATATCAATTGATACAGAGAAAGCATTTGATAAAATACCACACCATTTCATGTTCAAAACACTAGAAAAACTAGGGATAGTAGGAACATACCTCAACATTGTAAAACCTATCTATGCTAAACCCAAGGCCAACATCATTCTAAATGGAGAAAAAATGGAAACACTCTCTCTAAAAACTTGAACAAGACAGGGATGCCCTCTTTCACCACTTTGATTCAACATAGTCCAGAGGAAACAAGAAAAAAAAAACAACTCTAGCAAGAGCAATCAGACAAGAAATTAAAAGGACTCAAACTATCATTATTTCTGATGACATGATTCAATACTTAAAGGATACAAAAAAAAAAACTCTACCAGAAAAACTTAAATAATTAATTAATTAACTCAGCAAAGTAGCAGGATATAAAATAAATACCCATAAATCAAATGCATTTCTATACATCTGTGATGAATCCTCTGAAAGAAAAATTGGGAAAACTATCCCGTTCACAATAGCCTCAAAAATATTTATTTGCATTCTTGATGATAGCCATTCTGACTGAAGTGACTGTAGTTTTGACTTACATTTCCTCAGTTGATAAAGATGTTAATTTTTTTTTCTTATAGATGTTGGCCATTTGTACTTCTTCTTTGCAAAGTATCAGTTTAGTTCATTTGCCCATTTGTTAAATGGTTCTATTTATTTGTTTGGTGTTCAGTTAGGGAGTTTCTTTATGTGTTCTGGATACTAATCCACTATTGGAATATTTATTTATTTGGTGTTCAGTTTTTGAAGTTTTTTGAATGTATTCTGGATACTAATCCACTATTGGAAGAACAGCTAACAAAGATTTTCTTACATTCTGTTGCTTCTCCTTTCACACTTCTTTTTACTTCTTTTTCTGTACAGAAGCTTTTTTCAATTTGATGTCATACCATTTATTGAATTTTGGTGTTATTTCCTGAGCTATAGGAATTCTATTAAGGAAGTCACTACATATGCCTATTTGTTGTAGTAATGACTCTATGTCTTTCTATAGAAGTTGTAAAATTTCTGGTCTAATTTCTAGATCTTTGGTCCATTTCAAGTTGACTTTTGTGCAGGATAGGAAATAAGGATTTAGTTTCAATTTTCTATGTACGGACAGTAAGTTAAAGATGCTGTTTTTTCTCCAAAGTATATTTCGGCACCTTTGTCAAGACTGAGATGATTATAGCTATGTAGGTTTGTCTCTGTGTCTTCTATTCTGTTCCATTGGTCTACATGTCTATTTTTATGCCTATACCATGCTGATTTTGTTTCACTACAGCTCCATGTATAATTTGAAATCAGATATTGTGATGCCTCCAGCATTGTTCTTTTTGCTCAGAATTTCTTTGGCTATTCTGAGCCTTTTATTCTTCCATATAAATTTTAGAATTTTTTTTCTACTTCTGAGAAAAATATCATTGGTATTTTGATGGGAATTACATTGAACCTGTAGATAGCTTTTGGCAGTATGGGCATTTCAACAATATTAATTCTGTCTACCTAATAACACAGGAGGTCTTTCCATTTCTCTGTGCCATCTTCAATTTCCTTATTCAGCATTCTGTATTTATGTGACTTCTGGTTTTATATAGGGTTTCTCTCTACATAAAACTCTTAACCCAATTTTTTTTTATTTCAAGGAGTTTACCTTAAATATTTCTAGAGTTGCATTTAGTTTTTATTTTTCTTTCTTTATTTCTTTTTACCTGCCCAATCATTTGCAATAGTCTCTTGTTCCTCACTTGTATTTTCAATTTTGTATTTATTTGTTAGGGCTACTAAACATATTTATTTTGAACTTGTGCGATTATTACAATGTATGAAGTCCTTGCAGTTCTATTTTTTTTTTAACTTTAGTTAGTTAGTTAGTTAGGTTTTTAATTGACATAGTTCTTTTTTACCTTTTCCACTGATTCTCATATTTGTTGTGATTTCCTGCTAACTTTTTTAGTTTTTTTACAATTCATAGTACACCTGATTGTATTCTATTTTCATCAATTAATAAAATGGATTTATGTTTTCTTCTTTCTGGCATCTAGAAGCAATATACATGAGTCTATTAAAGGTTATAATTCATTGCTTATAATTTTAAGAAAGATATAAGTCAGGTGTATACAATTTGGGGACCCATGAGCGCTGGGCAATGACAACAAATAATTAGAAATATTTGTTGGCTTTAACCACTATTTAGAACTAAGCAGAAACAAAGGTCTTTATAAATATTTGGGATGCTCCCTTCACTAAAATATAAGTACATTAGGAGCAGGTATCTAACCTCAGTGCCTGGAAAGTGCTTCTTCATGCTGATCACACTCAGGATCACACCTAATGACTTTGTGCCTGATATGGAGCTTGCCATAGGCATATTTTAAAAGCTCTTTAGGAAATTTTAATGAGTAGCTATGATTTAAAACCATTAACCTAAAACATAGTTAGTGGAGAAAATATCCTCAGAAAATATTTATTAAATTAATTAATGAGATTTTTTAAATAGAAGTCTTTACAGGAAGGGAGTCATAGTCATTGGAAGAGATGCATTGGGCCTTTGGGTCTAGCCATGAAAGGCCAATCTCAGATAGGATTTCACTAAGCCTCTCTCCACCTGGGCCTAGTCAGCTACTCCTAACCACAGAGTATTTCACATTTCGCCAAGCATAATTGTAGATGTATTTTCTGACCAGCCCCACCTTAATCAGACAATCATATGCATAGATTCCTTCCCCAGTATACAGAGCACTGGCCAGCCTATGATATTTAAGAGTGCTATTTGAAAGATATTTTTCTTTCCTACTAGGCAGATCCATTATAGACGCTGATTTTACTGAGCCATGATCTTGATTAAAACAAATCCCTAAATTTATAGTTCAATGAACCAAGAGGAAGAACAAGCATGCAGTGAGCATTAGGAAATAAAGAGAAGATTATAGAATCATTTTTGGATACCTTGATCCCAATATCTTTTGGTCAAACTTTGGACCCCAGAATCTCCAGAAGGGTATGAAAACTCAGCCAGGTTTTATTTTAACTAGTCCATTCCTTCCACAGATATGTCATCCTTCCTTAAATAATAGGAGGTAATTTCATCATTTATTTGGTTGAGCTGATAGAAATAGATGAGAAATGACAAGAAATTCTGGATCACAATAATGGGTTGGTTTTAAAAATTAAGAGAGAAGGAGGGAAAACTGGGAAAATGTATTTTTAACATAAAAATATGCACATTGTTTTTTCAGTGGTATTTAACAATGTTTTTCAGTGACAACTGTAAATTATTTATAACAGGCTAGCTGATCCTTAACTTTTCAATTATATGTGGTTATAATGGTGAGTTGACATGAAATGAAGAAAAATATTGATTGGAAACATTTTAAATATAGATGAGGTCATTAAGTTAGATAGAATATTGAAGTTGTACTTTGTTTCATATATCTCAGGAACATTTAGAAGCTAGTAGAATTTATAGCATTATATCCTATTTGACTATGTAAGTCAAATTATTTCTTTTAAATTTCTGACTACTCTTAAATAATGGATTATCTCATTCAAATATATTATTAAGATGTTGAAATGTATTAAATTTAAAACAATCTTTTATTGTAATTTTTTAAGCACTGAGAGAAAATATTTACATGACCTTAGAATGCAATAAGAAGACATTTTAATATTTAAAAGTTTGCAAAATGTAAAGGCAAATACCAAAGATATGGATTTTTTTTATCTGTGTGGAAAAAAATGGTAATTAGGGAAAAGTGTTTCTCTCTTGCTTAAGGGTTATTCCATGCCACCTCTGTTTGAGTTATTTTTAAAATGTAGTTCATCAGGTCTTCTTGATAAAGATGATATTCTGGAGCGGAGCCCTGGAAATTGATAGGTGTGAGGAGATGGTATGCAATTTGTTTCTCTTAATGCCTATGATTCCTAAATTAATATCCTATTTAAAAAAATACTACATCACAATATCTGCTTTGAAAGTAATAAGTTCTCCAAGCACCTTAAGGTGCTACTCAGTCAAACTATTCCAGGGGAAAAAAAGGCAGAGAATTTAACAACATGTACAAGCTGCTATTGCTTAAAAACACTATTTGAACTGTAATTTGAGCATATTTCTACCCTTTAGACATTACAAACATGCCATAACACCCTGCTGTAAGGACAGCTTTGGTGCCCCAGAAGTAAGAATTTAGCTGTGATTAAAGGATTGAAGTCTGTGCCTTGAACTGACAGACTCGTTTTTGCTGGGTTTTCTCTGTTAATTCTAGACTTGACAGACTCACCATAAATTAATCTAAATTATGGCAAGCTTCTACAAGGCTAATCATTGTCTTGTAAAAAATAATCATAAAGTTATGTTGAAAATGTTGATGTCTTTATTACAAAATGTTACTCCAGTTTGGCGGAAAACTGAGTAAGATAACAAAAAGCAAAAAAACTGTGTCTTCCTGAATGCTAGAGAAGCTATAAAGATGCGAACACACCAAGGGAACCACTAAGAGAATGTGCCCGACTTCGGTGGTCACTGATGTGTGAGCGTCAGTGTTTGTCTTCTAGCAGCTCCTGACTGTGTAATTATATCCTGCCTGCCCAATTTTTCTCATAACTGGAGTTGATAAATATAAACTATGGTTTATGATTGTGAATCACAGCCTGAAGCAATGTGGCATGGACATAGATTGCAGAGAAATATAAATAGTGAATGATAATACACTGGCTGAATCTGAACCCTACCACAGACCACTTAGGACACCAGAGAGTCAGAATTGCCAAAGATTCACCTTAGCTCCCAGAAAGAGACTGTGTGTACAGTGTGGACAAGTCCAATGAGCAAGTAAAGGCCATTTAACCTCATTAGCCTTCTTACTCATGGGATGAGCCTCCATCTAGAAAGAACCCCTCTCTGCAAACTCTAGGGTGGCATCAGAAGGGAGGGATGGAATTTTCTATTTTCTCTCTGTCCTTGCAGTCTACCCCCATCCCCATTCTCATCACTGTGTTACGTTCTTAAATCTGGAGCTTCCTATTTCTGTGATAAGAAAACCTAGAGGTGGTTTTCATTCTCATTCCCACTCAGGGTTCACCTTAGTAGGGAGATGAACAGTCAGAACTGAACACATACAGTGCATTAATTCACCTTCAGATCTTAGGAAGAAAGGTAGAAAATAAGACAAAAGAGAAGGAGTGGGAATATATGTCTATTCCAAATAACATTTTCTCCCAAACTATCATTAGATGATCACTGCTATCTTTAAGTGTATGCCTTATGTAAACCCAAAGCAGTTAGATCCAGTAGAGTCCTCAGATTTATTTAATTTGGAAAACACATCTTAATTATTTTTTATTTGGATGCCTTTTTATAGAGTCTAAACTGTCCAATGTTTCTGTCATCACATCCTGCTATCTTGTTTGGGGTCTGAAAATTGAAGGCTTTTATGTTGTAACCTCTTGATCTACACCATCCAACAGGCTGATGAAGAAACATTGATTCTTTGTGTGATATATTTTTTATTGAGTACATATTATATTGCAGGTGCTGAAGTTGATACCAATAAAACAATAAATATTATAATCTGAAGCAGCAATGCACATCCCATGGAGAAAAATAATTCTGGGCAAGGGAAAAGAATGAAAATACAGCCACATTAGAAAGGCCTGATAGTAGTTAATCAGACATAACTCTCGTAAATGCACAACTAGTGAAACTTCACATCATATACAATCACACACGAATGGGATCCTAATTAGAATAAGTTGTACTCCATGTATGTGTAATGTGTCAAAATACACTCTGCTGTCATATATATCTAAAGAGAACAAATAAAAAATATTGTTTTTAAAAATAAAGGTGCCCTGGGAAGGCTTCTCTGAGGGCAAGCTCTTGGAGCAGGAATTAAAGGATATGAAGGATAAAGCCATATAAATAACTGGGGAGGGCTGGATCCAAAAAGCTGAGCAGCAGGTATAAAGTTCCTGAAGAGAAATGGGACTATAGTATGGAGTGCTCAAAGAAGCTGAGGTAGGGGGCTGTGGAAGTGCCATATTGTTTAGCTCTTATAGGCTACTTTAAGGCATTGGGAAGGCACTGGAAAATTCTCAGCAAGCAAATCAAGCAATTTAATCTATATAATAATGAATAGATATTTCTGATTAATAAGTAACGTGTAAATGTTTTATTTAAATTCTTAAAAGTATTTGCAAAATTAAATAATGTACTTGAAAGTTTATCTTCATTATTAAACTACTCAGCTAGTCAATATGATAGACAATACTTATTGAATACCTACTATTTGTAAATTCCTGTACTAGGTTTTTTTTAAGGGTCAAATGATCAATTAACACATAGTCTTTTGCTCAAAGATTCTTGACACCACTTCTAACATCTAGTCATCAGCCACAGAGTATCTATCTCTCTGCTATGCCTCCAAAATACATATTAGATTTTCTTCCCTTGATTATTAAGAGGACTTAAGAACCTTAGTTTTGTTACTGATTAATACATATAGCATGTAAGTCTGCTTTTAAGTTAAGTACTGTGTTACTTCTTTAAATATTTTGTTAATTACATCACTTTAAAGAAAAAATCAATTGTCATGTTGCAGTGTAGAAGTTCACCTCTCCAAAAACAAAAGAAAAAGACCAAAGATCTTTAAAATGAGTTTGAAAAAAACAGACCTTTTAATCGCGGCCAGCACCTCATCACCCTGCTGAAAGCTGATGTCATTTTTGACACTCAGGAAATAATTTCTGTCTGGGGGAAATGAAAACCAGTCTGTATCCTGCTGCAATAACCCGAGGAAAGAGAGTTTGCTATTTCAATACAGAGGATCACTTCATAATTGTGAAGTCGTACCAAATTAGCATCATGACTTCTGTTACACTATTTTGTAGAATCTTGGAATGTGACTGGCAGTGACACTCAACAAGAACAGGCTGGTTAAAATACAGCAGAGACAAGATCAGGGGCAGAGAGAACCCTGAACGAAGTTGTAGAAAGGGCAAAGCTTGCTCCATATCTACCTCTCACTCATCCAATGCTCTAATGCAGTCATCACAAATTCCAAATTCCTTGTCATCTCTCAAAGCACCAATCCTACAACCCATCTATCAGTATTGCCCTGATTCCATCCATTTTCCCTACTTGTAGATGTTAGAAGTAGTGTCTCCCTGATAAATTTTATCAACTCTGTGTGCCATGATATTTCCATCTCAATAATGTAATTGCCTTTAAAAGAAGTTATTCTTTACCCAAAGGAATTACTTGAATGGTGGAAATTCTAGATGCATTAGCTGCCTGCACAGAGGAGTTATGGAGAAGAGGCCTTCCATTGCCTTTGGAATACCACCACTCAATGCCTGATGTGAGGTAGAACTCCACATGTGTTTGTTAGGTACGTGTTACTGCCTAAAACCCTAACTGGATATGGTAAGTGTTATGCAGTGTCCTACCACCTTCATTACTAGATGGTGGAAGGCCCCATAGTTAATCATCATTTAGCGTCCACTACTGTGTAGCAAGATCTAGATAGAAAAAAGAATTTGTTTGTATGTTATCCTGGTACATATGAAGCCAGGAGTGACAGGTGGGTGATGTGGTGCAGAGAAAAGAATCTGGGCTTCGAGTCTGAAGATACAGGTGCACTAGGTCTCCACCGCTTATAGAGGGAGAGGCGTAGGTCCCTTGGTCTTGGAGACTCAATACAACTCTAAAGTCCCAAAGTTGTTGTAAGATGTAAATACAGGATGTATATTGAAACACTTCATAAACTGTAAAGCTCAGGACAAATAATGTTATTTTCATTTTGATCAAAAATAGAATAAGGGCAGAAGATTTTAAGACCTTTTAGATTTGTTAGTTGGCTTTTGCACCTTTCTTAGCAACCTGTTTTTCTTTTATCTGATTTCTTGAGCATAAGCTCAGAACTTTATGAGTACATGTCTAAGTTTGATCTTAGTGCCTTTGTCTTCTCCCTCCCTTCTCTTTCATGGCTTTTCAAGACCTTTCTCTTGTCACACAGTAAATTGTCTGCCTGGATTCCTGAGGGCTCTTTTGCATATCTTATCAAATTGACTGTTCATATTCCTTTTTATTAAAAAAAATTATCTGAATAATTAAAATTACTTAGTTTTTGTGGTGCTGAGGATGTTACCCAGGGCCTTGTACATGCTGGAAAACCATTCTAATATGAAGACATACACGCAGTCCTAGGGTTTGTTTCCTCTCCTCCTCCTTCTCTTCCTCCTTCTCCTCCTCCTCCTCCTCCTCTTCCTCCTCCTCCTCCTCCTCCTTCTTTATTTTGTAAGTATAAATTATTCTAATGATACTTTTCAAAAGATGTTGGTCTCTTTTCAAAAGAAAACATTTTTTATTAGAATTTCCATGAAGTGTAGTAGAATAAAGATGGGGATTATTATTTAATCAGTGTTTAAGGATAAAAGTCCATTATGAGCACAAATATAATGGAACTACATCCTAATATAATCTCATGAAGGGAGTGTGGCGTTGTGGCCATTGTGTAATCTCTGTCAGGAAGCTTCATGGAGTATGTCATCACACAATCTCACAAAGGATATGAGGCCATGGGGTCACCCAGTTCAAAGCCATCATCATTCAAAACACACAGGAAACATGATTTAATCCGCACTATAATCTGCTTGCAACCTAATGTCTTATTTCATCTCCTTATCTGAACTATAGTTTACACTTAATAAGTTTTAACTAAATATAATGGATAATTTTCCTACTGTCTTTTCCCTTCCAAACCTAAGTCTGTTAACATTGGTCTCTTTTCTGATTAATTCTATGCAGTCCATACTTTCATTTGCTTTTTTCCTTTCTGTTCTCTTACCATTTATACAAAATTGCAGTCCTTGAAAGCAAAAAAGCTAATCTCCCCCAAGAAGCACCATTTCACACTGATCATTTTCCCTCTTATCTGAACTCAATTCAGTTTAGTATTTCATAATCTCATACATGTATGCATGTATATATTTATATACATACATGTATGCATATATATATATATTAGTTATATATATTATTCTGAGATGTTATATACAATGTTTTTATTATTAAATGAGATATAATAAGACATAATTACTACCTATTTTATATTGTTCATTATTGTTTTATTCAGTTATTTTGTGTTGTTTAATTATTTAAGTAATGTTTAGGAGACAGGGGAATGTCCCTTTCCTTTTAGAATGGCCCACTGTGCCCAGCAAAGGGAAGAACGTAGAATAGATCTTAAATAAATATTTTTTCTTGACTGAATAATAAGAGTGTACAAGTATTTCTGGGATAAACGTCTCCTATTTTTTACAAATATACTATAATCACATTAGATAGTAATTTAGGTCACTTCACCTTAACACAATTATTTATATTTTCCAAATTACCTTCCAAGCCTTTTTCACATCCATATATACCTTATATAATAATTATTATAGTACACCTTATACTTTTTATTCTGAATTTTCACTTCTCTCTGCCACAATCATTTCATTAATTTTATATATTCTTCACGATTATGATAGTTAACTGCATAATTCTATTCAGTATAATATTCCATTATATGGGTGAACTCTAGTTCTGTTAAGCTATGTATTCATTATTAAACTTTTGGTCTTTTCCCATTTATTTCCTTATAGGTAGCACTGCAATGAAGACCTTCATAATAAAGCTTTTTTATTTCACTTGAATTATTTCATTCAAATATATTCAGGGAATGAGTTGACATGGTTGAAAACACATTTAAGATTTACACACAGTTTTGCAAAGAGTTTCTATAACCATTTGCAGCGTGGGTATAAGGTTCTCTCAAATGAGCTCTCCAGGACTCTCCAAAATTATGCTCTTTGATTTCATACCCAAGAAAGTATGATTGTCACATTCCTCCTCCTAACATATATTGAGAAATTGTACTGTGCCAGGCAATGTACTAAGTGCTTTGCACATTCTTTAATCTTAGTCAGGTATCTTTATTCTCCCTTTACCCATCAGAGTGATTCATGGTGCTAAATTACCTAAGGTGAAAGTGTATATTCAAATATAGAACCAGGAATTACAAATCCATGTCTATCAGATATGCGTCTAATTGCCTCTCTACCTGTTGATTCCAATCATCTCCTATTATTTAGATCATATTTTTTTCCCAAAACATAGAATCTTTTACACTGTAAAACAATTTATAATACACCCAGCTATGCATTCATTTGATTTATTTTGTCTTTGTGTGTTTTAAAAGCAATTATATTGAGATATGATACACATATCATGTATACTTCAAGTTTTTTTAAGTATATTCACAGGATTGTACAACTGTTACTATAATCTAGTTTTAAACATTTTTTTTCCTTTCTTATTGGTTCTTTTTAGTTATACATAACAATAGGATTCATTCTGACATAATTATAAAAGCATAGAATATAATTTGTTCTAATTCAGTCCCCAGTGCTTCTTCTCCCCCACCTTTCCCCTGTGATCTCTTCCCTGTACTCTACTGATATTTCTGCTGTTTACTTATAGTTGTTTGGTTTTTACATTTGTCTTGTGGATGTACATTATGGTGAAATTCACTGTGTTGGTGGCATCATACAGATTAGTATTAGGGTACTCAGAGAAGTTTCATTCTTGAAGGATAGGTAGTCCTGAGATTAAGAGAATTTTGCTTTATAGGGGAAGTGAGGTAGTCTCATTCAGGCTGCTCTAATAAAATTACCATATACTGGGTGGCTCATAATCAGTGGAAATGTATTGCTGACAGTTATGGAGGCTGGAGAATCCAAGATCAAGATCCCAGTGGATCCCATGTTACACTTGAAACAATAGTCTTTTGTATGTACTGGACTAAATATATTATGAAAATTAATTTCACCTCTTACTTATTTAAAATGTGGCTTTTTAGAAAATTTAAATTTACCTATATGACTTGTATCTGTGACTTGTATGACATTTCTACTACAAAGTGCAAACTTAAAAGACAGTTGAAATTCATTACATTGCCAGGGACTCTGAAGCAGAGATTTTCTTGGGTAAAACTTTATTCAGAATGGTCAGAGTCAACCCTAGGAAATTTTCTTGATTCATACCATGACTCTACAATGCCAGCCTGAAATAGGGACTATCCTAAAACACACACACACAAAAAAAAAAAAATTTAATGGTCCCTGCCAAAGAAAGGCAGCCAAAGGACTTCCAATATGGTGAATGATTTACTGATGGTACACATTAATCTTTCTTTGCACTATAGGACCCATAAGAAACAGCTGGATTCCAATGCCATTTTTAAGAAGTTAAAGGATAATTCTTTCAAAAAGTGAATGTATGTATTCATTTGCATATAGGTAAACCAATATAATTTTTATATATTCCTCTTTTACAGTCACTTACCATATGTGATGTAATGATGCCTATAAATATAAAAATTCAAATTCAGCTATAATACAGAATAGAGAATCTTCAATGAAACCTAATCATATTTTTGCATATTTTTTCTATATGCCACTTGGCACAAAATATGATTTGTAACAAGTACTTAACATATTTCCTCAGGATCTGAATTCATAAGAGTTTAAAATCTACTTTAAAGGTCCAAAACTACATTGAGTTTATTTTGCTTGGGGGAGGGCAGATTTTAAGCATAGCACTGTTATGCTCTGTATTATTTTATTTTGCATTCTTACAAAGCTATATTAAACAGTATGAAATTAACCTCTCTTGTTTCTCCAGCAGCAGTAAACAATTCAACAGAAACTCAATTTTCTTTCAGTTCATAAATGCACTATATTCCCCACTGTGTCAAAGTACCTTGTCTAGTTTGCCTCACCAGTAAGCTGATGACAGATAAAGATTCTACTACCTCTGTCTCTTCCACCCCATGGTATCAGTTGTTATAGATCTGTAACAACTCACCTGGGTGGCTTGTTAGTGGAGGGGAAAATAAAAACGTAGCATAGGTAAGTAATATTTTTGAATGGTATTGTAACCATGTCCACTCAGATGGTAATTTAATCTCCAGAATTTTAGACCTCCCACACGACAAATTGTTCCCTTTCAGTGGCACAGTGGGGAGAAAAGTGCAGGAGAGCAGCTGGCAGTGGCTGCTCTGCAATACTACCAAAGAAAGAGGGTCGGAAGTCGTGGGCCAAACTCACATCTCAGAAGGACTGTTTTAGGATGGCATCTGAACAGATGCAAGGGCACTTTTAATTAAATATAGACCCAAAAATCTGTCACAAAGTTTGCTGTGACACATTCTCTCCAGGGACCTGTAAATTCATAGCTAAAATTAACTTTAGAACAAAAGGGTTTGGAGTCAAGGATGATGTTCCAAAGGGCCAAAAATGCTAACATGTAGGATTATGTATCTGCAGACAGGGCTTCTATTTCTGTAAATCTGTGTGTGTGTGTGTGTGTGTCTGTGTGTGTGTGTATTTAAAGGCACTTCAAATGAAAGCATAAAATCATACTTCAAATCCTTCCCAAATTATTAACATATAAACTACTGGGATAAAATAAAACCTTCCACAGTTTATATCTAGATTGAAATAATTAAAATTAACTCCTGTTGTTTGTTAGGGATTCAGAATGTTCTCTGATTTTTAATTTTTTTTCTGAGAAATTATAGGGCATAATTGTGAAAAATCCATTTTAAGATATATCAATTTATTTCATCCATGAATGCTATATATAATCTTCAAATTTTTTAGTCATTTAGAATCCTGTTTTAGTGTTCCAAGAAGCCTGGGGTGTTTTTTTTTTGTCAGAGTTACTGTACAAAATCTTAATTAAATATTTATAAATTTCTTAAAATGTATATTGCTAGCTTGATCTATTGAATAAGCATATATTCATTAGTCTTCTTGTACAAAGGGCTGCTAAGCAGAAATGATGTCTTTTATCTGTTTTCTATATGTCTAGCACACTATGGGTGCTTAATAAATGTTTAATGACATAAAGCCATATGATAAATCAGTGCTGTCCTACAGATGTAATGGGCAAAGGGGCTGCATCCTCAAGGGAGAATTGGGCATCCTAGACCTATACCTGCCCCAAACAGGAAATGTAGATCTTAATGTTTGTGTGACATTGATTTTTTTTTCATTCAGGACCCTAAGAAATGGAGGTAGGAAATAGAAACATGCAGATTTTAACTCCTTGTCATGAGGCACTGAATCTGCTGTCTGACACCAGCTTGCCTAGCTCTTATCAGATACCTGGTAAATAATTGTGGAGTGAATGCCTCTTGTTATGACCTAACACCTTTCATTTGCAAGTATGATTAATTTTGCCTTCAGAAACTTGTTTTCCAAATCCCAGAATACTTTCATTCATATGGATCCCTTTTGCATCATGACCAATCGTGGAATATCAGTGGCACTCTTTTTTTTTTTTATTGTGAGTTGTTCAAAACATTACAAATTTCTTGACATATCATATTCCACACTTTGATTCAAGTGGGTTATGAACTCCCACCTTCACCCCATACACAGATTGCAGAATCACATCAGTTACACATCCATTGATTTACATATTGCCATACTAGTGTCTGTTGTGCTCCGCTGCCTTTCCCATCCTCCACCCTCCCCCCTCCCCACCTCTCCCTTCCCTCCCCTCCTCTCTCTCTACCCCCTCCACTGTATAACCCTGAGGGTCTCCTTCCATTACCATGCAATTTCCCTTCTCTCTCCCTTTCCCTCCCACCTCTCATCCCTGTTAAATGTTAATCTTCTTCTCCTGCTCTTTGTCCCTACTCTGATCTTAGTTACTCTCCTTATATCAAAGAATACATTTGGCATTTGTTTTTTAGGGATTGGCTAGCTTCACTTAGCATAATCTGCTCTAATGCCATCCATTTCCCTGTAAATTCTATGATTTTGTCATTTTTTTAATGCAGAGTAATACTCCATTGTGTATAAATGCCACATTTTTTTATCCATTCGTCTATTGAAGGGCATCTGGGTTGGTTCCACAGTCTTGCTATTGTGAACTGTGCTGCTATGAACATCGATGTAGCAGTGTCCCTGTAGCATGCTCTTTTTAGGTCTTTAGGGAATAGACCCAGAAGGGGAATAGCTGGGTCAAATGGTGGCTCCATTCCCAGCTTTCCAAGAAATCTCCATACTGCTTTCCAAATTGGCTGCACCAATTTGCAGTCCCACCAGCAATGAACAAGTGTACCCTTTTCCCCACATCCTCGCCAGCACTTGTTGTTGTTTGACTTCCTAATGGCTGCCAATCTTACTGGAGTGAGATGGTATCTTAGGGTGGTTTTGATTTGCATTTCTCTGACAGCTAGAGATGGTGAGCATTTTCTCATGTACTTGTTGATTGACTGTATGTACTCCTCTGAGAAGTGTCTGTTCAGGTCCTTGGCCCATTTGTTGATTGGGTTGTTTGTTCTCTTATTGTCTAATTTTTTGAGTTCTTTGTATACTCTGGATATTAGGGCTCTATCTGAAGTGTGAGGAGTAAAGATTTGTTCCCAGGGTGTAGGCTCCCTATTTACCTCTCTTATTGTTTCTTTTGCTGAGAAAAAACTTTTTAGTTTGAGTAAGTCCCATTTGTTGATTCTAGTTATTAACTTTTGTGCTATGGGTGTCCTATTGAGGAATTTGGAGCCCGACCCCACCGACTGTAGATCGTAGCCAACTTTTTCTTCTATCAGACGGCGCGTCTCTGATTTGATATCAAGCTCCTTGATCCATTTTGAATTCACTTTTGTGCGTGGCGAGAGAAAGGGATTCAGTTTCATTTTGTTGCATATAGATTTCCAGTTTTCCCAGCACCATTTGTTGAAGATGCTATCCTTCCTCCATTGCATGCTTTTAGCCCCTTTATCAAATATAAGATAGTTGTAGTTTTGTGGATTGGTTTCTGTGTCCTCTATTCTGTACCATTGGTCCACCCGCCTGTTTTGGTACCAGTACCATGCTGTTTTTGTTACTATTGCTCTGTAGTATAGTTTGAAGTCTGGTATCGCTATACCGCCTGATTCACACTTCCTGCTTAGCATTGTTTTTGCTATTCTGGGTCTTTTGTTTTTCCATATGAATTTCATGATTGCTTTCTCTATTTCTACAAGAAATGTCCTTGGGATTTTGATTGGCATTGCATTAAACCTATAGAGAACTTTTGGTAATATCGCCATTTTGATGATGTTAGTTCTGCCTATCCATGAACAGGGTATATTTTTCCATCTTCTAAGATCTTCTTCTATTTCTCTCTTTAGGGTTCTGTAGTTTTCATTGTATAAGTCTTTCACCTCTTTTGTTAGGTTGATTCCCAAGTATTTTATTTTTTTTGAAGATATTGTGAATGGAGTGGTTGTCCTCATTTCCATTTCAGAGGATTTGTCGCTGATATACAGGAATGCCTTTGATTTATGCGTGTTGATTTTATATCCTGCCACTTTGCTGAATTCATTTATTAGCTCTAATAGTTTCGTTGTAGAGCCTTTTGGGTCTGCTAGGTATAGAATCATACCATCTGCAAATAGTGATAATTTAAGTTCTTCTTTTCCTATTTTGATGCCTTTAATTTCTTTCATCTGTCTAATTGCTCTGGCCAGTGTTTCGAGAACTATGTTGAACAGAAGTGGAGAGAGAGGGCATCCCTGTCTTGTTCCAGATTTTAGAGGGAATGCCTTCAGTTTTTCTCCATTCAGAATGATGCTAGCCTGAGGCTTAGCATAGATTGCTTTTACAATATTGAGGTATGTTCCTGTTATCCCTAGTTTTTCTAGAGTTTTGAACATAAAGGATGCTGTACTTTGTCGAATGCTTTTTCCACATCTATCGAGATGATTATATGGTTCTTATTTTTAAGTCTATTGATGTGGTGAATAACATTTATTGATTTCCGTATATTGAACCAGCCTTGCATTCCAGGGATGAATCCTACTTGATCATGGTGTACAATTTTTTTGATATGTTTTTGTATCCGATTCGCCAGAATTTTATTGAGGATTTTTGCATCTAGGTTCATTAGAGATATTGGTCTGTAGTTTTCTTTCTTTGAAGTGTCTTTGTCTGGTTTAGGTATCAGGGTGATGTTGGCCTCGTAGAATGAATCTGGAAGTTCTCCCTCCTTTTCTATTTCCTGAAGTAGCTTGAAAAGTATTGGTATTAGTTCTTCTTTAAAGGTTTTGTAAAATTCTGCTGTATACCCATCCGGTCCTGGGCTTTTCTTAGTTGGTAGTCTTTTGATGGTTTCTTCTATTTCCTCAATTGATATTGGTCTGTTTAGGTTGTCTATATCCTCCTGACTCAATCTGGGCAGATCATATGACTTAAGAAATTTATCTATGCCTTCACTATCTTCTAATTTATTGGAGTATAAGGATTCAAAATAATTTCTGATTATCTTCTGTATTTCTGAAGTGTCTGTTGTGATATTGCCTTTTTCATCCCGTATGCTAGTAATTTGAGTTCTCTCTCTTCTTCTCTTCGCTAGCATGGCTAAGGGTCTGTCGATTTTGTTTATTTTTTCAAAGAACCAACTTTTAGTTTTGTCAATTTTTTCAATTGTTTCTTTTGTTTCGATTTCATTAATTTCAGCTCTGATTTTCATTATTTCTTGCCTTCTACTTCTTTTGCTGTTGTTTTGCTCTTCTTTTTCAAGGATTTTGAGATGAAGTATGAGATCATTTATTTGTTGGTTTTTTCTTTTTTAAAGGAATGAACTCCAAGCAATGAATTTTCCTCTTAGAACTGCTTTCAATGTGTCCCATAGATTCCGATATGTTGTGTCTGTGTTTTCATTTATCTCTAAGAATTTTTTAATTTCCTCCTTGATGTCTTCTATAACCCATTGATCATTCAGTAACCTATTGTTCATTCTCCAAGTGATGTATGCTTTTTCCTTTCTTCTTTTATCCTTGATTTTCAGTTTCATTCCATTATGATCAGATAAGATGCATGGTATTATCTCTACTCCTTTATATTGTCTAAGAGTTGCCCTGTGACATAATATATGATCTATTTTTGAGAAGGATCCATGTGCTGCTGAGAAAAAAGTGTAACTGCTTGATGTTGGGTGGTATACTCTATATATGTCAATTAGGTCTAGGTTATTAATAGTGTTATTGAGTTCTATAGTTTCCTTATTCAACTTTTGTTTGGAAGATCTGTCCAGTGGCGAGAGAGGTGTGTTGAAGTCTCCCATGATAATGGTATGGTGGTCTATTAGACTCTTGAACTTGAGAAGAGTTTGTTTGATGAACATAGCTGCACCATTGTTTGGGGCATAAATATTTATGATTGTTATGTCTTGTTGGTGTATGGTTCCCTTAAGCAGTATGTAGTGTCCCTCTTTATCCCTTTTGATTAACTTTGGCTTGAAATCTATTTTATTTGATATGAGTATGGACACTCCTGCTTGTTTCCGAAGTCCATATGAGTGATATGATTTTTCCCAACCTTTCACCTTCAGCCTATGTATATCTTTTCCTATCAAATGCGTCTCCTGTAGGCAGCATATTGTTGGGTCTTGTTTTGTGATCCATTCTACTAGCCTGTGTCTCTTAATTGGTGAGTTTAAGCCATTAACATTTAGGGTTATTATTGAGATATGGGTTGTTCTTCCAGCCATATTTGTTTATTTATGTTACTAAACATGGTTTGTTTTCCTCTTTGATTATTTTCCCCCCCTTTACTGTCCTACCTCCCACTGTTGGTTTTCATTGTTATTTTCCATTTCCTCTTCCTGTAATGCTTTGGTGAGGATGTTTTGAAGAGATGGTTTTCTAGCTGCGAATTCTTTAAACTTTTGTTTATCGTGGAAGGTTTTAATTTCATCTTCCATCCTGAAGCTTAATTTCGCTGGATACACAATTCTTGGTTGGAACCCATTTTCTTTCAGTGTTTGAAATATGTTATTCCAGGATCTTCTAGCTTTCAGAGTCTGTGTTGAAAGATCAGCTGTTATCCTGATTGGCTTACCCCTAAATGTAATCTGCTTCCTTTCTCTTGTAGCTTTTAAAATTCTCTCCTTATTCTGTATGTTGGGCATCTTCATTATAATGTGTCTAGGTGTGGATCTCTTATGATTTTGCACATTCGGCGTCCTGTAGGCTTCTAGGATTTGGGATTCTGTCTCATTCTTCAAGTCTGGGAAGTTTTATCGTATTATTTCATCGAATAGACTGCTCATTCCTTTGGTTTGGAGCTCTGTACCTTCCTGTATCCCAATGACTCTTAAGTTTGGTCTCTTAATGTTATCCCATATTTCTTGGATGTTCTGCTCATGGTTTCTTAACAGTCTTGCTGAGCTGTCTATGTTCTTTTCCAGTTGAAATACTTTGTCTTCATTGTCTGATGTTCTATCTTCTAAGTGTTCTACTCTGCTGGTAGTACTCTCCATTGAGATTTTAAGTTGGTTTATTGCTTCCTGCATTTCTAGGATTTCTGTTTGTTTGTTTTTTATAACCTCTATCTCCCTGTATAGTTGATCCTTTGCTTCCTGGATTTGTTTGAGTAATTCATTGTCGAGGTGATCTTTCATTGTCTGATTTTGCTGTTTAGTGTCTTCCTTGAGACTCCAGATCATCTGAAGCATGTATATCCTGAATTCTTTATCTGACATTCCATCTGCTGCAGCTGTTACCTCTTATAAAGTTGCGTTGACCTGCATTGCTTGTGGTCCTTTCTTTCCTTGTCTTTTCATACTGCTTGCGTATCTTTCGTGCATGTGTGGGCGGCGGCTCTGCTCTCTCCTTATGCCAATTGGGGTGTCGTGGCTACCACGCCGGCAGGTCACTGGGCCTGTTGTGGGCGCCGGCGGCGGCTCTGTTCTGCCGCTACTCCAATTGGGGTGACAAGTGTACCACGCCGGCAGGCCACCGGGCCTGATCCGCTGGTCGGTTGCAGGTTTGCCTACCCTGCAGGCACGGGCAGCGGCTCTACTCTGCCCCTACTCCAAATGGGGTGATGTGTCTGTCATACTGGCAGGCCACTGGGCCTGTCCCGCTGGTCGGTTGCAGATCTGCCCACCTTTCGGGCACAGGTGGAGGCTCTGCTCTGCCCCTACTCCAATTGGGGTGTCGTGACTACCCCGCCTGCAGGACGCTGGGCCTGTTCCTGGCACGGGCGGCGACTCTGCTCTGCCCCTACTCCAATTAGGGTGGTGGGTGTACCACGCCGGCAGGCTCCTGGGCCTGATCCGCCGGTCTGTTGCAGGTCTGCCTACCTTGGAGGCGCGGGCGGCGGATCTGCCCTGCCCCTCCTACCACGCCTGAGGACCCCTTGGCCTGATCTGCAGGTTGGTCACAGGTCTGCTCACCCTGCGGGCACGGGTGGCGCTTCCGCTCCGCCCCCACTCCAATTGGGGTCACGTGACCACCACACCGGCAGGGCCTGATCTGGGCGTGGGAGAAGGATCTGCTCTGCCCCTACTCCAGTTGGGGTGATGTGTGTACCACACTGGCAGGCCACTGGGCCTGACCCGCCAGGCTGTCACAGGTCTGTTTACCTTGCAAGCGCAAACGGCGGCTCTGCCCTGCCCCTCTTACCACGCCCATGTACCACTGGGTCGCGGGTCTGCCCACCTTGCGGGTGCGGGTGGCGGCTCCGCTCCGCCCCCTCTCCAATTGGGGTCACGCGGTCACCACGCTGGCGAGCCGCTGGGCCTGCTCCGGGCGCTGGCGGTGGCCCGTCTCCTCCCCTCTGGCTCGACGACAAATTGAGGAGACTCGGGTGTCTGTGCCTCACCCCCCCTACCAGGAGACCAACTGTTTATGTTGCCGCTGGTATTGATGAAGTTCTCTCCTCTGCCGCTTTCTGATGACATCAGATCTCTGCCATGTTGGTATCCTATGCGAATGGCAGCATTTCGTTCCCCTTGCCGGGCAACCAAAGCAACGGGTGAGTCCTGACCGGCCCTCAGCAGGACCCGGACCGAGAAGCAGTTTCCGTGGGCTCCTAGCCCTGGGCCAGGGCAGTTCCGGGAGCCCGAACTCGGCCACTCCGTGCTCAGTGTAAGCTCCTATAAGTGTAGGCTCCAAGAAGCAGTCCCCGCGGGCTCACTTCCGGGAGCCGGAATTCGGCCACTTAGTGCTTGGTGTATGCTCTGATAGGAGCAGGGTCCAAGAAGCAGCCTCCGCAGGCTCCGCAGCCCTGGGCCAGGGCGGTTCCAGGACGGTTCCGGGAGCCGAAACTCGGCCGCCCCGCGCTCGGTGTTCGCTCCGATAAGATCAGGTTCTAAGAAGCACCCAGGCACTGAACCCTAGCAATCTGTCTGCGAGCCGCAGGCGAATTGCAGCCTGAAATTACCTGTTCTATGGCTGAATGAGCTGCGGTCAGTCGAAAACAGGGATGGTGACGTCAGCTTTCCAACATGGTGGCTGCTGGCCTCCTCTGTGGTCTGACCGGTGTGGAGAACCGAGATGGACCGCTTCCTTCCCCCGTCTCAAACCCAGAATTCAGCCCTGAGTACGGTGCTTGCACGGCTGGCAGAAACTGCAGCGCTGTATCCCTGCGTCGCTATCTCCTCGTTTCCCAGCGCGCGCTGCAGACTCTAGCCGCGGGGTGATTTGCTGAATAAGCAGTGTTACCCTCCGTGCGACAAACCTCTCGCGTTTGAGTCCCCGTAGCCGATCCTCGTGCGATGGAAATCCTTCCTCCAGGTTCCGGAGCACCCCACTATTGCTGGAAATTCCTAACAAGATATCCTTTAGCCGTCCTGACTTGTCATACTCCCACACAGTGAAGCAGCACACGGGGGCAATGCACTTCCCTTGCCGCCATCTTCCTTCTCAGTGGCACTCTTAAAGAATGGCAATGTTGCTCATTGGTAAAACAATTCATCAAAAAAATAGAGCTATGCATATTATCAGTATATGAGTTATTCATATTTACCTTAATCTCTAGCCTGCTGGTGTTATACTGTGCTGAGGGTCTTAAAATAAAAATGACTGAAACATCCACCTAACATAGAGTAGGACACCCTTTATTCTATCCCTAAATTCCCATTATTTCCAGAGTTCTTGAGGACTCTTCTCTCTCTCCTCATTTCCTAATGTTTATCTTCCTGTGTCTACTTTCTTCCTTCTCTCTCCCTCTTTCTTCTGGTCCTTCCTCTCTGGGACATGGACCCAAATATGAGCAGCAGAGAAAAATCCCAGGTGTGCAAAATACCACATTTTTAAAAATTATCCTTTACCCCCCAAAAGTTTGGCAGCAGAATTTTTTCATACAAGTTTCTCATTTTACTTTGTTTCATCACAATCTGGAATGCTAAATATTACTGTTATCCTCAGTTAACAAATGAGGAAACTTAGACTGAGGGTAAAAAATAGCTTGTGTAGTTTCACAGCCAGTACATACAGTACTAAAAGTTGAATCTAAGACTTCTAATCTCCTCCTACATTTGACCTCTAAGTCTACTATGATTTACAGACTCAGTCACTAGACCAACTGTAGAAGTGATATACATAAAGGGGCCTCTTTTTTTTTTTTTTAGAGGGAGAGAGAGAGAGAGCTTTTTTAATATTTATTTTTTTAGTTTTCGGCGGACACAACATCTTTGTTTTTGTATGTGGTGCTGAGGATTGAACCTGGGCCGCACGCATGCCAGGTGAGCGCGCTACCACTTGAGCCACATCCCCAGCCCAGGGGCCTCTTTTCTATGCAGCATCAACAAATCATGAATCAAAAAAAATTTTTTTACAAAAAACAAAATTGTGTCTATACTGAATATGTAAAGACATTTTTTGTTATTATTTCCTAAACAATATCACATAAAAATTACTTACATAGCATTCATATTGTGTTGAGTATTATAGATGATGTAGAGATGGTTTAAGGCAACCAAAGATGGGCATAGAGTTATGTAAATACTGTGCATTTTAGATGAAGGACTTGAGCATCTATAGATTTTGGTATCCAGAGATACAGCATCTGTGGGGAGTCATGGAATCAACCCCCCATGAATATCAAGGGCTAACTGTACTAATTGTGAGCTCACTGAGTACTGTCTTTGTAATAACATAATTCTGAAGTTCTTTACATGCATTATTTCACATTCCATTTTTATCAGGAGTATGGGCATTGTACTATTACCCTCCTAATTTCACAGATGAGGATACTGAGGTTCTAGGGTTAAGTAAGTTTCACATAAGCCAAGTACTAGTAAATAGTACTGTCAGGATTTAACTCAGGCTATTCTGAAAGCAGAGATCTTTTCATTCAGATACATAGATACACACACACACAAACATGTAATATATAAACATTTATTGAGGTATGATTGACATATAATAAATAGACATATTTGAATATTCAATGTGTAAGTTTCAACTTATGTATGTATTAAACCATCACCACGATCTGAGCAAACATATCCACTACACCTAATAGTTTATTTATGCTCTCTGATTGGCTATTTCCATAGATTAGTTTACGTTTTCTAGACTTTTGTATAAATGGAACTATGTAATGTTCACCCTTTTATTTTTGATTGTTTTCTTCACTCAGCATAATTATTTTTGAGATTCATCCGTGTCATGTTTCATCCTTTTTATTGCTGCGTAATACCCTTTGGTTTTTCCATTCACCTTATTAATGGACACTTGGGTTGCTTCCAGTTTTTGACAATTACAAATAATGCTGTCATGAACATTCTTGTACACGTTTGTATGGGTGTATGCCTTTCACTGGGTAGTTACCCAAAAGTGGAATGACCAAATCATGTTAAATATATGTTTGATTTTCTAAGCAATTATGAAACTGTTTTCTAAAGCAATTAACATTAAATATTATGAACAACCATATATAAGCATTTGTTTCTCCACATATTGAGTTCTTCATTATTGTCATTTTTTAAAATTTTAGGCATTTTAATAATTGTGAAAAGGCATCTTGTGACTCTAATTAGCACTTTTCTAATGCCTAATGGCTTTGAGCATCTTTCATTTGTTTATTTGTCTTATATCACTTTTTTTTTTTTTTTGGTTGTCAGTTGAAATCATTGCCGCCTTTTTTAGATAGTTTTTTTTTTTTCCTTATCATCATTACTGGATAAACTGTGTTGTTTTCTTATTATTGAGTTACATGTTATGAATACACATTTTATCAGGTATATGCCTTTTGAGTGTTTTAGTCAGGTCTGTAGATCTCCCAGTCTGTCATTTCATTCTCTTAACATTGTCTTTTGAAGAGAAGACAATTTTAACTTTATCAAATTATTCTTTATAGATCACATTGTTAATGTCACATCTAAAAAATATTTTCCTAACCTAAGGTCATTAGGATGTTCCTCTTTGCTTTCTTCTTTAAAATGTATAGTTTTTAAAAAATATTTTTTAGATATTGATAGACCTTTATTGTATTCATTTATTTGTATGCAATGCTGAGAATCAAACCCAGTGCTTCACACATGCTAGGCAAGCGATCTACCATTGAACCACAACACCAGCCCTAAAATGTATACTTTTGACCAAACATTAAAAAAGTCAAATAACATCATCACAAAATTGGCAAATGAATTAAACAGACACTACTCAAAAGAAGAAGTGTAAATGGCCAACAACAACAATTGGAGAAATGTTCAGTGTCTTTAAGCCATCAGGGAAAGGCAAATCAAAGCTACACTGAGAACCCATCTCTCTCCAGTCAGAGTAGCAATCATCAAGATTATAAATAATAATAAATGCTGGTGAAGATCTGAGAAAAGAAACTCGTATACACTGTTGGTGGGAATGCAAATTAGTATAGTCACTATGGAAATCAGTATGGAAGTTCCTCAAAAAACTGAAAAATGAAGCTATCATATGAACTAGCTATATCACTCCTTGGTATTTCTCCAAAAGAATTAAAGTCAGCATGCTTCAGAGATGAATGCACACTCATGGTTATCACAGCACAATTCATAATAGCCAAAAGGTGGAATCACTAGGTGTCTGTCAACCTATGAGTGGATAAAGAAATGTGGTGTATATATACACAATGAAGTTTTGTTCAGCCACAAAGAAGAATGAAAATTGTATCCTTTTCAGGAAAATGAATGACTCTGGAGACAATAATTTTTAGCAAAATAAATCAGATTCCGAGAAAAAAAAAAGAATGTTTGCCTCCATATGAAAGCTAGAGGGGAAAAATAAAAGGGAAAAAAGTCATGAAAGAGTAACCCTTAGGATAGAGGGAGGGGATAAGAGCAGGAAAGGAGGGAGGAATAATGAAAAGCAAAGTTAATCGAATTGTGTTTTTATATGTGTGTGAATGTGTCACAATTAAACACTCCTTTCTGCATAGCTGAGATGCACCAATAGAAACCTTAACAAAAAAATTATAGTTTTAGGTTTCATATTTAAGCCTCTGATGATTTATTTATCCATTTATTTATTTATTATTTATATGTCTGTCTCTCTATCTATATCTATTTATTTATGGTACTGGGGATTGAACCTAGGGAATCTCAACCACTGAGCCGTATCTTCAGCCCTTTTTACTTTTTATTTTGAGAGAGGGTCCTTCTAAGTTGCTTAGGGCTTCCTAAATTTGTGAGACTGGCCTTGAATATGAGATCTTCCTATAGAGTTGCTGGGATTTTAGGCATGTACCACCTCACCCAGCCTATGATTTGAGTTAATTTTTGTAAACAATAATGGATCAAAGTTCATTTTTTATGTGACTATCTAGTTATTCTAGCATCATTGGTTGAAAAGATTATCAGCTGAATTGCCTTTGCATTTTTGTCAAAAAAATCTGTTGGCCACATATGTGTGGAAGGGGGTCCGTTTCTGAGCTCTCTATTCTATTCTAAAATCTATTTTTATATTAATATCATACTAGTTTTTATTTGGATTTTCATTTGGTTTTGTGGTACTGGGAGACAGAACCCAGCACGATTCTACCATGGAGTTACATCCCCACTGCTTTTAATTTTTTGTTTTGAGACAGGGATCCTGAGGCTTGCCTCAAACTAGCAATCCTCCTGTCTCAGCCTCTGGAGCTGCTGAGATTACAGGTGTGTACTACCACATCAGCAATGCTTTTTTGAGGTATATGTTATTATTGTTTGTATTTCATACTAGTGATAGAACCCTGGGGTTTCGTGTTTCACTCCTGAGCTATATCCACGGTACATTTTATTTATTTTGAGACAGTGTCTCACTAAATCACCCTGGCTGGTCTCGAACTTGTGATCCTCCACCTCAGCCTCCCGAGTGACTTGCATTATAGGCCTGTGCCAGGTCATTATAGGCCCGGCAGTGTATTAATTACCATAGTTTTATAGTTCTTAAAAATGACCCGGTGTTAATCCTTCAGCTTTTGTCTTTCTCAAAATTGTTTTGACTATTCTTGATTCATTATATTTCCATGTGGTTTTGGAATGAGATTGTCAAATTTATTGGAGGAAAAAGAAAAGAAGGAAGGAAAGAAGGAAAAGGGAAGGGAAAGAGGAGGGAGAAAAAAGCAGCAGCCTCATGAGCTGCTGAGCTTTTGGAGGAGATGGAGAGGAGGAATTAATTGGGATTACATTGAATTCATTAAATTGGAGGAGAATATTGAGTCTCTGTCTCCATTCATTTGGGCTTTCCATTTATTTATTTAGGTCTTTATAAATTTCTCTCCATGATGGAAATTTATTTATGTACAAGAATTACACATATTTTGTCAAACTTAACCCCAAGAATTTCAAATTATTGATGCCATCGTGAATGATATTGGCTTGTGTATATCTTTCCAATTGTTTGTTACTGCTATTTAAGAACACAGTTGATTTTAATATATTGATCTTGTATTCTGTAATCTTGCAAAATTCACTTATTAATTTCAGTGTCTTTTTTAGACCCTTTTGGGTTTTTGCCACAGACCCAGAATCAGAAGTGATGAGGATAAGCATTTTTGTCTTGTTCCTGATCTTAAAGGGGAAGCATTCATCTTTGCCCATTTAATAAAAAGCTGAATGTAGGTGTCTTTTATCACCATAGGGAAGTTCCCTTCTAGTCCTAGTTTGAAGAGAATTAGCAGGAGTGGATGATTCAACAATTCAACATTACTGAATGTTTCATCTGAGTCTTTAAGATAATCATATGGCTTTTTAGTGTTGTTACTTTGTTAATATGATGAAATATATTGATTTTTTGAATGTTAAAACAACCCTGAGTTTTTGACATACAACTCACTCAGTCATGATGTGTTAGCCTTTTTATACATTCTTGAATTTGTTTTGATAAATTTTTAAATCTATGTTTATGAGGGATATCAGCTTATATTGTCTTGTAATAACAATCTTGTTTTCGTACCAAGGCATTATTATTCACAAATAATGAATTAGGCACTATTCTTTCTTCTTTAATTTTCTGGAAGAATTTGTATAGCATTGACATATCTTAAATGTGTCACACAATTCACCAGGGTGTCCATTTAGGCCCAGAGTTTTCTCTCTGGGAAGATTTCTAGCTACAAATTCAGTCTCTTTAATAGATGTAAGACTGTTCAAGCTCTCTGTTTCTTCTTGAGTAATATTTGGTAGTTTGTGTCTGGCAAGAAATTTGTCTGTTTTTTCTAAGTTGTCAAATTATGGGCATAAAGTTGCTCATGATATTCTTCAGTTACCGTTTCATGGTCTGTAGAATCCACGGTGATGCCACCTTTCTCTTTCCTGGCATAAGTAATTACATGTGTCCTCTCTCTTTTCACAGATCACTCTAGCTAGTTTATCAACTTTATTGATCTTCTCTAAGAACTAGGTTTAGGTCTTATTGATTTTACTGTAGTGTGTTTCTGTTTTCTATTTCATTAATTTTGTGCTTATTTATTTATTTATTAAGCATATTTTAGTTTTAATATTCTCTTTTTCCTAGTTTCCAAGTTTCTTAGTATAGGAGCTTAGATAATTAGTTTAAGACCTCCCTTCTTTTTTTATTTTTAGCGTTAAATGCTATAAGATTTCCTTAATTACTGTTTAACACTGTTCCACAAATTTTGAATTATTTTATCAGTTCAAAATGATTTCTAATTTCTCTTTGATTTTTAATTTGATCCATAGTTTATTCAAATGTATATATTTACTATTCAAATTATTTAGGAATATTTCAGATATCTTTCTCTTATTGATTCCACTGTAATCAGAGAAAATATGATATATGATCTTAATCATTTTAAACTTATTTTGACTCATTTTATGGCTTTGAATATAATCTGTCTTGGTAAATGTTCTCTCTCTCTCTCTCTCTCTCTCTATATATATATATATATATATATATATATATATATTTGAAATAATGTGTATTTTGATATTTTGAGGTAGAATTTTTATAAATGTCAATAGGATCAAATGGATTGATAGTGTTTTTCAAGCCTACTATAAACTTACTAATTTTCTGTCTACCTGTTTCATCACTGTTGGGGGTGGATATGGAAATCTGTAGCCATAATTGTGAGTCTATTTATGTTGCAATTCGATCATTTTTGCACCATGCATTTTCTGGAATTTTTTAAGGGCATAAATGATTATGATTATTTTGTTCCCTTGATCAATTGAATACTTTATCATTATTTTAAAACCCATTTTATCCCTGGGTATAGTTTTGCTCTGAAATTTCTTATAATTGGCACTAACATACTATGTTTTTTAAGAGAGAGAGAGAGAATTTATATATATATATATTAGTTTTTGGCGGACACAATATCTTTGTTTTTGTTTGTGGTGCTGAGGATTGAACCTGGGCCGCACGCATGCCAGGCAAGCATGCTACCACTTGAGCCACATCCCCAGCCCCTAACATACTATTTCAACTTCCTTTATTTTGTGTTAGCATGATCTATTTATAGATAGCATGTAGTTGATCTTGCTTTTTTATATCTAACTTCATTAAGGTAGTCAGATAATTCGCATTTAATGTGATTATCGATGTGATTAGATTTAAGTCTAACATCTTGTTTATTTTCGATTTGCTTATTCTTGTTTTCTTTTCCTCTTTTTAAAAATTTCTTTGCATTAATGGAATTTTTATTATCCTTTTATATGTCCTTTATTGGCTTACTCTTGAACTCCTTTGTTATTTTAGTATTGCTTTAAGGTATATAGTATAGAAATGTAGCTTACTAGTCTGAATTAAGGTAATATCATAACTCTTCAGAAGCAGTATAAGAAACTTATAGTTCCATTTCTCCTTTCTTAGCCTTTTATGGTTTTGTCTTAAAATTAGTTTTTAAATAATAAGAATCTTACATATTTACCAATGTAGGTACCATTTTCAGTACTCTATTTATTTATTTGTTCTAATTAGGCATATATGACAGCATAATGCATTTCAATTCATTGTGCACAAGTTGAGTATGGCTTTTCATTTCTCTGGTTATTCAAGATATAGAGTTGCACCATATATGCAATCAGACACGTACCTAGGGTAATGATGTCCATCTCATTCCACCATCTTTCTAGCCCCTATTCCCCCTCCCCTCCCTGCCCACCCACTTGCCCAAAGCTTCTCCATTGTTCCCATGCCCCCCTTCCCCTTTGCCCAATCGAAGTTTCTCCATTTTTCCCATGTCCCCCGCATTATGGATCAGCATCCACTTATCAGAGAGAACATTTGGCTTTTGGTTTTTCAGGATTGGCTTACTTCATTAAGGATGATATTCTCCAACTCCCCAGTACTCTTGATTTGTGTGTATATAGGTGTGTGTGTGTGTGTGTGTAAATTCATATTTCCATCTTTTATCATCTTTCTTCTGCTGGAGGACTTCCTTTAACATTTCTTTAGCTAATATCTGCTAGTGATGAATTCTTTCAGTATTTGTATATATGTAAATGTCTTTATTTTACTTTCATTTTGGGGTTGGTGGGTACTGAGGATTAAACTCAGGGGCACTTGACCACTAACCCACATTCCCAGCCCTATTTTATTTTATTTTATTTTTTTAATTTTTATTATTAGTTGTTCAAAACATTACAAAGCTCTTGACATATCATACTTCATATGTTTGATTCAAGTGGGTTATGAACTCCCATTTTTTACCCCGTATACAGATTGCAGAATCACATCGGTTACACATTCACTTTTTTACATATTGCCATACTAGTGTCTGTTGTGTTCTGTTGCCTATCCTATCCTCTACTATCCCCCCCTCCCCTCCCATCCCCTCCCCTCCCATCTTTTCTCTCTACCCCATCTACTGTAATTCATTTCTCCCCCTTGTTTTTTCCCTTTCCCCTCACTTCCTCTTATATGTAATTTTGTATAACAATGAGGGTCTCCTTCCATTTCCATGCAATTTCCCTTCTCTCTTCCTTTCCCTCCCACCTCTTGTCCCTGTTTAATGTTACTTCTTCTCATGTTCTTCCTCCCTGCTCTGTTCTTAATTGTTCTCCTTATATCAAAGAAGACATTTGCCATTTGTTTTTTAGGGATTGGCTAGCTTCACTTAGCATAATCTGCTTCTAATGCCACCCATTTCCCTGCAAATTCCATGATTTTGTCATTTTTTAGTGCAGAGTAATACTCCATTGTGTATAAATGCAACATTTTTTTATCCATTCATCTATTGAAGGGCATCTAGGTTGGTTCCACAGTCTAGCTATTGTGAATTGTGCTGCTATGAACATCTATGTAGCAGTATCCCTATAGTACGCTCTTTTAAGGTCTTTAGGGAATAGTCCAAGAAGGGGAATAGCTGGGTCAAATGGTGGTTCCATTCCCAGCTTTCCCAGGAATCTCCATACTGCTTTCCAAATTGCCCAGCTCTATTTTAAATTTTATTTAGAGACAGGATCTCACTGAATTGCTTAGCAACACCTTGCTTTTGCTGAGGCTGGCTTTGAACTCTCAATCCACTTGCCTCAGCCTCCCAAGCTGCTGGGATTATAGGCGTGGGTCATCATACCGGGCTACTTTCATTTTTGAAAGATAACTTACTAGATCTAGAATTCCCACTTGACTACACTTTTTTTCTTTCATTACTTTAAAGATTTTGCCCCCTTGCCTTCTCACTTGCATTGTTTCCAGAGGGAAATCTATATGTAATGTGCTTCTCATTCTCTCATTGCTGTTAAATTATTCTATATTACAGATTTAGGGCATTGTGATTATGATGTGCTTAGTGAATTTTTTTCATGATTCTTCTGCTTAGGGTTCATCACACTTGTGTTTGGTAAAAGAATATTTCTGATAATTATTTCTTTGGATATTTATCCCACCTACCCCTCTCTCTTTTCCACCAGCATTTCTAATTACACATCTAGGTCCCTTGATACTGACTTTGCATTTCACTGATACTCCATTCTCCTACTCCTATTTTTTTTTTTTTGATAGTTGGGATGGAACCCAGAGGCACTCTACTACTGAGCTACATATATATCCCTTTTCATTTTTTTTATTTGGATACAGGGACTAACTAAATTGATGAGGGCCTTGCTAATTTGCTGAGGATGGCTTTGAACTTGTGATACCCCTGCCTTGGTATCCAAGTCCCTGGAATTACAGGTGTGTACCACCATGCCCAGTTACTCCTACCATTTTTAAAAGGATTATTTTCTCTTGTCTAATTTGCTTCATTTTAAAGAGTTTCTATTGCTATGTCTTTATATTCACTGATCTTTTAATTCTATTAAGTATAATTTTCATCTGTCCTGTTATCTGGGTTTGTTTTTTGTTTTGTTTTGGTTTTGGTTTTCTTGAATTTCAAACTACTTTTAGTCTGACTTTCAATTGCTATCATGTAAGAACTTCTTTCCTGTTGGCTATCAGCTCTTGCCTAGAGTGAAATTTATTGGATAATTTCTTGGGCTTTCTTTGTCCCGACTTCCTGTGTTCTCCTGATGCTCCCCAGCTTTCATCCCAGACCCATGACGGTTCCCCTTCTTCTCCTACACATTCATCATTCTCACAATTCTGCTCATCCCAAATTATCTGATATTATCTCACACTTCTGTTCATCCCAAATTATCTGAGTAATGCCTCTACCTAAATGATCACAAGTGATACCCACTTATTCACGGCTTAGCAACAGCACCTCAGTCAGAATAACAGGTGAGACTGGAGGAGCAGGAATTATATTTCTGCCTGGGAAAGATTGAAGTGCTCTGATCTGGATATGTTGCAGCTCTGGGTCCCTTGACCCCTCCTGCTGGAATAGAAGGGGCTAATTGAGTTTTTGGTCACATATTTCTTGTCCCCAATTGTGGATACATACTTCCACAAAGATAGGTTGCTATATGTGGCAACATTTGATGGGAAGTTTGGAGAGCATGGAAGCTCTACACTAAGAGTAAGTGACTAGATTCAAAGCCTTGTGTTGAATCTCCAGAAGGCCTAGTGCAGTGGTGAAATGGCAGGAAGGGGGTTCTCTGTTACCACAGCTGGGAACTCCGGCCAACACTACCTTCAAGATTCAGGCTTCCTACTCCCTGGCCCAGAGACAGAACGAAGACCTCCCTGACCCCTCCCAGTCCTCCTGATATCTTGCCTCAGGAAGTTTGTCTGGGAACTTTGCATTTCTTCAAGAAAAACCCTCATTCTTATCCAGAGAGTGTGTGAAGACCTCCAGACAGATGTGAAAACATCTATTATTAGTTATTCTATTCAGCAGTAAATTTCTTCAATTCTGTCTCATCCTCATGACATCATCTTTGAGGCACCAAAATCCAGCCCAGGTTGTGTGCACCAAGTTGTCCGGTGCCTCTTTATGACATGTTTTTCAAACAAAAGGAAAAGAAACCAGACCACCACTCTTCTCCTCTATTGTATGCTCTCTTAATTTCCTATGAACAAGTGCTTGGACAAAACCATACACATTATTTCCCCAGGGCAAGTGAGCATTTTTAAACATAGGGCAACATGAACTGTAATTTACTGGGAAGTTACTTACGATATTTGCATCTGCAAACACACCAAATTTATGTCACTAACCAGAAAGCTTATCATCTCATTTATGTTTAGTTATTTCAAAGGATTAGGCTTTCCCAAGATAAATTGATAAGCATTTGCATTACATCAGATTAAAAAAAAAAACCTCTCACCAAAGAATGGTTTTTAGATTGAAGGTTAATTTTTTGCCCCACAGATAAACTCTATTGTCAGTGTTTCTTGCATAGCCTCCAAGTGATGATTTTGCATTTTAATTAATATTGAAATGCATTCTTTACAAAACACATGTTCCTGGTTAATGTACATGCTTACTTGAAAAAATAAATAAAAAGTGGATTTATTTTGAAGGCTTACAATGTGGAAACTGCAGCTCAAGGAAATTAAACACCATGCCTAAAGTGACACAGCTTCTTAAGTGGTGGGTCAATAAGCTCCTAGTGTTTTCCCAAGCTCCTGGGCAGCTCCAGTGTCATCGACAGAAGCATGTCCTTGTCCCAGCTCTGTTTACTGTCACTGACCCTGAAGGATGTTTCTGATGAGGTGAAAAACTAAGGGCACTTCCAGGGCCAGCATATATCCAGAGACATAACCAGGTGATTCTTTAAGGGGAAGAGCACCTTCTTAAAGAGTGATCAGAATGCAAACTCAAGACCAAATGGAGTTATTAATAAATCTTTGATACCACAGTGAATGTGCATTAATCTTGGTTCAAAGTGAAGATTCAAGTCTGGGACATCAGAGACAGGGAACAACCTTGGAATAGAGTCACAATCAGCAAGGTAGGAAATAAGATTGTTAAACCCATTTCATCAATGCTGGAGAGCAGATTGGGTGCTAAACCAATGTCAGGACTAAGAGAAGAATGTCTAGGGAAGGAGAAGAACTCAAGGGACAGGTTCACAGGTCAGGACAGGCTAGAGACAGAGTGTCTGGTCTGGCACAGACAAGAATGTCTTGACAGCCTTAAATCCCCAGAGCCACCAGCGGAAGCTCCTGATCCTCCTGGCTCTGTCTGGCAGGGGTGGGGCCAGCCTGTCTGCTTCCCATAGGGTCCAGACACCAATCAAGGAAGACCCACGGGGTATCATGCATCCAAGGGAGGGCACTCTGTCAGGCAGATTCACTGTCAACTTTGTATCTTTTTCTTTGTCATAAAGCTCTTGTGTTTACCAGTGCATTAAAAATAACCCTGCAATAGAAAATCCTCATTTTCATGCTTGAAATACATTATCTAACGGCATATCTATTTGACTTTTACTACATGCCTTTCATTTCTCTAAGTGAGGTAATTGACCTTTACTTTGCTACCCTGTGGATTAAAAGGCTACACCACACTCTGCATTTGATATTTCCAATCCTGCAGGAGAGGCAATTTCCATTTGCTTTTGTTGCAGGGTTGCTCTTCAGGCGGGCCCTCTGATGAACAAAACGTCAAGGCCTGGGACTACATTGTAGCAGTTATTGTCACCATCTCATGTGGCTTTTATTACAAAAAGCACAGGTCACTTCATTTCTGTGGCCATTTCAATGGAATCCTAAAGACCTTCAGTCTGTGAGACTTCCAGAATCTTCTGCCTTAGTTTCAGATGACATATTCTTGCTCCCTGAGGATCTGGGATCAACAGCATCCTTCACATTTGGATCAAGCACCTGAAAGTTTAAAAGTGTCCAAACCATACAGTTCGTGAGAGAGAAAAATATTAGTGTTATTGGAAGATCTATGTTCTCTGTTAGCTGACTGAGAACCTTGAGTATGATAATGTTAACACTAGTACTACCTTGAACTCTGCCAGCCAGGAATTTGGAAGACTTGCTTGCCCTAGTGTCCCGTTAGCTTTCCTTTCCTCAACCAGAAGGATGGCAGGAATAATGAAGATGATGATATAATAATGAAGCTGGTGATAATTACAGTAAACACTTGCTATATGTCAGGCCTTCAAAGACAACAATGTGTTGCTCTTCTTAGCCACCTTAGGAAGTAGGTACTGTTATTATCTAATTTTGCAGACGAAGAAACTGAGAGCTATAAAAATTATGTAACCTGTCCACGTTTAACCTGCTAGCAAGCAATGTAGCCAGAATTTAAATTGAAGCACTTTGGACTTGCGAGATAGAAGGCCTGGATACACGTTTGGATTCTAATCCATTTGGACAAGTTGTTATACATAGGGAGGGTGTTTTCCTAACTACCACCCTATGATTAGAGGTTTCGTAGGCTTGATGTGTTAGCTTCTAGAGGTTTGGGGTTCCTTTCTCAATAACCCCAGAGTGATTCAGAAATCAGTGAAGCCTTGTTCCATAAAGAAAACGCCCTCCCAAGTGCCTATTAAGGGGTCCCCAGACATAGATAAGAGATGTTTGAGAACATCTTCCTCCTGCAGAGACTCATGATTGATTGCTAAGGTTTTTGACCTAACATGTCATGGACAATCATTGTCCTCCCTGTGGTCCACCTTGCAGACTAGTGACTCTCCTCTGGCTCCTTCTTTTCTGTCCTCCTAGGTGTGGATTAGAGGCAAGGAAGTGATCTAGATAGTATATTTGGGAAATAATTCCAGAATACAGGTTGTTCCTGGGAAATGGATTCACCTCTCCTTTGTTCAGCTGATTGACCAAGCACTAGGTATGCCAAGGCAAGAGGCCAGAGCCCAGGAAGCTGGCTGTTGGGGACATTGATGCTGCCTTCAGTGAGAGGGCACAGCAAAATTTGAGACAATGATGGTTACACTACACAGTTTTTACCTCTTCACAATCAAAATCCTGTTCCCTTCTCTTTCTCTTGCATCAAAGGATTTGATAACCCATTAAAACCAAGGTGGAAATATTTCGCAATTAAAAGCAAGGCAAAAAGATCCCAATTTTTACACACTCAAAGAAAAAAAAAGTTGCCTTACTATGTTTAATATTGCTAATGGAAGAGAGCCGGTGAGAGGGGCAGTGTGTGAGGAGCTAGACCATTATGTTTCCATATTAACACAAGTTTGATTTTATATCCCACTGCATGTAAGGCCTCTGGGGCTGAGTATTTATTTTTATATGTAAAATGAAGAAAGTGATATCTGCCTGTCTTTCTCACAAAGTTTCTATATTGGTGAAATAAAACACTATAGGAAAATGTGTTTTTATGAATGCCCATTTAACGTTGAATATCCAGGTGTGGTGGCACACACCTGTAATCCTGTCAGCTCAGGGAGCAACAGAATGATAAATTCCAGGCCAGCTTCAGCAACTTAGAACCTATCTCAAATTAAAAATAAATAAATAAATAAATAAATAAATAAAAGGGCTGGGGATGTAGCTCCGTGGTAGAGCACCACTGGGTTCACTCCTCAGTACAATAAATAAATATAGAATAAGTTCAGTAGTGCTGGATAATTTATTATTGTTATCATTGTTGGTACATCACTCATCCTGTGTTTCTACATTTCCATCGTAAGATGATGGAATTTGATGATCTTACAGTTAGACTTGTGAAGAGCTCACTATCCAACGGGACCCATGAAAGGCTCTGTTCAGAAACAAGGGACTTTAGGCCTGCCCATCACATCCTTATCCCATTCATCCACACTATGCCTCACCCTGCAACAAAGGCACTTTTCATCCTTCCGTTAAGTGTAAAACAAAAATGAGAAAATTATAATTACCCTAGATCAGTTGAATTGAAACAATAGGTCCCTGCCTTCTGTGGACAATATTCAGTCACAAGGTCTTATATATTGTGAATGTTTAACAAATATTTCATAATGATTAATGATGACATTGTACAGAAATTAACTCTGATGGAATTTCTGCTTATGAGTGATTTGTGATGATGTTTGACATGTCATCTCATTCAAAAGTTACAACAAAACCAAATTAACAGCAGGACCCAGTGGCCCACACCTATAACCCCAGCGGACTCAGATCCTCTAAAGTGTAATACGGTTAACCTTGACTTTAAAAATCCAGTTCATTTTACACACACACACACACACACACATCTAAGCATCACATTAAATCATATTAAATTAGAACTGGAATAAGCTCTCATGGGCGCTGAAATTGTCTAGTGTAATACCCACTTCCTACTGATAACATTTCTCCAGTTACCCATGTTAAATCCTATAGAGAAAAATCTGGTTGGCCCAAATTTTTTTATATTTCTAATCCAGGCCATCAGTGTCAGCCTGCTGCCCAATCCATATCTTAACTGCTTTGGTGTCACATATCCAGTCTAGCTCAATCAACATGGGAGCTGGTGGAGTCAAGAAGTAACATGGTGTACCCTTTCTCTAGTGGGTTGTGTTAGTCAAGATCATTTGGTTGCAAGTGAAAGAACAAACAATTTACATTTGTTTAAATAAGATATAGACTATTTTGTTTCACACAACTAGGAATTCAGAACGCAACTAGATTCAGACAAGCTGGAACATGGGTTGATTGAGGTCATCAGCATGTGGTCATACCTCTGAAAAGTAACTTTTATTTTACACCCTCTCTGCCTTGACATTATTCCAAGTTAGGATTCCTTATATTCTGGCCAAAATTATCTTGAGCATTTCCACATTTGCCTTCCACTATATATAAACAAGGACTTCCCTCCCTCTCATGACCTCAGCAAAGGCCCCAGGGCTAGTTTACATAGGAAGTAGGTCATGTTCTCCTCTTGGAACCAATAAATTTATCCAGAAAGATTTAATGGGTTGATGGACTCAGTTTGGCTTTTCTTCTGATCCCTAGAGCTGAAAAATGGAGTCTTCTACCAGAACCACTTATACATTTGGTGCAGACCCCTCCTCTGAATGTTTAACCATACAATTGGAAGGACTCCCTGCACTGATGGAAATTACAACAATGTTGATAAATCCAATAACCACTGTCTGTTTTTTCTTGTCTATGTGCTGTCTCTTGGATTATCTCACAACTCATGGCTATTCTTCATTCTGTTTTCAGGGTTCTTTGTTTTCTTGCTTTTGAGCCTTTGTTTATAATCTTAAGTGGCACAATTTGGGTCATTGGTCATGGCAAGTAGGATCAAGGTCCTTTGGTGGATACAGGTTTTCTTTCTTTTTTATTTTCTCTCTTTTTTTTTGATTTTTTTTCCTTTGTCTTTAAAAATTCAACTTTTTCAAGGCTTGTTAACAAAAGTAGGCCACAAAATAAGGGGGAAAAACAAAGGCTTTGCTAGGTACAGTCTCCTCTCTTGGATATTATTTTGTTTCTCAGGAAGGGAGATTTGGAAGAAAGCTATTTCCCCCAATTTTCCATACCACCCATGGGAATCTAATTCAATTTCCTCTCAAATTTTGTAGTGAAAAGTAAAAGTATAGAATAAGGTTGCTGTAGTGAAAGAGTATTCTTTTACACAGGTTTGACATTTTAGCCTCTTTAGTCATAGAACTATTTGTTCAGCCTTCTCCATTTTTAATCATACTCTAATGTAACCATCTGAAGAAATAAGCCCTTTTTTAAGTGGACAAGTATACATATTAAAGAGCTTTCCAAACCTGACAATTTAACTTGCTAAAGGAATCCTAAAATGTCAGATGGCTAAGGTGTCAGCCCTCTAGCCAGCAACTGACTTCACTCTGTGGTTTTGCAAACCCCAAGAGAACATTAGGTTTTTTCCTGCCCTATTTTTCTTTTATTCCAGCTTCCTCTAGAAAGAAAGGGAAAATTATATTGTTTAATCCAACAAAGTATATAAGAAATTATCATGGTTTAGTTCACATCAAATTGGAAATTAAAAGCTAGGAGAAAGAGACATTTCACTTATGTGGTTCTGTAAGAAGGAAAAAAAAATGTCTAATAAAGTGGTTGATTATCTCAGACCTCAGAATGGATAAGATGTGTGAAAATAGCTTGAATGCATCAGAACAATCTTTATAATTGCTAGGGCTATTTCATCAGCCTTCACAGCAACTCTGTATTTTAGGTATTAAGTGATCCCACGTAAAAGCTGAGGAAACTCAGTCTGGGCTCCCAGCGGGTTCATAGTGAAGTCAGAACTGGAACTCAGGCTCCTCTATCGGCAGAGTGCAAGCACCCAACACCATGCTGCCTTACTATAAAGTCTGGACACTTGAACTCTGATTATTTGTGTTTCTGGAACTTAGACTCCTAAGTTTTCTGTTTCTTCAAAAAGTCATGCAACATAGTGTCCCACCCATATACATACCTTAAACATCTGGGGTCATCTATTAATTGCAAATTGGCATTGAGTTGGTTTTAAATTAATAAGATCTTTACCTCTCAATGTTCAGAACAATTGCTTATGCAGACGAGTGTGGCGGTCTGGATTTCAGGAATTATCTGTGATAGCCTTCATCCTTCAGAACTCCTTATCTAACCAGATACCTGTGAGTTTCATAAATGATCACACAGCATCATCGTATCCCAGAACCAATCTCAGACAGGGCATTATCTCAGATTTATAAGCTCCTATTTTTATTTTAATGCCATGGTACTCTAGCCTCCCTCGCTAGCTTGAAAATAGAAAAGGGCTATTTTTAATATTATCTGAAATAACCAGCAGTTTAGTGAATCATGTAATCAGATAGTTCACTATTGACAAGTTTAGGATCTCAAGTAGGATTTAAAGGGAACTTTTAGAGGATTTTTTTAAATGACAGGATGTCTAAGTCATTTATTTCCTAAATGTTCAAGAAGACTCTTTGGTCCTTATTTCATCAACTTCTGGGGCAAACCAATTGCCTTATATATTAAAAAGAAAGAAAGAGAAGAGTACACCAGACCATAAAATCACAGTGTCTGTGAAGAACCGATCAAAATCATCATTTTTATTTTATATTTCCAGAGAAAGCTCTGTAGCAGTCAATTTCTCTGCTTCAACCAAAAAAAACCAAAAAGTCTATACCAATCGGTTTACAAAAATAATTCTCCCAAAAACAGAGCTCAAAAGAGAAAAGCCCCATTGACCAGGGGCCATATTAATACTCCCTAGGCTTGTGAAGAAGGCTCAAGAGCTGTATGGAAACCCGCCCTCTTGACTTGCAGGCTGCTTCCTGGAGTCCTAAACATAAGTTGGTTGTCCACATTTTCTGTTGGTGTGTAAATATGTACCTGCTTTCAAAAAATTATGTTAGAAGCCAGTCTCCATTTCACATTGAACTTAAGGCAATGTACATTTTGGAAAATTACATCTTCTGAAAACATTTTTGCTTACTGGTGATAAGCTAGCATCAGAGTTCACTTTTATTCATGAAGAATGGGTTAGTAGACAGCTGGAAAGATTGGAGCCCTCTCTTTCCTCATGGGACCATGATCAGTTCAGGCCCATTTGACATTTGATGATCTGGGCTTTTGTTGTAATATTGTGCTTACTGATATAAATAACATAATGATTAAAAATAATGTATTTAGAAGATGCTCACTATATCTCTGTGCCCAAATGTAAGTTCAGATTTACTCAGCTTTACAGTGCCTTAAACAAAGTGGACATCTATTTCTCTTTCTTTGTACCTCCTAGATAAATGCTGGGGTGTTTGCTTATGCTCCACACCACCCCATTGACCCACCTTCCCCTAGCTTCATTGGACATTGCCTGAGAGCCAGGGCTCACTGCACCCCTCAGTTATAATAATGTGCATAAAGTATCTGTTACAGTTCCAGGTACAAAGTTGGCCTTCATAGTGTGGCCTTTTGTATTAGTCAGCTTTCCATCATTATAATGAAATAACTGAAGTAGTTAAATTACAAGATAAAAAGGTTAATTTAGCTCACAGTTTTGGAGTTTCTACCCATAATCAAGTGTACAGTTGCTTTGGGCTCCTAATGAAGCAAAGTGTGGTGGTAGGAGCAAAGCAAGAGCAATACCATTCACATCATGACCAGGAAGCAAAAGAGAAAGAGAGGGCCAGGGTCCCAAAATCTCCTTTGGGGTAAGCCCTCAATGAACTAAGTCCCTCCCACTGGGCCCCATCTCTTAAATGTTCTACCACCTCCCAATAGTGTCACCCTGGGGACTTTTGAAGGACAGTTATCCAAACCATAACAGTTTTATTTCTTCTATTTGCCTTCAATGGTAGAGTCTGCCTCTCTGATGGTTTAGGGCAAAGCATCCTCATCAGTACAGACAAGTGTTATTACCCTTTCCCAATATTGTCATGATTAGTTTTAGAAAGTATTGCCCTGTTTATGATCTGTAGATATCTATAGTTGTCTTCTTACCTATTTAACAGATTTCATTTTCTTGGAATTCTGTATTTTATTCTGTTTTCGAATCCCTATAGAACCTCTAAAGCTTCTCTCCATAGATTATCTTTAACTAATATCTGAAACATGAATCAGTCCAGTCAGTAGTACTAGCTGCAGTAATTAAAGAAATAATTGAAAGAACATTTATTCAGAACTTTGTGTCAGCTGTTGTTCTAAAGGCTTATGTGCATAATTTTGTTCACTTCTTTGACACATGGGCATTTGTTGTCCCTGATTAGTAGATGAAGTGACTAAGCCTCAGCCATACTTAAAAAGACATCCTGCCCTCTGTGAAGATGAGAGCCAGAGCTCTGGAGGCAGATTGCCCATGGTCACAACCACTGTTCCATCTTGTTCTTGGATTTTTATAACCCCCTAATATTCAAACACACCATATGTAATCATTAATATAAATCTCATGGGATCACAGTGAGCTTCATATAAAATAATGCACAGAACATGCAGAAGGCTCTAGCACAAGGTCAGGTGTTGGAAGTCAGGGTTAGCTCTGTTTGGCTGTTCATTTGTTAAAATTACTCATCACAATAAGTGGCAAAGGCAGAGTTTGAATTCAGACTGTCCAGTTTCAGCATTGCAACTCATAATCTCTAAGTTATATTGCTGCAAATCTCCATTGCAAACAATGTGTTGAGGTAGGAGCCAGAAATTCATGCATCAGTGTAAAGAAAAAAGTTAAGGGTGCAAATATCAGGAGGCATTGTATAATTGATCACCTTTTAAAAAATAAATTTCCAGAGCTTCGGTGTTGGTGCTAACACTTTTTCTAAAAGCATTTATATAGTTAGTGCCAACCTAAGGCAAGAGGTGCAGCAGGGGCAGAACCAGGTGGTGTCTGAAAGAAGCCTTTCCATGGTAGTGGGAGAGAGGGAGTGGTGCTCCATGCAGTGGGAATGTCGCCCATTAATATAAATAAATAATGAATATCTTCTCTGTGCCAGTTGTAGAAAGCATATGGCCAAATGAACACAGTGCTGGGGCCTTCCTCTGGGCCCTGAAAGAGCCTTGAAGCTCAAACTTCATTCACTCCATAGTGAAGACTTCTCTGGAGCAAAGGTAGCCACAAGCCTGTCCTGCACATCAGCGCACCTGGCCTCCCTTCCTGTTTTGCTTCTCAAAGAGCCAGTTTTTTCTTGTCTCAGTACCTCTATTTGAGGCATTAGTAATAGACTATACAGACCTCTAACTGGCAGGAAATTCTGGCGGATAACACGCTTCCTAGAATAGATATATTAAGTTATAAAGAAAAACCAGGCAGACTGCATGGGTTTTTCATACCTACTGGCAGGTGGCACAGAACTAAATGTTGGAGCCTTTTTATAAGCAAGATTAAATTGACTCATGACAGCTGGTCACTAAAATACAGGAAGTACAGACCTGTTTGAAAGCAAGAACACACTGGTGTTCATTAAGTTTGCATCACAGGATAGAGCTCACTCTTTCTTTAATCTATCTTAGTGAGGCCCTTATTTGACAGTGTCAGTCATTTTTCACTTCCTCACAAGCAGATCTTCAAGATACATGCAGATCAATTCATGCTGTCTGCAGTGTCTTAGTGTGAGGTTCCTGTGTATCAACAGAACTGTTGACTAGGCTTGGCTCTCCAGAACATCGGATAGTGACAGGTTTTTAGGTCTCCACCTTGTACTTTACCTCCCCTGCTACTGTGACAGTAGATCTGGGCATTGGATGGCCATGGAAATGGATAATGAATCTGTCAGAGACAAGTGGGCTGTCAAAGAAACCTGCCCTTCACCCATCACAAGGCCGAAGGTCACAACTCCAGGAATTGAGAGCAATCTCCCAGCACTGTGAGAGTCATTTCTTTCCTTTGCAGGAAAAGCCACTGTGGCAAGGACTCTAAATAAAGGACTTTAGCTTCTGATTGGAACAGGAGTGATAAGAATAAACTGAGCTGTGGAAAATGAAAGCAAACTCTTTCCAAACACCAGCCAGTCTCATGGTGCCTCAGCTTTCACTGGCAATGTTTTTTCCCAGCACATTATTGTCACAGTGAGTCAGGAAAAAATAACCCCAAAGCTGGTCTAGGTCAACAGGCTTCCTGATGGGAAAGTTAAAGTTTTAGCCAGTGTCCAAACAATGCTCCCCTAAACATCAACTAAACCAAGGTGATCATCCTTGCATGAGGAGTTGAAGCTAAAATATATACACATCACCAAATAATTGTGCTAAACAAATTCTTTATTTTTCTCTCTTGAGCTGTGTTCTCTTCCTCGGTCTTCAGGGATTGTTTTAGAGTAGCTCTTATGTTCAGTTTCCGTCATTTGGTGAATTCTCTAGAGTATAAAATAAATTGGGTTTACCAGCTCTCACCGATGTTATAGAATTCTCTTTGCTCAATATGAAATTAATGATGAAAAATAATAACGAGGGCATGTGGCCATTTTGAATATACATTATGGAGAGCTTGACTTGGTATAATGCCCATGAATTCTGTATTATCAACCCACTGCCATACTAGACACAGTAGAACATGCAAATGGAGTTCCTACTTTCAGGGAGTTTACTTGTTTATTATTCATTTGTTTAATCACCAGATATTTTTTGAGCACCTACTAAGTGTCAAGCACCTTGACACATATTAAGGATTTTGCAATAAACAAGGCAGATATGACTGCTGCCTCCCAGAAGCTTATGCTTTAGTGAGGTTAATGGAAAAATTAGCAATTAAAATACAACCCATATCTGTGGCCGAGGTATCAGGGACTTCATTATACAAATAGCTTTGCCAAGTGTCATGGAAGTACACCAGAAAGGTATCCTAGAAGGCTGGAAAGTATTCAGATAGTTGATAGGCAGATCTATTTTTATTTACTTATTTTTCTGCTATCCTAGGGATCAAACCCAGGGCCTTGTACATGCTACACAAGCACTCTACCACTGAACCCCAACCTGGCAGGTTGTTTTTATAAATATCAACTAGGAGTCAGGCCCTGAGATAACCAAGTTGATATCTAAAGGAAAGAGTTATCCAAATAAAACAAGAGGTTGGGGTAGGCAAGTAGAATGGTTTAGACAAAAGAAATAGCTTATAAGGTTACTAGAAGGCAATGTAGAGTTAGTCAATGAAGTTAATGTAGAGTTAGGAGTCGTACCAGGAAGCTGGAGGAGGGGCTGGGGAGCCATGACACAGAGCATGGACTCTACCCCTAGGATGATAGGAAATGGAACCGTAGTTCTAAGGCAGGAGTGACCCAAATACATCTGGGTAAAAGACTGGTTTGATTATTGTGTTGAGATTGGCTAGAGCAGAGCGTGACTGGAATACTGACTTCTATTTAGAAGCTGTTGGGATAGACCAGGACCCACACCATTATGATCCTGATCAAGTCAATGGTCACAGCTGGAACTATATGAATTTGAGAGAACAAATTTCCTAAGAATGGAAAGCTCAGGACTTGGGGAGAGATTGAGCATTTACAGGTCAGATGTATTTTAAAGGGAGAGGGAGGAGTCATTCTTGGCAAACTGAGTAGAATGTGAAACCACTTATTGAGACAAAATTTCCTGAGACTAAAAACACAGGAGGAGGAAGAGGAGGAGAAGGAAAAGGAGAAGGAGGTAGGGGGAGCCAGAATTCATGTTGTCCAGAGGGCTTGTTTTTGTTTTTCCATGGGGACTAAATCCAATGCTTTTCATGTACTAGTGCTCTACCTCTGAGCTAAACCCCCAACTCTTATTATTTTATTTTGAGACAAAGTCCCACTAAGTTGCCCAGTCTAGCCTAAAACTTGTGATCCTCCCGACTCAGCCTTCCCAGTAGCTGGAGTCACTACACCTGGCTCCAGAAGGTATTTTGATCAATAAATCTGAAATCTAGGAGAGAGACCAGTGATACAGATACAGATGCAACATTTAGATATTCTTTACCTGGGGATAAGAGAAGGGTGTTCTTTATTCCCTACAGGAAACAGAGGATCTCTGAATCTTTTAAAATGTTTTCCAGTGCTTGAATTTATTCTATATTTTTACTTGAGAGTTGCGGAGGAGGAGGATACAAAACTGCTTTGAAAAAGTCTATAACTCAAAGGAAAATGAGGACCACAAAAGGAAAAGGAAGGGACAGCCTAGGAAAGAGTACCCAAGCCCAGTGAGCTGGCAGTGTTGGGCCAGAACCCAAAGAACAACACAGGCAGAAGGCAGGCAGAAGGGGATCCTTGAAATGAGCTGGAGTGTCCAGTGGGAAAGCATCAGGGGAAAGGAAGTGGTCCAGAGTCAGTTACACTGGCATCAAATACCAAGAGGAAAAGTATGCACTGGATTGTCAACATGGGTGTTCTTGACAATGAGCTGAGGTCAGTTGAACAGAGTGAGATAGAGATGAGAAAATGAAGATGGCAAAGATAGGAAACTCAAGAGGGGAGAGGAGGTGTTAAGGAAGGACCCATAGAAGACTAGGCACAAGGTGCATATTCATATACCCTCCCTATAAGATGGGTGAAGCTGTGCAATGAGCAAAATAATAATAATAATAATAATAATAATAATAATAATAATAATCCAAAAGAACAAAGAGACGTAAAGTAACAACGTAACAATTAACCAAACCAAACACACAGAAGTAATTAACAAAATCAAAAGTATAAAGCTCTGGGTATCTACAGTGGTCAGAAAATATTTTAAGGAAGGGTAAATGGAGAATGGTGACACACACCTATAATCCCATCCACTCAGAAGGCTGAGGCAGGAGGATCACAAATCTGAGCCAGTTTAGGCAATTTAGAGAGATATCCCCACCATCTCAAAAACAAAAAACACCAACAAAAAAATAAAGAAAGAAAGAAGGCTTATAAATTGAATGGATAGAGGTCTGAATGAGTAATAAGCTTACAGAAGCTTTCAGACAGGTGAGAATGGGTGACTCATTGGAAAAAATCTGAGAAAAATAATACTAACTGCATCCATTCTCCTTTCACCTTCTGTTATTCAAATAATATTTTCTCAATTAGTATCATGTCTTTAGAATGGAAATTGATTGTCGCTCAGAGAGTAGCTATAGGCATGAAACTATGAATGGTTATAAGATATATAACCCAATTGACAATTTCTAGTATCATTCTTGGTCTTCTTCACACATGAAACCAGCATATTCTTTGGGGTCACATTGTTCATTTCCTCATTTGGAATTTTTAACACCAGATAGGGTGCTAAGGCAGTATCAGCTGGTGCTTCTATCACTTAGGTTTCAAACATCCTCCATATTCATAAACACACCCATAAATAAAGGTGCTAATGTTGGGAAGGAGAAAGATCCTTTAATAAACAAAGTGGCACAAATAACTGTGTGTCTGTAGGAGATTATTATAGGACCCAGCTCATAATTAAACACTGTCTATTTAACTGAATTATTTTTCTCCTGTCTTTCTAAAAAACTGTGGAAATGTTAATCTTCAAAAGTGCTGTGTATATATCTAAGTTAAATAGGCATTGTTTAAGTGGCAGCCTTCCCGTTTATTGCAGATCACAAGTATGCAGAGGGCAGAGGATAACTAGAACTATTAAAAATTGTAGCAGATCTTAAGGAAGCTTGGTCTTCCCAAAAGATCTGAGCAGATGGCTGCTGCTTTCAGAGCTACAACTTCTCATTAGGCAGGAGCCCAGCAGCTCTTTGCAATGGTCTTAGCCATTCCTTCTCTTCCTTACCATAAGTATAGGTCAGTGTTTCAAACAGTTCATCAGAGGCAAAACTCAACCATTGCTATACAGACATTATAGAAACCAGTATCAGTTGCTTAGGAATTTCATTTTCCTACCTGAGAAAGAATATTCTATTACATTTCCTAGTTTACAGCATCTGCCCATAAAGAAAAACATAAATGTTACTGTATTTCTTCATCATTATGAAACTTGAATTTCTATATTTTTGTTCTTATTCCTAGAAGAAGGAGGCTCATTCACACACACACACACACACACACACACACACACCATTTCAATTTCAGGTTCTGATTCTGGCCCGTCTTGGTATTTAATCATTCTGTCTGAGTGCCTAGGCTCTCTCTGTGTGGACACATCTCTTCTGACATACATTACTCTGACCTGTGGTCATGGTCATTCTGTCAACTTAGGTTTCACCTTTCCAGAGGATGAGGCCCCATGCTTCATGGGATAAAATTTATAACCTGCTGCCTCAACAAATATCAAGTTGGCCTTTGCAATTTTATAGTCAAAGACTTCAAATATGGGAATGCATCTTTTGTGGAAATTGCATATACCATTGTTGCCTCTCATATATCACAGCTTTATTCAGAGACAGCAAAGGCAAAGCCTTCACTGATGACTTCAAACCTGTGCCACATGTAGGGTTTTATTTTCTAGGATTCTAAGCATCTTTTATTAGAGTCATTTGGCCTGTTTCTGAGAGACCTTCGTGATGACCTTATTTGCTGTGAATGGAAAGTTTCTGAGGATTACTGTGTCACCTCCCCCCAGGCCAGTTAGAGGACTTAGTAGAAAAACTCTTCTGATCTGAGGAAATGTCATTTTGAGCCCAGAATGAAAAACATCTGATTAAACCTTTTGGGTCTGTAGAGTCATGTGGAATGGCAAATTATTTCAATGGTTATATTCTATACAAACAAAAGTTGTCCTAATGATTTGAAGAAAATAGAAGATAATATTGTTCTTTAAAACCAGATGAACTCAGACAAAATTGTCACAGATTTGACAATGTCGCAGAAAACCCTCTCCCTCGTGGCAATATTTTGGAGACCTGTTAGGAACTCCTGTTTTCCAAGCACAGCTTGGTGAAAGCTTCAGGCCTTCCCCCAATTGACTGGGATTAGACCCTCAAAGTGTAAAACGAAAACAGTCTGCACCATAAGAGTACCCTTCCCCCAAAGGCACTTGTTGAAGATGCTGAGGGCTGGGCCTGTAAATCTACATTTACTGAACTCTGTGAAGCAGTAAAGCACTGTGCATTCTGAGAGCCACAACCCTAGGAGCTAGACCACTGAGACCAACCTGACTGACAGTGAACTCTTTGTCTCTCTCTGCCTAGGTGCAAGTGTAATCTCCATGCCACTGTGTGTGTGTATGACAACAGCAAACTGACATGTGAATGTGAGCACAACACTACAGGTCCAGACTGTGGGAAATGCAAGAAGAATTATCAGGGCCGACCTTGGAGTCCAGGCTCGTATCTCCCCATCCCCAAAGGCACTGCAAATACCTGTGAGTAGCTTTGCTCCCTAATCCAATGTTCTGTGCATGATGAGCTGATAGTTCCTCTCAATTTCACTTGCAATTGTGATTTTACTCCTCTAACCCATCGTCCCACTCCTCTTCAAAATGCAGCTTAAGTTTTAGTCCCTATTTTCTACTTTGTTAGTGTGTTTCAGCATTCTGATCACCTGTTAAAATCAGTCTTCTACCTTCCCATGAACTGTTCTGGGAAATGCTTCTTAAAAATCACAGAAACAATATTTTCCAAGTGGATCAAACGAGGTGATTTTTCTCCTTCTCGAAGTTAATTTCCTCTTGAAATAGCAAAAGTCTTGAAAACTCTCAATCCTAACTGGCCATAAATACTTTCAGAAATTTTTGGAGTGTTTGCAAACCCATTGCCCACCCTGGTAACCCAAGAGATGCTTTTTCCAGAAGCATTTTCCTGTCTAATTTGAGCTAGATTCTAACACTTCTCAGTGAGATAACTGGCTTCTCCCAAGCTCTAGCAGTTGAGCCGGGACCACCACAGATGTTATGAGGAGACTGCTTCTAGATAAAAAGCATGACTGTAGGGCCTCTGGGTACCAAGGGGCTTTCTTGTGTGTGTGAAAAGGCACAGGTATTATCTGTGCTCCCAGGAGCTGTGTGAGATGCCCCAGCGCCACACATATGTTTATACTAAATCCCTGAATAACCATCCTAAGGAGATCAGACTCTGACAGGCTCAAGGAGAAAAGCGATTATTTCCCAAATAATTTGCCAAACTCCATGGATGGAATGATTAATCACCTGCAAAAGCCCAAGGTTAGCTTGCTTTCAAAAGCAGAGAAAGGGCGAGGTTAGTATATACCCATGCAGTGAGAAGTAAAGAGAACAGCAGGACAATGAGCACAGGAGAATGGGAACTTAAAAAGCCACTGGCTCTGTGCAAGGCTAAAAATGTTATCAGGCACTTCAAAGCTGCAGCTGTGAGAAGCCAAACCTAAAAACTAATATCACAAGAACCACGACCTTATCAAGTTAAGTGTAAGAGTAATGGACCAAGTAACAAGCCATGAAGTGTGGGGGCATGAAATTATGATAAACTTTCTGTGAAGCTGAAAAAAAAAATCCCTCAAAAGGTTAAAAAAATCTCTTTGCAAGGGTGTTCAGTTTCTTTCTACATTGAAGAAAAAAAAATCTGACTTCTTGCTCCTAAAATTAATACATTAAAGCTCTGTTGAGCGGAAATGTTGATTTTTCAAGGCGAGTTTATTAATGGAGACTCAACTGTTGAGAGCCAGAGACTGAAAACTTGGAAGGTGTCTCACAAGGTTATTTATTGCAATACCCTGTGGCTGGCTACCTGAGAACCCCTCTCACCACCGTTGTCAAATTTAGTTTAAAGCTTTCGCAAAAGAAAAATGGCTCAGATTTCATTTTCAGGGTCTACTGAATTCTTTAGTGGGACAGATGAAAGAGGACGAAGTTCAAAAATACTTGCTAGCACCCTGGCTCATCCTCGGGGCAGGTTGACTTGCCAAGGCCACCAGAGAAGCAGCAGGGGTTAACTGCTATTGAAAGTATGAGCTTCTATCCTAACAGGACCTTATACCCATAACTGTGCTTCAAAGACTTGTTTATTTCAAGACATTTTCACTGGGAAGACCTTCTCATTTCAGCCAAGCTGTCTCACAGAAATGGATGTCTTATCATATACTCCATGGAAATGACTTACATAAAACCTAACCCTTTGCATCGTGACGATTATCAAGTCAGTCCCTGGCCAAAGGAATGCAACCTCCTTTGATTTGCCTTGTAGGGCAAATTGTCCATTCATCCCCTAGTTTTTATTGGACTTCTCTTGACTTCTGAACTTTTCTACATCTCTGTTAAAAAGGAAAGTGACAGACCTAGTGGCCAGGAGGGTTCAGTTCATCATTTCAGTCACCAATATGGCAGAGATTTGATGAACAATTTTAGAGATTGTCTGAAATGGTCTAGTTCTGCAAGGAAAAAATCTCTTGACATATCAGACAGTGTTTAAAATACACAAGTATGGCAGTAAGAAATTTAGGAGTTTGGTACACATGTTCTAGAATCAAATCCCATTCCTCCATTTACCTAGCTGTGTGACCTTGAAAAAGTAAGCCACCCTCTCCCACACCCCGTTTCCCTTCCATAATGTGAGGATAATAAAAGTTCTTACCTCACAGGGATTTTGAGAGGATTGAATAAGCTAATGCATGCAATATGTTTAGCATAACACCTGTCACAAAGTAAGTGTTCAAAAATACTTTATTTTTAGGATATTTTTCATGAGGCAGTCTTGCCCATTGCTGGACAGTTTTAATTGTTACAAAAGTCTTTTCTTAACATCAATGTTAAGTGTCTCTGAGTTCCCATCTTAAATAGTTAAAGAGCTATATTGACTCTGGTTTATTTCTTCTCTGGTTAACCATGATGCATCATTCACTCCTTTTTCATGTGATAATGTTTTCATGTCCCTTTCATGTCTGTCCTGGAAGTTCTGCAATTAGTGTGGTACTTCAAACCAAGCACTAAGCACAGGACTTCCTGAACCTTTTTGATTCTCTTTTCATTCACATTGCCTTTTGCTTACACACATGCATGCATGTGCACACACACACACATACACACACATACACATACACACACCCACTTTCACATGGCTCTACTTGATACATGATGAGTCAGTTATCTTAGAGAGACACTTAGAATATCCTAATACCAAACTTCAAATCTAAGTAATGAGAAAAGAGGGACTGCAACCTCAGGCCCTTTCCTTCCTCTCAGTAGCCTAGAAACGCCTCTCATGCTGAAGAATCTCAAAATTTTAGCAGAATCTCAAGCAGCCAGGGAAGTTTTGGATAGGAAGGTCAGGTGCTTCCCACTGCCACAGGTTTTAGCAAGAGAAGTAGGATGCTTTTATTAAAGCAGGGAATTACAATATCTCCTTCCAAAGACACTTACACCACCACTCAGGGACATCCCAGATTGGCACCTTGCTTAGAGTCTCTGGGCTTTGGAGGTCCTGCATGCCATAGCAACACAGAGCATATAGTGATGAGGAAGAAGCCTGGGGAACATTGCTGAGAGCCACGGCCGAGTCTGTATGGCCCCTGGCATTTTGCCAACGGTATTGATTGACAGGCGAGGCATTACTATCCGCCTCTGCCGCAACTTTTGAGTTCTCGCACTATTTTGGAGTTCTCATGGGGATCTCCGGGGATTCCCCGAGAGTTCCCATTGGTTGGGGAAGTGCAGGAGGAGGGATTTCCAGGAGAGATATTTTCGGCTGGGGGTTCCTGGACAAGCCTCGTGGAGTTCGGGAGGATTCCCCGGGAGCTGTGTGAAGTGTTTTCCTGCAGTTCAAAAATAAAGTTTGTTCCTGCTTCAGTGGCTCGTGATTTGTGCCCAGCCAGACTGCGGCAGAACATCAACAGTCTAGAATAAAGCCTTCCCAGTTGGACACACCAGAGAGATGATAAACTTGACCAATGCAGAGTAATAATTTTTGTGGTGCTATTTTTATTCTTTGTGCTTCTATTCAACACCTAGTGTGTTTTCTTGCCATTTATAAGATATATATGTGTGTATAAAAATCTTTTTCTTATTTTCCTTCATAACTTAATGTTTTGTAGAAAAGACATCTTTCTCTATTGATCTTCATTTCATATTCAATTCTATTTTGAAAGTCCTCTGAATTCCATTGCCATCTTCCAAACAGATAGCACCTCTATCCAATTCCATGCTTAATCATGATGCTCATGATTCCCATTGTCTAGCTCATAGAGAGAAGCATTAAATTGCAATGTTTAAACTCTTATCCCTGTGGAACAACACAGGATATTTGTCTACATGTAAATTCTTAAAACGTAGTAATCTCCCTGTAGAAATCATAGCTCCAGTGTAATATTTACACCTCTGCTTCTCAAATGGTGTTCTACAACCCTTAAAAGAATTCTATGTCCAAATAAGGTTTAGAAAGTGCTGTGTTCTATCCTAACACTTGCATAGTCACATTTCCTTATTAAATACATTTGAGAAGCCCTACAGTAAAGTAACCTGTCCTACCCACTACTTCCCAAACTTATTTGCTTCATGGAACACTTTATGACTTTCTATAAAACACTCTTTTGGGGACATGCTGGTCCAAACAATTTCTTTCAGCCCTGTCATAGAAATGTCAAGAGACAGACAAAAAGCCCAGCTCATTCAGTTGTATTCGCTCTCTTAGTTTTCTGTTACCTACACAGTCTAATATTCTTCAAAGAAAGAAAATTAAATTGGTCTGACATTGACATTATTTGTTTGTTCAGAAATCCAACTTGAATTGTTATACAATATCTAGGTCTCCTCTGAGTGATGGAAAGTAATTTGATGATTTTTCTATTATTTTCCCTACTATTAAATTTGCAGTGACTGATTTCTATTTTCCCAGGTGAACAAACGGGTGTGTCATTATCCAGACAATTTCCTAAATGCTTCACAAGCATCAGTCCATTTTAAGCTCACAACAGTCTTATGACAAAGATACTAGAATTTTCATTTTACAGATGTGGAAACATATGATTACCGGGGAAAGTATCTTGTTTAAGATTTGGACAGATAGTAAGCGTGAAAGGGGCAATTGGAATCCAGGTGTGTCTTGACTCCGAAGACAGCATATTGGTCCACATTGGCCTTCAGATTAAATTTGAGTGATTTTTTTCTGTCCTCTATTGGAGTTCAGGCTCCATTTTGATACCGGTTTAAACAAGCCAATCTTCTCCAAACTTGCTTGCTTTCTAGATCCGTACATGGTGTTTCTCTGCCTTTGAAGGCTTTCCTCTGTTCCTCTTTAAATGCTCCTGCTTCTCACCTCTTCTCAGTCTACAGTTTTTTTTGTTTTTGTTTTTTGTTTTTTTTTACTGTGGCATTTCATTCTATTCCTGTGGTCTTACTTCTCAGTATTATTGGTATAGTAGTAAACAACCAAATCTACTTTCAACCTTTTTAGTGAGTCCAGACCAATTTTGCCAGCCGTCTGTAAAGATCTCAAAGTCAACATGCTCTATACTAAATTCATTCCTTACCCTCAAAGCTCCTTTCTCTTCACTTTTTATTGAAATCCTGCTCATTTTTCAAGACTTCACTGCTAGCTCCTCATTGAAGGCTACCTAACCTCTCTCATGCAAAATCAATTACTCTTCTCTTTCTTTAGATTTTTGATATATATAGACTTACAAATATATATAGACTTGCAAAACTATGTCTAACAAAAAATGATAATAAGGATAATAATAGTTACTCTTTATTATATTTATCATAGGCTTTTGAACTTTATGAAGTGTTTTGTGTGTTTTATTGCCTCAAGTCCTACAACATCCCTATTAGATGTGTACTATTATTACTTCAATTTTAATGATAAGGAAGCCAAAGCACAGAAAGGTTAAGTAAGCTGCCTTAAGGTCTCACAGCTAATGAATGACAGAGCAAACTTCAAACTCAGATCTGTCTGACTTCAAGAGCTAAAATATTAGCAATTTAAAAGCAGGGCTGTGTTTTTTTTTTTTCTTGGTCTTTATAAATGTTTGTGGAATAGTTACTCTGGTGAATGAACAAGTACTCCTAATAACCCTATAATGTGCTCCTGGGTTTATTGGTTTCCCATCAGTCTTCTATGTCTTCCAGAGGATATGGCCTTCGCAGCTCAGCAGCACTATCACAAGAACCTTCCATCTCCAACAGGAAGAGACCATCTGAGAGCTTACAGGAATTCCAATAGGACAGAGTCTCACTGATCCTCAGGGCCCATCCAGACATATATGGACAGCACACTGGCTGGCTGGTTTCTACAGGCCTTGCTAAACGCATTCACTGCCTGTGTGACCTGACCCCTAGCAGGCTCTCACCACCAGTCTTTCATGCTCAAAACCCTAATTCATTCAGCATACTAAGAAGAGTCTTCATCACAGAGCATGATGTATATGAACCAAGTTTGTTAACCCATATATATAAATCCAGAATACCAAATTACTCATGCATAGCCCCTAGTCTGCAGTCCCTTACCTGAAACTCATGGGACTAGATATGATTTAGAATGTAACATTTTTAGGATTTGAGAACAAGAATACAGTGCACATGTATTATAACAATACCCACAGCAGAATATGACGCAGCCCCACTTAATCAAACATCTTAATATTTCTGCAGCAAACATAGGAATATTCTTACCAAGTTGGATAAGGGAAGTCTATAAATAATAACGTAAATCAGTTCCAGTCCACTTTGTACCAAATTAGTTCAGATCACATTATATTGTGCTACAGATATATTTGGAGGGAGAAAAAAACAACCAACTTTCTCTTTTAATATTTTTTAATTTGAAGACTATAGATAAGAAACTGCAATAAACTGAATGACAGTTGTTGAGTGTTGTTTATGGGCCAAAATCTGGAACCTGAAGACCTAGGTTAAATTTTAGTCATCTTCTCAATTGACTGGGATGATTGCAAGCAATTTTTAGCCTCTTATGTATTTGTATTTCCACCATCTTTAATATGAAATAATTATTGACTTCACATGGTTGTCATAAAATTAAATGAATTAATACATGTAAGGGATTTAGACAATGCCAGGGACATAGTAAGAATGAAATGAAGTTGGTTGCTATGGTCATTATGTTTTATGAGATCTAGCAAATGATCAGCAAATTCTCTCCTTGGAGACAATTATATGGGGAGATAAATTGTGGCCAAATGCCTATTTATTCATCCACAATATGAAATAACTGTTATAGTGTTCAGAATATTCAAGTCCTTATGACCAGTGTATTCTCTTTTCTGTAATAAAGTCTAGATTCTGAGTCAGAAAATAATCAGAAGGTTGCTTGGTGAGCACAGGATCAGGCTTAAATGGCTTCATGTTAATAACATCAAGCTGAAACACCCGACATATCCTCCCTACCACAGGGTCAGCCCTTCCTAATGTCAACACAGCTCCTAAGATCTGCAGGTTTGCAGTTTATCACTCCCTCTCTCTGAAACAGTGCTAAGACAGTACTGCCACTATACATCTCAGATGCTCCATTTTTTAGGCTTTCCCCTTCTGATGAGCTCATTATTCCATTCTCCAGATATGTTAATACAGTAAGTCAGGTTAATGTCACCTCTGTCAAGTCTGCCGTGTGCAATCGGGTCTCAGAGCCCTTGTATGGCCATAGGTAATGTGAATTCTCCCTTCTTGGATCATTTAGCTGATAATTTTGCAGCAAAATTTTGTGAAGCAATCTTATTTCCCTCACTTGCAAGTTCCTGGGAGACAATTCACCACACCTCCCATCAACAGTTGTTTGGATGGGAGATTCAGGCTGGAAGGACATTGGAAGTAATTCCTCTAGAATATAAATGAATCTGCAGAATGTTTTCTTACTCATTACCTACTTCTTCTTCAACTAGCCTTTTTGGAGTTAGAGCTCCCGATGGTTACAGTCTGCCTGCAAGATCTAGTCACCTGCTTGATGGGTTGTGTTAAACCATCTATCACAACAGTAGTAATTTTTCCTTTCAGTTTGAAGCATGCTGAATCCTTATCCCTTCTGCTTCCTTCTTGATGAAAAGCTGCTGAACCTTCCATTGATTCTCAAAAGGAGTTATAGATTTTAGCACTGCATTAATCTGCTTCTGCAGATCGGGGTATTTATTTTTGAGATCTCCATCATGTTGACTTCCATATTTGGACCCTATAAAGTAAGAACCATTGGGGAAAAAAGCAGCATCTGAAAATATACGAATGAGCATCTTAATTATGTACCCACCCTTCAGTTATTGCTTGGTGGGGGAGGGACAGTAAATTATTTTTTTAAAGAACAAGAAGCAGAAAATATCATATTATATAATTCTATAAGGTTCGTATCTGTCTAATTGCAACATAAATTCCTTTAAAACAAATCATTGAAACAAATGTGGGTGTAGAAAGGGCTCACTGAGGAGGGAAGGACTGCAAATACCTACCAGCCAAGTCTCCCCTTATTCTTCTGGAAGGTGGTAGCACAATGGCCCTGTGAGTTGTATGTATTTGTCCGCTGATGTAATATTTCTATTCTAGAAGATGTATTAGTACTAAGATCATATACTGTGTATCACAGAAACTTTCTCTGAAGCTCATGCATGTCTGTGCTTCCTTTCCTCAGTGCAAGTTTAGCAATGTCTCAGACACCAGATATGACATACCTCAATGTTCAATAGGAAGGGACAACTTGGACAAGGCACTTGCACCTCCTTATGCCTTTTCTGTAAAACAGAAGGACTGAATTAGATGACTTCTTCAGTTCCCTTCAGTTCTCAAATTTTTTATCACTCTTGAGAATTAACCTTTCTTGTCTTTCTCTTCCTTCCCTTCTTTTTTACCTTCCTATCAGCTACTTGTCTTAAGTAGTTTTGAGGTTGTTTCAGAGATGGATTTTCCCTAATAAAACCAAACTTCAGGTTCCTCACTTGATTCTTTCCAAATAAAAAAGTTCAGTTTCATGTCTAAATTTATAGTTTAATAATATGTCCTTTGTCTTAAAGAGAGCTCTCAAATTCGTATGCCCTTCTAGGCCCCACAAAAATCTGTATTCCCTCTGGATGGCTTAGAGAAATAGAAAGATAGAAATAATAGCATCAAAATGAGAATTAAAAAGGAAGATCTGAGAAAAGGAATAGAAAGAAAATGATCCAAACATTAAGTGCTGGACAGTTTCCCCAGATGAGGACCCATTTGTGCTCAAGCCTCTGAGTTTCATTAAAAACAAAGCAGTGAAAAGAAATCTACACATAACTCTTGCTATCCGAAGAGCATTATGAATGCAAAAACAACAAAAAAGTTCCTTAAGCCTGAATTCAATTTCAGTGAAACACTTTATAGGGGACAAAATCATGCTATGGGGGCTGGGGATATGGCTCAGTGATAGAGCACTCACCTAGCATGTGTGAGGCCCTGGGTTCAATCCTCAGCACCACATAAAGGCATTGTGTCTTTCTACAACTAAAAAATATCTTTAAAAGTTATGCTATGATCAAAAATGATGTTTTCACAATGATAGGAACCTTCATGGAAACACATAAATACACATTATGAAGTTCTTAGGTATTTTTGTAAATACACATTGTGAAGTTCTTAGGTATCAGGCATCATCCCGGGCAGATATAGAGACGCAGAAAGGATAAGATTAGGGTGAGGTCCCCTTGGTGCTCTCAGGCAAAAGCAAAAACAATCACAAATAAATTGATATATTGATCATGGAGACCTGTACCCAAGGGCTGTGAGATCACAAAGGAGAGAGCAGCTACCTCACATCAGCGGTATGAAAAAGAAAGGGAAGAAATAACTTCTGAGCCCAGTTTTAAATGTAAACATATTCTTTACATAATAGATGTCACATCACAGGGAATGTTTTAAACTGCCAACATGTGCCTAGACAATTTTCCTCAGCATAATCTGACTCACTTTTGTTGCTTATGGTCACAGTCGCTGTTGTAAGATGCAATCGAATTCATTGATTCATTCCTCACAGGCCCTAAAGGCACCCACCTTTCATGAAATGAATTGCTGAAATTCATTTCCAGGCCTTCCTATCTTATATTCTAGAGTGTTTGAAGGATCTCTCATGGCTTACTTGTAGCCTTTTTAATAGATGTGAGAGGTTTATGAAATTCTTTAGGTGTCTGCAGGCAACCAAAAACAAGGTATTATTTGGACATTGTAAAATAAGAACCATTAGGAAAAAAAACAGCATCTGAAACTATACTAATGGACACTGTTGGTGTTCAGATATTTTCAACTTCAAAAATCTTTATCCAAATGAGCAGTTTAAAAATCTTTTCTAAGCAATTCCCATTTTACTGCAGTGGAATAGAAAGTGAGTCATCTGGCAATCTCTCAAAAAAATTGTAAACCACAAAATGAAGAAGAACCTGAATTTTAAGCAGCCAATGCTAGGCAATAACATCTTCATGAGGAAAATAGGATCTCAGAACGGCCTTGTCTGGCGTGGCGTATATTCTTGGAATGAACATGACTTTCCTGCACTGGTATCCCCAAGGGGATGGAAACATTTCTATGTCTTTCTGAAGTTTTCAATTGCAGCAAGTACTGCATAAAACAATCTGGCAAATTTGCTTTCCATTGTGTCTTGCCAAACACCCCAAGAACTTCGGACTCCATGTAAGTTTGAAAACACATGAAGTCTCTTCGGCCATCTTAACTTCCATTCTCTTTGATGGATTACAACAGGCAAGCAGTTCCCTGCAGTGGAGCAGGATGTTCAATCATGGGGGAAATTTGGAGCTTCTGCAATTGATTCTAAAATTTTGATGCTGCTATCATACCTAACCCAATGGGGAATTTACAAAGGAAAAAAGAAAGAAAGATTCAGTCCCAAGTCAATGTCACACTGCAGCAAAGACAGTCTACTGAAGTGCAGAGTCAGGAAGCCAGCCATTCTTCACAGAAATTACATTCAGCTTGAAATTCAGTTCATAGAATGGAGTTAAAATATGGAAATGGAAATTTAGTTTTCCAGTTTGGGTTGATCGGAGATCAGTAATTAAGCTGAAACACTATAAACTCTGAGTATTTAACATCAAGAGGTTTTTAATGTATCTAAAAAATGAAAGTAAGATTTCATTCCTTTCAGGGTTAAAAAAAAGTAAATAAAACCTAGGAAGCCTTTATTCCTCACTTTCTCCTTTCTTATCAGACATAAGAAAATATCTCTTCGTTTTAAAAAATGCCAACCTAGAAATTTCTGAGCAGGGTACAATGATTAGTTAAAATAAGTAGAGGGCAGTTGTTCAAAGAGAAGTACTAAAATAAAAGCATAATGATTCTTACAGTTAACACCTGTTACTGCAGTTCAATGATGTGAAGAACAAGTTGAACAGCTTATTAACAGCTATCATTTATTGGCTATGTACCATGTGTCAGACATGTTTATGGATTATCTTGTTCAATCCTCACAGCAGCCTCAGAGAGTTTTAGTACTGGTCCCTTTTCTGATGAGGAAACAGAAGCTAGGGAACTTGCCAACTCATGAGTAGCAAAGCAGGACTGTCCCACAGGTCTGTGATTCCAAACTCATGCTCTCACCCCCATCACCACCCAGATTTAGTGGTGAGCATGGAAGTCTCTGACTTTTAACTAGCAATATTCATAAGAGTGTTGCTCGGTGAACCAACCATAGCAATAATGGTCATCATTGCAAGGATAGATACAACACATACAACTTGTGCAGCAATATCTGAGGACTTTCCATCTATCAATTTATATGATCGTTACAACAACCCAGAGAGTTAGGAGACTAAGCCAATGTAATTGAAGGCATAAGCAATTTGCCCCAAGGTCACACAGTTGGTGAGAATTTAGGAGTCAGAGCCATGCTTTGAACTCAGATGGCCTGACTCCTGAGCCTCTACTCTTGACCACAGTGATATGTATTGCTTGGTTAGAAGTTTTAACATGGATACAGACTAAATTCATGTCTACGTACATCCCAAGTTAGGCCATATTCTGAAATGGCTCCACTACCTTAGCACAACTTGTGAATTAAACTGAAAGGTGGAAAATCAATGAGGTCCATGATCAATATGAACTACCTAATGTATTCTTGAATTATTCTGCTCAATTAAGTTTCTATTACAGGGTTTAATCCACATATCTGACAAGTAAAGGACGAATAAAAATGATGGTTATGTGAAATTAATCAAAAAAGTGCCAAATGATTTTCAACAGCTAGCACATGCATCTCATAACACATTTAAAAAGATTTATTGCATATGTGGATATATTTGCACAGGTTCACACAGTGGATATTTGGTATGCTGTTCCCAGAACATAAGCCTAGTTCAGTACCTATTTTGAACCACAAACAAATATCCATGAACCTTAAAGTCAAACACAAAATACTTGCCACCATGAGGCTTCCTTACACCAGCTGTTGAAGTTGAACATTAATTTTCCAACTCTGATCAGCCCAGGAGCTCAAAAATAAAAACAAATTGGTTTAATTGTTTTTCTATGCTAAACTTAATGTTCTGAATGTTATCATGTATCAAGTTTCTTAACTTTATATATTAAGTTAAAGATGTCATGTACTAAGAAATAGCTAACAGTTTTTCTTTACTGTTTTCTTTCTCTGCAGGTATTCCCAGTATTTCCAGTATCGGTAGTAAGTAAACAACAACAACAAAAAAAAAAATCACCAAACCAAGTCTAGGCTAGCTTTGCTTTGTTGTTCGGCTCCTCAGATCTATTTTCCCAATGTCCATTTCTGATGCAGTACAGCATTTTCCTTGTGAATTGCATTTTTGTGTCGGTTTTCTGCACAGACATGGTGAGAACACGGAACAGTTATTTATGCACAACTCTCCTGTGGATATGTCAGAGCCAAAGCTTTCCTGAATACTTTTGACCAATGATGGCCACCTATACAGAGGTGCAATAACTTGGAAACTGTAGTTCATTTGGCAAAAATGGAAACACTCCTATTTACCTATACATAGTAGTCAACAATCAAATTGAACTCTTTTTCTATGACTGGATATGGATTTCTAACATAATTTAGAAAAGCAGAGAATGAATACCAATGGATGCCTTGAGCATATTCATTAGAACCAAAAAGGAGGGGGCATGAAAAGAGGAGGAGGGAATTTTGTTAATGCATTAAACTCGAGGTTTTGTGAAGGCCTGAAAGAGGCAGATTCAGCATTAGTCTATCTGGAGGAATGAAGGAAAAAAGATAATCAGTATGTCCACTTCTTCCTCCTAAAACACCGTGATCCACATGTTTTGAGTACTTAGGTTTATATTTGATAGAGAAGGGGTATGAAAAATATATTCAGAATTTAGGAGTCAGCGGACCAGAAACTCTAGCAAGAAGTCTTTTCTGTAAAAATCTAAGCAACTGAAGACGAATCTCTCTTCAACCCTCTGTGTAACACTTTTCCAGCGTCACTGAAAATAACATTCTCTGACTTCCATGAGAGTCCCAGACTGCAGCTCCCTCTTTGCACATAAAGCAATGATACTCTAACACCAAGTCTCTCTCTGAATATGCCCAATAAATTTTGAGCAGAATTTCACATACTTTTATACATTACACCCTGGATTTCCAATGGCTAAAACCTTGGGAAAAACAACTGAATATCAATTAGAAATAAAGTACTGAGGGATCCTCAGTTTTGCACTATAAAAGAATTTTCGCTGTGGTGTCACCCTTAAAAGGCTTGTGTCATAAGAATTGTACCAGGCATGGTGATCCCAGTGGAAGCATTGCCATATCTAACACACAAAAAGGCAATACTCTGATAATTTGGACAAAACAACTTCCCTCTTGAAAATGCACAGTCAGGTTCTCCAATTTAGAAACCAACCTTGTTTACTTAAGCTTGTGAATAGGCCCAGACACTGATTTGTCAGCACTAGACATGTTAAATGGCATGAAAATCAGTGGCTTTGTAAATAGCGGTAGCATTCACATCCATTTATTGTTCACAGGCTAATAATACAGCATCTCTTTGTGATCTTAACCAAAATAGTATCAGTGCTGCAACCTGGCAAATGAGAGCCTACAGCTTTAATAGTCTAAATTTTCTGCCAGAGTACCCACCTCCCAGGGCATTTGCCTAACTGCACAGGTACCCCACAGTGTGCTCCTTTCAGGCCTTGACAATTGTATTTGCATATGTGTTTCAGAGAAAAAGGGAACCAAACAGAACCAAGTTTAAACAAATCACTGAGGCTGCTTTTGCGACCTGGCCTGTAAAAGTTTCAGAAATGGATGGATGGAAAAGTAGTTCTCTGGCGCTGGTTGTGTTCTGTTCAGAGTGCCAGTTGCGTGTTGCATGGACCCTCTGACTGTACTGCTCACTCAACATCTCATTCGGCAGCTTTCACCACATCCCCCATCTCTGAGCATCAGCAGATGTTGACCTTTTACATACTGAATTGGGAAATTCCAGTATTGTTTTCCTTTATTTTGAAATCAGTGGTGACCTGAAAGGATGCTTTGTTGTGCCTTTGGAAAATGTATTAATCTTTACTATCAGGAAACTAGGAAAATTTAGCTCATAATACCTTCGACAAAAACCATTTGTCTCAAAGTGACAGTTTGTACTCTGCCTTCAGTACACCTAGGGCTTCTCAGCTTCGAATGCAATGGGTGTTTTCTCAGATTTCCAGCAAGCAGGATGTAAGAGCTCCCAGGGGTCACCCAACATCACACATGATTAGTTTGCCTGTTGCCTGGCTTTTAAGGTACAGAGATTTTATGATAAAACCATCAAATATGATCGTATCTTCTAGGTTGCTTTAATGGCATTTGCAAGTTCCTTCTTGTGGGCTTATAAGGTGCTTGCCGCGTGCATGGGGTATTTCTTTTCTCTCCAAGGGGCAAGAATTCCCCTGTAGACAATTTGGTGCCTGTTCTAGAGGGTATGGCAAGGGAGTTTCCAAGGGACAAGTCAGAGAAGAGGAAGCTGCTTGGATTTCTAACTAAGTTTGGGTGTTTGCCAGGGCTTTTTCCCCTACCCCAAAGAAGAAATCAATGAGCATCATTCCACAAGCTATGAAGGAAGATACCATTACAACAAATATAACACCCATGAGACTCTAATCATCAAAGTGTATCTCAAAGAAAATAAATGATGTATATTATTGATGTAAATTATTGATGTGTGTAACCATAAGTTTACATACATATGCTATATACACAACAACTAAAGTTTTGGGAGTCCAGATAAATTTCAGTATAGATCTCAAATTGTCACGCCTGTATTAAGGCATACATGGACAGAGCAGTCATCCTTTCCGATCATCTGTTAAAAATACTTTTGAAACAAATTTCCCATTAAGGTCATTTGTACCTGCTGTTGTCTATCTGTTAGGAAGTAGGTTTCCCAAACATCCCAAGGGTAGTTGATTTAAAACTCACTCCTTTTGATGTGCTTTGACCATGGCTGAAAAAATACTGATGATATTGTGAGCAATTAATGAATCCCAAAATAGATCGGCAGCCCAGGAGCCTTCTCATCAATATTTTGTTTCACCTTACCTGATGTGGTACCAATTCATTCAGGTTTTGCTTTTTTTAAATAAAGTATACTTATAAGTAAACATTCACAGTTTTATTTACGAGAACATGTGTTGATGCAATGATCCAAATTAATAGTTGACCTGTAACGGGTATAAAGTGATAAATGAGTTAAAGTGATAAATTAAACATTGACTTCTAGCATATATTATCTGACCCTTAGTCCTTCAAAGCAAATGATTCTACTAATTATGTTAAACTATATATTACAAATAGCACAATTAGACAATCAAGAATTGGCCTAATGAACAAATAGCTTTGTGTGGGTGATTATCACTTCCTACAAAAGCAAATGACAGATGAGTTAGAGGTTAAAGGCCAACCATGCATGAAATGGAAAATCACATCAAGAAAGACTTGGAATTTTTAAATAATTAGAAATGTCTTAGAAGACCAACAAAAGAAAAGAAAGACATAAATATCTGGTGACCCTGCCTATAGATTATTTCCTTTCATATGACTGACATGATGGCTTATAAAGCAGAGAATATTGATGAAGTTGTTTGGCTCCCTTTCCCCGGCCTCTGCCATCCCCAAATTATTCAATTTGAAACAGCAATTCACTTAAGGGAAATATCTCATTTTCCTGTTTTCTCTTATAATGAGTATTGCCTTCATCACAGAGTTAAAAATTCATCTCTAATTTGATTTAATTGGCAGGACTATTAAACAAGGGAAGTGCTACCTGCAGGGATCCATCAGCCTGTTGAGAAAGCCCAGAGATGTTTTCATACTTGAAAATATTTGATGCCAGTTGGAGACCTTGTAAAAGTTGTTTTCCATACAGCATCTAAATATTTTTGTGCAGTGCCAATTTATTGTAGAAACTTGGATCGTGAGGAAAATAACAAGGTTAATCATTTCCCCACCCAAGGGTTATTAATAATCGTGTTCATGCTATCCAGAGAGCTTCAGTGTATGTTTGCTGTCTTTTCCCCTTTGCTTTAATACTTCTAAATCCCCCCAATAAAAGTTTCATTTGAATTGCCCTTTAACTAATTAGTTTTTATACAGTGAGGAAAAAAATTACCAGGCTAGTGTAGCAATATAGCAAATTGCATGGTATGCTACATTAATTTTGAATTGTTTGCTGATGTTCTAGAAGGAAAACTGAGGTCCCCGGTGAAATGCCTTTGGGAATGTTCTATCATATACCCAGTACCTTCATCACAGATCCATTTCATATTTGTGTAACTAGCATTTCACACTCATAAAACCTTTGTGGTTATCCTAAAATTGAATGAACATTAGGATGTAGCTGCCTCCTTAATCCTGAAGAACAAACCGAATAAATCCAATAAAGGAGCAGGGAAGAATCTCCCATTTTTAAAAAAAACTGAGAAGTTTACCAATCTTTATTGGCAATAATTGCCTTTCTTAGGCAAAGTGACTTTTTCATGTATTAACCTTTTCCCAGGCAAATTTTAGAAATTCAAGTCACTTTTTTTTTTTTTAAGTGTGAGCTGATATCTCTACCTTTGCTAGTTATCTTTGTCGGGTCAGGAAATTTCTAGTTGAAACAAAGATTTGCCAAGATTTCAAAAACATCCTGTAATAAAACTTCAAACATGTTAATTGTAAATTCCTGCACAATCGTAGTTTCTTCAAGTGTGTGAATATCCATTGAAGTCTTCTTGGAGTACCAAGGCAGAAAGTATCCACTGCCCCTCATAAGAAAAGTTAGGCACAGAACTTGGCTCAGAATTGTAGGGAGATGTAGCTACATGTTTACAGAATTTTATTTTTCAAATAGGGAAATCTGAGGCTCAGAGTGGTTAAATAACTTGTCCAATGTAATATGGCCAGGAATGGATATCTGACTCCAAAGGCTACATAGAACATGATATAGCAAGTGGAAGAAATTAGAAAACAAAAGATTCCAGATTTATAGACCCCCTCCCCAAGATGCTTCTACTCTACTACATTGCACTTTAAAAGACCTGCTAATTCTTGAATTGATTCATTTTGTTTCAGGGATTCACAGAGTCCTGGAGAAAAGTAGAAGTTCATGTTTTCTTACATCACTGTGTTGTCAACAGGGAAAATTTACACACGGAGTCTGAGGACAGTGAATGGAAGACTGATCCTCCCACATCAAAATATGTATCTCTCCTCTACCAACAAACATCCCCCACATACTGTGGGAGAGGAGAAGTGTATAGGTGTAAGATACATTACAGAACATGAAGCAGTTCATGAAATTTGCTATGCAAATTATGAAACATGTTTATACATGTCTGTTTATATATTGAGACGGGGGCCTATAGCAAAACAAAACCCCAGGTGCCATCTCAAGAATAGATCCACCACTATCACTTGAAACTCATCTTCCTTTCCAGTTTAATGATGCTGTGCTTCTGGGAGTAGGCTGCAAACTGTGAAGAAAATCAAGATTACCTCCAGGCTCTGGGGATTTCTCCTGAAAATCTTCAGGGTTTTCTGTAGATTCTTTTCAAGGCATCAATAATGTTATTTAAAGATTCCCTGAGGAACAATAGCAGTGAGTGTATAAACCCAAAGGGACCCTGTGATCTTATCTGTGCCTGATATTCTCCTCAGAAGGCCCTGGAAGATCCATGTTTAGTGGAGGCTCACTAACATCCTCTGAGCATCTCCTTTTCATATCATGGTGGCACACCATTTCTCACAGGATGCCACATCTTAGAACCAGAAGTTTATGTAACCATTAGTATTGCTAAGAAGCATGAAGAGCAACTCATCCAACTTCATCATTTTACAGATAAAGCAGTTAAGGCTTAAATGAATTGTTTTTAAAGTATCCAGAAAGAAGCCAAGCAGAATTCCAGCTCAATGTCCATTCTCAAATGAGGACCCATCACATCCTACCATGATATTAGAACTTACCTCTTTGTTTATTTAAATTACTATTAGTTAGTACATGGTAGACTTTTCTAGAAAAAAAAAATCAGCATATATTTCCTTTGATGGGAAAGATGGTCACATTTTATTCTGTCCTTAAAGACTCTCCATAAAATGAATTGAAAGCAATCTACTCTTCATGCTTATTGAATGCTGTATGTGATAAAAGACAGCTGAATATTCTAAAGCAATCCCACCTTGAAAACTTTCTTGATATAAATAACATGTATTTAGCTTTTTGCTTGAAGCTTGCTTTTCAGCTAGCCTCACTATGATGTCAGAACTAGATGGTCAGGTTGAGCAATTCTAACACACTTCTACTCTTCATCCTACAGAGCAGAAAGCTTTTAGAGGGCACAGAGGGAAAAAAAAAAGAAAGAAAGAAAGAAAAAGCTTTTTTCTAGAGTCTCATTTTTATAATAGGAATCTCAATTTTTTTATTCATAAAAATAGATTTCAAGTGTCACAATGATATTATTATAAAACAATTTTCTGAGGAGATCTTAACAAATAAAAGGAATTAAGAAAAACCACATATTTGGTTCATATTCTAAGCTAATGTACTTCCAAAAAGAAACTAGAAATTAGCATTTTTATATTGTTAAAGATTAAAAATCAAATATTTCTCATATTGAAAATGATTTCTATTGTTTTCTGAACAATAGTATTAATTAATATAGGCCCTGGAACTGGATTTTCCCTAAAGTAAAGTATATCACATGAAAGCTTTCTTACATATCAGAACATTTGCTTTGGGAGCAATTAATGTTGAGAAAAAGAATAGGGAGAGCATATTATTTTCCCTACTTCGAGTCAGTAAGAACTATTCATAGTACAGTAATCTTATTTTTATTACAACAGTAACCACAAATAGAATAAGAACCAACATTTATTGAATCCTCATTACAATGTGAAGCAAATATCAACTCAATTCAGTTTTCATGCAACCAGTTACAAGCAGTGTCATTATCCTCACTTTACTGATGAGAAAACTCAGGCACAACATTAAGGAACTTGTTTAAGTGGTCCAATTTGCAATTCTGGCATGAGCTGTTTACATGCACAATATTTTTTAAAATTTTTCACAAAATAGGTATGTTCTAGGCTTTTCATATATTTAATTCAAAACTTCAAAATAACAATACATTAATAACAACTGATGGGCCTTCTGGAAATTTTGTTTATTTTTAGAATGGGCAATTGTGTGATATGTGATTATGATCTCCCTATTTCACACATAACCATTCTTTGAAGTCCAATAGAAGAGATCCTCAAGACAAATTCAATTCATTTTTCCACATGGGGCCAGAATCCTTAAGAAGGGAGATGCATAAACATCTATTCCTGAATGACCACCTTCAAACATGTTGTGATCTCTCTGTACCCTAACAATTCTTTCTCAAATTCAGTTTAGGCTTTAGTGTGACAATTAATAGGTCCATAGTCAAGGCCTTCCACAATAATTTTCCCTGCAATTGCAAAACAAAAAAAATTTTTTTAATTTAAGATGAGATGTTAAGTTAAAAATTCCACGAAAACCAGATATTAAAAATGTATATGGAAACACTATGTGAGTTTAGGAGCAACAAATATGAATATCCAGCATTTCAGAACACTATTTTTCCTCCCAAGGAAAATATACAACAAACTCAATCCCCTAGATTCTCCAAAAGGCATATGTGCCTTCCCAATGGGTTTCTTCCTCCTCTGAGAACTTTAGCATGATGCTGCTAGGCCATGAGGGAACTATTGGTGGGATAGAAATTAGCTAAAAGAAATCTTGGAGATCTCTCCTGCAGCATCTTTCTCTTATGGATAAGGAAACTGGAGTCTCGAGAAATGAACAGCCAGACAGCTCCAAAGTGGTAGAACTGAGACTAGACTCCTCATCTTTCGGCTCACAAGGCCATTTGCCTTGTAACAAAGTACCACTCTGAGACCTTCATACTGACCCAGAGATTTTCCCTAGTTGATTTCTGAAGAAAATTAAATTAGTAAATTTGCAACAGTTTACCCAAAGGGGAAATACAAATACTTTTGATATATTATAATTTTTTCCTATTTGCAATTTATATCTACTTGAAACAAGTAGCCAGTGGCTAAGAATTCTCAGAGGCTTCATTTTATACAAAGACGTTCATTGGCTTTGGATATGGTAAGATAGAATTTGTCTCCATTACACTATTCGTAGAGCCTCCAATGTGCCTAATTTACTTCTGGGAATTAAATGTTTGTTAGTAATATTTATATTTATTTCGTAACAGGATCTTAGAGTAACAAAAGTTACCAGAGAGTAATAGGCTAATTATAAGTGTTTTCTTGCTTGGCCCTGCAATTGCAAAACAATTTTTTTTAATTTATGATGAGATGTTGTTAAAAATTCCATGAAGACCAGATATTAAAAATGTATATGGAAACACTATATGAGTTTAGGGGCAACGAATACAAATATCCAGCATTTCAGGACTCCATGTTTCCTTGCAAGGAAAATGCATAGCATATAAAGTTTACCCCACTGGTGGTTCTGAGTTTTAATTTTTCAGTAACAGTAAGCATCCTAAATAATGAAAATTATTTGGAAAAAATGTCTAGTTATATTCTCAGACAAAACAAGGACTTCCATGTCCAAGAAGTTCTTTTAGCTATATGATACAGCAGAAGATCATTAAAATGGAACCTTAGCATCTGCAGGAAGAATCATAAAACACCCCCCAAAAAGAACTGTACACAAATATTTTACTTATTGGAACATGGAATAAAGTTTAATTTATAGAGTTGATTTTTAGAACTCATTTCTAAAATATTACAAAATTATCTCCTTTAATTAAATTTCTTGGCAAAGCTTATTAAAAAGTAATAAATCATATTATAACTTCCTTTTCTTCAAGACAAACATGTCAGTAAGTACTTAACATTAAACTTTCAATCATCACCCCAATTTATGACCTATATTTGCTATTATAGAAAAAATGGAGAGAAATATTTGATGCTTAATAATATAAATGTATTTTACACAAAATCATGCCAACCATGTGAAATCTTTTTCAGCACCATTTCTAGTAATAAAATGAATTCCTTCAAAATGCAAATGTGCAGTTTTTCAAAACTGATCATCAAGGATCAGTTAGACTTTTTCTAGTAATTTAATATCTAGGTATCATCAAAATGCTCAAGTGAAAAGCAACATTTCATCAATCACCCATATATTTTTCTCTACATGTGACCAAATACTTATTTATTTTAAAACATCTGAATATTGATATGGAAGACTATTGCATTCTCTTTCCATTCATAAATATTCATAGATAACAGCAATATCAATAATTAAGATTTTCTTGGCCTTTGCATATACATGTATGAAAGAAGAGCAAAACAGACCAGAGCTGTGTGAGACCTGTGAGCTCAGCTCTTGTAACAAATATTTTTAAAACAAAGTAATAGTGAAAGTCCCATGTCCTGCAAGAATGTTATTGGCTATAATCTAATGATGGAGGAAACAATCTGATAATACCTGTTTACAGTAGCCTAGCCACTTGATATCAATTTCTCAATTATCAGATACTTTCTGAAGCCTTCTTCAGGGCTTTGGCCTTCTTCAAAGAGATCCAATCTAATTAGGATGATGAGAAATAGACCTATGAAATTTAACTAGCAATATGAAGGCTCACGCCTGTCCACATGTCAGTAAAAGATCAGGAGCAGTGACAGCAAATGCTGCAAGAGTATGGAGGCAAGAGTTGTCCTTGTGGACTTGGGTCATCCTGCAGGATGACACAAGAGATAGGCGTTGAGCAGGACTTAATGAATGATAGGATTTGAATCATAAAAGAGCTGTTTCAATAGTCAGGTATATTCAGCTTAAACAAAAGCAGTTTTAAAATATCAAATTTTAATCCTGAGTGTTCTAAACTTATTTATGTATTTATTTATTTAGATGGGTGTATCTGAGACAGAAATACAATTAATTCATAATTTAAACAAATTAAACAATGCTTTTAATTATTTCTGGATTGAGACCCATAACTCTAGAAACACCTTTTGAGCTAAAAGCACCACAGAAACAGACACACATCCATGCATACAAACGTTAGATATGATTGGAAGCACCTTGGAATGTTTTTAAGCCAGAACCACCAGTCATCCCTCTTTTCTTCTCTGAGAAATTGCATCTATATAAACAGGAAATAGATCCACTTCATTTCAGAGATAATGGCTCACACTTAAAACATACCCCAAAGAATCTCTCATGAAAGACTAATGCAACCAGTTCATATCTGTAAATATAAATTCAGTAGAATGGAATCCTCAAGTGAGAAAATATTTCTTTAGTGTTATCTTCTAGTTTCAGGCACCGGCTTAACTTATTGGTTTGGATGGCTGAAGTCCCTATTTGGTTTTTTTGTGTAAGAACACTCTACCTTATTTCAAAAGGAAATGTAGAGCTTTGTTAGGGAAGTGGCTATATATTTAATGTCCATTCAATGTTTTGGGGATCATCAGTTGCCTGCTCTTGTTTGGTGTGGGAGTCATGTTTTGTTTAAGCGCATCAAAGCCAAGTTAAAAGCAGACGTGTGGTTTGTGTCTTTGTTCATTTATTTTCTGTTTAGACCAAATGACATTATAGCTGGAAAATAACATTCCCTGATTTTTCCTGATGCATGCAGATCCTCCAAAGTTTAATAGGATTTGGCCGAATATTTCTTCCCTTGAGGTTTCTAATCCAAAACAAGGTAGGAGCATGTAAAATTCCTACTGACATAAAATCCCACATGTTTGGGGGAAAATCCCATAACCACCTTTAACACTAAGTGAGAGCATTATCATGAATACCATATCTTTTAAAGAATCATAATTTGAATCTTTTCTCCAATATGAAGATTTTCCCAGATATATTAGGGCAAAAGATGAAGGAAAATGAGATGTGTAGAAGTTATAAGCCCTTGAGCAAATTTGCACTGAATGTCAGTCAGTCCCAAGAGAACCTAGAATTTTGTTGCCATCACAGTGTGGATTATAAATAACTCTTTAAAACGTGTGAATGACACAGGCATTGCACTATCTCCCTTTTACTTTTCTTAAGTAAAACTGGTCCCACATTTGTATGGAGGGTCTAGGTAAAGAGATAAAGGTAGTATTGTGACAACCAACAGATTTCGTTTTCTTTTACTATTGCTCCATATTGCAAACTTGTAAAGGTTTGGACCAATCTCTCCTCTCTCTCTCTCTCTCTCTCTCTCTCTCTCTCTCTCTCTCTCTCTCTCACACACACACACACACACACACACACAACAGTAAATTTTCTTTTGTGGAAATTTCACCCTTATAATTGCCATTCATGTCCAAAAGCATTAAGAATAACCTGTTTTCTGTCTGTCCTTACAGCAGTAATTATTTTCTGACTTCTAATGTCAGAAGGAAGAAGGGAAGAGAGGGAGGAAGGAAGGGAGGGAAGGAGGGAGGAAGGCAGGAGGGCACACTGAATACACAGAAATAAATAGAACCTTCAAAAACCCAACAATATGTCAATAAACTTCATAAGCTGCAGGATAATGTTAAGCTCACACTTATTAATTAATATTAGTATATAATGTATATACAAATGCATGCAAGAGAATTTAATATAAAACTGTATTCTTTTGTCTTCTTCCTTCTCCAAAAAACAAAGCAAACACCAACTAAAAACAGGACACATCTTCGACTCCTCCTTTCCTTAGTTATGTACAGGATGTTCTTTCTAAACTCTAATGAATACAGATGGAGAAGGAAATGAGCGAAAGGAGGAACCAGGAAATAGCTGCTAAGCAAAATAAAATATATTAACAATTTGTTGAGAGTCAAATTGGAAGGGCGGCATTTTCAGTCTGTGATCAGAGTGATGAAGTCGAGGCTGTCCTAGATACATGAATTACTAGCAAATAGAATTATCTTAATCATCTTTTCTGAACGAATTTCTTCAAGTTTCTGCATACATGTGGAAGAAGAAATACAGATCAAGCTCACCCCTATTAGTCTAATTCTATGAGGACTCATGGAGGTTTAGTGATTTCATTCTTTGGCAAGTTCAACAAGAGTATCTTGGGTGAAATGCCACTCAGTAGTTCCCACTGAATTTCATAGCTCTGCAAATTATACAACACAAGATCTAAGACTTAACACTTCTCCACAGTGAGTTTTGAACTGAATAAGATTCTATATATTGTTCAAAACCTGAAACACTCATTTAATTATTTTGCTTTGTTTTCTGCAAGTGTCATAAGGACCCAAAGCTTTCAGAGATATCGTTAGGTAATGCCAGTTGTGCTGGTTTAGAATATGGATAATGAACTCAAATGAATCTATTTAAGAAACAGCACAGTTGAATAAAGTGCTTGAACTTGAAATTCTAGTGAAAGGCATACTTTGCAGCAGCAGCCAGTTCTGTGGAGCCGTAATTTATCTTGTCAACATCTGCAAAGAACATCAGGCTCAGTTCCATTTTTGTTATTTTCACAAGCAATTCTTCATGAATAATTGGAAAAGAAATGGCAAGGCAAACTTAGAGAGAAAACCCTGACATTAACAAACTGATATTATCATTGAGAGAATAAGCAGAAAATGACAATTGTTAAGGGTACTCATGTTCAAGGTGACTCTGAGACCAAGGCCCAAATGCTGCTGAATGGTTGACCATTGTGTGGTGTGATGTCTGATAATTCAACTGAAAGTGGTCTAGCTGGTTTATATGGAGACAAACTTATGGAGACAGAGTGACACAGTGAATTGAGGCCATGATATTGCTAATTAACTGTACAGTATAACTGCTAGTTTCAAAGAGGTACAGTTGGGGATCCTAATATCCATATTTTTATGGGAGAAGAATCTTTACTTAACTGGATTCTTGATTTAAATGATAATTCTTTTGCCTCTGAAAATAAAGCTTCTAAACCTTATTACTGACAATGTTGAACCATTTTCAGCCACATAGAAACCCTCCTTGGTAACTGAAACAAACTCTCAGGAGCAAGAGATACAAGAAGTCTTTCCATTTAGGGCTACTTTTCGAGTGGGTTGTTAATAAGATATTACAGTTTGAAAGTTTCAATATTGTTTCTAATTTGCTGTTCATTCTTTTAAACCTATCCAGTTGCTCCCAAATTAGCTTTGTCAACAGTTTCTTCTGTTCAAGTTGCAAACCACAAGAGAGGTAGGAATTCTTGGATTCATACAGTGATTTCATGGTGTTATGTGTTGTGAAACATTGCACTGTATGAATCTGGAATATTTGTGGAGTGTACCCATCAGCTTTTTGGTGAGGCATGTTGACTGATACCTGAGAATGTCATCTGTAAGAAAATAAAAATGCTTCACTCAGAAATTTGACCACAATTAAAGATGTTGCAACATTTGTTTTCTGAAAGATTAACGTGTGAGAACTAATTATAACAGTCTAGGTTCCTGTTTAGACCATAATCTAAGATCCCTGACTTGGACACTTGTTAGCACTGAAAATAAGGAAACCCACTTAGCGTGCGTTTCATTGAAACTTTCCATGAAGCCAGAATGGCAGCTTCCATATATGGTGCCCATTTTACTTTGTGTCAAATGAAAACACCTTGGAATGTGTGCTTCCAAACATCGTTTTGAATGAATTTGAAGAATATTTGTGGAGATCTGCACTGAGTTCCATGTTGATGATGATCCAAAATTAATAGTCATATTACTTTCTTCAAATGAAAGCAAGCAGTATCTCATCTGTGACTCATAAATGGTCCATTCCAGCGAGCATTCATCATTCACAGAATGAAGGTTTTTCAGGAAACATAAACACTCTGTTTTTAGTTCACCATTTTTCTTTAAGTGTCCCGTGTAACAGGTGTGTCTTATGTTTCATCCTTGACTGTTGGGCATATGTCATTTTGTTCTTTTCGTTCTGCTTTTTTCCCCCTATGAGATATCTCTTACAAAGAAATATAATTATTAACAAAACCTAACTTACTTTGAACCACTTGGTAAAAGTGACAGTAACAGCTTTCCTATTGCTTACTGAATTTCATCATTTTGCAGATTTAGTCAATGTTGAGTTTGTCCTTCTGTGGTATATAAAGAAAAGGAGAAGACTGGTCAGGAGCCCGGAAAAAGGGGCTTTAAGCTTTGTGTTAAATTTGCCACACACTGTCTTTGAACTGTGGAACATGGAAGGTGACCTTTTGAGGGTAATCTAAACAGATTTGAAATTTGGGGAAGTAAATTAAGAACAGAGCAGCCTCCCGTTCAGAGACTAACAAGCTGATTTGGGCAGGTGGTACATGGAAAAGCTGTAGCAGCCAGTCATTAAGGCCTCAGTAGGAATGCCATTCCTCATCTATTATATGCAAATCTGTGGAGTGACCCAAAGAAATAAAGGAAAAAGGAAGTAAAAGGGGGTTTTACAAAGTCCATCTTTTTATGTCACATCAAGCTGCTGGATACACAAGAGGCCTCTTGACTTGGAACTGGACCCTGTGTCTTTCACTCTCTCATTTCTTGAAGAGACTGCACTAATGAGGTTCAAACACATCCAAAAAGTCACCTAATGAAGAAGACATAATTGTAAAATGTGTAGAAAAAGTTCTATAGCTACAGAAGGGTGCGAGATAAGATGGGGTTGGGACAGGACCAGAGAACGTCAGAGCCTCTTAATTCTCATGGCTGAGGTGCTCCCTCAGGCCCCAGAGGAAGTGTCATCCTGTTAATGTGATGAAAATACTTTGAGTTTTAATTCCTTTACCTGCTAGCTAAAGTCTTATTCCCAAATCCTCTCTTTTTGAATGACTAAAATGAATTTTCATCAGCTAGGATTTGAATAAGCTTTTTTCATTTGAAAAGAAAAAAGATACCTACCTGTGCCACATTCAGAGTATTTTATATAATATTCACATAGGTAATGTAATAACATGATTACAAGCAACTGGAGAACAATAAGAAAGAAATAAAAGGGAAATCTAATCCCCTCCTCTTTCTGACATTTTTTTTTCTTCAATTCTCTTCATCTCCAGCTGTGTTTCCCTATGAATCCAACTTCCCCAGTCAGTCTTAGTCAGAAGGCATCTTTGTTTTGTAATATTTCTTAGTTGTCAATGGACCTTTATTTTATGTATTTATATGTGGTGCTGAGAATCGAACCTAGTGCCTCACACATGCTAGGCAAGCGCTCTACCACTGAGCCACCATCCCAACCCCCAAAGGGATCTTTTAACTAACCTCTTAGGAGGCTCCAGCCTTTGCTAATATGGAAAGTCAATTTTGACCTCTTCTCTGCTTCTGAAATATCTCTACCCTTTATTGTTTTTTAACTTAGCTACTAAGAAATACTTTATTTTTATAATTGTTTTATATGATGGAACATATGGCATATATGTGATATATAATATATAATATGGAAATATACACAATATAATATTATGAAGCATAAAATATTATTCATAGTATTTTTTCCTGTCTTCTCACTATAATACTAGACCAATGACACTCAATGTGTCCATGGTGGGCAGGGATTGGATTTTGCCTCCTGGAAAACATGTGACAGTATCTGGAGACATATTCAGTTATCACAGGCTAGAAGCTGCTACTGCTTCTAGTGGATAAGGCTGGGGATGTTTCTGAATACTCTACAATGTGCAGGACAGCCCCACCCAACAAAGAAGTATTTGGCCCCAAATATCAGTCATGCTGAGACTGAAAAACCCTGCACTAGACTGTAGAACTAGACTTAGTTCACTTTGTCTCTGGGCATGTGATGCCCCGTTCAACACAGCTCAATAAATAGGTAAATATGTGTTTCCAGTTCTTGCCCTACCACATCATTATATATATATATATATATATATATATATATACATATATATATATATATATGTATGTATATATATATATATATATATATATACACATACATATATATGCGCTTTGGAGACCCCCTTTCACTTGGTTTTGTTTATAAAACAGTAATAACACCTGAAAATTATATACCTATGATCTACAATGTGATTTGAGATCAAAAACTGTATAAAACCATAGCAATTTTCAGCAATCTACTCTTTTAGATAAACTGATTTGTGCATAGGTATATAGTCAATTCTCAGATAATATAATTACTAACTCAGTTATATTTTATTGTGTGGCTGTTGTTTTTCTAAACTCTTTAATATATGCTAGATTCTCTTAGGGGATTAAAGTGGTAGAATAATAAATTTAAATATACCTCTACTCCATCTCCAAAGGAGGTGCCTCGGGATCACCATTCATTCATTTATTCATTCATTCAAAATCATTTTTTGAGTGATGAGTATGTGCCAAATGATGTTTTCAGTTCTGTGATTACAGGGATAGACAAAATAGACAGTCTATACTTATATATTTATAGTGGGAGCATAAGAGGGTAATTTTTAATATAATTTTCAGATATTACAAATTCTATGAGAAAATGGATTAGGAAATTAGGGGTCCTGATATTTGGATTTGGGGCTACTATTTCAGGTAAAGTGGTCAGAAATTTTTCTTTGAACAGAGATTTTAAAAAGCAGCTAGGAAGCAAGTAGTGTGTAATATTTGAGGTGGATTCTGGGAAGGAGTACACCAGACACAGGTAATGGCAAGCATAATGATCCTGAGAAAAAACCTACATGTTTTAGGAGCAACCTTGAGATGTCACACAGAAGTGGGGAGGCACATGGTGGCCTGGAGCCTCAGGGAAGCCAAGGGCCAAAGCATCTGGGAATGAATAAAGTACTTTTATTCTAGTGAGATGTGAAGCCATTGGAAAGTGTCACTCTGAAGAGATTATCATAAGGGTAGAACCCAGGAAAGCAGATTGGAGAACAATGGCAATAATCCAAGTGAGGAGTGACAGTGACCTTAACCAAGGATGAGATGGTAGAGATGTATTTTAAAAGAATAACCAAGAAGGTCTGCTATTGGATTGGTTGTAGGGAGTGGGGAAAAAGAGGTGCATCAAGAATAAATCCAGGCATTTGGAAGAAGAATGAAGCTGTTATTTACTAAGACGGGGCCACCTGGTAAGCAACAGTTTTAGGAAGGTAACACAAGAGCTCAGTGTTGAACACTTAAAAATTGAGGTATTTATTAAATGTTCAAGTGGAGATACTAAAGAGGCAGTTCAAGTCAGTATACGAGTCTGAATGCAGTCTCTCACTGGAGAGTTGGTCCAGGCTGGAAATAATTATTTTGGAATGGTCCACAGGTGGATGGTTTTTAAAGACATGGGACTGGGCAGAAAATATCTAAGGTAAACCTTAAGGTCCAAGGACTAAACCTTTAGACATTTAAGGAGATAAGGAGAAAAATGAAAGGTCATTTAAAACAAATGGGAGGAGTAGGTAAGGGGGAGAACACCGAGAAAGTGATGGTCCCCGAACCCCCTTTTAAGGAAGGACTGACTGCCCGGCAGCTCTGAGGAATCCATTGAGTTAAATATCATTAATTAAAAGTGGGATTGGTTTCAAAGTGGTTGGAGGAAAAACTTCAGCCATGTTCAGCTGCCAGAATGTAGACATGGAGAGGTGGAGAGCTGAATTTAACCAAGATCAGGTTTTTCCCAGGGTACTAGGATGAGGGGATAGAGGGGCAATGAAGTATAGTAAATGAAGTAAATATAAGGATGGACCATAGATTCCATACTTAATAAGAACAGAAGGGGAAGGCTAGGTGTGGTGGCAAGTGCCTGTAATCCCAGCAACTCCGGAGTCTGAGGTAGTATAATAGCAAAATCAAGTCTAGTTTCAGTAATTTAGCAAGGCTGTAAGCAATTTAGTGAGACTCTGACTCAAAATAAGAAGGGTGAGAATGTAACACGGTGGTAAAGTGCCTCTGGGTTAAATCCCTAGTACCCTCCCCACAAAAGAGAGAGAGACAGAGAGAAAGAGAGAGAAGGGGAGACATGGCAGAGCGTTAAAGAATTATTAAACTACTAGTATCACCCTTTCAGTTTCTTAATATGAATGCCACTCACATTATATCATTAATGATCATTAATGGGGTTTGTCCCTCAGTGAAAGGCCTAGGTATTAAAGAATGGTAAACTAACAAGAGTACAGGAAAATAATATGGCACTCTAATAATATATCTGAAATGCCTTTCATTTCTATCATGTTCTCATGTTTTTCAGATCATTTTTAAAAATTTTTTCCAAAAAAATTTCATATTTAATATTCTCAAATATATAATGGCCAGAGAAGACAGCTTAATTAAGGTCACAAAAGAGTCCTAGATGTTCTAAAAGAATCAAGTTATTATTAATCCATCTCATAGATTTTAAAACATTTAAATGTTCACTTATTTTCTGAAATAAGTCTATAATAGTATGTTTAGCTGAGTATGATCTCTTATATAATTATTTAACTTTTCCTACCAAAATTAATAGATAAATTTCCAAAAGAGACCCACAAAGAATTAATCATCACAGAAATGTGTACTACTCACTTAATTTGAATTGTAGTAGGCAACAACGCTACATTTGAATGGCCATGATGAATCATGGAATGGGTCTCCACATGTTGTGTTTGAATATCTTTTTTTTTTTCTCTCAGTGTTTGGTGTTGAACACAGGGCCTTGCATGCACAAGGTGGGTACTCTGTCACTGAACTTCTGACCCAACCCTGACCTTGGATATCTTACAGATATATATTTTTCTTCATTATGGTTTTATCAGATGCAGCTAAGCAAGTAGTTCTGGCCATTGGACAGAACCTGCAGAATCCTTTACCACAAAGGAATCATGTTATGAAAATTCTTCAGCTTCACTCTTCACATTCACTCAGTTTTATCCTCTTATGCTCTTTATTCCTTTCACCAGAAGTGCCAAGTCCCACCCACCCCCCTTCACCATTTTAAAATAAACTCTACCTGCTTCAATGTTCAAGTCGTATGGACATTTTTCCTAATTCCATCAGGATAAATGAATTTCTCCTTCTATCTAGATTGCTTTGTGTGTCTATTTCATTTTCTTAGCACTACGGTTTTTTTTTTTAGCTATCTGAGCATGTGTTTGTCTTACCCACTAATCAAACTTCTGGGTTGTTCCAAAAAGTTCCAAAGATGAATTTTTACACATAAGAGATGCTTTCAAAAAAAAAAAAAAAGATGGGTTCATTTAATTAGGTACACCAAGGACCAACCTGGATTGGGGAATCTGAAGAAAGACAAAGAACACAGGCCTCCCCCAGAGGAGGAGACCTTGAGGATGGTTCTGTCATTGCTCTCTCTTCAGAAAGCTCTAAAGAAATCCTTGGGAAACAATTAGATTTGGATCCTGCCACCACTGTTCCTGGGAGGCTGCAGGCTAGAAAGATTCTTACTGCTTCACACCCTCAGAGGATGAAAGCTCTAGAACCCTTGCCAGTACACACAAGTTGTAATTCAAGCAGGTATCATGGAGTGAAGTGAATGCTTGTGTTTTACTAAAAGAATTTACTTTGGTAATGTGTAACTCTATTATTATTGGTGGTGGTGTTATTATTTACTTGGCATGACTTATTGAATTTATTTTCTTATTTGACCTCCTATATTGATGTTTCAATGCCTTCTTCTCCCAATAACCTCCTTTCTCTCTGATTTCTCCCTATTCTTATTCCCAGCCACACTCCTGCACATGATTACAGCAGACCTCAAAGACAGGAAGTGACTTGGCTTCACACACTTCTTCTTCTTCCCTGGGTATCTTCTACTCTTTGCTAAGCCCTGGGTCCTTCAATTCTTGTATCCAAATTGAATATCATTCTGTCAGGACCTTAACCTCAGCAGGCTACTGGATTAATCAGCTTTCTAACAAATGAAGCACACTCTTCCAATATGTGATAGTGTATTAACAATTTTTAGATATATTTACCTTTCCTTATTCTTCTTTACTTACTTGATAACACTCAATTTTATTCCGATCCTCAAAATGCAATATTTCTCAGATTTTATGTAGGCCAAAAAAGTATTCTGACTACTGGCATAGTACCTAGAACATAACAGACTAACTCAATGAACTATTGAGTGAATAAGTGAATGGATGGAAGAATGAATGGATTCAAATTTGATTGTGTTTGGCTTCCTGGTGGGAAAAATAAAATCCAGACACAAATGAGAAGAATATTTAATAGATAAACAGTTTTCAGTATTGGGATTGTCCTACTTTACAATTGTCCAGCTAGGCCTATCCCCATCTTTTGAGAAGACACGGTAGATTTCCCACCTACTTATCACTCACAGTTTCTTTTCTGTTTCATTTAATAACTATTTCTCCAACAGAAGGACCATCTTTACCATTTATTTTTAAACATTTGAATTAGATTAACAGGTTCTTGCTTTGGCTGAGATGAGGCAATCCAGTCACCTTCCACCATCCCCAACCGCTCTCATCCTCTTCGTCTCCCTGTCTTGTTTTTCCACCATCACTCCAAGCCTCAGAGGCTAACATTTTAGAGAGAAAAAGGAAACTAAATCCGGACATATAGAAGCTGCGTACAGCCCCCCTACTCCGCCTTTTTTTTTTTTTAGCAGATTTAGCACAAAAATCGAAAGAAAAGGACATTGTAAGAGTACATTTTTTAAAGAATAATTTCCCTGATTTTTATGTTTTCTCTCATATGTAAACATGCAGATTTCACCCAAAGAAAGTCATGAAGATCCATCTTCTCTTAACACTGGGAAAAATTCAAAATGTAAAATTGTGTAGTTGTCCTGATCCCTGTTAAATTTGCCACAATTTCTATGAAATCCTGACCAGGTTGCTCTCTTGACATGAACAATAGTGAGACAAAGGAACCACAGGGGACAGGAGATTCTGACCCTCAGTGCTCACGTGCTTCCCTCCTTCTTTTAAAGACTGCAAATGTGAAAAGAAAAGAGGGGAAATGGTGCAAAGACAGTAAAGTGTTCCATATGCAGAAATTAGACTTTTGCATCAATAGAAACCAAGTTTTCCCAAATTTTAAAAGGTGTACACCTGCAAATGCTTCTGTTCATCTTGTCTGCCAAGAATTAATGATCTTCAGTCATGTTCTGAATGTCCGACCTTTCTATCCTGCTTGAAACAGATGCTACTTCCATGCCAGTCACAACCACCTGTTGTCGCCATGTGTTGTGTTGATTCAATATATGTGATGTCATTCCACCATCTTTTCTCCATCCCTCATTTCACCCAAGCATGTAGTGTGCTATTTCTCTGCTGCTGTATACACTCTGTATACATTTCTGTTCTTCCTTGCAAGACTGTGAATGCTTCGGCCACTCCAATCGATGCAGTTATATCGATCTGCTAAATACAGTCATTTGCGTGAGCTGTAAACACAACACTAGAGGGCAGCACTGTGAGTTATGCAGGCTGGGCTACTTCAGAAATGCTTCTGCACAGCTGGACGATGAGAATGTGTGCATAGGTCAGTTCCATTATAATTTCAGCTTTTGTTCTGTGCCTTTGGAGCTATGGGGAGCTATCTAGGGCAGAGAGGCTGATGATATGCACCACAGCTGTGCAAAAATGAACTTTCTCAATGGAGCAAATGTCCTCGTGGTAGACTTAAAATTCATTTGTACTGGTTGAAATCATACATGGGGGCTATATTTTGAAGCCTTATGTTGTTGTTGGTCTGAGAAATCATGTTTAGGAAATGAATAAGTTGCTTTCCTTCTTTATTCTTTTCTTCTTCTTTTTTTTTTTTTTTGCATGAATTCTTAAAACCTGGTAATTTTGACTTATTTTTTGAACATAAATTGTGCATTCAACTTTAAAATGGAAATTCATTGTGCAGGATTTAATTATGAATATGAAAATTTGAGACACAAATCCATGCATCTATTTGGTGATCAAGTTTTGGGGAATAAAAATGTTGCCATTTAGAATTGAAAGCTACCAGCAACTGATCATAGAAAATTTTGCCTTTTTCATCCACAGTAAAGAAATTCCATTTATTCAATTTTTCCTTTAGTCTTCCCAATGCCAAGTAATTTCTCAATTAATTCTCCAATCTTGCAAGATGCATGAACCCTAGAAAACTGGGTCTGTGGAGTCCTTTGAGCATACCTTCCCTCCATAAATGACTACTGATCTTGTCTCCTGGGGAGGACTAGATACCCTACCCTCTTAAAAAAAAAAAAAAAAGCTTCTTCTATCTTTCTCATAGTAGGACCTGTTTTTAAAAAAAAAAAGATGGAAAAATAATAAACAATAAATGGAATTTCACTCCATAACTTAGTCTGAAAAAATGCATATCTTTTGAATATGGTGACTGTTACCATACTAGTAGTTAGCTATATAGACCACCAATTTTAAAGATAGTCTTTGTTTTTTTCACATGAAAACTAAATTAAATAAAATACACATTATGGAAAATTCCAGGTGGTCTTTTCATGTTTAAAAAAAAGAAATGATTTGGTTACCAAGGTCATGTAGATTCCTGTCAAGTGTCACTTAAAATAGTTGTACAATTGTTTTGAATTAAATTTGGTGAAGTATACATAATCTTCTTTATTTCTACAATATTTTATATTTTTCAAAATGCTTCCTTATTTATTATTTGTGAAGTAGTGAAGAAAGTACTGGACTTAGCCTGGAGAGCTGGGTTCAAGTCCCAGTTTGCTATTTAATAGGTATATGTCTTAGGTAAGTCATGTGAGCCTCCTGGTGAAATCACTAGCAGATGTGAGCACAGTAAACACTGGGTAAACTGTGAACTGACCTGCAATATTTTTTTCAATTTAATCTTCATTTATAAAACAGTAGGGTAAGTATTACATTGATAATTTCTGCTATTTGAGAAAAAATAAGGCAAATTGACCCAATTGTTCAGCTTTAGCAAAGGGCTTCCTGACTTCAAAGACTGAACATCCTCTCCTAACCACTCTGACACAATTAGCAAAGCTGAGCATGTCAGATTTTGACTCATAGTATGTTTTCTGGATGACAGCAGCAATTCCACTCTGAGCTTGTGAACAGAAGTTCAATTGCCTTCATAACACTTGGGTTTCAAAGATTTGAGGATATTAATAAAAACCAGAAGACATGTAGCTGTCTGAATTTTGAATGCAGAGTGTATTCCACTGAATGCCATTTGTAAAGATATATAAATGTCAAGCTATAAATATGGAAGCAACAGAAAAGGCAAAATAAATAGGAGCACAAAATAAAACCTAATCATCTTACAAAATATGCAAGATTACGTACAATGTTTCACAATATTTAATAGTTTAAATAAATATTAAGAAAAAGCCTTAAAGGAAAAGATTGTGTATTAAATTTAAGAGGATACACCACAAGTAATTGAGAATTAATTTTAACATCATTTCATCTAGAAAGCACTAATGAAAATGAATGGATATTTACCTAACTACAAAATTACACACTAATCTCAGAAACTGAATTTTATCTAAGTCTTTTCTAAATTAAAATTCTTTTTAAAATGTACTTGCCAATTCTTTAACAATCATAAATTAAATTCACCATCCTGACTGTGAGGGAACAACTCATATCTTTGATAGATGTAGACTCTGTGTTGAAATAGATGTTTTAAAGTACTTGCATCATTTTATATTATGGCAAATATAAAATGCAGCTGGCTCATCCATGTTGCCACGGTGATCACTGCTTTGTGATTACTGGTGAATTTACCCATTTGTCATTCAAATTCCAAACACAGCCATGTCTCCAAAGATGCATGTAATCATCCTGTGGTGATGCACCAATTACATGAAGGTGGCACCCTCGCATGCCTCTGTTTCATATAAACTTGAGCATTGAGCAGGAAGCAAGAGGACACATGGTTTGTGACCTTGGGTAATCACTGTTAATAATCCCTGCTAAAAAGCTTTGCATCAGAATGAAACAGAGGGCTCAGCAGTTGCTGCTAAACATATCTCTAAGTTATGATGTATTATTTTTAATTCTCCTTGAAACCCAAGATCAGGTAATCAGAGGTACCACATATAGAACAAAATAAACACAAGACAATTATAATATCCATAAATCAACTGTAGCATAACTTTTTAATCAAGCCACCCAAAGCATTTTTATAATATAATAGTCCTGTGTATTCATAGTTTCATGGGCTAAAATATGATCCTTCAAGGATATTCCCATTTCCCAACATCTACCATGCAACAAAGCTCAATGGGTGATATTTTTTTTAAAGCTGAATTATTTATAAGTAAGGTAGAGGGTAAAACCAGTCCTCTTCTTGATATGTGTTTTCATGATGATAGCTTAGATGATACACTGTTTGGGTTTTTTTGTTTTGTTTTGTTTACATTTTTTGCATCTATAAACTTATATTAATTGATTGTTATGGGCTAATTAACTAGCACAGTATGTGAATTCATGGTGGCCAGATGTAACTCTGTTAACTGGCTTAAAAAATTTTGGTGATTCACTGTCGACTTATACACTTTAAATAGTAAGAACATATTATAGTTTTGGTATAGGTACAAACTTACAGTATACATATGCACAAACACTGAAAAACACAACAAAATAACTATTTTAAAATATGTTTTTAAAACATCTCCCATACACAAATATACATTAGAATAAAAAATGTCCCTTAAGAAAAAAAAACTTAGTTATTAAATACAAACCAACCCAGGCAAAGGGGCATTTCAGAGTTTATTGAGTTATACTTTTACCTACATATGTCTCTGTTAGCCCTAAAAATGCTTGTGTGATAAGAACGCTGAACTCAAAATCTGACAGCATGAAATTAATCTTAATTCTGAGGAACTCCACATTCTTTGAAGAAATTATCTAATTAGCCTCTATGACACAAAGTTAGAGTAAAGCCCCTGGTTCCTCTATAATGTTAACCTCATTGCTAATCTAACACACTAAACTTAATTATATTAAATGGAAGTTCTCTGGACTTGGTTGGTCAGTTGGTCAGTTGGTTGGTTGTATAATATTATTTGGATTTTGGCAGAAAACTTCTTAATGTGCCCCTTTTAAAATAAAAGAAATTGAGAGACAGAGAGTTATAATAAGTTACCCCAGAGTAAATAGATTGGTAATAAAGAAAGGGACTTTGGCTCACAAATTCTTTAAGGGGCACACTGCCTATGCATTCCTTCCAGGCTTTTTATCAAAGCCCACCCAAGGAACTCCTACTGATTCAAATGTTAAATACAATAGAGCTTCAGAAGTGAAATATCCTATATGAGAATATGTGCTGAATCAAGAAAATGTTCTGTTTATTCTTTACTATGCGAAGTTGTATTATCCTGGTAGCAGATATTATGATGAAAAATATACATCTGAAATTACATCTGGGTTGAAATTTATTTGGGATTATGAAATTTAGTTTTCTTTCATGATCATTAATCTCAGCTGCATAAAAGCTGTACCATCATGCCTAGCAACTACACCATCTAAGGGCTCATCACAAAACAGTATATACATAAATAAGTTAAGGAGCTGTCCCAAACCATAAAGCAAAACTACCTTAGAGTAAGCAAAGTGCTTTCATATTGCACTTTTTAAATGTTCAGCAGTTCTCGAATATTGAGTGTAACAGATAAGCCCATTTGAATAATTTAAAACAGATTTTACACTGATGGCATATTGATTTATCCTTGATATACAAACTTCTCATGGTGTTCATTAAACCATCTAAAAATGCTCTAACAAATGGAATCTCCATTATAATGTGTTACCAGTGAAAAACATGATGTCTTATTTCCTTGGAAGTTTTCAGTTGATTTCCTCCCATATCATAAAAATGATATCATGGAAGGCTAAGCAAATAAATAAATGGTCCTGAAATAGCCATATTTGCTGAAGCATTTCATTAATGGACATATTTCTTTAAGTAAGTGATGCATTTAAGTGACGCTCCTGTGTTGATAACCTATAAGCCATGCGGACTTGTCTCCAGCCTGTGTGTTGTCTTGTTTCTACAGAGTGTTATTGTAACCCTTTGGGCTCAATCCATGATCGTTGTAATGGCTCAGGATTTTGTGAGTGTAAGACTGGAACGACAGGGCCTAAGTGTGATGAGTGTCTGCCGGGAAATTCCTGGCACTACGGCTGTCAACGTAAGTAACTCGGGAGCTGCCCTCTGCCTGCTGCAGCATGGCTGATTCTGCTTGTCTAGGCCTGTGCGTGCAGCTTCTCAGAGCAGAAAAAGACTCAAATCTCTGACAAGCTTTAAAGGCTACTTAGTGCCCCTGCCCATAGAAAAGAGTGATCCATCAGCTGTCCAGCTGGCTTCTTTGATGCTCATCTTCTTTGCCTGTGATGGCGGGCGCAACTTATATTGAAATATTATATGGAGATCCGTGTACCTGGCCAGACCATAAATTAAGTAGCACAATAGGGACCCAGCTTGGAAATCCTCACCACAAAATGAAGGGTGATGTGTATGTGGTTAATATATTTCTTGAACTGAAAGCTACCCTGGAGCTCTGGAGTTCATAAATTAAATGATATCTGCATAACTTATTACCACCTTTTCTATCATACCCATCATGGAATCTTAACCAAAAACCTGGCAGTAATAAATCAAAGGGATATTTAAATGCCAAGATAAAATAAATGACAAAAATCAATATTGGCTTTAATCCTTTGAGGTTAGGCACCACGTGGCAAGCCTTAGACAGGTGCCATTTAGTTTGGCCTCATTTCTCTGGATATTATCAAGTCTTCTTAAAAGCTTGTCAAGGCAGGTGGCATGTCAGTGTACACAAAGAACAGAAATTTTAAATCTGAGGAGAAACTTCCCCCTGCCATGAATAACCTTTTCTGCTTTTTAATTCTGCACTAACTTTCCATTGCCTCTCTATATAGTTAACTTTCTAATACTAAGTAATCACAAGGTGTATCCTCTAGGGTAAACCAGTTCAATAGAAAATAATGCAAGCCACATATAGAATTGTGGATATGTTGTTATCCACATTTTTTAAAAAAAAAAAGTAAAAAGAAACTGGAGAAATTGATTTTAACAACTTATTTTATTTAACCTCAAATATCAAAAATTATGAAGTATATGTTTTCCATTTTTCATGATTTTTGGAAGCAGGAGTGTGTTTTGTATTTGCAGTACATTGCAAGACTTAATAGCCACATGTATGGTTACCATATTGGTCAACACAACTCCAGAGTTCTTTTTGCTTACTTTATACTTGAAAAAAATATATATCAGCATGCAGGTACTATCTGGAGCTAATTTCTATGGGAAATTATATGTTATTTCTGTAATACAACAATAACTGCTAGACTCTATATAATAAATATTACATGATAAATTCTATAATAATAGCTGAATACAGCCAATTTTTATAGAAAATTATATAGAAAAATCTACAGGAAATTATAGAATGTTCTATCTGCTGCTTAAAAAAAATTTATACTTATCTGGCAGCTACACTTATACATAATGCAAAACCAAAATGAAATGCCATGGGCAGCAACGAACTGTGACAGTAAGTAGAGACATTTGGCATTGAGCACATCAAGATTAGGATGGGATCCAAGAGCTGGAGGTTGAGGTCTGCAGTCATGCTGGAAAGAGCATTAAAAAGTATTCAGATCCTCAGAAGTCAAGCTACACACCTGCACATAAACTCTGGATAAGACCCCAGGTTAAAAGGCTTATGTGCCATAGATTACCAGAAAGCTCTAGTCCCTAAGGGTGGATCCCAGAACCACATGAGGAGACAGGACCCAGCGGGCAGCCTTTCATCCTGGAAAACCTGGACACTGAAGAACTGTCAAGCAGTCAGAAGAGGAAAAGAGATACAGAAGAAGAATTGAAGTAAATATCCAGGGGATGGAGGCATAGCTCAGTGGTAGAGTGCTTGCCTAGCATGGGTGAGACCCTGGGTTTGAGCTCCAGCACCACATAAAAATAAATAAACAAAATTAAGGTATTGTGTCCATCTGCAACTGAAAATAGTTTATAAAGGAAATATATACCAAGACTCAAGGCATAAAGAATAAGAAGACACTGTAATTAAGATACACCTTTCAAAGAGAAAGTGTCATATAAAATTCTTGGTCCAGGAGGACCTACTGAATGAATTCCTGGGGTGTAAACAGGGTAAGAATTTGGAGTGGAAACAATTCATCTTGGCTTGGGGAAAGTAACCCAAAAAGAGCCTAACTCAGTTTTTCTAGGTTATTTACTGGGATATTGTAAAACGTTACAATGTCACCAAAAAGTTATAATGTCACCAAAAATTCCTACTGTATCTAAGCCTGTGGTGTTCCAATCATAAAACCCTCTGTGCCTCAGTTCCATCATCCCCATACTTGTTATATGGACCACTGGGATGATGGGGAATAAAACTATCCATTCTTTTGAGGATGTACTGAGTCCCCACTATGACTCAGGAATTGGGCAAATGATAGAGATTACAAGGCTGAAAAGAGGTAACTGCTGTGGACATTTGGACACGGGCTTCACCACCTGGAGTGAGAGGCTGGCATGCAGCCCTCCAGGTATAATAGAAGGAAACCAGAACTAAGGAAGAAGTTTGTACATGGCTATTTTCTACTACATCCCAGATGGGCATAAAGCTCCCCAGAGAAGGGGAGTAGTGAAGGATTAAGAAGTATTGGAGGATTAGGCGGAGCTCTCCAGGATAGAAAAAGTGGGCACAGGTGCATGAGCTAACCACACTGTGTTCCAGAAATATCGAGTAGTTTTGATCATCTTATCGGAATGAAGAATGGAAACCACCATACTGTAGAGAGATGGGATTCAGTATAGGGTTTTAAGCAGAGAAATTAAAGGATTGGATTTATTTTTGAAAAGATTATTCTAGTATTCATTTAAGGATTGGTATGGGTTGAGACTAGATTTGATATGCGAAATTAACATATTTCAAACTTACTTTTGAGCACATAAGAGCACTCACTCTGAAATCTTTCTTGCCTTCCCTCAGACCCACCCACATAGGCTAATATTTTATATTAAAATATAGAAATTCTTCAGCTACTTCCCCATTTCCTGAAAGTGCCTTTCCCTTGGATCTCTTAGACCAGCATCAAGATCCAGCAACTAACTGGGTAACATGACAGGAATCTGCCTTCGTATTTTAGCAGGTATCCATTCTGATTAGCTGGTGCTGGTGGGTTAGTAAATATTTTTCAGTCATCCCTATGTCTTCACACACATAAATACACACACACACACACACACACAAAATGCTCCTTATGCCACTCTTTGTCTTTTCCCCCTCCATTCAAACACACACTGCTACTTGGTCTGAGTCAAACCCATTCTTGGTTTGGCCACAGTATTAGTGGCAGAGATCTTAAGCTGGCAACAAGAAACCAATGCCAAGAAGAAAGACAGTCGTAGAGTAGGGATGACAGTAACAACAGCAGTAATGAGCTGGCAGTAAATGAGCATTTGGGTAGGTGCTGCCAGCGAGGGCCCATGATAGATTCCAGAGTCTGAGATATCCAGGTCCAGGGCTCTCATCATCCCAGAGGATTTCCAAACGGCAGTGTGGAACTGTAGTCCAAAAGGACTTGAATTTCAGAACAGAAAGTGAAGAAAGGGATCCAATTACTGACACTATCATTTACATCCTGTGAGTGAAACAACGAGAATAAATGTGCTCTTTAAGTGGGTTCTGGATTTATACAGACCTGGGCTTGATATCCATTTCCTTCCCTTAGTACTAGCAAGGCTTGGAGGAAATGACTTCAACTCTCTAAGCTTGCTTTTTTATGTAAGGAACAGGGATAATAATAAGGAAAATAATGAAAATGGACCTGGTGGTACACAGAAAAACACCCAATTATTATCACTTAGTTCTGAGTACATGTAGAGTAACAAAACACTAGATAAGAAGCCATATCCAAAATCTTATTGTCCAATGTTAGTGCAGACTTCCAGAAAGATTGACCACTATTGAAGCCCTGAACTATTAACCTAGGGGCTTCTAAAAAGCCTTTGGTTTGAGACAGGGCTGATACAAGAGGCTTTCGCAAAGCTGACCCCAAAAGTCCCTGTGAGGATTCAACTGTGGAAATTAAAGAACTCCTGGTTCATCAGTGAACTTGCTGCCTGAGGGTGTCACCAACTGCATGCCCCATAAATGTTAGCTAGTCTCTGTGAAAGAAAAGGTGAAACACTTGACAACCACCAGAATGAATGGTCTTTAGACAGCATGAAAAGAAAACAGAAGGAAAAAGGTTTCAAGGAGGCCTGGCAGAGTCAAAATTAGTGATTAGGTTGCCAGTGGAAGAATGAGATGTTGAGAAGAAAAATAAGATTAAAGAAAAAAAAGACCCTTTTTGAAATCAGAAAAGAAAAAATAGCCAGATCTCAGAGAATAAAGCTGAACCTTTTAAAGACAAAGCAGTGTTCCATGCTACACATAAAATATGAAGAGTTAACCCTGTTACCAGCACCAAGGGGACTGGACAGAGGTTTATGAGTATTTGGTTTGACAGAATACAAATAGCCAAATGTGGAATGAATGAGGCTGTGAGGAGCTGTGTTGTCTTCCTAGAGGGCATATGTGAGATGCTTTGCATATGTAAGATGCTTAAATAAACAATTCTCGGTTTATTAAATTGTTTATTAAAGAGAATTGTTTATTAAATTGTTTATTAAAGCCACCATTGCTACCCATTGTTTATTAAAGCCACCATTGCTACCCATTTTTTAAATAACATATGTAAATGCTAATGATATTTTCGTAAGAATTAAGTCTGGGTATTTGAAGTTTAAAGATTTAGTAACATAAGTTAAATGACACAGTTTTGGAATAGAGCTGTAAGAAATCAAGAACTAAGTCCATTTAGCAAGGAGGAGACTGAGATCCAGATGCTGGACCGTGACCTGTAGGATCAGAATGTGGGTTCTTAGAAGAGACCAGGACATAGATTACCAAGAACAGGGAAGCATGTTTAATATGAAGCTCAAAAGCCTGATCAATAATATATTTAATTAAATTAAAGTGAAATATTGGGAAAATTCCCAGATAAAACAGTCAAACCAGATACTGTAAGAAACCATGGGGAATAAAAAATAAATAAAGTCAATTATTTTCAGGAGATGAATAAGAAACTTCTGGGAACAAAATGTTATGGTTTAGATGCATTCCTCTGCAGAGAGTGCTCAATAACTATATATTAGTCTTCTATTACTGCTATAACAAATTGCCCAAAACTTAGTAGCTTCAAACAACATAAATTTATTTTCTTTACAGTTTGATGGTTAAAGGTCTAAAGAGTTAAAAAGTATCTCTGGGAGGCCCTGCTGCAGGCTCTAGGGGAGAACCTGTTTCCCTACCTTTTCTAATTTCTAGAGGTATCATGCATTCCTTTGTTTGCACCCTTTCTTCCCCTGTCTTTAAAGCCAGGAACTTTTCAGCTCTTTGTGCTCTTTGTGCTCCATCATCATAGCTTTCTTTGGCTACAGCTGGAAAAGAGAGAGAGAGAGAGTGTGTGTGTGTGTGTGTGTGTGTGTGTGTGTTGCTAAAGATCAATCCAGGATCTTGCACTAGGCAAGTGCTCTACCACTGAGCCATACCCCAACTTCAGGTCTCCACTTATAGAAGGACCTATACAAATAATGCAGGACACTCTCTCCATTACAAGATCTTTAAGTGGCATCTGTAGTCACTTGCCACATAAGGTAATGGATTCTGGGAAAGACAATGTAGACATCTTTGAAGACCTATTTTATACTGCCTGCTATGCTAGTCATCAAGAATGCCAAGGATAATGAGAGTATCACGGAAGTGAAATGAACTTATGCTTAGAATAAAGATAAGCAAGAGTAAAATGTTATTGAGGAAATACATAATAGGATTAGAAAGGGGAAATGTAGGTTAAGAAGACAGACTTGTAGAGTGAATTAGCAGGTAAAGGCAGTGAAATATTTTTCAGTCAAGATTGAAGACCATGAAAAGGTACTGTGAGAGTGTATTATAGGCGACTTGATTTTTAGAGGAAAAATTCTTAGTGGAAAATTAGAAAATTTGAAGACTCTGTGACCCCTTCATTCCAAAATGAAGGAATTCAAATATCAATATATGTGCTAAAAGATGCATTCAGCTGAAATGCTTACTTGCCTTAATGAGAATTCCTCCACCAAAAGAGTGAAAGAAGTAATTGGGAGAACTATTAGAATCACCTTCTGATAGTGTGGAGGTGCCAGTGTCACATAAGGGAATAATTGCTAATATCCAAAGGATCTTTCTTAATATTCCAGACATTAAGAAAAATTCAAAATGTTTTTGACAAAGAAGGCAACATCTTAGACCCTCCCTACATATGTGTATGTCCATGTATTCACAGACACACACACACACACTTAATCACTGATTTTTAAAAAAATAAAAGCATAAATTGTTTCCAACAGACTACAGAAAAACTAGAGACTTTTAAAATAACCAAGTTAACAATCTAAGAGCCATACTTCAAAGGTGCTGATGAGCATAACTTAGTCCCTACTATGTAAAAATTTCTGCTGAAAATTTAGACTGAAAATAAATTGCAAAAGTGCAGATAAGGTTGGGGGGGTGGTACATGAGCAGTAGCTCAAGTGACAAAAATGTGGAGCTCCTAAAGACCATTAGAGCTTCATTCCAGATGACAGTATGTCTTGAGGAGCCAAGAAGCTATCCTGGTTTTAGACTGAGCATAGCTCCAGAAGGTAACATTTCCACTGAAGTATGCCCTGAGCACCCCACATCAAGAGGCTAGTCCTTAGAAACAGAATCTTATATATGGCAGACAATGATGCAAGAGAGTTCTCTCCTTGATGCAAGATTTTTTGTATGGAGAAGAGGTGACATGGGTTGGTGATCACACGATTTGACATGTTACAGTTGTCAGCAGGTGTTTGGAGGGCTATGATGTATCAAGTAGACCCGTCAGCCCCGTCAGCTCAGGAAGATAGAGCAAGCAATGTGGGTGAAAGGAAGGAAGTGTTTTCCTATAACTATTTTCTCTGGCTGTCTGAAACCATAGAAGGATCCACTAGGGGATGATAATTTTCCTAGTTCTGGAAAAGTTCAAACAGAAGCTTTATGGGCTCTTTCTAGTGATGCTTCTGGAGGGTTTTGGCTTATATAAAAATTTGGGTGAAAAAGCTCTCCTATCTCTTCAGTTTTATACTTCTGACTTCAGAACAAACCCATGGAGCAGAAGAAAGGTAACATGGAAGTGCCCAGGTTGATTTTTATTAGGAACTACTGTTTAGCCATTCATTTTTCCTCCAGACTCTAGCCACTCTTTACCCACACATTTTAGATTCCTTACTTACCACTTCCCACGTTCTCAATCTTCCAAAAGTCAGAAATTAAAGACAATTTGACTCTGTATTTTCTTATGATTGTTTTTCTGTCATAGCTTTACTGCTACTGTAGTTCAGGAGGGTTTCTTTTTTCTTTTTTTTTTTTTTAATATGAGATTAACTTCTCCAGGCCTGACAACTTGTGATCATGGAGATATTAAGACGATGTTTCCAATTGCTTCTGTGAGATGAAGATTATACCTCCCTGGACAAATACCTTGAACCTAGCTTGTAATTTTTCAATTGCCTGTAGTTGCTGTCTCTTCCTATTTGCTGTATTACATTAAAATGTCCAGTTCACATTTCACCAGCTGACCTCCCATGTTGAATCCGTTGACTGGGAGCATGTCACTTAAATGAGGATGTGTCTGTAATTCTTCGGAGCTTTTGCAGTCCTACACATAGGATTTTACTCAGTTAGCTCTTTTATCTCTGTCCCTAACAGTTGGTCTCATCAATAAAATGAATGCCATCATTGAATCCAAGCTTCTAATTTCCTTGCTGGCAACTCAAACACCAGTATCAGTTCCCTTGCTGAGTACCACATACATAACAGCAATGAACAATAAATACTCAGAAAGGGCCCTTGAAGTTCCTGTTGTACAGCTCCTCTGGGTGAGAAGGAAGTGCTCTTTAAACAGAGCCAGTCAGAGGCTCCCAGAGGTAATTGAAAAAGGAAAATATTAGAAAGACAGAAGATAGAAAGAGGCAATTTGTAAGCATTGCAAGTATGCTGGGTAGTCCTCCTGGGGGGAAAGACTCATTTTGTCAGACAGAAGAGCAAATCCCAAGGTTGCCCCCAGTTGTGAAATTTCTCCTGATTCAGCAGGAGAATGCCACATGATACACTGGTGCTAAGAGCCACAACTTCCAGTTGCAGCTCTTATTTCCCCTTGATTCTTAACTTTAATTTGGGATTGTTAGAAAAAGCCCTCCAACCTCTAATACATCAGGAACCTGGTGCCACCCCTGAGTGGAGGGCAAGGTTTATGCTGTGGAAAGTGCTGGAATTCTTTACACACTAATGGCTCCATTCAGAGCAACTATAAAAGGCAAATGCTGATGGAGCCAGCTTGGCAGGAGTAAGTTGTTCAGAATGCCCCTCCACGGGGGGATCATATCCTAAAGATATTCAAAATCTGCAGCTCCAGAGTTGCTGAAAATAGAACAAATGCAGATAGTGGACATATACTAGATAGCAATTCCTGGCACCTACTACTATTCTTAGGCTTGCCTACTAACCTTCTACTTAGCTATCCATGCTTTGCTCAGAGAGGCCCCACAGCTCTGAATGAGAGGACAGCTTAGCCTGTACTTAGAAGTTCATCATAATTTTTCCCTTTATTTTAAGAAAATACTGAGAATAACAAGTGTGCCCCAATTTGCCCATTTCATGCCACAGAGCTATTTTGGCTTACCAGAGAAAGGTGTGTGTGATGCCTACCCTCATGGAAAACTGCAGACACAGTTTCATGTACTAGTAGCCCAGAATAAATGCAGCACCCTGGTCCTACCTGATAATAAGATGATCCTTAGGCCAAGTGGATGTATAATATGTGAAGCCCTTTCTTTGCTTTAGACAGAATATACATGGAGTTTCACTTGATACCATTTTTTACCCATTGTTTTATTGGTGCTTTATAGTCGTACATGATGGTAGGGTTTGTTATTATATTTTGAGCATGCACAAAATATAACAATATAATTTGGTCAGTATCATTCCCTAGTGTTTTCCCTTTCCCACCCTTCCTTCTTCCCCTATTCTCTTCTTTATTGATCTCCTTTCAATTTTCATAAGATTTACCCCCAACTTTCTTTTCCTTTTTCCTATCTAGCCTCCACATATGAGAGAAAACATATGACCCTTGACTTTCTGAGTTTGTCTTATTTTGCTTAACATAATGTTCTCAATTTTCATCTATTGTCTTGCAAATGACAAAATTTCATTCTTCTTCATGGATGAATAAAACTCCATTGTGTATGTATACCACATTTTCTTTATTCAGTCACCCGTTGATGGATACCAAGGCTAATTCCATAGTTTGACTATTGAGAATTGTGCAGTTATAAAAATGGGTATGCATCTATCACTATGGTATGCTGATGTTAATTCCTTAGGATAAATACCAAGGAGTGGTATAGCTGGGTCATATTGTCATTCCATTCTAATTCTTTTGAGGAACTTTATCCAGAGCCATTCTTTACACACTAATGAGTGTGTGTGTGTGTGTGTGTGTGTGTGTGAATGGGTATGAGAGAGAATTTCAAAATGTTTTAAAAACAAAGATAAAGTCTGAGTATGAAAATCAGCCACTCCACTTGAAACTTGTAGAAGAAAATTGTCATTGAGGTGAAGGGCCAGTCCTCAATTTCCACCATAGCATCATTCCAAGATAGAGCCATCAGAGACAGACCACAGTGGGAGGGTTCTTCATCTAAATTCCAGAGGAAAATTAACATTAGGAAGGTGGAAGCAAGGCTTACATTTGGAACCAGGGGTCTTGATTCTGGGTGTCTCTGCAGCTACCTCCCCAAGACTGTATACTTGACTCCCTGGGCCTTCTTTGTTCCATGCCCCTTTGATGAAATCCTCCTGATCTCCCAGGGATCCTTCCTGATCATCTGTAATCCTGTGGTCCTGAAATCTCACAAATGGCCTGATCTGTTTGCATATAGACCAGTTTTTTAGAAATAATTATTATCATTTTTGAACTAATAAAAATTGCTATTCACTGAGCCCTCTCTATGTGTCAGGAATATTTGCACTATCTCATTCCACAGGAAAGTAAGATTATCTTCCTCAGTTCACAGATGGCAAAACTGATGCTAAAGAAGGTGATTCCCTTGACTCCAACACTTGATGCCTGGCACAGCAATTGTTAGTGAATATTTATTGTAGGTCACATTTGCTGAGGCATTTTATAGAATTTTGTAATTTTAAATTTGTGAAGGGAGGGCTGGGGATGTGGCTCAAGCGGTAGCGCGCTCCCCTGGCATGCGTGCGGCCCGGGTTCGATCCTCAGCACCACATACAGATAGAGATGTAGTGTCCGCCAAAAACTAAAAAATAAACATTAAAAAAAAATTCTCTCTCTCTCTCTCTCTCTCTCTCTTAAAAAAAATGTGAAGGGAGAGAGAAGCTTTGATGATTTTTTCCCAGAGAGGGGCAAACTTTTTATAAAGGGCCACCTACTCACTATTTTAGGCTCTGTAGGCCATACAGCCTCTGTCACAGCTATTCAACTTTGTTGTTATAGAACAAAATCAGCCACAGACAACATTCACATAGGCGAGTATAGATGTTCCAATAAAACTTTATTAATGAACGCTGAAATTGGAATTCTATGGAATTTTCATATATCAAGAAATATTATTCCTTTTTATTTTGTTTCAATCATTTAAAAATTGTAAAAGCAATTTTTGGTTTGTAAGTTCATAGCTTATAATAAACAGGAGGCAGGGTAGATTTGTTCCGCAGACTGTAGTTTGATTTTTTTCCAATGCACACAGCGGTTAAAAATAAAGAAACAGAAAAGCTATTAAATTAAATGGAAAGAATATGAAGCCAGAGTCAGGAGAGAGAGTAAGAAAGAAAAGAAAAAAAAAAACACACATTTCATTAAAACCCTGACTTGGATATCATAGGGAGTTGATCTAACTGGTTCATATTTACAAGGCCCTAATTGAACTTAAGAAAAAAAATATTACGATTCTCAGAAACATGAAGTCTTTGACCATTTAATTTCCAGGACAAGATCACAGGCATTGTCAATGCCAACTGTGTAAAGGCTTTAAGAGCCAGCCAAGCCAATTTAGCATCAATTTAGCACAATCAGCGACTAATGAAAAAGAAGTCAGGGTGGCCATAATATGATCAGTATTGCTCATGTTAGTGTGAGGAATCATTCTGTTGCATTCTGCAGGAACAATCCGTCACCTTGAATACCAGTAAAAAACTCTACTAGGAGAAAATTACATTAATAATGTGAGGGTACCAAACCAAGGGCACAGAAAAATGACATACAGGGCACATTGAGAATATAAGGCTTTGGGGGTTTTGTTTTTATTTTAAAAACATCACCTTTAATATTGGAGGTAATTATTCTGAATAAAGTATGTGTCAGTGCTATGAACGCTTACCCTTCTGTCCAGATTCTCTTTCGAGTGTGGCTGAACCTCTTAAACCCAGGGCATTCTAGGTCATCCACAGGAATAAGGTCATGACTCATTCCTATTTAAATGCATATCAACTTTTCATCTCATCTTTGTCAAGTTTTCTCTTTTTAAAATTATGGTCAAGTAGCACAGTCGCCTGGAAGCCAGCTTCTCACAAGGAGACACACTTGGGTTTGAATGTTCTGTCACTTCTCAATTTGTCTTTAGGCAATTTTATTGAAACTCCTCATCTGTAAATTTTATTGAAACTCCTCATCTGTAAATTGGGAGTAGTTTTGACAACTGATACAGTACTTGAATTTGGGGCAAAGTTAGCCAAATAGATTGTATTTGTTTTAAAATACTTCTACCTACCCACGCTTTACTGGGTATTATGCTATCTGGATTTTGCATACATATATATTTCATTTGTCACTATGGGATAAGGGCAAAGTCCTCAGAGGTAATGACTGATAAGAATTTGAGATTTTCTATTAATCTTCCAACTGAGTTACATTTTTAAGTAGCTTTAAACATGAATGTGAGGATAAATTAACAGAAAATTCTACAATAAAATCCTTTAGTGTAGTAAGCTCTTGTTGATTAAAAAAGAGAAAGAGAAAAAAAATATGGTCAATCTTCAGTCATCTGTTGCTGCAAGATGGAGAGGAGAAGCCTGGGTAAATACAGAGCAATTGATTAACCTGAAGTAAATTTCAATAAAATCGAATTTCATCTCAAACAGGCACACACATCCACAAAAATTCAGAGCCAGAAGCACTTCATTTCCTGTGCTTCTGACCTGGATCCCTGACTCAACCTCGTATTTAGCAGTCAAGATCATTCAGAAATTGCCGGATGTTCATTTCAAAGTGGAAACAATTGCTAAGATATATTTTTAACAATATTCCTTTCCCCCTCTTACAAAAGTATAGATGATGATGATGATGATGATGATGATGATGATGATTGCAGCTATTTTTCATAAACTACAACTCTTTTGGAAAAATGAATGTATGTCTCAGAGTTGAAACACTACAAAAATAATGAAATATTAATGTAATTAGTTTTAAGACTACATTTAGACCACTCTTTAATTAGTATTATTGGCCTATAGATTTAGGTCACATGTTAATTGTATTCTTTATCCTAAAAAATCAACAATATGGACAACTACATTGTTCATATGGATTTTGAATGCAAAAATATAAAATTTGGGCATTTATAGAGCATTTGTTCCAGGATAATCTAGTAATTTACAATGGTATAATGTCAGAGGCTACGATCACTACATTCTCTATGATGTTGCTTAGCTTTTTCTAGGACCCACATGGAAGATTTTAAATATTTCCTGAGATACTGCACCCTTGTTCTTTCTAATTACAATAAAAATTAAAGTTGCTGGTTATGCAACAAGGATACTAAAAATACATGTAGACAATAATGTATGAATTCCAGCTAATTATGTTATGACTTGAAACTTTTGAAGTAATGATTTTATTAAGACAGTCCAGAGTATTGTGATGGAGGAATTTGTACTTCACATCATAGGAACATCTAATGAAGTATATTTAAATCAACCATGTTAATATGTCTCCTCGTATATAACACATGAGACCAGAACACACTACACTCTGCAGAAAACCCTCACCATTCATTTCTTTATTTATTGATGCACTATAACTAGACATAGTGGTGGGGTTCATTGTGATGTATTTGAACATACACATAGCACAATTTGGTAATTTAATTCCCCTATGCCTTTTCTCCTTCCTCCTCCTGATTCCTTTCCTCTGGTCTCTGTTCTATTTTATGAGATTCCACCTCTTTACCATCCCCCCCTTTTTATCTATAGCTTCCACATGTAAGAGAAAACATGACACTTATCTTTCTGAGTCTGGCTTATTTCACTTATCCTGGTGTTCTCTATTCCATCCATTTTCCTAAAAATAACACAATTTCCTTCTTTATAGTTGAGTAAAACTCCACATTTTCTTTATCTGCTCATCCATTGACAGATGCCTAAGCTGATTTTATAACTTGGGCATTGTGAATCATGTTACTATACACATGGGTATTCATGTATCCCTAGAGTGTGTTTAAATTTGGTGTGGTATTTTTTGGGGGGAAGAGGGGTTAAGTACCAAGGAGTAATATAGCTGGATCATATTGTGGTTCTATTCCTGGTCTTTTAAGAGAACAAACATATTTATTTCAATAGTGGATGAATTACTTTACAATCCACCAACAGTGTATATATATATGTTTCTTTTTCCCCACATCTTTGCCAGCAGTTAATATTATTTGTATTCTTGATGATTGTTATTCTAAGTGGAGCTAGATGAAATCTCAGTGTAGTTTTGATTTTCATTTCCCTAATTGCTAAAGATATTGAACAATTTTGCATAGTTGTTGAAGTGCCTTTTATTTTATCTTTGATCGCCTATTTAATTTAACCAAGGTGATAGAAAGAGCTTCTTTTTTATTTGTTCTAATTAATTATTCATGAAAGTAGAATGCATTTTGACACACCATACATAAATGGAGTATAACTACTCATTCTTCTGGTTGTACATGATGTAGAGTTACACAGGTCGTGTAATCATATATGCACATAGGGTCATAATGTCCAACTCATTCTATTATCATTCCTACTCCCATATCCTCTCCCCTCCCATACTCACTCCCTTTTGTCTAATCAAAAGTATCTATTCTTCCCTAGCATCTACACACCTTATTGTGAGTTAGCATCTGCATATCAAAGAAAACATTTGGCATTTGGTGCTTTGGGATTGGCTTATTTCGCTTAGCATGATGTTCTTCACTTCCATCCATTTACCAGAAAATGTCATAATTTCATTCTTCTTTTAACATTCAATTATGCATATATAACACAATTTCTTTATGCATTCATCTGTTGAAAGGCATCTAGGTTGGTTCCATAGTTTAGCTATTGTGAATTGAACTTCTATAAACATTGATGTGGCTTCATCACTGTACTAGGCCAATTTTAAGTCTTTGGGGTTTAAACAGATAAGTGGTATAAGTAGGTCAAATAGTGGTTCCATTCCAAGTTTTCTGAGGAATATCCAAACTACTTTCCATACAAATTGGTTATACCAATTTGCAGTGCCACCAGCAATGTATGAGTGTATCTTTTCCCCCACATCCTCACCAACATTTATTGTTGCTTGTATTCTTGACAATTGCCATTCTAAATGGAATGAGATGGAATCTCAGTGTAGTTTTGGTTTGCATTTCTCTAATTGCTGGGGATGTTGAATGTTTTTTCATATATTTGTTGATTGATTGTATCTATTTTTCTGTGAAGTGTCTGTTCAGTTCCTTTGCCCATTTATTGATTGGGTTATTTGAGTTTTTATATATCTTGGAGATTAATGCTCTATGTGAGGTGCATGTGGTAAAATTTTCTCCCATTTTGTGGCTCTCTCTTTACATTATTAATTGTTTTCTTTGTTTCTTAATAGGACCTTGCTCAATCTTTTGAATTCTCCTCTCCAGCATACTGGTCTAGTTATCAAGTTGCCCACATTATTCACTTCCTCATTCATTCATTTATTCACACAGTCATTTATTGAACAAATATTGAAGTTCCTGTACATACCAGGAATTATTCCAAATTTGGACTCCAAAAGATAAATAAAATATTATCCCCATCCTCCAAGGGCTGACAGTTTAAGACTGGTCTCATTCTTGTTGAAATCTGAGTTTGACTCCCAAGACTTTTTCTGACCACACCTATCTCTCAATTATACCCTTGAACTCTTATATCTGAGTTGGAACCTTAAAAATATTGTATGATAGCCACTCATTCCAAATCATAGATTAGCTCTTGTTGCTATTACATAATAATGGCAATGGCCACTAATTATTAAGTGCCTACTATGTGTCAAGCACTGTGCCTTATTATTTATGTTCTTATTAAATCTGCATAAACCCCATTAGCAGTTTTCCCATTCTACAGATAGATGAGCCTCAACTCTGGAAGGCTAGGGAATCTGCATAATGTCAGCTAGAGTCCTCCTTGTAACTTAAAAGTTTGATCCTTCAACCAATAGCATTAGCATCATTTGGGAATATGTGAGAAATACAGAATCTCAGGCTTTGCCACAGACCTATCAATCAGCTTTTATCCAGACCTTTCAGTGACTCTTATGCACATTTAAGTTTGAGAAGTAGAGGACCAGATAGTAATTGGGAATTTTAACCTAAAATAGGCTGACTTCTAAGCCCAGTGTGTTTTGTTGTTGTTGTTATTTGTCTTTATCAATTAGTGTCCATATAATGATGGTTGCTGGGAAGACTAGTGTATACTTATACCTTAGAAAATTTCAAATAAAGGACAGGAACTCACATAGTACTGCACCTCATCAGTTTTTATCGGCATGTATTGTACAAATCTAAATCATATTAAAATAAGGAAAATCATGAAAACTTAAACAAGTGGCCTATTTGTTTTCTTTCATCCATACAATTTAAAAGTGGTTAATATTTGATAGGCTAATAATAAATATTTTAATATAGCATATTGCATGTGGTTATGAATATATCAAAAGGAAATACAGAGTGAGCTCCAATAGATAAACTTTTATTGGGCACATGAAATAGAACATAAAATTTGATGGCAATTACCATTTAATCTATTCATGTTTGGAAACGTATTGAAAGAGAAACTCATAACTCAGTTAATTGTTATAAATTATAAATTGCTTCTTTGAAAAGCAATGAGCATAACTGCACTTGTTGAAAAACTTTCTTTCTCAGTGGCTTTAACCTTTATGTCATTGGTTTTATGAGAACAAAAGGGAAAGAATGACAGCAAGATTCTAATCATCCAAAACTAGAAAGTGACAAGACAGTGAACATCTCAGTGACTACATAAAGGTTAATTGAGATTGAAATGAAATAGTTTTCACTGGCCCCACTCCAGCATATTAAGTGTGATTCTCTGGGGCAGACTCCAGGCATTTGTAACTCCCTGGGTGATTGTAACATATAGCCAGAATTAAGAACTATGTGTTGGATAATTATATATTTCTGAAAGATTTAATCCAGCTGTGAATTGTCCATAAGCAGAACCCCAATAAGATGAAAGCTGGATGCCAGTTTGCCACTCCTCATTAGAGTTTGCAATAAGAGGGTGCAGAGCCAAGATCAATGGTATTGAAGACCATGAGCAACTTTATAAAGTTATTTCCCTAGAGGGTAAGTGAGTGCTAATCCGAAGAGGCTCAGATCAAGAATATATCTGAATTTAATGATTCTTGATTTAAATTGTTCCTTCCTTCTCAAAAATCAATCTTATGAGTTTCTTATGTGGAAAAAAAAACATTCAAAAAAGTGGAAGCTTCTTTTTTATTAACTAAATCCAGGGATTTGTTGTTTAGTGTCAGTAGCGTAACTGCTCTATAATTGATTTTTCGGAAGAGAACTGAAAACTTAAGCCACCTTAATTTCCGTTATCTTGACACGCATGATTAGCATTACTCTGAAATTTATTTTACCATGTTCCCAATTACCATTTTTTAAAATCAACTTCTTGGTTGCATAGTTGCCTTGATAAAATATGTCTAAAACAACAACAACAAAAAAGCAAGTTGGGTTAAAGAAAATATATGGCTGCTTTACTTCTGTTGATAGCCTTCTTCTCTATTCTTTAACATTTCTGTTTATGTTCAGTTTTAAAAATTGAACAGAATTATTAATATACATTAGCACTTTTTAATTTGTTTTAAATTTGGGAATAAAGTGTAACATTATAGACAGTGAAAGAATTTTAAAAATAATAAAATGAAATATAATATCTCAACTTAGGGTAATGTGCCTAGCTTCTTGCACAGTCTATGTTATAGTCTGTTATTGTTTCACACTCAAATATTTAATGTTGAAAGAAATTAAGGTTTCACTTAGCCCTGATTTTGCTCGTGTAAAATAAATTAGACCCACCTCACTATCTGTGGGAATTAAACAATACAATGAATTAAAATGCTTACCCAGTTTCTCTCCCACAGTAAGTGATACAGTGAGACATAAGACATTAAGTGATGGTACCTGCTCTCACAGGTGCATTGACAATGATAGGAATTGGTTTAACAAATTTGGGTGAACAATCAAATGACAAACAAATGACACAATAAAACGAAAGCTATAGTACACATTGCTTATTCTTGAAAAATGGAAGGCTAAGAATTGCATGGCTTTTAATACCTATTATAACTCTTTTTGTGGTTATTTTAAATTGTAATTGCCATCTGTTAATGCAAATTTTCAGTTAAGATTTTATAAATGGTTTGTTTTTTTTTGGTTTTGCAGTTTCCAAATAGGAAAATAAAGTCTTTTATGTTAAACTTTAATCCATTAAAATTTACCCTAACATTAGCAGCAATTCTTCATCAATTTTAGTATCATTCTAAATCCTGAAAATTGCCCTGTAATGCTAAAATGACTGCCCTACAGACAGATCTTGAATTATGGTGACCCCTAAACAGATCAAAACTAGACTAGGTTTACCCCTTGGGCATAGAGCAATTTCTCAGGAATAATGTTTAGACAGTTAGAATTCTTTGAGTCACAACCAGACCTATTAGATGCTTGACTACTTTCAGTTTGGTGACTATTGACATCCTTAGGGATTTTATATCAGAAATACATTCAGTCCCTTCTTTTTTTCAGAACTCCTCAGGAGACTTTTCCACAGGGTTATTTGGCTATTCTAAGTAAGTTCATGCTATGTGCTGTTTTTCAGCAAAGTTAAGATTTCTCATCTTACACTAGACAGATACTCAAATTCAGACTCTAACTTTGAAGATAATGAGGTTGTTTATTCCTGTAGAAAATATAAAAATAGTTTAAGTAACAATTTAACCACATGTGTGTTGTCCTTCAAGTGAGGCTAAATTTTCATAGTGAACCAAAAGTAACTGAGGGACAAAGTACCCATTAATACTTCTGCATCCCTAATAATGTCATCACAAAATGTAAAAATGAGAAGGAAACATAATCTCCAAAAAGTAAGGAGAATGTAAACATTGACTGTCACTTTAGCATATTTACACAGGACTCATGGTCAGGATCATTCCATCTTGGTTGGCTTAGACTGCATTTGAATGTGCTCTCCCTCTATAAACCATATAGGTGTGTTGTGTTGTATTTTGATGCAATGTACTAGTTGTTGCAAATAAATATCGAGGGGAGAATCATCAGGGGAGGAAGAAATGACATAAGAATACCACGCTGAAAAGAACTAGGCAGGAGGAGAGACCTTGAGTTGCCGGCTTTATTAATCAATAACCAAACATTTATGGACCATTTGAATCCTGCACCATGATAGGTACAATACAAGATGAAAAACAAGTTGAACACAGACCATGTTCTCAAGGAGATTGATAAATCTTTAAGAGCAATGGAGTAAAATCATAAAACCAGAAAGTAAGGCAGAAGTTTTCTGTCCAGAGTATGTAGGGCCCTGCTAATGGCTGTGGTTGTACAAGGAAACGGGACATTATTCTAGTTCTAGTCTTGCTGAGTAGCTCTCTTTCTGATATTGGTTGAAATTTCAGCCCTTCCCCTTAGTAAGTATATCATGCAGCAAATTACCTAACCTTTTTGTCCTCAGGTTTCACTTCTCTAAAAAAAAGATTACACCTCTTAGAGTTGTTAGAGAATTAAATGAAATTCTATGAACCGCTGAGCCTGCTTTGTCAATGCACAAATACTAAAAAGAATCCTATGTATATATGTACAGTAGAGCAGGTAGATCAGGTGCGGGAGGAGGGAGTGGGAAACGGAAGGTACTGGGGAATGAGACTGATCAAATGATGTTATGTGCACGTACAACCATGCTATAATTAACCCATTATGTTTATTTGCATTGCACCAATTTTATAAAAAGTTTTAAAAAATCTCAAACAAGCAAAAAACTACTGAACATGAAATCTGTGGTATAGTAAGCCCCATAATAGCTATCATATTATTAGTATGACTCTACTATAAGAAAATGCCAGTAGATAACCTTGATGAAGAGTTATGAAGGATTTGCAATTGTCAATTAGTCATTAAACCTGTAAATGGAGATCCCAATCTGAAATTTTTAAAAATATTTTTTTAGTTGTTGATGGACCTTTATTTTATTTATTTATATGTGGTGCTGAGAATCGAACTCAGTGCCTCACACATGCTAGGCAAGCACTCTGTCACTGAGCCACAACCCCATCCCTGAAATGTTGGTTTTTAAGCAGTATTTGACAAGGTAGTTAATTATGAGTATCCAGGGAAATGTAGAAAATGTTACTGGTGGGAGGAGCCATTAATATGGATTCCTAAAAGTTCTGAAATTCAATGAGGAGTGAAATGGCCCCTAAAGATAAGGAGTTGAATATCCTTCCTTTGCTCAGGAAGCACTTGATATCCTATGTCTGCTCTCCTGGACCCAGGGAGGTGACTTCATTCTACAAAATTAGATCCCCAGTACATAAGGCTCCATGTTCTTGAATCCCTCTCTCTGGATCCTCCAAGTGAGACTATGAGGTTTCCATTTGGTGTGGCTTACTTCCCTGACTCCAATTTACTATCCTAAAACAGTGGTCAGAATCAATCACTTGTATAGTAAAAGAAAGAGTTTTCCATTATGTCTAATTTCAAATTAGAATTTTATTATTTTGCACAACATCACAGTCAATTTCATTTGTTAAGGAATCAAAAAGAAATGGTAGTCTGCTATTTCTCTTTAATCAAGAAGGCAAGTTATTACCTGTTCCTAGCTCCAAATTTAACATCAGTACAGAAAATAGTGCTCTTTTAGAGTGCAGTTTTCTGTCCAAAACTTCATCCAGAAACTGACAGTCAAAAAGGACATTGCAAACACAATTCCTTTCAAAGAAGACAGGAGTTCACTGGGGATCTTTTCTTTCCCTCAGCATGTTCCTAGTTTCCAGCTACAAGAATATCATTACTCACTGAAGAGTGTGTTTGAAAACATCACTGGAGATCATGACCAAGGCCCCCCAGGGGAGATATTCAATTCAGCATAAGTCCATTTTTTTTCCTCCAATGTACTTAAGGTTTTCCTGCTGACTGTGTCTTTCTTTTCAAACCACCATGAGTTTAATAAACAGGAAAAAAATGGATTGCATGCAGGAAAGTAAGGTGTACTCTTACAAATAAATACACCTGTGTTATAATTGCTTTATAAATTAAAATAAATTTAAAAGATTTCATTAATAAACACATCATGGGCTTAAACATCAAACTGTTGCATGGTTAGCAGTCCTTATGTTCCCTAAAGAAGGAAATAGCACACATAAATAGCTGTCATATATTTAGTCACAGGTTCATATATGAGAGAAGAGGCAGCCCTATTCCATCATTATCATCATTTTTGTTTTTGGACATTTCACACGTTTTATTCATTTAGTCTCCCAATAACCCTACAAGGAAGTGCTGTTATTCTCATTTTATAGATGAAGCAACTGAGTCTCAGAAAATTTAATTTGTTCAAAGCACACAATTAGTGATAGGGCTATTGTAAAACCAAGATACAGATCTGACTCCTTGCCTCATATGACTTGCATGCTCATTGCAATGAATCCAAAATAGATCCACTTTAAGCTCAACTCTTTTTGAGAGGTGGGAGGGAATAGGAGCTTGCAGCATTATAATCTTGGACTGCAGCCCAGCTACAAGATCACTTTGCTTCCAGTGAGATGGAAACAACCCTCAGTACTCATTAATGGGAGTGTCCATGAACATAAACAGTATCATACAAGGAGACAGAGTCCTCTGGATAAAAACAAGCATCAACTGACAAGGGTTACCAACTCTGTCTCACTATCAGTTTATCTTCTGCCAGCTGGAACAAATGTTTATTCTCTGCCCTCTGTGTGCACTGAATTTATTTCACAGAATCAACAGCTATTCCACCATGCATACTTGGAGCAATCAAGTTATACTTAGATTCCCAGATTATAAGGCCAATGTGTAGGTGCATGCAGAGGAGATCCTGTCATAATGTACCAATACCATTGAGATGCAACCCCTGTGCATTCACATAGGCCAAGGATGTTAATCAAAAAAAAAATAATAAGCATTTATTCTCAGGATGCACATTGTGCCATTCAAACCCAAAATGCCTTTGCACATGAAAACACCCCACAAACTTTCTGACAAAATCCCTAAACCTGTCAAAATAAATAAACATTAAACCATTGCCCAATTAAAAGACCCTATGTTGCTTTAGAAATTAATATCCCAAAGAAGAAAACAGCACACATAAATAGCTGCCAGGATCACATATATAACAAAAGAGATAACCCTATTCCAACATTCCATCATCATCCTAGCAGACAGTTTGCATCATTTTATTTAATCTTTGCAACATTCCCACAACAGAAGATAGCACTTTTGGCAGTTTACTGATGAGTAAACTAAGACTTGGAGAGGTGAAACAAATTGCCTGAAGTCATGAAATCAGAAAGAGAAAGGAATGAATCTCAAACTCAGCTCTCTACCTTTCTAGCCCACACCAACATATATTTGTCATTCAAGTTCTATGTGTAGAGCAATGGGCTTGACATCTCACTGGTAGGCCTTGTCGGGAAGCCCAGGCTAGAGGTGAAGTGTAATGAGGAAGACTTTTGAGCAGCAGACACTTACATGATGATTTTTATAAGCAATAAAAGGTCATTATTCACAGGGTTGTGCAGTATCCTCTAGTGGGGTTCCTTAGGATCAAATGAAACTGAATGCCGGATGCTGGAAACAGGAAGGTGCCCCTATATTCTAAGTTGCATGCTTGTTCTTCTTCAACAGCTGTGCTAATGCTTGTGAAAAGTAATAAATGCCTGATTCACTTTGGGGGTCCAATATTCTGAGACAGACAGGGCAACTACAAAGTGACTCTACTAGACAACTCTGTGGTGAAATGGAAATTAACTGCTGTTGCACTGCAACCATTTCTGTGAAATGAGGTGACAGCATTGGACAGCATGGCAAGAACAATACGTGGAAAAGAGCCTTTATTGTGGTAGCAACTTTCACAATGTCATGTCGGCATTACATGGTCAGGCTCCCTCTGTTGCCCTGGAGACAAGGAAAGGCAAGAATTCTCTTCATCACCAAATCATTAGCTGCTGGTAGCAGACACACTGTCTCAGCTCTGTGTCCTGTGCCTGTCATCTCTCCTAGAGGGATGTTAGAGAAGAAGTTGTGATGGCATGATACAGTGGCTGCAGATACTGATAACAGGGTCTTTGTAAACATTGGGGAGGTGTCATGGAGTAGTCTTCAATGAGATTTGGAAAGATGCATCCATTTCAAGAAAGTATAGAAATATTTCTCTGGCTATAACACTGTGACCATCATAACAAGAGGCAGGTCATTTCATCTAAAGACTGAAACCCATCTTCAAGAGAAGGGGGATGACTAATGAAAGACAAAGGCCATGAAATAGGGCAATGGAGGGCATCCTGGAATCACTTGGGATATTAAGTGCATTGAGTGGATCTGCTTGGGGTGAAGCAGGATGGTGATAGAGAGACCCACAGGAATTCTCTATACTTCCATGGACTGGTTTGATAAGTCATAAACTTGCTTGGCTATAAACTACCTGGATTTAACAAAATGAAAATCTCCTGGACACTAAGCAGAAGTCTGTATCTCTGCTTTGAATCTTTTGGAAAGAGAATGGGATTTGGACACAGCAAATCAAGTTCTCACTCACCCAGACTGACTTTGGAGTCTGCTACAGGTCCACACCTATTCCTGGGGACCCTAGTAATATAAGATCCCACTTTCTAAGGTGAATCAGCCAAGCCTTTCTGAGAGCTCCCACCAGAAGTAAGTAAACCTACCAATGGGCCTGCTGTGCTTGTTTACTGTGACTCTCAGAGGGAATTTAGAATAGCCTTTGATATACCACACTGTAACTACCACACTGCACCCCAACCAATCTTCTACTCTCAAAGGAGGTTGAAGCATCTGATACCAACTAGGGAACCCTTCACTCAGGGTTAGTGATTCCATTTGGTTTTATGTTGGTCTGCAAATAAAGTTGTCTGGCTTCACGATGCAGTTCTGTTGCCTACATAACATGATGCAAGATTTTAATCCTCATCTTGAATGACTTTCATGATTTGATGGACCATTACCTATCAAAAGTCACTACAATATAATTCTGCAATAACAGGTCTTAGGCCTGTCATTTGGTATTGTGCCACATAATCAATGTACAGATGAGCAAATAGGTCTTCTGCAGAAATGCTACATAAAATTTTATCCTCACACAAAAGCAATTTCTTCCTATTTGTTCTATCATGACTCTAACTACTGACACATCAAAATTGTATTAGGAGAAAATATAAATCTTAAAATTAAAGCAAGTCTAGCCAACATAGTCCTGTTTATGTGCTTTAGTTGTCTACACACAGAATAGTTCCAATCTGCTCTCCTTCATTAGGAAAGCATTTGCAAAGAGAAATAAAGGCAGGTAGACAGCATCCAAATTGGAAAGAAAGATCATTGATCTATCACTCAGTTTATTTTCTATTATGGATTTTTGGTTATTTTGATAACACATCCCCAATCCAATATTTAAACCACAAAGAGCAGCACACATCTGGAAAAGTCTGGAAATAGTGCACTGGAATTCCATTTGTACCATTCACATTTACCCGTGCACAGCACTGTGCTCAGTGCTGTAGATGTTGAGATATGCTTTGCCCCACATGCTTCCTTGAATGTGTTATTGTGTCAATTGACATAGAGTTTGGGAATATGGTTTTAGGCCAAATCTAATTAAAACATACACAATGTATCAGATCATCAGGTAAAGTTCTAAGGGTCAAAGAGATTTTTGTTTGTTCTGTTTTGCATTTATTTTCTTGTTTTGAGTGATCTGTGAAATGCTATTCATTTGTCTCTAATAATAATGTATTTTATTAACTTTTTTGTAACAAGAAAATTGCAACATTCCTTTATAAATATTACGGTTTGAATCATACATAAGCTGCCAGAATAAATTATTTATATCAGTAGACTTATGAGTTTATAGTGTGAGGATGTGTTCGCCTCCTAATGCATTAGAAATTATGAATCTAATACTTTGCCATAATATATAAGAAGCAGAACATTAATTTTTTGGCTTTTTCTGTTATGAATACTGTAAGGAAATTTTTCTGATGACTTCTTTTTTGTTCATGTATCCCAGAATCCTTAGAGACATTAAAAAAATGATTGTCTATAACATTAGAGAAAAAGGCTCAGTTTCCCTTTAAAAGTTGATCTCATTTGCTCTAATACACCAAATTCAAATATATTCAATTACAACATGTTCTCGTCTGCAAATCAGGAGTGTTACTCACCATATGTCTAATGTCAAATATGAAAACACACAAAAAATATATAGATCTGGTTCAGAAATCCCTCTACTTGCAATCCATTAGTCAGATTAATGGGGATGACACATTAGTTCCACTGTTATACCACTCTAGTGGCAATCTTCTAAAATTAGGAACTGCCAGTCTGGGGGACGCAGAAGAACTCTATATCATTTTAAATTTAACTTCATCCTACTCTGAAGTCATTAGAGGTGATTAAAGGAGATCTCTAGCCATTATATTCAGCCCAGTAGTCTTAAAGTTCAAAAGGTAAAAAGCACTTTTCACCATAAATAAACTGAGAGACAAAATTATTTTCAATGAAGTTTCAATTTCAGAAAAATAAAGTAGGTAATTACATTGGCTATTATTGAGGTCACTGCTTTCATTGACCATCTGGCTTAAAAATAAAAAATAGGTATCAGAAATGAGCAGTATCCACTGCTTCCTTTTTAAAGTCCTGCAAATTCAGTTATTTCACATATTAACAATTTTCATGAAATAATTACTGAAAAAATAGCCTGATGGTCTTTTTGAAGCTGAAATACTCAGTGGCAGGGGGTTGGGGTTAGAAAAGAAACATGTCATGCCTTACCATTAATTATCATTGCCATATTTCTATAGTTAATGTTTTCGATATGATGGTTCAATGCATAACACTGCTGCATGCCAAAAACGAGCAGGCCAGATTTATCATTCCATTTTCTGTAGTTTTCCTATATGTGGAATCCTATTTGTTGGATACAAATTTTATTTTCAAATAGAAACATTATTCCCTGGTAAGGAATACAATTTAATTTTTGACTAATTTTTTTCTACTTCCTACAATCTCAGAAGGAATCAAAAGAGTTTAAGAAATTGGATGGATACATTCTTAAAAGGCATTTTCAATGCATATTCTTGATTTTAGTTTTACTGTTCTCTCTTACATCTAAAAATATGTCATCACTGGATTTGGATAAAATATTGGTTCACACTTTGTCTTATTACCTGAGGTGTATCAAAGAGGAAAAAAGTTACAGTTCTTTGCTTTTCTTCTTTTGAAACTTTGCAAAGACTTGCAAGCATGTTGTTCAAAGAGAAAGAAATCGTATTTAATTTGATTTGAGTCTTAAACCTAGGATGACTTTATTCATATATCCTTTGTAAAAATCCAGATTGTGTTGTGTTTTGTTTTGTTTTCCTAACATAGAGGCCACTCTCTTCAGGTTCTGCTATTCATTCCGTCTCAAAATAGAATACATAGTTTCTGAAGATCCTATTCTCTGAGTTCATGACTGTTGGAGACTCTTTGAAAATACCCTTGCCTGTGTACAAAGATGTCAACCTAAAAACAGGAAAGAAAAGGTGGGGGTGGGAGCAAGACAGGCTAAAAAATACGTTTCCTAAAGAGGGGGGAAAAAGTATTTTCAATTTGATGTTATTTCTATTCAGTCAAGTCAATTGGAATTATTCACAGTTAAGATTAACGATTCTTTACAGGTGGGGAGAGGACTTAGCAGCATCACCAGTAGTTTCTCCTGACAAAACACATTATGCAGTGACTCTAGCGGGAAGACAGCAGGGGAGTTTGTTAAAACACCTCTGGAATAGAGTACTTTAGCCAGGAAGGTGGCACAAAGGAGCTGTTCCAGTGCAGGGCTTTGGAACATGGAATCACATGTTCACCGCAGCATTTTAGGAGGAAGCCAGCCTGGTACTCACAGTGCAAGTTATTTGCTTGTGGATTTTCCAGGGGGAGGATTTTAAATCACAAATCAGTATCTCCCCTTCCCAACTACCCAGATGTACACTCGGGAAGTACAAATGAATTTATGAAGTCCAAGTTACAACTGTATCTTCTTTTTTTTTTCCTGATTTCTCTCCTTGTTCTTTTCCTTTTCTTTAGAACACTGAGAGTAAAAAACAATTTGCTCTGCCAGGAGAGAAAACCCTCTAAAAACAGTTCCCGGTGCAATGAGTGTGCGGGTGCAGGCCGATTTCATCAGGAGCAATGTTTTAGATTCACAGATGGCTGGTCCTGGGTCTTGTCATAAGCTTCATGAAGCAGCTCATGCCCTAATGCCCTGCAACTAAGGCATGCCCTGCGCACCCCTCTCAGCGCTGAGCTGACAGTTCACGGTGATGCGCTCTGGGGTCATTAGCAGCCTGGTTTACCATGACATCGCTTCTCTGCTCTCTTCTCTGGAAGAGCTGTGCTGACTTCACCTCAGCTTTCCTTCTGAACACTAAGAGATAATATTTTATCAGGCAGGACCGATTTTACACTTTAGAATAACTTTGGCAATTAAATTTCATAAAGAAATCCGATAGTTTCCTGTTTGGGATATGAAATGATTTCCTCTATGGCCTATGGTTTCATATTGACTTCTTACGAATATTTATATTCCCAGCATCTTAGCTGCACTGCCAGAGAAAAAGGCAGCTCTTTGTGGAATAATAGCAGTAATTATTTGATAGGTTCTTTTTTTGACAGCAGAACATCCTTCAGCTTTCACTTTTATACCAAACTAGAAATTAGGAGGTAGCCTAGCTGTGGAAACCAATGTTGGAAACTGTCCATCCATCACAAGGAATGATCACTTCTCTGAGGGGAATTTTCTCCTGGATTTCCAAGTGCATAATATTCCCCTGGAGCAAGGCTGCATAAAATAACACTGCTGTGACACATCCTGTGATATTTAACTCTAGAAGGCCTGGCAGCCCCATGCATGGGGATGCTAATTGTGTCCTATAGATATCATTGGGTCTTAAAGCCCAGAAGGTCAAGAGAGTTTATCTACTCCTAGGGTAGAAGAGCAATTAAAATCCATCCCAGGCAGGAAAGCCTCCACAAAATCCATTATCCCTGGTCTATTTTTAGGTCCTTAAAGGATGGATGCTGGGTAAAACAAGCTATCGAAGCCTTCACTTTGTTCAAAGTGAGTTCTGTGCCATCCGCAGTCCTGGGAACTGAGGATACTATGGTAAAAAGATATGGACCTGCTCTAGGGGTGCTCACTACTGACCTCTTTAAGGCATTTTTATCTCTTCCCACGTTTTGGTGGAAATGAAGGAAGAAACAGTGGCAGAGACCACTGTGGACTGCATAGCCAGTGAAGGCCTTTCTTAGAAGGTAACACTTCCACTGAGATCCCAGTGTTAAGGAAGAGCCCATTATGGAAAGTTCTGGAGGAAGAGTGTTTCAGACAGAAGTTGTGACATCCCCTGCCAAAGACAGAAATCAAAAAGGAGCTTAGTGCATTCAAAAAATGGAGGAAGCAGGTATGGCTGGAGGTGGTAAGAAGGAGGTGGTCTGAGGTGAGTGGTAAAGAGAGGCCAGTCCAGATCCCTATCCCTGAAGGGCAGGATAAGAGGTGCAAATGATAACCCAAGTGCCATGGGCATGCAGCAGGAGAGTGGTGTCATGTGGAAATTTCAATTAAGACATAGTAATTCTGGCTACCATGGACAGTACGGACAATGGATTATAAAGGAGCAACAGGGGACAACAAGATTTGAGCCAATAAGCCAGGTGTGGTGATGCACACTCACAACCCCAGTGACTCTGGAGAATCACAGCTTCAATGCCAGGCTCAGCAACAGAGATATTATCTCAAAATTTTAGAAATTAAATCATAAAAAGGGCTGGTTTGTAGCTCAGTGGTAGAGTGCCCTGGGTTCACATATATGTATCTCATCAGGACCACAGTAGTCTAAGTAAGAGTTACTAGTGGTTTAGACTATGTTGGGAGCAAAGAATGAAAATGGATGGAGTTAGGACCTATTAGAGTCTGGGCCTGCCTTTGCTGAGAATCTTGGTATTAAATCTCACTTCTGAAGTGGTTTGGTATCGAGATGTCCCTTTACTCTTTTCTCTTGTCCTCTCTGTGTAGATGCCTTGTAAAGATGGTTCCTACCTATTTTAGAGGAGAAGGAAACAGAGAGAGACAAAGGTAGTAGCATCCCAGGGTGTTGATGTGAGGCATAGCAATCAGGTAAAAGTGCACAGTAATTTCTCCCCACAGGTCCCACTATCCTGGAACAGCTTATTTGCCTTCCTTGAGTCCTGGCTTATTTGTCTGAAAATTTATCAGGATAGCAGTACCTATATTACAAGATTGTTAATAGGACAAAGTCAATACACAAAAAGCACTTGGAATAATGCATGATACAGAATAAGCATTTGATAAGTTATTGCCACAGTCTGGCTAGGCACAAAATCACGAGCCACTCAAGCAGGAACAAACTTTATTTTTTGAAACTGCCGCCAATGTTCTGTACGCCCCCGGGAAAGTCGCCGATACACACACACACACACACACACACACACACACACACACACACACACGGCTTCTCCCGGAACCCCCAGAGGAAGTTCCTCCCCCAGAACTCCCTCCTACTGTACTTCCCCAACCAATGGGAACTCTCCAGGAGTCCCGTAGCAGGCCGAGGTGAACAGCAGGAGTCCAATATCCATATGAATGCAAATCTTAACATAATCATATCATCTCAATGGCTAGCTGGCGTCACCTTTCAACCAAAAATGCCATGCATCATATACTTGGCTGAGTCTTAGCAAGTTATTATTAGGATGATGATGTGACTGAATGTCCCCCCAGGTGTGATATATACAATGACATTATCAACTTTGCTTTTCCTTTTAGTTATCTTTTATGTAGTATCTGTTTAAATATCTCCTTAAGGAGAAGAAAAACCAACATTTAGGAAGTTCTTGTTACTCGCCAGATGTTTCATGTATAATTTCATCTCATATAATCCTCTCTATAATGAAAATACTTAAAATTCTATAAGTCAGCTTCTTGTAGGTTGATGTCGATTCTCATTTTCAGAACCACCTAACTAGATTAAAACACAGCATGTCTCTTTTACACACATGGAAAAAAGGCTCAAAGAGAGGTTACTTGCCATGCCAAGTTTCCACAACTAGTGAGTTTAGGATCCAAAATGTAATTTTGGGTCTGTATGACTCCAAAGCTCCTGCTGTTTCTCCAAAACTGTGGGTAAGACAAACTATTCCTGGTCATCTCCAGTTGTCTCTTAGATCCATCATCAAACAAACCAGGAAATTAGATTTCTCCCTTCCAGTTCCCCTGTGCCAGCTCAGGTTTTCATTGTTCCTTGACTAGTTTCCAATTAAGAATGTTTTGAGCTAGATTCCTAGCCTAGTTAGCATGTATTGATCATGCATTTTGATGTCATTAGGTAATCACCCATCATCAATATGAATTAATTATGGGCTTCGTAGGAAATAAACTGATAAGGGTTGGAAATCACTGAAAATCCCTTACTTTTTCATGTGCTCATTCAATCTTTTCCCATTATTCTCACTTTATTGCTCTTGGCAATGTAGTTTAGGATCTATTGATGTTAGCATTGTAAGCTAAATCTTTATTATGTAGTTTATAACTTGGTCATAAAAATTCATTTATCTTGAAATTTTGGCATGGCTCTTCTTTACTGACTGAATTTTTGTCATAAATTTTCATCTTATTAGTTATGTAATACTAGCAAAACCGAGACACAATTTCAACTCCTGGTACCTTTGCTTTTTTTACTTGTTCAAAGAAAGTAAAATTGATGAATTTAAAATAGAAAATGAATAATCTATAATATTAATTAAAGTATTTTAGTTATGTAAGCATTGGATTAGCAGAAGCCTAATAATTCTCATCAGAAAATTATTAAGAAACAAAATGTACTTGTTTTTTGCAAGATTTTTTTTAGTTTATTTCCGGTTCTGTATGAGACATGAACCCTGATTATGTCCTTAGGAATCACTTCCCTATATTTATTAAATTATACTCCTAACTCTTTATTCATATCATCAGTGACTCTAAATATTGGCAATACCTGAAATACAAGGAAATATAAGAATTCACTTTTAGATATATTTGCACTTTGGTGCATTTGGGAAACTTGGAATTGTCTTGAAAACATATACTTTCTTACTAGACTATAACAAAGAAATCTTCTAATATTAACTTCGTAAAAATCAAAGCAATGAGTGACAACAAGCAGAAGGCTTTAGTGTTCAATGTAAGTAGCATCCTTGCCCTAGACCCAATATCCTTTGAATTATGTGTTTCTTCCCCATACTTAACACAAGCAGAAGTGTCGGCTTGTAAAAACCTCTGTTGCCTTTGTGAATCTTTTCTTTCTCTGCAATCTGTGAATTAAATACCCTGCTTTGTCTTGTTAAAGCCAAACCAGCCATAGTCTAGTCTTTTTACCAAAACATTTAAACTTTGCAGGTAGATTTGACAAACATAGAATTTATAACCTGAAACTTCAATTAGACCAAAGGAATTGCCTGACTAAACATGTCAGAGACTGTTGAAACAGATCTGAATAGGCTGGACTGAGGTTCAAAAGATTTGATGAGTAAGGGGCACTGCTTGGAGATGAGTGACTTGGACACATATAGAGTAGCTAACCCAGCAGTGACCGGCCACAGAAACCCAGGGAACAGGGGGTGAATGGAAGCAAAGAACCATAGATCAATCAAAAGGCCTATTAGGAAAGACTGGGTTTTTAAAAATTTTTTTATTTTAATTTGTTATATATGACAGAAGAATGCATTACAATTCATATTACACATATAGAGCACAATATTTCATGTCTCTGGTTGTATACAAAGTATATTCACACCCTCCGTGTCTTCATACATGTTCTTAGGGTAATGATGTCCATCTCATTCCACCATCTTTTTTACCCCTTTGACCCCTCCTTTCCCCTCCCTCTCCTTTGCCCTATCTAGAGTTCCTCTAATCTTCCCGTGCTCATTCTCCCAACCCCACTATGAACCAGCCTCCTTATATCAGAGAAAATATTCGGCATTTGGTTTTTTGGGATTGGCTAACTTCACTTATCATTATATCCTCACAACTTCATCCATTTACCTGCAAATGCCATGATTTTATTCTCTTTTATTGCTGAGTAATATTCCATTGTGTATATATGCCACATTTTCTTTATTCATTTATTTACTGAAGGGCATTTAGGTTGGTTCCATAGTTTAGCTACTGTGAATTGTGCTGCAATAAACATTGATGTGGCTGTGTCCCTGTAGTATGCTGTTTTTAAGTCCTTTGGGTAGAGACCGAGGAGTGGGATAGCTGGGTCAAAAAGTGGTTCAATTCCCAGTTTTCCAAGGAATCTCCATACTGCTTTCCAGATTAGCTGCACCATTTTGCAGTCCCACCAGCAATGTATGAGTGTGCCTTTTCCCCTACATCCTCGCCAACACTTTTTGTTGTTTGTATGCTTAATAGCTGCCATTCAGACTGGAGTGAGATGAAATCTTAGAGTAGTTTTGATTTGCATTTCTCTAATTGCTAGAGATATTGAACATTTTTTCATATATTTGTTGATTGATTGTATATCACCTTCTGAGAAGCGTCTGTTAGGTTCCTTGGCCCATTTATTGATTGGGTTATTTGTTTTTCTGGTGCTTAGCTTTTTAAGTTCTTTATGTACTCTAGAGATTAGTGCTCTATCGGATGTGTGAGGGGTAAAGATTTGCTCCCAAGATGTAGGCTCTCTAGTCTCCTCACAGATTGTTTCTTTTGCTGAGAAGAAACTTTTAATTTGAGTCCATCCCATTTATTGATTCTTGATTTTAATTTTTGTGCCAAAGGAGTCTTATTAAGGAAGTTGGGGCCTAATCCCACATGATGGAGATTAGGGCCTACTTTTTATTCTATTAGACGCAGGGTTTCTAGTTTTATTCCTAGGTTTTGATACATTTTGAGTTGAGTTTTGTACATGGTGAGAGATACGGGTTTAATTTCATTTTGTTGTATATGGACTTCCAGTTTTACCAGCACCATTTGTTGAAGAGGCTATCTTTTCTCCAATATAGGAAAACTATCCCATTTATAATAGCCTCAAAAAAAAAAAAAACTTGGGAATCAACCTAACAAAAGAGGTGAAAGATCTCTACAATGAAAACTATAGAACACTAAAGAAAGAAATTACAGAAGACCTTAGAAGATGGAAAGATCCCTCTTGTTCTCAGATAGGCAGAATTAATATTGTCAAAATGACCATACTACCAAAAGCATTATACAAATTTAATGTAATTCCAATCAAAATCCCAATGACATTCCTCATAGAAATAGAAAAAGCAGTCATGAAATTCATCTGGAAAAATAAGAGACCCAGAATATCTAAAGCAATCCTTAGCAGGAAGAGTGAATCTTGAGGCATCACTATACAAGATCTTAAACTATATACTACAGAGCAATAGTAACAAGAACAGCATGATTATTGGCACCAAAATAGACCGGTAGACCAATGGTACAGAAGAGAGGACACAGAGATTAACCCACATAAAAAGACTGTTATTTTAATCAGCTTTTGCATTTGTGACCAAAAACAAAAAAACTGACAAATACAACTTAAAGGAAGAAAATTAATTTGGCACTATGATCTCAGAGGTCTATAGACAGCTGACTCCATTGCTCTGGTCCCACGGTAAAGCAAACATTACCATGGAAGGGCATGGTGGAGGGAAACAGCTCAGGACATGGCAACCTGGAAGCAGAGAGAGTTCCATTCACCAGCAACAAAATGTAAATGTGAAAGGCACAGCCCTAATGACCTGTCTCCCCCAACCATACCCCATCTACCCACAGTTACCACCCCTATCAGAGGATTAATCTACTGGGGACACTCATATCTAAATCAAAACAACTGGTTAAAAAAACAAAACTCTAGAAGATAAAACCTCATAATATGACCCATGCAGAGCAAGCAGCATATCCAATGGCGACCAAAGTATTAGAGTTGGGGATCTTAGCTTAGTCTCAGAGAACAAGCCTGCATGGTAATTTGGGGAGTGGGGTAGATGGAGATCTGCCTTTCACCCTCTGTGCCTTTTTAATGGGGAATACATGAAGAATTCATTGTTTCTGATCCTTGGAGTAAAACAGCCTAGGTGGAATCTAAACCCAACATACATATTTAGGGTAAGGTCTTGATGGATCTAAACTTTGAATGTGCTCCCTACCCACCAACAAGCATAGCTGGAACCGCCCACCAAGTAGGATAGACCCTGCCTCTCTGGATAGGCTCACATAGGCATTTCTCTCCTGCTTAGCCCAACCCCACATTTCCCCTCCTTCTCCATCTTCTTTGCCTCTCTTTCTATGCTGCTGTCTTTACAATAGAACAAACCCAAGAAGAAGTATAAAAAGGTGCTTGAAACAGTAAAGAAAATCCAGGTTATTGTGGATTAAATTCTCAGGAATGACTTATTCCTTCCAAAGCCTAGGAAATACAGAAGTTGCTTGACAAATCATCACTGAGGAAAATTCTTTGAGAATCTCCTGTTATGTGCCAGGAAAAAAAAAAAGTATAGATACTTAGGATTTAAAGATAAAAGAGATGCCTAAGGATACAAAGATAAAAGAGGTGTCTTCCATTTCCATGGAAAAAGGTTGCTAGTTGACCCCCACTGTGACAAACGCCATGCTGGTCAGCAGTGTGGACAACAATGGCCTGCTCTCATAGTTGAGAAGACAAGAAATACACATGGAGAAATATTTGTTATAGTTTTAGAAGAGTTAAATGTTTAACATTTACCAAAGGACTTCCTGTGTGGTAGACATTGTTCTTATTTGAGTTATATGCATTCACTTATTTAATCTGCTGAACAGTCTCTCAGATGGACACTGGGTATTAAATTATGTGTTTTGTGAATGAAAAAAAGGCAAGTTGAATGATACCCACAGGGTCATCCAGCTAGTATTTAGTAGAACTAAAGCTTAAATCCAGGCTGAATCAAACTATATCTACATTTTTATCAATGTGTCCATATCTATACTATCTGCTATAAGGCTTCAAAGACAGGAAGGCATCTGCAGGCTCAGATGGTCAGAGAAGCCACCATAGTAGGGGTTGCCTCTGAACTGGACCTTGAGGATGGGTAGGAAGTTTAGGGATGGAGACCTCAGGTGCAGAGTCACTCAGGTGCAAGCAGGTGATAGTGAACACACAGGAAGGCAGTATGGAGAGTGGTTTGGAGTAGTAAGAGAGATGTCAGTTTTAGTCCTGCCTCTGCTGTTCAGCCACTGAGAGGTTTGAGCAAGATCCACAGATCTCTCATAAAATGGAAATAATAATAACACCTCTTATATCAGGTCACTGGAAACATTCAGGAAGATGACATAGTAAAATTTCTGGCCTTTTTATTACATAATGTGTGTGAGTACATGGACATTAGCCAGCAAAACAAAGTTTATATTGTGGAGTAAAAGCAGATGATGAGGAGATTCCAATCACATTGCTGGGGATCCTGACTACAGGATTATCCAATTAGCAGTGGGGAGCCGCTGAAGGTTTCAAGTGAGAGAATGAGTGAGAAGTATCATGAAAACACTTTTTGAGGAAATTCAGTCTGGCTATAGCACTTTTGTGCAATTTAATTTAGGGGCGAAAGAACAGACACAGTTGGGAAGCTATTTTAGAAGCAGAAAGGAAGCCATGGATATGGAATATGTGACTTTTTCTATATAATTCGTTTATTCATTCACTCAAGAATACTCAGATATTCATTGAGTACAGTCTGTTACCCAGAGCTGTTCTAGGCACTGCATGGCAAAGAATGGAAGAGTCGAAATCCTTATCTTCATGGAGTTTATATTCTATAGTTCCTCACTGATATCAAAGTACATAGATTCAAGAAATAAGAATGAAAAATGTGAGGTAAGTGAAAATTAGAAGATATGTGGAAAGCACCTTCAGTGATTACTCTTTCTCAAGTCCACCCAAATCTGATCCATCCCTACTTTACCCTAACCTGCATCAAAGAGCAGTTGTAACATGTTATTACAGTCTCCCAATTGTATCCAAACAAGCTTGTGGTGTTTTTTCCTTCTCATGTCTGAATCTGAAAATCCCCAAAGATACAACTTCCACACATTTCTTGCCAGACTCTGATTGGGGTCCAGGTAACTCACCTGTCTCCAGAGACACATCAGCCTTCCTCTTCCTAGGAAGAGCCTTAAAAGGTCCTTCTAAATACCTGAAATGACTTCATTGCCTCTTTTCAGGTCATACATTGAGTGGATTTGTTCTCTTTCTAACATCTTTTTCTTAATCAATTGAAAAAGGATTCCTCTGGGTGTTAGAGAAGGAATATGTACCTCTTCCTTCCATCTCATGTTTGAAGTTCAGGTTTAGTAAAAGTTATGCTGCAGAATTATTTAACATTACTCTAAAGCTTGCCTTAATAGCCTTGTCTTCAACTTTTTCTTTAATAAGAGCTTTTGTCTGTTTTCCTCTTCATTAAAAAAAATGAACAATCTTCTTTCCAACAGGTAAGCAATGTTTTATTCATTGAAGGATTTGTAGGAGTGAAAGATTTTTTCTCAAATTGACAAATATTTTTTAAGTACCAAGAAAGATAGAAATCATTAATGGTAAGAGTGAACTAGAAGACACAAGAGTATACACTCTATGAAATTACATTATCTAAAGAGACATAAATAATGAACTTTAATAATAAATACTATTTCTGTGATTCTTCCAGTTTATCTTTCTTACTATAGAATTTGGGATGGTGCCTAATACTTACAAAGCATGAAATAATAATTATTGAATTGAATGATCTTTCCTGTTCACATTGCCCCTGCAAAATGGCCTCTTTTACAGATTTTTTTAAAAAAAGGAAATTCATAAATAACAGATTGCAGAGCCCCCCTGTGATGATATGGGTATTCAAACCCAGGGTTTTGAACACCACCACCATAAACTATTAAGTATTAAACTTCAAAGCTCAAATTTTGAGTGTCTCAGGAATTTGTATATGAGAAAAGGCTGTGAGTTGTAATGGTCAGTACTGGCTTTATTGAAAAGGTCTGCTTATGACTTATCTATAATTGCAAACTCTTTGTCCTTTCTCCACCTCGCTAACATATTTTAGAAAATTTAAATATTTGGTTCCCAGCATGGTAGCAAATACATTTTTGAAAATTAGCAGTCATTTTTACTCAGATCCAGGCATCCCTAAATGATTCCTGTCATCATTTTGCTCATTCTCTTGATTCTGTAATGTTGTTTTCCTCACCTTGAATTTATTGACACCAATTCATTCTGCCTTGACATTGGCATTAACAGGGAAATGGCTTTGTTTCATCCTGACATTATAAAATCACCTCCCAAGACTTGATTTGACATTGTCAGGAGGTGCTTATGGTGACAGCAAGGCCACAGCAGACGAGAGTGAATTACAGTGATTCCCAAGGGAAAAAAAAATCATTAAGAAAAGTTACTGCTGTGTGATTTCAGTAGCTATTTTTCATATTTAAATATCCCTGCTGTTTAAAAATCCTAAGAGGGCTTAGACCATATTTAGAATACTCCTGCCAAATATATATAGGAAAAATTAAGTCTCTAAGGAGACATTTGGCTATAGCTTGACAAACAGGAACCTCAAATTATATTTTAGCTTTACAAAGTGCTCAAAGGCATTGAAATTCTGTCTTTTAAAAAAAATCACACGTTAGAATTAATGACACAATTATCTCCTTTCAGCCAAAGACACTTGCATTTCTTAATGCTGGATATCAAAGGCCAGTGGTATTGCTCTGCCTCCCAGCCAGAATGTGGGGTGTTTTACAAATTTGTCTTCAGCGCAGTATGGGGCTGTATAGACTGTCTTTCACAATTCCATCTTTTCAAAGGACACCAAATCCTCTTGCTTGTATTTTTCTATGTCCCTATAATGATCTTTCTTTTCCCTCCCACCCTCACGTGGAACAGCTCCATCTGGACTTTTCTTTAGCCTGTGTTTTACAGTTAACTTATCATTTCCCAATTTAGTAAAAAAGAAAAAGTCACTGAGTTCCTTGAGGGCCTCAGATCCATGTCTTTTTCACCTTCATTTACTCACAATGCCCAGATTATGACAAGATGAATAAATTTGACTTAATAAATAATGAAAGGATTGCTTCTGATCTCTCATCTCAAAACAGTTGTCATTCTTGCTACTTCCCCTCACCTCCATTGCTTCCCCAAGTGTATATTAGATCTTTGAAGGAAAAAAAAAACCTTACTGCAAGTCCCCATTCTCTTCCTATTAGCATTTTCCCTTTAAAAAAGTATGGAAACCTAAGACAACTCATACTGCCGCCATCGAAGTTTCTCCTTGTGCTCCTAGTGAACTTCCTCTCACATTCTCTGCCAGTGTTTCATTGCCACTTCAAGATACTACCTATGGTCAGCAGATGGCTATATCTCCTACTTCCCAGTGTTAAAAATGAGGTCATCGAGGAAAAATTCCTTCCACTGCCTACTCTCCAACCTAATAGCTTTATATCTAAGAGGTTTATATCTCTGTCCACTGTCCTCCCTATCTATCTATCTGGTTAGCTGTCTAACTAGCTATCTATTTATGAGTAATACATGTGTGTCAACCATTCAGAAAGAGAGGGGGAAAAAAAGACAAATGTCATTTTATTTGTGTAATAAATATTTACTGAGCATCTATTCAGTGCTGAAGACAGGACTGCATACTAGTGATATAAATAACCACAATGAGTAGGTTATATATAAGGTACAGACATATATAAGGATAGCAGATTGGAATCTCAATTTGCTTGAAATAAGTTTTCTACTGGAAAAGTCATCACTTTTCCATCATTTTCTACTGGAAAAGTCATCATCAGAGGTTAAAATACACACTAAGTTTGCATCAGCCTGCACTAGTTATCAATAAAATGGCCACCAATAAGCAGATCCCTTTAGCTCAGAAAATTCTGCTAGTTCCGTGGCAGTAAAGTTCATGGCATTGAAGTCTCTGGCATTTTAAGGAAGTAGTGTCTATGACCCTTGTATGATTATGAGATCATGTAAGAACCCATGCCTTCCCTGAGATGATGATTTTGGATATTTAAGACAATTGGTAGCTTTATTAGAAATACATGTTAATGAAACAAATACTGATATTTGGCAAAATATGATGGCACAATTCATTTCTGTAATGAACTGCCTTTATCATTTCAGTAAAAGATATTAATTTTTTCCAGAAACAGTAATTATTTTTATTTTAATATCTTCAAAGGACTATATATTTATTCTAGGTTATTTGGAAAAAGGAAAATGTATATAGACAAAAAATTTAAAATTCCTAAAATTAACTGCATTTTTGCTAGCTAGAGGTAAATACTGGTCACAATTTATCCCAGTATTTTTGGTTATAATTTATCCCAGTATTTTTGCTAAAGCTTACATGCTGTTAGGTATTTGTAGAGGTACATATCTGTACTTATAGGGATAAATATAACTGCTTCTCCTGACATAATGTCATGTACTTGGAAATGATGGTCTGTATTTGGATGTGTGCTGCCATTGTGTGTGAATATGCCTTCCATGACCACTATCTTTCACCTTGAGCTAAGAGGAAAAGTTACTTGCACCTTTTAATTAAACTAGACAAGTGCATTTTCTGATACCCGATGAGAAAATCTGTGATTTCTCAGCACTGTTTTTTATGAGCATCTTGCCTGTGTCTGTGTCTGAAGGTGTTGACCTAAATAGGATTTCAATACATCATTAATGATCTCTTTGGGAAAGGTGCCCAGCCTTCGGCTTGTAGGATTCTCAGTGAATTAATTCTTTCTCAACATCAGCAGAGGCTTTATTCAGGTTGCAAAGACAAAACATTTAGGTGTGCTTGGTAGTGTCTCTTGCCCCTCTCTAGAGTCACCTGTCACCTCTCTCACGCCTGCTCAGACACATGGGCTCCTTCAAAATGAATGGGTCTTTTTTATAATGTTGTAAGCACTGTTTCCTTTGGTTGGACAAGAGATAGTATTACCCCCATGATAGGAGCTTTGATATTAGATAAATAAGAATACAATGGCTGCTCCCTAGGTCAGAACCTGTTGCACTTGATTATGTAGACATGCCTGACCACTCAGCTGACAACTTCTACACTATTCCTTACAGCCCTTCAGCTCTGCTCCTTTGCTTTGTTACATTGAAATACAAGTAAGCTGAATGCTGTCACATGGGAGTCATGCCACCACTACCACTGTCCCCAGAAGGATACAGATGAAGACAGGAGCATAAGATGGGAGCAGGAAATCATGGATGTCTCATGTGAGGCCTGCAGGTTTTAGTCTACTGTTTGCCTATGCACCTCCCTTTCCCTCCCCTTCAACACTACAGAGTTGAAGGGCCAGCTAAGGGGCAGAGGAAGCAAGAAGGTATATGATTTCTGGCTCAGCCCATCCCTATCATTCTAGAAATGAACCTTATGTGTGTACTCTTGAGTGATACAGGAGAATGCACATTGATGGAGAGGATAAAAGTCACTTCCGAGAAAATGGGCACTGCTACTCCATGGTAACCTTGAAAGGCTCTGTGGTGTACACATCAGTTGTATGAAAGTAAACTTTTAGCCAGACTCTCTGAAGATTCATAACAACAGAACATACATGGAGATGCCTTCTAAGGAGGATTTTCACTTCTTTTCTAGCTTGGATTGGATAGTTAGTGAGAAATTCTTTATTCTGTACTCTTCCAACTCAAGAGCTTCTAGCAAGCATTAGGGATGACTAAAGAAGGAACTGAACATTAACAAAGAGTACTTAGGTTGTGATTTATATATTTTTTACAGCACCTCCCCATAATTCATCTATTTACTGGATAAACAAAACAAGTGCTATTGTCTCTGCTTCCGAAAGGGGCACAAAGTGGTTAAGTGATTTTCCCAAGTATGCCCAACCCATTAGCCAATAAAGACTGAACTTGAATACAAGATCTTCCCCTAATTCTCTTTGTACCACCTCATGCTTTAGTGCAGGTGAGGGGAAAGTTATCCTGTTCCATGGGGTACAAGATAAGACAAACGGGCAAAAGAGATTATCAAAAAAAGAGTCATCCAAGTTGTCACCAAATAATAGAAGGAAAGTCTTGTAATTCACATCTTGACAATATTACAAAACTTTAAAAGTCATTATGTTTGATCAAAAAATGGGAGGAATTTCTAATTCTTTGACTCTATAAAGATAGGCTTTCTATTAACACTATGCATCAAATAATAAGGTTCAAGAGAAATTTAGAAATACCTACTCTAAACCTTTTCTCTACTGTCATAGTTGGCACCAGATTACAAACTCCGTATGTGCAGTTACATTGCTGGTTTGACTCATCACTATATGCTCATCTTATAGAATAGTGCCTGGTTAGATGACAGATGGATGGATGGATGGATGGATGCATGGATGTCATTAAATAGTTTATTATATGCCCAGGTCTCACAGTGAATTGATGACCAATCAGAACTAGAATTCATGTTTCATGGCTCTTAACTAATATTTTTTCCACTCCACCATCCCACCTCTCATAGCCAGACATAAGTGAGAAAAAGAGGGGAGAAAGCATTTAGTGTACCTAGAATTCCCCCCAAAAAAGACCATTATATTACATTCTGTAAAGTTTCTTCCATACCCCAGGATCTAACCTGTGTGTTCCATTTTATATATCACCTCTCACAACTTAGTAAAACAGCCACAAAGACTATATAAATGGATCATAATTTAGCTCCTGCCACCAATTCTCAAATGCCTAAATCAGACCTGAATGTAGCACACAAACCTTTGTTATTACCCTGCTTGGTAGAGTTATTCACTTTTTGACATTTCTTTGCAAAGGACGGGAACAATTTGGAACATCTTTCCCTCAGCAATCCTGGGCTTGTTTCAGGTGGTGAAGGTAGAGGTCACTTATTAATACAACCATCAAGGAAAGCTGTCATGGTAACACATCACATTGATTCCTTGACGTGTAGGAGACAAAGCCAAAAAGAGAAACTTTCAAGTCTATAAATACAGACCCAGCATTGCTCAAGCATAGCAGCTCACTGACAGGGCAAACCTAAATGCATAGCTTTGAACAAAATACAAATAGAGAAAAGAAAACTTCCCTTTGGTAATGCATGGATCATAGTGACCATCTGGGAATAAGTGACCCTTAGGTTGTAAAGAAAAAAAAAGAAAGAAAGAATAGAACAAGTAGCAACACTAAGTCCTAGCTGGTGCTCTCTTTGAACATATTGGGTCCATCTATACGTCTGTTTTTTTCCAAATCTTCTAGAAAGGACTAATATGGGGAGGAGGAAGCAAGGTCTTTTAATTTAACTTCTGAAAATAAATTTCAATTTTGGAAGAGCAAATGTGTGTGACAATAAAGAAACACACACAAAAAAATCCAAATTAAAGAATAATTTAGCAACATAGTACTAAGACTCTCCTCATCCAAGATACTATAAAAAATAAATAGAAATAAAAGAGGAAAAAATGATGCTTATTTCTATTCTTTCTCTAAGGAAATTCTGAGTGTTTCTATGAACTCATGGCAACTGTGAGAACTAATGTATCTGCTATTGTGACTTGCTAACTGAAGCTGTGATCAGAGATATTATAGTACCTTGCTGATCAGTCTTTCCACCAGGACTCCACCCTTCATTTTTGGCGCCATAACTGCTTAAGTATAGCATTAATACTATAACTTCATCTATCAAAGGCTACAGCTTATCAGGGACCCTCTATGTGAGAGCATTTCTAATATTGCAAATCGGGGGGGGGGGGGCGGGTTAGGCTATATGGTGTGATATTGGATACACCATAAATAAATGTTTTGTATAGATAGAAAAAGGAATCCTTTAGCAGGTAGTTAAGCTACTACCAGAAAAGTATTACCTTTTACTCTAAGTGTCATATTTTACCATAACAAAAAAATTGTATCTTGCAAATTACTATTTGCATCCAATATTGGACCAAGTATTGTATAAGGGATTTAAAATGAACCTCCCTCTTTACAGAGAGAAGACAATCATAGACTGTCAATAACAATAAAGAGAGACTTTGGATAAGCCTAAAATAAATCTCATAAAATAATTGCACCTTTTCCTGTTTTACACTAACCTACATAGAAGAGCATCAAGTAAAGAGTTATGAATAAAATTTTTGTGTTGGGTATAGAGTCCCAGTTGGATCTTCAATATACATCTGCATGCAGGATGAAATGGAGATGATTCTCAGATTGCAAATTGGTGTTTATCCTTATGCCAGCTCTATCAACTGGTAGTTGATGCCTGGGACTTTATGTTGAGGAGAATTCTGAATATAAGTACAAAGGAGTGCCATGATTAAATACATATATTTCTGTCTTGGTTCATTCTGTGTTGTTATAACATAATATCACAGATTGAGTAATTTATAATGAATAAGTGTTTATAGGTTCAAAGTTCTGGAGGCTGGAAAGACCAAGGTCAAAGGGCCAGCAGCTGGAGAAGGCCTTCTTACTATGTCAAAACATGGTGGAAAGAGAATGCTGGAAGCACAGAGAGAGAGAGTACAAGAGAGATTCTTCCCTCTTGCAAACCCATTCTCATGATGCTGGCTTCTATTCATTCATGAGGTCCCACTTAAAGGACCCATTCTTAAAGGTCCCACTGCTTAATACTATTAAAACTATAACTAAATTTCATCATGAGTTTTGGAGGAGACAAACAGTTAAGCCATAACAATTTCTGGTGTATGGGGGCTGGGGTGAGAGGAAAGTACAGTATAGATGGTCAACATAATTGCCATCCCCATCCTGATTTTATTTTCTGCATGAGCTGATTTGTATTTGGAACTTTGTCATAATGTGATAGAATTCTGGAAGGTGTAACATTTAATGTTATCAGCAAAGACCTCTGCATCCGTCACTGTCTTGCTTGCTCTACTTAATGGCTTAGATGCTGATATTCTTCCATGTTTGGCTGCAGTCCTCATTTACTTGGTCTATAGTCTCCCAGCATGAAGTCTTCTACTTCTTTTGAGGTTTTGTAACAATGACTACTACCTCCCCTGCTCCACATCTGTATCTCCAGGATGAACAATTTCCTGAACCATTAAGGAGTTTTTGCAACTAATAGCAAAACACCTGCAGAAGAACCTAGGCCCCTCAAAGTCAATAGGTCCCAAAAAAGTTCTTTTCTTCTCAAACCAAACTCTTCCTCCTATCTATCTTCTTTCTTAATAAATTTCTTTATGAAACATCCACATGCTTAAAACAAGAGTCATAAGTTATCTCTAAATCTGTTCCTTTTTTCCTTTCCCAATTGCTCTAACCTACCCCATTCCATTTTGCTGAAAGTTTCCTTACCTCCAGTCTGTCCTCTTCTGGTCTAGCCTCTGCTTTTTCCATTTAGACCCTGTTCATGCCTCTTGACAGCTCTCCATTGCCAATTATCTAAACTCTGCAGTGTTATTACATAAAATGTTCAGAACATTTTATGGGTGCAACCTGTTACTCCCATCTCCATTTTCCCTATACACATTCAGCATTCTAGCTATAATGCAATCATGGTTCACTAATATGTTCCACATATCTCTCAGTCAGGCTCCCATTAGAAAACTGAAACCATGCTAGGTATTTCAACAGAGGAAATTTATTAAAGGAAATGGGTAGAAAAGTGTCTGAGGATCTAAAAATGAAAATAGGACATCTAAAGTAACTTTGAGACAGTAACTGCTCACACAGGCAGAGAATTTCACTCTGGGTTGAGGGATTACAGGAAGGAGGATGGGGTTTTCAAAAAGTAAAGGTTTGGACAAGAGACATCATAAACGTGGGTACTGCACCTCTGGGGAGGGATAATATCTGGCTGCTGCCTGTTCCTTTGAAATGCTGAGCAGAGGCCCGTTGAGACTGGGGCTCAAGCCTCTGGGAAAGGGTTGCTGTTAGGCTGGTCCCAGAATTTTCAAGAGTGAAATGAAACCATTTCTGAATATAACTGAGCACCGGAACCAAATGCTGCTGTGGTCATGAAGGGCCATTGCTGGGGCAGTACTTGTTAGGAAGAGCTATCAAATAGGATCAAGGAAATGTCCTCCTTCCTCCTTCCTTCTATGTTCCCTCTAATGCCCCTTATTGGTGGAATCCAGCAGACACCTATAGGGTGCTGGTTTCAACATCAGAAGGGTGGATTTACAATTCAGAGACTATTGATTAACACCCATTAAAGCACTTTGACATCTCCTTGCCTTTACTCATACAATATCCCCATCCATATGCTTTCTACCTGTATCCGCCTGATGTACATCTTTATTCAAATATATTTTTTATATAATCTTCCCTAATCTCTCCCAAAGCAATTATTTATACCATCATTGGAGTTCCCCTAGAAGTTTGCAAGCACTTCCTTTGAATTCTTTTTTTATCACATCATAATATCTCTGTTTATGTTTGTTTATTTTCCACCAAACAGTGAGCTCCTTTAGGGCAATTAGAATTACAACCATAAAATTTAGCAGGATGGATGGCACAAAATAGAGATTGGTTGAGCTGGATGGAACTGATAAAGGCATTTTAATGAAGCTAATATTAGGCCATTTCTTATATATATTTTATCCTCCCAACCAAGGTGATTTCCCTAAAAGCAGAGATCATGCTTTGTATTTCTTCTATTTTCTTCATGATATTTAGTACAGGTTTTAAATGCTGAGGAAGAGCTCAGTGATATTTAACCACTGATTTTATGTATTAACCAACACAATTTTGGTACAAAATGACATGAAGATGGAGCAGAGGGTTAAAAAATCCAGGTAAGAGATGTAGTTAGGTTTAAATGTGCTTCTAGTGTGTGATTTCAACATAGAAGCTGTGCGTACAGTAAAGCTCTGCGTGTATTGAACTTTAAGACGAACATTCAATCAAGAAATGAAATGTTTTATAGTGAATTCTAAAGTAATAAAATATATTCTATGTTTCATTTTATTTATTTATTTTTGGACTGGGAATGTAGTTCAGTAGTAAATTTCTTAACACTTGCCTAACAAGTGTGAGACCCTGGGTTTGATACCCAGTATCACAGGGGAGAAAAATTCTATTTATATGCTATAGAAAATATATTACCCAAATCTATGAGATGATTAATCCTGGGCTACATCTGTTCCTCCAATATTTATCAAATTTCTCCCAACCATCAAAATCAACTAGTAAATGTAGGGAAGGTATTGCATTTTGACTTAATCACCAGCTTCTCAAAAAAAGAGGAAAAAGTAAACCTCTGCTCAACAACTAATTTACATTCAATTCCAAGAAGAAGAAAAATTGCTTTTTTAAAAAAAGAGGAGTGATATTTAATTAACTATTGATTTGTTCTCAATTATTCAAGGCAAGCAATTATCGATATTGATGGAGCAGATATTTTCCTACATCAAGTACCCAAATGAAAGGAAGTATCCCATTCAGCAATCTGCTGCCCAAAACAAGAGCACTGAGAATCTTTAAAGGGAAACAGTTATTTGCATCTGTTTATTCCATGTTGCCCCAATTAAGTAGATAGTTCTTGAAGTGTAAGCAAAACAAAATCCTGAAACCCTATGTATGCTTTCCAGATTAACAACATCCAAAAACAACGATGACTTTTGTCAGTTTTGTCCATGAGGCTAACCACACCATACATGGAGACTTTGCTTCACAGCTACAGATCTTGACATTTATAACTACGATTCTTAAAATATTATAATTTGGGTCTAATATTTATTATTTCTAAGCCAGCCAATGAGAGGTAGCTTATATGGTCAAAAGAACCCATGGGTCACTGCTGGGTTTTTGTTGTTGTTGTTGTTGTTTTTTTGGTATCGTTCAAGAATTTAATAGCCTTTAACAGTCAGTCACTCTTGAAATTTACAAATAGTAAGTGTGGATACATTTGAAAGTTTTACCTATCATTATGCAACTGTCTTAGAGGTCACAAAGAAGCTGTTGAAGAAGGGAATCAAACAGGGTCCTATTGAGGGCACTTTGTTTTTAGCTCTGTGGTTACCCACTGCCACCTTTTGTCAGTTCATTTGCACACAGAACATTAGCATGTCTGTAAGAAGCTTCTTTTGAAGGTGACAGAACTATTGAACATGATTAATGGACAATGCGACATTCGCTATTGAGTTATTACTTAAAGGGTTGAGATTACCTTTAAAAACCAGTCTGCAAAAAAGAAAAAAAAAGAAAACCCAGTTTGCACTCAATAGCAACATTAGATCAGTGAGTGTGTGTATGTGTGTGTGTGTGTGTTCACACGCATGTGTGTATAGTTAACTCATGTGGCATCTCTGGGGAAATTTGACCATGACAGTTTGTTAAATGAAAAAAGAATGTTATAATTTACAAAAAGCTGCTTTTTCTGCTCTGCTCCCACCTGCCCCTCACCCCTCAGTCCAGAGTGGTCTATATGTTAAGTGCTTAAGCAGCATTTGTTGCTGGGAAGTGTTCTTGGCTCTTTTATTCGTTGTTGTTGTGTTAATTTCCCTGGGTTCTATTTAACATTCTGCTAAATCAATGAAACCTTGATTATCTAAAGGAATATGAGACATAGGATTAATGAGAATAACTAGAGCTTTCAAGATATAAGAAATTATTAGAGGTAAAGTTACATGACAAAGACTGTGAATGAATTTTAGTATCAAAAAGCTTGGCTGGTTTTATTCAAACTGATTCTATTAATTGATGGATGAAATGAAATTTTGGTAATCAGGGTTTCACCATTGCATTTATTACTATTCCCAGAAAACAAGGTAACCTTGGGCTCCACTTCCCATATTTACAAGGTGATAAAAATCATAATAGGCTGTCAGGGACAAAAGTGACTGCTCTTCCTCACACCCCTCCCATGAAACAAGCTTTCCCTCTTCCCATCTGGCTGCTGCTTGCCTGGAGCATGTACTTTCACTACATCCCCAACCCTCATCCCCATGCTTCCCCTGGGCTTTGTCTGCATGTGCAGCTGCTGGAATAAGAAGTGGGGAGAATGGCCCACTCCCCAGAGGTTCTTGGTCACTTTAGCAATACTGCTTTGCATTCTAAATACCACTCATCTGGCTTCAAAGCTGTGCATTCTTGTATCCAGCACTTGTCCTTTAAAAACCCAGGAGGTCACAACAGGTCCCAGTTCCATGAAGAGAAGATAACTGCCAAACCAGGAGTATTGTATTGTTTTGCATTCAAAAGCCTGAAATGGACAATGATAATATCCAAGATTGCAGCAAAAATCTATATGAAAAGGACTAATATGATAAAAACAAAGGCAGCAAACTACATTTGTTTGGAAAATTGGAGTCACATGCTTAGTTTGTGAAGGGGAGGGGGGAGCACAAGATCCATGGAGTTTTTTTTGTGTGTGTGTTTTCTTTTTAAAGCTGAAAACATGATGTACCAGATGAACTTAAATTGATTCTGCCTCTCTCCCCGCACCTCCCCCCACCCTCCCCCTCATTCTGCAGCGAATGTCTGCGACAACGAGCTCCTGCACTGCCAGAACGGGGGGACGTGCCACAACAACGTGCGCTGCCTGTGCCCGGCTGCATACACTGGCATCCTCTGCGAGAAGCTGCGGTGTGAAGAGGCGGGCAGCTGCGGCTCCGACTCCAGCCAGGGGGCGCCCCCGCAGGGTTCCCTAGCGCTGCTGCTGCTACTGCTGCTGACCACGCTGCTGGGAACAGCCAGCCCCCTGCTGTTCTAGATGTCGCATCCAGCCATCGGACAGGCCTGTGCCCTGGGGAAGCAAACACAACCCAAGCATTTGCTACTAACATAGGAAACATAAACACACCCCCCACTCAAAACACAGCGTACAAACTAAGAAGGCCTAACTGAACTAAGCCATATTTCTCAGACGTGGACAGCACATCGGAGTCAAGACTGTTAATTTCTGACTCCAGAGGAGTTGGCAGCTGTTGATATTATCACTGCAAATCACATCGCCAGCTGCAAAGCTTACTGCGGATTGGAAAGGCTGTGACAGCCCCCCCCCCCCCAAACAGGAAAGACAAAAAAAAAAAAAAAAAAAAAAATTTGCTACTCTAATGTGGTGCGCCCTCGTACCGCTCTGCCCGGTGTGTGGACCAACCAAATAGAAGCATTCTTTGCTGTCAGGTGCATTGTGGGTATAAGGAAATCTGTTACAAGCTGCCATATTGGCCTGCTTCAGTCCCTGAATCCCTTCCAACCTGTGCTTTAGTGAACGTTGCTCTGTAACCCTTGTTGGTTGAAAGATTTCTTTGTCTGATGTTAGTGACGCACATGTGTAACAGCCCCCTCCAGAAGCGCAAGCCAGTCATACCCCTGTATATCTTAGCAGCACTGAGTCACCCAGTGCGAGCTCATACCCACTACACAAGAGTGGCTATAGGAGAAAAGAAAGTGTATCTATCCTTTTGTATTCAAATGAAGTTATTTTTCTCGAAATACTGTAATATGTAGATTTTTTGTATTATTGCCGATTTGTGTTACCAGACAATCTGTTAATGTATCTGATTCGAATCAGCAAAGACTGACATTTTATTTTGTCCTCTTTCGTTCTGTTTTGTTTCATTGTGCAGAGATTTCTCTGTAAGGGCAACGAACGTGCTGGCATCAAAGAATATCCGTTTACATATATAACAAGTGTAATAAGATTCCACCAAAGGACATTCTAAATGTTTTCTTGTTGCTTTAACACTGGAAGATTTAAAGAATAAAAATTCCTGCATAAACAATTTCAGGAATTTGTATTGCGATTTCTTAAGATGAAAGGAACAGCCACCAAGCAGTTTCACACTCACTTTTACTGATATCTGTGTGGACTGAGCACATTCAACTGATGAATTTAGTACCCAGGAAGATGGATTGATGTTCACTAGCCTGGACAACTTCTACAAAACATGAGACTATTGCCACTTGGGAAAAAAATTATATCAGCAAAAAAAAAAAAAGTAAATAAATAAATAAATAGAAAAGAAAGAAAAATATCTAACTGATTGCCAAGATTATGCCAAAGCCTGTTGGCAGAGTACTGAGAGACTTTTATTTTTGAGTCATGCTATTTTCAGGTGGTGGTGATCATGTGACTCTAGGGATGCTGATCTATGTATCTTTCCAAATACAGTGTTTACATGGAGTATCATAAGAGGCCGCCTGGGGAACCAGGACAGTAGCAGGGAAATTGAGTGATTAGCAATTTGACTTTGAATATATTCAGACTAAGTATTTAAATGAAATATCAAAATATACAGCAGCAACTAGACATAACTGCTGTTTCTGAGAATAAAGTTTGCTTTAAGTACCACCCAAGGTGTAATAAATTCTTGTTTCTGCCTTTTATTAGGCCAATTACTGTGCAAGACAGCAAGTAGAGGCAGGTGGGAAAGAACCTCTGCAAAGGTTCGAAGAGGCTCAAACAGTGCGGATTCCATTCATGGCACACTGTTGTCCTGCGGGTTTCAGATGTGTTAGCAGCAGCACCTCCTGGAATCAAAAACAATTATCAGCCCTGAGTCTTGAGGACAATGAAGTCCTACATGACTTGGTAGAGCAATAACCTACGGCAGTGTTAGGTCCAGTCTCGATTCTTAACTCTGCTGCCACTCCTTGAGAAACAGGGAACGTTTTTCTGATAAATAACCTGAGTCAAAACTAGATGAAGGAACAGCATGTCTTATTGGTTTTGTTCCCAGAAAAGCCAATTCAAAAAAGGCAATAAAAGGTAAACAGGTAATGCCTGTCCTGCCTGCCACCCCATGTCTAAGTCGATTGAATGTTTGTTATTCAAACCAACAGTCTCTTTTGATAGAAGAAATAAGAAAAGATGGAAATAAATTAGAGCTTTGGCTTAGTGCCAGAGTGGCCAACCAGAAATTGGAGATTTACATTAGAAGCATAAACAGAAAATTATATTTCAGGCTCACCAAAGAATACACATGAAAATTCTGCTAGCATACAGAGTTTGAAATTACTTATAATAAGGTGGATTTCTAATATTAAAATTGGAATTTAAGTTGTCTTATACTTTATTAGCACAAACCAAAGGCAGACTGTGTTATTTCTGGCAATGATGCACTTTATCATTATCCACTGATGGCTTTGTCACAATGCTCAGGAATCAGACACTGCACAATTCAATATGTGGGATTCCAAAAGCTAATTCTAAAATTTAATGAAGGTCTGATCTAAATCAATTCATCTGCATTTATCTTTATGAGAGTATAAGAATCTAAATTGATGAGGAATATCTTGTGTTCAGTGTATTTAGATGTAGTTTTCTGAATATCCTGAAGTGATGTGATCTGCCTTTAATAAAAATTTCACTTTTAGGTATATAACAAATGGAAATGAAATGTTCTTTTTAATCTGGATTCTCACGTTCTTTTGAAAAGCCTATTCCTTTGAAGAAACCCCAACTTAGTGGATTTTACTTATCTGCTGCTTTCTAGCATCCTTTCAAATCTGTTTTCATCTACAGTTTTATGTCCCAAGAACAAGGTTGGGATAAAGAGAGGGTACTGAGTTTTCCCTCCATCTTAGATCCTAGTTCTTGCTCTGTTTCTACTTGGATAGGTACATAGTGGTGGGATAATATAGTTTTGCGTATGAGTTCTTCTGTTAACAGTTTCACACAGTGAAAATATGATTCTATCAATAGTACTGATGAATATAAAATTTCAAAAAAATGGGACAAAGGTTCAGCTATATAGAGAGTGTTGCTATTTATAGAAAAAATAATGAATCTTCCCTGCTGTGATATGGCAATGATTCATTTCAGACCCTGTACATGGCCGCAGGGAGAACCTAAGTTTGCTAAGTCCTGGCAAAGAGGGATCCTTGCTTAGAGGAGCCCAGGCTCACCTTCCTCTAGCTTTGTCCCGGTCACTTAGCCTACCCAGGTAGCCTCCATCCACTCTTTGGGCATGGTGAGCTTTCTCTGGAGGTCCACGCTCCTAAAAGTAGGCAGCATCATGATTGCACACCCTGGACATGAGGGGTGGCAAAAAGTCATTCAGTACCCAGGCCTGGAGTATTCCCTGAGGAATGCACATGTGACCGAGGAGAGACCCCCTTCAAGTGAAACGCAGAGCACCAAAACATGGGCCTGGAAGAGGCAGGGTTGAGGTGTGGAGGGGAGATATTGATCTTGGAGCAGTGTAAGGATTCTAAACCTATTTCTGGGCTTTCAACAGCAATGAAAACATATGTGTCAAAGTAGCCAAATTGGATATTTTATTCATAAGCACTCTGTTAGCTTAATGTGTAATTTCCAAATATTTAGGCACATGACAAGTGGGCCTCCATTAATACTTTGGCCCTGGGCTCTGTAAATGTTTGGGGTGGATCTGCCCAAGGTGTCCTCGAGTTGGGTCCCTAAAATGGCACCAGACATTGGCCCAGGTAATACAGAGAAGGGTACTGGCTGGAAGAAGGGCACTGACCACACCCGACTCTCCCTGCCATTTGTGCTCTGCCTCACCCTGTCTTGAATCTCTGAGTTTAAATACTTTCAGATGAACTAGGGGCAGCTTTGAGGAAATCCTGAAATTAAATCTTTTGTTCCTTCTCCTTCACTCTCCACCATCAATAACTCAGCAACATTGGGATGTGAAGACTTAGCATTCTGAAATGGGATGCTCTTTGCTATGTGGAAAATGGGTTGTTGTACTTTACTGTTGTTAATCACCAAATAAAATATCTATTTAACAGTTTCTCTGCTCACAGGATTGAGTAGGATATGTGTGGACTTCAAACTGTGTGTTTTCTATACATGTGTCATGTCTGGACTTCTATATGTGTTTATGATCCATATGATTTAAAGCTTCAGTTTCAGGAGTCTGAACTTGGATATCTTACCTGCCACTTTGACTCCAAGCATTTATTGATAAGGCTAATGACTAATGCACAGCTTGAAACAATAAGAACAACCAGGTGAAACTCTAGATTTGTTTTTTTTTAAAGGAAATCCAATTGAATGACCTTTATAATATATAGGAATAAAATATATAGAGATAAGAGATCAAAACCCTGGGGGTTTGATTCAAATGTCTAGTCATGAACAACTCAGTTTGCCTCAAGAAATAAGCAGTAGGTTCTAATCAATCTTGTTTCTAAGAAATATCAAATATCCATCTGATATAAATATTCTGACAGTTCTGACCATTTCTATAGAGAATGATTTCTTACTTTTAACTGTAGTTTTACTTTCTTACAATAAAATTATATTTTTCCTATAGTTACCTAAAACAGATGCCAACAAATTCCCCACATAAGCTAACATAAATATAATATGATGTCAGGAATGATTAGGAGTGACAATGTTCATATTTTGAATGGGAACATGGAGAACTTTTACTCTTCTCAACACCTGGAAAGGTGTGACTCACATTTTACCATATTCATTATGGATTTGAAGAATCAAATAAGAAGCAGACATATCTCTTGTATAAATCATATTATTGTACTTAACTAGAAATGAGAAAATAACATCTGTGAAAAACACTTGAATATTGAATAAAATGCAGTTATTTGAGATCTGTTGTGGAGAAAAATTCTTCCCCCCAGTACATTTTTAGAGTAGGTTCTAAAGAAAGTCTAGCAAGATGATTCAAATAATTTTCAGGGATGATGTTTTTCAATAGTTGAGCATTTAATAAATGCTGGAATCCCCCTCTGCCTTCTCCCATCGCCCAAAAGTTGCTTTGAATTGATGGGCAAATAAAATGAAGTAGTAACATTTAAAATTATGTGATGTTTTTATTAACCTGAAATGATAGCTGGTAAAATGGGCCATTATTCTGCAAAACCTAATTATGTTAACACTAAAGATTTAGGTTGGCTGGCTGAAGCAAACTGCAGAGGATTGGAAGTAAAAATAATCCCCATTTTCTTAACGTGGTCCCCATTTTCTCAGATGCAACACTTTTTAACTATTATTTAATTGGTGAACTACGAATTCTACAAGGAAAAATTACTGACTAGAAAGAGAAAAAAATAATTACTACCTCTCCAACATCTGTCTGAATACATTCTGAAATTTCTGCATGGCAAGAATGTGTCAAGTTACCTTAAAGACATAATGTACCACCCTTGTATCCTCCAGCCGGCCTGATAGTACCACATTACAGCTTGGCTTTTACAAGGGGCAGTCATTCTAATCTAATAAAAGAAAGAAAATGGCAGAAAATCACACACCTGAAGTCCTGTTAAGAATAGGTGATTCTTTTTGCCCCAGGCAGGCAAGAACATAATGTCATTTTTGTTCGTTTGTATTTGCTCTCAGAAGGAGGGCTGCTCCTGTTGGGGAACGGTTTTCCCTCTGCCACTGAGAAACACTGCAAGCAAACATCCTCCAAGGAAATAACATTTTGCTATTTACCAGTCTTGACTACCCCATGAAGCCCTGAGTAATTGTTTTGGCTTTCATGGTGTGATAAACACCTAGAGGCAAAGAGATTAGTGTCATCGCTCTCAGTCTCTTTTTCTCTCTCTTTGGGAAAAAAAAGTGGGGGGGGGATTGCTGCAAATATAGTATGACAACATTTGCAAGAATCTTTCAGTCCATTGACATGTAATTATGAAGACCCTAGCTAAATATTCAGTTTATTAAATTAATAGCATGACAAGTATTGGAGCAGTTTTACAACCACTTAAACCCATGCTTACATCCTGTGTAATTACAATTCATAATTGGGAAAGCAGTCAAATCTAAATGCATTCTGATCAATGGTTCTTAGTCTGCCAAGTAGACCCAGCACAACACATTACAGTAAATGACTCTTAAAAACAGGACTTCTACACCTAGAATTCAAACCAAATTTGGGTAGGGCAATGGAGGGTATCAATCAGTGAAATGTTTTCAATTATGCATTAGATTGTGTGCAGATATGCTCATTTTTTTCTGGGCATGAAAAAATAGTTTTTTTAAATATATAAAAAAATCTAAAAGTATAAGAATAACTGCTCTGAAGCCTAAGATTAAGATTTACCCCAACTGTGGGAGGTCTCATCAAATAATAAGTTGTTGTCAATAAATGAATAATGACCCATAGATTTATGAAACTATGATTTCCAGCAATCAACCCTTTATTAATTTCATTTTGATCTTATCTATACCTGAGCTGCTAAGAACATCTATTTTACCTCTTGTAGATATATGTATGTATGTATATGTATATGTGTATATGTATGTATATTTATAAATATGAATCTTAATATGCTCATGGTTCTAGAACTAAAGTATAAAGTAAAAATGAAAATGTCTCAACTCAGAACTACAGCATGAATGCCAAATAATCAAAATATCTTGGCAACTTTGGTGTATATGTCATCAGATCATGTAGGACCAATGGAGACTCACATTTCCTGGGCCTTGAACCTTCCTTTAGATTTTGAAGAATATTGGTTCCCTTAAAGCATTCCAAGTATAGTTTTTGGAAGAATCTCTGTTTCTGAAAATTTTAAACATTTGCATTAATATTTTGATAACGAAATCCTCATGCTACATAACTGGTTCCGATCCAATGATAGTGAGATTATATCAGTTAGACATCATCTTAATTCAATCCAAACATGTACAGACTTTCTTGTAAATTCTTACTTCAATGCATACTACATGTTAATATTCACAATCATATACTTGTATTAGTTATAGTGAGGGCTACCTCTAATTAAAGGCAAATGGTAATTGAATGATTTGAGACTTGCCTCTTAGTAGATAGTACCCATAGATTTAAATCCCTCTCCAAGAGTAGGGTTCTATCACTGAAAATGTGATCATATTCTGAAGAATTCTAAAATAATGTTGGTTCTATTTCTGGTCTTGGGGTTACAAGAAGCACAATCCACTCTGATTTCTCTATTGCAGAGATTTTGGTAGAAAGATGTTCAAGCATATCTTTCCACACTAGTCATAAAATTTACAGAAAAAAATATGTGAGACACTGGAACATGCTTGAATTGGGCAACACAAAATCATTTCTTTTTGGCTAATTCAGTTCATTTTTATGGTTATTTTAGCTTACATGCCTGATATCATGAGCAAAGCTCTTTCCAGCTGTCTTTGTGGTTCCCTAAGTGGTGGGCACTGCTCCAAGTCACTTACTTTCTACTCCATCCTCTAGACTTGTACTAACCACAAGCCACTAGCCACCCCTATGGCTAGTGAACACTTAAATGCAGTTAGTCCATTCACTGACATGGCCTGTGAATGTAAGAAACACATCAATTTCAAAAATTTTTAAGACTGTGAATGATCTTTTTAATAATTTTCATATTGATTACATGTTGGAATGATAATATTTTGGATATAATGGATTAAATAAAATATATTATTAGAACTGATTTTAGCTGTTTCTATTTCCTTTTCTAATGTGGCTGCTATTACATATGTGGCTCACATTATATTTCTATTGGACAATACTGCTCTGAATATCCAATTTTCCAGTCTTTAAAATGGGACTAACAGTATTCATTTTCCAGAATTAACGTGAAACTCAAAAGGAGCTAATGAACCTGAAATTATTTGGTCAATTGTGTAAAGGAACACCTGTGGAGGAATACCTGTGAGGAGGCACACAAAGAACAGTCACAGACATAAAAGTTCAAGCAGGCAGACAGGATGGAGCAGAGAGAGTGAAGTGAAGAAGGAGAACTGTTCATTTCTCTCTCCTACCAAGTTTATTCACTCAAAAAAGGTTACATATTACCCATCACACCTGACTACACTCTAATCAGTATTCCTTTAACCCTGAGTGATAGCTAACTGAGATAAGGTCCAGGTTAATACAAACACAAAGCCTCTCACACCCAAGAACGTTACTATGGATATCAGGTAGTGCACCTGCATAGTTATCTTAATAACCTCACAGGAAACTGCTGGGCATTCCAATCATGGGAAACAGGGTGCTAGTTACCCCCAAGGAGTTTGCTCAGGGGGGACCACTTCCCTATTTGCATGGTCAGAATATCTACACAATTGTAAAATGTAGGAAGAGTATGAAGCACATGATGGTGATGATCATGATGATATTTTCATGTTTTTATTCCACACTTCCATAACTTTCTGTAAGTTTTCAGCCTGAGATCTTGCTATCACTTCTTTTGAAAGTGCTCCAACACAAAGAAGGCAATGCTTTTAAGGTTTTGAATGTGACACGTGATCTGGACACAGCACTCACATCAGTGACATGATCAACGAAAAAAAACTAATGCCAATAAAAAACAATAGTAATACCAATGACACTGCTAACCTTCTGAGAGTCTTGATCTGAGTACTGTTAAGTATTATTACCATCTTTATTTTAAATAATATATTGTGCTTCTGTTAACATAACCTATGAATGCATTGTTGACTTATAATTCAATGTGTGAAAACTTAGCTGTTTCTGATTGGTTCATATATATACAAGTGGAAGATAGTGAGGTTATGGCTCAGCAGCAGCAACTGAGTGAAAAAAGTCAGAAATCTGGCTCAACAAAGTGTGCATAAGTTGCTAATAAAGATACACCATTTAGAATGTGAAAGGTGCTTTGATGTCTATAATTGCAGTCAAGTGTCGAATCTCACATCAACTTAAATTTTGACTTCTCCAAGAATACTTTTCATGAGAACATTTTCATATCTCATCACCCCATTTGACAATCTTTAATGATAAACTGCTCACTCCACACCTCAGACTCAAATCCTATCTTCATGCTGGTCCCAGTACATCTTTGCAACACTTGAGCCTTGGAAATGTCCTGCACATAGTCATCTTCTAGGCTTTAAGTAGGCCTTGAAAGAAGAAGAGAAAGAAAGAAAGAAAGAAAGAAAGAAAGGAAGGAAGGAAGGAAGGAAGGAAGGAAGGAAGGGAGAAAATGGAAGGCCTTTCAACACTTTTCACCCCCCAAATCCTGCCCAAAGTTAGGTTGCACTCCTCCAAGAAACCTTGCCAGACCATCCTCACAGCTTCTATCCAAGCTTAATGGTTTGACTCATCAATTAATCCTTACTCTAGTGGTTTATATTAGATCATAACTTGCTTGTTATCTTTTCTAATATATTGTCAATGCTAATGTTAACATTACACATAGACACACATGCACATCTGACTAAGGACCTGGCCTCTACAGGGCTGTATGCATGAATTCACATTCATATTTGGGTTTATATATAACATATACATTTGGGATCATATGTAAACTTGATTGAAGCAACAGTCTAATCCAAATTTTTATGGGTGCTCTTTATTATAGTCAAATAAAGTAATTTAAATAAATCACTGTATTAGTAACATAAATAAAACCTAAATTCCCCCAAATGAAATACATATACATTAAAGATTTAAAGATTTAATTTCCTTTCAAATCCATTAGGAGTATTCCTATTTGAAGCTCCTTGTGTATATAGTTTCTTAAAATGTGAAAAGTTCTTTGTAATGTGACCAATTATAATGCGATCCCAGTTTACTTTCCTAATTTCAGATTTGGATCGATTTCTCCTTTGCTTAAAATAGAAAATTCTGTATTTCTCAGTCTTTGTCAAATTTCATCCTTGAGCTAATCATTCTCAAACTTAAGTGTGCAGTTTTCACCAAAGAAGGCCTTGGTGAAACAGTATGTTGCAGCCGAGCCCCAGGGTTCCTGCTTCTGTTGGTGGATACCACTGGCCTTGATATCACTCTTAGAGCACCATTGGCTACACTAACTAAACACCTCAGTGTAATTTAATGAGAGGCTCTCTGAGCTTAACCTACTCCCCTTTCCAGAGGCTTGATTGGTGACATTAAAATGGACATCTTGATTTTACCCCACATGGTTGTGGGGACCATTAAATGAGATGCTGTCCACGAAACTCTCTAGTCTGTGGTTCACATTCAGGAAATGTCAGCTGAAACCATACATTTTCAATTTAGCCACAACATCTGGCTACAGCACTTTTTCACTAGGTTCTCTCACAGCAATTCTAGCTATTTATTAGGAATTCTGGTTTCTAAGCTCAACTATTTTCACTGACAAAATGATAAAATAATGGAATGGTATGGTTGGCAAAGACCTTAGAGATTTTCTAGAGTGAGCAGATAAATGTTTCGGTGCCGGTAAATCATCAAACACTTTTTGTTTATTTTCTTGATTCAATAAAGCAATCAGAACAATTGAACAGGTTGCATGGATCATTCCTCAACTTGAATATTTTGGGTTTCTCAAATTGAATTATTTGACTGAAACAAGCTACATCCAGACTAAAAAAGAAAAAAAAAAAGAGACTGAAAAAAATAGAAGTGAGACTCGCATTTTTCTTATCAGCTCATGGTTGGTGCTTCTACACGGATGCTCTGAGGCCCTGCAAGATCCCACTTAATTAAAGCCTGGTTCGTTCTAACTCCAGCTTGCCCACTGCCTCTCTCCATGGCCTCACTCTGTGATGTTTCTCTACCCACTGGAAGGGCTCAGGGGGCTGTTAATGCAAGGAATCAATGATCAAAAATTAATTTTAAAGCCTGTGGTAAGAGCGCATTAACATGAACAGTGCAGCTTGCTGAGTGGAGAGTCAGAGCAGCACAGCTGAGATCTTCCAAAGGATTTGAGAATGAAATTTTGCAGATAGAATGTATCTTGAGAATAATGATGCATGTCACTAATAACCTAGTGCTAAGTTATAAGCCTAAATTGGAGACTTTGCAGAGGAATACACAGCCTCTGTAATTTCCAGTTTGGTGTAATAATATGGAAATGGCTTCTGGTGCCGGGATTGGATCAGCCTAAATGAGCTGGAATTGATAGCTGCCTGTAATACTAGGGGCAGGAGAGAGTGATCACGTCTGTGTCCTTGCTGACTTATCTAGGGCTCTCCAGACGTGACAATTTTAGGAAGTGAGCTTTTAAATGTGTTATGAAAACGCACTACAATATCCTGCAGCACAGAGCAAGGTACTTCTGAAATTGCCTCAACAATACAGAATGGGTGCCTCCTTTCCAGGGAGGGAAAGAGCTTTTGTTCCTATGAAAAGTCAAGGGAAATGGTAAGTTTAGGAAAAATGTGATGAAGTTGTTCCAGGGAGCAGGGAATTTTAAGGAGAGCCATCTTAGCCCTCACCTGGAGAGCTCTGACCTACTCTGTCCACTACAAGTCATAGCATTCCAGAAGGCCCATATCTTTGCCTTTTCTTTTGTGGACAATTTAATGCACATTAGAGGACTGCCTTGTTACACTTGTGTTTAGTGTTTGAAATACCAAAAGGGTGAAATTGGCCAGTGACACAGGAACTGTGGAGCTTATTTAGTTTCTGTATTATGCACAGCACCTCAAGTATTGTCCAACAGCTTGTCTCACTCAGAAGTCATCAGGGCATGGGTAAATCACTGGGCATTGTGGGACAGCAGCAAGGTGGGCGAGGGTGGACACAAGCCCATGTGGGCCTTTGCAAAGCATATAAGGTTTCCTTTTCATCTGCCCCTGTGGACTTCTTCAGCCTCATCTTGCTTCAGTCTGTATTCCAGTCAAGTACAAGTGATTGAAATTCCCCAAAGACAACAGTTTCCGATGTCCTATATGCTTTTGCATGTGTTGTCCCTTCTAACTGACTCGTGCGTCCCCCTTGTGCCCATCGGGTGATCTCATCCCTTATGATCCAGTTTGCAACTGCTGTGTAACAAACCACTCCAAACTTAGTAGAGTAAAACAAGACATGCAAGAATGACTTGCATCTCCTCTGTGATGGCTGTTATCTCAGTTGGGGGTGACTCAAATGATAGGGGGGCCCAACAGTTGGGACTGGAGGATCCACTCCCAAAATGGCTTCTTCATTCACATGGCTGGTGCCTTGGTGGAGGTGGTTGAAGGCCAAGGACAGATGGGTCTGTCACCCACAGTGCCTGCTGCAGCCTTGCTGGGAGGACAGTGATAGTCAGGTTATGTAGGGGCTCAGCATTCCATTGTACAAGAGGTCTGTTTAGGACCTGGTGTCCGAATTCATGCCTAGTGCTCCTTCACATACTATCACTCAACAGAGTTGTAAGCTAGCCCAGACTTCTGGACATAAACTTTGCCTTGCATTGCAAGAAGTGCCAAAGAATTTGAGACCTTGTTCCTTTTCTTCCCTTCCAAGATAGAATGAGTATCTTCTCCTGTACCCTATGATCTCTGTCAACACCCTCCTTTGATATGCTACGTGGCTGCTTGGCCCTTTGGCTTCTGTACTAGACCTTGACCTCCTCATGGACATTAGACCCACAAAGACAGATAAAGCTCACATGTGACGTCAGACACAAAGTGCTTAAATAAAATCATCCTGAGCATTTCCCAAAAGAAACATCTATTAAACTGGGATCCCAAACACATGGATGACCCTTCCAACAAAGGGTACAGAGCCCCACACCAAGTCCTGCCCATGTAGTGCATGGAATAACACTATTTTTGAGTAGAAGACCCAGTGATGGGAGAATGCAAACTCAGACCTCTAGGTTAGTTAGATTGTCAGTGGCCTCAGTGGCCCAAAGCTAATCTCATAATAGAGGCCAAGGTAATGAGTCTGTCATTTGAATCAGTAATATTTTTCTGTTAAAACTGAATCATATATCTCCAACTCATACATTAAAGCCCTAACCCCCATGTGTCTGAATTTGGAAATGGGACCTTTCAAGAGGGAATTAAGATTACCTGAGGTCCTATGAGGAGGACTGAGCTGATATAACTGATGTCTTTATAAGAAAAGAAAGAGATAACATAAACATACACAGAGAAAAATCCACATTAGGATACAGGAACAAAGCAGCTTTCTATAGCCAAAGAGGTTGAGCTCAGGAGCAACCAACCTTCCTGACACCTTGATCTTGGATGTCCAGCCTCTAGAACTGTGTGAAGGAAAAAAAAATTGTTTTTTAAGCGCCTGGTCTGTGGTTCTTTATTAAAACAGCCCTTGCAAATTAATACACATCCAAAGACATGAGTTTAAAAAGAAAAAAAGAACAACAGCCCCTGCTGAGTTCAATCCTTCATTCTTCAACAATTTTATCGAAGACTTATGTGCTGGACATGATTTTGAATCCACTGCCAAGACATAGCAGAGGACAATACAATCATGTGTCTTCCCAGAGCTCATATCTAGTGGTAGTGACTGGTGAGAGCAAAGCACAGACCCAATATGTCAGAGGGTGAGGAAGACAGATTGATGCCCCCTGAGATGAAGTTGAGATGAGATGTCATGACAAAATGATGTGTAAGCAGGAAACTAAATTAAGCGAAGAAATAAGCATTATCGAGATCTGAGGGATGGACCTCACAGTTGGAGGGTACATCAGGGACAGATGTCATGTGGCAAGAGTATGTTTGAAGAACAGCAAGAAGGAAGAGGAAGGTGGCAGATGAGGTGAGAAAGACAGTCAGGGTTCATATCTTTTATGCTGATAAATAAACTTACACAAGTATTGGAATGAAGATTTATGGTACCCAGAGAAAATAAACAAGAAAAGTAAACCCTTTAGAAGGTTCTGTCTTTGTAAGTCTTATTTGTGCATATCATGTTATACTAAAAAGTAGTGAAGTATGTAGGAGGTGCTCAATAAATGATAGCACAATGTATATACTCACAGAGGCATGAATTAGCCAACTCCATAACAATATATTCGGCCATTCTAAATAGTCTCAATTTCTCAATTTTAAAATATTAAAATTTATCAGACCATTCATGCCAGATTTTGATTCAGAAAATGTGGTCAATAAATTTTGCATGGCAACCTGTATTTCTTCCACCATCAAAGGAGAAACTGCAAATCCTAGAAATTTCTCTGAGGAAATATATAACGTTCAGAAAACAAGCTGCAAGCACCCACCAGGGACATGCAAGGCATAGGCAACTTTGCTGTCACTTTCCTCGTGTAATTCTCAATCTCTCCCTGGAATCCAGCCTCCTGGACCTGATGGCCTATGGGACATCTCCCTGGATATTTAACAGGAGCGCTAAATCAACATGGCTAACATTCCGAACTCATATGCTCCTCCTCCAGCCCCCATCTTCTCCCCTCCACTTTCATTCAGACCCCAAATCTTGGAATCTTCTCTAGCATACATTCAGTCCGCAGGCCCTTCTGCTCTACCTGGAAGGTATATCTCAAACCCAGTGCCTGTCCTATCTGGTCCACCCCAACAACATCTTTCTGGTTTCCCTTCTTCTAGCCTTTTCCCCCTCCATCTTCACTTTAAATAAGCAATTATGGTCTGTCCTTCCTCTGTTCAAATCCACCAATGACTTCTCCTCAAGTAGATTAAAGTCCAAAGTTCCTACCTGACTAGTCCTCAGCTAAATCTCCAACCTGATCTCCTGCTAGACCACCCCTCACTGACTCTACCTCAGATTCCTTTCTTATCTTTACCTCAGCACGCTCTGCACCAAGGCTCTGTACCTGGTGTTTCCTCAGCCTGGAATTTTCTTTCTTAGATATTCCCAATAATTCCTTTAGGGTTTGGCTCAAATGTCACCTTATCAGAAAGGCCCATCTTCTTCACCGGTCACCTTCTATTCCTTTATCCTACTTTATTTTTCTTCCCACTACTTATCTCCACTGACATTCTATTATTTGTTTGTTTAACGTCTGTCTCCTTCCTCTAGGATGTCTGCCGTGTTCGCTGCTGCATTCCAAACACCCAGGACAGCATTTGGCATTATGGAGAGCACTAAATAAATATTTGTGGAATTAATGAATAAATGAGTGAATGTCCCTGGAAGACATCGATGCCCCTGCACTTGCCTGCAGAACTCAGACAGGGCCTCAGGAGCCTTCTGAGCAGGGCACAAAGTGACCACAAACAATCTCAACGTATTTTGATTCAAGAAATGAAAACAGCATGCCATCCTGCATTAAACCATGGGACACTTTGGGTTTTGTTTTTGTATATTTTATAGAAAGGACCATTTGATGTGTTTCTTTATTCCCAGGACCTGATGGTGTCAGAAATAAACAGGCACTTGATAAAGGTTTGCCAAACTCATGCTCACTAGATGAGTAGAGGTAGAGAGAATGGCTTTGTGACCCATAGGGTGCAAAGATTAGTGATGTGGTAGCCCTGATTTAATTATGAAAATGTTTCAGTGACCATATGTTCCAAGCACCGTGTTCCACAGCCTGTATTCCACCTCCCTGTCCTCTGTGGCTCATCTGAGGCTCTGAAAGGACCAAGAAAGATATGCTTCTCCATATATTATTTGTTTAATGTCTGTCTCCTTCCACTAAGATGTCTGCTGCCTTCGCTACTCTGAGAAAAAGGGCATCTGAACCCTATGACCTTCTCAGCAGAGCTTTGTCCCCCAACCTTTCCCACTGGCATGACCCAAGGCCATATGGCTGGTCATCAGACCCTGGAATCTCTCCCTGGATTGCAGGGACAGAAGAAATTGTGCCCTCTATATCCGGTGCTTATGTGACTAGTCCTCAGCTAAATCTCCAACCTGATCTCCTGCTAGACCACCCCTCACTGACTCTACCTCAGATTCCTTTCTTATCTTTACCTCAGCAAATGTTTCTAAGGAAACATCGTTCATGTTTGTGACAAGAGCCCTTATTTTACATTTGACATTTCCTGTCTTCTAATGTTAGCACTCAGTCACTCAGGTGGCAGGATCGTTTGATAGGTCCCAAGAGACCAAGCTTTCTGCATTGCCTTGTGCCAGAATGCACTCGGTGATAGGTGCTAAATAAAGACCAAGTGAGGCAGGGAATGATCCTTTGTGTTTGCAAAACCTCTTTCAGCCAAGGCTCTCCAAGCACAGCACAAACATTAAGAGGAATTATTATCCTCACTTTACATAAAGAGGAGAAACATTTGATTTCTTTAGTAATAGCCTCTTATAACAGTTTCCAAATGTAATTACATTGGTTGGAAATGCCAACTTACGCAATGAAATTACCAGCACATTACATGAAACAAATAAAAGGAAACAATGTATCATTGAATGTATCAAGTACAAGAAGAGTTTCCTGTAGATCTTGAATCCTACTCTTAAGTGGGGGGGCACAATTTGAGCACTACCTCTGTGAGAAAATGCAAGGAACAATGGGGTACAACTTTTGAAGGTATGGTCAAATGTTCTAACATTGTCCTATGAACACACACAATATAGAAGTTCCCAGGGAGTAAGGAGAAGGCTACCCTCCTGCCCTCAGGCCCTCATTCCCTGAGTGGAATAATAAGAAATAAACTTACCAAACACCAGCTATGCACCTGGCCTTGTACTAGGTGCTTTCACATACCTGATCTCCTTTAGTCCCCATCATGCTCATTTTACCAAGGAGGAAACTGTAGCTTAAAGTAGCAGTGGGAGCTCAGTCTTGGACTTCAGGACTGATATTCTTCCCATCACTCAAAGCACAATGCCCAGGCCAGGGCAAGGCTCAGCCTCCTTCTCCCTAGCAACTCCACTGCCCCAGCTCTCTAGGATGGCAGAGGGCATGCTTGAGTCACAGGAGTGCTAAGCTCAGAAAAGAAGCATATTAGGGTTAGACATAGTAGTTGCTCACTGTCATCAGTCTTCACTACCCATCTGGATTCCAAATATCTTTACTTGTTTGGAGGAGTGGTTGGGAGTGTGGGCAACAAAGTCCAACTACCTAGCCTCAAAGCCCCATTTCTCCACTTAAAATCCATGTGATCTTGGGTATAGTCCTCACTTTGCCTCAGTTTTCTTCAATACAAAATGAGTTTAATACTCATATCTGCTTTACATTGTTAAAATAATTTAACACATCACCACATATTTCAAACTTAAAGTGTCATTGTACTTAATAAGCATATATCCTCATTATTATTTTATTAATGTTAAATTCCTTTAATGGTGCCATCTACTCCCATTGCTTTAACTGCCACTTTCCTAGGTCTACACCTAGGAAACACACCTAGCCACAACCCAGTTGTGCTAGGGCAGTGGGTTAGGTTGCTGACAGGCTAAAGAAGATGCCTGGAGATGGGATAGAGAGCATATTACTGGGAAATGTTTATGGAGAAGATCCAGCAGGCTGCACTTTTAGCACCTCCACTGCTGAGAGCCACAGCCGAGTCAGAATGGCCCCTGGCATTTTGCCAATAGTATTGGTTGAGAGGCAAGCCATTAAGATGATGCTGGATTGATTCGGTTGTATATTAGACCTTTACTGTCCGCCTCGGCCTGCTACTTTGGAGTTCTCCTGGGGATTCCCGGAGAGTTCCCAGGGGCTGGGGAAGTGCGGGAAGAGGGATTTCCAGAAGAGGGATTTTCCGCTTGTTGGTTCCTGGAGGAGCCGCGTTGCGTTCTGGAGAGTTCCCGGGGAGCGTGTGTGGAGTGTGCTGGTGGAGTTCAGAAATAAAGTTTGTACCTGCTTTAGTGGCTCATGATTTGTGCCCAGCCAGACTGCGGCACTCCACCCCTCCAGGTGCCTCACCAAGTAATGTCTCCATCCCTTACAATGTTGCTCCAGAAATAGCATTTTTGTACCTCTCAAGGCTTTGTCCAGTGGCAGCCAGCTAGATGAATGGCACTTGTCCTCCTTCCGGTGCCTTCAGTTCTGTGCTAGTTACAACAGGTTTTATACGTTAGGCTATAGCAACAATAACATTGTTAGCTTGCTTAGTTTGCTTTGTTCCTTGTATGGACAGCATTTCGAAGAACAGCTCTTCCGATGCATGCACAAGAAGGATACACTACAGATAACACTATTCTTCCTTATTCACAATATACATGAGAAACATAGCATCAGTGTCCTTCAAGGTAGTATCTATCTGATCACTCTGGTCTGGGCATGCTCTCACTGTTCCCCTAACTTGGCTAGGTTCCTGGGAATGGAAAGGGGCATTTTAAGGATGTGATATTTTACTGTCCTCCTTTTCTTTAAGGGTGACAAAACAGAATGCTCCTCAGTCTCTCTTTACCTAATCCCCTCCTCAGAGCAACCAGAATAGATCTGATTGAAGTGGGATCAGTGGCCTGTCCTAACCGGCCAGGCTCTATAGGAATTGAGTAATGTAACAGGCAGGGTAATCCTGACATACTCTTGGGCACAAATGGCCCAACAGTATGTACCCATTTTATCTTACTGGGTTTGGAATCATCAAAACTTGTCCTGAAAAGTTTCCTTCTCTAGTTTAAATAGGTGGGAACAACCATTAGCAGTAAAAAGCAAGAGACTAGAAAGCTAAGTAAACAGTGAAATGCAGGGAACAGGACCAGTGGGGAGCAGAGGTGGGAGGAATGATAAAAACAAAACAAGCTGTTCCTCAGGTGCCCAGATTCCAAAACTTGCACTCCTGTTTGCTACCTCTTTCAGTCACCCAGTCAAGATCAACCTGCATGCCCCAATGATTAAATTGCCACCAGGCATTTTTACCTGAGTCTCCTCTTTCATTCTCACTGACCTCATTTCATTTCAGACCTTCTCCACCTGCAACCTGGACCATCTCCATTGTCTGCCTCTGTGTTTCCCTAGCCAGTTCATCCTGCTGCCCACAGCCTGGAGATCTGCAGAATATGCACTCTAAGAGTTCCAATCCTTCCCTTATAAGAAGACCTTTAGAGATGCCCATTTTAATATTTAATAAAATCCATATGCATTACCATTTTCCAATTTCTAGCAAATCTGTCTGCTTGCTGTCCATATATATTGTGTTTTCACTAAATGAACCTTTATTGAGCATTCTGTTTCACTACAATCACAGATACTAGGGATTCAAGGATGACCACTTGGTCTTGGAATACCCAGAGGTTATAGCATAGCAGGGACCAAGGTAATTATGTGTCAGGAAGAGGTAGAAAGAACCCAGTTGGACACATCTGATGGACAGTGCTTGCTGACAGGAGACTTCTCATGTAAAATGTCATAAATATTGAATTATTTCTTTAATTGGTGAATAATTTTTTTAACGAATCAATCTGAAAGAGGGCTCAGATGCTACCAAGGAACAGAGTAAGATAATATTCTCCACCCCTGTTTCTCCCCACCCCCAGGTACCTATTTGAGTCTATTTACTAGAACACTGACATGAGATGGCTCACACCCAAGACTAGTGGAGAGCACTGGAGTCAAGGATATAAAGATTAATACAATGGTGTTGGGGAGGGTCACAGCTCCAATAATGTCAGCAGTCAGATAAGGAATGGAGAAGATTCACACCTTGTCTAAAAGCATTCAGATCCCATTTCCTTTAAAAATGTAACAAATTAAATAGCTTGGCAGGACGGGATCAGACCAAATGGAAGCACTTTGGAAACTGGCCCAGTAGAATGAGAAGAGCCGCAGACCCAGAAACCTTCATCTCCAGGAGGTGTTCCACCACCTCTGTGGAGTCATGTTTCTTTGGGTAAGTGGCACAAATTCTTTGAGTCTCAGTCTTATGCTTTGAAAACTGATATAGCAATTCTTATCCTACAAGGTCCTAGGAGATTCATAAATGTAAAATCAGTTCTCCATTTTAAGAGTTCTATAAAATCAGGAAAAGCAGAGCCAAAGAAATGAGCAAGGAAGAGTTTCCAGCTTTGCCTTAATTTCCCAATCACAGGCAGAGTTCAACTTCCTAAATAAGATGAAATTATAAGCAATGGCACCTGGCCATTTTCAAGGCTTCCCTTTCCTCCTTGATACAACTGCCTACAGATAGCACTAGTTCATTGTCTCTAGGTGATTCTATTCCCAGACACCTCTTTCGCTAGAGGATGGGAAACGATCCTCTGAAGACAAGAATATACTTACACAGGTGTGTTATACACCATTTCATCCCTTCAGGCAATAAAACCTGAAGAAAAAAGGTGTGTGTTTTTTAAGATGTGGCCATAAAACTATTTGGTCAGACCTTATAATCTCAAGGCCAATGTTTTTTTTTAAAGGACACAAAAAGGAAATCTGAACCCATGTTATAGAACCACAGCAGTAAAAAAAAAAAGCTGTTTCCTGAACAACATAATAGCTAAGCCACGTGATTTGCTGCCATGTGAAGAGCGAGAAATTCTCTAAATTAAATCAGTCAGAATGGCGAACCCGAGAGGCGCCTCCTGACTGAGACCCCCGGCAGCAGGGCAGAGGGCGAGTCTGGGAAATCAAGCAGAATTGAAGTTCCCCAGAGAGAGCAGTTAAGAGTGGGCTGGGGAGGTGTTTGTAAGTTGTGCTAGGTCTTCTCTTGCTGACAGGCTGTGGCTTCTCAATTGAGTATTCTACTTCTGCTCTATGTTTCTGCTCTGTACCACAGCCTTGTAAACACTGATGTAATTCCAGCATGTTCCTCTTCTCTGAACCTACACCTAGAAGATAACTCCCAGCAGTTATGTTTATATATTAGCACTAAAGACAAAACAGGCTCATAAGCTGCAGGATGCACAAATTCACTTGTTTTTAAACAGGGCATCTGAGCTAAACAGGATTTGGGCCTCAATTGTTCTCAGGGAAAACATAGGCCATTCTTCTCTGTCTCCCTTTGCACTGAAGGAACTGGAGCTTGGAAGCTGATTGCATGTGGTATTAGGAGACACCTTCCCCTTCCCTCAGTCAGGAGTGCATAATCCTCAGACCCTACAGAGGAGCGTTGGAGGGCAATGACCCCCATTCTCATACTTTCTCAATCCCATGCACCTGAATCTCTAACTTATTAGAACACTGACCTGGTATGGATCACACCCAAGACCAAATCACAAAAAAGGATACAAGAAACGCAAGAGGAAAATGACTTTGGAGTCAGTGGCACAACCTAAGATGCAGGGGAGAGGTTTGGATTCCAGATCAGCCATCCTTGTTAGCAAGGAGGTCCTTGAAGAAATGGTCCATACAGTCAAGACTCCAGCAAGAAATGATGGGACACTCAAATGGGGACACTGAGGATGATGTAATAAAGGGATGTGTTCAAGATGTGAGCCAAGTATCAAAAATGGAATGCTGAAGTGCTGGGGTTGGGGAGCATCTCCTACTCTCTAGGCCTGAGGGAGGGAGGGGTGTGAGCCATCACCAGAAACAGGTGAATCTGACAGCCTTGGGAGAGATGTGGGTTTCTACAGAGGAGCCAGCCTCTGCCAACTGCATCCTGGCTGGAAGGGATGATATAAAGGAATAAACTGTGGTTCTCCTCTGCTCCTGGGTTTCTTCATAATGCCTCTCATTAGCCAAATCCAACAGGGATATGAATGACAAAGGAGCCTACCATGTGATTCATGCAGGAACCATAAAGGGTTACCCAAGGCACAAAAAAAGTAAACAAGAGTGTAGGGCCGGTCTGCAGGGACCAAAGCGGGGATGTGCAACACCATTCTCTTCTCACTCCCTGCCTCCAGATTTTGGCTGAGGCAATCAGAGGACCTTCACCAAGGCCAACCCAAGTGGTTTGATTAGGCACATCTCTGAGAGACTGTCAAGGCCTGTTCTGCCTTGACTGACAGCCCCTTATACATGTTGACAAGTTTTTGATTTCACAAAAGGGCCACTAGGGTGTTCTGCAACAGTACAGAGGAGGCAGGCAAGTGAAAGCTAAAGCCAGATATAGTAGATGGTTCTGTTGCAGTGGCACCTCTGCAGGATGTTTGGGGGCCATCAGTGTCTGAGCCTGGCCTCAAAGGGGACTTGCAAACCCTCAGTTCCTCAACAAGGGAACCCTCACAGTCATGACCAGGACTGACATGTGAGCACTACAGGGAAACCTCAAACCAGGAGAACTGGCTGCAGGGCTCAGCAATTTTTTTTTTTCCTGCAAAGAGCTAAGTGGTGAATATTTTAGGCTTTCTGTGTTTCTCTATTATAACTACTCAATTCTGTCATTGCAGCACTAAAACAGCCCTGGATGACAAATAAACAAATGTGTACAGATGTGTTCCAGTAAAATTTTACAAATACAAATGACAGACTGGATTCAACCTTGGAGCAGAGTTTTCTGACCCCTAATTTAGAACTCTGAGATTTATATATTAATATAATCCTGCCATTATTTGTACCAAGGTAGTGAAGCTGGAGACATACTTGTTTAATGTTTTGAAATTCCTGCTTTCTACTAGATTGTAAGTTACAGGAAAACAGGTACCATATCTTATTCATTCTTGGCATTCTTAATATTCAGGATTACATGAATGAATTAATCAATCAAAAATATCAACAAAAAAAAAGATAATATGATTTTTGGTTCCATTTTCAGTTTTTGCTAATCTAAGTGAAACCTTTTCTTTGTTCACATATTTAAAATACTGAATAATCAGAAGATATGCGGAGAAATATAAGCCTGGTATGAGTCCTAATTTTCTTACAAAATGGAACCACATTTTCATGCACTGACTGGTGTTGCTCTATTTTAATGAAGGTAGAATAGGTTAACTCAGACAAACAATTGTTGACAGTAGAAAAATAAATAGGATCCTAATTAATGTGTTTGCTAATGAGACTCCCTGGATGGGTGTTTAACCATAACACATGAATTAGGTGTTTATTCCTAACATATGTTCTACTTTGGAGGTTGGATATTCAGAGCTTCATTTATCAAACATGGCCTTCAAAAAAAAATCCAGAAAAACTCCTTGCAACTCTATTTTTTATGATCTTGCACATGGTTGCCCTCTTCCCTACTGCCCCCAGGGTATGTGCAGCACACCTGCTATCATTACTGCTCTCATGAAAAGTAACTTTGGAACTGCCTGTGAGACAGCAGTCAGCACCCCAACAACTGATGCAGACCCAAAGACTCATAGGACTGTATAAACCCATTGGGAGTAAGGCAGAGAAAGCCATAAAGGAGAATATCAAACAATTTAACTTGTGAGAGTTTGACCACCTCCCTGCTTTGCGAGTGAAAAACGAAGAGCAAGATGAAAAGGTATCTCTGCTTTTTTTGTGATGAATGGAATACAGCTACCGAAGGACTGGAACAGTGTCTCTACTTTTTCTTTAAGTAAACGGTAGCTTGAATTATTTGACCATAAAATCTTGAAGTAAGGACATCCTTAGCTTTCCCATAGCAGAAACAAACTTTTGGGTATAGCAGATTTTCAGGGGTGTAGAGACTCTAGTAAATGTGTTTCAGCATGAGTGGTTGGAAATATCTATAATCAAGCATCAAGAAAGAGATATAACCTCCATTTCTAGGTCACTGAATTCACTCAATAAATATTTATTGAGCATTCAGCAAGCACCCAGCAGAGATGAATCCAAATCTGGATGCAGCTAGTTCATCCAGTCCTTTGTTGAGCTTATGTACAAACTGTTCTATAAACTTTTTGGAAGGTATGCATTGGGTACTTACTTTATAGCCATCACAGAATCAGAAGCAAAGTCCCTGGATACTGACATTCTTCTGTTTGTGCCATCTTTTGTTCTGCCCCACCTTGACCTATCTATTCTAGGAGAATGTAAAAACAACAACAACAAAAAAAAGTAGTTTGTTTTGTTAACAGAAAATAGATAAAAGATCATTCTTAATTTTGGATAAAAACAAACAAAAAAAAAGTTCAGTTGATTTCAACTTATGTAAAACATGACTTTCATCTGTTTATACTTTTAAAGGGCCATGTTTAGTTCTTAATAAAATGCATGGGCCTAATGTTTCTATTTTGATAAATTACAAAATGTCTTTCTCTTTTACTATCTTGTCCTTCTGAGACTGAGCTCTTCCCTGCATTTCTTGTCTTCTGCCCTTTCAACCTCTGGCATATGTCAGTTAATCAGCACACCAGGTGAAGGCCACCAAGTTATTAAAAAGGACCAGACAAAAGAAACAAATCCTTACCGTCACTTAACAAGTGTTGGATTGAAAGCAAGGATTTGTTTTTTATCAGGGGCAAGTTTTTGTGTATCAATCTAAACAGTCACAAGACCTGTTTTCCCGATAAATGAGTCAGACGAAGAGAAATGCTAAATAGCCTAAGTGCACATCTTTTTAACACTCTATGAAATAATATGTGTAATCCTCATTCTTCTATCTCCAAGACATTCTAAAAGTGATTCTTACCTTCCGAACAATATGGCATAAACACTGACTAGAATTTAAGAATAAATAATTAATGTAACTAGAATTGATAGGTGACATATAGTTATATATCGAGGGATAAACTAATTCAATCACTTCCATGCTCTTTTTGAATTTCTCATTTACTTTGAGAAATTATTATTTAGTTCCAGAGGAATGGCAGACTTAAGTAGCAAAGAAAGATATGTTCCACTGTGGCTCTTGAGCCACCAATGGACACATTATTGGCACCATTAGGCAGTGAATTAAGAGCTCTGCTGGTAGTAAAGCTGCCCTGTTTCCAATTCCAATTCATTATTCAAGACAGGCATAACTGACATCTCAGTAATACTGTAAGAAGATATATCACAGGATCTGAGAAAGTGTCTGATACTTAGAGTAAGCATAAAGTCAAACACTGGGAAAAAAAATACATCCCAGACCATCACAGATGTTCTTAGCAAGAGTGTGTAGGATGTTCAGCTGATAGGAGATTTACCACAGAGGGATTGTTTAATGAGTTAAAGCCAGTTCTCAAAAAAATAATAAGAGCTTCCAGCCAAGTTTCTCTGTGGTATGATTTTTTGTTTTGAACTTCCTAATGGGAGATAAGCTATAAATGTCAGTCCTCATTCAGCTACTATATTCCTGAGGGTCATTTTTAAGAGAATCATGTGGGACAGGAGGGAATTTTAGATATTATTTTAAAACTCTCTTTGGGGAAATAAAGCACCTGCCTAAAGATATGGATTTGACAAAAAGCTTGTGGGAATTAGCAAGCTTAAAATCAGCTCCTGAGATTTCAGGAGACCATTCTAGCTTGACAATGGGGTGGTGATACAAATATTGAATAGAATACACTCAACACAGAAGCTGTCTGAGTAATAGGTTAGAATACTAAAATAGAGACCAGCACTCTTACCCTCTTGTCATTAGTCAAGCAGCAAAGACTGCACTAAGAAAACTTAAAATATGGGACTTTAACTCCTACTGCAATTCCAAACACTGAATTAGAAACATTTGGCCTGAAAGTATATTGGTTAGATATTACCTCAACCTTTTTACTCTATGTTATGGTTTGGATATGAGGTATCCCCCAAAGTTCCTGTTAATGCAGGAATATTCAGACATCAAATGGTTGGATGATAAGTTGTAACCTAATTGGTCCATCTTAGTTTGAATGGACTGACTGAGTGGTAACTGTGTGTAGTGGGTGGTAGGAGAAGATGGGTCACTAGGGCATACCCTGGAAGGGTGCATTGGATTATCCCTTCCCCCTCACTCTTTCTGCTTCTAACCCCACCATGAGCTAAGCAACTTTCCTTTGCTACTCCTTTCCACCATGATGTGCTGCCTCATCTTGGGCCCAGAGCCATGGAGTCAGTCAATCATGTACTGAATCTCTGAAACCATGAGCACCCACCCCCCAATTTTTATCCTTTAAGTAGTTCTCACCAAGTATTTTGGTCACAGTGACAAATATATATATGACTCAACTCTAGCAACATTATTTTGCAGATAAACAAACACCAAAAAGTAAAAGAATAAACCTGGGTTCTCCGGTCATATTTTCTTGATTCAATAAGTAATGGACACCTATGTTGAATCTGATGCTATGCTAAATGGTAGGTGGGTTGATGTTGTTGTCCTAGTTTTACAGATCCTACACCTCAAACAATTTCAGGAAAATAACGAGAAATTTGGTCAAAAAGTGAACACTTCTGTGTAATAATGGAAAGATGCAAATGAAAAAAGTTAAAGCCAACAATCATCACAAATATCATAAAGCCCATAAAATAACATAGTGTTTACTTTAATTAACTGCCCTCACACATCTTTTATCTTTTCATGGTGATTTTGACTGCATATTTCTTGAAAACCTTTTCCATAGCAGTGATTTCTATAAAATTGTTTTTTGGAAATAGGAAGGAAAAATATTTTAGTTTTTCCTTCAAAAGCATTGATCAAAATTTATTTCTTATAATTGGGAGTTTGAAACTTTTTCAACTTCCAAACTCATCATTGACAATTAATATAGAATTTCAGGATTGCCATCAGATTTTGGAAAACATCTATCAAAGAGAGAACTTCTCTTTGAATTTGGTTCCAGCAATGAGAACCGAATCCTCTGTGATTGTACACAGCTGATGACTGGAAGAATTTTTCATGGACTAACTTCTGGCGCAGTAGAGCTCCAACCTTATTTCTTCTCTACTACTCATAAATTCCCCGGCTTCGAGCCATGGGAACACATCCATTTCAGAGTACAACCTCTGGTCCTTCCTTGTCATATCCCGACACCAGATGAGTTGGCACAGGAGACAGTAAGGATTATTTCTGGCAGCTGTTCTTGGATGAAAGCAGCGAGCAACAACTTAGCTACACAAAAATGGAAATGCAAACCACATAAATATATATCGTAAAACTGGAAAGATAGATATACGTTTGTGTCTTTATATTTAAGCAATTCAACGTTCCCTTACCTGAATCCTAAAAGCAGCCTTGGCCACATCAACAATATGAGGAAGAGTGACAGAGAAGTCAGTGGGGAAAGACTTGGAAGTTTAATTGATTATGGTTAAAATGTCTTAGGCAAATTTTACCAAAACAAGTGACCATGTGACCCTTTGTTTAAAATCCTTCATTTCCCCACCAAGTAAAGGGATGATACCCACCATTTAGGGACAAGAAATAAGAACAAAACATTATGTTTTACAGTAAATGTACCTCAGGTGGTGGGGATGTGATAATGAATACCAAGTGTTCTCTACTGGTTAAATAGCTTTCCATCAAACCAGAAAGCCAGCAGCTATTTCATAGAGAATAAACATATGGACCACTTGTGATGAAAACAAGCTCACCCAGTCTCAACACATAAGGGAGACTGGCTATAATTGAAAGTGGAAGCCAGTTCCAGTTTGCACAAGCCAGCCGTTTAGGACAAGATAAAAGATCTTTTCCAAAGGCTGAATGCAACTCTGAGAAGCATTTTAGTTTATCATCCATATGGCCACTAACAAGGGAGAGTGAAGCTAATTGGAGAAGAAGGAATCTTGTTAGACTTTAAAGAAGTGATGAACTGGAAAGAATAGCCCCCAAATTTAATTGGCTACCAAGCAGATTGTCTGAGTATTATGAGTTACAGACCAGCATGAATTCTTCAGACAATGCATGTAGTCCCTGGAACCTTGTTGTCCATTTATAACCTACCTATAGCCATCATTTTTTGAGCACTTATCAACAGCAGGCTCTGGGCCAAGGGGCTTTCATGTGTATTGTGTTTAATCCATTTGAAGCCTCCTGTTAGGAATTCATAGTATATCATCCATACATGGAAACTGATGATTTAGGAGTGTTAATGCTTTATTTTATATACAGATATTAAGTGACAAAGTAGAATTTGCAATTAAGACTTTCTGACTTCAAAGCCAGTTTTGAACTTATTATATAAACCCTGGGCACCATTACTGACACAAGAATACAGAAGAGAAGACAGCAAAATTATTTGACTTACAGAAAAAAATAGGAACGAAATCCTAGACCCCATTTTTTGAATGACAAGTACTGTGACAAACTGCATTCATCCTCAGCTCCTGGCTCCCCGCACTCCCTCTGCCATGTCACTCACTCCAGCCTCTTTGCTGTTTGCTTAAACACACAAAGAATATTGGCAACTCAGGGCTTTTGCATTTGATGTTTTCTTTGCCTTGGGACAATTTTTCCCTTTAGTTATCCACATAGTTCTTTCCTCATTTCACTGAGATCACTGCTCAAATGTCACCTCCCTAAAGAGAATCTTGACCAAAGCACACCCCTTTGCATTATTTTCTTCCTTAGTTTTTCTTCGTATCACTTGGCACTATGTATAAGCATGACTGTGTACACACATGTACATTTTATCTCTCATTAGCTCCCCCATTAGGATGCAAATGTCATGAAATCAAGAATTTTTCTTTTGTTGTCTGGTTTATTCCCAGTGTTCAATGCATTGTGGGTGACCAGTAAATATTTGTGAATAGATGTGCCACCTGTGTGACCTAATGTCATGAAGGATCGATGATACAGGCTGTCCTGAAAAGCCAGAGAAAAAGGAAAATACAAGTCCCTACACATCTGCTACTCCAAAGGTCTGGATCTATAAGCTGGGTTGTTCTGGTTCCCAGAAAAGTCTTCTATAAGAAAGACAGCATTCTTTTTCTTTGTCAGATAAACTCCTTTTGGGATTCTGAGCAACACCTTCAGTCCTAACATGGAGTTTTAGTTCTTTGCCATGACCACATACATCTCTCCCTCTTTGTCAGCTGGTCTGAGTCTTAAAATTTTTATTTACTGTGTTCCTCTGGGAAGTTGTTTGTGATGCTTGGGGCACAACTTTACCCTGCTACAAGATGAAATAGGAATGTGCTGTGCAAAATGGCCACAGCTCCTCCTAGATGCCTAACACAAGTGAGACCAAGGATTTACATGACTGAATGGGACCCTGAGACTATTGTTCTTTATGCCCTATAATAACATCCTCTCAGTAATTTCTCTTTAATAAAGATAAATTCCAGTGAAACACTGAAATGGAAGAATTATCAGAGGAGGGATGACCTAGTGTATTCCAGGGTGTGCTCTAGCTTCGGTGGCTGGTAAGTTTCTTCCCATTTCTACAGGTTGTCTAAGGACAGAGTGGGTTCAGAGAGGATATTGTGTATGAAAGCATCACGGCAGCTGTGTTCCCAGTTGAGGCCTCAGCTTCAGCTCCTGCAGCCATGGCTGCCAAACTTCTTTGTTATTAAAGAACAAAGAAAAAACTTTTTCTTTCAGAACAGTCATATACTACATGGATGTTAGATCCTTCTGAAATCATTATTGATGAAACACATTTCTTCCCATGTTACCCAACCTTAGGTACATAGTAAGGTGTGAAAATGCAAACCAAAGGCATAGATACCAATGGAAGGGTTTAATTTGGGGGAGGTGTCACTATGGTCCCCTATCCTGTATAAGAGCCCCTCTGTGCCTATAGTGGTCAGGAACTGCCTCTATGTGCTCACAGGCAGTGCTGGGAAGACAAGGAAACAGGGCTCTTTCCTCCCTGGGCATGCTAAATAGGCATAAAGAGACAGACAACACATGTGGTCTTGCCTGAGCTCACCCTATTCTCTTGATCAGGTCAGTCCCATCTGAACCCAAGCCAGCCAGGCCAGGACCTAAGTCTGTTCTCAAGATAAATTCTCTGTATCATCAGGTGCTACTTTGAACACAATCACTCCCCAAACATGAACAAAGCTGCAATTAAATATTCAAGTTCTTTGAGGTACAAGGCCAGAAATTCTTTAAGCCCACTCCAACCCCTGATCAAGAGATCCTGCACCCAAAAGACAATAGCTCGTATTTATTGAGCCATTTGTTATGTGCCAGTATGGGTGGAGCATAGTAAACAAAGGGGAGAGAGAAATCAGGTGAGGTCAAACAGGTGGACAGGTCAGATCAGGCAGAAATTTATTAATAAGAATTGGAACACTGATGAGTTCTTCTTGCAATGAATCACAAAAGTTGTTACTGACAAAGCTAGAATCCAAATCTAAGTCTGTCTGACCCGACAGTCCAAACTCAACAAACATGACACATCCCTAATTGCAGTTATTACCAGTATAAATTAACTTTCTATAGAAATCTCAATGTTTGATTTATATTTTATCCCATCATTCTCTTTTTTTAACCAGAAAATTTCCTACTGCTCCATTGTCAAAATATGTATCTACTTATTGTCTCCCCATTCTCTTCACCCTCTCTCTCTCTCTCTCTCTCTCTCAAAACCTGTTCCTTGTTCTCAATAGTGTTCGATGGCTTGGAACACTCTCGTCGGAGTCCCAGCATGCTGATTCAACTTCATGTTCATGAGATTTTTTAGCCTTGGTTCTTATCAGTGTCTCCATGCACTTAATACCTTTTCCTTCCAGAAAGTTTCTTCTCCTTTATTTTTTATTTTTTGGATGCTGGGGATTGAACCCAGGGGTGTTTAACCACGGAGTCACATCCCCAGCCCTTTTTAATATATATATTTATTTATTTATATTTATATTTTAGACACCGGGTTTCACCAAGTTGCTTAGGACCTCGCTAAATTACTGAGGCTGCCTTCAAACTCATGATCCTCTTGCCTCAGTCTCCCCAGCTGCTGGGATTGCAGGCGTGCGCCACCTTGCCTGGCTCCTTAAGTTTTTGTAACACAGCACTACACCTTCTTATTATTGTTTATTGACCTCAAATTCTGTAGTTGGGCTTCTGTTCTCATCAGGCCATCACCTAGAAGCAGATGATTCCTGAGTCCTAAGTTCCCTGTTGAATTCTTCAATTCTACTTGGTACAAGACTGAAATCTTCCTTCCTTTCCTACTCATTTCTGCTTCTACATTTCTTGGTTCTGTTATGGACAACACAAAACTTCTGCAAAGCTGGTCACCAGACTTTACCTCTCACAGATGAATCTCTACATGTCCTGTAGATTCAACTATGACATTATTTTTCCCATGTATCATCTCTTTATTCCACTGCTAGTGCCCTAATTCTTACTCTGATTAACCCTTGCCTGGATTATTAACTACAACTTTCAGTTTTCCTATAAACTGATGTATGAATAGTATTTGAAAATTTTAAGCTCTGAACAGAAAGTTATTTATTGGTATCCAACAAGGGATTGTTTCCGGGACCCTCTGTGGATACCAAAACCCACAGATTCTCAAAGCCCCTTGTAAAAAAAAAATGGTGTCAAATTTACATATAACCTGTGTATATTCTCATCTTTAAATCATCTCTAGATCACTTATAATATCCAATGTAATGTAAATGCTATGTAAATAGTTGTTACAATGTATTGTTTAGGAAATAACAACAAGAAAAAGTCTGTACATGCTCAGTGCATGTGTAATTTATTTTTTAAATGATTAATCTGTGGTTGTGGTACCTGTGAAAATGTAGGACCAGCTGTATACATTACCATACTAGCATCAAACAAAATGACAACACACTCAATTCGTCTTCATACCACCATAATGAAATCCCATATTCTTCACCATGTTTTATGTCTTAGGACAGACTGGGATTGAGGTAGTCACAACCAATCACCAACATTTTAGTGCCTCAAAATAGGGCATTTATTTCTCTTGCCCACAAAGTCTGATATGGGTTCTGGTGACTCTCCAAGGAAACTACCCTTCATAGAATGACTCAGCATTGCACTGTCCTAACAACAGGCTTTGGCTTTCACAATCCTATGGTAGAAGAAGAGCCAGATACAGAGGTGAGCATTAGTAACCACAAGCTTCTTTGCACACACATTCACTGGCCAAAGGAAGTTATCCAAGTTACAGCTTAACTGAGATAATTCCAACACAACACAATTTTCTTCCTTATTGTCTTGTTCAAACTCTTAGGACTCAGAGTTGAGGTCATTTATCCAACAAATTTTTCCTGATCCCTCAAGAATATATTAGATGCCTTGATAATGTGTTTGCATAGACCCTGCATTAACTTTATTACCATGCATTTTTCATTTTGCCCTGAAATTGCCTTTTCAAATTGATACATTACCCCCTGAAAACTGAAATCTCCTTGAGAATAGGTAACATTTCTTATTCATAATGCCATCTATCTAATAGGTGCTCATTAAAAATTGGGTCAATAGCTCCATTTTCTACCACTTAAAGTTTTGGGGTTTAATCATAACCTGGCCCCACCACCTCCTTAGCATCATGTGCTTTTGAACCTCATTTGATCACACAATTGCGCTATCTGCTATTTCTACTGCATATTCCACATTTCCCATTCTTACGTCTTTATCCACATGGCATCCTTATCCTGGATACCTTCCTGACCACAGTTTTCTATTTTCAAGTCCTACAGATTTTTTTTAAAGATCTACAGATATTTTAAAGGCCAGTTCTAAAGACAATTCTCTTTTCAGCCTGAAATAATATATCCCTTCTCTGAATGCCTGTCAAATTTTACCCATAGCCTATAATACCACTTTATCATACAAAGTGCTCAATAAAGGTTTGTGAGATGAATGTTTTACATAGTATAAGATCTTCTGCATTCCCTCCCCACCTCAGAAACAAGAAATGGGCTTCTAAGAGCTCATGAAATATTCAACACCCTATCAGTCCCTATTAACAAGCTGCTAGAACAATGACCCTAGAGTACAGAAATATCTAACTTTAAATGAATTATCAACAATCAACATTTTGCCAAAGAAAACCAATAGGTATGTCTTATTTGTTGTTTTGCCTTATTCTTTCTTCCTGTTAGATTTATTAATGCCATATCATCAGAGCTATAATAAGCCTTAAAATTAATGTCCAATGTCTTTTGTAGCTTAAAACTTAATTTATTCCCCAAGCCTTAGACTCTGGCACAATTAGGCTTTGATACATGGACATTTCTGCTTACTCGGGACTTAGTGGGAAAGGACTCCACATTTTGGATGGCCTCATAAATATATATTGAATTTAATTTTCTAACATGCAAAACCCATTTTTCTGTTGTTTAGAGGTTTTTCAGGCCAGGGGTAGAGCAAGTTCCTATATGTATTTTTGTTGTGTACCATTAATTAGTTCATAAATCAACATGTCTCAGAATTGCACAGATTACCCTAAAGCCAATACACTTAGCATCAGAACATACAGCTGCATTCTTCAATCTCACCTTTGTCTCACAAAGGCTCTGTTCCAAGCAATTAAGATTGTTGGGGTCACATGGACATTAATGAGAAGTTAGCAATACGTCAACAGGTTTTGCTGCATTCCTTTACAAAATGTTGAATTTACAGGGTGAGATGAGAGAGATGCATCATGAAAAACTGAACCGGGAAGTAAGGATGGGGGAAAATTGAAATGGAGCAGACTAAGAGACATTTAGAGGTACAGTATTCAGAAAGGTCAATCAGATACATGGGAGTCCACAGGAAAACCAAACAAGGTGTGCACTGTGGAAAGAGCTTCTATTATAGCCAAGTGTGCAGTGAGTGTGTCAATAATTTTTAAAAAAAGCAAAGAAGAAGAGGTAGAAGAAGTTGTGAAGGGGAGAAGGGGAATTTCCTAGCATACAATTTGCACGTGGAGAAGTGGACACAGGTGCTGCCTTTCACATTTTTGCCATGACTCTGAAAGATTAACTTGGATGAGGGAGAAAAGCAGAGGCTGGGCCTCCAGTTCAACTTGCAGTGTACCCTTTAGGGACCTTCCTGAGGTCTGTGATGGTTGCCAGCGGAGCAGACGCTGTGATGTCTCCTAGCACATCTTTGCATATACACAGCCTTAATTTTTGTAATTCCCATTCTTTGAGTAGAAAAGTAGCTTCCTAAGCCAAGAGGCCTCCCTAAGTGAGATACTTACATCAAATGAACAAACAAACCCCATTGACCAGGAGCAAATGATGAACATCAGTTCATCCATCTAGGTATCCAACCATTCTTTTGTCATTCGATATCAGTTTATTTCTTTACCGGTTCTTATTTATTCATTATTCATTCCATAAAGACACTCTGATTAGACATAAAAAGATCAATAAAATAAAGACCTCATCATTGAGGAATTCACTTGACGAGGATATAATATTCATTCTTATTCTTCTAAAAACACACTGTCTTTAAGTGTCCATAGTTCCTTGGTTTTGCCTTGATTCTAGATTCATTCCTCTTAGATTTGGATCCAATGACAGACACATGCAGGCACACATAAACTTGAGACCATTTCAGAGTGGTCAACCTAAAAATGCATATATATTTCAGTATTCAACTGTTTTTCTTCTACTATGAAATTCTTAAAAACAGCTCATCAAGCTCCCAGCCCACTACCTGGCATACAGTCACTAGATGACATACTAATTCCTGTTTTTCCCTTTTAAAGTTTATCTTACATAATGGTCACAATTTACCCTGTGAGTCTGGCTCAGTAGGACTTGAAAACATCTATCAACAGAAGGAGAACGTGTCTATGGCAAGGTGGCAGAGCTGGCAAATCCATGACCTCTGACTCACAACTCAGTACTCTTTACATTCAAAATGTTATCACCTATCTCTAGGACCAAAATAGAGAAAATAAATTCAAATGCAAAAGAAGATCCCATTTGGAGATGAACAGTTAGAAACTGTTGCATTTCAGGGGTTTTCCTGGACCTGCTCAAAGATAGTTGACTGCTCTCAGCTCACGCACACCTAATCTACAGCATTCACAGTCTTCCACTGAGGAAGCAGGAAGAATCTTGGCTAGCTGTCATCTCAACAATCCTGTGTCAGATAGAGTAGGATCTTGGCAACAACCACTGCCATTTTTCCTTCATATCAGCAGCATGAAAACTCAAAATTCTTCTTATGGGCTTTAGGCAAGATGTGATCAGACCCTAAGTCTTTTCTTCCACTCCCTCATCCATCTGCTCTGCTCCAATCACACTGACCCCACTCTAGTTTAGAACTTACATGTACCCCAAAGGCCCAGATATACAAAATGTTCAGTCCCCAGCTTGGTACTATTGGGAAGTAGTGAAAATGTTAAGAGGCGGGACCTAGTGGAAAGACTTAGTCACTGGAAGCATGTCCTCAAAGGAGATAGTGGGACTCCAGCTCCTTCCTATCTCCTCTTTTTGTTTCCCAGCCTTGAGTGAGCAGCTTGTGCTCTTGCCATGATGGATTGTCTTGCCACTACCCCAAAGAAGAAGAGCCAATGGATCATGGACTGGAACCTCCAAAATGGAGCCAATATAAACCTTTTCTCTTTATAAGTTGATTATCTCAGGTATTTCTTTCAGTAACAGAAAACTGACTAATATAGGATCCCTTGATATTCCTCAGAGTAAGCTAGGTCTGCTTCTGCCTGGAGCATTCTTTCTGCAGATAACAACATGGGTGTCTTTCATATTGCCTTGAAGTTCTTGACTAAATGTCACTTTTTTTCATATTTACCTAGTCCACCATATTTACAATGTCAACTAGTCCTCCGTTTGTTTTACTCTACTTTTTCTGGTTTTCCCATATTATTTATTATCTTCTAAACTGTATACTTTTTTATCTAATGTGTTTATTATTTATCATCTTCTCTCACCTCTTTTGCCTATCTTACTCAATGCAAAATATTAAATGGTACACAGGAAGCACTCATTACAATTTTATTGACTGAATGAACACATCCCAGAAAGAAGTCAAGAGTTATTTAAGGTGAATGCATTATGGGTATTATTACTGAGATACATGGGAGGACCTAAGTCTTCCAAATTGTTTTAAGACACTAAAAATATTAGTTAAATATCTTTTGTCTTGCTCTTTTTGCCTCATGGATAAGTCTGAAAGGGATCCAGGGTTCCCTTAATCCTGCAGCGTCTCCCTGCAGGGGCCACTTCCCCACAGAGCTGCCTGTGTTATCATAGCAACACCGAGTGGTCGTTTCCCTAACTGGAGCTTGTTCCTGCCCCTGCCTGAGACAGTGAATGTCTTTGGTGTAAATGCAGTCTACCTGCCAGACGCCACTTCAGCATTCCGTCAAAGCTGATTACCTGAGCTTTCCTTGCCAGCAGCCTGTTTTCCTGTTTAATCTGTGTTAACATTCCAATCCACATTCTCCCAGCTGCCACAGAGTCTGTCTGATAAACATTGTCCTTCCCCCTCTGTCTTCTTTTCTCTTATAGAAACATTATTTATTTATAACATATTATAACAGACAACTATACAGCCAGAAGGGAAGCATACTTCTTCCTAACAATACCCATGTATGACATTAAGGGTGATTTTTTCCCACTTGCACAATATAGGCTAAGAAAGTAGTATGTGTTTGACAGGACCTGGGACTGGAAGGAATAGAGCTGGAGGTCTTGGGAAGTCCCTGCCATCAGGATGTTTGCTAAGCCATTTCCTCCACAGAGTCTGCACAGAGTGTCTCAGCTTCTAAAACCACTCAGCATGCTTCCTCCTTAATGTGACACCGATGTATATTTGCAAGTGGAAAATGCTGACCTCTCTGATCTACTTGACTGGGCCATGTACCACAGATTGCATCTTGCAGGAGGAAGGAGTGAGAAGAGCCTTTAATTTTCTTTAATTAGTCATGGTTTTCATTTCCATTTCAATGGTGTGTATCAGAAGACCTCTGTGCGGTGAAATGTCTTACCCTTGTCATCATTTCCTCTCCACAGTCAGCCTCATGCCCATGAATTGCACCTAAGAGTCACTCTGGCAAGAAGCCTTCCCTTCCTGACTGTGGGGAAACCACTTTCTAGTCCACTCTTGTTAACATTATAACACAGCTTATGTGTGATCATTCTTAAGGGAGGGGCATATTCTTTCAGGACAGTGATTTGCGAGGCACCCCATAAATTATTATTGATCAACTGCTTAACCACCTAAATAAGACATTTGTAATCTTGCCATTGCATTGTGCAACATCTGGAAGGCCACACGATCCATTACCAGGGAGAAACCAATCTTCCTCTCAGCCCACTCTCATGCTTGCAGTCCAGAGCACGGGCCAGAGGCTCCTTATTGCTTTCCTTGGGTTCAGAAAGAGGCCCTGATTTTCTACCTTCCTCTGTTTTCCTTTAAGTGTCTCTACCCTGCAAGATCCTAGCTCCATCTAGCTGTGGCTCCGCGTGGTACAGGTTTATGTGATGCATTCCTGGTTCCATTGAAAGTAGCTGCTGCTAGGTAGATAATTACATTCTTCAGTATAAGACATCAAAGAGACAAATAGACTCTCATTTATAGAGTCTATCATCTCTCTGGCATAGTATAAAAAAAAAACTAACATCTATGGAACTCTATCTATGTGCCAAGCATTATGCTAAGCACCTTGCATATATTATCCATTTAAAATTTATGAGATCTATGAGTTAAGTATGATCATTTTTTTTTTATGATTTCATAGATGAGGAAGGAAGGACATGTGGAGTCATACAGGAAGTCACAAAACCAAGTAGTAAAGACTTCAGAATCTAACCCAAGGTCAAGTTCTAGAGCCCATATATACTCAGGTATAGAGAGGAAAGTAGAACATTAAAGGTGCTAAGACATGAAAGCACTAGAAACATGGTCTGGCACATGGTGAGACTCAATGTGGGCAGGAACAGAACCAAACTCAAGGAAGGAAAGAAGAAAGGAGTCCTACCACACACTTGTTATTCAGAGAGTGCATGTAATGAGAGATGGAGAAAGTTGCATGGGAAGCTCTTTGTCTTATCAAATATTTATAGAATAAATATTAAGGGCCAGACCCCATGCTAAGTGGAAAGATTCAACCTAAATGTGGCCCTCAAAGGAAACAGGAAATGGCATATAAATGGATAAGCATATAAATGTTGTAGACCTTTTAAGAGCAAGACTCACAGGAAAAAGGGAGTGGTTGATTTCTACAGGGTATGCAGTTCAATCTCCCTAGGGGTGTCATAGGAGGTGGGAATGAAAACCACCAATTTACAACATGGCAGCAATGAAGGACACAGGAATCCAGAATTCTATCCATCAAGTCTGGCAGCACCCAGAAAACACCCATAAACAACTAAGTAATGTTTCTGGTGATATTCCCCTCATCAGTACAGTGAAAAGCAGTCTCTGGTCACTGACACATGCTAATATAGGATAGAGATTAAAATCCCAACACACAGTCACACAAAATTGCTTCATCTTCCATGACTAAGTCACCTTTGCTTTGTTCCAGAAAGGTCATGTTTGCTATAGATACAAAGAGGATGCAAGGCAGTGAACTCAAATTTACATTTCAGTTTTGTTTTGTTTTTATAGCCCCCAAATCTTAATAATTTTCTACCTCCCACATCACCACATTGCCCTATTGTCATTATACTGACCTAAGCAGATTTACCTTCCTATCCAAATTTTATACTTAAAGCATTAGAATAATACCCAGGACAGCATGATGCAATGCCAAGAATGAGGAATCTGAAGCTGCAGAATTCGGCCCCCAATCTCAGCTCTGCCATTAACTGGCCTCACTCTAACTTGGTTTGCTCATCTGTAAAATGGGTTCACATATATAAATAAATATATATAAGCAGGTTTTTATGTATGTATTTAGTTGTAGATGAACACAATATCCTTATTTTATTTATTTATTTTTATGTGCTGCTGAGGATTAAACCCAGTGCCTCATGCATGCGAGGCCAATGCTCCACCACTGAGCCACAAACCCAGCCCTGTAAAATGGGTTTTAAAGTATCTATAGACTGAGTTGCTACTCTAGAATATGGGGAGAAATAGGCTGACTTCTGAAAATTCAACCAGTGGTGTGCCACTTAGCAGATGCCACAGATATCTATGGGAATAAACTGAGAAAATTTTCATCACTTATAGTTAAAAAAAAAAAAACTCAATTCCAACCACAGTAGCTGGGGGGGGGGGAACCCAGGGTGGGAAAACTTGAACATAATTAAAATTTAGTTAGTAAAAAAAAATCAATACTATTGAATCTTCTTTGGAGGAAGGTTCTGTGAACACATAGATAACTTAGGACTGGCAGGGGTGGCAGAAAACTATGGCCAGTGTAATAAATCCAGCTTGGTCCCCATTTTTATAAACCAAGTGTTATTGACACATTTGTTTACATATTGCCTATGCCCTTTGCTGTGCTGCAATGACAGAGTTCCATTGTTATGACATGATCATAGGTCCAAAAAATATAAAATTTCATTACCTAGTCCTTCATAGTAAAAGCTTTCCAGCCCTGATCAGTCTTTGATCTGTCCATCTTTAATCACTTCTGATTCATCTCCAAAATAGAATATACTCCCAACAATTCCTAAATAGGGATCCTTCTTCTTATCAGAATCTACATTTATTATATTTAGTTATAAATTCCCCCTTGTATGGTTATAGTGATGGAAACTCCAGAGTTTCCATGTTTGGAAATTTCTTCTTATATTTCTCTAGGAAAAAAGATGCCTAGTGAGTTCAACCCAGGTTATTGACCCCAGTAGCCACTTTCCTTCTGTGGAGATGAATACATCAAGCTCTGATTGCTTAACACAATTAATTTTCAAATATATAATTCCCTTTGCTCAATTCCACACCTATAAGGCAAACTTTTGACAGTTTTAACTAGTGATAATCTGTTAAAAGTCAGGTTGTCATCTGTCTGCTTGCTCATAGCATTTCTCTTTGTAGATAACTAACTTTGAGATTCTGGCTTATGCATCTTTATCTCTGTGAACTTGGTTTATTTGTCCCAGCTCTTGAGTAGTTGAAACACTCTCAAGGGACCAATATATCCTGTGTTTTGAACCCACAAGGTTTTTGTGAGAATTCACGAATAGTGAACATCGTCCCAACTTGGCCAACCATAAAGACTCCACTATGCTGCTTTGATTTCCAGAAAGTACACATTTAATAAAAATGGTGCCCAGGGACAGGGGAAACAATTTTCTGTTCTCCACTGAAAAGAATTTACTAGTACTAGAAATACTTTCAATATTGTTTGCTAATACTTTTCAGTTGAAAAGACTAGTAGAAATTTATCAAGCAGTTTCTGCCCAGATCATGGTCTAAATCTACTCACCCCCAGGACACCCCATCTCTGAGTGATGTCTCATATTTTCTCATCTAAAATCACAATTGCCTGCTTCTAGTCTAACCTTTCCTAATGCTCTCTCAACTACTAGGTACTACTCCACAAAGCTCAGCATTACTGGCCCCATTAAAATGCTTTCAGTGATGTAGCATTCAAACATCTACACATTCTAGTCATGCCTTACCAGTTCCAGAGCCATGACCCAGAAACACTCCACAACATATAAATCCCATAACACACTCTTCCCTTCTATACTCCTTTATTATTATAGGCTGCTTATGATTCCCCACAATGCATTTTCCTTTCTTCCCTTTTTCATTTTATTAAAAACATATTTCTCCACCCTCTTTGAAGCTAGATGGATATGTGTCTCTTCTCAAAGCCAATGATATATGAAGTGTTCAAATTCTGCCTCACTAAATTAAAAGGAACTACCTTTCCTTAGATCCCTTCTCTATTCTTCCTACAAGTGGAATTTATCAGCAAACTACCTAAATCTCCACTACCATGAAAAATGCCTATAGGATTACAGCATGACAATTTGGATGGATCATGATCCCTGAATGACCTTGTGGAGCAGAGATACCTTGCCAGACTGACTTTCCACTTTTAGACTGTTATTTGAGAGATAAGTGGACTTCCACCCTGTCCAGTCACTATACTGCAGGTTATAGCAGTTTCACCTTTACACTAACACACTTATCTTTACTTGTTCTAATTCTTTAGAGGTCTCATCCCTGTTCATTTGGTAAACACCAATTCACCATTTTTGTAAAGTACCACAGTGCCAAATGTCCTCAGGTCTAAGCAGAATGAATCCCTCCATAGCACATTTACTTTATTACATCATCAACACCATACTTCTGTAACAGGATTTTCTGACTTGTGTGCTCCATGATCACACCTTCCTATCAGAGAGGTAAGAACTATTTTTAAATCTGTCTTTCACAGGAGGAGGCCATTGTGTTCTCAAAAGCAAATGAATTAAAAAATAAAATAAATAAATTTTTAAAAAAGCAAATGATTAAAGGCTCATCCTCTCATCATCTGGTCTAGCAATAAGGAGCATTTGAAGGGTTAAGAAGCAGAACAGAAAACCAGAGGAGGATAAATAAAAGGAAAGAAGAGTGAAGCATAGACCATGCCCTCTAGGTCTGCTGTATCGTCACCAGCACCTAACCCTCTGTGGGAACTCAATAACCATGTATTGATTGAGCCCAACCTTTGCTTGTCATTATTGCTTCCTGCTGCCAAACCCAAGGAAAGTACTATAGAAAGTCAGTCAAGAGACTAAAAGCATAGCAAGGCATGGTGTGTTCTACCAACCATTAATTCATGCATCTTCCCAATTATCATGTGAATAGATCTATATTACATACATGTATATGTTTAGATGTATGGCTTTATTTAATGTAAGAATCTTCAATATATAAAATTTCTCACAATGATATGATAACTGTTAACTTGAAATCTGTTTCTTTATTTTATCCAATTATCATAGAAACTTTCAAGGGCAACTAATTTCATAAGTTATTGTGGTATTCGGTAAACACAGCACACGTTGCTTATGGTAACACAAGCCAGAGCAAGAGCTGGGGAACTCAGTGGCCTTTAATTATTCAGGATTTAATCGTGCAAGCATGTACAATCAATATTTGTTGATCTTAATCTGATTACCAGCTAGTGGTGTTCAGTGTCTCCATCAACAGGATAACAATATGACACATTTCACAGACTTTCCCTAGGCTTTTCCAACAAGCTTATTGGAAGGATTTTAATCAGCTAATGAACTCATCAATGGCATTTTCAGGAGCCAAGGCACCTTCCTACACCTACATCCCATGACCATATTTGCCTGACATCTTGTGGCCACGAGGAACATGACAGTCTATAAACCCAACTTCTGTACACAGTATGAGCAGCGTCTTTGAATGCTAATGTCAGCATTACAGTTAGAGCAAATACAAAATTGCTTAGACGGTGTGTGACATGTAATTATTTCCTCTCATTAAAATGGAAGCTAGCCTTTTCTTTTTGTATTTATGAGGCAAGTTGGAACATGTGGTCCAATTCTTGTAAGGATAAAAAAGAGGCCTGTCTGTGCTGAACAACACCTGGCTTGCTGACAGTTACCTTGGCCACAGAACACTTTTCTTGTGAAGGACCCACTGAAAACAGAATGTGGCTCTTGGAATGAAGAAAGGGCATCTGTGGTCAGCCACTCTGAGGGAGGGCGTTCCTAGCCAGGGCTGTTGGGACAAAGGATGAAGCATCCTCCGAGCACTGAATGAGGGACCGATGAAAGGCTTCATCTCAACACTGCTGTGGAATACTGTTGTGTCTCAGGAACTTTCCTTTTTAGGACCAGAAACATTTTGTTCCAAACCAAATTTAGCTTGGAGTTGTATAAATATAAAATAGGACACCAACAAAGATATTTTGATGAAGGCAGGGGTTCTGAGCACCACTGTCTCAGTTTCCCCCACCCTCTGAGATTTATCCTCCAAACCCAGGCCTTTGTGAGCAAAGTGTGGAAAGATGGACAATGCCATTCTTGATGTCAAAAGTCCTAGCTTCGCATCCCAACTCTACCCATTAGTACCTGAGCATCATTTAACAGGTCATTAACCTTTCTAAACCTCAGGCTTTTCATCTCTAAAATAGGGGAAATAATATTTACTCCACGGGGTTATTGGGAACATTAAGAGAGGCAGTAAAATGAAAATGCTTTGTAATTACTAGACAAATGATCATACTGCCATCATCAGACAATCATAATGGGGATTCATGCAACCAAGAGGAACAGACTCCAGAGAGTGCCTTACGTTGTCTTCTTACCAAGTTCCAATTCCTCCCAGTCACAGAGGTGATCCTTGTAAGTCTGATTCATGAACATGTCTGAGCCACTTGGAATGGGGAAGACAGAGTGGGCTGCTCTGGACATTGGGACAAAGGCCTCCAAATACATGTTGGTCCATTGTCATCACCTTACCTAGCCAGGATAGCTTTTCCTGTTTTTCCTTTTCCCTGAATCTGTTACCTATCTTCACCTGTGTTATAGCCAAATCAGAAGGTCTACACAGAATGTCCTAGAAGACTGAGGTCCAGAGTTGTAACTTGTTGCTGGGCATGCAACAAGTTCATAACTAAGCTTTATTCTAGAATCTACTTCTCTTGTCACTCCAGTGACATCCAGCTGCTGGGGCTGCCTGACTTTCAAAGGATTCCAATCCCTGCTAATGAAGGGAGGGAACAGGGTCCAGTGCTACAATAGATAAATCCAGTGGCATAACCAGTAGAGTAACTGCAGAATCTCTCCTGGGAGATAGGGGGACAGCAGGAAAAAATAGCACAGAAAACTAAATTTGCTTTCCTTGTGAATTTAATGAGAATGGAATAGGTTCTCTCCCCTGAGAGGAGGATTGGGAGTTTATTTCTAGGTGTTTCTGAGGAACAAGTAATTCTGACTGACCATCAATAGGAAATGACCCTTCCAGCCCATGGTTCAGGGCACCCACAACACCCATGAGCATGTTATGGGAGTGGGAAGCCAAATGAGGAGGTGAGGCAGGTGGATTTGCGACCCTGACAACTGGCAGGGTGCCAACATCAAGCTAGGATGCAGAGAGTCAAACACAAGACACTGGACTTTTCCCACAGCACATATTTAACACGTTAGAATAAATCCTCCAGGAATGGTGTGTCATTTCCAGTAGAGAACTTAGCAAATAAGCTATCTGATGTGTGATCCTGACCCCAAAAGTGGAAATGAGTAGGACCAGATATCCTACCAATCCCTCATTTAGGCTGAAAATTATATGGTTCTAATGTGCCATTAAAGATAATTTAAAAGAAAATGGATATTTAATTTAAAGATGATTTCTGGCAAGGCTGAGCCCTCTCTTCACCAGCATTTGAAGCTATTATATAAACCACCAAAATCTGAACCACAGGCAATCTTCTCTATTAACAGTCCAGGCATTTGTGCTTTTTCTCTCATGCTCTTTAATATTTGCTATTTCTTTTATTTGAACCAAAAGGAGAAAAAGCTCAGTTGCAGAAATAGAACATGTTGCACTTGAATTCAGTAGATTTTTTTTTCTTTTAAGAGAGACTTCAGAGCCAAGATGATAAATGGCTAATAAGAAACAGGGGTATCTAGGGGCTGACCAGGAAGGGCTAACTATGCAGGGAGAATTCAGAATTCTGTGATAGGTAGCTGCTGTCTCTACCCTCAAAGAAGAAGCTATCGATTTGTTTTTAAGGGAAATATGTTGGATCCTGGGAACTGCTGAAGGTGGAAAGTGGTTTCTCTGTGCCTGCCACCCTAGGTGACCTTTGCATGGGGCCACAGAAAGAACAATGAAGAGGCAACACTCCTAAATTAGTCATTGGGGCTGTTTGATTTGTTCCTGTGCCAGATGTTCCCTTGTTGATCCCTGCCTGGCCCATATGTCCTCAGAGAACAGGAGAGTGAGCAGAGCCAGAGGCAGCCACTTCAGAAGCAGCCACCAGAGCTGGCTAATGGAGTCGTTGGCAGGAGACTAGCACCTGATTGGTTCTTCACTGTTTCTCTTGGAGATCAAGGGCATTATGCAGACAGCACACCTGCCCACTCTGAGGGCCAGACTCAGGCCTGGTAGTCAGCCGTGATTTCTGCAGAACTCTATAGGAATCCTCAGCTGGGTCCCTGGCCCTCTTCCTCTTTTCATCCCCATCACATGAAGCCCCTGTGGAATTTATTAAATTGTCATTGCTGTGTTCAAAGTGGGGCTCAATCTGACCAGTAGGTTTTCCATTCCCACTAGCAATGTCCATCTGCTGTCCACTGAGCTGAGGGTTGGGACACTCTGCTCCCCTCCGAGTAAATAGTGGAGCAGAGATCTCTATCATAGCTGGCAGTTGGAGTCAAGAGACTTGAGGGCCTGTTACTTTGGGAAGTTGGCTATTTTTGCCCTTTCATCTCAACAAGAACTGTGTTGTTGGTACAAAGGGTAAGGTTTCCTGGCTTCTCACAAGGCCTTGAGGAGACATCTCTTTAAGACATCACCCTTTTCTGGAAACTGACTCCACCTGCTCCTGGGCATCTTACTCAATCTGGTCAGAGAAGCTCCTTACAATTTTCAAACCAGCCCTGGGCAGACTCTGGGTGTGGGAGCTATGGGATGTGAGGCCCAAGACCTATCAGTGCCTCATAGGAAAAGGCAGTGTCATGGGCAAGAATGGGCAGACATGAGTCCAGCCACTGGCAGGAGCTCATGTGGATCCACTGCAGCTCTTCCTGCCCTGTTGTTTGCTGGTTCCTTTCCTTCAACTTTGTAGGCTATTCCCTTATTTTTCTAATAGATGACTACTTTTGAAAAAGCCATTTCTGAATTTCTGTCACTTGCATCTAAAACAGGCCTAACCAAAAAATTCACCAAATCAAATGGAAAAGAAGACAGTACCCTGAACCACCAACTCTTTTATTAATTGATCTGCCAAAAAATTAATTTCTCCAATAATCTCTTTGCTGAGGGAACTAATCACACAACAAGATTTCCCCAAGCTTTGACTTAGCCATGTCTTCTCTGAGGCTGTCACTTGACCATGTGTTTCACTTAGTTATGAGGTCAGACTCTTCTAAGTTGAAAGTCAATTTTCTCTAGACTTTGGATTTTAAATGCCTAGAATCTCTGGAAGGCTAGAAGTTTTATATGCAAATAGAGTGACTTTTTCTCTAATATAGCTTGCCACTTTCTCTGACTCTGGGATTTCATGCTCTGTGTCTGCCTACTCATCTTCTACTGCTTCTACTTTGAGCCCCCATCTTCAGCCCCAACCTTGCTTACCCTTGCCCACACAATGGCTATCACAAACTGTTCCATGTCTAGGTAAATAATGTATCTAACCAGTTTTAGTACTTTGATCATTCAGCAGTTAGCCATTAGGTGAATTGGTTTTGAATGATTGATTTTGAATGCCTTGACCAACATCCAAAGGACCTCAACCATCATAGATGAAATCCAAAATTTAACTGCACTTTCTCCTTTCTCATTTAATGGACTAATAGTCCATCTACACAAATGGGTCTTTCTTGACTCTGGAGACAAATTGTGCAGCTTTATATAAAGGGTCTATAGCTGTTGCTTTGGGAGGACCAGAGCTCCCTCTGGACTGGGACATGCTAAGCCACTGGGGTGGTTACCTCACAGATCTGCTTGGCTTCCCTACCCATATTGTACTTCTTCACATTGTGCTGCTCACTTGCATTAATAACCTAATTAATTAAATTCTTTGCTTCCTACATCCTTTCCTCCTAGACTGGAAGGTCCTGTGGACAGGAACCATTTTAGCCTGATGCCCTTGCTGTATCCTGTGCCTAACACAGTGCCAGTGTTACAGCAGGTGTTCTCCTGCTTCTATAGGAAATCATTGGCAAGTGGCACCATTTGGGAAACATCTGTATTCAAGCTCCTACACTGACCCTGATGCTCCCTCACTTAAAACATCTGAGTTTCCAGGAGCCTGAGAACCAGGACTCAGTCATCCATCCTTTTTCATCAGCTCTGTGCCTTCCTATGGCCATGTGACTGGAAGAGTCTAGTCTTACTGGCTGGACAAGCCTAGTGCAGCCTTCCATCTTCAATTATTTGACCTCAACACCCATTTCCTCCACCTTCTATGTCCCTGTCTCTACTAAATCTTTGCTGTTTCTGTGGGCTTCCCAAGAAGGTCACACTTACCAGCTAGCTAAGGAGAATTCACATCTATAGTCTCTGTCTGAGGTCTCCTCCTTGACCCCAGTACTTCCTTGCTTTTTGCAATCATCAGCAAAACTGATCTGGACACAGGTTTGCTGCCTATAGCTTTCACTCTGACTTGATACCCATCATCTACCATGTCAAGAGAAAGGGACTGAGCAAGATATTTCAGAGAGAGCTAGCATGTCAGGACCAGTCAGGGCATGGGCAGGGAAGTCAGCCAGGTTGGGATCAACTTTAGGTTCTACTGTTTATTTATGATATGATAGTTGATGGCAACTACTAATTTATAGCACACGAGTCATGAGGAATAAAAAGTCATTGAGAATAAAAAGACAAAGTTGGGATGAATTATAAAAGGACAGCTCAGCAAGGCCAGTTGTAAGACATTCAAGTGAGTCTAGCAGGAACTAGGAAACTGCCAATCATTTGTATCTGGCTTTCTCTGCACTATTAACAAGGTGCACCCAGTCAGTCTGGCCACCTAATGTGGCAGACCAGGCTCTGAATCCATCTGACTTACGTTCTTCCTATAATTAAGAGGCTCAATCCTGTATTCTATTCCAAAGCTTCAGGAGAGTTTCTAAGAGTTTCTTTAGTTTGAACAATAAGATTTACACAAAAACTAGAGCTGTTGTGTTCCATGTTCTAGCTCTGGATATATGTACAGGGATAGGGAAAGAAGAAAAGTGAAGCAGATTTTCATAAGGAGTAGGGTACCAGGGAATGAATAGGTACTACCAGTTCCCTATTTCATAGCGGTTGTTATAGAAATGAGTGCAGGAGCCAACAGAAAATAGCTGGTTCTGAGTAATAGTTTCCTTTCTGCCTCTGCCCCTGCAGGGTCACACTTACCAGCTAGCTAAGGAGAATTCACACCTATAGTCTCTGCCTGAGGTCTCCTCCTTGACCCCAGTACTTCCTTGCTTTTTGAAATCAACAGCAAAACTGATCTGGACACAGGTTTGCTGCCTATAGCTTTCACTCTGACTTGGTGGCAGTGGACTGCCTGGTACTACCCAGTGACAGTGACATGTGGGCTGGGCAGTGCTCCAAAGGCAGCTCAGCTCCTGAAACATAACCCAAAAGGATGCCTCCTACCTTGCTGGGCTGCCACCACCTACCTTCTCTGACCTCTGTCTACTAAATTTAGGGTTAGAAAATTTAGCAAATAAAGATACAAGACACACAATTAAATTGTAGTTAAGTAATTTCTTGGTGTATTGTGTACCTAAAATTCAAATTTAACTGTTCTGTGTTTTATCTGGCAGCCTAGTGATTACACCTTTGCTTGCTCCACATCTGCAGTGGCTCTCTAACCACATCACACAAACACACATGCATTCACGTTCCCTCTGTACCCAAGCACGCCTATGAGGCCACAAAAAGGGTAATCCTCTCCACACCCTCACCTGTCTGGACAGTCAGGAGCCACAGTCCTGTTCCTACTTGTCTTACCAACTTTTGGCCTCAGCCTTCTTATCTACACTGGGCACTAGCCCAGCCCGGGCCAATACCAAACAATGCTCTTGGCTCCGTATCAGCTATTTCTGTAGCCCAAACAGGTACTGCTTTTGTTTTTGCACTAAAACATAGGATAATAACTTAGCCCTTTCCAACCCATGTTTGCATTTCCCTCTAAAAGAATGATCATGGAGCAAGCAAGGAATCATTTAATGTCTTACATTATTTTATCATGCCCTCTTTGGCATCCATTCATTTCTTAATGATATAGGCTAGAAACACCATCCTCCTGTCCCCAACTTCCCATCTCTGCTGAAATCTTTTTATTGCTTTCCTAAGGTATTTTTCTGCTGCTGTTCTATTGGATCATTCCCCTGGAGCTACAGTCCAGTGTGCCCCACTAAGCAAAGAATGAGGGAAAAAACTGAATTTGGATTTTTCAAGTTTGAGAATTGCCAAAGATCTTGGATTAGATCCCTGAAGAATGCCAAAGTCTTAGCATTTTCCCAAATTCTTTCCCTTAAGCCTTCAGTCTCAGATGTCAGAAGCCACAGATTTATACTACCTTAGATCCCTAAACCATAAGACTAGTCCAAGCCCTAGAATATCATGATTCTGAAGAGTAGAAGGTAAGAAAAGACCAGAAAATACTCAGCTAGCAGATGTGGGAGAGAACACAACATAGGACCAAGCCACCACTGAAGACAAAAATGAAACCACTCTCAAATTAGAGTAAAAAGGAAAATCCTTTGTCCTCACAAATAAAATATTTGGCAATTAAGTGAATTTTTGCATCAAGCTCATTTTGGTGGTGGTTACAAATACAAGCATCAAAAGATGTTTTTCAGGGAGCCCAAGAGAGAGCAGATGTTAATTAGAATGAAATCGTAGCAAGGCAGACTGAATTTTTTGTCCTGGTGTTGCATTCTTAGATCATTACATCCACTTAGTCAGCACTGCAACCTACGCAGAAAATAAACTACACAAATAGCTTCGTCTATAGAAGTGATTCTCAAAGTACAGTCAGAGGCCAAGAGTACCAGCATCACCTGGGAACTTGTTAGATGCACAAATTCCAGACCTACTGAATCAGAGACCCTAGTGATGGAATTCAACAACCTTTGTTAACAAGCCTCCAGCTAACTCTGAAACTGCTTGGATGCCATTTGCAAAGTTCTCTCTGGTCACCTGAAATGTACCCAAAAGAACAGAGAAATGGCCATGTGTGTCAAGACATTATTTTTTAAATAGGTCAATTTGATCCTATTAGCATCAACACCAAAATCAATCGTATTTTATTTCCATCACTGTGATGAAAATACTTGAGAAAAATCAACTTACAATGAGGAATGATTTATTTTGGCTCTTGGTTTCAGAGGTTTCAGTCCGTGTTCAGCTGGTTGCATTGCTTGGGGGTCTGTGGTAAGGTAGAACATCATGGCAGGGAGCATGTAGCAAAGCAAAGCTCCTCAACGCAAAATGGTAAGGAAGCGAAAAAGAGAGAGAGCAAAGGGACCAGGGTCTCAAACTGCCTTCAAGGCACAGCCCTAATGACCTATCTTCTCTCCATTAGGCCTTGCCTCCAAAGGTTCCACTACCTCCTTCCCAACAGTGCCACAGGCTGGCAACCAAACCTTTAATACATGAGCCTTTGGGTAAGATATTAAGACCCAAACCCTAAATCAACTGTGTTAACCTCAGAAACAGAGAGTTATTTAGTTAGTTACCCATCAGCTCTTCAATAGCACAAGGGCCACTCAGTTACTTCTTACCCTTGTCTGGAATCCTGAAGAGGGGAGCCCAGGGAGAGAGACAGCTGTAGAGACTGTCACACCCAGCCAGGCTTTGCTGGTTCTCCTGGGCTGATGGCATAAATAAGTTCTAATGGTCACCAAATGGGTAACCTCCCAGAGAGCATTCAGGTTTTCTTTTCTTTCTCTTTTATTTATCTATTTTTCATTAAGTCAGTGAAAAGCAATCGCTTTTGAATGAGACTTAAGATGGCATTCCAGAATGTATAAATGTCTAGGTTTCACTGTGGAAGATGTGTGGTTTTGGTCTCTGCCTGAGAGGGTGGGAGATGAAAGTGAAGGATGTAGTGTTTGGGATCCAGAGGATTGCTCACTGCCTGTGACTCTAAGCCTGGTCTCAGCACATATGACCTCAATCTAGATTATTTCTCCTGTTACATGGCTCTAAATTAGAATCCAATATGTTTTCAAATCCTTGGTAATGGTATTGATCTTAAATACCCATTACTGGTAGGAGCTAGGCGATGAATGAGTCACGTCATACTGTGTAGTCTTCCTAAATATAACTTGGCATAAAAGTGTGTTCTCAATGTACTCAGTTTAAGAAGGCAGTTGTCAAAAAATAAACACACACAATTTATATATACATATAAATATGAAGTGTGTGTACATGTATTTGTGTGTGTCTATATATAATAATAATATATAGTGATAATATCTAGTGATTGCGAGATTGGGGTTTTATGAGACAGGTAAGATTTAGGTTTTATACTGTATACTTTTGTGGTCTGAAAGAAACAACTACATTTATTTTTAAAATAATAAAATCATCTGGCCTCCAAGTAGCCCCCCAAATATCTATTAATCTCTGTGGTGTTTTTGGCATATGACAACAAATTCTTCACTACTCAGAAGATGGAACCTATTTCTCTCTTCTTGAGTAGAAACTGAAATTAAGGGCTATCTTCTAAAGAAGAAAGTCTAAACAGGGAAGAACAGTAAGTTTACAGTGGAGAGACTTAGGAGATACCACTATAACCAGTTCAAGGTTAATACCACCAGTAATAGGTCATGCTGCCATCATGTACACTCTGATGTATATGATGAGAAGGACACTTTGTCTTAGTCGGATTCCCCCAAATCCATATCCCCATTTAATCATTTATAAGAAAATTAGGGGCTGGGATTGTGGCTCAGCGGGAGAACGCTTGCCTAGCATGTGCGATGCCCTGGGTTCAATCCTCAGCACCACATAAAAATAAATAAATAAAATAAAGGTATTGTGTCCAACTACAACTAAAAAATAAAACATTAGACAAACAAATTGAGGGACATGCCACAAAATACTTGACCAGTATTCCTTAAAAATATCAAAGCCAAGACAAACAAGGAAAGATGGAGAAAAAACTATTACAGGTTGGAAAAGACAAAAGAGACCAGACAACTGAATATAATGTGGGACCTCAACTGGAGACTGAAACAGGAAAAGAACATTTGTTAAAATGGTGAAATATGAACAAAGGCCGTACCAACCTTAACTTCTGTGTTTTGAATAATGTGCCATGGCCATGTAAGATGTGAACATTAGGGGACACTGAATGTCGGGTACATGAGAATTCTCAGTATTATCTTTGTAACTCTTCTAGAAATCACAAATGACTATAAAATACAAAGTTAAAAACTTCAATAAGGCCATTGGGAATTTTCAAAACATTATACCACCCTTTGTCAACTGTAAATCACATACCCAAGAAGCTGTTCTATGGGGGCATTGCATTCAATCCTAGAAAACACAAAAGCTCTCAAAACTGCAAGTATTCTTTTGCCATCTCCCAAGAGAACATCCCATCCTAGAAGATATACGTGAAATTGTACCCTGCTTGGGAAGGGAGTGTTTGGAGCAGACATTCTGCCTGCAGCAATGGCCTGCCTGGTTCCATTGTGGAGATCCCCTCTCTCTCCTCACCATCCCACTGTGACATCCATTGCCCCTTACTTAACGGCTGCCCTAGAAAAGAAAGGGAGCGTCTAGAATATTTAGCCATTTTATCTCTTCCAAGGGAACCCACCCAGCCAATCTGCTTAATTCTCCATTTGTCATAAACACAAGACAAGGACATTTTAAATCCATTTTTGCTTGGTTTTGTTTTTTCATCCCAGAATGAAAAGAGCTCTTTTACCTCTGAGGGTTTATGTTCCATTATTTCATTGGCATTGATTTCTTTGCCACATAGCCCAGCTTATTTCAGAAGCGTGAAATCTGTCCTTGCTATACATTGCCACTGGAGTTCATTTTCTCTACTAGTTCTCAGGCATTGCTTCTGTTTTTGGAGAAACAAAGGATCCTGCCAGCACAGTGGTCTTGCTCACAACCTATTTCTGGATGACATCTGACCCAAGAATTTTGCATTCTCTCTCAGCTGTTACTGATACTGTCATTGTACCTGATTTCCCTGTGAGCAAAGACCCTTGTGTCCCCTGTGGCTCACAAAGGGTAAAATATAACTGAATAGACAAAAATGGTAACAGGGCATCCAGAACCTACTGAGTTCCTCTCTTTTGGAAACTGTTGGCATTTCATCTTTAGGATCATTTGCAAATATTTAATGAGAGGCTCTTTGATGAAGGAGATGATAAAAACATTAAATAAAATTTCTGTCCTGGACATTTGAACATTAATTCTTACTAGGTTCCTAAGGCGAGTCAGGAACAGAAAAAAGAATGAAAACAGATCAATCATGGGTTCAGTCTCCTGAGAATAGAAGGCAATTGGAATGAAAGAACATCTGAGGCTAAAAGATTGTCCACGGGAAACTGGTGGAGACACATATGTACTCCAAGGTGCATCAGCTTCTTTTCTGGTGAAGAAACTAGGATGGGCTCAGAAATGAGGTTCCTGGTTAATAGCGGGCAGATCAAAGAGATGAAATTCTTGTTGACAAATGTCATCCAGCTACGCACAACTATTGAACTCCACAACCCCGGCTCAGCAAGATAGAGCCTAAGTTTATCTGAGATACAAACTCATTTGCTTCCAAACCAAAACCAAAACAGGAACAAAGCCTTGTTTCTCATAGTTGTTTAGCATGTTTACTTTACCAAAAAAAAAAAAAAAAAAAAAACACTTTAACAGGTCAGAAGGAAAAATATCACCTTAATTCCATCTCTTAGCAAGTCAAATATTTTTATTTAATCAAGTACCCTTTTCGGAGTTGACCAAATGTGACCATTTTTAGAAAACCATAATCGTAGCACAAATACATCTTTAAATTTTGCTGTTTAGTTTTAAAAACAAAACACTTTTTATAAACTGGTATAAAATAACCAAAATTCCTGCTTTTTAGTACCTGTATCATGTTCTATTTCATTGGTATACTGCAACTAATTTAATTATAACTTATTTAACTAATTTTGAACATGGAATCATTCCAAATATTTGAAATTATAAGTCAGGATTCTATGGTTCTTTTCTTTCCCTAGATAACTTATTGGGGATAATTTCCCAGAGGTTGAACTGGGAAGTTAAAGGATAGGTCCATTTTCACAAGTAATTTTCCCTAGCCATTATCTATACCATGCTTCTTTGTTTAAGTGAGTAGCAAAGACTAGAGATAAAAATGGAATAGATATTCACTCTTATTTTCTGTTGAGCACCAGATATCAATCTAACTATTGGGTGTCTCTGTTTGGATGTTCTATAAGTATTTTAAATTGGACATTCCTACAACTAAACTTATCACAGTTCTCCAACTCCCCCATGTTTGCCTTCTCCACTGCATGCAGAGCACCACCACCCATCTCATCACCTGACACCGGAAACTAGAGACTCATCCTTGTACCTTCTTTGCCTTCCCCAATATTTCCATCTCATCAATCTTTAAGCACTGTGAATTCTTCTCCTGGATATCAGCTGGACCTCACCACTTCTCTAAATAGCCGCAGCTCTAATCTAGCCCGAGCCACTGTTCTCCTAGCTGAACCAGGATATGAGCCAGTGTGCTAGACCCATGCCTCTGTTTTTATAGTCGCCTAATAATTCTTGCTGCACTCACAAAGCTCCTTCTAAAGCACTGCATTCTGTGTTTAAAAGGCTTTGTCTTCCTATTTACTTTGGCATAATTTTTAGTTTTTCATCATTACAGGTTTACAAGGATCTGACTATTTCCAAACCTCTTCAGTTTCATTCTGTGACAATTTACTCCCTTGTTTCTCTGAACAGGCCATTCTGTCTTATTTTGATTCCTGAAATGTTCTTTGTTTACTCTTACCCTGGGACTTACACATAGGCCTTTTTGTCTGTCAATCCCACCACCCTACCTCCAGCTATCTAAATCCCGTTCACCCTTTGTGTACCATCTTAAATGTCTGCTCCCCCAGAAAGAGGCCCCCACCATCAATCACTACCAACACTATGGCCTCTCCTAGTCCAGCAATAAGCTCTCAAAACATTCTTTGCTTCTGTTCTGGCAACATCCATTTCACTTGTTTGCTTAATACATCTGTTTTCTCCACCATATTATAAAATTCACCCATTTTTGTCTTATTTACCTTGATGTCCTCCATATTCAGTATGCATAGATACTCAATACATATTTGTCCAATGAATTAATAAATGAATGAGCAAGCCATGCTCTCAGACCCTATTTTAATACGGTTTTCATAATATTAAACAGGATAGTCCAAAATTCCTACCCCCAAAAACCTGACTTATGATTAACATTGCTACATTTTATTCCAAACTTGTGTTAAATAGCAGTCGACTTCCTACACGGATAGATTATTAGTACAACAGTAGACCAGTGGCTAAATGTGAGACTAATCCTACATATTTTCTCCTCTTTCCTACCTCTCAGACTTGTCCTTTTGGAGAGAAGTGATAAAGCAGATGGATTTAGCTTTTATGTCAGTCATCATCAGCCAAGTGAAGTTTTTTGTGCAAAAGAAAAGGCTAGAATTATATTGATTGATGGTTCATTTTTACTATTTGCTCCTTGGTTGTTGGAGTGACACCAGGAGGGCTGTCTAGTTAGGGGTGTGGGAGACAATACCTATAACAAAGGCTGTTGCAGACACAGAATTCACTGTTTGTAAATAATCCTGGAGATGAGCATATTGATACATAGTCACCAATAATATTACATGCTGAACTGCTTGGGAAAATCTATCCTACATTTATTCAAGGAAAATAAGAATTAACATTAGCAAGAGGAACATTTGAGGTAGAATTTCTTTATTATTACAAATGGGAGATGACAAGCAATTCAAATGTATGTTAATAATTCTATCCTTGGGTTTTCTTCATTTCTGGTAATATTATCAGGTCCTGAAAAATATGCAAATATGCAATTTGCAGAGGCCACCCTGGTTACCTGCAGCACAGGTATAGTGCCAGACCTCAGGTCTAGAACCTGTTGTTATCACTTCTATTAAAACATCTAACTTTCTGCCCTGGAAGATGAAGCCCCAGGCAGGAAGAAATAATTCAGCAAGTGGATCCAATATTATCTGACAGAGTTTCTCTTTCCCCCCGGGACTTACATCAAGTTTCTCTGCCACTAACCTGTTCTCAGAAATGACTCCATCCCCTTGAATGCCTGGCACGAATGGGGACAAAAACCTTCTGTCCCTGGTTATCCTTAGTACAGCTAAACCTGTCAGAAAAGAAAAAAACTAAGGTACAAAAGAGGAACAAACAGAGAAAGCAAGAATCCTAAAACAGCCTGCTTATGAAGTACAGATTTCTGATCCTTCCCTAGATATCTTGCTCCGGAGGCTCAAGGGCTCCTCTTTGTCTACAATTTCTCTCTTGAGGATACTATCCTTTAACCTGAAAAGGGGACAACACACCCTACTTTTTCATTTCTTGGCAGTGATGTCACTAGTTCCAAACAGGATTCGATCCAAGGTCTGAGTGAGATCTCACTTTGTTCATCCTATGCAGACAGTATTAAAGGCATCTCACCTTTCTCCTTGTGGTAGAAAAAGTGTGTAAACCAGAGCCACCATTTCTTAAATTCTTTATCTGGGACCAGCACTGGAATAAGAGGAGGTTCTTAGGGTAAAGGGCAGGTGTAGGATAGAGAGATAACATGAAAGATGCTGTGGCAAATTCCATGGATGTCATTAGTAAGCAGGTTTTCTCTCTCTTTCCTCCTCCTCCTCCTCCTCCTCCTCCTCCTCCACCTCCTCTTCCTCCTCTTCTTTTCCTCTTCTTCTCCTCCTTCTCCTCCCCCTCTAGCTCCTTCTCCTCTTACTCCTCCTCTCTTCTTCTCCTTCTTCTTCCTCTTCTCTTCTCCTCCTCCTCTTACTCCTCCTCCTCTTCTTCTCCTTCTTCTTCATCTTCTCCTTCTCCTCCTCCTTCTCTTTATCCTCCTCCTCTTCTTCTTCATCCCCTTCTCCTCCTCCTTCTCTTCCTCCTCCTCCTCCTTCTCCTCCTCCTTCTCCTTCTCATCCTCCTTCTCTTTCTTCTTCTTCTACACTCCCCCAGTACTATTGATGGCAGTGGCTTCAGATGTCAAATATGGATATTACCTCATGCTGCATCTAACACATTGCTGGTTGGAAACATACTCTATCTAGACTAGCACTGCCAGTGGAACTAATAAAAGATATAGTTTCTGTCTAATATTGCTTCCCAGTATGGTAGCCATTAGCACATGTGACCACTAAGTAGATAAAATGTGACTAAGTTACACCTGAAATGTGACTAAGAGAATGCATTTTTATTTCATTTAATTTTAATTATTTAATGTTACATAGGCACCCCTCACTGGTAACTAACTAACATTCCCCACATCTGGGGAAGCTGACAATAGCACTGGTCCAATGGAATCTAGGATAAGCCTCTCTGCAATAGGGGAAAATTCCACACTCACCTACCTATTTGTCAAGTCAATCCGAATAAAGAGGCCCTTCAGGGACCACTGTTTATATCCTGGACCTGCATACACCCTGGGATATGTGCTTTTTAAAAAAGAATTAGTTTTAATTCATACATAATAATTATTCATGTTTATGGGGTGAGATATTTCAATATGTGTACATTATGGTATAAAATTATTAGATTGAGATAATTGGCATTTCCATCACCTGAGCCATGTACCATTTCTTTGTATTGGGAACATTCAAAATCCTCTCTACTAGGTATTTTGAAATGTACAATTAATTGTTGTCAACCATAGTTATTCTACCATGCTATAGAACATTAGAAGTTATTCCTCTATGCAATGGCACCTCTGTACCCATTAACCATCCTCAGAGATGTGCTTAAATAGCATTCTGTAATTTCTTCTTGGAGGCACTTTCCACAGCTGTAATTTGGAAATTATTTGCACAGTTTACTCATTATTTATTTGTTTTAATAAAGAGAGTTTACTGAGCATCTCCTCTGTATGTCCCAGGCCCTATTATAGGGCACTAGGAATGTACCAGTGAACAAAACAGACAAACTCCCTGTTCTCCAGAGCTTCATTCCAGGGACTTAGGGAGACAAACTAGACACTAGTGAAGAAATAAGTATGTAATAGGGGGTGATAAAGGCTCAATAGGAAAAAATAAAATAACATAAGGGTATAGAAAGTAATGGGGATGCTATTTTAGATTGAGGAGTCAGTGGGGGAAGGCTTTTCCTGTGGTGTTTGAGCAATAATCTGAATGAAGTGCAGGATGAAGGCTGAGGAATGCTGTGGGGAGGGAATCCCAGGCAGAGAACTCTGCAGGTGCAAAGCACATTTAGGAGTTGAAGCAAGCATGATGAAGGAGCATGGTAGGATGGGACACCTCCTATGTGGGGCATAACCATGCCCTCTTCTCAAATTAGATCTTGGATCCTGCCTTTACCATCCTTCTCAGGGATTTAGTCCCTGAGTCCAGAAGCCCCATGGTGGTCAAAAGAGAGGTCAAGCATACCTGGGGGAAGGAAACTGTCCGTCATGCTAGTTAGGTGGAGAGAGAAACTCATCTTGATTGGCATATCAAGGTCAGGGCTTCACCTCTCCTAGAGTTAAAGAGAAGGATCTATAATCTGGAAAGAACAGCCAGCTGAGTGACACCTGAGTGAAAACCAGGACAGAAGTCTTCTGTGACAGAATCCCCATAGGAAATATGACAAAATTAGTAACAGGAATGAGGCCTCCCTCAGAGGACACAAGACTCGTTGGGTTGAAAATAACCACAAGGTCATCTAGTTCAGCTGCCATTAATTGCCTGAAATCTTCCAACAAAGTTTTGGACAACAGTCATGCAACCTCATGCAGTAGCTCAGGGCTCTGCATGGCAGTCCCTTCTGATGGACAAGTCTCAGAAAGCCCCCAAGGGCTCAGGGCTTCCTGGAACAGATGTACAGTGGGCGAGGGCAGCAGGTTGGGGTTTGAACCCAGTACATTCCTCCAAGGGTGTGTGTTTATACTACCCCACTGTACAGAAGTCTATTGGTGAGATCAAAGTTGCTTTTCTTTAGGCTGTTTATATGGCCTCATCAATGATCCAGCTTTAAAACATTCCTCTGGGGAATGTAATTCTTTGTTGTCAATGATACCTTTTGTAAAAGATCTTGAAAACACGATGTGAGTAGCTGAAGGAACTTAGCAGTCATTTAGCCCAAATTCCTCATTTGACTTATGAAAATTGGAGGGAGGACTGAGGCTTTCCACTGTTTCCACCCAGTTCTCCCTCAAAGGTGAAAAAATCCTTTAGTTCTTAGAGGTCCTCAGCCTCATAAATATCCTTGGCCTCATTTCTCAGTTCCAATGTCATCTATAGTGCTGGTCATTCAGGGGACAGCTGCAGTGTTCCCTGCTGAATCTTCCCTTATTCTCAAAATTCTCCCCCCAGGTATTTGCAACGCTATTCCAAGTTTCTTCCACTTCTCTGATGGTTTCTTCTTAATCCCCTTTACTGGACATTCCTCTCCATGCAGATTTAGTGGTCCATCTTTTCAAGCACTTTCTTTCCAATTGCTAGAAGTCACTTATTCAGTCCTCATACCAACTAGGAAATTCCAACCCTCTGTCCTCTCCATACCTGCTCCTGGTCTACTGATTTCTGATGGAAGACATTTTCCCATCAGGCCCATTAGCCTTGCTATAAACTCATGGTCACCTGACTCAGTCTTGTCCTCAGCATGGCCCATTAACTTTGCTCTGTTCTGGTCAGTTCCCTCTTCTTTTCTTTCCAATAACTGTTGCATAGCTGTTCCCTGCACACTCCTTATCTTGTTAAGAGCTTTACCCACAAAACCCCCTTCACTTGCCACTTCGCAAAGAAAGCAGAAGCTATCAGACGGAAACAACCTCAAATTGTTGTCACAAATCTGAAATCACACATCCTTCTTGCTCCCATCCTGTGCAAATGAAAAAGGTGTCCTTTTCCCCACCTAAGGCCAATCATTATACATTCATTCTCCCAGCACTTAATTACTGAGTGTCTACTATGTGCCAAAGTTACAAATACAGCTTTACTACTGCCTCCAAGCACAATTAAATCTAACTTACTTGTTTTAGGTGAGAGGAATTCATCAGTATACAAACCAGACCAAATGATCTGCCTACATGAAGCATTCATTTCAGTGGGAGAGATGAAAACAAACAAGATTAAGTTAAATATACACTGTGCTACATAGCAATTACCTGACACTACATGTTAAAGGCATTGAAAATTTAGATATGATATTCAGGGGAGGTCTTATTGAAAAGGTGACATTTAAGTAAATGACTGTATAAAGTGAGGGAACAACAGATCATAAAGATACCTAAGGGAAGAACACTTAAGGGAGAGGCTCCAAGTCTTGGCATCAGGAACTTACCTGGAAAGGGTGACTGGAAAGGAGAAATGGGAGGAGATAAGATTGGAAGCCAATTTACATTGGGCTTCATAAGTCAAAGGAAAGACTTCAACTTTCACTGTCAATAGGCAGGTATATTGTGAGATTTGAGAAGAAAAGAGAAAGGAGATGACTTATGTCACCAGGGACATCCTTCTGCCATCTGATGTTATACCATATCAGATAGTATGCTATCAATTACCTTCCCTGTTTCCTTCTTCCAGTGATATGGCTTATTTCTTCTTCACATCTCCTTCTAAATGTGTGGTCCAGAACATCTCTCAAAGAGAGTTGGACCATAAGTCAGTGGTATCCATAAAAAGGGGACATGGATTTTCATCTGAGGCTGGCCACGAAATACATTCTTTCAGATAAGTTTATATCATATACTTCCCAGGACAAAACCATCCCATGGCTTAGTGTCACTTTTAAAATAGAGTATAACCCACTTGAATCAAATGTATGAAATATGATATATCAAGAGCTTTGTAATGTTTTGAACAACCAATAAAATAAAATAAAATAGAGTAGAGACTCTTTGCCATCCCACCTAGACACTGTGAGCAGCCTAATTCTCCACTCCTTTTCCATTATGTTCCGACCACACTGATCTTCCTGTTCCTCACATGTGCCAAGTTTATTCCTGCCTTAAGCTGCCTTAAGCTCAGGCCTTCTCTTGATGAATTCTTTCTCTTCCATCTTCTTATGGCTTCCAAAGCATGTGTAGCTACTCCTTAACTACTGCCTTCTTTCTGACTTAAGTTTCACTCACTTTAAAAATAATGTACTCACCTGGACTCCCTTTTCTTCTGATTGCAAAACTTGTCCCTTTCACATCTCAATTTCTTGAGAAGAATCTACCCTCACCTCCCCATTTGCTCACCTCCCCATTCACCTCATCTTGCATGGTCCTTATGCTCCCCACATTCCCCTGAAACTGCTCTCACCAAAGAATTCCACTTTGCTAATTCTAATATTCACGTTTACTCCCTACCTTGCTCAATCTCATAATGATATTTAGTACTGTTGATTGTATCCTCCACTGTAAAATTCTTTCTTTTGTCTTCCTTGACATGAGGTTTATCTCTTACTTCCATGAAAGGCTTTTTAGCCCATGGCACCAAGCCTTGAAATGTTGGAATCAGACAATGTGGTGTCCCAGACTTCCTTATTTCCCTCAGCTCTTTCCTTGTGATCCCAGCCATCCTAGTGACTTGGATGACCGTCTAGCTCTAATCTAATGACACTGGTCTCCAGCAGCTGCTCAGATGTGCTCCTAGGTAGGGATGTCATCACAGGAATGCACATGTGCTCATGATAACCTGGATACATTAGAAGCTGATCATGACTTTTTCTATGCTCACATTCACCCCATTTATGCCTCTCAGAAAATGGCATACACTGGCAGTTCAAGGAGGAATGCTGGGTCCATCTTTGACCCTTCTCACTCTTTTACTGCTCAGTTCTATCCAAATCTGATCCAAACACGTTCTAGATTCATGTCCTTCTCTCTAATGCAAACTATCCCAGTCTTTCACATGCACTCCAGCAAATGCCACTTATCTCTCTGCGTCCACTCTTGACCTCTTTCATCCATTATCACCCTGCAGTAGGAGGAGACTACAAATTGCACACAGTACTATGTCACTCATGGGTTTAAAATCCTTTGATGGGATGTCACCATCCCTGTTTTCGACTGATTGCAGCTCATTCAGCCATAGAACAGGTAATTTCAGGCTGCCATTCGCCTGTGTCTCGCAGACAAATTACTCAGGCTCGGTGCTAAAGAACCCGCGGAAACTGCTTCTTGGAGCCTGCTCCTATCAGAACATACACTGAGCCCGGAGCGGCCGAATTCCGGCTCCCGGAACTGCTCTGGCCCAGGGCTAAAGAACCCGCGGAAACTGCTTCTCGGTCCGGGTCTTGCTGAATACTGTGGAGGTAAATACCAACCGAGCCTTCATAGGCAGTGGCAACAGGATTGAGACGGGGCTTGTGAGGGCTGGTCAGGACTCACCTGTTGCTTTGGTCACCTGGCAAAGGGAACGAAATGCTGCCATTCGCATGGGATACCAACATGGCAGAGATCTGATGTCATCAGAAAGCGGCGGAGGAGAGAACTTCATCGATACCAGCGGCGACAGAAACAGTTGGTCTCCTGGTAAAGAAAGTGGTCACAAACACCCGAGTTTCTCTCACTTTGTCATCAAGCCAGAGGGGCAGAGCAGAGCCGCCACCCGCACCCGCAAGGTAGGCAGACCTACGACCGACCGTCGGAACAGTCCAAGCGGCCTGCCGGCGTGGCAGACACGTCACCCCATTTGGAGTAGGGGAAGAGCAGAGCCACTGCCCGCATCCGGAACAGGTGAGGTGGCGTGGTAGTCACGTCACCCCAAATGGAGTAGGGGCAGAACAGAGCCGCCGCCCGAGCCCACAAGGTAGGCAGACCTGCGACCAACTGGCGGAACAGGCCCAGCGGCCTGCCGGCGTGGTAGTCACGTCACCCCAATTGGAGTAGGGGCAGAGCAGAGCTGCCTCCCGTGCCCGGAACACGCCCAGCGACCCACCGGCGTGGTAGACACATCACCACAATTGGAGTAAGGGCAGAGCAGAGCCGCCTCCCACACCTGCAAGGTAGGCAGACCTGCAACTGACCAGCAGAACAGGCCCAGCGGCCCATCAGCGTGGTAGACAGATCACCCCAATTGGAGGAGGAGCACAGCCGCTGCCCGCAAGGTAGGCATACCACACGACCTGGAGAAGGGGCCCAGTGGCCTGCCAGCGGGATAGACAGATCACCCCAATTGGAGGAGGAGCACAGCCGCCACCTGCCCCTGCAAGGGAGACTTTTCAACTATACAAGAGCAATATAAATATATAGGGGGAAAATTTCAAAAACACAACAGTTTCACCAAGCAGAAAGAAACGTGAGCAGTATGAAAAGACAAGGAAAGAAAGGACCACAAGCAATGCAGGTCAACTCAACTTTAGAAGAGGTAATAGCTGCAGCAGATGGAATGTCAGATAAAGAATTCAGGATATACATGCTTCAGATGATCTGGAGTCTCAAGGAAGACATTAAACAGCAAAATCAGACAATGAAAGATCACTTCAACAATGAATTACATAAACAAATCCAAGAAGCAAAAGATCAACTATACAGGGAGATAGAGTTTATAAAAAACAAACAGAAATCCTAGAAATGCAGGAAGCAATAAACCAACTTAAAAACTCAATTGAGAATACTACCAGCAGAGTAGAACACTTAGAAGATAGAACATCAGAAAGTAAAGACAAAGTATTTCAACTTGAAAAGAACATAGACAGCTCAGCAAGACTGTTAAGAAACCATGAGCAGAACATCCAAGAAATATGGGATAACATAAAGAGACCAAACTTAAGAGTCATTGGGATACAGGAAGGTATAGAGGTCCAAAGGAATGAGCAATCTATTCAATGAAATAATACGAGAAAACTTCCCAGACTTGAAGAATGAGACAGAATCCCAAATCCTAGAAGCCTACAGGACGCCGAATGTGCAAAATCATAAGAGATCCACACCTAGACACATTATAATGAAGATGCCCAACATACAGAATAAGGAGAGAATTTTAAAAGCTACAAGAGAAAGGAAGCAGATTACATTTAGGGGTAAACCAATCAGGATAACAGCTGATCTTTCAACACAGACTCTGAAAGCTAGAAGATCCTGGTATAACATAGTTCAAACACTGAAAGAAAATGGGTTCCAACCAAGAATTGTGTATCCAGCGAAATTAAGCTTCAGGATGGAAGATGAAATTAAAACCTTCCATGATAAACAAAAGTTAAAAGAATTTGCAGCTAGAAAACCATCTCTTCAAAACATCCTCAGCAAAACATTACAGGAAGAGGAAATGGAAAATAACAATGAAAACCAACAGTGGGAGATAGGACAGTAAAGGGGGGAAAAATAATCAAAGAGGAAAACAAACCATGTTTAGTAACATAAATAAACAAATATGGCTGGAAGAACAACCCATATCTCAATAATAACCCTAAATGTTAATGGCTTAAACTCACCAATTAAGAGACACAGGCTAGTAGAATGGATCACAAAACAAGACCCAACAAAATGCTGCCTACAGGAGACGCATTTGATAGGAAAAGACATACATAGACTGAAGGTGAATGGTTGGGAAGAATCATATCACTCATATGGACTTCGGAAACAAGCAGGAGTGTCCATACTCATATCAAATAAAATAGATTTCAAGTCAAAGTTAATCAAAAGGGATAAAGAGGGACACTACATACTGCTCAAGGGAACCATACACCAACAAGACATAACAATCATAAATATATATGCCCCAAACAATGGTGCAGCTATGTTCATCAAACAAACTCTTCTCAAGTTCAAGAGTCTAATAGACCACCATACAATAATCATGGGAGACTTCAACACACCTCTCTCACCAATGGACAGATCTTCCAAACAAAAGTTGAATAAGGAAACTATAGAACTCAATAACACAATTAATAACCTAGACTTAATTGACATATATAGAATATACCACCCAACATCAAGCAGTTACACTTTTTTCTCAGCAGCACATGGATCCTTCTCAAAAATAGATCATATATTATGTCACAGGGCAACTCTTAGACAATATAAAGGAGTAGAGATAATACCATGCATCTTATCTGATCATAATGGAATGAAACTGAAAATCAACGATAAAAGAAGGAAGGAAAAATCATGCATCACTTGGAGAATGAACAATAGGTTACTGAATGATCAATGGGTTATAGAAGACATCAAGGAGGAAATTAAAAAATTCTTAGAGATAAATGAAAACACAGACACAACATATCGGAATCTATGGGACACATTGAAAGCAGTTCTAAGAGGAAAATTCATTGTTTGTAGTTCATCCCTTAAAAAAAGAAAAAACCAACAAATAAATGATCTCATACTTCATCTCAAAATCCTAGAAAAAGAAGAGCAAAACAACAGCAAAAGAAGTAGAAGGCAAGAAATAATTAAAATCAGAGCTGAAATTAATGAAATCGAAACAAAAGAAACGATTGAAAAAATCGACAAAACTAAAAGTTGGTTCTTTGAAAAAATTAATAAGATCAACAGACCCTTAGCCATGCTAACGAAGAGAAGAAGAGAGAGAACTCAAATTACTAGCATACGGGACGAAAAAGGCAATATCACAACAGACACTTCAGAAATACAGAAGATAATCAGAAATTATTTTGAATCCTTATACTCCAATAAAATAGAAGATAGTGAAGGCATTGATAAATTTCTTAAGTCATATGATCTGCCCAGATTGAGTCAGGAGGATATAGACAACCTAAACAGACCAATATCAATTGAGGAAATAGAAGAAACCATAAAAAGACTACCAACTAAGAAAAGCCCAGGACTGGATGGGTATACAGCAGAGTTTTACAAAACCTTTAAAGAGGAACTAATACCAATACTTTTCAAGCTATTTCAGGAAATAGAAAAAGAGGGAGAACTTCCAAATTCATTCTACGAGGCCAACATCACCCTGATTCCTAAACCAGACAAAGACACTTCAAAGAAAGAAAACTACAGACCAATATCTCTAATGAACCTAGATGCAAAAATCCTCAATAAAATTCTGGCGAATCGGATACAAAAACATATCAAAAAAATTGTGTACCATGATCAAGTAGGATTCATCCCTGGGATGCAAGGCTGGTTCAATATACGGAAATCAATAAATGTTATTCACCACATCAATAGACTTAAAAATAAGAACCATATGATCATCTCGATAGATGCGGAAAAAGCATTCGACAAAGTACAGCATCCCTTTATGTTCAAAACTCTAGAAAAACTAGGGATAACAGGAACATACCTCAATATTGTAAAAGCAATCTATGCTAAGCCTCAGGCTAGCATCATTCTGAATGGAGAAAAATTGAAGGCATATACAGGAATGCCTTTGATTTATACGTGTTGATTTTATATCCTGCCACTTTACTGTGGGGTCGGGCTCCAAATTCCTCAATAGGACACCCATAGCACAAGAGTTAATAACTAGAATCAACAAATGGGACTTACTCAAACTAAAAAGTTTTTTCTCAGCAAAAGAAACAATAAGAGAGGTAAATAGGGAGCCTACATCCTGGGAACAAATCTTTACTCCTCACACTTCAGACAGAGCCCTAATATCCAGGGGGGAGGGGGGATAGTAGAGGATAGGAAAGGCAGCAGAATACAACAGACACTAGTATGGCCATATGTAAATCAATGGATGTGTAACTGATGTGATTCTGTAATCTGTATACGGGGTAAAAATGGGAGTTCATAACCCACTTGAATCAAAGTGTGAAATATATCAAGAACTATGTAATGTTTTGAACAACCAACAATAAAAATTTTTAAAAAAATTCCCTGATTAAAAAAAAAGAACTATGTAATGTTTTGAACAACCAACAATAAAAATTAAAAAAAAAATCCTTTGATGACTTTTCATCATTAGGATAGCACTCCAAACCTCACCAGGTCTTGATTTTCAGCTCACAATGTCATTTCTTAAACTCTACTCTCCAGCTCAGTTCAACATGTGGCAGTTCCTCAAATGCTTCCACTCTTTCTCATTTCTGTGTCTAATTAATTAATTGTTAAATGATCATATTCTCTGCTCATTATATTTTAAGATTCATGACCTCATAATTTTTACTTGCCAGTGTTATACCCAGTGATTAGCATAATAATATCTGACACATATTTGTAAAAAGACATAATCCATTTACTCAAAAACTATCTTTTATTTTTGATGCTTAAGTACAAAACTAAGTTTTTAAATGAATAAGTGCATTTAAAAAAACTTAAGGAATTTATGTTTTTGTGAAGACAGTATAAACAAAATTATATATTTTATATATAATAATTATATATATAATATCTATATATTATATATTTCCCTTATATAGGGAAAAATTTATGCTGTATATACTATAATAAAATTTAAAATGGTATATTTAGTATATTTGATGGAGATAAATAGTACAGAAAAAAATATTAAGTGGGGAAAAAATGTATTTGATGAGAAGATGTTGAAAGTTTAATGGGTATTGTCAGGGAAGATCTAAGACAACATTTAAGAAAGGATCTGGAGGAAGGAGGGAGGAGTGGATACCAGGTGTGCATCTGGGGTAGGAGTGCTCAGCAAAGGGAATAAGTTCAAAAGTCCCAGATGAGTATATGCCTGATGCCTTGAGAGTTGATGGACCAGAAAGGAGGTCAGTGTGACCAGAGAAGAGGGAACCAGTGAAGATACAAGGAGCCCTACAGCTCTGTGGAGCTTTCATAATGAGGGCAATGGAAGCCACCAAAGGGTCTTCAGCAGAGGAGTGATAAGGTGGGGTATGAGTTTCAGAAGTTTATTCAGAGCACTGGATTGAGAGTAGACTTAAGAAAAAAAAAATAGGAGCCAAAGTGTCAGATAGGAGGCTACTGCCACAATCCAGCTGATAGATTAATGGTGGTTCCAACCAGAGTGGTGACAAAGAAGCTGCATGAGGGATATACTTTGAAGGGAGAAATGATGAGATTTGCTGATGAACTGGATGCTGCATACAGGGGGAAAAAAGAGAGAAATCAAGATTGATTCTAACTCTTTTGGGCCTGAGCAAGTGGAAAAAATGGTGTTGCCATTAACTGAAATGGAGGAGAATTTGGAAGAAGGTTTGAGCTTATTAATTTTAAGCAATGTACTACATTCAAAATATTTCCTGCTGATCAGAGTTGCATTTTTTAAAATTAAGATGTCATTTGTCAGGATGCCTGATATCTTTTAGGATTAGATTCATTCCTTTCAGGCCGGAGGTTCTGGCCTTATTCCAGATTTCATAGATGTCGTAAAACAGGTCTAAGGGGATACATTATTTGGTGCTGTCTGCAGAGCCAGATCTCCTGAACTGCTGCTGTCTAGATATTTACTCTGAGCATCTTTTTTTTTTTTTTTTGGAAAAAAATCTAATAAGCAAAACATTCCTGCTTGGGCAGGAGGCTTGGAGCTACTCTTTCCTCTAAAGCTTCCCAAACTCAGAGGTATTAGAGGAGGTTTTCTTGGCCAAACTATGTGCCAGATCCTCTGACAAACCATCTGCTAGGAATCTGTCCTTCTATAACACTGAGCCAAGAGTTCCAGATGGGGCTGTGAAAAGGACTCTAATCTGGATGAAGAAGGCAAAGGGATAACCATGGGCATGCTTTCAAATTATTGTGCCTGGGCCACCAAGGACATCATCAGCTAATGTCCTTTCAGGCCTTCCCAGAGTAGTAAAATAATTGTTGACCTAAGGATGGAATACCCAAGCCCAACAAGTCCCTAAGACAAATTCTGTGGGCCTATTGCACAGTGATGTCACCTTATGAATAAAGTGGGAAAAAAAAAACCCAAACCTGCTGAAAGACGAAAGTTTTACCTTCGATCCACAATGCTAAATGGGCAAGTGCATATTCTCTTCTTAAAATAACTTGCCTGCTAAGAAAAAGGGTATGCAAATTTCCCAGACTCAGAAGTGAATCCAAGGAAAACAGCCAAGTTCCATAGACAGTCCATCATCCACTTGCAGGTTCTTGTGACAGACCCCGGGGCCATTAAAATTTAGAAGTCTCAAATTGAGATGAGTTGTCCCCTCTTGAAGGGTCCACAGAGCAAAAGCTCTAGTTAAATTCTTGGGGCAGTCATGGACAGTGCCTTGCTTGTTGTTCTCATACATGAATGAGAGGAATAACCTTTCTTCATGCTCAGGACAAGAAGTATTCATCAAATGACCAGCTTGGTTTCTTTGTTTTGTAAATAAGCTCAGAAGAACAATAATCAATATCAACAAGATTTCCAACTCTTTGGAGGCAGCATTAATGAAGTAAAAATACATGTCCTCCAGGGAAGTTTTGGTGACAATACATATTTGGATATAAAAGCACTGTAAGTTTACCATTCTAAAGTTTTTTCATATAGAATACACACTTACATGTGCGCGCATGCACACACACACACACACACACACACACATGGTAAGTAAGAATAGGTGAAGTAATGTTATTGATAGACTTACTAAATAACATGATACTGACTTGTCCACCTAAACCATGAAAAACAATGGAAATAATTCAAGTATGTTCTATCTCACATCAGTCTCCACAGCAGAGGTTCAAATAGGAATACCCCTAAAGGGATGCAGCAGAATCTCAGGGAAGTTTCTCATAGAAACCACACTGGCCTCCCCCAGCCTGGAAATTTCAACCTGCCTCTGGTACAGGGCCCAGAGATTCACCCCGCAAACAGATAAGAAGGTCAATGTAAGGGTCCTCAACTGCACTAAGAGAGATAAATGTTGTGAATGAATAGTCAAATTATTCATTTTTAAAGTGCACCTGTAAACTTTGTGATCATAGGTGGCAGTAGAGTATAAGGTTATAGGAGAGACGGGTCCCATTTGGGCCACTTGCTAACTGTGTGATCTTGGAAAAGAAAATTGCATGTGCTTTAGCCTCTTCATCTGTAAAGTGGGTCATAATAGTGCAGCCCTCATAAGGAAGTAAATATTAAATGATTTAATACATTCAGAGCAATTTAACTGGTACCTGGTGCAAAATAAGTGCGATATAGTGCTTGCTATTTTAATATTACCAGCATCATTGACATAGGTTCTATGTCTACTTTGCCAGAGAACTGGGTTAGGAAAATTCAAGGAAACAAATTGTTCATAGTGCCCAGGAGCCTGCAGTGATTTCTACCATGAGAATGCCCAGGAAACCCAGGTAGGGGGAATTCCTAGAGTTTCAGTTGGGTAACTTGTAGGCTGGGCTCTGTGAGGAAGAATGAGCTGGAAGGGTTTCAGGCTAGAGGACAATGAGAGAATTCAAATACCTTTCATCTTTTATAGAAATTAAAATTTAATAATACCTTTCTCTCACCCATCATACTCTGCCCCATCTGCAAAAATGATTCCAAAGATTTAAGCATCAAAGTACGAAGTCAGAGAAAAACATGAAATTACCGTATCCGTTTCTTCCTAATGTGCTAATATTCAAGACAAATACAATGCTTTTAAAATTTTTGCATTTTAATATTTGATTAGGTTCAGTCATACAAAACTGTTCATTTGTGGGGTTAAATAAGATTAAATATCAGCAATTTTCACAGAGGTCAATTTACAGTATGTCCTGGACCTTGCTGTTCTGAGAAGTATACTTTAATTGTTATATATATATATATATATATATATATATATATATATATATATATATATATATACATACATACATACACATACATACATTGTACTCTGGTGAAAATTTATTAAAGGGCATGTTTTAAAAGATGTATATGAAATAAAGACATTTCAGGGCTGACCTTGGGTTGCATAAAGATCAAGTTTGCATAAAAACTTTGAACGATTTTGTCTCACTCATACATGGAGCTGCTAAAATTGGAAAGGCCTTTTGAGAGCACCTATTCCAAACCTTTCTTCTGATGAGCTAACAGGGGTCCTGAGGGGTGAATTTATTTACCCATGGTCACAGTTAGAAAGTATCAGATCCAAGAATAGCTCACCAGTCCCTGAGCCCCTATTCAGCTTCTCTTTTGTGAAAATCGAATCTCTATTGTCTGGAATTTTGTCAGACTGTGTTCATAAGGGAAGCCACAGGCACAATGTGGAAAACCTGGGGTCTGAGCAGGTCGGATCTGAATTGAATACAAAGATTCGCTTTGCTCAGGTCCTTAACCAGACTCTTGATTCTGGTCAGAAGAAGTTAAGACAAAAATAATTATCAGTACCCAAGAATTCTCAACCCACTCAGGCAAGTGACATTGCCATCACAATGTCCAGATAAGAAATATTGAAAAAGAAGGCATAAGGGCATCTACCATGTTTCTATGTGAGGTGCCCAATGTGAGGTACCCCTCTTTTACAGTTGAGGAAGCAGTTCCAGAGATGCTGGCAGTTGTCAGCACTCATTTATGTTCATGTCATCATTGAAAAATGAGTCCTTTGACCAGCTTCTAAGTCTCACAGGACTTTATTTAACTGGGAAAACTTAATGGTTAAGGGAGTTTTAAACATACACCACTTTCTAGTGTCCTGAATCAAAAGGAGGCAAAATAGAGGTAGAGTCAATCCTATTAGAAAGCACTAGAAATACCTTGTGCTGATGGGCTTGGACCTGTCTACATGAAACAATAACTGTAGTGGAGGGAAGAGGGGCATCCTGATTGGCTTAAACCTCTCAGGGCTTATTCCTTGGACAGAGGATATGCTCTTGAACTGAAGTAGAGCTGTCCCTTGGTATCCACAGAGGACTGGGTCAAGGCTCCCTGCAGATATCCAAAGCTGCATATGTTCAAGTTCCTTTTATAAAATGATGCAGTATTAGTATATAACCTATGAACATCCTCCCATCTCATCTAGATTATTCATAATATCCAAAGCATTATAAATACTACATTAGTATTTATTATATTGTACTGTTCATGGAACAGTAATAAGTAAGTCTGTGGGACAGACTTTTTTACTAAATATGTATTTATTTTTATTATTATTTTTATCTACAGTTAGTTGAATCCAAGGACACAGAATCCACTGATAAAGTAGGCCAGCTGTAAATGAACTGGTATTATGGTTTGGATGTGAGGTGTCCTCCAAAAGCTCACATGTGAGACAATGCAAGAAGGTTCAAAGGAGAAATGATTGTAAGAGTCTTAATCCAAATAGTGATTTAATCCCCTGATAGGGATTAACTTAGTGGTAACTGAAATGATAGGGAGTGGCCGGAAGAGGTGGGATTGGGGTATGGCTTTGGGCATATATTTGTATCTGGCCAGTGGAGTCTCTCTGCTTTCTGATCATGACATGATTTGCTTCCCTCCACCATGATTTCCTTCTACCTATCCTCAAGCCCTGAGGAATGGAGCTTACCTTCTATTGACTAAGACCTTGGAAACTGTGAGCCCTCAAATAAACTTTTCCTCCTCTACAATTGTTCTGGTTGGTTCCTTTTAGTCACAACAGTGAAAAAACTAATTAGAAAAACTGGGAATGGCAGGGAGAATACCCCAACAACATGTGGATACTATTAGGAAGGTAAAAGGATAAAATCAAGTTGGACAATCAGATAACAAATATCAGTACAGTATATGCCACAATTTATTCAACAAATCCACTACAATTGGACATTTATATTCTTTCTGATTTTTCACTCTTGCAAGTTGCCCCTGCAACAATTGCTTCTGTGGCTCCGTCCTTGTGTGCTTTCTAGAATAACATTTCCTAATACTGAATTTCACAATCAAAGCATGTGAATGTTTGATTTAGCTTAGTAAATTTTCTTCTAGAAAGTTTGTTTCCCATAGTTAATACTTTCATAATCCTGGGAACTGTGAAACCACAAGTACACATAGAAACCTATATTTTTTAATTTCTGGTAATTTGCTAGGTAAAATTTTGTGCTTTTCAGATAGTATTCCATAGTGTTGTGCTAAGGCCACTGACAAATATGGCAAATCTTTGTGGAGCAACAATTCTTTGAGATTTAAATTTAAAACACTATTATTTTTGAATTGTTTTTACTATTCATTTTATATTTCATGATATCCTGACATAGAATAAAAAATCTATAAAAATTATATGGATAAAATGTGAAGCTAAAAACCAATCTCCTGTTACAGTGGAATGATATGTTTTTTTTTTTCCTTCCCATGCTTCCTTCAAATCCCAGAAGTAAAAGTTTACTTTCCTCTGTAGTAAGAAATCTTGGTAGAAACTTGAGAAATAATTGATTTCTACCAGAACACATGTATTATAATCATTTACCCAATAAAGTTGTGAAAATTCCAGGAGATAATGATGGCTCTGCATGTAAGAGAGCTTGGAGTAAGTAGGAAAGGATCAAATGTATAGAAGACACCAAAACCTGACACTGGAGGATAGTAACCAAGTGGTTTCATCAAGGACAAATAAATCACCCTAGAGGTTTAGTGATAGAGCAGTGGCCTACCATTCCTAGTGACAGGCAGGATCCAGGGATCCTACTTTCAGCCGTGGGAAATCCCAACCTGCTACTGCCAGCAGATGGGTAGGGAGATGAGGCCTAGCTGCTGCATTTCCACTGCCAGAGGGAAATCCTATTAATTCCCAGCACAAGTCATCCCATGTAGACTTTTGTGATTATTGAATGTCATTTCTCTGATTAAAATGGCTTGAATTGTTTTGCTCATTAAAATCCTTTGATATTTGGGATGCTATGACATTCAATAAATATCCAGTGTTGAATGAGGCAGATGCAATATCCAATTAAATTCATTTAAGAAGTCCTGGCATCATTGTGAAGGTATCATCAGAGTTTTTGTGTTCCTCAATTAATTTTCCTAGTGATAATAAAATTACTATTTTTTTCTTAGCCTTTCTAAATGCAGGTGTCCCGATACAGGCTAGAAAGTTTTGATGCATTGTGGCTAAATTAAAAATGTATGCCTTCATGGCTCTCAAAAAGAAAAAATTTCAAAAGAGACATTGAAATGTCCATATAAATGGACACTTACTGTCTTGCTAACCTTGATGTGCAGAAGATTTAGAGCTTGGCTGTGCCCTATTGAGTCAAGACTTTCCCTAATAATTGCATGTAATAACCTGGTGATTATATCTGGAATAAGATTCTTTTTCTTCCATATGTATCTGGACATAATGGCCTGGGCAAACATCCCCTATTTGTGCCTAGATCCACTATCTACCCTTTTCTGTCCTGCTAGAAGACCAGGAGGCTGATTGTACTGACTGCCCCTTTCCCTCTGGCTTATGATTATGTTTGAACAATGGGATGGAAGAATGAGATACCTGAGTCAAGATAATCTGAATGCTCCCGCTTTGGGGCTGTAGGTCAGTAGTGACTTGTAGCATCTCTTAGAGCTCCATTCATGCAGTCTCCTTGCTCCTTTGGACTCAGTCCTTGTCCTCCACTGTTTCTAGCTCTTTGCAAGGCTCACTTGACCTTTCTCTGTGGCACTGTGAACAATCTCTTCATTAAATTCCCCATTACTCAAGTGTCCTTTGTCTCTTCTTGGGACTTAATGTAACTCTTATATATTCTATCAAACAGCATGAAATGTAATTCTATAAATACACAGGAAAAGCTCTCAATTCTCCATAACCCATACTCCAAACAGAAATGAGCACTTGACCAGCAAAGAATTTATTTGGATTTCTGAAAAATGCTTGGACTGTCTTTCAGAGACATTTCTTTTTCATAAAATGAGATATCAGGTTCATGATTTGGTGTCCTTTCCTGTTCTACCCCAAGGGATTAATAATTAACACTTGTTATGCAAGTCCATTCTCCTTTGAGGCTAAGGGTATTATGGTAAAAGTGCTTGATAGCCAGGAAAAAATGATTTCATGTTCAAGAACAAATAATAAGTCACTATAACAATATAAATTGCATAAAGAACAGTGTAACTAGTAAGGATATTTGGTTTACCTTTGACTTTTTATGTTAATAGCTGTGTATTGAGGTAGGTCTTTGGCACTTCTAACTCTGATGTCCAATAAAATACTAGATGTATTGTCTGTTCTTCCAATCCCCAATAAATTAATGTGAAAAATCCAAAACTATATAGAATTTTTCTATCAAAGAAAATACATATTCATTTCCCTTTTTCTTATAACCAGTCTCAAGAAAAAAAATACATTCAGATCTTTCTCTTCTGAGAATAGATCAGGCTACTATGAGAACATAAGGATATAAAGGGCCATAAGATGTTAAAAGTTATTCATGGACAATTTTAGGTGGGTAAATTAGTCTGTCAATTAGGGAAACAGAGTCACCATGAATGTGAAGGGACTTATTATAGTAAGTAGATTTTAAGCTATGACAGAAGTAGAGATCTGGGGAAGGGAGCTGGAGGAATAGAAATGAAGTCACTAACAAGCCTGCCTACCTAAAGCACTGGAGAAGGTGAGCTGGTCAGAGTTTGCAGGAATATCTGAGAAGCCAAGCACATGTACCCATTTTGTGGGAGGCAGGGGGAACCCAAAGGAAGCCTGTGGAAAGGCTTAAGAATTTGTAACCTTCACGTGACTACCATCTCTGTGGGTCCACAATCAAGCATCTGGTATTAGTTTTGGCACTGTCATTGATTAATAGGGCCTGAAAACAGGAAGAAGAGGTACAGGCAAAATAAAGAAAGGGCCAGGAAAAGCTAGAATTGACTGGGCTCTTTCCTGCCTACCCATCACTACTCATCTAACCATATGACCTTCTTAGAGTAACGGCCACTGCTTCCTGTCTTTCAGATCTCAGGCAATTTCTTTACCTAGCTAGCTCTAATAGGAAACCACAGGGTGAAGAGGAATCTGCGAAACATATTTCCTAAATTAACCAAATCATTGTAGCATAATAGAGCATAATTTATTCCTTGTGAATTGGGTATCTATATAGTCATTTTTAAGAATATTTAATATCTAAATAAAGATTTTTAAGAGTATTTAATATCTAAATAAAGACAACAGCAAAATCGTGCTTCTACTTAATGTGATACCATTATTTGAAAGCATACAATCCCTCCTCCCAAAAGAAGATACACAGAATATTATACGTCCACCTTGATTCATCTTTTGATGGCACTTTCCTTTTGTAGATGAGTTATGTTCCCACTTTAACATCCTGTATCTTTAATACTGAAATATAAGGTTAATTTCTATGAGCAATTCTTTTGTAAGAATAGTAGCAACATAACAAAAAGAATGGGTTAAATCTCTATCACTCTCTTATCTCCCTAAAGTATCCAACAATATTTATTATAAAGCAACGAAGGCTTCAATACTCTTTGTTTTTACAACTGATCATTTCATTATAACTGGAATTTTTAACTTTCTTCTTCCACTGCCCCATATCCATTTTTTCTCTCAGCTAGTCACAGTTCCTTGCTGGGGAGGGGTAGGGGACAAACATTCATGACAGGGTTGACCATTAATAGAGTATGCTCTTTTGGCTTATTGTAGCTTCCTTAATTTTTATCACAGGTTATAAAAATACTAAGAGGCACTCCCAGAGGAACTCTGTGAACTCTAGATGTACTTTTCACTGGCCTACTGTGTAGTAGCAATTTAATTTCCTCTTGATAATCAGAATCAATTACCCCAGTACAGTAATTTCCTTTTTTTTTTTTTTTTACCTGTGGTAAAATTCTCAGGTGGCATCCCCTGCTTCCAATTTAGTAGAAGTTTACTGTATATCTGACAACAGCATTACTACTACCTTAGTTTCTATCTGGAATGTTTCCCAAAGGCCTATGTGTTCAAGGCTTGGTCCCTATCTGGATCTATTAGTAGGTGGTGCAAACTTTAAAGATAGGGCCTATTAGAAGATATTAAGTCATTGGGGCTGGAACTCTAGTCCCTTTCTATATCTTTCTTTCACCTGGCCATGAATTGAATAGGCATCCTGCACCAAGTCTTCCTACCACAATGTGCAGCCTTAGTATATGCCAAGGCATCAACCATGGATTTAAACCTCCAAAATGGTGCAGATAAAACCTTTTCTCTTCTTAAGTTGATTTTATTGGGTGTTTGTTATAGTAACAGAAAGGTGACTAACAGGAATGTGGACTTAAACCAGTAGAACTTCAAATTAAAGGGATCAGAAGCAAACATTTCACTTAGAGGCCACTAGGGTAATTGTGAGGGGACCAACTCCCTTATTTATCCCTTGATTACCAAATCTGAAAATTGGGAATTGGAAAAACAACATATACTGTTTGTTGATTCAGAGTATATTTGTTATAGATTGGAAGATGTTTTCCAAGCTCTGCAGTGTCACTGGCCAGCTGGAACAATAACTGAATATTTCATTCTTTCAGGTCCCTTGCTCCAGCTTATGGTAATGTCAGTAAATTCTATGAACACAACAAGACCATTGTTGCATTTAATTAGCTACAAAATAAATATCTTGGTCAGAAACTATGCTCTGTAGGATACGAATAAGATATTCTGTAAATCTACAGATAGTGATTTTGGCAGAAGCATCGTGGGCAAAGAAGGCAAATCCATGTCCAGAATAAGTTTTGTTCCATGGAGGTCAGAGCTCTGCTTTTCATGATGGAAGTGGTCCAATGGAATTAGCACTGAAGGGAGGTTCCTACTATTTGTAGGTTGGATCATCAGGGGCTATGATCAGATCAGGCTCAGTGAATAGAATTCCATGTGTCTAAGTCCATGAATAACAACCCCTATAAACAAAGTTTAGTCAAGAAACTAGGTCCACCATAATTGCTTCTGGATGCGAGATTTATTATAGAATTAGACTTTACATAATTTTGGCAAATACTAGAGAAGTAATATCCAGAAGGGAAGAGAACCAGAGTAAAAGACATAGAGTACCATCCAGTCTTCCTGGAGCACAAGTGCAGGGTAGACAGCTCTAGGTTTGCCCAAGGATCTAAGAGAGCTTACTGAGACTGCAAATGGGTTCTCCTTGATAGAGCAATGGGAGTTGTGGTTTCTGTGTAGTCCCACCTTTGTGGATCCACAGAAAAACATCTGGTTTTGAACTTAGGATCCAGTCTAGTAGTCATGAAGAAAAGCTAGACAAAGAATGGAGAAGAGAAATGGCAACCTATAATTCCCTTCACATTTCCAAATCTGACCACTCTCCATGTCTGACTGTAAGAAATTCTAAGAATTATGACTACTGCTTCACTTCTACTTTCCAAATATTTTACAAATTCCTTTTTTTCCCACCAACTGTCCTCAGGAATCATAAAGCAATGGAATTCTATAAAATGTAGCTCCATCTTAACAAGTTGATATTGACAATTTAGCATAGTTCCAGAGAAAGAAGGCTGTTATCCATCCCTCCATCCATCTGTCCATTCATTCATTCATTCATTCAGCAAGTATGTTGTGTCAGTAACACTCTAGAAACTCAGTTTGCAAGCTAAAAATGTCTTTTATAGGACTTAAATATACAATGGTATAGACATTATAAATAAACTTCAAATACTTACATTTATAATAATAATCATGAAAGTACTGTGAATGATAATAAGATGGGCCCATAAAAGAAATTGACAAAGGAGGAACAACCCAGGATGGTAGAAAATACTTTGCCAAAAAATTATATCTAAATTGAGACCAAAAAGAAGAGTGTAGGGCCATGTTTCAGAAAGAGGAAAAAGCAAATAGTCCCATCAAATTGTCCTGAAAGGAGTTGAATGCACTTGCTGCAACCTGTTCTTCACCTTCTGTTTTATTTTAAACCCACTCTGAACAGTTTGATTTTTACTCCTCCACTAAAACTTATGATGTTAAGGTTATCATCAACCCTTTAATTGGCAAAGTCAGTGGTTAATTCACAGCCTTCATCTCACCTGATCACAGCATTACTTGGCCAGATGAACACCCCCACTTTCTTGATAAACTGTCTTCATCTGGTCTCTGGAACACCATTGTCTGCCTCGGCTTGCTATAATATAGTGTGCTTCCTGAGAACAAGGGCTTTGGCTTGTTCACCTCCAAGTGTCTGGTGCCAAGAACAATGTCTGGCACATAGTAGGCGATGAATAATTGTCAAACGAATTAAAGGAGTTTAGGAAGAAGCATCTAGTAGAATGGAAACAGGAATATGAAGAGGATATTTTGGAGCTAAGTGAAATAACTATTTGAAGAAAGAAGGAGATGATCAATGAATTAAATGCTGCAGGGAGCTGACCTTTGGATTTGGCAATGTAAAAATTTTTAGGGAAGGTTTTGTGGAATGTTAAGGTTGAAAGTCAGATTGGAGTGGGTTCCAATGGGAATAGAAGAAGAGAAAACAATGGTAGGAATTTTAGTCAGCTGCTTTGAGGAGGGTTTCTTTAGAGGAGATCATCAAGTGGACAGTGGATAAAGGTAGATATGAGGGGAAAGGAGTTTCCTTTTTATTTATTTAGTTTTTACAATGAATATTTTTGTCCCAATGAGAGGGTCTGATAGAGAAGTGAAGTTTGAACTACAGAATGGATACGGGATAGTTGCTGAAGTGATGTCCTTGAGTGCAGGTCCCATTAGTGAAAGAGCTGTAGGGCTTTGCAGAGCACAGTTCATGCAACCACAAGATGGAAGGATAATAGTGCACATAAAGTGATTAGTAGGTGTGGTGGGGAAAGTTTGTGGAAGCAGTCTCCTGTGATTAATCACCTTTGCTGGAATATTCTCCACCCAAACTCTAAACAGTAGAATGCCCCAGGGCCCAGTCCTTGGCATGTTTCTCCTCCTGCACTCATTTGCTAAGATGATCTCATTTAGTCCCATGGATTCAAATATGCTACTCTTTGCTAAATGCTCTTCTCCTTCCCCTATCTCTCCTTCAACTCCAGACTCAGACCCAATGTCTCAGACCCAACTTCATGTCTAACAGAAATCTTAAGCTTAATGTATCTAGAACTAAACAACTTATTTCTTGCCTTCTTTCCCAAATCAGCTGCTCACCCTTAACCATGTATATATTACACTATGAACACAGAGGCATAAACCAAAAATGTTGATATCACCCTCAATAGTTTCTCTTTTATCAGGTCAGCGTGACTTCAAAATATATCCAAATTCCCAAGAGTTCTCAAAAGTTCTCTGATAGCATCCTAGTGCAAAACACTGACATTTCTCACCTGAGTCACACACAAGCATCTTCATGGTTTCACTTGCTTTCACTCTTTTCTCCCTTTAGTAAAACTTCCACCAGAAACCACAATGATTCTTTGACCAAACTAATCCGATCACATCTCTTTTCTGGTCAAGATTCTTCATTGTCTTTTCAAAAAAATAAAGCCTGATGTTCTTTCTTTTTTCCCATATTTTTCTTATAATTTTATTTTTAATTTTTTTATGTTGTTCTGAGGATCAAACCAAGTACCCTGAGCATGCTAGGCGAGTGCTCTACCACTGAGCTACAATCCCAGCCCTTCCCATATTTTTATTGATGCATTACAATTATGCATAATGGTGAGGTTCATTGTTACCTATTCCTACATGCACACAATAGAACAATGAAATTTGACCAATGTCATTCCCCAGTATTTCTCTTTACCTTCCCCACCTTCCTTTTCCTGGTTCCTTTTCTCTACTGTACTGGTCTCCCTTTGATTTTCCTGATATCCCACCTCTCTTTGTTTTTTTTTTTCTTTTTCCTCCCAAGCTTCCACAGATGAGGAAAAAATATATTACCCTTGACTTTCTGAGTTTGGCTTATTTTGTACAACATAATGTTCTCAAGTTCTATCCATTTTCTTGCCATTTGGCATAATTTCATTCTTCTTTGTGGCTGAATAAAACTGCAATCTCTCTCTCTCTCTCTCTCTCTCTCTCTCTCTCTCTCTCTCTCTATATATATATATATATATATATATATATATATATATATATATATCACATTTTCTCTATGCAGTGGATACCTAGCCTGGCTTGGTAGTTTGGCTATTGTGAATTGTGCTGCTATGAACATGGGTATGCGTGCATTGCTATAATATGCTGACTTTAATTCTTTAGGATAAATACCAAAGAGGGGTATAACTGGTTCATATGGTGGTTCTATTCCTAGTCTTTTGAGAAATGTCCATACTGATTTCTATAGCAGTTCTACTAATTTAAAATCCTACCAAGAGTGTAAAAGTGTTCCTTTTACTCCTTATCCCCACCAGCACTTATTATTGTTTGTATTCTTTTGTGGGTTTTTTTTTTTTTTGGTACCAGGCATTAAGCCCAGCAGCACTTAATCAATGAGCCACATCCCCAGTTTATTTTGAGACAGTGTCTTGCTAAATTGCTGAGGCTTTAAACTCCTGATCCTCCTGTCTCAGCCTCCTGAGCCACTGGGTTGTTTGTATTCTTGATGACTGTCATTCTAACTGGAGTGAGATGAAATCTCATGTAGTTTTGATTTTAATTTCTCCAATAACTAAAGGCATTGAGCATTGTTTTTATATATTTGTTAACCATTTGTATTTCCTTTTTTGAGAAGTGTCTGTTTAGTTAATTTTTTCATTTATTAATTGAATTATTTATTTTGTCAATGGTAAGTTTTTTCAGTTTTTAAAATATTTTCTGGATATGAGCCCTCTATTAGAAGAGTAACTGGCAAAGATTCTCTCCCATTCTGTAGGTTATCTCTTTACATTTTTTCTTTTACTGTTCAGAAGCTTTTAAATTTTATGCCTTCCTATTTATTAATTCTTGGTATTATTTCCTGAGCTTTAGGGTCCTATTGAAGAAGTTGTTGCCTGTGACTGTATGTTGGAATATTGACCTTCTATTTTCTCCTAGGGGTTGCATAGTTCCTTGTCCAACTCCTAGGTCTTCAATACATTTTGAGTTGGGTTTTGTGAAGGATGAGAGATAAAGATCTAGTCTCATTCTTCTACAAGTGGACCAATGGCCTTTCCAGTCCACCAGGTCCAAGATGATCTGATCTAAGATAAGCTCTCTCACTCATCTCCTGCCAAAGAGGTCTTCCATGACCACCATGGCTAAAGCAGCATCTCCTCACACTATCTCCTTCCTCTGATTTGATTTTTTTCATTTTATTAATCACTTCCTGATATCATATCATGTGTCTTTATTTGTTGCCTATCTCCTTGTTCCTGCCAATATAAAGTAGACTCTATAAGAACACATATTTCCAGCACCAGTGCATGTACACAGTGCTAAATAAACACATTAAGTAAACAAGAACAGTCAAAGAATTCTGGAAAAGCAGTGAAATAACACAATCAAAGGTGAGAAAGGGGCCAGGAAGGGAACAGAGGTACCAACTAGGGACTCTTGATTAGGTGGGACTTGGATGGAGTAAGGTGGAGGAAATTGAGATATTAAAAAGTGAATTATTCAAGGCTTCTGATCTTCAAAGTTATGCACCCAATTTTGTTTGAACCTCAATTCTTGGTCCTATTTACAAATTTAATTCCATGTGCATGTATCATGACCAAATATGTATTGAATGTGTTGATGCAGAATGATAGAATTTTAGAACTGGAAGTAAGCACAGGGATGATTAATCTTGATAGTTTCTTTCTCGATGAAGAAACAGCCTCAGCAAGGTTGGGGTTCTACCCAGAGCCTCTCAGCTTATTAGTGGAAAAGCAAAGACTAGAACCCAATTTGTCATTTCTTCATTCCTGTACTGTTTGCATTCCTCATTAGTTATATTACAGATTGCCTTGAAAAAATATTTGTACTTTTAACATCTTAAGAACTTTGAAACTGCTAATTGTTTTAAAAATAACTTACCATGTGATTATAAAAGTTCATTTGGTTTCCTATGTGATTTTCATTATATTTTGGGCTCTGGTGAGAAGTCCCAAGAGGGTACATCAGATTTTCTTCTGGGTATTTCTGTTCAACAGTTGAACTTAAGGCACAGCAGCCAAAGTATCATTCAGGGTTTCTAATTTAGTGTTTATCCACCCCCTTCCCTTTCTAGTATCCTTCTCTTGGACATCTACTCAATGTCATATTTCTGGTAGGACCCTAAAACTGAGACAGAAAAAAATGCAAAATAAATGAAGTAATGAGTAGATCAGATAGGCTGAATAAAGGTAAAGAAAACAGTTTTTTTCTATGCTAATTTAGATTCATTGCATCACATATTATTCATGTAAATTTTCTCCTTCAAACCACTCAGCAACATTACCTCATCATTAAGTGTAATAAATGCTGAGGGCATTTTCCACCTCTCTGCAAAACTACAGTACACTTTTTGTCCCTTCCTCATATTATGCAGGCCTAATTTGCACAGAATTCAGGGCTTTTTCATTAATTCATTTAAATAGGTTGCTTGTTCCTAATGAGCTCACCACACAAAAGTACCTAGGAGTGTTCCTCTCCTGTTTAGAAGATGCGTGATCCTGACACACAGGCTAAGAAAAGAATAATTTACCTGGGGCTTCCAGAGAAATGCACAAATACATGGGTGGAGGTGCATTTCTCAACCAGCACCTACTTGAATTTCTACCAAAGCATGACCTTGGTTTACATGCTTTGGGGCTGAGCAGGGCAAACAGACACTGGAAATATTCTGTTGATAGGTGAACTTTCTCTTTAGCTCACTTTCCTCTTCTCATGCTACATCCTGTCCCTGTTAATCTCTGCTGAAGCATTTGTATTTTTTAGGAAGTTCTCTGATAGATTAATCTGAGAACATAAGGAGGAAAAGTTGTCATGAACTAAACTGTGTCTTCTCTTCCCAACAAATTTTTGTATTGAAAAATCTGCTATCTCAAAATGTGATGCAACATCTAACACTTAGTTAAGATAAGCTCATACTGCAGTAGCAGGAGCTCCCAACTCAGTATAACTTGTGTTCTGATAGAGGGGGAAATTTGAATGCGACACACACACAGGGGGAATACTGTGTAAAAGTTAGATCTGTGCTGCCACAACCCAAGAAATGACAGAAGCTAAAAACCAGCTTGGGAACAGATCCTTCTCTAGTGGCCTAAGACAGAGTATGGCCTTGCTGGCGACTTGTCCTTGGACCTGCAGACTCCAGAGTTGTCAGACAATAGTTCCTGCTGTTTTTACCACTCAGGTTGTGGGCCTTTGTTCTGGCAGCCCTGGCAACATAGGAGCCATTATGGAAAGATAGCAGTGTCAATTGCACAGGTCCAGCCCTATCCTGTGCACAGCAACCTCTGAAAGCCTTTTGCATGTAAATGAGATCACATTTCTTCCTATGTAAACCCATCAGTGGCTCACATCATCCTCCCTTGACAGGCCTATCCATTTCTAATGCCCCAGCATTTTTAGTGCTTTCTCTACTTCTCACTCTCCCCAGCTGCCCTGGGCTCATGTTTTCCAAACATTATGCACTCTGATACTTACATATTGTTTCCACATATTTTTCCTTTCTAACTGAAATTAGGTTTCAACTCAAAAATAATTTCTTCATGAGACCTTCCTGTTGGAAACGGTGACTGAATTAAGTTGCTTGAGCTGTCCTGCAACAGAGGTGATGCCTCTCCTGGGACCTTTCAGTGGAAATGTGCTGATTAAAGATTGCCCAGTTGCTATGGTGATGCCCTGTTTAATAGGAGGTTCTGTGCCAGCTACAGAGCTCTCAGTTCTTGACCTTGAAGTTCAAACACCACCTGCCCAAGGATAGAAAGCTATGGGCACAAGCTGATAATCACAGTTGGGCTGCTCACATCTATCACCTTGGTTCTGCTTGTTTTGAAGAAATTTTCTCACAGTAACCCTTTTAATGTTAAAACTATATGATAGACATGCTGAGATGGTTCTGGGTTGTCCATCCCTCATCAGGGGATGGAGAAACACTGGGCCCCAGCTTTTTCTCTATTTGCATGTCTGTCTTTTCTTCATCTCCTCATCATCCTGTCTGGAACCTGAATTAAGGGCCATGCACGTTGCAGCAACTTCCTTGATTGCCTTATGTAAAATACTACTCTCCTCACTTGTTTTGCTTTTCTCCCTGAATAACACTGATCAGCACCTAGCCTGACACATCATCTCTCTATTTTAATCATCCTCTGCAAGCAGAGGAGTTCCTCAGGTGTAGGAATTATATCAGGTTGTATCCTTAAAGCCTGGCACTGCAGAGTTCACAGAAGGAGCTCAACACATGTTTGTTGAATGAATGAATAAATGTTTTGCCATATACTTATGGAACCCAGAGATGTAAATTTTCAACAGCTACTTCCAAGGCATGTCTGGCTGATGTTTTCATTTTTCTCTGTGTGACTATTGAGATTGAGCCCATTTCTCACAAATCAGGCAAATTGTTCCTCCCCTCCACACTTCCCAGTCTCTCTCCCAACACTTTGAGCCTCAAGAGACACATTTCCTAAATGAGAAATGAGCTTCCCTGGAGAGACACCGCTCTCTTATTCATCCTTGTATCCCCTATAGAGGCTGGCATTGAGTAGGCGTTCAGTAAATATAGATTTAAGAAATCAACAGGAGATTATTTTCTATAAAGAACTGAATTTTAGATTCAGCTAAATTTCTCCAATGAATCCCATGCCCTTCCAATAGGCCATATATTTGGTTTCAATGATCTTTCAATTTACCCAATTGAGGCAGGCATCCACTGGGATGGCCCCCAAACAATACCTATCTCATGGTTTTTGTACCTTCTTTCCCTTGAAAATGGCTGAATTTAGGAACTCAAGGAATAGAACAGAGCAGAAATGATGGATACTTCTGAGAAAGTTATAGAAAGATAGGCTTTCATCCTGTTATTGCTCTTTTTTTTTTTTTTTTTTTTTTTTTTTTTTAATTTTTTATTGTGGGTTGTTCAAAACATTACAAATTTCTTGACATATCATATTCCACACTTTGATTCTAGTGGGTTATGAACTCCCACCTTCACCCCATACACAGATTGCAGATTCACATCAGTTACACATCCATTGATTTACAAATTGCCATACTAGTGTCTGTTGTGCTCCGCTGCCTTTCCCATCATCCACCCTCCCCCCTCCCCACCTCTCCCCTCCCCTCCCCTCCTCTCTCTCTACCCCCTCCACTGTATAACCCTGAGGGTCTCCTTCCATTACCGTGCAATTTACCTTCTCTCTCCCTTTCCCTCCCACCTCTCATCCCTGTTAAATGTTAATCTTCTTCTCCTGTTCTTCGTCCCTACTCTGTTCTTAGTTACTTTCCTTATATCAAAGAAGACATTTGGCATTTGTTTTTTAGGGATTGGCTAGCTTCACTTAGCATAATCTGCTCTAATGCCATCCATTTCCCTGTAAATTCTATGATTTTGTCATTTTTTAATGCAGAGTAATACTCCATTGTGTATAAATGCCACATTTTTTTTATCCATTCGTCTATTGAAGGGCATCTAGGTTGGTTCCACAGTCTTGCTATTGTGAACTGTGCTGCTATGAACATCGATGTAGCAGTGTCCCTGTAGCATGCTCTTTTTAGGTCTTTAGGGAATAGACCAAGAAGGGGAATAGCTGGGTCAAATGGTGGCTCCATTCCCAGCTTTCCAAGAAATCTCCATACTGCTTTCCAAATTGGCTGCACCAATCTGCAGTCCCACCAGCAATGTACAAGTGTACCCTTTTCCCCACATCCTCGCCAGCACTTGTTGTTATTTGACTTCCTAATTGCTGCCAATCTTACTGGAGTGAGATGGTATCTTAGGGTGGTTTTGATTTGCATTTCTCTGACAGCTAGAGATGTTGAGCATTTTTTCATGTACTTGTTGATTGACTGTATGTCCTCCTCTGTGAAGTGTCTGTTCAGGTCCTTGGCCCATTTGTTGATTGGGTTGTTTGTTCTCTTATTGTCTAATTTTTTGAGTTCTTTGTATACTCTGGATATTAGGGCTCTATCTGAAGTGTGAGGAGTAAAGATTTGTTCCCAGGATGTAGGCTCCCTATTTACCTCTCTTATTGTTTCTTTTGCTGAGAAAAAACTTCTTAGTTTGAGTAAGTCCCATTTGTTGATTCTAGTTATTAACTTTTGTGCTATGGGTGTCCTATTGAGGAATTTGGAGCCCGACCCCACCGACTGTAGATCGTAGCCAACTTTTTCTTCTATCAGACGGCGCGTCTCTGATTTGATATCAAGTTCCTTGATCCATTTTGAATTCACTTTTGTGCATGGCGAGAGAAAGGGATTCAGTTTCATTTTGTTGCATATGGATTTCCAGTTTTCCCAGCACCATTTGTTGAAGATGCTATCCTTCCTCCATTGCATGCTTTTAGCCCCTTTATCAAATATAAGATAGTTGTAGTTTTGTGGATTGGTTTCTGTGTCCTCTATTCTGTACCATTGGTCCACACGCCTGTTTTGGTACCAGTACCATGCTGTTTTTGTTACTATTGCTCTGTAGTATAGTTTGAAGTCTGGTATCGCTATACCGCCTGATTCACACTTCCTGCTTAGCATTGTTTTTGCTATTCTGGGTCTTTTATTTTTCCATATGAATTTCATGATTGCTTTCTCTATTTCTACAAGAAATGCCATTGGGATTTTGATTGGCATTGCATTAAACCTATAGAGAACTTTTGGTAATATCGCCATTTTGATGATGTTAGTTCTGCCTATCCATGAATAGGGTATATTTTTCCATCTTCTAAGATCTTCTTCTATTTCTCTCTTTAGGGTTCTGTAGTTTTCATTGTATAAGTCTTTCACCTCTTTTGTTAGGTTGATTCCCAAGTATTTTATTTTTTTTGAAGATATTTTGAATGGAGTGGTTGTCCTCATTTCCATTTCAGAGGATTTGTCGCTGATATACAGGAATGCCTTTGATTTATGCGTGTTGATTTTAAATCCTGCCACTTTGCTGAATTCATTTATTAGCTCCAATAGTTTCTTTGTAGAGCCTTTTGGGTCTGCTAGATATAGAATCATATCATCTGCAAATTGTGATAATTTAAGTTCTTCTTTTCCTATTTTTATGCCTTTAATTTCTTTCGTCTGTCTAATTGCTCTGGCCAGTGTTTCGAGAACTATGTTGAAGAGAAGTGGAGAGAGAGGGCATCCCTGTCTTGTTCCAGATTTTAGAGGGAATGCCTTCAGTTTTTCTCCATTCAGAATGATGCTAGCCTGAGGCTTAGCATAGATTGCTTTTACAATATTGAGGTATGTTCCTGTTATCCCTAGTTTTTCTAGAGTTTTGAACATAAAGGGATGCTGTACTTTGTCAAATGCTTTTTCCGCATCTATCGAGATGATCATATGGTTCTTATTTTTAAGTCTATTGATGTGGTGAATAACATTTATTGATTTCCGTATATTGAACCAGCCTTGCATCCCAGGGATGAATCCTACTTGATCATGGTGTACAATTTTTTTTATATGTTTTTGTATCCGATTCGCCAGAATTTTATTGAGGATTTTTGCATCTAGGTTCATTAGAGATATTGGTCTGTAGTTTTCTTTCTTTGAAGTGTCTTTGTCTGGTTTAGGTATCAGGGTGATGTTGGCCTCATAGAATGAATTTGGAAGTTCTCCCTCCTTTTCTATTTCCTGAAGTAGCTTGAAAAGTATTGGTATTAGTTCTTCTTTAAAGGTTTTGTAAAATTCTGCTGTATACCCATCGGGACCTGGGCTTTTCTTAGTTGGTAGTCTTTTTATGGTTTCTTCTATCTCCTCAATTGATATTGGTCTGTTTAGGTTTTCTATATCCTCCTGACTCAATCTGGGCAGATCATATGACTTAAGAAATTTATCTATGCCTTCACTATCTTCTAATTTATTGGAGTATAAGGATTCAAAATAGTTTTTGATTATCTTCTGTATTTCTGAAGTGTCTGTTGTGATATTGCCTTTTTCATCCCGTATGCTAGTAATTTGAGTTCTCTCTCTTCTTCTCTTCACTAGCATCGCTAAGGGTCTGTCGATTTTGTTTATTTTTTCAAAGAACCAACTTTTAGTTTTGTCAATTTTTTCAATTGTTTCTTTTGTTTCGATTTCATTAATTTCAGCTCTGATTTTAATTATTTCTTGCCTTCTACTTCTTTTGCTGTTGTTTTGCTCTTCTTTTTCAAGGATTTTGAGATGAAGTATGAGATCATTTATTTGTTGGTTTTTTCTTTTTTTAAGGAATGAACTCCAAGCAATGAATTTTCCTCTTAGAACTGCTTTCAATGTGTCCCATAGATTCCGATATGTTGTGTCTGTGTTTTCATTTATCTCTAAGAATTTTTTAATTTCCTCCTTGATGTCTTCTATAACCCATTGATCATTCAGTAACCTATTGTTCATTCTCCAATTGATGTATGCTTTTTCCTTCCTTCTTTTATCGTTGATTTTCAGTTTCATTCCATTATGATCAGATAAGATGCATGGTAATATCTCTACTCCTTTATATTGTCTAAGAGTTGCCCTGTGACATAATATATGATCTATTTTTGAGAAGGATCCATGTGCTGCTGAGAAAAAAGTGTAACTGCTTGATGTTGGGTGGTATACTCTATATATGTCAATTAGGTCTAGGTTATTAATAGTGTTATTGAGTTCTATAGTTTCCTTATTCAACTTTTGTTTGGAAGATCTGTCCAGTGGCGAGAGAGGTGTGTTGAAGTCTCCCATGATTATGGTGTGGTGGTCTATTAGACTCTTGAACTTGAGAAGAGTTTGTTTGACGAACATAGCTGCACCATTGTTTGGGGCATAAATATTTATGATTGTTATGTCTTGTTGGTGTATGGTTCCCTTAAGCAGTATGTAGTGTCCCTCTTTATCTCTTTTGATTAACTTTGGCTTGAAATCTATTTTATTTGATATGAGTATGGACACGCCTGCTTGTTTCCGAAGTCCATATGAGTGATATGATTTTTCCCAACCTTTCACCTTCAGCCTATGTATGTCTTTTCCTATCAAATGCGTCTCCTGTAGGCAGCATATTGTTGGGTCTTGTTTTGTGATCCATTCTACTAGCCTGTGTCTCTTAATTGGTGAGTTTAAGCCATTAACATTTAGGGTTATTATTGAGATATGGGTTGTTCTTCCAGCCATATTTGTTTATTTCTGTTACTAAACATTGTTTGTTTTCCTCTTTGATTGTTCCCCCCCCCCTTTACTGTCCTACCTCCCCCTGTTGGTTTTCATTGTTATTTTCCATTTCCTCTTCCTGTAATACTTTGGCTAGGATGTTTTGAAGGGATGGTTTTCTAGCTGCGAATTCTTTAAACTTTTGTTTATCGTGGAAGGTTTTAATTTCATTCTCCATCCTGAAGCTTAATTTCGCTGGATACACAATTCTTGGTTGGAACCCATTATCTTTCAGTGTTTGAAATATGTTATTCCAGGATCTTCTAGCTTTCAGAGTCTGTGTTGAAAGATCAGCTGTTATCCTGATTGGCTTGCCCCTAAATGTAATCTGCTTCCTTTCTCTTGTAGCTTTTAAAATTCTCTCCTTATTCTGTATGTTGGGCATCTTCATTATAATGTGTCTAGGTGTGGATCTCTTATGATTTTGCACATTCGGCGTCCTGTAGGCTTCTAGGATTTGGGATTCTGTCTCATTCTTCAAGTCTGGGAAGTTTTCTTGTATTATTTCATTGAATAGACTGGTCATTCCTTTGGTTTGGAGCTCTGTACCTTCCTGTATCCCAATGACTCTTAAGTTTGGTCTCTTAATGTTATCCCATATTTCTTGGATGTTCTGCTCATGGTTTCTTAACAGTCTTGCTGAGCTGTCTATGTTCTTTTCCAGTTGAAATACTTTGTCTTCATTGTCTGATGTTCTATCTTCTAAGTGTTCTACTCTGTTGGTAGTATTCTCCATTGAGTTTTTAAGTTGGTTTATTGCTTCCTGCATTTCTAGAATTTCTGATTGCTTGTTTTTTATAACCTCTATCTCCCTGTATAGTTGATCCTTTGCTTCCTGGATTTGTTTGCGTAATTCGTTGTCGAAGTGATCTTTCATTGTCTGATTTTGCTGTTTAATGTCTTCCTTGATACTCCAGATCATCTGAAGCATGTATATCCTGAATTCTTTATCTGACATTCCATCTGCTGCAGCTGTTACCTCTTCTAAAGTTGCGTTGACCTGCATTGCTTGTGGTCCTTTCTTTCCTTGTCTTTTCATACTGCTTGCGTATCTTTCCTGCAGGTGCGGGCGGCGGCTCTGCTCTCTCCTTATTCCAATTGGGGTGTCGTGGCTACCACGCCGGCAGGTCACTGGGCCTGTTCTGGGAGCTGGTGGCGGCTCTGTTCTGCCCCTACTCCAATTGGGGTGACGTGTCTGTCGTACCAGCAGGCCACTGGGCCTGTCCTGCTGGTCGGTCGCAGATCTGCCCACCTTTCGGGCACGAGTGGAGGCTCTGCTTTGCCCCTACTCCAATTGGGGTGTTGTGACTACCCCGCCTGCAGGATGCTGGGTCTGTTCCTGGCAAGGGAGGCGACTCTGCTCTGTCACTACTCCAATTAGGGTGGTGTTTGTACCCCGCCGGCAGGCTCCTGGGCCTGATCCGCCGGTCTGTTGTAGGTCTGCCTACCTTGAAGGCGCGGGCGGCGGATCTGCCCTGCCCCTCCTACCACGCCTGCGGACCCCTGGGCCTGATCTGCAGGTTGATCACTGGTCTGCTCACCCTGCGGGCACGGGTGGCGGTTCCGCTCCACCCCCACTCCAATTGGGGTCACGTGACCACCACACCGGCAGGGCCTGATCCGGGCGTGGGATAAGGATCTGCTCTGCCCCTACTCGAGTTGGGGTGACGTGTGTACCACACTGGCAGGCCACTGGGCCTGACCCGCCAGGCTGTCACAGGTCTGTTTACCTTGCAAGCGCGAAGGGCGGCTCTGCCCTGCCCCTCCTACCACGCCCATGTACTACTGGGTCGTGGGTCTGCCCACCTGGCGGGTGTGGGTGGCGGCTCCGCTCCGCCCCCTCTCCAATTGGGGTCACGCGGTCACCACGCTGGCGAGCCGCTGGGCCTGCTCCGGGGGCTGGCGGCGGCCCGGCTCCTTCCCTCTGGCTCGAGGACAAATTGAGGAGACTCGGGTGACTGAGCCTCACCCCCCTTACCAGGAGACCAACTGCTTATGTCACCGCTGGTATTGATGAAGATCTCTCCTCCACCGCTTTCTGCTGACATCAGATCTCTGCCATGTTGGTATCCTATGCGAATGGCAGCATTTCGTTCCCCTTGCCAGGCAACCCAAGCAATGGGTGAGTCCTGACCTGCCCTCAGCAGGACCCGGACCGAGACACAGTTTCCGCGGGCTCCTAGCCCCGGTCCAGGGAAGTTCCGGGAGCCGGAACTCGGCCGCTCCGTGCTCGGTGTAAGCTCCTATAAGTGTAAGCTCCAAGAAGCAGTCCCCGCGGGCTCAGTTCCGGGAGCTGGAATTCGGCTTCTTGGTGTTTCGTGTTTGCTCTGATATTAGCAGGGTCCAAGAAGCAGCCTCCGCAGGCTCCGCAGCCCGGAGCCAGGGCGGTTCCGGGACGGTTCCGGGAGCCGGAACTCGGCCGCTCTGTGCTCGGTGTAAGCTCCTATAAGTGTCCTGTTATTGCTCTTTCACTCTTGAATACTTATTTTGGGAAAAGCCAGCTGCCATGTGGTGAGGTGGCCATGTGGAGAGGTTCACATGCGTGAACTGCAGAGCAGATTCTAAATGCCAGTGAGCCTTGAGATAACTGTCACCCTGATTGAAGTCTCACGGGAGACTCAGAGCTGAAATTACCCAGAGCATCTTTCCATGAGCCCTGACCCACAGAAACTGTGCAATAATAAATGTTTGTTGTCCTCAGTCACAGAGTTTTGGAGTAATTTGTTATGTAGCAGTAGATAACTGATACATCATGCTCTGGAAGATGCATCACTTGTGCATAATTTTTAAAGTGTTACTAATGTGAAAAGTTAACTACAGACATTTCTTTCACAGGCTAATATACAAAGGGATTTGCCCCCTGACATCTGAGTTAACTTTGTAAATTTGTAAAATTTATTTTTGTGTATACATTTACAACAGTGGCCAAAATGTAATTTATAACTCTTTTGTTTGCTGACAATTTTCTGAAAAATTTTACACATATTTTCTCATTTAAGCTTCATGAAAATCCTCTGAAGTAAAGTGCTCTCAAATCTCCCCATTTGAACTTCAGAAGAGCAAAGGAACTGGCAATGTAATTAATTCTCCCAAGGTTGGACAGCTACTAAGTGGTAAAGCCAGATAGGTTGGTTCTAGGGCTGAACCCTTAACCATCAGTCTGTACCGCATCTTAGACAAAGAGGCAGATCAAGTAGAAGAGTAAAACAAGTCAAAAAGCCTTAAAAACCAGCCCCGGTGTGGAAGAGTTACTTAACTAGGACTAGAGATTTTATGACTAAAAACCAAAATGATATCAATCTCGGGTGGATTTTCAGAAGGATTACATAAGATAAATGAGATCATACACAACAAATGCCTAGCATACTGTCTGGCACATGCCAGTATAAACAAAAATATGTAAGTGAGAAAAGGAGATAGACCAGAAATTACTGCTGGGAGAAAACAAATAAAAAATAACTTTCCCTTTCTGGGAAAGGGTCATTCAGATCACTAGAAAATCAAGGAGCATTCCTTGATCAGGCTCCTGAGTCATTAATTAGGTCTGCTGACACATTTCAAGTCTTGCTGACAGCTGCAGTGTAAAGGACTATGACCTCACCACATCTCTCAGGATCCAGAAGCTCCCCAGAATGATTCCCAGGAAAAAGCTTTAGAAGTTGTAGAAATAACTTGATGATCAGATGTATCACAGAGAAACATAAAAAGCATTTAGTTGTCATGGAGCCAGGACACCTGGGTTTGAATCTTTGCCAGTATTTCGTATCTGCGTGACCTTGGGCAAGCCAGGTCATGAGTTGGACGCTCAGCGATTCTGGATTTCACCTTCTATCTTACCCAGGGCTCCAAGGAAAAGATGCGAAGTGACTTTTCTACATAGTTTGTTTGGGCACTGAGACCTCTTACTATCTGGCCCTGTGCCTGGGTCATTATTGGTAGTTCCACTGTGCCCAGAAATTCTGGAACTTTCTGGCACAGCCAGAATCTAGTGTGCTTCACAAGAAGTTTTATTTTGTTTTTCTGTCACTATTTTCCCCAATCTGGTCTAAGCAATGGCACCTAATGAGGTACAGGATCCCTTTCTGACCTCCATCCTGAGACTTATTTGTTACTTAGAATTAGGTGCCTTCCAAAGTCTGCCAGACCAGGCAGGTGCATAACATTTCTAATCAGAGTCCAACCAATCCCAGAAAACATGTTTCAGTGAAAAATGAAGTGGCTAATGGACTAAGTCTAAATGATTTGGGGCTGGGTAAAAATTCCATTTTCCTGGTTAAGACCATGTGGAGCTGTTAAATTCACTTCTGAGATTGTTTATGGGTTTGCATATTAATCTTCCTGAATGTATACTTATTACTCTACCTATAATTTGCTGAAAAATCAAACCATGGGTAAAAAATAATACATAATCTCTCAAATATATTCAAAATCAAAAGTGTAAGAACATAATTTGGGACCTCAGTACATATTTTATAGTTCATAAAGGAGGGAGAACAACTTTTCTTGAGGGCCTACTCTGTGCCAGGCTCACTTATAACTATTATATTATAATTATAACACTTATAACTATTCTTGTATTAGAGAAAGAAAACTGATGCTCAGAAAAGTCAACAATAGAGTTAGGGTTTGAATCCAGGTCTGACTGAGGCTAAAACTCCCCCTTTTCCTATGACACCAAATGGTATTAATTCCTTTCCTAGAAAGGCTAATTTAGAATCTGCAGTTTTTCACCTTAATCTAATAAATAAACCTGATTATGTTTAAGGAATTCAAAAGGATGGCAACCGCCCAAATTGTCAGCAAATCCATCTGACAGTGACAATGATAATGAAGACCAGATCCACTTGACACGTGCTTATCTCCGGTGAGTGGTGAGTGTTTCACCAGGCTATGAAGTCAGTGTGATGACAATATTGACTGCTGAGGTCTTGCCTGGCAGAGGTGGGATCTGAATCCGGATAGTGAGTCTGACTTCTGGGATTGTGCTTTCTTTAATCATCTCTCTATAGCTGTCAAAGTGGAACAAAGAAGGTCACCTAAAAACTAGCTACCAGCACACAGGAACTACTGGATGGAAGACAAAACACAGGAATGTTGCAAAGACTGTGCTCCCGTGTTAATGGACAAGTAGAGAGGGATTGTTCCAAGCACAATGGGCAGTGGTGTGGATGGTGATCCAATCCAAAGTCTAGAAGTCACAGAGATGTTAATATGTGAAAGTGATAAAGACACCAATGGAATTAGCTCCTCAAATAAAAGAAGGGCTGTATGGCAAATCATATCAGAATGAACAGAGAGGGGATTTTCTGAGGATAGCATGAGGGTAATTTCAAGCAGAAACTACAATGGAATGGGTCTTTCTTTCTGATCCTTAGAAGGAATGTGTACCCACCTCCTTCCTGAGATGGGCAGCCTGCAGGCCTTAGCCCAGGAAGCAGGTCCCCAGTCCTCTGGCTGTTGTCATAATTTCCTATTACAAATACTGAATCAAAAGTGGGGATGGGGGAGGGGGGTTGGGTTGTGGCAAAGAGGTAGAGAGCTTGCCTAGCATGCGTGAGGCACTGGGTTCGATCTTCAGCACCACATTAAAAAAAAAAAAAAGATATTGTGTCCAACTATAACTAAAAAATAAATACTAAAAAAAGGGGGAAGGGGCTCAATTTATGAGGCTGGTATCTTCAGGAAATATCTGTCTGGGGTTTTCTTTTAGGGGTAGGAATAGTGTAATAGTTCTTAGTTCTACTGATCCTCAATTGTTTAAATCACTATTATCAAATAGTTTCCTTGTGGCTATGTAAGCTAAAAAATAGCTAATCTCTCTCTTGCTGTATTAAGCATGCAGGGTAGGGTACTGGTTATTTGGGCTCCAGGTTGAAACCCAGCTCTGACATTTAACAGCTGTGTGACCTCAGCTGTGTACCTGTTTCCTCATATGAAAATGGAGATGTTATAGGTTATACCTTCTGAGGTCATTGTAAGTGTACCAAACGACAGCCCTCAGAACAGTGGTGGCATATCATAACTATAGATAGATGCTATTGGCAATGACTGAGTTTATCTTTCAGTTAACTCACAATTTAGGTGGCAATCTTCAGCTAAACCCAACCAAAATTAGGGCTTGTATTCCCATGTTAATTATGAAATTGGCATATGTGAGTAATGTCATTATTCAATGGAAAGAGTCTCCAACCCTCAAGAAATCAATTTAATTCAAGTAGTAACTATTTATTGTATTGACATATTTACAAAATATTACAAAGTAAAATACCACTCTAATTCACCATATTACACAAGGGCTGCATACAGGCAAGACAAAGTATATGGAAAACACTTACTTCTGTCTTTGGTATTAGAAATCTACACAAATCTGCAGCATTTAAAGTTTCCAATACAAAGTATTAAACAAAGATAAAGTTGTAATCAGTAATGTCATGAAAAGGGGCTTTAATATCCTCTGCTCTGAAACCCCCAGTCCAATGAAATGCAACAGGAAGACCACACACCATTTGTAAAAGCAAGCGGAGTCTACTGACTGAAATAAACAACACATGCTACAACACTGTACACAGGAGCATTTCAATTTGTGTGACACTGTGCTCTCCATAATAACATTTGGCTGACAGTAACAGACATAACATTCCCTAGACAAGAGTCACAGGTAAGACTTTATAGAGAAGAAATCCACTCCAAGAGTGCACCTTGGCAGTGTAACTTCACTATACAGAACATTTTGTAAAATACATTTTCATGATAGTTTACACATATACAAAAACTTAACTGGTTTTAGCAAATGATAATTTTTCTAAAACACAATCACAGTTTACATAATTCTGAGGTAAAGGTCTTGAGTCTATCCTAGATGAGAAGACCTAGCCCATGAGGGTCTCTAGATGCAGATGTGTCCACTGAATATCATGTTCTGGCACCTAGTGGATTGGGGGAGAAGGCAAGCTATAGTTACTTCATTTCAGAGAGGATCCAAAATTTCAAAACTCAATGTTCCTAGTTCAGCTCTGTGAAGTTATAATGCTTGAAAACAAATTTTTCCCCCAAACAGGAAACATTCTCCAAATCTTGTCAGAACGTGATTTCTACTATGGAGGAAGTATTTCATCAGGAAAGGGCCAAGTTAGTGTCTTAATTGCCTCAACTGGGGACTCTGTGCATCCCAGGAAGAACATATTTAGAACCCTCACATAAAAAAGAAGTGCAGGCCTGCTAAAATAAATCCACTTCAAAACTCATCTTCCCACCAGTCAGTACATGTCCAGAAATGCCTGCAGATGGGAAGCCCGTAGAAGCTCAGTGAGCTTCCTTCTGTTCCAGAAATGCATGAAGGACCCAGGTGTACTTTCCTTCCAAAATCCTCAACAAAGTAGTTTGTGCTATGGTAGAAAAGAAAGTAGTCTTAGAGTGGTTTGTGCTGCTCTAAGAAAATGTGGGAATCAGCAGATATGTTCCAGGTCTTTCCAAGAGGGGAAGAAAAAGGCATATGTTATAGATACTGCTGCTACGAAATGATTTACTATAGATTATAGCCCTTGGTCTGTTTCTGTAAACAATGCCACCTTACTCAGACTATTGGCAACTATTCATAATATGCCCAGCCAAGATTATTTCATCGAGTCAAGTACTACCAAAATAACCCTATGAAGTCGTGAAGGCTGTGAAGATTTAATATGAAGACACTCTCTTTCATGTGCTTTCCCCCCACTTTTTACAAAGACGTCTGCAAATATAATCAAGACATCAAATGAATAATTAAAACCCTTCTGGAATATATTCCTTATGATGCAAACAAGAGCATTTGCCTCATATGTTTATCATGAGTAACATCTGGGGGTAAAAGTGTTTGCTGGGCAATGAGTCACTTGTTGGGCAATTTAAGACAAGTAATTCTGGATCTTTCCAGTAGGCTGGATCCTACCCAAATGGCAGAAGTCTAATTTTTCTTCGTGCTGAGAAAAGCAAAATTGAAATTCTGCTTCTTTGTGCCATCATAAACCCTGGTGAATGGAAGGTGAGAATGAAGTAAATATGCATTAGGCATTTACTAATGGTGGGCATTTAATGGTGTCTGACCCAATGAAGTAAAGAGAAACCTGAACCAATATGTTTGCAGGACTCTTTTTAGAAAGAAAAGCTTTTGGCTTTGCCCTGGCTCCTGACAATGACAGACTGGCAGGCTGTTTCTTGCACAGCTCTAGGCAAACCATTAATCTGTCAGTACCAAACATCTTTAGAAATCCCAGCATTAAGACTTAGGAGGGGAGAAGGAGGGAGGATATTGAACAGCCAGAAATTCAGCTTTTTAAACACTTCAGTTAATTCATAATGCTGTGCAGGCTTCTGTTTATCCCTTCTCTGAGAATTCTGGTCCAGGGTCCAGTGCTGGATTGGAATTTATTCATCCTCTTCCACATATGTGGATGGAAACCAGCCCACCTAAAAAAGAAAAGCAACCAACATGATGTTGCATCTGGCATTTCAAAGGATTCTACAAACAGCCCTTCATTTTCATAATACCCCAATTAGACTGGGGTTTTATGCCCACTATAGGTAAAGACAATGGGTTTAACTGTTCTTAGAAGCCTAATAGATTGAGTGATTAAAAACAGAGGAATAAAGTAAGCTTCAACAATGAGTTAGAATCCCTTAGCACACACAAAAATATGTAAATTAAGTGTAACACAGTCTCAAGTACATAATGACTCCTATTTCTGCTGTAGAACTGGGTGTAAAGACAGTACCATGTCCCATTCTTTCCAATTGGGATCTACAGCTCTTATCGATATCTGACACTCCACATAAAGCACAGGCTCTGTGGCTGAGGTTCTGAAAAGAACTAAAATACTCCTCAGCTCTTCCCCAAACAAGAAGCTTGCTGCCATGAACTTTCTTGATGTCACTATGGTATTTATGCAACACGTTTTCAGTAAGGCATGACACTGGTCTCTAAACCAGCGGTGGGTGGCATGAAGGCTGCCCCACGATGGATGCCCATCATGCCTCCCACTGGTCCACTTCAGTCAAGGGCACAAGCACTTGAGAGCCACAACTCACCCTGCCGTTCACTTCTCCTCTCCACCAGCCATTTGCACTCATCTTTGTGTAAATCTTCACCACATCTCCTTTCAACAAGGAGAGTTCTCGCATATCTCTTGCACAGAAGTCATACCGAGCGATAGCGATGCCTAGCACTTTCGGACTTAGTACTGCAAAGGAAATAATGGGAGTCAGAGTGGACATGGGGTGGGTGAGCAGCCATAAGAACCCAATCAGAAGAGTGTGACTGATGCCACCAAAAGCACAGCTGTGACTTCATCACAGCCAGTGGTGGTGGCAGACAAGAGCTTGAAACAGCACAGTGGCTGTTTCAATTCAATCAGCTGTGGGCGAATGCCTTTTGTAAGTTTCAATCATTGTTCTGCTTTCACATTCTTTGAATTTTTAAAAACTAATTTTTGGAAAAAAATAAAACTAGCTAGTATCTTGAGTTACTATCTGAAAAATGAAATAAAAGAAACTTTTGCAAAAAGCTGCTATGGTGGCACAGTTGTCTATTTCTAACTAGAACCTCTAAGGTCAAGCTATGTGTTTTGTCTAGCATCTACTTTAACTAATTCTCAAATAACTAAATTTTTCACTCTCATGAAAGTCTGTCAAATTGATGTCATTACTTCTAATTAAATAGCATTTGCCCTCCTAACCAAACTTTTTATGTTAAGACTCTTTGGGGATAAACCTAGTTACTGTTTTGTATATAATTTATGTGAGAGTGTGAAAGAAGTTTCATTGAAAGAACACAAATACTGCCTTAAAGAAACCTTTAACTAAAATGTCTAATCAAAAATAAGTTGTCCAGGAATTCAACTCCTGTATTCAGAGATTTTTTTTGTTTGATTTAATATTTTTGAGCCCTCCTTTCTCTGAACGGAAAAGTCCATTCAAGCTCCGCATGGTTGGAGTCTCTAGAGTTTCATAACAAGTTTTATATCAACTTCTCCACCTGTTGTTCTTTGGGCTCATAAACTGTTTTTAATTATATGTTCAGTGATTCTGAGAATCACTCATTTGAGATTGGTGGGACTTTATAAATCTTAAATGGTGAAGGCGCTTCAGTGTAAGAGAAAGACTGGGAAGCTCCATCCACCTGTGTGTTTAACAGTTCCCAGTCCCCAGGCAGCCACAGCTATGACCCGTGTTGCCCTGGAAGAGTGTGCCCACTTAGCGACAGGGATCTCTGGCATATTACTTGTGGCTTTGTAATGACAGAAATGTTTTTAGTCTCCAGGTGTCGATCAAAAGATAAATGAACGGCAATGCTGTAGATTTCAGAACTGTAAAGGGAGTAAAAATGGGTCATTTTATTTTACTGTTCAGGACACAAACCATTTTAATGGTTTTCTTACTGAAAACTGTCCCATTGCCGGGGCACTACTCTTAGAGTCAGTGCACATAAAAACACCCCTGTGATGGAAAAACCCAATCATCAACTTAACTGTGTGACCTTGCACAGGCCTCTTAACCCCTCTAGGCCACATTTTTCTCATCTATAAAATGAAAGGTTTGTACTAGATGACTTTTAAGGTCTTTCTATTTCAAAACTCTATGATTCTATTGGGACTTACAGGCTAATTTTTTTAAAACCTGTAAGACAACATATTTTACTTAGCTATAATGTTGTAGCCATTAAACTCTCTAGCTAATGACAGAAATCAAGGCCAAAATGCCTGGGCAGAAACTAAGAGATGTAGGATTGATAGGCATCCTTTCAAGCAATATGCACTGAATTTTATACTTCTATTTGAAAGTAAAATTACGATTTGGGTTCTTTTTATTTTCTTTGTGGAAATACATAAGCACTGTCTTTTCTCACCCAAAGTTTCTAGACCTCAAAAAAAATATTAATGGTTTTGCAGAATACTTCATCTCCCTTTATACTTCTAGTTCCCATCCCTCTCCCACCACTACCCACAGACACATTATAAAATGTCTCATTGAAATATATGGCATGAACACACACGCAAAAACCAGAGAAGTGAAATGTCATGACAAACAATGACTTTATGACAGAGAAGAGTAAAGTGCATGGTGGTAATGGAACTCTAGGGACTGTCTGTGAGGAGATGTATCTATATGAGAAGCCATACACAGAAGTCAAAATATTTTATTTGCAAACAGAAGCAAGCTGGAGAGACATATAAAAGCAGTAAAGCAGTACCTGACCAGAAAGGAGTGGAAGAAGGGGGAACAAAGCTGTAGTCTGGAGGAGTTACAAAAGAAAAGCCACAGAACAAAGAGGGGGCTTAGAGAAAGAAAGAAAAAGAGAGAAGCAAAAGAATATTTAGGAATTGGTTAAAAAAAAACTCAACACAACTATTTTGTTGTTTGTAATCATAAGATAATTATCACATCCAAGTTGCAATATCAAGCTGCGTTTTCACCCATTGCTCTACTCTCACTGTTTCTGAATGAAGAACAAGTCAGACTTTCACATTTTGACATTTTGATTCACAGGAATTCCATTCAGAGTGGTCTATCCTTTAACAGGCAAACACTGCAAACCAATTCCACGTTGCCACCATTGAACTTCATCCATACAAGGTTGGTCACAAGGACAGCCTTCTCATTTTGATATGGTGCACAATTTCCACTTTGTTACAACAGTAGGAAGGCGATCCCATAAATTCTTGATATAAAATGTATTTCACATCAATACTAGTGTGAATTAGTAGTGTCAATGAAATATGCAGAACCCATCGAAAATTAAGAAAACCACCCAATTTATTAGGAACCACCCTCAACTCACAATCAAGCATGCACATCTCAGGTTATTTTCAAAAGAAGAAAAATGCAATTAGAAATGATAACCACCCTGAATTTTACCATATCTGGCAAATAAAGTACTTATATCCTCCCAATTATAAAAAAATGTACAGAAAAGTTTTATGCATTTGGATGCTCAAAACTTTTTACTTTACACTCTTAATAGTAAGAGCTAACAACCTTTATCAAATGTTTATCAAGTTTTAGATATCATGCTCAATATATTCAGTATTTCATTTAATCACTACAATAGCTCTAGGAGAAAGATATTAATACTATTTTCCCTTTGTATCTGAGCAAATCCAGATTCAAACCCAGGCAGTGTGACCCCCAGAGTCCATCCTCTTAACTGATGCTGCCCTACTCTGTCTGCACCTTCTCTTCTGTTGCAGGTACCTCCACAGACAACTGCTAATGCCAGGTGCCATTACCATGGACAAGGAAGGCAAGGGTTATAAGCTTCCTCACAATATTCATTCTTCCCTCTTCCATATAATAGATTACTCAGTTCAACTATGTTCACCCAGCCGAAGATTGCATTTCCCAGTCTCCCTGCAGTTTGGTACATCTGTATGGCCAAGTTCCTGGTCAATGAGATAGATGCAGAAGTATTAGAAGGTAGCTTCCAGGATCTTTAAAGACAGCAGAAATGCACCCTTCTTTTTAGTAATATATTCTATTCTGCTATGTGGCATGTGAAAGCTATCATCTTGGTCTATGAAAAGGAAAGCCTCTCTTTCAGGCTAACAGAGCACATGCTTGAAAGAACCTGAGTTACTAAAGAGTTCCTGGAACAGAGATGACCTGCCCTTCTCTCCTGCCTGGGCTGACTACCACTAAGTTTTTACAGGAAAGAGAAACTATCTATCCCGTTCAAGCTGATTATTTTGTCTTCCTGTCACGTGTACCTAGACCTAATCTAAACTGTCACAAAAAGTTTTCTATAACCAAAGATGAGGTAAAAGTGGGCTAAACAAATGCCAAAAAAACTGGGGAATGAGTTTATAAAATCTTCTGCCTCTTTTCAGGAAATGGCTTGACTTTGAGAGTCACAAAATTCTCTAAGAACTAAGTTTCTTGTCAAAAAGGGGTTCTCAGAATCCCTAATAGCAGTAACCTATTGAAGGGATTAGCAGATCCCTGCCAAACAGATTGGCCATGGGAACTGGGGGAGAGTTCAGTTGCTTTTAGAATCACAGATCTTGAAGCTTTCACATGTACAGGGACACATTCATGACACACATTTCTTGTGAATGGTCTCACAAGTTCACTTTGTACTTGCCCCGATGTATCAAGATTCTTTTCTATTCCATTTGCATGTCCTATACTTTAAAACATATAAGTGTGTTGGTATATATACCATCACAAGTAATTTTATAAAATGCCCAATGATGGCTATGCAGTAGAACTGATATCTTTTCACTTTCTTGAGACTATGATACACCCACTGCTAGAGACAGAGAGGATGCCATTTCTAATAAATAGCACACACCTTACTCCATTATTGGCAGAAAATCTGGGGTCAATATTCCTATCTCATGTCTGTGAGAACATAAGTCAGAGGCCTGCATTCAACACATTACTCTGGCAGGTATGAGAATCTTTCTCTTTGGAGTGTTCTCTAAGTGTCATCCTTGATTCCCTCTCTGGGACTACTTCATTCATAAAGAAATAAAAAAAGACTATATTTCTCCAAATTTTCTAATGAAGGTAATTTAAAACTACAGTCTGAAATATAAGAAGAGATAAGTTATCTCTAAAAGGGAAAAAAGAGAAATCAATAGAAGCACAATTAGGTGTAATTTAAATAATCTCAACAATAGGTAGATAAATTAGATAGATAACCTGTCTATAATCTTAAACTATCTAACTTTCCTGAATATGGGTATTGCTTCACTGAAGGACTTGAATATCTGTTTCAATAACATAATATTAGAGTGCTACCCTTGTCTCTAAGACTCTTATAATTATGTGCATTCATGTCAAGTATCTAGAATTCAAACATTCTTAAATCTGATTGAAAATATTATAATTTCAACTAAATAGTAGTTAGCTTCTGCACCTCTGTGGGCTTCATTAAAACATTTCTTTTCCCCCAATGAGTGAAACAGATTCTTGGATATGCCTTCTGAATCTCCTCTAAATTCCAGTCTGTGACTTTCAATGTTTTCAAGGTATTGCATGAAGTAGAGCCATTTTCCTGGATTCAACATGTCTGAAACAAAACTCATCACCTTCTTCCTTGGAGTCTAACTCAACCTCCCATTTTTTTTTCTTCCCTCCTTCAATGACTCCATTAAATGACTCCCCTGCACTCTTTTGAACCACCCTTGCATAAAGGAAGTATACTGCCATGCTCTCGCTGTGGACTAAGTCAAGTGCCTTCTACCTTTTAATCCTTCACTAATTCTCAGTGCCCCCATTAATTCTAACCTCAGACAAAAGCCCCTCAAGTGGTCTTTTTGTTTTTGACTTTCTTTCCATCTGTTCTAAATTCAGCCTCCCAGATACTTACCCAAAATGGAACTTCTCTCATTCCATTTGCTAAATTATGAAATTTAAACTCTTGACCTGAATTCCACAACAATTCATAATCTGGCTCCTACTGCCTTTCTAAACAAATCTGCTACAGTTTTCAAACAGGAATTCCTTTCACTTAGATCTGCTTCTTACTCCCCCTTGAAGCCCTTAGTTATATTTCCAACCCAGAATTTCTCCGTATTTTGGAATATAGGCTCCTGTCCCTGGTCTTAGCTAACCTTAACTTCCCCCTTTCTCAAAAGCCCAGCTCTGGTACCTCCCTGAGCCTTTCTGACCAATTGAGACCATATATGTCCCCTCTCTGTCCTTTCCTAGATATCTGTTAGGCATTTGTACCATGGCACTTCTGGGTTCTATTATTTAATGACTGCATGTACTCCAGTTTGTATCACCAATTAGATGTTGGTTGTGGAAGGCAGGGGTCAGTTCTTATATGCTTCTACAACCCCCGCAGGATGGGGACCGGTGCTAAGCAACCAAAGTTGCAGAATGGACAGGAATCTCAGCAGGGTATTTAATTTTGCAAGTTCCTTATGTCTCCTCCTCCTGTTCATTTAGCTCATCTTTTGCTCACTTAACTGCTCAATAAAACTTCCAACAAAGGCTGGCAAAACACAAAGGAAAGTATGTGAAATATATTCAGGTTTTATTCCCCAGGCTTCCTGAGAGCCATAATCTATCAGTGATATTCCTACAATAACTATATTTTTTTCAGAGATGCTGAACAGCTATTAAATACTGTATGTCTCACAGCATTAACCACACTACATGCCTGAGGAATCTTCCTAGGAGTAAAAGGTTAATCAGTTTCTCCTGCCACCCAGCATATAGCTGTCAGCCAAACATTTTAAGGATTGGTAGGGATGCTTTCTACTTTTCTACACGTGTAGCATGACTTACTGTTGACACTCTTCCTATATGTCAATTTTCACTGCCTTTGTGTCCTTAATTCCCTAGAGATGGAAAAATATTATTTGAATATCTGGCACCTACTGAAACAAGAATAAAAGATAACATGCTTCCCTAGGAAAGTATGGATTTAAATCTAGACATAAATAATATCAGAATACAGCATTTGATAACATTAACTTGCAATTGTTTTAACTTGTAAAATATATTTATATCTATACTGAGAACATATCCACCTGTCTCTACACAGATATGCAGATGTGCAGTCCCTTCATCAAACTCCTCCTACTTCACCAGGTTCACATCTAACACAAGAATTATTGGTAGGATAGGACTGTAGTTGTAGCTTAGTGGTGGAATGCTTGGCTAGTATGTGTGAGGCACTGGTTTCTGTACTCAGCACCACATAAAAATAAATAAAATAAAGGTATTCTGTCCATCTACAACTAAAAAATATTTTTATAAAAAGGATCATTGGTAGGTGCATGTCTTGGAATAGAATTAGGAAGAGCCCAGGAACAATGACATTCAAGTGGGAATACTTAGGTGGTTGTCATCTTCTGGACTCTTCATTCACCGCCTAGTATTACAGGTAACCTCCCTGCTTTTGCACTATGTTATTTTGGAAACTTCTTGAGACACTAACTCTTATCTGTATCAATACCCATGTAGATAATATTAAATTAATATCGAGCCCTTTCTGATTGAAGTAGTCATTGGCAAACTGCATGCTTCAGTTAAGAGTCTAATTTCCCTCCATCTTCAAACACTTTCATATTAGCACAGAGGGGGTAAGAACCCAGCTCAGAGAGACCCTGGAAGCAGGGCTCTGGTGATTCCACATATGTGTGACACCTGGTTGTCAACTGGGCTAATGTTCAAAGAGAGTATTATTATCAGTTGAGTGGCTCATCATTTAGTGGCTTAATGTTTCAATTAGGAGCTATTAAGAGCACAAATAGTACTTATCAACTTTCCAAGTTAAACAAACAAAACCTAAAGTACTAACATTCTCTAGTGGGAATAGAAGTTATCTGTTAAATAAACACAGAATAGAAGTCATCAGCATAGCCATAACTGATTGGCAAATCATTAGTGGATATTATTCAGTTCTAAGATTTGACCAAGAAGAAAAAGTCACAGAATACAGAAGTATGTCAAGTGAATGAAAAAAAGAATAGGTTAGCAGTAGAATAAAAATATAGTAGTCATGATCTCTCATGCCTGTGTTTCCATAGTCAAGGCTAACCAAGAATTGCTTTAAAGTATTATGATCTGCCTTGATAAGGTACTAATGTTCACGAGCAAATGAAAATATGCTCAATTTTCAGTAATATTTGAAATTTGTACAGAGAAGAGGCTGGGCTCAAACAACACTCTTTTTTTTTCCAGATCTGACCTATTTTAAAAATTTTTAATATTTAAAATTTTTATTTGTTCTTTTTAGTTTTACATGACAGTGGAATCTATTTTGATATATTTATACAAGCATGGAATACATCTTATTCTGATTAGGATCCTAGTCTTGTGGATGTACACGATGTTGAGATTCACTGTGGCGTATCCATACGCCTCCATGGGAAATCTATGTCAGATTCATTCCACTGTCTTCTTCGTTCCCCTTTGTCTAATACACCGTAGATCAACATTCTTCCCTAAGATATTGGTTATCAAATGTTAAAGTATTTTTGAAATAACAATTATCCATTATGTGTATCAGAGAACTTCAGTTTAAGCATTCACTAATTATTTGCTGTTAGTTTAGACATGATCCAATATTCAGTTTTTAGATGTAGCAAGCATATGCGTTCACATCATTTAGGTAACAAAAAGCAGTTAGCAAGGCTATCAGGCAACTGGACCAGTGGTATTATCAGCACAGTGACCTCCTGCATTGGCTGCCCTGCAGTGTCTAGCTTTCTTCCTGAAGACCTGTGCTCCTGTGTGAGATGCTTTGATGAACAGGCCAGGAGGTTCTTTTTGCCAAGACTGTCTACAGATGGCCTAACAGCAGAAAACATGCTGACAATTTAATGAATGTTTAATTTAAAATTGTGATCCTTACCCTGATTTTATTTAGAGCTCAGGCATGTCTTCTTTTTAAACTCCCAGCAACATTCACAGACATAGTATCAAATATCTTCTCCTTTAACTCTCCCAAATAAAACAAACTAAGACTCCCTTGTTTAGTGTTTATTGTATATTTTATATGTTATCACTAAAAATAGGAATAATTCAGATTGGTTTCACTTAATAGAGGGCTGACATATGGTAAATGGAAAAAATGTCTATTAATGCAAAATTAAACATAGCAAGTAAAAGTGATGTGTAGGATACTAGGAAAAAATAAGCAGTACTTGGTATTCAACGCTACACAGTACAAACATATAAAGCTATTAGGAAAATAAAATAAGTACAGTCTTTCCTATTGTTTTGGAAAATTACATCATTTGACATCACTTTGGGATTTCAGATTGTTTGTAGGCATATAGTTTGTCAAGATGTGAAACTGATTCTAAACCCATATTCTTTAAAAATAAAAACTACCATTTATTAAATTACTAAGGGAGCAGGATTGTGCTAAGTTAGTAAAGGAGATATAACAAATAAGGAGGACCTCTGACTTCAGAGGAGCTTACAAATCAGACATTAGAGATATGAAAATAATTCATTTTGAATCAAGAATGCTGTGACTAGACACTAGAATCTGCTGTAGCCCTAAAAATATAACAAAACCCTTCAATCTTCCACTTGCTCCTGCCTAAAACTTGAGAGTCATCCTTGGGTCTTTTCTTACTATGATACCTCCCATCTGATGTGTCATGACATCCAGTTGAGTCACCTTCAAAAGCTATCACCTAAATGGCTATATATTGGTCCAAGCAACCTTCATGACGGGGCCTGCCCTGACATTCTGTAAAAGTCATGGACACATATCACTTGTGCCCTGTGATGCAGGCAGAAAACAGGGTTTTACAAGGTGGATGACATGCAAGCAGAGGAGTCAGAGAGTGCACACAACCCCAGAGACTCTCACTGTCCTACTTTTTAGATTGGACATGAATGGTGTGCACGCATAGCAGTTCAAGTCTCAGCAGCTGGCTCTACATACTGGTAGGGAATGAGGAATGTATGTGAGCTTGTAACAACAGAAGCTCCCTGGTCATACAAGTGGGCAGGTTAGAAAGGGGCACTCACTGGAGCTGGTAGCTGGTATCAGCCTATTCAACAGGTGACTGGAGAACTGCTGAATCAGCTCTCTGCTACACAGTCAAAAAGAAGGAAAATGAGCCTCCAGCTTCACTCATCACTTAAATTACTCAACGAGACCAGGCACAACACTAAGGTACAACCATCTCTCTCACACCTGAGCAGCATTGTCTTGTAAGTTTTCCAGATCATTTCTCAATTTCTAACACTATATGATTATTTTTTAATTTATTATCTGCCTTTCCCACTAGAACATAGGTTCCACAAGGACAAGGAATATTTTTTGAAGATATTTTTTCTATCTTTTTTTGGGGTGGGGGTACTTGGAATTGAACCCAAGAACACTGGGCTACATCCAGAGTCCTTTTTTATTTTATTTTTTTATTGTTGGTTGTTCAAAACATTACAAATTTCTTGACATATCATATTCCACACTTTGATTCAAGTGGGTTATGAACTCCCACCTTCACCCCATACACGGATTGCAGAATCACATCAGTTACACATCCATTGATTTACATATTGCCATACTAGTGTCTGTTGTGCTCCGCTGCCTTTCCCATCCTCCACCATCCCCCCTCCCCACCTCTCCCCTCCCCTCCCCTCCTCTCTCTCTACCCCCTCCACTGTATAACCCTGAGGGTCTCCTTCCATTTCCATGCAATTTCCCTTCTCTCTCCCTTTCCCTCCCACCTCTCATCCCTGTTAAATGTTAATCTTCTTCTCCTGCTCTTCGTCCCTACTCTGATCTTAGTTACTCTCCTTATATCAAGGAAGACATTTGGCATTTGTTTTTTAGGGATTGGCTAGCTTCACTTAGCATAATCTGCTCTAATGCCATCCATTTCCCTGCAAATTCTATGATTTTGTCATTTTTTAATGCAGAGTAATACTCCATTGTGTATAAATGCCACATTTTTTTTATCCATTCGTCTATTGAAGGGCATCTAGGTTGGTTCCACAGTCTTGCTATTGTGAACTCTGCTGCTATGAACATCGATGTAGCAGTGTCCCTGTAGCATGCTCTTTTTAGGTCTTTAGGGAATAGACCAAGAAGGGGAATAGCTGGGTCAAATGGTGGCTTCATTCCCAGCTTTCCAAGAAATCTCCATACTGCTTTCCAAATTGGCTGCACCAATCTGCAGTCCCACCAGCAATGTACAAGTGTACCCTTTTCCCCACATCCTCGCCAGCACTTGTTGTTGTTTGACTTCCTAATGGCTGCCAATCTTACTGGAGTGAGATGGTATCTTAGGGTGGTTTTGATTTGCATTTCTCTGACAGCTAGAGATGTTGAGCATTTTTTCATGTACTTGTTGATTGACTGTATGTCCTCCTCTGAGAAGTGTCTGTTCAGGTCCTTGGCCCATTTGTTGATTGGGTTGTTTGTTCTCTTATTGTCTAATTTTTTGAGTTCTTTGTATACTCTGGATATTAGGGCTCTATCTGAAGTGTGAGGAGTAAAGATTTGTTCCCAGGGTGTAGGCTCCCTATTTACCTCTCTTATTGTTTCTTTTGCTGAGAAAAAACTTTTTAGTTTGAGTAAGTCCCATTTGTTGATTCTAGTTATTAACTTTTGTGCTATGGGTGTCCTTTTTTATTTTTTGAGAAAAGGATCTCACTAAGTTGCTGAGGCTGGCCTTGAACTTGCATCCCTTCTGCCTCAGCCTCCCAAATCACAGGAATTACAGGTGTGAACTACCTCACCTAGCTAAGGCAGGGAATTAAGTGTGCTCCATTTACTGCCATGTATCCTTAGCAATTTGAATAGTACTTAGTCTGATGTAGGCTCTTGATAAAGATCTGTTGAATGGTGAATGTAGGGATCTCTGGAGGGAGTTATTTGTGAGCATGTAATAACTAAAGAGATGAGGAAATTGTTTGGTTAATTCAAGTGTGTGAAACTGTGTCCTTTGAGGAAGAAAGATAAGGGAAAGGGGGAAATTAACTGGGAAAGATTGAGTTTTGAATAGGGAAAAGTTTGAGCCAACAAGTCATGCAATATTGAAATTTTGGGGCTCAGTTCTAACAAATTGGAGTGTATCCATAGAAGTGTGGCCAGGAAGGTGAGAGATTTGACAATCATTTATATGATAAGGAATTAAATAATAGGAAGGAAAGGAGAGGATAAGGGAGGGGAAGGGAAGGGAGGGAAAGGAAGAAACAAATAGTGTGGAAAAGAGCATATCTGATGACATTTCACCATGGCGCAGAAAAGCAAATTTCTTTTTAATATATTTTATTTCATAGTATATTTTGAAGTTATCTGGGTAGGGTGAGAATGTAGTGTATTCATTTTGAACTATGGTTAAGTAGCCACAGTAAGCCAAATTTCAGGACCAATATAGGACAAAAAAAAAATTCATGTTCAAAAAATAACTGAACGCACTTTTTTTTTGAAAGATAGGTTTCGTTATTTTCTTTTTCTTTCTTTTTTTTTTTTAGTTGTAGTTGGACACAATATCTTTATTTATTTTTTTATGTGGTGCTGAGGATCGAACCCAGAGCCTCACATGTGCTAGGCGAGTGCTCTACCACTGAGCCACACCTCAGCCCAACTGAACACTTTTTGAGTGGTGACAGACATGAGGTCACCTGAGTGTTCAAGCAAAGAGTGAGGATGACCTTTTAAAAAGGTTGTAAAAGGCATGTGTTTGCAAAAGCCTCCACCAGGGCTAAGAAGGCTGGAAAGAGTAAGGTGTGGAGGTAACAGCAGAAGCCTCAGCATTTCCACTTCCTGTTGAGGCATCAGGCTGTGCTATGCTTCATGTCAGGGGTGTATGTGCTACAGTGTGTGTGCACAAGTAGCTCAATGGACAAAACAATGGTTGAAGGGGTGAATGGATAAAAGGAAGCCACAGCTGGGTCTGTACTCAGCTTCTCAACACCAAGAGGAACAGAGGAGAGCTGCAGACTTGCTACCTAAAGCAGACTGGGAATTCAGAAGGGAATTAGCATATCAGTGATACATATCAGGAAAAAAGAGGTCTCAGCATGGACCTTCAAAGCTTGGAGCCTGGTCACATTTTTTAAGAATAAAACTGAGAATTCTTTTTGATGTAGAGTGGGGAAAAAAGCAAGTCCTAGTCTCGGGACTGTCATAAGAGGGCACTGTAGTCAATTGGGGAACATTACACACACACTAACTACACTGAGACCAGTTTTTAAGGAAGAATATAAGGTTTCTGAGAATGGACAGTATAAAAGATAAGAAATGCTAAGAACACAAATACTACTTCTTGAGCTATGAAATATTTAAAAAATGGTTCTGGATGAGGTTATCTAAATCTGTAGAATTCATATTGGTAAGTCATATTCTGAAGGGATCCTGCAATACTGGTTACTGATTTTTAAAGCCATGAGGCTCAGGATAAAAATGCTTTATAATAGCCAGTAAAACTCTCAAGGTAAGTAAATAAAAGCAGGGCATGCGGGGGGGGGGCAGGGTTGTCCAGCATGATCTAATAATGAAGATGTACAGCTTTAGTTGATCAGCTATCCAAGTACTGAAAGTTTTGTGGCCATTACAAGCACATTGAGGGGAAAGAACATAAAAATAACAAAAATGTTGTAATTAACTTAGCCTCTAGATGACTGTGCATATCAGGAGAGAAGAGTCGAAGCCCAAGCAACAGGAGTGGAAACCCAAGCACCAAGGGAAAGCAGGATGACTTCATAAATACAGTAGAAATTGTCAGATGAGACTAATATAATGTCTCACTCAGGGCCACAGTTGGGGGTATGTGGAAGAGGTGGCAGGAGCCATGATAGTAATTGCAGGAATCCAGGCATATAACTCTTTCTGCATGCCAGATGCTGTTCTGAGTACTCCATACCTACTGACTCTTCAGGTGTATACCATGAGCATATTACTATGAGGCAATGTTGTATGATCAAATAAACAAGGGAAAATGTCACTTTCCCAGAAGGAAAATATCAGACAAACAACAATTTTTGTATATTTGTTTGACAAAGGAGACCTTTTTCATGGTGATTCTTGAGGAAATGGAAGCTCATGGAATACTCCATACTAATGTATGGAACAGAGGTTTGAAAAATATTATGTCCTGCTAATTATCAGATTGCGCCACCAGATGAGACCATTAGGTTCTCTTATTATTTATCATATGTATAAGGCAGTGTTTCAGACAAATGGCTTTGTAGGCATTGCTTGGAAACCTGAACCGGCTCCAAGTGCTTCTTCCCTAGAAGACAACGTATTTCACTGTGGGGAAAGAAGTGACCCACTAAAAATACCTCATGTATTTAAGGCACTACTGCTCTTGTGACTCCCATCGAGAGTTGCCCAAACAATGCCAAGTCCTCTCATAATTTCATTAAAAAGAGAAAAATTAAAATGGGGGTGGAAACTTTTAGAGAAGCTAAAACACAACACTATGAGACTGTGTTGTGTGTGACAGCACCCCCACCTCATAAAGATATTTCTATTCAGAGTCTGTGCATATGGCCTTATTTGAGAAAAGGGTCTAGGTTGAATTTAAAGATCACAAGATCAAATCATCCTGCTTACAGGAGGCCCTAAATGTAATGCCAAGTACCTTTCTAAGAGAAGGGAAGATATAGAAAGTTCAGATAAAGACCAGGCAGAGACTCATGTGTCTATATACCCAATACCTAGGATTGCCGGCACCTCCCCAGAGAGTAGGGAAGAGACATGGTGTGGATTCTCCCTTGTGGCCTTCAGAAGGAAGGCCTGCCCACACTTTGATTTTGAACTTCTGGCCTCCAGAACTGTGAGACAAAAAGTTTCTTTTTTATAAAGCACTCTGTGATAGTTTCTATGGTGATCCTAGGAAACTAATACAATAAGTTTAAAACTAACATTTAAGTTACCAGAATAAAATTAGATCAAATCAAAATCAAATGACCAAGGAAAAAATGACCTAAGACTGAGGCTAAGACAACAAGATTAAAAAATAAGGATACATTAACATCAAAATGTTTAATTAAAGTAACTAAAAGCTAAAACCAAATTAAGTGTATATTTTAGGAGCTTGAATGAAAGAAATAATAAATAGCAATACATAATAATACAGAGTGGTTAAGGAACTATTAGGATGTGTCAGGAATTATCAGGAATAAGAATATTATATTCTGGATATTGTATTTTAATATTGTTGTATTTAGATAAAATAAATATGAATGACACAAATTCTCCAAGCCCAAGTTTCTATTAAAAACAATGATAAAAAATGAAGCATAAGCCTTTTGTCCACGGCTAACAGACTAATAGCTGATAAGTAGAAGAAGAGAGACACTCAGGAAAAGGCAGGCCAGGCTCTGGCTCTGTCTTTTTGCAAAGTCATTTATTTGTATGATCTCAAGGAAACCTTTGTTGATTTTTGAAGAAGTGCTATAATGTTTGGCATCACACCAAAAGGAACATGCTGATCTCCATTTGTTTTCAAATCCACTCATCTTCCCGTATTTTAACTGCACTTAGCACTCCAATGCTTGCCTTAGGTTCTGTCCTTAGGTTCTGACCTCACTTACTTAGCACCTTCTGGGCACCTATAATATTCAAGGCACTGTGCAAAGTACAGTTGAGAGGAGCTGGGACTGTGGATCAGTGGCAGAGTGCTTGCCTTGAACATGTGAGGCACTGGATTCTATTCTCAGCACCACATAAAAATTAAAAAAAAAGTTATTCTACTTCAACTCCTTTATCCAATCAATTCAACTTCTAGAATGTATTCGTGTCTGCCCACTGTTCTCCTCCACTGTCACTTTCAATTCTTGTCCAAACTACCTGCAAACTTCTCACAGATTTCTTCAGTAAGCTGCTAATTCATTCCCTTTCTCCTCATGCCTTTCCCTCTTATCCACTCCTTGGAGAAACCAGAGATCTTTTAAAACAATCTATCTCAGTTCTTGTTACTTGCTGCTTATAAAACTTGAGAAAATTCCCACCAGAAATATCAGAATCCATTCATGATGTTCCCAAAACATTGACTCCTTCTCAAATTCCATATATATATATTTTTCCCTGCTTTAGAACCTTTGCACAGGCTACTTCACTGTGAAGTTTCCCCTATTGCCCACCCCTGCACCCTGACACCCTTCTAGATCATTATGTTTAGCCTGAATGACATTCTTCAAAGTCTTTCTCTGACCCCTCAGGTTAAATGGGCTCTTCTGTCATACTCTGACTTGTGCTTCATCTCTACTAGGCTTATCAAAATCTGAGGTTATATATAAGTCTTCTGTTTTATGTCTGTTGCTATTCCCCAGATTGTCTATCTCATTCACTATTATAATTCCAGCATCCATCATAGAGCCTGGCACATGGTAAATGTTAAATTCTATTTGTTGGATAAAGGAATGAGTGAACGCATAAGCAAGTGCAATAAGGTCATGGTGAGGGACAGAAGCCTTGAAATAGGATCCACTCAGCACATGCTATTATTCTACATGTTCCTAAATCAGTGACAAAATTCCCCTGCACCTGGAGCCAGTGAAAAGGAGGACACTTCCACTTTCTTCCAATTTTTAAGATACAGCCAGCAGATAGGATCATCTCCACATATAAACCTTTTTCATTCTGAAATAATTCAGACATAAAGGAGGAAGAATATAGCCAATAGAGTTTCTGTAAATTTCATGCATACTCTCCAAATGTTAACATCTTATAATGTTTGCTTGTTTGCTTTATCAATCTGTTTTTTTCTGACCCATTTGAGCATAAATTGCAGACATAATTCCATTTACTGCTAAATACTTCAATGTGTTTCTTAAAAACAAAGACATTCTCTTCTCTTATATAACCACAGTCCAATTATCAAAAGAAGAAAATTGCACTGATAAAGTAGTTACTTCACAGAATTTACATAAATTCTGCTCATTGTCTTACTCCTGTCCTTTATAGTTATATATGTGTGTGCAAATATAAGTATGCTTATAAATGTGTGTTATAATTTTTTCCACCATAATTCAGTCCAGATATTACATGTTACATGTAAGTTGTTATATCTCTTTAATGTGAAACAGTTTGTCATTCTTTGCCTTTAATGACCTTGACATTTTTGAAGAATACGGTTATTTGTAAATGTCATTCAATTTCCATTTGGCCACTTCCTCATGATTAGATACAAATTATGCATTTGGGAAGCAGGAATACCACCCAAAAGATGGTGTTCTTTTAAGAAGTATATGAAATTTATTTGTCCTATTACTGTCGATGTCAATTTTGATCACCTGGTTAAGGTGTTAGTATTTTTCCTTTTATAATTAGTAAGTTTTTATTAAAGGTATTTTGATATTATATAAATATAATGATAGCAATTTTTAAATTATATAAGTCTGCTCTCAGAACCAATTACTTTTGCATAAATATAAACTTGGGGAAATAGTTAAGATGTGCTTCTGGGTCACAAAATAGCTAAGTGTGCAACTTTTCCTTCTCTAATGGTCTATTAATATTATACGTTACTTTCTTTTCTTGTGCATATGAAGAAAGGAACCATTTAGAAGTAAATTTGTCAAAGAACATAATAAAATCTCTAATTTCATTCCTCATTTATTGGATAGGAAACCTAAGGCCCAACTGGCTAACTGACTTGCCTAAGATCAAGCAGGTAGATACTTAAAAGCAGACCTGAAAATAATTAAGTGTTCACTGTAGAGCAAGAAAGGCAAATGTCAATATATTGTCCTTTGAATATATAAGCCCTATACATTCACCTAAAGCAATCTAAGCAGATTTGCTAGGACCCTTTTCGAAAATAACAAACTTCTTCCAAAAATTCATAGAATATCTTCTATGGAGCCACTATAGAATCTAGGGAAGTACAGAAGGTCACTGGGTTCCATCTTTGTTTTCTTCTTCACTTTTGGAAATACTCTTAAGTCATTCCAAAGGTCAAGAAAAACATCCTATCATCCTGGGATACAGTCAGCCTATAATAGGCTGCTAACCTAGAAATGCTATACTCCTTGTCAGTACCCTAGATGCTTGTTTAATTCTAATCAATATCTATTTACATGTTATTTTTCATGTGTATAAGGTAGTTCCATCAAAATATCTAATTTTACATCAAAAATTATTTCAAAAAATGCTAATCTTGACCAACTCAGAAGTAAATAGACTCTATATTGCCCTGAGACTTCTTTTCCAAGATGATTATATGACTTAAAGATAAAATAATAGGTAAACACTATAAAGATAGCCTGCATAGTCTTTCTATACAGAAACTGTAACATTTTCTCCTTGCCACCTCCTGGCACAACAAGCATGAAAACATAAGTAGTGTTTGCATTAAAGGTTAACCCTGAATCAAGACTTGGTATAAAGTGAGTAAGGCATATTGTTTAAAATCGTAAAAGTAAAGAAGTAAATTGTTCCAAGAATTACAATTTGTAAATTTATTCAAGCCTTAGAAATGCACAGAAGCACATAATGCATCAGAAGGTTGAGTAACAGTAGTGGCAGAAGTAGGTGGTAGAGTCAGTGATAACTTCTATGGGGTGTATACCATGTATGGGCACTATGCTAAATGCTCCACATGAAATACCTCATTGAATCCTCAGGATCATCTTAGTGATCTTCCCATTTAACATAGAGTGATTATAAAATAAATAAAAAATTGGGATAGTATCATAAGTTTAATCCAAAATTATAATTTTGTTTTATGTTCATGAATGAATAATCTTGGAGAGTTAACTATGCATTATTGTTGCTGACTAGTTTATGCCTTCATTTCTTTCAGGAGTAGTGAAGGAGTGATATCTTCTTGAATCACTCCACTTTTTTTTTTTTTTAATATTACCAGGGATTGAACTCAGGGGCACTTAACTACTAAGCCACATCCCCAACCCTTTTTTAAATGTTTATTCTGAGACAGGGTCTTGCTGAGTTTCTGAGGGCCTCACTAAGTTGCTGAAGCTGGCTTTGAACTTGTGATCCTGCCTGCCTCAGCCTCCCGAGCTGCTAGGATTATAGGCATGTACCACCACACCTGAAGTGAATTACTTCTTATGATAAAAAGAAAAAAATCTAATTCCCCTAACCCAGACTTTCCTGAGTTTCCCCCATCAAAAGCTAAGCCCCATCTTAAAGGCAAGGACTTCTACTTTTTAACTGCTATATCCCAGGACCAGAACAATGACTTGTCTGTGTAAGGTATTTTATTTGTCAGTCTCTCTAACGACCTTTTGGATTATATTTGGTTTTATTCATCAATAGTTTTATATTTAACTTAAATTAAATTTTAAATGAGTGGCTTGCCTTCCTTTCTTAATCAAAAAAGTGTTTTAGTGGTTTAAGTTGCTGAAAAGATAGGGTACAGGTGTTTGAACTCATACTCGTTTTTGGAAAATGGCTCTGTAAGCTAGTATGGATATTCAAATTTATTCTTTTGGCTATGGTTAAAAATAAAAAAGAACAATACAGTCTGTAATTCCTTTCCTGGATGCTAAACAAATTTGAGTACTAAATACTCCCATTAAACACTAAAGACAAAATTATGAAGTTAGGCAACATCATTGCTGGACAACGTTCTCTGATCCTAAGCATGTGCCAAGCTCTGACAAAGGGCCTGCAGTGGACCAGACAGACACAGGTTAACAGCCTTCCTAAGACTAATAAGTCCTCCCTGGTTGCCCACCTCTCACCCCTGGGGCTCTAGAACTGAGTGAACAACTCAGACAGGACTGGGTGAAACTGACCTCCTCTGTGAGTTGTATTATGTCTGCTGCTAGAAAGGCAAAGGGAAAAAAAAAAAACATGGAAAATTCTCTTTTATGCAGCAGGGAGAAGTCAGAACCTTGACAGACTTCAAGGAAATTTGTAGAAAAGCTGTTTTCTTTAGGGGAAACTTCCATTTTTCAATGAGTAAAAGTTATAGACTGTATGATGATCTAAGATAAGTTGAGTCATATTGGGCTAAAAAATAGATAAAATTTTAAAGGTATTTAAAGTTTCAATATAAAGTGTGTTCTTACTACTTTCACTGTTTAGTGTTGGGCATGTGTTGCTGATCACTGCAGGGAAAACAGCTATTGAGCTATTCAAATAAGAAAAAGCCTGTCAGCTGATGTGACAAATTACTTGCAGATTTACTTATATTGAAGTGTATGAAATTTTACTGACATTGTTGGAACCCTGAGTATACCTGTTTCCCTTTTAGTGTCTGCTTTTAGGGGAAAAAATAAAGTTAAAACTATGTTAAACAGCTGCAAATTCTGTTTTCAAGTACCCCTAGAACTTCCAGTTTTGCTTAGGCTAAAGATTCTAAGAGTAATAAAATTGTTTTCATTTTTCCCTTAAAACAGATTTATTTTTTTAAAAAAAAACCATATCAAAATAAGGGCCGGAAAGCACACTTTCTTCTCCACATTTTTCATCACAAAGTTCTCTTTACATGCCATATCTATCTCCAGGAAGATTATGTCACACTAAACAGTGAGGGGGAAAAAGTTTTGTCAGGGTCTCACGTTTAAAACATGACAGGTTTCTGTTTGCATGCTAATCTTTTGTAGTTAGTTGTGGCAGATGCTCATTCTGAAAGTAGTAGCTGAAATGCAGTTTTAGAAATACTGCCAGCCAACAAAATATACTAGCCATTTCAAACTCCTGAAGGTAGTCTTTGAAATGGGACCATAAGCACACAGTAGATACTAGGCTGATGGGGAGAGCTGTAAACCAGTTTTATTAAATACTATTCCTCAAACACCAGTATGGCCACCAACATTAAGTGTAAATTAAAAAGTCTGGCTAATATAAAAGAGAATAGCATAAAACTTTACACATTAACATACCCTTACATTTTGGCTATTTTAATGCAAACATAATTTTGAATTTGGCACAAGGACCTAAAACTAGACATGTACATAAACCTGTTGGTCCCTCTGATTCTGCTTAGCTCCAGAAAAAAGTCCTTGCATATTAATTGGTTATATTTCAAAGTTTGGAATGAAGATGTTTAATGCTATTTTGCCTCCAACCCTTAAGTGACAGCAAATCGTATTCTCAATTATAATACTCACAGCTGTTGCCTGCTCTATTACCCCTCTGTCCAGCTGAATGTTCTGGCTCCTTGTATGGAAACTGTAGAGTCGTATCTAAGGTTCTGAACCCTTCTTTAAGAGAATGATGCTTGTAGTACTCCACAAGTTCCTGGAAACGAATCAAAGATTTATTTTTTATAAAGATGCATTTGTTCTCAAACACACAAACTCCTGAACACATAATTATATAAGGATGATCAATTTAATGCTAAGTTCTCCATATATATGGACAAGTGAGTGAATGATGATCTTTTGCCACTGTCTGGATGTACACAAACCTACCTGGGAGTTGTCCTTGTTACTCAGGACACTTAATCATAAGACTTAGCCTCTATTGTTCTTCATGGATATAGAATATCTTGTTAATCTTCAGTCAGATGTGGTAAATGAAAAGAAACCATACCAAACCTCCATTTCAGAGTAGTAATTATTGTTCTTATTCATGAAATACTTGCCTTTCTAAATAAAAATAAAAGGAACAGCTGCTTGCTTAATATATAGCATTTTCTAGTTTCCTGCGTTTTCTTTCAACATGGCAAAAAACACACTTGACACTAAATGTATTTTTCCATGGTAAACAAAAGTTGATGATGCAAAAATGCTACTCGACAGTGTTTCTGGTTTATAACAAAGTGTTGGTACCCATCTTAGCTCTATATATCACCTAGTATACTCACAGGGGTGAATAATATAGTTTGTCCAATTTTCATTTATGAATAATTTGCCTTAAATATATCTAATTCCAATGTCATAATCACCCACCATTTTTCAGACTAAAACTTAAGGAAATTTCTTTTTACATGTTGGTTTCATAAATTCTGCACAAATCTTAATCCCTCTAATATAAACCAAAATTGAATTCATAATGGGAAATGTACCTTATCATTAGATGAGTATAAATATATAAAGCTTTTTACAAATATATAAAATGAAAATAAAAGCAAATTCACTCTTAACCTAATTATTTGGTGCTTGTATTATAGCACCTTTAAAAATTAGTGGAAAAGAATCTCATTTCTTCTAAAAAAATCACACTGTTAATTGACTCAATAATTCCATTCAGCAGTTATGTTCAAAGTTCCTAAAACAAATCAATTAGGCCAAAAAACACCCAAAAGAAGAAGGAGAGAATCACCAGTGATTTATTATTTATGACTAAACTCAGGTATGTTGTGGGCTTCTCTGTGCTGGGAGTATCAGGGGTCACAGAGATTATAAAGACAAGGCTCCCCTCTCTAGGAGTCTCTTCCTAGAGGGAAAATGGAAGGATTGTGGGAACTCAAAGGCACAGAGAGAACTTCCTGTGGTGTGTCCAATGGGGAGGATGAGAGAAGGCTTCAGGATGGAGACACCTTAGATTAAACTGAAGACCAAGTAAAATTTCAACAGACATAAATGGAAGAGCCAGGCTGAGACACACCAAGGTGATAAAGTAAAAAACAAACAAACACCTTCATAAAGAAAAAGCACTGGATAAAGTAAATGGAGACTTTTTTCAATCCTTATTCCTATAAAATGGAGATAACAAACCATTTCACAGGCTATAAGGAAAAATACATACAGTGCCTGATACGTGTGGATAATTATAACAGCTGCCACTATCCCATGAGCCAGGCCCTCACAGGCTCCCTTGTAATCTTCACTCAAGAACCTTATGAGGTGGGCCTCATCCCCACTGAGGCTCATATTTCAGAGAGGCTAACTGATTTTTGTAAGGTCACAAAACTGGTGTCTGTCTCCAAAGTTTGAGCTTTTAACTACATCACATTATTAGCAAATAGTACACGGCAAATGTAAATATAAAAATCAAAAAGTGGGGAAGCAAAGGGAAGTGGTATTTGTTAAGAGTCCATAATGTGCCACAAACTTTGCTTTCTCAGATGCTAGGGTCTAATGCACATGATAACTTTCTTAACTTCTTTAACCTTCTTCCTTTCTTTGGTCCAGATAATGAGTGTGCTTGATGAAAAAAAGAAATGTGGAATCTGACCAATCTTTAAAGATAGAGAAAAAGAAACAAAGCAACAGAGACTAGTCTGTATCTTCAAAATACTTCCAACCATCAGAATATGGCATTTGTATTGTGGTGATTTTTAATGCAGTTTGCTAAGGCTAAATCAGGAATTAAATTCAACTTAGTGATGAATATTTCTATAAATTTTTTTAAAGACAAAGAATAATTTGTCTTTTAAAAAAGATCTCTCGAAGAATAGTACTTCTATATATTATGTTGCTTATGCAAATGATACCAGAGAAGTGCTCTCTTAGTCTTTAGATTGAGCCAAATATTGGCATTATGAAAATAAACCTGAAAAGAATAATAAGACAATAGCTTTGAACTACCATTTGATCTCACTGACAGTGATATGAATTCTATGTATTTTGTTATGAATTACTATTAACTAATGTTCATAAAAAGTTGGCTAGGAACTATAGAATTATTATACTGAAAAAGGGATTTGGTAATCATTTAATACTCCTCCCTCCCTCCAAACTTTACAGAAGAAAAAAATGACTTTTCCAAGGTTTGGGGTCATGCAGCTTAGTAAGCTTCAAGACACTCTTTAACACTTCGTTAAGCATAGAAGATATTTTCGTTCCATTTTCACATTCTTATGAGGGTAAATCTTCCTACATGTCTCTGAGCAGAATTAAGTAATGCCACCATGGATCTTTTCCAATCTATGCCTTTATGCTTTCTGTATTTTAGTCTAATCCACCCCTGCTTTTGCAGTCATTGACCTTCAGGTACAGCAAGTAAATAAGGCAACTCTAAACAAAAGAAATCGCTAAGCTTTCCTTATCTCACACTGACACAGCAGTGTCAACAATTCAAGTCTCTCTGAAAAAATAATAAGAGCCAGTCATTGCAATTACCAAGGAAACAGGCAATGGAGATGGTTTATAAACAGCATTTGGACATGGATGGTCTGGCATACATGAAAATTAGAACAAAATTAATGCCTTGTAATCTGGATACAGAAATTCATTTAGGATTTGAATTTAATGACTAAGAAACACAAAGATTTTGATTAACCAAGCTATTGAAACCCAAGGGAAAAAGGTTTGGTCCCAACCACCTAAGGCCAGCCTTCTTTTTGAGGAACTGGCTGATTTAAAATAAGCTCCAGAGTCTGCTTTGTGTTTCCAAATAAAAATTACTTCCAGGCCCTGTTGTGATTCATAGGTAGAACTTAACTGTAACACCATGACAATGGAACACTGAACTATTCTTAAGAAACAACTCAAAGCTTCAGACCACTTCTTAACCTGTAATGCAAAGTGCATTATTTGGAACGAACGTGATTAGAGGGATCTCTCAGAGGTGAGATGATTGTGATTTTTAAGAAGCCCCCATACCTCTTAACCTCTTCTTCCAGAGGGATTGAGCCACCCCTTCTGACCCAGTATCCCCAATTTCCCAGCATAGGTCCAAAGGATAGTACTATTGTGAGGTTCTGGGTACAAATGTATTTACTAATCTGTAAGCTTTTTTTAGATGAGATAAGTCATTTTTAATTCTCCAAAACCACAGTGATTTCACACAGAAAAGGCTCAGTATAAATTTGCTCAATGAATGAACAGAAACAGAAAGAAAGGGAGATCTGCAACCCAGTTCAGGTGCCTCTTCAGCAATTTTCATGCTTATTTGTTACACCTGCCAAAGGACTTTTTTGATACTTAAACTTTTCAGCTCCTTAGCCTTTCTTAACTTTTCACAATTACATCTTCTTGCTAGTTTTTAGCCTCACTTGTAGCTTTGCTTAATTTCCCTCTCCCTTGAATCCACTGTGAAATGTGCTTCTCTGCAAAAGATCCCCGGATATAAAGGGGGAAAAAATACATGCATGTGTCTCTAACAATGACATTTCTGAGATTTGTTTTATAAGAGTAGTTTATCTCAGCTCAAAGACAAATATTCTTAATTCCTTTTCCAGAACACTGAGGCAAAAACTTTAATGCTCACTAGTATCAATGATCTGAAGTCAGGTCATGATTGTTTTTACTATAATCACAGCTTTACATGTAGATAAGAACTCAGGGATCTCTCTCCCCATCCAGGTGGCTTTGGGTTTACCGGCTTTTCACATCTGACCTTCATCACTGAAGAAGTTCCTAAAGCTGAACCAAGGCTTGTGATGCAAAGCTAAATTGACTGGCTCTTTCCAGTGGCTATTCCTTTCATCCTCTTTGTTCATCTCCTCTGATGGGAGTTCCTTTCGCTGCTTCCACAGTGTGGAAGGCTGGAAGTCGTCTTTCGCCCTGCAGCATTTTTTTTAAGTGCCATATGAACTATAAAACTGTGGAGCAGCCTCATTACCATCCAAGGAAGTTCTGCAGGTGGAAGTTCACACTGGCATGTCTTGCAGAGATGTGGAGAGCCCTGTGCATGCTTTCATCATGTCTCAGCTGTGTCTGTCCTTCGTTATTTGTGCATCCACTTGCCACCTCCTTCCTAGGTTTTCATCTTATGAAGAACCTCCACAGTTCCAGTTCTCTCTGCACAGCTTGCTTGTTCCAATGGAACGTAAGTTACTCCAGCAGGGAGGTTGCCTGGATCTTGGTTACCAATTTGACAGAGTTTGCATTTCTAGGACAAGGCCATGTTGCTCATTCTTAGCTTCTGAATTTGATATGTGATATTTATGTCCATAGAGGGTGGCTTCTTTTACTTTCAATTTAAATGTTCCAATTTCTTTAAAATTCTGGTCATTGTCATAAAGCTAGTTTAAATTTTCAACTAAGGCATTCAAGTTGGCCTCTTTTGTCAGCCCCACTTACACTCAGTTTTACTTTTAACGTCTGCAAAGTACTTTCTGATGTTTTCCAGAAAGATGTAGTATGTATCATTTGATGGATGGTTTAGTCAATGAGTGATACTTCTCAATGTTACTGAAGGTTCTTAGTAGGTACAGATGCACCTTATGTTCTATATCCAAATTGTTCATTTTCTTAAGAAACTACCAGACTTGAGAAACAGACTTGAGACCATTTTTAAGAAATATGAACATTTATTTACTGTTAGCAATACATAAATAATGATATATATGCATTATATATGACATATATAATAAGTATTATTATATGCTAATAAAATTATTAAATTATATATTTTAAAAAATGTATGAATTAATCAAATAATCCTTGCTGATCTGAAGTAATTTGACAATATACTATTTCTATTTAAATATATATAGGATATAAGTATTCCTATGAAATATCAATTGTATTGTAAAAAACTATTACCGTATTAATATTTAATTGTCCAAGATAATGAGAGCCACTGAACAGAAAATATAGATTAGTAGAAAATATACACACAGAAGTTTCCAGTTGACTTTACATCTTGTCTGAAATGAACTTGATTAAATATGAGTGGCATTTTATTAATTACAACTCTTTGTGTCATAACTTATAATATTCTGGCTGAATGAGGAAACAGAGGCAAAGGAAGGAAGAAGAGGGAGGAAGAGCATATTAAAAGTTTGCTGCATGTCATTCAAACACACACCGAAACCCATACTAAAAACTGAAAGTTGATACTTGAAATTGCTGTTGTTCTAAGAGTCATAACTAGTATAGACTCTAAAATACCATCCCAAACTTGCAAACATAGATGATAGTAGTTTAAACAATTTTGGGCTGGTATTGTGGCTCAGCAGAAGAGTTCTCGCCTAGCTCGTGCGAGGCCTTGGGTTCAATCCTTAGGACCACATAAAAATAAATAAATAAAATAAAGGTATTGACAACTACAACTAAAAAATAAATAAAAAAGAGATAAATCTACATTGAACAATTTTTTACAAAACTTCATTGGAGTTCTTGAAGTCAGACATTTTAGAATTCTGCTACAAAACTATACTATGATTCGCTTTAAATAATTTCCGGTGAGCAAAATTTCCAAGAAACTATAGAATTAAACTGACCTTTCTAACAACAGAAAAATAGGGATCAAAGATTGAAAAGAAATAATCGATGCTTACCATTAAACTTTTAAATTTTCTATTTTCTGCAATGTGAAAAAAGCCATCTCTTGTTAAAATCTTGATGTGCTTTGCTTCATTATTATACCTATGGGCAATGAATAACTTATGAATATAAATGTGTTTTTAATCAGTATAAATCAATAATTACCAGAGGGAAAGCCCCAATAACATTATAAGAATTAATTCCGAAGACACAATATATAACTATGCCAATACAATGGTGACAGCTAATTAACAAAATATATTTACTAGATTGGTTGAAGATACGACCAATATTTGAAGGAAGGATGGGGGTGGACTTGACTAATGATTATACTTAATTTACAAAGTTAAGTTTGAGAAGCAGAAAATAAATAAGACAAAACCTAATATATACTTAGAATTTATTAGAAATATACACACATCAAGTCAACAAAATATAATGTTATGAAAGAAATCTAATATGCCAATTAGCAGCCTATAACACTTATTACTGTTTTCTAACAGATATTTTCAAGTATTAATGAACTGTCTGAATAGATGCATTATTTCTGCTGCAATTAGAATCTTGGTTTTCAACTTCAGTGTTATACATGTCAGATGGTCTATGCAATTATGAAAACAGGAAATCTATTTCTGTAAAAGTACTTGTCCTACTTACTTAATGCTAATTGCATATTCTCCTGACTCTTTGGTCCTGTGCCTCACAAGGTAAGTACTATTTACCCTATTAATAAGTTCAGTCTCTGCCTGCAATCTTTCCATTGCTCCAGCATACCTGTAAGAAACAATAACATGGAAAATTTGGATAATGTAACTGAAAGGGAACAGAGGCTAAAAATATGAATCTGTCAGGATTCTAATTTAGTAGCAGATCTGATATGTTCTTACTTCCATATGAATTACATTGCTTAAAAATAATTTGGAAAAGCCCTTTAATATGTCAAAACACAAATGTTCTACGAAGTTAACCATAGCAAAGTGAACAGTGCCTAATACACAGTAAGCACTCAGTAAATATTTATGAAATATATAAATAGGACAAAAAGAGGATCCAGTAGGCATTGAGTCACAAAGACAGATGTGGGAAATTTAGGGACAAGTGGAAAAAGACTTGCCCTTCAGAAGAAACACACAAACACACACACTTACACACACATATGCATATGCATACGCATGTTCTCTTCACCTTTTGTATATACACTATGAAATCTCTTTTGAGCATCTTCAGCCCACAATTTTGATAACTAATTTTCTTAAGAAATTTGTAATAATAAGTAACACTTACTTTTAAAAGTTAGATAGTTTTCAAACTCAGAATTCAATTTTCCCTAGATTGTGGGCCTTTAACATATCCAAACTCTATAATAATAAAAACTATCGTAATAAAAGCCCCAAATATAATGTTAAAATATTCTTGAATGACCCCCTTATATCAAATATAGGTGTTACGTTGACTGGAAAAATAGATCAGAGATTTTGGGCAATAGAAATTAAAGAAAAAAAGCTTTTGTTTAGTTTTGTTCTCTTTCAAAGCTCTTTATGGCTTAATAGTCCAGAAAATTCTCTGATTTACACATAGATTCATATAACTATAAATATCCAAATGTAATCTACACTAATTATTTATTTTAAATGTATATAGGCATTCAACAAAAGTATATTGAGGGAGGGCATGTTAGGTTTCCATCAAATACAAAGGGGACCTGAAGGCATTTTATGCTGTAGTAACTTGAGTTATAACAATCCATGAACTCTAGGACCTGGTGTGATATGATTCATGCCTACCTCTTCAACCTTATCTCTTACCACACCCTTCATCTTTATCTCTGGCCTTCTTTCAGCTCCAAGAATTCACCAAGCTCCTTTTTAATTAGTCTCCTGGAAGACTGTGTTCTTTGTCTGGAAAGACACCTTCCAGCAACATAATTCCTTCAGATTTAGAGAGTGAGGTTTTCCTGAGCATCCCATCTAAAGAAAGTCATCCTACATTTTGTACCCTCCACTCCATTATTCTCATTACAGTACCCCTATTTTCATAGCACATATCATAATTAGTAGCAATGAATGCATTTTGGGGTGTGTGGGAAATGGGGATTTAACTCAAGGGCACTTGACCACATCCACAGCCCTATTTTTTGTATTTTATTTAAAGACAGTCTCACTGAGTTGCTTAGCACCTTGCTTTTTGCAGAGGCTGGCTTTGAACTCAGGATCCTCCTGTCTCAGCCTCCCACGCTGCTGGGATTACAGGTGTGTGCCACCACACCTCAGCAACATCCAGCTGATGAATGCACTTTTATCAAAGTAATACAAAAACAATTTAAAAGGTAGCTCAGGCTATAAGAACATAATGAAAAGGAGAAGTACTCCATCAAACATCCTGCTCCGACCATCAGTTCGAAGAATTTAATTTTTTTTCCTTATTTCTACTTGCATATTTTTAAATAACATGCTCATACTACAATTTACTACATGTCATCCTAAGCGTAATGAAGGAATGTCATTTTCCCCAGTGCCCAATGCTTGTTTCTTCATGGTGCTGCTCTTTGCTCTCTCTGTAACCTCTACAAACCTGAGCTGTCATCTGACCCAGTTTTAGCAGGTTATCACATAAGACTTCATTTTTTGTTTTCTCGAGATATTTTATGTAAGCTGGGCACGTGGTGCACACCTATGATCCTAGCAGCTAGGGAGGCTGAGGCAAGAGGATCATAAGTTCAAAGCCAGCCTCAGCAACTTAGCAAGACCCTGTCTCTAAATAAAATATTTTAAAAATGGCTGGGAATGTGGCTCGGTGGTTGATTCTTTATGTCTATCACAAATTCTTTCCAAATCCTTCAAATAAACTCGTGAATAATACATTTTCAATGCCTCACTCTGTCTCTTTTGATTTTTCCCCCTCTCTGGAGTGACTTCTTTTGAACATTTCCAATCTCTTGCTTCCTCTCCAACCCTGCTGAATGTCTGTGGTCTTGAGACTTCCCTTGCTTTCCTTTCCTGGATTCTGAATATGCCTCTTCCTTGGCTTTGTAGCTCATCCTTCAGCTTCCTCCAAGTGGACACATGGAATGTATCACTCCTAAGGCCCACATTTATGAAAATAGAGTAGGAACCTTGGTATTTATTTCCTGTTCTACATGAAGATTTTCAAGTAATTCTCCAGTTTCTAGGCCCATGCGTCGTCTTTGCTTTTTGACACCCTAAAACATAGATTATTGAAGATAATCGCCTTGATTTTCCATTTCATTTCATGGCCTATATAAGAGACAAAAGTTACCTTGTGAGAACAACCTCCTTTAAATGTGGAAATAATGAGCACGTAATACAGTTGGTAGTATTCAACGTCTCAGTGACTTGAGAACTACCATGCCATCATTCAGTGTAATTTTCTCTAAACAGTTTAGTATTTCTAAAATTGAAGGTTCCATTTCCTGGTGTGGTTGATCATTTTGTTCCCTAGCAGAAGACATTTTACACAAAACTGCCTGCTTAGTTTGAATAAACTGTCCAGGTTGCTCAAGGGAGGGGAGGAAAGTAATTTTAAATTCTACTATGAAATATCTTTATTTCTTCCTATTTTAAGGCTCTCCCTTTGTCTGAACATCTTGATTTTTTTTTATCATAAGGAATAATACTATTCTAGCCAGTCATATTTTCAATAGAATTGTATGTATTGGCAAGGGTGCATTTTAAAACAAAGAGTCCTGATTCATTCCCAAATACCTGATTAAGCTTGTTTCATAAAATGTCTGTAATCTGCAGCATTAGTATGGCCCTGTAACAATAATACCTAGTTACATGAAAAGTGGGAGGAGGAAAAAGAAGGACTTCAATCATAATACTGCCATGATTTGTATCTGATCCTGATGTTTTTCAGTTTGTCCATGCTATTAGCTGTAATGTCCAAATTTAATTCTTGTCAGGACTATAGTTTTCAATTCCACAAAAACTAAGACCTAGAAATTGTCTTAAGTCAGGCAAAAATGACTTTCCCAGTTCTATCAGAAAACCTCCAATACTTTCAGCAAGCTCTGTGCTGAGGCTCAGAGGGTATAGCAGAGAAGGCAGATAATTTCTCAGAAGGCAGAAGTGGCTGCTGAAAGAGGCAGAGGGCATGAGGGAGGGGAAGAATCCTATACCCTGGGCAATGGATTCCTAGGCATTGCAAAGCAGACTGGCATCTCCCATTTTACTTATAGCACAGAAAGTAACCAGAAGGTTTAAAAAATATCAGACAACTCAGGTGGTGTCTACACTTGCAAAGTGAATTAGGACTACACAATCTCAGGATATCTCATTTCTGTATGTACCCTGATCTCTCATTTGTATGCACATACTTAAACATCAGGAAAGAGAAAACATATTCAGTCATTTTAAGAGGAGTCAAAAAACATTCGGAGAAACAAATGCAAATGAATATTATGCTCACGTTTTGTCTTTTGAGAGGCTGTATAGCAATGTGCAGATGGTATAACCTGGATTCCTGCCTCTACCACTTACTCACTGCATGGCCCTACCACTCACTCACTGCATGGCCCTACCACTCACTCACTGCATGGCCCTAACCTTTCTTTCTTCATCCATAACAATAAAAATAATAATCTTCCTCATATGAATGTTAGAAAAACAAGATGAAATAAAACATGCAAAATATAAAGCACATACTAAGTACTCAGTACATATTAATTGTTATGATGACGATCATAACTATTCCAGATCCTAAATATATTTTTTACATTTAAGATATCTAAAAAATAATTACTGTTAATCCTTGGTTCTGCTAATTATATTGCCAGCCTCCAAGTAGTAAGTATGTCACCTATCTACACCCAAAGATATGTGGCTATATTTACTGCTCCTATGTATTGCAAATTGTATTTTTAGACTCTACTATTCTTTTTGAGCTAATTCTTAGTTTCATACTCAAATGATTCATATTTTTCTCTCTGCCTCATGAAATTTATCTTTCTAAAATACAAGACACATATTTACCTATGCCCCATTCCTTCTTGTGGCTGTTATAAACTTTTCATTCACAGTCTAGTGCATTCATGTGTGTGCGCGCACACACACACACACACACACACACACACACACACCACTCTCTGATAAAGATACAGAAAGGCCAGCAATATATGGATTCATTATGATGTTTTGTTACATCTGAAAATACCTTTATTGAGGACAAATGGAAATGGAACATGGTTTACTACCCCCACATTTAAGGCATCCTCAAGGTAAGGGTATGGTATTTCAACTTAGCTACATAAACATTTTTAATACTTACCAAGGTTGGCAAGAATAATCTACTGGTTTGGGCACCTAGGATATAAAAAGGCAAAAATAGATTAAGTTTACTTAAGGGAAGCTTTTAGAAATCAATCATTAATTCAGTTCAGCTGACTCAGCTCTATAAAACCCTTAAGTAGTACAGCCCTAGAACTATCCATTGGCAATTTTATACAGAATGAATCATAGTATATGTCAGATAAGTAGAAAATAATTCATTTCACTTTAATTCATTCTTTCATTCATTTTATTGCTGCTGTACCTCCAAGGGGAGAGATAGCAGGAAAATATGAACTAGAAACTTTCAATATTTATTATCGAGGCAATTTAATCCTATCATAGAAAACTAAAATGAAAATGTTATTAAGGAAATCAAATAGCACTTCGGTTTCACATTAAGAAAACACGCAAAATAAAGAATAAACACTGGATGAAGAATCTATTACTTAACAAATTCTAAACTCTGATTTTAAAGTCTACCAAGTAGAAAACTTTTATTCAGGAAAATATCATGGAAAATATCTATTTCCCCCTTTTCTCAGATAGAGCTTTACAAAAGAGAAAAGTCTTACATATTCCATTCTAATTTTTTAAAAAATGTTCTTTTAGCAGCTGAAGGCAACTAGAAAAATAAATAAAGCCAGAGAAGGTAAACAAATATTCATAAAATAACAAAATCCATTCCATAGAGAGGAGACACATCTATAAGTTCCTGAGAAAAGGTGGAAGCATAGGTAGTCTCGTGTTCAGAAAAGTTTCATGAATGATCTGAGTCTTTGACATATATATCCCATGGTATTCCGGGGTTTTATCATATAGAGTGATCAAAAATACTGTTACCTTCAGTTATAGTAAACTATAGAATATAGCTGTGATATTTAAATACAGAATATAACTGTGCTGTTTAGAATCTTCACCACTCAGAGACTTAGGCAGAATTTATACACAGAATTTGAGGTTGTCCATCTCTTGTCTCCTTCCTTTCTAACATTTCTTATCTCCCTCTCCAGCTGTTGTGGTTGTTTTAAACTCCAGACTTGGTTCTTCAAGTTGGAGATACCCTAAGGTTTCTAACTGAATTTTAACCTAGTTGAATTCCACAACCTAGTCCTTGCCCTCAAGCTATCATAAAACCTGGATATCATTCCCTTTTCCAAGAGGCAATTCTCCTAGTCAGTGCCTTCAGACATTTTGTTTTGTTTTTATATTTTGTTCATATTTTACAGCTGTTACCTGTAAGAGGACTGGCACAACTGGAGCTACTTAATATTTTTCCAAGATAGAAACTCTTCTTGCTTCCATACACTGTTGTTATCTAGCATTTAACTGCCTATATATAGCCAGGGAGTTGTCTTTGCCTTTTACTCCTTTGTTCATACATTCAACAATTATTTTTGAAAGCCCATTTCATGTAAGACCATCTCTAAAATAAAACTTCGAATGCTCATTTTATACTATATTCAAGATGTCATAAACAGATGATAGCATTTGTTACATGAAATGGTTAATATTCTTGATTTGATGCCTCCAGATCACAAAATATCTTAATATTAGCATACATTATCTCTTGCTACATGCCTATGGATACACATCATTGCTTTACAGGTAGGAAGCCTGAATATCTCTCATACAAATGACAGAAAACTAACTAAAAAATCATTGTTACTTATCTAAGTAAATAAGAGAAGTATCAAACTTCAACAATCATTCAACATTATAACATAATCTTAAAAAGTTTTTAAATGTGACATTATATCATAGAACCAAAAGAATAAGAAATGCTTATTTATTTTTTAAAATAATTGAGCCTAAATGAATGTAGTAAATTATCTTATAGACTACCTTCTGAAATCAAGGGTAGCAGACACTTTTTTGTTTTTATGTTTATTTCTTTTATTGATACAGGGAGTTGAACCCAGGGATGCCAAGCCACTGAGCCACATCTCAGCTTTTTTGAAAAAAAAAAAAAAAAAGTTTTATTTTGAGAAAGGGTATCACTAAGTTACTTAAAGCTTCATTGGTTTCTGAGGCTTGCTTTGAACTGACAATCCTCCTGCTTTATCCAGAGCCGCTGAGTTTACAGGTGTGCTCCTCACATTTGTAATATTAAAAATAATGTCCGATTTAGAAACACAGGCACAATTTAAATATAGCAAGAAAGATAGTTTAAGAAGAGTTTTGAGGAGCTGGGGTTGCGGCTCAGTGGTAGTCTGCTTGCCTAGCATGTGTGAGGCACTGGCTATGATTCTCAGCACCACATACAAATAAAAAACAAAAGAAAACAAAACACAAAGGTCCATCAACAACTAAAAAATATTAAAAAAAGAAGAGTTTTGAGGGTTTTCTTTTTTCAAAAAATCATCTCTACCATATTAATAAAACAAAAATTCATTTACTTTGGACTAAATGACTTCAAAAAATTTTGTGGAAATTTCCACCCTAAATGTCAAATTAAGATATTAAAATCATATCACCCCAAATAGAAATTTATCAATATCATAAATCACGAGAGTACATTTTAGTTATATTCACCTACATTATTGTAGTAGTCATTCATTCTCCTTTTATTTGTATTTGATGTATTTAGAAAAAATCATTATGATATTACATAAATAATAATGACACATTAAAGTATAAAAATGTATTTAGAGATTTGATTAAAGAATTTGTTACTTTTCACTTCCTAGCATGCTTTCCAGTATATCAGCTGAATGTAAATTCTTCCTGTAGCACAAGTGTGTGGGAATAGCTTAGACCTTACCACTTAATTTTGTAAATTCTTGTTAGCTAAATTTGTCTCTTGAATATATTAACATTTTAAAATATTTTCAGGCAATTGATTCAAAAATGTTGTTCGAAATAATAAGATCCCTTCAGAAAATATTAATAAAGCTACTGAGCAACTTGACCAGTATCCTTTCTTTGTATATTTCTGCATAACTGATCATAACATCAAAAGTTAAAAAAAAGAGAAATAAAGAAATAAAATACTAGTACTTACACATGGAGAAGGCTTGACAGCATCACTTGGGAAAAATCCAACCTCTCCTGAAGCCAAGTTTCTACCCTAAGTTAGAAAAAAAAATTCCGGGGTTCAGAACAAAATGTTAATGCCATAACATTGTTTATATACTGTTGTTACCGAGATGCTCAGAAGGACTTACATCTTATATCCAGTCCTAAATATTAACTTACTATGGCTTAGAAAAAGCAGCAAAATTAGAGATTTTTTTTTCTTAATTGTTCAACTTGACATGTGGGTTAGGTCATTTATTTTTAAATGTACCATTCAATTCTATTACCTTTCCCTCTCTCAAGCTTATCTAGAGATGGAGTCTAAGAATGGCTAATACTTATTGAACCCTTCCTATATGATAGACACTGCTCTGAGTGTTTCATTTAATTCAAACAACAGTCCTCTACTACATTAGGTCCAATTACTATTCCCATATCATAAAGGAGGAAAATGAGACTCAAGAAGTAAATGATTTGGCCAAGATCACAGAGCTAACAAGTGCCAGAACCAGAATTCAAACTCAGGTATTCTCATTTCAGAGCTCTGCACTACTTCTCTATACAGTGTGATGCTTAAGTATACTAGAAAATAAAGCTAAAAGGAAGCAAGAGTCATTCTATGATATCTTAATTTTATCATTGCTTGGTGGCATTTTACCAAAGGGGCTGCATATTTTAGAAGAATTAAACTGGTACCAATGTGAAAAATGATTTCTAGTTGGACATGGGTTTGCAGGTAAGGATAGTATTAGGAAACTGGTACCATGGTAGAAAAGGAGGACTGAAAGAGGAGAATCAGGTGAAGACATTATTTAACTGGAGTCTGTGGGATTTGCTTGAGGATTAGATATGAAAAGAGAAGAATAGGTGAGTTAATTACTGGGAGAAATGTCAAGGATGGGGGTAAGGGTAATTCCATAATCCAACCAAACAGATAACAGACAGAGATGACCATCATACAGAGGGGAATCGGGACATCATTGGCAAACTGACATGGGAGGAAATATGTAGAGAAGACAGAGAAATTAGTGTCAACAGAAGACAGGTAGCAACCATTAGGAGAAGAAACAGAGACTAAGGGAGTGACAGTAAGAAGCACAGTAACTATAAAGTTGGAATGAAGTGTTTCTTTCACTCAACTGTATTGCTGAGTTGTCTGTGTCGCTTTATTGTAAGCATGACACTGAGATACAAGTAAATAAGAATAATATTTGGGGACCATCCGTACTCTCATATATAAGTGTACTACAATGCCACCTAAGTGTAAAATATGAAAGTCTGTGGGTAGGAACCACACATTGATTGAACTTAGAAGAGAAAAAAATGAGTGATATTTCCTAAAAAAAGATTATTAAGACCTCTGATAGATAATGCACTAAAAAGTCTATTTGGCAGATTAAAGGCCAGAGAGTAAAAGCTTTTTTTTTTCTCCAAAGCTGTATTTGGAGGTGCACCAACAAATTGAAAATTATGGCTATTTTAAGAATTGTGAACTGTGAATTTCCCTTTATCAAAACAAGAAAATGTTTTAATCTATAGAATGCAGAGTTCAGGTGATATTTTTGTTACAGTACAAGATGGACAAGTAATACCATCTACTTCCTTCAACAAAACTGACGAAAGGAACCTGTATGGAAGAATACTTTCACTCTGTTCAAAACTTAGTTAATAGACTACCCACTCTGTCATCTCTTCTATAAAACCACCCCAAGCTACAGATCCTGATTTAATCCCAAGCCTGTTTTCCCACTGCACCTTCATATCCTCTTAGTAGCACAAAATTTAGTAGTACTTTGGTAGCAAACTAGTAGTACTAGTAGTACTTTGGCAGACCATGTAATAATTGCTGTATCTGTTCTTCTCCATCATTTTACGATGAGTTTTTTGAGATCAAGAACAACATGTCTGTCATTTTTGTGTTACCCAATGTAGGACACATGGCAGGCATTTAATAAGTGTTTGTGAACTGAGGTATCTTACATTTTAATAATCCCATGTCTTTGAGTAGTTAAGACCCAAACTTCCTCTTCCCTGAAACGAATAAACTATAACACACATCATCTTTACACCTACAACCAGTACAAGCATTATGCTGCCGGTTTCTATATAAAAATATTCATACAGTGAATAATGACCTGTCCCTGACATTTTATATAAGAAGCATGTGTTGGAGGACACAATGCCACAAAGGAGAAAGAAGGATGAAGATACAAAAAGTGAAATAGTAGGAGGAAGTTTACAATTTTTTATAATTTAGGAAAATGTATGACTGGCAATTTTTTTCCCTCTATCTTCTTTTGTAGAACCAAGTGGTCCACAAGAGAGGCATGAATAGGAACTGAAATCATCCTAGATGGTTGAGAAAGGGACCACAGTGTAAGAAATGCTGTAAAATGGGGTGATTCTTTCATTTTCCATCCAAACCAGACCCCTTTGAGATTTAAATGGGTAATAGTTCATAATGATGCAAGGATAAACTGGATAAATTGACATACTGATATCTGAATAGACTACTGAGGGGGAGGGCCTAGGTGAAGAAAGCAGGTTACTAGGGACATGCCCTGAAAGGGTTTATTTCCCTGCACTCCCTCTACTTCCCATCTGCCATGAGCCGACAGTTTTCATCCACCATGTTTTTTTCACCTTAATGCTTCTACCTTGGAGTCATCAGACTATGGACTGAATCCTCTCAAACCATGAGCCAAAATAGGTTTTTCTTTCTTTACATTGTTTTTTTTTTTCCAGGTATTTTCATTATAGCAAGGAAAAGCTGACTAATGGTCATCCCAAATTACTTCTTTCTTGATGAAATGCCCTAGGAAACATTAACGTTTCCTTAATGGTCACACACATTCCTTAGATGACAGAGAGAGGAGAAAAAATTTAATCTATCTTAACAGATGAATAAAGTTAGAATTCCTTACAAATTCTTATGAGACCTCAGTTTTAGCTATGACAGATAACATGTGCTATATTCAATTATTTCATTTATTAAGGAAATGGCCATCCCATAACATTTGGAGAATTCAAAATAAAGTAGTGTGCAGGAAGGAAGTCTTTGCTTCCTTGGGGGATGTGGGTGGGATACACAATGGTAATTCTTAGTACTAATGGATGGAGCTGCTGCCAACCCCCTACATTTGCAGGCTGTAACCATGAAATAAACCATCCTCAGATTCCAGCGATTTAGTTCACTTAATGTGGTGATCTATCTATGAGATTTTACTAACCTTGATGAGAGACATGTAACTGAATTTCTTCCTTTATATTCCTGTGTGGGCATTTTATTCTGGGTCAGACAACCAGGTTGTCATCTTTTTTTTTTTTTTTAATGCCTATTACAAATGCCAGAGATAGGGAATCATCTTTTAGCAACCTTCCTGTCTGATATTTGTTCTGTGAGTTCCTTAATATCTTCAAGGTCAACTAGAAAATATTCCTTTTTTATACTATGTGTCATCTGATATACCATATGGTACTATCTTTATATGCATTTATTCTGCAGGGCATATTTGTATATGTGATGAGATTTTTGGAAATTTAACATTACAGTTTGGGTCATTTTATGAACATTTTTTCTTTGGAAAGTACCTGAGAAAATAGATTATGAGATGAATATGGTGGGAATATGGTACACTTTTATAACTGTCATTAAGTAAATTGAAGCAAATACAAAGCAAAATATTAAATTACAATTCATAAAATAATAATACCTTTTTACTGACAAGCAAATTGCTTCCTGTAGAAAAATGTATCAAACTAAAATTACTGATAACTTTCTCTGAAATTCTGAACATCACAAGTATAAATGCATAGTCAAGCATTTATTTATTTCTAACTGACCTTAGGTTTAACTAGTCCACATTCTTCTTCAAAAAGAATCCATAGTGAATCATAATAAATTAAAACTACCTTATTGCTGGTAGAAATGATACTTAAAATTTACCTGAATAGAGAAAAACATTTTCCAGGATACCAGAGCTAAAAATACATTTTAAACCCTAGACAAGGAAGGTTTAAAATGACAGAGGATATCCTACAAAAATCTTAATCATAAATTGCTTGGTTCCTAACTTTGTAAAAGAAGAAAGAATTGCTTTAAGAAAAATACAGTATCTCTTCCCCGGGCCTCATTTATTCCTTTAATACTACCTGGATTGGAGCTTTAATGCACTCCTGAACTAGTACCGAACAATTTGAAACAGATGTGGAAAGCTGAATGTAAAAGGGAAAGATTAATGGTTATTTATAAAAGATTGGAAATTCTCCAGTTACAATGCTTTAACCACTCTCAATGTATGCATGGGGATGCTGTGGAGATTAATAAGCAATTTATTGCACATGGCTAATGGACAGAGCAACTGTCACCCTTGCCCAGTCACTTCTCTTTTATGAGAAATACACAGTTTGAGGGCGGGCCGGGGAGGGGAGTAGAAAGACATATAATGTGGCCATGAATTACAGGAAAATAAGCAAAGATGTATGGAAATTCGTTTATTTACTGGATGGGTGAATAAATGGGCAAATAAAAGGGTGGTTGGGCAAATGGGAATAGATAGATGAAAGCACTATTTTTGGAATTATTCTGATAAGTGTTGTGAAGACAAGTTATGAAACAAAAAGTCCAGAAAATTGGAGATGATCAGGAAAAGACCTAACCTGAAACTGGCCTTTGATAAGGAGTGATTTCTCATCATAGCTGCAACCATACTGTCACCACTGTCATCAGTCAGATATATGTACAGGCCAGTTCCTGAAATGCAAAGAAAGGTGGTATCATAGGGATATTGCATCAGAAGAGTTCATTCTATTCCTGGCTGTGCTATAAAAAGCTGTGCAACCTTAGGCAAGCCTCCATGGTAAAACAGGAATGATGACAACACATACTTCACCAGGGTGTTACAGGATAAAAGAATTAATAGGTGTGAATGCACTTTGTAAAGCTATGTACTTGATTTCTATTTTATCCACAATATTGTTTTTTAATTATCTCAATTGATTCCTTTATTTCTAAATCTTCAGTTTTTATTGGTCCATTCATGTGTTATTAATATGGGAATACCTAATCCTGTGTGTAATTGCACCACTCTCTCTATATGAAAGCACATTTTATTAATCCATAGGTAACATATATTCTCCTGTCACTTTCACCTGAACAGAACTATACAATGCATTCTTTATACAAATGCTTTCTGGAAAGTGTATCTATTCTTTCATTGTTAATTTGCCCCTATACAGTGAGTCAGGTATACTTTTTCCTGCCAGTGAACACTTTGAAACTTGTTAAGCATAATTTCATATGGTTATACCAAAGGGTCACTACAATGAATTCCAAAGTTTCAGTGAGCTTTTTTTTTTTTTTGCCACTGTGAGCAAAAGATTTGACAAGAATAATTAGAGAAGGAGAAGTTTATTTGGGGTTCATGGATTCAGAGCTCTCTGTGCAGTTGCCCAACTCTGATACTCTGGGCCCAAGGTGAGACAGAACACCATGGTGGAAAGGTATGGAGGAGGAAAACAACTCAGGACTTGACAATTTGGAAGAAGAGAGAAACTGTTTCACTCACCAGGGACAAAAATATATACCCCCAAAGTATGACCTTAATGACCTTTCTCCTCCAGTCACACCCTACCTGCCTACAGTTATCACTCAGTTAATCCATTCGAGCAGATGAATGCACTGATTAGGTTAAGAATCTCATAACCCAGTTTTTCACCTCTAAACATTCTTGCACTCTCAAATGAACTTTTGGGGTACATCTCACATCTAAACACAATACACAGTGTTTGTGCACACATATAACAGAATGAAACTGTAAACCATGTACTGCTATTAGCTGTTAGTAAAAAAACAGGATCTTCAACTTTTGACCAATGTATAAACAGTAAAAACTCTTCCAAAAGACTTAAAAATTTATATGCCTATTAATTCACTTAGGTAGCTACCATAGATGCAGAATTCTGAATAACTCTACAAAACTTAGGTCTAGATAAATTAAATATATCTCCAGTTTGCATAGGTTTAAATTACATCATTGAAAATTCATTGAAAAATATAAAAAGACCTTCATTATATTTGATGGTTTTTCCAATTCACATAAAATTGTTTGTGTTTACTACATGTCTGAAATTTTGGCAGATGGAAGTGTCAAAAAAGCCTTAAAATTAAAAGTTGTGAAATGTACACTGAGAAAAAAAAACATAAAAAGCCATAAGCTGCATTTCTATAGTTATTATATGTGAGATGAATGTAACAGTGGAATGAGACTTTGTAGAATATTTTTCCTGCTATTAAAAAAAAAAACAAAAACAAAAACAAAAAACTGTGTTCCATGAGGTCTCTGTATTTCTTCAGCAAGAAAAGGTGCTCTCTGGTTATGGGTATATTAAGGGTTTTTTTCCCCCCTCCTAACTCTCAGTGGGTAAGATGTTGTACATGATATAATACTGACTCATAATCTTATGACTGCATTTTTCTGGTCAAATAAACAAGAGAGAACCTTTGATGAAAGAAAAAAATTTCAGCAAGCAAAAACCAGTCTGCAGGAAGGTAAGCCAAATCTGAAGCAGTTACTCAACACAAAATCTGAAAAGAACAAGGTTCTACACCATTTTGGAAAATGTCCTACTTGGGAAAAATAATCCAGGCTTAACAAAGTTCCCAAGAAATTTATTTTTCTAATCCTGGCAGATAAGAAATAAGCATTTTTCTATCCTTGGTGATTTTAATCATAACTAATCACAAAGGAAAAATTCTGAGTAATAACACTATGCATGTTAAATACTTATGCAGCATTAGGCATTTCTAAAGAATGTTGTTTTTCTACTGAGAGTAGAATTAGTGCCTTAATGAAAAGTTCAAAGCACTGTGCTAGGTACAAAGAGACTAAAAATCAATAAACATGGTCACTGTTTTCAAGAATCTCATGCACACAATGTCATTTTGTTAATGAGTTTTTGCTTTATTTTCACAGATTTTTATGTGATTTTAGATCAGAGGAAAGCTATAAAATATTAATTTGAAATGATGAGGGAGCTGGGAGACTAATGCCTTCTTTCTGGCCTTCCAATCTGAGTAAAGTCATTTGGCCTTTCTTGGCTTCAGTAGCCTCACCTGTGAAACAAAAATTTGACCCAAGGTTCTACAAAGTCTCTGCTTACCACCAAAGCACTCTGTTTATCTAAGCTCATTTTCCAAGTCTCTACAGTTCTCCAGTCAATTGTTGCTAGCCCCAAAGTATCTGTTCCACAAATGCTTAATTAGAGAGTATGTTTCGGTAATTTAATCTGGTAGCATTTATTAAAAAAAGATAAGGACATTTCAGCTCCTTAGTGACTTTCACTTTAATTCAATATGAAGTCTTCTATTTTTCAAAGTATACAGGGTTGACTTGTGGGGATTAGATACATTCACTAATTCCTCAGGAACTATCACAAAGGGTTAAAATTCAATATATGTTATAATTTCCAATTATTTGGTCAAAAGTTGTAAGGGTGTGTTATTAAACCACTTGTGGTATCAAATACACAGTTGTGTCAGACAATTACAAACTGATGATTCACTGAAAGTATTCTGTGGTTGACACAACTTTTAGTAACTATGGCAGAATGTAACTTATATGGTAAAAAAGTAAAGGAGGTAAAAGGGCACAAGAGAAAATAAGAGATAATACTTCACAGGCTAAACTTCTGTCTTAGATGGTAGTGTCCTCAGCTAAGTACGTTATAACTTACATTCTCCCCCTGTGCCAAACATTGGAAAAATACAAGAAAGAACTGTTAACAAAAATGTTCATCTTGAGAGTTAATAATTAGGACCTCACCCAGTTTGTCAGGAGATTTGCCAATTCCCATAACACAGTCTGTATACTTGGAAACACTCCTGAAAACTCAGTTTATGATCCATTCAATCAAAGCCAGTTGGCAATTACCCAGGGAAAATGTTTCTTACAGTCCTTTACCAATGTCTATTATCTTCTATAATCATCTCTCCCAGGGCCTCCCTTGTTCTATTACAGTTACACACAGCCTTTTTCTCCCTTCCTGTAATTAGGGAACCTGATGCTCTCAGGGTCAAAATGCTCAATATTTTGAGGCAAAAACCTGTCAAAATAAAGGTCTCACAATTATAGGTTACACTAATGCCGACAAAGTTGCTACACTTTTCACCTAGGTTTTTATTCCTACACTCACAATCTCAATTCTGCCTTGGCTTCTTCTGATTTTATACAAGGAACAGGCTAGTACATCAGCAAGTGCTGAGAGGGGATTCACAAAAAAAGCCCAGGTGAATGGAGGAACACTCCAAAACCACACTCCAACACTCAAAAGGTGGGATTGCCATGGTAAGAGCCAAGTTTGGGACTTCATTCTGGAATGACCTCTGGTAGGAATGTGAATTGGAAAAAAAAACACTTATCCGTTCCCAGAATGGTGACTGTCTGGGATTCTAATGCGAAAGCAACGGAGTTTGTTTATAATTTATTTGTTGGTGTTAGAAATCAGTTTTCTTGACAAAGGCGATTTGATTCCTTTTTGACATTTCTTAAGTATTCTTATTTGCCTCAGACTATGATGCAGCCTGACACTTGAATTTTAGATCAAGAGAGAAAAATAGAGTTTAGAAATTCCTACGGGAGATAGCAATCTTGTGTGGCCTAGAAAGGATTAGAAAATATCTTCTTAATCTAGGAAAAGAATTCTTTGAAGTGACTGGCTGCTAAAGTTTTGGGGAGAAGTATCAGACAGGAGGAAAGATCTGCTCTATTCTGCTAGACCTCCACTCTCTAGCCTTCAAAGGGTTTCTGGTTGGTTTTGTGTTATTGTAAAGATTATGAAATTCCCACTTATCACATTCCCTAGGCAGTCTGTTTTCTGAAAACCCCTTTCGCTGTTCCCTTCCCCCTGTCCTTCACTCTCCTTCAGGAATCTTACTTCTTCCTCATCCAAACCTGCTCTAGGGAAAGGGCTCATGTTTTTTTTTTTTTTTTTTTTTTTTTTTTTACCCTGAAGGGCATTTAAATCATCTATGCCCTTCAAAATTCATCACTTGCACTTTTATGTATAATTATGAAGTAAAGTGTTTCACCTCTGATTAAAGAAATTTCAAGAACTGGGTACAGGAACTGGAAGAGCAAACTGGTCTTCTATGAGCTCATATATGTCAGTGAGATCCTTCACATTGATATGGAGAAGGTGAAATTAAACAAATAAAATACCAGATAATCCTTTCCTTACTTCTGGAAAATGAAGCATATTTTTCAAAATTGTTAGCCATTATTCAGAAATATGCTCTTTTTCTATCCAATTTCCTCCTTAGTTTCCTTCTAATGGTTCTCAAAAAAGCTCTGCAAGTCACTTTAATGAAAATTCCCATTTTATAGATGAAGAATATGAAGACATGCATTAACTAGCCCTAAAATTATAGAAAAAAAAACAAATTTAAATCTGAGAAGAAAAATGAATATCTTGATGATCTTTCAAACATCACCATAAAACACAATTTGGATAATTAGAGAAGTCATAAATATTATATTATGGAAATATCATCTCTGAAGAGTTATGCATTCTAAACTCAATGCCCATTTTGTTCTAGGTCCTAGAGGTAAAGACAGGAAAGTCATGGCTCTAATCTTTCTGAAGTGCTCTTACAGGCAATGGGAAAGATGAAGAGACCCTGAGGATACAGTGTGACATGTTATAATTGAGGCCTTTTGGTTCAGAGAAGCCACCAGAGATGGTGCCCCCAGGGTTGAGCTTTGTTGGTGAAGAAGGTTTTAAGCTAAGCACCAAGAGAAGGGGAAATCTAGACAAGGGCAAAATACACATTGATGTCTGGAGGTTTCAAAAAACATGTCTCCAGTCAATGTGTTTTTTTTTTGTTGTTGTTGTTGTTGTTGTTGTTTCTTTTCTTTAACTTAATATGAGGAAAACACATCTGTGTTTAAAAGAAAAAAGTCATCAATCCATATTATATTCATGTACAAATATGACACAATAAAATTCCACTATAAGGTAGAATATAATGTACCAATTTGAAAAAAAAAATATAAACCTGGATTGCTATTTGAACACTGAATAAGTCAGTATGGGAAGTAAAAATCCTTGACAAGGCAGACTCCAACGAGGGTGAGCTTTTATGGGAAATTTAACACTTTACTGTTCATGGCCAATTAGGACCCTGTTTCCCCCAGGTTCCTTGACTCCGGTGACTAAAAATGCTTCTGTGCATTTTCAATCTCCTAAATTCTCTCTAAACTCTAGGATTTTCTTACTTTTTATTCTTACTTTTTATTCTCTATGACTCTTCCTATGGGATAAGATGTTTAAAAATTGTTTTTCTAAGGAAAAATTATACATATAACAATGTTGTTTTTGCTTCCTAGTTAAACTGCCTTTTAAAGGGATATTTTTCTTAGGGATTTTTTAAAAAAATAAAATGGTTTTCCTAAAACAAAGATAGAATGGTCTAACATAGAATTAAAGTAGGTCTCAGGACCAGAAGTCAGGAAGAAACTTTAGTTTCTATTTTACTGCTATTATCCTATAGACGGGGGTTAAACTTGGCTCTTTAAAATCTCAGTTCTAAACAAGGGTAACATGACTTTCCCATCACCCTCTTTATGGAGATCTTCGGAATTAGTCAGAAATGTGTGTAAAAACCATTTTCACTCCTTAGAATAAAGATCATGTAGATGCATGATTTGTAACTGTGAAGTATCACAACTATTTTCTAGGTTATTTAACTTTCATTGTGGATAAAAATACATATATTTTTGGCACTGATTATAGTTCTACTGCTTATAATTGCCTTTTGGTTCCAATTAGCTTACAAAATTCTCCCAGTGGAACACATGGCTATTTGTAAATGACAATGGAGCAAATAAAACTCCATCATATAGGACACAGAATCCTCATCATTTCATAAGCTTTCTTCTAAGAAAACACATACCAAGCACTCCATTGGAATGGCTTGATTTCACATTTGACTGTTTCTGTCTCTTGCCCTCTCCCACTTACTGATAAGTATAATCAGTAGCTTTTCTGAGAAAACAAAGTTTCTGATGTGAACAATGCCTTCCAGCACAAAGGATGCCCTCTGTCATCACTAAGCCTTTATTATCATACATTGTAACAAAGGTTTAAGAGCAACAGGTTTATCATCAGATGGTATGATCGGAATTGTTCGAAATGCTGTTAACTCTCAGAAAAATCTTTGCCTTACACCTGCACTAGGAAATGTACCCTAAATGACCAATTTTCTACTTTATATTCATTTCACTTGAAAACAATTTTATAGAGCTTTCAAGGAAAGAGAAAGGAAAAGAGAAGACAACCATACACACACAAAAAGCTGCCACAATGAATCCCTTCAATACAAAGATTGAACAGAATACATTTTTATAGCTCAATTGACAATTCATTGTTTGAAAGGAGTTATAATGAAAATGCAGATAGCTCACTCACTTCAATAGAATTAGAAATTACTGTTGTTATAATAATAATACAGACTAGACTAATAGCTATTCAAAGAAAGAAAGCCCCTGATAGATAGTAGAGAATAATTTATATTCTCTGGACATAGAATATATTGAAAACATGGCAGTCTACAATAAAATCTGACTTTCCACACTAATGAGTGAAGTTGCTCACTTGCAGAGAAAAAAAAAAAACAGTTTAGAAGAATAACTTCTTGAAAATTTCCAAACAGGCCAAAGCACTTAACCAGTCTAAAAGACATTTTTGAAATACAAATGCAGAGTCAGTGTAATATCCAGATAAGTAGTCTAAATTTTTATCTGCAGGTAAATTCCAGTTATATTTTTAACAATATGATTCATAAACACTCAAAATGTACTCAAGTACCTCATCTATTCTGAACTCCAATTATTCCCTAGATCATTAAGATCATTGAGCTGGGCATGGTGGTACAAGCCTGTAATCCCAGCAACCCCCAAGGCTGAGGTAGAAGAATTACAAGTTTGAGGCCAATCTTAGCAATTTAGCAAGGCCCTAAGCAACTTTGCGAGATTCTATCTCAAAGTGAAAAAAATAAAAAGCACTAGAATGTAGCTCAGTGGTATAGTGCCCCTGGTCCAATCCCCAATACCAATAAATGAAAAACAAAAATATGATGATTAAGAACATGAGGTAAGGTTAGAAACAGGTTTTCTCATTTCTGGTCCTTCTAACATGAAACACAGAATTGGACACACATTAGGCACTTTGTAAGTATTTAAAGAGATGGACGGATGAAAGAATGGGAGGGTGGGTGAATAGGAGCTTATGTTTAATGAGAGCTATGCCAGAACTCCTTCATACATTGTTTTAATCTGTATGTTGTGATTATTGTTACTCCCACTTTACGGAAAATAAAAGTGAGGCACACTGTGAAAGTAATCTGTTTAAGTTCATGCAGCTGGTATATGGCAGAGTTGGTAACCCATACTCAGCAAACTGAAGCATGATTTTCTAAATTCTTGTACAGAAAAGAAAAACACGGGTTGGGGATGTGGCTCAAACGGTAGCACCCTCGCCTGGCATGCGTGGGGCGCTGGGTCGATCCTCAGTACCACATAAAAATAAAATAAAGAAAGATGTTGTGTCCACCGAAAACTAAAAAATAAATATTAAAAAATTCTCTCTCTCTAAAAAAACCAAATAAACAAAAAACACTTAATTTTCTCCTCTCATGCTAATTATGTGCAAACTCAAATGAGATGGGACAGGGGACAAAAAGAAGTGCTTAACTATATTTTTGGAAGCTATTTGAAAACATCCCCAGGAGGGAGTCACATATTTTAGGATGTGAACCAAAAAGGACATGCCTTCTTTGGAACATGAAATTGGCAACTGATATACATGGAACTACTGTAAACACACTGAAAAACACATATGGTTTGGAAGGACCAACCAGCCAGCAGATTCTTCAGACCTAATGAGGAAGAAAGAGTTTTTGCTCTGAATTTCTTTTAAAAACACAGGACATTCTAGATCATGCCATTACTCAGTTCAGACTCATCTCAGTTTCCTACAGTTACCTTCCATACATGTGATCTGAAAAACAAAAGCTAATTTAATCATGACAGCCTTGGGATACTGTAAGATCTGAGGTGCTTTTAGAAAAATCAATTTTTATGAAGTTCAGGATGAAGAATTATGGCAAGTATATTTTTATTATACACTAATTATTTGAAAACATTCCCTTTACTTGGTAGTTATCAAGCTAAAGTATTGAGTCCATTCTAACATCTTACTTTGTGGCTACACTTGATTTGGTTTGCTACCAACAACCCAATAAGGAAGCTAGGGATAATGTAATAGTTACCAAGAAATCTTACCAACTACAGCATATAGTTAATGGCTCACGTTACATTTATCTGAGGCTCAGTAGAAACTACTCAGATCTGGGTTCATCCTAGGTCAAGTCTATCTAGTCTCCGCATGTAGGGCTGTGTGTATATTTCATTCCAAAGCCTCCCAAAGAGTCAGTAAGGGTTGGGAACACCACTCAGGTCCAGTCCTGGTTGTGTAACACTTGAAGCTAAATTACATAGAGATTAAGTGATTTGACCCAAGACATATAGGTGTTTGGCGACAAGTACATGATTTGAATCTAGGCTTTCTCACTCTACCACTGCTCCTATCAATAAGAAGCTTTTGTTGAGTGAAAATCCTTTGACTGTATCAGAGATATCTGTAAGACAGTTTGACTCATGTTACATCCATGTCAAAAAGATGACATGAATCATTAACACTGGCCTAACAATTAAAATGCATTACTAGCTCCAGCAAGCATGAGTGGTTCCTTAAGAAACAGAAGACCGTAATGTCAAAGCAATGATGACAGCTGATAACTGCAGCGTGAGCAGTTAGTGCATATCAGGTGGCACTCAGTGCATACCTGCTGATCTGAAATTTGCTAATTCTTTTTGCTAATTCTCTTACTGTGTTGTAAATATTAGCCTTTCTTCTCCCTAACCATTATATTCCCCTCAAAATAATACACATTTTGTCATTGAGTAGTTCTCATTTCTCCTACAATTCTCTTAAGCATTTTGAAAGCCATTCTAGCATCATACTAGAAATTCTTCATGTTTCCAGGCAGCTGGGGAGGAAATGACAATAACGTCTTTCTTTTTGTCTAGAAAGAATAGGAGGCAGTACAATTGAGTAAAAAGAGTATTGAGCTGTTGTTTGTCATAGAACCCAAATTCTAGTCATACTTTCAACGCTGTGTATTAAGTGAAATAATGAATATGGAAAAAAAATCATGAAAAATATTGGAAGAACCATCCAAACCTAATGTGAAAAATAAGAAAAATTACATATTTAAGCTTCCCAAATCTAAATTATCAGAAAGAAAGAAAGAAGACTGAAAAGAAGCAAAGTTTTGTTAGAAAAAAAAAATATGAAGGTCCAAATCTTTCTCTCTCAAGGGTAAACACCTCTGGAGACACACACACACACACACAGACACACACACACTTTTCTGGGGTTCCTGCTGGGCTATTCTCACCACCTTCATTGATCTCAAACACACCATAGACTGGGAACTCCTTATATACACCAAGATCTTCAACACTTTTCCTTAGCATGACTCTTTCCTTTCTCCATAGTGAGAAATGGACTGGTTTTTAGCGCCCTTGAGAATTGTTTACAAAGTCAGTTTATTCTTGGAGCCTCTCAGACAGTTTCAACAATGTTTTCAAGGCATGCTGGTACCTTAGTGATCTCCAGTGAACCATACCTCCTGGTATTCCATTTGCATTATCCTCTCCCTTGTGTCTGGGCTGGTCCTTGTTCCATGCTAACAAATAAAAAGCAGCAGAAGTAACTTCACCAGTTCTGGACATAAAGCTCAGAAAGTATGGCAGCTTCTTCTGCTTTTACACTTAGATTAGAGCTACTGTGTAAGATGTCTAACTGCCCCTGCCTACCATGCTGTGCAGAAGCCTAAAGAGTCACTGAAGAGGTCACTGTGATAGACAGCTACAGCTGAGTTCCCAGACAGGGCTGGTCCTATCTGCCAACCCTGTGGACAAGGCCATTTTGGACCTTCTATGTTGTATCACCCCAGCCAACATCAAGTGAAGCAAAGGAGCCACCTTATCAACCTACAGCCTTATAAGAAATAATAAATCATTGTTTAGTAAAGACAAAACTCAAATACTGTCACAAATTTGGTGGTAGTTACACAAACACAAGAAACCATTTTAATTAGCATAAAGACAGGTACTTTTTAAACGGCACATAAGCCTACCTCCCCTGTCATTAAGCATAAAGTCTAAACTAAGGTGCAGCACAAGTTTGATCATGACAGCATGACCACATAAGCAGCAGCAAAGTATGGTAGTTAAGAGCTTGGCCTCTGTTTCTAGAATTCCTAAGTCTGATTCCCAGCCCTGCCAAGTCATGAGCTGTGTGACTTTGGGCAGACTACTCACTCTCTAAGTACTCTGGTTTGTTCTATAAAATGAGGATGATAATAATCATTATTCACATTATATAATTCTCATTTGTATTATATGTGTTCATATATGTAAAATATGCTTAGAATTCTACTTTGTATCTAAAACATAGAATAAGCATTAATTGTTGGTGTTTTTAGTTGTAATTATTATCACAAGAAAAGAATTTTTCTCAGTTCTACCTGGAAATAGGGTAGAGTAAGAGAGTATACAGAAGAGAAAATTTTGACAGAAAAGGCTTTAATTGAAATGTCAGAGCAATAGATAGGGGTGCAGGGGTGATGGGAATGATGATGAACACATGAGAAGTTGGAGGATGGTGAGCTGTGAAATCAGAGAGGTAGGCAGGGATGCACCCTGTGGTTCGTATGTGCCACCATTAGGGCTAAGAAATGTGAACTGTGTGTAGTCAGAAGGAAGATACTGGAAGACACCACCAATAAGAAACTCTGTAATTATATCTGGATTTTGTGGGGTAGAAAGGATGGTTGTAGCAGACAACTTCTAGAGGTTAGAAGGTGATTGAGGAGATCACTTAGAAGGTGATCCCAGGTGATATGCAACAGTTGAGTCAAGTAGAAGCTTTACAATGGAGGTGGAAAGGAAGAAATGTATTGAAAGCAATTTAGAAGATAAAGTGAGAAGGAATTGATGACTAAAAGATGTAGAGAGGGACGGATGAGAGGAGGGAATAGAACACAAAAATTTTAGACTTGGGCATCATACTATAGTCATACATGTATACACATGTATACAGCAGGATTCACAATAGTCAAACTATGGAACCAGCATAAGTGTCCATCAATGAAAGAATTGATGCATAAAGAAAATGACATAATATAAACACAATGGAGTTTTATTGAGCCATAAAGAAAAATGGAATTAACACCATTTGACAGAATATGGGTAGAACTTGAGACCGTTATGTTAAGTAAAATAAGGCAAACTCAGAAGTCAAGGGCCGGTCATATGTTTTATCTCATATGTGGAATCTAGGAAAGGAAAAAGAAAAAAAAAACTGGGACTGGGGCAGGGAATCTCATGAAAATCAAAGGGATATCAATAAAGGAAAGGGAGCAGGGGGAGGGGAGGAGGAGAGGGAAGGGGGAAGTGCTGGGGTCCCATATTGGCCAAATTATATTGTTATATTATGTGCATGTTTGAATAGGTAACAACAAATCCCATCATTATGGGCAACTATAATTCACCACCGAAAAATGTAGAAAGAAAAAAAATTCAACTTGACTATAGGAAAGGGAGTGGATCATGTGGTTATGCCATCAATCAACAATGATACTGAACACTTCAACAACTCTATCAATTACTTGGATCATGCTGATATTTGTCGAATATCCCTCCTGTGAGAAACGAAATCCAGATTCTTTTCAAGTACACACAGGACATTTATCAAGATAGACCATTTTCTGCTCTATCACTAACACAATCTGATTTCAAGACAACTTATTAGCTACATTTGCTGTAAGACAATTTCTAATAAATTTAAAATGATTCCAATCATATGAACTATATTATCTTATGGTATGGCATTAAATGTATAATTTGTATGTTCAAGTTAAAAATAAAATTACTTTTAAAAAGAAATTATGGTTGGGCTGGGTGGTACATGCTTGTAATCCCAGTGGCTCAGGGGACTGAAGCAGGAGGTTCACAAGTTCAAGCCATCCTCAGCAAAAGTGAGGCATCAAACAACTCAGTGAGACCCTGTCTCTAAATAAAATATAAAATAGGGCTGGAGATCTGGCTCAGTGGTCCAGTGCCCCTCAGTTTAATCCCCAGTATCAACTTCCATAGCCAAAAAAAAAAAAAAAAAAAAAAGAAATTAGAAACAGAAATATGTCTGGGAAATCCCTAAATATTTGAAAACTAAATAACATATTTCTAAATAACCCATTAGAAGAAAGTGAAAGGTAATTAGAAAGTAGTCTGAATTGACTGAAGATGAAAATACAGCATTCTAAAGAAAGGGAGAAAAGCAGCACTTAGAAATTTATATAATAACTGCCTATATTAGAAAAAGGATCAATGGGTAAACACTTTACCTTAAGAAACTAGGGAAAGAAATGCAAATTAAGCCCAAAAGAGGAGAATAAAGAAAGTTATAAAGACCAGAGCAAAAATCAATGATACAGGAAAAGAAAAACAATAGAGAGAAGGGGTGAAACCAAAAAGCTGTTTTTTGGGGGAAGATTAATAAAATTCCTATCCATCTAGTCAGGTTGATCAGGAAAAGGAGTTCAAGAAGGAAAACACATGTTGATAACATCAGGAATGAGAGGGATAACACTACTACAGAAAAATAGATACTAAAAGGCAAATGAAGGAAAACCATGAACAACTTTAGGCCATTAAATTTGACAATTTAGACAAATTGGTAAAATTCCTTGAAAAACAAACTATCCAAACTCACTCAAGAAGAATAGATAACCTGGATGACTCTATTTATTAAAGGAATTGAAACAGTAGTTTAAGGAAACTTTCCTATTAAAGAGACTTTAAGACCTAGAGAGATTTCCTGGTGGATTACATAAAACATGTCAGGAAAAAATTATGCAATTCTGTAAAATTGCTTTTAAAAACCTAAAAAGAAAGAAATTGTTCCCATTTACGCATCTTTGAATATTACATTATTACCCAAGCCAGACCAAAAAAAAAAATCAAGAAAATAACACAAATGTATAAAAAGTATAATGCAGGGGCTTGTTTCAGAAGATTGATTTAATATATGAAAATCCATTAAATTTACCATATTAATAAATAAAAAATAATAAAATAATTTCAATTAATATAGAAGAAGCATTTGACAAAACGTAACATGCATTACTGATAAAAACTCAGCAAACTAGGATGAAGAAAGAAATTCCTTGACTTTACAAAGGACATTTGTTAAATACTAGAGGTAACATCATATTCAATGGTACAGGACTTAAAACTTTCCCCTAATATCAGGAATAGTGCAAGGGTGTATTCTCTCACCACTTCTATCTAACATTTTACTTATATTCTAGACATTGTCATTGATAAGAGAAAAAAAAAGGCATCCAGATTGCAAAGAAAGAAGTAAAACCATATTTACTAATTGGCAATATAATTATTTATATAAGATGTGTGTTGGGACCTGGAGAAGAAAAGCTACAAGAATAAGTGAGTTCAACAACAGTTACAAGATGAAAAAACATCAATACACAACTATATTTCTATATATTCCTGATAAATAATAGAAACTGAAATTTTAAAACTGTAATTTACAATAGCATCAAAGGGAAGTGATTACACATACGACAAAAGACACGTATGAATGGGACTCTGACAACTACTAAACACTGCTAAGAAATTACAGAAGAGCTAAATAGAGTATATCAAGTCCAGTGATTAGATGACTCAATATTATCAATTCTATACTAATCTATAATTCAATACAATTCTAACCAAAATCCCAGCAGGTGTTGATTGGTGAAACTGACGAGGTGATTCTAAAATTCGTATTAAATGGAGAGGATTAAGAATAGCCAAAACATTAAAAAAAAGAACAGAATTAATTTGGAAGACTAACACAAGCTGACTTATAAACTATAATAAGCAAGGCAGGCAGCAGCACACTGGAAAAGAGATGGATAGAGGTTACAGAAATATACCTGCATATACGGTCAACTCATTTATTTATGAAGTGCAGAGGCAACCCAGTAGATAAATAATTGATTTTTCAACAAATGTTGCCATAATACCTGGCTATCCATATTTAAAACAATATGAACACTACTCATCATATACAAAAATAACTCAAAATGCATTATAAACCTAAATGTAAAAACTATAATTATAAAATATCTAGGAGAAAACATAGAAGAGTATTTTTTTAACTTTGAGAGAGGTGAAGTTTTGTTTTGCTTTGTTTTTTAATGCAGTTCTAGGGAATCAAACCCAGGGCCTTGCACAGGCTAGGCAAGCCTACCACTGAGCTATGTTCCCAGACTCAAAATATTTCTAAAATAAAACACCCATTGCATAATCAAAAAAAATTGACAAAGTGGACTATATCAAAAATAAAAACTTTTGTTCTATGTATAACAATGGGAATAAAAATAGAAACCACAGATTAGAAGAAAATATATAAAAATAACACATTTTATAAGGAAAGGATTTAGGCCCAAAATATATAAGGAACTCTCAATATTTAGAAAATAAAATCTGTTAAGAATTTGTTTTTGATGAAATACTGGAATAAGTATTTATTCACCACTAAACGTAGATGGATGATATATGAAAAAATGCTCACAATTATTGAGTTATTATGGAAATGCAAATAAAAAACACCATGGGATACTACTATATAGCAATTAGACCAGAAAAAAATGAAAAAGACTGACCATACACAATGTTGGATCAGTTATGGATCACCTCAAATTTTTCTCTACAGCTGGTAAAAATGTAGCATGGCACAGTGACTTTCAAAATCAGGTTTAGTAAAATATATTTAGTAATATATTCATATATCTATGTATGATCCATCATTTACCCTCTTGAAATTTAGCTAAGAAAAATGAAAGCAGACAACCATACAAAGACTTATACTTGAATGTTCACAAACACTTTATTTGTAACAACCAAATGCCACTAACAACCAGAAAATCCATTGGTAAGAGAATAAACGAATTGTGCTATATCTATAAATGGTATAATAACCAGCAATAAAAAGAAAGAACATGATTAAATCTCAAGATGATAATGTTGAGTGAAAGACATACAAAAAAAGAATACACATTGTATAAAATTCTAAAAGGTAAAAACTTATCCATAATCTGAAAGCAGAACAATGGTTTTACCTTGGAGTTGGAAGGGTAGAGTAATAAATGAGGGTATGAAGGAAGGACCATGAAGGGTCACAAAAATATTACTCAGCTTTAAAGAAGAATGAAATTATGGCATTTGCTAGTAAATGGATGGAGTTAGAGAATATCATGCTAAGTGAAATAAGCCAATCCCCAAAAACCAATGGCACAATGTTTTCTCTGATATATAGACGCTAATACACAATGCGGGGGTGGGGGGTGCTACGAAAGAACAGAACTTTAGATTACGTACAGGAGAGTGAAGGGAGGTGAAGGGGAATGGGGATAGGAAGGATCTTAGAATGAAACAGACATTATTAACCTATGTACATATGTGACTGCATGACTGATGTGATTCTCATGTACAATCAGAAAAAAATGAGAAATTACACTCTATTTATGTATGATATATCAAAGTGCATAAATGCATTCTACTGTCATGTATAATTAATTAGAACAAATAAAAAAGTTATTAAAAAGATGTTTGGGTGGGGCTGGGATTGTGGCTCAGTGGCTGCAAGTATGAGGCATTGAGTTCGATCCTCAACACTACGTAAAAATTAATCAGTAAAAAATAAAGGTATTGTGTCCATCTACAACTACAAAAATATTTTTTTAAAAAAAGAAGTTTGGGACCAGTGAGTACATGTATTATCTTGACTGTAATGGTGGTTTTACTTGTATACACATTTGTCAAAACTTATCAAAGTTGCACATTTTAAATACGTATAGGTGGGCATATATCTCAAAGATTTTATATATATATATGGGTTTTAAGTGGTAGCTGTGAGCCAAATAAGAGTAGTTTCTGCAAGACACTAGATTATGAATGTAACATAGAGGGGAAGAGATGGAACACATGACTCCCCTAACAAGTGCAGTTTTGCTATGGGAGAACAAGAGGGTGAGAAGGAATGAGGGAACCTGATAGAACCAAAGACTGAGGTACCCATGTGTTTTCAGTGGCAAGGAGCTTGAGCATATTTATATACCATAGAAAAGGAGCAGGGGGAGAATGAAATTGAAAATGTGAGATGGAAAATCCAAGAAGAAAGGCAAGTAAGAATGTAGGTATATCCTGCGGTTATGTTGAGGGATGCATGAGTTAGTAGAATTTTTCTGTTTTTCTTTCTTCTGAGAAGGATGACATATGAAAGGAGTATGATAGTTAAGAAAAATATTGGAGCTTTGAAAAACTCATTGCCTATAGCAGTTGAAATGATGGTTGTAGATAAATGTTTAATCTTAGAGCATTCTCAGGTAATGAGATGAAAGACAGTAAAATATTCCATGCCAGTGAAAGCTCTTGCTTACATGTGTGCACAGTGGGATATTATCCAATAGTTCTCTGCCTTTTCTCCCTTTACCCTTAACCAAATTTCATTCATATGCTAATCTTCCTGTTGATCCTTACCCACCTCTTCCCTCAATGCACAATAGATATTTAACAAATCCTTTAGATTTGCTGGGGAATATTTTGAACATACAAAAGAAAATAGAGAATAATTTAATGAACAGCAGCTTCTATTATCCAGCTTCATCAAAGCTTAACATTATAGCATATTTATCTCAATTTAAAAAATGCTTAAATCAAATGTAGGCTTACTGGCAAGATGCATTTTACCACTAGCAAACATCAACATAATCACTTACTTTTCATATTTCATATATTTCATGAAAAATGCCCAGGGCAACCTCTGAGAACCTCAGGTACTGTGGGTAGGCAAAGAATCAAATATGGCCAGAAATGGCCACTGGCAAGCTAATTAGGTAGTTTCCCTGAAGTACACTGTTAATATATTAAAGCCATGCAAATTAGATCATGCCCACAGGTACTGAGTTTGGAAAATCTGCTCTAGCAAGGTATGAATTTTTAATAAAAATGATAATTATGAGTAACAGCATTGACACTATTTTCCTTTAGCTTTCTAATACTCACTGCCACTTTGGTATTGGTAAATATGAGGAAGGCTAATAAAAAAAATAATTTCCCTCTCCATAGTATGTAAGATTTCTGAATCTGAAAGCATGCAATCAGTTATAACAGCTTTATTCTTCATGCAGTTATGAATCATCCATTAAATTTAAAAAGTTATAATTTTGATAGTACCTGCCAAAACCGACTGTGTGCATCTCCTCTCAGAAGTTCAACGGTATCCCCTGCCTGGATATGTAACGGGGGTCCTTCATGAAGAGCTGGGGGTGGTGTTCCAGTGTAGTTCCTAATGACCTGCATCTTTGGCAAACCTGAAAATAAGCAATGTGAGTTCTAGAATTGAGAAAGCAATGATGTGTAAAGTCCAAATGTATTTTTTAAAGCCATTATTAATATTAAAATACTTTTAACATTTTTTCTTTTCTTTTCTTTTCTTTTTTTAGTTGTAGGTGGACACAACACCTTTATTTTATTTTTATGTGGTGCTGAGGATCCAACCCAGTGCTTTATGCATGCTAGGCGAGTGCTCTTCCTCTGAGCCACAACCCCAGCCCAACATTAAAAACATTTTAATACCACTAGGTCCAAGTAAACATTTGAAGTAAGAGTAATTCCAATGGAATGCTTTTCAACTTTCTCATTATTCGAGATGCTAATAGAAGACATGAATTTATCCCCTGATCCCTTACATACTTTACCTCTTCCTCACCATCAATCTCTTTTTAGTTGGAAAAATATTTCTTTTAGTTGATGCCTGATTCATAAAAAACACATCACGTATGGTACAGTTTAATGGAAAAGAATCAATTTTTTCATCAACTCTATCCTTTTTGCCTACTACTTTCCTCTTGGGCATTGGTTGATTTCATCACTAAGGAGGCTCACCATTTTTGTGTATGTATCACACTGCCCAGTATAAGGATGCTATCTTAAGGTTATCTTTGTAATTCAAAAGCAAAGGGGTGATGGATGTGCCACTGCAATACTTGAGACATTTATATGAAGAAACTCTTTGGGCTCAAATTTAGGTTTGCAAAACAGACCAATGAAGGGAACATGTCCAAGCCAATAGCATCAATGATATATGAAACATATCTGTCCACTCTCTGTATTTTTTTTGAATGTTCAATGAAGACATTGAAGACATCAGTTCAATATTTCATTTTTGAGAACAGCAACTTCAACTACACACAGGCCTAATTGTACCAATACTGGTCATTTAGAGGTGAAACTGCTCCCTCCTAAGAGAAAGATTGCTCATGAACATGATATTTATTGCATATTACAGAAATTAAGTCATTGCTTATTACACTTCAGGAATTTTTATGCTAATGACTGACTGTAGTGACTGGCTGAAAGTGCTGCACTTAGTACATAAAGGAGGTACATAATGACTGCCGTTTTGGTTCTTGCTGTCCAAGTTGCCTAGAAAAGGCCTCGATAACTACATGGAATGCTCCAGCAAAGAGTTCAATAAAGTCCTCAAAATCCTTTTCAACAGCCACTGCAGAGAGGGGAAAACGAATGTCACTATAAATTAGAACTGAAAAGCTTTTGTCAACAGTGCCTTATCAATCCAGTCAATCAGAAGGCAGAGGGCTGAAACACATTGCATCCTTCACCCCAATTTAACAGCTGCAACTGCTGAGGCATGTTAGGAATTGGTACATCACCCCTTTGCTTCAGTTCTTGAGCCACAGACCCCCAGAGGGATGAATTTAATCTCACATCCATAATGGAGTGATTTCCTTCCAGATGCTAAAGGGTGGCACCCTAACACAAACAGCAGTCTTTGTTGTTTTTCCCAAAAACAATACTCCACAGGAGAACTCTTCTGGCTGAAGTGTTTATCAGACTTGTTCTCTACACACTGTAAATGCCTTTGAGTATAGAGAGTGCTTATTTTACACATTCTATTAAATTGCTACTGTTAACCTAAAATGAAATCTAAACATCCCGTACACATGACAATTGATTTGAAAGCTCAATATATAAAAGAGGATAACGTAGAATTTTTCAAATGGAGTCTGGTATGCGTGATCGTTATTCCATGTTTGGAAGTCAGAGTTGAGGTTTGCCTCTGTTTTATTGAGCGTGTCTAGGGCATTTGGTAGACTCCCTGGGCAATTTTGGGTTTATGCCATTTTTTTAATATTTATTTTTTTTAGTTATAGGTGGATACAATATCTTTATTTTATTTTTATGTGGTACTGAGGATCAGATCCACTGCCTCACACATGCTAGGCGAGGGCTCTACCTGTAAGCCACAACTCCAGCCCCAGGTTTATGCCAATTTTTAAATAGAAGATGAAGGCAAGAAAGAAGAGCTTTCAAAGCTGAAATAATGCACGTGGCTCTGTCCTTTCCTACAGTGTCTGTGGCCAAGACCCACTGGGATAAAAAGAGCAGTGCCATGTACATGTGACACACAGTGGGAAAGAGGCCAGTTCTCTCATTGTCAACATGCCCATTGTCATATGTCATTATCAAGAAAAAAATGATTGAAAATGTATAGGATGTTTAGGAACAAACATTCGCTGGATGACATTTCACTACCCAAAATGCATTTGAGATTATAGCATAGAAATGCCAAGCTATATACAAGGCTGTAGATGTCAGGCAATGTTGCCTCCTGTCTTTTTAGAGGATAGAATGCCACAACACATGGCCTAGTAAAAATCATAATATTTAAAAAGGAAAAGTGCAAATGTATTAATATAGTCTGGTCAGAAAATAAGACCTAACTATGCTACAAAGTAGCAACAATGGATTTTGCTTTTATAGCTCCGTTTATTCCTCATTTTTCATTTACTCTAACTTTTCTGCTATTACTATTTGGTTATAAGCTCCATTTGGGAAGTTGATCTAGACAAACAATAGTATAAGTAATGTTACTAACCTCATTCTTGAAACAAAAATGGGAAACCCTTGCCAGGAATTATGGTCAAGTCCAAGAAATAGCCAAAAAGACATAGTAACTAGCCTCAATTCTGCCCACAAAGGACTTGCAAAGAACAATATTTATTCAACTCATATGCTTTTCTCATGGGACAAATTGTGAGTTTATAATATAATGGAATTTATACCTCTGGTTATTTGTTAGATGATCCTTGGGTATTTGTTTCTAATTGGTTAGCACTTTCCATTTTAGCATGATTTGTTGTTAGGGCTACAGGATTACAGAGATCAAAGGATAAAAGAAAGGAAACAAGGGCACAATGACATAAAGAAGACTGACATTTTGACCCTGCTTCTGATGCTAACACACAGAAGGTGTTCTACAAATACTGCAGGACAAATAGTTGCTTTCCAAAGGAACCTTCCTTTTACTAAAAAGGCACAGCCACATTGCTGTGAACATAATCACATCAACTGAGATTTAAAATGCAATTAAAATAAGAAAAGAGGGAATGAGTTAAACTTCAAGTCAGCACTTAGCCATCAATATAATATTTAACACAATCTACTGCCACAGCAGGCATCACACCTCATAAATGAGATCAAGAACACAGAAGAAATTAGATTTACAGATGCTCATCTTTCGAATAGCCATTTACTGTTGATTTAGTGTAGGTTTTCCTCTCCTTATAAAATATGCCTGATGGGTATTAACCTGAGTTTAAAAATGACCAGGACAGAACAGTCATGACATGTCCCCATGACAACTCAGTCATAGTGGCATATAGTTTATTAACAAGGTTTTCCTGAAACTTATTCAAAAATCTCTCTCTTGTAACCTTTTTCCATTGACCTTCCTCCTTCTATCTGGAATTATGCTGAAGGAAGCAAATCTCCTTTTCATAGGCTAGCCTTTCAAATTTTCATTGAGGCTGAAAATCCCTAGTTCTTAAAAAAAAAACAAAAACTATAGATATATTTTCCCTTGGTTATCCATGCTTTGAAGGATTTGAGATGCAAAACAGCCTGAACTCTTAAGAGCAGAAATGTAGTCTTCCTCATTGACACTGATTAATCACAAACAAATACCCAAAGGTTATCTTTAAAAAGATGATCAAAAATATGCTTTTCAGAATCACATCAGTTACACATCCATTGATTTACATATTGCCATACTAGAGTCTGTTGTGTTCTGCTGCCTTTCCTATCCTCTACTATTCCCCCTCCCCTCCCCTCCCTTCCCCTCCCCTCTTCTCTCTCTACCCCCTCTACTGTCATTCATTTGATTCTGCAATCTGTATATGGGGTAAAAATGGCAGTTCATAACCCACTTGAATCAAAGTGTGAAATATGATATGTCAAGAACTATGTAATGTTTTGAACAACCAACAATAAAAAATTTAAAAAAATATGCTTTTCATTATATTGTAAACTCACAACTCACAGAAAGCTATTTATTTCTCCTTGGGAAAACTAAGACTAAGTAGTTGTTAAGTTTCTTTCTGCTCCAGAACTACATTAACAGCAGAGATGGCACAGTCACGGTGCTACTCACCAAAATCGAAGCATTAAGGCTGCAACTATCTTCAGACATTGCGTGCAAAATAATCACATGTAATCTCATCATATATATTTGGGCAATCTTGGAAATTCCCAAAACTTTTATATAATCATAATTATAAATTATAATCATAATTATAAATTATAATTATAATTATAAATTATGATTGAAATAGCTCAGCCAAAATTATGAATCCTGTCAAATGTTTAGTTATTTAGTTTTATTCACTATGACAAATGCTTTTTTGTACAGCTAACTATACCCTTAATATCTAACCCGTGCACAATTCTTTCCTTGAATTTTTGTTAACCCTAGTAATTGTGCTAGGTCTTAAATCAAAGTCTCCAAGTCAGCCTTATGCATGAAAGATTCACATACAGAAGAATTGGCAATATTAAAATGATAGTTATATGCCAGTAATAGTCATGGAGTTCTGATTAAATAAAACTTGAAGCCATGTGGAACACTAAAGTCTCAAAAAAAAGAAAAAAGAAATGTGACACATGCCAAGAAATTGTTTTAAAAAGTGCTTTATAAAAACATTAATTCTATATAGAATCCTATTAGAAAATTTACCAGACATAAACAATTTCATTAATAATTTTCACTTAAACCCTCAAACTCAATGAACTTAACAGTTATTGTACCAGTATCAGCTGCTGTGTTGTCTAAGCAGGGCAGGAAGAGTGATTGTCACAATATAGATTAGGATCTATTCAGGATGCTGATATTGCTGCCCTAATGCAATGGGCTTCCCTGGGACAATAACTCAGAGGAGAGTGCTGCCTATGAGAAAAATATGCTGTCAGTAATGTGCTGGCCTTTCACCTCTGAGGCCTAATTTAAAATCTAAACACAGCCACATTAAAAAATAATTAGTTCTGCAAGATGTCAGAGAAAACCTTTGGTTTATCCTGGGAAACTGATCATGAGCATAACACACATTCATTTGTAACTGTATCTTTTGCCCAGTGCTGGACATGGAGGGTTCAGAACAGAGCCAGGGCATGACTCCTGTCCTCAGACAGACTATGCTCAGTCCACTAAACTGACAGGCGAATGCAAAAGGAGCAACACAATTGGGCATGGTTTCTTGTGCAGTGGGAACTTTTAAAAAATATTCCTATTCATGAAAGTTCAGGAAATTTTGTTTTAATATCTTAAGTAGGATCCTAAGATATATATTTTATTTTTTTCTCCAAGTTTCCTCACTGTGACTACCAAATTCTAGCTAGGTTTTTACAACCTCATTCTTTGGGTACATGTACAAAGCACCAAGACCAACATCCAACATGACCAAACTTGTTTTTGAGAAAATTACAGTGAAGTAAGTACCATCTGGCATCATATCAACAAAACTTCCTTTAAATTAAGATCTGTGCCCTTTCTGATTCAAGTCCACAATCTAAGGCTAAACCTCTAAAAAGCAGGCTGAGTAGACTTGGGGGCTGCACCTCCACTGCCCACCATACCTTTCAGGGCTCTTTCCAAGAAGGCACTACTCTTTCCTTCACTTGCTGGTCTTCCTAGAGGAGCAAAAGGAGCCTCAGAGCGAAAACCATCTGTGATAACAGAAGCAGACAATTTGGTGGAAAACAAACTAGTCTAAAGAACTAATTGTTCACAAAGGGAACACTTCGCATCAATGATTTTTAAAAATCTTCATCCAGAGCAGCCTACTTTACTTTTATAAACAACGATGAGTCAAATGGAGGAAATAGTTATTGCTCATATAAAAAGAAGGGTTGGGTGTAGAAGCCTTCCTCCAACTTTATAAACACTGACTAGCCACTCTTTGGCACTGCCTATTAGAGTATTAGTGAATTGTGAATCAAGGGTGAAAGATAGAATAGTGCCTTTTGGAAGGTTTTTTAAATTTTAATTTATTAAAAAGATGTTATAGGTTACGAGTGCAAAAGAACTCTAAAATTTCATGTAACTTTAAAATCCATGCAAATTTAAAATTCTGTATTAACATATATGGATATTTTAGTGAAAAAAAAGGTTTCCCTAAAATCTTTAAATAAAATCCTAGCTCCTGGAGAACACCCTGTGGGTTTAGCAGACTCTTGGTAAATAATCATTCCCAAGGATGTGAATCCATTTTGAGAAGCATAGCCCAGAACTATCTCATCATCTTCTTTTAAGACAGAAAAAGAACACAATCACACAACTCAAATAAGAGTGTTATCATTGTCTAGTCTAATCACCTTATTTTCTATATTATACAACTAGGAACCAAAATGGCAAATAAGTGATCTAATATCAAAAAGATAGTTAAAAGCAGAAACAGAACAAGAACTCACTTGACTGACTCCTAGTTCAGTGACCCTACATGAAAAGGCTGTGGCCGAGCACAAGCCTCCTGATAGGGATGACTTATCAGCATGATCTGAGGTGCATCCCATGCCACCTGGGCATTCAGCTTCATCTTGGGAAGCAGCAATGGGGGATAGATTTTCCTCCAAGTGGGGAAAGAACTGGGAGAGTTCCCCAAGATCAGCTTCATTCTAGGAGAAAGGTAATAACTCCTACTGGTATACTCTAAATCAGATCCTCAAAAACTCCCACCTTGCCAGGTGAGGTGGTGCTTGCCTGTAATCCCAGCAGCTCAGGAAGCTGAGGCAGGAGGTTCATGAGTTCAAAGCCAGCCTCAGAAACAGTAAGGTGCTAAGCAACTCAATGAGACCCTCTCTAAATAAAATACAAAACAGGGCTGGGGATGTGGTCAAGTTCCCCTGAGTTCAATCCCTAGTACCAAAAATATTAAAAAAAAGAAAAAGAAAAAAAATCCAACTTAAAAAAAATCACCACACCAGACAATCCATGGAACTCTCAGGGGCTGACACATCCACATGCAGCTGAGGATCTACGGGCAAGTGGACATATGTAGTTGGACCTACACAAAGTTATAATCGCTTAAACCACATCATTCTGCACTGCTCAGCATACCCAAGTGTTTCATGGATGGTGATTAAGCCAAAGATTGCAATAAAGAGGCCAGATACACGAGATACCAGTGGCTGGGAGGAAGCAAAAGGAGACCATCAAATGGGGGCAGTTCTTACTGAAGGAGGATGAACCAGATGACCAGATTTGCTCTTGAGGACATGAAAGGAGAAGGCAGATGCATAGGTCAGCAGGGCCTTGCTGACTCCTAAGATGACTAAGATCATTAGTTTCCAGAACTGTTGGTCCAAAAAGATTTTCTTCAATGTCTGCTGGACTTTTCCTTTGTAGAAGGCACCAAGATCCCAAGTGACCACTAATATGACTTTTGGGGCTATATTCTTACCCTTCTTCCTATCCCCAAAGAAACTCAGCATGTTTCTTTCCTCCAATCAAAAAAAGTTTTCACTGGTCATGGTGGTACATCCCTATAATCCCAGTAACTCAGGAGGCTGAGGCAGGAGGATTGTGAGCTCAAAGCTAGCCTCAGAAATTTAATGAGGCCCTAAGCAACTCAGAGAGATACTGTCTCAAAGAGGAACTGGGGATGTGGCTCATTGGTAAAGTGCCACTGGTTTCAATCCTCAGTATTAAAAAAAAAAAAAAAAGAAGGAGTAGTTTTAAGAGTTCAGTCATAAAGATATCTGAGGGACAAGAGAACAGAGTAAAAGTAAAATCAATTAAGACACTTTGCAATAGCCTAGTTTCCTTCCTTGCTCTACAGGTTAATTCATTTTCTCAACAGGTATATACACATCATTCATTTCTAGGCACCGGGAAAAAGACTAACCATGTCCATCCTTAAAACTTGTATTTTAGAGAAAGTGACAAACACAAAGGAAGCAGATGAAAGTGATAAAAATCAGATTTAAGTATTACTAAAATGCATTTAGAAAAAATACTGGATTACAGAGCGCTTATGATGTGGGGGTGAGAGGATTTTGTGGGAAGGTGAGCAAGTCAGGCTTAAGACCTAAGAATAAAGCTGTAAGCCTTTGAGATGGGGGTGAAACTGAACAATCAAGTTGAACTATAAACATGAAGACTCTGAGACTGAAATGAGCTTAAAGTACTTGGGGGCTGGGACACTGAATAAAAGCAAAGGATAAAATTTAAGAGAGATAATATGCAATCTTGAGAGCCTGGCCCAATTCATTATACCCTTTCTATGCTAATTTCTGTTGAATTATTTGAAATTTATTGAACAGGTAAGGTTCTCACTAGCATGCTGCACCTTCTTTCTGGAATTATACATGCTGTTGTCTGCACATAAATCTCAGCCCACATCCATGGAGGAAACTAAAAACTCTGACCTCTCCTCTCATTCCTTAAAGCTCAAGTATCACTTCTGCTAGAAAACCCACTGATATAGACTGAATGTTCACGCCTGGTTCATATGTTGACACCTAATCCCCCATGTGGTAGGAAGTGAATAGCTTATAAGGGTGATGCCTCAGTGGACATGATAGTGCCCTCAGAAGAGATCCTGGAGAGCTGCTCACCCCTTCCACCATGTGAGAACACAAGGAGAGGACAACAGTCTATGAACCAGAAAGTAGGCCCTCATCAGACAGAATCTTCCAGCACCTTGACTTTGGATTTCTCAGCCTCTGGACTGTGAGAAATCAATTTCTTCTGTGTTTATAAGCTGCCTAGTTTATGATGTTCTGTTGCAGCTGCCCAAATAAACTAACACATTTTTTTTAATGCCTTAGACACACTCTTTTAGATACTTACACTTATTACTTCAAAACCATTTATTACACAAAGATTATTTATTTAGCTAATACAAAATAACATGTAACAGACCATAAACACCTTTCTATGTGTCTTTGTGGAGAGTTTATATCCTAGACAGTGACACCTTGATGACAAATTTGTAATCTTTATATCAATGAATTTTTTTAAAGACAAAAGGAAGAAATGTAGTAATTCTTTCCCCTGCCCCAAATTCTCTTCTAGATACGTGGCATGCACACTGAATTATACCTCCAATGTACCTCTAACAAAAGCATTTCTTCTTACTTTCATTTCTACCTCTCAGTTCAAGTATTCTCTTTTTAAGTGGTCACCCCTTGTCAACTTTTATAATAGCTGATCCTGCATATAGCAGCAGTATTTAAAAAAAACATGAATTATATAACAATATTCTCCTATTTAAAACCCTTCCCACTACACTTAGAATTAGATCTGAACTCCTGGCCATCATCTATAAGACTCTCTGGCCCATGATAACTCTCCAGTGTCAATCTGTTCCAATCTCATATTTACTCACTTTTTTTTTTTTTTTAATTATGCTGAGCTTTTTACAGTTTCTCACAATCCTCAGCAAATAGGTTGGGTCAAGGTAGTCTATACATTTGTCATTCACAGAGTTAACCATTTACTGCTATCTGTCTCCTTTCCTTTTATATATATTGTTCCACTCAAATTTATACAACAAACATTATTCTAATAATTAAATTAAGTCACTAATTAAATACTCAGTTTTGTTGCTACTGTAGAATTATAATTAGTTTTGACTTGATTTTAAATTGTATTTCTGCTTTCATTTCTATCAATATGCTATATATAACTAAAATTTTGTGAAATAAAATTATTTTTAGTGTGCAAAATAGCTAATGTATTTCTTGAAAGTGCTTAATAATAATACTCTTAATTTATACTTATCCTCAGTATGCTTTAAATTAGGTGACTTGTATCATCTATAGTTTAAAAATAATTTTTTTTATTCCTATATAGTAAGTTGTTTCATTTGCTTGCTTTTCTCAGTCTTTCGCTCACTCTCGCTCTCCCTCCCTCCCTCCCTCCCTCCTTCCTTCCTGTGAAACACCTGCTTGAGCAGCAGTGAACATATTCAGATGCATTCCCCAAAGATTTAGATTTGTGCAGACCCAGTTTATTGATTTGTAAGTTAAAATGAAGAGCATGTGCAATTGGTATTCTTGGCGGACAAAGTTTCAGAGAAAGCAAATGACCCTGAACCATCATTTTGATGTGCTGATTTTTTTTTTTTTAAAGAGACTTCCGAAGCCTTAGATAAGCGATCAGCTATCAACCATCTGCATAATCATGAACATAAATTGAACAATATCTTCATCCTTCTTAAGAACATTTTTTTCTAAAATAAACTTTGAAATAGGACATAGGCAAAACAGAAGAGCAGGTTCTTTATAAAATAGCTCTGCACTGAAAGTATGAACTTGAAGAACTTCCAACCAATTCAGTGTTTGAAAACTGAGTCCACATTCAAACTCTTGAGCATCCATCATCACCACCACAATATCTAACTGGTAACTAGAATATTACTTATCTTGCATTGTTTAATTTTTGTCCTTAACCTTTCCTTGCAGTAAAAAAAAAAGGAATATAAGTCAGAACCATTTACTTAAATCTTATGAATTCAGACATGAGCAGAGGGAGTACAAAAAGTTAGCAGCTTAAAATCAAGTGAATGTGTCAATATTATCAAAACCAGTGATGTATCATAGGAAGAGTCCTGGCTAGGAATTCATGTGCTAAAAGTTTTGTTTAAATTTCCTTTCACTAGAGCCAAAGATCAACAACCAATAGATCTACCTAAGAATACACATAAACTGTGGGGAAAAACATTCTCCTATTTAGCAGTCAGGAACATTCCTTTTTAGGGCTGTCTGGAGTAAGGAGAAGGAAGAATAACAGAAAATGGAGATGCTACACACTTAAATGGAATAGTGTCCCTGTCAAAGAAAGTGCTTAGGATAATTTAGCCAAATGTTTTCAATTACCTGAAAAATAATGGAAATTCAGTTGCATGTCTTCAGTTAAAAACAAACACAATGTTCATTCCATCAGTGCTGTTACCCAATGAAGGCAGAGTATTGGGTAAGAAACGTGAGGGACAATTATAGAAAGGTCACACATGGTTATTTCACATTTAATAATTAGTGAATAAGCCATTATTTTCCCCCAAAGAAGCTGGAAAAGAATGAGATTCAAATTTTTTTGATGAGAATGATAGTTTTCATTAGCAACAATCGACCCATAGGACTATTATAAGAAGTTCAGATATTGAGTTTTAAAATTTCTATAGCACTGACATTATCATATTGGGCATATATATTATACTTCCTTCCTATAAATTGACTGGAAATACTAAAGACTTAAGGTGGTCATATACAAGCTTCTGGAATTTACCACTTTTCAATTTAAAATAATTTAAACTTGAGTAGAATACTGATTTTAAAAATAGTGTTGGTATTTTTTTGTCCTTCAAAACCTTGATTTTTTTTTCTCCTTCTCCTATTAACTGGAAAACTACTATTTCTTTTCCTAACCTTACTTCTTTTTCTTCCCTTACCTTCTTTATGGTTAATCTAATTCTCTCTCCAAATTTTTAGTTTTCCATCTTTTTCGACATAAACAGCTTCTTAGTCATCCTTATTTATCAAATGTATGTTATAGTTTCGACATGTTCAAAAGTAGCATAAGTTTTTTTAAGGATTAGATACACAATCCTTTTAATCATCTAAGGGTATAATAAAAATATGAAAGTAATAATTATTAAAATGTAAACTATGAACTACAAAGAAAAGATATAATTGTTAAAATAGTGAGAAATTGTGCCAAAAAGTTATGCATAGAAAAGATACACTGAACTAGAACTTTTAGTTCTGTCTCATTTCTCAATCGATGACACCTGAGACAAAGTTCACATGTAATTACAGTTTACAAAAACACCCGCATTTAATACACAATATACTAACATGGCATATCATCTAAAACCAAATTACTGATTTCTCACCGACTTTAATCACCATGAAAAATTGCTTACCTTAACAATGACCTTTGCCTGAACTCTATAAAGTCTGTTTTTTTTTCATTTACCCATTCTTTGTTCTTCCATTAAGACAAAATTTTCCAGAACAATGTGGAAAACTCTCTCTTTGCCAATACCCCATGGTTTATCCCAGAACAAAACCAGTGTATTGGCTGGTTAAGCCATAGGAATTGAATGTCAACTGTTTTTGAACTAAGCATAATTCTGTTTAGAAAAGAATATTTTATATAAATTTGTATTTGAGTATTAGCTCTGTGGAGCAATCCTAATTAGTAACTTTCTGTCCAATAAGTTATAAACATTTTTTGAGTCCCTCCTTCCAATCAACCTTGGGGACCTAACCCTGAAGAAACTTAGTTACAACCCCCCAAAATTCAACAGCAAAAATATTGTATTTTGCCCCTTAAGCTAAGGAGTATACCTAGTGATAGTAGAAATCCAATTTTCTCTTCTGTAAAAATATTTCCTCTTTAAATAGTTAAAAACTGTATACATTATTCATTACAAAATAAAAAAATAATTATTTTGGTCCTTAGTTACTAATAATCTTTGTTTTACTAACCTCTAGCACATTGCTTGATATATGGTAAAAGCTTGGTAACAATGTTTTAATTTTAAGAAGAAGTTTTGACTGTAAGAGTCTAATGTAAATTTTTAAACATAAACATATGATACAACCAAGTTAACATGTCTTTTTCCTATTATTTTCAAAGATTTAAAAATTTATGACATTTGTTCTGAAAAGACTCTGATTTAACCTGAAGAAATATAAACTTGTGAATCGACTTCTGTTGTTTTGTTATCATGATTAATTAAATAATCGAGAAGGCAGGAAAACACAAAATTAAGAGAAAAACAAAACAAAATAGAATGTCCACCTGAGCAACTGAAGGAGTACATTACTTCTCAAAATTCTACGAAATAAGTAGGGATTATTTAATCAAGGAGATGAACTCACAAGCCACTTCTCCAGTATACCAGATGCACAAAGCTATCCATTGAATTCCAAATAGCTTTTGTTTTCTTTTTCTACATTCTGAATAAAAAGAGTCTTATAGAATATACATCTGTTTCTGGCAAATTTCACCAAGACTAACCATGATGGTTGTGCCAAAAACTGAGATAATTAGTACCAAAGCAGTTTGAAAAGTTACAAGTATTTTCCCCTGAACACCATGTTTTGGCAGCTTGGGAGGCTGAGGCAGGAGGATCACAAATTCAAAGCCAGCCTCAGCAAAAATGAGGCGCTAAGGAACTCAGTGAGACCCTGTCTCTAAATAAAATACAAAATAGGGCTGGGGATGTGGCTCAGTGGTCAAGTGCCCTTGAGTCCAATCCCTGGTACCCCAAAACAAAAACACAAACAACAAATCACAATGTTTTGGAATCCACAGCTGTTTAAAACACATCCATCTACAAATTTGGTTGGTTGCTTGACTCACTGTTGGCTGTTTCCCTTCTTCTGAAATATTCGGGATACAAAGGGTGCAATAATGAGTAGGAGAGCTCTTTCCCTCAGAGCTGAGTGCCTAGTGGAGGACAGAGTGGAGTGAACACACCATCCCACACACTGTCACTGCTGTGATAGGACAGACCTGTTGCTGTGGAAGCACTGAGAACAGAGACACCAGGAAGATCTTCCCTTGAGGGAAGAAGGCAATAAGTTAGAACTGATGAATATGTAAGCATCAGCCAGACACAGAAAAGGTGCTTTACTGGCACCACATTAAAGAAGGTACAAGTCTCTGTGAGTAAATGACATTCTTTACAGGACTCTGCATTTCCACAGGGTAAGTGAGGGCAGGTTGATCTGGACATTAGCAAAAAGAGTGGCTCAAGTGTTGGGCCACCAGAAAGGTACCTGATTAAGTGAGGCAGAAAACACAGGAGGGGGCTGATTTTCAGAAATTAGCACATGCTCTGAGGCAGGAGTGAGAATAAATGTAATGTAACAAGTCTGGGTGACAAGGCCCCACAGCTATGGGGATGGAGGGGTGAAATGGAGCAGTGGCAGAGGTTGCTGGAGGGAAAGACATCAATGTCAAGTGAAGTGAGGAAGCTCGCATTTGGATAAGACCTGCAATACGAAGTCACCCAGTTGAAGGCAGTAAGTCCTTTTGTGTGTGCGCAATAAATTATGGCGAGGAGTCCAAGAGGGTGGTATAGGGTGATAGTTAGGAACAGAGCTTTATGTTAAACAGGCCTCAGGATGAGTCCCATAAATGTTTCACTTTCATGGCTGGACAAGGTGACACTACTAAGGAGGTTTGTGCAAAAATTATATATGGAGCACCTAGTTCAATGCCTGGCATGTGGTCTGGATCAATGGATTTTGTCACTTTACTGAGTCTACCTGTTTCCTCTTAATAAACTATTTATATTTACCTAGTTTGTTGTATAAGTAAAAATGTTCCTGTGGCTCACAACATAATAAAAATAAGAAAAATGTATTTATAATAATGATAATACCCAAGCAATCTCAGCACAAAATGCTTTTTATTATGATATAATTACTAAAAAGTATATTAATGAAAACTCTAGGAATGAGGAAATAAGTTACCGGAAGAGATTAAAGGGCCTAGAAATAAATCTTTGGCATTCAGCTGGAATAGAGGCTGAAAAGTGAAAGCAAAGCATTAGAGCTTTTACAAAACAATATATGAAACCAACTTTATGATGTAAAATAGAGAAAGTCTGCTTCAAAAAGACACAAAAATACACAATAAAAGTAAAAATGAATAAATTTTTTCCATTAAAATTCTGAAAATCATAAAACATAGATGTATGGCTATAATAACCAAAAGATTAGTACGACCAAAATATAAAGAACTGCTAAAAATCAGAAGAAGGAAAAAAAAGTCCAATAAAAAAACTGTAAAAAAAGAATATGAACAGGTAAAAGAAACTGGAAAAATGTCAAATGTGTGATGAAATATTCACGGTCAGACATTAATTGTTAGGGGAAAAATTAAAATAATGATATACTAGTTTATACCTTTTATGCTGGTGAAACAATAAATTAATCACACTAAACATTTCTGAAGATTTAAGGAAAGAGGAATCTTTTGATTAGGCCAAAAAAAGGTAAAATGTTAATGTGTTTACTCTTAATGGTAAGTGCATATGCATCTATCATTATTTTGGGTGTGTTTGAAACATCACAAATGTATTTTTTAAATTTTATTAAAGGGTATTTGATAAAGTATCACTTTGAAGAGCTTTAAAGTATTTTAAAAAGTGGTATAGCTATATTCACCATGAATCCTACAAGGAACACATAGTATAAATAGCATTTTCAGTGAATAAAATTAGTAAACACAACTTGTTATCTACCTAAATAGCTGTTGTTATTTTATTTAAATTTTTACCATTTGATTTTATTTGCATTTGTTAGATAATGAATGACAACAAAAGTACTTAACCATTATGAGTCTTTATTAAACAGATATCCTAACTACCTGTGCTGGCTGCAATGCCCCTTCCTCTCTGATCACTGTGACCGTCTTTCCATAATGTGTTCAGCAAGGATCACCAGAGAGCAGAAAATAAATAAAGGTTACTTGCACATACAAGCCTCACCTCCAACCTCAGCAGAACCTACCATACATTTATCAGGCAAAACAATCACTTCACTTTCTTAAATAATTAAAGTAAGACTTTAGCTTATGAAACAAAACAATCTAACAGGTTAGGTCAATATTGTACAAAGGTGACCTTTATGAGCAAATTCCACATCTATAAAGTCATGGCCTAAAAATAAGATTCCTTGTGTTTTTTCTAAAGCAGAGTTTCTAATTTCAGAGTTTACATTCTCTTTACTTTTTCCTTTGAGGGCTCTCTCAGGTAATAATGAGTGCTATGGAAGAGCTGCTAAGAAAGAATTGTTATTCACAGGGACTTAATTCTTCTTGACATTTTGTCCTGAGAGTTGCCTCTGGGTGTGTATTCTCTTAGATATAACAGTGGCTCATATAAATTTCAACATACTACTACTGATCTTGCAAGACACTGATACAAAGGTCAACTGAAGTTGCATACAAACACCAGAGAACCAAAGAACATGACTCAACACAAATATTGTGACAAGTTTCTGGGATTCACAGAGCACATATCTTAAGATGAAAGTTCTACTAATGGTAAACATGCAATAGAGAGGAAAATTAAAATTGCACTTTCATACTTGTTACTCTAGGATATTTTCAAGTACTTCATAGGTATTGTTTAAAATTAAACACTTGGTCATTTTATTTGTAGAGCTACATTTTTAGAAAAGTTGATAATTAATTGTTAATAGTACAACCACGTGGGAGAACTATAACTAGAAAACCTATAGTTCAGGTCCCAGATCTGACTTGAGGGCATGAGCATTTCATCAAATGTCATTTGACTTCAATTTCCCTTCTGAGCACTGTTCTTCAGTATCTCTTTTAAATGGAAAAAAAAAAAAAATCCTGTTCAAATGAATGGTCTCTATAAGGTTATTCACACAGAAATGTGGAATGTACAATTATAAAAAATATGGCTAAAGAATAAAAGGTTTGATTTGCTACTTCAAACCTACCCATAGGTTGTGAGAATAGAAATTAAATTCTCAAAGAAATTCACTTTTGTAAATAAGTGAATGGCTACAGATGTGCCTGTTAAAAAGAAGAACCACTTACACATCTGAGTACCACATATATTCCAACACTTCAAAATGTCCAAAAGAAAACTACCTGGGATTTCAGTTTCTCCTTTAATCAGGAGTACTGACAAGAAGACAGTTCTTTTATGAGGAAGCATTTGTTTTCTTATATACATATGCTCACATATGTATATAAAATATATTTTCACACAATATTCTTGGAATCTTCATAACGTACCCAAATTCAGTTATCTGTATAAGGACATACTGAGCTGCCACTATGTTAGGTGGTAGGGACATGGCATTGTCTGCTCTTCTTAGTTTTCTGTTGAAGGTTTCTTTTCATGTATGAGTTTAAAAACACAAATCTGTCTATAAAATCTATTCATTAGACAATGAGCCTCCAATGAGAACTAAATGTGTGAGAATTAAATGAGACCTTTTCTACTGCCATCCTTACAATCTCAACTGACAAGTCACTAGAATGCCATGGACTATAAAACAGCAAATATTCATGCCTTTCTCACCTCTCCACAGGTAGTGGCAAAACTCTCCAACAACTGAAATTAAAAATTTTTGGCATCTGAAAAGTACTCCCACAGATAACCTGACTACAATGTTTTTTTTTACTCTCTAGATTATTATTCCAGTTTCAGGTTGTGACATGTTGAACCCTGATGCTTAGGAAGGGACTTTCTTTGCATACCTTTGGCTGTTGTACTTTGAATAACAGCGTCCACAGTGAACACCACTTTCAAGGTGCTGCACTTGAAAATTTCTTTCTCACTGCGCTGAGTTACATAATTGTTATTTTCATCTTAATTATCCCAAGCGAGTGGGAAGGCATTTTGAGATTTGGCTTCCTTGGCTTTGAAACGAGGTAACTAGAAAAGAAATTAATTCATGTGCCAGCTTCTCCAGGCATCCATCTATCTCTCTGCAGAAAGTCAGAAATACACACCAGGATACAACAGTGACCAGTGGTCTTAAAGCTTCCCTCTTGATCAGACTGAAGTGTGTTCCATGTCACTTTTCATGAAACGCATCGTTCACTATGGTTGCTAAGCGAAGGAGACCCTAAGATGTGACTTATTTCAATTTTCAGCTTCTGCATGTTCATCTTTTCCTAAAGCCTCCATTCATCTTTCAAAATCTACCATGTACTTTCTTTGTGCTTAGGATAGGAATAATATAACAATCAAGAAGACTTCTTCTTGCCCTCACAAAGCTTAGACTCTTAACAGAGAAAAGGACATAACACAGGCACTTATTATGAAAAATTACTGAGTTGTACAACACAAAAATGGCAAGTGTCATGGCAGCATAAGGCAAGAGACATAATCTCATCAAGAGCTCAGAGGAGGGACCTACGCTGGGAATAAGGCTCAGCTGCCAAGAGGTTTGCCAACATGACTATGGTTTACATAACACGATGGGGAGGACATCAATTTTTATAAGAAAAAAAGATGGGCCCAGCAGGGGCGGCACATGACTATAATCTGAGCAACTTGGGAGGCAGAGGCAGAAAGATCACAAGTGATAGGTCAGCCTCAGCAATTTAGTAAGAATTTGTCTCAAAACAACAAAGAAACAAAATAATAACAACAATAATAAAAAGGACTGGAGATGTAGATCAGTGGTAAAGTGGCCCTGATTTCAACTCCCAGTCCCCCCCCCAAAAAAGAGAGAGACTATTAAAAAAAACTCTTATTAAAATAATGAAAATGGATTAAATTTTAAAAAACGGTTAATTTATAAAACACAATTAGGATTATCTTTCAAACATTCATTGTAGTAGTTATGATATGGAAAAAACTGGGAACAATCTAAATGAATAACAAGAGGGAATACAGGCACATTTTTATAATTCAATATCAACTGACATTTCAAAATAATTTCATAGAAAACTATTTCTATAATATTTGGAATCATATCCAAGGATGTTACTGAGAGGAGAAAAAACAAGTTACAAAACATCCAGATATGCAATAAGACCTCATTTCTGTAAAATTATAGAGAAACACAGAAAATAGTCTGAGACACATGCTACAATGTTAATAACAGTTATGTTCCTTTTATAGAATTGGGAACTTTTGTTGATTTCAATTTTCTCAATTTTATATAATTTATTTTTTAAATGAAATATTACATTTGTAGCCATGAAATAAATCCTCCATTGATATTCCTGTTTCCTAACAAATGAAGTTCAAAACTCCTTGTCTGAACATCACCACACTACACCTGCTACCACATCATTCCAGCTACCAGACCCCTGGACTGTACCTAGTCAATACTGTACCTCCATGTGACTGAGACCCAACATTCCCTGTGGGCAGACTCGGCAAGCAGAGGGCACATTTACACTAGGAGAAAGCCCTTCTTCTGTTTGACAGAAACTGTTTCATGCCAGGAACTGTAATGGCCTGAGGAATACTGACTGGATCTCAGTACCCACCAGCCCCCTTCATGGGCATCCTGGCTGTTATCTCCTGCTGTGATGCACCAACAGTGCACCCCATCCTCCTTGATGAGCAGACCATGCACTTGCAACACTACAGGGTCTGCTCCTTCTAGCCCCTCCTGGATGCCAACTCCAGGACATCTTCTCAACCTTTCCAAGTAGGTCTGTGTCTTTCTTCCATTGAAGTTATACAACCTTCAGAATCTCTACCACAGAAACTGTAAGACTGAACATAAATTATACATAAATCTTACTTCCTCCCTACTTGAATATAAACTTCACAAGGTCAAGCATCATGAATTATTCAACCATTTATCCTAGGTATGATGTTTGATAACCAACACTCTCAATAAATGCCTGTTATTAATGAAAGGCTGTACAAATGTTTATTATTAAAAAAATAAATTATTTAGAACATTTTAATAAAATTTATTGTATTTCCTGACTAATTTTGCTTGGATAAGTAAAATAATACAGAACCATTTTGTGTGTGTGTGTGTGTGTGTGTGTGTATGTAGTAAATTCATATAATTTTGTGTTGCTTTAGCATACATTCTAAATACAAGTTTAACAGAAAAAAAAGTCTGAGACACATGCTACAATCTTGATAACAGTTATGTTAGTTTTATAGAATTGGGAACTTTGGTTGATTTCAATTTTCTAAATTTTATATAAATAACATTTATTTTTGAGATTTTTAAAGTGAAATATTACTAAACATTACTAAAAGCAGGGCTCAGACACCCTTTATATAGTTTCCAGACCTATGCCACACCCAAAGGGCTCAGATAAGATATACAAACTTAGAAGCATCTCTCTCACCTAGCACACCCAGCTCCCTGCTTTCCTAAATCTCCCAAGAATTTAAAGTGATACACAACCTACTTCTTTATATATACTCCCATTCTCTTTTTGCACAGCTTTTCATTCATGCTCCAAAGATGGGGGACTGTTCCTCCAACTCACCTCACCCTCTACCCTCCCTAAGATCTGCAAGAAATAAATCTTTAAACTGCCTTCCTATTGTGGGAGTGTACTGAACTTGTGACTTTCATCTGAAAGAAGTAGGGGCTGCCTAGGCTGCTTTTCCTTGGGATGCTAGGGAGAACATGTGATGGGTCGCTCAGTGCCAGAGTGATGGTCAGGCAGGTATAAACTGGTCACAGGTCAGACAGCAGCCACAAAGCATCTACCAGTTTAAACAAGTTTCCCGTAAATGGGACCTTTGGTTGCAGGTGGGGCAACTAGACCTAGGCTGTCTGCCCAGTGAAAGAAGTTTCCCATGAAAATCATGCCATAAATAAACTTGTCCAGCTTCTCTTCATTTTCCATTAGGGCAGATTGCTAGCTGCTGTGGTGCTGAAACCCCAATTTATCTGGGGACTCTCAAAACAACATACAGCCCAATTCTTTATTTCAAATGAGGCATGGTTTCAAACTACAAGACTTCGGAGCTAAGCTCATCACAACGATAGTTCCAGTCTGTACCTACTATACTATGGGATTTTGAAGTACCCAGTTTCTCTAACTGTATCTACCACTGAAAATAAATTTGCCTTGCTCACTGTTGGTGGAAATGTATATTTTCACAGCCATTGTGGAAAATAGAATGGAGATTCCTTAAAAAATTAAAATTAGAACTACTGTACAATCCAGCAATCCCACTAATGAGTATATATCCAAAGGAAATAAAATATGTCAAAGAGACATATGCACTCCCATATTCATTACAATAGTATTCATAACAGCCATAAAACTGAAACAATCAAAGTGTCTATCAACTGGTTAATGGACAATGATAAAAACACTGCAGAAACTACAAATAGAAGGAACACAACTCAACATCATAAAGGGTCTATATACAAAACCCAAAGCCAATGTCATAGTGAATTGGGGAAAATTGAAAGTATTTCCTATAAAATCTGGAACAAGACAAAGGATGTCTGCTTTTACCATTATTATTAAATATAGTACCAGAAATTCTAGACAGACAATTAAGCAAGAGGAATAAATAAAAGAATAAAAATAGGAAAGGAAGATGTCAAATTATCACTGTTTGCAGGTGATATGATACTATACTTAGAAGGTCCAAAAAGTTTCACCAGAAAACTGCTAGAGATAATAAACAAATTCAAAAAAGTAGCAGTTAACAAAATCAACACAAAAAATCTATAGCTTTCATATCCTACAATAATAAACCTGCTGAGAAATAAATCAGGAAAACAATCTCATTCACAACTGCCTCAAAAAACATTGAGAATAAATCTAACCAAGATGGTGAAAGACCCCTATCATGAAAACTATAGGACACTGAAGAAATTAAAGAAGATGGAAAGATCTCCCATGTTCATGGATAGACAGAATTAATGTTGTTTAAATGATCATACTACCAAAAGCAATATATAGATTCAGTGCAATCCCCACCAAAATACCAGTGACCTTCTTCATAGAACTAGGAAAAACTGTCTTAAAATTCATTTAGAATAAAATACCCAGAATAGCCAATTTTCAGCCAAAAAAAAAAAAAAGCAATGCTGGATGCATCACAATACCTGACTTCACAATATACTACAGAGCTACATTAAAAAAAAAAAAAATACCTGCGTGGTACTTGAATAAAATCAAACCCATAGATCAATGCTACAGATTAGAAGACACAGAGGTGAACCCACACAGATACAGTCTTTTGATCTTTGAGGAAAGTGCTAAAAACATGCATTTGAAAATAGACTTTTAAAAAAAAATTGGTGCTGGGAAAACTGGCTATCCATATGTAAAAAAATGACATTAGATCTTTATCTTTCACCCTACACCTCCTGTCCCCTACCTGCCCCCAAAATGGATCAAAATCCTCAGAATTAGACCTAGAAGAAAACATAGGGTTAACACTCCAACATATAGGCACAGACAATGATGTTCTTAATAGGATCCCTAAAGCTCAGGAAATAATGACAAGACTTAATAAATGGGATGGCATCAAACTAAAAAGCTTCTGGACAGGAAAGGAAATAATTAAGAATGTAAAGAGAGAACCTACCGGATGGGAGAAAATCTTTGCCAGCTCCTCTTCTGAGGAAGGATTAATATACAAAGAATTAAAATAGACAATTTAAAAAAAAATCTTACCACCAAAAAAAAAAAAGCACAACACATCCCCCAATTAATAAATGGGCACACTTCTCAGAAAAAGAAATACAAATAGTCAACAGATATATGAAAAAATGTCAATATCTTTAGCAAATCAGGAAATGCAAATTAAAACTTACACTGGAATTTCATCTCACTCTAGTTAGAATGGCAGCTATCAAGAATACAAACAATAAATGCTGGAGAGGATGTAGAGAAAAAGGGACACTTTTATACTGTTAGTGGAATTGTAAATTAGTAAAATTTACAATAGCCTAGGTGACCAACAATGGAGAAATAAATAAATAAAATGTGGTATATGTGCACAACAGTGTTTTACTCAGCCACAAAGAATGAAACTGTGTCATTTTCAGAAAAATGGAACTTGAGAATGTTATGTTAAACAAAATAAGCCAAATTCAGAAAGTCAAGAGTTGTTTGTTTTCTCTGATATGTGGAAGGTAGAGAGGAAAAATGAAAAGTGAGAGAACCTCATGAAAATCAAAGGGAGGACCAGTAGAGTAGAGGAAAGTTTCCAGGAGGAGGAATGAGGTGCAGGGAAAGGGAAAACACTGGGGAATGATATTGACAAAATTATATTCCCGTATCATGTGCATGTATGAATATGTAATAATGAATCCCACCATTATATATAATTATAATGCACCAATAACAATGGAAAACAACTAATGAATGGATAAAGAAATGTGGTACATATATACCACAGAATAAGATTCAATCATAAAAAAGACAGAAAAGTGTCATTTGCAACAACATGCATGGAACTAGAGATCATTACATCAAGTGAAATAATCCAGGTCTAGAAAGATAAGGACTGCATGATCTTATCCATTTGTGGAATGTGAAAATTTTATCTCATAGAATTTGAGAATAGAATGGTGGCAACCAGAGGCTGGAGAGAGTGTTGGGGCATTACGGGGAAGGGTTTATCAATGGGTACAAAGCTATAGTTAGAGAGTAGTAAGAGGTTCTGGTGTGCTACTGCACAGTAGGGTGACCATAGATAACATTAAAGTACTGTGCATGTCAAAAAGCTGGAAGAAAAGATTTTAAATGTTTTCACCATAAAGAAATATCAATATATGGGCTGGGGTTGCCGGATGGGAGAAAATCTTTGCCAGCTCCTCTTCTGAGGAAGGATTAATATACATAGACGGGGTTGCCGTGCACATGTGGGGCACTGGGTTCGATCCTCAGCACCACATAAAAATAAATAAAGATAATGTGTCCATCTACAACTAAAAAAAATTTTCAAAAAAGAAATATCAATATTTTCAAAAAAGAAATATCAATATGTGGGCTGAGGTTGTGGCTCAGTGGTAGAGCACTTGCCTAATATGTGTGCGATACTGGGTTCAATCCTCAACACCACATAAAAAATAAACAAAATAATATTTTGAAAAAATATATAATATGTTTGAGGAGATAGGTATGTTTATCTTGATTTAAATATTATGCAACTTTTACGGATAGCAAAATATCACATGCTATCTCACAATATGTACATTCTATGTGACAATTTTTAAAAATTTATTTATTCTAATTTGTTATACCTGACAATAGAATGCATTTCAGTTCATAGTACATATATAAAGCACAATTTTTCATGTCTCTGGTTGTACACAAAGTAGAGTCTCACCATTTGTGTCTTCATACATGTACTTAGAGTAATGATATCCCTCTCATTCCACTGTCTTTCCTACCCCCATGCCTCCTCCCAACCCTTCCCTCCCCTTTGCCATAACTAAAGTTCCTCCATTCCTCCCATGCCTTATGAAAATGGGACTTGAGAATGTTATGTTAGTTTTCTTGATTATTTGTTTTCTCCTTCATTGATTTCCATTCCTCTTTGGTTTTAATTAGCTCATATGTTTGACCTTTATAAAATGGAAGCAATGGAAACTGGTTTTGCATCCTTCTTATTTTCCGATGTAAGCACTTAAACCTGTACATTGATATGTTGATAAGTTTCACAAGCATCCCAATACCCATTATGGATCAGCTTACACATATCAGAGAAAACATCTGGCATTTGGCTTTTTGGGATTGGCTTACTTAGCATATTTTCCAACTCCATCCATTTACCTGCTGTTATAATTTAAAATTTTAATTTAAATTAATAATAAAGTTAGCACTCCAGACTGGTTGAGGGAAGTTATTTTTTCTCCTAAATGAACAATTATTATTTAAATCTTCAAATTAAACAGATACATAAGCAAATGAAATTTTAAGTTATGATGTGAATAACTGCTTACACAATATAGTCCTGAAATTTTAAAACCAGAGCACTGTATTTAAGGAGACTGTGCCATTTTAAAATAATGAGTTGCTATGTTTTTTCCAGCATTGAATCCACTTTGCAAAATGAGCCTGTCAACAAATTTATACTCCCACACGTCATCAATACAAATGTATCTAGTTCCCTTTCTCCAAATGATTAAAATTATATTAAAAATATGACAAACTGTTTTTAAGAAAAGGCTACAGTTAAGGCTGAAACATTAGGCAAGCTGAAAAAAACAAGTATGAAAGAATATGTTTCAATTCTGCTCAATGTGAATCTTTCCCAAAGGATTTTAAAGGGAAAAAGTATGTGCCTGAAATAGAGACATAATGTCACTGGGGCACAAGTTAACTCCCATGCACACAGATTTCCAGAGCTCCTGTGCTGCTGCTCCTCAATGATCAATGTTCCTGGAGGCCCAATGGTTATCTTTCATATTTTAGGAAAAGTATTAAGAGTTGGGATTTTATTTAAGGCCACTGGCCTTAAAGCTTCTTAAGTCCAAATCCAACCAGAATGACAGGTTATACAAGGATGTTTTAGCAAGAACACTTACCAAGCAAATGAAAGCTCTGCAATATACTAAGCTTTAAAGAAAAAAATGCTAACAGAAGCACATTCTCTGTGTGCCCAATGGGTAGCAAAAGACATGAGTAATGGGCAAAGAAATGAAGCTAAAAGTTTCTAACTCTATCCAACTACTACTTAAAATAATAGCAGTTAAAAGTACTTGGAGAGTGGAGCAGATGTGAATTAGAAAGTAGAACCATGACACTGACACCCTCACTATTCCCAGCAATGTCCTGTACCTCTGCTTCCTGGGCTGCAAAGGCTGGCTCTGTTTTCCTGGAGCATCCCAGTTTTTTCAATCACAATTCTTTATAAATCCAATTATATTTTAAATATGCTGAAGAACTTATGTTTTAAATAATTGTGGTAACTCTTAAATTCCTGCATAAACCAAGGGATGTGTTCATAATTAGAATCTGGGCTATTCTAGTAGTATTATACTCAGTCATGATTCTTTGGTAACCCTGGGGGTAGTCATTTGCCTAATGCAAAGTGTATCCAGTGACTTACAAATATTTTTGCCCTTTCTAGATACTCAATTGGAATTTTAATATATGAACTTTTACACTGTTGAACAGGCTTGTGTGGATCTGGATTATTATAAGAAACTTTCATAATGGGAAAAAAAAAAAAGGTTGAGAATAGTAGTGTCCCAAATAAAGTATTTCTGGTTCAAAAAAAATCATTCAACAAAATATATATGCATAATATCCCAAAGGAAGGGCTCTGAAAATATCTCTGTGTTTCCCATAATTTTACACCTGTAAGCTTCTCTAGATCTTTGAATTCTAGGTAGATTTGGATTAAAAATAAATGAAAAATAAAAGAAATGCTTTTATAAACTCTCTTTCACCAAGCATATTAAAGCTAGAAAAACATAACAGGCAGAATTACATGCAACACAATTTAAGATAATTGCCAATAAAGTAGTCAAGAGCTTTAAAGAAATGCCAATTTGCAAAATGAAGAGTTTGCTAGTATTTCACCTCTGCTGAAAAATTTGATTGCCTTGCCTTTCCATACCAGCAAATTCCTCTTTATAATTCTAGCAAATAGTGTGATAGTGAGATTCTACTGCAGCTATTATGGATTCTAAATGAAACTCCTATTGTTCCAATTTGGCTCTGAGTGGTTGATATTAGAGACAAATTATTTTCACTTGAAGATTCTTGAGAAACTTATCAAAATATCATTTTATAAACATGTCTGTGTTCTATACCACTGTGGGTTTGAAATCTTCTATTCATTGTTCTTGAAGTCTTTGTGAAAAAAAATTCAAGCTAATTCTAATACTTAAATGTAATGCATTTCGTTGTTTAAATACACTAATCTGAAAGGTAACAACTAATAAAAATACGACTGCTGGTCATGTCAACAAACCATTTCCTTAATTTTTTAAGAATAAAAAGAAGCATACTTGACTTCTCAGAGGCCAAAGACTTTTCACACTGCAAATTGGTGCTACCTCTTATAAAATTGGATTTATAATTCAGTTCAATATATATTTACAGACCACCTATTATGTTCCAGAAACTGTGGTATAAATATGAAAACATAAAGCTCCAGTTATAAGGGTTTTTTAAAAAATATTTTTAGTTACAAATAGACACAATACCCTTATTTTGTTTATTTTTTATGTGGTGCTGAGGCTCAAACCCAGTGCCTCACACGTGCTAGGCAAGTGAGCTACCACTGAGCCACAATCCCAGCCTCATTATAAGGGTTTTTTTTTTTTTTAAGTTTGTAGAAAGCTAATGAAAAGATTATTTTCCAAAAAGTACTATGGCAGTGCAATCATGGTAGAGGAGGAATCTTTGCAGTGACCAGATGTGGGGTATGGTAGAAGGTAGAAGAGTGCATATTGGAAATAAGTTTAGATGGATGAGTGAGAGAGTTAACCAGATGTAGAAGTGGAATAAGCTTATTTTGTCTACAAGCTAAAGCCTGAGACAAGATATGGTGGCAAGAAAGAATTCAATGTCTGTGAAAAATTATCAAATCTCTGCTACTGCAGAAGGGAGGGAGACAGGGATATGTTAAATATGAATTAGGTTCTGGGAGCTTTATATAGGTAATATCCTATATACTGGTTCTGCATAAGGGCTGAAGAGTTTACATAGGAGAGTCTCACTCTTTGAGGTAAATCACTCTTCTGGTAGTTTGGAGGAAGCAATAAAGAAAGTTAGAGCTGAAGGCAAGATGAAGAGTTCAGAGACCATTACAGTAGCCAATAAATCGAACAATAATTTACTAAGTACCAGTGGTATAGAAGGAGGGGAGGAGAAAGACATGTTGGGTTGGGGGTAGTACACACCAGGCTGAGAGATAAGGGGTATCTTGTCTGGGGAGCACTTTAAAACAATCATAAAACTAACTGTTAATCAAAGTTGATGTGGCTGTTCTTATCACCATGAACCAGATAGTCTCAGCAACATCACTGATAAAATATTCCTTCCCACTAGTAGGTGGACCCCTCTCTCTGCTCTGGCCCTCCCTAGTTGGCTAAAAGCTTCTGTTTAATGGGTCTTGCACTGAAGCTCTCTGGGGACCCTAGGAATAAGAGCAGGTGCTTCTCCTCAATAAGCAGAGCTCACAAATGCACTGTCTACAAGTCAGTTCCTCACAGTCACATGCTGGAGATTGGGGTGGGCACCAAAGTAGTATAAACTACCCTGACTGCATTTTGTTGTCCCTGCTGAGGGCAGATCCATTGTCTCACAGATCAGTACTGGAACCCCTTAACCTCACCTGTTTTGGAGAAAGAGTGTGATTCCTCATGTCCAGTTATGCTGTGCACCTACAACCAGAAATTCACACTACCAAAAATGCATGAAAGCTCTTGCCCTCTTCTGGGCTTCTCACACAGTCTAGAGATTCACAGATAAGAAAACAAAGGACAATGGATGTTATCTGAAAATCGATTGCTCAAGGGAGGTGGTATTCATTGTGAAGAGTGGGGCTGTATTCCAGAATAAAAATAGGTAGGTTCTGCCAAGCATGATGGCACAGGCCTGTAATCCCAGTTACTCAGGAGGCTGAGCATGAGGACGGTAAATGCCAGAACAGCATCTCAACCTATGGGACCCTGTCTCAAAATAAAAACTAAAAAAGAGATGGGGTTGTAGCTCAGTTGTAGAGTGCCTTGGGGTTCAATCCCTAATTTCTTTTATTTGTTCATTTATTTATCTGTAGTACTCAGGTTTGCTTCTCTAACCCATCTACATTCCTAGCTTTTTTTTTTTTTTAATGAGGCAGGGTCTCACTAGTTGCCCAGGCTGGCCTTGAGTTTGTGATCCCCTGGCCTCAACCTCCAAAGCTGCTGGGATTATAGGTTTTTTTACCCCCAGCACACACAACTGAAGGGGAATGTTTTAAAAAACACTTCCAAAGTCAATATGTTCCAAAGCAGCACCATGTGCTTGAAGAATAGAGCTTTTATGTCAATATTTTCTCCACATGACTTCCTCTTCCTTTTATCCCTCCACCCTCACCTTCCTCTGAATACTAAGACAAGCATAGTATTCACTAGAAATCACCAAATCAAACCCAACAGTTTTCAAGCATATACTAAAGGTCAAAAAGTTAAAATGACTTACTACATCTGGCTACTGGCAGTCATAAATAACTACTAAAGTGCTTATTCTTGAGGGAAGAAAAGACAAGATTTAGGGTCATATTTTTCAAAAGAATGACCCACAGACCTAAATCAAGGTGGTCTATGGTTTGGAAAGGAATATGTGGGCCTCCAGGACTGTGCTGATACCTCTCACGGGCACCTGTCCAGGTGGCTGGACAGGTGCCACTATTTCCAGAGGCAGCACAGTCTTATTGCTGTGGCGCCTGACTCTCCACTTACTAAGACATTAATTGCATGTGTTGCACAGATTTTCTGTCTCCCTTTAATAAGTGGGTACTGCAGAGTTTTGCTTTGTGGCCTCAGAGAGCATTACAGGGTAGAGAGCCAAGACTTACAGAAGTCAGATTCTCTTGCCTTCTGGAAAACCTAAATTATGAAGAGATGTTGTTGGATGTGACCAGGAGAGAGAGAGAAGGGCCAACCTTCTACAGAACCACTGTGGGAGGGAGGAAGGTCCCTGATGGACAGAGTCTTGTAGGTATCAGAAAGCTTCCCAAGTTCCTGGGACACCTTCCTGGTCAGAGACCACTCTTTTCTACATGTGAGAAATAAAATGCCACTCTGCAAACATCAAGGGAGGGAACGAGGGCTCATGGTAGGAATTGAACTGATTTTAAGAAAATAAAAGATGGCTTTATTACATGTGCTGTTAAACCTAGGAACTGAAATTCTCACTAGCAACCTTCTAAAGTATATGTCATTCCGCAGACAGTACTAAAGTGCCCAGTATCCTAAGACAGCAAACCATGCCCAGCTTCTTACTCCCAAAATGCAGTACTAACTGCACAGAATATTTTAAGCTCTCTTTAAATATTAATCTATAGTAGACTTCCAAATGATAGTTGATCTATTTGTAGGACAAACTTCTATCACTATCTCAGGATAACTGAAATTTACTAAGTAATTTATAAAGCACTTACTGTGTGCCAGACTAATAGCATCATATATTTAAGCAACATGCAGCCCTTTGAAGTGGGCATGATGAGGACCCTGGTTCTGGAATTTGTGGAACATCAATTTCCAAAAAAGGAACTACACACAAGACACAAGGGAACTAGCAGCTTGGACTGCTGCCTCAGCTCTAATGGACTTAGATCCTTAAAAGCAGAACAAGAGCACAGCATGACCCCTGGTCTCAGAAGTCTGGAACAGGGACCTCACCTCATGGATGTCAGCTCACCTTTCATACCTGGATGATCCTGGGTCCTGAAGGTTGATTGTGACAATGATGGGTGACCATCATTTATCAAATACGTACAAAATGGCACATCTGATACGGTGACATACAAAATGTCACACCTGATACGGTGCCTACAGATGCATTCTCTCAATCGACACATAGCAACTCTAGGAGGTAGGCATCAATGTCACCTCCCAGGTAGAGGCTGAACCGTGGCTAAGTGTGTGAGAGTGTGTGGCTAAGTAGGAAGGCAAGGGGCAATGCTGGCTACAAGGCCGGATCCCTTAGGCACTTATACTGCCCCATGCCCACATACTACCCCAGGGCCCATGCTACAATGAAGCAGTGGCTCAGGAAGTATATGTAAATGGGGCCTCCATGACTGCCTGGGAAATTATATGATTTTCACCCAAAGTAATGTAAACAGATAATAATTGAGGGATGGTTTGAACAGCAATGGTTTATGTTAGAATCAGACACCTTCACATATATATGACCAATGATAAAGACAGAAAAACAATCAACTTCTAGAGATTATTTAAAATAGCAAAATCACGTCTGAAATTCTATTTTCTACACAAATTTTTAATAAAGACATTAAAGGAGAAGAACATGGAAAAGACAAACAGAAGCAGCATCTGTTACCTTTGTTCGGGGTCACTTCCTGATAGTCTGCTATGATTTTATCATCTAATCATGTTAAAATCAAAGCAAGGCACACTAATTAAAGACCTAGAATGATATATGGAATTCTCTTCCTTTGTTGGAAAATAGCATCCTGAGACAGCAGGGCCCACAGTGTCCGTTTGCCTGAGGAATAGCCTTCTCTCAGCCCCTGAGCTGGTCCCCTCTCATGTGGGACTCAGACATTTATGCAACAGCACAAACTCCCCCTTCCTAGCATCCTTGACATCATATCCCTCCCTCCATTTTAGATTAGCAGTTAATAGTGTTTTTCCATCTTTCATCTGACCATGATTATTTTTCTTTATCCTATCTTAGCTCACTCCGTCCCTCCCCAAGTGTGTGGCATCAAGGTCAGTCTGGGTAAAAAGTAAATCATCTGACAAAGGGCACTAATGTAGTGAGTGTCTCTCACTAAAGAGTCCTAAATTAGTTAAAGACATGCAATGCTTTTACTGATTACAGAAACACAAACACAGTCAGCCCTCTGTATTCGAGTGTTCTACATCTATGGATTCAACCTGCTGTGGAATGAAAATATTCGGGAGAAAAACATTGCATCTGTGCTAAATATGAGCAGACTCCTTTCTTATCAGCATTGCCTTAAACAATACAGTTTAGCAACTATTTCATAGCATTTACACTGATAGGAAGATATTGTAAATAATCGAGAGAAGATTTAAATATCTGGGAGGATTGTATAGGTTATATGGAAATACTATGCCACTTTATATAAGGGACTTAACATCCAGATGTTTGTGTTGAATGAGGGCCCAGGGACCAGTATCTACCATATTCATTTTTATAAGGATTTTATTAAAAGATCAGATTCTGTGTTTACTACTTCTGTGGGTTTGAATCTGCCTTATACTCTCAGTATAGCTTCCTCATCTATAAAATGGGCATAATATCCCTGTCACAGGTTTTGTTGTGAGAATTAAAAATAAAGTATATCAAACAGTACCTGAAATCCTAACATTCACTCCTCAGGTACTTCACCAACATGCTGATGTTCATACAAATCACACCTATGAGAATTTGCAGGAGGGGTGTACAATGGATTGTGTAAAACAAAGAGATTGAGCAAATCATCAACTTTTCCCTGACTATACTGAGAGGAGGTGACCACAAACTGGGCAGTTGGGCTGTTGATGCAGTCTGGAAGAGAAAAGTGACAACTGTCAAATAATGTTCTGTCAAAGGAATGCAGATAGTCAGCAGGGACTTCTGATACCTAATGTTAACTTCAGCTTATATTTCTAAGTGAAAATTACAATTTGGATCCATACATTGAATGGAGTTTTCTTGTAACCTTGGCTCATAGCTGGCAGTGTCATATTACAAAGGCATCCTGTAACAGTTTCCAAGATACTTATCCCAACTTGTTAATTCTCATCAACCCTTTCGCAATAAGAGCGTGGGATTCAGGATTTCTGAAGGAGTCAGTGCTGACTATATGAAGAAAATCCCCCAAGGGAGAAAGTCAAGAGCTGATAAGAAGGTCAAAAGGAATGCAGGAGGAAAAGAAAAACAAGTCAGGCCAGTGTTCTTTAAAATTGGAGACAGAAAAATTCTTGTCTGTACTTTCATTCCATTTCACTTTACAAAAACCTCCTGCTATTCTACTCTGCTCAGTGTCCTTTTTCTAAACTATTTTGACTTAAAAAATGAACTAAGCCTTCCTAGGAGTCCATGTGATCTCTTCTTTATCCTTGACTGTTTAAAGGGGGACAAAAAGAATCACCCCGGCTATTGTCAATGGACAGGGGCCTGGCCTGTCTCCTGTGATTTCTGAAACCTCAAGGTTGCATCTTCAACCATGTCCTTAGAATTTCTTGTTCTTCTTTTGGCTTTTGACAATGTTTCTAATAGCAAGGACCATAGAAATAAAGAAAAAAAATGAGAAAGGGAAAGTCTTCTAATGGGGACAAGGAGAAAAAAAAGAAAGAAAGAAATGAACACATTTTTTGGAGAGCCTGAAAATTTCATGATCAATTTGTACCTCTGATACCTGGTTTGCTTGATGGTCTTACAGAAACATGGACTGCAGCCAGTTTGGCCTTTCCATGAGATTTTATTTTTTGTTAATTTATAATTGTTTAAATTGGTGAATCTCTTTTCTCACATGCAATTTTAGTTCTTTTTTAAAGCTAGATAACCATTTTCATTTATTGGAAAATTCCTATGCTTCTCATGAATTTTTCTTATTTATAAAAAAGTTTTGTTTTTTTAATTCAGAAGATAGGAAAAAAAGAGAGAGATAAATACATAGTTAAAAAAAAAAAAGAAGAGCAAAAATTCATTAGAGGGCTAAGTATGTAGCTTGATGGCAGAGCACTTGCCCAGCATGCACAGGCCCTTGGGTTTAATCCCTAGCACTTCAATCAGTCAATCAATCAATCAATCAATTAATAATGGAAAACTGCATAAAGGATACACGAATTAAATGACTGACCTTAAAATATAAGCAAAACTATGAATCACCCACCCAAATAATGTTACCATCGAGAGTTTGAGACATATAGCAAAATAAAGATTTCATAATTTGGCACTAATTTTTTATTATATTACATGAGTTTATATGTCATGACTAGAATCAGTTTTCAGTCTTGATTAAGGTAGTACCTCACTTCTGCCAATCAATAACCTTGTGATACACATAGAGTATTGGTATCCCCATTTCACAGAAAAGAAACTGAAGGTTTATTAAATTGCCCTAAGATTTGTGTACAAGGTCACATTGAAACCCATATTTTCAAATGTCAAGACCAGATACTGCTTCCTCCCAGTGGGAAGTAGTGGTACTTCTGGTGAACAGTACTGCTGGTCACTGGCCAGTCATTCTGTGCTGAGAATTGTGTTTAAAATTCTCTGCAGGTTAAAATTATGACCACACCCAAAGGAATTAACACAACCAAGAATCTGGACCCAGATTGCTGTGATCCAGGGACCCAAATTCTTAACCAATACACTCTACTGCTACAGATTATGCATGGACATTCTCAGAACACATCAAATTTACATAACATTATCACAAATTAAATAACAACTAAATTAAAACCTTTTCAAATGAAGATAAAAAAATAGTGTTTCTTTTTCCTTTTAGAAATGTTATTTAAAAAATTGGCATGAGATGTGAAGTATGTTTGTTCTTGTGCTTCGATGATGATTAATGAACTCCTTTTTGGAGAGGCAAGATCTGCACTTGGCATTAATATTATAAACTTTTCTCATCCCAGTAGCTTCGCTTTAGGTAGGAAAGTGGTTGCATAAGGCAGTGATTAATGAGATGCCACAAATGTTGATTTAGTCCCAGATAGAATTTTTTTTCCCTCTCTCAAATCTAAATGCTTCACCAAAATTAATTTTAAGTCACACTACAAATATGAGTAAAGTGCCGATTCAAGTTGAAAATACATCATATGCTCAAACTGAGTCCATATGCTTTTCTCCAATTTCTTCCTGTTTTGCTAGAGAAAATATCTTTGAACAGTTTGAAATTCCAAGAAGGTGTTGCCATTTCACTTTCTCAAAACCACTGGCCAGATTCTGTTCTTGGATACTGCCTGGATTTAAATGGAAGATGCACAAAGTACTTAAATATGGGATCCCCATAGCATGTCATTATATATGCATTTTTTAAAAAATGACAAGTTTCTTCTTCTGGGAGTAAAAAGGTATAATATTAGCAATAAAGTGGTAGATGGTGGTGGAGAAACACATGAAAATGTTCATCTTTCACCTATATAATCTTATGGATGTGCTCTAAACAAACAAGAATAATTCTTAGTCCCAAGAAGGAAAGTTCTGTCCTGGATTGAAGGTATCACAGTATTCTGATGGACCATTAAAAGCAGTCAAAAGCTACAGGCACTACTGTTGCTATCTGCAGAGCCAGAAGCTAACAGATCATCAGAAGCAATATGCCAGACAAGAAACCAAAGGGATATTATACAATAAACTCTCCAAGAAAGTATATTTATTAAACACCTCATGTCTTCATGGTAATGTACAGAGAGCTTCAAGCCCCCCAGTGGATGCCTAAAATTGTGGAGAATGATGAATCCTATATATAGCTTTTCCTCTAATAGCACTGTCACATAGTACCAGGGATAATCTGTCCTTCCATGTATTGTGCCCTGACCCCTCCTTTACATCATGACTCTTGGGCATCAAGGCTATTGTTAAGTAAAACAGACTACTTGAATGCAAGCCCTTCAATACCAGGACAGTTGATCTGATAACTAAGACATGAGACAGCTGCTAAGCAACCAGTAGAAAAGAACTGAGCAGAGTGGACAAGCTGGACAAAGGGATGATTCATGTCCTCAGTAGCACAAAGCAGGACACTCTATTCAGAATGGCATGCAACTTACGAACTGTTGATTTCTGCGACTTTCCATTTAATATTTTTGGACTGGTGACAATTATACGAACAGAACGTAAAACCATGACTTAGGGGGGACTACTGTATAAAACTTCCCAAATTAGAACTCTGAAGTGTAGAATTTCCAGGCTATTTTGAAAATGAGAATACATCTACTCCATATTTCAAATAAAATAGAAACTGAGAATTTCTTTGCTGAAAAATTATCAAAACTGAAGATCTTTTAAAATAATATATCTCATCTCACTCCTGAGAGCAGCTGAGAAAATTAAGGTGAAAAATATGCGTAAAATTAAAGAGAATGCAAGGGGAAAGAGGGCAATGGGAAGAGCCACTCTGAAGTCACAGGAAGAGCCACAAAATGTTTTTCCTCCTACTTCCAAAAGGCCTCGAGGGGAGGTAATCTTATTTGCTCACATTTTGAAAACAACAAAATTTGACTGCCTTAATGTAAAGTACTTATATTTGTTAAAATGTTATTTCTTAGCTATGTGGAACATATATTGTAACATATTTTGCACAAGACAACTTATTATCTGAGCAAACCATGTATCTAATAAAGCACAAAATAAAAAGTACATAATGTAATGGGTTGTTAAGAAATGAATAAAAAGGTAATTTAAATTTGTAAAATGTTGTAACATAAATTCCCCCCCTCCCCCAAATATTTTGATGCAGATTTTGGAACTGCTCACAGAATTGTAATCGATTAAAAAGTTAAATAAGTTATTATATTAAATAAATTAAATGGGCAAATGTTACAAAAATTAACAAAATTAGAAGTAGATATTTAATAGAATTAAGGGGAGGAGAAAATACTAAACATAAAAGCAATAAAAGAAACCATAAATGAAATATCAGTAACTTTGACCACTTGTAAATTAAAAAATTTATATAGAAGCCAGAAAAAGTACAAAAAGGATTTCAAATGTTGAAGAGAAAAATAGGTGCAGCATAAGCAGAAAATTAACATAAGAATGATACAAACATACAATCAACCTTAAAAGGAATCCATCTGGCCTAAAATCATGCATGGTCCTACCATGGTATGACTATATTAAGATACTCCCTTGACTTAGGATGGTTTCATTTATGACTTTTGGACTTTCTGGTGGTGTGAAATTGCCATGTGTCCAGGAGAAATTGTACTTTAAATTTTGCATTTTGACCTTTTCCTGAGCTGGACCGGCAGTAAAATACTTTTGAGATGCTGGGCAGTGGCAGCCAGCCACAGCCCGGGGTCAACCTGGCAATCACAAGGTGGAAAAAGCAACTTAATACAGTATGCTACATAGTTAGGCTGTGAAGTTGGGTGAAGCATGATATTTTCAGTTTAAGATAGGTTTATCTGACATTATCCCATCATACTGTACTGTGATATAAATACTACGATATGATTTTTTTGCTATCCAATGGCTTATAGTAAGAATTTAGAGTGCTAGCATAAAATATGACATATTCTCTTATATTAGCAATGGAGATATAATTAAATGCAATATTTTCTTTTTCCATATTTTTATTGGTACATTAGAATTACACATGACAGTGGGATCTGATGCTACATATTTGTACATGCATACACTATAACAATATAATTTGGTCAGTTTTGTTCCCCAGCATTTCTCCATTTTCTCCCACCTCCTTCCCTCAGTCCCTTTGAATGTAATATTTCTAAAAGGCAATTCTGCAATGTAAGTACCTAGATTCTTAGAGTTCATATGCTTTGATACAAAAAGTCTCCCTTGATGACTAATTTTCTAAATGATTTATAAGAAAAATAAGTTGATGTTAATCACATATTTATTGAAAACAGTTCCATAATTTTTCTGGCTTACTTCTATATAATGTTTGGGGTTTAAAATGTAGCTCAGTGGTAGAGCACTTGCCTTGCACAATGAGTGAGGGTCTGGGTTTGATCTTCAGAACTGTAAAATTGATCTATATAAGGTTTTACATTTGGAAGTATTTAAAATTATTGATATTGTATTGAGTTTATGCTTAGGAAGTTTCTATTCCTTTGAATTCTATTAAATATGTACTTTTAACTTTATTTAATTTTTGTAACATTTGAACTTTTTATTTAAGTAATAACTTATTTAGCTTTTTTAAAGTAATAGATTACAATTCTGTGAGCAATTCCAAAATGTACATCAAAATAATAATCAGCCACATGGGCAATTATGTACACATTACTCAGAGTATTATTTATAAAAATGAAAATTAGAAAAACTCATGTCCAGCAATAAATTATGCTGAAATCACTTCATGTGATTTGAAGAGTACTTAATTCCAGATACCTTTTGCATTACAGTTAGGATGATTTTTTCAACCAGTCTCTGCTGACCATGTCACTTCTCTGGCTAAAAATATTCAAGGGCTCAATTTGCTCTTGAGAAAAACTCAGATGTCTTTTGTGGAGTCCTAGAGCCCTTGCAGGCTTCTCAGTTTTTGCCTTTTAGCTCTCCCTCATCGGCCCGACTCCCGCATGCTTTCTGAACCTCAAGGCTTCTGAGATAGCTTTTGCAAAGCCTGCAGCTCCTCCCTCCCCTTATCTGTCAATCCCCTACTCATATCTTGGATTTTGGTTTAGATGCCATTTCCTGATGATCATGGATGATCATGTATTTACAGTCTGTGGCCTTTTTCTCTGAACTGATTCTCACCCTTACCTTTGCTCTGTGACACTGTTCTCCATAATGAAAACACATCCAGTTCATTACTGTAAACCCAACAAGGAGTCTGCACACTTGTCAAATGGTTGAAGAAACAACTGAATAAACAAATATGCTCATGAAACAAAGTGATAAAAGCAAAATACCGAATTGAAAGTTATAGACATTTTATAAACATGCAATTATGCACAAAGAAAGTAAGTACTAGAGAAAAGCATGCAACAAAAGTTTAAAGGGTGATCATCTGAGTGAAGCTGATAGGCATTTATCCAGGGAACTTTTCTATGCTTCCTTATTATTTTCAGAATCCTTTATAATAAACTTTTCAAAATGCAAAAGTAGCTTATCAAAGGAGATAAAAATACACACAAAAAAAAATACATATGTATGCTATTGTACCTCTACATAAACCCTGGGCAACAGATGCTTATTGTATTTCTATCTCTGTAAAATAAGGTGAAGGAGTGTTTTTCAAAATTATGTAATATTTTTAAATCATATATTAAACAACACCTTAAAATAGCTTTTTTAAAAATACTTTTTTAGTTGTAGTTAGACACAATACCTTTATTTTATTTATTTTTATGTGGTGCTGAGGATTGAACCCAGTGCTTCAAACGTGCTAATCAAGTGCTTTATCACTGAGCCACAATCCCAGCCCTTAAAATACCTTTTAAAAAAGTCAACTACATTCAAGTTTAGTCTTTAGTCTGCCAGAAAGAACCATTCTTTGCATTTCAGAACTGCGAAGCAGAGTGAATTCTGCTGGGTGTCATCTACCCAGCATGTGTCAGTGCCCATGTCTATAGTTGTTTGTTTCAGAACCTCTAATTAGCTGCCTTATCTTCTTCTAGAGATTCTTCTGGTGCTAAGTTTTAATCATCCAAATTAATTGAAATACTGTAGCAATTTCAGATTAACATTTTCAAAATTAACAATGCATAAAATAAAATCACCCCTAAATCTGGTTAGTAACAACAGCCACTAATAAATCCATTGCTAATTTTCACTGTATAGAGCTAGACCTCAGAAAATAAGCTTTTCTCTGTCCCAAACATACCATAAGGAGGGTACATAGAAGATCTTTAGAAGGGTCTCTAGAACTAAACACACTGTGGTTAAGTTTGGCACCCACTATATGCTATTTGGCCTTGGATAAATTACTCATCCTCTCAGAGCTTTGGTTTGCTCTGCTGAAAAACCTCAGCTAGTCATGATGGAACATCACTTCTGTAATTGGGTTATATAAGACTTTAATTTCCATCTTACTAGGAGACCCTATCTCCTTCTCAGCTTGCACACTTTGGTGAAGCAAGCATCCCCATTAGGAAGTCTCATATAGCCAAGAATAGGAAACAGCCTCTGGGAATTTGTGCTAAGCATTGAAGCCCTCAGTCCAGCAGCCAAAAGGAAAGAAATCCTGTTAACAAGATGAGAGGCTGAAAGTAGACCTCTCTTAGGTAAGTCTTCAGATGAGATCCGGCCCTGACCAGCGTCTTAAGTGAGGTTTTATGATGAAACATGAAGCAGAGAATCCAATGAAGCCATGCTTGGATTTCTGACTCACAGAAACCATGAGATAATAAGTACATGTTAATTTTACACTGCTGGATTTAGGGCGACTCTTTACACAGCAATAGAAACCTGATGTAGATGTGCATAGGTATTGATAATAACCAGCACTGCTCTCACTTATGAGTACTTATGATGTTCTAAACTTTGATGAATGCTTTATCTACTATTCCTTTTAATCTTCATAATGACACTAGAATGGGATTGCTACTATTATCTACCTTTTCGAGATGCTGAACAGGTAAGCTTTCTCAAGACAATATGACCAGTAAGTAGAAGAGCAGGTACAAACCTGGCCTCTGGCTCTGCAGAGCCCTGTGAACCACCACACAGGCTGCCTCTGGTGATTGAAAGTGCTGACCTGAGTGAAAGTGCTGAATACAGACAAAACTAAGGAAGCTCTCTCTCCTTTCTCTCTCCTCATCTCTCCCTCATTGCCATAGTGGCAGGAAGTAGCCTAAATTCTGTGCCATGAGGACTGCGTTCTCTGGCCCCCCCAACATTTTGGCCCTGACCCTTCTTCCATCAGGGAGGATATCTGTCATCCCTCTTGTCCCTACAAAGCATGTTATATTAGGTCCTGTTTGCTCTGCTCTCTAATCTGATGGATAAATCCCAACTGATCATCAGTAGGTAACAGAGGAAACAAAAGATTGTCATATTCTAAGAGCACATTATCTGCATTCAAAGGAGAATATCAACTTGATATTTTACTATGTACAATGACTGCATGACAAGATCAATTGTGAGGCAAGAAAACTATAGTATTGCTGCAAACCAAAGATAACAGTTAGGATTAACTTTCCCTGGGAATCTCCACTTCCTGCTTTAGGTACCTTCCTCCAGATTTACCTCTTTTTTTTAGTTCTTATTTTTTTAATTAATTAATTTATTTTTAAATAGGAATATAAGACAGCAGGATGCATTTTGGTTTATTGTACACAATTGCAGCACAACTTTTCCTTTCTCTGGTTGTACATGATGTAGCGTCACACCATATGTGCAGTCATACATGTATCTAGGGTAATGATTATCTCTTTTAATAACAAGGACCAAAGAGAAGAACCTACAAATGGGAAAAGAAGCAGGTAGAAGAGGTAGGGAACCCATCAGTGTGCCCAAGGAGAACTCTCTGAAAACTGCTATGCATGGTAATAGATATATATTATAATCTGCTCAAACCAAGCTTCTCTCCACCCCTGCCACCAGCCCATTTTATAAGCAGAATTGCACAATACAAATTCCTTGTGGACAGGCTAGTTCAGTCCCAGCCCAGTTCTGGAAATGGCCACAGAAGCCAGGTGAACATATAACAGGAAGCCAGGCTTCAGTGATTTCTTCAGAGATAAGCCAAGGGTTGAGACCAGGCCAATTAAAGCCCTCCCTGAATTTTTGCCAGATATGCTGGTAAAAAGGTGTTCTGTTTTTTTCAGGATTCATTAGCTATGGTGACCAGCTCTTCTGAGAGTTGCTAATGAGCACTTTTGCCTGTAAATGAGACAAACTTACATGAGGTAACTGTTGATCGGAAGTCAACAGAGAAGAAAGGAGAACTGAGACACAGAGAGAAACTGATCCCTGAGGGTATCAATTGAGTCTCTGGATCCAACTCTGCCTAGAAGGAAACACTCTGGACTTCAGAGTTGCTGAAGTAGGTATGCCTTTCCTGTTTTTTCTTCAACTAGTTGGAAAATGCTTCATGTTCCTAACAAAATTATAGTGATTAACATAGACTTGAACTGGTAACAGACTTATACCTTCAATTTAAACATCTGTATTTCTAGTAAAGTTACATTGACTGATGTAACTATTAAAATTCTGTCACCTTGCCCTATGTACTTCTTCAGTTCATAACGAATTCTGCCCTAGATACATTGATTGTCAACTACACCAACTAAACCAATACCACACATGAGGGTGGTTCATCATAGTCTGAGCAGTATTATTGTTAAGCAAGTTTGTATTTCTTATCTAACAAAATTCCAACTTCAGCAAACATCCATAAATTTCTCCTATCTACACAGAAAAAAAATAGGTCTCAAAAATGATCTGTAAAACCAATTATAAGAACCTAATATAAGCTTTTCCTTTCATTCAAATTAAAATTTTAAAAATCACTTATTTGAATATGCTGAAAGATAATTACCAATATGACTCATTTTGACGGAAACTCCACAAACTGTACTCCAATGTTCTAATTGGTGTGATAACCATTCTCACTCTTTGTCCATAGAGCTGTGGTATTAGTAAGATCATCATATATTTTGATATTAAGGTATACATTTTCAATGTCCTCTTTCCTGAGAGCTGCTGGATATCACCTGTGTCAAATATGGCTGTTGGAAACTAATATGTTTTTAACCTACCTGGTTCCTTTCATTTAAAACTTTAGACCTGAGCCCATCAAAATTTCTGAAATTTCTTTCCCTAGTTAGCATTACATAGCAGATTCTTTTCCTTCTGAAGTGGAAAAGCATTCAACTAGCATGGCCACAGATATAGACAAGGAAATGTGGGTCATAGCTGATCTTCCAGATAAGGATCGTTTCATCATAGTAGCTCATAGGTTCAAGACTTCATCTTTAGAATGTTTCTCTAAATATTTAGTAGATAGATACTTTATCTTCTAAAGACATACTTACTACGATAACAAAAAAATGTAAGAAGTTCAAAAAAGACCCAGAAGCAGATTCTGCATATGATAATCCAAATATTTTACTATTTCAATAATCACCTTACTGATGCCATCTTTGCTATCTAAAAGAACCCCCATACACATCTGCAAAAATTCACCTCCCTTTCCTTCTTTTTCTGAAGGTACCTGAGCAGTGTAAAAGACCTGTTTGGCAAGGCATGTATGGGCCTGCCAGACAGCAGTAGTTGAGTCTTTGCTAACTCAAGAGTGAGCTTTGAAAGGGAGAAGCAAATCCTCCAGCCAAAAAAGATGCGAGCCAGGGAATGTGATGTTCATTTCAGAAATCTGTTATCATGGTAGAGGGAATTAGAAAGGTAGTCCTGAAAATAACTACAAGGGGATCAATTGCCTTAGTGCAAAACTAGTCTTATTGTTCCTAGTTTAATAGAAGCAGAAAAAAAAGAATTTGCTATTTTAAAAACCAGAGCATGCTCCCCAGTATTCGTTCACGCCTTGGATCTCTCATTTCTCTCTGCAATGAATCTTAATCACTGGATTCTACTGTCCCAGTTTTTTTTTTTTTTCAAGTTTATTTCTTTCACTGTGAAGTATATTTTTACACATTCACAATTTTGCTCCCAATATTTAGATTAGGACATAAATCCTAACATATTTGATGAGAAATTAGGTTTGGAGATAACAGAGGAGACGGAAATAGATTCGACCAGTTAATATGGAAATATTACAATATATGGAAACTTTCTTATGGATTACAGACAAAAGCTGATTTCCTAAAACCTTCAAGAATATATATTAGTTTCCCTCATTAAAAAAAGAAGAAAAGTATGTTTTCAGGTCAATGATTTAAAAAATACTGCATTGCTATTTTTCACTTCAATGTTTTCTATTTGGAAACTAAAATATAAAACTTCTCTATGGAGCAAATTGATAATATACTTAAAAGCAAATTTAAAAGAAACAATTTTATTTAGACTTGGAATGCATTTAGTAATCCTTTGAAATTAAAACACTAAGGAGAATCACATTAAATTGTAATTCAATACTAAACAAGCATAACAGATTTTTATATAAATAAAAACAGCTATACATAAACCAGCTTAAAAATAATTTGAGCCCACATCTGCTTGTCTTTTCCAATTTATTTTGCTTTTTTGAGTGTACTGGGTAATTATAGATATTTATGTATACATGTATACTTACCAATTGTTGTTAAGATACTATGTTATACCATAATGGATCTATATGTAAAATTTATATAATACTACAATGTTTTATATATATAAAACATTGTATGTGTGTGTATGTGTATATATATATATGTGTGTGTGTGTGTGTGTGTGTATATATATATATATATATATATATATATATATATATATATGCATTTATGCAGTCAAAACTGTGCCTCTATTCCTTTTCTAGATAGAACATAAATATTTGTGGAGAGAGACCATGTTTTTAATTAATGACACTGCTGTGCTTAATGTCATGTAGGGCATGAAGCTGGTAATGAAGTAAAGATTATTTGAATTCCTTTCTTCACATAAGAACAAACAGTATAAGTGGCAAACAACAATCCTTCCCTTCAGAAAGAGAAAGTGACCATCTTGAAGCTGTCTGTACTTAGACATGATTAGGAGATCTTCTGGGTGAATATAAATACAGCCAAAGTCACAGGTATCTCTTTGTAATCAAGAGTTTAACAAAGAGCACAGGGGAACCTGAAGATCTCAGGAAGAACCCATCAATTTAACTATCATCTTGTCATTTATTATTCAAGGTTATCACAGATTACATGAGTAACTTAAACTCAGAAAGGGAGTGAGCTATCTAAACATTTGCCATCTACCCCTTCTAACCTACAGGCAGAACAACACCCAAAAATGGCCTGAATGTTTTAAAAGGTAGAGACTGTGGATTTACATACAGGATGCAGTGAGTTTTACAAATACAGGACAATTTCACCACAGTCAAAAAAAAAACGTGGATTTGGAGGAAAGAACACATGCCCTGGCATACAGACAGACTATATGCAAACTGAAATAAATCTTGTATCTACTATACTTAGATTGAAGAAAAAACCTTTAAAGCTCAGTATTAAAATTTAATTGGTAACTTTGACCTTGATTGCCACTTTAGGTGAAAAATATTACACCAGTGCTCTGATTTTCTTGAGATTTATGATCTCATGTTCTTGAAAAAGGCCTAGCACCTCCGTGTTCCTGAAATAATTGATCTGTCTGTTACAAGTGTTGTTTTTCTGATACTAACATCTGTCTCAGGAAGAAAAGTACAAACTGATGAAAATACTCTGCTATATTTAAGTAATTCAAAAGAGCTACCACAATTTGCATCTAACACATTACTAAATTTATAAAAGCAGTCAAGATTATAGGTTGATAAATTTCTTAGCACACAATAGAAGACAAGAAAAAATAAAGAGCAAGACAAATATTATCCACAATTATTAATAAAGAGCTAATGTTTTTAAAAATGTGCTAGTAAGCCAAAATGTAAACCCACAGCTCACATCTTCCTTGGTTTAGAATAAAACTCCACACTGTGCATTTTCAACCTTGGTAGTTTTTGTTTCTTTGTTGTAATCACAAACATTAATTTCACACAAAAAAAACAACCTCTCAACCATTACTGTTGACTGAGTATATTGGTAAAGATGAGCAAAAGAGCATGACAGTCATTAGGTAAGCAGGGAATAACTCCAAGTCTGGAAATGACTATGATTCTGTAACTTCTTGCTTCAATGGAAATTCAACATAAAATTCAGGGTCTGTTTGCAAAGAAATAACTGGCAAATGTTATTGATTCTCTAAATGCCAAAATAGACAATATTAAAATCTAATACAAACTAATTAGAATGATAATTGCTACCACTTAGCATTTACTACATACTGGGCAATTTGAAAAGCACTTTACAAGTATTTATTCATGTATGCTCACAACAACTTTTTAAGGTAGGTACTGTCATTGGTAACCTTTAAAATGAGGAAACACAAAGAGAAAGCAAATTGCCTAAGGTCAAACAGCAAGGAAACAGCTAAATCCAATCCCATCCCCAGCCAGTGTGGCTGAGAGCCCTGCTACTTTCCACCACTTGACCCTGACATAGTCTATTAGCACATAAGCAAGAAGAATTTATAAAGCAAGAAAGCCAACCCCTACCTACAGAAAAAGTATATAGTCATTCATTAATTCATGTAACAAATATTTTCTAAGTACCTCCTACCCCATGGAATTATGCACTAAGTTCTTTTCCAACACAAAAGGTCTATAGAGAAGATATATAACTTACCTTTGTACATGGTTCTGAAATTTGAACCTGATGTGAAGTAGTTACACCTGACCTCCCAAATGGTTTAATCCTTTTTACTAAAAGCCCCCCCTAAATAAGGCCCTGGAAAGTCATCAGTGTATTAAAACTTGGAGATGACAACTAAATTAGCTAGGAGAGGAAAAAATAAACAGATAAAAGGAACTTCAACAGTAAAAGCAAACAGTAAGCAGGGCTTCTTGGAAGCAGTCTTCCCATGTAGCCTCCACTGTGAAGATCACCAGTTTAAATACTTTGGATAAAACACTCCACAAGTGTGAAAACCCACTAAACAATGACTCCGTCAGGATCAATGCAAGAGGGTCATCAAGTAAGGGTTAACTCTGAACCACAAAGCTTTGCCCCTTGTCAGCAGAAATAGTCAGAGAAGCAAAAGTCAACCAATCCTAAACACATCATTCAAGTCTGACTCCAAAGATGGCTAACGGGAGAAATAGGTGAACCAGCAGGCTCACCTGCAAGATTATTAACCATTTGGCTTTCTCAAAAATGTGGAAAAATGAGAAAGATACTCATACAGACTTAGTATACCTAATAGAATTTTTTTCTAAATACATTCACAAACAAACAATAGTACTTTTGCATTTTTAAGTTTATGTTTCATGAAGTTCTAAAATTTTTAGACACACAGAAACACCAAAATAGTTATACCTATACAATGCCATCCCCTTTAGGATAAAGGAGTATAAATTTATTTTATTATTGAACTACTTGGCCACATTTATAATCTGTGAAATCCTAATTTATGTTGGCTATAAAATAAATTGTTAAAGAGTTAAATGTGTTCCTACTGACACACTCTAAATATAGAAATGCATTTCCCTGGAGGGAACTAGTCTAAATGAAAATGAACATAGGAGAAAGAAAAAAAATTAAAAATACATTTAGAAAGGTTAGATGATCTTCTGAAATAGAAATACAACTCACATGAAATAAGAAAAAAAAAGTAGTATCTTCATGGTCATACGCTCCTACTAAACAGGAGAAGTAACTTCTGAATATTATTGCAGAGTCCTCTGCAGAGGGTATTGTCTTGGGAAAGTTAGAACTATTAAAAAGTAAACCAGAACCCTATTTTTTTTAATGGCCTCAATTTTGTTCTGTAGTTAAAAGATTTAAACTGATCCCATGACACAAGTGAGGCAATTTCAATCCAGAGGCAGCAAAGCTGCTATAAATCCCAGACAGCTCATAAACTGGCATGGCTATGATGGGTGTGGTTTCAGTTAAAAGCTATAATGCTTTGAAAACTAAACTTTATGACTAGGCGAACACTGCTTATGATGAGAAAACAAAACAAAACACATAATCTACATTATTTTCCAGCAAGGCTACTCCATTCTTCATGTTCCACTTGATTTATTATCAAGTTCATATATTTGGAATTCTTTACCTGTGAATACCCTTTACCTGTAATAACAGGATCACATACAGAACAAAATATTTCATAATTAAATTCAGCATCGATTAATAGATTAACAAAATAATTACACTAACATAATGACATGGCAAACCTCACAAAATTAAGTAGAAAGTAACTGTTTTCTATAGACAAATCCCAATGATCTCCAGAGAGGACACTTGTTCACAAAGTCCTCAATTTTGAAAACATGCTTCTATTATAAAATCATACAGACATAAGATTAAGAAACTTCCGAAATGGAGAGGTACCATTTGTATGCTCTTCCCAACTCCCTCAGAAAAATTGTAATTTGTAAGGGTCATCTTGCTGGTTGGTTTTCTTACCAGATTTAGGAGGGAGCAAAGGGAGGATGCTGGGATATGTTAGCATTAGCCAGGCACCCTGAGGTGGTTCAGTTAGCAAATAACCAGCCCAACTGCTGATTGTGGAAAGAGTGTGGCACTGGGGTTACTCATCATGTGAATGATTTACATTTTGGAACTTTGCCTCCTGGTCACACAGTATATACCAAGCTGTGAGGAACAAAGGCCAAGAATATACCTGACTTTCTATAGCAATTCCTTAACTGAAGTCATTATAGGATATATCATGAGAAACACACCTGGATCCACCTGTCTGGGAGTTCTTCGGAGTCCATTGGTCCGTTTCTGCCAAGAAAGGTAAAACAAAGCAAAACAAAGATGTATTGGTCATTTGGCATTATGAAATTACATTACCTCTGACATTTTGTAAGCTCAACAAATGCTGCATTTTTCAAAATAAAAGCATGACTAAATTGGAACACGTCTTAAAAGTTTGTTTGTATTATTTAACCCTTTTAATTTCTGTAATAAGTCTTCCATTTGAACATCATTCCATCTCCTATTGCCTCTGAGGGGGGTCTTGCTATGCTGCCCAGGCCTGCTTAGAACTTGCCATCATCCTGCTTCAGTCTCCAGAGTAGTTGGGATTACAGGAATATGCCCAGCAAACATCACTACATTTGACAAGTCATTGATATGACTCCAAGAAAAATAAATACTTTTGTGTGCCAATTCCAGATACTGTGATTTTTTTTTAAGTTATAGTGACTATAGGAAATAGGAGAACAAAGCCCAGGCAGCCATTTGGGGATGGGAAATATTTTCAGAAAAGTTATGTGAATAATAGCCTTAAATTGACCTGCTAAAACTCTTAACTCCTCTTTCTGAGACCTGACATAATAGAGAAAGAAGAAAGATATGCAACCTCAAAACAAAGTTCTGAAGCTCTGATTTTAGCAAACACTCAAATGAGTCTAATATTTTAACTATGGACCAGTTGTATCCGAATACTTAACAACAACAACAACAACAACAACAAAAAAGTAAAAGGAAAGAAAAAAACAGAACTTGCAGCTCTGAAATCATGAAAGTGAATTCTTATTTTAGAAAAGGAATCCATAGATAAAATTTAAAACAAAAGAGATTTAAATTTTTTGAAATGCATGGTTACACATTTGATTTCACAAGCATTGAATTCATTCTCACCTAATAACTATGGTAATCTCACTAATTAAGAAGGACTTGATTTTTCACTTTTTATTATACAACTGGATAAGAAGCTGAGTCTATGACTACCATATAATCCAGATTTTCACAAAAGCAATTTTCTTTTTATGTATGTTGGGTTTTGTGCCTGTGTGTGGAAACTTGGTTTCATTCAGAGCACATTTGGCTTTGCTAAATACACATTAGTCATGGATTTTTCTCAGGGTTCCTTCTGAAGTTGTTTTTTACTCACAAGTCAAATGGTTGAAACAGGGTCTTTGAGCCTTCAAAAGGACCTCAAAGCCAAATCTAGCAGATTCTCAGGCACAGGTGAAAGAATTGGAAAAAACTTTAAAAACATATTTTTTTTTCACCACAACTGCTTTCAAAATGGATTTTTAAAAAGACAAACAGGATCATTAAAGTGAGCATTAAAGTTCTGTTGAGCACGACAGATAGCTGTACTGGAATAACTATTATAAAGAGAGTCTCTGTGAGAGGCAAATGCTACTCTGGGCCTCTTGGTGGCTACTGTACAGAAAGGGGAAGCCTGATAGTGATAGATTCATACCCAATAACGTGAAAGAAAACTGCTTTCAAAGGAAAACTCATTCTCCCTGACATTTTACAAACTTTCTGGATTTCCCATAAAAAGGACAATACGACTGACTATATTTGCAATAGGCATATATATAATGATGGCTATCTTGCCATTATTGACTTCTCTTGTACATCACCTTCTTAATGTACATTAGAAACTGTCTTTCATCTGATATTCTAAGTTCTATTATTAAAGTGCTTGGGTGGCAAGAAAGAATTCAACCTTTGGGTCCGAGTCCCAGAATCCCTAAACCAGCCCTATTTAGAAACTGTAAACTTAAAATGTGAAAAAAGAAAACATAATAGGATTATTAAGAATACAGCTTAGAGAATAAAACTAAGTTCAAATTCGGTACATCTCTTTGCCTCAGCTTGTTCATCTACAAAATGGGGATAATAGTAGCATCTACTTCCCAGTGTTGGTAGTGAGAATTAAGTGAGTTAATTTACATTAAGTGCTTAGAAGGGTTCTTGCCACATGATAAGGCTTGTTAAGCGATAATTTATTATCACTATCATTAACTTCATAAAATTTTGAATGTTTAAATTCACCTAAATGATACATTCTTGAACTGAGTTATTGTTTTATTTCTTTTTGCTTTGTTCTTGAGACAGAGTCCTACTATATTGCCCAGGAAGGTCCAAAAATTGTGGACTCAAGGGATATTCTTGCCTCAGTCTCTGAGTAGCAGGGATACAGGCACACCGGTGTGCCCAGCTGGCTCCCTGCTTATGGTCCAGATTCTTCCTCCTGAAGAGTCACTGAAAATTAGTCACACTGAAAACAAACTTTTCTGCAGGAAAAGTGGACAGAATGAACTATGTGATAAATTATAAAAACAGGAGGGAATATCAGCTCGCGAGACTATTGATAGAGTTTGATTTTATTATACTTTCAAAGCACCTAAAAAGTAAAAAAAAAAAAAAAAAAAAATGGAATATACTAAACAATTTTAAAATGCAACACTCAACTGTCATTCTGTCATCCCTGTCCCACAGACTTTCCTCCCAGATCTGGATTCTCAAAAGCCTAGGCCAAGACTGAACAGGCTCTTGTCCCCAGCAAGAAAAGGGGAATGAGAAAAGAACATTATCTACTAGCCATTCTGGGAGTTCTCAGTTACAAACCCATGAGACCATGAGAATCCGTCTTCAGGGCCTTCTCAATCTCCTTTGATCTACCTAGAAGGGGTGAGGAACAAACCTGATTTTATAAGCACCAGGTAATTATTTGTTGCTTCACTACTTAATACTTCTTTTTTTTAATACCGGGGATTGAACGCAGGGGCACATGACCACTGAGCCACATCCTATTTTGTATTTTATTTAGACACAGGGTCTCACTGAGTTGCTTAGTGCCTCACTAAGGCTGGTTTGCTGATGCTGGTTTTGAACTCGTGATACTCATGCCTCAGCCTACCAAGCAGCTGGGATTACAGGCACAGGCCACCACAACCAGCACTTATCTGACAGTTTGTCTTTAAAAAAAAAAAAAATCTTTGTTATCCAAAAATCTCACTTGTGTTCTTTCCTCTTTGGGGGAAAAAGACAATTATTTCTGTTAGTTTTACCAACAAAACAAGCAAATCTTCATTTGCTATCTGGCATCTGGTTCTTCTATCTTAATCTGCAATAAGGAGTGGATTCAAAGTAGCTGAATAGGTGTGTAATGATAAACTTGCTTCTCGAAGTTGAAGGGGTCCTGAAGTGCCACTCTGGAATGAGTGTGGCCATGGAGCCTATGGATCCCATGGCTATCAGAACCTGACCTACCTTGAAAACCAAGTGTGAAATTAAAATAAAAACTCACAAAAATGCTCTTAAAAGACATACAGAAGAGAACTTTCAACCAATTCAAGGAGAGAAAGAAGGTTATCAAGAGGGGAAAGGAATAAAAAAAAAAATCCAGAACTCTAAAAAGGTTTCATCACCAACTTGGGGGGAGAATATTTGTTATTGAAAGTGAACACATTGTTATGGGGTGAAAAGATGCTTCTTAATCTTCTTTTTGCTACAGTTCTTCCTTGAACCAACTAAGGTTTCCAAGTACACTGGCCACCATGAAAGCTCCCACACTCTTCCTCCAGAAAAGTAGAGATTCTCAGTACAGTCAGTCACACATTAAATAAAAACCATACTTCTTATATTAAAAGTTAAGCAAGTCACTAAAAAACCTATTGCTACCTGATGCCACATTTAAAAAATGTGAAAATTAATTCCTTTTATTAATAGGCTTATGTGTCATTTTCAAGAGTATATAAGTACCTGAAAAAATTATTTTAATATGTGAAAATTATTAACCACTTCTTATTAGCACACTTTCTTTCTGTAAATACACCCACTTCACATTATCTTATTAAAATGAAATGAAAAGCATCTTCCTTGGAAAAAAAATAATACATATGCCTACTAGGATAAATGTTAAGTAACAGTGAGTTAAAGTTCAGAGCCCTACAAGGTATCTGTCTCCATAATCTAAGAATAGTTGGGAGTAAGTGAAAGAAGTCTTCTTTGCCAGATCATCAGCACGGCTGAGAGAACCCTGACACACTGATGAAGAACCTTTCTGCAGATGAAATATTGAAGGAATTTTTGGTAAATTTACTTCACCCTAAAAGAACTTGTGGCCTATTTTTTAAAAATTATTATTGTCTATCTTGTTATGCATTCCTTGATCTAGAATCCAGATTCTAAATCACACTTAACAGACACACTACAGAGCTGTATCTAACAGGAGCTTCTTGCTGTCACACTCTTAAGACTCTACCTGTATAAACCATGTGCTCATGCAGAAGAGGAACAAGAACCTCTTCTGTATGACATACATTCAGTTGTATTTTTCATTGTTTTTTGTCAACTATATAAGTTATAGCTTATTAGAAACATACTAATAATGTAACACTTTTATTGCTATTTTATTTCTTGGTGTTAGGGATTGATAGCACTTTTAAAAAGAAATAATTGGTACATGTTAAAATCATTTGGTAATGATTCTTTTCTGAAATTTGCAGACTACTTTTCGTTTATGTAACTAATCACATGCATTTTATATTTTACTTTGCTATTGTACTTTAAAAAAGTTTTTGCTATGGCACCAGAGGTATATTTCAGTGGTAAAGTGCTTGCCTAGCAACACAAAGTCCCTGGATTTGATTCTCAGCACCTAAAACAAACAAACAACAACAACAACAAAAACCTTTTGCTATTTTGGCGGAGTCAGGTGAAAATTTTATTACTTTTGGTTGAAGGCCAAGGCCATGATTCCATGGTGGTCTACAATCTGCATATTTTTCATTCTTTTGTGTTTTTTTTTAAAGTTACTTTACTCTGAGAAGTAACAGGGATCACATACTTCTAAGCCATTAGGAGAATGCATAAATCCAAATGAAAATGTTATCAGATCTTGATTTGATCAATAGGACATAACAATAATAAAATTTGTGCTCAAATGGAAAATGACAAGAAATATAAAACCATATCTTTAGGTGAACAATATCAGAAGTTTTAGTACTGGTAAATGTGAGGCAGACACACATTTCATGATAGGGGACATGTCTACCAATTTCCTGGGATATGGCCGCCCTTCCCTCTGCACCAAGTATCACATTTTACACACAGTACTAGACTAAGCATTCACACTGCCCCTGGACCCCAGGTCTACAACAGACAGGTGAACAAGCCTCTGATGTCACTCACAAGCACCTGGTTGCTCCCTCCATTTCTCTTGCTATTCATTTTAAATTTGCACATTTAATATTGCACAAGCTCAAGCCTGCTTAAGTTAGCAAATAACTTGAAATGCAAAAGTTATATAAAATTTTTAAATGTTAATCTTACCTCTGGTTGTTTGAGCGTCCCTTGTTCTGAAACAAATGTAAAAATTGGCATTGTCAGTGCAAAGTTGTTTGGTTTGGTTAGCAACCTTAGCTTGTTCTCTGCAGCGTGGCAAAACACTGCGGCTTTGTTTTCTTAACTGATCCCTGTAATATATTTCCAGGGTCCCTCAGGCTGGGCTAGTAATTGTTTTGCAACCAGGGTTCTCTTACCTTATTGGCTTGTCAGTAAAGTGACTCATAGTTCTAAATGACTTCTAGGTTATGCTTAACTTTTTCAATTGTTTACTAAGCAATGTCAATTCAACCACATAAAATTCTCTAAAACAAGGGCTTGCGTGAAATTATATGTGTGACAGCTAGAAGCAAACTTTTCTTTCAATGCATCTTGTAAGAATCTTAACATTAAGTTACAAAGGTATTGAACTATTTATAACAATGGCAAACTTAACACAGTATAGCATTCCATATGGATGTTTTTCCATTAACACAGCTAACAACCCTTATTTTTAATTTTGGGGAAAAAAGTAGTTTGGTTTAAAGATGTAAATAAAAAATTAAATCAGGATTTGATTCCAGTACTCATTTTCCTTTCATCATTAACATACATCTCTATAAATAGGTGGTAATATCTCTTCACTACATGTCAGTTCCTAAAATTGATTAATAGTTATAATAAAGACCTGGGATCTGCAGGTGAGCAATCTGGTCAAAGGGCCAAGGCTCCCTGAGAGAGTAAGAGCACACACAGTACATTGGAAACTGCAGACAGTTTTTTTGTTTCCTTTCCTCATACCTAAGGAACACCTAAACTTCTCCAGAATAAGCTCAAATCTCACACCACTGTGAGCCTGCACCTGTATTTTCCCATCCAAAATGATCCTTGAGAGAAGAATCGGAGAATAGAAGATGAAGCAGAAAGATACTCAGAGAGGAAAGAGAGGCCTAGGTGGGAACACTGTAGGGTGTTCCTTTAAAAGACTCCAAAAAGGCCCCAGCCAGAGTTCATGAAAAACTCCCACCAGGACTCCCAGCTGCTGCTATCTGCAGGAAGATTGCCTGGGGTCTGGAACAGGAGGTTGGTTGTTCTGTTTTGTTTCTTTTTCTTCTTAAAGTACCACTACAGATTAATGGAAATGGAAGATCCCTGGGTAGAAAGTCACCTTTCTAGAGACAAGCCCATGTCCCTTTGTCAATTTCAATCTCCATTCTCCCGGCTTTCACAGATGACTGACTTTGTTCTATGAAGGCACTTTTGCTAGGCCTGGAATTAGCCTTTCAAAAGAAGAATTCCTGGACACAAATCTATTTCACTTCTTACTTTCCTCACCATTTGAATCACACAAAGTTCCAGGGCTAGCTAGAAAGAGGGTGTATAAGAATTGGTGAGCCCCAACTCAGAACCAAGGGTAAGTGAACTTGGGTTCTTAACAGGGCAGCTGTGATACCTGTTTCACTGGTTTGCCCTGAAAGACCTATATGTATTGCAGGGCAGTTCTAACCACCTTTTCTGCTGGTTAGTTAGAAAGCAGGGATCAGACCCTGGAGGAAGCATCAAATGGGAGTGGAGTTTAACTTTACCATCCAAGAACACTCAGGAAAGCTTTGATATTTCTAGGTGACTTCTAAAATGAGGAACTCTCAGATCTTTAAGGTTTAGTGTTTACAAATGAATATATATCTTAAGTTCACTTAAAAATATCGTTTTGGTCCTCATTCTTTGCATAGAAGACTTTTTATGTCCTGTGAAGTAGGGTTTTGTTTCAAGATGTTTTCCATGTATTATTTGTGGCATGAAAACTGTGAATGCCTCATGTGGTGGGAACTGCCATATCAGGCTTCCTGAGGGTCCTCTGGGTGCTCCTCCGGGAGGAGAAGTGATGGCAGTTAAGGATTCCTTTTTACTCTGCAAATACTGGCACCTCATTACCCAAGGAAGAGATCCAGATTAGAAGATCCTCCTTTACAGGCTCCTCATTTCTTGGAGTGTAGGAACTGGCTGCACCCTAGTCAGTTCTGGGCATGTCTGAGGATCAATTATGGAATCCAGGAGAGCAGAGCCTAGGCGATGGACAGAGGCAGTTGATACCAAATAAAGAACACTCTGGACCAGGCTGACCTCCTTACTCGGTTTCCTTGCTTTCCTTTCTCCCCATTCTCACCAGCTCTTGCTATCTTTCTTTGACATCTCATCAAGAGAAACTTTTTTCCTCTGAAGAACTACTCTATAGGAAGCCTCCTTTGTGTAACTTGGGTAGGAAAAAGGAAAAGGGGCATCGTGCTGGCTGTGACTACAGCTCCAAGGGCACGAGTCCCTCCCTTTCCTGCCATCACTCCCCTCCCCATGGCCACACATCTACCCTATTGCATAGACAGAGGCCCACTGCTTCCATGGATTTGGCACCTAGTAGCCAGCATGCTGGTGGGCTCTTGCTGGTATATCACATAAATAGCAGCTTTGTAAAAATCTGGATTTTTATACAGTGACATCTCATGGTAGGGCTCTGTGTTAGAATCTTCTCTGAGCTCAGAAATTCTTCTCCAGGCTCCTTTCTTTATGCTCTTGAACTGCAGCAGTGGTCATGCCATTAAACTAGACTGCCTCCTTCATGATCATAATCTACATTCCCTTAGGCACACAGTGCAACAGCTAGTTAACTGACATGAAAGTCACGAAAAAGAGGAAAAACACGCTGCAACGCTATGTCCTATAGATTTCAAAGTAAAAAGTAAAACTTCACTCTGACTGGAAAACAAACAGAAAAGCGCTACTTTCTATGACATGTTCTATGGGAAAGTTGATCTAATTTTGAAATCCACAACCCCATCTTTGACTTCCTCTCAATATGTATCCAAAACTACTATGCAGGCACTTGGATTTCTTGAAAACTCTGCATGTGTCAGCATCAGATCTGGAATAGCAAGAGCTGATTATCATCAAAATGTCTTTGGCTGAATTCTGACCTAGAATATAGGTTGCTGGTTGAGATCTGATGAAAAAAAAAAAAAAATGCTCTCACTTTTTCTGTCTCTCTTTTTCTCCTGGGAACTTTCTTAGGGTAGTAATTCAATTCTTCAAGTTTCTAAGTTTTTAATCCTCAACTTGTCTTTTACCCTGCAGCCTCCTTCTCAGGCTCCTATTGATCAAACTATAAAATGTCCTTACCCTTTCAAGAACCTTTCTAGATAGTGACTCACAGGCCCTCAAGGGGTTTATACCTTGCATTCTTTTATCACGTCCCAACTGGTTTAATGTAATTCTGAGAAGTGGTGTATGGAGGTGCTGGAAGCCTTTGCAGAGCTCCACCTTCAATGCCAGTGAAGCTCAGTGTGCATATTTGGGTAAAAGAAATGATTTCCACTGTAGCTTTACACTCGCATTGTATAATTCTCTTGTTTAAATACAAAATTCAGACCTGCTATGTTTGTTTTCTCCAATACAAGTGGTTCAGAGTTCATAACATTATTACACAATGTGCTTTGTCTCTTATATTAAGTTCTATTTCTCAAGACTAAACAAATCAATGTCTACCAAGAGTGGTTGTCACAAAAGGGGCCACAGAAAAGTAATTACCTGTATAGTTATTGAAGGTGCCTCGCCATCATAGCTAATGTGCTATTTCTGTGAAACATAAAACTAAAAGACAGTTGGATTGATCAAATTTTGGAGGTAGTTGCACAAATGCTATGCTCATTACTCAGATCTACAGCAATGTTTTGTAAAGAAAAAAATAAGCAAACCATAAGCCATAAATAATACTTGGAAAGAGGCTTTGATTTTAAGTCTTTTCAGGAGCTCTAAAGGAACCCAACCATATAACAGTTTCCAATTCACTTTAATAATTATTAATGTATCATTAAACTGACCCAAATAGTTAAATGGAAGGAATAATAACTACTCTGGAACATAAAAATGTCTCAATGAGTTAAAAAAGAAGACTAATTTGTACAAGATGTTGTAAGTACTATTATGTAGAACTAAATTCATTTTTTGGTTATGAAATTAACGATCAAGACTCAGTTCATGTAAAAGGAAAGTGATGTAATGCCAAGTGGCTAAAATAAAATTGTAGTTTAAAATTTTATCTCTTACGCTAAAATAGGCAACAGTATTTATAAATGAGCCCATTTTCAGATGCCAATTTGGGGTACAGGTTCTAGGTAGCAGCCTTGCAGGTTTAAACCAGTAGGATATCAAGGCAACTTCCTTCCAATTAGATAGAGGTGGCTATAGCAGAAGCAGGAGCAGCAGCTGGCCTAGATAAAAGAGTGATTATAAAGATAAGCCAATGGGGACCTGCTTCAGTTAAATATTAGAGCAGCTGAGGCTTGCATTCCCATTATGGGAAAAGGTGCATTAAACTGAAGTTGTCTGCTCTGGCAATATTTGCCTTCCAAGGTTACCTTCCTTTCTTAGACAGGGAAGACTCAAACCAAGCTATGTTGATCATTGTCATGGTAAAAAAGGGACCAAAAGGCTTAGCCATATATAATCAAGGGGGGAAAACATAAATGTCCCTGAAGATTGCAGTCTAGTATTAAGCATTCACAATAGTATACTGTGAAAAGGAAATGCCAGCCTAGAATTACATCAGCTTTGCAGTAACTTGTTAAAGAGTCTATATCATGGAGTTCAAACATATTCATTATTAACGTTGGAAAGTTTTGCCACATACTTCAGAGCCCATGTACGTGTTTATCACAAGGGTTGTTATAGTGAATGTGAAGGAGTCAACTCAAGTTCAAGAAAAAGAGAGGATGGAACTGCCTGTTCTTTACTTATATCTATGCAAATTCTCAAATGTTAAGATATAAACTCATCATTCTAAGTTGTATGGTTTATTTTATAAAAATTAAACAACACATTCTTCTACTTCAAAAGTACTTAATCTGTTATAGTTATATATTCCTATAAATGGATTACTTCATTCAGAAATGCACTGCATTTGTACCAAGAAATAATAATTTCCAGGGTGAATGAAGACTAGATAGATTTAAGAGATATAAAACATGAAATATAAAGGGTTTCTAAATTCAGGAAAGACAACATTTAAGGAAAACTAACTCCATACAAAAAACCATCTAAGAGATATTTTAAATGCTTACTTAATATTTAGCATCATTAAGAACTGTATTGGAGTTGAAATAGTCCTATTTTGGGAAAAGATGATAACAATTTGATTTTAAGTACCCCTACTTTGAAGTTGATATAAAAGGGTGGATTCATAAGATGAAAACAAATTGCCTATGGTTTATGTCACTTCTCCAATAGTAAAGGAGAATATATAACCTGGGGGGGGGTGTTAAAGTGACAGAGACAGTGAAGCTCACCAAGCAGTCCACATGTTCATTTCAGGGTCCAGCTTCCTGTAGAATTAAGCTGTAACTAGTTTAAGCCAAAGGCAGTGATCAAAACAACACTGCTTGCTTCCAGGCCATGGGTCTAAAATGCTGCAGCCCTGGAAACCATGTGTCATACTAGACAGAAGAGGCCTGGAACCCAGGCCACTGCTTAGGAGCTGCTCTGAAAGACTTGTGTATAAACAGTGCAGGTATGAGAAGTAAATTTTATTTGTTAAAGCTGCTGGGACTGGGGGAGTGTTATTCACAACACGGCCTAACCTTGGGAAAGAAATAAAACCTGAGTACAAGCTAATTAAAGAACAACTTAATTCAGACTACTATCCGGTGGTCAAGGTGAGGTTAATGATTGGCCTAGGATAGGAAGTACTGAAAGGGCAGACCTGGGAACTGGAAGGATAAAAGGGGGCATAAATTTTAGAGTTGGCTAAGGTAAGAACCAAGAAGGAATTCTAAAAATGGGATGGACTGGATCAGGGAGCAGATTTCTCCAGAAAGAGGTATTTTTGTCATCAGGTGCTCTGTGAACTGGTTCATTTTCTTGCTACTTATTAACCTACCCCGATGATCAATGCTTAGGTCATGAGCCTTTCATTATGTAAATACAAGAATACAAAGAAATGCAAAAGGTCTATCCAGTTCTATATCTTTGGTTCTTAAAGTATTAGCTAGAGATTCCATGAGGTTTTTATTCCACTTGTCTACCAACTAATCAAGCTCCAGCCATGGAGCTTGAAACAAAAGCTGAAACAAAAGCCTGTACAAGCTCCAAACCACTTGCTTCTTCTAAGACAGTGATCTGAAGGGCCAGAGGCCCTGGTGCATCACGTTCTTCTCATTCATCTGTCCCTCGGCTTGGTGGTCTATCCACGGCTTATCCTTGTACCATGCTTTCCCTAAAGTCAAAATATCAACCACAGATCATCATACCATTGAGCCTAAATGCACAGATAGACAAGGAGGCAATTATAATAAATTCAAAAAAGGCTATAAGAACAGTAATCCGAAAATGCCAGGGGCACACAAGGGACTGACAAACTAAGAATGACCAGATGACTAGTCTGAGACTATTAAAAAAAAATCTTCAAGGAGGGGCCAATATTAGCATTGGAGTTTTCAGAAATGAAAATAAGTCTATCAAATGAACAAGGGAAGGAAAGACATTAAAAATAGAGAAGCAAATCACCCTTAGATATATAAACATGAGAAATGTAGTTATGGAATTGCAAAAAAAAAAACAAGAGTTACTTGGTTGGCTGAGGAGGAGTGGTAATAAATAAGACTGGAAAAATGATCTGGAGCTCCATATGCCATATTGGGAAATTTGGGCACTATTCTGGAAGGACTAGAGAGCAAGTAAAATGTTTGCACAACCAGTCTTTATTTTAAATGATTTTTAAAGACAATTTCAAAAGTTATGTATAAGGAATAAGATTAAGAGCAGAGAAGAAACTTTTAAAGTTGTTGAAAGAAGAGACAGTAAGATATATATTACGATCTGTAACAATACCATATCAGTGGATTCTAGGAAAACTCAGAAGGAAAATGAAGACTATGTTAGTGAATGGAGATGAGAGAGATGGGGTAGGCAAGGCTGGTGTGACAGTATGGATGGTGGACTTTTAAATAAAAAAAAAAAAAAAAGAAAAGAATGAGGTAGGGTGGAACAAATAAGGGTGGTTTTAGATATGTGGTATTTGAGGTCACTGCAGCACACCTGGGAGGGGACATATGAGGGGAAGATGGAAATTTTAAATCCAAAGTTCAGAAAAGATGCTGTATGTAGAGATGGAGCCTTATACACATGACGTGTTAGTTGTAGTTAAAGCCAAGTTGTAGCTAAAGATCTGAAACAAATCAGATCTCCAAAGGATGGCATGGGGGATGGGATGGATATGAAGGAGAGTGTCAAGGAGAATGGTTAATAGTGTAAAATGAGAGAGAAAGATCAAGAAAGGTAGGGCCTGAAATGTGATCTGGCAATTAGCAGGCAGAGTGGGATATACTCTGACCTTCATTTAGCCTCTCGAAGAGTCTATCATTTTGTATAAACTAGCGCCTCTTTTTCTCTTCTCAACTCCTGTCTATAAATGTGGTCACTGTTGAATGAAGATGACATATTTCCCTTTATAGAACTGACTTCCACCCAACGATCCAGTGTCTATCTAGCATGATGTAACCATTCCTACTAGTCACAACTCTCTGTGCCACAAGTGGACTCCTGACTCATGCTGAGTCAATCCGAATCTTTTCATCCCTTGAGAAGACAGAGTATGTTAAATATTGGATCTATAAAGTCCTGTAAAGTTGGAGTGATTCTCAAACCTTCTATGATTTATATTCTGTGGGAACACAGATTGTGTAAACACTTGTGTTTTCCTTAAATCAATACTACACACTTGCTTTAAATTTGCCTGTTGGGATGATTTCTGCAAAGTCAAGTTTTCCTGGATGCAACAATCTCTCCATACAAAAGCCCCATTCAAGCAAACAATGTCTTCAGCTCCTGATATATCCTGTCCTTCCTCCTGCCCTCCTCCACACCCACATTTTCCCTGATGCTAAGACAGTCTTGGAAAAATACCCTGCTGAACTGCTGCAAGCAATGCTTCCTGGATGCCAAAACAAAGAACTGTTCAAGACTCAAGGTAATGCTGGGACTTTTGCAGGCTGCGAAACAGCCCATAAAATCTGGCTGCTGCCCTTTCAATATAGCATCTATCCTACGATACTGAGATCAGACCCACCAGGCTCTGGTTCATACCCTACCCACAGTTACAACCTGCCAGTCAGGGAGGAGTGAGCTTCAGGACAGGATGTCATGACTTCCAATTTTTGGAGGACACCAGCTTGGACACAGGGGAGAGAAAGCTGTGGATGCAGCTGTGACACAGATCCTATGCACCCTGATGACAAGGACCCTAAGAAAGGACCACCAAAGAAATCCTGATCTGAAGGTAAAAAGGGAAGCCTCCTAGGCAGGTTCTTATCATTTCAGACCCCTAATTAACTGACTATGAGATTCAATGTCACTGGTCTCTTCAAAATCTTGAGCAGAAAAGGATATGAAAAGTAGAAAGAGGAGAGGCACAGACTCATACAACACAGGAGAATGGAGGTCAACGTGGGATGCAGAGAGAATCAAGAGCACAAGAGAACACGTCCAAAATTCCAAACATCAAATTTAGTCAGAGGCTCAAAAAACCTTTTTCCTTTATAATGAATTATATATCAATGTTTAGACAATATGCTACCTTTTAATGGATGATACCTGTATAAGCAAGTATTATAATCCACAGGGCACTCACAGTCTTAGTTATTTTCAAATTTCTTTTTAAATTTTCAAATTCTCATGACCCAGTTTCATCTTAAAATAAGGGAATAGGTTAGAAGCTGTCTAAAGTCCTTCCAGCTCCAAGGGCAGGTATGGTCCTCCAGGTTGCCTGGCTTTCTCGCAGCACTTGAAGACATTCAGATTTAAAAACGCATTTGTTTATTAAGCTAATCAAGTTCAAAACTGTTTCTAAACTGAGAAACTTACAAAATTACTCCCTTTCACAGAGAAAAGCGAGCACAGGATGACATACCAGAGTAGGTACTGGGAGATTGACATGTTGTCCTAATTCACATGCCTGGCAGCATGTCCAATGCTCAAGAACAAACCCAGAAGCTGGTCCACCTAGATTTGATGCTTGACTCTACTGATTCTCTGTACCTCACTTTATCATCCACAAAATAAGAATATCAAGAATGCCAACTTTACATGAGTTTATAGTGGCAATGTACTTACAACAGTACCTGACACTATAAAAGTATTTATTTAAAAAAAAATTTCTAAAGGCTGGGCTGGAGCTAGAGTGTAGGTCAAAGCAGAGTGCTTGCCTAGCATGCATGAGGTCCTGGGTTCAATGACCAGCACCAACCACCGCCACCACCACAACAACAACAACAAAGAGAAAACAAACAAATTATAAAAGCTATGTGTTATTATTATCACTATTTTATAAGGGTAGAAACTAAAATTCATAAAGGTTAAGTAACTGGAATCCAAAATCACCCAAGGAATAATCTGTAGAATATGGTCAAACCTAAACAAGACTAGAGAGTTTCAGGTTTTCTGACTACTATGCTACATGCCTATTCAAAAAGACTCATTTAACGACAGAAGACAGAGTATGTTGAATTAATGACCAGACACTGGGGATACATATGGCCCTGATCTTTCTAGATCATGAATTCCCAGCTGATTTCTATCAACTGGTTTAATATAAGATACATTTTAAGACCTCTTAATGTTATACTTATGTATCATTTCAAAGTTTGGTGCTCATTAATTTATTTTAACCACAATACCTCCAGGCTATAAAACCAACAAAAACGCAGAATAAGCCCATAACTTTTACAAAACTGACTTCTTATTTTAACAACTCAAGATTTAAATAGTTCTTATTATACCCAAATACTGTAGTAATCATCAATACCATCTAATGGATCCTTACAACCTTCTTCTCAAATTCATATTTTGAACACGAACAAGCAAAAGCTCATAATGTTCAGGTAAATTTCCCCAACCTCAGGTAGCTAGTAGATAACTGAGGTAGGATTCCAACCCTCTCTGTTTGACTTAACTACTGTCCTTCACTACTCCCTGTAGAACAGAACGACCATGTCAACTACAGGGTCACTTCATATTCTTTAGACTCCAATTCTCCAAGGCAGGGCCATGGGATTTATAAAAACACATTAGCCTACCAGGATATCAAATTATCTGAGAAGAGATAAAAAAGATGGAACATAAAAATGGAATGACAAAAAATTAAGTGATCAATTATATCAGGCAGACAATTAAAGGATAACAATAATAGTATATAATATTTCTATTAGCTTTTGTAAACTGTTTTTAACCTTTAGGCAGATATGAGGGATGACCCTGTCTCTTTCACTTCACAGCCCTGTGCCAGTTGCGAGAGCCTGCGGACCCCATCAGACATGGGAAAGGCTGCTCTGAAGACTGAGGGAGCTCATGAAGAAAGGCCAGCAGCATGAGGCAGGGCAGACCCCATGGAGGAGCTCTTGCAATGCCAGGACCTCTGGTCTTGTGCAGCTGTGTGGGCCTAGCACAGAGAAAGGCACATGGGGCCCTTAAAAACGTCTACTGAAGGAGCTAAGTGAGCAAAATGTGCTATGATCTTGGTCCTCTAATAGGATTCACCTTTTCTACAATCACCCATTTTCTGAACTCAGCTCTGAAATAAGCTATTCCCTGTTTCACTCTTTTTCACATTATCCAAAATAATTCAATGTCCACCTTTTCCTTTGGGAAAATCAAAGGTTGACATGGCTACCTTTTGAACTCAAGCTGTTAAAGATCCTTTCTTGTGTTCAAAAAGTTTTACTGATTTTGAAAGGTCTTATTGATAAAACACAGAGAAACTCAGGGGAAAAGGACAAAGAGAAAGAAGAAGAAAGAGGCCAGAAAAGAAAGAGAAGGGAGAGAGCCCAAGAGAAGCAGAGAAGCAAAGAGAAGTGAAAGGCTATTGAATGCATAATTGCCGACCAGCTCGGGTAACAGCCATGGAGTGCTATTTTTAAAAACCAAGGGGAAAATATTTACATAAAATCCAAAGCATATATGCTCTTTGTTAAATGCTGGAAAATGACAATGTATTCAATTCATTAATTCATTGATGTTTAATCTCTGAAACCATTGGCAAGTCTAAGCTAAACAGCCAAGAGGAGAAAGAAGAAATTTAGGAACTAAAGATAAATGAATATTTTCTTTATTTTTTTTTTGTTTTTGTTACTGTTCTTTCATGTGTGTGCTCACTATATTTGTACAGTTTTTAGTGACATCCTTAGGGGTTGATGCTTATCAAATGGGTTATATGAAGCCATCTAAGTTCCTCTTGAAGACCTCTGCTTCCAAGGTACATATAAATCAAATGGATTTTAAGCTGTTTAAACCAAAGTCATGTAGAAAAGTCACACAAATCTTAAACAATCTTCTAACTGTGCTTATGCGTAATATTTTCCAAAGGAGATATTTCATAATAAACATATTAAGAGTAAATAGGTCTTAATTATGTTGAGCAAGTTTTATGTCCTCATTAAAAACAGAATCCCAACAGTAAACATGACTTACCACCAGAATTACCTCTGCCACAATTGTCTACTCTTCCCAAACACTCTTTGTGGGCTCTTGCTCCACACTTACAACATAAATAGCCTTGATAAAATGTTCCCCTGAAAGGTAAAATTACAGAGTGATGCATTAAAATGTGATAAACTCTGTTTATATGAAATCATTATTGCAAAATGCCAGGGCTGGGGGCGGGGATCACAGTGCTACTCAAAGCATCCTCAGTAGAGAGAAAGGACCTCCCCTGTGGGGTCCTAAGGGGTATTTCCAAGTCTAAGGCCTAGGAAAGATCTGTTGGATCCAAACTGCGAAGACAATATCCCTACTTCAGAATGTTTTGGCTTGAAGCACTAAGCAATTTCACTTGTTCATTTCAACTCAAGAACAGGCCTGAGCAGGCTTACCTGAGGAGCATCTGGCAGACTTTGCAGGATGTCACCCGAGTGAAGGTGTGCATCTTGAAATCATGGAAATTGGAGTCTGCATAGTCTGGCCTTATGTTAGATCTGTAAAAAGGAAAAGGTCACTTCCTAAAGAAAGCTTCACAACAGAACAGCAGTCTAGGCACCTAAAAGCTAAATCCATCAAAACTGCATTGGGTAGAGACCTGATTCAAGCAAAAAGACTATTAAATATGCAATGATTTCTAAGCCATCTACACATTAAAACATGTACCAATATCCAGTGCTATGAGCACCTGTAATACAGAAGGACATAATCTCTCCTTAGAACTGAGTGTTTCCAAAGGACTCTGAAGCATGGTCCCCTAGGTCAACCTGCTGAGAAAAAAAGCAAAATCTGCTAGATATTCATGCTATGTGATAGTTTCTTTTCTCCAGCAACACCACTGAAATATAAACTAGTTGGTGACAGTGGGAAGGAGAAGCAGAGCACTGTGAATTTACAGAGTTGGTCTCTAAATAGGTATGGGTTATTAATGATTTATAAAAAAAATCATTTTATAGAAAGATTTTAAAAAGGCATTAATCTGATAATTAAAACTTCTTCCCTAATAATTCACTTTCTTTGCAATCCAAGAAAAGCTACATTATTTCATCATTTGTTTTGCATTTTATTTGCAGTAAATGCACCTAAAACAACAAAAAGTTATTACACATATCTTAAATTCACATTCATTGTAGATTGTGCCAGATACTGAGACAACCACTTGACATTCATTACCTTGTTTAATTTTCACATCAGTCCTCACTGCCTGGCCCTAATAATAGCACTAGCTTACAAACAAGGAAACTGGGTCTGCTTTAAAGCAAAGCTTGCTCTAAAATGAGGAAAACGCAAATGAAGAACTCGAACCCAGGTCTGTGCTCTTGGCCACTCTCAGAGAATGAGAGAAATCAGTAATATCCACATAAAAATAATCAGGTTTTGGGGTGTAGTAGGTGTGTTGGAAGCACTTAAATTTAACCATTTCTAGAGTTTTTTTTTTAACACTTTTGAATTTAGCCATGAATAGAAGAATTAGGAGAGTTTAAATATGGATACAAATCAAAGTACACCTAGAACGCTAAAATAATACACTCCAAGGTGTTATACACAATCTGAGAGATTGTAGGAAAAGTTTGAGATACTGATGAGCTAGGATTTCCCCTTTTATTGAATATGGCAACTCTCAGCATACAGAGCCTCAGCGTAATGAAGCATAACGCAGGCAGGCGACCAGGCATCAATCTCAGAGGTACCAGGAGAAGCCTTATGAAAAAACATTCGCAAAGGCAATTGGAGTAGCAGGCAGTGATGCAGAAGTGTCAGAGAGGTCAACCTTCCCATCCATCTGCTGAATATGAGCGGGCTAAAAATGAAATCAAATATTAGTGCCATCTGGGATTTCTCTGCTCTGTGCTTCTGGTGACCTCACTTTTTAGGAAAATGTTCTACTGCATGCTGAAAAGTATGGCCTCTTCCACAGAGGCATTTTTGTGTTGCTGATTAAAACATTACAGAGCTTTTCCTCAGGAAGGGAGAAGAGAAAATGTAAGAATCTAAAAACTAAGCTCTCCTGGCATTGTGGGAAAAACATTTGATTCTTGAATCCATATAACCATGCACTGAAAAGAGCATCAAGACCCATTTCCTTAGCCAGGAAGGGCTGCTGTTGTTCATTTTTCTCTGAGCGTTAAGGTGATACAGTCATAGATGAATTGTCAGGTAACAGTTTCAGTCCTGGGAACCTGAAGAATTCATCAGCCTGGAGTTTTCAAATAAAAGTAGGTCTCTGTCAGGCAGAAACTTATGTAATAGGTCCCAAATATCTAAGAATTTAATTAATTTCAGGAATTGGCCTTGAACAGAGAAATACAACTGTCTCCTGGGGTCAAACCAAGTTGTGTGTGTGTGTGTGTGCATATTTATGTACATGTACCAGAGTTGTATTTGAACCATTTGTATTGAAAATTTTTACCAACTGGGAATAATCTGACTTTTCAAAAGACAAAAATCTGAAAAGGAGAACCACAAACACACCATGAATTTTTTTAAAATCTTATAAAAAAAACTGAAAATATTGTTAACAGTAGTTGCCTTAAGGGAAATGAAACTTTAAGTGAGGGTAGAGTGGTAAGGAGAAACTGTTATAATTTTTTAAAACTATAACTGCATATTATTTTAAAACTCTTGAATCAAACATTAAAGAATGAAAGTTAACTTGGTGACCCTGAAACTGCTACTGAGGCACTACTGAATATAAAAGCAGAGTAGAGGGCAGGAATCTGAAATGAGACCACCTGGGCTTAAATCCTAACTTACAAATCAGTAGCGGTGTGACCTTAGGCGAGTTGGTAAGTATAGAGCAGGAATACTAATAAAACAAAATTCGAAAAGTGAGGTAATGTATGTAAAATGCTTAGAACACTGCCTGACCCAGAGCTGGTGTTCAATCAGAAAGAAACAGAAGTACTCAGGAGAGGATGTGTATGAAAAGGTCCAGGGAATGGATGCAGTCATACCAGGTGCCACCTAAAGGGAACAGAGAGGTCAACCCACATGGACTATATCCTGTGAGGATTGAGAAGCCAATGACAATAGATTCGCCAGATTGGAAGACTGGAGCAGAAGGGGACAGAATAACATCAGGATTATAGATTGGGAAAAACAAGGGCAAAAGTGGTCAGCAGTGGCCTTTGTGGTACATCTCTAAGGCACCAGGCACATCACTAAGCTGTTCATATGCTTTTCCACATTTCCTGCTCACAACAAATCTAGGCAGAGTCATTCACTCCTTTCATAAATATTTACTGAGTAATTGCCATATAAACAGGCCCCGAGGCAGGAGCAGAAAATAGGACCTTTCGGCCACAGTCCAGTGAGTAAAGGAGATGTAGGAAATGATGTAAAAGTTTAGCAGGGGCCAAGGGATGAGGTGAGATTTTATACAAGAAGTGATATCACATTTAGTTGAAAAAAAAAAATCTCTGTAAGTACCACATAGGGAGTTTCTTCTAATGAGGCAAAAGTGGGCACAGCAAGACCAACTATGTGGATGAGCTGTCTACACCGGAGAGCTGAAGATCAAATAAGTCAGTCCACTTGCTCACATAAAAGATGTAGCCACACATAAAAGATTCAATTGTCTTAATACATGACAATTTACTTTGGGGAAGTTGGATGGAATCTTTTGGATATCTAAGTAAAAATGTTCTCATAGCTATTGTTTCACATGGGGTTCATTTTCATAAAAGTAATCAGGCCATCAAATATTTATAAAGCAATATATGTTGATACTCCTAGGGCTTTTTATAGCTTTCTGTGCTCTCCTCAGGTGGTCTCCCAATCTCACCTGGCTCCATCACTGGCTTGAAGGAGGACCACAAATCTCCCATTAGCCTAGGCATCTTTTCATTCTCTCTATTCTCCAGCTCTGTATTCCCAACTACAACTCAGGCATCTCTAATGCACCACATGAAAACTCAACTTCCATATCTTTCCTGAAATTTCGGATCCATTCACTCCATCTTGCAACATAGAGACTGCAGAGCCACAACGAATTTTCGCCTCACCTTTATTATCTCTGCATATTCATTCTCTTTTATCTCTTCAATGTTCCATCTCCTTCCCTGAAAATCTGACCAATTGTTGACTCAACCTTGAAAATACCTCCTCAAAACCCAGGATACACTCGTGTACACGTACAGATACACACACACACACACACACACACAGCTCCATTTCACTATGGAGAACCCTGACTACTACTTACATACTATATAATAACATTATACCTATGGAGCCAATAAGTAGAGAAGGAGTAGAAATAGTGCTTAAATTCAGACATTTCAACCTTTACAATTCTTTCCTTGACAGTGATGCCAAGTTACATAGACCTGCTATGCTTTCACTGACTTTGTGTAGCCCTCAAAGAAATCACCATGAAGCATCATGAGGACTAATTTATATTCCTACCGCCCCACTTGCCATCCAGTGCTTGAGGGCTGGGTGACTGTCTTCTCCCTGTTAACCCAGCCTCTGTATAGTCATCAAACACTCTACCAGGAAAACACCAACAAAGGCCCAGGTTTTCAAGACCATGAATAGTTCAACAAAATTGACACAAGTGCATTCACATAGGTTGGAAATCAGAATCTAGAGCTTATACATATATATGTGTGTGTGTGTGTGTGTATATATATATATATATATATATATATATATATATGATATTAACATTATACCATGACTATAATTATTTTCTTATTATTAGTATATAATCATGATTATATAATATGATATAATCATATGATATATAATTATATACTAAATATGATTATATCATATTTAAATTTTTATAGGTTTTCACACCTGAGACAATGGATCAAAATGGGTGGAAAATGTGCTCATAATGTAGCATTTTCTTCTTTTGTGTTCAAATGCTTCCCTTTGCCACAACATCAAATATAAAAATGTAATAAGCAAAAGAGAGATTTTTTTTTAAATTTTAACACTGGGAATTGAACATAGGGTGTTCTACTACTGAGCTAAGTCACCATCCCTTTCTAAATTTTAATTAGAAACAGGATCTTGCTAAGTTGCCCAGGCTGGTGTCACACTTGAGATCCTCCTGCCTCAGCCTCCCAAGTAGCTGGGATTCTAGATGTGCACTGTAGCATATAGCTGAGATAAATATTTTTTTTAACTAGGCCAAAAAAGTTTCATCACTCACAAGTGAGAAAACTTTAAAAAAATAAAACATAAAATTACTGATGCTCCACTTGATGTTTAAAATTAACATTTTTTTCTCTATTTTAGTATCTGACTATACTGTCATATAGGTTTAGAATAAAGGAAACAAATACTATTGAAATGATCATCTAAAACAATCCTGACCAGAGGAAATAAGGATTAATATAAGACATCCTGTTATCTCATGTCATGTCAGTGTTGATAACATTTAAATATTACCCGTATGAATATTTTGACAATTATGTCAAAAATATGAAGTAGTAATGGGTGTGGTGGCACATGCCTGAAATTCCATGACTTGGGAGGTTGAGGTAGGAGGATCCTAAGTTCAAAGCCAGCCTCAGAAATTTAGCAAGACCCTGTTTCAAAATAAAAAGGGCTGGAGATGTTGCCCAGTGGTTAAGCACCACTGAGTTCAATCCCCGTTATCAAAAAAAAAAAAAAAAAAAGGATAAAAAATAAAGTAGTTATTTTATATTGCATTGAAAGTAAAGGTGAGAGCTGGAAGCACATGTCAGTGATAAACACACACACACACACACACACACACACCTGAATGCTGCAAGATTTTTTAATATCAAAAACATACTAATATATAAAAATGTATAGATAAATATGGATATCTGTATGTGTATGTGTATTTTTGCTGAAATTCAGAAGATACACACTGACTATCAAGAGAGTCCTGAATAATTTTCTATTTATTATTCTATTAAATTATTTTACTTTCAATATAACAAGATGGCTGCATTTCTTGCATTCTTCTATTAACCTATTAACCTCTGTCACTTAGATGGCAATAAATTACTATAACCACTAATTATTTAAATTAATCTTCTTTTCCAAGGCAAGGTTTTGAAATCATTTAAAATAGTATGTATCCTTTATTATCTTTAGGATACTTACTTACATAAATTGCTCTTTTTAATAACAGTTTTAAACACACACACACACACGCACACACACACACATCTTCCATTAATAAAGAACCAACAAAGAATTGGATCATTCTGCCAGATGTTGAAGGGTAGTTTCTTAACATAAAGCAAACTCAGTAGAGAACATGTTTAATGTAAAACACTAAAACAAATACATTAAGTTCCTGAAGTCAAGTTATATCATTCAACCCAATCCTGAAATATCCAATCAATGCAATATGACAAGAAAAATAAATATGAAGGATAAATATTACTTTTAAAACTCCACATAATTTTAATTTGAAGATGACATTATTGTATTATTGAGAAAAGCCAAGGAAAGAAATTGAACTCTAATAAAACCAAAAGGAAAAAAAGACTCATCAAATGGCATTTGGAGAAATTCATGTATAAATGTCCAATATTCATTAGCAAAATGCAATGACATGTGTACTGTCTCTACCCAGCAAAACCTCTTGAGAATCAAAGTTTAAGGATTTTGTGGGGCCTAGTCATATAGACACAACTGTCTACATGATCAGCCATAATCATTAAAAAATCCAAGAAGAAAAGTGGATGCTTACCATAAATCACATTGTTTAAAAAAGACAGTCTAGGCAGGCTGGCACAATAAAATTCAGTTTCCATTGCATACTAACTCTATTGCTTAGTACCACTGGGAATATTTTAAAGCCAAGTTTCCAGATGTCAGCCAAGAACCAGCCATCCCCACAAGCAGATCCTTCTAAATAGCAAATTTAAGCCTGCTAGTTTCTGCACCAAAAAAAAATGTCCAAGAAAAATCCCAGCATGAAAATTTTGGACTCTATATGAATTAAACTTTTAAATTGACAAAAGGAAATGAAAAGCGTTCAAGAAAATAAAACCTGCATGGCAGATTCCTAAATAAGAAGTCTAAATATATTATTATAAATATACTTTCTCTAAATTAATTTATATGTTTAAAACAATTCATTCCCCCTATAACAACAATCACACACATACACACACACACACACACACACAAAATGAGATTTTGTTTTCAACTTGAAATATGATTATGAAATCCAAATGGAAGAATAAATGTGTGAATAGTTGGGAAGTTTTTTAAACCATAGTGAATTATTATGGGGAATATATGGAAAGCCACGATTACCTCAGAAATAAATATTAAAATGTTTTTAAAGGTACAGTTATTAAATCTATACAAAACAATTAAAAATCAGAACAATAAAACTGGGAAAGACCAAAAATACAAAATAAAAAAGTCTTGAGGGAATCAAATTTATGCAACAAATTGGCTTATAATTTTTATGTCAATTTATTTTTCACTATTCATCTATTCAAAATATTAACTCATTTAAAAACAACTTGTTAAATGCCTAATATGTTTCAGGTGGTGGAATAGTATGGAGAGCAAACCTAAGTAATACCCTTGCCTATTTGGTTGGGGTTGGGGGAGATATTTCAAACATTTAATTCCACAAACAATTCTGAAACAGGACATGCTGAATACCACAATGAAAGATGTGACCTTGTCCATGGATTATCACATAAGGCTTTCCTATGGAAACAATGCTAGAACTGGGATTTAAAGATGAGGAGGAACTAAATAGGAAAGGAGAGGAAGAATCCCCCAAACAGAGAAAAAAATATGGATTTCAACTATAAATATGTCATAAAAAACAGAATTTTAAAAATGCTAAGGAAGCCATATGTCTATCATGCTTTATAGCAATATAAAGTTTAGATAAAGATTTATAGTACTTATTTGATAAAGATGTAATAGATACCTATCATGTGGCACCATGAATATAGCCAACAAGATTAAGTGACAAAATCACTGATCTCATGGAGCGTATATTCTATGTAGGAAGGTAAAATTTAAATAGAAGACTGAAATTTGCCTAAAAAAAAACAAAAAAATTAGAAATATTTGAAGAAAATATTGATGACATCATCTTTAAAGGTTAAAAAAAATTAAAGGTGGCTGAATGTGCTTTCACTGAAAAGAACAAAATTTTCCTTAAGTCAACAATAATAAATTAAAAGATAAAGTAGAAATCACATCTGTAGTATGTATGATAAAGGATTAATGCCCTTACAATATGTAAGTGTACATGAAAATCCATAGGGAAAAAAATGAATATCCCAATTGAAAACTGAAGAAATGAGTGGTTCAATATGTAAAGAAATAAAAATGTTCAATAAATAATAAGACATGTACATAGAGTTACTAGAAATCAAAAGAAATGCAAATTTAAATAAAAAGATATAATTTTACACATCAAAGTCTAAAAAAAGAAAAAAGTACATAGTATGGGTGAATATATAAAAATATCCAAGCCCTTAAGATGTACTCATTCTTTGACAAAAATTCTGCTTAACAGAAGTTATTGTTAAGTGTTCATTATAAAATTTTTAACAATTAAAAATCAGAAATTTGGGGCTGGAGTTGTGGCTCAGCAGTAGAGTGCTCGCTTAGCTAGCGAGGCCCTGGGTTCAATCCTCAGCACCACATAAAAATAAATAATAAATATATTGTGCTCAACTATAAAATAAGTATTAAAATAAATAAATAAATAAAAATTAGAAATTTTAATTTAAAGAAAGGAAATGAATTATGATACATCTGCACAATGGAATTTAGGAATAATATGGTAGACATATACATTAATGAAGAGATATTTACAATATATAAAAAGAATTGTTAAGAAAACTGAATCTCTATGATGATCCCCATTAATATGACAAATAACTGCTTGTTAACATAATATATATATACGTGAAAATATGAACAATGGGTGACAGCATTATGAAGGATTCTAATGTTTCTATTTCAGAGTTACCTGTGTTAAGTTTCTACAGTGAACATATATTACTCATTTTATTTCTACATTTTTTTTAGAGTATAGAAAATGAGAAAGAGAAACAAACACAACAACACATATAAAGCTTTAAAGAAGTTACAAGCAAATTGACAAAAGTCCACGGTCACTGAAAAGAATTTGAGGCAAACACCTGTCTCAAAGCCCAGGCTCTTAATCATTACATTAAAAATATCACAACTCTATTGGAAAGTAAAGACAAACTGAATTAAATGTTTGCAACATATGTGAAAATACCACCAAACAACAGGAACACAGTGAGAAATTCGACCCATGGAAAAGTTGGAAAAGGAAGTGAACAAGAAATCCATAAAGAAAAACAACCAGTGAACAGGACTTTGATAAAAGATTCAGCCTCATCAGTAAATGTGTGATACTCAGGAACATGGAAGGCTTCAACAGACATGACACACAGGGCCATTCTTGGACATTGGTTATTTTGCACTCTCTTCTGCATTCCTGTAAGGGATGTGGTCTTTGCTGATGAGTTTAGTTAAGAACTAACAGCCAGATTTGTAAATACTTCCTTAAATGGAAGCACACAGGCTGGTAAGTGCTTCAAAGAGAGAGACTGGCCCACATATATAACCACTCTGCTACAGCATGAATTGAATTTTCCAGAATAGGCAAGAAGCTGTCCAATGCAGGAAATTGTGGGTCCAAGAAAAGCTAGTTAAACTATGCTACATTTACTGTTGCTGTTCCTGCTACCCCCAACTAATTAAATTAGGACTCTGTCCAAATTTCTTGAGTGTGGGGTGTAGGATGCATTTTTTTTTTCTTAAATATATTTAGCCCAGTAGGAAACCTTGGTTTTCAAAGAAGTGAAAGTAAAGCTTATTTGGTTCTTTATAATAAGTGAATAATTATAAATAAGCTAAATGCCCAATGATGAGGGTATTGGGCAAATAAATTGTGACACATTCATACAGAAGAAAAATAATTGGTTATTTAATCATATTGGACAAGGGTTTTCACAAGAAAAAATACAAGTGTAAAAGTATACCAAAGGTTGGCTTTGTGACTCAGTTGGTAGAGCACTTGCCTTGCATGTGTGAGGCACTGGGTTCGATTCTCAGCACTACACAAAAACAAATAAATAAAATAAAGGTATTGTGTCTCTCTACAACTAAAAAATATTTTTTAAAAAAGTATACTAAAAACAACATATATGTACATATGAATACACATGTGATTTCGGTATTCGTCTGTCACTAAAAAGGTTATAGCATAGGAAAACAGAATTAGGGCATATGCTGATTAGAGAGACTCAGATCACCATGTAACACCCTTTATTATACTTGTCACAATTTCCTTTTTATATTTATTTGTATGATAAATTGCTTAATGTTTCTTTTCCCCAAAAAGACAGGAACTCTGAGGCCAAAGTGTGTCAGGGTATGCTTAGCACAGCCCCTGTAGCATCGTGCAGCGTGTCTAGCACACAGGCGTCAAATATTGATGATGTTTAATGGATTGCCAAAGGAGATTAAATGTACCAGATTAGAATAAAGTTGGTTTATAAAACATACCCCAAAAGGTAAATTGTTGAACATTAGCCACAAATTTTGTGCTAAACTTCCTGGTAACCAAAGCAAAGAGGACAACAGGATCAATCCTAAGAAAATTATAACCATTTTCCTGGCAAGAAAAATTACTCTGATGAGTTTTCATCTGAGGACACTGTGTGTGATTTACAACCAATGTTTTCAACAACATCCCTATACACAACTGAGTGCCTTCGAGCCCTTTTTGATAAGAGCCAAGAATACAAGATCACGGTATTGTTTAGCAGAAACAATTCAATAGGGACACTTCCAGGACCTATTCCACTTAAAAATCATCTCTGAAACCTCATTATCTCCCCTGAAGTCAAATGCTAAGTTTGGGTAGTCAAATAGCTTTCAAATTCAAGAATTAACATCCTAAACATATGAAACTTTACGTAAATAAGGCAAAAATTTGTGCCAAATCTTCAAAAACTAGCTCTACAGGCACTAGACCTTAGAATCTAGAAGAAATTTCTGAAACAAATAAAAGGCTACATTATTTTAATAGATGTTAGCTTATATGACACATTTCTCCACCAGGGTAAGGACAGATCAGATAAATATGGATTTGACTTTCCTGTGAAATACAACTTTAAGGGTATCACTAAATATTGCTCATACTTGCTCTTTCATTAACTGAAAATTTCCAGGATAAAACTCAAATATTTATTTTTAAAATACCCTACATTGTGAAATCAAATCTACCAAAGTAGGTAATAGATAAAATATAATCTTTCAATAAACTTTCCTAAATCATAACCCATTTCCCAATAATTTGTCCCCATGATATCAGAGCATACTAATTATGCTCCTAGTTATTTGAAAGAGTAAAACATAAAAAATGAAAACAAACAGGTCCCTCAAAAACCAAGTTAAAGAAAGAAAGGAAAACCTTCAGAAGTGACATCTTCAGTTGTTTCTGAGGATCCATAAAAGGTATGAAAAAAAAAGATTTATAAATCACAATCAAATTTATTCCTTATATTCCAAATCACGTAGTCTTTTATCTGGGAAATGAATAAAGACTTCAAAATACCAATAAAAATAAGATAATGCTTGGCTCTGAAAAACAGTATTTTCTTATCTATTATATATTGCACTTCTTTATTTCATTCAACACTGGCTTTATAGTAATTTTAAATACACATCCATCATTGCATTTCAGTGACACTGCAAGGAAATTATTGAATGAGACGTAAAGTCAGTTAAACCTATAATAAATTTAATGTAGAAAAAAATGTCAGATTATGGGTAATTTGGGTCTGTATTTGTTACTAACTTGATGTGTGTCTTGTGATGTCTAACGTATTCTTTCTATTTTTAGTTTCTTCACCAAAGTGATAATTCATATATCTCCAGTCATTCTGTAAAAACTTGGCTGTAAAAGGCCAAGATCCAAGAGTGGGAGAAAGAAGAGAATTTCCACTTGTTGGTAGCTATCCTGTCAAGTTTGTTCTGAAGATAAATAAAAATATATATGTATACATTTTAATAAATAGATTTTATCAACAAAATAATGGAAAGCACTACAGAAATGCTAGATGCCATTCTTATTATTCCTTTTGCCATGAAAAGTGAGAAACATTTACTTGAAAACTTACAGATATCTCACTGAGGTAAATCAATGTAAATATCCGCATATCACCAAAGAGAACCAAGCTATTCTTGTAATAAACACTGATTAAGCATATTAAAACTCCTCTTTGCTTCTAATATGGTTTCTTTAGGCATTCATTCCAGAGATTAACTGAGTACCTATTATGCACCAGCCATTTTCTAACAGTGGGAATTCAAAAGTATACTTATCTGGTCCCATCAATCATGGATCTCCAGTTAATATGTATTACTTTGCTTTACTTCAATTCTTCCACTAAAATACATTGTTAAATATTCTCTTTTCATGGAGTAAGACAGACATAGGAGCTGCTTCAATGTTCAGGTTTAAACAGCAGGACAACTCCTGCCATGTCAGTCCTTCCACGTAAGAAACAGGTCCTGAAAATTTTGAATATTCTCTGATCTAACACATCAATACCATAATTCAAATGCTGCAGATAACATGAATTATGAATGCTGATCTGGCACAGTAAACTTAAGTCATGGTAGCACATTTTAAATTATGACTGATAATATGAAGTTTGCCATTTAATTGTTTTAGAAGCCTATGAAAACAAAGATGATATTGTAACAAGGCAATAATAATAAGGAAGACTGAAAAGCAACAAGATTCATAAGTGTTCCCCTTCAAATTCTGTAATAATTATGTATGAAATAGGGGGTTTCAAACAACATTTCATCCTTTACATACAAATTCTTCTAGTCAACTCTGTGTAGAAGTTCATTGTAAATTGAGCAGGATTTCTCTAAATTTGGCACTGAGGCTACCATTGTCTATCAAAACCCCCAATCACTCTAAAAAAGCAAGAATTTTAAAATGCTAAATTATACTTGCTAAAGGAAAAGGTATATTAAATGTAGACATTACTGTGACCAAATAGCTAATAGAAAGATTAAGATAAAATATTTTTTTAAAATATTTTAAGTTTGATAACATTTTAGACCCAGCAGGACTTATAGGTTATGAAGATATTAATTGCCTATGAATTCACCATAAATAACAGACAAGACTCACATCAACGATTTATGAAGAAGGTGAGAACGTGAGCAAGATCAAGAGCATAAGTGGAAGCTGTAGCTGAACTGCTTTGGTCAGCAGAAATCAAAACACAAGAACTGGAGATCACAGGAGGCCAGGTAGGAGAGAACAGGTAGCTGTCCTGTCCTAGGAATACCCAGGGCACAGAAGATGCAGAAGGCACTTATAACACAGCACTAGGGAAGGGATCAGGGTTCAAAGGTATAAGATGGGTAGAGCACAGATCTCTTCAGGGGAATAGTATGCAAGCTAATATCCAGAGTTCTAGGGCGGGCAAGAGAACCAAGTGTCAGTTCACGATTCATTTAGGTACAGGAAAAGGAATTAGGGCATGAAAAAACAGGCAGTAAACAGAAACCAAATAAATCTGGATAGGTGATGTGGCTGGGGAAGGCCATTCAGCAGAAATAACTAAGGTATGATGGTGGTTTCCAAGATAGGGGCTGCTATTGTAGAACATCTATATTAGAGAAGTTCTTGGAGCAGGATGAGGCTAAGGGCTGACAGACGAGAATCAATGGCCAGGGATCTCTTCGGAGACCTGAGAAGCTTTCAGCATTTGAGTTGAGAAATGATAGAAGCTCTGAGAACGCAAGGCCTCCCATGCATAGAACCAGTAGATATGAGGGGTATAAAGGCTACATAGGAAAGGAAAATGGGGGGCTACAAAGGCATCTGGGAAGCACATCTGACCTTTAAGAAGAGAGAATATGATGCAAGCTGTGCACTCCATCTAAAAGCAGATGGGTAGAAACAGACGCAGATGAGCTTCTCTCTCTCCCTAAGGAAAACTCAACCTCCTGTCAAGGCCATCTCAGAGGAAGGGAAAACCTAAAGTCCCTAAATTATACTGGTGAGTGAAGCCTGAATTTCAAACCACACACCGGAAAGCAGAATTCTCAGGCTTAACTTCTGCTTCTGTTAGCCTTGGAATGACTGAAAGCTACTGTTCACTCTACCTGTTGCTTTATGTCTCCACTTTACAAACTGGGCAATAGCATTTCCCAAATATTTCTGAAAAATGAATCCAAACCTGGTATGGGATCATGATTGTCTTTATTCTTGGCAGATAGAGGCAATTTCTAATGTTATTAACTAGTATCAGGTAAGTAACCTTGGCATTTGGACTCAGCTTAAAATATTCTGGCTAGGTCATTATTTGGGTGTCCAGAATAATGAATAGAAAAGAGGTATCTGAGACAGCCTGCTTGCTGCAGTCAGTTGTGCATAAGGGTTTCAGAATATGCAGATGGGTCAAACCAGACTCCTTCTCCACCATGAAGTATTAGATGGTTCCTCTGTTCCTCACTTTCTACTGAACGTTGGTTTTTCCCCCACCCAAAACTAATTACATTAGAGAAACTCAGAGTAAAATATTCTGCAAAGTGCACTTTTCTCACTATTCTTGTCAATGAACTTCAAATTGTCCTGTGCTTTGGGATTCTCTCTTCTACAGTCTCTATCCATTTTGAAATAATTTAAACTCCCAAGTGAGACGAAAAGCATACAAAGCAGTAAAATTCAAGTGGCTATTCCTAAAACAAAAGTCAGAACTGTCTCATTGGCTTTAGAGAGGCATATGTGTCAGATTATATATAAAAAACTTACAAAAATATTCTAAAGACATTCTTTGTAGTGAATTAACTTACAAAAATATTTATTAAGTGCCTACTATGTATTAGCCAATGTGTGTTAAAAAAAACAAAACATAATTAAATCCTGACCTTGCTTTCTGAACATAAGAAGACTTGCTGGAGCCACAGAGCCTGCCAAGCCCCCACATTAGGTGAGGTTCAGTGATGAACAAGAGCACCAGGACCCTATTCTCTCTTCTAAGAGCTCCCCAGGGGCCTTGCTGGTCCCAGTCACAAGCATCAGATGCCCTAGCCTCTGGGCTTTGTCCCTAGCTGGTACTGTGTTCCTGCTCCTAAGGGGCCTCATCTCTCCCCACACAAACAATGAACAGCCCCTAAAAATGCTGCAGTCCCAGCTCCGACCTCAGGGAAGTCCTCCATTGTTTGCCACCACCCTCCCCTTGGACCCCTTTTGATCCTGTCAATCTACACTTGGATTCTCCTTTGGACCTGGGGACTTTACAGAGAGATGGTTCACAAAGACAGTTGTGAAATAATAAAAACATACTGGTCTTAGTCCTGGTTCCTGACAGAGAGTTCCTAAATCTTTTGTAGGTAGGGATGCTGGGAGAATCTACTGCTGTAATGTTTGCCTTTGAACCCAGTTCCCGACATGTTAGAATTTCCTGGGTGTGAGGAACACCTTTGTTTTGATGAGAAGACTGAACAGGCTCCTGGCTAGCCTCAGACTGGAGGCTGGTTGCCAGAAGAACTAACCATAAGATTATAGGGCTTAGCCTACCCTGTCCCCCACATGCACCAACCTCCAGGAAGGGGAAAGGGGCTGAACGTTGAATTGATCGCCAATGTCCAATGATTTAATCAATCATACCTACATATGGAAGCCTTCATAAAACCCCAGAAGGACTAGTTTGGAAAGATTCTGGATTGCTGAACACATGGAGGTTCCTGGAAGCTGTTGCACCTGGAAAGGCCATGGAAGGTCCATGTCTCTTTCCATATACTCTGCATCTCTTTCACCTGGATGTTCATCTGTGGCCTTCAAAACACCCCTTATAATAAACCAGAAAATGTAAACAGTGTTTCCCTGAGTTTTTTGTGAGACATTCTAGCAAATCACATGACCCTGAGGAGGAAGTCACAGAAACATCAAGTTTTGTCAGTCATTCATTTGAAGGCATAGGTTACAACCTACTGCTTTTAAATGGTGTCTGAAATGAGGTCAGTCTAATGAGACTAAGTCCCAAACCTACAGAATCTTAGTCAAATTCCAAGTAGACAGTGTCAGAACTAAATTGAGTTAAAGGACACCTTGATATTGTCCACTGGAACTGCTTGGTGCTAATGTTTTGAATGTGTTTTGTTCCTCAGAGGTTCATTTGTTGGAGGGCTGGTCCCCTATGGTGGTGTTGAGGTCATGAAACCTTTTAAGAGAGGAGGACTAGTGAGGAGCAATTAGCTTTTCAAGAGGATCTCCCCATGTGATCTCTTTTAATGTACACTCCCACCACTGTGATACCAGGTACCACGGACCCTCACCAGATCTGAGCAAATGCTAGCACAGTGTTCTTGCATCTCCAGAACTGTGAGCTAAGTCTTTTTTCTGTATAAAGCACCTAACCTCAGATATTTTGTTACAACTAACACAAAACAGACCAATACATTTGGTGTGTATATGAACACTCCCCTCCACATTTGGGTGATCAAGGTTGAAATACTGTATTGAGTGGTATAAGAAAATAGGAAAAAACACTTTGGTTTATTTCCTATAATATACATAATAGTTAACTTGATTCAATTTCTTTCTATTCCTAAGAGACTGCCTTTTTGTCTTAGGCTTTGGAAACTGAGAAAAGACCTAACAAGTTCACAGACACTATACATGAACCCTGGCCAAAGCTTTGGGACTGTACCAATCTGGGAGGAAAAATAAAATTATCAGGGTAACCATTTCTAAATGCTTAGGATCTCTGGAGCACAAGTACATTTGTTTTACATGTATTTTCTCCTTTTACTTCACAATGACTATGAAATAAGTATTATTATTTTCATTTGCAGATTATAAAACTGAGGCTCAGAGAGCATAAATATTTTTTCAAGGATCATTTGACTACAAAATCTAAGTTTCATGATTCAAATGTCTGCTGAATCCTAAAGCTAAGGGTTTCAACTTTTATATTATATGACCTTGAGTTTAATAAAGAAGAGAGAATTTTTAGGGCCCTTGATTTCCGGGAATTTTTATGTGGAGCATTTCTGAGACAATGATCAGAAGAACACCCCCAGCCCTTGAGAACAGCTCACAGCTTAGGCTGTGGTCACACAGAACCCACTGAGCTCAGAGCTCCAATCATGGAATCCTCATTCTTACCATCCCAGCACTAGTCTCATTCGAGTTCCCAAAAAGAAGCATTCATTATTACAAGGGATCTCAGGGGTTAATGTTTCAGTTTCTGAGCTAGCAGTTTCACAGACCAGCCCAGAATTTAGGAGACCCAACTCTCCCTGAAACCCAAAGATGCACTGGCACAACCAAACACTGCTATCAGCCACTCTACACAGAGGGACTTGTTTTTGCCCAAGTCCCCAAACAATCTGGGATTGTGTCTTCCATATTTCTACTGAGGGTATAATTTTTTTAACATTGTAAAATGAAGAGCAAAATGATACATTACCAAAATGGAACAGATATAAAGTTTAAATGAGTTAACACTTATAAAGGGGCTTACACCATACCTGTACACAGTAAAGACAGAACAATGGCAAACAGTATGATTCTGTTTAAATCGCATAATGCATGCTGTGAAGTAGATATTATATCTCTAAGTTACTTCCAAATTGTGTCAGAAAAGTCAAGCAACTTTCCTAAGTTCATGAAGCAATTAATAGATTCAGCTCTGATTGCCTCTTAATGACTACACAATACTAAGGAGGGTGGAAATTATAATGTGGGTCATGAATAGTAACAAAAACATTTTAAATAGTAGAATTAAATTTCCCAGATCAGTATCCCACAATAAACTTAAAAGAGGCTCATTTGTTCAAGACACCCTTAAAACACACCTCAATCTCAGCTCCACAATATAATTCCTGGTCATGAATATTCCTTTCTTTCTGCTACTCCAAATCCCATCTATCTACAGAAAATTTAAACAGAACAATTACAAGTAATGCAATTGAAGAAGCCATCAAAAGCCAACCAACAAAACTTAGAACTGGACAGATTTGTAGTCAAGTTCTACCAGACCTTTAAAGAAGAATACCGATCCTCCTCAAATTATTTCACGTAATGGAAAAGGAGGGAACTCTTACAAACTCATTCTATAAAGCCTGTATCACCCTGATACCAAGACCAACAAAGACACAGCAAGGAAAAGAAGACTTCAGACCAATATCCCTGATGAACATAGATGCAAAAGTTCTTAAGACTGGAAAATTGCATACAAAAACATATTTAAAAAGATAGCGCACCACAATCAAGTAGGTTTCATCCCAGGGATGCAATGCTAATTCAACATATAGAAATCAGTAAATGCAATTCATCACATAAATAGATTTAAGAATCAC